>NC_060146.1:50502058-53075392 GCF_021461385.2 Schistocerca piceifrons
AAAACATGGAACATTACTACGACAGTTCAGTGTCTTTGCTACACTGATAAATTCTGATGGGAAAAGATCTTCAAGTTGTGTCACTTGGTGTTGTACTTCTGTGGAAAGATATGGACTTTCAGAGCAGCTGTGTGCAATCTAAAGTGCTACAACCATGATGCAATCCTTCCCTTTCCTATCCTGATTCTTGTCACATAAAGAAAAATTTTTTGGTAACATCATTTATGTTCATAGGTTATACATTTTTCGATTCGCTGAACTCCAATGCGAGTACACTTATGTCACTTGTCAACATAATATTTTTTGCCAGTCTGTTTATTTGTTCTGAATATGCTAAAGAATTTTTTCAGTGCCTGTGCACTTTATCTGTCAAATAATTTGTATATACTTTTCTGATTTGCTACTATGTTTTGTACTCACATTTTGTCTTTGTCTGATATATTTTGTACTTAGTGCGTGTGCACAACATATACTTTATGTACTACATCTAATTATTCTTGCCAGTCTGTTTATTTGTTCTGCATATGCTAAAGAATTTTTTTTCAGTGCCTGTGCACTTTATTATCTGTCAAATAATTTGTATATACATTTTTCTGATTTGCTACTATGTTTTGTACTCACATTTTGTCTTTGTCTGATATATTTTGTACTTAGTGCGTGTGCACAACATTTAAATACTCTGTAAGTTGTAGAATTTTGTTAATTAAAGAAAAATTTTGCCGCGCTTGGCAAGTCCAAATGACTCACCATCGCTGCCAAATTTTTGCCCCCCCAGTGGAGGGTTATGAAACACGTATGTAACATAGCAGCGATGGCGAGGCATTGTAGCATCTGTGACCAGAGAGTATGCGCTTGACCGCGCGAGTGTTGCGAGCGGTTCTCAGTCAGTAGCAGTCAGTCAGTCGTTGCGAGTCTGTCAGTTCAGTCGTTGCGAGTCTGTAGCTCTGTCTAGTTGAGAGCAGTACTCAGTCTGTAGTCGTCATGCAGAGCGGTCGGTCAGTAGTAGCAGCCCAGTGCGGTTGTGTGATGTAGGCGGTCGGCAACACTGGTCAAGATGAGGAATAAGGTATACTGTTAATTAATATAATCATTAGATAATGAAAAATTTTATTTATTGTAATTATTCTCCAACAAGTCTCCCAATAATAATTTTTTTATTTCAAAAGCATTTTCTCAAAAATTTAATTTTTTATTGAACTCAAGATTTCGTTGCACTTCCCATTTCATTCCACTTCTTTTGAAGAAAAATTCCACTAAAATCACAAAAAAAAGAGAATATTATTATTTGCAATGCAGTTCCTCCAAGCGGTGCGCAACAACAAGAGCAGATATGTGACATCCATTTATTCTGAGGTAAGACTTTAATTCTGATTGTTTTACACAGGGCCAAAGACCGATATTTCGGTTTAATTGAATTTTCTTGTCACTGAATGGACTTTACTTTTGAAGGATTTATATTTGAGTCAGATTGCGAATTTCACATTTTTGTTGCCATTGTCAGTACATTTCATTGTGGGCAGGTTACGCTTAGAGCAATGTCCATTAGCATTCATAATTAAATATTGTTCATTACTTCTAAATTTTTGTGGGGAGGTTACAAGATTTAACTGAGTCTCAACATGGTGCTATACTCGGCGCACGAGCTGTGGGACACAACATCTCCGAAGTGAAATGGGGTTTTCCCGTGCGACCATTTGACGAGTGCAGTGAGTGAATATGAGGAATCCGGTAAAATATCAAACCACTGACATCGCTGCGTCCAGAAAAAGATCCTGCAAGAACGAGACCAACTAAGACTGAGCAGAAACGTTCAACGTGATAGAAGTGCAACCCTTCCGCAAACTGCTGCAGAGTTCAGTGCTGGGTCTTCGACAAGTGTCAGCGTGCGAACCATACAACCAAACACAATCGATATGAGGTTTCGGAGCCGAAGGCCCACTCGTGTACGACACAAACCTTTCCGTCTCGCTTGGGCCAGTCAACACCGACATTGGAATGCTGAGGAGTGGAAACATGTTACCTGGTCGGACGAATCTCGTTTCAAATTGTATCGAGAGGATGGGCGTGTATGGGAATGGAGACAACCTCATGAATCCATGGACCCTGCCTGCCACCAGGGTGCTGTTCGAGCTGGTGGGCCGGCCAGAGTGGCCGAGCGGTTAAAGGCGCTACAGTCTGGAACCGCACGACCGCTACGGTCGCAGGTTCGAATCCTGCCTTGGGCATGGATGTGTGTGATGTCCTTAGGTTAGTTAGGTTTAAGTAGTTCTAAGTTCTAGGGGACTTATGACCACAGCAGTTGAGTCCCATAGTGCTCAGAGCCATTTTTGAACCATCTAGCTGGTGGAGGGTCTGTAATGGTGTGAGTCCCGTAGTGCTCAGAGCCATTTTTGAACCATCTAGCTGGTGGAGGGTCTGTAATGGTGTGAGGCATCTGCAATTGGAGTGATATCGGACCCTGATACGTCTAGACTCTTACGTAAGCATCCTGTATGATCACCTGCATCCATTCACGTCCACTGTGCATTCCGACGGACTTGGGCAATTCGAACAGGAGAATGTAACATCTCAGATGTCCAGAATTTCTACAGATTGGTTCCAGGAACACTCTTCTGAGTTTATATACTCCCCTGGCCGCTAAACTCTACAGACAATTACATTACTGAGCATGTCAGGGATGCCTTGCAACGTGCTGTTCAGAAGAGATCTCTACTCCCTCGCACTATGAGGTGCATTCAAGTTCTAAGGCCTCCGATTTTTTTTCTAATTAACTACTCACCCGAAATCGATGAAATTGGCGTTACTTCTCGACGTAATTGCCCTGAAGACGTACACATTTTTCACAACGCTGACCCATGATTCCATGGCAGCGGCGAAGGCTTCTTTAGGAGTATGTTTTGACCACTGGAAAATCGCTGAGGCAATAGCAGCAGGGCTGGTGAATGTGCGGCCACGGAGAGTGTCTTTCATTGTTCGAAAAAGCCAAAAGTCACTAGCAGCCAGTTCAGGTGAGTAGAGAGCATGATGAATCACTTCAAAGTTGCTATCACAAAGAAACTGTTGTGTAACGTTAGCTGTGCAGGTGCGTTGTCTTGGTGAAACAGCACACGCGCAGCCCTTCCCGGACGTTTTTGTTGCAGTGCAGTAAGGAATTTGTTCTTCAAAACATTTTCGTAGGATGCACCTGTTACCGTAGTGCCCTTTGGAACGCAATGGGTAAGGATTACGCCCTCGCTGTCCCAGAACATGGACACCATCATTTTTTCAACACTGGCGGTTACCCGAAATTTTTTTGGTGGCGGTGAATCTGTGTGCTTCCATTCAGCTGACTGGCGCTTTGTTTCTGGATTGAAAAATGGCATCCACGTCTCATCCATTGTCACAACTGACGAAAAGAAAGTCCCATTAGTGCTGTCGTTGCGCGTCAACATTGCTTGGCAACATGCCACACAGGCACCCATGTGGTCGTCCGTCAGCATTCGTGGCACCCACCTGGATGACACTTTTCGCATTTTCAGGTCGTCATGCAGGATTGTGTGCACAGAACCCACAGAAAAGCCAACTCTGGAGGCGATCTGTTCAACAGTCATTCGGCAATCCCACAAAACAATTCTCTCCACTTTCTCGATCATGTCGTCAAACCGGCTTGTGCGAGCCCGAGGTTGTTTCGGTTTGTTGTCACACGACGTTCTGCCTTCATTAAACTGTCGCACCCACGAACGCACATCCATAACTCCATCACCACATGTCTCCTTCAACTGTCGATGAATTTAAATTGGTTTCACACCACGCAAATTCAGAAAACGAATGATTGCACGCTGTTCAAGTAAGGTAAACGTCGCCATTTTAAGTATTTAAAACAGTTCTCATTCTCGCCGCTGGCGGTAAAATTCCAATTGCTGTACGGTGCTGCCTTCTCTGGGACGTATTGACAATGGACGCGGCCTCATTTTAAAACAATGCGCATGTTTCTATCTCTTTCCAGTCCGGAGAAGAATAATCGGAGGCCTTAGAACTTGAATGCACCTCGTAATACGGATTTATGTATAACCCTGCAGGATTAATAGAGTCAGTTCCCTCCACCACTACTCCAGACATTAGTCGAGTCCATGCCACGTCGCGCTGCGGCACTTCTGCGTGCTAGCGGTGGCCCTACACTATATTAGGCAGGTGTACCAATTTCCTTGGCTCTTGAGTGTATTTTAAAAAGTGTCACAATTCAACGTGAAATTCGAACCACGTCTTGTTTCTGGCGTGTGTTCATATGATTGTGAGATGAAGGATAGAACGAAGACTGAAAAATCCATGGTGCGAGTGACAGTCGATCCCGCGACTTCTAGGCGTGTGCTTTAGCACTAGACTAGCAAGCCCGACATGTATGCATGTTTTCATGAGTGAGTTTGCGAGGATCAAACTACGTAACATATGGCCGGACGGATAAGTGAGGTAGGTAAGTGACTTGCAGGTCACCAAAGTGGCGTCCAGTTGAAAGACTTGCCACCTGGCCATTGAGCGGCACGAAATTATTATAATTATCTATCTATATAATTAACTCTGTACGGAACCCTCAGATCTTGACTGTTTAAATTTTGCTGCGGCAGAGCGTCTTCCATACAGTGTTTATGCCGTGAATCAGGAATTCGGCGGCACACGTGAATTTCCATTAGCACTGATATGCGTTTTTGATGCTCGGGGGGGGGGGGGGGGGGGCGGCATGTACATCTGCCAGTCGCTGACCACACCGCTATGGCGAGGTGAGAACCTCCGGACGTCAGACACTCAGATCGGTACCAAGCGCTGTATGTCGATAGCGCATCAACCAAAACACCGAGTTAGTTCGTAGCGTGTGCTGTTGTGCTGCATAACGGGCGTAAACGTTAACTAAAAGTAGCATCAGAACTATGTAACAGATGCAAAGCGTAACTGTGAGTACGTACTACATTTAGTTTCTGCGGGGCCGCTGCTAGAGCATTAGATCACTGTGCTACGGGGCCTGGGTTCACAACCCAAAAATTATAAGTTTTTCTTTTTGTGTTATGCATGAAAGTGTTACATGGGACAACACGTTTATGACATGTAAAAGGTCTGTTTGCAGTTCCAATGACAACAACTTTTTGTTACTGTATTATGCGTGGAAGTGTTACGTTGAACAACATGTTTATGACGTATAGAAGGGCTGTTTGCAGTTTACAACAATGTTCTCTTGGCAGTCTGCTTTCGCTTCGTCTCTTTGAATGTAGTAAATCTATAGAGTACATTTTAGTTTCACAAAATACAAGGTCATAACAACAAAAATAAAGAAACAATTGCATCATACGTGCGGAGGTGTGATGTAATTGCTTATTTATTCTACTGCTCCGATTGTTTATGTTTATTCTGTAAAAAAAATTGAAATTTGTGGTAAGATCCAATGGGACCAAACTTCTGAGGTCATCGGTCCCTAGGCTTTCACACTTCTTAATCCAGCCTAAACTAACTCATGCTAAGGGCAACACACACACACCCAAGCCCGAGAGAGAACTCGAACCTCCGACACGGGGAGCCGCGCGAACCGTGTCAAGGTCCCCGAGACCGGGCGGCTACCCCACGCAGCCTTATTCTGTGAAACTACAAATGTACAAGCTGCTTCATCAGATGTGGTGTCTGTTCTACACCTATCTATACAAATGTACTCTATAGGTTTTGCTACTTTCAACTAACGAAGCGAAAGCAGACTGCCAAAAGAACATTGCTACAAACTGCAATAAGTCCTTTTACATGTCAGGAAAACGTTCTCCCGCATGAGAGTTACACGCGTAAACAGTTAAAAAGTCTTCCGTCTGGTTTGAACCCACGACCTTTTTCTGCGATCTCATTTTGTTCGTCGTCGTTCGTTGCACTTTTTCGGGGCGGACGCCCATTCAAGATCATTGTTCATGCATTCACTCAGTTTTTTTTTATTACAGGGGGCAGCTAACCTTGTGGCCGAAGACGCTGAGTTACCGTGCCGGTGGCCGCAGCTCGTGCTCGTGCGGTAGCGTTCTCGCTTCCCGCGCCCGGGTTCCCGGGTTCGATTCCCGGCGGGGTCAGGGATTTTCTCTGCCTCGTGATGCCTGGGTGTTGTGTGATGTCCTTAGGTTAGTTAGGTTTAAGTAGTTCTAAGTTCTAGGGGACTGATGACCATAGATGTTAAGTCCCATAGTGCTCAGAGCCATTTTTTTACCGTGCCGGCACCTTTGGAACGATGACTTCACACTCCACCAATTCACCCACGCGAGATCTACAAAACAATCACTCACATGTACGCCTTTTCTGTGCTTCGTAGTTCTGGCGTTACTTTTAACTGCAGTTTATGCGAGTTTTACTGGACAGCAGCACACAATAACGAAGTGAATCGGCACTTTGGTTGATGCTCTATCGACACACAACGTTTGGTACGGATCTGAGTATATGAGATCTGGAAGTTTGGGTGTGAGCGGACTGGAGTCTGGGGTACGGAACTGAAGCGGTGGTTTCACGTTGAGAGAGTGCTCGGCAACTGTGGGAAGCAGCTGACAAGACTTGGGTGCGTTTCCGGGGCCGTGCATAGCGCGACGTGCGGTCTTGTTTGGCTAACGGTGTAGCTGGCCCTGGAAGTGCTCGAATCAGCTCAGTTCTGTACAGGCGGGGGTGGATGGGTGACCGCTGTCGCCACTCTGCGGTGGAGCAGAGCGGCATTGTAATCCGCCAGCGATAGCGGAAACGGCCAGTAAGCTGCAGACGGAGAGTGGCCACGTGGAGCTGGAACTGGAAGCGTGGCAGAACAACGAGGCAGTGGTTGGCGGACGACCAAGACTGGGTGTGACTTGGTGGCCACACGAGGCATCGTGCTGGCTGGAGCAACAGACGGTGTCTGCCTTTGTACGTCCAGGGGACGCGTTACAGCTAGGAGGTGAGCAACTGCTAACATGCACAGGTTGACCATAAAGTGAAAAGTGCAAGTGATGTAAGTGATGCGTTGTAACAAATGTGGGTGAACAAACGCCGGAAATTGGCCAGCTGCAGCATGGATACTAATCAACACATCTCCAGTACCACACATATGAGATAACAACACTGGAAATCGTAAGCAACACCGAACGATAAGTCCACAAAATTTGTGATACAAACGTTGATTCTAATCTGCGAAAACAAGAGAAAAACATGACAAAATGTAACATACTGCAATGGTACGTAATATATTTATTATACACTGAAGAGCACACAGAAGCGCCGCAACACGACGCATCGACTCGACTAATATCTGAAGTAGTGCTGGAGGGAATTGGCACCATCAGTCCTGCAGGGCTGTCCATAAATAAGTAAGAATACCAGGGAGTGGAGATCTCTTATAAACAGCACGTTGCAAAGTATCCCAGATATGTTCAATAATGTTCATCTCTGGGGAGTTTGGTGCAGAGCGGAAGTTTTTAAACTCATAGCAGTGTTCCTGTAGGCACTCTGTAGCAATTCTGGACGTGTGGGGTGTGGCATTGTCCTGTTGGAATTTCCCAAGTCCGTCGGAATGCACAATGGACATGAATGAATACAGGTGATCAGACAGGATGGTCACGTACGTGTCACCTGTCAGAGTCTTATCTAGACGTATCAGGGGTCCCATATCATTCCAACTCACTTGCCCCACCCCATTACAGAGCGCCCACCACCTTGAACAGTCCCCTGCTGACATGCAGGTCCATGGATTCCTGAGGTTGTCTCCATACCCGTACACGACCATCCCCTCGATACAATTTGAAATGAGACTCGTTCGACCAGGAGACATGTTTCCAGTCATCAACAGTCCAATGTTGGTGTTGACGGGCCCAGGCGAAGCATAAAGCTATGGGTCTTGCAGTAATCAAGGGACACGAGTGGGCCTACCGCTCCGAAAGCCCTTATCGGTGATGTTTCGTTGAATGGGACACACGCTGACCGTTGTTCATGACCCAGCAATGAAATCTGCAGCAATCTGCGCAAGGGTTGCACTTACGTGACGTTGAACGATTCTCTTTAGTCGTCGTTGGTCCTGTTTTTGCAGGACCTTTTTTCCGGCTGCAGTGATGCCGGAGATTTGATGTTTTACCAGATTCCTGATATGCATCGTACACTCGTGAAATGATAATACGGGAATATCCCCACTTTATCACTATCTCAGGGATGATGCGTCCTATGATTCGTGCGGCAACTATAACACCACATTACAACTCTCTTAAAACCTTGATAACCTGCCATTGTAGCAGCACTAACCGATCTAAGAGCTGCGCCAGACAATTGTTGTCTTATGTGGGCGTTGCAGACCGCAGTGCCATAATCTGCCTCTTTACGTATCTCTGTATCTGAATACGCTTTAATGTATGTATAAAAAGAAACACGCATTACAGGCCACTTTAGATCCATCATGAATAAAAGAATCGAAACGCGTACGCCTTTCTTTTACGTGCATAGACGCAACATACCTCGTGAGTAAAGTAAAGGTATTTCTTTAGCACATACTTTTCGATCAGTTCATTTAAAACATCGTCCGTGGTGTGGAATCAAAAGTACTTACTATTTAATTGTGAATTCTACATCTAGAAGAAGTTCATTTCAAAAGATACTGAAGTACAGTTTGTCCAAGTGGGTCCTGTACCCTACGTTCAGAATTGTATCTGGTATGTTGTTTATCGGACTACTTAACATATAAAATGTATACGGTGGATCTGCGTTTCCACTGTCGTGCCTTACCCTTCACCACTCCCTTCTCAACCACCGCTTCTCTTTCACTTCCTTCGAGTTTTATAACCGCAGTCTGGTTTCTGCACAAGTTGTAGATCACTTTTCGCTTCTTCTAAATTTCAAAATTTCGAAGATTGTATTCAAGACAATAACAGAATGGACAATGTACGAAATTTTCACTCTGCAGCTGAGTGTGAACTGACATGAAACTTCCTTGCAGATTAAAACTGTGTGCTCGACCGACACTCGAACTTCGGAACTTTGCTTTTTCCGGGCAACTGCTCTACCAACTGAGCTACTCAAGCACGGTTCACGAGCTGTCTTCATAGCTTCAATTCCGCCAGTACCTCGTCTCCTACCTTCTAAACTTCACTTAAGTTCTCCTGTGAAACTTACAGAAGTAGCACTCCTGGAAGAAAGGGGTGCTACTTCCGGAAGTTTCACAGGAGATTTATAAAAATATTTGGAACGTAGGAGACGAGGTACTGGCGGAAGTAGAGCTATGAGGACGAGTCGTGAGTCTACAACGAAATATAGGTCGACACATCTTTATCCAAACCAAAAATGTTGTAATACAAGTAAGTAGAGATGTAACCTGTATGGTAGGTCAATGCTGTTAACTAATAGCTTGTTTGTGTACAACATCCACGAAATGTAATAATTTACAAAACCGATCTGACGCCATGATTAATATTACACCACTGTGCTGTATGTACATTACCTATCCATAATCTCAGAACTTGCAACATATTAGTCATTGTATAGAGTATTGAGCACTCTCGCATAGTGCAAAAATAAATAAATAGATAAGTAAATAAATAAAATACACCGGTGACTTAAAATCTAATGGTGGCCATTAGGCCAGGGGCAAGACCAGACAGCGAGGTCATCGGTCTCATCGGGTTAGGAAGGGACGGGGAAGGAAGTCGGCCGTGCCCTTTCAAGGGAACCATCCCAGAATTTGTCTGGAGCGATTTAGGGAAATCACGGGAAACCTAAATCAGGATGGCCGGACGCGGGATTGAACCATCGTCCTCCCGAATGCGAGTCCAGTGTGCTAACCACTGCACCACATGGCTCGGTAGACCATGTATCACACATAACAGTATATTATAGAACAAAACGGAACTTATTACATACGTTTAAATACTTAAAACATAAGCAGTACATATTTTCAAGATGCGAGATTCAAATTTGTTACATGAAAACACCATCAGATAGCGCAGTACCAATGCAGTAACTTCATATAAAAACTTAATATCTAGTGGTTAAATCAACAAAAACTTTCGACAACTACTACATTACTATCAGAAAATTTGATAAAACGAACTAAAATCTCATATGATAATGATCTGTGCAGCTGGTAGGTCTGTATTTTAAGTATTTTAACATGTTATTGGATGTCAGGTTGTTTATATACATTTTTCACTCTGATAGTACTCTGTCCCATGGTTTTTTCATGTAACAAAGTTGATAACACGAGCTTTAGTCTCGTGCCTTAAGGATCTGTGCTGCTTATGTTTTAAGTATTGAAACGCATATAATAAGCCCTATTATGTTGTATTATATGCTGTTATGTATGGCATATAGTCCTCTGGCTATCACTAGATTTTAGGCAAGTGGTGTATTTTTTTAAAATTTAGAACGCATTACGAAGTGGTGTAACTTAACATATTTGATGGATCGTACCCCATTGCTACCTGGTGAGAACAGTTACAATTTAAGGTCTAGACGATCTGTGGCGGTTAGTTTGGCTGTTCCCGTATGTGGATCAACTTCAGACGGTTCCCATGTCCTGCAGGATGGCGTGTTGTATTGCTTACGTCATTATCTCAGAAAGTGTAAGTTCACCATACATGGTTTCTTCTGCACTATGTGAGAGTGCTCAGCACGCTATACAATCTTTAACATGTTGCAAGTTCTGAGATTGTTGTTCTTGTGGTTTTCAGTCCAAAGACTGGTTTGATGCAACTCTCCATGCTACTCTACCCTGTGCAAGCCGCTTCATCTCCGAGTAACTACTGCAACCTACATCCTTCTGAAACTGATTAGTGTATTCATCTCTTGGTCTCCCCCTACGATTTTTACCCTCCAAGCTGCCCTCCAGTGCTAAACTGGTGATCCCTTGGGCCTCAGAACGTGTCCTTCTTCTAGTAAATTTTTGCCACAAATTCCTCTTCTCCCCAATTCTGTTCACTTTCACCTCATTAGTTACGTGATCTGTCCATCTAATCTTCAGCACTCTTCTGTAGCACCACATTCCGAAAGCTTCTATTCTCTTCTTGTCCAAACTGGTTATCGTCCATGTTTCACTTCCATACATGGCTACACTCCATACAAATACTTTCACAAAAGACTTCCTCACACTTATATCTATAATCGATGTTAACAAATTTCTCTTCTTCAGAAACGCTTTCCTTGCCATCGCCAATCGACATGTTATATTCTCTCTACTTCGACCATCATTAGTTATTTTACTCCCCAAATAGCAAAACTCATCTACTACTTTAAGTGTCTCACGTTTTAATCTAAGCATCGCCTCATCTAATTCGACTACATTCCATTATCCTCGTTTGCTTATACTGATATTCATCTTGTATCTGTACTTTCCGTTCAGCTGCTCTTCCAGGTGCTACGCTGTGTTTGACAGAATTACAATATCATCGGCAAACCTGAAGGTTTATATTACTTCTCCCTACTCCAGATTTTTCTTTGGTTTCCTTTATGTTTGTTCGATGCTCAGATTGAATGACACTGGGGATAGGTTACAAGCCATGTCTCACTCCCTTCTCAGCCATCGCTTCCCTTTCGTGTCCCTCGACACTTATAACTGCCTTCTGGTTTTTGTTCAAATTATAAATAGCCTTTCGTTCCATGTATTTTACCCCTGCCACCTTCATAATCTGAAACAGCTTATGGTTAGATAATGTACATACAGCACAATGGTTTACTGTTACTGATGACTTCGAATTAGTTTCGTAAATTATTATACTTCGTACGTGTTGTACACAAATTAGTTACTTAACAGTATTGTTTTGCCGTTTGGGTTACATCTGTACTTACTTGTATACAACATTTTTGGTCGAGGTAAGGTTGTATTGACCCGTACTTCGTTGCAAACCTTTAGAGATGTGCAGACGGCTGTGGAACTGATTGAATCAGGTCATGTATTTGACAAAGCTTGCAGTCTAGGCAATAAAGTGCTCTAAAAGAGTACTAGACGGCCAAAGAATGGACAACATCAGGAAGTGAGAAAAGGATGACTCCCTAGAAGGAACTTGAGATGACATAAAATTCGATGACCGTACAGGCGGGTTGTCAAGAGCCACAAGACTGGCTAAGAAGATGCGAGAGGCGGCACCAACAGCTGCAACAAACTTACCTGATGAATATACCCACGATTTCTCCGTCATTTCTATACCCAACTTCTAAAACTTTCTCATCGACTGTAAATACGGATGTGGTCTAAAGCTCCCAGCTGATTAATTATACGCAGTAGTTTCACTGACTAGTGGACCTTATAGGAGCCCTGTGTTTATGCCGAAGGTGGAGTAGCAGTGACGTCAAAGCGGACTAATGGCGGAATTACTGGCGATGAGTATGTAAACGCGCAGGGTTGTCAGAGGCGTTGTGTGGCCACGGCAGCTGCATGGGGGCGCACGGCTTTCAGTCTCGCTGCCATTAACATCACAATCACGTGCTGCACCTTCCTCGGCCATGGCAATCACTACATCACCATATTAATGGACCATTGCGGTCCGTTCACACACAAGGGTCTCCCCTTTGTCTAGAGCATACTGCGGAGCTATCAAACATTTTACATGAATCAGTTTCATCGTGTTTGTTCAATACTATCATTATAGTCAATATCGACATGCATATTCAGCAAAACGTATAACACTATATATTTTGCTGAACCGAGGCCCATTTATGTAGATTCCTTTTCCGAAACTTTAAATTTTTTTCGTTAGGTTTATCGTTTTTAAAACTGTTCAGTATTGTAACGTGGCTTTTAAAGTATAACTTGGTGTATATAGGCCTACATCTAACTCAACATTACCTAAGAGTGCAAAACAGTTTTATATAGGCTCAAGTCGAGTGTTGTAAAGGTGGCCCATGCATGGGGCAGGTTTACATACCAATTGGGCCACGTTTACGCATATCACAGAACACAACAATGAGTAAACAAAATACCCTAGTAAACTTTTCAAATTATATTCTGTTGCCAGTAAACTGAACTACAGTTTTATCCACGGCAATTAACAGAACAAAACACAACTATTTTACTGGCAGGGTACAAATTCTTCGGCGTACTTCCAGCTTTTAGCACAATATGGCCTACACACACTAAAGAGCCAAAGAAAGTGGTAGACCTCGCTAATAATATCGTGTAGCGACCCCGCGAAGACGCAGAAGTGCCTCAACACGACTAATGTCTGAAGTAGTGTTGGAGGGAACTGACACTTCGAACTATGCAGGGCTGTCCTTAAATCCGTAAGAATACGAGGGGTTCCAATGGTTCAAATGGCTCTGAGCACTATGGGACTCAACTTCTGAGGTCATCAGTCCCCTAGAACTTAGAACTAGTTAAACCTAACTAACCTAAGGACATCAGGATTCGAACCTGCGACCGTAGCGGTCGCGCGGTTCCAGACTGCAGCGCTTAGAACCGCACGGCCACTTCGGCCGGCAATACGAGGGGGTGGAGATCTCTTCTGAACAGCACGTTGCAAGGCAATCCACATATGATGGGCTTATTTCAATAGTGTTACAAGTCCATTACCTCCACTTTTCTGCCTATAATGCTTCTGAAATTAATGATCCAAACAAATAGAAAGAAAGGTTCATCTCTAGCAAGAATCCATATGCTTGAATATTTCTGGTATCTCAGTTACAGATTTTTCAGCGCTCATTTAACTTTAGGACTCTGTATCTCAAAATGAACAAATACGGACTTGTACTACTATTGAAATAAGTCCTTCATATGCTCAATCTGGGGAGTCTGGTGGACAGCGGAAATGTATAAACTCAGAAGAGTGTTCCAAGCGCCACTCTGTAGCAATTCTGAACTTGTGCGGTGTCGCATTGTCATGCTGAAATTGGCCAAGTCCGTCGGAATGCACAGTGGACATGAATGGATGCAGGTGATGAAACAGGATGTTTACGTACGTGTCACCTGTCAGAGTCGTATCTGGACGTATCAGGGGTCCCATATTACTCCAACTGCACACGCCCCACGCCATCACAGAGCCTCCTCCACCATCTTGAACAGCTCCCCGTTGACATGTAGGGTCCATGGTTTAATGAGGTTGTCTCCATATCCGTACACGACCATCCGCTCGATGCAATTTGAAACGAGACTCGTCGAAGCAGGCAACATGTTTCCAGTCATCAACAGTCTAATGTCGGTGCTGACAGGCCCAGACGAGGTGTAAAGCTTTGTGTCTTGCAGTCACCAAGGATACACGAATGGGCCTTCACCTCCGAAAGCCCATATCGATCACCAGTCTTTGAGAGGCGATTGAGAGGAAGGAAGAGATACAACATGATAGACGACATAAAGGAAAGTCGAAAATACGCGGGCCATGTGAAAAGCTGCGTTTGGGCAGAACACTGATGATGGCATCAGGAGTTGACCTATTCGCATTTTTCAATATTCTTGCATTTAGCTATTTCTTGCCCTTATCAGTCATTGTTCTCATAGAATAAATTTTTTTGCTTGATAGTCTTTATCTTCAGACATTTTTTTTAGCAATTTCTACTTTTTAACCTGCTGTAACTTCATTTTTTTTTGTTTGTAGGTTTGCGTTTGCAACTGCTTTTGTCTTAAAGTTTCCATTCTTGGGTATAAGTTAGGATTGCAATACAAAGTAGTGCATAAAAGTGCCCGAACTGAAGTGTGTAGACGTACCCCATCGTCATGTTTGAATTGCACACATAAAAAAGATGAGCCACTTTATGATGAAGTGGGAACGGAAATAGGTAGATGTGATTTACATGTCGTAGCTTCCCCATTGAAAATTAGGAATGACTGTGCTGGTAAATTTCTACGTTATTTGATTTTCAAACAGCTGAGCAAAACTCAACGTACTCAAACAGTTTTCTCTTTACTTATTCTGATCATCATTAAACAGACACACAATATTTTTAGCGCAGCGCAATCTGACTTTCAATAATCCCTACAAAAGAATTGCTCTGACTAACACTAACCTACACATTTCATGAATCACTTACTTCACCCCTCAAACTACGGCAATACAGCGAGCGCCAATACTGCCAGCTAAATGAAAGATTCTAACTACTGAAGGCACTAACAACTGATAGGCATTGTTAACAAATGAAAGATTTTGATAGAGAACAAACAATGTATTTACCTTAATAATGTTCAAAAGTCATTATATATATATATATATATATATATATATATATATATATATATATATATATATCAGTTTATGACATCCAGTCTTACAAATTTCCTTTTTCTGACGCACACCCGTCCAGATCGTCCGCTCTCAGAACTGCACCATCTCTCTCCCCACATCCACCACTGCTGGCGGCTCACTTCCAACTGCCCAACGCTACGCGCTGTTCACATCCAGCTGCCCAACACTACATACCGAATATTCCAACAGTGAGTCCAACCAGCCACAGACTGCACACAGCGCAGTCAGCGATTTTCATACAGATCACTATGTGGCGTTAACAACATAAAAACCGAAACAGCCTACTTACATAGCCCCCTCCCCCCCCCTACATCCACCACTGCTGGCAGCTCACCTCCAACTGCCCAACACTACAACAGCGAATATTCCAACAATGAGTCCAACCAGCCACAGACTGCACACAGCACAGTCAGAGATTTTGATACAGAGCACTACGTGGCGTTACCAACAGAAAAACCTAGACAGCCTACTTCCAATGTGCAGAAAAATATGTTGTGGTTGTGGTCTTCAGTCCTGAGACTGGTTTGATGCAGCTCTCCACGCTACCCTATCGTGTGCAAGCTTCTTCATCTCCCAGTACTTACTGCAGCCTACATCCTTCTGAATCTGTTTAGTGTATTCATCTCTTGGTCTCCCTCTACGATTTTTACCCTCCACGCTGCCCTCCAATGCTAAATTGGTGATCCCTTGATGCCTCAACACATGTCCTACCAACCGATCCCTTCTTCTAGTCAAGTTGTGCCACAAACTCCTCTTCTCCCCAATCATATTCAATACCTCCTCATTAGTTACGTGATCTACTCACCTAATCTTCAACATTCATTTGTAGCACCACATTTCGAAAGCTTCTATTCTCTTCCTGTCGAAACTATTTATCGTCCATGTTTCACTTCCATACATGGCTACACTCCATACAAACACTTTCAGAAACGACTTCCTGACACTTAAATCTATATTCGATGTTAACAAATTTCTCTTCTTCAGAAACGCTTTCCTTGCCATTGCCAGTCTACATTTTATATCCTCTCTACTTCAACCATCATCAGTTATTTTGCTCCCCAAATAGCAAAACTCCTTTACTACTTTAAGTGTCTCATTTCCTAATCTAATTCCCTCAGCATCACCCGACTTAATTCGACTACATTCCATTAACCTCGTTTTGCTTTTGTTGTTTGATGTTCATCTTATACCCTCCTTTCAAGACACTGTCCATACCGTCCAACTGCTCTTCCAAGTCCTTTGCTGTCTCTGACAGAATGACAATGTCATCGGCGAACCTCAAAGTTTTTATTTCTTCTCCCTGGATTTTAATACCTACTCCAAATTTTTCTTTTGTTTCCTTTACTGCTTGCTCAATATACAGATTGAATAACAACGGGGAGAGGCTACAACCCTGTCTCACTCCCTTCCCAAGTACTGCTTCCCTTTCATGACCCTCGACTCTTATAACTGCCATCTGGTTTCTGTACAAATTGTAAATAGCCTTTCGCTCCCTGTGTTTTACCCCTGCCACCTTTAAAATTTGAAAGAGAGTAATCCAGTCAACATTGTCAAAAGCTTTCTCTATGTCTACAAATGCTAGAAACGTAGGTTTGCCTTTCCTTAATCTAGTTTCTAAGATAAGTCGTAGGGTCAGTATTGCTCCACGTGTTCCAACATTTCTACGGAATCCAAACTGATCTTCCCCGAGGTCGGCTTCTACAGGTTTTTCCATTCGTCTGTAAAGAATTCGCGTTAGTATTTTGCAGCTGTGACTTATTAAAAATAAGAAGCGGCAGAAAAATAAACGATCAGAATTTCAGAAAAACTGGATGAGTTACTCAAGAGAAAGGGCCTCACAAATTCAGGTAGTCAGTAAAGCTTTTGTCCACCTCTAGCTGTTATTCAAGCAATTATTGGAGTTGCCACTGATAATTTCCGAATGTGCTCCTGATGGATATCGCCCAAATTCTATCCACTTGGCGTTAGATCGTCATTGTTCCGAGTTGGTCAGTGCTCATACTCCTCCAATCGTTTTGAGCTGGGCCGAGGTAGGGTTTGGCAAGTACGAAGACGAGCAACGGGAACTGTCACCGTGTCGGGAGGGGCATTATCTTGGTGAAATGCAAGCCCAGGACATGCTTGGCATGAAGGGCAACAAAATGGCGCGTTTAATATCGTCGACATACTGCTGCACTGTAAGGAGGTATCCTGCTGTGAAGTGAAATGTTACCACAGTTCTGGCTGTAATGCCGTAAGACGGACGAGAGTCGAGTTGGTATTCAACCGTTGTTTTGGGCATCTTTAGACACGACTTTGCTGGTTATCGGGGCTCAGTCTGAAGCGGGACTCTCCACTGAAGACAGTTCCGCTCTAGTCAATAAGATTCCAGGCCCAAAGTGCTCGACACCGCTGCAAACTGCCTTGTTGGTGCACAGAGGTCAACGGTAGTCGGAGCAAAGGGCACCGTAAGCTCACCGCGCTTTGTGTAAACCTCCTATTAGTAGACGTTGTGCTCACTGAAGCACCAGTTGCAGTTCGGATCGAAAGTAATGATGAATCCGGTCTCAGAGGGCATCTCTGACGATTGCTCGTTGCTCACGTCTTGTCGTCGCGCTAGGGCGACCGCTTCTTTTCTTGACGTTGTGTTCGGACATTGTTCGCCCACTCGTGCCAACATCGCCGAATAGTGGTATCACTCCTATTCGAATGTCGAGCGACTTGCCGATTGTTCCAACCGGCTTGTTTATCTCAACTACACGTCCTCTCTCAAATGCTAGCTCTGCATGTTTTGTTCATGCTCCAGTCTACGAACCACTGTCCAAAAGAGTACACTCAATTAAATTTGTAGACTTTATGCCCTGGCAGCGACATGTCCTCCGTTTATTGTTCTTTCCTGCTGGCCGATGAAACTGCTTTCCGGCATCACACATTCATCCTTTCGATAGTCGAAGTATACAATTTTGCATTTTCCGTCGATACGTGTGAGACCAGTTTGCATAACTCCTTCGTACTGCCTCGTTTCATTAGTCTCAGACTATAATTTCGAAAGTTTTGTAGTAACTTTTCATGCTTTCAAGTTGAACAAATGTACCTTCTAAAGTAGAATGTTGTTGTTGTTGTTGTTGTGGCCTTCAGTGCTGAGACTGGTTTGATGCAGCTCTCCATGCTACTCTATCCTGTGCAAGCTTCTTCACCTCCCAGTACCTACTGCAGCCTACATCCTTCTGAATCTGCTTACTGTATTCATCTCTTGGTCTCCCTCTACGATTTTTACCGTCCACGCTGCCCTCCAATACTAAACTAGTGCTCCCTCGATGCCTCAGAACATGTCCCACCAACTGATCCCTTCTTCTAGTGAAGTTGTGCCATAAACTCCTCTTCTCCCCAATTCTATTCAATACCCTCTCATTAGTTATGTGATCTACTCTAATGTTGAGCATTCTTCTGTAGCACCACATTTCGAAAGATTCTATTCTCTTCTTGTCCAAACTATTTGTCGTCCATGTTTCACTTCCATACACGGCTACATTCTATACAAATACATTCAGAAACGACTTCCTGACACTTAAATCTGTACTCTATGTTAACAAATTTCTCGTCTTCAGAAACACTTTCCTTGACATTGGTCGACCGCATCTTTTCTTGACGTTGCGTTCGGCCATTGTTCACACATTCCTGGCAACATGGCCGAATAGTGGTACCGCTCCTATGCAGATGTCGAGAGATTTGCCGGTTTGTTTATCTCAACTGCGCGTTCTCTCAAATGCCGACATCTGCAAGTATTGTTCATGCTCCTGTCTACGAACCACTGTCCCACAGAGTACACGAAATTAAACTCGCAAAGACTTTAAGCCCTGGCATCGACATGCCCCCTGTTTACTATTCTTGCCTGCAGGGCGATGAAACTGCGTTGCAGCATCACACATTTATCCTCTCGATCGCCGAACTATACAACTTTGCATTTTCCGCCGATACGTGTGAGACCAGTTCGTACTGCCTCGTTTTATTAGTCCCAGGCTGTAATTTCGAAAGTGTATTAGTAACTTTTCATGCTTTCAAGTTGCACACAAAAAAAAATGGAAATGAGTGTTTGGCGTCAATGGCCGGGAGTTCCGAATCGCCACATTGGTCGACCTGCTCGTCGACAATGGGGATGAAATGATGATGAAGGCAGCACAGGACCCAGTGTCTGAGGGTAGAAAATCTCCCTCCCCAGCCGGGAATCAAACCCGGGCCCCCGTGGGTGGCAATCCAGCGTGATGACCGTTATTTTTTTTGTTTTTTTTTCCCTTAATCTCATTTTGTTCGTTGCACCTGCTCGGAGCGGACGCCGCAAGACACCCGTTTCAGTTCGTCGTTGATCGATTAACTCAGTTTTTTTATTACAGATGGCAGCTAACCCTCTGACCGAACACGCTGAGCTACCTTGCCGTCATCCGTTAAGCTTTTGGGGTGGACCTCAAGTTACACAAATGTACCATCTAAAGTAGAATAATCTCGTGTAAACGAACATACACAGGATGATTTTTTCCACCGTGAACAAACTCTAGGAACAGATCGATGACAGGGCACGGAACGAAAAATGTCTAATGAATTTATTTCCGGAAATGCTTGATTCGAAACACACCAGAGACATTCGTCAGTGTGCGTTAGAATCTTGTTCGCCGTTGTCATGCTTGCATTGAGGTTGATGCCCGTCAATTTCAGCACATTTTGTAAGATACAGTACAAGTGGTACGTTCATTGTATCAATGATGGTATTCTCTGTTAACTGTAACTAATTTAAATAAAAAAGTACACAGTAACGTGATTGTATCCCTATTATCTCCTTAATATGGCTTCTCCGGCCCCAGGTTTCCTACCTTAAATTGTTCAGTGGAGCATCCTCTACGTCCTGTTAAATTTTTGGACGGTCTTACGGAAACATTCTGTATAAGCACAAGCAAAATTTTTAAACTCGATTTGCTCCAAAACGGTTGAGAGTTGCGCCTTTCTGTCGACCTACGTTGAAATCCTAGTCGTGTCCTACACATGTCAAGCTGTCACTATGAATAAATATGCTGAGAGGAAGTTCATACGGCCCCCTTGTCAGTCCGGTATCACTTCTAGATCCTAGGTTACTACCATTTCAGAATCGATGGTGCTGATGGTGACCGGCGGGGGCGGGGGCTAGCATGAGTTTCTTAGAAGTAGATACCTTAGGGGTTGCGAAGCAACTCAAATCGCTTGATACGGGCAAGTCTTCAGGTCCAGATTGTATACCGATTAGGTTCCTTTCAGATTAAGCTGATACAATAGCTCCCTACTTAGCAATCATATACAACCGCTCGCTCACCGATAGATCTGTACCTACAGATTGGAAAATTGCGCAGGTCGCACCAGTGTTTAAGAAGGGTAGTAGGAGTAATCCATCGAACTACAGACCTATATCATTGACGACGGTTTGCAGTAGGGTTTTGAAGCATATACTGTATTCAAACATTATGAATCACCTCGAAGGGAACGATCTATCGATACGTAATCAGCATGGTTTCAGAAAACATCGTTCTTGTGCAACGCAGCTAGCTCTTTATTCGCACGAAGTAATGGCCGATATCGACAGGGGATCTCAAGTTGATTCCGTATTTCTAGATTTCCGGAAAGCTTTTGACACCGTTCCTCACAAGCGACTTCTAATCAAGCTGCGGGGCTATGGGGTATCGCCTCAGTTGTGCGACTGGATTCGTGATTTCGTGTCAGGAAGGTTGCAGTTCGTAGTAATAGACGGCAAATCATCGAGTAAAACTGAAGTGATATCAGGTGTTCCCCAGGGAAGCGTCCTGGGACTTCTGCTGTTGCTGATCTATATAAATGACCTGGGTGACAATCTGAGCAGTTCTCTTAGGTTGTTCGCAGATGATGCTGTAATTTACCGTCGAGTAAGGTCATCCGAAGACCAGTATCAGTTGCAAAGCGATTTAGAAAAGATTGCTGTATGGTGTGGTAGGTGGCAGTTGACGCTAAACAACGAGAAGTGTGAGGTGATCCACATGAGTTCCAAAAGAAATCCGTTGGAATTCGACTACTCGATAAATAGTACAATTCTCAAGGCTGTCAATTCAACTAAGTACCTGGGTGTTAAAATTACGAACAACTTCAGTTGGAAAGACCACATAGATAATACTGTGGGGAAGGCGAGCCAAAGGTTGCGTTTCATTGGCAGGACACTTAGAAGATGCAACAATTCCACTAAAGACCCAGGTTACATTACACTTGTTCGCCCTCTGCTAGAATATTGCTGCGCGGTGTGGGATCCTTACCAGGTGGGATTGACGGAGGACATCGAAAGGGTGCAAAAAAGGACAGCTCGTTTTGTATTATCACGTAATAGGGGGGAGAGTGTGGCAGATATGATACGCGAGTTGGGATGGAAGTCAATAACGCAAAGACATTTTTCATCGCGGCGAGATCTATTTACGAAATTTCAGCCACCAACTTTCTCTTCCGAATGTGAAAAAATTTTGTTGAGCCCAACCTACATAGGTAGGAATGATCATCAAAATAAAATAAGAGAAATCAGAGCTCGCACAGAAAGGTTTAGGTGTTCGTTTTTCCCGCGCGCTGTTCGGGAGTGGAATGGTAGAGAGACAGTATGATTGTGGTTCGATGAACCCTCTGCCAAGCACTTAAATGTGAATTGCAGAGTAATCATGTAGATGTAGATGTAGATGGGGGGTGGCGGTAGGGGGGGCGGTAGGGGGGGGGGGACTGGTTCTGGTAGAATGATCATTTCCGAATTCCAATGAAGCAGAAACAGCAGATAGAGGGAGAAAGGCGGGAGGAGAACGCGACTTGTCGCTGGTAGGCAGTCGGTGGTGTTTCGCCTGGTAGGCCGCTGTGTGTCTGCGCTGGCGGCGTGCGTGCTGCGCGCAAACCCGCCCCGCGAGGCGGGGGCTGTATCGAGCGGCGGCGCCAGGCTGCGTATTGCGTGTGCGTGCGTGCGTGCGTGCGTGCGTGGGCGTGCGCTCGCGGCGGCAGTCCGGTCCCTTTGTGCGGACGCGGCCGCCGAGGGCAGTATGAATATGGAACGAGCCGCGAGCACCATCGATAGCGCGCCATGCCGCGCCATAACAGCACCACGGCGTCCCACCAATCATTATTCACCTCCCGCCCACCGCGCCGCTGCGCTCTGCAGTCGAAGCGATCGTTAGCCAATCTTTCTACGTTACCGCGTCAAGTCTCCGCCCTCACCCACCTGTCTCGGTGACGCCACAAATTCCTCAGTACGAGCACAGGGTTGGTTGGTTGGTTGGTTTGATTTTTTAAAAAAAATGGTTCAGTAGCTCTGAGCACTATGGGACTTAACATCAGAGGTCATCAGTCCCCTAGATCTTAGAACTACTTAAACCTAACTAACCTAAGGACATCACACACATCCATGCCCGAGCAGGATTCGAACCTGCGACCGTAGCGGTCGCGCGGTTCCAGACTGAAGCGCCCAGAACCGCTCGGCTTTGATTTTTAACGGGGGTAGGACGTCAAACGGGCCGACTTGGAGCAGGAGAGGCACCACAGGACATTTTAATTTCCACTGTCTATACTTTTACAAGTAAATTCATAAAACTTTGTCAGCATGACCAGGAAGGATTCAGGATTCACACTCGTAGTAGCGGAAGTTCAAAAACACAACAAAATAATTTTTTTTACATGTGAAATTTCATCATTTTTCACTTACTATTCGCTGCATTTGTTGCTATAGGTACACTTTTCTTCATAACTAAGAGAGACTGTTAAATGAATTTTGCACAGCATGCAAACCATACTTAAAGGTGTCTGAAACTCTAGAATATATTTAATTTATGAAAAAATGTATGAGCTGTTACGTTTTAAACTTTATGTTTGAAAAAAATCAAATTTTGTAGTTAATTATCTCAATTTTTACCACAGTTTTTAATAGATTTGGAAAATTCTATAGTTTGATACACCTCTAAGTATGGTTTGTATGGTGTGCAAAATTGATCAAAGAATCTCTCTTACTTGTGATGAAAAATGAACCTATAGCAACAAAGGTAGCCAATAGTAAGCGAAAAAATGATGAACTTTCACATGTAAAAAAATTTATTTTGTTATGTTTTTGAACTTCCACAGCTATGAGTGTGAATCCCGAATCCTTCCTGGTCATGCTGACAAAGTTTTATGAATTTATTTGTGAAAGTATAGACAGTGGACATTAAAATGTCCTGTGGTGCCTCTCCTGTTACACGTCCTACCGCCCTTAAAGGGACTGACCTACGCGTGTCATCGGTCCCTTGTTCCACTGAACTAAATCCATTGGATAGAACGGAAAACAAACAGGACACACCACAGGAATTCTAGATGGGAAAAAAAAACACACACACACACACACACACACACACACACACACACGAAGCTGACCACACTAGGGACAACAGAAGACAAGAAAAGCACAGACGCACAAGAAACAGGCAGAAGAGCTTAAAACAGTAGACCAGATGTCCTGGGCTGGCTGATCACGAGGATAAAAAAGGATGCTCCACCCACTCTGCAACACATTAAAATCTCTAACCTAAAAGTACTAGGGTAGAGAGCACAGGGAGACAAAGGACAGGAAGTAAAACTTAAACCGAAGAATGAACACCGGCGTCAATGTAAAACCAAGTCAGCCGTGGAGACATCGTCTCCTAAAATCGAAGGGAGTCAGGGAGATTAAAATTCCGTCTTAGAGCGGCTAGATGTCGACAGTCCACCAAAAGGTGGACCACCGTCAAACAGGAACCGCAGTGACAACATGGTGGAGTTTCGTGGAATATTTCAGCTTCAGCTCCTATAGCTTCGTGAAGTTCTGATACGTGGCGGCGCTATAAGTAGTCTTCAAAATGTCGTTTGTATCGAAGGTGCTTTCCAATCAGAGAGCGGTTATTGAGTTTCCTTTGTCGGAAAAGAAGAGCATCAGAGATATTCAAAGGCGGTTGCAGGATGTCTATGGATACCAGGTAGTCAGCAAAGGCATGGTGAGGAATCTGGCGTCTGAAGAAGGTGGCGGGAACCTGTGCGATCTCCTGCACACCGGCCGGCTCACTCAGCTGAGACAGCTGCAATGTTGAAAAGTGAGGACACTCTCACTCGATCTCTGTCGGTCCATTATGGCCAGGGGACATCGGCTGGTACGTAGTTTTCCATTCAATAAACTTTACCAATAGCTGGTCTGATATTCCGTAGGCTCTTACTTTGTTTATCAGGCGACAGTGCGGAACTGTATCGAACGCCTTCCGGAAGTCAAGAAAAATAGTATCTACCTGGGAGCCTGTATCTAATATTTTCTGGGTCTCATGAACAAATAAAGCGAGTTGGGTTCTACGCGCTTCAGTCTGGAACCGCGCGACCGCTACGGTCGCAGGTTCGAATCCTGCCTAGGGCATGGATGTGTGTGATGTCCTTAGGTTAGTTAGGTTTAAGTAGTTCTAAGTTCTAGGGGACTGATGACCACAGATGTTAAGTCCCATAGTGCTCAGAGCCAAACTCGGCAAGAAAAAGTCAATGTTGTATGAATTCATGTAAAAGATATGCAAATAACTAATAAATCGCAAGTGTGCACCGTGGTTGAAATACTCGAGGCTGGCAATACACACATACATTCCAGACACGACGGTCACAGGAGTTTTTAGTTCGAGAGAGGCAAAACCGCACGCCAGGAGGCCAGTCCCAACCCATCTACGTCGGCCGGTGGCCGCCCGTGCAGCGGACAGCGTACGCCCGAGGGAAAGGAGGAACGACCCCGTGTTCGGCTTAAAAGCAAATTCCGCTACATTGTGTGGGAGCGGCCAGCCTAGGTATTCTTTCACATAGCACGCAGTTTCAGAGATTTTCACAGGGAGAAAGCAAACGCTACACGCCGATGCTACAGATTTCCGGATTGGTTGCCTTAAACGAAACGTCATTCTCCCGTTTTCGAAGAGTAATGCTGATTGGCAGACGATATTTCTGACGCCTTGAGCTGAAGGAGTAATGGAAGAGACCGAAAGATATACCCCTTCACGTCTGTCGTGGAGAGGCGCCGTACTGTTGTCGCTCTTGGAGCGAGGAACAAGTCTCTCCTCAGTACTTCACTGTGAGAGCACCTCTGTCGAGAGCGAATCGAAGTGCGACTCTATATTGAGTCCTTGCGATTAAGCGTTGTTCACTGTGTTGGCCGACACACTTATTGTGCGGTGTGAACGGACAGAGTTATAGTTAAACGCCTGCGAGGGAATGTTTGAGTGGCATCGCGGTGGACTGGTTATCTGACCGCTGTACCAAATGGCTAGAACCGCTCGGCCACCTCTGCCAGCCCGGTGTACCACACCAATAGTTAGACTAGGGGCGAATAGGAATCCTTGACTTCATCAAAGCGTAGGGAGAGTTTGATTGGCGAAGGTAAATCCAGACAGAACGAGAGTTATCTTATTTGTCAGCAGCGAGCGGCGCAGACAGCAGTCATCGCAGCTTACGGTATGGTGCGCTACAGCTATTGCGAGCGCTACAAAAAGTCGTTATTCATTTTTCGGGAGAAGGGGTGCGGTGTTGGGTTATCCGAGGGGAGGGGACCAAACACCGAGGTCATCGGTCCCATTGGATTAGGAAAGGACGGGGAACGAAGTCTGCTGCGCTCCTTCAAAGGAACCATCCCGGCATTTGCCGGAAGCGATTTAGGAAAATCACGGAAAACCTAAATCAGGATGGGCGGACGCGGGTTTGGACCTTCCTCCTCCAGAATGGGAGTCCATTGCGCTAACCACTGCCCTCATTTTCTTTTTCTTGACAGCTGGTTACATTAGTGTGACTGAACAGTGTATTGCAGTTAGAAAGTGTGTATATGTCTCGAGGCAGCGTGGCCACTCCACGCAAATACTTGGACTTTCTACATCCAGCATTTGAAAATGTAAGCACTTAGCAACTTCTGACACTCTTTACATATAACGTCAAACCTCTACGAAACTACTTCTCTCTGATATCCTCTACAAAATAATGAAAGGAAGTAAGTTTACCTCTCAGTATATTTTCGCCACTCATCTTGAGCATCAGACATGGTGTTTTAATATATTACTTCTTTACCCACTGTATTCGCAACACAGATTGCAGAAAGTATCCTCCTATACCTCTTAGGTCTTATTCACACGGGGATACTGAAGTCTCCGAACGACTGAGATACTCTGCAACCATGTGTAATCAGGTGGTGTCGTTCAGACGAGGATATTGCAGTAGCCGCGTCCCACGGCCGCCGCGACTTGGATACTATGCGAGCCGACGCGCGAGTCGCCGAGTCTCCCAGTCTCTCAGTTTCATTCGTACCAGTGGGTTGCGCAATGTACGAAAAAATGCTAAACTTGAAATTCGTTGGAGAAGTGGAGAAATATCCGGAACTATAAACTTACTAATTGGTTGAAATGGCTCTGAGCACTATGGGACTTAACTTCTGAGGTCATCAGTCCCCTAGAACTTAGAACTACTTAAACCTAACTAACCTAAGGACATCACACACATCCATACCCGAAACTTACTAATTCAAAGGGTATTCAAGAGAAGAGGTGACACAGAGATCATGGCATGTAGTCTCCAGCGAGGTTGATCTATCATGTAAGTTCATTATCAGTAATTAAAATTTTTAACATAAAATACACTCCTGGAAATTGAAATAAGAACACCGTGAATTCATTGTCCCAGGAAGGGGAAACTTTATTGACACATTCCTGGGGTCAGATACATCACATGATCACACTGACAGATCCACAGGCACATAGACACAGGCAACAGAGCATGCACAATGTCGGCACTAGTACAGTGTATATCCACCTTTCGCAGCAATGCAGGCTGCTATTCTCCCATGGAGACGATCGTAGAGATGCTGGATGTAGTCCTGTGGAACGGCTTGCCATGCCATTTCCACCTGGCGCCTCAGTTGGACCAGCGTTCGTGCCGGACGTGCAGACCGCGTGAGACGACGCTTCATCCAGTCCCAAACATGCTCAATGGGGGACAGATCCGGAGATCTTGCTGGCCAGGGTAGTTGACTTACACCTTCTAGAGCACGTTGGGTGGCACGGGATACATGCGGACGTGCATTGTCCTGTTGGAACAGCAAGTTCCCTTGCCGGTCTAGGAATGGTAGAACGATGGGTTCGATGACGGTTTGGATGTACCGTGCACTATTCAGTGTCCCCTCGACGATCACCAGTGGTGTACGGCCAGTGTAGGAGATCGCTCCCCACACCATGATGCCGGGTGTTGGCCCTGTGAGCCTCGGTCGTATGCAGTCCTGATTGTGGCGCTCACCTGCACGGCGCCAAACACGCATACGACCATCATTGGCACCAAGGCAGAAGCGACTCTCATCGCTGAAGACGACACGTCTCCATTCGTCCCTCCATTCACGCCTGTCGCGACACCACTGGAGGCGGGCTGCACGATGTTGGGGCGTGAGCGGAAGACGGCCTAACGGTGTGCGGGACCGTAGCCCAGCTTCATGGAGACGGTTGCGAATGGTCCTCGCCGATACCACAGGAGCAACAGTGTCCCTAATTTGCTGGGAAGTGGCGGTGCGGTCCCCTACGGCACTGCGTAGGATCCTACTGTCTTGGCGTGCATCCGTGCGTCGCTGCGGTCCGGTCCCAGGTCGACGGGCACGTGCACCTTCCGCCAACCACTGGCGACAACATCGATGTACTGTGGAGACCTCACGCCCCACGTGTTGAGCAATTCGGCGGTACGTCCACCCGGCCTCCCGCATGCCCACTATACGCCCTCGCTCAAAGTCCGTCAACTGCACATACGGTTCACGTCCACGCTGTCGCGGCATGCTACCAGTGTTAAAGACTGCGATGGAGCTCCGTATGCCACGGCAAACTGGCTGACACTGACTGCGGCGGTGCACAAATGCTGCGCAGCTAGCGCCATTCGACGGCCAACACCGCGGTTCCTGGTGTGTCCGCTGTGCCGTGCGTGTGATCATTGCTTGTACAGCCCTCTCGCAGTGTCCGGAGCAAGTATGGTGGGTCTGACACACCGGCGTCAATGTGTTCTTTTTTCCATTTCCAGGAGTGTATATACCCCCTATTCACTATGCTTTAAGATAAATATTATTGAAAAACTAATCAAAGATTTATGAGTACCCACTATACAATAAATGTAATAAAAAGGTAACTAATGCGTTTTAATTACTTATTAATATGTAAATAAAAATGTACAGAAATTCGTTTCTAAGTTTCAGAGAAATACACAATACACACAAAAAAATTGTAAAAAAGGTCAATTACAGTAGATCCTGATTATTGTTGAGGTAGTACATCCACTGGCGTGGGAGTGAAGGACGAGGTGTCAGAAAGTAGTTGGCTAAATAATTCGTTACTTCATAAGCAGTAGAATGAGGATACAGTGCAGCGTGCCTCCTTGGCTGTATTCTGACTGTTGGCGTTTCGGAGTTGACCATTGTTGTCCACCACAACAGTGTTATATACTTTCATGTTTTCTAATTAAATTATGCAGCAAGCACACGGATTTTATTATGTCACCACTCTTTCTGCAAATCGAGAACGAATAGGACCGCTCAGCTCAAGACTTGGAACTTCTGTGGCAGCATTTCATAGATTTTGTTCTTCTTCTTAATCTACGATGATAAATTCTCTTCACATTATCGACAGTTCTTTGTGGCTACAGTCGCATAAGGTAACGTCATAATGGAAACGCTTCATCTCCTACAAAGTGATAAGGGAAATTATATTAATTTTCATCATCTGGTAATCTCGAAAGCAATGCCAAGTTTAATCATCCTCTTCTAATCCAGTGTTTGGTTGCTGAAGCACGAAATATTCCTCCATCACTATTTTTACCTCCATAACCAGTTTCAGTATTAATGAATGAACCATCAGCATCACTGCATGCCAACAATACTGTGGAGTGGTACTGTCTATAATTGAAGTTAATTGAGCCCGTCCCAGGTAATTTTTCAATGCGGATATGTTTCCCGTCCAACGCACCCAAGCAGTTAGGCAACTTGTAACCTACAGTTCAAATTACTCTCAGTGTAAGAATGAACCAACAACTTTCTCATTTTTCTCCTTCTGTACTGGCGGTAATTATAATACCGTATTACAATTTCATTATCACTAATAGTCACTGGACATTGTGCTACTGGAGCCAAGCCACACAAAAAAGCGTGCTACATGCGTCCTCTGCTCACAGCCATTGAAACTGATTTAATTTTATATTGACACATTGACACCGCAAGTGACTTGGCAGTACAAGAGAGTCGTCTCGCGCTTATGGGACCGTCTGTTCAAGCCGTCCAGTCTCCTAGTATCTTGGTTGTCAGGTAGCTGGAGACTTGATTTGAGTATCGCCATGTGAATAGGGCCTTAATATATCTGAGAATCGAAGCATTTGAGATGTGGTGCTATAGACGAACGTTGAAAATTAGGTGGACTGATAAGGTAAGGAATGAGGAGGTTCTACGCAGAATCGGAGAGGAAAGGAATATGTGGAAAACGCTGATAAGGAGAAGGGACAGGATGATAGGACATCTGCTAAGACATGAGGGAATGACTTCCATGGTACTAGAAGGAGCTGTAGAGGGCAAAAACTGTAGAGGAAGACAGAGATTGGAATACGTCAAGCAAATAATTGAGGACGTAGGTTGCAAGTGCTCCTCTGAGATGAAGAGGTTAGCACAGGAAAGGAATTCGTGGCGGGCTGCATCAAACCAGTCAGTAGACTGATGACAAAAAAAAAAAAAATATCTGAGAAAGTAGCACTATAGTCTGTGCGATGTGAGTCCTCAACACTGCCAGCCAATCAGAACCGACTCCATGTCCGCACCACATCACTTTGACTCTGGTGCACACGTCTGCAGCGCGGGGCAGCCGCGTGGTTTAGGGCGCCTTGCCACGGTTCGCGCGGCTACCGCCCGTCCCTCCCCCCCCCCCCCGCCCCCCTCCCCCCCGGTCGAAGGTTCGAGTTCTCCCTCGGCATGAGAGTCTGTGTTGTTGTTACCTTAAGTACTATGTAATCCTAGGGGCCAATGACCTCAGCAGTTTGGTCCCACAGCAACTTACCACAAATTTCCCAAAACATTACACACGTCGAGAATTATCGCTGGTTGGTGAGACTTCTGCGCATAACGTGATGGCGCAGACCTGATCACTGCTTGCGACTGTCCATCGTGGTATGATGGATATTCACCATGTTGCTCGACAGGGGTCTCTACTTTCTTTCTTTCTTTTGCTATTGACTTGATCCGACACTGTGCGCAGGGTCAGCAGGGTTAAGGACGGAATTGGCATGGTTAACGTTTTGGGATGGCCGGATGCCCTTCCTGCCGCCACCCCGTACCCCCTGGGACGGAATCAGTGTACCCCACCTGCTTGCATCTATTGTGAATCGTGAAATAGTGTGAATGTGTTACAAATGTCTACGAGTCGTGTAACTGTGGCGGGACGTGGGGACCAGCCCGGCATTCACCTAGCAGGCTGTGGAAAACCGCCTAAAAACCACATCCAGGCTGGCTGGCACACAGGCCGTCGTCTTTAAGCCGCCGGGTGGATTCGATCCGGGGTTGGCGCGCCTACCCAAGTCCAGGAAGCAGCGCGTTAGCACTCTCGGCTACGGGTCACAGGAGTCTCTACTGTGTCTTACTTTAAACTGAAACGCTGCAATCCATTCAAGTGCAGAGTTCTACCCGTAGATAGCGCTAATGTTCGAGATAGGTACAGGCACAGTCACAATATCAAGACACCTGCACATTGTTCGCCTCGGTAACTGTGCGATCGCTAACCGAAGGAACCTGTGTTCGATCCCAACTCGCTCGTGGATTGAGTGTTCCACTATCATTACGTTCGTATCGTCGTAATCGACATATTCCCATTGAACTGGCTGTGTAGGCTCATCTGAAACTCAGTTAAACGATAGAAACACCCCCCTCCCTTCCCCCCCCCCCCCCCCCCCCCCCCCCGCCGCACACATGCACACTACGGCTATTGATAAAATACCGATATATCGTATTTTTTCCAAAAATTACGGTAACAGTGGTTCACTTGTAAAGGAGACCACATGCAGGACGCTGGTACGACCTATTCTTGAGTACTGCTCGCGTGTTTGGGATCCTTAGCATGTCAGACTGAAGGAAGACATCGAAGCAACACAGAGGCAGGCTGCTCGTTTTGTTACCAGTAGGTTCGAACAGCATGTAAGTGTTACAGAGATGCTTCGGGAACTCAAATCGGAATCCGTGGAGGTAAGACAACGTTCTTTCTGGGAAATACTATTGGGAAAATTAATGAACCACCACTTGAAGCTGACTGGCGAACGACTCTACTGTCACCAACATACATTGCGCATGAGGACCATGAAGATAAGATACGAGAAATTGTAAGGTGGCAGAATAAATAGTCAGATTTACACCTTACATGAGAGATTTGTACATCGCAATGAGACAGTGAATATGACACCTAACGTAATTTGGCAGTTATGAGAACATTTGCCTGTCAGTATGTGATGCAAAAAGGGATGACAGTCAATTGACGGTAATGAACACACCATTCCTATACAATGCATGTCTTTGAGTGGAAGGTGGAACAGGCAACATGAGTCGGTTTTAGTTTGAAAAGCCAGGTGGACAATGACATAGCGAAGTTGTGCTGCAGAGGTTACGATGGAAACCACTTAAAGGGGTGGCAAGAGGAAGGTCAGCAACCCCGACCGGGTGATTCTGGAGGGAGGACTGCGTGTAGCGGCACATCTGCACAAGGGACAGTGAAAAAGCCTTAGAAAACTGTGTTTCGAAATTCCAATGGGATACGAACAAAAACTAGTAACGCATTTCGATCACTTGTCCAGCGAGTGCGAGACACAGAAAGGTCAATGTACTTTAGACCTCTAGAACGGGCACAAAACGTCCGATTGGCGGAAACGCGCTAGGAAAGAGAAAAATACTGAAGTTTTGACGCAGTTTGATGGAAGGGACATTGCGATTGGTAGAGAGAGATTGTACAAAATAAGAGGAACGCTAAAAAAGGCCGTGACGTGAAGAACGAATGAACACAAGTGGGGGAGGAAGTTCTGCCATGAGTAGGACAAGAGACAAATTTTCGGGGACTCTTCTCTGAACTGGCGTCAAGTGCAAACGGAGCGCTTAACGCTCTGTATGACGCAGAGAGGTAATTTGTGCGGACACTGCGTTTACAGCAGCTGATATCCTGCTAGAGATTAACTGTAGCGACGTTTAGCTCCAACTGTGGAGAAACGAACCAGCCAAATTAGTTAATTGTTCTTGCAATATAATATGCACGCTGCTCCAACCATGCGCGTGTATATCGCCACGTACTAAGACTAGGGCTGAGTACATGTTTTCTCGTATAACGAGGTACATACGGAAAGTTTCCGCTGGAAAGTTAAGCGCCGGCCGGTGTGGCCGTGCGGTTAAAGGCGCTTCAGTCTGGAACCGCGTGACCGCTACGGTCGCAGGTTCGAATCCTGCCTCGGGCATGGATGTGTGTGATGTCCTTAGGTTAGTTAGGTTTAATTAGTTCTAAGTTCTAGGCGACTGATGACCTCAGAAGTTAAGTCGCATAGTGCTCAGAGCCATTTGAACCATTTTTGAAAGTTAAGCAAAGGCCTGATTAGTTTTCTAGGAATTTCAGTGGGAGAGAGCGACCTTGCAGTCGGCAGCTCGTCGTAGCTTAAGGTAAATACTGCGTGCAGAGGCGTAGACTTTGTTGGTTCACCAGCTTGCATCCACTGTAAAGTAGAGCGGCCTTGGGTAATCTTGCGCTGAAATTTGTCACAAAACTAACCATCCACTGTAGATTTGATTGTCATCCTAAGTAGTACCGAACTTTGAACCGGAATCGGACGATTTTCGTGGTACTGACCAACTTCATAACATATGCGTAGGAGCAGTTTTGTAAAGAAACTTCCAATTAAACTTTCATATTATTGTGCTTGGGATTAATGTTCTTTCAGAGAGTTAATATTTAATAGTGTTGCGTATAGGATTATTTCACTTTTTGATGTTGGCGAGATGCGTTATCTATTTTTATGCCGTCAAGTTGAAAACTGTGTAAAAGCTGTAATTTTTGTGCCAAAATTTGCGATATTAAACTTGTCATTACAACTTACACAGTTGTTCTCAATTCTAGAATGAGCACTCACTTTAAAAAACTAGGATTCACTTGCTGTGTTTGCGAGTGGAACAGTAGAGGAAGTGACAAGTAGTGGTTCAAGGAACCCTCAGCCACACGCCGTACGGTGGCTTGCGGAGTATCTATGTAGATGTAGGTGTTTTGAAAGGTGATTACATTAGTGTGACTAGATAGTAATACCTATTAGCAATTCCGTAACACCGTTGTAGACGTTGCCACGTTATGTCCTGCAATGATGTATACTATTCAGCGACCAGGCTTCAAGTGACATACGTTTGTAGGAAATTTTATAGCTTTGATCCGAGGAAGGACACGTTTCCCTTGATATTTGTAAAAATGTTTGCAGATGTTCCCAACACCATTGGACTGTAGTTCGACATCGGTGCTCAGCGATGTGCCTAGGGACTTCCGAACACATCGGGTTTAAAATAATCGGAATAAAAGTACCACAGTCTATGCGTTAATATTGCGAGCAACCGTTGCTTAGAACGGGACGCGGGAGACAGCAATATCGGGGCCTCTCCGTGTTACAGACCAGTCGTGGGAAAATGTACTCTTTAGAAAGTTAGATTGGATGCGTCGCATGCGCTCGCGCTCGTGTGTGATGGGCTACCGGACGGCTGATATGCATTTGCGGCGGCGATATGCCCATGAATATGGATCGCAGCTGCTACGCCCCCCGGCGCTGGTCATTGTGCGCCGCACATCCTCCACCACTCACCCTTCCTATCCCCTTCCCCACCACTCACACCTCTCTCACTATCCACACACTCACAAAATCACATCTACCTGTCACGCTCCCCTGCGTGGTGCGTGCACATCACTGAAACAACTGCTGTTAGCTGTTTTAGTTTCCAGCAGATTTGTGCTCTTGCTTAACGATCAAAAGTCTTCATTTAAGCCGCGCGAGTAGCTGTCAAGTGCGTGATGCAGGGAGCTTTTCACCGCATCTTACGGAGTGTTTTATTATTACAAGTTAACCCACAGCCTGCGTTTTATTTGTGAATGTTGGATAGGTAGACACGCACAGGGCTCATAGCGATTGACAGCGAAAGCTGACACGGGTGAAAGTAGGAGCCAAAACATTTCAGTGAACAAGGATCCGCAAACAACAGCTGCGACTGTGTCTACGTTCCAATAAGGTCCTAGATGGATGGGGATGCGGGGTCTTGGTCTCCAAGAACACCCAACTACGAGTGCAATCGTCTGGATTTTAATATCTGAAAAGTCTGATCATCCATGGAAGTGGCGAAATTGGAATGACCAAAGGTTGGGAATTTGTACGGACGCTGATGACCGCGCAGCTGAGCACCCCCAAAAAAAAACATCATCATCATCATAATCATCATCATCATCATGAATAGTCTGATACGGCTGAAGAATTACCAGGTCTGTTGTAATTAAACTCATCGTGTACCGAGTGCAACAGTATGGACCGTATACATCGCAGGACGCTGAAACATTTTAGGTATGTTCATTAATCGGTGTGTTCACGGAATGTGCTGAAAAAAAATAGTAGTCCAACATTTTGCCACCAGGTGGAAATATGCCACTGTAAGCAGTCAGAATGTGAAATGTTTCCTGTTTTGACGCCAGTGAGCTGTTCGTCGCTTCGCGGCGCATGTTGATTTCTTTTGTGAACTGACTGTTGGTGTACAGGCTAAACGAGGTTGAAGTTTTCGGTACAAAATGAAACGGCTATTGCGAAGAAAGACCGTGCACTGTGATGAAGTTGTTTTATCACAACGGCAGCAACAACAGTACTGCATTGCGGGACTGCCGCTGAGAGAAACAACTGCAAACCCATGTCAGTAAATGGGATACTACGAAACTGCTCTCTGATATCTCGGACAGGGCTTGGTTGTTTGGGGGAGGAGACCAGGAAGATTAGGGAAGGACGGGGAAGGAAGTCAGCTGTGCCCTTCAAAGGAACCATTCCGGCATTTGCCTGGAGCGATTTAGGGAAATCACGGAAAACCAAAATCAGGGAAAGGGAGGCAGCCCGTTCCCACGGCAGTTCTTGCATTTGCTGTAGCTATAGCCAATCACACAGCACATAGTAAGTAATAGAACCCAGTACGTTGTCCTCGATGGTGAGTGTTCATCGGAGGTGAGAGTATCATCTGGAGTGCCCCAGCGTAGTATGGTAGAGCCGCTGTTGTTTTCCATCTACATAAATGACCTTTTGGATAGGGTGGATAGCAATGTGCGGCTGTTTGCTGATGATGCTGTGGTGTACGGGAAGGTGTCGTCGTTGAGTGACTGTAGGAGGATACAAGATGACTTGTACAGGATTTGTGATTGGTGTAAAGAATGGCAGCTAACTCTAAATATAGATAAATGTAAATTAATGCAGATGAATAGGAAAAAGAATCCCGTAATGTTTGAATACTCCATTAGTAGTGTAGCGCTTGACACAGTCACGTCGATTAAATATTTGGGCGTAACATTGCAGAGCGATATGAAGTGGGACAAGCATGTAATGGCAGTTGTGGGGAAGACGGATAGTCGTCTTCGGTTCATTGGTAGAATTTTGGGAAGATGTGGTTCATCTGTAAAGGAGACCGCTTATAAAACACTAATACAACCTATTCTTGAGTACTGCTCGAGCGTTTGGGATCCCTATCAGGTCGGATTGAGGGAGGACATAGAAGCAATTCAGAGGCGGGCTGCTAGATTTATTACTGGTAGGCTTGATCATCACGCGAGTGTTAGGAAATGCTTCAGGAACTCAGGTGGGAGTCTCTGTAGGAAAGGAGGCGTTCTTTTCGTGGATCGCTACTGAGGAAATTTGGAGAACCAGCATTTGAGGCTGACTGTAGTACAATTTTACTGCCGCCAACTTATATTTCGCGTAAAGACCACAAAGATAAGATAAGAGAGATTAGGGCTCGTACAGAGGCATATAGGCAGTCATTTTTCCCTCGTTCTGTTTGGGAGTGGAACAGGGAGAGAGGATGCTAGTTGTGGTACGAGGTACCCTCCGCCACGCGCCGTATGGTGGATTGCGGAGTATGTATGTAGATGTAGACATGCTTCATATTTTGCACACAGTGCTATTAAGTCACACTTGCTGGCAGAGGCAGTTGGCCATCTGGCTCTTTCAGAGCCACTGGGATGCGGTGCTGATGCAGAAATCGCTCTTTACGTCAGCAAAGAGATACATAGGGAAAATACATTTATTCTGGCGCGAATTAAGTAATTGTTATTAATAAATATTTGCTAACAACAATTGCCTTTTGCCACACAGACATTAGGAGGAGTGTACGAGTCATAAATACTATCTTTCAGTAATTTTATAATCCCAGGAAACGTTGATATTAAGAGATAAATGAATAATTCTTGCATAACCGAAGATGTACGATCTTATACGAACTATACAGACTATGTGCCATAGTTGGTAGTCGTTTATGGGAAGCCTTCCGATCTAGACAAGCAGTGGACCCTCTTCTTGTACAGTTAATAATCAGCTTAAAATCAGTGAGAACAAGTTCATTTCACAAGTATTGGTATAAAAAACAGTACCCGTGATCTCACTGAGCAATCAGCCAATGAAATATTTGTAAGTATCAATGAGTGGTTCACAGCAAATGGACTGTCACTGAATTTTGACAATAGCCAGTACATAGAATTTAGTACCTCACAAAGAAAACCTGACCCTATAAGTATAATGTATTCAAACACTGAAATTAAAGCTGTAGACAGGTCAAATTTTTAGGGATACAAATTGAACACAACCTACATTGGAAAACTCACACTCTAGACTTACTGAAACGCCTTAATTCAGCTACATTTGCAGTACGCATGATAGCAGAAATAGGTGATTTAAAAACGAAGAGGTTAGTTTATTCGGCCTACTTCCATTCACTAACGAGTTATGGAATCATATTTTGGGGAAACTCCTCTCACACAGAGAACATTTTCAAAATTCAGAATCATATCTGGTGTCAGTCGTAGAGATCTCTTTAAGAAACTTGGTATTCTAACTACTACTTCTTAGGACATATACTCATTGATGTCCTTTGTCATTTCCAACATGTCTCTTTTTGCACAAAACAGTGCAAAACATGATTATAATGCCAGAACCAAAAGCAGTGAGTATAAGGACTATAAAAACTTAACATCAGTACAAAAAGGAGTCAAACACATGCGTACTCATATATTCAATAACTTACCACAGCATTCAAAGGTCTTGTAAGTGACAAAGATCGGTTTCAGAGTGAATTAAAGAACTTCTTGTTGGCCAACTCCCCCTACTCCATCGATGAATATCTTCACAAGGATTATAGCTCGTAACTCTGTCTGCATTAGAATTGTACAACATCCATGTACCTGAATTAAAAAAAAGAAAAAAAACGTTTGACGGTGTTCCTTAAATAAACGCACCGTAAGGGCATCCCGTGTAAAAATTATTTCCACAAAAAAACTCTTTCCCACTTCATTACATAAAACATAGATATATTGCACTTTCTGGCACGCATGGAAATGGATGACATGTGGCCGAGGACTATTGTTCAAATGGACAAAGCACGTTTCGCTCTACACGGTGCCATGAGCACAGATATGTGCATGTGCATGTGGGGTCCTACTCTGACACATGTTGTGCTGCAACGTCCATGCACTCAGACTGTGTGCTCTGTTTTCACAAGTACCTCCGTTCTTGTTCAGTTTTTCTTTGAGGAGATGATACCTCGAGAGCCTGTTAGCTGTACAGTGACATTTGCACATTATAACGACCTCCTTGTACAACACGCGATTCCAGCACTGCAAGAACGCATCCGTGTCCACACCACTATTTTCATCTACTATGAGGCGACACCACACGTTGCTTGCAGGTGAAAGATTTGTTTCGAGGAACCTTCAGCGACGATCACATCATCTCTAGGAAATATCAAAATGTGTGGCCTTTTGGATTCCCCGACCTACTAGGGTAAGTCAGTTATTATCCGCAATTTAGTTATATTTTTGTTTATTTTGGTAGTACTGTACTCTATGTTGACGAGGCACGGTTTGTTTATTTTCAAGCAGCTAGGTTAGTTTGTTATCGCTGGCGTGCTCCGCTGTTGATTTGCACCAAAGAAGAGCAACGTTCAGTGAGCCTTTTTTTGTGGTCGGAAGGCGTATCATGGGCCGAAATTCATCGAAGACTTTTGGTACAGTACGGGAACAGTGTTTTGCCACAGCGGAGTGACTACGAAAGGATTGAAAAATTCCGAAATGGTCGCACATGTGTTACACACGATGAAGGAACCGGAAGGCCGTTTACTGTTACAAATGAGAAACCATTGAGCGTTCACGTGAAATGATTCTCTTAGCCAGACGATTAACTATTGACGAAGTGGCACATCGTCTGCAAATTAGTCGCGGTTCTGCCTACGAAATCATCCACAACAGACTTGGGTTTCATAGAGTTTGTGTAAGATGGGTCCCAAAACAACTCACACAGTCGCATAAGCAAATGCGCTTGGACATGTGCGAAAAACATCTGGGTCGCTATGGCAACCAAGGGTACAACTTCTTAGACAGAATCATTACTGATGACGGAACATGGATCCATCATTACGAACCGGAGAGTAAACCGCAGAGTACGGAATGCAAACATCCAAACTCGCCATACAAGAACAAGTTCAATACCCGGCCGTGCGCAGGAAAACTGATGCTTATGGATTTTTGGGACGCACAACGTCCAGTACTGGAACATTATGGGGAAAGGGGCACAACAATAAACAGTGTACTTTACAGTAAGATGTTTACTGCCAGGCTAAACCCTGCAATTAGAAGAAAACCCCGAGGATTGCTGTCAAAAGGTGTTGTGTTGTTGCACGACAATGCCATCCGCATACTGTTGCCCACACTGCTGAAACGCTCCAGTAACCCGAATTTGAAGTACTGGATCGTCCTCCCATATAGTCTCGATCTTGCCCCTGGTGACTGTTGCTGGGATGACGTAAAATTGCTTCATGAAGCGAATAAGGGTCACAAACTGGACTTGCTCGAAGAATTAGAGATTTTCAAGCATCTGTCTCTAAAAGATGGTTTTGTTCTTAACGAACAGGTGCAGCTTAGAAACAAAATTTTTTAGACAGTTTCAAACCCCTCCTTGCCTTAATGTAATATGGTCTGGCTGACTAGAAGTTAGTTTTCTTGCTTGTCGATGCCGGAGGAATCCGGTTTTCCTGTCTTGTTGGGATTTTACGGATCACTGAACGTTGCTCTTCTTTGGTGGAAATAGACAGCGGAGCAGTCACGACTAACAGTACGGCAGCGATAACGAAAGTAACCTAGCAGCTTGAAATTGCAAAGATATAACATCAAATAAACAAAGCATGCGTCATCAACGTAAAACGACAGTACTACCAAAATAAACAAAAATATAACTAAATTGCGGATAATAACTGACTTACCCTCGCAGTAACCGGTACAACAGCGAAATGTATGGTCTTTCTCAAGATTTACGAAATGATCCGAGGGATTTGAGAGAATTCGTTACTCATTGGAGACACAAGTGCTGAAATGCATCCAAATGTGGGGACGACATTTAACGTGCTGAAATAGTACTACACTTGTTGTTAAGGCAGGACGTGGGTGGAATTTGAGCCAAAGTGAACTGGGAGGGGGGGGGGGGGGGGGAAGGGGGGTGGCGCTTGATCATAAAGCTGATTTGCGTACACGGCGATGGCGCCCAATAGCGACCAGATAGGTTCCACATGATTTACATCAGGCGAATCTGGTCGCCGAGTCACCAACGTGAGTTCACTATCATATTCCTCAAACCACTGTAGCACGGTTCTGGTTCCGAGACAGCGATAGTTGTATTGGTGAAAAGTGACGTCGCCACCGGTGAAGACATCAAGCATGAAAGGGTGCAAGAAGCTCGTAGCTGTCGTAGAGTCTTCGATTATTACCACAGGCCCCATGCAAGCGCTGGAGAATGTCTCCCACAGCATGATACCAGCATGCATCCTCAGGGCGCTGCGTGTTTCAAGCCGCCAGTCACCTCTATGACGGCGTTTGTGGAGAGAAGCATCGACCTAGTGTAGCAAAAATGTCACTCACTAGAAGAGCCGACTCGTTTCCATTGATAGACGCTCGAATTCCGTTGGGCTCGTGCCCACTGCAGTTGTAACTGACGATGTTGTTGGGTCCACATGTGAACAGCCGGCCGCAGTGGCCGAGCGGTTCTAGGCGCTTCAGTCCGGGACCACGCAGCTGCTACGGTCGTAGGCTCGAATCCTGCCTCCGGCATGGATGTGTGTGTTGTCCTTAGGTTAGTTAGGTTTAAGTAGTTCTAAGTTTAGGGGACTGATGACCTCAGCTGTTAAGTCCCATAGTGCTTAGAGCCATTTGAACCATTTGAAGCATCCACATGTGAACACGTAGGGGTGGCCTGCTGCGAAGCTCCATGTTCAACAATGTACGATGAACGGTGTGCTCCGAAACACTTGTGCCTGGACCAGCACTGCGCTCTTTCGGCAGAGACGCCACAGATCACCATGCATCCCACTTTACAGAGCAGACAAGCCTCCGAATCCCACGTTCTGTAAAGAGTCGTGGACGTCCAACCAGTAGTGTAGGTCCACTCACTCACCTCTTTCCTTAGATGCTCACGACAGTAGCACGTGAACATTCGACCAGCTTCGCCGTTTTCGAGATACTCGTTCACAGGTTCTGTGTAATACGAGGTGCATTCAAGTTATAAGGCCTCCGATTTTTTTTTCAGATTAACTACTCACCCGAAATCGATGGAACTGGCGTTACTTCTCGACGTAATCGCCCTGCAGACGTACACATTTTTCACAACGATGACGCCATGATTCCATGGCAGCGGCGAAGGCTTCTTTAGGAGTCTGTTTTGACCACTGGAAAATCGCTGAGGCAATAGCAGCACGGCTGGTGAATGTGCGGCCACGGAGAGTGCCTTTCATTGTTGGAAAAAGCCAAAAGTCACTAGGAGCCAGGTCAGGTGAGTAGGGAGCATGAGAAATCACTTCAGAGTTGTTATCACGAAGAAACTGTTGCGTAACATTAGCTTGATGTGCGGGTGCATTGTCTTGGTGAAACAGCACACTCACAGCCCTTCCCGACTGTTTTTGTTGCAGTGCAGGAAGGAATTTGTTCTTCAAAACATTTTTGTAGGATGCACCTGTTACCGTAGTGCCCTTTGGAACGCAATGGGTAAGGATTACGCCCTCGCTGCCCCAGAACACGATCATTTTTTCAGCACTGGCGGTTACCCGAAATTTTTTAGGTGGCAGTGAATCTGTGTGCTTCCATTGAGCTGACTGGCGCTTTGTTTCTGGATTGAAAAATGGCATCCACGTCTCATCCACTGTCACAACCGACGAAAAGAAAGTCCCATTCATGCTGTCGTTGCGCGTCAACATTGCTTGGCAACATGCCACACGGGCAGCCGTGTGGTCGTCCGTCAGCATTCGTGGCACCCACCTGGATGACACTTTTCGCATTTTCAGGTCGTCATACAGGATTGTGTGCACAGAACCCACAGAAATGCCAACTCTGGAGGCGATCTGTTCAACAGTCATTTGGCAATCCCCCAAAACAATTCTCTCCACTTTCTCGATCGTGTCGTCAGACCGGCTTGTGCAAGCCTGAGGTTGTTTCGATTTGTTGTCACACGATGTTCTGCCTTCATTAAACTGTCACACCCACGAACGCACGTTCGACACATCCGTAACTCCATCACCACATGTCTCCTTCAACTGTCGATGAATGTCAATTGGTTTCACACCACGCAAATTCAGAAAACGAATGATTGCACACTGTTCAAGTAAGGAAAACGTCGCCATTTTAAGTATTTAAAACAGTTCTCATTCTCGCCGCTGGCGGTAAAATTCCATCTGCCGTACGGTGCTGCCATCTCTGGGACGTATTCACAATGAACGCGGCCTCATTTTAAAACGATGCGCATGTTTCTATCTCTTTCCAGTCTGGAGAAAAAAAATCGGAGGCCTTAGAACTTGAATGCACTTCGTAGTAATCTGCCCTTTGTCGAAGCTGCTTATCTCAATGGATTTCCCCCTTTGCAGCCCATTTCTTCGCTAGGGTGATCCGCGGTCCGTGTCTGGTCCTCTTACATGCTTTTGTTACCGTGTCACGCGCCCGCAACGCCACCAGACGGTATCCAAGGGCGTGGGGGCAGTGCTCATGTTTTCACTTATCAGTGTACAGCATGTTGATCGTCAGCTCAGTGTACGGGTTAGCCACCCTCTCCAATAAAAAGCTGAGTAACGACGGACTGACAGAGATCGTGCACATACAGATAAAAACGCTCTCCCTGTGGAAGAAAGGTGACGAATTAGCTGATCATATTATGCAGGGTGAAAAGTATTTAAACCGACAAACTCTGGGAAGTTGTAGGGCACATCAAAACAAATATTTTTCCCTAATGTCGTTTCTTCCTATGAGGATTATTTAAACCGGTGGAGGCCGTATTACGCTCTTCAGTTGTAGGCAACTGCTGTTCACCAGTGTAGTAGTGCATTGTCTCTGTTTACTAATGGAGCGACACACCTGGAGTGAGTACACTGATATGGTTGGTACGTACTACGTAGCGCACCACAACGGACGAGCTGCACAGCGGGTTTATCAACAACAATATCCTAATCGCCGTATCCGGCATCATACGACCTTCGCTGCTGTGTACCAACGTCTGCGTGAGACCGGGTCATTTAGCAGATTACCTGCACAGGGACTCCGTCGCACGGTAAGAGTGCTGCAATTTGAGGAAGCTGTCTTGCAGCATGTGGAGCGGGATCCTGCAATCAGTGCAGTTCTTCGTTAATGTGTGGGTCGGGCCGCATCTGCTACCTAGGCAATTAAATGGCAGGCACTATTACAATTTTCTCGCCAGAGCATTGCCAGAACTGCTGGAAGACGTCCCGCTCCCTACAAGACAACGCATGTGGTTCCAACATGACGGGGCGCCGGCACATTTCAGTCGTCGTGTGCGTCGATTCCTGGACCGACGGTTCCCAGAAACGTGGATTGGCAGAAGTGGTCCTGTACCATGGCCTGCTCGATCCCCAGATATGTCCCCTCTGGACTTTTTGTGCGGGGCTAGATGCGCAATCCTGTTTACGCAACTCCTGTTGCATCAGAAGAGGATCTGGTTGCCCGGATAGTAGCAGCAGCAGGAACAATTCAGGATACTCCCGGGGTTTTTGCCCGTGTCAGACAGAACATGATCCGACGGTGTAACCTTTGTTTACGTGTCAATGGAGGCATTTTTGAAAATCTAATGTAATTGAAATTGGGTTGTGTTAATGTGTTGTCTTTTGGTCATAAAAAAATGGAAAAGTGTTTGTTGGTTTAATTAATTTGCGACCAGAGGAGTCTTCCTCTACCGGTTTAAATACTGCTCATAGAAAAAAGTGACATTAAGGAAAAATATTTGTTTCAATGTCCCCTACAACCTCCCAGAGTTTGTCGGTTTAAATACTTTTCACCCTGTATACATACGAGGGTTGCAACTGAAATAGTGGCACTTATTTATTCGCAACCGATAAAAAAAGAGTTACATGTTTGCAACTGTTACTGTCCTTCATTGTAGCCACCAGCGTTGTGTAGAACCCGTTGCCAGCGATGTGGAAGGCGTAGTATACCGTGTAAGTGGGCTGCTTCTGTGTTGGTAGCGCTGTGTAGCGCTGTGCATTGGATCTCTGACTGCGCTTCCTTTGTAAGAGACTCTGTGGCTGGTCAGACTCGTTGTTGGAAGTTGATCGCCAGTAGTGTCGGGCAGTTCGACTTAGTCGCCAGCAGTGATGGAAGTACTGTTGGGCAGTTGGAGGTGAACAGCCAGCAGTGACGGATGTTAGATGTGAGAAGTTAACATTGATGGAGGGTAGATGTCTGAAGTGTTAGCGTGGTCTAACGATCTTGAAATATCCGACTTGGAGACTCAAAATTATTCATGATTATATACCTTTGTACTGGATGTCAATGACGATTTATATTCGTGTTTGAACTGGATATCACATTATTAAGGTAAAAAATACATTATTTGTTTTACAACAAAATCTTTCCTTTGCTAACCACGTGCCTATTAGTTGTTAGTGGCTTTAGTAGTTAGAATCTTTTATTTAGCTGGCAGTATTGACGCTCGCTGTATTGCAGTAGTTCGTGTAATGAAGATTTTTGTGAGGTAAGTGATTAATGAAATGTATAGGTTTTTGTCAGGATTGCTTCTTATTCAGGGCCATTCTTTTGTATTAATTATTTGAAGCCAGGTTGTAATTTTTTTCTGAGCAGTCAGATTGCTTTGCGCTAGGATATTGTGGGTCAGTGTTGACACGATAAGAAAAAGTAAAGAGAAAGTAGGGTCAGTAAGTTCAGTTTTACTCAGCTGTTTTAGAATCAAATAAAATAGAAGTTTCATCTTCTCAGTCATTCAGCAATTTAAGTACAGCCACATACATTGAAGTTTCAACTGTTAGCAGAGCCTGTTCTGTTGATGGTGCGAATGGAGCGGTCTACTGCCTGTCGAATCTCTGGAATAGTTCTGAAGCGAATGCCTGAAAGTGCTTCCTTCATCTTCGGAATCATATCAAAGTCACAAGCACTTAAGTGCGGGGAGTATGGTGGATGGTACAGTACTTTCCAGTCCCATCGACCGAACAGAGCAGCCACAGCTTGCGCTGTATGCGCCCGCGCACTGTCGTGCAAAATGATGGGTGGGTTGCGCAGAAAGTGTTACCGCTTTTTTCGTAAAGCTGGTCGCAGGTGGTGCTCCAAAAACGAACAGTAATACTGTGCACTGACGGTCTGCCGTGGAGGAACGTAATGCGTTAGGATAACACCATCACAATCGTACACGAGAATCACCATAACTTTAGACCACTCCATTCGGACCAACAACAGAACACGCTCTGCTAACGGTATACTACGCCTTCCACATAGCTGTAAACGGGCTCTACTCAACGCTGGTGACTACTTTGAACGACAGTAACAGGCGCAAACATGTAACTCTTTTGTATCGGTAGTGAATAAATAGTTGCCACTATTTAAGTTCCAAACCTCGTATAATATATTATTTTTCAAGCTAACATCGCGTTTCCTCAACACATACTAGTTTTACAGGGATGAGTCAAGGGTCATTAGCAAGATTTTTTGACCGGCTTCTGACACTACGTACAGATTTTGCGCTAAAAATTACTATTCTTGGTTATTTTTTCCGTGAAAGATACTTTTAACTATCATAGACAAAGGGGTATCATGGACGCCCAGCTTAAAACGTATATTTTTCGGAGCTAACTTATTAATCAAGAATAAGAGACTCCGTTGTCATATTATCTTATTACAAATATCATTTCGTTTGTTTTAAAGTACTTATTGACTGAATAATTCGCATATAGCATTGTAGTAGATCATAGCCGTCACCATTGCGGTATCCCATAACCTGTCGTACTAGTTGACTTTCTGAACGAATGTACTTTCCGAAGCGACAAACATATCTGTAGTTGTCTCATTGAATTGTGATTTACCTTTTGCTACTATGGCCTAACGTGCTTACATGGAGTACGATGTGCAATTAAAAGTATAAAAATACAGTTGCCTATTAAAAGTTGGATTTCCTATCACCACAAACAAGCCGCAGGTGGAAACGCTTCGAAGAGCAGGATTGTCTTTACCAAATCCCGTCTTTACTCACGGACAATCGCACATAGCCTTATCGAACGCAGATAAGTCAAGTGAAAAACAAGAAGTACACGAAGATTACATTTTTACGTCAAGCATCGTTTATATTGAGGTATTGTAATGCTTTGCCAAGAATTTTGTTCAAAATTATGTGCCTGGAAATGAATATACAAGCATGTATAATAAATGCATGATTATTCTTTCACGTCGTTAAGTTCATTTCTAAATACGCTTTCTTCTCATTCCCAAAACTATTCTTATACCAACGACTACACTCATTTCAAAATCTGGGCAGCATCAGATAACACAGTCAATGACGTGGGGGGTTCAACAACCACACCCTCCCCCCTCCCACCCACCGCAACAATGCTTTGTGTACTGTCGAGTTCCACAGTAGCATTGGTGCTTAAACTGCAGGTGCTCCTATAACCTGGGTGTATCGTTAAAAGAAATTAAATATAAGAGGAACGCAATGGCATGCTGTGATGTGCGCCAATTCTCTTCAGCTCGTTGTTCTTCCCGCAAATAAATAACTGCGACCAATCGCTGTATTCTAAATCGATTGCTCCAGATGAAGATCGCTTTGTTCGTCATAACCAAACTTCAACACTGCTTGAAATTATCCGTCCCGTTCCTTCCATTTTTGTTACGAGGGGGTTCCCTAAACAACGCAACATTTTTTTCTGAAAGCTGGTTGGTTTTGTTAAGGATTCCCATACACCATATTTTTCGCCACTATTTTTGGCCACAAAGCTCTGTTTCTGAAGATAATTTTCCTTCTATGCGACGGCCTTATGCCACTTTAGTGGGAAAACCCCTTACCCGAGCCGGCCGGTGTGGCCGTGAGGTTCTAGGCGCTTCAGTCTGGACCTGCGCGACCGCTACGGTCGCAGGTTCGAATCCTGCCTCGGGCATGGATGTGTGTGATGTCCTTAGGTTAGCTAGGTTTAAGTAGTTCTAAGTTGTAGGGGACTGATGACCTCAGACGTTAAGTCCCATAGTGCTCAGAGCCATTTTTGAACCCCTTACCCGCATGCTACCACGTAACTGTCCGCCCGGGTAGCTGAGTGGTCAGCGTGACAGACTGTCAATCCTAAGGGCCCGGGTTCGATTCCCGGCTGGGTCGGCGATTTTCTCCGCTCAGGGACTGGGTGTTGTGTTGTCCTAATCATCATCATTTCATCCCCATCGACGCACAGGTCGCCGAAGTGGCGTCAAATCGAAAGACCTGCACCAGGCGAACGGTCTACCCGACGGGAGGCCCTAGTCACACGACATTTCCATTTACCACTTAACTGGTCGACATCGGAACTAACATTTTGCTGCATCAGTAACCTCTCGCTCATCCACGTACTGCTTTCAGCGGAGTGCATCCTTCATTGAGACAAGGAAATGGAAGTCGGAAGGCACGAGATCCGGGCTGTAGGGCTAACGAGGAAGAACAGGTCAATGAACTTTTGTGAGCCGCTCTAGTCTGCGCAGACTTGGGTCAGGTCTTGCATTGTCACAGAGATGCAGAAGCTTGTCTGCATTTTTTTGGTGACCAACACGCTCAAGCCCTGTCTTCAGATTCATGAGTGTTGCACAATACTCCTTAGAGGTGATCGTTGCACGATGAGGGAGGACACCAAACAGAATAACTCCTTCAAGGTCCCAGAAGAAGGTCGCCATGAGTTTACCGGCTGACGATCCACTTTGAACTTTTTCTTCAGCGGAGAGATGGTACAGCGCCACTCTTTGGGTTGACGTTTTGTTTGTTGTACGAAGTGAGGAACGCATGTTTCGTCGCCTGTGAAGATGTTCAAAAATTTTCACTATCAGTGTCGTAGTGTTCAAGCAACTCCATACGGATGGTACGTCGTCGCTCTTTATAATTTTCTGTTAGGCCGGGTGGTGGGGGGTGAGGAGGGGTGGGGGGAAACCCAGCGGGCACTCATCGTTGAGTACACTAACTGGTAGACAACAATGACATCCAGTTTCGTAGCGACGTGTTTGATTGTGATCCGTCTGTCACGGCTATTGAGAGTGTCCACACGTTTCAACTTTGCAGAAATCACAGCCGTGTGCGGCCGGCAGGCACGCTGGAGGTCAGGCAGGTTTACGATGACGAGAGACCTCTGGTCCAACGACTTAACGTGCTTTTGTTCACTGTCAGGTCACCACAGACATCTTGCAAGCGCCTATGAATACCTGCCAGGCTGTGGTTTTCCGCCAAAACAAACTCAATGACAGCTCCCTGTTTGGAATGATTCTCCGTTACCTGACGCCAGGCGAAGTATAGTGCCGCCACCCATCGGAACTTCATGAACCATAGAATCTGAAGAAGGGATATTCCGCGATGTCCCACAACAATTTCCGCATTTTTTCAACCGAAACCGATCGATAAAAAATGTTTTCCATTGCTCATTGAGCGTCCCACTTCTATTCAGTTTATCAGCTTTCTTCGAGTAGTATTTGTTATCTTTTCTTAAATTGCACCAGCTTAACTAACATGTATTGAAAGTCAGGGCCATCCCGTATCCGCAGTGACTTAAGGGGGGTAGGACGTCAAACGGGCCGACTTGGAGCAGGAGAAGCAGCCCAGGACATTTTAATTTCCACTGTCTATACTTTTACAAATAAATTCATAAAACTTTAACAGAATGACCAGGCAGGATTCAGGATTCATACTCATAGCAGCGGAAGTTCAAAAACGCAACAGAACACATTTTTTTTACATGTGAAATTTCATCTTTTTTTTCACTTACAACTGGCTGCATTTGTTGCTATAGATACACTTTTCTTCCTAAGTAAGAGAGATTCTTCGATGACTTGTGCACAGCATACAAATCATGGTTACAGGTGTATGAAACTCTAGAAGTTATTTAATTTATGAAAAAATGAATCAACTGTTACATTTTAAACTTCATGTTTAGAAAAAATTCAAGTTTTATTGTTAATTGTCTCAATTTTTTCCACAGTTTTCTAATAGATTTGGAAAATTCTAGAGTTTCATACACCTATAATTACTGTTTGTATGCTATAAAAAATTCATCGAAGAACCTCTCTTAGTTAGGAAGAAAAGTGTACCTATAGCAACAAATGCAGCCAGTAATAAGTGAAAAAATGATGAAATTTCACGTTTTTGAACTTCCACTGCGATGTGTGTGAGTCCTCAATCCTTCCTGGTCATGGTGACAAACTTTTGTGAATTTATTTGTAAAAAGTATAGACAGTGGAAGTTAAAATATCCTGTGGTGACTCTCCTGCTCCAAGTCGGCCCGTTTGACGTCCTACCCCCGTTAAAGGTTTTGTGGCGTAATAGGTTCCATCAAACAATCTTGCCACTGGACTCGCATTCGGGAGGACGACGGTTCAATCCCGCGTCCGTCCATCCTGATTTAGGTTTTCCGTGATTTCCCTAAATCACTCCAGGCAAATGCCGGGATGGTTCCTTTCAAAGGGCACGGCCGACGTCCTTCCCCGTCCTTCCCTAATCCGATGACACCGATGACCTCGCTGTCTGGTCTCCTTCCCCAAAAACAACCAACCAACCAATCTTGCAGAGGCTGATAGGAGAACACTGCTCCTCTTAAATTTGATACTTCTTTTAGAGAAGTGTTTTGAAGCTGTGGGTTTATTTCAATCGAAGAAGGATATCGATTCTGATAACTACACGGAAGCGCTAAAGAAACTGCTATAGGTATGCGTATTCAAATACAGAAATATGTTGTTAACAGGCAAAATACAGTGCTGCGGTCGGGAACGCCTATGTAAGACAACAAGTGGCTGGCGCAGTGGTTAGATAGGTTACTGCCCCTACAATCGCAGGTTATCAAGATTAAAATGAGTTTGAACGTGGTGTTATAGTTGGCGCAGGAGCTGTGGAACAGTATTTCTGAGGTAGTGATGAAGTGGGGATTTTCCCGTACGCCCATTTCACGAGTGTACCGTGAATATCAGGAATCTGGTAAAACATCAAATCTCCGACGTCACTGGGGCCGGAAAAAGATCCTGCACGAATGGGACCAATCACGACTGAAGAGAATCGTTCAGCGTATCAGAAGTGCCACCCTACCGCTGTAGATTTCAATGTTCGGCTATCAACAAGTGTCAGCGTGCGAACCACTGACCTAAATATCATCCACATGTGCTTTCGGAGCCGAACGTCCATTCGTGTACTGCACGACACACAGCTTTACGCCTCGCCTGGGCGCGTCAACACCGACACCGGACTGTTGATGACTGGAAACATGTTGCCTGGTCGGACGAGTCTAGTTTCAATTTGTATAGAGCATATGGACGTGTATGGGTATGAAGACAACCTAATGAATCCATGGACCCTGCATGTCAACAGGGAACTGTTCAAGGTAGTGGAGGCTCTGTAATGGTGTGGGACGTGTGCAGCTGGAGTGATACGGGACCCCAGATACGTGTAGGTACGACTCTGAAAGGTGACACCCACGTAAGCATACTGTCTGATCACCTGCATCCATTCATGTCCATTGTGCATTCCGACGGACTTTGACAATTCCAGCAGGACGATGCGACACCCCACACGTGCAGAATTGCTGCATAGTGACACCAGGAACACTCTTATGAGTTTAAAAACTTCCGCTGTCCGCCAAATTCCCCAGACATGAACATTATTGAGCATATCTGGGATGCCTTGCAACGTTATGTTTAGAACTCCACTCCCTCGTGCTCTTAAGGATTTATGGATAGCCCTGCAGGATTCATGGTGTCAGTTCCCTCCAGCACTGCTTCAGACGTAAGTGGAGTCCATGCCACGTCGTGCTGCAGCACTTACGCGTTTTCGCGGGGGCGCTACACGATATTAGGCAGGTGTACCAGTATCTTTGGCTCTTCAGTGTAGTTTCACTTTAAAAGTGATATTTTGAAATTGGAAATATTTTGTGTTTGCGGAGTCGAACAGTTTTCAGATAGGTTTACAACTTCAGCATAAAACACACAGTTATACTACAATTCTTTTAATAGAACCTAATCGACTTCAGTCCAACATCAGACCATCGTCGCGTCTCATAATCACCTCAGCTATGAGTTCTCAAATTGCGATACCAACTGAAGCTGAACTGTTGAGTGACGCAAACGCGGCAGAGCGAGGTTTCCTAGCAGTTAACTTTCGATGAGAAACCATTTCTCTGTCTTCGGGAACCTCCAACTGACAGACTTCCGCAATGGGAGGCGCCCTCCGCCTACCTATAGTGCCGGCTGAGCCGATGTATTGTGGACTTGGAAAGGTTTTAGGCTGATGTGCGCTTAGCCGGTTGCGAGGTAGGGAGATACGGGAAGACTTAGACAAAATTTTCAGTTGGTGTCAGGAATGGCAGATGTGGAAAAATGTGAGTTAATGCGAATGAGTAGGAAAATCAAACCTGTAATGCACGGATACAGTATTTCTAGTGTCCTGCTTGACACGGTCAACTCGTATAAATATCTGGGCGAAGCGTTGCAAAACGGTATCAGGTAGAACGAACGTGTGAGAACTGTGGTAGGGAAGGCGAATGGTTTACTTCGGTTTATTGGTAGAATTTTAGGAAAGAGTGGTTCACCTGTAAAGGAGAGCGCATGTAGGACGCTGTTGCCACCTATTCTTGAGTGCAGCTCGGATTGAAGGACGAAGTAATTCAGAAGCGGGCTGCTAAATTTTTTACCGGTAGGTTCGAACAACACGTAAGTGTTGCGGAGATGCTACGGGAACTCAAATGGGAATGCGGGGAGGGAAGGAGACATTCTTTTCGAGAAATACTATTGAGAAAATTTAGAAAACTGCCATTGAAGCTGACTGTTGATCGAATTTACTGTCGCGAACATACACTGCACGTAAAACCTACGAAGATAAAAACGAGAAATTAGGGCTCTTGCGATGGCATATAGACAATCGTTTTCCCCACGCTGTATTTGCGAGCGGAACAGATGGTTCAAATGGCTCTGAGCACTATGGGACTTAACATCTGTGGTCATCAGTCCCCTAGAACTTGGAACTACTTAAACCTAACTAACCTAAAGACATCACACACATCCATGCCCGAGGCAGGATTCGAACCTGCGACCGTAGCGGTCACGCTGTTCCAGACTGAAGCGCCTAGAACCGCACGGCCACGACGGCGGGCAGCGGAACAGAAACGGAAATTTCAAGTAGTGGTACAGTGTACCCTCCGCCACACACCGCACAGTGGCTTGCGGAGTATCTATGTACGAGGGTAATCCCAAAAGAAAGGTCTCCTATTTTTTCATAATTGCATTGCCCTGTTTATTTCTACAAATAGTTTACATCAGTTTACAGCTTGAACATTTAGCTATTTTTCGACATAATCACCATTTATGTCGACGCATTTTTATAGACGCCGTAGCAGTTTTTGTATGCCCATGTCATACCTGCTCGCCGCCATGCTGTTCAGAAAGCTATGAACCTCTTCTTTCACCTTGTCGTTGGAGCTGAATCGCTTTCCGGCCAAATGTTCTTTTAACCCAGGGGACAGGTGATAGTCACTGGGCGCCAAGTCAGGACTATACGGAGCGTGGGTGATTATGTTCCACTGAAACTGTTGCAGGAGAGCAACGGTTTGCCGAGCGATGTGTGGGCAAGCGTTGTCATGGAGAATGTGTACGCCCTTGCTCAACATTCCTCTTCTCCGGTTGTGAATTGCCCGTTTGAATTTCTTCAGTGTCTCACAGTACCTGTCAGCGTTAATTGTGGTCCCAGTGGGCATAAAGTCGACCAACAATACCCCTTTCCGATCCCAAAACAGGTTGTCGTGACTTTACCGGCAGACTGTGTTTGTTTGAATTTGCGCGGCTTTGGCGAAGAATGATGCCGCCACTGGCGTGATTGTTGCTCGGTCTCAGCTGTAAAGTGGTATGCCCAGGTTTCGTCACCCGTGACAACTGAGTCCAGAAAGTTGTCCTGTTCGGGTGCAAGGCGGTGAAGAAATGCGCGGGAAGCATCAACTCGTTGCCGTATGTGGTCCTCAGTCAGCATGCGTGGCACCCATCTTGCGCACACCTTCCGGTAGTTCAATGTTTCCGTTAAAATTCTGTGAGCGGTGCTTCGGGAAACTTCGGGAACGAATGTGCAGAGATCATCCAGGGTGATCCGCCGATCTTCACGCATGCTTTGCTCAACCTTCAACACTGTCTCCGGCCGGCCGAAGTGGTCGAGCGGTTCTAGGCGCTACAGTCTGGAACCTCGCAACCGCTACGGTCGCAGGTTCGAATCCTGCCTCGGGCATGGATGTGTGTGATGTCCTTAGGTTAGTTAGGTTTAAGTAGTTCTAAGTTCTAGGGGACTGATGGCCACAGCAGTTAAGTCCCATAGTGCTCAGAGCCATTTTTGAACACTGTCTCCTCAGAAGTTTACTGTCTCCCGCTCCTTTGTTCGTCGTCAATTTCGGTTCGACCAGCTGCAAACTCTCTACACCACTTACGAACATTTTTGACATCCACGCACGGCTCACCATACAGTTCCCTCAATTGGCGATGGATTTCAATCAGCGCAGTGCCCTTTGGGATCAAAAACCGAATAACTGTGCGCAACTTGCACTTGGCGGTAACATCCAACGGGAGCTCCATTCCCAACGGCTGCCAAGCCAGGACTAGACTCGGCCACCGTTTCTATGTTTCGATACAGTGTATCGACACGTGCAACTGTTTCAGTGTTTCGGTACGGCTGTGGTTCACTGTTTCGAAACAGTGGTGTTTCATTCCGCCCCTGTCTCGGATTCGATCTCGAACGAGACACAGAAACTGTATCGTTGTTTCAAAATAAGGCTGTTTCAGTCCACCTGTGCTTCGAACGGACTAATTGTATCGAAACAGTGATGTTTCATTCCGCTCTGTGTCGCACGGGATTCGGGCTCGGCACAGGTACTGAAACAACATACCACTTTATGAAACACTTTCAAAGAGTGTCGAAATGAAGCTTAAGATATGTGAAAATAAAGTTTCGTTTCTAGCTGACTGTCCTATTCCGAAATGGCGTAACATCTGCTTTATAAACACTAACCAAACAATAAAACAACGCATACTATTCACATTCAAAATAATAAATATATGAAAATCATTCAAATAAATTACACTTTTTTTTATAACATACGCTTCTCTGTTAATGTACAGTAATCATTTTAAGAAACGCAAGTAAGCCTACAACATTTTGAATAAAAAAAAAGGCGTAGAGTGATAGTTATTAGACATATACATAAATTTGATGTAGGTATAATTGCAATCAATCTGTCTGACATATCACTTATAGTGTAATGATGAACGGGAAGTGCTGGGGAGCATGGTGGATTTATAGTAACGGTTCGAAACACCTTGAAAGACAAAATTTTTTTCTGTTGTATTTTGTTATTTATTCGAATTATTTAGCGTTATTTGTGAGTCTATAGTCAATGTGCCTATTATCCACAATGATTCCCTTTGTGTGCATGGAAATTAGCAGGATGGGTATATTACCCATACTAACGGAATGTGGGAATCCCAGTAGAATATCCGCAGTTTCTGCAGTTTGCTCCCACCTCCAGTTCCGTTCGTGGTGGTTCTTCTGTCTTCAGCTATGGCTGTCCTCAGCCAATTGAAAAGTATGAAAGTCACACGACACGAAAACAGCACATTTGCTGCAGGAAATACGAGACTGCCAAGACGCCTAAGTGATAATTTCACACTTCCTGCGACATGATTAGCGCTGTCGCACCTCATATTTGTTTATATGGACATACTTATACAGTAGACAGTCAAGATGATAAAATGTGTAGGTTTATTAGATTACAAAACACCAACTGTTTCACTGTTCCGAAACAGCGTATCGAAACATTACATTGTACTGTCTCATTTGTTTCGAAACAGTTAAGAGTTTCAGTTTGCCCATCTCTAGCCAGGACTCAGCGCGGCGTTCGCGTGTTTACACACAGCGCGTGAAGCACTCTTCATAACAGTATGACCAACTGCCGCACAATCAGAGTTCTGTGCTTGTAAAAAAATAGGAAACCTTACTTTTGGGATTGCCCTCGTAGATGTAGGAGTAGGCGCTTGCAGAACGTCTACGGAGAAATGGCAGAGAACGAAACTAAGGTAAGCCGCTGGTGAGGCCATCTGCCATCATCGTAACAAGATCGCGCAAATGAGTCCGATTTCACGCGTCCCAGTCGACTGCGAACAGATATGCTACCATCCGAAAGTTGAAGAAAAGATACCAGCGTGTTCGTCGCCACGAAAATGCCAATCAACTTCTCCTTTTCCATGACAACGCAAGGCGTCACACACGTCTGCGCACACTGGAGGAGCTCACAGGACTTCATTGAACTGTTCTTCCTCATCCCTCCTACAGCCCGGATCTCGCACCTGCTTGGCCCAAGAAAGGATGCTCTGCGCAGGAAGCACTACCTGGGTGACGGGGAGGTTATTCATGCACTAAGACCTTGATTCTGACGTCGACCAGTGGAGTGGTACCATGTGGGCATACAGTAAGGCCGTCGCATTTAGCGGAGATTGCACTGTTGGCCATTAAAATTGCTACACCAAGAAGAAATGCAGATGATAAACGGGTATTCATTGGACAGATATATTATACTAGAACTAACATGTGATTACATTTTCACGCAATTTGGGTGCATAGATCCTGAGGAATCAGTACCCAGAGCAACCACCTCTGGCCGTAATAACGGCCTCGATACGCCTGGGCATTGAGTCAAACGGAGCTTGGATGGCGTGTACAGGTACAGCTGCCCATGCAGCTTCAACACGATACCTCAGTTCATCAAGAGTAGTGATTGGCGTATTGTGACGAGCCAGTTGCTCGTCCACCATTGACCAGATGTTTTCAGTTGGTGAGAGATCTGGAGAATGTGCTGGCCGGGGCAGCAGTCGAACATTTTCTGTATCCAGAAAGGGCCGTACAGAACTTGCTACATGCGGTCGTGCATTATCGTGCTGAAATGTAGGGTTTCGTAAGGATAGAATGAACGGTAGAGCCAAGGGTCGTAACACATCTGAAATGCAACGTCCACTGTTCAAAGTGCCGTCAATGCGAACAAGAGGTGACCGAGATGTGTATCCAATGGTACCCCATACCATCACGCCGGGTGATACGCCAGTACGGCGATGACAAATACACGCTTCCAATGTGCGTTCACCGCGATGTCGCCAAACACGGATGAGACCATCATGATGCTGTAAACAGAACCTGGATTCATCCGAAAAAATGACGTTTTGCCATTAGTGCATCCAGGTTCGTCGTTGAGTACACCATCGTAGGCGCTCCTGTCTGTGATGCAGCGTCAAGTGTAACCGCAGCCATGATCTGTGAGCTGATAGTCCATGCTGCTGTAAACGTCGTCGAACTGTTCGTGCAGATGGTTGTTGTCTTGCAAACGTCCCCATCTGTTGACTCAGGGATCGAGACGTGGCTGCACGATCCGTTACAGCAATGCGGATAAGATGCCTGTCATCTCGACTGCTAGTGATACGAGGCCGTTGGGATCCAGCACGGCGTTCCGTATTACCCTCCTGAACCCACCGATTCCATTTTCTGCTAACAGTCATTGGATATCGACCATCGCGAGCAGCAATGTCGCGATACGATGAACTGTAATCGCGATAGGCTACAATCCGACCTTTATAAAAGTCGGAAACGTGATGGTACGCATTTCTTCTCCTTACACGCGGCATCACAACAACGTTTCACCAGGCAACGCTGGTCAACTGCTGTTCGTGTATGAGAAATCGGGTGTCAGCACCGGCGCGAATCTTGTGTGAATGCTCTGAAATGCTAATCATTTACATATCACAGCATCTTATTCATGTCAGTTAAATTTCGCGTCTGTAGCACGTCATATTCGTTGTGTAGCAATTTTAATGCGAGTAGTGTATGTTGAAAAATAGGGTTTTGTAGCCAACAGAGTGGGGAATAATATGGTGTATTGGAATCCTTAATAAACCAAACTCCCTTTCAGGAAAAAATAATGTGTTGCATTACACCATCTAGGCTTACTTTGCAGTTTTAAAATCAAGTTACCTTACGCTGTCTATGGAATTGCGTGTGAATTTTTTTTTTTTTTTTAATTTGTAAAGGGGCTTTATGGACGCGACTGAGTGTTTGGTGACCACATCGCGAAAGGACCGCAATGCGATGATGACGCAAATTGTGTACAGAGTTACGCCATGTCCGGAACGGGTTAGCGGGTTGGGAATGGAGGACGGATAGATACACAGAGCGCCTGGGGCTCCAGTCCCACCTAAATGGCTTCGCTCGCGTACGAGCAGAGCCGGCCAGTAATGAGCAATATTCAAATCATCAGCGGCTGTAGCAGTGCGTGCACGCAGCCACGCATCTCTGCGTGCGGCCCGGGGCGGTAGCGGTAGCGATGCGACGCGACGCGAGCTCGGCGCATAATTCACTGCCCAGCCGGCCGCGACAATCCTTCCCTCCACCTCTCCTCCCATCTACGCACACGCCCACGCACACACACGCACACACACACACACACACACACACACACACACACACATCCCTCCTGCCCGTCGCTACTACACGTTTACAATCAATACTCCCATGGAGTTGGAACTGTTCTACCATTTCGCACAGATCATCCGTGTTGTGTATACGTGACCGTGCAAAATATCTCTAACGTACTTCTAGAGGTCGTACAGTGAGGCCTGCATACGAAACATGCGAGGTGTGTGAGAGAAAAGTAATGGAGATTGACAAGACAGCAGGTGATCTGGCAACGCTGTATTGTTCTACTTTTGTAGACCAGTGTGTTCATCCGTTCCAGATGCTCAGTCCGAGTTTCAGCTTTGTATTGACACCACGCGATTTTTTTTTTGGGGGGGGGGGGGGGGTGTCGTCAGCGGAATTGTGGTTTTGTTTGTGTGTTACGAAATTTGGAACCGCAGAAAGTAGAGCAACGTTATGCCACCAAGTTTTGAAAAATTAATGAATTACTGTGCTGATAAACCTCTTAAATTATTTGATTTTCAGACAGCTGAGCAGAACTGAACGTACTCAGACATTTCGCTCTTTGCGTATTCTGATCAACACTAAACTGACGCACAATATTTTTAGCGCAACGGAATCTGACTTCCAAGAAAGGCCCTTACTAACAATAATCTATACCTTTCATCAATCGCTTACCTCAATAGCCCTGACTAACAATAATCTGTACCTTTCATCAATCACTTACCTCACAAAAATCTTCGTTACTCGAACTACTGCAATACAGCGAGCGCCACTACTGCCAGCTAAATAAAATATTCAAACTACTTAAGTCGCTAACTACTGATAGGCACAGTTAGCAAATGAAAGATTTTGATAGAGAACAAACAATGTATTTACCTTAATAGTGTTGAAAAGTCATTATATATATATATATATATATATATATATATATATATATATATATATATATATATATATATATAGCAGTTCATGACATCCAGTCTTACAATTTTACTGTCTCTGATGGACACACGTCCAGATCATCCGCTCTCAAAACTCCGCCATTTCTCTCCCCACATCCACCACTGCTGGCGGTTCACCTCCAACTGCGCAACGCTACGCGCTGTTAACAGCCAACTGCCCAACACTACAATAGCAAATTCCAACAATGCCACCCAGCCACAGACTGCACACAGCACAGCCAGTGATTTTCATACAGAGCGCTACGTGGCGGTAGCGTTACCAATATAAAAACCTAAACAGCCTACTTACAAATTCAGTGGCGGCTCGTGAGTATAAATTCTGGTCATTCAAAAATTCAGATACATTGAGAGTGTGAAATTAATATAACCTGCTATATAACAGTTATGTTTATCAACAAGTTTACACAACTACAGTCACTGTTAATAATAATAATAATATGCCAGAATGAAATTTTCACTCTGTAGCGGAGTGTGCGCTGATATATCCTTTCTTCCAGGAGTGCTAGTTCTGCAAGGTATGCAGGAAAGCTTCTGCGAAGTTTGGAAGGTAGGAGACGAGGTACTGGCGGAATTAAAGCTGTGAGGACGGGGCGTCGGTAGTGCATGGGTAGCTCAGTCGGTAGAGCACTTGCCCCCGAAAGGCAAAGGTCCCGAGTTCGAGTCTCGGTACGGCACACAGTTTTAATCTGCCAGGAAGTTTCCATAATAATATGCGTAACATAAGGGAAGGCTGATTTTGAGGAAGATCTTAGGTCCCATCAAAGGCAATGGGGGACACAGAAGACGACATAATCATGAACTGGATTCCCACATAGAGAAGATAACTCAACCATCCGGAAAAGAAGGATTATGTTTTGTGGACATATGACCCGAATGAGCCCTGGAAGACTCACCAATCATATGGTCGCCTACTTTCAGTACAGGAAAACAAAATGGGCCTGGTTCACAGAGGTGGAGAAAGATCTTAAAGAAGTGAGGATCACCCATTATGGCATCTTGGAGCGTGTCCCAATCAAGGAGAAACTCATGGCGTGGCAGGGTTTCCAAGAAAAGCCAAAACTAAAAGCAGGAAGGGCTTGGACCCAGGGGAGGAAGAAGCAACACCGAGAACGAATGCGGGAGCACTGGGCAAACATCAGAACACGTGAAGCAAGACAGTTGAAAACGCGTGGTCCAAAGATGGCCTATACGAAATGAATGAATGAATAAAAGAATATGCATAACTTGTTGTTTTTTACATAATTAAGTACAGTTTAGCGCAGGAACGAAATAATGTGTAAGCTTTCGTTACTCTCCGTTTTACATTTTTGTAAGTGTGAGTTTTCGTGCTAATTTATTTTTTCCGACAAATGTACAAGATCCGTAATACATGTATTAGTTCACGAATTAACTTCTGGGCTGAAAATAAGAGACTTTTACTTTGCCCCATCTGAACAACGTATGGTATTGTACAATCTTTGATAAATGTTCGCTTGTACAGACGCTTATTTGATTTCGTCACGTTCTCAATCGACGGGAGGCCCTAATTCCTTTGCGGCTAACTTTTCCTGGCAAAATTATTTTCTGCTAGCACTTAAAAACACATTCAGCAGAGTTAATGTTGACACTGCACACGAAATCTGTTTGCCGGCCGCGGTGGTCTCGCGGTTCTAGGCGCGCAGTCCGGAACCGTACGACTGCTACGGTCGCAGGTTCGTATCCTGCCTCGGGCATGGATGTGTGTGATGTCCTTAGGTTAGTTAGGTTTAAGTAGTTCTAAGTTCTAGGGGACTGATGACCACAGCGGTTGAGTCCGATAGTGCTCAGAGCCATTTCAACCATTTTTGAACGAAATCTGTTTCCGGCACAGTAAACAATCAACTCCGAACAAAAACTGCTGTTTGTGGAAATGATTAAATTCAAGTAGTAATGTCTGCCGACACGGTGATTTGACTAGAATACAAATGATTTGCTCAGAAGTACAAGGATCAAAAGCACACCGTCGTCTGTCCCACATTTAAGTGAATATCATAGAAACTAAGACAGCTTTTCGTGAATGTTCGTACTCATATATGAGGACCTGCAGTACAGAAACCTGTCTCACAGCAAGATCAACAGACGTCAGGAGCATGAATTAATGCCACAATCTCACAAGCTATAGGGCCTCATGGTTCCCACCGCCTCAAATGGGTTACTGTATGACAAAATCCAAAACTTAATATACTATAACTCATTCACAAACCACAACATATGTTTTTCTATCAGTATAAATGTAACGTGTTCTAACGTCCGATCTAATTTTTCTATACAGTGAGTGAATTGGCTTATCTGCGGACTGTGCTACCGTCTAACGCTATTTCCGCCAAGTGAACGCAGACAGAGGTTAGCTGCAGTGTGCTACCACCTGGTGGCATAAACGTGAACTTGTAGTTGAGTGCTAGGGGCCAGTGGTGCACGCCATGAGCTGTGCACGCTGTTTCTCAGACCCATGTGTGTTTGGCCCGTAAGGCAATGACGTCGCGCCAGTTGCGCATGTGCAACAGCGCCTTGAAATGTGCACAACTGAAGAGGTGCTCACGACCCTTATGCCAAGTTTCGCAGAGTTTAAAGCAGTAGCAATACTTACCACAGTAGAGTTAATGTTGTGTATTTCAGATTACCTCAACAGTGTAACAGCATTCAAAGAAAAATAACCAACAAATTTGCAAGTTGGCAAAAATAGGCTGTTCATGTGCTCTGGTGCCCTTATACAGCAGTCGCCACTGGTTGAAGTTGGGGAATCCGCGAATGTAACCTTTGAAAAGTTGAAATAGGCCTATGGGGTACATTCCTTATCAAGAGCACAAGTTCTTCGACGGCACAAATCATTTTTGAAGGTCCGAGAACACCTTGAACATGAACCTCCCTCAAGTAGACCATCAGTGTCAAGAAACGAGGAAATGTCGAACGTGTGCATCCTCCAGATCAAACTTTCAAACAAGTATTTTTTAAAAAAATGGCCTTAACAGGCAAAGAAGAGGGTCAGTCGACTGAAACCGGACATTGCAGACAAGTTGTGAGATTGTCCGCACTTTCTATACACAGAGCGAGTGGACTAATGGGTGCAAACTTAGCTTACCACTTAGCGCACATATGGACAAAACATCTGAACTGTCTTCTCAAGCCCAGGGTGTTAAACAGACATTCTAAATAAATATGACCCTGGCCCTTTAAGTCAGTTAATATCATGTGCGGATCGTAACAAAAATCATTAGAAATGCTGCTGTCAGTTAACTAGAATGCATGAATTAATAAAAGTGAAAGTTTGGGGTCTATTCTAGAAAGATAAAGCAGCTATTCCCTTTTTATTCTACATATAATTTATCAACTGTGCTTTCAGCGGTCAAGTGATACACAACAATCATGTTCATTACACTCGCAATACACAATAACAAAACATTTAACTCTTGGACATTCGAATTTACTATTACTAGAATCGTTATCTCTAACTATGAAAAAAAAATTATCACAGGAAACAATGATTAAAATCTTCATTACCTCATTTACATCTATGATGTTGTAGGTGGTCAATGCACTGAGTTGGTGGAGAATAAATTTACTTTTTGAACCAATGGAGAAACTCTCATGTAATCAATGTGAGGGTAGGTTAGTACCCTAGCTTTTGACATTCAATGGTCAAAGTGTATGCAAGTTGGAGTGTGCAAAATCTCGACTCAAGATTTACTGTGGTGTAATATCCGATGGTACTTTACCGAGCGCCATCTGCTACTGCCTTATCTCCGTGCTGGATCTGAAACGCTAATTCCCTACACTGGCCTTGACTGAATTCACTCAGTCTCAACTTTCCTGCGTTCCATAGACTGTTAACTTCTCCCTACTCGAAATAAAGGCTACTGCACACTTGCTAAGGGTTGGAACGACGAGCATAATTTCATTGTGCAAAAAAATTCCCACAGGAATGATTAACTACCTCTTTGCTGTCTGTCGCCACGATACGTGAAGCGAATCGTCCACACTTCGCAGAAAGCAAAGCTCTCAACGCCCCCACTATTTTCCACACACTTGTGTGGTCCATCGCAAGACGAGAGAGATATCTATAAATTTTAGTTCTGAAAATGCTATTATATAACGGGGATTCCTCACCATGCTGCGTTTGTGTTGTGCGGTATGGATTGAGCAAATCACTGCCTCTCTAGAGATGAATTTTATTTATCTTGCCGGGTCACAGCCTAGCCCTGTTGAAGCTGTCCAGCCACTTACCCTCAGTCCCGACCGTATTTATGTTAAAAGGAAGAATGTATTGTTCTGGGCTTAGCCCTTTCTGTGCTGAATCTCGCTGTTCTCTTGTTAAGTGGGGTTTTCCGATGCCATTAACCACCTGCTCGGTTCGTCTCCAAACTGCGTTTCACTTTAAGCTATTTATTCATGCACCTGTCAATATTGATGGTTATTGTTTTGTTAGTTTTCGGTACATGAGATTGCCGGCCGCGGTGGTCTAGCGGTTCTAGGCGCTCAGTCCGGAACCGCGCGACAGCTACGGTGACAGGTTCGAATCCTGCATCGGGTATGGATGTGTGTGATGTCATTAGGTTAGTTAGGTTTAAGTAGTTCTAAGTTCTAGGGGACTCATGACCACAGATGTTAAGTTCCATAGTGCTCAGAGCCATTTGGACCGGTACATGAGATTACTGCAATTGCCTTTTGTTGATGCAATATAATTATTTTTTTCTGAGGATCTCATACTATATCATACTGTCGCTTTGGATCAAGCTCTTGAAAGGTCCGTAAAATCCGGACGCCTTTCAAAGTGGACACTGCATCATGCCGCCCCATGTCACAAGGCCACATCCATCACGGAATGTTTGACCTCAGAAACCATTCTTATTGTTCTAGGGCCCTCCCATTCACCTGATCTGAGTCCTTGGGACTTTCCTCCTTTCCAAATATTGAAAAATGTCTTAAAAGGACGTCATTCTGGGACTCTGAAGAACCTTCAAAAGAATGTGGCCGACATGTTAAAGGCCCTACCAGGTGAAGACTTTCAGTGCTGCTGCCAAGACAGGCAACAACGATTCCGCCGTTGTATAGCTGCCGAATGGAACTACTTTGTAGGGGAGAACATTGTAGTTAAATAAAATAAAAAAATAAAAACTTTGATACATGAAAATCAGTCTTGTTACTTTTCATGCACCTCGCATGTCCTTTTCTGTGTTAAAAGGAAAACTAAATCAATTGACAGTCAAGGAACATGGAGAATTACAAGTCAAAATTCATCAATTCTACACGATAACTATGAAGTCTCTTATATCATTCGTTACCTTTGGCTGCTATAAAACGCAATCTCGCGTCTAAAATAGCGTTATGCTGACTGATTCCGTGACAGGGACGATGGCCGGCCGGGGTGGCAGAGCGATTCTAGGCGCTACAGTCTGGCACTGCGCGACCGCTACGGTCGCAGGTTCGAACCCTGCCTCGGGCATGGATGTGTGTGATGTCCCTAGGTTAGTTAGATTTAAGTAGTTCTACGTTCTAGGGGACTGATGACCTTAGAAGTTGAGTCCCATAGTGCTCAGAGCCATTTGAACCATTTGAACAGGGACGATGTTGTTGTTGTTGTTGTTGTTGTTGTTGTTGTCATGGTCTTCAGTCCTGAGACTGGTTTGATGCAGGTCTCCATGCTACTCTATCCTGTGTAAGCTTCTTCATCTCCCAGTACGTACTGCAGCCTGCATCCTTCTGAATCTGCTTAGCGTATTCATCTCCTCGTCTCCCTCTACGATTTTTAGCCTCCACGCTGCCCTCCAATGCTAAATTTGTGATCCCCTGATGCCTCAGAACATGTCCTAGCAACTGGTCCCTTCTTCTTGTCAAGTTGTGCCACAAACTCTTCCTCTCCCCCCAATTGTATTCAATACCTTCTCATTAGTTATGTGATCTATCCATCTAGCACCACATTGCGAAAGCTTATATTCTCTTCTCGTCCAAACTATTTATCGTCCATGTTTCACTTCCATACATGGCTACACTCCATACAAATACTTTGAGAAACGACTTCCTGACACTAAAATCTATACTCGATGTTAACAAATTTCTCTTCTTCAGCAACGCTTTCCTTGCCATTGCCAGTCTACATTTTATATCCTCTCTACTTCGACCATCATCAGTTATTTTGCTCCCCAAATAGCAAAACTCCTTTACTACTTTAAGTAGTTCTAAGTCTAGGGGACTGGTGACCTCAGATGTTGAGTTCAATAGTGATAGGGATGATGGAGACGGGTAAATGAATCAATTTGACGTAAGGGAACCTAGATCGAAAATAGCTGTGTCGAAAGTTATAACCGAAAATTATCATCATACTTCAGACAGTGGACCTCTTCCACTGCAGGCTCTTTACTTTCCATATTTCTGGAAACGATAGAATGGACCAAAACAAGAAAAAAAATCCTGGTAATCATGGGCTCTAAAATGCATACTTCAATGGATCCTTTCTCAGACTATCCTGATAATTTCAGGAAACTTTTGTAACAGACATAAAAGAGATCTGTTACTTCTGAAATACGATCTGGACGCAGCCGAGAAGGACACATCGGGATTTTTCTTATCATCATGGGCTTATTCGGTTTCTTCAAATACGTTGTCTACCGCTACGCAGAGTTCACCACGCGCTGCTACATTACCGAGGATGACTGATCTGCCCTCAAATCCAGAAACGTTTCTTCTAAATACGACGCAAACTACTTCGGGAAAGTGAACTGTTGTAGAATTACTATTCAGGGTTTATGAATTTCTAACCATTACATGTGTACGTACAACACTGAATAAAGTACCACAGTACCTGAACTTACAAAAAAAATGCACTTTCATGGTGGTGTTTGTAATGTCACTCAAACACTTTACGCAGGAGAAGCAGCAAGCCGAAAACAGATATCCTGCTTCCTCACAGCAGCTAATATTAGTTGGTCTAGAAATTGGAAACCGTCTGGAGTCGTTATGTAACATTCGTTGCATTGTTGTTTATGTTAAGAAAGGTCACGAAACATCGCACACGAGCTATACTGACGTAACAAAAGTCATGGGATACCGATATGCAGATGGCGGTAGTGTCGAGTGCACAAGGTATAAAAATGGTTCAAATGGCTCTAAGCACTATTGGACTTAACATCTGAGATCATCAGTCCCCTAGACGTAGAACTACTTAGACCTAACTAACCTAAGGACATCACAGACATCCATGCCCGAGACAGGATTCGAACCTGCGACCGTAGCAGCAGCGCGGTTCCGGACTGAAGCGCCTAGAACCGCTTGGCCACAGCGGCTAGCACATGGTATAAAAGGCCAGTGCATTAGCGGAGCTGTCGTTTGTACTCACTTGATTCATGTGAAAAGGTTTGAGACGTGATTACAGCCACTTGACGGGAACTAACAGAATTACACGGAATGGTATGATTCTTCAGTTTCTCCTGGCGTATTTGATAATCAAAATATCCACGGATGTAGTGCCGGTCTACAGTGTCCAACGGGCACAATATTTCGGCGATCATACATGTCGCCATCATCAGATGAACTGACGGACTGAGCTCCTGTGAACGTGCCGGCACGGAGATCCGTACACTATGGCTGCTCAGGGGGAACTGGGTTCGGTCGCGGCGGCGGCAGACAGCTGCCACCACCCTTCACAGAGGAATGGGATACTTAAAACTCTAGTACATAGGGTGCGCACTATCTCTGACGCAGAGAGTGTACCCCAGTAATTGGAACATCTGAGAACTGTATTTCGAAAAAATGGGTACTCAGAGTGGCAGATTCGACGTGCTCTCCGCCCAACCACTACAGCACAATCTGTGGAGATGGATGAAATCAGGAGGGAGAAGGTAGGCACTGCGTTTATTCCATATACAGGCGCACTCTCGGGGAAAATCGCCAGCATTTTGAAGAAGCACCGGGTCGGAACTGTGTTTTGTCCTCCGAATAAAACTCGTGCGCTGGTGGGGAGCGCCAAAGATGACCTCGGTTTGAGGAAGGCCGGCGTGTACCACATTCCGTGTCAGTGTGGTAAGTCGTATATTGGTCAGACGATGCGTACCGTCGAGGATCGATACCGTGAACACCAGAGGCACACTCGATTGATGTATCCGAGCAAGTCGGCGGTCGCTGAACATTGTTTGTCGGAAAATCACGCTAAGGAGTATGAACGCACGAGGATTCTGGTACAGACGTCGAGATACTGGGACAGCGTTGTTAGAGAGGCCATCGAAATTCGCACCAATGACGACCTCATAAACCGAGACTGTGGCTATAATCTTAGCAAGGCTCGGGAACCAGCGATTCGGTTAATCAAGAGTGAGTCGAGTAAACGTATAGTTGTGACGACCACGGCGGACAGAGCCATCACACCGACGTCATCTCAGACGCCGTCGCAATCTGTTCCACCGCGCGACCGTGGCGCGGGGCGCGGACGGCGGAGGCAGCGCGCCGCGGGCGGAGGGTATTTAAATCGGCCGCCGCCGCGACCGAAGCCAGTTCCCCCGGAGCAGCCATAGTGTACGGATCTCCGTGCCGGCACGTTCACAGGAGCTCAGTCCGTCAGTTCACCTGATGATGGCGACATGTATGATCGCCGAAATATTGTGCCCGTTGGACACTGTAGACCGGCAGTACACCCGTGGATATTTTAACATGGAGTGGTAGTTGGAGCTAGACGCTTGGGACACTCCGTTTCGGAAATCGTTAGAGAATACAAAATTCCGAGATCGTGTCAAGAGTATGCAGTGAATAACAAGTTCCACACATTACCTCTCACCATGGGCAACGCATTGGCCGACGGCCTTCACTTAACGACTGAGAGCAGCACCGTTTGCCTAGATGTGTCAGTGTTAGCACACAAGCAACACTGCCTGGAAAAACTGCAGAGATCAATGTGGGACGTAGTACTAACGTATCCTTTAGGACGCTGCGGCGAAATTTGGCGCTAGTGATCTGTGGCAGAAGACGACAGACGTGGGTGCCTTTGCTGGCAGCAGGACTCCGCCTTCTGCGCCTCACCTGCTCTCGTTACCACATTGGCTGGACCCTAGACGACTGGAAAACTGTGGCCCGGTGAGATGAGTTCAGATTTCAGTCGGTACGAGCTGATGGGAGGCTTCGCGTGTGGCCCAGACCCCACGACGCCAAGGATCCGAGTTATCAACAAGGCACTGTGGCTCCAAAGTGGTGTGGGCTGTGTTTACATGGAGTGAACCTATCACTGACTCGAAATGGTTATGTTCGGCTACTACTGGATCATCTGCAGCCATTCATGGACTTCGTGTTCCCAAACAACGATAGAATTTTTGTGGATGCCAACAGGCCGCACTTGTTCTCGAATGGTTTGAAGAAGCAGTAGCCCAAACTCTTTTAAGTCCAAACTGAAGAGTTTCCTCATGGCTCACTCCTTCTATTCTGTCGAGGAGCTCCTGGAAGAGCTAAAAAATTAAGCAAATTCCAGTGTTACATTGTTGATTTTCTTTATTTAAACTTACGACTTGTCGCCTGAATATGTTTCTTACATTTCATTTTATCTGTTTCTACAATCGTGTTATAATTTCGTGTGTTGACTCGTTCCATGACCATGGAGTCTTCTCCTTAATTTGGTCCCACGGAAGAATAAATAAATAAATAAATAAAAAACATTCTGGACAATACAAGTGAATGATTTTGCCACCCACATCGCCCGACATGAATGCCATCGAACATTTATGGAAGGTAATCGAGAGGTCGGCCAACGGCCTTGCCGCATTGTTTCCTGAAATTATCAGGAAAGTTTCCTGAAGTTTCCTGAAATTATCAGGATAGTCTGAAAAAGAATCCATTGAAGTATGCATTTTAGAGCCCATGATTACCAGGATAATTTTTTTCTTTTTTTGGTCCATTCTATCGTCTCCAGAAATATGGATGGTAAAGATCCTGCAGTGGAAGAGGTCCACTTTCTGAAGTATGATGACAATTTTCGGTTATAACTTTCGACACAGCTATTTTCGATCTAGGTTCTCTTATCTCAAATTGATTCATTTACCCGTCTCCATCATCCCTATCACTATTGGACTCAACATCTGAGGTCATCAACCCCCTAGGCTTACAACTACTTAAAGTAGTAAAGGAGTTTTGCTATTTGGGGAGCAAAATAACTGATGATGGTCGAAGTAGAGAGGATATAAAATGTAGACCGGCAATGGCAAGGAAAGCGTTTCTGAAGAAGAGAAATTTGTTAACATCGAGTATAGATTTAAGTGTCAGGAAGTCGTTTCTGAAAGTATTTGTATGGAGTGTAGCCATGTAAGGAAGTGAAACGTGGATGATAAGTAGTTTGGACAACAAGAGAATATAAGCTTTCGAAATGTGGTGCTACAGAAGAATGTTGAAGATTAAATGGGTAGATCACATAACTAATGAGGAGGTATTGAATAGAATTGGGGAGAAGAGGAGTTTGTGGCACAACTTGACTAGAAGAAGGGACCGGTTGGTAGAACATGTTCTGAGGCATCAAGGGATCACCAATTTGGTACCGGAGGGCAGCGTGGAGGGAAAAAATCGTACAGGGAGAGCAAGAGATGAATACACTAAGCAGATTCAGAAGGATGTAGGCTGCAGTACGTACTGGGAGATGAAGAAGCTTACACTGGATAGAGTAGCATGGAGAGCTGCATCAAACCAGTCTCAGGACTGAAGACCATAACAACAACAACAACAACATCGTCGCTGTCACAGAATTAGTCAGCATAACGCTATTTTAGACGTGAGATTAACTGTATTGCGTTATATAGCAGCCAAAGGTAATGCATGATATGAGAGACTTCATAATTATCGTGTAGAACTGATGACTTTTCACTTGTTTTTCTCCATGTTCCTTGACTGTCAGTTGATTTAGTTTTCCTTTTAACACAGAAAAGGACATGCGAGGTGCGAGAAAAGTAACAATACTGATTTTCATGTATCAAAGTTTTTTTTTTTTACTACAATGTTCTCCCCTACAAAGTAGTTCCTTTCGGCAGCTATACAACGGCGGAATCGTTATCGGGCTGGGCTAGCACGAAGGGTTTGGCTAAATTCTTTAGCAGCCAGAGCCTTATGACACCAGTCAGTAGCGCATCATGAGTCACTTCTTTAACTTTTACTTGCGATCCAGCATGAATTCCAAACATTGAGCAAGCTCCATCTGTGCATATTCCACTGAACTTTTTATTGATATTCCGTTTTTACGAAAAAAGTGTTAATCTTTTCAGAAAGGTTCTGAGTTGCAACTATTTTCAGTATCAGCTCACAAAAAAGCAGTTCCTCTAGAATGCTAAACTCGTCAACGAAACTAAGATAAGCAGAGAAATGAGCATCTTTGTCACTCGCGTCGTCCACTTGAAGTCCTAAACACTTGTTGCACACTTTATCGATTAACTGCGAGTGTCATAAGAATTATCTAATTTTTTTTTACGGACTGTGTCGCTGAAGATAGGAATACTTCTTAAGCGTTTAGGAATGAGTCACCGTACATTGTTGACAGCATATCAGTCGCTGCAGCTGTGTGTGTTTCTTTTCCAATTAGCAATCCTATGCAAAATCTGGTAAGATGCTAAAGGGCCTTAGAAGACACATTCCTCGTTTTAGCGAAGTTCTTCTGAATAGACAATAAAACATTTAGTTTCCTGACAAAAAATTTCTTTGTTTTTCGCGTTAATTAAAGATGTTTGGTTGAAAGATGTGTCGTTAATTTGTTAGGTTTCATGCTATGAGCCGCAAAAATGATTAAACAAATTATGCACTACTGATGGTCTTTACTATAGGTCTTAATTCTCGTGAAGCCTAGGAATGAATAGTTCACATCATATCTTCTCGTTGTTGCCATTGGAGTAACTGCTTCCTTTCCGACAGTTGATGGACCACAGGCGTCTTCATGCCCGTCACTACCCAGGAATCGCTTCACACTGCGGTCAAGTCTTCCTCGCAAAGTCTGAAGGAGACCTCGAGATACGTGAGACAAAGCTTTCACTGCACGCGATATTTAAGGATACGGTCGCGGTGCAACAGACAACGGCCGATTCCGCAGCCCAGCTCACCGACTGCGGGCGAAATTCAGTCCAGATCAACAGCGTCTTCTCTGTCCGAAGGAAAAAAATTGGCGTAATTGTTTGTTACTAGGAAGATATTTTGAATTTTTAACTTCCTTAACTTGCTCCGCTCGCGTAGATTGCATGGCGTGCAGAGATTTTTTTGTTTTTTATGTGTCTGACATATTGCAACACCTTGTAGGCTTTTCCCGCTAATTAAGGCCATATAAGCATGGTCTTTTCCTAACGCACTTCTGACCAAAAAGCCATTCTGATAGTTGGAGTACAAAGTTAGACTATTACTAATAATGCCTTTCGCTTTCTTGTGGAGATATTTATTTTGTGGCGGCGTTCGTAGCGACAAGCAATTCGCTGTAGAAACGGCTTACGAAGTCACCGCCACACTTTTAATAGCGGGCCGACCGGTCCGCTGGAACAGTGAACAGAAAGATGAAAACCCAAACACTCTGATTAAATAAAAGTCGGTACTTATCTTTATTAACGAAGATACAGATACACAGTAGTGAACTCCGTGACTACAGAAATCTGTCTAGTTCGAGTCGGAGCGGCTAGGTCAGCGTCGGCTGACGACAAACAACAACTCTGCTGCGATGAACACACAACTGACTAGCAAGTACACAATTCGGAGGCGAGTATACAACTGAGCGGCGAATACAGAACTGTCCTAGCGCTCGCGACTCTAGCGCTTAAGAAACCAGAAGCCAGCGGTGGCGCGCGCAGACTTGCGGCGATTTCCTGTCTCGCTGGCGCTGCTTATGCTGACGGCGTCCAGACTTCGATGCTGCCAACCTTTTGGCAGCGGGCTCGGGTGGCATTACTGGCTAGGATATAACAATTTACATAGCAGTTTTCATCCTCCAACAAATATTTGCTTGCATCCAACCGAGAAATGAAATAACAATTTTCATAAATTTAGCTTTAAAATTTATTTAACGTAACGATATATTTTCTTAAATATTTTCGTCTCTTATTGCACTCCCTTACGGGCCGAATTTCCATAAACACTGAAAAAGTCTTTTTTCTAAACGAGAAGTCAAATACCAATTCTTATACACTGAAGCGCCAAACAAACTGGTATAAGCATGTGTATTCAAATACAAAGATATGCAAAACAGGCAGAATATGGCGGTACGGTCGACAACCTCTATGTAAGACGAGTTTCTGGCGCAGTTGTGAGATCGGTTACTGGTGCTTCAATGACAGGTTATCAAGATTTGAGTGAGTTTGAACGTGGTGTCATAGTCCGCGCACGAGAGATGGGACACAGCATCGCCGAGGTATCGTTGAACTGGAGATTTTCCCGTACGACTATTTTATGACTGTGCCGAGAATTTCACGAATCCGGTAAAACATCCGGCATCGCTGTGGCCAGAAAAAGATCCTGCAAGAACGGGACCAACGACGACTGAACAGAATCATTCAGTGACAGAAGTGCAGCCCTTCCGCAGATTGCTGCAGATTTCAGTGCTGGACCATTAACAAGTGTCAGTGTGCGAACAATTCAACGAAACATCATCGACACGCGCTTTTGGAGTCGAAGGCCCACTCTTGCACTCTTCATGACTGCACGACACAAAGCTTTACGGTTCGCCTGGGACCGTCAACAGCTATGGACTGTTGATGACTTGAAACATGTTGCCTGGTCGAACGAGTATCGTTTCAAATAGTATCGAGTGGCTGGACGAATACGGGTGTGGAGACAACCTCATGAATCCATCGACCCTGCATGTCAACAGGGGACTGTTCAAGCTGGCGGAGGCTCTGTAATGGTGTGGGGTGTGTACAGTTGGAGTGATATGGGACCCCTGATATGTCTAGATACGACTATGACAGGTGACACGTACATAAGCATCCTGTCTGATCACCTGAATCCATTCATGTCCATTGTGCATTCCGACTGACTTGGGTAATTCCAGCAGGACAGTGCTACACCCCACACGTTCAGAATTGGTACAGAGTGTTTCCGGGAACACTCTTCTGAGTTCGTCCACTGGGCACCAAACTCCCCAGACATGAACACTATTCAGCATGTCTGGGATAGCTTAAACGTGCTGTTCAGAAGAGACCTCCACGCCCTCATACTCTTATGTATTTATGGACAGCGTTGCAGGATTCATGGTGTCAGTTCGCTCCAGCACAGCTTCATACGTTAGTCGAGTCCATGCCACACCGTGCTGCGGCGCTTCTGCATGCTGGCGGGGGCCCTACACTATTAGACGGGTGTACCAGTTTCTTTGTTTCTTCAGTGTATATGTATCCTCAAAAAATTTTTAGTAGTTGTTTACCAATTAATTATTTTTTTAAATATTTCACCCAACATTTTATTTCTTTAGTGGCTGAATTTCCAAAAACGCTGTAACACGTTTTTTTTTTTTTTTTTTTTTTTTTGACTGAGAAACCAAATATCAGTTTTCCTAGTTGTACCTTCAAAGTTCCCTAAATAGCGACGTACTTTAAAAACGCCTTTTATCCCTTTTTTATCTCCATAGGAATGGAATTTCGGACTTTCCTTTCATAAACGAAGCCTAAGGTATAAGGTCCACATCCTCTCCAATCTTCAAGTTTTCATTCTTAGCGGTTTAGGCTTGTCGATCATCCTATTTCACGCTCTTAAGGCTTGAACTTCCAAAAACAGTGAAACATGTATTTTCCCATCTCTAAACGTAAGCCAAACACCAATTTTCAAAGAATTAGCTTCAAAAATGCTCTCGCGATAGATTTAACTTCAAATATGCTTGCACAATGAAATATTTCCATGAAAACATACGTGCCCCGTTTCAACCCCATGGGGGTTGAATCTCGAAAAAGAGTGAAACATTTCTTTTTTATTTCTAACTGAGAAGCCAAATTTTAATTTTCATAGATTTAGTTTTAAAAGGCGTTCATAATAAAATATTTTCATGAATAATTTCACCCCCCAGTTTCATTCCCTTAGGGTTGGAATTTCGAAAAATCCTTCTTAAGCGACCCTGAAAGTATTAGATCCACACTTTCTCCAAATCTTAAATTCCTATCCGTAGCGTCGCAGGTTCGAATCCTGCCTCGGGCATGGATGTGTGTGATATCCTTAGGTTAGTTGGGTTTAAGTAGTTCTAAGTTCTAGGCGACTGATGACCTCAGAAGTTAAGTCGCATAGTGCTCAGAGCCATTTGAACCATTTGAACCTATCCGTAGCGGTTTTGACTGGGTGATGACGAGTCAGTCAATCAGTGAGTCACGACATTGCCTTCTATACAGGGTGTTACAAAAAGGTACGGCCAAACTTTCAGGAAACATTCCTCACACACAAAGAAAGAAAATATATTATGTGGACATGTGTCCGGAAACGCTTACTTTCCATGTTGGAGCTCATTTTATTACTTCTTTTCAAATCACATTAATCATGGAATGGAAACACACAGCAACAGAACGTTCTAGCGTGATTTCAAACACTTTGTTACAGGAAATGTTCAAAATGTCCTCCGTTAGCGAGGATACATGCATCCACACTCCGTCGCATGGAATCCCTGATGCAGCCCTGGAGAATGGCGTATTGTATCACAGCCGTCCACAATACGACCACGAAGAGTCTCTACATTTGGTACCCGGGTTGCGTAGACAAGAGCTTTCAAATGCCCCCGTAAACGAAAGTCAAGAGGGTTGGGGTCAGGAGAGCGTGGAGGCCATGGAATTGGTCCGCCTCTACCAATCCATCGGTCACCGAATCTGTTGTTGAGAAGCGTACGAACACTTCGACTGAAATGTGTAGGAGCTCCACCGTGCATAAACCACGTGTTGTGTCGTACTTGTAAAGGCACACGTTCTAGCAGCACAGGTAGAGTATCCCGTATGAAATTATGATAATGTGCTCCATTGAGCGTAGGTGGAAGAACATGGGGCCCAATCGAGACATCACCAACAATGCCTGCCCAAACGTTCATAGAAAATCTGTGTTGATGACGTGATTGCACAATTACGTGCGGATTCTCGTCAGCCTACACATGTTAATTGTGAAAATTTACAATTTGATCACGTTGGAATGAAGCCTCATCCGTAAAGAGAACATTTGCACTGACATGAGGATTGACACATTGTTGGATGAACCATTCGCAGAAGTGTACCCGTGGAGGCCAATCAGCTGCTGATAGTGCCTGCACACGCTGAACATGGTACGGAAACAACTGGTTCTCCCGTAGCACTCTCCATACAGTGACGTGGTCAACGTTACCTTGTACAGCAGCAACTTCTCTGACGCTGACATTAGGGTTATCGTCAACTGCACGAAGAATTGCCTCGTCCACTGCAGGTGTCCTCGTCGTTCTAGGTCTTCCCCAGTCGCGAGTCATAGGCTGGAATGTTCCGTGCTCCCTAAGACGCCGATCAATTGCTTCGAACGTCTTCCTGTCGGGACACCTTCGTTCTGGAAATCTGTCTCGATACAAACGTACCGTGCCACGGCTATTGGCCCGTGCTAATCCATACATCAAATGGGCATCTGCCAACTCCGCATTTTAAAACATTGCACTGACTGCGAAACCACGTTCGTGATGAACACTAACCTGTTGATGCTACGTACTGATGTGATTGATGCTAGTACTGTAGAGCAATGAGTCGCATGTCAACACAAGCACCGAAGTCAACATTACCTTCCTTCAATTGGGCCAACTGGCGGTGAATCCAGGAAGTACAGTACATATTGACGAAACTATAATGAGCTCTAACATGGAAATTAAGCGTTTCCGGACACATGCCCACATAACATTTTTTCTTTATTTGTGTGTGAGGAATGTTTCCTGAAAGTTTGGCCGGACCTTTTTGTAACACCCTGTACACAGATATACAACGCGCCCCTCTTGAACGCTACTGGCCCCCTCCCCCAGGGGGGTCGCGCCCCACCGTTTGTAGAAGCACAGTGGTATCCGAACGAGAGGTGGTCGTGTTGTGTACCCAGTGGAACCCACAACCAACACGCCATCTTCTCGGCCCGTGCGATGGTGACGAACGCAGTCCTTAGAGCCTCCACGCTTGGCTATCTCCACTGTGATGCAGCACACAGTACCAGCACGTTTTCATGGACGACGTGGGGCCGCTCCAGTGTCCAGTGGTCCAGTGTTACCGCTGGACACACCCATGTCGGCGCTCCTCTCCCTAAGGCGACGTCAAAGGAAGCCGCAACAATGGTTGCCGTGCTGACTGTCTCTGTTGCACCAGATGTCTTCTCACTGTCCATGTGGATACTTGTCTTGCTGCAAACAAGACAATTTCCAGGTCCAAGTTTTGTGATGTTGTGTACCAAGCAAGAGGTGCTCAACAGATACGGCGAGAGGCAGTCACCATGCAGTCGTAACCACTCGGCTGGCCCCTCTCATTTCCCTGCGTCGGACTCCAGATGGCGCTCACAACCCCGGACCTCTTCCTTCAGTGCGTCTGCCATTAATGACTGTAACCGCCGTAATCGGCGCTTTCGACCACGGACTACATTGTCATTGCCTGCTATGGGTGGACAGGGAAGTTCTTCCACTGACAGGCACAAAACACGACGCGCTGCAGGCACTCATGGCCGAGTGCACCAACCTCGGTTTAAAATTAACAACAGTAAAGTCGACGTTTAACCCTATTGAACGCAAAATTCTGGTGCACCCACTTCGATCAAGGGAAAACAAGAGAGTTGACCGTGGTTAAATTTGACCACTGCTCATGCCTAGTTTTCGCGATATGACCAGGGTTTTATAGGCGTACGATATTAAGATTGCAGCATGTTTCGATGTACTGAGATGGCCTCAAGGTATTGCATACGGTACCCTATACGTACGATGAACCTCGAAAGTTTATTAATTTATGAATAAAAGTTATCAGGAATAGAATATAATTGTGCCTCTATGAGGTTCATTCAAGTTCTATGGCCTCCGATTTTTTTTCTCCGGACTGGAAAGAGATAGAAACATGCGCATTGTCTTAAAATGAGGCCGCGTTCATTGTCAATACGTCCCAGATATGGCAGCACCGTACGGGAGATGGAATTTTACCGCCAGCGGCGAGAATGAGAACTGTTTTAAACACTTAAAATGGCGACGTTTTCCTTTCTTGAACAGCGTGCTATCATTCGTTTTCTGAATTTGCGTTGTGTGAAACCAATTGAAATTCATCGACAGTTGAAGGAGACATGTGGTGATGGAGTTATGGATGTGTCGAAAGTGCGTTCGTGGGTGAGACAGTTTAATGAAGGCAGAACATCATGTGACAACAAACCAAAACAACCTCGGGCTCGCACAAGCCGGTCTGACGACATGATCGAGAAAGTGGAGAGAATTGTTTTGGGGGATCGCCGAATGACTGTTGAACAGATCGCCTCCATAGTTGGCATTTCTGTGGGTTCTGTGCACACAATCCTGCATGACGACCTGAAAATGCGAAAAGTGTCATCCAGGTGGGTGCCACGAATGCTGACGGACACCCACACGGCTGCCCGTGTGGCATGTTGCCAAGTAAAAAAATGGTTCAAATGGCTCTGAGCACTATGGGACTTAACATCTGTGGTCATCAGTCTCCTAGAATTTAGAACTACTTAAACCTAACTAACCTAAGGACATCACACACATCCATGCCTGAGTCAGGATTCGAACCTGCGACCGTAGCAGTTGCCCAGCAATGTTGACGCGCAACGACAGCATGAATGGGACTTTCTTTTCGTCGGTTGTGACAATGGATGAGACGTGGATGCCATTTTTCAATCCAGAAACAAAGAGCCAGTCAGCTCAATGGAAGCACACAGATTCACCGCCACCAAAAAAACTTCGGGTAACCGCCAGTGCTGAAAAAATGATGGTGTCCATGTTCTGGGACAGTGAGGGCGTAATCCTTACCCGTTGCGTTCCAAAGGGCACTACGGTAACAGGTGCATCCTACGAAAATGTTTTGAAGAACAAATTCCTTCCTGCACTGCAACAAAAACGTCCGGGAAGGGCTGCGCGTGTGCTGTTTCACCAAGACAACGCACCGGCACATCGAGCTAACGTTACGCAACAGTTTCTTCGTGGTAACAACTTTGAAGTGATTCCTCATGCTCCCTACTCACCTGACCTGACTCCTAGTGACTATTGGCTTTTTCCAACAATGAAAGACACTCTCCGTGGCCGCACATTCACCAGCCGTGCTGCTATTGCCTCAGCGATTTTCCAGTGGTCAAAACAGACTCCTAAAGGAGCCTTCGCCGCTGCCATGGAATCATGGCGTTAGCAATGTTAAAAATGTGTACGTCTGCAGGGCGATTACGTCGAGAAGTAACGCCAGTTTCATCGATTTCGGGAGAGTAGTTAATTAGAAAAAGAATCGGAGGCCTTAGAACTTGGATGCACTTCGTACATGTGACCACATTGCTTTTTTTTTCTCTAACAAAGGGCCACATGAAAACTGGATTTTTTTTACATTTACTGAAAGTTCGATGCAACTCGCATAAAACTCTCGAGAAAATCGGCCAAGTTTAATATGCTAGAAAAAAAAGGATTGACTTTTTCCAACAAGTAGTATGGTACTGGGTTAACGTCCTTGCTCGTAACGTGAGGCGCTCGTCCTCGGTTCCACGTACATTACAATCTTTTATAAGAGATCGTAATTGAACATTCTTATTTGCAACGAAAAATAGGATTTTGTATGTAGAACGCAACCGGAAATAAGAAGACGTGCCTTTTTACGCACATTACAGATGTGTTGATTAGCATGTATTTGATAAATTTTATGCTTTAATGATGTAGCAGGTATTCGAACTCAATGGGAAAAAACGAGAAAATAATGTAGAAATAATTCAGAAGCCAAGATCGCTTAAATACTGTTTGCTGGATGACCGGTTTCAACACACTAAAGGTGCCATCATCAGATGTGAATGTAGACTAACAACATTTATAAACCATTTGGATATAACGATACATGAGGCAGACCAGCTGATATGAAATCATTGTCACAAAAATAAAAAATAAAATAAGTGGTCTCATGGGCATTCTTTTCCATAAGATATGTAAAACCGGCGTCACAAGATAAAACTATTTGGTACATGACCGCTGCTCGAGTAACTTGTTAAGGCTTTCTTTTAACTGGTACTTGTATTAGTACCCATGTTTAACATCTCTTATAGTTGTCTCACCAAATATATTTTACTTGGTTCATTTATTTAATAGAAACTGTTACATAGCCACAGTTTTGAATGTGATGTTAATGTTAAAATGCAGTACCACCACACTCTCAAAGGTTGCATTTACAGTATGTTCCCTCAAAAACCTAGATTTTCCTACATTTATATTTTCTGTTTATCTGACGCATATTGCTTAAGTTCCGTATGTATTCTGTAGTTACATTGATAATTGTTTCTTCTTTTAATTGGTTTGTGTATCACTCTCCATGTTTTATACCTCCTGATGTAGGTTTGTCAAGTACTAATTTTATTTTATTAGTTTTGATTATTGATAGAAACTGTTACGTAGGCATGCTGTTCCTATTTTGTGTTAAAGTTTTTCCTGTCTACTCCATTTTTATTTATTTACTCTTCAATTTTTTATTTTTTGATTGAATTACCACCCACTGTCAGAGATGTTACTGTATGTTTCTGCTTCAGTCTAGATGTGCTAATTCTCTTCCAATGTTGTTTGCAAACATTGTAACTTCTTTGGTGACAATACTCAGTAGATGTTTGAAGATGGCCATGTAAGCCGAAAACCGGTTAACACAATAAAAGTAATATTGTACAACAAAAGTAAACTGGTGCTTTTCATTTATTACAATGTTGTTTTATCAACAACAGACTGAAGATTCTGTTTACATAATTTTATAGACTGTGAAGAAACACCAAAGTTATTTAGATTTCACTGTATTAAGTTTAGGACAACAAGTGTCTTGCATCAAACTAACTACGGAACTAAACAAAACCTCCGTCCGAACAGGTCACGGAAGAACCTAACGGTGCTGACCGACCGCCGTATCATCCTATGGGCTACACTGGATACGGATATGGAGGGCGTGAGGTCAACACATCGACCTCCTCACAGTTGTCAGTTTTTGTGACCGGAGCCGTTAGTTCTCATCAAGCAACTCCTGAATTTGCCTCACAAGGGTTGAGTGCAGCCCGCTTGCCAACACCGCTCGGCAAACCGGACGGTAACCCATCCTAGCGTTAGCCAAGCCCGACAGCGCTTAACTTCGGTGATGGGACGGGAACCGGTGTTACCTCTGCCCCAAGGCCGTTGACGCCAAAATACTACAACAGGGAAACATTGTTCTGCTAGCATGGATGTTTTGGATAAACTGTTAGTAGCACTGAATTACTACTTTCACAACAGGTGATACGCTCGTGCATGGCCGAGCGACGAATTCGTGTGTGCTCTCGGGCAGTAGAGTCGTGATACGCTTCATATTCGCATGACAGTCGCGAGGTCCCGACCAGCGCGTGCAGAAGTATGGCGAAACAACAAACGGCGGTCTCTAAGCGGCGCAATCCTCTTCTTTTTCTTCTACATCTATTCCCTCTACGATAACTTTTTCCCTTTCCTTTTACTGGATCTGCATTATTGTACGAGCTGAGGCAATCTTAATGACAGTGGGTGGCCAGATGCTGTTGGTGACGTCACTACCCCGCCGGCCACGGAATCTTCAAAATGGTTGAAATGGCTCTAAGCACCACGGGACTTGACATCTGAGGTCATCAGTCCACCATACTTAGAACTACTTAAACCTAACTAACCTAAAGACATCACACACATCCATGCCCGCGGCAGGATTCGAAGCTGCGACCGTAGAAGCAGCGCGGTTCCGGACTGAAGCGCCTAGAACCGCTCGGCCACAGCGGTCTGCGGACGAAATCTTGCGTCCCTCATCTGTCTCCTTTTAGAGTACGTCGGTGTTCAAGTGTCAGAACGTCATTTTAATTGCCTGCGTAGCATACATCTGAGAGGGGCGTGGGTTCCAGATTGAGATTCACCTAGCTGGATGAGTCAAATGGTGAACAGCCTAGAAACCACATAGCGGCTGGCAAGTGAACTATACTTCGAGTGGCTTGTAGATAGGTGCTCGATTGCGTGGGTAATGGTTGTCGTGGATAAAAATTTCGAAATAGTAGGAAAATCAACGGTAAAAATATCATAACAATTGATATAAACGAAAGACTAGCCTCAGGGTCAAGACGTCTGTACTCATTAAGCCACTAAAAAGCAAAGCTTTGTCAATCACCACAATGATGAAGGTATACAACACTATCATCTGCCCCCTAGTACTCTACGGATCAGAAAGCTGGACACTTACAAAGAATGAAAGAGAAAAACTGAATGTTTTCGAGAGAAAAGTAATGAGCAAAATCTGGGGACCTGTGTTGGAGAGTGCTGTACGGAGAATTCGAAAGAACAATGAAATTCATCAGTTAATGAGGCAACCCACTATCATCCAGAAATTAAAAAGTAGGAGACTGCAATGGGCTGGACATGTGGCCAGAATGGAAAACAACAGAATCACCAAGAAAGCATTTGAGGGAACTCTCCAGGCAACAATACCACTGGGCCGACCTCGTACAAGGTGGAAAGATGACATAGAGAAGGACATCGCAGCATTAGGAATTTCCGCAGGGTGGAGAGAGGCTGCGGGAGATAGAAGGCGGTGGAAGCAGATGGTTGATGCAGCGCGTGGTCTGCAGGGTCTGTGATCGCTGAGAAGAGAGAGAGGAAAAATACTATTAAACGCGTGAGCGACTACTGGCGATCGATATCTCTGCACCATCAACTGGCAATACGAATCATGCCATAAAATTTTAATCCTGAAAGGGAAAAAAGAGCAGGCAACATTTCTATCTAGAAAGAACTACGCGGACGCTGTAAAAAAAGGGATAAGTCTCACCATAAGCCAGTGTGGACATTTATTCCTATCTTGTTACAGTCCATAAATTTCGATACAATGTTAGCATAGCCGCGCGGGATTGGCCGAGCGGTCTAGGGCGCTGCAGTCGTGGACTGTGCGGCTGGTCCCGGCGGAGCTTCGAGTCCTCCCTCAGGCATGGGTGTGTGTGTTTGTCCTTAGGATAATTTAGGTTAAGTAGTGTGTAAGCTTGGAGACTGATGACCTTATCAGTTAAGTCCCATAAGGTTTCACACACATTTGAACATTTTGAATGTCAGCATAATTAAGACGGCACTCTCCTTGTCAAAGTCTGGACACATTCAACTTCCCTCATGAATCGATATAGAGGCCAACTACTTCATTCCTTCGTAAGATAGTGCATAACGAAGAAAATAGTGGGCAGAGAGAAAAATACGAACTGAAGGCAAAAGACAGTAGGAACTCTTACGAAAGAAGACGGTTTAACAAAATGGTACTAACCCGCCCGTGTTCGACGACAACACGCAATAGCCACTCAGAGACTGGAGTGGTAGCACTAGCAGTGCAGGGTATATAAAACGTGTCGGGCGGACGCGGAAAACAGTAAAGTCGTTGTCGTTATGGGGAAATAGAGCGATTTATCTGACGTTCAAAATAGCATGAGTATTGGCTTCCGTGCGAAGGGAGAAAGCATTTCCGAAACGGTTAACTTCTGAAATTGTTTCCGTGGCGTCGTGGTTAAAGTACTCAGCCCATGGCAAAACGGCGCTATCCAAAACCGGCTCCGAGGCAACTACGGTGCAGCATGGGCCACAGATGACAGGGGAGATGTGTTCGGGCGAACATGCTCGTACAAGGGGCGTTTGAAAAGTCCGTGCAAAGACCGAGGGATGGCACCACCGGTGCGTATCGAGGTCATGTTTAATTAGTAGCAACTTTGGAAAGAACGCACACCAAGTTTCAGCCACATTGGTCTATTTTTTTGTGTTTGGCATTCGTGTGAATTAAGAAAGTCGAGTGATTGTCAAAAAATGGACGAAAAAGAATCAAGTGTGGTGATTAAACATTACTTTATGAAAGGCAAAACGCCTCAGGAGACTAAAGAGAAGCTTGATAAACATTACGGTGACTCTGCACCTTCGACTAGAACAGCTTATAAGTAGTTTCAAAATTTTCGAAGTGGCCATATGGGCACAAGTGATGCTGAACGTTCTGGACGCCCTGTGGAGGCTGCGACTCCAGAAATCATTGATAAAATCCATGATATGGTGACGGATGACAGAAGAGTTCAGATTCGTGAGATTTCTAGTGCTGTGGGCATCTGAAATGAACGGGTACATACTATTTTGCTTAAACATTTGCACATGAGAAAGCTATGCGCAAGATGAGTTGCGGGATTGTTCACGCTTGACCAAACACAGAATCGTGTGAAGTGTTGCAAGGATGGTTTGCAGCTGTTCAGGAAGAATCCGCAGGACTTTAAGCACCGTTTCGTCACTTTGGATGAAACAGGGATACAGTACTATACTCCTGAGACCAAACAACAATCTAAACAATGGGTTAACATGGGAGAATCTGCACCAAAAAAGGCGAAGACCAATTCTTCGGCCGGAAAGGTTATGGCGACTGTCTTTTGTGATTCGCAAGGGATAATCCTCATCGACTATCTGGAAAAGGGTATAACTATTACAGGTGAATATTATTCATCGTTATTGGACCGTTTGAAAACCGAGCTGCAAGAAAGATGCCGGCGATTGGACCGCAAAAAAGTCCTTTTCCAGCACGACAATGCACCAGAACACACCGCAGCAGTAGTGGTCGCAAAATTAATGTAAATAGGATTCCAGCTCGTTTCACATCCCCCCTAGTTTCCAGACTTGGCTCCTTCGGACTACTATTTGTTCCCCAATTTGAAGAAATTGCTGGCGGGACAAAGATTTTATCCAAACGAGGAGGTGATTGCAGCAACTAATAGCTATTTGCAGACTTGGACAATTCCTATTATTCGGAAGGGATGAACAAATTAGAACAGCGTTGGACGAAGTGTATACGTCTAAAATGAGGCTATATCGAAAAATAAAAAAGGTTTACCCCAAACACGTAAGTAGTTTTTATTTTAGAACGGACTTTTCAAACGCACCTCGTATGTGCAACTGTTGAGAAACTGATCACTCATATTAGCGAATGTGCTGCCGCCAACGACCGTTCAGCGGAAGTTGTTGTGGCGGGCGATTCATGCACCCATGGTGACTGCTGTTCGTCTACGACAAAGGCTGGAATTTGGAAGCCAGTACTGGAACTGGATATCAGTTAAATCACGTTACATGCTCCAACGGACAGATGGCAGTTAACATGTGCGACGTGAACACCCTGCAACAATGATCGGGTGGGTCAAGGCCAGAGAGGATTTCCTGGGTGAATTCGTCGTTCTCGAAGGCACAGTGGACCAACACGAGTATGCATCCACCCTTAGGAACCACGTCCTCTCCTACATGCAGCTTGTTTTTACCTCGACACGATGGCATCTTTCAGCAGGACAATGCAACGTATCGCACACCACGTAGTATACGCGCGTCATTTGAATAGAATCAGGACGAGTTTCCGTATTCCCCTGGCCACTGAACTCCCCGGACATAAACCCAGTCGATAATCTGTAGGAGCACTTCGATCGGGTCGTCCGCGCCATGAATCCTTAACCCAGAATGTGGCGGAGCTGACCACGACAGTGGAGTCAGCATGGTTTCACCTCCCTGTCGACTCCGTCCAGAACCTCTCCGGCTCTCTTCCTGCACGTCTCGCAGTCGTCCGCACTGCAGAAGGTGGTTATTCAGCTTTTCGACGCGTGGCCGCATTGATGTAGATGTCACAGTCATGACAATAAAATGCATTTTTCTTCACACTGATTGTTTGTTTATATTGTAAATGGTGGCTGAAGCGGCTTCTTTGTTAGTTAGCGAGGCGGATCCGATGCGGGGCAGGCTCCTCTCACCGTATCCTAAAGCCGTCGGCACACGGACCGTGCTGTCGAACGTTAACATTGCGCGTGCCAACTTCAACGTGCTGCTGAACACTCAGGAACGGTGCGACTTGTGCATACGGTACGTGGGCCCCAACGTGGCGTACGCGATCGCAACGCACTCCAGCGGCAGTTGAGGGGTGTTTCTAGTTCGTAAATCACACTGTTTACTCAACGGACGCGCGTAAAATTCCCACGTTAGCCCTATTAAAACGCACATTTCCTCCATCGTCCACGAAAAGGAAAGTACCATGTCCAATCAATAAGGACACAGGCTTATAAAAGTTCCATTACAAGCAGTGCGGTACAAATTTGGAATACTTCTCCGCATAACATAAACATTATTTCATCAGTCCCGACGGCCGAAGTGGCCGAGCGGTTCTAGGCGCTAGAGTCTGGAACCGCGCGGCCGCTATGGTCGCAGGTTCGAATCCTGCCTCGGGCATGGATGTGTGTGATGTCCTTAGGTTAGTTAGGTTTAAGTAGTTCTAAGTTCTAGGGGAGTGATGACCTCAGAAGTTGAGTCCCATAGTGCTCAGAGCCATTTGAACCATTTTGAACCATCATCAGTCCCACAGTTTAGTAAAACCCCAAGGTCAGTCTTACTTGATCACTGTTCCTACCCACGCAGCAGAATCTTTGCAACATGTGAATTACGAACCGTAAAAGAAAAAGGAGCAAAATATCTTTATACAAGTAGCGCAAGCTGTCCTGTAGATTAAGCCAAAAAGGTGAACTTTTTACATAACATAAAATATTATAGGATATACTTATATTAAACTAATAATAAAGTATCAGAACCTAATAAAAACGCGAATGTTAGGGGAAAAAAATGGAAGTGTTGAGACACGAACCACTGCCCCAACAAAAAACTCATTAGGTAGCAGAGACGCTTTTCACTACGCTAGACCAACAGTAAGCTCCTTATATTTAATTAAATTGTTTTCCCCCTTGATAAAAACGTTAATCGTAGATAATTATATTACTAATTGAAATTATAACAAATTGTACCAAGAATAATGCGTTTTGGGTGGATCTTCAGTCTGTCACTGGCTTCAAATAGCCTACTATCACAATACGCAAGTTACAATAATTCTTTTGCCACGAATACGATGTTTCTCCTTATTTTATTTGAACGAAACACACAAGTAACAATGGGTTTTCCAGTTATTCTCAATTTGCTGGTGTTCAGAAACGGCATATGAACATATAGGCTTGAAATGAATGCCAATACGCCCGCATCTCGTGGTCGTGCGGTAGCGTTCTCGCTTCCCACGCCCGGGTTCCCGGGTTCGATTACCGGCGGGGTCAGGGATTTTCTCTGCCTCGTGATGGCTGGGTGTTGTGTGCTGTCCTTAGGTTAGTTAGGTTTAAGTAGTTCTAAGTTCTAGGGGACTGATAACCATAGATGTTAAGTCCCATAGTGCTCAGAGCCAGCCATTGAATGCCAATATGGCGCCTCACAACCCTGTAGTGAACGGAGACGGCGTGCGTGTGACGTAGGTGGCGTTGTGCCATCTGATTGGTCAACGCTCAGACGCACGCTCGGAATATCTGACATACCAGATACTGCTCTGCACATTCGGAAAGACTTCCGAACGTGCTATTCCACGCTATGACGTCAGAAACTCGGCACGCTCGACGCTCAAAGTTCGGATGCACAGTCCGTGTGCCGGCGGCTTTAGTGTGGTCATTGAAATGCTTATCATCTGCTTATCTAACAAGGGAACCTCCCCATCGCACCCCCCTCAGATTTAGTTATAAGTTGGCACAGTGGATAGGCCTTGAAAAACTGAACACAAATCAATCGAGAAAACAGGAAGAAGTTGGGTGGAACTATGAAAGAACTAAGCAAAAATATACAAACTGAGTAGTCCATGTGCAAGATAGGCAATATCTAGGAGAGTCCGCGTTCAGCAGCGCCGTGGTCCCGTGGTTAGCGTGAGCAACTGCGGAACGAGAGGTTCTTGGTTCAAATCTTCCCTAGAGTGAAAAGTTTCCTATCTTTATTTTTGCAAAGTTATGATCTGTCCGTTCGTTCATTGACGTCTCTGTTCAGTGTAATAAGTTTAGTGTCTGTGTTTTGCGACCGCACCGCAAAACCGTGCGATTAGTAGCCGAAAGGACGTGCCTGTCCAATGGAAACCGAAAACATTTGATTGCAAGGTCATAGGTCAACCGATTCCTCCACAGGAAAACACGTCTGATATATTCTATACTACACTGGTGACGGCATGTGCGTCACATGACAGGAATATGCTGTCGACCCACCTAACTTGGACACTTGGTGAATGGGTAAAAAGATTCTTCTACCTTGCCCGATATAGGTTTTCTTGTGGACGTGATAATCAGTCCCAAAAAAGTGATGAAAACATAAGAGTTTATCACATAAACTGCAACAAATGAATGCAACAGTTTCACAGTCGCACAGTTTTGTCTGTGCTCTGTCAAAACATATGTTTTTAACGTTTTCAAATTTTTCCGTGTGTAGACCGTCAAATCCTGCATATGTCCAAGCAAATCTGAACATGTCCTGGAATTTTGGAGAGCGAAGTTGATTATATGTGAGTGCCTGAACTTTGATAATTGTCTGAAAACAAAAAATTAAAATTTTCTCATGAGGGAAGACTTGAACCAAGGACCTATCGTTCCGCAGCTGCACACGCTAACTACGGGACCATGGCGCTCGTTGGTTCACCCCGACCTGGATGTTGCCTATCTTACACATGGACTACTCAGTTTGTATATTTTAGTTTATTTTTTCATAGTCCCACACAACTTCTTCCTGTTTTGTCGATTGATCTGTGTTCAGTTTTTCAAGGCCTATCCACTGTGCCAACTTATAACTAAATCTGAGGGGGGCGCGATGGGGAGGTTCCCTTGTAGGCACCACTTCATGTCAGTTCGATGTTTGTTGCTTGCCGTACGCATGCTGTTGCAACTTTAATGGCCGGAGGTGTACGTTGCGCTGTTTATGGTCGCTCAGCAGTGTAGCTGCGGAATGCAAAACGTTTCCGAAGTGGCCCGGTATTTCTCGGAGTAACGGGGCTGGTTGCAACTGAACTGTTAGGCGTGTGCCCTTTCAGCCGTGTTCACGGCATTCGCGTGATGCGCCACTGTTCTGTAGTCGACATAAAAGAGGCGTACGTCCGCAAACGCAGAGGGGTCGGTGTACATAGAGAGAGAGAGAGAGAGAGAGAGAGAGAGAGAGAGAGAAAGAAATGACGACAGACACGGGTGGAGTATTAATGTCAGCTCGCAGCACAGCGAACACCGATAGCGTGCGTTTCAAAATTTCCGGACTGGGTCCCGCGGTTTTGATCTGAATCCGCACAAAGCGGCGCGGCTGCCGGCTCCGAAAAACCTCGTTGTGTCCGCTGGGCCCAACACTGCCTCTGCTATTCGTAGCTTCCCCCCACCCCCCCCCTGCCTTCAGCGCCCGCCCCCACCACCTGCTGTGTCTCCCCCCCACCACCCCACCCCCTCCACGCGCCACAGCTACGGCGCCCAAAGTTCCCCCCCCCCCCCCCCCACCACCACCACACCCACGCGCGCGTCCACTCTCCCCCGCCAACCGTCCCCTCCCGCTCATCCTTCCCACCACCCCCGCCTCTAACCGCGTTTCAACATGGCCGGATGGCGCACTGTATCGATGCAATAAGGGGGAAATATGCAATTGTGGCGATGCAGGACCGCGCAAACGCGTCTGCAAAGCCAGCGTTTCTGCTCTGCACTACACGGTACGTGACGGCGAGCGCTTAAAGCACGCGAGGCTCTCCAAATCGTCGACGTACTGCACCTGCTGAGATGCAGCTACAACTGGAAAGTTACACCTGAGTAGAGATGGGCAAACTGAAACACGTAATTGTTTCGAAACAAATGAAACAGTACAATGTAATGTTCCGATACGTTGTTTCGAAACAGTGAAACAGTTTGTGTTTTGTATTCTAATAAACCTACACATTTTATCATCTTGAATGTCTACTGTATAAGCATGTCCATATAAACACAAATGAGGTGCGAGAGCGCCAATCGTGACGCAGATAGTATGAAACTATCACGCAGGCGTCTTGGCAGTTTCGTATTTCATGCAGCAAATGCGCTGCTTTCGTGTCGCGTGACTTTCATACTTTTCAATTGGCTGAGGACAGCCATAGCTGAAGACAGAAGAACCACCACGAACGGAACTGGAGGTGGGAGCAAACTGCAGAAACACACATTCCGTTAGTATGGGTAATATACCCATCCTGCTAATTTCCATCTACATAAAGGGTATCATTGTGGATAATAGGCACAGTGACTATAGACTCACAAATAACGCCAAATAATTCGAATAAATAACAACATATAACAGGAAATTTTTTTGTCTTTCAAGGTGTTTCGAACTGTTACTATAAATTCACCATGCTTCCCAGCCCTTCCCGTACACCATTACACTATCAGTGATTTGTCAAACAGATTGCTTGCAATTGTACCTACATCAAATTTATGTATATGTCTAATAACTGTCACTCTACGCAATTTTTTTATTCAAAATGTTGTAGGCTTACTTTTGTTTCTTAATATGATTACTGTACGTGAACAGAGAAGCGTATGTTATAAAAAAAGTGTAATTTAACTGAATGATTTTTCACATATTTGTTATTTTGAATGTGAATAGTATGCGTTGTTTTATTGTTTGGTTAGTGTTTATGAAACAGATGTTACGCCATTTCGAAACAGGACAGTCAGCTAGAAACAAAGCTTTATTTTCGGATATCTTAAGCTTCATGCTTATTGCTTGTCAAAAAGATTTCGACACTCTTGAAAGAGTTTCATGAAGTGGTATGTTGTGTTTCAGTACCTGCGCCGAGCCCGAATCTCGTCCGACACAGAGTGGAATGAAACATCACTGTTTCGATACAATTAGTCCCTTCCAGGCACAGGTGGACTTAAACAGCCTTATTTTGAAACAACGATACAGTTTCCGTGTCTGGCTCGAGATCGAATCTGGTCCGAGACAGGGGCGGAATGAAACACCACTGTTTCGGAACAGTGAACCACAACCGTTCCGAAACACTGAAACAGTTCCACGTATCGGTACACTGTATCGAAACATAGAAGCAGTGGCCAAGTCTACACCTGAGTACAACCGTGCCTCCAAAGTTGGCACGGTGCCCTCCGGAGACCGTTATTTCACTAAAAGCGTTTACATCGACCGCCCAGAAATTCCCGAAACTGATTGTACTAAGCCACGTCAGTGCAGTAACTATAGTCCGATTACAATTACCTGATAGTTGACGTGCGTCACTTGCCACTACACTGTTGCCATATCCGCTGCCAGCTGGCGCACGATTATAGGAAACACGCAAACACGGCGGGTTACTTCACAGATGCTGTTAATCTGAAATGCTGAGCAATTTTGGAATAGGGATGAGGAAAACCGACCTGTTGACACCGATACCGGTATTTCAGTTCTGAATAACCGGCATTTTTCGCTATTTGTTAGGGATCGGTTACAACAGCTTCTTTAAATTTTATACAAATAAACGGGTTAAACCGATTTATCAATTTGCCATTGAAGCAGTGCTAAGACTTTGTTTTTGAGTAAAACTTTTCCATCAAATTTCAACCGCTTTGAAATACGGGGTTATTATAGAATATTGGAAAAGCGATCAATGCTGTTTTTGTAACAACGCCGTTAGAAACGGGCAACAAACACACGACACGTCGTAAGAATCGGTGCAGCATTTGCTGAGAGAACAATGTAGCTGGTATACCGTCTGGCGTTGACTCTTATAAAGTACGTGTCTACGTGCAGTGTGCCAGCCTTGCTCTCACTTCCTCTACGTGATCTACCTTTACATGGATACTCTGCAAATCACATTCAAGTGCCTGGCAGAGGGTTCATTGAACCACCTTCACAATTCTGTGTTATTCCAATCTCGTATAGCGCGCGAGAAGAATGAACAGCTATATCTTTCTGTACGAGCTCTGATTTCCCTTATTTAATCGTGGTGGTCGTTCCTCTCTATGTAGGTCGGTGTCAACAAAATATTTTCGCATTCGGAGGAGAAAGTTGGTGATTGGAGTTTCGTGAGAAGATTCCGTCGCAACGAAAAACGCCTTTCTTTTAATGATGTCCAGCCCAAATCCATTTCTGTGACTCTCTCTCCCATATTTCGCGATAATACAAAACGTGCTGCCTTTCTTTGAACATTTTCGATGTACTCCGTCAGTCCTATCTGGTAAGATACACCGCGCAGCAGTATTCTAAAAGACGACGGACAAGCGTAGTGTAGGCAGTCTCCTTAGTAGGTCAGTTATATTTTCTAAGGGTCCTCCCAATAAAACGCAGTCTTTGGTTAGCCTTCCCCACAACATTTTTTATGTGTTCCTTCCAATTTAAGTTGTTCGTAATTGCAATACCTAGGTACTTAGTTGAATTTACGGCTTTTAGATTAGCCTGATTTATTGTGTAGCCGAAGTTTACCGCGTTGTATGTAAGTCTGCAGCCTTTCGTGGCCGTTGTCACTGAAGTTAAAATCTTCTGGGTTATTAGGCCGCGTCATGTTTCTTCTAAAATGTTCGACGTTTCGACCCCTCTGCTGGGATCTTCCTCAGGATCTTCTGGTGTCCACTACTGCTGGAACACAGTGTTCTAGCAGTAGTGGACACCAATAGATAACCCAGAAGATTTGAACTCATGTGGATGACCTCACACGTTTCGTTATTTAGGATCAACTGCCACTTTTCGCATCATTCACATATCTTTTCTAAATCGTTTTGCAGTTTGTTTTGATCTTCTGATGACTTTATTAGTCGATAAACGACAGCGTCATTTGCAAACAAGACAGTTGCTTAGATTGGCCCCAAAATCGTTTACATAGATAAGGAACAGCAAAGCAGATAGTTTCTTGCTGTCGTCACCGAACATTGGTTGTATTCTGTAAGCGTTTTACAAAGTAGTACTAATAATGTTCACTGCTCGTTTCGCTTCAAAGGATTAAAGATTTGTCTGCCCCGCGCGGAGTGGCCGCGCGGTTTGAGGCGTCATGTCACGGACTGCGCTGCCCATCCCGCCGGAGGTTCGAGTCCTTCCTCGGGCATGTGTGTGTGTGTGTGTGTGTGTGTGTGTGTGTGTGTGTGTGTGTGTGTGTGTGTGTGTGTGTTGTTCGTAGCGTAAGTTAGTTTAAGTGGTGTGTAAGTCTAGGGACCGATGACCTCAGCAGTCTGGTCCCATAGGAATTCACACACATTTGAACATTTGTCTGCCATTTCTATGAAATAATAAGAGAGACAGGAAAGTATGACAACAGTAACAAAGTAAAAATCTAACAATACATTCGCTGGTACAACAGAAACAGAAAGTAGCAGATCTGCTTCTTCTGTCTACATAATATCCCTTTATCTGCTTGTAATCCATGGAAACGGAAAACTCGATACGAAAATTGATCCTCGAGTACAACATGATTTTTGAGCAGAGTTTCCAAAAAAGTTAGAGTCATTGGGAGAGTACAGGCAACTTTTTGTGGATTTCAACCCCTTCTTACTTTTCGCGAAAAGCGAATGTTGGATGTAATAAGTTTTCTTTTATTTTAATATATTATTTGATATTTTGATTTTGCACACCTTGAAACTTACCAGTACAACGCATAAGTCTACCAAAGTGATCTACATTTTTAAGCTCAAACAGAAATAACAAAAACAGAAAATCGGTTACTTCAGAAACCGGTTATTGTGAGCAGTTTTAAAGATCAACACCTAGTGTGGCTTAAGCACTCATCACCGTAGGCTTCCTGCATCATTTGGTTCAAATGGTTCAAATGGCTCTGAGCACTATGCGACTTAACTTCTGATGTCATCAGTGCCCTAGAACTTAGAACTACTTAAACCTGACTAACCTAAGGACATCACACACATCCATGCCCGAGGCAGGATTTGAACCTGCGACTGTAGTGGTCTCGTGGTTTCAGACTGCAGCGCCTAGAACCGCTCGGCCACTTCGGCCGCCCCATCATTTGGTGTGACTAAACATTTTCCTTAGCTTCACGCAAAATTTAATGCAGATGCATTGCTCCTATAACTCTGCCAACTGTCCGGCACAACATTCTACTCTATACAGCACTGAACAACAACTAGGAGACATACAACAATGAAACTTCCTGAAGTTACACATTCAACACAGTCGTGTGCAGGGATGCCAATCGTATTTCTCTCCAACACAGCATTGGCACGAAATTTCGGATGTTCCGGAAGTTTTTGATCAGTCCTCGTACAGTTTTCATGCCTACGAGCTACCTCCCTTCGGCGTGTCGGACGTCGCCGATTGTTTCCGGATGGTTCCGACGCAAACGGCGTGCCTACTCGGCCCGCCGGCGGTCCGTTGTGCGGTGGAAGCGACTGTAGCGCCGCCATCGACGCAATTTAAAGCGCCCTAATGAAGTGCTGTTCTGCTGCCGGTGCCAATACCGCCCGAGCGATGCGATGGCATGGCACGCCGTGGCGTGGGTTGGGCCGTGACGGCACGGGGTGGACGCCTCCTCCCTCGCTCCGTGAGGTGCTGACAGTTATGACGCCGCCGAATGACAGCCCCTGTGTGTGTGTGTGTGTGTGTGTGTGTGTGTGTGTGTGTGTGTGCGAGCGATGCAGATCAGGCATTTTTCCCCGCCGCCAGCCCGTATCGTATCCAATCGCTTCGCGTCACATTTTATAGCAGAGCTCAGCAACAGTGTTGTTGCGCTGAGGGATAATACACCGCGCCTCTGTTGCTAATGCGTCGGAACTACACTACTGGTCATTAAAATTGCTACAACAAGAAAAAATGCAGATGATAAACGGGTATTCACTGGAAAAATATATTATACAAGAACTGACATGTGATTACATTTTCACGCAATTTGGGTGCATAGATTCTGAGAAATCAGTACCCAGAACAACCACCTCTGACCGTAATAACGGCCTTGATACGCCTGGGCATTGGGTCAAACAGGGCTTGGATGGCGTGTACAGGTACAGCTGACCATGCAGCTTCAACACGATAGCGCAGTTCATCAAGAGTAGTGACGTTTTCAATTGGTGAGAGATCTGGAGAATGTGCTGGCCAGGGCAGCAGTCGAACATTTTCTGTATCCAGAAAGGCCCGTACAGGACCTGCAGCATGCGGTCGTGCATTATCCTGTTGAAGTGTGGGGTTTCGTAGGGATCGAATGAAGGGTAGAGCCACGGGTCGTAACACATTTGAAAAGTAACGTCCACTGTTCAAAGTGCTGTCAGTGCGAACAAGAGGTGACCGAGACGTGTAACCAATGACACCCCATACCATCACGCTGGGTGATACGCCAGGATGGCGATGACGAATACACGTTTCCAGTGTGCGTTCACCGTGATGTCGTCAAACACGGATGCGACCATCATGATGCTGTAAACAGAACCTCTATTCATCCGGAAAAATGACGTTTTGCCATTCGTGCATCCAGGTTCGTCGTCGAGTACACAATCGCAGGCGCTCCTGTCTGTGATGCCGCGTCAAGGGTAACCGCAGCCATGGTCTCCGAGCTGATAGTCCATACTGCTGTAAACGTCGTCGAACTGTTCGTGCAGATGGTTGTTGTCTTGCGAACGTCCCCATCTGTTGACTCAGGGATCGAGACGTGGCTGCACGATCCGTTACAGCCGTGCGGATAAGATGCCTGTCATCTGGACTGCTAGTGATACGAGGCCGTTGAGATCCAGCACGGCGTTCCGTATTACCCTCCTGAACCCACCGATTCCGTATTCTGCTAACAGTCATTGGATCTCGACGAACGCGAGCAGCAATGTCGCGATACGATAAACCGTAATCGCGATAGGCTACAATCAGACCTTTATCAAAGTCGGAAACGTGATGGTACGCATTTCTCCTCCTTACACAAGGCATCACAACAACGTTTCACTAGGCAACGCCGGTGAAATGATGTTTGTGTATGAGAAATCAGTTGGAAAGTTTCCTCATGTCAGCACGTTGTAGGTGTCGCCGCCGGCGCCGACCTTGTGTGAATGCTCTGAAAAGCTAATCATTTGCATATCACAGCATCTTCTTCCTGTCGGTTAAATTTCGCGTCTGTAGCACGACATCTTCGTGGTGTAGCAGCTTCAATGGCCAGTAGTGTACAAGGCGCCTCTGTTGCTAATACGTCGGAACTAGTTCGCGTAAATACGAAACCCGTGCCGCCGTGCTGCTATAACATCCTGATTCAGAGAGTGTCAGGCGAATTACCTAATACAGTTACGAACTGATATTGTGAACGTTCAAAATGGCTCTAAGCACTATGGGACTTAACATCTGAAGTCATCAGTCCCCTAGACTTAGAAGTACTAACAAACCTAAGGACATCACACACATCCATGCCCGAGGCAGGATTCGAACCTGCGGCCGTAGCAGCAGCGCGATTCCGGACTGAAGCGGCTGGAACCTCTCGGCTATAGAGGCCGGCTATTGTGAAAGTGCGGCTTTGCTGTGTTCGTTTGAGGCGAAATCTCCTTACGTTAGCTATTCACACTGTCCAATCCATTAATGTGACCACCTGTCAAAAGGCTGAGCAACAAGTTCGGGAAGCGTGGACCACTGCGAGACTTAAAGGAATGGAGTCACTTAGGTTCTGGAAGGGACCGACAGGGATGTGGAGCCATCCCGACTCCAGTGGCTTGTCCAGATTTGGTTGGGGACACACAGAGCGAAAAGGCCGATCGAGGTGGTCTCATAGATTCTCGATTGAGGTAAATCCTGAGGGTTTGTATCGTAAACTTACTCTGGTGCTCTTTTTCTAATTATTGGTTCTCGGGACGTGTCCATCCAGTCTTCTCAATAGTGGAAAGTCAATTATGACGTTACGAACGTAAGGACAACACGACACTCAGTCTCCGAGCAGAGAAAAATCCCCTACCTGGCCGGGAATCGAGCCCGGGCCCCTTCGCTTAGTAACCCACTGTACTGACCGCGCAGCTACCGGGGCAGACATCTTCGAATCACGCACATACACTGCGAGCTGTCCGCCCCCGGTAGCTGAGTGGTCAGCGCTACAGAATGGCAGTCCTAAGGACCCGGGTTCGATTCCCGACTGGGTGGGAGATTTTCTCCGCTCAGGGACTGGGTGTTGTGTTGTCCTAATCATCAATCATCATTTCATTCCCCCCGACGCGCAAGTCGCCGAAGTGGCGTCAAATCGAAAGACTTGCACCCAGCGAACGGTCTACCCGACGGGAGGCCCTAGCCACACGGCATCATCATCACTGCGAGCTCTGTGACATGTTGCATTGTCCTGCTGGTAGATGTCATCGTGCCAGGGTAAAAACGAGCTGTATCTCAAGTTGGGCATGGTCCCCAAGGATAGATCCGCACTTGTCCTGACCCGTTGTGCGTTCTACCACGACAAGATCACCCAGTGATGCCTACCGGCTCGGACACTTCTGACGATTGTTGAGGGCTTTTGCTTTCAGACGCTTCAGCCGTACTCGCCAAAGAGCAACTGTCCGATGCAGCAAAAAACGTGATTCATCTGCAAAGGCTATTTCTCGCCATTCACAGCACGTCCAGATGAGGTACTGGCTGAACGGTCGTTGAGGATACAATGTTAGTAGGCCCTTGGTTCTTCTAGGCGGAGACATCTATTCACTCGTGGTTCAGCACACTTCCCTCGGCGCCGGTTTTGGATGGCATCATTCCGTCATTCACGATAGGGACTATACTTTAACCACGGCAGCACTTGATCAGCTTGTAAACTAAGCCATTTCGGAAGTGTTACCACCCTTGAACCGAAAGCCAACATCATGTCCTTTTGGATGTCAGATGAATCGCTCCGTTTCCGCACTGCACTGTTATCCGCGTCTCACCGACAAGCTTTATATACCGTCCACTGCTAGTGCTGCCACCTGCTGTCACCGACTGTGAGTGGTTATGGCACGTTGACGTCGAACACAGGCGGCTGCCACATTAATACGAGTGGACCGTGTCGCTGGGATCTTTGTGCTTTTCGTTTTATGGACAGTGGTCCAAGAGACATTTGTCCGCCTAACGTTTCGTCTTCCATTGCTGGAGACAACATCAGAGGCTATAATGATTCAAAAAGCTGTCAAAGTGTCAGTATGTATATCCAGGTAACGGTCGGTTCGTAACGTTATCAGACCGATGGCTAAGATTCCGGAGTGGCGCATCTATGTGCTATGACGCTTATAGTGGGGAAGAGCTAGCGCTGTTTGCTCTGTTAGCGCTACGGCACCCAACCTAGCTAATTTCAAGCTTATTTTCTGTCAGATCTACTTCTCTTTGCTTCTGAATTACTATGGCCTCTCTGTACATCCTAGCATAGTAATGATTAGACCTTGCCAGAACCACAGCGACTGAGCGACCGATTTGTTGGGGCTCCCCCGTCGGAGGTTTGAGTCCTCCCTTGGGCATGGGTGTGTGTGTTGTCGTTAGTGTAAGCTAGTTTAAGTTAGATTAAGTAATGTGTAAGCCTAGGGACCGACGACCTCAGCAGTTTGGTCCTATAGAACTTACCACAAATTTTTCCGGGTTTGGTGCTTCCCTGATCCCTGCGCATGATCTGCTACTCCCAATTTGTCCACGTTCCCAAGTTGACAATCCTCTTGTGTACCCTAAGGTCGCTTTTAACGCTGCCTTTTGTAGTTCCTACGTACGCTTGACTGCATGCGCTAGTAATTTTATACACTCTCGCTCTGGCAGGCAGCAGGTGTAAGTTCATGCTGTGCTCAAATGTTCACGCTCCCTTCTTGTTGCTTTATATACTGTGTGAATACCCTATCGTTAAACGTCCTGATGGTATCTCCAGGTCCACAGCCTAATGCCTGTAAAACCAACATTAGCAAAAATGTAGTTAATGAAGAGGAGAGTTAGTCAACACGTTTGAGATTTGGATTATTGGTCAGTACTGAGATATGTTTTGTGGCACTCGATCTGAATTCCACAATGGAAAATAGCATTTTGTCCTACAATACCAAAATCAAAGTTACATGCTAAATAGCCTAACTCGCATAACAGAGCGAGTGGTTCTGATGACGACATCGCTCCGCTTATGGAACTCTCTGATGTCTTTGACAGCTGTCCTCAACAAATTGCTTTCTACTACGTCACAACCCACACTGAAAATGGCTATATCAAAAGAGTACGTATATTGCTCGAGAGCGGGTGTGCTTCTCTTTGAAGTTCTTTTTACTGTACACACGGTATTGAGGATGTAAGACTGTGTTGTATACTACTTTGCACACAACTGTAAGGAGAGGTGTGCTACAGACAGCTGCAGCAGCTGTCGTCGTAGGCAAGCTGGGCATGAGCAGAAATGATTAGCGAACATGCAAAAGGAGTAAAAGGAAGTTTCATTTAATTTGTAGCTTTCTCCACGTATTGTGAAGAAACTTTACGTAAGACCGAACAGCAGTTAAGTCTAGCTATGACAAGAAGCAACCTAAAGAGTGTTGTGCAGTGTGAGAATCCCACTGTAAATACATGAGCGAACTGTCGAAGGCTGACCAAGTCTGAAGACTGTCGGAGACTGCGACAGCCTGGGTCGTGCAGCTGTCGACAGCCAGCCCATATTGCGGCGCCGGCGGGAGTGGCCGTGCGGTTCTAGGCGCTGCAGTCTGGAACCGAGCGACCGCCTCGGGCATGGATGTGTGTTATGTCCTTAGGTTAGTTAGGTTTAATTAGTTCTAAGTTCTAGGCGACTGATGGCCTCAGACGTTAAGTCGCATAGTGCTCAGAGCCATTTGAACCACATTGCGGCAGCAGAGGTCGCTGGTAGTGGCTCAACGGGCGCGCATCACTGGATCCGCCAGCTCCACGCGCGACCGCTTTCGACGTCTGTCGGAAACGTGCGTTTCCGTTCCCAAGTGCGAGGCACCGGTGACGGCGGTATCGACCTATGATTGGTTCATACAACAAACCCCATTGTTGCTGTAAAATACACGCTGCATCTGTAATATATCAAGCAGGGGCGGTTCTAGAAGTCGGTCAAGGGGGGGGGGGGGAAGGGGGGCTAATGGCGGGGGGGGGGGGGGTGAAGGGGGTTTGGGGGAATGGAATATCGCTTAACAAAAGGAGAGGAGAGCTGGGTTCCTCCACCGACAAACTGGTAACTGTTTTGGAGTTCCGGGTAGAAACGTGCTACAGAATATGCGAGCCCGGGAAAAGAATACGATTTGACCCAGATGTCCGGCGATTTCAAAGTTTTTGTCTGGAGTCAGCAATTTAAGTGTTGGTAGGCATACCCAGCATATTTAGCTTTCATATTAACAGAATCTTCCGTCGGTTCTTGATAGAACAACATTATAATAAATGAAAAGCACCAGTTTGCCTTTCGTCCGCAGCTCGTGGTCGTGCGGTGGCGTTCTCGCTTCCCGCGCCCGGGTTCCCGGGTTCGATTCCCAGCGGGGTCAGGGATTTTCTCTGCCTCGTGATGACTGGGTGTTGGGTGATGTCCTTAGGTTAGTTAGGTTTAAGTAGTTCTAAGTTCTAGGGGACTGATGACCATAGATGTTAAGTCCCATAGTGCTCAGAGCCATTAGAACCATTTGAACCAGTTTGCTTTTGTTCTACAATATTACTTTTATTGTAAGTGCCTGAAGATGGCCTTGTAAGCCGAAAACCGGTTTACAATAAAAGTGATATTGTAGAACAAAAGCAAACTGGTGCTTTTCGTCTATTATATTTAGCTTTCTTGATTATTGTAAGTGGTACTTGTACTTTACTACACATCCAGTGTATATTAATAAATAATAAGACGCCATTTTAAGTTGAATAATATTTATTGGTTTAGATAGTAAGCAATTTTCCGCTCTTATTCTTTTGTTAAAATGTATTTGAAATACATTGCAACCTATATTGTTGCATAATTATTAAAAAAATGATTGACTGTGTTGAAGTAATATATTTGCTGATTTCTGAAGTCCTTTTATCCAGTGTAATATGATACTTCATAGCCCCCCCCCCCCCATGCCACCACCCGTGATATCAAGGTAAAATTACTCTATAACAGCTGGCTGAGAACCATGTATTTCTTCCAACAAACTTCTTAGCACAGTATCCGAACGCATTTCAAAAACTTTGTTTATAGGGATTGTTTCCACCCTACACTTGGCGGACCACTTTTGATCGTAATTAATGATGATGATACCGGTAAAGGGAGAGAGAAGGCGGGAAGTAGGGAGGGAGGGAGGGATGGAGGGAGGGAGAAGGGGAGGGAGGGAGGGGGGGGATGGAGGGAGGGAGGGACGGAGGGAGGAAGAGAGAGAGAGAGAGAGAGAGAGAAAGAGAGAGAGAGAGAGAGAGAGAGAGAGAGGAAGAGGGAGAGACTGAAACATACCAACAGGAGCACAGTCAGTTATTGTTCTGTGTGCATAGGCATAACTTACATAGTAAAGTTGTAGTACATGCACGCCTTTTGTTATTGGCTGTCCACTCATAGGCATTTTTCATCGAATAGATATAGACTAGTAACCCCGTCCCCTCTGATTCTCTGGTTCTTTCAAGAATCGAACTCCTGTGAGTAAAACAGCAATTGTAAAGTGTGTCGGAAGTCGCTAAGAGCTGTCATTCTCAAATACTTGACGAATATAGACTGCGTAATTGGCGCGTTATGCGTTACGCTGACGCTGCCTCAGAACTTATAAACAGTTTCTGACTTTAATACTTGACTTTCTGTGTTAAACTTTGGACTGAAAAGTACACCGCTAATGAATACTTTATGACAGCTTTCGAAATTTACAAAGCTAGTAAAAATGCCGAAAATCAAATTTTTGTTGCTCCCGGAAGCAATCTGCAACGAGGAGTTGGGTGAACGTTTCAGACGTTGAGTATTATGGAAGTAACTGGTTTGTCAGGTAGGTCTGGTGATGGAACGTTTATTTCAAAATCGATATAAGAATAGTCGTAATCAATAAATGAATTATCAACACTAACAATATGCTTGCAAACCAGCCTGAAATGCTTGTACAGGTGTAGCAGAGTAAGCTGTGCTGAGAAACAATTTCTAAGAAATAAATCGGGCGTTACGGCATTTCAGATTTAATTAGAATTGAATTTAGCCAATCAGGCCGTCGCACGCGCGAATTCGAGCGGCTCGCCAGATACAATCAGTGTCAGTTGCTCTCACAGCGTAGATGACAATGCACAAGTCTGCTCACTTTACTCGGGTACGATCCTTATTTTTGTCCCGTGTCCAATTTTAATACCACTCTCTTGTTCGACTTCAGGAAACCAAACGAAGGAGACGTTTGGTGACAACGAATATGGCGGGCCGCTTGAATTTACGTGCGTTCTGAGCTGGATGGCTAACTTCAATGCTAATTAACTCGAAAACGGCGCAACATATCGAACTTTTTTCTTAACAATTATTTCTCAGCAAAACCTACCCTACAACACACTTTTCAGACTGTGTGCGCATTTAGAATACAGCCTTCTCCTCTACATACGAGTAGATATACATATAACGTTCACCTATGCAATCTTAACACCCACATAACTTCGAGCCTGGTGCCACAGATTAGTGCGTGTTGCTCACGTGACATTTCTTCTTGTGCTCCTTCAGGTGGGTCTTAATGCTTCTTTTTGTAGCTCATATGGACACTTTACCCCTCATCAGTGGTAGGACTATGAAATCATTCACAGGGACCAATGAGCCACCAACTTTTTCCTGCGATACTGTTGTTTTTTAGACCATAGAAATTTAAAAAAAAACTTAAATGAAAAGAAGAAAGATTGAAATTTGACAAGTTGTTGGACTAAGTGCTAAAGAGAAAAAACAGAGCCAGCTCTTTCCCACTATAATATCCAAGCTCCATAAACACATGTATATGCAGCCCGACGATCTTTGCCAGCGCTCTGATGACGTCACGAACCGCGTGGATACGTTCAAATAGTTCGACTTGCTGAGCTTGTTTGAGGCAGCATCTGTTTTCTGATGTCGTCTCCATAACTGAAGACAAATCGATGGGTAGAGATATACGACTTGGACCTCGTTCTTACACCCGCAAAATGCAAATCAGCAAGAATGCAGGTACTGGGTGCAGAAGCTTGCATATTGTGATTATTTATTGTTTCTTTAGTTACGTTCATACAATATATGTTACATGACGTATCGAAACCTATATATAAAATATTTACATGCATATTTTGTGTAAGTATGGGATGTGTTTCGCCTCTAGCCAGCCCTGTAATAGGAGTTTAATAAATAATTTCTGTTTCCATTTAGAAATGATGACAGCAATGCAATTGTGTGTGTGTGGGGGGGGGGGGGGGGGATGAGAGCCACACACATGCAACAGGAGAGGAGGTGGAGGTCAAAGTGGGGTGTCTAAGAAGAACAAGCCAGAGCGCCGCCTGCCAGTTGGAGTTCCTGCATGCCGGCTATGCTTAGCAGGTTGCGTCACCGCCCCCCCCCCCCACCACCTCCCCCACCACTGGCGCAATATGTGGAGCAAGTCTGCAGCAACTCATTAGATTTAGAGTTGTACCTCTTTAACGCCTGAGGCAACTTCCAGTAAACTGGGCACATGTATCACCTGGAAACTGGAAAAAAAAGTTACAGTGATTGCAAGACCCCCAACACCGCTGCAACTGAGGGTGGAGGTAATATTGAGTGATATGAAAGCTTAACCCTCGGACGCCTGGAGCAATTTCAACCACATCTGATATAAAAAATGACAAATTTGTACCAAACAGACAAGAGACTGTGTTAATAAGAAACGTCATTTTTTTATACCAAATGTGGTTGAAATTGTTCCAGGCCTCTGTGAGCTCATTATCGCCCATTGTTACCCCCACTCTCAGTTGCAGCGGTGCGAGGGGGTCTTGCTATCACAGTAATTTTTTTCCAGCTTCCAAGTGATACGTGTGCCCAATTTGGTGGAAGTTGCCTCAGGCGATAAAGAGGTGCAGCTCTAAATATAATGACTTGCTGCAGACTCACTCCACACGTTGCGCCTGTGGGGGCCGTGACGCAACCTGCTAAGCACAGCCGGCGTGCAGAAACTCCAACCGGCAGGCGGCGCTCTGGCTTATCCTTGTTCGACACCTCACTTTGACCTCCACCTCCTCTCCTGTTGCAGGTGTGTGCCTTCTCACCGCCCCCCCCCCCCTCCCCCCACAATTGCATTGTCGTCTAGTTCCAAGATGTGTTTAAAATTTCAAGTCTCTAGCTCTTCTGGAGATTAGTTTAAAACCAAACGAGCAAACATAAGTAAGTGACCCAATAAAATCATGTTAACAAAGTCATGATGATCTACCCACTGGCAAGGGATTCTGGGTTAGTCCTTCATTCAGATCTCTGGGAGGGGCCTAGCAAGGCGGAGGTAACCACTAGAAAAAGATAAAATAGGTGAGTCAAAAGGCCCAGTTTTCGCACAAACAGTCATTTTCGTCCTCGCCAATAGCGCACTGTGCACTTGACCTCGACCTCATTGTTCGGAACCTTTACCCAAAACCACTCCTTTACAGCCATCCTGGTATTCTTGTTAAAATTATGAGGAAGATTATTCCACACGGCTATTTTAAATTCTGCCGAAAAGTCTTCTCTCCAACAATGGCGGGTGCTTTTAAATTTACTTTTCTTGTTTTCAGGTAAAAAAGGACTGAGACCCTTCAAATACGTTATTGTTGCCAGCACTGCGTAGATTGTTCTTGAACACCATCCTCTTCCACGTGTTCCTTGGTACTCGATAGGAGGTTGCGGTTTTGAAAAGATTTTTCGCTGTCTGGGCTCCTCTCTCTGTGCCACCTGGATGACACAATCGACTCTCGCCTTTGCGGTTATTTGTATGGAAAAATTAAATTTTTGTATTATTTAATAATAATAATTATTTATTATTATAATAAGTTATTATATCTATGGTTATTAATATTACTATTATTACTATTATTATTACTATTACTGTTTTTTATGATTCACTGTTTATTATAGTTACATTCAATATTTGTTCACAGAAACAACAGTAAAACCGAAAGGTCAGAGTGGGCATTTTGGTCACTAAATAGCCACTGTGCCCACCTAGACGCCATTCCACGAAAGTTGGCAAGGTGTCTAGCGAAGCAACTGTCGCCATGGGAATCTGCTACTAATTAACTATTCTTTCAGTGTAATTATGCTAGAAAACCTAACTCGGTATGTAAATTTCTTGCAACTACATGAAGTGAGAACTTTCGTTAGAGCAGAAGGTCCGATACCGGACAAAAGATGACTGCGAGACAAGGTTGGTTTTTTTTTTTTTTTTTTTTTTTGCTTTAGGGCGTAAAAAACAACTGGGGTCATACGCGACCAAGTCAAAACTATAGAACACGGAGACAGAGAGGAGTTAAGAAATGACTATACGTCAGTCCCAAGTGACATAAGAGAAGACAGCTAAAAACAGGGACGTCGAGAAGGAGCTAAAAGACACCATACAGAAACGAAGATCCAAAACTAAAAATTAAATGGCCTTTGCCATATCACTTTGGCGGATAAAAAATTAAACGTGGTCGACAGCCCGCGCGCCATTTCATAAAACGGCCGGTAACTGAGACGGCAAACCCAAGCGGCTACGTAAACGGTTAAAAAATGGGCAGTCCGTCAGGAAGTGGCGGACTGTTAAAATTTGAGCGCAACGCGTGCAAAGTGTTGGCGTAGCGTCACTTAGAAAATGACGATGGCTCCTTCAGATGACTATGCATAACTGATGGGGTTTTGAGAGTCACCTCTGTGCTGGCGACGTGAGACTGCAGTACTGTGCAGAAATTCAAATGATAGTATGCCCTTCCATATAATGGGAGTAGCATTAATTGAGAATAGGAAGGTAGGGTACTTAGTGATTTGTAGTGAACAGTTCAATGACAGGGTTGTTCTCATCAGAATCAACAGCAATCCAACGGCAACAACAGAAGCTCAGGTACCTATGCCAACATCACAGGCATAAGATGAAGTGATAGAGGAAATAAGTTAATTAAAATAAAACTGTGAAGTTGCCATAATTCAAATTTTAAGTCCTACGTAGATATTTTTCTGTAACACAAATTTCTGAATCTCATCCCAGAGCTACATATTAAGAGACAAGTGATTTCCGTTTTAAGGTAACTCCTGACATCTTTAAAAGATTTTAGTTAAAGCAGAAAGAACTAGCCCCATTGTGTTGCTCTGGGTTCAGTAAACGTATGTTACATATTAAACTAAATTACAATAGGAGACGAGGTACTGGCGGGAGTAAAGCTGTGAGGACGGGGCGTGAGTCGTGCTTGGGTAGCTCAGTTGGTAGAGCACTTGCCCGCGAAAGGCAAAGGTCCCGAGTTCGAGTCTTGGTCCGGCACAGTTTTAATTTGCCAGGAAGTTTCAATATGAAATTTGTTAGTTTTTTAATTTAATACGGAAAGTTTCAGTTCCATAGTTCGCAAATTATTTCATTTACCATCACATAAGGTGAGAGGGACTTCTAAAACAAGGTACCATCCAATTTTATACTGAAGTGTTGAACACAAGACAGTGTTTAACTGCGTAAGTTGTATGTTATACGCGAACAAAACTTCCGAGTAAGTACACACTGCTATGACAGTTGTTGAAAACTCATAAACATTCTAAAATTTTTTGTGTATGCAACTGCAAAGGAAAAGATTAAGAAGTTTGTCTTCAATAATAAAGTCTTGTATAATTTCCTATAGTTGTTCAGTTACATAACAAAAAAAATTTTCCCTTGGACAAAAACATTATTTTAACAGTTTCGTAGCCTTTAACTTAGCAAAATCTTCCGATGTATAATCTGAATCTCCTGACTTCAAGGTACCGCGTTCAGTGGCTGCTGTTCATAGTGCACACAATCGTTCTTGAGAAATTGTTAGATGAAGGTATGTCTTCATCAGCCTTTTCACCACTGGCTTCACAAAGAGATGCGGTCAAGGGGATTCATAAATTTACAAAATTATTTGGATAAATGTCAACAAAATTTCTTTTTCAATACAAGGTTATGAGCTCCCTGCTCGAAGAAGGGGCGTTAAAGTCAAAAGTTCATCGTTACCCAATGAAGTTACTTTCGACGCTATTGTGGGGGTTTTCCGGTCTCGAGGTTTCAAAAATTAGTTTTTTTTAATATCTTGACTCCTTATAGCCTTAAGAATGTCGGATCAAAAAAATTATGTCCGGACACGTTTCAATGCAAGCGCGCATAAACCCATTCTAGCGTCTCTCGGCTCTTAGGTTGCTTACAACTCCAATCGGTATCTTCTTCTCCGTAAAGCTATTGTAACATTTTAGGTCAAAGAAAATAGCGGCATAGGTGTTGCGCTTTTCCGTCAATATATCCTTCGACAAAACTGAGATGAGGAAAGCGCTTATGGCGGCAATTTATCACACGAATTCAACGAATGGCAATCTACAACACGATTTCTGTTCTGAAAGTTGGTCTGAATTGAAGTAAGGTGAGATGAACAGGACACTCGATACTTTTTATCGCAACCTGTCACTGAAGAGTGACGTTAATGAAACCATTGATGATGTGCACAAACATCATAATGACAACAATTTCATGGAGAGATCCCTTGAGACCTATACGCAGAACCACAATGAAGCACTGAATTCATTAATTTTGACTTACGCTCCAAAACACACGTTTCCGACTGTAAAAGTCGTCCAAATTGCTAACAATCTGGTTCAAAATGGTTCAAATGGCTCTGAGCACAATGGGACTTGAACATCTGAAGTCATCAGTCTCCTAGAACTTAGAACTACTTAAACCTAACTAAGCTAAGGACATCACACAAATCCATGCTCGAGGCAGGATTCGAACCTGCGACCGTAGCAGTCTCGCTGTTCCGGACTGAAGCGCCTAGAACCGCTCGGCCACCTCGGCCGGCGCTAACAGTCTAGAGTGCGTTGTTTTTAACGGCCTGTTTTACGGGTGCCCCACATAAAACGAAAGTCACAGAAGTCGTTATCGACACCGCGGCTTGCTCATTCGTCACGAAAACCGACGAGAAACGCCTCGAGCGTGCGGACCAGCGCTCGGTGCAGAGCACAGCCGAGGCTGGAACTGCGGCTAGAGAGACTCGCGCCTTAGGAAATGAGATCTTTGAAGAAGAGAAAGGTTAACTCTGTGGCTCAGGAATAGCAGATTAATGGTAAGTTCAATTGTTTTAAAGAAATACACACAAATATCAAACCAAAAAGTTTAAATATGTATTTCTCGAGACAACATTTGTCTCTATGCATGTCTTTGTTTTTGTTTCTTTTAAAGACTTGGTAAAACAAAACAAAAAAAATGGTTCAAATGGCTCTGAGCTCTATGGGACTTAACTGCAATGGTCATCAGTCCCTAGAATTTAGAACTACTTAAACCTACGGACAGCACACACATCCATGCCCAAGGCAGGATTCGAACCTGCGACCGTAGTGGTCGCGCGGTTCCAGACTGTAGCTCCTAGAAGCGCTCGGCCACTCCGGCCGGTGCTTGGTAAAACACCTGGGAAAATAGGAAGCCGTTTTGAATTTTATAAAATAGAGACTTGTAAATTTGGCGTGAACCTCAAAAAATAATACTTTTTCATAATGTTTGTCATTTATTTACATTGAAAGGGAACAAATCAGGCCGAAGAATGAAAATTTTTACAAAGTCCGGGATTGCTCATTGGAACCATATAGCTCCATTTGGTTAAATCATCTGTGCCTGGGCCGCAGGCAGGTTCACCGGCTTCTTTCGGTGCTGAGGTGCTGTTTCAACACAGTTTGAGAGCATCTGGAATGCCGTTCCAGTTTAGGGGGAATACCAAGTGGTCTGAAGCGTGAGTGGGAATCTGGACAGAGGATGCAGGCGTGCTGGAGTAATAGGTGCGGTCGTGCAGAGGCACTGCGCCAGGGTGGCGTAGTGATTGGCGCACCTGCGTATTGAGTAGGGTGCCCGGTTTTGAATACCAGCTTTGGTACAAATTTGCATTCGTCGATTCCATTTGCATGTTGTTGTTGTTGTGGTCTTCAGTCCTGAGACTGGTTTGATGAAGCTCTCCATGCTACTCTATCCTGCGCAAGCTTCTTCATCTCACAGTATCTACTGCAACCTACATCCTTCTGAATCTGCTTAGTGTATTCATCTCTTGGTCTCCCTCTACGATTTTTACCCTCAACGTTGCCCTCCAATACTAAATTGGCGATCCCTCGATGTCTCAAAACATGTCCTACCAACCGATCCCTTCTTCTAGTCAAGTTGTGCCACAAAGTCCTCTTCTCCCCAATTCTATTCAATACCTCCTCATTTGTTATGTGATCTATACATTTAATCTTCAGCATTCTTCTGTAGCGCCACATTTCGAAAGCTTATATTCTCTTCTTGCCCAAACTAGTTATCGTCCATGTTTCACTTCCATACATGGCTACACTCCATACAAATACTTTCAGTAACGACTTCCTGGCACATAAATCTATACTCGATGTTAACAAATTCCTCTTCTTCAGAAACGCTTTCCTTGCCATTGCCAGTCTACATTTTATATCCTCTCTACTTGCTCCATCACCAATTATTTTGCTCCCCAAATAGCAAAACTCCTTTACTACTTTAAGTGTCTCATTTGCTAATCTAATTCCCTCAGCATCACCCCACTTTATTCGACTACATTCCATTATCCTCGTTTTGCTTTTGTTGATGTTCATCTTATATGCTCCTTTCAAGACAATGTCCATTTCGTTCAACTGCTCTTCCAGGTCCTTTGCTGTTTCTGACAGAATTACAATGTCATCGGCGAACCTCAAAGTTTTTATTTCTTCTCCATGGATTTTAATACCTACTCCGAATTTCTCTTTTGTTTCCTTCACTGCTTGCTCAATATAGAGATTGAATAACAGCGGGGAGAGGCTACAACCCTGTCTCACTCCCTTGCCAACCACTGCTTCCCTTTCCTGCCCGTCGACTCTTATAACTGCCATCTGGTTTCTGTACAAATTCTAAATAGCTTTTCGGTCCCTCTATTTTAGCCCTTCCACCTTCAGAATTTGAAAGAGAGTATTCAAATCAACATTGTCAAAAGCTTTCCCTAAGTCTACAAATGCTAGAAACGTAGGTTTGCCTTTCCTTAATCTAGCTTCTAAGATAAGTCGTAGGGTCAGTATTGCCTCACGTGTTCCCATATTTCTACGGAATCCAAACTGATTTTCCCCGAGGTCGGCTTCTACCAGTTTTTACATTCGTCTGTAGAGAATTCGCATTAGTATTTTGCGGCCGTGACTTATTAAACTGATAGTTCGGTAATTTTCAGATCTGTCAACACCTGCTTCCTTTGTGATTGGAATTATTATATTCTTCTTGAAGTCTGAGGGTATTTCGCCTGTCTCATAGATCTTGCTCACCAGATATGTGCATCAAAAAGTACCTGCTAGATCTTAAACGGACATTCGTGACTTCAGTCTCTATATATGCATCAAAGGGTGCAAAGTGTGTGGCTTGGGCCTTAAGCCGGCACTGTGCATTGCGTCCCAAAGGTGGATCAGGATGCTGTTAATCAGATATGGTCATAATCAAACGTCGGCCGAACAATTCGATGCGAAAGCGAACACCCACTATGTCAATTGCAGCTGTACTAGGGTTATTTTAAGGCGAGACAAGAACAGGCGCAAACTGTACTTTAGCGAAGCAGGAGGGGTGGGGGAGGGGTAACTAGGGAGGAGGAGTCATTGGAAGCTCAGTACGGATGGAAAAGGTGGGGAGGGGGGAGGGGGAGGAAGTGTAATGCTCTACGGCACGTCTAAGACGATATCATTAAAGATGGAGTTCGAACTGGGGAAGTACAGAGAAAGAAATAATCTGTGTTCTTTAGACTGAACCATCCCGGAATTCGCCTTAACGCTTTCGTGAGCCGTAGGAAACATGCTTCCCACTACAATGAACTCGCTGCTAGTCCCGTGGGATTCACAGTTCCCACCTCTCTATGGTGCTACCACCTAGTGAACAGTATAGGGCACTACTTCCAATCGGAAGTTCCCGCAGTTTTTGCTGTACCTTCGCGCAGAGGCATTGTATAGCTGAGTGTTGCTCTGTAGAGGAGCCTTTCAGTGCTGTTTGAGTGATTTTTTCCTCAAATCTTTAGTATAAGGTAAATACTTTTGATTTACTCAAATTTACGAAGGAAAACGTAAAATTGGAACGAGGAGAATTCCAGTTTGAAACAAAGGGAGCCATTTCAGCAGTAAAATGGATGGATAACCGTCGACTCACTTTTCTGTCCTCAGTTTATGACCCATGAGAAACAGCCACAGGGAAAAGAGAATCAAGGATGGTACTAGTACAGAGATTTCTTGTCCTGAAGTTGTGGCAGAAGGCAACAAAATAATGGGTGGTGTCGATAAGTTTGACCAATTACGAGGAAGGTATGCTATTGGCAGACGTTCTGTAAAATGGTGGCGCAGAATATTTTATTTCCTGGTGGACGTTGCTGCGGTGAACAGTTTTATCCTGTGGAAAATAAGTAAAAGAGAACGTGGACAGCATGATCAGCTCACATACAGGATCCACCTAGCCAGACAACTGATCGCTGGCTTCTCATCCCGAAAAAGGCGTGGACAAAAACGTGTCCTTCTGGCAAAAAGGGGTAAAGTACCTGAAAATTTTCGTCATGTGGCTGTAGGGGAGCATCTACCCATTTTAGGAGAAACCTACTGGACGTGTCGTCATTGTAGTACCAATGCTGCGGAAAAGAGCACTCACTGTGTTTGTACATATTGTCAAATACCACTTTGCATAGATCCATGTTTCAGAAAATTTCATGGCAAGTAATTGTGAACAATCATTGTAACAAGAGAAGTAAATTTATCAAATAAATATGACATATATTGAAAAAGTTGTTTTTGTCATTTAACTCCAAGGAAGGGCAGTGGGAAGAATACTTCCCGCCTTGTTGTGTGACCTGACTTTCACAGTTGGAGCAAATTTGATATTCTGTGTGATAAATATACCTATCTGTTAACTACTATCTGCTCTCCATTCATTAAAAAAACTGCTGAATAATTTTGCCCACGAAAGGGTTAAGTGATTTAAGGAAAGTACAGATGGCGAGAAATCCGGATAGCGAGACGGGGATTGATCCTCTGCCCTCCCGGCTCCACTATCTCACCTCTGCGCCATCGCCGCAGTGTGGATGGACGGAGGACCAGATGCCAGATTGAGAGGGCTAAGAGCTAGGGGGCTTTGAGTGCATTACCTGTGGGGGAGCGGAGTGGGCAGCTTTCGTGCAGCTTAAGGCGCGCGCGGTCTGCAGGGTAGAGGGCTAACGAGATAACGGCGGGCAGCATCCGCCACCTGTTAGGGGGCGAGCAGATCTGGGGAACGACGGCTTCCAGCCCACAGGCCTCGCCAAGTCTAGAGCAGTGCTACACAAATCATGAGCTAGTGAGTGGCCACGCTTTTTATTTTCGTCGTCAGTCCTCTAACTGGTCTGATACGGCTCTCTCTGGATGACCTCTCCGGAGCCAACCTCCTCCGCTCAGAAGATGCAACGGCGGTGGCGAATCTGAACCACATCATACTGGCGTATGACAAGTATTCGGCCGCACAGGCGTTCTTGTACGAAAAATTCGCTGCGAGGTACCACCCCTTTTCTACAAGAGTAACTGCTTTACTTCACGGGTTGGACATACGAGGTGCGACAGCAAAGTAATGAGACTGATTTTCTTTGCAAGATGTGTCAACCCCGCAGGCTTGCGTAGGCACAACATCTTTGACCTTGGTGTATAAGCTGCTTCTAGTCCAAGCGGCACATCGATGCAACTGCTCAGTCGTAAGTTGTGCTGCAATAAGTTAACACGTGTTTGTGTCTCTCGTCACGGAAATGGAACGGTCGCAGGTTCGAATCCTGCCTCGGGCATGGATGTGTGTGATGTCCTTAGGTTAGTTAGGTTTAAGTAGTTCTAAGTTCTAGGGGACTGATGACCACAGCTGTTAAGTTCCATAGTGCTCAGAGCCATTTGAACCATTTGAACGGAAATGGAACCGCATAATATTGCGCAACGGTATGCCATTTCTTTTTGCGTTAAATTGGGTGAAAACGCGACGACAACTTACGGTAAGCTTCAGAAGGCTTTTGGAGAGGAGGTTATGTCAAGAGCTCAAGGTTTTCTTTGGCATAAAATGTTTAGTGAAGGCAGAACGAATGTTGAAGATGAAGACCGCAGTGGACGACCATCAACCTCACGGACGGATGACAACTTGGCCAGGGTGCGTGAACTCGTACGACCTGATCGAAGATTATCCGTGAAAATGATTGCAGAAGAACTGAACATCAATCGAGAAACGGTTCGTCTAATAATAACTGAAGATCTTGGTATGAGAAAGATTTGTGCAAAAATGGTCTCCAAAAACCTCCCACCACAACAGCGAGAAACACGGGAAAATGTGGTAGCCGATCTGTTAGGGCAAATGGAAATCAATCCAGAATTATTGAGCCGTTTTATCACTGGTAATGAAAGTTAGTTTTTTCAGTATGATCCAGAGGCAAAACGCCAAAGTAAGCAATGGTGCTCAAAGGGATCACCCAGACCAAAAAAAGCTCGCATGTCAAAGTCAAAAGTGAAATGCATGCTTGTGTGCTTGTTTGATTCTAAGGGAATTGTTCATACAGTGTGGGTGACTCCTGGACGAACAGTTAACCAATATTACCACAAATAAATTTTAGAAAGACTTCGTAACAGAGCTCTTCGTGTCCGTGCCAACATTGCTGATAATTAGATTCTGCATCACGATAATGCACCATCCCGTACTGCTCTGCCAGTACAGCAATTTTTAACCTCAAAACAAATTTCAGTACCACCACAGCCACCTTATTCACCAGATATCGCTCCGTGCGATTTTTTCTATTTCCAAGGCGGTCAAGGGACGCCATTTTCAAACAACACAAGATGTCCAAAAAGCTGTGACGAGGGTCGTGGAGGATATTACAGAAGATGTTTCAGAAATGTTACCATCAATGGCAAAAGCTCTGGAAAAAGTGTGTGCAATCAGAAGGGAACTAGTCTGAAAGAAAGAACACTAAACTTGATTAAAATGGTAAGTAACATTTTTTTTCACTTCAGTTTCATCACTTTATTGTCGCACCTCGTATGTATGGGTATTATTTACTTACGAGCTATGTAAAAGACGCCAGCCTTGACGTATAAGTTGTGTGGATTTTGTTCTCCCATATATTTTTAAACAAAGTTATTTTCCAGCTTTCAATTTTAAGTTGTTGTATATACCATACTCCTCTTTTCGAAACCAGGATCTTAATATTCTCTTTCTTTTTTTTTTTTAATTTAACAAACTTACACACTAACGTAAACAGTCGTTTTATTGCCGCGTCCCCGGTGACCTAAGAAATTGCGAAGGAATTATTTGAGCTCAAGTCTTCCAAAGCTCTTCTAAGTTTTGATTCTAGTACTGTATCCCCTATCTCTTCACTGTCGACTCCTGTTTCTTCTTCCATGACGTCATCAGACAACTCCTCCCCCTCATAGAGGCGTCAATGTACTCTTTCCACCTATCCACTTTCTCCTCTGCATTTAACAGTGAAATTCCCATTGCAGTCTTAATGATACCGCCCTTACTTTTAATTTGACCATCTGTTAAACAATATCGTTTCATCTTGAGTGGCACTTGTCTTATATAGGCGTTACCGACCGCCGTATTCTGCGTGTTTACATATCTCTGTATTTGAATACGCATGCCTATGCCAGTTTCTTTGGTACTTCAGTACATACACAGCCGTAGGAGATAGACTTTCACGGCATCATATACCATTAACGACTCCTATATAAAGTAACTCTTAGTATGTCTGGGGGTATGACTTGTTGTTATGTTAAATTCGTGAGTGATGTAGGGTGCAGCACGTAAAACTGGCTCGTCGTACGCAACGAAAATGTGGGTGCCCACGCGTCACTAATAATAGAAAACGAGTAACGCTCCCCTCCAAACTGTCGCGCACGACTAACCATTTCCTCTGATGTACCGACACTACACAGAACTTTGTTGTTGTGTAAGGCAGCTGACACCGCATCCAGTGAACATTGTCGAAACCAGGTGAGAAAAAGGCCACATTGTGTCAAGCCGGGTTAGTGTGAGTGTGTGATAATGCAGTACACGTTACCCGAGCGTATTGCCATTGTGGGAGCGTTTATTCACTCTGGATCTTTTGTGGAAGCAATTTGTTTCAGGAGAAATTTCCAGTGCGTTATGTACCAGCTAAAAGCACCGCACAGGAAGTGATTGAAAAATGTCGGCGTACAGGATCGATTGAAGAAACGCCCAAGAACTGACGACCACCTGTCTGCACACATGAATTAAAGAGGCAAGTGCTGGAGACAAAGGCGAGAAGTACTCGTTACTCAACAAGGAGACTGAGTCAACGGGGTCATGCGCGAGAGAGAAGTTACAGGCGTGTTTTAAGGAGACTGCAGTTAAAACCGTACCGGCAAGTGTTGTGCAGGACCTGAAGGAGCCTGACCTGTAGAAGAGAGTGCATTTCTGTTCGTGGCTCTTCACGAGTGAAGAGGCGTGGTTCTACCTGTGTGACTACGTAAGTTCCCAAAACAACCAGCATTGGTCGACAGAAAATCCACACGCCATCCGCCAGATACCCTTTTATGACGAGAAGTTTGGTATTTGGTTTGCTATCACCGCCACACGTGTTATGGGGCCCATATTCTTTGAGAGAACAGTGAACAGTGACGTGTATTTGGGAATCCCGGAGGAGTTTTATTCAGACTTGACAGAAGAGGAGCGTCAGTTATGTTACTTTCAGCAGGACAGTGCAACACGCCGCACACCAGCTGCATAATTGTCTCGTGTGCTTGAGATGTTTACACCAGGGGGAACAATCACCAAAGGCTTGTTGCCTCCTCGGTCGTCAGACTTGTCCATCTGTGACTTCTACTTGTGGGGACTGTTAAAGGGAAGAGTATAGGAAACGAATCCACACACAATTGAAGAACTCGAGACCAGGATCTAGGATGTCATCAACAGCATCACAAGAAAAGAACTAAGAAGGGTATATATGAATGTCTTCAAGCTGATGAATATTTCTCGGGTTATCAGCCGAGTGGTGGCGTCGTCTTGTTGCAACGTTTCAATGAGTTTCGTACCCATTATCTTCATCGCCAGAAGATGATGGGTACGAAACCCATTGAAACGTTGCAACAAGACGACGCCACCACTCGGCTGATAACCCGAGAAAAACGCATCAGTGGAATACGCCGAGAAAGACTGCAATCGCATATCTCTTCAAGCTGTTCACATGTTTGTTCACGTGGGCGGAGGACACTTAAGTACCTAATATGAAGGTGAGTAATCATATTTAATACATTACATCTCATTTTATACTGAAGCGACAAAGAAACTGGTACAGGCATGCGTATTCAAATACAGAGATATCTAGACAGGCAGAATACCACGCTGCAGTCGGCAACGCCTGTACGAGACAACAAGTGTCTGACGCAGTTTTTAGACCACTTACTGCTGCTAGAAACACAGGTTATCAAGATGATTTTGAACGTGGTGTTACAGTCGGCGCACGAGCGATGGGACACAGAAACTCCGACGTAGTGATGATGTGGGCGTTTACCCGTACGACCACTTCATGAGTGTACAGTAAATATCACGAATTCGGTAAAACATCCAATCGACGACATCGGTGCTGCTGGAAAAAGATCATGCAACAACGGGACCAACGACGTCTGAAGATAATCATTCAACGTGGCAGAAGTGCAACCTTTCCGCAAATTGCTGCAGATTACAGTTCTGGGCCATCAGGAAGTGTCAGCGTGAGAACCATTGAACGAAACACCATCGATGTGGGCTTTCGGAGCCGAAGGCTCACTCGTGTATCCTTGATGACTGCACGACGCATAGCTTGACGCCTCGCCTGAGCCTATCAACACCGACGTTGGACTGTCGATGACTGGAAACATGTTGCCTGGTCGGACGAGTCTCCTTTCAAAGTGTAACCGAGCGGAAGGATGTGTACGGGTATATACACAACCGCATGAATCCATTGAATACGCGTGTCAGCACGGGGCTGTTCAAGCTAGTGGAGGCTCTGTAATGGTGTGGGGCGTGTGCAATTTGAGTGATATGTGACCCCTGATACGTCTAGATACGACTCTGACGAGTGACACGTACGTAAGCATCCTGTCTGATGACCTGCATCCATTCATGTCCTTTGTGCATTCCAACGGACTTGGGCAATTCCAGCAGGACAATGCGACACCCCATAGGTCCAGAATTGCTACAGAGTCGCTACATTAACACTGTTCTGAGATTAAACACTTCCGCTGGAAACCAAACTCCCCAGACGTGAACATTATTGATCATATCTGGGAGGAGGTAGCGTCGGTTGTGCACCCAAGGAAGAGTGGCAGAAGTGCTCTACTTCTCAGCATATGTAAATGTCTGATGGACAGGGTGATAAGCAATACTCGACTGCTTCCTGACAACGCTCAGTGTATTGGAAAGTGTCGTCATTGAGTGACTATGGGAGATTACAAGTTGACTTACAGAGTAATTATTTGGTGTGCTGAATGGTAGCTTGCTCTAAATGTAGAAAAATGTAAGTTGCTGCAGGTGAGTAGGAAAAACAGGCCCGTAATACTCTAATGCAGTACTAGATGTGTGGTGCCTGACAGAGTCACGTCGATTCAATACCTAGATATAGCGTTGCAAAGCGATATGAAGGGAACGAACACGTATGGTCGTCAATAGTCGTCAATAGGGAAGCGACTGATTGACTTCGCTTTATTGGGAGAATTTCAGGAAGGCGTGACTCATGTACAAAGGCGACCGCGTACAGAAAACAAGTGCAACTCATTCTTGAGTAGTGCTGGAGTGTTTCCGATCTGTACCAGAGCGATTAATGGGAGACGTCGAAGTAATTTAGAGGCTCGCTGTTAAGATCTGTCTCAGGTAGATTCGATGAACCGGCGAGTATTTCGGAAATGCTTCGTGAATTAAGATTGTAATCTCTGGAAGGATAACCACATTTTTTTGGTCGAACGCTATTGAGAATCTGTAGGTAACTGGCATCTGAGGCTTACTGCAGAACAATTCTATTGCTGTTAAATTACATTTTCCGAAAGAACCGCGAAGAGAAGGTAACTTAGAGTTCATGTGATAGTATGCAGACAGCCGTTGTTCCCTCGGTCTGTTTGATACCCTCCGCCAGGTACTGTTTGGTGGCTTGCGAGTATGTATGTAGATGCACATAATTATGTCCTCTTGTATAGACAAGCCACAGAAATTTTTATACATCGTGATTATTTTAGTAGAAGGGAAGAAGGAATTAAATAAAATAAACTATGAATGTCAGCTTCGCGTAAAATCACGAACTGTGGCGACTGATTACTTGTAGTTGGTAATAAGGTCGCCTGTCAGAGACAACCTACATTCAGCATGATGGAGGTCTCCTGTACAGGATGGAATCGAGTTGCAGCAATAAAATCTCGGTTTCTCAGCGATATTTTCCGAGTAGTTTGGTGCAATGGACCCAAGCTCTCCGGGCCGCGTTACGCACTAATTGCATTTCGATTGATTTAATATCCCCATGTAACTTTACATCTCAAACGCACTTAAAATATCTCCAGAACTCAACAGGGGACGACGCTTTGCACTGTGTGTCATACCTTGTTTCGTTCATTCACAGTACTGTACTTGCTGTTAAGCCGGCCGAAGTGGCCGTGCGGTTAAAGGCGCTGCAGTCTGGAACCGCAAGACCGCTACGGTCGCAGGTTCGAATCCTGCCTCGGGCATGGATGTTTGTGATGTCCTTAGGTTAGTTAGGTTTAACTAGTTCTAAGTTCTAGGGGACTAATGACCTCAGAAGTTGAGTCCCATAGTGCTCAGAGCCATTTGAACCATTTTTGAACTTGCTGTTAACAAAACGTCCTGCTTAACTCTTGGCCGGAAACCACCATTTTTGCGTCGGAGGGCAGTTGCTCTACACTGTGTTTTGTGTTGTACGTTCTGTTGACTGCATATGCAGGCTTTCTCACTGTTCATACAAGTACTAGTAACTGAGGCAGCATACCGAAAAATTTATAATTACATTTTTACTCTGTAAAGAATTACTGGAGAGCCTATGCCCGTTATCCCCCCCCCCCTCTAGACGTTTATTTGATTCCGACTCTCCGTGGCCTCATAAACTACAGCACGCCAATTTCTTCTGTTCTGCACTACCCACCGTCGACTATGAGTACAATGTCATAGATCAGCTGTTTCATGTGATTCTGAGCTGATCAGTTCAGATAACACTAATAATAAAAATTCGCAAATTTTTCAACCTCCCATACTGAAATGTTATGGCTCCAGACGTACTCTTCCTGTCGCAGCGTTGACGTACCTGCATCCATCACGGGCCTGTTGGACCGCGGGTCGCCAACGGTTGTCGATGATAAGACGCAAGCGCTGGGAGGGTGGGGGAGGGTGTGACACCGGGGGTGGAAAATTGTGAAAGGAAGCTGGGAGGGGGAGGGGGAGCAAAGCCTGGCTGCCTTCCTCACTCACGACTGCCCGCCTTATTGGATCACACAGAACCTTTGGTTCATCGCGCCGCCCCAGTGTGTGGGGGGGATGGGGATTGCGAGCGTACATAGGGGGGGGGGGGGGGGGAGAGGGAGAGGGGGACAAGAGAATTCTGAGGAGTACGTGGCTGAACTACCGTCTGAGGCGGAGGGGAAAACACTCCGAGCCACGCATGTGAGGGGCGTGGTCTTTGTTTAATTTCTGCTTCGAATCCTGCTCTCTCCCAGGGCAAACTACAGAGAAGCATCATTAGTCTTACTGCCACAAACGGTTTTAATTATATTCACAGACGATACCTTCTGATATCGAAAATCTTTGACTGTGTGGAAGCACTAATTATTTACGGTGTGTTGTTGTTGTGGTCTTCAGTCCGAAGACTGGTTTGATGCAGCTCTCCATGCTACTCTACCCTGTGCAAGCTTCTTCATCTCCCAGTACCTACTGGAACCTACATCCTTCTGAATCTGTTTAGTGGATTCATCTCTTGGTCTCCCTCTTCGATTTTGACCCTCAGCGCTGCCGTCCAATACTAAATTGATGATCCCTTGATGCCTCAGAATATGTCCTACCAACCGATCTCTTCTTCTAGTCAAGTTCTGCCACAAATTTCTCTTCTCCCCAATCCTATTCAATACTTCATTATTAGTTATGTGATCTACCCATCTAATCTTCAGCATTCTTTTGTAGCACCACATTTCGAAAGCTTCTATTCTCTTTTTGTCTAAACTATTTATTGTCCACGTTTCACTTCCATACAAATACTTTCGGAAAATACTTCCTGACACTTAAATCTATGCTCGATGTTAACAAATTTTTCTTCTTCAGAAACGCTTTCCTTACCATTGCCAGTCTACATTTTATATCCTCTCTACTTCGACCATCATCAGTTATTTTGCTCCCCAAAAAGCAAAACTCCTTTACTACTTTAAGTGTCTCGTTTCCTAATCTAATACCCTCAGCATCACCCGATGTAATTCGACTACATTCCATTATCCTGGTTTTGTTTTTGTTGATGTTCATCTTATATCCTCCTTTCAAGACACTGTCCATTCCGTTCAGCTGCTCTTCCAGGTCCTTTGCTATCTCTGACAGAATTACAACGTCATCGGCGAACCTTAAAGTTTTTATTTCTTCTCCATGGATTTTAATGCCTACTCCGAACTTTTCTTTCGTTTCCTTTACAGCTTGCTCAATATACAGATTGAATAGCATCAGGGAGAGGCTACAACCCTGCCCCATCCCTCCCCATATAGTGCTTCCCTTTCATGTCCCTCGACTCTTATAACTGCCATCTGCTTTCTGTACAAATTGTAAATAGCCTTTCGCTCCCTCCATTTTACCCTTGCCACCTTTAGAATTTGAAAGAGAGTATTCCAGTCAACATTGTCAAAAGCTTTCTCTAAGTCTACAAATGCTAGAAACGTAGGTTTGCCTTTCCTTAATCTTTCTTCTAAGATAAGTCGTAGGGTCAGTATTGCCTCCCGTGTTCCAACATTTCTGCGTAATCCAAACTGATCTTCCCCAAGGTCGGCTTCTACCAGTTTTTACATTCGTCTGTAAAGAATACGTGTTAGTATTTTGCAGCCGTGACTTATTAAACTGATAGTTCGGTAATTTTCACATCTGTCAATACTTGCTTTCTTTGGGATTAGAATTACTATATTCTTCTTGAAGTATGAGGGTATTTCGCCTGTCTCATACATGTTGCTCACCAGATGGTAGAGTTTTGTCAGGACTGGCTCTCCCAAGGCCGTCTGTAGTTCTAATGGAATGTTGTCTACTCTCGGGGTCTTGTTTCGGCTTAGGTATTTCAGTGCTCTGTCAAACTCTTCACGCATCTCCCGTTTCATCTACATCGTCTTTCATTTCCACAATATTGTCCTCGAGAACATCGCCTTTGTATAGACTCTCTATATACTCGTTCCACCTTTCTGCTTTTCCTTCTTTGGTTAGAACTGTGTTTCCATCTGAGCTCCTGATATTCATGCAAGTGGTTCTCTTTCCTCCAAAGGTCTCTTTAATTTTCCTATAGGCAGTATCTATCTTACCCCTAGTGATATACGCCTCTACCTCCTTATTTTTGTCTTATAGCCATCCCTGCTTAGCCATTTTGCATTCCTGTCTATCTCATTTTTGAGACGTTTGTATTCCTTTTTGCCCGCTTCATTTACTGCATTTTTGTATTTTCTCCTTTCATCAATTAAATGCAGTATCTCTTCTGTTACCCAAGGACTTCTATTAGCCCTCGTCTTTTTAACTACTTGCTTTCTACGGTCTGTAAATAGTAAATATGACCAAACAATGGAAAATCCAGGATGAACTGTAACAATGTGGGTGTGGCTTCAGCTGCCAGAGACTGCAGTCATGTGTGTGTGTGTGTGTGTGTGTGTGTGTGTGTGTGTGTGTGTGGTCTATTTTTGAGAAAGGCCTTGTTGCCCTGAAGCTTATTCTGTCAGTCCTTTTGCTGTCCCTATCTGCGACGCAGCATCTCTGCTGTGTGGTAAATATAATACAAACAGTATTCGGTTGGTGCAGAAATTCGTAGCGTTTTTTCATACGTTTAATAAGTACAGCAGATACACATAAAACAGACACTAATCATCAATAATCCACTGATGGCCATTAAAATTGCTACACCACGAAGATGACGTGCTACAGATGCGAAATTTAACCGACAGCAAGAAGATGCTGTGATATGCAAATGATTAGCTTTGCAGAGCATTCACACAAGGTTGGCGCCGGTGCCGACACCTACAACGCCCTGACATGACGAAAGTTTCCAACCGATTTCTCATACACAAACAGCAGTTGACCGGCGTTGCCTGGTGAAACGTTGTTGTAATGCCTCGTGTAAGAAGGAGAAATGCGTACCATCACGTTTCCGACTTTGTTAAAGGTCGGATTGTAGCCTATCGCGATTGCGGTTTATCGTATCGCGACACTGCCGCTCTCGTTGGTCGAGATCCAATGACTGTTAGCAGAATATGGAATCGGTGGGTTCAGGAGGGCAATACGGAAGTCTGTGCTGCATCCCAACGGCCTCGTATCACTAGCAGTCGAGATGACAGGCATCTTATCCGCATGGCTGTAACGAATTGTGCAGCCACGTCTCGATCCCTGAGTCAAGAGATGGGGACGTTTGCAAGACAACGACCATCTGCACGAACAGTTCGACGACGTTTGTAGCAGCACGGACTATCAGCTCGGGGACCGTGGCTGCGGTTACCCTTGACGCTGCATCACAGACAGGAGCGCCTACGATGGTGTACTCAACGACGAACCTGGATGCACTAATGGCAAAACGTCATTTTTTCGGATGAATCCGGGTTCTGTTTACAGCATCATGATGGTCTCATCAGTGTTTGGCGACATCGCGGTGAACGCACATTGGAAGCGTGTATTTGTCATCGCCATACTGGCGTATCACCCGGCGTGATGGTATGGGGTACCATTGGTTACACATCTCGGTCACCTCTTAATCGCATTGACGGCACTTTGAACAGTGGACGTTGCATTTCAGATGTGTTACGACCCTTGGCTCTACCCTTCATTCTGTCCTTACGAAACCCTGCATTTCAGCACTATAATGCACGACCGCACGTAGCAGGCTCTGTACGGCCCTTTCTGGATACAGAAAATGTTCGACTGCTGCCCCGGCCAGCACATTCTCCAGATCTCTCACCAATTGAAAACATCTGGTCAATGGTGGCCGAGCAACTGGCTCGTCACAATACGCCAATCACTACTCTTGATGAACTGAGGTATCGTGTTGAAGCTGCATGGGCAACTGTAACTGCACGCGCCATCCAAGCTCTGTTTGACTCCATGTCCAGGCGTATCAAGGCCGTTATTACGGCCAGAGGTGGTTGTTCTGGGTACTGATTTCTCAGGATCTACGCACCCAAATTGCGTGAAAATGTAATCCTATGTCTGTTGTAGTATCATCTGCATTTCTTCTTGGTGCAGCAATTTTAATGGCCCGTAGGGTATATCCTCCTTTAGTATTTACAACAGTCTGCCGATGCTGAGGCAAGTTTCCGGTTCAGCAACTGCAGAAATCACATGGTTTTGAGGCGAAGAATTCATCGAGCTACGTTCGGAGCCAATTTTCATCCGGGAGGGAAGTTCCTTGAACGTTGTTCGATAGAGAACGGGGAAGGTGAAAATCTGAGGTCGCAAGATCAGGTGAATAATGTGGGTGCGGAATGACTATCCAGCCCAACTCGTCTATAATGATTTTAATCTGTCTAGCACGATGTGGGCGAGCGTCATCGTGGAGTAGCGTCACTTCACGCAGTCTTCATGGTCGTTGGCCTTGGACTGTGGCTGCTAGAAGTCTCAGCTGTTGACACTAAATGCTAGCAGTGAACGTCACGACACCAACCAGTCGCTGATCCACCAGATGCATAGCATTATCTTTTGTGGATGAGCGTAGGTCAATGTACGCGGAGTTGGTGCTTGTTTTGGGCTCAGCCATTCCTTTATTTTCCTTATGTTAGGATAAAGACACCATTACTCTCCACCAGTACCGATACAGTATAAGATTGCTCGGTGTTGTTCACGAGCCAATTAATGACGAGCATGCAGAGATGCACATGAGCCCACCGGCTGTTTTTTGTGATAACTTGGCTTAGAGCAGGCGGTACTCGGACACCAGATTTGTGAACCTCTCCCATTGCATGCAAATGTCGCACGATAGTGAAATGATGACAGTTCGCAACATTTCCCAGTTCTAGGGTGCTGTGACGTGAATCACTGTGGATTAATGCGTTTAAACGATCTTCATCAAACTCCGTAGGTCTCCCTGAACGTGGAGGGTCACTAACGTGAAAATGATCCTCCTTGAAACGAGATAGCCATTCGTGCCATTGTCCCCATACACGGTACAAATGTTTCTAGCTGCCTCCGCTGCTGTCACCCCGCTATTGAACTGACACAGAAGAATGTCCTGATGGTCCAGAACATTATGACCACCGACATTCTATCGATATAAACCTGTCCAGGCGATAACAGCGTCACCTGGCGAGGAATGACTGCTAGTCAGACACACGCACGATGCATGTAGTATCTGTGTGTAGAATGGAGGACGCGGGTGATCTACACTACTGGCCATTAAAATTGCACACCAAGAAGAAATGCAGATGATAAACGGGTATTCATTGGACAAATATATTATACTAGAACTGACATGTGATTACATTTTCACGCAATTTGGGTGTATAGCTCGACATCTGCAATGAGGCTTGACCGTCCAACCCCGACGACCATTGGATGTGGTTTCACCTTGTTTTCAACTTGTGTGTAGAAGACGCTCACCACAGCACTCCTCGAACACCCGACAAGTTGTGCAGTTTCAGAAATTCTCGTGTCGAGCCTCCAGGTCATCACAATCCACCCTCGGTCAAACTCAAATACACTACTGGAGGTTAAAATTGCTACACCACAAAGATAACCTGCGATAGACGCGAAATTTAACCGACAGGAAGAAGATGCTGTGATATGCAAATGATTAGCTTGCTCACCAGATGGTAGAGTTTTGTCAGGACTGGCTCTCCCAAGGCCGTCAGTAATTCCCATGGAATGTTGTCTACTCCCGGGGCCTTGTTTAGATTCAGGTCTTTCAGTGCTCTGTCAAACTCTTCACGCAGTATCGTATCTCCCATTTCATCTTCATCTACATCCTCTTCCATTTCCATAATATTGTCCTGAAGTACATTGCCCTTGTATAGACCCTCTATATACTCCTTCCACCTTTCTGCTTTCCCTTCTTTGCTTAGAACTGGGTTTCCATCTGAGCTCTTGATGTTCATGCAAGTGGTTCTCTTATCTCCAAAGGTCTCTTTAATTTTCCTGTAGGCAGTATCTATCTTACCCCTAGTGAGATAAGCCTCTACATCCTTACATTTGTCCTCTAGCCATTCCTGCTTAGCCATTTTGCACTTCCTGTCGATCTTATTTTTCAGACGTTTGTATTCCTTTTTACCTGCTTCATTTACTGCGTTTTTATATTTTCTTCTTTCAGCAATTAAATTCAATATTTCTTCTGTTACCCAAGGATTTCTATTAGCCCTCGTCTTTTTACCTAGTTGATCCTCTGCTGCATTCACTACTTCATCACTCAGAGCTACCCATTCTTCTTCTACCGTATTTCTTTCCCCCATTCGTGACAATTGTTCCCTTATGCTCTCCCTGAAACTCTGTACAACCTTTGGTTTAGTCAGTTTATCCAGGTCCCATCTCCTTAAATTCCCACCTTTTTGCAGTTTCTTCAGTTTTATCTACAGTTCATAACCAATAGATTGTGGTCAGAGTCCACATCTGCCCCTGGAAATGTCTTACAATTTAAAAGCTGGTTCCTAAATCCCTGTCTTACCATTATATAATCTATCTGATACCTTTTAGTATCTCCAGGATTCTTCCATGTATACAACCTTCTTTTATGATTCTTGGCTATGATTAAGTTATGCGCTGTGCAAAATTCTACAAGTCACCGATGGCTATTAAATTTTCGTCTCCCTTCACTATCTGAATAATTTCTTTTATCTCATCATACATTTCATCAATTTCTTCATCATCTGCAGAGCTAGTTGGCATATAAACTTGTACTACTGTAGTAGGCATGGGCTTCGTGTCTATCTTGGCCACAATAATGCGTTCGCTATTCTGTTTGTAGTAGCTTACCCGCACTGCTATTTTTTTTATTCATTATTAAACCTATTCCTGCATTACACCTTTTTGATTTTGTATTTGTAACCCTATATTCACCTGACCAAAAGTCTTGTTCCTCCTGCCACCAAACTTCACTAATTCCCACTATATCTAACTTTAACCTATCCATTTCCCTTTTTAAATTTTCTAACCTACCTGCCCGATTAAGGAATCTGACATTCCACGCTCCGATCCGTAGAACGCCAGTTTTCTTTCTCCTGATAACGACGTCCTCCTGAGTAGTCTCCGCCCGGAGATTCGAACGGGGGACTATTTTACCTCCGGAATATTTTACGCAAGATGACGCCATCATCATTTAACCATACAGTAAAGGTGCATGCCCTCGGGAAAAATTAATGCTGTAGTTTCCCCTTGATTTCAGCCGTTCGCAGTACCAGCACAGCAAGGCCATTTTGGTTAGTGTTACAAGGCCAGATCAGTCAATCATCCTGGCTGTTGCCCCTGCGACTACTGAAAAGGCTGCTGCCCCTCTTCAGGAACAACACGTTTGTCTGGCCTCTCTACAGATACCCCTTCGTTGTGGTTGCACCTACGGTACGGCTACCTGTATCGCTGAGGCACGAAAGGCTCTCCACCAAAGGCAGGTCAATGGTTCATGGGGGGTGTGGGGGGGGGGGGGCGGGAGGGGGACTTTGGGTTACTCTATTTGAAATATCTACTCTTTGTAAAATTTTAACTAACTATTAATTCGAAATACAATTACCGTTTTTCGGCTCTTGGGTCATTTCGTACTACAGAATTTAATATAATATTCGTTTCTGAATACCCACTCTCTAAAGAGCGGTTGCACAGGCCAAATAATAGTCAAATGCTAGACCCAGAAAGGTAATCTACTTCGCATCTGTTTGCGTTTTTTCCTTCCTCGCGTTGTCGACTACAACTTTCAAGAAAATGATCGCTTACAGATTCTGCTTCTTTAATTAATTCCGTTTATTTGAAGGTCATTTGATGTCATGCTTTTAATACGTGACGGGAGCATATATTTGCTTCAACTATTTTTCTTGCACATGATGAGGGCAATTTATTTTGCGGACGCTGTATTACGAAATCCATAACTCTCTTACCAACATTTATCGGTAAGTCCAGATTTTAATTTTCTTAATTTCGTCCAGTCCGAAGGCAGAGTCACGGCTTTCTAATTCGATTATATTTTAATGTTGGTCAGTCGGAATATGCCTTGAATTGGGCAAAACGCGCGTCATTGATGAGTAAACAAATAGTAATCTCAACATCGCAACCAAAACTGTTTTCTTCTCCTCATCCTACATACTGATTGCTGTAGCACCAAACCATGGAGTGGCAAAACTTTGTAAACTTAATTACGTATGTAGATATTTCATATACAGGTATTGATGAGTGAGATTACGACTATCAAAATTTGTGACATAAATAGCTGTATCGCTCAACTGCATTAATTCACAAGTTTTACAGCGCCATGGACCATAGGCTTAAGTTGTTTTACATAGATTTCAATTTAGTACCTCTTCCCCTACCTCAGAAAAAGGGAGTCTCAACAGACGGACAGAAAGACGTACAAGAAAGTGATCCTCCAAGCGTTCCGTTTTTATCGATTGATGTGGGGCCTACGGAATCCTAAAAAGGTCGGTAAGTAGGCGAAGTACGGATACTAGAATGGTCTCCGAAACAGAAGAAATAGTTTGTCTTTCATATGCAGCATAGGATAAAAAACAAATTTTGCTGAACCAACGGAATTATGACAACAAATAATACGATACAGAAATCAAATTCAGAGCTCACCAATAGCTGACGTCACAGCAGCCATCACGTGTCAGAGTCGACGCTCAGTTTTACAGGTTAATCTTGACCCCTGACTGTCAGCTGGGGAATCTTTTGTCTCTGGTACGGAAACCCGGGGTAATTCCGTTCTTTTTCGCGGCACGGCCCCTCTGAAAATATTTAACGTCCTCTTGTCCGACTCATAAGGTTGCCCAGTCCATTAACTACCGGGGACTGTCTCATCTGCTCTTATTTTTCACAATGTTTCCTGCACACTCTCCTTTCATAAAGGGCCTTTCTGTTTCCTTCCCCTCGTGAAAAAGCACAAAGAGTGTTCTTGCGAGAAACTTTTGTACTCACATTATGCAGCCGAAAATCTTTTTACCGTGATTATGTTAAGCTGCATGTGTTTTTCAGCACTTAACAACAGGAATGTAATTTCAAAATAATTATCTTCAAGTAAGCAGAATGTTCCTTTTGTCACTCCTTACGTCAAAAATATAATAAAAGCAATGTACTCTCATGTTAGGTGGTGCTAAAGTCGTAAGCAGTTAATTGCAATGCTGTGTCCTCAGGGGCTGTACGGTTTATTTTTGCTGCGTCAGTTCTAGCGTTTCGTAGCAGGAAGCCATTAGCCCTTGCTACAGCTCGTCTGAATGGTACGTCTGATAGAGTTCAAGGATTTTCTTCGCCGCTAACGATTCATTGTTGGCCGGGTAGAAAAATTAGCTCTATAGACTGAATAATAAGACACTGGTCGCCCTGGAGCACTGTAGAACTGTTACCAGGCACTCATGTGAACTTTCAACACTGACAACTTAATGGCAGAAAGGAGCTGTTGAGGTTGGATATCACCAACACTACACAGCTGCCCAGTCTGATGGTGTATCGCATACTGTCCGACGTGTTGTAATTGAGCAGACGCATCCAAATGGCTCAAATGGCTCTGAGCACTATGCGACTTAACTTCAGAGGTCATCAGTCGCCTAGAACTTAGAACTAATTAAACCTAACTAACCTAAGGACATCACACACATCCATGCCCGAGGCAGGATTCGAACCCGCGACCGTAGCGGTCGCTCGGTTCCAGACTGTAGCGCCTAGAACCGCACGGCCACTCCGGCCGGCGGACGCAGCCAAACCTGCAGACGGAATGCCGGGAACCCTAGCGTTGACTGCCGCTGGACATCGCTCAGCCTGATCAGCAAATCATCAGAAGCAGCTGCTTCTGTGTTGCCAGATTTCCACGTGTCGGCGGCCTGATACTCTGGCTAGCCTTACCCGAAATGCATACTGGAGGCAGCAGAATCGTTTGGAAATCATCTTCTGATGCCGGGTCCCTAAATTTTCTCACTAGCGTTCCTCGTCGAAATGAACGTCGCATTCCCTCTACGGATTCCCATTCGAGTTCCCGATATATCTCTGTAACACTTGCGCGACATTCGAACCTACCGGCAACAAACCTAGCTGCTGGCCCTGAGTTACTTCGACGACTTCCTGTAATCTGACCAGGTGCGGATCCCAAACGCTCGAGCAATACTCAAGAACATCTCGCACAAGCGTCGTACATTCAGTCATATTTACAGATGAACCACACTTTCCCAGAATTCTCCCAATAAGCTTTCCCCAGTACAATCTTTACATCCTCATGCCATTTCATGTCGTTTTGCATCGTTACGTCCAAATATTTAAGCGACATGACTGTGTCCAGAAGGACCCAATAATGCTGTATATTATTGGTGTGTTTTTCTTACTCATCCGCATTCACTTACATTTTTCTACATTTAGAACTTGAGCTTTCGAAATTTGTTGCTACAGAAGAATGCTGAAGATTAGATGGGTAGAGCACGTAACTAATCAGCAGGTATTGAATAGAATAGAGGAGGAGTATGTGGCACAACTTGACAGGAAGAAGGGACCGATTGGTAGGGCATGTTCTGAGGCATCAAGGGATCACAAATTTAGCCTTGGAGGGCAGCGTGGAGGGTAAAAATCGTATAGGGAGACCAAGAGATGAATACATTAAGCAGATTCAGAAGGATGTAGGTTGCAGTAGGTAGTGGGAGATGAAGAAGCTTGCACAGGATAGAGTAGCATGGAGAGCTGCATCAAACCAGTCTCAGGACTGAAGACCACAACAACTACAACAGAACTAGGTGTCATTCATCACACCAACTAAATCAACTTTGTCGTCCTGCAGCCACTCATCTTCGACGCCATGAACACTCGCCGACGAGCAGAACGCACAGGGTTCTTTCTTTTAAGAAATCTTCGAGCTACTCATGTATCTGGAAACCTATCCCGTATGCTCACACTTTGGTTGATACAATGCAGTGGTGTAACGCGTCAAACACTTTTCGAAAATCTAGAAATATGGAATCTGCATGTTGCCCCTCATCCATAGTTGACAGTATATGATGCTTTCCAGAACTGTGTCGATTCGTTCACATAAGCTTTTCGGTCTCTAGGAAATTTATTACAATCGAACTCTGAAAATATTCTAGAATTCTGCAGCAAACCGATGTTATGGATACTGGTCTGTAGTTCCGAGAGGCCATTCTTTTACCGTTCTTATATACAGGAGTCGCATGGACTTTTTTTTACAGTCTGTTGGGACATCCCGCTGCGCGAGAGATTCGCGATAAATGCAAGCTAAGTAAGAGGTCAGTGCCGTACAGTTCTCTTTCTAAACGACTAGAGACGGTGTTAAACAGTACTAGCGTTAAATATTCTGGAAATGACTAATTATTTGCATTTTGTGGCTAGAGTAATGTGACCATTTGACTTTCTGTGTTTCCGGACAGTTACTCCTAGGTATTTTACAACTGTTAGTGTACTTAGGCATCTATCGCCAGCAACGTAATCGGGCAGTAATTTCTATCTCAGCTCATTTATCTGCTTCATGCATTTCTTCCTACACATTTTGAGCCTACACAGAGGTGCAGAACCAGCGTTCGCTTTTGGAGAGGGATATCCTACTGCCATAGTCTCCCCACCCCCCTCCCTCCCCCCTGTCAGAAATGCCTTGTCGTCATTCCCATATTCAACGTCTGCGGATGAGTACGATTCGGATAGAAATAACAAGAAAATATATAGAAAATAATAAAGCTGAAATAGAAACAAAAAACAGGGTACCATGAAATAAAAGTCCGCAAGGGAGCGGGGATAACATAACTTGGTATGCCACAAAAAAACATTTTTAAACGAAAAATTCACGAATGCATAGAGGGTCCGTCGGAGAACAGAAGGTCTGAATAGTGGATAAGGGGCCCTTCTGAGAGAATGAAAGTGATATCGGCACATGGAAAAGCTAAAATAAAAACTCTGAAAGTGACCTTCGTTGAACAGTGCGAAGTCTACTAGAGCCCTAACGTCAATAATAATAATAAAAATAAATATATGGACCACTGTCTAGTAAAGTAATTTTGATCAAGAGGCCAACAAGAGAAATCTAAAAAGACAGCGAAACAGCAACGGACATCTTTAGAAATAGAAGGATGAAATATTATGGACATATCAGCAGGATGAATAAGAACAGGCTCACAAGTCAATTCTTTGACATAGCAAACACTACCAAAAACAAGACAAAGTGGATCACTGAAGGACAGTAAGGAACTAGGAAACACACAAGACAACTTAAACAATCGAGAACAGTTCAGGAACATCATAAAGAAAGATACACTTAAAGAAAAACACTCTGTGTGTAGAACAGGAAATAAATGGTAGGAAGAACACAAGAGAGGGCGCAGAGAGTACATGAAAAGAATTTGGGAAGAACGAAGGAAGAAGAGGATGTCATGACTACTGAAGTTCAATCGTTCCATTAAAAGGTAATAATCGAAAATAATAAATAATAATAATAGTAGTAATTTGTTTAGTTACCATAAAATTCGCTGCCTGACGAAAAAAATTGCAGTGCCCAGAAAGGGAGCAGGAAACGGATTGATAGTTAACGGGTTGGAGGGTATGTGATGTTACTGCAATATCGAGTCAAACTTCGCACTTTGAGTCCACTTGTAAGTGTGACGTTTCACCGCGTCTGGCCTGTGCGCATGCGCTGATCCGGTTGGGGAGGTTGTCATAAAGCAGCTGTATCCTCTTCTTTGACAAGCTGCCCCGTCTCTGTTCTAACTGGTCCTCGGTATTTTTGATACTGGGGCTGGGATGAGACTGCCGTCCGAGCTGGTCGCAGGAATGCTCTCTTGAGAACCGATCTCGAGATTTGCTGGCCACGCGAATATCTCAAAATCACGCAGACAGTTCGAGGAGACACATGCCATGTCCTGTTGAGAAATGGTACCAATTCACAGTCGCATGAGACGTAACACGTGAGGACTCAGGGTTTCCCTGTGTCATCCTGCCACCACTAGACTGGCAGCTACCGGAGCACGGAATTACTTTCCAATGCCTAGGCTGCCGTCGACAACACAGCACAAACGGCTGCTTTTTCTTGTGTACATTAATGACCTCTCGTCTGTTACACTGCCAGATACTAGTTTTATTTTGTTTGCAGATGATACAAAGATTGCAATAAGTAGCCAGTCAAGTACATATTTAGAAATGACTGCTAATCAAATTTTCACTGGCGTTAATAAATGGTTTAAAGCTAATTCACTGTCATTAAACTTGGAAAAGACCCACTATATGCGGTTCAGAACCTGTAAGAGATTTCCTTACAGCATGTGTTTAACATGCGAATACATACAGACTGAAGAGGTTGACAGTGTGACATTCCTGGGATTGCAACTCGATAATAAATTCAGTTGGTTCAAATGGCTCTGAGCACTATGCGACTTAACTTCTGAGGTCATCAGTCGCCTTGAACTTAGAACTAATTAAACCTAACTAACCTAAGGACATCACACACATCCATGTCCGACGCAGGATTCAAACCTGCGACCGCAGCGGGCGCTCGGCTCCAGACTGTAGCGCCTAGAACCGCGCGGCCACTCCGGCCAGCAATTGAGTTGGGAAGAGCATACCACAGAATTGGTGAAGCGCCTGAACAAGTCTATATTTTCAGTGAGAATGATATCAGCTGTAGGAGATATAAGTATAAAAAAGCTTGCAGAATTAGCTTAATTTCATTCTATTGTATCAAATGTGTTCATATTCTGGGATCACTCCTCAACCGAGCAAAAGTTTTTAGCGTGCAAAAGCGTGTCATAAAATTCATTTGTGATGTAAACTCAAGATCATATAGAAATCTACTCAAGAAATTTTGTATACTAACAACTGCTCCTCAGTATATTTATTTCTGAATGAACCCCGCGCGTGTTAACCGTGCGGTCTGGGGCGTCTTGCCACGGTTCTCGCGGCTACCCCCGTCGGAGGTTCGAGTCCTCCCTCGCGCATGGGTGTACGTGTTGTCCTTAGCGTTACTTAGTTAAAGTTGGACTAAGTAGCGTGTAAACTTAGGGACCGATGATCTCCGCATACGAACTTACCACAAATTAAAAAACAAAATTCTTAATGAACTTTGTTGCAAGTAATATGTCTCTGTTACAAACCAATAGCTCAATACATAGTGTCAATACTAGGCATAACAACAACCTACATAATGGCCTAAATTATCTTGGTCCGAAAATGCGTCCAATACTCAGGAATACTCATTTTCAATAAATTGTCAGCTACCACTAAAAACCTGGTTTCAGATAAAGCGTAGTTTAAACAGAGTTTTTGATAGGCAACTCCTTCTATTCTATAGATGAATATCTTAACAGGGACTGTTAGACCAGCTTAAGTAAAAAAGTCTGTTCGATTTCAATTTTGACAGCACTTTGTCACAACGGTCAAGATAAGGTATTTTATGTAAGATAAATTTATCAAAAGTGCATAACTATGTAAATATTAGCAGTTCCACCACGCTATAATGTATTCACATGTTTTGACAATCTTTTGACAAATGAGCAGGGTAGTGAGTATTATATTCAGATGTTTTATGTTTTATATATTTTAGATTTTCTGACTTGCTTCACATCCACGAGAACCATCTCATTTTTGGGTTTATGGAGCGAAAACAATATAATCTAATCTAATCTCTGCATTTGGAGTGGCGCTATGACCACGAAGCATGGAATGGCGTCGCATTGTGTTCAGTGATGAGTTGGGGTTCCGCGCTATCCCGAATGATCACCATGGCCGTTATTTCAGCAACTCGGAGAGAGATTCCATTCACCCAATTTTCTGGAGAGACACCGATGTTACTCCTGGTTTCGTGATGTGGGCAGCTATCCGGTATAGCCCTGTGTCATGGTAGGGTGTGATTGGAGGAAACTCAGTTTACAGAGAAACACTCAATATTCTTCTAAAAACACATTAAGAATTTCTTCTGTTGCAGTCTTTGTCGTGGCATTTATTACACCCTTTACCAAAAGTATTGAGCACCCTAGAAATTTTGCACGTTTGCAATACACAAAACAGTAAATAAACTCTTTGGTTTAAAAAGTAGTATGTGGGCATCGGAAAAGGCCATAAATAATGATACACCTCAAAGCCAACAATAAAATATCTGCTGTAATAAAATGTGTCATTTGAACGTTTTTCGGCGTGCTAATCAGTTCGCCACATTCGCTCATTATGGACACATATCACTGATATAGTGCTATTTCGCTGTTTAGATCTGTGGCATCTGTGATACTGCTGCATTACGCATACAAGAAACGAACTTTGTTCAGAAAAACGAGCGCAGAGAAAGATTTTGCATGAGCAAGGGAAATCGCAGGTGGGGATTTCCAGAACAGTGAAATGTTCACTGCAATCTGTACAATATGCAACTGAACGATTCGCCATGAGCGGGTCTCATGTTAATAGGCCCAGAAACGGGTGCAAACGGATCACAACAGACTGAAGGACCGAATGATATTGAGAGAGTCGTCAAAAAATAGTGAGAAAACCTCTTTAGATCTCACCGCTGAGTTCCTGAAAGTTTTACCAAAACAACATCTGTTCGCACCACTCTTAGACGACTTCAAGAGGCTGGTTCAAAAGGCCGTAAAGCTGGGAAGAAGCCATCGTTCTCTGACAAGAATTGCAGGGATGGTATAAGTGAGCTGCAAAACACCAAACGTTCACCGAAAAAGATTAGTCAAATATCGTGTGGTCTGAGGAAGCAAACATTCAGGAAGTTTTGCCAAGGAGATGCACTAACAACACATATCAACTTGAGCAGAAAAGAAAATGTATTACTTTAAAAGCTCATGAAAGAATTCATTACGGTATTTATTCACATTTCAGACTTTTGGTACACCGGGTGTGACCTATGTACGTCGCCGGATGGGCGTGGTATGTAACCCAGAGTATGTACTGCAAAACATGGCGGAGGGAGCTACATTATCTGGGTTGCATGAGCGCTGCAGGAGTGGGACAAATGGTCCTATGTGAAGGCCGCGTGGATTTCACAAAGTACACAGACCTTCTAGAATCTGCTTCACTGCTCTCTTTTATAACCCTTTTTGTCGATACAAACATGGGTGGCGTTAAATTCCAGCACGATAACGCAACCTGCCATAAATTTGTCCGCATAATGACATGGCTTCGGGAAAACAGCATCGATCTTCTGGACTGGCCTGCCCAATCACCGGACCTGAACCCCTTAGAGCATTTAAGGAGTTTATTGAAGAGCAAAGTCAGGCGACACACAATAAAGTCAAAAGAAGAATTAAAACCACCTCCGCCGAAAGTGGAACGCCGTGAGTGCGGAAGATTGTAAAAAGCTATTGTATTCTCTACCAAAAAGAATTTCTGCTGTAATAAGGGCAAAAGGTGGACCCGTATTTCTGCTGTAATAAGGGCAAAAGGTGGACCCACTCAATATTGATTTTGTGTTACTAATAAACATTATAACCTCGAACATATTGTTTCTATTTATTTAATCTTCTTATTTCTCACAACACTCAAAGTTGCCTTGAGTCCTCAATGCATTTGGCCAATGATGTATGTCATTGGTATCATCCGAAAGAAGTATCAATTCTGCTTGATGAATATGAATGATAATGGAAAGTTTTATTTATTATTTATCGTATGACATACATACAAAAATTGTCATTACGATGCAAAGGAATATATATATATATATATATATATATATATATATATATATATATTGATAAGTATGGAGGTGTGATTACACATGTCAATCACATCGCGATTACGGGCAGCATGGGTTTACGCCTGAGCCTCAGGACGTGCGCTAGCAGCGCATGTCGGGTGTTTCAAGCGTCAACTTCGCGTCTCAATATCTCGGGATGTAATGGGAATATTGCGATGCAATCAACGCCATTGTGTATGTGCTTTGTCATGCTATGGATTGCTGAAGAAAAAATATGGGAGGTCCATTTAAAAAAAGATAAGTTTGTGTCAAAAAACACGTATGCTTTCGTTTTAGAATGTTTCCAAATATGTACATTCATGGGCCCCAGCCCTACATTGATACCGGTGAAAGTCGTTGTCCAGTAGCTGTTATTGTTCCAGAGATATTTTGGGTGGACAAGATAGCTGGGACACCCTGTATATATATATATATATATATATATATATATATATATATATATATATAGTTCCCTAGCCGAGCCTCAGGTACAGGGCGGGTCGCAGGTGGCGGATAGCGAACGATCCATCAGATATGGTGGACAGCTGCGAATAAGGGGAAACCCAAATAAGCAGTCCCGGACCGAGGCGGCAGCATCACGAGGGTGTGGGAGGGTGACTTTTGGCAAGGGTCACACTCATTCAAAAACCACAGAACCCGAAGACGTTGCTGTGTCATGGCGAGTAAGTGCCGCCATTACAATAAGCACTGTCAACACCCAAATCCAGGACGCGTCTGAAGTGGGAACCATCGGCATCCTGGTCAGCGTCTGTTCACACAATGTGCGGCTGGTCATAATGCGCCAGGAACTAACAATCCCTGGTCTAAACACCCAGTGGAAACACTGGACCAACTTGATTACAAGCAAGTATGACTCGTGCAAGTAATAACAACATTACCCCAGGTGGTAACCAATCCACCCATCAACAGATGGCAACCAGGAATTCGGATTCTGGGGAACCTGGACTTACACGATTACACCAGAGAAAGTCGGAGCTCTCTGGCAAACTTCCACTTAAAACACCTACATACATTGGAACCTTTAACATAAATACATTAATCCAACCGGGAAAACTTCTAAACCTTACAACAGAACTTGAAAAGCAAAAGATAGTAATACTAGCTTTACAGGAGACACGTTTTACAGATGAAGAAACATCAGATTATGGCAACTATCGCATCTTTAAGAGCAAGACGGATAAACGAATCGGAAGAGGAGCCCCCCATCTCGGGATGGCGTTTATCATACACAAGAGCGTGCTCAGCTCCATCAAGGAAGTTACTCCCGTAAATAATAGGATAATGACGATGCGCTTACAATGTGCCAACAAAACATACACAATGGTTAATGTTCATGCTCCCACAAACGGAGACAACAAGAAAAACCCCATAGAAACAGAAAAGTTCTGGGAAAATTTGGAGAATATAATGGCCAAGATTCCAAAAGATGATACAAAAGTTCTACTCGGCGATTTTAATGCCCAAATTGGTAGAGAGAAAATCCACCAAAAAACCGTAGGCAAATATCCTGCACATAAATTTACCAATAAAAATGGTACAAGGCTCGTCGAACTATGTAAGCAGAATAACCTGAAGATAATGTCAACATCTCTAAGAAAATGTCCAAGAAAACAAAAGACATGGAGATCTCCTATACAACAAATTGGCGAGTTTCAAATAGATCATGTGGCGATTTCATACCCAGTACAAAAAGAAATTTACGACGTCCAAGTACGCAGAGGAGCAAACATTGATTCAGACCATTACCTAACTAGAATTAAAATCAAGTTTAGAGCACGAAGAAGTCATCAGAAGAAAACAGAAATACAGAAATATGACACCAAGAAGATTAAAGAATCTAAAGTAAAAGAAGAATGGGAGAAGGAAAAGGCAAACACATGGGAAGAATTTCATTCTAAAATCACGCGAATAGCTAAGGAAACTATTCCCTTGAAAAAGATATTCAAACACCCTTGGTGGGATTCAGACTGTGAAAATGCATTGGAAAGGAGAAAAAAGGCATTTCAAGAATATAACAGTAAAAAATCACAAGAAAGTCTACATTTATTAAACGAGGTTAGAAAACAGGTTTCAAAATCCATTAGGCAAGCAAAAAGGAAGTACACAAAGGCACAACTGGATGCCATAGAAGAAAATTTCCAAAACTATAATACAAGAAACTTCTACAGAACTTTCGCAGATAAAATACGAGGATATATCCCTCAAAATTTATGTTTCAGAAAACCTGATGGTAAATTAGCCCTAACAAACCAGGAAAACTGTCAAGTATTGGCTCAATATTTTTCTAACCTACTAAATTGCCCAGAACCTAGTTTAAGGTTTCCCAAAGAAATCAGTGCCAACGCTCAACCGGATTCATTACCACCAACACAGGAAGAAATCAAATGTCACATTAAAAACTTAAAAAATAATAGAACATCTGGCGAAGATGGCATTGTTGCAGAGCTATTAAAAAACCTAGGACCAAAGACGTTGCAAGAGCTCACAAAAATAATAACAAAAACATGGGAAACAGAAAAATTACCAGAGGATTGGAAATGTGCCCTTATTCACCCGCTACATAAAAAAGGAGACAGAACAAATGTCAATAACTACAGGGGAATCTCACTTTTACAAGTCACCTACAAAATTCTCTCAACATGCCTGCTGAAAAGAACACAAGAGCAGCTGGAACGCCAAATTGGTGATTATCAAGCAGGCTTCCGCCCCGGTCGCTCATGCATAGAACAAATATTTAATTTAAAGACAATATTAAAACACAAAGCAATTAGAAATGCCCCCATAATTTGTACATTTGTAGATTTTAAGAAAGCCTATGACTCAATTGACCGGCAATCTTTGTCTAACATTTTAGAGGAACTTGGACTTGACTCCAAAACACTAAGGCTTATCAAAGAATCACTGACAGACACTGTATCTAAAGTTAAATTCAGGGGAGAAATCTCTGAACCTTTTCTCATAAAAACTGGAGTACGTCAAGGTGACGGGCTATCTCCACTTCTGTTTAATATAGTCCTGGATAAAGTCATTAAGGAATGGGAAAAAGAATTAAAAAATCAATCCTACTGGAAACCAATCCATCTTGGTAGAACCAAAGACAACGTGGAGATATCTTGTTTAGCATTCGCGGACGACTTGGCCATACTTGCAGATGATGAAGAAATCGCCACCAAACAAATAGAGATCCTTAAGGAATGCGCGGATAAAGTAGGTTTACAAATTTCGTTTCAAAAGACAGAATTTTTCTGTACGAAATTCCATATACACAGTTTGAACACAAAATATGGAAAAATAAATAGAGTAAAACATTTTAAATACCTAGGTGAAATTTTGGAGCCAACCGGAGGAGAGAAAGTTGCACAGAAGATCAGACAACAGAAAATGAAGAGAGCATATGGTATGACACATGAAATATACAATAAAAAATGCATCTCCTCGAACACAAAAATCAGACACTACTGCGCAGTAATTAAGCCAGCAGCACTATATGCTAGTGAAACGCTCACACTCCACACAAAATGTGATTTAGAAAAAATACTAAAAGAAGAACGCAAAATTATGAGAAAGATTTTAGGTCCAAAATTAACAGAAGAAGGATACCGGATACAATCAAGAAGAACCACAGAAACTATATCAAACCTGGCAGCAGACATAAGAAGGCGAAGATTAAAATTTTATGGACATGTCACTAGACTTCCCCCCACACGACTCACCAACAGAATTCTCACTTACATAGAAAAAGTCAAATCAACAACACCATGGATTAGCCAAGTAAAATTAGATTTACAAAAAGCAAATATTGAACTTAAAGATGTCAAAGATAGAAAAACTTTTAGAAATAAGGTGGAAAAGTGGATTGTATTGTCGGAGAAGGAAGCACTAAAGAGACCAGGAACAAAATGGACAGAAGAAAGAAAAAGAAAACATGGAGAACGAATGAAAGAAGTATGGAAGAAACGACGTCAGAAAGCTTTGCGTGATCCTTCTGGGTCCATTCGCGATAAGTAAGTATATATATAGTTCAAATAATGAACTAGTGAATAAAAAGTATTTCTTATACATGCAAGTGGTCAATGTGATATGATATACAGAAATATGACATGTATCATGCGAGACTAGACGCTATTGGTTACACCTCGATGACCAGTTCTTGGTCGCACTTCATAGCTCCAGGTGTAGCTTCTATGAAGTCCTCTTCTGATCCGCAGAATTTCCTAGTAGGGCACGCTTTTGTGATGTGGTCCACAGTTTGCTCAGCTGCTTCACAGTCACAGCTTGGGTTACCAACGAATCCCCATTTGGGGCTCCCTTTGTGATTTCTCCCCGTCGAAAAAAATTCTCTCTGCTTCTTCGTCTACGTGGGTATGTAACCCACACTGGGTTATATACCTCGCCTATCCGGCGACTGACATAGGCCTCACCCGGTGTACGAAAAGTCTGAAATGTGAATAAATACCATCGTGAATTGTTTCATCAGTTTAAAAATTAACACGTTTTGTTTTCTGTCGAAATTGATATGTGTTGTTAGAGCACCGAGTTGACAAACCTTGCATCTAGTGTGGCCACTTCGGATAGGGTTGAACTTAACCCAGTCCTTCCTAGCAAAGTCAAACCCTTTTAGCGCTTTTGAGGGGTCAGTTATAAGGTGATAATTACTGCCTGAATTCTCCCATTCCTTTTTCCAAGCCCCTGTAAAATTGAAGGCGTCCTCTTCTCTTATTTAGCTGTTATTCCATACCGGGTTTCCTGACTTCAATCGGAACTGGTTCGCCCACATATGGCTGAAATATAAGCATCAGTGTGTATTACAGCTGCAGGCAGTCAAGATGGGTCTGGACAAGGTGAAGAGGACTTTACTCGCAAAGCTTTTATTATCAAAGCTACAACTATAGGCGCGTTGCTTGTGAGGTCACTTGCTTACTCCGTAGCACATCTGAAGAAACCGAATCATTGGCCGATCTTTCCGAACTACATGGCAACCAAGAAGACCAGCTTTCAATACGTGTGATTTCTGGCTGTGGGATTACCTCAATGACAGGGTTTATCAACGGGACTCTGACGTAAGTTGGAGGTTGAAGATGAACATAGCGAAGGAGGTACCCAGCTGAGATGTTTTCGCCTGAGATGCTTCTGTAGCAGCTGTCATGCAAGCAGGTGGTCGTCACACTGAGCAATGTCTGTAGCCCGGAACGTAAACATGGCACGCAAGAAACAAGTGTTAATCTCTTCTGTTGAAATTAAAATGTGTCCTTCCTTGGTTTGTCCGTTGTTTCTCCTTCGCATGTCCTTACAAACATCTACATCTACATCTAAATCTACATCTACGTGATTACTCTGCTATTCACAATAAAGTGCCTGGCAGAGGATTCAATGAACCACCTTCAAGCTGCCTCTCCACCGTTCCACTCCCGAACAGCACGCGGGAAAAACGAGCACTAAAATTTTTCTGTGGTAGCCCTGATTTCTCTTATTTTATCGTGATGATCATTTCTCCCTGTGTAGTTGGGTGCCAACAGAATGTTTTCGCAATCGGAGGAGAAAACTGGTGATTGAAATTTCATGAGAAGATCCCGTCACAACGATAAACGCTTTTGCTTTAATGATTGCCACGCCAATTCATGTATCACGTCTGTGACACTATCTCCCTTATTTCCCGATAATAGAAAACGAGCTGCCCTCCTTTGTACTTTTTCGTTGTCATCCGTCAGTCCCACCTGATGCGGATCCCACACCGCACAGCAATACTGCAGAATAGGGCGGACAAGCGTGGTGTAAGCAGTCTCTTTAGTAGACCTGTTGCACCCTCTTAGTGTTCTGCCAAAGAATCGCAGTCTTTGGTTTGCCCTTACCCACAATATTCTCTATGTAATCGTTCCAATTGAGGTTATTTGTAATTGTAATCCCTAAGTATTTAGTTGAATTTACAGCCTTCAGATTTGTGTGACCTATCGCGTAATCGAAATTTAGCTGATTTCTAGTAGTCTTGTGAATAACTTCACACTATTCCTTATTCAGGGTCAATTGCCACTTTTCGCACCATACACATATCTTATCTAAATCATTTTGCAAGTCGTTTTGATCATATGATGACTTTAGAAGACGGTAAATGACAGCATCATCTGCAAACAATCTTAGACCACTCCTCAGATTGTCTCCTATGTCGTTAATATAGATCAAGAACAATAGAGGGCCTCTAACACTCTAGATTACTTCTGTTTTGCTTGATGGCTTTCCATCTATTACTACGAATTGTGACCTTTCTGACAGGAAATCACGAATCCAGTCGCACAACTGAGGCGATACTCCGTAGGCACGCAGTTTGGTTAGAAGACGCTTGTGAGGAACGGTGTCGAAAGCCTTCTGGAAATCTAGAAATATGGAATCAATTTGACATCCCCTGTCGACGGCACTTATTACTTCATGAGCATAAAGAGCTAGTTGCGTTTCACAAGAACGGTGTTTTCTGAAACCGTGCTATGTGTCAATAAATCGCTTTCTTCGAGGTACTTCATAATGTTCGAATACAGTATATGTTCCAAAACCCTACTGCAAATCGACATTAGTGATATAGGCCTGTAACAAACGTTTCCCAAAGTTCCATTGTGCTCTGATCAGTCGTTTTTCATGGATGCCCTCTCAGACAGTGAAAGTCTAATTATAACCACCCTGTACTTCGGCTCAGGCTACGGTTTATCATGCGAATGGCACCGAGCACGAGGCGGCTTGTATCCCCCCCCCCCCCCCCCCCCCTGCCCGAGGCCAGGGGATCAGTGGTCGTTAGTGGCGACCCTTTCCGGCGCGCTCGGATATTGTCCGATAATTGGACAGCTGTTTTCACACAAAACTGGAGTGTAGCGGACCGCGGCCCGGCCGGCGGACTCTGCCGGACCAGAGAGCCGAATATAAAGCGGCGGGCTTTAACGCGATTTGCGCGCCTCTGGCGGACGCTGATGCGATTACCGCGACGCCAGCGCCATCTACCCTGGCGGCTCCCGGCCCGGATATGCGCCGCTCCAGAGAGAGAGGGAGAGAGAGAGAGAGAGAGAGAGAGAGAGAGAGAGAGAGAGATGGTCAGTGTACATCGGCGGGTGAGTTCTCTGAAAAGCACGGAGCTGCTATCCATTACATGCCTAATGGTCGCTGGAGCATCCTACCCCGCCTGTCCCAATCAAGACAGAGACCAGTAGCAGTCGTGAGGCTAACGCGCCATTTCCAGGCATCAACTTGTTCACGGGCAGTGGCTGAATGACTACTGATTCTAGCAGTCAACAGATAGTTTCCCCATCATCATTGCCTCTATCCTCAGCCCAAAACTAAAGGGTCCATTTTGCAGTCTTCAGACCAAAGACTGGTCTGATGGAGCTGTTCACACCTGTCTATCCAGTACAAGTCTCTCTATTTATACGCAACTACTGTGCAACCGCCCCCCCCCCCCCGCCCCCTCAGACACACACACACACCTGCGTCAACTTTATCCAGCAAGAAATTATGTAGTCGTTGGTACCTTAGGACAAAACACACCGTGGGATGCCAAACTTCAATTGGGTCAAGGGTGCAGGCTGAGGTGTTCGGCTTGTCTTTGTGTACCTTAGGAAAGGCCATATATGGGCTGCCCCGGCTGCTCTCGTTTTGACACCCTTAATGACGTCACGTGGTGAGCTTGACTCACTGAGAATATCACTCATCTTCCTCTCAGTTATATTCGTAAGATCGATATATATGTGTAAGCTATTGTCCACAGCTGGTTCTAATCCATGCTGCAAGTAAACATAGCAGCCCAGGTTGCAACAACTGAATAAAGCGATTCGATCAACCGTCTAAATATTGTGTGGAAGGAAACAAACTCGGTTAAACTAAAGGAACGAGTCCGTCAATAAAACGCCGAGTAAACCAGAGAAATCAAGTAGAACTTTGCTGTTATGGTTTCCACTCTGGATTGCTTTCCACGCTACTCTATACTGCGCAAGCCCCATGAGCTCTGGATGGCTACTGGAATCACTGAAATCTACATCCGTTTGAACCAGCTTACTGGTTTCGACCTTAAGAGTCTATCTACCATTGTTACCTCACCCCCTTTCCCACCCTTTCCCCACGCACTGAAGCATCCACAACTCTCTTGTGGTTCCCTTTTTAGGTACTCCACGTCGACGTCTGCCCGTAGATACGTATCGTAGGTAGGATTTCGGGCTTTACTTCCCGACGTGACAGCGACGACTCTCCGATGAGGGGCGGACCTTGTGTTTTGCTATTACTGCGAGTCTTGTAAATATCGCTTTTATTTAGTAATTTGCCCGGCTAAAGCTCTCCCCTTTTATGATTAAGACAGCCTGCGCCACCTTTCGGAGGGAGTGGGGACGTCAAAGAGTCACAAAACTTTATATTAAGCAGTCCGTAAAACACGTAAACGTTCATTTCAGTTACTTTGTTAGTTAATGTCTACGCTTTCCGCTAGATGGTGCTGACTTACTGCTGAATAGCTTTAGTTCCGTAGAACCTTCTCTGATTAGTACTAGGTAAATGAAATCAGTACAACACTCTTGTATTTCACTTTCACTCTATATTCAAGAATTAATATAGTGATGGATGATGGTCTATTTAAAAGGTTCATAGCCTTTTGCCGATACGCACGCGCTCTACGTCCAGATTCGCAACTAATGGCACACGACTCTTTCAAAAGTCCATACGTTAATATCTGAATACCGGTACCTCTGACTTCGCTCGTATCAGCAGATAATTTGAGTTTCTGTAGTCTATATGTCCGTAAAGTTCCAATCTAGCACTAAAGTCCTAAAATCCCTTTAATACCCCGTTGTTACCAACAGTCAGAGATCGTACACTACATCACTTTTAATCTTCGTAGTATTCTAACAGTCTATCATGAATCTTAACACGATAAAGTCCAATCTAATTATTGTCTCTCTGACTGACACGGGTTCCCCGCCCTTTAACGAAACAATCAAGGAAAAAAGGCGGCAATAATGACGATCAGGCCTTTTTATAGGTTTTTCATCACAACAGTTTAACGTCACTGCCTTTTCCATGACGGAGCTTCCGTGGCTTAGACGTTAAACTACTTGCTGATATACTATAATTTTGATCTGCAATTACCGAACTCTGATTCTACACTATTTTCCCCTCTAAAAATTCTATTCTTAATTTTAAATTATTCTTTCTATAGCTTTTATCACTGTAAACTGAACCGAGGTGTTACAGGACAAACTTCTCTCCATTACCACTAGCAAATTAACTATCCATTGATGCCACAGGGCCCGTCTTATCGGCCTGTCTATTTACCAGTCACGTTTTACCACACACACCCCACTCACGTTACAGTCCAATTCAGTTCACGCAGCTAATGCGGCATCATCGTCTTGCAGGCAGTCGAGCTGACCAGCAACGGTTATCCTCCTTGCAGGTCAACTGGTCATTTTCCACATTCATTGGCGAACTCAACTAAAACAAAAATGGTTCAAATGGGTCTGAGCACTATGGGACTTAACATCTGAGGTCATCAGTCCCCTAGAACTTAGAACTACTTAAACCTAACTGACCTAAGGACATCACACACATCCATGCCCGAGGCAGGATTCGAACCTGCAACCGTAGCTGTCGCGCGGTTCCAGACTGGAGCGCCTAGAACCGCTTGGCCACACCGGCCGGCCAACTAAAACACCAAACGATACAAAATACGAGGAGCATTCAATAGATAATGCAACTCATTATTTTTCTCGGCCAGTTTAGATTGAAAAATGCGGAATTTGTTGTGGGTCATCGTGGAATATTGCCGCTTTAGCCCCTGTAGTTTCACGAATTTCCGATAGGTGGCTGCACTACACATAGGCTTCAAAATGGCGTCTGTATAGGAGCTGCGTTCCAAGCAGGGAGTTTCTTTTGGCGGAAAACCAGAGCATCGCAGATATTCATAGGCGCTTGCAGAATGTCTACGGAGACGATGGCAGCGAACAAAAGCACGGTGAGTCTTTGGGCGGGGTGCCAGTCATCATCGTCAATCGATTCGGGCAAACGTGTTCGATATTCCGGGGGCGGTCTCCCGTGCAAAGCAGTGATCGCTGCCGTGTTGGAACGTGTGGACAGTCTCATTCTAGGTGACCCACGGATCAACCGGACCTCTCTGTTGGTAGTGCTGATACACCGTCCGCCACTTGGGTTGCTCAGAGGCTTTGCCTGTTGTGTTCCTCGCCGCAAGACGGAAGACCATACAGAGCAACAAAGGACCATCTATGCAGAAATGCCGCGAGTGTTGCGAGACTGGTCGTGACAATTTTGTGTCAATATCGGCACAGGCGATGAAACATGGGTTCGTCACTTCGAACCGGAAACAAAAGAGCAGTCCATGGAGTGGCGCTACGCCACCTGTCATCCGAAGAAAGAGTTCAAGGCCACACCCTCAGTTGGTAAAGTTATGGCGACGGTCACCTAGGATACTGAAGGGATAAATCTGTCTGCTGTCCTCCCTGATGGTGCAACGATCAGTTCGAAACTGTATTGTGCAAACTTCACAAAAATGCAAACGAACCACTCCTTCTCCATGACAGTGCAGGGCATCATACAATTCTGCGCATCCGAGAGGAGGAGCTCGCAAAATTTCATTGGACTGTTTTTCCTCATCCATCCCTCGGACCGACATCGCATCTTCCGACTTCCATCTGATTGGACAAAAAAAGAATGCTCTTTGCGGTGAGCAGTAGTGGCGTATGCCGAGGTTATTAACGCAGCAAGACGTTGGCTTCGACGTCCACCAGTAGGGTGGTACCATGCGAACATACAGGACCTCCCAGTAAGGTGGAGTAAGGCTGTCGCATTGAAAGGAGAGTATATTGAAAAATAAGCTTTTGTAGCCAAAAGAATAGGGAATAATATGGTATACTGGAATCCTGAATAAAACCACAATGTGTTGCATCACTTATTGAACGCCACTCCTAAATTAGTTTTGTGGCGAGTCCAGTATGTTGCCAAACAGCTGCATAGAGGATATCCTTTTCGGCCCCAAGTTACCGGACATGTAACGAACAGTATCTAGGGACTCCTCTAGCTGAAACAACTTCATTTAATATTCAAGGTGGTTTTTCTGTAAAAATATGTTCTGATACTTTACTTTCAAATCAGCAGGGAGTAAATTTTCATGCTACAACCTTGCCATTCAGGCATTAGTTTGAGCCCAGTGACTCCCTTAGATAGAGGGGTAGGAGGGAGAAGGGGATAGGAGGGCGTCAACACCTCACCCCTCATTCTATTTGTTGGTATTTTAATGACTAAAAGACTACAACAAACCTAATGCATGTATTAATCACTTATTTATTTCTTAAACGTAATCTGATTAGGTCCATCAGACTCTCTCTTACACTGGGCCAGAGTTTGACAAACAGTATTTTTTTCGCTTCATAATTACCCAATAAATAAGAAATTAATATCACAAACAGTATAAAAATGATTTGAGTTTCTACAACGACAATGTGAGTAAATAATACTCTCTACGAACTTACATAGTTAATGCTGTAGTACTGATGCTGCTGCTACTAACAGTGTTAATGGTAATAATAATAATAATAATAATAATACTTCGACCACCAAAAAATACAGAGGTATGGAAATTAAGAAGCAATGAAGAAGTTCATCGCAACATAGAAAACATAAATGAAACACTACGTAAGAGGCGACTGCTATTTTTTGGACGCTTATACAGAATGAACAGTAACAAGTTAACCAAAGAGATTTTTTAATATCTTTGAGACAAGAAGTCAACAATAGCCTGGATTCAAGAAGTTAGGAAAGATTTGGAAAGAAACAGCATAAGTGAAAAAGATGCAACAGAAAGACAGAGTTTCAAGAGGAAAGTGTTAAAAATGGAAGGATTCAAAGGCAGAAGGAAGAAGAAGACAAGGTCATAATGGTCCGAGGAGAGAAAAAGGATACAAAGTGAAAAGATGAAAGAATACTGGAGGAAAAGGAAAGAACAACAAAGAAGGAAGCAGTGAAATTGGTGCGTGGTCTTTAGATGACCCAAACTAAGAAAGAAAAAAAGAATAATAATAATAACAATAATTATAATAAAACAATATTGATAGTGGTAGATATAAAAAGAATTTATAAGTGTAGAAAACGAAAGTTTTCTGATACAGCGTGTTTTGGGGAAACGAAGCTTAAGGAGACTGTGGGAAATGAGGAAGATCTGATTGGAAAGAAGGATGTACAAAGGTAACGAGTGTGGGACTATTGTATTAATTTTTCTTGCTTCAGTAGATATGCCTTAACTGTCTTCTGAAGCTGGAGATGTTATTCATTTGTCTAATATAACGCAGCATATTACTCCAGAGCCGGTTTCATGGTACTGTGAACGACTTCGAGAGTGGCTGAGCGATGGTGTCGAACGGAAAGGGTTTTTCTCTGCGTTGATCAGATAGTAGAGGAGATACAGTGTGTATAAATCTGTGTGCTGTGTGCATGCAACCGGGACGGGTGTTTAAAATCTGGGCAAGACATAGACATAACGAACAGAGGCATTAATAACCTCCTCAAAGCGCTGTGAGCTCTCTGAGAAAGGCTTTTCAGGATAACACCGCTGTAATCAGTAATTGGAAGTTTAAGTGCTTGTACAAGTTTCTTTTTGCGGGTCAGGAGGGAAGAGCTTTATTTTTATGGAGTATGGAGAGATGCTGATGCCTTCCTGCATACTGCAAATAAGTGCTCAGCGCAATTTATATTTTCATCTATTATTGGGCCTAGACTCTTTACCGAGGGAGAGAAGTCGGTATTAGTCCCATGTAGGTTAAAATGTGGTAGGGATTCCCCATATTTCGGGCTAGTGAGAGCAGAATGCCAAAAAGTACAGCTTGGGGTTTGGATAGGCAGAGTTTTAACCCTATATCCCGCGCCTATTTCGATAGTGCGCACAGGTTGGCACTAGGATAGGTATCTGCAGCTTTATTGGTTTTACATGTAGATACAGCTGGAGGTCATAAGCGTACATGTAATATTTGCAGTAGCACAAAGCTGAGGACACATCATTGACACACAAGAAAAGAGTACAAGAACTAATACGGAACCCTGAGTAAGGGTCGTCTGATAGTATCTGCTTTTTGCCTGAACTCATTCACATTAGTATCAAAAGGAAACTGCTAAATTTCGGTTACACAACTCACACAAATCTAAAAGCTGTAAATCAAACTAAATGCTTAGAGATTACAATTATGAATAACTTAAGTTGGAACGATTACGTAGATAATATCGTAGGTAAAGCAATCCAAAGGCTGCGATATACTGGCAGAACACTGAGAAAATGCAACAGGTCTAGAATACTGTCTGTACTACTTTTGTACATCCTCTTCTAGTGTATTGCTGCGTGATGTGGGATCCATATCAGATAGGATGGACGGAGGACATCGAGAAAGTTCAAAGAAGGACAGCTCGTTTCGTATTACAACGAAATACGGAAAAGAGCGCCACGGATATGATACATGAATTGGAGACAACCATAAAAAAACAGCGTTTTTCCTTGCGGTAGGATGTTCTCGTGAAATTTCAATCACCAAATTTCTGCTCAGAGTTTGGAAATATTTTATTGGCGGCCATCTACATAGGGAGGAATGATCATTATAATAAAATGTATGAGAAATCGGAGCTCGCACAGAAATATTTAAGGGTTCACTTTTCCTGCGCAGTGTTCAAGAGTAGGACGGTAGAGAAATAGCTTGAAGGTAGGTCTATGAACTGTCACAGAGGCATTTAATTGTGAATTGCAGAGTAATCATGAAGATGTAGAGGTGACTTGATGGCACTAGCCATGACCCATTGCTGACGAGACGTCAGGTATTGCGAAATCACTGAACTGCATTTACCGAGAAATTTAGATTACTGAGTTTGTCCAGTAAAATGTCGAAGTTGACAGTGCCAAAGACTTTTGCTGAATTCTAAGAGGCTCTTGACAGTCGCCTCTTGTGCATCCGCGGCAGGCTTCAGGTCATCTGTTATCTTTATTAAGACAGATGTCGTGTTGCGAAGTTTACGGAAACCTGATCGGTGTTCGTCTAGAAGCTTCACGTTGGTATCATTGTAATTCGTTTGAACCCACTGATGAACAAAGCACAATCGATCAAACTGCTGTCTTCGTGAAGTACGAGGTGCATTCAAGTTCTCCGATTTTTTTTCTAATTAACTACTCACCCGAAATCGATGAAACTGGCGTTACTTCTCGACGTAATCGCCCTGCAGACGTACACATTTTTCACAACGCTGACGCCATGATTCCATGGCAGCGGCGAAGGCTTCTTTAGGAGTCTGTTTTGACCACTGGAAAATCGCTGAGGCAATAGCAGCACGGGTGGTGAATGTGCGGCCACGGAGAGTGTCTTTCATTGTTGGAAAAAGCCAAAAGTCACTAGGAGCCAGGTCAGGTGAGTAGGGAGCATGAGGAATCACTTCAAAGTTGTTATCACGAAGAAACTGTTGCGTAACGTTAGCTCGATGTGCGGGTGCGTTGTCTTGGTGAAACAGCACACGCGCAGCCCTTCCCGGACGTTTTTGTTGCAGTGCAGGAAGGGATTTGTTCTTCAAAACATTTTCGTAGGATGCACCTGTTACCGTAGTGCCCTTTGGAACGCAATGCGTAAGGATTACGCCCTCGCTGTCCCAGAACATGGACACCATCATGTTTTCAGCACTGGCGGTTACCCGAAATTTTTTTGGTAGCGGTGAATCTGTGTGCGTCCATTGAGCTGACTGGCGCTTTGTTTCTGGATTGAAAAATGGCATCCACGTCTCATCCATTGTCACAACCGACGAAAAGAAAGTCCCATTCATGCTGTCGTTGCGCGTCAACATTGCTTGGCAACATGCCACACGCGCAGCCGTGTGGTCGTCCGTCAGCATTCGTGGCACTCACTTGGGTGACACTTTTCGCATTTTCAGGTCGTCATGCAGGATTGTGCGCACAGAACCCACAGAAATGCCAACTCTGGAGGCGATCTGTTCAACAGTCATTCGGCGATCCCCCAAAACAATTCTCTCCACTTTTCCGATCGTGTCGTCAGACCGGCTTGTGCGAGCCCGAGGTTGTTTCGGTTTGTTGTCACACGATGTTCTGCCTTCATTAAACTGTCACACCCACAAACGCACTTTCGACACATCCATAACTCCATCACCACATGTCTCCTTCAACTGTCGATGAATTTCAATTGGTTTCACACCACGCAAATTCAGAAAACGCATGATTGCGCGCTGTTCAAGTAAGGAAAACGTCGCCATTTTAAGTATTTAAAACAGTTCTCATTCTCGCCGCTGGCAGTAAAATTCCATCTGCCGTACAGTGCTGCCATCTCTGGGATGTATTGACAATGAACGCGGCCTCATTTTAAAACAATGCGCATGTTTCTATCTCTTTCCAGTCCGGAGAAAAAAAATCGTAGGCCTTAGAACTTGAATGCACCTCGTAGTAGACCGTTCAGGGCGTTGTGAGCCTGAGTGGCATCCCTGCAAGCTAGACTTCCTTGCAGAGACAGATGTTGAGCGGATCAGCCTATACAGGCAGGCGCATCCAGTTTGATATCAATTGTAAGTGCAGCTACGAAGGTCTCCAGCAGCGTCGCAAGCATCAAGCGGAACAAAATAATGCGCAGTTTAGTATTACTGCGCCATAGGATATAAGTCAGGCTTTGCGGCTTAACAGTTCCTGCACAGTGTCTTCGACGGGGCGCTCCAGTTTTCCTGAGAGGTTTTCAGTGAGAGTAGTCAGCGCTAAAACTCCAGACATCGCAGTTCACCTATCCGTATCTGGTGCTCTGCGACACACTATTATGCTTAAGAGCAGGATGTCACAAGCTAGGAACACTGCACAACGATCTTCAAAGTTGAATGTTTGTGTGTCTCATTGAATCGGTGCCGGCCGCAGTGGCCGAGCGGTTCTAGGCGCTTCAGGTTGGAACCGCGCGACCGCCACGGTCGCAGTTTAGAATCCTGCCTCTGACATGGATGTGTGTGATGTCCCTAGGTTAGTTAGGTTTAAGGCGGGTAGGACGTCAAACGGGCCGACTTGGAGCAGTAGAGGCACCACAGGACATTTCAATTTCCGCTGTCTATACTTTTACAAATAAATTCATAAAACTTTGTCAGCATGACCAGGAAGGATTCAGAATTTACACTCATAGCAGTGGAAGTTTCAAAAGCATAAAGAAGTAATTTTTTTACGTGTGAAATTTCATCACTTTTTCACTTACTAATGGCAGCATTTGTTTCTATAGGTATACATTTCTTCATAAGTAAGACAGATTCTTCGATGAATTTTGCACAGCATACAAACCATACTTAAAGGTGTATGAAACTCTAGAATTTTCCAAATCTATTAAAAACTGTGGTAAAATTTGAGGTAATTAACTATAAAATCTGTGTTTTTTCTAAACATGAAGTTTAAAATATAACAGTTCATTCGTTTTTTCATAAATTAAATAAATTTTAGAGTTTTATACACCTGTGAGTGTGGTATGTATGCTGTACAAAATTCATCGAAGAATCTCTCTAACTTATGAAGAAAAGTGTACCTATAGCAACAAATGCAGCCATTAGTAAGTGAAAAAATGATAAAATTTCGCACGTAAAAAAAATTTATTTTGTTACGTTTTCGAACTTCCACTACGATCAGCGTAAATCCTGAATCCTTCCTGGTGATGCTGATAAAGTCTTATGAATTTATTTGTAAAAGTATAGACACTGGAAATTAGAATGTACTGAGATGTCTCTCCTGCTCCAAGTCGGCCCGTTTGACGTCCTACCCTCCTTAAGTAGTTCTAAGTTCTAGGGGACTGACGACCTCAAATGTTAAGTCCCGTAGTGCTCTGAACCATTTGAACTGAATCGGTGCGTATTTTCGGAATAGAACTGTAATCATTTCAGTAGCTGTGCTTGTAGGTACGGGTGCCTGATGTTTGGGTGGGAATAAAGTCACTGCTCACCCTGATATCGGCGGCATCAGACTGCATGATGTCAACACGTACGTTGGCGCCGAGATGCAGGTACAGTGGCTACAAGCGTAAAGTTGCAGGTGGTACGTAATCCATGGGACTACAGAAAGTATTAGTTTTAAATCCATTTCTAGATACTGGCACATCGACATGCCTTCAACTTCTGCTAGATAAATTCATCATACGAATATTTTTGTGGCCACTGCGCTTAACTGAGCAAACGGCCTTGTCGCTATGGTAACACCGGTTCCATTCAGACCAGCGAAGTTAAACGCTGTCGGGCTGGGATACGTCTCGGATGGCCGATCGTTCGGTCCCTCAAACGCTGTTGGCAAGCGGGGTGCACTCAGCCCTCGTGAAGTCAACTGTGGAGCTAATTGGTTGAAAAGCAGCGGCTCCGGTCACGTAAACTGATAAGTGCTGGGAGACCTGTACGCTGACCACATGCCCCTCCATATCCGCGTCTAGTGGCACTTGTCGGCTGAGGCTGACATGGCCGTCGGTCGGTACCGTTGGGCCTTTCGGGGTCTGTTTGGACGGAGAGAGTTCCACTTAAATTACTAACTCCTTACTTAGACTCCCTGATTAACTCTGCTGAATCAGTTCAAAGAAAACAATGACAGTCCACATCAAAGCAGTTTTCACTGTTATGAAAAACATTAACAAAGCGATTTTCGTCAAAGCTGTGAAGGAAGTCGTAACGCCGGAAATGCATATCCCCCTATTTCCATCTATTGCACTGCAAATATTTTTTCTTATTTTGTTACCTGAAGATATAACATTTCTGTGTCTCTGTATATTGTAATTGTTTTACTATTTGTATATATTTATGCATTTATGTCGATGTATAATTGGTTTGTCTTGTAAATATTATTTGTATTTTTACGCTGGGTCTGGCCTACGGAAAACTATGTTGTCGAACGAATACATCGATAGGTCGTGTGGAGAACCAAAGTGTTTAGGATCTTTGGTAGTGTTAACTCTGTCGCGTGGAGCGCGGGCAGAGGGAGAGTCTGGCTGGAGTAGCGAGTGGAGCAGGTGTGTTGTGTGAAGCTCCCGCGAGTTGCCGCGCTTTCGGGGTTTGGCAGCATGTAATTGCGCTCGACTTGCGATGATAGTTTCTGACATGGCGTCGCGGACGGGAAGCATTAGCTGGCGCACATCAAGAGCCCGTTTCGTCTGGTGACCGTGTCGAGAAGAAGGCGCGCCAACATCCAGCTTCTGCAACAGCGACGGCCGACAATGAGTGACTGTCGCCATCTCCTCGATCGACGGCTTCAAACCTTCAATCAGCCAACAAGGAAGACTGGAAGCACGTAAAGTTTTAGAACTGTATGGCAGACCTCAGCTTTTCAAACTTTTAAAATTGTTGCATCACAAAATTACAGCAACTTAGCATGAACCTTTGTTGTTCATTGTCCCAATTGCATTGCCAAGCAGGGTCCCTTCCTTTTCCGAAATGAGCCCGAGTGTCGTTGAAATTCAAACGCCAGCATCATTCGATTTCACTGCTTTAATTTCAAAGTTCAGTTAAGGTATTCATAGCTGGCTACAATATTTAGATTGCACAAGCACAAATTAAAAGTGCGAGTTTCGTTACCGTATTTTAGTTACCTGTGACTGCAGCTCAGCTTGGTACGTACTAAATTTTACTATTGTTAATTGTTCAGAATCATTTAATTCAAGTTCAAAGTTAAATTTCTTATTTCTCAATTGCGTAGATTCAAGTAGCTTTTGAAATGATTGTTGAGGTAGTCCAAGACTAACCGTATTTTACTGAATTTCGATGTGCTTCAGAAAGAAAGCTCACTATTAACTTCAGTCACTAAATTAACTTTCGATTTTCCGGTTTTAATAATTCTTTTGCTAAATTAAGTCAGAGTGTAGCGAAATTTATTACTTCTGACAAACTTTCAGTTTTCACACTACACGTGTCAACCTTCAGTTGCCACGCTTCTAGTGCTAATTATATGTATAATAACCTTTCTTTTTTCAGTTACTATAGTAATTGCCCTTAGGACTGTCGACCATAATTTCCCCCAAATCTCAAATATCTAATTACCGCTAGTTAATTGTTAACGTAACGGCCGCACATTTACTTTCTTTATTAACTTTACCCCTTTTCAAAATTAATTTCCACCAGTTTCATTTGCATTTTTCCTTTCATTTAGATGTAACCCTTTCCTCCCTCTTTACCGACAAATTGACTTCGCTGACGATTGCTTTTCCCAAATCTCCATTAGGTACACGCGGTTTAATTTTTCACTGTCATTAAGGTCGATAAGTGAGGGGGAGGTTACAAAGTGTCTCTTACATTACCACAAATCCTGAAGTACTTAACAAAAGTTGGTGTACTTTAAAGTGAAGTATGGTCTGGAAAATTAAAGTTTAGTGAGCTCCGGGCGAAAATCATTTTTAATCCTTATACGTGATGTAGAATTATCTAAACTAAACAGTATTTTAAACATAGCTGCACAACAGCAATGGTTCCACGTAACAAAATTATAAACAGCCGACCAGTTGCAATGGATAAAGAATTCTTTGCCTAGGTTTCGACAAATATAAATTTGTCTTCTTCAGAACGTGGCGGTAAATCTCAGATTCTTACACCCTTCTCCAGTTAAATTTAATAAAACGTTTCTTATTATGACAGTTCCAAACATAGCAACCAAAGTGAAACTATAACTTTGGTTGCTACGTTTGGAACTGTCGTAATAAGAAACGTTTTATTAAAACTCACTGTTAAGAAATTGAAATTATCACTTTGGTTGCTACGTTTGGAACTGTCGTAATAAGAAACGTTTTATTAAATTTAACTGGAGAAGGGTGTAAGAATCTGAGATTTACCGCCACCTTCTAAAGAAGACAAATTTATATTTGTCGAAACCTAGGTAAAGAATTCTTTATCCATTGCAACTGGTCGGCTGTTTATAATTTTATTACTAAACTAAACACCTTTTTATCATTTCTCGTAAGTATATCTTGGACTCATTTATCTTCTGTAAAATGACCTGACAATCTGAAACATAGCTCGAAATTAAAGTTTTATGAAAGAAGCCAAAAAAGTGGTTCCTTTAGTTACTTCAGTATAAGACTCTCTCTCTTGCCGAGATCGCTTACGCAAGCCTGTACCATGGCGACTGTCTCGGAGGTGCGCCGGTTCGAATCCCGGTTGTGGATGAAATTTTCTCGTCAATATTTGTCCGTGTCGTACAGTTCCTGGTCATCAATCTTCGGGCCCATACCCTGGATTAGATTCAAAGTTTCTCCGGAGTGTCTCATGAAATGAGGGTTTGCGACACTGTTGACGGTGATCCGTCCCTCGGATGGTGACGTCAAGCTCGCCGACCCCTCGGGAGAAGTAGACCGTGCGCGGAGGCCAGTTTCATCCGCTGCCTTCCCTCATTGTCATCATCGCACCAGGCAAACATACCACTACACAATACACGCATCCATTCCACTCACCTGCGCTTTACAACGAAATGTACAACACACCTCTCACATATCCACAAGGGAAAGGGTCAGTGTGTGAGAAGGAGAACACTTTCACTGACAGACGGCTGAACCCACCCCGTGGGTTATCCCAACCAACAATACCATACGACATTTACGTTTGTTCTATATACAGGGTTATTACAAATGATTGAAGCGATTTCACAGCTCTACAATAACTTTATTATTTGAGATATTTTCACAATGCTTTGCACACACATACAAAAACTCAAAAAGTTTGTTTAGGCATTCACAAATGTTCGATATGTGCCCCTTTAGTGATTCGGCAGACATCAAGCCAATAATCAAGTTCCTCCCACACTCGGCGCAGCATGTCCCCATCAATGAGTTCGAAAGCATCGTTGATGCGAGCTCGCAGTTCTGGCACGTTTCTTGGTAGAGGAGGTTTAAACACTGAATCTTTCACATAACCCCACAGAAAGAAATCGCATGGGGTTAAGTCGGGAGAGCGTGGAGGCCATGACATGAATTGCTGATCATGATCTCCACCACGACCGATCCATCGGTTTTCCAATCTCCTGTTTAAGAAATGCCGAACATCATGATGGAAGTGCGGTGGAGCACCATCCTGTTGAAAGATGAAGTCGGTGCTGTCGGTCTCCAGTTGTGGCATGACCCAATTTTCCAGCGTGTCCAGATACACGAGTCCTGTAACGTGTTTTTCGCAGAAGAAAAAGGGGCCGTAAACTTTAAACCGTGAGATTGCACAAAACACGTTAACTTTTGGTGAATTGCGAATTTGCTGCACGAATGCGTGAGGATTCTCTACCACCCAGATTCGCACATTGTGTCTGTTCACTTCACCATTTAGAAAAAATGTTGCTTCATCACTGAAAACAAGTTTCGCACTGAACGCATCCTCTTCCATGAGCTGTTGCAACCGCGCCGAAAATTCAAAGCGTTTGACTTTGTCATCGGGTGTCAGGGCTTGTAGCAATTGTAAACGGTAAGGCTTCTGCTTTAGCCTTTTCCGTAAGATTTTCCAAACCGTCGGCTGTGGTACGTTTAGCTCCCTGCTTGCTTTATTCGTCGACTTCCGCGGGCTACGCGTGAAACCTGCCCGCACGCGTTCAACCGTTTCTTCGCTCACTGCAGGCCGACACGTTGATTTCCCCTTACAGAGGCATCCAGAAGCTTTAAACTGTGCATACCATCGCCGAATGGAGTTAGCAGTTGGTGGATCTTTGTTGAACTGCCGGCCGCGGTGGTCTCTTGGTTCTAGGCGCGCAGTCCGGAACCGAGCGACTGCTGCGGTCGCAGGTTCGAATTTGTGTGCTGTCCTTAGGTTAGTTAGGTTTAAGTATTTCTAAGTTCTAGGGGACTGATGACCACAGCAGTTGAGTCCCATAGTGCTCAGAGCCATTTGAACCATTTTTTGTTGAACTTTGTCCTGAAGTGTCGTTGCACTGTTATGACTGACTGATGTGAGTGCATTTCAAGCACGACATACGCTTTCTCGGCTCCTGTCGCCATTTTGTCTCACTGCGCTCTCGAGCGCTCTGGCGGCAGAAACCTGAAATGCGGCTTCAGCCGAACAAGACTTTATGAGTTTTTCTACGTATCTGTAGTGTGTCGTGACCATATGTCAATGAATGGAGCTACAGTGAATTTATGAAATCGCTTCAATCATTTGTAATAGCCCTGTACAATGTCCTGCCAAGCACTGACAGTCAAATCAGTTAAAAACAGCATAACAATTCCACAATCAAGACTGCACTGCTGACAGATAGTTTAGCTCTCTCACCTAGCTACTCTGGACACTAAGGAGCACAGTTAGTGGTTGGTTGGTTGGTTGGTTGGCTGACTTGGTTGAAGAGACCAAACAGCGAGGTCATCGGTCTCATCGGACTGTGGAGGGATAGGGAAGGAAGACAAAAAATGGTTCAAATGGCTCTGAGCACTATGGGACTTAACATCTGAGTTCATCAGTCCCCTAGAACTTAGAACTACTTAAACCTGACTAACCTAAGGACATCACATACATCCATGCCCAAGGCAGGATTCGAACCTGCGACCGTAGCGGTCGTGCGGTTCCAGACTGAAGCGCCCAGAACCGCTTGGCCACACCTGCCGGCTAGGGAAGGAGGGAAGTCGGCCGTGCCCTTTCAAAGGAACCATCCCGGCATTTGCCTGAACCGATTTACGGAAATCACGGAAAGCACAAATCAGGATGGCCGGACGCGGGATTGAACCGTCGTCCTCCAGAATGCGAGTCCAGTGTGCTAACTATTGCTTCAGTTCGCTTGGTCCACAATTAGTGAACAGCATCTTTCGAGTTTTTTTTTTTTAAAATGTCCTCAAACGGAATAGAAATGTTAATGGGGAAGACTTGGCCCTTTGCAAATTTTCAAAGTGCAGGGAAATATTGTGAGAAGTACTACATATATTGGCGAAACTATCATTTCCCAGTACAGTAGCCTCTAACTCTTGATTACATTTCTAATTTTAGCTTCCGCGTTAGGAAACAATAGTGACACAAAATTTTAATTCCTATTGTAGTTTTCGTATGCCGTTTAATACTACACTTCAAAGCCAATTTCATCAACTATAACTATATTTTTCACTGTGTTTGAATTCTGCTTTATGCGAATAATTGTGTCGTCTAGAATAAGAATGTAAGTTTTTCATGTAACACGCCCATTATAAAATATGTACTATGTGTTTCTGGTCAAACATACAGGTATATAGTATATACGATGGCTAGACATGAGTTACAGAGACAGTTCCCAAATCGTTGGATTAGACGCGGAGGAGATGTGTCGTGGCCGGCTCGTTCGGCAGACTTGACGCCTATGGATTTTTTGTTTTTGTAGGGATTCGTAAAAGACGTTGTTTATAAAGACGTTCCAACTACACCTGAAGATATGCAAGGGAGAATTGTCGGAGCATGTGGTTCGATAAGTGCCGATGTGATACGGAATACCACTCAATCCATGATAAGAAGGTTGTAGCACTGCATTGATAGCAATGGTCATCACTTCGAACACGTTCTGTAAATGGACGTTCATGCCACCTTTGTGACCTTAGTTGACCTTCACACACCTTACTGTTACACATCATTGAATTCGTCTTGACGCCGCTATGAGAAAATAAGTACCAAATTACAGCATCCCATTTAAAAAAAAAAAAGAAAAAAGGTTGACCTTCATATCTCTGACGCGACCTCACCTGGCAACAAAAAACCAACGTCATATTATGGCCCCCGTTGTCCCATGCAACATTTATGCCACATTACTATCATAATTTTGGAGTTATTCTAGGTGGCAGTAGTTAGTGACTCACCCTATATATTTTACACAAATCCAAGTTCTGGGGTAGGTCTTTGTATGATTGTAATGAGAACACAACGTAAATCACGTAACTTCAATCTGACTGAAGAAAAATTACGATAACGCCTACGGTAAATAAGCCAGCGTGACACACAGTGTAATCCAACAAGAACAAATTCTCCCTTCTGTATACATGCTGTTGTCCCGTGCATCACATCAGGCTGGATAACCAAGATATGATGTGCATTTACATGTGAAGACATAAACAGAACTGTTCATGCCAATCATATCTTAAATGTGAATAAGTGACTTGAAAGCGTGTAAACTAGTCACATCTAATTAAAAAGAAGTTTTGCTGTTAAAATGTCATTTCTCCAATAACTGAGAGGTGCAAGACAGGACGTATTAATGAAGTTGTTCTTTGTAGAGCATTTATGTTTTATATGATAAAACAACAGCCATGAAACTAAAAAAAAACGTTCACTATTTAATGCTATTTCGTTTCTTTCATTAATTTAATTGAAACGATTAAACTGCTTTTGGTATACGGTAGCACTAAAGAGTCGTGGAGCTTGCACTGATGTCCCATGCAGAGGTCATTGCAGAACTATTTCCGTGTTTTAATTCTACTGTTGGTTCAATTGGAACCACTTCTTCTCCTAGCAATTTATTCAAATGTGAAGCATTTCTTAGCAATATTAAAGTATTTTCAAACTGTGGAAAGTAAGTTTGCCTCGAAAGTTCCTGGGCAGCAGCTGTTTCGCAGTCTCGTTATTGCGCTCTGCAACAGCCTTACACTGCAAGGCCACGGTAATCAATAGCAGATCACTTCATATGTCTGGAGAATTTCTGTTGCGTTATATGCGCGCGTCTATGACTAATCATTGCTGAAGATTGTTACATCACTTTATAATATTACTTCTTATTTTGTTCATGGCTGTAATTTTCAGGAGCTGTAGTATTTATTTCACAATAAAATTCAGTCTTCAGTTGCAAATATACTTTTATTTTGCCTTACTGTTTTCGACAAATTAACTTGCCATCTTCAGAAGCAAAATGTGATGATATGTCCAAAAATGTATATATTGCATGCCATTATTGTAAACACAGATTGATAATTTACAGAAAGGTTACAATAATGACATACAATTGGTATATTTTTGGAAATATCATGACATTATGCTTCTATGAAGAAAATACTGACATGTGCTAAACCAGTACTAAGTTTCTGAAGATGACAAATTAACTTGTCCAAACCGATAAAGCAAAATAAAAAAATGTGACTGAATTTTATTCTGTAATGTTATTTTATTTGGGCACTATTCACTTCTTAGACTGTCTGGCCTGCGAAGAATTTTTTGGTTTTTATTTAATCGAATTTTTATCTGGTTCAAAAATTGCAACACCTAAGTTTTTCGCGCTAATTAAGACCATATAAGCATGGTCTGTTCCTAAGGTAATTGTGACCAAAATGCGTTTCTGGTAGCTGGAGCCCAATTTTTTGTTAATAATGCCCTTTGCTTTCTCGTGGAGATATTTCCATAGCTAATTTCATCCCCTAATAAATATTTCTTTATATCTAGATGAGAACTGAAATACCAGTTTCCATAAATTTAGCTTCAAAATTTTTTTCACTCTAACCGAAAAGACAAATACAAATTTTCATAGCTTTGGCTTCATAAATGCTTGCAAAATGAAATACTTCCATAAAAACTTTCATCCACCGTTTCACCTCCACAATGGCTGAATTTACAAGAACAGTGAAACATGCATTTTTTAAATTTCTGACTGAGAAGTCAAATATAATTTTTCATAGATTTAGCTTTAAAATGCTTTCATAATAAAATGTTGTCATAAAAAATCTCATTGCCCTTTTCGCTGCCTTAGGGGTTCAATTTCCAAAAACGCTGAAACACGTATTTTTTAAAATGTAATGGAGAAGTCAAATACCAGTATTCATAAATGCAGCTTCAAAAATACTTCAGTATTTCCAAAAAAAAAAAAAAGCTTACACGGAATATTTCACCCCCATAGAGTTCAATTTCCAAAAACACTGAAACATGTACTTCTTTATTTCTGTCCGAGTAAGCGAATACCAATTTTCGTAGGTCTAGCTTCAAAATTGTCTTAATAACGACTTTTTTTTAAAAAAATCTTCATTTCTGTTCCAGCCGTTAGGGTTGGCATTTTGAAAGACAGCTTGTTAAATGACGCACCCAGTGTAAGCTCCACATTCTTTCCTTAGCGGTTTTGTCTGGGGGATGAATAGTAAGTCAGAAATGACATTGCCTTTTATACAGTATACAGAGACAAAGAGAGCATCTTTAATCAAGGCCGTTTCACCTGGAATACTAATATCCACTGCTATTAGCGAAGTCACTTCCAATGTAAAAGACATCATACAGTTTGATATGGAATAAACCAATGACAGTGATCAAGACTTGTCAATGAAGATACAGTATAAACAATATATGTAGACTGTGGTGGCAGTGAACGGGTTTTGTTCACTGTACAAGATTACATTTGGAGTTGTGGCTTCAACCACAGCTAGGCCGTATAAGGAGTCGGTGTGTTTGTCCTACCTGTATGCGGGCCTCGTTGAGCTTGGTGGTCCGAGCCAGCTCCTCGCGGCAGTAGATGTCTGGGTAGTGCGACTTGGAGAAGGCCGCCTCGAGCTCAGCCAGCTGCTCCTGCGGGAATTACAAGACGTCTCAGCATCACCAGTCCGGCAAGCAGGGAGGCCTGTCGTCAAAGACACTTACTGACTCTTCACTTTCCTCTGCCCCCCACACGTAGTTCAGGACTTCGCAGAGCATGCGACAGAAGGAGGAGTGTAGAGAGATGGGATGGACAACTTGGAGAGCAATGCGTGTAGCAGCTGTGGGGAGAGAGTTTGGTGTGGAAGAACGGAAGTTATGAAGCTGTCAAATGTACAATTTGGTTTTAGAAATGGTTTGACAACTGAACATGCTATATTCTCTTTTCTCTGTGAGGTTTTGGAAGGATTAAATAAAAGGTTGCGAACGCTAGGTGTTTTCTTTGATTTAACGAAGGCTTTTGACTGTGTTGACCACAAAATATTACTGCAGAAGTTGAACCATTATGAAGTAAAGGGAGTAGCTTACAATTGGTTCGCCTCTTACTTTAAGAACAGAAAACAGAAGGTAATTCTCCGCAATATTGAGAATGGTAGTGATGTTCAGTCCCAATGGGGCACTGTTAAGTGGGGTGTTCCCCAAGGGTCGGTGTTGGGGCCACTGTTCTTTCTTATTTTTTAAATGATGTGTCTTCTAGTATTACAGGTAAGTCAAAAATATTTCTGTTTGCTGATGACACCTGCTTGCTAGTGAAGGATCTTGTGTGTAATATTGAAACAGTGTCAAATAATGTAGTTTACGAAATAAGTTTGTGGCTTGTGGAAAATAATTTGATGCTAAATCACAGTAAGACTCAGTTTTTACAGTTTCTAACTCACAATTCAACAAGAACCGATATTTTGATCAGACAGAATGGGCATATTATAAGCGAGACGGAACAGTTTAAGTTCCTAGGCGTTCGGATAGAGAGTAAACTGTTGTGGAAAGCCCATGTGTAGGATCTTGTTCAGAAACTAAATGCTGCTTTATTTACCATTAGAACAGTATTTGAAATAAGAGACAGTTCAACACGAAAAGTAGTCTACTTCGTATATTTTCATACGCTTATGTCGTATGGTATTATTTTTTGGGGTAATTCTTCTGATTAAAAAAGGGTATTTTTGGCTCAAAAACGGGCTGTTCGATCTATATGTGGTGTACGTTCGAGAACCTCTTGTCGACCCCTATTCAATAGTCTGGGAATTCTGACATTCCCCTCACAGTATGTATTTTCTTTAATGTCGTTTGTTGTTAGCAATATTACCTTATTCCCAAGAGTTAACAGCTTTCACTCAGTTAATACTAGGCAGAAATCAAATCTGCATGTGGAATGCAGTTCCTTGACTCTTGTGCAGAAAGGAGTGCAGTATTCTGCTGCATCCATTTTCAATAAGCTACCACAAGAACTCAAAAATCTTAGCAGTAGCCCAAACACTTAAGTCTAAACTGAAGAGTTTTTTCATGGCTCACTGCTTCTATTCTGTCGAGGAGCTCCTGGAAGAGCTGAAAAATTTAGCAAATTCCAGTGTTACATTGTTGATTTTCTTTATTTAAACTTACGACTTGTCGCCTGAATATGTTTCTTATATTTCATTTTATCTGTTTCTACTATCGTGTTATAATTTCATGTATTGACTCGTTCCATGATCATGGAGACTTCTCCTTAATTTGGTCCCAGGGAACAATAAATAAATAAATAAAATAAAAAAATAAAAGACGTACGGAATAGTTCGTTTCCCTCTTCGCACCATAGTGCCTCTCTCCTTCTCTTCACTCATAATCTAGAACATAAACGAATTCATAAAATCAGAAACCCCTTATGTCCAGTACCAGAAACGTTTCAAGAGAAGCTAAAAACGTGATTATCAGAAGATCCAATAACTGAAAGCCGTTGAGAAAAATCCCACATTTTATACTGCAGAGTATGTTATTCTAGATCCAAAAGCTTGCGCATGCCTATAATAGGAACCGAAATATTAATATGTCTAACTACTGGACATGAGCGGTTTGTTCTCAACAGTGTGGGCATGAGGGTTTCTACATCAAATCAATTGCAACAAATACCGTTTTAGTGCGATTTATTAATATATCAACAAACAAATAATGCACAATATGTGCTGCATTGTAAACCATGAGCTTTGGCCTAAACATCCTCCCCGTTCTAGTTTGTGTATTTTCTGTTTTTCAGTGTTGCTTCCTTTATAACATCATATTTCCGTATGTTGCAGAAGCCTTTCCTTCTCTTTCTTCGTGGTTCTGTATTACTCATGTTAGAAATGCTTCAACAATGCTCAATTAATAGTCAAACAATGTAATAATTTAATGAAAACTGAGTGTCATACTACTTTCAATATAGTCATACAACGTTTATGTACAGGGTGATTATAATTAAACTTTCAAAACGCTATAGAAATAAGATCACTGGTCATAATGAAATCAAATTGCAACAAAATATTATCGGAGAAGGGGGGAAATGTTGTCAGAAGAAAAACCAATAATGTGAAAATTTTGTCAATAGATGGCGCTGTATGTGGCGGAATACATACATGAAAACGTCTGTCACCCGCATAACCCACTGAAGCTGGTACAAACACGCCGGGTACAAGGCTTTTCCTCCTTTCGCGTCTGCGACGTTCGCCACGACTGTCTCAATGCAGGATCGCGCTCTGCTTGTAAAGCTGTATTACAAGAATGATGACTGTGCACACGTCGCTCTGCAGAAGTTCCGGACACTGAAGGGTTTAAAAAAGGCGTTGGTTCGATGAATGCCGTGGGTCTGGAGAAAATGATTCGGAAATTCGAAAAGACGGGTTCTTTTGGTGTGCTACCTGGTAGAGGGAGGAAACGAATTGATTCGGCGTCAGCGGAAGCAGCAGCCATAGCAATGCAGGAGGAGACGAGTGGTGGTGTGCTAACGTGTAGTGCACGGAGAACTGCCCGAACAGTGGACATACCCATGAGCACGGTGCGTAAAATCCTACGAAACATCCTTCTTTGCTATCCGTTCAAAACTACCAATGTGCACGAGTTGCTTCCTGTTGACCTCCAGCAAGAGAGACTTTTACTTTAGAATTTATTGCTCGCATGGAAGTGGACAACGGTTGGCCGTGGCAGATTGTGTGGAAAGACGAACCCCACTTCCCTCTGACAAGATATGTCAATACACAGAATTGACGAATATGGACATCGGAAAATCCGCTCGCAAATCAACCAGAAACACTTCACACTGGAAAGGCCACTGTTTGGTGCGGGTTTACGGCATCATTTATCGTGCGGCCATATTTTTTCGAAGAGACAGGTGCTTTCTGTCTTGTTACCTGTACCGTCACTGGTAAGCGCTATGAGTGTCTTTTGCGCAACCACGTCATTCCAGCTCTCCAACAGCGTAGATGTATGGATGGGATCATTTTTATGCAAGATGGCGCACATCCGCACATTACAAATCCAGTTAAGCAGCTGCTGAAGGTACATTTCGGAAATGCTAGAATTATCAACCGCCTTTTCTCTAAAGGCTGGCCGTCCCGTGTGACTTCCGGCTGTGGTTCTATCTGGAAGATGTTGCGTTCAGTGTTCCGACTGCAAACTTAGCTGCATTCAAGGCCGGCATTGCGCAACACATTCTGAACGTGACCTCGGAAACATTTCGATCAGTTGTGGAACGTGCTGTTTCTCCGTTTCAACTTGTTTCAGAAAACGGTGGGCAGCATATTGAACATGTTGTGCGCCAGTCATACGGAAATTAATAATGGGATTTGATTTTGATTGATGCTTTTTATGAAGTTTTTGGCCTCAGGACATTTAAAAACCAATGTGAGTGATGCTTTTAATGCGGTTTTTTTGCCTCAGGACACTTAAATGTCAATTTTTCCCATCCGATGTGATATGACATAACCGTGGTGGATGGTCTTACGTAACTAACAGTAACACACCTGTAAACTCATGCACACTGAGTATTACAGTTTGTCTAACGTCACACTTACACTTTAGGCATTGTTGTATGATTAATTTGTCATTTGTAGCAGACCACTATTAAATTATGATGGTTACAACGCCATCTATTTCTACATTTTGTAACTGTTTTTTTCCTCTGACATACGTTTTACCTCTTCTCCGATAATATTCCGTTGCAATTTCACGTCATTCTGACCAGTGATGTTATTTCTACAGCGGTTTGAAAGTTTAACTTTAATTATAATCACTATGTACATTATTAACTGTCCATTTTTTAGCACTCAGGTACAACAACCCTAGAAAACAAAGTAAACTACCAATGAAATCAACGAGAAAACAACGAGAATGATATTTCCACTCACTAAACGTAGAAATGCGTCATTTCACTCGACATGAGATGTTTCTGAACAAAACGGTAACGTTTACCATCTCATAACACGGAAACCATTAAGTGGACATGAGGTATTCCTATCACAATCAATGTCGCTACCTTCAAAGATACATAATCCGCCATTATCCCATTTCGCAAAATATGTGGATATGAGAAGTTTCTGATTTTATCGATTCAAATAGTAAATCGAAGTTCGAGTTCTTGCCCTGGTACATATTTGTATTCGTTACACGAGGGAGATAAAAATGTATCTTCTACAGTTAATAGCTAGTCCCAGGAAAATATGTTTTGTACATATTTTATTGAGTAAGGCTGGTCAGTTACACATTATGCAGTCATGAATTCCTGATGGCAGAAGAAGCAAGTTTGCGTCGGGACAGCTTTTTCCTTAATATACGTAACCGCTTTTGCAGTACCAACATTGTTTACCAACTATGGCATACGCACACTCCACGAACAGAACTAGCAATTGTACACAAGCACTGAAGTAGGCCTATGAAGATCCGTCGTCGTAATTTATGACTCAAAATAATATATTACTGCAGTGCAGTGATACGCTTTAACGTCAGTAAATGCCGCTTGAAAGGCGTAGAATTTGTAATGACAGCCAATCGGACTGTCCGCGGGTAGGATTATGTAAGTAAGTTATAGACAGTGTTATGTCATGGAATGAAGTTATGGTCGTACATGTATATTGAGACGCACCATAGGAATAATACCAAAACACAGCAAAAATTCTCATAGGCAAGGATGCACTAAACACCTCGATGAAATGTTAACACTTGTCACAACGTTATATATCCAAGCAATACCGCAAAAATACATTCGATTTAAATATGAGTTCCAAGAAACAAAACTGTACGCCTATAAAATCATTTTTCCCAACTGCTGCGTGACAAAAATGAGGAGTAAGGAAGTGTCCGGTAAAGTGGTCACTGGGGTTCTGAAGGCTATGGTGTACTGGCATGGCGTGGGAATTGCTTTAGCTTATTCTCCCTGGGGGGCCCTGTCATGCCGTGAAGCCTAAACTGTTTGCTGTGCTGTGTAATATATGACTCCATAATCGTACTATAGTTATTGAAATTTCGGTCCCGCTATTAGAGAGTATACAATTTCTGTATAATGACATCACTGCGGGCAAAGCGGTCATTCGGCGGTTAGTTCTGCTCACTTCGTGCAGCGGTAAAAGTAGCTGCAGCGGCCGAAAGAAGGTGGCGGCGGCGGTACTTGCAGCATGTCCTTGTTAGAATGATCCAGAAACGGAAAATAAAGAAACAGAAGAAAAATAAAATGAAAGAAAGCAAAAAGTTGCCAAAGAAAAGAAAGGCAGAAACAAGAAGAGTGCGAAGAGCATGAAACACAACCCTAGAAGACCTCGTTTCGACGACAGTGATGGAGACAGAGAGAGCACTTACTCTGAAGAAAAGTTTTCAAATTGAGAACCAGAGGAGCAGTTGCTTTAGTCCGAATTGTGCTCGCTCTGGGCCCACGAATTCAGTACAGGATCTGAGGAACACAGTTTCACTTTCATCTGTGAAAAGTGCGAATAATAAGGTTTTGCATCACGCCAGTTCCCAGAACTCCTGAAGATGGATGTTGACTGTGATAATTCTATCACAGACACAGTACCTTTGACTGTTCAGAGAAGTCACTAACCCGCCCAGAGATGTAAACAACCATGCATGACCAGCGCCTATTATACGGAGGGGGTCCGACAGCTAATCCGTTCCTCTCAATCCACCACGAAGGAGGTATAAGGCTCGTGTTGTCTGTGGTTCAACTATGCCTAGATGGTCAACACCGCGGTTCGATCGCGTCTGCATTGTTACTTTGTGCCAGGAAGTGCTCTCAACAAGGGAAGTATCCAGGCGTCTCGGAGTCAACCAAAGCGATGTTGTCCGGACATGGAGGAGATACAGAGAGACAGGTACTGTCGATGACATGCCTCGCTCAGGCCGCCCAGGGGCTACTACTGCAGTGGATGACCATTATCTACGGATTTAGCTCGGAGGAATCCTGACAGCAACGCCACCATGTTGAATAATGCTTTTTGTGCAGCCACAGGACGCCGTGTTACGACTCAAACAGTGCGCAATAGGCTGCATGATGCGCAACTTCAATCCCGACGTCCATGGCGAAGTTCATCTTTACAACTACCACACCATGCAGCGCGGTACAGATGGACCCAACAACATGCCGAATGAACCATCCAGGATTAGCATAACGTTCTCTTCGCCGATGAGTGTCGCATATTCCTTCAACCAGACATTCGCCGGAGACGTGTTTGGACGCAACCCGGTAAGGCTGAAGGCCTTAGACACACTGTCCAGCGAGTGCAGCAAGGTGGAGGTTCCCTGCTGTTTTGGGGTGGCATTATGTGGCGCCGACGTACGCCGCTGATGGCAAAGAAGGCGTCGTAATGGCTATATGATACGTGAATCCCATCCTCCGACCGATAGTCGATCCCTGTCCGCAGCATATTGGCGTGGCATTCGTTTTCATGGACGACAATTCGCGCCCCCATCATGCACATCTTGTGAATGACTTCCTTCAGGATAATGCCATTGCTCGACTAGAGTGGTCAGCATGTTCTCTAGACATGAACACTATCGAACAAGTCTGGGGTAGATTGAAACGGGCTGTTTAAGGACGACGTGATTCTCTGAGGGATCTACGCCGAATCGACATTGAGGAGTAGGACAACCTGGACCAACAGTGCTTTGATGAACTTGTGGATATAGTGCCACGACGAATACAGGCATGCATCAATGCAAGAGGACGTGCCACTGGGTATTAGAGGTACCAGTGTGTACAACAATCTGGACCACCAACTCTAAAAGTCTCGCTGTATGGTGGTACAACATGCAATGTTTGGTTTTCATGAGCAAGAAAAAGGGTGGAAGTGGTGTTTATGTTGATCTCTCTTCCAGTTTTCCGTACATGTTTCGGAATAATCGGAACCGAGGTGATGCAAAACTTCTTTTGTTGTATATATATACAGCGTGAGTCACCTAACGTTACCGCTGGATATATTTCGTAAACCACATCAAATACTGACGAACCGATTCCACAGACCGAACGTGAGGAGAGGGGCTAGTGTAATTGTTTAACACAAACCATACAAAAGTGCACGGAAGTATGTTTTTTAACACAAACCTACGTTTTTTTTAAATGGAACCACGTTAGTTTTGTTAGCACATCTGAACATATAAACAAATAGTGCCGTTTGTCGCATTGTAAAATGTTAATTACATCCGGAGATATTGTAACCTAAAGTTGACGCTTGAGTACCACTCCTCCGCTGTTCGATCGTGTATATCGGAGAGCACCGAATTACGTAGGGATCCAAAGGGAACGGTGATGGACCTTAGGTACAGAAGTGACTGGAACAGCACATTACGTCCACATGCTAACACCTTTTTATTGGTCTTTTTCACTGACGCACATGTACATTACCATGAGGGGTGAGGTACACGTACACACGTGGTTTATGTTTTCAGTTACGGAGTAGAGTAGAGTGTGTCCCGTCATGTCAGGCCAATAGATGTTCAATGTGGTGGCCATCATTTGCTGCACACAATTGCAATCTCTGGCGTAATGAAATGTCGTACACCGCGCAGTACATCTGGTGTAATGTCGCCGCAGGCTGCCACAATACGTTGTTTCATATCCTCTGGGGTTGTAGGCACATCACGGTACACATTCTCCTTTAAAGTACCCCACAGAAAAAAGTCCAGAGGTGTAAGATCAGGAGAACGGGCTGGCCAATTTATGCGTCCTCCACGTCCTATGAAACGCCCGTCGAACATCCTGTCAAGGGTCAGCCTAGTGTTAATTGCGGAATGTGCAGGTGCACCATCATGCTGATACCACATACGTCGACGCGTTTCCAGTGGGACAAAATGGTTCAAATGGCTCTGAGCACTATGGGACTCAACTGCTGAGGTCATTAGTCCCCTAGAACTTAGAACTAGTTAAACCTAACTAACCTAAGGACATCACAAACATCCATGCCCGAGGCAGGATTCGAACCTGCGACCGTAGCGGTCTTGCGGTTCCAGACTGCAGCGCCTTTAACCGCACGGCCACTTCGGCCGGCTCCAGTGGGACATTTTCGAGCAACGTTGGCAGATCATTCTGTAGAAACGCGATGTATGTTGCAGCTGTTTGGGGCCCTGCAATGAAGTGAGGACCAATGAGGTGGTCGCCATTGATTCCGCACCATACATTTACAGTCCACGGTCGCTGTCGCTCTACCTGTCCGAGCCAGCGAGGATTGTCCACCGACCAGTAATGCATGTTCCGTAGATTCACTGCCCCGTGGTTTGTGAAATCCGCTTCATCGGTAAACAGGTAGAACTGCAACGCATTCTCTGTTAATGCCCATTGACAGAATTGCACTCGATGATTAAAGTCATCGCCGGCCAAAGTGGCCGTGCGGTTAAGGGCGCTGCAGTCTGGAACCGCAAGACCGCTACGGTCGCAGGTTCGAATCCTGCCTCGGGCATGGATGTTTGTGATGTCCTTAGGTTAGTTAGGTTTAACTAGTTCTAAGTTCTAGGGGACTAATGACCTCAGCAGTTGAGTCCCATAGTGCTCAGAGCCATTAAAGTCATCACCATGTAATTGCTGATGTAGCGACACATGAAACAGGTGAAAGCGGTGACGATGGATTATGCGCATGACACTACTTTGACTCACTCCGCCGGCTCTGGCAATGTCCCGTGTACTCATTTATGGGTTCATGGCAACAGCAGCTAACACACCAACTGCACCCGCTTCTCCTGTGACGGGCCTGTTACGGACCCGTTTGCGTGCTACGACCATACCTGTTTCATACAGTTGGCGGTAGATGTTTTGCAATGTGCGGCACGCTGGATGCTCTGTGTCCGGGTACCGTTCTGCATACAACCTGTAGGCTTCAGCTGCATTTCGTCGACACTCGCCATAGATGCGTATCATCTCCGCCTTTTCAGAGTTCGAATACACCATGGTCACAGTTCCTACAACACTACACTATCACAGACGTCTGGTAACACGGTGTACTACAGTTGGTCGGCGTGCGGAGACGAATGCAGAATAACAATAGCAGCAAGCGCTGCATGCGGACACTGCGACAGCTAGACCAAACCACAACAGTGCACTACAGCCACACTCGTAAACACGGTCGTCATTGTAAACATGTCCCTGCAGATGCTGCTCGCCGACCGTGGCCCGTGTTTGTTACAACACGCAACTGTACGTCGGAGGTTTCAAGCGTCAACTTTAGGTTACAATATCTCCGGATGTAATTAACATTTTACAATGCAACAAACAGCACTGATTACGTATTTGTTTATATGTTCATATGTGCTAACAAAACTAACGTGGTTCCATTTAAAAAAACGTAGGTTTGTGTTAAAAAACATACTTCCGTGCATTTTTGTATGGTTTGTATTAAACAATTACACTAGCCCCTCTCCTCACGTTCGGTCTGTGGAATCGGTTCGTCAGTATTTGATGTGGTTTGCGAAATATATCCAGCAGTAACGTTAGGCGACTCACCATATATATATATATATATATATATATATATATATATATATATATATATATATAAAGCAGTTTTTATCCCTTATTTTTGAGTGGCCACCTGGTGAAACTTCAAGTGTTAAATGTACTTAATGTAATCCTGAGGTAATTAAACTAGTCGATATTATACTTAACTAGTTGCAAATTGCAATCACTCATTTCTACGCATTGCCGTCTCTTGCTACTTAACTTAAAAAGCGGGAATACCTTCGCCTGGTTACTTTGCTCAGCTCTCCGTCAGATGAATTTACGCGAATGCGTGAGTGAATTAATCTTGTTTCGTTATTGTTGGCGATACTGTTTTTTTTAACGAAGTGTTTTCGACAGCGTTGATTGGATATAAGCCGTTGTGATCAGCGTTGATATTTAAATTGTGCTGTGCCTCTTTTCCCCTGAAATTTTTAATTCTGCTGTTCCATGTGTTTTGGTACTGATTGGTTTTGTTTGTTTGTGTGTGTGTGTGTGTGTGTGTGTGTGTGTGTTGGGGCTGTCTAAAGCTCCATGAATATGTGTCGCTTCCGCTACTTAAAATTGCCTAGTAATTAGGTAATTAATTCTACCTGCCAAAAGTCCGATTGCCAATTATTGGATGAACAGTTTGGCTTCACCGGCCACGAGAAGCTGCTGTAATTGCGTGGTTACCCACGGACAATCAGGTTTGGCCAAGCGACCGTCTTCAAGTAACGGGTTAACATTAGATCGGGTTAAAGGAAGCTTCCTTTACATCAAATACATAATTACCATCAATTGCAGAGCCACGTGTTTCACATCAAGTAATGTTCCGTTAACCTAGTGTAATATTAACCCGTGACTTGATGGTGGTCGCTTGATCAAAACTATTTGTGAACAAAGGCGATGCCACTCTGTGAATACACTGAAGCTGTGCATCACTGTTGACAGTAAACCAGCATTAATTCGGAAAGGAGGCTTCCCGTCATAAATTCTGCGACATGCGATTGTGATTTTCTAGTTTTGATGAACCTCTGACATGTTGTATATTTCATGTAAGTAGGTAGGCGCTGTAAATCCACGATTATTGTTGACCAGTAATTAAAAATGGTTTGTGTAGATGAATTGATTATCATTGCATTTTATGTGAATAGCACATTCATTGCAATGATGTAGTGGGAAACAGGAGAAATTTTGTTTCAGCTTATCTTGTTGGGGCGTCAGTGTGCAGGGATAGTTAAATTACATTCAAGTATGCCAAAAAATGAGGTCAGGGCTTGCTAAGAAATGACTGAAATATTTTTGTGAGATTCCACGCATTTTTCCACAGACTTAGCCGTCATACCGATAAAACTCACAAACTTTTGTATGTAACTTGGTATAGTCTTGAAACAGATGCATTAACAGCGGTACTGTTCGTTACAAGTCCTTTACGTTACCAACTCAATCGCTAACTCAGCCACAACTGCTCACAACACATCGCGCTAACTTACTACTAAAGACCATGATGTACCAAAGATAACTTTCAAAGATGTTACATTGATATTAAAACGCAAACTGTGATAATAATTTTAGGTACATTAAAAAGTATAAATTCATTCGTTATTGCAGAATACAATTTTTCTTAATACAGGGTGTTCAAAAAGTCTCTCTGCAGTGAGGTATGATTGTTAGCCGCACGTGCCGTATCCCACGGTGAATATACCGAAATGAAACTCAGTGAAATACAAGCTATTAATTTCTTGATTATTCATTTTTACTTACAAATTTTCAGGTTAAATGTTGAAAGTGTCCCTCCTGTTGTTGAATACACTATTAAATTCGTCTAATCATGTTTCCAAACACAAGCCTTAACATTTCTTCTGTAACAGAAGCAGTGAAAGTGGATATTGCAGTTTTCAATTCATTGATGGATTTTGGACGGTTTTTGTAGACAATTGCTTTCGTTGCACCCCAGAATAAAAAGTCAGGTGGTGTTAGGTCAGGCGATCGTGGAGGCCAAAGTCCCTGTGAAGTTATGCGATGACCAAAAACATCAACAAGCAGTGACATTGAAACGCATGCTTTATGCGCGGTCGCACCATCTTGTTGAAAATAACCGTTCCGTATTTCACTTCACACGAGGTCTCCTATGAATGGGTACAGAATATCACTGCAGTATCGTTGTGCGTTTATTGTTTCGTTGAAAAATATGGGACCCACAATCTGACGTCTAGAAATTGCAATCCAACCTCCTATTTTCACAGAATTAAGTGGTTCCTCATGAATACACACGAGAATTTTGCGAGTTCATGTACCCGGATAAATGAAACCACGCGTCATCAGTGAACAACTTTTCATTAAGAATATCCCTTCCATTTTGTTGAACGAAATTTTAGAACGATTGACACTAATGCAGTCTTTTGCCATAATCAGTATTTTTCAGTTCTTGCACGAACGTCACTTTGTATGGGAAAAGTTCTAAATTTTTCCTTACAGCTGTGTGGGCCGTTCCGACACTATCATCGGTTTCCTGGGAGAGTTTTCTTATTGACTTGTTCGGACTCATGGACATTTTATCGGAAATATCGAGTAGTTTATCCTCGGACAAAACACAAGGACGATCACTTCTCGGTGCATCTGTCACTGAACCCGTACATCGAAATTTGTAAATCAAATCTCGCACAGTATCGCGATGTGGGATTGTTGTCTCTGGGAAAACTGAATCAAATGTTTGACGAACTGAAACTGTGTATTTACTGCCAGCTTTGAACACTTGTTCGACTAAAAACACACGTTCTTCAATGGTTAGAATTTTGACAGTGGCAACAAGGAAACAAAGGAACTAAACTTAAACGTTCACGTCAACACGTAACGACACACACCAAAGATGCTACTGACGCTGGCTGAGATAAACGAAAAAGTGGAATGTTGGGAGAGTCCACTTGAAGGGAAGTAACCCAGGCAGGCGAACAATCATACGGCACGCGCGGCTAACAACCATACGGCACTGCGGAGAGACTTTTTGATCACCCCGTATTTGTAATTATTATTTTAACCAATTCGGTTTTAACTAAACACAAGAATCCTTGGATGACTAATCTTTTCGGAGTCATCATAATGGTATCTTCTCAGTAAGTACAAGACACTCCAGCAATAAGCTTCAAATAGGACAAATCTATGTGGATACAATGAGCTCCCCAGCAGTTGCGAATACGAAGCTCCATCAGCTGTATGAGGGAATGAGGACAATGAAAATTTGTGCCGAACTGGGAATCAAACTCGGATTTCCTGCTTTGCGTGGGCAGTCCCCTTAACGGCTTTGGCTATCTGTGCGTGGGGCTCAAGCCAGGATTTCGTGATTTGTGAGGGTGGTCCCCTTAATGGGTTTGGCTATCTGTGTGTGGGGCTCGAACCTGGATTTCCTGCTTTATGCGGGCAGTCCACTTAAAGGCTTTGGTTATGTGTGCGTGACTCACAGCCAGATCCGAACTTTCACATATTATGAAATTCTCGCATGAGGGAAGACATTTTAATTGAGAGTGACTGTCTGGTATTGGCAGATAAAACCGATGTTGCAGTGTTTGTGTGGGTGCCATCGGACATGCATTTTTTTTTTTTTTTTTTTTTTGAATGGACTTGTAGTCCGGGGTGATAAGTTACAATACAGCATCACCGGTCTATTGCGGTCTAACTGTGTCGGTGAGGCAGTAAATTTCCACAGGGCAGTGACTGCGTCACTGCAATTCACTTTGGAGGTGTGGCGGTGGGACTGGTAGTCCCGTACCACCCTCTGACGGTGATAGTACTACATGAGTCAGGCAGAAAAATTTTGCCTAACATGGGCAGATGAAGGTGTGGCAGTGGGACTTGTAGTCCCGTACTGGGGATCTACAGCCATTATTGAATACACGAATTGTATTCACAGCTGCGAGTATGAACAACCAACAGCTGTGTTTGGAAGTTTAGGTTTAGCCTTGAGTCGTGCACGGGTAGCCAAAACTCTTAAGTGACCGCTAGTGCAAAGTCGGAAATTCGGCTTCGGGTACCGATCCGACACAAATTTTCATTTTGGTCATTGCCATATATAGATGAATAATACATTTCACGTACATCATAACTGTTTTAGTCACCGCAGTGCGAAAGAAGGTAGTGCTGAATGCAGTAAGGATCACAAGACATAAACCAGGGTAGAGTGTCGTTGGTCGCTTACCTGGGTGAAGGTGGTCCTGTGGCGACGTCGCGCGGGCGTGGGGCAGGAGGCAGTGGTAGGCGTGTGGCCGGCGTGCGGGGGCGGCGCGGGCGACGGTCCGCCCCCAGAGCCGCCCCCCAGCAGCGCCGCGGTCGCCGGCTCCGGCTTGAGCTTCTTGAAGGCGCCCTCGGCTCCTGCAGCACACAGTGGCCACCGGCCGTCTGCAGAGGGCGGGCGCTCAGCGCTCACCGCCAACGGATCTCTCAATGGTGGAGGGGCGCGAGCGAGGCTCTGGCTGAGCTCTGCTGCCAAACAGGATGTTGGGGGTCTGCAGGAGCGAAAGGTAGCAGCGAGGTGGCTCTGCATGAGAAGGGTGGAGCATGGGTACGAGGGGAGCTGGGATCGTCATGGATCAGATAGCTATGTGGTGTTAGGAGTTTGTCAGGACCAATCTTAGCAGCGAGGTGGTTCTGTTTGGAGTATGAGGGAGGTCAATATCATCGATGGTCTGAGAGATGTCTTGTGTCAAACGGAGTCTTGGGGCTCTACAGGGACCAAGGTTGGTAGCTGCTCTCCTATTGTGGAGTGACACTTAAGTGGTGCAGGGCCACAAAGGAGGGTAGGCTCCTTATGAATCTGATGAATGATTAGTGGAAAAGAGAATGTTGAAATGTTGGGAGTGACTAACGCTAGCAGCATTGTAGCCCTACTGGAGAGGGATTCTGTAGCAGTGCAGGGGCAAGAATAGGGCTAAGATACTTGTGGATCCGAATGATGTTTAGTGCCAAAGAGAATTTTGAAATTTTTGGATTTCTGAGCGTGGTAGTCCTATGGCAGAGTGCCTCTACAGCGGTACAGGAACATAAGGAAGGCCAAGATCCTCACAGGTCTGATGTACAAAAGGAATGTTCGAGGTCTGCAATTAACAAGACTAGCAATATGGGAGTCCTAGAAGAGAGAACTTCTACACTAGTGTAGGGGTATGAGGAGGTCAGGATCAACATGGATCTAATGTTTGGAGAGATAAGGAATGTTGGGCATTTAAATGGTCCTGAACTAGCACAGTGATGGCTCTACAGGGAAAAGTCTCTGCAAAGATGCAGAGGTACACCAGAGGCTAGGACCATCATGGATCAGGGGTCAAGAGGGGAACATCAGCAATCTGTAGATACCACGCATAGCAGTTGAGTGGTTTTAATTCAGAGATCTTCTACAACTGTAGAGAAAGACCAGGGTCATCGCTGTTCTGATATCGAATGGCAATGGGAATGATGGAAGTCTTCAAGGAACAAAGCTGGCAGTGTGGAGGCACTGGAGAATGCCTCTATAAAAGTGTAGGGGCACAAAGGAGCGTAGGGACGATGTCAAGCAGTAAATCAAATATTGCAGGCCTGCAGGGACCAAGGCTAGCAGCATGGTAGGTATACTGAAGAGTACATTTACAATGGTGTTGGAACACAGTGGAGGCTGAAGTATTGTGGTAATGGGAACGGTGAGACTTTTTAGGGACCAATGGTAGCAACATGCTAGTCCTACTGGGGAGTGGCTAAAATGGTGCAGGGGTGTAAGGGAAGCTATGGACGTCGTTTAACTCATTGATGTCTAGTGCCAAAAGGAAAGTTTGGACGATGACTAGCAGCAAATGGTACTGGAGAGTGCCGCTACAATTGTACAGAGGAATAAGGAAGACTAAGAGACTCATGGACTGGATTGCTGTATAGTACAAAAAGCTATGTTGGGAATCTCAAAGCAGCTTTACCTACTGGGGTGATGCTGTGCGATGGTGCACAGTCATAAAGGAGGATTGGGTCATGACAGAGTAAGGGTGGGAAATGCTGTGTGACAAGTACTTTTGTAGTGAAACGCAAACTGATACAATGCGACAATGGAAAAACACAATGCCACATGGGATAAAGTACACCGGGTGCTCCACAGGAATCCATCATGGGGCCGCTACTTTCCCCGCACTGTGTTAAAGATCATTCATTTTTACAAATCATCATTCATTTTTTCAAATGATACTTTTTTGACGGTCAAGGCAAGTACATAAGCATCAGCATATGCAATAGTAAATTATGTCTATGTGAAAGTTCTTAATTGATAGTTTTGGATTACCATTTGAGAAACTACACCTCAACCAGATTTGTGCTTTAAAAATTCCGCATGCCGAATTAACGTACAGTAGCAACAGTAATAGATAATAAACAATACAAAAATTTTAAATTATAAGATGTGCACGTTGCTAAAAACTTAAACTGAAGAAATGTGTAAGTGGAGGTGAGGTACCGTGTAACATGGAGCACACAGTAACATTTGGATCTGAGTAATTTATCACCTTAGCAGCCTTGTGTTTAACCTATTTGCAAACGTCATTTGTTACCCTATTTGGCCAGCGTACTATGGAAGTGATTAACATTCATATTTAATATGTAGTGAAGAAAAAGTGTTTTGAGGTATGTGAAATAAATTTTTATCACAATAAAATATTCTTTCTTTTGTTTACAGTAATCAACAATTGCTGTAATTCTGAGAACTACGATCATAGTCATATACTAGTGTTTCATACCGTATTAAACGTCAAAATGAGAGCCAAGAGGAACTCTTTAGAACAGCTGTGCGAGGTGATCGTGTTTTAACATGGTTTCCTGGCAAGAGTCCATTTTACTGTATCGGGTAGGTGATCACGAACGAGGATGATGATTATGATAACTATGAAGTGACATTTTTCCGTAGAGGAGCCAAAAATGCAAATGGATTTGTGCATCCTCATATATCCTATACAACGTACGTGTAAGGAAAAAGTATGATAATGGTTTTACCAAAACATCTTATCTTGGGAAAATCCAGAAGGGAGAACGGACATCTTAATTATGATGCCAGTCTAAAAAGTTTTAATATTCGACGAATACTGTAAAAAAATTGAATTTATTTTTAAAGACTCTAAATATGAATTTTATCAGGCATTTAATTGCAGCTTGTACTCTGAAGCACTTGAATAATACAAGTTACGCCAATGTAGTTTTTTATACCTGTTACACTGTATGCCAGTACGTATTACACTCTGCCCCGCTCTGGCGCACACTGTAACAGTTTACATTCACACATAACATTCTCGGTAGGCAAATCAAATTGAAAGCCACTCCGAGTATGTAAGCTGCAAATGACTGCTAAAAGATCCTTAAAGAAAAATGCTTAAAAGGAAGAATGTCTTCACAAATATGTTTTCCAAAATTGGAGAAAATAACTTTTCTGTTACACTGTGTCCCCCTTTCCCCTACAGTAGACCCGATGAAGCATACAGACCAACTACTTATGTCCTATGAATAAATCACACTTTGGGACACGGAAATCAGCAAGTTTACAAACTTTGTTCATGTATACATATTGAAAGTAATTAGGTTATATACTATTTGTAACAGCGTGTGATGCGCATCAGTCAATATCCCTACAACTTCTTGTTTCTATGGGACTTGGTCGTGATCCCAGTTCTTTAAAAAAATCGAACTCCCACGCAAACTTGTGAGTACTCTACAAATCACAGTTAATGATTTAAATATTTGAGGTTATACATGTAAGTGAGAAAAAAGTTTATAAAAGATTTGAAATTATATGTAAAATTTGTTGGAAGTTGCTAAGATCTCTCATTATGAAACACTTGTTGAGTATACGCTGGATAATTTGAGCTGATTTTTAAGAAAAAGCTAGTTTTCCACGCAGCTCAATGTTAATGACGTCATATTGTTGTCGTTGCGGTCTTCAGTCCTGAGACTGGTTTGATGCAGCTCTCCATGCAACTCTATCCTATGCAAGCTTCTTCATCTCCCAGTACTTACTGCATCCTACGTCGTTCTGAATCCGCTTAGTGTATTCATCTCTTAGTCTCCCTCTACGATTTTTACCCTCCAGTTGCCCTCCAATGCTAAATTTGGGACCACTTGATGCCTCACAACATGTCCTACCAACCGGTCCCTTCTTCTAGTCAAGTAGTGCCACAAACTCCTCTTCTCCCCAATTCTATTCAATACCTCCTCATTAGTTATGTGATCTACCCATCTAATCTTCAGCATTCTTCTGTAGCACCACATTTCGAAAGCTTCTATTCTCTTCTTGTCCAAACTATTTATCGTCCATTTTTCAGTTCCATACATGACTACACTCCATACAAATACTTTCAGAAACGACTTCCTGACACTTAAATCTATACTCGATGTTAACAAATTTCTCTTCTTCAGAAACGCTTTCCTTGCCACTGCCAGTCTACATTTTATATCTTCGCTACTTCGACCATCATCAGTTATTTTGCTCCCCAAATAGCAAAACGCCTTTACTACTTTAAGTGTCTCATTTACTAATCTGATTCCCTCAGCATCACCCGACTTAATTCGACTACATTCCATTATCTTTGTTTTGCTTTTGTTCATGTTCATCTTATATCCTCCTTTCAAGAGATTGTCCATTCCGTTCAACTGCTCTTCCAAGTCCTTTGCTGTCTCTGACAGAATTACAATGTCATCGGCGAACCTCAAAGTTTTTATTTCTTCTCCATGGATTTTAATACCTACTCCGAATTTTTCTTTTGTTTCCTTTACCGCTTGCTCAGTATACAGATTGAATAACATCGGGGATAGGCTTCAACCGTGTCTCACTCTCTTCCCAACCACTGCTTCCCTTTCATGCCCATCGACTCTTATAACTGCCATCTGGTTTCTGTACGAAGTGTAAATAGCCTTTCGCTCCCTGTATTTTACCCCTGCCACATTTAGAATTTGAAAGACAGTATTCCAGTCAACATTGTCAAAAGCTTTCTCTAACTCTACAGATTCTAGAAACTTTCCTTAGTCTTTCTTCTAAGATAAGCCGTAAGGTCAGTATTGCCTCACCTGTTCCAACATTTCTACGGAATCCAGACTGATCTTCCCCGAGGTCGGTTTATACCAGTTTTTCCATTCGTCTGTAAAGCATTCGCATTAGTATTTTGCAGCTGTGACTTATTAAACCGATAGTTCGGTAATTTTCACATCTGTCAACACCTGGTATCCTTGGGATTGGAATTATTATATTCTTCTTGAAGTTTGAGGGTATTTCGCCTGTCTTATACATCTTGCTCACCAGATGGTAGAGTTTTGTCACGACTAGCTCGCCCAATGCCGTCAGTCATATATGACGTCGTATATCCTGAAAAATGTGTCATACGATGACATAATTTTGCCGGTACATTCAGTGGCACATGTGATACCGTCTACAAAATGTGTTGCGAATAGATTTAGTAGTAAAGAAATAATAACTTAAAACGTCACGCCTGATGCTGAAGAATTACTGCATGAACAGCAAAATTGTAGTGAATGATGACCGTTTTTCCTTTGACCATTTTGAGTGGGTGGGTTTATCAGTAGGATAAAGTTTCTGAAAGATTTAAAAATACGTGTAAAGTTTGATGGAAGTTGCTAAGTGCCCTCTTCTCAGCTGCTGGGTGAATAAAGTTTCGGTGATTTGCGAGCCGTCAGTTAGGTTGCCTCAAGGTATCTACAAAGTTTCTAACTGTATTGCTTGTCTTACTGTGTGAAGCACTCAACGTTAGATTATACCATGTGATGAATTGACTAGACGTCGGGTTTCCACCAATGATAAGAAATAATAAAAACACCAATAAAGACCTTCTAACATCTTCCTCTTCATCCTTAACAGCCTATCAGAATTAGATAACAGCGACGCCTGCAGGTATATAAGAAACAAAGTTTTCTCATTCACAGTAAACAAAAAGACCCTGAAGAAGATCACTTGAAACAGTGACTGAAACGACGGTAGTTTTATATATACTGACAATGCGGTCATAAGCCCAGAAAAATTTTATTCACTGAGACAATGGCCGCAGAAGCCTACGTTTATGTTTCTCTATTCTCCCAATCTCGAACAGCGGGCTGGGAAAACGAACTCTTATATCTTTCCGCCCGAACCCTGATTTCTCACATTTTATTATGACGATAATATCTCTCTGTGTAGATGGACACTAAAAAAATATTTTCGCAGTCGGAAGAAAAAGTTAGTGATTCAGACTTAGTGAAACGAACTAGTCGCAACTAAAAACGGTTTTGCCACCCCCCAACTCGGTTATCATATTCCGTGACGCTTTCTACCCTTTTTCGCAGTAACACAAAACGAGTCGCCGTTCTTTGAAATTGTTCGATATCGTCCTTCAATCCTAATTAGTAACGACCTCATACGAGTGCAGAAATACTCCAGAAGAGGACAGACAAGAGTAGTACAGGCGATCTCTTTAGTAGATCTGCTGTATTTTTTTAAATGTTCTGTCAATAAATCGCAGTCCTTGGTTTGCTTTCCCCACAATATTATCTGCGTAATCCTCCCAATTCAAGTTGTTCGTAATTGTTATCCCTCAGTACTTACCTGAATTTACAGCCTTTAGATTTGTGTGATTTATGGTGTAACGGAAATTTAGCGGGTTTTATTTTACTATTCACGTGGACGATCTCACATTTCTCGTGATTTAGAGTCAACTGCCACTTTTCGCACCATACAGATATCTTGTCTGAATCAGTTTGCAACTGGTTCTGCTCATCTGCAAACAATTTTAGGTCGCTGCTTAGATTGTCTCCTAAATCGTTTATATAGATCACACGCACTTTCTTGGGGAGCGTCCCATATTACGAGGGTTGTCCAGAAATTAAATTGCGATGGGTCATGAAATGGAAACCACAGTGAAAACCAGTTAGGAACACCTTCTATGTACTTTTCTACATAGTGTCGTAGTGTTGTATCAACTTTCCAGTACCCTCGTCATAGAAAGCACTGCCTGTGCTTTCGGCCAGTTATCTGCACTGGTCTGCAGCTCGCTGTCTGTGGAAAAATTTTGTCTTCATAGCCAGCGGTTCTTGTGACCAGAGATGAGACTCAGGGGGAGCCAATTACGGACTGTATTGTGGATGACCAAACACTTCTAATCGGAAACGCTGCAGGAGCGTCTTCATTGCCCCCGCAGTGTGCGGCCGAGAATCGGCGTAAGGAAGGAACTGCTCGACAGTTGTGTTATGTGGGCTGCATGACAGAGGCGAAATCTCTAACCAGGCCCTCATACTTGGAGGCAGACGATATTCCCTACGCATCTTTACGTGCTCACTGTTCACTCAAAACTGAAAAGAGCGACGCGACACGATTGATGGGCATATTAGAGACACTGCCCAACACATCTGTGCAAAGCATTACCGGATTTTGCCAGGGGTTTCCATTTCGCGACCGATCGGAACTTACATTTTGGACAGCCATCGTATTTCTGATTTAATCGATGACTTTCCGTCAATACCACGAATTGTGACCTTTCTTACGGGAAATTACTAATCGATTCGCACAACTGAGACGATACTCCAGAGCCACGCAATTTGATTAGAAGTCGCTTTTTAGGAACGGGGTCAAAAGCCTTCCAGAAATCCGAAAATACGGAATCTATTTGACATACCCTTCTGATTGCACTCGGTACTTCGTGAGAATAAAGGGGCTCTTGAGTTTCACAAGAACGGTATTTTCTGAATTTGTATTGGTTGTGTATCCACAGATGGTTTCAGTCGAGGTAGTTCATACTATTTGAATACAGTATATGTTCCAAAATTCTACAGCAAATGGACGTCAATGATACGGACCTATGATTCATCACATAACTCGTACTTCCTTTCTTGAGCGTTGGCGTGACCTGATATTTCGACTACCGTGCGGTTGTAGGTGATTGCTAAGCATGGTGCAATTGTACTGAGGACTTTGTGAAGTCTAGAAGGGCGTTTGTAGCGCATTAGCGTGATGAATCGTTGGGTGACTACTTTCTTCAATGATGTGCTTCTCTTTGGACAGTTAGATGTCCTATTACGCATCCTTGGTGTGGTGTCACCGCCAGACACCACACTTGCTAGGTGGTAGCCTTTAAATCGGCCGCGCTCCGTTAGTATACGTCGGACCCGCGTGTCGCCACTATCAGTGATTGCAGACCGAGCGCCGCCACACGGCAGGTCTAGTCTAGAGAGACTCCCTAGCACTCGCCCCAGTTGTAGAGCCGACTTTGCTAGCGATGGTTCACTGCCTACATACGCTCTCATTTGCAGAGACGACAGTTTAGCATAGCCTTCAGCTACGTCATTTGCTACGACCTAGCAAGGCGCCATATTCAGTTACTATGTCTTCTGAACAGATAACTGGACTCGCATTCGGGAGGACGACGGTTCAATCCCGTCTCCGGCCATCCTGATTTAGGTTTTCCGTGATTTCCCTAAATCGCTTCAGCCAAATGCCGGGATGGTTCCTTTGAAAGGGCACGGCCGATTTCCTTCCCCATCCTTCACTCACCCGAGCTTGCGCTCCGTCTCTAATGACCTCGTTGTCGACGGGACGTTAAACACTAATATCCTCCTCCTCCTGAACAGATAATATTGTGAATCATGTACCGTCAAGAGCGACGTTCATCATTAATGGAATAAAGTTAAGTATCAAACTAATTACGTTCGTTTTCTGAATTCTAATTCCTTGTCATGTTCCAGACCTCACGTCAGTATAGTCCTTCCCTTCTCACGCCAGCCTGCGTGAGCTAAAACGCGAGCATTTCGGCCTCCTCTAGTAACACGGTGTTGGCTCTTCTGCCAACACAACACTTGGGACATGCCTGATGTTACTTTCAAGTCTGATGAACATTCGTCGTCCAGCATAATGTAGGCGAGACCAACAAATTAATGATGTTAACAGATTACCATCTATTTTTTTCTCCTTGCATTAATTAACAAAAGAAAATGGTTCAAATGGGTTTGAGTACTATGGCACTCAACATCTGAGGTCATCAGTCCGCTAGAACTTAGAACTACTTAAACCTAACTAACATAAGAACATCACACACATCCATGCCCGAGGCAGGATTCCAACCTGCGACCGTAGTGGTCGCGCGGGCTGAAGCGCCTAGAACCGCTCGGCCACACCGGCCGGCATTAATTAACAGAAATGCCTTGTCGTATTGTACCTAGTTGTACAATTTCTTTTTAATTTCTTGGAAGAGGTTGGCGAAAGTGCACAGCACTTAGATGGTCTAGTCATGTTACTGCGACCACCTGTCAGAAACCAGTATAGCCACATTTTAAAGTTAGAATCGCTGCGACAAATGCGGCACGAGACTGCATGAGGTAGCGACAAGGGTATGGAGCCATGGCGACTACAGTGCTGTGGCTAACTGCGTCAGTTTCTCGGCTGAGCATCCACGGCGCGAACAGGCTGCTCGATGTGGTCCCATAGATTCTCAAAAGCGTTTTAATCCGGGAGATTGGGTGGTCAGAGGAGTACGGTAAACTCATGCTGGTGCTCTTCATAACGCGCACGTACACTGCGAGGTATGTGACACGCCTTACGTTGTCATGCTGGTAGATGCCATCGAACCTATAAAAAAAATAAAAAAACTGTATTTAAGGGTGGATATGGTCCTCAAGGATAGACGCATAGTTGTATTGATCCCTTGTGTCATCCAGAATGACAGGATCACCCAGGTAATGCACTAAAACAATTCCCAGATCATGAAACTCCCTCCTCCGAAATGGACCCTTCCAACGGCATTTGTCCGATGGAGCATAAAACGTTATGGGTGAATGCATTTCATCTGTCCTTCACTTTCTATAGCGCCTTTCTCTTACCATACTGTAACAACAAAATAATTGTCTAATTAGTTACTTGTGATGAAGAATACACTAGGAAATTCACCACACCATTATAAACATTACGTTGCACTAACAATCTAAATTCATTTTAAAGCTCGCTATACGAGCAAGCTTCTTAATTTGTATTGGTACAATATCGGAAACTTAGAGCGGTACATTATAGGCAACGTCGTTGTTTTCTCTTTGTTAGTTTCGTACAAACTAGTACAAACTGAGGACTGTCTGTAAACTAAGGTTCTTCCATATACAGTCACCTACAAATAAAACATAACAGGTGCACAGAGATTAGGTGGAAACTAGAACAACATCAGCGTTGTTTTCAAACGGTCTGAGCCTCAGGACACAGAACTCATAGTTGACAATATGGCTCCAAGAAGCACGCAGTTCATGTTGACTTCATCAAATGTCGGACGGTATAAGAGGTATGAATTCTGTAGTAGTGGTACTAGTTAGGAGAAGGTACAGTGGAGGCAACTTTCCCCTACATTTGTTGACGTAGATGTGTGCGGCACGTGCTGTCTCTCCAGGTGCCTCGTGGGCAGCAGCTGTGACAGTCCCAGAGGACAGAGAGCGAGCCCGGCCAACTGGACGCGGCCAGACCAGCTGTTCCCGAGTTTAGCGCAGGCCTGCCTAATGGGCTCGGCGTCGAAACTTTGGCCCTGCCGGGGGATCAGCGGCCCTAATCCCATCACACGGCGCCCGCACCTGGTCAGCGCTGCTCCGCCCGCCGCAGTGGTCAGTGCTAGGCCGCGGCCGTCACCAGCCGTCAGCCGGGTCCGCGCTCTGACCGTGCCAGCACCTGGCTGGGACACTAGTTGTCTCCACCTCTGCACGGACACTTCAACGAAGTTACGAGGATAACATCACATGCAGTACAAAATTGAAGACACTGCACTTCCATCTTATGCAAATGTAACGGGACTGCGGCTGGTATAAGTCTTGAATTTTATTATTTATGTAGATAAATCACCTAAACATCTATGCTACACTACTGTACATTAAAATTGCTACACCAAGAAGAAATGCAGATGATAAACGGGTATTCATTGGACAAATATATTATACTAGAACTGACATGTGATCACATTTTCACAGAATTTGGGTGCATAGATCCTGAGAAATCAGTACCCAGAACAGCCACTTCAGGCCGTAATAACGGCCTTGATACGCCTGGGCATACAGTCAAACAGGGCTTGGATGGCGTGAATAGGTACAGCTGCCAATGCAGCTTCAACACGATACCACAGTTCATCAACAGTAGTGGCTGGCGTATTGTGACGAGACAGTTGCACGGCCACCACTGACCAGACGTTTTCAATTGGTGAGAGATCTGGAGAATGTGCTGGTTAGGGCAGCAGTCGAACATTTTCTGTATCCAGAAAGGCCCGTACAGGACCTGCAACATGCGGTCGTGCATTATCCTGTTCAAATGTAGGGTTTCGCAGGGATCGAATGAAGGGTAGAGCCACGGGTCGTAACACATCTGAAATGTAACGTCCACTGTTCAAAGTGTCGTCAATGCGAACAAAAGGTGACCGAGACGTGCAACCAATGGCACCCCATACCATCACGCCGGTTGATACGCTACTATGGCGATGACGAATACACGCTTCCAATGTGCGTTCACCGCGATGTCGCCAACCACGGATGCGACCATCATGATGCTGTAAACAGATCCTGGATTCATCCGAAAAAATGACGTTTTGCCATTCGTGCACCCAGGTTCGCCGTTGAGTACACCATCGCAGGCTCTTCTGTCTGTGATGCAGCGTCAAGGGTAACAACAGCCATGGTCTCCGAGCTGATAGACCACGCTGCTGTAAACATCGTCGAACTGTTCGTGCAGATGGTTGTTGTCTTGCAATCGTCCCCATCTGTTGACTCAGGGATCGAGACGTGGCTGCACGATCCGTTACAGTCATGCGGATAGGATGCCTGTCATCTCGACTGCTAGGGATACGAGGCCGTTGGGATCCAGCACGGGGTTCCGCATTACGCTCCTGAACCCACCGATTCCATATTCTGCTAACAGTCATTGGATCTCGACCAACGCGAGCAGCAATGTCGCGATACGATAAATCGCAACCGCGATAGGCTACAATCCGACCTTTATCAAAGTCGGAAACGTGATGGTACGCATTTCTCCTCCTTAGACGAGGCATCACAGCAACGTTCACCAGGCAACGCCGGTCAACTGCTGTTTGTGTATCAGAAATCGGTTCGAAACTTTCCTCATGTCAGCACATTGTGGGTGTCGCCACCGGCGCCAACCTTGTGTTAATGCTCTGAAAAGCTAATAAACTGCATATCACAGCACCTTCTTCCTGTCGGCTAAATGTCGCGTCTATAGCACGTCATCTTCGTGGTGTAGCAATTTTAATGGCCAGTAGTGTATTATAAGGATAACAAATTTCAATTGGCTTCCGTGCATTTCTCAAACGTTTCTTTAGACATCTAACAAAGACACAGTCATGATCCGCGTAATTTGTGAGCCCTGTAATAGCACAGGTGCTTAAATCACTTATCTACCTACGGGCATACGGGCGTAAAGATGGTGCTAAAGAGGCACCGAAACTGAAAGTTAAATAATACACACATCAAAAAAAGGTTTGTATCATCCCGGTTCCCAGAACTCCTGAAGATAGACGATGACTGTTCAGAGATGTCACTAAACTCGTCCAAAGATGTAAACAACCAAACATGGGCAGCGCCTATTAGACGGAGGGGGTCCGACAGCTGATCAGTTCCAGTCAGCCCACCAGGTAGGAAGTACACAGCTCGTGTTGTCTGTAGTTCAACCATGCCTAGACGGTCAATGCCGCGGTTCGATCGCGTCCGTATTGTTACTTTGTGCCAGGAAGAGCTCACAACAAAGGAAGCGTTCAGGTGTCTCGGAGTGAACCAAAGCGATGTTGTTCGGACATGGAGGAGATGCAGGGAGACAGGAACTGTCGATGACGTCCCTCGCTTAGGCCGCCCAGGGGCTACTACTGCAGTGGATGACCGCTACCTACGGATTTAGCTCGGAGGAAGCCTGACAGCAACGCCACCATGTTGAATAATGCTTTCGTGCAGCCACAGGACGTCGTGTTACGACTCAAAGTGTGCGCAATAGGCTGCATGAGGCGCAGCTTAAATCTCGACGTCCATGGTGAGGTCCGTCTTTGCAACCACGACACCATGCAGCATGATACAGATGGGTCCAACAACATGCCGAATGGACCGCTCAGAATTGGAATCACGTTCTATTCACCGATGAGTGAGGTGTATGCCGTCATCCAGACAATCGTCGGAGACGTGTTTGGAGGCAACCCGGTCAGGCTGAACGCCTTACACACACTGTCCAGCAAGTGCAGCAAGGTGGAGGTTCCCTGCTGTTTTGGGGTTGCATTATGTGGGGCCGACGTACGCCTCTGGTGGTCATGGAAGGCGCCGTAACGGTTGTACCATACGTGAATGGCACCCTCCGAACGATACTGCAACCATATCAGCAGCATACTGGCTAGGCTTCGTCTCCATGGACGACAATTCGCGCCCCCGTCGTTCACATCTTGTGAGTGACTTCCTTCAGGATAACGTCATCGCTCGAAAAGAGTGGCGAGCATGTTCTCCCGACATGAACCCTGTCGAACATGCCTGGGATAACTTCCTGGCAGATTAAAACTGTGTGCCCGACCGAGACTCGAACTCGGGACCTTTGCCTTCCGCGGGCAAGTGCTCTGCCATCTGAGCTACCGAAGCACGACTCACGCCCAGTACTCACAGCTTTACTTCTGCCAGTATCTCGTCTCCTACCTTCCAAACTTTACAGAAGCTCTTCTGTTCACCGCGATGTCGCCAAACACGGATGCGACCATCATAATGCCGTAAACAGAGGCTGGATTCATCCGAAAAAATGACGTTTTGCCATTCGTGCACCCAGGTTCGTCGTCGAGTACACCATCGCAGGCGCCCCTGTCTGTGATTCAGCGTCAAGGGTAACCGCAGCCACGGTCTACAATCTAATAGTCTATGCTGCTGGAAACGTCGTCGAACTGTTCGTGCAGATGGTTGTTGTCATACAAACATCCCCATCTCTTGTCTCAGGGATCGAGATGTGGCTGCACGATCCGTTACAGCCATCCAAGCTCTGATTGACTCAATGCCCAGGCGTATCGAGGGTTTATTACGGCCAGAGGTGGTTGTTCTGGGTACTGATTTCTCAGGATCTATGCACCCAAGTTGCGTTAAAATGTAATCACATCTCAGTTCTAGTATAATATATTTGTCCAAAGAATACCCGTTTGTCATCTGCATTTCTTCTTGGTGTAGCAATTTTAATGGCCAGTAGTGTAGATGTGGATTTAGACGTTACTTGTACTAATTTCAGCACTGTACATTGATTATTCTTGGTGTTGGCATTTGTTTTATCCATCGGTGTGTGTTGTTGCAGATGGTTGGGAACGTCAACAGTGTATGGGAGTCCCGGCCTGGTGTGGCCGTGCGGTTCTAGGCGCTCCAGTCTACAACCGCGCGACCGCTACGGTCGCAGGTTCGAATCCTGCCTCGGGCATGGATGCGTGAGATGTCCTTAGGTTAGTTAGGTTTAAGTAGTTCTAAGTTCTAGGGAACTGATGACCACAGATGTTAACTGCTATAGTGCTCAGAGCCATTTGAACCATTTTTTGCGTATGGGAGATAACTGGTCACATCGCTGTTGTACAGGTGCAGTTACGTTGAGAATACAAGAGTGGCTGTTGTTTAATGTTACGTAGTGCGGAACCACAGCAGTTTCTCAATCCGTATTGAACGCGAATAAAATTACTTTGCTGGTGAGGTTCGGGTCCCATAATCACTCGCCGGACAACCGCGTCCCTACAGGCTTATAAAAGACGCGTTACAATGTGCAGAGCACGGCGATTACACAGGGCGGAGGGTGTGTTATTCATGAGGAGTGGTGAGCAGGGCTGGGGTTGTGAGTGTGGTGGTGTGAGTGTGTGGAGTGCCGCCCCGGGCCCTGGGGGCAGCAGCGCAGGTGCGGAGGAGTCGAGTGTGGGGGGGGGGACGGCTGGACGCGCGCCGACAAAGCCGACAGATGGGGCGGCCAGGGGAGGCTGCCAAGTCCGCCTGCGGAACATTTGGCGAGCCGGTCGGCCGCAGGTGCCCGCGCCGGCGGGGTCGCGTCCTGTCGCACTCAGGGGCGCTGCTCCGACAGTAACCAGGCAGAAAGAGGGGTAAAGATTTAATCAGCACCTCCGAACAATCAGGCTGCGACCGGAAGCTGGCTAAGGTTAGAAATAAGTTTAGCCGAAAAACTTTTGCAAAGGGCTCAACAGCGTTTAAATGTAGTGGGCTGTGACGTTTTTGTTGCTGTTAGAAGTAGTTTATCTTGTGGTGAAACTGAAGCTCATTATTGCTGTGAAAGGTCCCAGAACTGCTCTCATTAACAAACGGTCACAATGCCCACATAGTACTGGGGACAGATAGTTGGCTGAAACCAGATGTAAACAGTACTGAAATTCTAAACTCAGGTTGGAATGTATACCGCAGAGACAGGCTGGGCAGTGAAGGGGGAGGCGTGTTCATAGCGATAAGAAGTGCAATAGTATCGAAGGAAATTGACGGAAATCCGAAATGTGAAATGATTTGGGTGAAGGTCACGGTTAAAGCAGGCTCAAACATGGTAATTGGATGTCTCTATAGGCCCCCTGGCTCAGCAGCTGTTGTGGCTGAGCACCTGAAGGATAATTTGGAAAATATTTCGAGTAGATTTCCCCACCATGTTATAGTTCTGGGTGGAGATTTTAATTTGCCGGATATAGACTGGCAGACACAAACGTTGATAATGGGTGGCAGGGACAAAGAATCCAGTGAAATTTTTTGTAAGTGCTTTATCTGAAAACTACCTTGAGCAGTTAAACAGAGAACCTGCTCGTGGCGATAACATATTAGACCTTCTGGTGACAAACAGACCCGAACTATTTGAAACAGTTAACGCAGAACAGGGAATCAGCGATCATAAAGCGGTTAGTGCATCGATGATTTCATCCGTAAATAGAAATATTAAAAAAGGTAGGAAAATTTTTCTGTTTAGCAAAAGCGACAAAAACCAGATTTCAGAGTACCTGATGGCTCAACACAAAAGTTCTGTCTCAAGTACAGATAGTGTTGAGGATCAGTGGACAAAGTTCAAAACCATCGTACAATATGTGTTAGAGGAGTATGTGCCAAGCAAGATCGTAAGAGATGGAAAAGAGCCACCGTGCTACAACAACCGAGTTAGAAAACTGCTGTGGAAGCAAAGGGAACTTCACAGCAAACATAAACATACCCAAAGCCTTGCAGACAAACAAAAATTACGCGAAGTGAAATGTAGTGTGAGGAGGGCTATGCGAGAGGCGTTCATTGAATTCGAAAGTAAAGTTCTATGTACTGACTTGGCAGAAAATCCTAAGAAATTTTGGCCTTATGTCAAAGCGGTAGGTGGATCAAAACAAAATGTCCCGACACTCTGTGACCAAAATGGTAGTGAAACAGAGGATGACAGAGTAAAGGCCGAAATACTAAATGTCTTTTTCCAAAGCTGTTTCACAGAGGAAAACTGCACTGTAATTCCTTCTCTAGATTGTTGCACAGATGACAAAATGGTAGATATCGAAATAGACGACAGAGGGACAGAGAAACAATTAAAATCGCTCAAAAGAGGAAATGCCGCTGGACCTGATGGGATACCAGTTCGATTTTACACACAGTACGCGAAGGAACTTGCCCCCCTTCTTGCAGCGGTGTACCGTAGGTCTCTAGAAGAGCGTAGCGTTCGAAAGGATTGGAAAAGGGCACAGGTCATCCCCGTTTTCAAGAAGGGACGTCGAACAGATGTGCAGAACTATAGAACTCTAACGTCGATCAGTTGTAGAATTTTGGAACACGTATTATGTTCGAGTATAATGACTTTTCTGGAGACTAGAAATCTACTCTGTAGGAATCAGCATGCGTTTCGAAAAAGACGATCGTGTGAAACCCAGCTCGCGCTATTCGTTCACCAGACTCAGAGGGCCATAGACACGGGTTCCCAAGTAGATGCCGTGTTTCTTGACTTCCCCAAGGCGTTCGATACAGTTACCCACAGTCGTTTAATGAACAAAGTATGAGCATACGGACTATCAGACCAATTGTGTGATTGGATTGGAGAGTTCCTACATAACAGAACGCAGCATGTCATTCTCAATGGAGAGAAATCTTCCGAAGTAAGAGTGATTTCAGGTGTGCCGCAGGGGAGTGTCGTAGGACCGTTGCTAATCGCAATATACGTAAATGACCTGGTGGATGACATCGGAAGTTCACTGAGGCTTTTTGCGGATGATGCTGTGGTATATCGAGAGGTTGTAACAATGGAAAATTGTACTGAAATGCAGGAGGGTCTGCAGCGAATTGACGCATGGTGCAGGGAATGGCAATTGAATCTCGATGTAGACAAGTGTAATGTTCTGCGAATACATAGAAAGCAAGATCCCTTATCATTTAGCTACAATATAGCAGGTCAGAAACTGGAAGCAGTTAATTACATAAATTATCTGAGAGTACGCATTCGGAGTGATTTAAAATGGAATGAGCACATAAAGTTGATCGTCGGTAAAGCAGATGCCAGACTGAGATTCACTGGAAGAATCCTAAGGAAATGCAATCAGAAAACAAAGGAAGTAGGTTACAGTACGCTTATTCGCCCACTGCTTGAATACTGCTCAGCAGTGTGGGATCCGTACCAGATAGGGTTGATAGAAGAGATAGAGAAGATCCAACGGAGAGCAGCGCGCTTAGTTACAGGATCATTTAGTAATCGCGAAAGCGTTGCGGAGATGATAGATAAACTCCAGTGGAAGACTTTGCAGGAGAGACGTTCAGTAGCTCGGTATGGGTTTTTGTTGAAGTTTCGAGAACATACCTTCACGGAGGAGTCAAGCAATATATTGCTCCCTCCTACGTATATCTCGCGAAGAGACCATGAGGATAAAATCAGAGATATTAGAGCCCCACGAACAACACGAGACTGGAATAGAAGGGAGGACAGATAGAGCTACTCATGGTACCCTCCGCCACACACCGTCAGGTGGCTTGCGGAGTGTGGATGTAGATGTAGATGTAGATGTTGACATCAAAATCACCATTCTTAAGTCGTTGAAAACATTCCCTGTACGTTCTCCCACTAATAGTGCCATCACCATTGGTCTTACCCAGCATTTTAAGAGCCACAGCCGCAGATTTCTTCACGTTAAAGCAGAAAATTAAAACTTCCCGCAAATGGCGAGAAACTCGTACGTAATTTGACGTACTTAATCGAGAATAACCTTATCATGCAATCACAACTCGCCTAATATTTTTATGGCATTATGTTTACAGAGGCCTAAGCTTATTGTATTACACCTACGACCAACCACCCGAACCCGACATGCCGCTACAGCCGTCTATTGCAAAACGGCGGAAGCAAAGTTGTAGACCCAATAATGCAAATAAGTTTCAACTCATATGTGGCGCAGTACACAGAATTCTGAGTGACAGGGAAGGATACAAAGCTACATTTTCACGAATAAATGGCTGCCTCTGGTCTAACATACAGAAGCTAAACTTGAACATTAATTAAGAAATCAAAAGAAGAATGTTGTCGATTGAAATGAAATTTTTAGAAATAAACTATACAGTCAGAGATCAAATAGAGAACAAAATTATTAGAGAACAACTTAATACATACTGTTTAAATTAAAGAGAACATATATGGAGCAAGACCGTATGAAATGGAGAGAATATATCAACAGAACAAGGGAAGATACATTAGGTAAACGAGTAATCTACACGGTGATTCCGTTGTGGTGTATCAATTTCAGGTTAGGGGTCCATGTCTAGAAATGACCGAGCCGAAAGATGTAAGTGAAAATCGTGGTGGTACCACTGACAGTGTTACTAAAATTCAAGGGTTTGCAACTTTCGCTGGTGGTAGTATGGACCAAAGCAAGGAAAAATTGTATAGCTAAAACGGTCTCCAAAATTTATACCTTAAGAGCTATGGGCACTTGGTCAGCGGAGGAGATATGTTTGAGAGTAGCAAAGATGAACAGGTGGTTATAGCTCTTAAGATATACATTTTAGAGCCTACATCTACTGGACTTTTTTTCATATTTTAGTCCATTCTACTTTCTCAAAAAATATGGAAGGCAAAGAGCTTACAGTAGACAAGATGTGTTTCACAATATTGAAGATGAACCAAAATTCATAGCTGTTAAAAGCTATACACTTGGAGCCCATATGTACTGGACATTTTTTTCATATTTTAGTCCATTGTACCTCCTCCAAAACTATGGAAAGCAAAGAGCTTGCAGTAGAAGAGATGAGTTGCACAATATCGGAAGCAGTGTTCATAGCTCTTAATGTATAAAACTGCTCTAGACACTTGTTGTCTTATATAGGCGTTGCCGTGTTCTGACTGTTTACATATTTCTGTAATTGAATACGGACGCCTATACCAGTTTCTTTGGCGCTTCAATGTATATGCGCCTTGAAAGATAATATGACCATTCAGCGCAGAGCACCCGTCGCCCCATCTCGAGCGGGGCTTCGCGTGATGCGGCGAGCAAAAAGAAGGAAAAGAGCTAGGCGACGCTTCTTTGGTAGTGCGCGGTAGATGGTGGTTTGGATTGCGGTGGGGGTGGGGGGGACGTGCTTGGGTAGTCTGTGCAGTTGTGTCCAACGACTGTGCTAGGGTGGCACAGATCATTAACGCATCTGCTTAGTGAGCAGCAGACCTGGGTTCGAATCCCAGTCTTGGTACAAATTGTCATTTGTTGAGAATGAATTGTTTCGTTGCCTGAGTTTGCGGAAGTCAAGTTTACAGCCTTTACCGTTGTGTGATTTATCGTGTGGCTGAAATGTAGCGGACTCCCTTTAGTGCTGATGTGAATGACTTCAAACTTTTTACTATTTAGAGCCAATTGGCAATTTTTGCACCGTACAGATATCTTTTCTAAATTTATTTTGTATTCTTTTTGATCATCTAATGACTTTACATGACGTTAAATGACAGCATAAACTGCAAACAATCTATACTTGACAACGGGAATAAATTACCAACGCTCTCCCCCCACCCCCTTTCAAATGATACAGTTACTCAAGAGTTGAAAGAAAACGTAAGTCGCGTCACAAAAAGATACCCTACTCATACAATTATAGTTGTTGCTGACTTATCTTCCCTCGATTTGTTGACAAAAATATGTATTCAAAGCCAATGGTAGGTATAAAACATCGTCAAAAATTTACCAAATCCAATAAAAGTAAACGCAAAATGTTTCTATTTATAAAAGCAGATAAAAGTTCACTTGACGTCTTCCTAAGATACAGCCTCCACTCCTTCCCAACTAACTATGTAAGTGTAGACCAGATGCGGTTTAAATTCAGACATTGTGTCTGAGGCAGTAGAAATATTTATACCCAATAAATTAATATGAGATGGTACTGATCTCCCGTGGTACACGAAACAGGACAGAACACTGTTGCAGAAGGAACGATAAAAGGTTACCGAATTTATAGCAACACAAAATCTCCAAGATAGGCTATGTTTCACTGAAGCTCGAAATTAAGCAAGAACCTCAATGCGAAAAGCTTTTAATAGTTTCCACAACGAAGCTCTGTCTCGAAATCTGACCGAAACTAGAAAGGCATTCTGGTCATATCTACAGACGCGAAATTTAACTGGCAGAAAGAAGATGCTGTGATATGCAAATGATTAGCTTTTCAGAGTATTCACACAAGATTGCCGCCGGTGGCGACACCTACAACGTGCTGACATGAGGAAAGTTTCCAACCGATTTCTCATACACAAACAGCAGTTGACCGGCGTTGCCTGGTGAAACGTTGTTATAGCCTATCACAGCTGCCTGTGCAGCTTCAACACGATACCACAGTTCATCAAGAGTAGTGACTGGCGTACTGTGACGAGCCAGTTGCTCGGCCACCATCGACCAGACGTTTTCAATTGGTGAGTGATCTGGAGAATGTGCTGGCCAGGGCAGCAGTTGAACATTTTCTGTATCCAGAATGGATGCAACATGCGGTCGTGGATTATCCTGCTGAAATGTAGGGTTTCGCAGGGATCGAATGAAGGGTGGAGCTACGGGTCGTAACGTCCACTGTTCAAAGTGCCGTAAATGCGAACAAGAGGTGATCGAGACGTGTAACCAGTGGCACCCCATACCATCACACCGGGTGATACGCCAGTATGGCGATGACAAATACACGCTTCCAATGTGCGTTCACCGCGATGCCGCCAAACACGGATGCGTCCATCATGATGCTCAAAACAGAACCTGGATTCATCCGAAAAAATAACATTTTGCCATTCGTGCAACCACGTTCGTCGTTGAGTACACCATCGCTGGCGCTCCTGTCTGTGATGCAGCGTCAAGGGTAACCGCAGCCATGCTCTCCGAGCTGGTAGTCCATGCCGCTGCAAACGTCGTCGCAGTGTTCGTGCAGATGGTTGTTGTCTTGCAAACGTCCCCATCTGTTGACTCAGGGATCGAGACGTGGCTGCACGATCCGTTATAGACATGCCGATAAGATGCCTGTCATCTCGACTGCTAGTGATATGAGGCCGTTGGGACCCATCAAGGCGTTCCGTATTACCCTCCTGAACCCACCGATTCCGTATTCTGCTAACAGTCTAGGATCTCGATCACCGCGAGCAGCAATGTCGCGATACGATAAACCGCAATCGTGATAGGCTATAACCCGACCTTTATCAAAGTCGGAAACGTGATGGTACGCATTTCTCCTCCTTACACGAGGCGTCACAACAACGTTTCACCAGGCAACGCCGGTCAACTGCTGTTTGTGTCTGAGAAATCGGTTGGAAACTTTCCTCATGTCAGCACATTGTAGGTGTCGCCACCGGCGCCAACCTTGTGTGAATGCTCTGAAAAGCTTATGATTTGCATATCAGAGCAACATCTTCCTGTAGGTTAAATTTCGCGTCTGTAGCACGTCATCTTCGTGGTGTAGCAATTTTAATGGCCAGTAGTGTACATAAGCCAAGAGGAAACGATTAGAGTGGAAGACCATGAACAAAGTGTTCGGATTAAAACGGTGTAAGACAGGGAAGTAGTCCTTCGCCCTTACTGTTCAATCCATACATCGATGAAGGAATTAGTCAAATAAGAGAAACGTTCGAGAGTGGAACTAAAATTCAATGTGAAGCAAAAAATGTTCAGCGTGTGTGAATTCCTAAGGGACCAGACTGCTGAGGTCATCGGTCCCTAGATTTACAGACTACTTGAGTTGACTTAAACTAACTCATGCTAAGAACAATACACACACCCACGCACGGCGCAGGACTCGAACCTCCGGCAGCCAGGACCGCGCAATCCATGACATGGCTCCTCTAACCACGCGGCCAGGTGAAACAATATCATTGATAAGATTAGGTGATAACATTACTATTTTTTGTGATACACCAGCATTTCACATTTTCAATGACTTTTTTCGCACTTACACTAACCTGTGATCTTGCGTGTTAATGAGTTAAGTACGTTGCTATCGACAGTGATCGTCAAATTAATTCTGCATTTTTAGATCTCCCCAAGGCTTTCGACACCGTTCTTCACAAAAGTTTCCTCTCATCAAATTGCGTGCCTATGAAGTATGCGCGACTGCATTGATGAGTTCCCGTTAGGTAGGTCACAGTTCGCAGTAATTGACGGAAAGTCATCGAGTAAAACAGATGTAATGTCTGGCGTTCCCCAAAGAAGTGTTATAGGCCCTCTGCTGTTCCTGATCTCCATAAACGACATAGGAGACAATCTGAGCAGCCGTCTTAGATTGTTTGCAGATGATGCTTCATTTACCGTCTTGTAAAGTCATCAGATGATCAAAACCAACTGCAAAATGATTTAGACAGGATATCTGTATGGCGCAAAAAGTGGCAACCGACCGTAAATAATGAAAAATGTGAATATCCACATGAGTGCTAAAAGAAATCTGTTAAATTTCGGTTCGAATCCTGCCTCGGGCATGGATGTGTGTGATGTCCTTAGGTTAGTTAGGTTTAACTAGTTCTAAGTTCTAGGGGACTTGTGACCACAGCAGTTGAGTCCCACAGTGCTCAGAGCCATTTGAACCATTTAAATTTCGGTTACACGATAAATTACACAAATCTAAAGGTTGTAAATTCAATTAAATACTTAGTCATTACAATTAGGCATAACTTAAATTGGAACGATCACATAGATGATGTTGAGTGTAAAGCAAACCAAAACTGCGATTTATTGGTAGAACGCAGGGAATCCAACAGGTCGACTGAAGATACTGAGTACACCACGCTTGTCCGACCTCTTCTGGAGTACTGCTGTGCGTTGTGGGATCCGCATGAGGTGGGACTGACGAAGGAGATCGAAAAAGTTTAAAGAACGACAGCTCAATTTGTATTATCGCGGAATACGGGAGAGAGAGCAAGAACATGATACGTGAATTAGGTTGGTAGTCATTAAAACACAGGCGTTTTTCGCTGTGGCAGAGTCTTCTTGTGAAATTTCTTCAACTTCCTCCTCCGAATGCAAAAATATTATGTTAGGTCCCACCTACACAGCAAGAAACAATCATCATGATAAAATAAGAGAAATCAGAGCTCGCACAGGAAGATTGAAGTGCTTGTTTTCCCCGCGCGCTGTTAGAGAGTGGAAACGTAAAGTAATGGCTTGAAGGTGGTTCGATGAACCCTCTGCCACGCACTTAATTGTGAATGGCAGAGTAATCATGTACACTACTGGCCGTCACTGGCACCGAGCCAGAACCACTGTCATCAGAAAATACAACAGACCTCTACATCGCCGTCCAATCACCTCTAGCATGACAGAGCTGAAGTCGCAAACGGCAGTAGTTTAGGACCAATCGAATGTTCACTTCAAGGAGCCTGGCTCGAGCTGTCCCTGAAGTAACCGATCTGTAACAGTTCGTTGTGTCACTGTGGCGTCGACATTGTTGCTGCAGACGCCAGAGCCATTCCCCGAACGCCACGGTCTTCCCTCTCGGTAGTGTCTCGTCGCCCTCCGGACCGTACCGTCCTGTGACCACACGTCTCACCTGTCATGTGCAGTGGCTACATTCCTGCCAAGTCTTTCCTTTCGGAAGGAACATCAGGCTTCTCGTATCCCTATTACACGACCTCGTTCAAAGTCAGAGAGCTATTGGCAACGGCGTCTTCGTTGTCTTGAAGGCTACTTCGTCCAATCTGAGAGGTAACTAACGCTCACGAACATTACAGCGCGTATTTGAAGCAAACCTGCTTTACGTCCTCATAGTGGCACTACTAGCGCCACTCTTGACCGATTGGCACGAAATAAGAGGATTGGAACTTTAATAACAGCAACTACACTACTCGCCATTAAAATTGCTACACCAGGAAGAAATGCAGATAATAAACGGGTATTCATTGGACAAATATATTATACTAGAACTGACATGTGATTACATTTTCACACAATTTGGGTGCATAGATCCTGAGAAATCAGTATCCAGAACCACCACCTTTGGCCGTATTAACGGCCTTGATGCGCCTGGCCATTGAGTCAAACAGAGCTTGGCTGGCGTGTACAGGTATAGCTGCCCCTGCAGCTTCAACACGATGCCACAGTTCATCAACAGTAGTGACTGGCGTATTGTGACGAGCCAGTTGCTCGGCCACCACTGACCAGACGATTTCAGTTGGCGAGAGACCTGGAGAATGTGCTGGCCAGGGCAGCAGTCGAACATTGTCTGAATCCAGAAAGGATACAACATGCGGTCGTGCATTATCCTGCTGCAATGTAGGGTTTCGTAGGGATCGAATGAAGGGTCGTAACACATCGGAAACGTAACGTCCACTGTTCAAAGTGCCGTCGATGCGAACAAGAGGTGTCCGAGACGTGTAACCAATGGCACCCCATACCATCACGCCGGGTGATACGTCAGTATGGCGATGACGAATACACGCTTCCAATGTGCGTTCACCACAATGTCGCAAAACACGGATGCGACCATCATGATGCTGTAGACTGAACCTGGATCCATCCGAAAAAATGACGTTTTGCCATTCGTGCAGCCAGGTTCGTCGTTGAGTACACCATCGCAGGCGCTCCTGTCTGTGATGCAGCGTCAAGGGTAACCGCAACCAAGGTCTCCGAGCTGATAGTCCATGCTGCTGCAAACGTCGTCGAACTGTTCGTGCAGATGGTTGTTTTCTTGTAAACGTCCCCATCTGTTGACTCAGGGATCGAGACGTGGCTGCACGATCCGTTACAGCCATGTGGATAAGATACCTGTCATCTCGACTGCTAGTGATACGAGGGATCTCGACCAACGCGAGCAGCAAAGTCGCGATACGATAAACCACAATCGTGATAGACTACAATTCGACGTTTATCAAAGTGGGAAACGTGATGGTACGCATTTCTCCTCCTTACACGAGGCAACGCCGGTCAACTGCTGTTTGTGTATGAGAAATCGGTTGGAAACTTTGCTCATGTCAGCACGTTGTAGGTGTCGCCACTGGCGCCAACCTTGTGTGAATCCTCTGAAAAGCTAATCATTTCCATATCACAGCATCTTCTTCCTGTCTGTTAAATTTCACGTATGTAGCACGTTATCTTCATGCTGTAGCAATTTTAATGCCCAGTAGTGTATTTATTTATGGCTCGTACAAAATAGTAGCGTGTTTAAAAGTTTTACTGACCCTCAAAGTAGTCACCAGTATTGTGTATAACCCGTTGGCAGTGATGTGGAAGTCGCAGGATACTCTTAGCAGTGCCAGATGTGTTGACGCTTCGAGCGGCGCGGTCTATTGCCCTACGAATTTGTAGCAGTTCTGAAGCGAATGTCGTGAACTGTTTCCTTCAGTTTAGAAATAGAGTTGAACTTACGAGGGCTTAAGTTAAGGGAGTGCAGTCAAACAAATCAGTAACAGCTTGCACTGTACGGGCTTGAGCATTGTCCTGCAAAATGATGGTCAGGTCCTGCAGAAAGTGTCATCACTTCTGTCTCTAAGCTGGTCGTAGGTTGTGTTCCAAAAATGAACAGCTTAGAGACAGAAGTGATGACACTTTCTGCAGGACATTTTGTCCTTTGTAGGACAATGCTCAAGCACGTACAGTGCAAGCTGTTACTAAGGCGTGGACGTCCAATACCTTGTAGCCCACTAGCCCTTCCAAAATCTTTCGACTGCCTTCCAGAGATGTTTACGACAATAGCACGCAAGCAGTAGACCAGCTTCGCCATTTCTGAGTTGCTCATTTTCTGGCGCCGGGCCGTAGCAAACTGTCCTTTCTCAGGGTCGCTTATTTGAGTGCATTTCCCCATTTTTGGCCCGTATCGTCAATAGAATGATTCCCCGTTCGTCTCTCATACGGTTACAACCCTTTCTTATTGCGTCATGTGAGCGGAATGGCACCAGACGACATTTAGTATCGCGGAGATCAGTCGTAATAATGTATGGCTCATCACCATTTACGAGAAGGCAAGTCAATTATTATCCGTAAAGTAGTTACAAAATTTTATTGTAATCAAATAGGAAACTTACAAGAACATCATTTTTCGACATAGTCTCCTTGCGTTTCAATGCACTTGATCCGTCGCGTTGTACAAGCTTCCTGATGCCCTCATAGAAGAAGGCTCTTAGTTGAGGTGCGAGCCAGGAATGCGCTGCTTCTGTCACTGCTTCGTCCGAAGCAAATCGACGGCCCCTTAATGCCTGCTTGAGTGGACCAAACAAGTGATAGAAGGGGCAAGATCGGGACTGTATGGATGATCCAGTACTTGAAATTTGAGTTTCTGGAGCGTTTCAGCAGTGTGGGCAGCAGTACGCGGACGGGTATTGTCCTGCAACAACACAACACCTTTTGACATCAATCCTTGGCGTTTACTTCGAATTGCAGGCTTTAGCCTGGCAGTAAGCATCTCGCTGTAAGGTACACTGTTTATTGTCGTGTCCCTTTCTCAACGATGTTGCAATACTGGACCCTGTACGTCCGAAAAAACAGGAAGCGTTAGTTTTCCTGCGAACGGTTGGGTCTTGAATTTCTTCTTGGATGTTTCCATTCCATACTCTTCCGTTTACTCTCCGGCTCGTAATGACTGATCGATGTTTCGCCACCAGTAATGATCCTGCATAAGAAGTTCACCTTTCGTTACCACAGCGATCCAAATGTTTTTTGCAGATGTCCAACCGCGTTTGTTTATGGAACTGTTTGAGTTGTTTTGGGACCCATCTTGCACAAACTTTATAAAACCCAAGTCTGTTGTGGATGATTTCGTAAGCAGAACCGTGACTATTTTGCATAGGATGTGCCACTTCGCCAATAGTTAATCGTCTGTCGAAGAGAATGATTTCTCGTGAACGCTCAATGGTTTCGTCATTTGGGGTGGTGAACGGTCTTTCGGCTCTTTCATCGTGTGTATCACTTGTGCGACCATTTCGGAATTTTTCAATGCATTCGTAGACACTACGTTGTGGCAAAAATCTGTTCCCGTGCTGTACCGAATGTCTTCGATGGATGTCGGCCCCTGATACGCCTTCCGACCACAAAAAACGGATCACTGAAAGTTGCTCTTCTTTGGTGCAAACAGACAGCGGAGCAGCCATGATTAACAGCACGGCAGCGATAACGAAACCTAGCAGCTTGAAAATTGAAGAGGTATAACAACAAATAAACAAAGCATGCGTCATCTACGTAAAACGACAGTACTGCCAAATTAACAAAAATATAACTAAGTTGCGGATAATAATTGACATACACACACATGTCACTTAACATCTGAGGTCATCAGTCCCCTAGAACGTAGAACTACTTAAACCTAACTAACCTAAGGACATCAGACACATCCATGGCCGAGGCAGGATTCGAACCTGCGACCGTAGCGGTCGCGCGGTTCCAGACTATAGCGCCTAGAACCGCTCAGCTGCCGCGGCCGGCAAAGAAAGGAATGTCCGAGTCCAAACAAAGCAGCAACCCCCTGTACAAAGACCTGCGCTCATCCACAATTGATAATGTTCCGGCAAGTGAGGCGTCTTGCAGACGCAATGCAAGAACAATGACCGGTAAGACTACACAAACTGGTGCTACTCAGCGATAACGCCCTCCCGCATTCTGCTAGACTGACAAAAAGACTGTGCAGGAGTTGGGCTGGGAACTGATTCCGCAACCACCTTATTCGCCTGATCTAGCGCCCTCAGATTTCCACCTTTCCCGCTCTCTATCGAACAACCTTGATGTAAAGCCCTTTCCGGATGAAAATGTGCGTCGAGCATGACTCGACGACTTCGCCTCAAAACCACGTGATTTCTATAGTCGCGGAATCGAGAAGATACCCTAGCGTTGGCAGACTGTTGTAAATAGTGAAAGAGAATATGTTATTGACGACTAAAGTCTCTTCATGTGTACCTGTTGTGCTCATTAAACTTATGGAATGTAATACGAACTTACGCATCAACCAAATATTAAGCTTTGGTTTATGTAACACGTTGAAAAATTCACTCATTTTATTCCGAGCTCGTCTAGGTCTTGTGTGATACACCAACAGTAGCCAGAAAATAAAGTGGAGGTGCGAACAGATAGGAAATCCTAAAACAAACTCCATGTCCCCTTGTGGTAGCATTCAGTAATTACAAAAAGTGACTTTTGTTAATTTAAGTGAAACTGGAATGACTGAGACACTTGTCAGCCACAATTGTGTGGAAGTGCAGGAAGAGAGCCAATTTGCCATCTTTAATACTTGCAGCGGTCAACAATGCTTTTAACTCTCTAGAAAAAAAAATCGACTATAGAGCGAACCAAATACTTTTTCTAAATATACTGTAGTACATCTTAAAATTCGAAGATTTTAAATTAATCATTGAACTTCACATTCTCAAATGACACATCAGCTGCTGTAATGATTTGGAACTTCATTCAAAGCTACGCCACATGTTTCTCTAATCTGATTAATTTCTTACTTTTGGACAAATCATTTCACAGAACGTCTGGTGGCTTTTTTTAAAAGTTTTCTTCAGAAAATTTTCTTGTCATCAGTCCGCTGACTGGTCTGATGCGGTCCACCACGAATTCTTCTCCTGTGCCAAGATTATCATCTCAAAGCCACACTTGCAACCTACGGACTCAGCTGATTGCTGGACGTCCTTAAATTTCTGTATTCCTCTAAAACTTTTACACTAAGTAGCTCCATCTACTACGAAGGAAGCCATTCCCTGATGTCGTAACGTATTTCCTACCATCCCGTCGTTATTGCCAGTGTGTTCCACATATTCCTTTCCTTGCCGATTCTGCAGAGAATCTCCTCAATCCTTACCTTGTCAGTCCATCTAACTTTTAGTATCCTTCTGAAGCACCACATTTCAAATGCTTGGATTCTCTTCTGTTCTGTTTTTCACACTGTTGTACGATGCTGTGTTCCATAGAGACATTCTTAGAAATTTCTTTCTCAAATTAAGGCCTATTTTTGATACTAGTAGACTTCTCTTGGCAAGAATACCTTTTTTCCAGTGCTAGTCTGATTTTTATGTCCTCCTCGCTCTGTCCGCCATTGGCTACTTTGCTGACTAGGTGGTAGCAGTCCTTAATTTCGCCTACTTCATGACCCCCAATTCCGATGTTGAATTTATCGCCGTTTTCATTCCAGCTACATCTCATCTTTCTTTCGATTTACTCTTAATGCGTATTTTGTACTCATTAGACTGTTCATTCCATTCAACTGAGCCTGTAATTATCCTTCACGTTCGTAGCAATGTTATCAGCGAATTCAATCACTGATGTTATTTCACTTTGAATTTTAATGCCACTCTTGAACCTTCCTTTTATTTTCATCGTTGCTTCGTCGATGCATAAATTGAACAGGAGGGCCGAAAGACTACACCCGTCTCTCTTGACACTTTTTGTGTAGCCGTTTCGACTTAGCTTCCCTGCACTTCCTATTTATATCATTCCTAAGTGACTTGCGTTTCTGTATTCCTGAATTACTCTAATAACTACATTAACAGTATTATATATTGACCGGTATTCTATCATAATTAATAGTATATGGAACAAGAAAAGCTCAGAAATTTCAGTTTATGCTGTGATATGATATTTTTGACACTTGATTTATATAACTAACAACAGCTATTAGTGAAATTCTTAAATTTTCCCTCAATTAACTAATTACATATTTCTTAATTACTCTGATGACTTCCAAGTTTTTTTTTTTAATCAAGACCTCACGCTGGTCAGTTTGATACCCTATTTATCCACTTCCAAATCTTCTTTTCGGTATGAAAATTAAGACAAAAATCCAAGAATCCATTGTATAATTTCGAGGATGTCTTGTTTTTACTCCGCTCAAACATTCGACCAAATATGATGGGCGAATACGTAGGGCAAGACTAAACCATCATCAAGTTTCGCGATTTCAGTTTGATTTTTAACGAGGTGATCATCGAATCCTTTATGATTACGTTTCGCGAAATGAGCGCGACCGAAAAAATCAGAGCTATGAGAAAGTACGGGAAGGGTAGTCCACACTTGTGCTTCCATTCGCGAATCGGACAGGGATAAAGAAAACGACATCGGTACCCTCCGCCAAACACCATTAGATGCCTTACGGAGCACAGACGTAGATGTCGATGTAGATTTCGCACGGCTGCTTGTCCTTCATCAGGCAGGAGACAGAAGCGCGACGCTGCGGTGACTGTAAACACTACTGGATAGGGAGAGCCGCCTAGGATCAGGGAGCAGTCACAGAAACCCAGTTCCGGAACCTTGTTTACATGATAAACATGTAAACAAGCCGGGCGGCGCGCCACGGACAAGTCACTAACTCGCGCAAATTCACTTGCTTCCCCTCCCTTCGAGTCTCCAGGGCGGCGGCGGTGGTTATCCTGCAGCACACCCCGCCCGGCCAACACTTCCACCACCCCAGTACCCCTCACCGCTTCTGCCAAGCTATAAACAACCGTCGTATCGTTTCTCATGCGGACGTTCGCAATACAAAATAGTTCTTCCTACAGCAGTCGAACTGGAAAAAGCATTCGACAATGTAAAATGGTGCAAGATGTTCGGAATCCTGAGAAAAATAGGGGTAAGCTATAGGGAAAGACGGGTAATATACAATATGTGCATAAACCAAGAGGAAACGATTAGAGTGGAAGACCATGAACGAAGTGCTCGGATTAAAACGATGTAAGACAGGGAAGTAGTCTTTCGCCCCTACTGTTCAATCCACACATCGATGAAGGAATTACGCAAATAAGAGAAACGTTCAGGAGTGGAACTAAAATTCAAGGTGAAGCAAAAAATGTTCAAATATGTGTGAATTCCTAAGGGACCAGACTGCTGAGGTCATCGGTCCCTAGACTTTCAGACTACTTGAACTAACTTGTGCAAAGAACAATACACACACCCATGCACGACGGAGGGCTCGAACCTTCGGGAGGAGGGGCCGCGCAATCCACAACATGGTTCCTCTAACCGCGCGGCCAGAGGAAACAATATCATTGATAAGATTAGGTGATGACATTACTATTTTTGTGAAAGTGAAGACTTACAGGAAGAGTTGAATGAAATGAACAATGTATTGAGTACAAAATACAGGGTGGACCATTGCTCGTGACCGGGCGAAATATCTCACGAAATAAGCGTCAAACGAAAAAACTACAAAGAACGAAACTTGTCTAGCTTGAAGGGGGAAACCAGATGGCGCTATGGTTGGCCCGCTGGATGGCGCTGCCATAGATCAAACGGATATCAACTGCGTTTATTTAAATTGGAACCCCCATTTTTTATTACACATTCGTGTAGTACGTAAAGATATATGAATGTTTTAGTTGGACCACTTAGTATCTATGTCGTACAGGATTCAACGTCCCCACCAAAACAAATTTGACTGTAGTGTAGCCTTTTCTACTAATAATAGTTTAAAAAATAATCTTATTTATAATTTGAAACCAGGGCATTCTCCATTTCAAAATTTGTCCGTCTACAAATTTAGCAGATTGTATAGGACAAATAGGAGAGCAATTTCTGTTAGGTTCGAAGCACATCTCTTAGGAAAAACTCGGTACCAACGTATATCATGCATCCTTCGCCGATAATTTATTAATTACAGGCCACATGCCTAAAGAAGTTCGGGACGTCAGTATGCTTCACACATAGAGGAAAGACTTTAGACTTAATATTCTTGAAAATCTAGATATTTGCAAACACCTTTCTTTTAAAGTCGGTTACATTCAAAACGAACAGTGGGAATTACGTAATAAAAAAAATTATGGTGTAAAGCCGTCACTTAGGAATGCCTAAAGTTGAGCCGTTTTATTCCTCAGAGTAGACTCTATAACACTTTTCTCTCTATTTTTCATCTATTACATACAAAAATGTACCTAGTATTTGCTGTTGCATTGTCCTATACAATTTTTTATTTTGCATAATACTGATACTGATATTTGAAATAAACACTTATATGCTATTTACAATATTTTTCGTAATTTAAGCAGCTCTTATCGTGTACCGTGCAACTCCAAGTGGCTGTGTTACTAACAGTTACCAGCCTCATGTCAGTTTAAAAGTCTTTAATGCATATTGTTAATACGAACTTCCTAACGAAGTATTTTACTACATATACAGTTTTCTTGTAAATATGTTTTCAATAAAAACTAGTTTATCTTTAGTTTTTATCTCTGTTAATGCTGAAGGCAGCAGAGGATCAAATAGGTAAAAAGACGAGGCCTAGTAGAAATCGTCGGGTGATACTGAATTTAACTGATGAAATGAGAATATATAAAAACGCAGTAAATGAAGTAGGCGAAAGGGAATAAAAAGTCTAAAAATCAGATTGACAGGAAGAGCAAAATGACTAAGCAGGAATGGCTAGAGCACAACTGTAAGGATTTAGAAACATATATCACTGGCGGAAATGTAGATACAGCCAATAGGAAGACTAAAGAGGCCTTTGAAGAAAAGAAAATCACCTGTATCACTGTCAAGAGTTCAGATCGGAAAGCAGTCCTAAGGAAAGAAGGGAAAGGTGAAAAGAGTGGGGAGTATGTAAAGGGTCTATACAAGTGAAATGTACTTGACAGGAGTTTTATAGAAATGGAAGAGAACGTAGATGAAAATGAAATGGGAGATATGATGCCGCGAAGGAATGTGCCATAGCACTGAAAGACTTAGGTCGAAACAAGCCCCGCGAATAGACGGCATTCTGTTAGAACTATTGTTCCATGACGTTTCCTCCTGCATCAATAATATGCTGTTCAAATTTGACGTCATCCTGAGCAGTGGTTCTCTGTTTAAGGCGTTTTGAAAGTGGAACTTTAATTATGGACAGTATGTAGGTGTAACATTGTAAATTGACACATGGATTCGAAAGAGCACGTATGTTCGGTTATAGGTAAAGTGTGTGGAAGACTTCGACCTACTGGAGGAATACTTGGAAAGTGTAAGCCATCTACAAAGTTGGCCCCATACATAACCTTCTGCGGCCCACTCTTGTGTACTTGTCCAGTTGTTGGGATCCACAACAGGTAGGGTTAAAGACATCGAAGCAATTCATACCTGTGCTATTGGCTTTGTTACTGGTGGGTTATATCAATACGCTCGCGTTACACAGCTGTTCCGGTAATTCAAGTGGGAATGCCTGGAGAGAAGAAGGCGTTCTCTTCGCGTAACACTGGAGTTGCACTATTTCAACACTTTGCTTCGGCAGTTTTGATACAGTACATAAATGACGTAGTAAATGGAGGGGTTACCGGCAGTATTGGTGACGTTGGTAGAGGAAGAAACATAAATAAGCGTATGCGATAAAAACTGGGAACAGACGACTTCTCTTTGTTTTTTGTTTTTCACATAACTACAAGCGCACTTCGCTCAGTGTTAGTCCATTGCATATTTTATATCTCAACAAAATGTAGAAATTAGTTCGTCAAATGACTCCTGTACTTACACGCAACCAAAGCAGTTAGTTTTGATGCAAATGTTCAAACACAAAATAATGTATGTAGTTACTAGTGTTGTTTTATACTCAGAGGAACGTTCATCATCATTATGAAAGGCAAGGTGTGGGCATATGAATAGTATTTTGGTCACACGGTAAATTCTGTTTCTTTCGTAAATATCGATACACATAATTCAAACGGCGCTAAATCATGTAGCTGAGTAATCTTTGACTATTGCTATAATATCTGTGCGTTGCTTAAATCCGCAAAAAGGCGTTTGCAAAGACAAGAGGTAAGTGAAAATATAGTTTAGGCCAGGAACTTCTGCGGAAGTCGAGTTGCACATTTATTTCAGAAGTCAGGTTACATTCTAGGTAGCGTTGCATTTTTATACAAAAAGTTAACTTCAATTTGTAGAGAGTGTTGGGCAAACGATATTAAGTCTTTGTATAATTCAGTATAGTCAGACTTTTGCGCAGTGCACTAGTTTAAGTTAGGAATTAGTGTGGCTGGTAATAATTTAGGAGAAATTTTGTTAGGCAGTTTTAAGAAGATTCATTCAGAGAGATACAGAAATACGGTTAAGTTACAAAATGTTTATTGTTGTTACTGAAAAGTGCGAAAGATGTTTATGGACAACAGGAAAATGTTTTATACAATTCCGTCGAAGTACTGAAGCGATGTTTCATATGTTTTGTTTTAATTTTTTAAAATTTTACTTTTTTTTTAGGAAATTGCGATTTCTGGTACAACATGACACATTTGTACTGCCTTTCTTACATGTTTGAAACAACAGTCCTCCGTTTCACGTTACAGATCAACAATTTGCAAATAAAACTTGAATTACACATAGACAATTTCAATTTTTCAGTAAATACTGTTTATTTATAGGTAACTGACTGAAGGATAACGTTGTAGAGCAAATACGTTCCATACGTTACGCGGCCCTTAACACAGGGTGTTTCCGTAAGAGTGTGCAAAAAATGTAACAGGACACAGAGAATGCTCTCTTACGCAGATATGGAAGTGTACTTGTCTACCACTTTGTCCGATATTACAGTTTTCCAGCTTATTTACAACTAACATGCGTACAAGTTTACATGTATTGTACTGTTTATTTACGTGTACATTCTTTATTTCCTGCGAGGAAAGGAGGAGGTCTAACCTGATTTCTGGGAAGTATTTCCTGGTCGCTGAACTGGAAGGAGGATGTCCTGTTCCATGGCTGCGAGATCACTTACGTGAACCCCTCTGATTATTTCCAATGGGGATATCTAAAGTCACTTGTGTATGAGACGCCAGTGGATACGGAGATAGAATCTGTTGGCTGAACTGTAGCTGCCTGTGGTGTGATCCGACAAACACCAGGGATACTTGTCAGGCTGCGTCAGAAGCTTATTCGCCGATGTCATTTTGTAAGATACAGTGCAAATGGTACATCGACTGTGTCAATCACGGCATTTGCAGTTAACTGTTACTAATGTAAATGAAAAGCTGCACAGTAATTTGATTTTATTTCTATTATCTCCTTAATATGGCTTCTCCGGCCCTGGGTTCCCTATCTCTAATTGTTCAGTAGAGCATCCTCTATGTCGTGCTCAATTTTGGGCTCAAAAGGCTCAAATGACTGAGCACTATGGGACTTAACTTCTGAGGTCATCAGTCCCCTGGAACATAGAACTACTTAAACCTAACTAACCTAAGAACATCACACACATCCATGCCCGAGGCAGGATTCGAACCTGACTGTAGCGCTTAGAACCGCTCGGCCACCGCGGCCGGCTGTTCAATTTTTGCACGCTCTTTCGAAAACACCCTGTGTATTCTCACTCGGCTTCTGAATGGTGTGCAACACACTTATCGCACAAGCAACGCGGTTACTATCGTAACAGTCCAGGGCTACTAGGAAACCTACGTTTACTTCTAACCGTCTATGGCAGCCGACGATAGTTTTGCATCTCAACGAAATACTATTAAGAAATTTTAGAGAACCGCCATTTGCGCTCAGTGCAGAACATCCCCGCTGCTACCAACATGTATATCGCGTGGGCGCCGTGAAGGCAAGAAAACTCAGGGCTCACATGGAAGCATACAGACAGTCGTTTTTCCATCGCTCCATTTGCGAGTCGAACAGGAGAGGAAATGACTACTAGTGGTACGAGGTACCCTCCGCTAAACATCGTATGGTAGCTTGCGGAGCATGTTTGCAGATGTAGATGTAGGACAAAAATGGTAACTGAGCACCATGTAAAGGTGGTCCTGAACAGCTGGGGATTGTAACTGCTCTATGTGGGTACATCTACCAAACTGTTGCGAACATCAAGAGAAACATCAGTATATACGTTACAACAGAAGCATCCTTGAGAATGGAACAACTACTAAACTATAGCAGTCTTACGTTCATCGAGAGTAAGCATACATGAAACACGAAACAGTATTTCCTACGAGACAATAAAAATTGCCCAAAGAGATTAAAGAGACAATAGAATTCAATTGTTTTAAAAGTCAGTGAAAGGATACCTCCTAATAAACTGCGAAGTCAAGGATTATTTGGAGAACACAGGGGGTGAACCATAATAATTTATATTATTTAGCAATGAATGACTGCCATTCCACAGTAAACTCAGTTTAATGAGCTCTACAGTAAAATCTTACTCCTGTGATGGAAAATTCTAAGTTTTACCACATTCTGAATTCAACATTTTATTCATTGTGTTGAGGTGCTGACTCGAACTTCTTCAGATAGGCCAAGGGAACGACACGGAGAATTCGATAGAATGTAGGAAGGTCTTGTTGCCAGTCGAAATTGTGTGTGTGTGTGTGTGTGTGTGTGTGTGTGTGTGTGTGTGTGTGTGTGTGTGTGTGTGTGTGCGTGCGTGCATGTGCAAATTCCAATGTAGCGTGTGTTAGGGCGTAAGGTGGGGAATGACGAATGATGTGATACAAATGACAAGTGTACAATATAGTATTACTGTATGCATGAATTAGCTTTTTTTGAATTGTTACATTTTTCAATTAAGATTATATCTGATATCATTTCATAAACGATCTATGAATAACTAACTAAATAGCTTAATACTGAATGTGACCTACTAATAAAAACATCGTTAACAGAAGCCGGAAGATGATTAAATATAATTCCATTCCCATACAAGTGAACACACATTTGATTCTTGTAGTCTCTCTGTATTTCAAAAGCAACTTTGTTGGTCAGGGAAAGCTCACATACAACTCCACTTCAGATATACCCTACAGAAACACCAATTCCGCTCCATGAGGGTTCACGACTTCTACACCCAATGCGGGCTACCAACCGATTCCTTGATCTTGAAAGTTACAGATCCGTCCACCAGACTGCTTCATAATCGAGTTTTCTACCAGACAGCTTCAGGAGTCCAGTGCAGCCGTTTTCTGCTCGCACTACTCAGTTTGGCTTCAGAAAACATAAAAGGTTTGTATATGCGGTGTTTGTTCTTTAGGACATGTCCGAAAGAACTGACTTTATTTTTGATTCAGCAACTACTATGAATTAAAACAGAAGGGAACTGTAGACCTTGACTGAGAGCGGGCATTGATTGGAATCAGTGTGGAAAGCTGAAAATTGTGCCGTACCGGGATTCGAACCTGGGTCTCCGAAAGAACAGAATAGTAGCCCATACATTTGCAGTGCTCGCTGTGTCCGGATGGCTGAGCGGTCAGAGTAACTGCCTAGCAATCGGGAGACCTGTATTCGAATCCCAGGCGAGCACAAATTTTGAACATTCTCTATTGATTTCAATCAATGGCCACTTGCAGCCAAGATCTGTAATTCCTTTGTGTCTTAACGATAAAAGGAACAAGAGAGGCAGTCCTGACTGTGGTAAATAATGGGAGCGAGACAAGAAAACTCAAGACACGTTCATAGAATACGTCAAATGCAAAATGTTGGAAATTCTCCGGAAAATTGGTGTACGGTATAAGGAAAGACACGTAATGCACGATATTTATAAGAACCACAGTGAACAATAACTATGGAAGACCAAGAACGAGATGCTCTGATTAAAAGGGGTGGAGAACGGGCATGAAATCTACCGTCACTACTGTTTGATCTACATGTAGAAGAAGGAATGACAGAAATAAAAGAAAGGATCGGGAGTGTGATTAAAATTCATGGTGGAAGGATATGAGTGACAAAAACTGCTGAAGACATTGAAGCATGAGGTAGAATAGAAGGTCCAGTTGAACAGAGTGAGCAGTCTGATGAGTTTGAGAGTAAACTGAAGAAAGTAGAAAGTGACTGGGGGGAGTAGGAAATGAGCTTAGTATAAACTTTACATCAGAACTGAGGAAACCATAACTGGTAAACGTAACTTTATTAAAACAACCAGTTTTGGTCAAACAACATGCTATCGTGACTTAAACTACGAGCTTATACCAGAGGACTGTGTGATGTTCGACCGAAACTGGTTATTTTAATGAAGTCACAAAGCAGATGTTGTGCTGCATCATTATTTCTCAAAAGCTGAGTGAAATTCACTGAAGGAATGTAAATAATGAATTAAGGGAGCCGCTGAGACTTGGAGACTGTGACGAGGAGAGTCGATTCATCGCTGACGCTATCTGTTCAAAAGTTTCCGGACCTCCCTATGTAATGCGGAACTGACCGCTAGATGTCGCGCAAGGTGGACCTGCCAGTGTTGAAGGAGGACGGGAGTTTTGGTTCAAATGGCTCTGAGCACTATGGGGCGTAACTTCTAAGGTCATCAGTCCCCTAGAACTTGGAACTACGTAAACCTAACTAACCTAAGGACATCACACACATCCATGCCTGAGACAGGATTCGAACCTGCGACCGTAGCGGTCGCGCGGTTCTAGACTGTAGTGCCTAGGACCGCTCGGCCACCGCGGCCGGCACGGGAGTTTTCGTGTTATCAATAGAGAAGCGGTAACGGCGGAGTGTATAGGTCGGGAGAGCTCAGTGATTTCGAAAATGAACCAATCATTGGACGTCACTCTAGAAACAAATAGATCAGGCACAGTTCAGCCCTTATAATAAAGCCACCTAAGCTGCCTATTGCTGACGTGGTTGTGAAGAGGAAATTTTAAAGCAACACCCACAGCTAAATAGAGACCAGAAAGATCTCATCTCCGTGACTTATAGGCAGTCGTTTTTCCCTCGCTCTGTTTGCTAGGGGAACAGGGAACGGTATGATTAGTATTGGTACAAGATACCCTACGCCATGCACCGCAAGATGGCTCGCGGAGTATGTATGTAGATGTACACGTACCGACGGACAGGGACAGCCAAGCATTGCGCAGAGTGGTTGTAAAAAATGGCCCAAAATCAGCAGTAGAAATCGCCCCTGATTTGCAAAGTGTTTCCAGCAGTACAGCTAGCGCAATGAGTGTCCGTATGTAGTTAAATGAAATGGGGTACAATGATCGAGCAACTCCTCATGAGCCACACAGTTCTCTACTCAGTGCTAAGCGACATTTGAGGGCGTTGTAAAGAGCCGCGCCACTGGATGGCAGATGACAGGAACCGAGTAATTTGGAGTGATGAATCACGCTGGAACTTGTGGCAGTCCGATGGAACGGTTTGCGTTTGGCGAATTCCCGAAAAACGTTGTCTGCCAAGGTGTGTATTGCCAGCCCCGAAGTACAGAGGAGATGGTGTTAAGTTATGTGTTTGTTTTTCGTGTTTGGGGTATGATCCCCCTTTCGCACTTAAGAAAAAGCTAAATAGAGAAGGATATGGACACATTCCACAGTGACTGTATCAGCATGAAAATGCCCCATGACATCTAATAGGCAATGGCTTCAGGACCATAAAAAATTCCTGAAATGGACTGGCATACCCAAAGTCCCGTCGTGAACCAAATGGAACACCTCTGTGATGAATCGGAAAGTCGGCTTTATTTCAGGCCACTCCCTCCTCTGGCTCTGGCTCATGAGGAAGAATGGGCTCCACAGACATTCAGATAACTCATGTAAAATCGGCAGACTTCAAACCGTCATAAAGGCGAAGGGTGGATACGCCGGATATCAATGTCCACTGGTAGGTGTTCACATATTTTTGATCAGATAGCGTAGCTGTTGAAACTTGGCGACCCTGACTGGGAAAGTATTTCTCATTATATTTGCCAGTAAGATGCTGCGCTCCCATAACAAAGAATTGTAATTTCCGTGCAGTCCTACTCTATGAAGGATAACAGGTGGCAATTAGACACAAAAAATGTCATGGTGACAAAAGGCAGACAAGTTCCTCCTCGGAGGGAGGAGACTGGAGCTAAATGCGAAGTCGGCGCGGTTTCTGCGCCGCTATAAAGGCGTTGCGGTGTGTGGCGGAGGGTGCGAGACTCACCGGCGACGGCGGCGGCGCGCACGAAGGCGTCCATGCGGGCCCACGCCGCAGGCTCGGCGTCCGCGCAGCGGCTACAGCAGCAGCCCGGACTAGCCACGTCCGCGCCTAATCACACACAGCTGGCCGATCCCCAGTGTGTACGGCGGAGCCGCGGCCGCGTTTACCTGCGCCGCTGCAGCGCGCAGTCGCGAAAAAACGACGACAAAAATATTCTGCCGTCCCCACACCCCTCTCGCACACCCCGCCCCCTGTAAAGCCTCCCCCTCCCCCTTTCCCCAACCCCCTGCTGCTCCGACCATCATTCCGTGCCTACCCGGCGTGTAATGCAGACGTAACTGATCCCATTACTGCAGCAGCGAAACTGAATTATTAAAACACACTAAACAGGAAAACCTTTTTTACCGCCAAAAACAAAGCTCTCGAAACAATGAGATTTCTTCGTTAAGAGTAATTGCGTTGCTTCGTGCACTCTCCGCTGGCGCCGCCGTTGCTGTTTCGCTATTTTTGAACAGAACGAAACGGCACGAAAATATATGGCGATGGGGCAGGGGGTATGGCGGACGGGTGGGGGTGGAGACGGGGGCTGACGCATGTGCGACCCGGCATTTTTAATCTCGCCGGCTGCCAAAATTTCTGGTATTATTTGCTGCTGTTATTGCCCCCGCTAAGCGGATTAAAAACGGGGCCCGGAAAGGCAGCCACTCTGCGAATCATGAACGCCCTCTCTCCCCCCTCCCCCACTTGTATACATTTGCCTCTACCGCCCCCCCCCTTCCCAACCCTCCCTGCAGGCACGCCCCGGAGTGACCGCCAAAACCAACCCGCTACCCAAAACCACCGACCACCAAAGCTCAATTTCACTGCATTACGGGCCAATTTCCAGGTATCTGATAGAATTACCTGGCAGTTATCTTGAGCGAGTACCTACCTGGGCTCCGTCCGCTGCTGGCGGGTATGCTAAGCGTGTCGGAAAACTCGTGCGGTTGTAAGCACTTTCTGCGCAGAACCACTACGTACAAGCCACAGACATCTCTTGACACTTAAATCATGAATTACACTTGTTCCGCACCTACATCTATATGTAAACTCCGCAAGCCATTTTCGAATACACAGTATCTCTCTAAAGTATTTTTTAGTAAAAAAAAATGGCCCTGAGTACTATGGGACTTAACTTCTAAGGTCATTAGTCCCCTAGAACTTAGAACTACTTAAACCTAACTAACCTAAGGACATCACACACATCCATGCCCGAGGCAGGATTCGAACCTGCGACCGTAGCGGTCTAGCGGTTCCAGACTGGGCGCCTACAACCGCTTGGCCACCCCTGCCGGCTTTTAGTTGAACTAGTAGGGTGGTCGGAGTGTTCATCTGTACGCAGAATAAAAAAAATCGTCTGTTCTGACGGAAGACTGCTCGACCTCGCCGCGGTTACATGTATAAATTGCTCAGTGCAGGTAACCAGAACAACAAAGGAAGTAGGTTACAGAACACTTGTTCGCCCACTGCTTGAATACTGCTCACCAGTATGGGATCCGTACCAGATAGGGTTAATAGAAGAGATAGAGAAGATCCAACGGAAAGCAGCGCGCTTCGTTACAGGATCATTTTAGTAATCGCGAAAGCGTTACGAAGATGATAGATAAACTCCAGTGGAAGACTCTGCAGAAGAGACGCTCAGTAGCTCGGTACGGGCTTTTGTTGAAGTTTCGAGAACATACTTTCACCGAAGAGTCAAGTATTATATTGCTCCCTCCTATGTATATCTCGCGTAGAGACCATGAGGATAAAATCTTAGAGATTAGAGCCCACAGAGAGACATACCGACAATCCTTCTTTCAACGAACAATACGAGACTGGAATAGAAGTGAGAACTGATAGAGCTACTCAAGGTTCCCTCCGCCACACACCGCCAGGTGGCTTGCGGAGTATGGATGTAGATGTAGATTGTGAATTAGACACAGAACGAAGATAAAACAGTTTGTTCCTTTAATTTTGGACACCAGTGTACTTACGAACCTCTTGTTCTGTTTACGGCTAAAGCCATTTCATAAATTCACTGTAGCTCCATTCATTGGCATATGGTCACGACACACTACAGATATGTAGAAAAACTCATAAAGTTTTGTTCGGCTGAAGCCGCACTTCAGGTTTCTGCCTCCAGAGCGCTCGAGAGCGCAGTGAGACAAAATGGCGACAGGAGTCGAGAAAGCGTATGTCGTGCTTGAAATGCACTTACATCAGTCAGTCATAACAGTGCAACGACACTTCAGGACGAAGTTCAACAAAGATCCACCAACTGCTAACTCCATTCGGCGATGGTATGCGCAGTTTAAAGCTTCTGGATGCCTCTGTAAGGGGAAATCAACGGGTCGGCCTGCAGTGAGCGAAGAAACGGTTGAACGCGTGCGGGCAAGTTTCACGCGTAGCCCGCGGAAGTCGACGAATAAAGCAAGCAGGGAGCTAAACGTACCACAGCCGACGGTTTGGAAAATCTTACGGAAAAGGCTAAAGCAGAAGCCTTACCGTTTACAATTGCTACCAGTCCTGACACCCGATGACAAAGTCAAATGCTTTGAATATTCGGCGCGGTTGCAACAGCTCATGGAAGAGGATGCGTTCAGTGCGAAACTTGTTTTCAGTGATGACGCAACATTTTTTCTTAATGGTGAAGTGAACAGACACAATGTGCGAATCTGGGCGGTAGAGAATCCTCACGCATTCGTGTAGCAAATTCGCAATTCACCAAAAGTTAACGTGTTTTGTGCAATCTCACGATTTAATGTTTAGGGCCCCTTTTTCTTCTGCTGGAAAATTGGCTGATGCCAAAACTGGAGACCGACAGCGCCGACTTCATCTTTCAACAGGATGGTGCTCCACCGCACTTCCATCGTGATGTTCGGCATTTCTTAAAAACAGGAGATTGGAAAACCGATGGATCGGTCGTGGTGGACATCATGATCAGCAATTCATGTCATGGCCTCCACGCTCTCCCGACTTAACCCCATGCGATTTCTTTCTGTGGGGTTATGTGAAAGATTCAGTGTTTAAACCTGCTCTACCAAGAAACGTGCCAGAATTGCGAGTTCGCATCAACGATGCTTTCGAACTCATTGATGGGGACATGCTGCGCCGAGTGTGGGAGGAACTTGATTATCGGCTTGACACATATCGAACATCTGTGAATGCCTAAAAAAACTTTTTGAGTTTTTGTATGTGTGTGCAAAGCACTGTGAAAATATCTCAAATAGTAAAGTTATTGTAGAGCTGTGAAATCGCTTCAATCATTTGTAATAACCCTGTACATACGTTAGGAGGTTAAGATTAGGAGGGACGTGGAACAGGAGTTCGGGGCCAAAACATTGTGGAAAGAGGCCGATATCGAGGAGGATCCGTAATGGTGTGGGCAGGGACCACTCGACCGCTCTAATACCAATTCATGAAATTGTGTAGCTGAATCAGCAAGGTTTAACTGCTGACGGGTATCGAACTCAGTGTGGTTTTGCGAGGTGCTGTGGGCCCAGACTTTGTAACGATGGACGGTTATGCTCGCCCTCATACAGAACAGGTGGTTGATGTTTCCGTGGGAACAGAAGATATTGCACGCATCGCGTGGCCTGCCGCTCTCCCGATTTGAATTCCACAGAGCACGTCAGGGATGCACGAGGGAGACGGGCTGTGTCACGTCAGCATCCACCGACGTGTGAACAGCTCTGCAGGAAGAACGAGAGCCATTCCTCAGCGTGAAACTGAGGACACCATTCACAGCGTGCCCCGTCGTTGTCAGGGCTGTGTTTCTGTCAGAGGTGGTCACTCTACATATTGAGCACAGTAATCAGTCATCAGAACGTGTGTGCAAATCCATCAATTTGGAAGAAATGGAAAACGTTTTTGTCTACCATTACGCATCTTGCAGCTGTTTGTGTTCTGTATTCTTTACTATCACCTGTTTGCACCGTTTTGTGGCAAAATAAATACAACCTTGCAAAATTGGTTTAATTTTGGACACCAGTGTATTTTGTAGAATGGAAAGACTGCAAGAAACCTAACTGCATCATGCAAACGTTTTGATGTTTTCATTTACTTGCAGCATTGACTAAAACTAGAGAATATTCAGTAGATTCTAGACCAGCTGTCTCAACAATGCTGAATGTAGACCACACTCGGTCCTTGGGTGTTTGCCATCTCACAACAGCTTGTGAGTGTCTGCGTCCGGTTTAAAAAAAAAAGGGAGGGGGTGGTATAGAGAATAATGCAAGAAGTGGTCGGTCCCGAAAAATCACCCAAAAAATAAGATAGCATTATCCGAAGACAATCGACGGGTGATCCCAAAAAAATGTGTTCGGCCAATAAGCGATGATCTACAGGGAAAACACGGGATAGAAGTCCATGTTTCGACATGCTTATTAGCTGTAGATGCGATAGGTAGATGATCTTCTCGAAAACGTATGATAAGTGTGAAAGGCCAGACCATAGTTTGCTATGGTATACGCTCCACGGACCACTGAAGACTGGCAAAAATTCTATGCAGTGATGAACGCAAGTTTCATCTCTTCTCCTCAGATGGGGTACACTATGTCTGACAGCCGAAAAACGAGATGAATGACAGAAAGTAGCAAGTATTCACCATCAATCACGTAGGAGGAACTACCATGGGTTGGGACTCATTCTCGCGAAGTGGCGAGCGTACCCTCGCCAAAAATCATGGGGGTAATTGATAGTCAACAGTACAGAGAAACATTAACTGACCTTACGATACCTCACGGAAGACGAAATATGCTTCGTAATTGGCAATTAAAACATGGCAACGATTCGAAGCACAATTGTGGCCATATGAAGACAGTTCGTAAGCAGCACAGAGTAAAGGTATTCGAATAGCCAAGCCAAAGTCAAGACTTAAACGCCATAGAACATATTTTGGGTGAGCCGGATGGATGTTTTGGCCAACTAAACTCACCAAAAAGGAGGCTTTCTACGAAGAATTGTGTGAGAAATGGAAGAAGTTTCCTCAGGCGCGACTGGCCGAACTCGTGTATTCTGTGCCATCCACGTGTGCTGCAGTAATTTACGTAAGGAGCTGTTTAACCAAGTATTAAGCGAAGAATCATGACTTCTTTATTGTTTTATTTCTTTCTAGTTTTCTTCTGTTAAGTTTAAAAAAATACCTTTGAGCCAATCTAACTTGTTCATTTGTCTTTTACTAGTGATGCAATGATTAGAGATTTAGTGATTAAGTTCTTTCATTTAAATTTTTCCTAAAAGATTCCTCCTTAGGATTTATTATCTATACCCCCGTCCCCCGTCCCCACTGCACCACCACCATTTTCCTCTTCCACTTGCTAACAGCACTCGGAAAAAGAAGTCTGTATGTATGTATGACAGTACAGCGTTAACATTAGTTTCGCAGAGGGTATTTGGAATCACTAGAACGACATCTCTTCAAAAGTTCACTGTGGTGTATATTAGGAAATTGATTCGCAGTTTGCAAATCCGGCCTGACGCCAGTTGTTTGCGACAGATGAAGATTTATTCCGGACCGGAACTCGAACCCGTATTCCCTGCATATCGCGAGTGGTCACCTTAACCACTTCGGCCATCCGATCACACTTCCTATGGCGATTCAAAGCTTTGTACATGCGGGAGCCCAGAAGCGTTACTCTCACGCATATCGTGATTCTTTCACAGGGGGAGACCAATATTTTTTTCGTCATTTTAAACCGTGCAGGAAGAGATACATAATTCATGGTTACAATGTCTGTTTATACAGTGTCTATACAGGGTGTTCAGAAATTACCATTGCAAACATGTAGGACTTGTAGAGGGGAGTGAGTACACAATATTTTGAATAGGGATCCACGTGCAGAAACGTACCGTTTCCGTTCTACGATGGTTTCAGTACAGATGTGTAGCGCTTCCGCGTCTGCTGAGGGAAAGGTCATTGTAAGCATTAGGGCAGATAATATGATGTGTACTACTTCAGACTGTAGCCTGATGTCACTTAACGTTCGCCTTGCCGAGAGACCTATACAGTGCATGTGTGTCTCCGATACAGTAAACATGTCTCGGCACACATTTTTGGAATACACAGAAATGTGCCTTGTCTATGGCGAAGCTCGAGGCAACGGAAGGGTTGCTAGTCGACTGTATCACGAACGCCATCACACAAACTTTTCGCCCAAACTATGCAGCGGCTTCGAGGAAAAAGGAGGTAAAGACTGTAGTGCTTCATTGCAACGTCGCACGCCTATATTTGAAGAACGCGTTGAACAGGACCCGTCAACGAGAACTCAAACAATTGGGCTTGCAATGGGTGTTAGTTGCAGTGTCGCATGGGACGTCCTTACAAAGGGTTCACGCTATGGGTCCAGCCGATTTTTCACAACGCGTTGACTACTGCATGTGGTTCCTCTACCGCTGCATCGACACGCCCTGTTTCCACGTCGAGATCTGTTCACAGATGAGTGTAAGTTCACTAAGGACTGTCTTCTGAATTCCGGAAATGGCTATGTCTGGGCAGACGAGAAGCCTTATGCCAAGCAAACTCAGGGATTTCAACACCGGTTTTGTTTTAACCTGTGGGCAGATATTCTGGACAGTCATGTAATTGGGCCATACCTCCTTCCGCTCAAACCAACTGGTCCTGCATACTTGATCTTCCTAAAAAACGTACTAGACTCGTTCTTGGAAGCTGTGCCACCGACTGTCCGTCAGGAAACGCGATTTCAGCATGCTAGTGCACCATCTCACTTCTCACGTGCAGTTCGGAGACATCTCAGCAGATGATGTGGTGAAAGATGGATAGGGCGAGATGGTCCAACAGCGTGGCCACCACTATCGCCGGATATAACTTCTATTGGCGATTTCTTGTGGGGTCGTATGCGAAGTTTAACTTACGAGACTCCTGTAGAGACAGAGGAACAGCTGCCAGCAAGAGTTCTGCCGGCAGCACTCCAAACTCAAGAGACACCAGGTGGGACGGAGAGTGTGTACCAGAACATGCTTCGCAGGTACAATGTCTGTAACAGTGTTGGTGCTCACCGCATCGAGCCGCTGTCGTAATGCACCAGTATTGTTCTGTACGTAAAACATGCCGTTACCTTTTTTGTTTTGGACGCTACGGTCGCAGGTTCGAATCCTGCCTCGGGCATGGATGTTTGTGATGTCCTTAGGTTAGTTAGGTTTAACTAGTTCTAAGTTCTAGGGGACTGATGACCTCAGCAGTTGAGTCCCGTAGTGCTCAGAGCCATTTGAACCATTTTGTTTTGGAATACTGCAAACACGTAGTGTTTAAGTGTTAAAGCTCTGAGCACTATGGGACTTAACTTCTGAAGTCATCAGTCCCCTAGAACTTAGAACTACTTAAACCTAACTAACCTAAGGACATCACACACATCCATGCCCGAGGCAGGATTCGAACCCGCGGCCATAGCTGTGGAGCGCTTCCAGACCGTAGCGCCTAGAACGGCTCGGCCACTCCGGCCGGCTGAATGTAGTTCTTGGTGCGCGGTATCGTCTTTTTTCAACACAAATGGACACGTGGATTAATACTGGTCTTTATTTAGATGAACTGAAAACATTTACTTAACTTGAATAGAGTCCACGTTTTGTGGTACGAGCTCATCAGTAATAGTCGTCTTGCAGACTGATGTAATATTAATGTCGGTAGTATTGCTATTACGAAGTTCAGTTGCTCACTGCTAGTAAAGTACAATTCTGGTTGAAGTAAAGTAGTCCCGCTATAGTCACTAATCTGGTCGCTATGTACTGTCGTAGGCTGTGACAAACTAAACCCGTTCTGTGAGCAAACTGACAGACGCCAAAGTGGATCATTGAGTGAGGACCCTCCGGTCAGTGATGGCGGCCTAAGTACATGCTGTCGAGAGGACGCTGTCGGCGCGTTTCTTGTGGGTGTGTCTCTGGTCTCTCTCGTGATAGGCGCACATGATCCAGCGCCTGATAACCGCGCTTCATCTTTGTCCACAGGTGTGCTGACGACGGCTTACGCCAACACAGGATTGCTGTTTAAAATATGTACTCACTCCCCTCCAAAAATCCTACAAGTTTGTTGCGGGAATTTCCCAATATGCTGTGTATTCACTTTATAATGTCCTTAAAGACATAGATGCACGCATGCGTCTGCTTTCGCAAAATGTGAATCAATTTCGAGTTCGAGTCTCGGTCCGGCACACAGTTTTAGTCTGCTAGGAAGTTTCAATTTCGTAATATTTAACAAAACTCTAAATCTGTTCCTTTAGACGTGCTTACATGCCTGAAGGACATTGAAATATGAAGATCAGAGGTCTGTTCAAAAAATTTCACATCAATGGTGTGTTGGAACGAATGCAGTTGGCAACAATGCACACACCTGTGTTTAATTTGTAACTGCCGCAAGTTTCATTGTTGTATGTCTGTTGGTTATTCTTCAGTGCTGTATTGAGTAGAACGTTGTGTCGCACAGTTTGCGAATTTCTAGATGGCAGAGTCAGAGGAGCAACGCGTCTGCACTAAATTTAGCGTGAAACTCAAGGAAGCCTTTACAGAGACGCACCAAATGCTGCAGGAAGCCTACGGTGGTGAGTGCTTAGGCCGTACTCGGTGTTACGAATAGTTCACAGGGTTTGGAGGCTGAAGATGACGCTCGTTCAGGACGCTTTCGGCGTCTACCGACGACTCTCGTGTCACGAATGTAAACGGAATTGTGCGTGCCAATCGAAGACTGACTGTCCGAGACGCTGCAGAAGAATGTACTTATCAGTTGGATTATGTCATGAAATCCTGACACAACATCTTGGTTTGCATCGTGTTGCCGCCAAGTTCGTCCCACGGCTCATGAGTCAAGACCAGAAAGACCTTCACGTCCCAGTCTGTGAAGAGCTTCTGGATGGCGCAAAATGAGAACTAGATGTTCCTAACGAGACTTATAACTGTTGATGAAACGTGGGTCTAAGGTTATGAAGTTGCGGCCAAGGTTCAGTCTTCACAATGGGTCGGGAAAGGTTCTCCAAGACAAAAGAAAAATCTCCAGGTCAGGTCAAATGTCAAAGCCATGCTGATAAGTTTTCTTTGGCTTTGAAGGATTAGTTCGTCATGATTTCGTTCCACAGGGGTAAACTTTTAATATATGGCACGTTTTGCGACGCGTGCGAGAAAATGTGAGAAGGAAACGGCCTGAAATGTGGCGAGGCAATTCGTGGCTCTTGCATCACGATAATGCACGCGCACATGCGTGTCTGTTGGGCAAAATACGAAATCACTATACTGCCTCATCCTCTGTAATCTCCAGACCTGGACCCTGCCGACTTTTTTATTTCCAAAGTGAAAACCCCGTTTAAAGGACAAAGATTTGCAACGATATACGTGATAAAAGACAATTCGCAGACGGCGCTTCGAACGATCCAGCAAGAGTCGTACCAAGACTGTTCCCGGAAGTGGAAACGGCGTTGGGAGCGGTGTATTAACTGTGGAGGAGAGTATTTCGAAGGAGAACATGCACAATACGTAAAAGGCAAGCGTAAAAAAGTTGCGGAAAAAGTTCCGGCATTTTCTGAACAGGCATCGTACACACTGTGTCTGATGGTCAGATAACTGAAGGATCCGTAAACGCGACTGAACTTAGAGCCTAAATTTAATGGTACTTGTACACAAATGGATACAAAATATGTGTCTCTGCAGGACCTGCATTTTTTGATGACCTTGGACAATGGGTCAGCCTTCGTTGTTACCTATAAGAGCCTCGGATTGACCAAATTGTAATATGTATGAACACGGCAAGTGCCCTAGTCTCTTACGAGGTCAACCGCAGGAAAAATGTAAGCATCAGGGCCTCTCGGCGTACTAACAAGTGTCAACTGATCAAAGGAGCTGCGTCAACTAATTCATCTACAACGGATGCCCGGGTATGTATTTGGCCAGTAGGTGTACCGAACGCGCAGACCAATTCAACTAGCTAAAATGGTGCAGCATCTACTGCCCACCGACATTTCTCCATCATACGGTGATTTCCATAGAAATGAAAAATGTTTGTGGACTAGGACGGCAACATCAAAGGCGTGTGATACTGGATGATTCAGCACAGATTTCACATCACCCTCGGTTTCTCAAGAGGGCGGTCACGAGAAATGTAGTATTTATTATTAGCGCAAATAAAAAGAGGTGTCTTAAAATTAATTCCGAAGGCAACAGGAATAAAAAAACAGAAAGTGAAAGTCATATATGTAGCTTGTGCAGAATCCAGACTGCAGCTGTAAGATTCGGAGGTATGAAGGCTGCAGTTTAGAACTGAGAGCGACGAGATCGTAGCCTAAGCCCGTTGTTATTCAATCTGTACATTGACCAAGCACTAAAGGAGATCAAGGTGAAATTTGGATAAGCAGTTAAAGTTCGTGGGGAAGGTATAAAAATTTTGAGGTTTGCCAGTTACATTGTGATGCTATCAGAGTTGTCAAAGGACTTGAAAGAGCAATTGAATGGAATGGGTAGTGTCTTCAGAAGAGGTTATAAGGTGAACACAAACAAAAATATAACAGAGGTAATGGAACGTAGTCGAATTACATCTGGCAATGCTTAAGGAATTAGATTACTAAATGAGACTCTAGAAATGACAGATGAGTTTTGCTATTTAAGCAGGAAAATAAGTGATGATGGCTGACGTAAAGAGGATATAAATGGCGCACTCGTTATTAATTTAGCATATGGGACACACGGATTTGGTATAATATATAAAAATAATATGTATAAAACAAAGTGATAAATGTGATGAAGAGTCTGATGAGATTCTCTGCAGTCGCAGGTCGGTGATTCGGTTAGCCCCCGTTTGTAAAATGAATCACGAAAGATGTCGTGTGATGTTCTTATTCTGTTGTTTCCCATACGTAGCGAGGAAGTTCCATTTCTGGTTTTGGTGAATTAGTGGGGGGAGCTTCAGCCGGTTTTAAGATCTCTCAGGGTTCTTTCCACATGTCGTTAATTTTGAAAGTGTCTTTCAAATACCTGGCAATGGTGGTGGAGGAGATCTAGGCTTTATCCTCGGCAGAGCTGCGTTAGAAGGGTCACTGTCGAGTGGAAGGACCGGTTCGACTAAAATTTTGTTTTATTCCTTAACGATTGTTTCCTATCTGCGAAAATGAGGAGAGGCTATATGTTCGAAACAGGTAGCCAAGAAATGGGAATACTGTTTATACAGGCACAAATTATTCTCATTGTCTCATTTAGTTTGGTGTGAATCTTCTTCACGCGGTGGCTGTTTGACCAGACTGGAGAGCAGTTTTCGGCAGTAAGTGCTGATGGTAAGTGGCACCGAAAAATTTATATTATGGCCGGTGTGGAGTTCTGCTGCGGTGTTCAAATGGTTCAATTGGCTCTGAGCACTATGGGACTTAACATCTGAGGTCATCAGTACCCTAGAACTTAGAACTACTTAAACCTAACCAACCTAAGGACACCACACATAGCCATGCCCGAGGCTGGATTCGAACCTGCGACCGTATCCGCGCGGTTCCGGACTGAAGCGTCTAGAACCGTTCGGCCACCGCGGCCGGCGCTGCGGTGTTTTCTTGATGCCTTTTAGAAAGATAATGTTTGGTCTGTTGTTATTCCCAAATATTTTGGGTAAGGATTATAGCAAGCTAAGTTATTGTTGAAGTATACTTCGGACTTTAGACGCGGTTGCATATTACTGATGTGAAAGCACGACACTTCAATTTCGTTCTTGTTTGGAATTAGTCTCCTGTCAGAAAAATATCTCCCCCGCTCTGTCAGGTTTTCCAGTAAGATGTTGCTGCCTTCCTCCATGAACTTAATGCGGGAGGGAACGGCAAGGTCGTTGGTGTACACAACTTTTGTAGTTGCTGTATTTGTTAAATCCGAAATATATCGGTTAAACAGAAACGGGGCGAGTACTGAGCCTTGAGGCAGACCTTATTTAGAAGTCTCGTTTTACTCTTACTGTTATATGTTATTAATTGGGAAGGTCCGTCGCAGAGCATATTATTTAATAAAGCTGATATTCTGCAGCATAATACCACGTTGAGGAGTTTATAAATAATACGTTCTCCCCAAACAGAGTTCTATGCTGGAGTCAAGTTAATGCACACCACTGTGGTATTCAACCGTTTCTGAAACCTAGTCTTAATGTGAAATGTTAGGCTGAGTACCTGGGCGGCTCCACTGCCATGGCGTAGAGTGGTAACAGCAAGGAAAACGTTTCCGAAAAAGAGTCATGTGTCAGCATCGAATGAAAATTTAAATGTTAAGAAGTCTTCTTCTGAACGTATTTGTCTGGATTGTAGTCTTGTACGGAGGTATAACGTGGACGATGAGAAGTTCAGACAAGAAGAAAAGATCTTGGGATTTGAAGCTACAGAAGATTGCTGAAAATGATGTTTGTAGACCAAATAAGTAACAGGGAGAATTGAATCGAACCAGGAAAAAATGAAATATGTGGCATAGCTAAACTAAAGGAAGGTATGGGTTGATAAGGAGCATCCTGAAACATCAAGGAATTCTTTAAAATAAGACAGTCTTGGTTGCAAATTGTTTTGTCTGTTCACTGGCAATGACACGTTTCGCCCTTGTGGGCCATCTTAGAACTAACGTAGCGGTGTACAAAAACAACACTGTTAGGCATAGGAACTTTAAAACTGGGTGGGGATTGGGATGAAATGAGACAAAGTTCCGGGGTGTGTAGCCGTTTCTACAACTAACTTACGTAAGAAGTAATATGGTGAGCCAACATCCGCCCTTTAATGCAAGCATATGACATTAAGACAAAAATTATAAGGAAACATCGTACTATCGTCATTCGGAAAGTAAAAAACAAGAGACTTGTTACGTAGGACATCCGAAACTGAGAGACATGAAAAAGATGGTTCAAATGGCTCTGAGCACTATGGGACTTAACTTCTAAGGTCATCAGTCCCCTAGAACTTAGAACTACGTAAACCTAAATAACCTAAGGAGATCACACACATCCATGACCGAGGCAGGATTCGAACTTGCGACCGTAGCGGTCGCGCGGTTCCAGACTGTAGCGCCTTTAACCGCTTGGCCACCCCGGCCGGCCTGAGAGGCATGAAATTAATTTAGAGAGATGCGCTTCAGTTGTACCAATATTTACTTAAATAAAAATAAAAGGGACCTGAAAGCGGGAATAAGGTGCCAAAGTATAACTACAAAATCTACTAGGAAGAGGAACTGTAGTAAATGAAGAAATATATTTAAAAGCGCTTACGTAATACTGAGCCAACCGCTTTCCGACGCACCACCATGGAGCGCTGCATACAGGGACGAAATGTAAATATAACGCGGTCGAGAACACAAGATGTGTCAGACCTAGCGGCCGGTCACACAAACATAAAGACGTAAAGACAAGGGTGTATAGCCGCAGTAACAGATATTAAGGGTAGATGGCTCTGGCCAACCAACCTACCTAAGAAAACCGGTTGCGCAGCTAAATTACGTAAGTGGAAACCATACATTAGATAAACATTAAAATTACTAAAATTAAATTAGTTCAGACACAAACTCTGTAGGGGATAGGCCCTCTAAAAAGTATGAAACTGTTGAAACCCTGGCCGGCCAGTGTGACCGAGCGGTTCTAGGCGCTTCAGTCTGGAACCGCGCGACCGCTACGGTCGCAGGTTCGAATCCTGCCTTGGGCATGGATGTGTGTGATGTCCGTAGGTTAGTTAGATTTAAATAGTTCTAAGTTCTAGCGGACTGATGACCTCAGATGTTAAGTCTCATAGTGCTCAGAGCCATTTGAACTACTTTTTTTGTTGAAACCTGTGAGAAATAAAACTTAAAATGAGAGTAAAACAAAACAAGTCAGAACATAAAAAACCGGTTAAAAGATAAAGGACTGAATAACGTAGGGTAACATTCACGATAAAGAACTACTGATAGGTTAGTGTAGTAGGTGTCATAATATGACAATAAAACTTGTTTCTGCTAACCAATTGATCATTCAATAATCTACATTGCTCGGCACCGGATTGTATAAGTATTTACATTTCCTCTGAATGATTTAGCTTTTTCCCTTTGCGGGCGGTGCGGAGGATATGTAAATTCTTCAACGGCGGGGACCGGTGGTCACTAGATTTCAGGTGCTCAGTAAAAGCCAGATGCTGTTCAATCTGTCCTTTTTTGTTCATTTTCGTTAGGTCTTGTTCGAAATTTCCTACTAGTCGGGCCCACACAAGAAGCTTCGCAGTCGACGCACTCGATTCTACTCTATAAAACCCGAAGTCAGCGTATTTGTCTTTGGTACACAGTTTATTATGGGTGTACCGATGGTGTACGTTATTTGTCGACGAAAAGGTAACGTAAAAAACCGTATTTTCTAAACAGCATTGCGAGGTCACAAGACAGAAGGCCTTGAAAAGAGATTTTGACAATTGTAGTATTAGCTGGTAATAGATTTAGCGGAAATTTAGATTCATCAGGTTTCTTGCTGATAAAAATCATATATAATATTAAGGTCGTATTGTTTGCTGATTGCAATATATCTAAGGTTCGATAACTTTTTTTCTCGATGGAAGACTGACTTAGGGGAAGTTCTGTGTTATCGTGAATAATTAACATGAAAGAGCTCGTCTCGTGGCGATATGAAAGACAAGAAGAGGAGTGAATGGTGTAAACGCTTTTCGTTGTTTTGTGGACTCACTGCCCCCGTTCTTAATGTACCTTTGCCTCTCAATGTAGTTTTTTATACCTCTAGGTTAATCTAAAGTTCAAACTGGACTGCAGACGACGACAACAACCAATAACAACAGGACAATCAAACAACAATGCGTTCTTCGCCTATTTTTGTAAAATACGTTAAATTAATTTACGTTCGGGTCACAGCCCAGTCATTGCAGCACGTGTGGGTCCTTTGCGTGTCTTTCAGCATTTCGCGACAGTTTTCAGGCGTTGTGACTTCTCTAAATACGCTGGTCTGCAAAACGTATACACGAAAGTAATTTTAGAGCGATGTGTCACTGCTAAGTAACATACACATCATGACCACCTACCTAACAGCTAGTATGTCGGATAACAGCGGCGACGCGTCGTGGCGTGGAAGCAATGATGCCTTGGTAGGTTGTTGGAGGGAGTGGGCGCCACACATGTCACCTGTTGTTGTTGTGGTCTTCAGTCCAGAGACTGGTTTGATGCAGCTCTCAATGCTACTCTATCCTGTGCAAGCTTCTTCATCTCCCAACCTACATCCTTCTGAATCTGCTTAGTGTATTCATCTCTTGGTCTCTCTCTACAATTTTTACCATCCACGCTGCCCTCCAATACTAAATTGGTGATCCCTTGATGCCTCAGAACATGTCCCACCAACCGATCCCTTCTTCTAGTCAAGTTGTGCCACAAATTTCTCTCCTCCCCAAATCTATTCAGTATCTCCTCATTAGTTATGTGATCTACCCATCTAATCTTCAGCATTCTTCTGTAGCACCACATTTCGAAAGCTTCTATTCTCTTCTTGTCTAAACTCTTTATCGTCCACGTTTCACTTCCATACATGGCTACACTCCATACAAATACTTTAAGAAACGACTTCCAGACACTTAAATCTATACTCGATGTTGACATATTTCTCTTCTTAAAAAACGCTTTCCTTACCATTGCCAGTCTACATTTTATATCCTCTATACTTCTACCATCATCAGTTATTTTGCTCTCCAAACAGCAAAACTCATTTACTACTTTAAGCGTCTCATTTCCTAATCTAATTTCCGCAGTATCATCCTATGTAATTCGACTACATTCGATTATCCTCGTTTTGGTTTTGTTGATGTTCATCTTATATCCTCCTTTCAAGACACTGTCCATTCCGTTCAGCTGCTCTTCCAAGTCCTTTGCTGTCTCTGACACAATTACAATGTCATCGGCGAACCTCAAAGTTTTTAATTCTTTTCCATGGATTTTCATTCCTACTCCGAATTCTTCTTTTGTTTCCTTTACTGCTTGCTCAATATACAAATACACCTACTACCAGTAAATTCCTCTGAGGCGTGGCGGGGGGAGGGGGTGGGCAAGGGGGGGGGAGGGGGTTGGTCTCTGGGTTCTCGACGTGTGACGTGACCCACCAAACGTTCTGAGGGATCTACGGTGAATCGCAGTTGATGAGTGGGACAATCTGGACCAACAGAACTGTTATAAACTTGTGGACAGTATGCCACGGCGAATACAGGCATGCAGCAATGCAAGACGACGTGCTACTGGGTATTAGAGGTAGCGGTGTGTACAGTTGTCTGGACCATGCAATGTGTGGCTTTGATGAGTAATAAAAAGGACGGAAATGATGTTTATGTTGATCTCTATACCAATTTTCTCTACAGGTACCGGAAGTCTCGGAGCCGAGGTGAGGCAAAACTTTTTTTGATGTGTTTACTTCAGTTGATCGATGAAAGAAGGAAGCACAAAAACGTCCAGAAAAAATGAGGAGTACAGATAAACAAGTCACTTAGAAATAAATTAAATTAGAAGTGCAGAAAAGCTGAGGCGAAATGTCTGCTTGAAAAATGTGAAGAAATCGAAAAAGAAATGATTATCGGAAGAACTGACTCAGTATATAAAAAAGTCAAAACAACCTTCGGTGAAACTAAAAGCAGGAGTGGTAGCATTAAGACTGCAACGGGAATCCCACAGTTAAATGCAGAGGAGAGAGCGGATAGGTTGAAAGAATACATGCAAGCCCTCTATGAGGGGTAAAACTTGTCTAATTACGTGACAGAAGAAGAAACAGAAGTCAGTACAGAAGACACCTCTGGCAACATACTCTCTCACTTTCATTCATTTCTACCGATTTTTAACACGTTATCCATCTCATCCTTAAGTTTTGCAGAGCCGTGTATATATCGTGACTAATAATGGCTCTGTTATATTCCCTTTGAGGGTAAAAAAATCTTCTCGGGTGATCAGCCCAGAGATCTCTTCATGTTGTTGCAATTTTTCGATGAGTGTCATGCTCAACATCTTCAAGGAACACTTACCTAAAACTCTACTAATAAAGTGAAGTTGATACTACCGAGACTAAGTGCTCGTTCCGTTTCATATCACTTTGCAACGTTACGCATAGATGTTTAATGGACGTGGCTGTGACAATCAGCAAACTACTGTTGCATGTCCGAAGGAACTTCTGAGCACAACACAGGCACTCCAATATCGTGGCGTATTACAGAGGAACGCCGTAGGCATCTTTGAGCCAAATTTCAAACTTCTGCATCGCAGTGGGGAAAATGACAGAATTTCAAATAAAGTGAGAATTTACTTCTTTTGCGCAATGTCATACATTTTTTAGTTTTCTGTTCCTGTGAATCTATTTTGAGTAGTCGTTTGCAACATTTTCCAAAGGGTATCAGTAAAGGTTTAAAAAACGTCCAGTGTTCCTTTTTGTGCAATTATTTTAGAATGCTATGTCCTAAATTCCTGATCTGGTAGAAAATTGCATGAACGATCATTTTGTGGGCATTAGTTAATTTATGAGGTATTATCGGTTCATTACTCACATCATCGGAACCGCTCAACGCTTTTTTTTTCTGTTGAAAATTTACCGAGAGCATTATTTCGAAAGGCGTTACGTCCGGTGTAAAAGCACTCTGGACGTTTTTTCCATTTGCTAGTGCATCGTCATGTACCCTGAATACCATGACTGTGACTACAGAGTGTCTGATTATATTAGAATTTACTTTTGAAGAAATAGATTAGGATTAATATCTCCTCGATGGAAATGAGGTTGCTATAGACGTAAAATGATCTAAATGGAAGGCTTTTGGCTCACGAAATCACCCCTAGAACTTTTTGAAGTGACAATTTTGGCGTTCGTCTTAAGTTCTACACAGAAACGACAGAAAACCAATTCTTAAAATCTGCTCAAACCAGGAGATAACTGTCAGAATGTACTGCAGTGTTCAATGGGCGCTGACGTGTTGACACCTTTGTTACTGCTGCTGAGCATTTAGTGCAGTGTCTCCCAACCTTTCTGAGATCATTATTTCTAAGTACAATCAGATATTAATTACGATGGTTGGCCAGGAAGTAATGCAACGCATTTTTTTTCTTCGACAGTTCTTTACTGAACATAATGTGAATTACACACACGAAAGAATCATGTTTTATCTACACACCGTATTTTTGCATGTAATCTCCATGACGTTCTACGGCCTTCCTCCAGCGCAAAAAAAGGACATGTATGCCTTGTCGGCACCAATCCTTGTCCTGGTGGCGGAGCCAGTGCTTCACTGTGTGGATCACCTCCTCATCGTCCTCAAAATGTCTTCCACGAATGGTATCTTTTAATGCCCCAAACAATTTGAAGCTAGCAGCAACATGTCTGGTGTGACAGCCGTGGATGGTCTCCCGGACAGCAGCAAATCGTGGAGCTCCGCCGAACCGCCTTCTGATGACGTCACCCTCCGTGCCCAGCGACTAACTGTACTTCTGTCGACAGCTGATGCTCCGTAGACTTTGCACAAACGTTTGTGAATATTCCCCACAGTTTCTTTCTCTGCAGTGAGAAATACAATGACGACACATTGCTTGTAACGTACGTCACCTACAGACGCCATGTTGAAACTGTCTTGCAACTATGCTATCTGTCGGAAGTGACGGAAAGTTGTCGCGCTCACTCTGGAGACTTCGAATAATACCAGGTGTACCGGTATGAAATGAGCGTTAAGATACAAATGTGTCGATAGGGAACATTTGTTGTGAAAGAGCCTTAATCTTTTTTTGTTTGGTTGGTATGACATCTGTCAAAGATATTTAGTATACATCAAGTCATGGAACAAACAACGTCATATGTTTTCATCGTGTTAACAATGGCGAATTTTATACGAGAAAGTGATGATTTGCGGAAAGCATTAATTTTTTGTTTTCATTTGAAAAAAAGTGCTGCAGAGTCGCATCGAATGCTTGTCGAGGCATATGGTGATCATGCTCTATCAGAAGCAACATGCAAAAGATGGTTTCAACGGTTCATAAATAATGATTTTGATGTAAGAAATGAAGAACGTGGAAGACCACCAACAAATTTCTAAGACGCCGAAGTGCAAGCAATATTGGATGAAGGCGATACTTTGAGTCAGAAGCAAATGGCAGCAATGCTAAATGTTGCACAACAAACAATTTCTGACCGTTTGAAAGCTATGGGAAAGATCCAAAAGTGTGTAAAATGGGTGCCACATGAACTGAATGAAAGACAGATGGAAAACCGAAAAACCATTTGTCAAATTTTGCTTCAAAGACATGAAAGAAATTCAATTTTGTATCGAAAGGTTACTGGCGATGAAAAATGGATTTATTTTAAGAATCATAAACGGGAAAAATCATGGGTTAATCCGGGACAACCATCAACATCGACTGCAAAACCAAATCGATTCGACTAGAAGACAATGCTCTGTGTTTGGTGGGATCAGAAAGGTGTGGTGTATCATTAGGTTCTAAAACCCGGTGAAACTGTGAATGCTAATCGCTTCAGACAACAAATGATCAATTTGAACTATGCATTGATCGAAAAAAGACCAGAATGGGCCGGAAGACTTGGCAAAGTAATTTTTTTACACGACAATGCACCTGCACACAAAGCAAAACTGGTTCAGGATACAATCAAAACACATGGCTGGGAGCTGCTACACTACCCGCCGTATTCACCAGACTTGACCCCTTCGCCTACCATTTGTTTTCATCAATGGAACACGCATTGGCTGAGGAACACTTCGATTCCTACGAAGAAGTCGAAAACTGGATGTCTGATTCGTGTGCTTCAAAAGACGAACATTTCTATTGGCGTGGTGTCCACAAATCGCCAGAAAAGTGGTCAAAATATATAGAAAGCGGTGGTCAGTACTTTGAATAAAATGTTTTTACTTTTCAGTTCAAAATTAGTGTTTCATTTTCACAAAAAAACGCTCATTTCATTCCGGTACACCTGGTACATACGTAACGTTTCTCATTCGTAGCACTGTTTTCGGCTGAGAAAAAAGGTGCGGTACATTATGTTCTAAGCAACGTTCGTGGTAATCCCGCATTACCATTAGCACGTAACAAAAATTTACAAAAAAAATATAACATTCTTTGAACACTTTTACTTTTGAACGGGATACGGCCTGACCGAGGCGAACTGCTGCTCGAAATATGAACAGGGCCACTGTAGTGTGGGGTATGTTCGACTGGGCTCCGATGAGACTCGTGGTAGTAACAGAAGGTATCGTGGCAGCAGCGGACTACGTGAGTATCATTGCGGACCACCAGTATGTCTTCATGCCTGATGACAAACAAAACCTGAACGAAGTGAAAATGAGAGTAAGGAGATCAATGAGCGGGCCAATGAAGTTACGTAGGTTGGAGCTTAAATAGTGGCAACATTGCTGTGGAGACACTATGCGATGGAATCTACTATTGTCGCTGATAGCAAACGTTGTTGACGTACCTAGCTCACCTCCGAGCAAATGGACTCGTCCTTCCCACGTCACCGGCGTGCGCACAATCGAGGTAAACATAGTCACTTGCAAGGGAGAGGTCTAACGTAACGGTGTCACTATGTTTTCGGAACACGAACAACGAGTTGGATCAAGATTGAATGTGCCAGAGGTCGTACAGCACGACAGTCTCATCAAGGTCTCCAAAAGACGTGCCGGGAATCGGTATTGCCGTAGAGAACAGTGCCACGTTGGGTAAAAGCCTTCAACGAAGGTCGGCAAACTGTGGAAGACATGCATCGGGCAGGTCGTCCTAGCGCCTCTGAAGAAGAATTGCATGCTGTTGCCGCGTTAGTGGACAGTGATCGACGCCATACGATTCGTGAGCTCGCCCACGAAATGGGCTAAGCCTGGGCATGCGAAAAATTTCATAACGACGGGTTCCACATGACTTGACTGAAATGCAGAAATTGATGCGTTACGACGCTGCCCAGACGCACTTGGAGCGCTATGAGAACGAAGAAGAAGCTTTTTTATGCCGTTCGTAAGATTGGATGAGACATGGGCCACGTCGTACGAGCCAAAACTGAAACGCCAATCCAACGAATGGCGTCATTGTGGGTCGCCGCGAAAGTCGAAAGTGCATCAGAGCCGCAGTATGGTGAAAGTTATGGTGATTCTCGTGTACGACAGTGATGCTGTTATCCTAACGCATTACGTTGCTCCACGGCAGACGCTCAATGCACAGTACAGGGTGTCCGAAAAGACTTTCCCTGATTACATAAATTGATAACTCAGGCTAGAAGTAAGATATAAATATGAAACTTATGTCGAATTGTTTACAACTATCAAAGTTTTTTTTCTGTTTTAGGTTCGCAGTACGTAAGTAGTGGATGAGGTGCAGTGCCCAAGAAGCCATGTTAACCAATCAGGAGAAGGCACAGTGTGTCCTGTGGTACCATGAGACACGATCACCAACCACAGTGCAGAGACACTTCCAGACAACATTGGGAAGGAATCCACCTGATGTCAAGAGCATTAAAGTCTGGTATGAGAGGTTCAAGAACACAGGATCGGTTGCTTACCTTCCGAGGTCTGGTCGACCAAGAACCTCAGCAGACAGGGTGGAAGCTGTAAGGCAGTCTTTTCTGCGAAGTCCAAAGAAATCGGTGCGCAGGGCCTCACGTGAATTACAGATGCCAAAAAGCTCTCTCCATGACATTTTACACAACCGTATATTGTTTCGTGCATACAAAGTGCAAATCGTTCAGGCTTTGTTGCCCAATGACAGTACACGTCGATATGACTTTGCGGTCGAAATGCTATCACGTATTGATGACGATGATGGTTATCTCAAACGAATTGCCTTTTCCGACGAAGTGACCCTTTTTGTCAGTGGAGTAGTCAATCGCCATAAAGTGCGCATTTGAGGTTCACAACCCCCTGGCGAGGTCATGGAGTGCACCAGAGGCAGTCCAAAGGGGAATGGTTGGTGCGCGCTATTGCACGATCGAATTATCGGACCATTCTTCTTCGCTGAGGCTACCATCACATCTGCAGTGTATCTGGACATGTTGCAACTGTATGCTGTTCCTCAGCTGCTTCAGTATCACCCCGATGTCTTGTTTCAGCAAGACGGTGCACCGCCTCATTGGGGTTTGGACGTCCGTGCCTGTCTCGATTGGACCTTTCCTGGGCGATGGATTGGTCGTGATGGGCCAACGGTTTGTCCTCCACGCTCTCCTGACATAACCCCATTAGACTTCCTTTTATGGAGTTCTGTCAAGGACGAGGTCTACCGAACACGTGTACCAGATCTTGAAACCCTGCGGCAACGGATAACCACAATCGTTGAATCGATCCCTCTAGTGATGTTGGCTAATGTCTGGACAGAAATTGAATATCGCCTAGATGTGGTACGTGTTACCAAGGGTGCTCATGTGGAAGTTTACTGATGTGGGAAAAAAACTTTGATAGTTTGTAAACAATTAGACACCAGTTTCAATTTGTATCTTACTTCTAGCCTGAGTTATCAATTTATGTACTCAGGAGAAGATTTTTCGGACACCCTGTATTATTGTTCGTTTTAGGCGCAACACCTGCGATCAGCTTTGCGAAAGAAGTGGCGACCCTTTCTGCGCGACCCACCCATCATTTTGTACTACAAATCGCGGGCGCATACAGCGCAAGCTCTGACCGCTCTGTTCGATCGGTGGGATTGGTAAGTACTGTACCATCCACCATACTACCCGGACTTAAGTCCTTCTGACTTTGATTTGATTCTGAAGATGAAGGAACCACTTCGTGGCATTCGCTTCAGAACTGTTCCAGAGATTCGAGAGGCAGTTGACCGCTCCATTCGCACTATCAACAGAACAGGCTCTGATAACGGTATACTACGCCTTCCACACCGCTAGCAACGGGTTCTACACAACGCTGGTGACAACTTTGAAGGACAGTAACAGGTGCAAACATGAAACTCTTTTGTATCGATAGTGAATAAATAGTTGCCACTATTTAAGTTCCAACCGTCGGCAACTTGACTGTGAATCCGCTTAAAAAAATCGACTGATATAAAACAATGGTTAAAAGACTGAATTAGACATCGGGAAGCAGTTCCAAAATCAAATGAAAGATCTTTCGGTGTGCGTCCACACCCATGTCTCCGCTGCTTTCACACACCAGTGTTATCATTAGACTCCTGTTCGAGGAGCATATACTACATAACTGTTTTTCAAGTTGACAGCCCTGTTAGAAGATACGCTTTGCGATGCTCTTATGTTTCCCTTGAGTATCTTTGGTTTTCGAGCGTTGTTTTCCTTATTAACTTTTCCGTAGTTTCAGTTGTTGCTGTTTTAGCATTCTCGAAGGTATTATGCCTGAAATAGTGGCAACTGAGCCGTTGTTACTAAAACAGTGCTGATCGTCTCTCCCAGCTTCTGTAATATCCCTATATATCAGGGCAATGGAAATTTAACCAATTAACATCACTCGTTAAAAAACAAAAATATTTAAAACTCAACATTTTAGCACTGATGCTATTGTACATTTTTTCGGTATTTTAACTCAGTTTCACGTAAAAAAATGAAAAAAAAACTATCAATTGAAGACATGAAGTCTGTAAATGAGTCAGCAGTAATTTTATTTTTGGCACTTTTATTTTCACAAGTCCGCTTGATCACACAGATTTCTGTAAAATTTATTACCGGTTTCGGCTTACCGCCATCTTCAGATCTGTTGTAAATATAAATATTGTGTAAGCGACCAATTAGTCAAGACTAAATCTATACAGTATTAATGATGTGTGAAATATTAAAATATTTATAGCCATGTATAGCAGCCATACATACCGTTAAAATATTCTGATAAAGAAAATCATCGTCAAGTTGAACATGTGAGTACATGGTACGTGCTGAAAATACTCAGATTGCGTCAGGTATTTATACAAGAACTTAATGCCAGCAGAGGACACTTTAGTTAGAGTACATAGTAGACCAGTGTCGCCAATATAAAGATTAAAATGCAGTGTGCACTGTCTTTAGTTAAAATTTTCCTTTGGCTAAGTGAGCGTCTGACATAAAAAACATGCTGATATACTGTATGTGAAACTGGACTCATACTTGAAATCCATAAAAAGCACAAATACTAGTCCAATTTCACATATAGTATATCAGTATATAGTAGTTTAATGTCAGACGCTCATTTAGCCAAAGGAAAAAGTTTTTAACTAAAGACAGTGCATATTGCATTTTAATCTTTATACTTTTTATACTGGCTTTCATAAAAGGTTGTATGTTACCTAACCAGGCTAAGGGCTGTATTGTATAGTAGTTGTGCTTTTTATGGATTTCAAGTATGAGTCCAATTTCACATGTAGTAGCATATCAGCATGTTTTTAATGTCACACGCTCATTTAGCCAAAGAAAAATTTTAACTAAAGACAGTGCATACTACTTTTTAATCTTTATATTGGCGACACTGGTTTACTGTGTACTCTAACTAAAGTGCCCTCTGCTGGCATTAAGTTCTTGTATAAATACCTGACGCAATCTGAGTATTATCAGCACGTACCATGTACTCAAATGTTTCACTTGACGATGATTTTTTTATTAGAATATTTTAACGGTATGGATGGCTGTTACACATGGATATAAATATTTTAATATTTCACGCATCATTAACATTGTACAGATTTAGTCTTGACTAACTGGTCGCTTACACAATAATTATACCCTCCTGGAAATTGAAATAAGAACACCGTGAATTCATTGTCCCAGGAAGGGGAAACTTTATTGACACATTCCTGGGGTCAGGTACATCACATGATCACACTGACAGAACCACAGGCACATAGACACAGGCAACAGAGCATGCACAATGTCGGCACTAGTACAGTGTATATCCACCTTTCGCAGCAATGCAGGCTGCTATTCTCCCATGGAGACGATCGTAGAGATGCTGGATGTAGTCCTGTGGAACGGCTTGCCATGCCATTTCCACCTGGCGCCTCAGTTGGACCAGCGTTCGTGCTGGACGTGCAGACCGCGTGAGACGACGCTTCATCCAGTCCCAAACATGCTCAATGGGGGACAGATCCGGAGATCTTGCTGGCCAGGGTAGTTGACTTACACCTTCTAGAGCGCGTTGGGTGGCACGGGATACATGCGGACGTGTATTGTCCTGTTGGAACAGCAAGTTCCCTTGCCGGTCTAGGAATGGTAGAACGATGGGTTCGATGACGGTTTGGATGTACCGTGCACTATTCAGTGTCCCCTCGACGATCACCAGTGGTGTACGGCCAGTGTAGGAGATCGCTCCCCACACCATGCTGCCGGGTGTTGGCCCTATGTGCCTCGGTCGTATGCAGTCCTGATTGTGGCGCTCACCTGCACGGCGCCAAACACGCATACGACCATCATTGGCACCAAGGCAGAAGCGACTCTCATCGCTGAATACGACACGTCTCCATTCGTCCCTCCATTCACGCCTGTCGCGACACCACTGGAGGCGGGCTGCACGATGTTGGGGCGTGAGCGGAAGACGGCCTAACGGTGTGCGGGACCGTAGCCCAGCTTCATGGGGACGGTTGCGAATGGTCCTCGCCGATACCCCAGGAGCAACAGTGTCCCTAATTTGCTGGGAAGTGGCGGTGCGGTCCCCTACGGCACTGCGTAGGATCCTACGGTCTTGGCGTGCATCCGTGCGTCGCTGCGGTCCGGTCCCAGGTCGACGGGCACGTGCACCTTCCGCCGACCACTGGCGACAACATCGATGTACTGTGGAGACCTCACGCCCCACGTGTTGAGCAATTCGGCGGTACGTCCACCCGGCCTCCCGCATGCCCACTATACGCCCTCGCTCAAAGTCCGTCAACTGCACATACGGTTCACGTCCACGCTGTCGCGGCGTGCTACCAGTGTTAAAGACTGCGATGGAGCTCCGTATGCCACGGCAAACTGGCTGACACTGACGGCGGCGGTGCACAAATGCTGCGCAGCTAGCGCCATTCGACGGCCAACACCGCGGTTCCTGGTGTGTCCGCTGTGCCGTGCGTGTGATCATTGCTTGTACAGCCCTCTCGCAGTGTCCGGAGCAAGTATGGTGGGTCTGACACACCGGTGTCAATGTGTTCTTTTTTCCATTTCCAGGAGTGTATTTACAACAGATCTGAAGATAGTGGTAAGCCGAAACCGGTAATAAAGTGTAAAGAAATCTGTGTGATCAAGGCGGACTTATGAAAATAAAAGGAAAAAAAAACCTGTTGCAACTGAGACGAAACAAACACGGAAAAACACACATTATGAGGCCAGTTCAATAAGTAATGCAACACATCTTTTTTCTCGGCCAATTTTGGTTGAAAAAACCGGAAATTTCTTGTGGAATATTTTCAAACATTCCCGCTTCGTCTCGTATAGTTTCATTGACTTCCGACAGGTGGCAGCGCTGTACGGAGCTGTTAAAATGGCGTCTGTAACGGATGTGCGTTGCAAACAACGGGCAGTGATCGAGTTTCTTTTGGCGGAAAACCAGGGCATCTCAGATATTCATAGGCGCTTGCAGAATGTCTACGGTGATCTGGCAGTGGACAAAAGCACGGTGAGTCGTTGGGCAAAGCGTGTGTCATCATCGCCGCAAGGTCAAGCAAGACTGTCTGATCTCCCGCGTGCGGGCCTGCCGTGCACAGCTGTGACTCCTGCAATGGCGGAGCGTGCGAACACAATCGTTCGAGATGATCGACGGATCACCATCAAACAACTCAGTGCTCAACTTGACATCTCTGTTGGTAGTGCTGTCACAATTGTTCACCAGATGGGATATTCAAAGGTTTGTTCCCGCTGGGTCCCTCGTTGTCTAACCGAACACCATAAAGAGCAAAGGAGAACCATCTGTGCGGAATTGCTTGCTCGTCATGTGGCTGAGGGTGACAATTTCTTGTCAAAGATTGTTACAGGCGATGAAACATGGGTTCATCACTTCGAACCTGAAACAAAACGGCAATCAATGGAGTGGCGCCACACCCGCTCCCCTACCAAGAAAAAGTTTAAAGCCATACCCTCAGCTGGTAAAGTCATGGTTACAGTCTTCTGGGACGTTGAAGGGGTTATTCTGTTCGCTGTCCTTCCCCATGGTCAAACGATCAACTCTGAAGTGTATTGTGCTACTCTTCAGAAATTGAAGAAACGACTTCAGCGTGTTCGTAGGCACAAAAATCCGAACGAACTTCTCCTTCTTCATGACAACGCAAGACCTCACACAAGTCTTCGCACCCGAGAGGAGCTCACAAAACTTCAGTGGACTGTTCTTCCTCATGCACCCTACAGCCCCGATCTCGCACCATCAGATTTCCATATGTTTGGCCCAATGAAGGACGCAATCCGTGGGAGGCACTATGCGGATGATGAAGAAGTTATTGATGCAGTACGACGTTGGCTCCGACATCGACCAGTGGAATGGTACCGTGCAGGCATACAGACCCTCATTTCAAGGTGGCGTAAGGCCGTAGCATTGAATGGAGATTACGTTGAAAAATAGTGTTGTGTAGCTAAAAGATTGGGGAATAACCTGGTGTATTTCAATGCTGAATAAAACAACCCCTGTTTCAGAAAAAAAAATGTGTTGCATTACTTATTGAACTGCCCTCGTATTAAGAACTAAAGTGCCAGCATCCGTTTTAATAGGTCCGTTTTTGCCATCGCTCCTCTATAGTCGCTTCTAGTCTAGGGACAGCGGTTATCGCTCACACAACATTGTTTTCTTTTCACACAAGTTTAACCCAACTGTTAAAACCGCTCAAAATAAGCACATTCTGAAGTAAATGATTTTCGGTTTTTTATTCATATTATTTCGTGTAGTAAACGTAGAAATCGAAAAAAACTTAAAAAATTTTAACTCATTTCAGTTTCAAGATACAAAGAATGAAAATAGTAAATTATACAGGCAAATAAAAGAAAACTTAGTCTGTCCACTATTCCTTCTTTCCTTGAAAAGTGATTGAATATTACAAAAAATCACGAATAGTCTCCCACGGATACTAATTTTTTTGAAACTCTGCTAAAAGATCGTGCAGTAATCGGAGGTTATACCAGTATTGCGGCATTACGAATAGTCAATGCTAAATGGTGAAAACTAGTGTTGAAGAGCTCTATTTTTGGTGTTAATATGTCCGTTTTCCAGGGCTACAAGCAAATAAAGGCGCATTATGTAGACACTGACAGCAGATCAGCTATTTTATACTTTTATTGTATTCTGTGAATGAATTCTTGTTAAGTTTTTAATTCCGTTGCTCTTGTACTACTACATAGAAATAACAGACAAATCTTTTTAATCTTCTAAAGCAAATGACCCATTGTACTTCATTCCTACGTTACTTCATAAAAATATTTCTAGGGAAGGGCTGGTGGCATTTTAGAATACAAGGGATTCCTGCAGCGACAGGGAGAAATTGCCGGACAGACCTGGTTGGGGCCAGTCCTGCACACGACACACGGCAACAGGGCTGTTATTGTCTCAGGAAGCAGTGCGGCACTAGTTCTTACACCATGTGTCTGTTGTTAGTTTCTGTCGGCGTTGCTATTAAAATAGCGCTGATCGCTTTTCGCACTTTCTATAACAACGAAATATTTCAAACCAATGTAAATTTTATGAATAAAAATAACCCCTTTTTTGGGAAAGGGTTATTTAAAAACGAAAAATTTCAGCACCGCTACTATGTCTAAATGACATTTCCGTGTTTTACTCGATTATTAGCAAAAATAAAAAAAGTACGTGTTATAACAGAGACCAAAATAACGGCGAAAAATACCGGTTATTCAGAACTAAACTACCTGTACGGGTTTCGCCGGTCAGTTTTTTCCATCCCAATCGTCTAATAGGTCCCGCCACTCGATAAGAGATACATTATATTCTCTGAAATGTTGCACCGAGGTTTTTGTCATGTATTTGGTGCTATTTTCTAACTGAGCCTTTGTTACTAAAACAGTGCTGATCCCATTTCCCTCTATTTTAAAGCAATGGATATTTTACGAATAACATTGCTTGTTTTTTTAAAACAGTTTTATTTACGAGGGCTTTTCGGAAAGTAAGGAATAATAGGTCGCGACATGGAAACCACAGTGAAAATCAAAACTGTTTTATTTGCAACAGTTAGCTACAACTGCCAGCTACTTATCTCCATAGTCGCCGATCCGACTTAGACGTTTGTCGTAGCGTTGTACCAACTTTCGAGTGCCCTCGTTGTAGGAGGCAGTCGCCAGTGCTTTCCGCCAATTCTTTACGCTGGCCTACAGCTCGTTCCCTGTGTCAAAGTATTGCCTTCATAGCCAGCGATTCATGTGAGCAGAGATGAAACTCAGAGGGACACAATTCCGGGCTGTATTGTGGGTAATCAAACGTTTACAATTGAAAACGATGCAGGAGCATCTTAATTGACCCTGCAGAATGCGGCTGAGAATTGTCTTGAAGAAGAAGACACACGACAGTTATGTAATGTTGGCTGCATAGCTTCAGGCGAAATTTCCCACCAGCCCCTCATACTTGGCCGGAGACACTATTGTTCTACGTATCTTTACGTGCTCCCTGTGTGCTCAGAACTAAAAAGAACGACGTAACGCGATCGACAGGCATGCTAGAGACACTGCCCAACACACCTGTCCAAAACTTCATCGGATTTTCGATGTGGTTTCCATTTAGCGACCGATCATTCCTTACTTTCCAAATAACACCCGTAAAACCCAAAAATTTTGGTACTGCTGCTATGGTAAATTGCCTGGCATTTTTTTATTCTATTATTGGCTATTTGCGAGTATGACTTACGCACTGAAGATTACATACAAACTTAATTATGTATACGGTCAGTTCATCCACTGCAGTATTCGAGAATATCGACCATCTTTGCCTGTTATCAACATTGAAACTTGCAAGATATCGCTCCCAGGGATTTCAAGATTTTCGAGAATTTTTTAATTTCAGTAACATAAATGTGACATAAAGTCATCCAGCAGACAGGCTATCATTTTTATAATGATCAGTAATTCTCCATTCAGGCTGACTGGGTCACTACGATAGAAATCAGACATCAGGCAAGGAATTACTTTACTGCTGATGTGACGCGTTTCGGAATTTATCCATTATCAGATGTCACCGAGCGAATGTTGCACGTGGTTATGGCGTTTCAAGGTGTATCTGAAACAAACACTGGCAGAGAAGTCTCCGAATACTTGTTTCACATACAAATCGAAATGCCATGTCTACGTGCAGTAATCGCTCCTGGACATCTGATGATGGATCAATTCCGAAACGCGTCAATTGAACAGTAAAATCATTCCTTGCCTGATGTCAGACTTTCACCATTGTGATACACTGAGCCTGAATGCAGAATTTCAAGTCTGACGTCTGATAACAAATGAAAAAAGAAATACTATTTTCGTGTGATGAAATTAAAATTTATAATTTTCGGATTTTTTTCCTTCCTTGTACTGTGAAACTTTGCTTATTAGCAAATTTCATGGCTCCAGCACAACGGGAAGTATCCTATGGGTTTTTATGACTGAGTTCGCCAGTATCAAAATATGTGACATAAACTGCCTTACCTTTCGGATGCACTGACTCAGAAGCTTTAGATCTTTGTATGTGACATAAATGTCAACTTAATATATCAACCCGTCATTGAGAAAAGGGAGTTTTTAACAGTCGGAAGGACAGACAGAAGGATAGCAAATTGATTCTACACTACTGGCTATTAAAATTGCTACACCAAGAAAAAATGCAGGTGATAAACGGGTATTCATTGAACAAATATATTATACTAGAACTGACATGTGATTACATTTTCACGTAGTTTGGGTGCATAGATCCTGAGAAATCAGTACCCAAAACAAACACCTCTGGCTGTAATATCGGCCTTGATATGCGTGGGCATTGAGTCAAGCAGAGCTTGGATGGCGTGTACAGGTACAGCTGCCCATGCAGCTTCAACACGATTCCACAGTTCATCAAGAGTACTGACTGGCGTATTGTGACGAACCAGTTGCTCGGCCACCATTGGCCAGACGTTTTCAGTTGGTGAGAGATCTGGAGAATGTGCTGGCCAGGGCAGCAGTGGAACATTTTCTGTATCCAGAAAGGCCCGTACAGGACCTGCAACATGCGGTCGTGCATTATCCTGGTGAAATGTAGGCTTTCGCAGGGATCGAATCAAGGGTAGAGCCACGGGTCGTAACACATCTGAAATGTAACGTCCACTGTTCAAAGTGCCGTCAGTGCGAACAAGAGGTGACCCAGACGTGTAACCAATGGCATCCCATACCATCACGCCGGGTGATACGCCAGTATGGCGATGACGAATACACACTTCCAATGTGCGTTCACCGCGATGTCGCCAAACATGGATGCGACCATCATGGTACTGTGAACATAACCTGGATTCATCCGAAAAAATGACGTTTTGCCATTCGTGCACCCAGGTTCGTCGTCGGGTACACCAACGCAGGCGCTCCTGTCTGGGTTGCAGCGTCAAGGGTAACCGCAGCCATGGTCTCCGAGCTGATAGTCCATGCTGCTGCAAACGTCGTCGAACTGTTCGTGCAGATGGTTGTTGTCTTGCAAACGTCCCCATATGTTGACTGAGGGATCGAGACGTGGCCATGCGGATAAGATGCCTGTCATCTCGACTGCTAGTGATACGAGGCCGTTGGGATCCAGCGCGGCGTTCCGTATTATCCTCCTGAACCCACCGATTCCATATTCTGCTAACAGTCATTGGATCTCGACCAACGCGAGCAGCAATGTCGCGATACGATAAACCGCAATCGCGATAGGCTACAATCCGACCATTATCAAAGTCAGAAACGTGCTGGTACGCATTTCTCCTCCTTACACGTGGCATCACAACAACGTTTCACCAGGCAACGCCGGTCAACTGCTGTTTGTGTATGAGGAATGGGTTGGAAAATTTCCTCATGCCAGCACGTTGTAGGTGTCGCCACCGGCGCCAACCTTGTGTGAATGCTCTGAAAAGCTAATCATTTTCATATCACAGCATCTTCTTCCTGTCAGTTAAATTTCACGTCTGTAGCACGTCATCTTCATGTTGCAGCAATTTTAGTGGTCAGTAGTGTATAAGCCTTCCGTTTCTACAGGCAAGGAGGCCAAACAATGAGAAACACCTCCTACAACCGACGCCAAATAGATACAGACAATACCGGTTAATAAGAATTAAAGTACCGGTATCGGTTTTAACTGGTCTGTTTCTCCCGATCCGACTTTAAAGTCACCCCTAGCCTGCAGGTCTGCTGCGCTGTGACCCGCAGTATATCTCGGTACAGAGGGCGGTTTTGTATCACGCACGCCCCCAGCCGCCCTGCCACAAAACAGAGACGCGCAGCCAGTGTTTCGTCGGCGCTCGCCCGGGGGTTGCAATCTGCGCCCGCCGAGGCGGTCTGCGGCTGATGGCATTACGGCTACCTGAAATAGCCAATCTATAGCAGGGGGCTTTGACGGGCGCGCCGCGCGCAATCTTTTGACCCCATCAGCTCGGCTGCCCCCAGGGCACAATGGAAACAGTCGCTCGCCGCCCACCGACGGCTTTTCTTTGTCCGCCGCGTTTGCCGAGTTGTCATACACGCTCGACGTTTCGTCTGTTCTGCGTGAGACGGCAGGATCGGGCAGGCGAAGCGCTTCTATAAGCGCTCTGTGGGATCGCAACGGTATTACTTCCAAAAGAACTGAACAGCAACAGTCATCTTTCTATCCTTTACAACAGCTTGTGTACAAAGTCACTCGCAGGGGACGCGTGCCACATATCGTACGTCAGTTCGCAACCGATTCGCCTCCAGTGCCTGTTTCACTACTGCGTCAGACCATCACCCTGTGGCCACTAAAGAGCAGTTAGTAAGCACAGTTTTCCGAACCCTTCAGCGAAGAAGACGAAGTAAATATTCCAGAATTCAAAGCAAGAGCCAGTGCCAGCATAAATAGCTTGCAAGGGAAGCCACGGCGTTCGAATCACGGATTTGCTTCAAACTTTGCACACTTTTCATTGTTTTTAAGGACAACATAGTTAGGCGTACTACTAACGCGACTTCGCTAAAATTATACGGGAAGTTTTATGCATCAGAGACGCGCCCGTGCGTTGCTACGAAATGGTTCGAATGGCTCTACGCACTATGGGACTTAACATCTGAGGTCATCAGTCCCCTAGAACCTAGAACTACTTAAACCTAACTAACGTAAGGACATCACACACAGCCATTCCCGAGGCAGGATTCGAACCTGCGACCGTAGCAGTCGCGCGCTTTCGGACTGAAGCGCCTAGAACCGCTCGGCCACAGCGGCCGGCTGCGTTGCTACGCGGACAGGGGAAACCCTCCCGTCGGATTCCGTTGAGATTTAGTGGTAATATGACCCAGTGGATATCAAGTCAGAAACTGAACACAGATCAAGCATGAAAACAGTAAGAATGTAAACTGATCTGCAACAAAAGAAGCAAAATAGACAGTGAAACGTCCAAGCTCTATGTACAACATCGAGCGAACTTCAATGGCCGAGGCGTCGTGTATATGCGGTCACAGTGTTTGACTGCGAAGGGGGGAGATCCTTGATCAAATCTCCCTCGAGCCCTATATATATTTCTTCAAAATTATGAACTGTCCGTCCGATCACTGACGTGTCAGTTCGCTATATTCAAATTTGTATCTGTATCATAATGTAACGTCCTTTTGCAAGAGTAAGGTCTAAGGAAAGGGATCTCCAGACGTGTATGCCCAGTCTTTGTTCCACACAAGATATTAGACTTACGTGTTCCGTTTAGGAAGTTTTAACTCTTGAATTCCACTGTTGTAACATGCACTGAAGCGCCAAAGAGGCTGGTATTCAAATACACAGATATGTAAACAGGCACAACACAGCGCGGCGATCGGCAACGCCTATATAGGACAACAAGTGTCTGCTGCAGTTGTTAGATCGATTACTGCTGTTCCAATTGCACGTTATCAAAATTTAAGTGAGGCTGAACGTTGTTTCATAGTCGGCGCAAGAGCGATGGCGCACAGCATCTCAGAGGTAGTCATGAAGTGGCTATTTTCCAGTACGACCATTTATCGAGTGTACCGTGAATATCAGGAATCTGGTGCAGCATTAAATCTCCGACATCGCTGCGGCTGGAAAAAGATCCTGAAAGAACAGGACCAACGACGACTGAAGAGAATCGTTCAACATGACAGAAGTACAACCCTTCCGCAAATTGCTACAGATTTCAATGCTGGGTCATCAACAAGTGTCAGCGCAGGAACCATTCAAGGAAACATAATCGATATGGGCTTTCTGAGCCGGAAGCACTCATGTGCCCTTGATGACTGCACGGCACAAAGCTTTACGCCTCGCCTGTGCCCGTCAACACCAACATTGGATAGTTGATGACCGGAAACACGTTGCGTGGCGGGACGAGTCTCGTTTCAAATTGTATAGAGCAGATGGACGTGTACAGATGTGGAGACAACCCCATGAATCCATGGACCCTGCATGTCAGCAGGGACTGTTCAAGCTAGTGCAGGCTGTGTAATGGTGTGGGGCGTGTGCAGTTGGAGTGATGTGAGACCGGTGATATGTCTAGACACCAATTTGACAGGTGACACGTATCTAAGCATCCCGTCTGATCATCTTCATTCATTCATGTCCATGGTGCATCCCGACGAATTTGGGCAATTCCAGCAGGACAATGCGACATCCTACATGTGCAGCATTGCTATAGAGCGGCCCCAGGAACACTATTGTGAGTCTAAACGCTTTCGCTGGCCACCAAACTACCCAGACAAGAACGTTATTGAGCATATCTGGGATGCCTTGCAACGTGTTGTTCAGAAGGGAGCTCCACCCCCTCGTACTCTTACGGATTTATGGACAACACTGAAGGATTCATGATGTCAGTTCCCGCCAGCACTACTTCAGACATTGGTCGAGTCCATGCCGCGTCGTATTGCGGCACTTGTGCCTGCTCGCGGGGACCCTACACGATATTAGGAAGATGTACCAGTTTCTTCGGCTCTTCAGTGTATTTCACACTTGTTTATTTGTTATTTTGACTTCAGTGAGAGGTCTAAGCGGGATATCGCCTGCTCTCACTATTCATCACATTTACTTGCGACGGTAAAATATTCTTACCGCATGACTCATAGTCTATACCCAATATACAGTAAGGCAGCTGCCAAGAGTTCAGAAGGAGAACAGACACGTCACTGACCGAATAGAAAGTTCGTAATTTTATGAAAAAGGAAATGGTGTGTGAGAGAGCTTTGAAGGCGGATCCCCCGCTTCGCAATTCAAAACCGTGACCACACAGCTACGAGGCCATAGTTTCTGCTTTCCGCTCGATGTTGCACATGTTGGGCATGGAGCGTTCACTGTGTGTATTTGGCTTCCTTTTCGCAGTTCAGTACACCTCATTCCTGTTTGAGTGCTTAACCTGCGTTCATCTTTTGACATTTAACGACTAAATCTGAGGGGGGTGTGATGTGAAGTTTCCCTTGTGAGCACGAGATGGCAGCGGTCATGTGGTCAGAACTCTGTATTCGGCGGATCGCCGGATCGAGTCCCGTTCATTTCTTTTTAATTTATATTTTTTCAACACTAATCATCAGTGCAACGGGAATTCCACTGTTAAATGCAGAGGAGAGAGCAGATAGGTGGAAAGAATACATTGAAAGCCTCTATGAGGGTGAAGATTTGTCTGATGTGATAGAAGAAGAAACAGGAGTCGATTTAGAAGAGATAGGGGATCCAGTATTAGAATCGGAATTTAAAAGAGCTTTGGAGGACTTACGGTCAAATAAGGCAGAAGGGATAGATAACATTCCATCAGAATTTCTAAAATCATTGGGGGAAGTGGCAACAAAACGACTATTCACGTTGGTGTGTAGAATATATGAGTCTGGCGATATACCATTTGACTTTCGGAAAAGCATCATCCACAAAATTCCGAAGACGGCAAGAGCTGACAAGTGCGAGAATTATCGCACAATCAGCTTAACAGCTCATGCATCGAAGCTGCTTACAAGAATAATATACAGAAGAATGGAGAAGAAAATTGAGAATGCGCTAGGTGACGATCAGTTTGGCTTTAGGAAAAGTAAAGGGACGAGAGAGGCAATTCTGACGTTACGGCTAATAATGGAAGCAAGGCTAAAGAAAAATCAAGACACTTTCATAGGATTTGTCGACCTGGAAAAAGCGTTCGACAATATAAAATGGTGCAAGCTGTTCGAGATTCTGAAAAAAGTAGGGGTAAGCTATATGGCGAGACGGGTCATATACAATATGTACAACAACCAAGAGGGAATAATAAGAGTGGACGATCAAGATCGAAGTGCTCGTATTAAGAAGGGTGTAAGACAAGGCTGTAGCCTTTCGCCCCTACTCTTCAATCTGTACATCGAGGAAGCAATGATGGAAATAAAAGAAAGGTTCAGGAGTGGAATTAAAATACAAGGTGAAAGGATATCAATGATACGATTCGCTGATGACATTGCTATCCTGAGTGAAAGTGAAGAAGAATTAAATGATCTGCTGAACGGAATGAACAGTCTAATGAGTATACAGTATGGTTTGAGAGTAAATCGGAGAAAGACGAAGGTAATGCGAAGTAGTAGAAATGAGAACAGCGAGAAACTTAACATCAGGATTGATGGTCACGAAGTCAATGAAGTTAAGGAATTTTGCTACCTAGGGAGTAAAATAACCAATGACGAACGGGGCAAGGAGGACATCAAAAGCAGACTCGCTATGGCAAAAAAGGCATTTATGGCCAAGAGAAGTCTACTAATATCAAATACCGGCCTTAATTTGAGGAAGAAATTTCTGAGGATGTACGTCTGGAGTATAGCATTGTATGGTAGTGAAACATGGACTGTGGGAAAACCGGAACAGAAGAGAATCGAAGCATTTGAGATGTGGTGCTATAGACGAATGTTGAAAATTAGGTGGACTGTTAAGGTAAGGAATGAGGAGGTTCTACGCAGGAGCGGAGAGGAAAGGAATATGTGTGAAAACACTGATAAGGAGAAGGGACAGGATGATAGGACACCTGCTAAGACATGAGGGAATGACTTCCATGGTGCTAGAGGGAGCTGTAGAGGGCAAAAACTGTAGAGGAAGACAGAGATTGGAATACGTCAAGCAAATAATTGAGGACGTAGGTTGCAAGTGCTACTCTGAGATGAAGAGGTTAGCACAGGAAAGGAATTCGTGGCGGGCCGCATCAACCAGTCAGTAGACTGATGACCAAAAAAAAAATCATACTACTTCGTATATATTACATTTGTAAGGTGTTATGATGAAAAGACAGGTGTATCTGCATGAACTTTTGTAGAACTTCCAACGTTATTTGCTTATTTACCAATTTCTATTACTACGACAAATATCATGCGACTTTCATTTGTGCAGCCAAGTTAAAAACTTTATCAAGCACCTTTTGACTTGTTCATACGCAACTTACAACGAGCGAGAAATTATTTCTCTTGAATATGCTGTTACAATACATTCAATGTAGATCGCTAATTTTTACCACCGATATATTTATGAAAATGTAGCGTTACGCGTGGTTTCCATTAAAATTGTCGGGAGAAAGAGAAATTTTTCAAAATGTCAACGAGCTTTTTTCCCCGTAGAAATTCTGATCGTTCTTTGAGCGGGCAAGGAAACTGCACGCAGTCGAAGCCGTTTTAATTGATGTTTCCCGTGTCTGCATCGCACACGTCATCCTGCAACTTGTATTATCGAAAGTGTTGTGGGTTGGCAGGAGAGCCAACACCGTCTTATTAGAGGAAGCCGAAAGGCACGCGTTTTAGCTCACGCAGGCTGGCGTGAGTCTGGAACAGGACAAGGAAATTAGAATTTAGAAAAAAACTGACGTAGCTGGTGGAATACTTAACTTTAATCCTAAATGATGAGCGTCGGTCTTGACGGTACATGTTTTACAGCATCAATAGTAACTGGTAACGGCGCCTTGCTAGGTCGTAGCAAATGACGTAGCTGAAGGCTATGCTAACTATCGTCGCGGCAAATGAGAGCGTATTTTGTCAGTGAACCATCGCTAGCAAAGTCGATTGTACAACTGGGGCGAGTGCTAGGAAGTCTCTCTAGACCTGCCGTGTGGCGGCGCTCGGTCTGCAATCACATAGTGGCGACACGCGGGTCCGACGTATACTAACGGACCGCGGCCGATTTAAAGGCTACCATCTAGCAAGTGTGGTGTCTGGCGGTGATACCACAGAAAGCACAGCCCACGATTAATCGTACATTACTTCATAATCTGGCTTATATTCTAACAGTGAATGAATTTGTTTACACACTTATTTATCGACGTTGTAAGTAGGCTATTTAGGTTTTCTTATTGGTAACGCCACGTAGCGCTCTGTCTGAAAATCGCTGGCTGTGCTGTGTGCAGTCTGTGGCTAGTTTGCATTGTTGTCTGCCATTGTAGTGTTGGGCAGCTGGATGTTAACAGCGCATAGCGTTCGGCAGTTGGAGGTGAGCCGCCAGCAGTGGTGGATGTGGGGAGAGAGATGGCGGAGTTTTGAAATTTGTAAGACTGGATGTCATGAACTGCTATATATATTATGACTATTAAGGTAAATACATCATTTGTTCTCTATCAAAATCTTTCATTTGGTAACTATGCCTATCAGTAGTTAGTGCCTTCAGTAGTTAGAATCTTTTATTTAGCTGGCAGTAGTGGCGCTCGCTGTATTGCAGTAGTTCGAGTAACGAAGATTTTTGTGAGGTAGGTGATTTGTGAAAGGTATAGGTTAATGTTAGTCAGGGCCATTTTTTTGTAGAGATTTTTGAAATTCAGATTGTGTTGCGCTAAAAATATTGTGTGTCAGTTTAACCCCAGTCACGTATATAATTTTTCAAAAGGGGACGTTTCAACGTTTGATTTGCGCTTTTCTGGCCTGCTCTCGTCGTTGAAACCTATGTCTGCAGGTTGAAGCGTCCAGGCGTAAGGCAGTTTTCGGTATCTTACCCGACTGCAGGTGCACTGATGAAGCAAAACATTGTGATCACTGTCCATCACTGTCCACCGCGAGGTTGAACGCCTCCTGGTGGTGCTGCGACTATGTGACGCGTTAAAAACAAAATGTACGCCGAAAAGAGATGAATAGGCACTCATTATAGCGAAGATACAGGCCGCAAATGTTGAAATCCACTGATATAAGAGGTGCTGAAAAAGGTCACATTGATTTTGTGCTGCGGCCGGAAACGAGAACCTGGTCGCTTGTTGGCATACTGCTGTCGTGAGCACCTATGGAAAGTCGTTGAAGGATGGTGAAACAACGAATGGGCCTATGGTATTGGACGATCACGTTTCATCACAAAACGTAGAGGTCCGTGGATACCCCACAGTATAATCCACGATAGGCAGCGATCTGTAGCAGGTGAGGCGACAGAGTACAGTGCTGGTGGAGGCGCAAGTGTTTCGGAGCACACCGTTCACAGGACATTGGAGCTCTACGTCAGACTATCTATCCGTTGCCCTGTGTTGACCGAGAAACATCATCAGTTACCAGAATGAAATTTTCACTCTGCAGCGGAGTGTGAGCTGATATGAAACTTCCTGGCAGATTAAAACTGTGTGCCGGACCGAGACTCGAACTCGGGACCTTTGCCTTTCGCGGGCAAGTGCTCTACCATCTGAGCTACCCAAGCACGACTCACGCCCCGTACTCACAGCTTTACTTCTGCCAGTACCTCGTCTCCTACCTTCCAAACTCTACAGATGCTCTCCTGCGAACCTTGCAGAACTAGCACTCCTGAAAGAAAGGATATTGCGGAGACATGGCTTAGCCACAGCCTGGGGGATGTTTCCAGAACATTTAAGAAAACCATGAGAGGGACTCTATCCAGCGATCCATCGATTACGGAGCTTGAATGCTAACCACATGAACGCCGCCAGCCCCTGTTGCAGGTCGCAACGCACTGGAACATCATTGCCGAGTAAAATTTCTCTTGCGAATTCCTCGAAATCGCCTTCTTACAGTTATGTTGTCCTAATGGACTATTAAAAGAGTACAAAGTCTGGAGTAATCCGTAATACGAACGCCGTGATTTCTCTTTGTTAGAAGTAGTAGCTGCTTAAATTACTTAAAAAAGGCAAAGCCTCCCGTTCAGATTGTACGCCTATTAGATTGCTTTGAGAGTATGCTGATACAATACTTAGCAATCGTTTTCAACCGCACACACGACGACCGTAAAATTGCACACACTCAGGAAAGGAAAAAGGCCCGCTGAATTACAGATCATTATCTCTGACGTCCATTTCCATTAGGATTATGGAACGCGTACTGTATTTGGGTCAAATGGTTCAAATGGCTGTAAGCACTATGGGACTTAACTTCTGAGGTCATCAGTCCCCTAGAACTTAGAACTACTTAAACCTAATTAACCTAAGGACATCACACACATCCATGCCCGAGGCAGGATTCGAACCTGCGACAGTAGCAGCAGCGCGGTTCGAGACTGAAGCGCCTAGAACCGCTCCGCCACAGTGGCCAGCTACTGTATTTGAACATTATGAATTACCTCGAACATAACGGTGAGTGGAAACATAATCAGCACGAATTCGGAAAATATCGTCTTGTGAAACAGAACGTGGTCTTTATTCGCACGAGGTAATGAGTGTTATCGACAGGGGATCTCTAATGTATTCCATATTTCTAGATTTGCAGATTTTTTACACCGTTTTTTGCAAGTGACTTCTAATTAAACTGCTTGCCTTTGCAGTATGGGGGTAATTTTGTGACTGCATTCGTGATTTCCTGTAAGAAAGGTCACAGTACGCAAGTAATCGTCCGAAAATCATTGAATAAAACAGAAGTTACGTCTGGTGTTCTCCAGGAAAATGATAAAGGCTCTTTGCTGCTCCCAGCCTACACAAACGATTTAGAAGATTGTCTGAGCGGCTCCCATAGATTGTTTCCTGATAATTCATTTATCGTCTAGTAAAGTTACCATAACAACAAAACCAATTACGAAATGGCTTACACACGATATCTGAATGGTGCGAAAAGTGGCAACTGTCTATCAGTACTTCTTCAGGCAAATGCCGGGATGGTTCCTTTGAAAGGGCACGGCCGATTTCCTTCCCCATCCTTCCCTCACCCGAGCTTGCGCTCCGTCTCTAATGACCTCGTTGTCGACGGGACGTTAAATACTAATATCCTCCTCCTCCTCTATCAGTAAGGAAAAGTCTGAGGGTATCCGCATGAGTACTAAAAGGTATCCGCTGAATTTCGGTTACACGATAAATCACACAAATCTAAAGAGTGTACATTCAATTAAATGCTTTTGGTTAACACTTACGAGTAACTAAAATTGGAGCGACCACATAGACAACGTCGTGGAGAAAAATTAGTAAAAACTGCGATCTATTAACAAAACAATTATAAAACACGTCTCCTAAACAGACGGCCTACACTACGCCTCTCTTTCCTCTTCTGGAGTACTGCTGCGTAGTAATGGAGCCGCGTCAGGAAGGACTGACGTAGAACATCGATAAAGTTCAAAGAACGGCAACTCGTTTTCTATTATCACAAAATAGGGCAGAGAGTGTTACATGTATGATACGCGAGTTCAACTCTGAACGTGCAAATATTTTACTGTCGCCCATCTACATGCGAAGAGATGATGATCATAATAAAATATGAGAAATCAGAGCTCGTACAGAAAGATTTACAAGTTCATTTTTGCCACGCGCTGTTAGAGAGTAGGATGGCACAGAAGTGGTCTGATGGTGGTTCTAGGAACACTCTGCCAGGCACTTGCAGAATTGCATTATTCCGTGATTTATTCAGTTTTTTTTAGGTCGGCCAGTGTGGCCGAGCGGTTCTAGGCGCTACAGTCTGGAATCGCGCGACCGCTACGGTTGCAGGTACGAATCCTGCCTCGGCCATGGATGTGTGTGATGTCCTTAGGTTAATTAGGTTTAAGTAGTTCTACGTTCTAGGGGACTGATGACCTCAGATGTTAAGTCCCATGCTCTGAGCCATTTGAACCACTTTATTCAGTTTTCAAATATATACTGACTTTTTGATCACCCGGCACATACATAATTTTAGTTGTAATTGCTCCATACGTACCTACTACTATTACGACCCTCTTCAACCGTGGGCGGTCTCTGTCAGTCAACAGACGAGGTCGGCCTGTACGCTTTTGAGCTGTACGTGTCCTTCACGTTTCCACATCACTATCACATCGGAAACAGTGGACCTAGGGATGATTAGGAGTGTGGAAATCTCACGTACAGACGTATGGCACAAGTGACACCCAATCACCTGACCATGTTCGAAGCCAGTTGAGTTCCGCGGAGCGCCCCAGTCTGCTCTCTCACGATGCCTAATGACTACAGAGGTCGCTGATATGGAGCACCTGGCAGTAGGTGGCAACAGAAAGCGCCTAATATGAAACACGTATGTTTCAGGGGCTGTCCGGATAGTTTTGATCACATAGTGAGGGTGGTATCCTCCGCCATGCGCAATACGGTGGTTTGCGGATTATGAATGTAGATGTAGATGATAACATCGGTTACAAAAGCAACGCGTCCTGTTTATTAACAAAATAATCCTGTGACGTAACGTAAATTTCTCCGATGAGTTGGACGCCTCGTTTTTGTAACCAGCACAACCGGATCTGAGTATTGTTCAAACGGTATAAAAATGAAAACTTTCGAGAAACACAGTAAAATCTTTTGTATGCAATCCCATTTTTTCATCCTCACAGCTGTTAGTGAACATTAATACAGGACGTGTCCTTTCCTCGCCTTGATTACAGCCTGCAGTCTGTTGGGAACACTTTTAGTTAGGTGTGTGAACGTTTGTGGAGGAATGGCAGCCTATACCGCCCCTTTCTTTGGGTAATTTTGTTGGTTACGTGGTGCGACACCCGTGTTTCATTCTAATCCGACAGTATCAATTTCACATTCACAGTCTGGCAGTGTATTCCCCCCCCTCCCCCCCCCCCTCCGCCCACCATTATTATAACAAATATGTGTCACGTAGTATACATTATCTTATTATAGTTTCTGCATTTTCCTGTTGCAGTCTTATCCACCTGAAGGTAAGAATATCATCGCCCCAGACCGCTCATAACTGAACCAACAAAACTATTTACTACTGAAGCGATTTGTTATCTCATTCAACAATAATTATACATTTTTTATGTTTGTGCATGTAAACTGTGCTTTCGCTAAATAAAAGCGCAGAAGTAAGGCGATATAATAATTCTATTAATTATAAAACGCAATTTATATCCTGTAAGGATATAAAACACACATCGGACTGTAGTAATCCACTCACTTACGTCACTGGGCTCAACGGCCGGCTGTAAAGACAGCGTCACATGTTTGCGTTTAGTTGACTGCACAGTTTATTTTTACACACTTTAATATGTAACAGCATTGTCACTAATTTATAAAACATATGCATGTACAGTAACACTTATTGATCGAGTCAGAAAAAAGTTATTTTATTCTGAAACTGATAGAACTATCGCAGGTAGCAACAGTCAATTGGCTATTGACCCCTGTAGCAGGCGATGGCTCGTCGACAGGTCCACATCTGGCTATACCAGGAGCTCGGTGTAACTGAACAAACACCGAAAATAGTGTGGTCGGACCAAGCGTGGTGTCGGACAAAAGCAACGTTTTCAAATCTCAGCAAGAGGCGGAAAACTGGAGTGTTGTCCCACCTGCAGTACCCGCAACTATGTCAACTACCTCATTTGCAAATACAGGTTATAAAACTTCACCCCGACTTCTCATATACCTTCATGGCACAAACACACTGGAAACGTTGCCGGGAGTGGCTGAGCGGTTCTAGGCACTACAGTCTGGAACCGCGCGACCGCTACGGTCGCAGGTTCGAATCCTGCCTCGGGCATGGATGTGTGTGATGTCGTCAGGTTAGTTAGGTTTAAGTAATTCTAAGTTCTAGGGGACTGATGACCACAGCAGTTAAGTCCCATAGTGCTCAGAGCCATTTGAACCATTTTTGAAACGTTGCCGTCATTGTCGCCTTAAGGGCATTGTTGACTAACATCAACGCACCACAGCCACTCTGAACGGAAACTAACGGTTCTCACTAAGTTTCTGGGTGATTCACCACTTCCGGTTTCTAGGATAATCTGGTAAGACACCGATTCATAAGCAAACAAAGAGTTCGAAATGAGGTAACGCCCAATAGGTATGCAACACACCTTATCTGCAGGTAATGCGGTAACGATGTTAATGACCAAAGTTTCTAGCAAAACTACCGCAGTCTACTGTTACTTAAGATGGTCTGGGGGTTAATGGGAGATTTGCAACTGTAATTTTATATAAAGTTTCACGTCTTCTCGTAAACCACTGGATCTATTTCAGCGTATCACTTACTATCCGCAAAGAAGCACTGTATGGATAAGAAGTACATACCTCCAGTAGGGGTGGTAGTGTGACGAGGGTGACGTAGAAGTGCAGAAGCATGCAAGTAATAGTAGTAGGTACGTATGGAGCAATTACAACTAAAATTATGTATATGCCGGGTGATCAAAAAGTCAGTATATATTTGAAAAGTGAATAAAATGGTTCAAATGGCTCAGAGCACTATGGGACTTAACATCTGAGGTCATCAGTCACCTAGAACTTACAACTACTTAAACCTAACTAACCTAAGGACATCACACACATCCATGCCCGAGGCAGGATTCGTACCGTAGCGGTCGCGCGGTTCCAGACTGTAGCGCCTAGAACCGCTCGGCCAACCTGGCCGGCCTAAAAAAATTGAATAAATCACGGAATAATGTAGATAGAGAGGTACAAATTGACATACATGCTTGGAATACATGGGGTTTTATTAGAACCAAAAAAATACAAAAATTCAAAAAATGTCCGACAGATGGCGCTTCATCTGATCAGAATAGCAATAATTAGCATAAAAAAGTAAGACAAAGCAAAGATGATGTTCTTTACAGGAAATGCTCAATATGTCCACCGTCATTCCTCAACAATAGCTGTAGTAGAGGAATAATGTTGTGAACAGCACTGAAAAGCATGTCCGAAGTTATGGTGAGGCATTGGCGTCGGATGTTGTCTTTCAGCATCCCTAGAGATGTCGGTCGATCACGATACACTTGCGACTTCAGGTAACCCCAAATCCAATAATCGCACGGACTGAGGTCTGGGGACCTGGGAGGACGAAAGTGGCGGCTGAGCACACGATCATCACCAAACGACGCGCGCAAGAGATTTTCTACGCGTCTTGCAATATCGGGTGGTTCTAATAAAACCCCATGTCATTCCAAGCATGTGTGTCAATTTTTACCTCTCTATCTGCTTTATTCCGTGGTTTCTTAAGTTTTCAAATTTATACTGACTTTTTGATCACCCGGTATGTGTATGATTCAGTAAGTGAATTATCTGTATGAAAATACTGTGGGATATAAAGCCCTGCCGCCTCTAGGTATGAAGCTATGACATGTCAAAATATCAATCTTTTCGATCCAATATTACTCTGGATAATTGTAAACATAGTCTAAATGGCTAAAGGTCAGTGCCGCCCTCCACCACAGTAAAAGGTGGAGAATGCAGCGAAGCTGATAACGCGAGCATATAGCACGTGCTTCCATGTGCCACACGGGGAACTCCCTCTGCACTCGGCGCGTGCTGGAGACGGCCACTTGCACCTGCTCCGGCAGACACTTCGGCAGTGCTGCCAACTGCGCGCGCTCGGCGTCGCCAGGTCTGCCAAGTTGGCAGGGAGGCGGCGGGCTGGCGGCAGTTTCCTTTCATTAATTTCAAGTCGCAACTGAGGGAAACTCGATTAGTGGCGGTTACGCTCGACAGCGACGTGGGAAGGGGTGAGAGGGGGGGTGAGTTGTAGAGTGGTAGGGGGGGGGGTGAGGGAGTGATGGGGGGGGGGGAGGGGGTGCAGCAGACTGGAGGAAACCGCGACAGCTGTTGGGGCTTCACAAGACGAGGCGCTGCTTGCTGCGACGGAGAATTATGAAACGTGACGGCTCTGGAGTAAGTCATAACTCCTGTGTTTTTTCGAGAGAGATGGAGAGCTTTGAGGTAATAGCAACATAAGATATTTCTTACGGTAATCTTCCCATAGAAAAGCAAGAGGAAGCAGATGAAGGTATGTTGGGGGATGTGACATTTCGAGAAGAATTTGACAAGGCACTGAATGACCAAAGTCGATACCAGCAACTGACGCAGGCGATATTCCCACACAATTACCGAGGTCCTTGGGAGGATCATCCACGATAAAAATATTCCACCTGGTTTGCAAGGTAATTTTCGGCTATGGCCGCGCGGGATTAGCCGAGCGGTCTAGGGGCGCTACAGTCATGGACCGTGCGGCTGATCCCGGCGGAGGTTCGAGTCCTCCCTTGGGCATGGCTGTGTGTGTTTGTCCTTAGGATAATTTAGGTTAAGTAGTGTGTAAGCTTAGGGACTGATGACCTTAGCAGTTAAGTCCCGTAAGATTTCACACACATTTGAACTTTTTTTTTTTGTCTATGGGACAGGAGAAATATCATGAGACTGCAATAAGTCTGTGATACCTCAATTTCCGACAAAGGAATGTGCTGACATGTGTGAAAATTATACAGAGTGAGTCACTAAGTATTGCCACCAAGAATAACTCCGAAAGTATGATAGGAGCTGAAAAGTTTGTGACATTGGGGCCATAATATCACGTTGCTTTTTTGTTGCTAGGTATGGTCGCTTCAGAGATATGAATGTCAACATTGTTTTTTTTTTTTTTTTTTAAATGGGATGCTATAGTTTGGTACTTATTTTATGATAGCGGCTACCGAGGCGAATCCAGTGATGTGTAACAGTAAGGTCTTTGAAGGTCAACGAAGGTCACAAAGATGGCATGAACATCCATTTACAGAAGGTGTTGGAAACGATGACCATTGGTGTCAATGCAGTGCCGCAATCTTCTTATCGTGGACTGAGTGGTATTCATCACTACGACACTTATCGAAGCACATATCTGACAACGCAGTCGTCTACAAATGATAAAATGCAGTAATACTTATGAACAGTATGTGTTTCTTCCTCATTACGGTCTGGTAGACAGTTTTTTAGAATGAGTGGGTAAGACCATTGCCGCCAAATAGAGAGGTAAATTTTCGCCTAGTAAATACAAAGAGAAACCGATTCACAATATAAGAGTCTTGCAGCTCAGAAACCTCATTCATAGTGTAGTAAACACTATTTCAACTCTAAAAGTCACAGGAACCTCAAAACATAAGACTTCCCTACATTATGTTCAACCATTCTGTTGCTCTTCCAGTGGTTAGAAAAAGATAGATGATTTGTAGGAAATAGTCGTATACATACGGCAGGCTTTCCGCAAATTTTGTGAAACTCCTTCTATTAGGCTCAGTACTGAGGCGTAGACTGACACTGCAGTTCGCCATATTTTTAAATTTATCGATCTCTAAGTGTTGTGCATCTAGCTGATGCACAATTTGAGTAGTAAGTTTGTAAATTTTCGTTTGTATCTGTAAAACATCTTTGTCGTGCAACGATAATTTGGGTTTCAGAAAAAGTATAGAAATAATAGAGAAGTGAACAGATAAAACAACATGTGACTGGAAGATATTAAGAAAGCAGAAAGACAGGAGACAAGAGTTCCTGATAAACAGCCACCGAACAATGAGGTTAGTCCTGTTAGTGATGTCTGGTTATTCTTTTTGGATGGAACCGTTCGATGATCCCGTTGCTGCGAGTGTTCGGTTTCCATTTGACTGCCCCTCATGTAAACCTGCTAATGTGTAGTCTGGTTCGATCAAAGGTAGCGTTTCTGTGGAGCCGAATTCAAGTAAATGTTCACTGTTAATCGCAAATCCCGATCGACTGGTAATAATACTCAGCTATCCTCCGTTTTCCGAACATAATCTAACCCTAACACTCTGTCGCCATCTCGCTCACTTCTTCTCTCGTGTCCATTTCTATTTGCTCTCGTTGTTTGTTGTAACTTGCCTCTATTGTTGTACTCATCACCGAATGTAAACTGTATTTATTTTTTCTCTTTCTGTGCTATAGTAGTTAATAAACTTTTGTAATTCACCATATTAGATGTAACGTGTAACACGCTTATCGTAATGAATGTAACGCAAAATACGCTGAGTGTCTAGTTAGATGTAAGGAAGGGGCCGATGGCTCAGGTTAAATAGGCAAATAGATAAATACGCTCCAAGACAAAAAAGACTCACAGCAAAGGAATTATCCGAATGGGACGGAAATCGGTAGATATGACGTACGTCTACAGACAAACAGTCGATTACAGAATGAGATTTTCACTCTGCAGCGGAGTGTGCGCTGATATGAAACTTCCTGGCAGATAAAAACTGTGTGCCCGACCGAGACTCGAACTCGGGACCATTGCCTTTCGCGGGCAAGTGCTCTACCATCTGAGCTCCTTTCTTTCAGGAGTGCTAGTTCTGCAAGGTTCGCAGGAGAGCTTCTGTAAAGTTTGGAAGGTAGGAGACGAGATACTGGCAGAAGTAAAGCTGTGAGTACCGGACGGTAGTCGTGCTTCGGTAGCTCAGATGGTAGAGCACTTGCCCGCGAAAGGCAAAGGTCCCGAGTTCGAGTCTCGGTCGGGCACACAGTTTGAATCTGCCAGGAAGTTTCATATCAGCGCACACTCCGCCGGAGAGTGAAAATCTCATTCTGGAAACATCCCCCAGGTTGTGGCTAAGCCATGTCTCCGCTATATCCTTTCTTTCAGGAGTGCTAGTTCTGCAAGGTTCGCAGGAGAGCTTCTGTAAAGTTTGGAAGGTAGGAGACGAGATACTGGCAGAAGTAAAGCTGTGAGTACCGGACGTGAGTCGTGCTTCGGTAGCTCAGATGGTAGAGCACTTGCCCGCGAAAGGCAAAGGTCCCGAGTTCGAGTCTCGGTCGGGCACACAGTTTTAATCTGCCAGGAAGTTACAGTCGATTACAGTTTGAGAAAAATTGGTTGATTTATTCAAGCGAAAGAGCTACACAAATTAAGCAAGTGAATAACGTTATAATCCACCTCTGGCCTTTATGTAAGCAGTTATTCGGCTTGGCATTGATTGATAGAATTGTTAGATGCTCTCCTAAGTGATATGGCACTAGGCCACCGCTCCTGGTTGTTGGGCGGTATGGCAAGCGACAGTCAAGGTGGTACCCCTCCACTGCCTGGAGTGCCACCAGACGCGCCTTCGTTGGTCAGCGGGCCTCAGTCCAAAGCGCGACAACACTGAAGACAATTCTACTCCAGTCAATGAGATTCCAGGCCGAAGACGTGCCTCGAGACGACCGAAAAGCAGTGCGATAACATCCTGACTGTCACCCACCTTACGGCACGACAACCAGGAATGAAAGTGTGGGTGTGCCATTTGTTTGGATGTCATCTGTGGCACACTTAACAGGCACAGCGGTACGTCGACAGTATTCTACGCACCGTTTTGTTGTCGTCCATGGCAAGCCATCGTGTACTTACGTTTCAGCAAGATAATGCCCGCCCGCACACTGAGAGAGTTTCTACTGGTAGTCTTCGTGCTCGCCAATACCTACCTTGGTCTGCGAGGTCGCCAGATCTCTCCCCCACGGATAACGTTTGTAGCACTGTAGGCGGGGCGCTTCAACAGTCTGGGGATTTTGACGATCTAACACGCCAGTTGCACTGACTTTGGAACGATATCTCTCAGGAGGACATTCGATAACTCTGTCAATCAATCCCAAGGCGAATAGTTCCTTGCATAAGGGCCAGAGGTAGACCAAAGACTGCTCAATTGGTGAAACTCCTCCTCTTGAATAAATTGTCGTCATTTGTTTGTCTCTACAAGCACATCGCATCTACCGATTTCAGTCCCTTTTGGATATTTCTTTCGTGGTGCTTACTTTATTTTCTTAGAGTGTATAATAACAGGTAACATTGTGGTGTCACCGCCAGACACCACACTCGCTAGGTGGTAGCCTTTAAATCGGCCGCGGTCCGTTAGTACACGTCAGACCCGCGTGTCGCCACTATCAGTGATTGCAGACCGAGCACCGCCACACGGCAGGTCTAGTCTAGACAGACTCCCTAGCACTCGCCCCAGTTGTACAGCCGACTTTGCTAGCGATGGTTCACTGTCTACATACGCTCTCATTTGCAGAGACGACAGTTTAAAATAGCCTTCAGCTACATCATTTGCTACGACCTAGCAAGGCGCGATAACAAGTTATTATATGTCTTCTGAACAGATAATATTGTGAATCATGTACCGTCAAGAGCGACGTTCATCATTAATGGATTAAAGTATCAAACTAATTATGTCCGCTTTCTGAATTCTAATTCCTTGTCATGTTCCAGACCTCACGTCAGTATAGTTCTTCCCTTAAAACGCCAGCCTGCGTGAGCTAAAACGCGGGCATTTCGGCCTCCATTTGTAACACGGTGTTGGCTCTTCTGCCAACACAACGAACATAGGTACAAATTCAGACATGTGAAAAGTTTCATTCTGGGAACATCCCCTAGGATGTGGCTAATCCTTGTCTGCGCAATATCCTTTCTTCCAGGAGTGTTAGATCTGCTAGGTTCGCAGAAGAGCTTACTTGAAGTTTGGAAAGTAGGAGACGAGGTACTGGCGGAAGTAAAGCTGTGAGGACGGGGCGTGAGTCGTGCTTGGGTAGCTCAGTTGGTAGAGCACTTGCCCGCGAAAGGCAATGGTCCTGAGTTCGAGTCTCGGTCCAGCACACAGATTTAATCTGCCAGGAGAGTTTCATGCGAAAAGTTGTATGATGTACTGATAGTACAGTGTTTACTGTTGTTATCCATAGGTGCTATGCAATGGAAGTTGGCCTTAGATTATGTTATAACAGCAGGTAGTGAAGGTGTGAATACGAAAATATATCAAGTCACTTTGGCAGTATATATGTTGTTCCATTAAGTTTCGAGTGTGCAGTCGCCAGACATCTCCTTCTTCTTCTAATATTTCGGCTGTATACCGTCCAGCCATCTTCAGAGTGAGTGGCAAGACTGCCGCTCCAGTGCTCGCTTCGTCCCTTTATAGCCGTGTACCGCGCGACTGCGCATGCGGCCACAGATGCAAATGCGCCACAGACGTTGATCGGCGGCAGAGACGTGCATAATGCGCGAGTGTATCTATGACTCCGCAGTCGATGTATATATGTTATTAGGTCACTGCTTACAGGGGTAAAGGTAGTTACCCACATGCTATGAGGGCAAGGATATGCAGCCTATGCATTAGAAAGGCAGGTAATGGAGGTATGAATACGGACACATGATAGCTTACACGGATAGCAGGCGTCTCACGAGAGATGGGACGATGCTGCACTGTATGTCATTGCGATCTGATGGTTCTACATAGATAATATTGTGGGTAGAGCAAACCAAAGACTGCGATTCATTGGCAGAACACGTAGAAGGTGCAACAGGTCTACTAAAGAGACTGCTTACACCAAGCTTGTCCGCCCTATTCTGGAGTATTTCAGTGCGGTGTGGGATCCGCATCAGGTGAGACTGACGGATGACATCGAAAAATTACAATGAAGGGCAGCTCGTTTTGTATTATCGTCAAATAGGGGAGATAGTGTCACAGACATGATACGTGAATTGGAGTGGCAATCATTAAAACAAAGGCGTTTTTCGTTGCGACGGGATCTTCTCATGAAATTTCAATCACCAGTTTTCTCCTCCGATTGCGAAAACATTCTGTTGGCACCCACCTACATATGGAGAAATGATCATCACGATAAAATAAGAGAAATCAGGGATCACACAGAAAAATTTATGTGCTCGTTTTTCCCGCGTGCCGTTCGAGAGTGAAACGGTAGAGAGACAGCTTGAAGGCTGTTCATTGAACGCTCTGCTGCCAAGCACTTTATCGTGAATAGCAGAGTAATCACGTAGATGTACAGATTTATTCAAGTCTGAGGAAAGAACATCGCGCCAGCCTGGTAAAAAGTGGTCAGAATAAAAGAAGAAGGAGTATTCTGAGAGGATGAAGGGTTTCTGGGGAACAAAGGAGAAAAATGTCTGGAGATGAAATTATGCATACAGGTCCAATCGCTCTCCTAAAGGCGAACAATCGTTATAATAATAAATAAATAAAAAGATGCAGCGTGAAGGAATTATCCAAATAGGACGGATATCGTTAGATGTGATGCACATGTATACACTAATGACTTATTACAGTTCCCTCACGTGCTTCAGAGAATGGCTGCTTGAAAATTGTAAGGTGTACAGAAAATCAACACGTATCGGGGGATAGAGCGACTCTCTGAGTTTTTAACTCACATAACAGATGCCTAATGTGTATATTGTTTGCCTTGCAGAAAGCGCCTACACGCATGTGAAGTTCACTGAAGTCGCTGCTACAGCACGATAGCAACTCAATTTGGCAATCAGTTCATTAGGCTGCCTGTCTATAGTCACGACCTAATTCGATGTGACATTACGCTGCGGATGGTATGTCTTCATGTTCTTACACATATGTCTGTCCAGAAGAATGACGCCACGGCGTATAATAAGAATTAATACTATGGCAGATGTTGTATTTACTAACATACATCACCTTTTTGAAACCGTGGTGGTATTCACGAATAACCCTGTATTCTATGACGACTGCCTACGTGCAGTGCTCAAAAGAATTAGGCAACATGTGTATCAGCGTCCGGTATATTTGTGGTGTCACCGCCAGACACCACACTTGCTAGGTGGTAGCCTTTAAATCGGCCGCGGTCCGCTAGTATACGTCGGACCCGCGTGTCGCCACTGTCAGTGATTGCAGACCGAGCGCCGCCACACGGCAGGTCTAGAGAGACTTACTAGCACTCGCCCCAGTTGTACAGCCGACGTTGCTAGGAAAGGTTCACTGAGAATTACGCTCTCAATTGCCGAGACGATAGTTAGCGTAGCCTTCAGCTAAGTCAATTGCTACGACCTAGCAAGGCGCCATTTATCCTTTGCTATGTATCTAATGAAGCATGTACAGTAACAAGACCAATTTTCACCAATTGTGGATTAAAGTTAAGTATTCCAGCAGCTACGTACTTTTCTTTATAGCATTCATTACGTATCCTGTTTCAGACCTCACGCCAGCCTGCATGAGTTTAAGCGCGTGCCTTCCGGTTACCCGTCACTGTGGACTGGCTGTCTTGTCAGTCCACAACAATATTAAATGTATTTTGATACAGGCAGTACCTGTGGTCTTATTACATAACTTGAGATTGTCTCTCAGTGTATGCGACAGCTAAATTCATTCGCCAACTATCGCCTGTTTTATGGGTTGCAGTGTGAGGTTGTCCCTCAGAAGGAAATCAGTACCAGTGTTCTCTGCTGAGGTACACAGACGGTAGTTGTCATTTGTGAACGTTGTATTCGACCAAGCACACGCAATCCGACATTTTAATGCAGTCAAAATTACAAGGGCAATCTGTTCGATCCAAGAAGGATGGGCTCCCCTTGGTTTTGCTGCACTTGCCAATGTCTCTCCATTTGTCATCCATAGGTAGTGGACACACTGCATGGAGGCAGGGCAGTACACAAGGCGAGTAGGGTAACGTCCTCGAGGCATTACAACGCAACGTGAAGATCGGACTATCTGGCCATCTCCGCCTTGCGACGTCTTTCGGATACCACCAGAGCACTGCAGGACGGTCTCAAAAGGGCAACAGGAGGCGATCACAAGGTAATGGACGGATTACGAGAAAGGAACTCACGACCCAGAAGTCCTGTTCGAGTGCCTCGCTTGACATGACATCGCCTCGCAGTTCGCCTTGGATTCTGCCGTTCCCATGTCAAATGGCAACTTCGCCACTGGTGAAACGTGTTATTCACAGACGGGTCCAGATTTTCTCTGACGCAAGGTAATGATGGCCGTGTTCGTGTGTGGAAAGAGTGTGATGAGCAGTATATGGCAAATGCTGTCCACGGCATCGACAGACACGCCCAAGGTTCTGTGATGGTGTGGGCAGGCATCAGTATTGACAGCTATAAGGATCTTATACTTACCGCCACGCAGTACATCGAACAGAGCCTGTTGGGCCATGTGGTGGTTGCTGCAAACGGTGGTGGCACTGAATTCGTTCTAATGGCACGACTTTCGTGGAAGGCGTCAGTAGGGACGCCTCGCAAAACCAGGACACTGAAGTGACTAGAATGGCTAGCAGTGAGTCCCGACCAAAAACCCCTTCGAAGAGGAGTGGGACATGCTTGAGAAACACGTACGTGGTCATCCTGTTCCACCACAGACTCACCAAGAACTCTCAATGGCTCTCATTGAAGAATGGTAATTGATGCCACAAATTGACCTCCATACAGAGCATGCCACGTAAGTGTCAAGTGGCGACAAACGCTCACGGAGCGCATACACATTATGGATACTCTTGAAGTCCAACGAAAAGCACCCTGGACGACTGGGCGAATGATTGTATTCCCTTTGATTCGATACCTGTCGATCATTTCTTTACCTGTTACGTAGATGAATGACGATGTAATGATGTTTTGCAGTATACTTCATTTTTGAAAGATAAAACTATAATTTGGTAATATAAATGATTCTCAATTTTTGCTCAGTGAGATGTAGCAGACACCCATAATCACGTTCTCTTAAGCCTTTTGAGCAATAAATTATGTTATAGCAGTAGATAATGTAGGTATCCAAGCGAACGTACATCGAGGCACTCCGACAGAATACGCGTTGTAGCGCAGTACTTACCGGCGTGGTCCGCCAGGTTGCGGCCGAGCGGCGTCGGGGGCGTGTGCTGACCGCCCCCGGCTGCGCTCTGTGGGGGAGGCTGCTGCGCCGGAGGCGGCGTCTGGTCCGCTCCCGCGGAGGCGGCAGCGGCCGCCGCAGCCGCCGCCGCGGCAGCCGCCGCCGCCGCCGCGTGCGGGGGCGGCAGCGCGTACAGCGCCGAGAAGTCTTCCGCCGCGGCCGCCGCCGCCGCCGCGGCCGCCGCCGAGCCCGCTCCGCCGCCGCCGGAGCCCGCTCCGCCCCCGGAGGCGCCGCCCGCCGCCCCGGACTTGATGCCGCGCTTGCTGTCGTGGTGGTGCGACGACGCCGAGCCGCCTCCGCCCCCGCCGCCGGAGGCGTTGCCGCCCCCGGCGGAGGCGGCGGCGTGGTGCGCGGCGGCAGCCGAGTGGTGCGCCGCGGCAGCCGCCGCCAGGTGGTGGTGGTGGTGGTGGTGATGGTGGTGGTGGTCGTCCACGAGGCCCAGCAGGCCTCCGACGCGCAGCTCCTCCATCAGCTTGCCGCCTCCGTTGCCGGCGCCGGCGCCTCCGCCTCCGCCTCCTCCGCCGCCCCCGCCGCCGCCGCCGGGTGACTGCATGCCGCCCCCGACGACGCCGACGCCGCCGCAGGGGCTACCGCCCGCCGCCGTAGCCGCGGCGAAGTTGAGCTGGCGCGAGAAGATGGCGGGGAAGATGTTGAACTGGTGCTGCTGGTGCTGCTGCTGGTGCTGGGGGTGCGGGGGCTGGTCGGCCCCCTCGGGGGAGCCCGCCTTGAACTCCACGGTGAGGCCGGGGGCGGAGGTGGGGGCGGAGTCCGCTAGCGGGGGCGGCTGCCAGCCGGCCTTGGCATGAACCGCTTCCGGCACCAGGCCCCACACCAGCGTCGCCGGCAGCGGCGGGTCACCAGTCGTGCTCTACTCCCAGGAGTAGCCTCTAGGATGGTGGCACCGACCGATCCGAAATGACACCGCCCTGGACAGAAAAAAATACACTACGTTTTACCAAGAAGGAAAGACAAAAATTTTTCTTCTTTGAACATGGTTGACGTTTGCAGCAAGCGTATACACAAATTTGAAAAATATCTAAAAATCAGCCAACCTGTTGCACAGGTTTTCTATATACCTTGACCAGGTTTCGTCACCTCTAAGGGTGACTTCATCAGAAGGTAAGGTAATTACATGAAGAACGTATCGTCAAAGATATACAGCAGTGATTTAAGAGCTGAGTAGCTCAAGTCATACATTAAAATATAAAACATAATGTTCTTGAAAAGGTCAAACATTAAAACATAAGTAACACCGGTGTTACTTACTTACTTACTTTCCAATTTTTACATATTTTTCAGACAAAAATTGGCTTTAACAAACAATGAAGCCTTTTGTAGACAGAGGTTTCCCGCGAGACCCACAACTGACATATTGTTTCCGTTTTCTTTATTTGAACACAAACATCAGTGCATACTTCCAGCATGCTGTATGTTGTGGGAGAACAACTCTGTTTGTATTATGATGTAAAAAGGTAGCCATAGTTGCGGATAAAATAGATGTTTATTCATTACGTGACAGGTTTCGTGTTAACACCCACTTTCGAACCAACCGATGCTGGTTGTCATTTTATTCCCCTCGCTCTACATGGGTGAGGGAGTGGTCTGTCAATGGATACAAGTAGCCGCTCTGCAGGCAGATGAGAGTAAACATTTAAAACATGCTGTAAAATTGGACACGGCAGTTGACAAAGTGAATGCTTGACTCAATAAAAAGACATAGATTCAGTTGCATACTTTAAAACATATAAAAGGCGGATTTATGATTAAGTAAAAGACTCACATAGATGAAATGGCAAATGAACGTTTCAAAAAAGATAAAAGATGGAGGGACAGTTGCATAAGTCAAAAAGTGAAATGTCGGTGTGCTGAATAATTGAGATAGAGAGACACATGAATGGAATGCTCAGTGGGCTTAGACTGTGGTATCATGGAAATTTAGCAGTTGGGGTAGTGCGTAAGACTGTGTTTGTGTTGACAGATGTTTGGACGAGGAATGCGGGAGAAAATTAACAATTTTCTGATGGTTTTCCGTTACTTGGTCTGCAAATCTTGCTCCTCGCCAAATTTCATGATTATGCGTCAAGGGAAGCACCCTATAGGTTTTAATGAGTGACTTTGCGAGTGTGATAATACAGAGGGGTCCAGAAAAATGTAGACACTCTTTGATAATTAATATCTTCGGAACAAAATGACATATCGTTGCAATTTTGCACAGTAGCGTAGTCCATTGTTTTCGCAACAGATCTTGGCGCGCTTTTTCCAGCAAATAACAGAGCAGCAATGAATGAAATAAGATTGTCGTTTTAGTAACGCAAGACCGTATTGATGTGGTGCTGGAAGTATGAAAACATAATAGAAGTACAACTGCAATGGCGTAATGAGTACGGAACTCAGCCACCTACACGGACAACAAATTATCGTATTCGGGATTAATGTGAAGCCGAGGAAACTGTTGAGGGTGTGCATAAGGAAATTTCTGGCCAATCAAAAGTATCAAGAAGTCCAGCTTCCAGCGCTGCTGTGTTGCAAGATTTTACTAGGTCACTTCAAAAATCTGTGAAGCTGGGTACACGTGAAAGCGGGTTAGGCCGATCAGGTGTACGACGAATTCTGAAGGCTGTAAAGAGGAAAGTGTACATTCCAAGATCGCTGCACGCTATGAACGAGGACGGCCTGGTTCGAAGGCGGAATTACTACGAGTGGTTTGAAAACGCGCGTCGCGAGGATGAACGGTTTGCGGGGAGAGTTATCTAGGCAGACGAGGCGAAGTTCAAACTGAACAGTAATCTAAACCAGCACGACTGCGTGTACCGGTCTCCTGAAAATCCTCGCGTTCACGTGGACAAACATGCTAATCTACCGGGTGTCGAGTGGTGTGGGCTGTCATCAAGCAGTTTGAGTGGCCCTTGGTTGTTTGAAGGTACCGTAACTGGTGAGGTGTACCTACATAGGCTGCAAACATCGATTTTACCAGCCATCCGAGAGGTGTTTGAAAATGAAAGATGGCACTCCGCCTCACTACCACAGGGGTGTCAGAGCCTACTTGGATGAAAATCTACACTCATGCTTATAAATAAAGGCTAACGCTGATACATGGTGAAACCGCGCTCTGGTGGGCGGTTTGCGGGTTTAAATCACGTCGGGGTATGACCATGCGGTGCATCTGACCTGCGGTCGTCGCACGGTGGCACTGGCAGCAGTCCACATACGCAGAGGTGTGTTGATGCATGTCAGAGTACGGTGCAGCCAATAAGTGTGCAGACGTTTTCTAACGCGGTAATGGTGAGTGTGCGTTGAAAATGGCTCAAAGAACATGTGCTGATGACGTTATGAGGGGTAGAATACTAGGGCGACTGGAGGATGGTCAATCACAGCAGGTCGTAGCACGGGCCCTCCGTGTGCCACAAAGTGTGACCTCAAAATTATGGCAACGATTCCAGCAGTCAGAAAACGTGTCCAGGCGCTACAATACGGGACGTCCACAGTGTACAACACCACAAGGAACCGATATCTCATTATCAGTGCCCGCAGACGGCCACGGAGTACTGCAGGTAGTCTTGCTCGGGACCTTACCGCAGCCACTGTAACAGTTGTCTCCAGACACACAGTCTACAGACGACTGAACAGACATGGTTTATTCGCCCGGAGACCTGCAAGGTGTGTTCCACTAACCCCTGGTCACAGGAGAGCCCGTAAAGCCTGCTGTCAAGAAACAATTACATGGTCTTTGGAACAGTGGTCCCAGGTTATGTTCACGGACGAGTGAAGGTATAGTCTGAACAGTGATTCTCGCCGGGTTTTCATCTGGCGTGAACCAGGATGCAGATACCACCCTTTAATGTCCTTGAAAGGGACCTGTATGGAGGTCGTGGTTTGATGGTGTGGGGTGGGATTATGACTGGCGCACGTACAACCCTGCATGTCTTTGACAGAAGAACTGTAACAGGTCAGGTGTATCGGGACGTCATTTTGCACCAGTGTGTCCGCCTTTTCAGGGGTGCAGTGGGACCCACCTTCCTCCTGATGGATGATAACGCACGGCCCCACCGAACTGCCATCGTGGAGGAATACCTTGAAACAGAAGATATCAGGCGAATGGAGTGGCCTGTCTGTTCTCCAGACCTAAACCCCATCGAGCACATCTGGGATGCTCTCTGTCGACGTATCGCTGCACGTCTGCAAACCCCTACGACACTTCAGGAGCTCCGACAGGCACTGGTGCAAGAATGGGAGGCTACACCCCAGCAGCAGCTCGACCACCTGCTCCAGAGTATGTGCGGCCTGTGTACATGAGCATGGCGATCATATCCTGTACTGGTGCGCAGGAAGCAGTGGCGTTTTGTAACACATGTGTTTCGGGACGGTTTTCTCAACTTACGACCAATACCGTGGACTTACAGATCTGTGTCGTGTGTGTTCCCTATGTGCGTACGCTATTAGCGCCAGTTTTGTGTAGTGCCACGTTGTGTGGCACCACATTCTGCAGTTATCCTTAATTTATGAGCATGAGTGTACCTGGATGATGGGTCGGTCGAAGAGGGACTGTTGAGTATCCACCAAGGCCTCCACACCTTACACCTCTTTACTTCTACCTATGGGGGACCTTGCTTTTTTGGTTTGGGTGGAGTAAAGGGACCAGACTGCTATGGTCATCGGTCCCTTTTTCCAAAGACAAAGAACACCCACAGAGAATAAAAACGAGGAACAGAAGAGATCACAGACGATACAGAACAAGAGAAACTGAGACAAGGACAAGACAAAACGAACTAAAACCACACAGAGTGTGACGGTGGTTGGCCGACCATAGAAATAAAAAAGGAAAAGCCAACCACTTAGAAATACATTTAAAAAAATCAGTTGAAAATCATTGGCCAAAGGCCAGAATCAACACAAAACAATAAAATAAAACAGAAACACTCAGATTAAATGATAAAATCCCCCTGCCCGAATAAAACGGAAAACTAAGTCAGCCATAGTGGAGTCGTCTGTTAAAAGGGCAGGGAGCGTATCAGGCAGCGCAAATGTCTGCCTGACCACAGCTAAAAGGGGGCAGGCCAACAGAATGTGGGCCACTGTCAAAGCTGCCCCACAGCGACACGGAGGAGGGTCCTCCCGGCGCAGTAAATAACTGTGTGTTAGCCGGGAGTGGCCAATGCGGAGCCGACAAAGGACGACGGAGTCCCTGCGGTTGGCTCGCAGGGATGACCGCCACACAGTCGTCGTCTCCTTAATGGCACGGAGTTTATTGGGTGTAATCCGATCGCGCCATTCAGCGTCCCAAAGCGCAAAAACTTTTCGGCGGAGGACTGCCCGCAAATCAGTCTCTGGGAGGCCAACATCCAGAGATGGTTTACACGTGGCCTCTTTCGCCAGGCGGTCAACATGTTCATTGCCCGGGATACCGACATGACCGGCGGTCCACACAAAGACCACAGAGCGGCCGCAACGCGCAAGAGTATGCAGGGACTCATGGATAGCCATCACCAGACGAGAACGAGGAAAACACTGGTCGAGAGCTCGTAAACCGCTCAGGGAATCGCTACAGATCACGAAGGACTCATCTGAGCAGGAGCGGATATACTCTAGGGCTCGAAAGATGGCGACTAGCTCAGCAGTGTAAACGCTGCAGCCAGCCGCCAAGGACCGTTGTTCGGAATGGTCCCCTAGAGTTAGCGCATACCCGACACGACCAGCAACCATCGAACCGTCGGCGTAAACAATTCCAGAGCCCTGATACGTGGCAAGGATGGAATAAAAGCGGCGGCGGAAGGCCTCTGGAGGGACCGAGTCCTTCGAGCCCTGTGCCAAGTCGAGCCGAAGGCAAGGGCGAGGAACACACCACGGGGGTGTACGCAGAGGCGCCTGGAAAGGAGGCGGAACAGGGAAAAACCCAAGCCCGCAGAGAAGCTCCTTGACGCGTACGGCGATCGGACAACCCGACCGGGGCCGACGGTCCGGCAGATGGACGACCGACTGCGGGAACAGGACACGGTAATTTGGATGCCCGGGCAAACTAAAAACATGGTCAGCATAAGCAGCCAGTAATTGTTGGCGTCGTACCCGCAGTGGAGGTACACCTGCCTCCACTAGTACGCTGTCCACAGGGCTGGTGCGGAAAGCACCAGTGGCAAGGCGTATCCCGCTGTGGAGAATTGGGTCCAGCACCCGAAACGCAGATGGGGATGCTGAGCCATAAGCCAGGCTCCCATAATCCAGACGGGACTGGATTAACGCCTGGTAGAGCCGCAACAGGGTAGAGCGGTCGGCGCCCCAGCGGGTGTGGCTCAAGCATCTCAGAGCGTTTAGATGCCGCCAACACGTCTGTTTAAGCTGCCGGATATGAGGCAGCCAAGTCAACTGGGCATCGAAAACCACCCCCAAAAACCTGTGGGTCTCCACCACAGCAAGGAGTTCGTCGGCAAGATAAAGCCGCGGCTCAGGATGGACTGTTCGGCGCCGGTCGAAATGCATAACGCGGGTCTTGGCTGCCGAAAACTGAAACCCATGGGCTACAGCCCAAGACTGCGCCTTACAGATAGCGCCCTGTAGCTGACGTTCAACAACTGCAATGCCAGTAGAGCTGTAATAAAGGCAGAAGTCGTCAGCATACAGGGAAGCGGAGACAGAAGTTCCCACGGCCGCAGCAAGCCCGTTAATGGCTATTAAAAACAGACAGACACTTAAAACAGAGCCCTGTGGCACACCGTTCTCCTGGACGTGGGAGGAACTATACGAGGCCGCGACTTGCACGCGGAAGGTACGACACGACAGAAAATTGCGGATAAAAATCGGCAGAGGACCCCGAAGACCCCATCCATGGAGCGTAGAAAGAATGTGATGACGCCACGTCGTATCGTACGCCTTCCGCATGTCGAAAAAGACAGCGACCAGGTGCTGACGGCGGGAAAAGGCAGTACAGATGGCCGACTCCAGGCTCACCAGATTGTCGGCGGCGGAGCGGCCTTTACGGAACCCACCCTGAGATGGAGCCAGAAGGCCCCGAGACTCCAGTACCCAAGTCAAGCGCCGGCTCACCATCCGTTCAAGCAACTTGCAAAGAACGTTGGTGAGGCTAATGGGACGGTAGCTGTCCACCTCCAGAGGGGTCTTTCCAGGTTTCAAAACGGGGATGACAATGACTTCCCGCCATTGCGACGGAAACTCCCCCTCGACCCAAAGACGCGAGAAGGCGCCGCTGGCAGTCCACTGAAAGGTGTTTCAGCATCTGACAGTGGATGCCATCTGGCCCAGGAGCGGTATCAGGGCAAGCAGCTAGGGCACTGCGAAATTCCCACTCACTGAGTGGAGCATTGTAAGATTTCGGGTGGTTGGTGCGAAACGAAAGGCTCCGACGTTCCAGCCGCTCTTTAATGGAGCGGAAGGCCTGGGGGTAAGTCGCAGAAGCGGAACTCATAGCAAAATGCTCTGCTAAGCGATTTGCAATGACGTCGGAGTCAGTACACACGGCTCCATTCAGGGAGAGCGCAGGGACGCTGGCAGGGGTCCGATAGCCGTAGACGCGTCGAATCTTGGCCCAGACCTGCGAGGGAGTGACATGGAGGCCAATGGTGGACACATACCGCTCCCAGCACTCCTTCTTGCCTTGGCGGATAAGGAGACGGGCCCGCGCACGCAGCCGTTTGAAGGCGATAAGGTGCGCTAAGGAGGGATGTCGCTTGTGACGCTGGAGCGCCCGCCGGTGATCTTTAATCGCTTCAGCGATCGCAGGCGACCACCAAGGCACAGCCTTCCGCCGAGGATACCCAGAAGAACGGGGAATGGCAGATTCGGCGGCAGTAACGATGCCGGTGGTGACCGATTGAACCACCGCATCAATGTCATCAGTAGAGAGAGGCTCAAAAGCGGCAGTGGAGGAGAACAAATCCCAGTCAGCCTTATTCATAGCCCATCTGCTAGGGCGCCCAGAAGAGTGACGCTGTGGTAGTGACAAAAAGAGCGGAAAGTGGTCACTACCACACAGGTCGTCATGCACACTCCATTGGACAGATGGTAAGAGGCTATGGCTACAGATGGAAAGGTCAATGGCGGAGTAGGTGCCATGCGCCACACTGAAGTGTGTGAAGGCACCATCATTTAACAGCGAGAGATCGAGCTGTGACAATAAATGCTCAACGATGGCGCCCCGACCTGTGGCCACTGACCCACCCCACAGAGGGTTATGGGCGTTGAAGTCGCCCAATAGCAAGAAAGGTGGCGGCAATTGGGCGACCAGTGCAGCCAGGACAGGCTGCAAGACATCACCATCCGGTGGAATTTAAAGACTGCAGACGGTAACAGCCTGTGGCGTCCACACGCGTACAGCGACAGCCTCTAAAGGCGTCTGGAGAGGGACAGACTCGCTGTGCAGAGTGTGAAGGACATATATGCAGACGCCACCAGACACCCTTTCATAAGCTGCTCGGTTCTTATAATAACCCCGATAGCCACGGAGGGCGGGGGTTCGCATCGCTGGAAACCAAGTTTCCTGGAGAGCAATGCAGAAGAAAGGGCGAAGGCTGAGAAGTTGGCGGAGCTCAGCTAAATGGTGGAAGAAACCGCTGCAGTTCCACTGGAGGATGGTATTGGCCATGGCTGGGAAACGCGTGACGTGTCGGGGAAGGCAGATTACGCCGCTGGGTCACCGGCTGCCTCCAAGTGAGCACCTGTGCCAGTGCTTTCCATGGCGTCGGAGGGACTGGCGAGATCAAGGTCCTCAGCAGAAGCCAGGATCTCCACCTCGTCCTCAGACGCAGAGTTTGAAGGCTGCGGTGGGACAGGTGCCACCGCAATGTCAGGATGCTTGGGAGCCTTTTTCTTCAACTGCTTCGCACGCTGTGCCTTGGGAGGGTCTGGCTGGGAGGGCCCCACTGGGTCAGTCTCAGGGACGGACGACGACCGTGAAGCCCTATGACCAGCGACCGGTTGTCGTTTCATAACTTTGCGGGTGTCCGCTTTGACACTGGGCAAAGCCTGGGAAGGGAGGGCGCCAAGGGACCCCTTCCTGGCTAGAGTAGCCGAAGAAGCCCTACCTTTCTCCGGCTGGGAAGGGGGGACGAATGTCCCCGATGGTTGGGGTGGTGTTGCTCCTGGAGTAGATGGAGCAACAGAGGGCGAAGTGCCCCCCACAACCAAGGGGGCCGGTTCATTGTGACATAGCTGAGAGGCAACAGTACGTGACGACACGGGAGAGGGTCGGACCCTTGTGCGGCAGCGGCATAGGTGGATGTCATGGGCACGGGATGTAGCCGCTCATATTTCCGCCTTGCCTCGGTGTAGGTCAGGCGGTCCAGAGTCTTATATTCCATTATCTTCCTTTCTTTCTGGAAGATCCTACAGTCCGGCGAGCAGGGGGAATGGTGTTCTCCGCAGTTAACACAGATAGGAGGCGGGGCACATGGAGTGTCAGGATGCGAAGGACGTCCACAATCCCGACACGTGATGCTGGAGGTACAGCGAGATGACATGTGCCCGAACTTCCAGCATTTAAAACACCGCATCGGAGGAGGGATATATGGTTTCACATCACAACGGTAAACCATCACCTTAACCTTTTCGGGTAAGACATCACCCTCAAAGGCCAAGATGAAGGCACCGGTGGCCACCTGATTATCCCTCGGACCCCGATAGACGCGCCGGACGAAGTGAACACCTCGTCGTTCGAGGTTGGCGCGTAATTCATCGTCGGACTGCAGAAGAAGATCCCTGTGGAATATAATACCCTGGACCATGTTGAGACTCTTATGCGGCGTGATGGTAACTGAAACATCCCCCAACTTGTCACAATTGAGCAACCTCCGTGACTGGGCAGAGGATGCCGTTTTGATGAGCACAGAACCAGAGCGCATCTTGGACAAGCCCTCCACCTCCCCGAACTTGTCCTCTAAATGCTCCACAAAAAACTGGGGCTTGGTCGACACGAACGATTCTCCATCAACCCACGTACACACAAGGTACCGGGGTGAATATTCTCCACTGCCTTCCTTAGCAAGACGTTCCTCCCATGGAGTAGCTAGGGAGGGAAACGATCTCTGATCAAATTTCTTCCCGTTGAGGTTAGACCTCGATCGCTTAGAGACTGCTGGTGGAGGCCCACCAGCGATAGATGATGTACCACGCTTCATTGCGGGTCATCCGCCCTGATGCCACCTACTCCGACCAAGGGCCCTCCCCACGGGCGCCACCCAGCCACAGCAATAGCCACCTGGCAGGATGGCCATTGCCGGGAGTCCCGATGCCCCAGGGCGATGGGCATCTACTCCTTGGCATACGTGGGGAGTGAACGGCGCAGGCATCAGTAGAGTGATCACTGTGTTGTCAGGGGGCTACAACCAAGAGGGTACATGGCGGCCCCACCACAACGGACTGGCTACCGTGCTGGATGTTAGGTGCCATGTGATCCATGGTCGCCGTCAGTGCAGAAAATGGCGCTGCACAGTGCTTGGCAGAAAGTGCACGCAGGAGCGCATCCATGCACAAGCAATGGAGAGCGGGCAAGACTGCAATGCAACGACGAATAAGATGGCGAAAGTTCACAACACAACATTGACACAATGCACCAAGTAAGGGGCCCTTCCCCAATCGGCTCGCTCTTCGGAAAAATTTTGAGATATGGAGGTCAAACCCGACAGGGGACCATCACATAAGGCCGAAACGTTTGAGACTCCTTTTAGTCGCCTCTTACGACAGGCAGGAATGCCGCGGGCCTATTCTAACCCCCGAACCCGCAGGGGGTGGGGGACCTTGAAAAATGAAGTTTATCAACAAAGACAGCTGCTCTGAATGAGCGACCAGAAAACCATGGAGACGGCCACTACACCAGCAAGAATGACAGCCGTCTTTCTGTCAACAGTCCAGCGGCATCGACGTTGTAAGGCTGTTAATGGGGGACTATTTGAACCTTCTTCCCGTGCAAGAATTGTAACGGTATATCAGTTTGTTCCATTACTACTGGCTGTCAAACAGCATCATCGTTTTCCTGGACCCCTCTGTACGTGCCATAAATGGCCGATCTTCTGATTGTATTGACTTAAGCTTAGCACTTTTACGCTACCAAAGGACTATAGACCTCAGTATGTGATATACATTTCACCTTGATACGTCTACCCGTTCCTGTGAAAAAGGTGCCTGACCAGGCGGACAGACAATTGCATAACAAATGACAAAAAATTATTTATCGTGTGATGTAACTAAAAGTTCAGTTTCGGACTTTTCTCTTTACTTGTAGCGTGAAACAATGGCTGTCTCTTACGATTGCATCGACTTAGATGCTTCACGTTTTTACCTCGCCAAAGGACCGTAGACTTTATTATGCGACATAAATTTCAAGTTGATGCGTCTACCCGCTCTTGACAAAAAGGGTTTTTAGCAGTCGGACAGACAAATAGACAAACAACAAAGTGATCCATAAGGGTTCATTTTCTACCGGTACCCAGAGTAACATGTGAATATTCAGCATGTTGTCGTATTTTTCGGTAAGAAAGTGCAATTTAATTGTGAAACTGACTTGTGCTAAACAATAGCCACAGGTCGAAATCATGATCCAAGGAACATCCAAAGAAAGAACTAACCAAGTGATCTCTGTGCCACATAGGGCTACCAGGCACTCCGTTGTTGACTGAGTCTTCCGTTTCTTCGCAAGTTTTCTTCGTCCGCTTTTTTCTGTTTACGTGGACTGAATAAGGATCCATTATTGTATTTAGGCTATTACGAATTATATTTAATGGAACAAAAATTATCTTAAAACATATCTTCTCGAAAAACGACTTTGTTATAGGTTCTTTGGTTATGTTGAATTTCCTGAATGCTGCCAATGCTGCAGCTTTCAAAACGAAGTAACAACCAACCTACATGGTTCGCAGAAAAGCTTTTGTGAAGTTTGGAAAGTAGGAGACGAGGTACTGGCAGAATTGAAGCTGTGAGGACGGATCGTGAGTCCTGCTTGGGTACATCAGATGGTAGAGCACTTGACCGCGAAAGGCAAAGGTGCTGAGTTCGAGTCTCGGTCAGGAACATAGTTTTAATCTGCCATGTAGTTTCATATCAACGCACACTCCGTTGCAGAGTGAAAATCTCATTCTGCAAACATCCCCCAGGCTGTGGCTAAGCCATGTCTCCGCAGTATCCTTTCTTCCAGGAGTGCTAGTTCTGCAAGGTTCCCAGAAGAGCTTCCGTGAAGTTCAGAAGGTAGGAGGCGAGGTACTGGCAGAAGTAAGGCTGTGAGGACGGGTCGTGAGTCCTGATTGGGTAGCTGAGATGGTGGAGCACTTGCTCGCGAAAGGCAAAGGTCCCGAGTTCGAGTCTCGGACCGACACACAGTGTTAATCTGCCAGGAAGTTTTACATCAGCGCACACTCCGCTGCAGAGGGAAAATCTCATTCTCGAACCAACAATACTAATTTAAATTGCTTTCTCCAGCGTCTCTGGTCTCATTCAATGGTGTTTCAGAGTGTTTCGACTTCGCTAGAAAATTACAGTAGTTTCAGGTTAAAAATGTCTGAGGGCGAATAGGACCCAACAAAGACTGCTCCAAGAAAGAAGTTCAACTATAACCAAATACATCTCAAGAAATGGGAAGAAATGCTTTCTTGGGTTAAGCCAGGACTAGACGGCAGCCTAGCGTTTTGTATGCTGTGTAGGAATCGTTTTAATATTTTGGACGGTGGACAAACTGACCCGAGTCAACATGCACATTACAAGGAACATTAAATGAAGCAAAAGCAAAATTCTGGAAGTTCAAATAAACAACCGAACTATTTTGTGAACTCATAGGGTAAAGAAGATTATGCTGAAAGCACTGCGTGTGAATTTGGTTTAGTATACTATACTGTGATTAATCTAAGATATTCAAGACTGGACTGCGGAAACAAACTTGTGTCTTACATTTGTAATGATTCTGCAATTCCTTCCAGACATCCATATGGACGCACTAAAGTGAAAATCATTTTGAAACACGTTCTTGCTCCTAAATGACCTAGTATTTATTTTAAGGTGTCTAGAAAAGACTTCAATTTTTTTTCCTTGGCAACCGATATATCAAACAAAAGGGATCGTAAAATGTTCCGAGTTTGTATCCCGTAGTTCGATCCTTTAAAGAGAGTGGAGAAAAAAATTTTAGATTTTGTTTAAAGTGCTAAGGAAACAACTATGGCAACTACTGATATGGTAACGCAGAGCTTAGAAAAACATTATTTGGTTTTGAATTGTGTCTTATTAAACTTTTAAAAAAGTCTTAATTTACTGAAAGGTAATTGTTCAAAGCGTGTCATTCATAATTCATTTGAAATTGGCAGAGTTGGTCTTGATGTTGGAAATATGGACTTAAAGATATATAATCACTTCTCTGTCTGTGACAAAGTAAGAGAAAAATTAAAATCATTTTTGGAGTTTATGAATTTGGAACAGACTGAAATTTTGCGGAATTTTCTAGCTAGGTGGCTCTCATTAGCATTATTTACAGACTGCTTCAGAACTGGAAAGCTATTAAAATTTACTTCAATATTATTCCTGACAGTCCAAAATTGCTATCGTTCATGAAACGTGACCCAGAGGAAGCAGTGTTACACGAAATCTACTTTAATTTCTTAAGTAATATCGGAAGTCAAGAGGTTGTAGCTAAAGATTTAGAAAGGTCTTAATTAAATGTACTAGTCACGTACAAACGAAAGAAACTTTTCAGTTCTAAAATGCAGTATAGAAGAACAGACAGCTGTTTGAGCAACAAAGCAAAAGAACTCCTAAATAATCTGTGTGCGCCTTTAAAGAAAAAAGAAACAGAAGACATTAACAGCTTCAATAGCAATATGTTTCACTACCTGTAATACAGGCACGATGTGACAGATGAGAACCTCTACACATCGCTTGCAGCATTTTCTTTATAGGAAGAGACTGAGTTCAAAGATTCCCAAAAGGCAGTAGAATGGTTTCAGCAAAGTGAAAATATTCGCATGGATGACATATACGGAGAGCTCAGCAGTCATCGAGATTGCCTTAGCAGCCGTGTGAACAAATATGGTAACTATGTTGTAAACTGGCTTAAAATCTTTTCTTCTGCACCTGGACAAGGTGACCAACTATATATCCAAAGCACTTGGACTTTGGTTCTTCAGCATCCCCGTTTCCAGTGGAAGTGGAGGGGGGGGGAGGGGGGGGGGGACGAATCTTTTCATTCATGAAGAACAAGCGGAGTGACACAAGAAACAGATTTCAAGGGAGAACTCCAGGTGACAGTGAACTATGAAAGCATGCCCTGTTCGGAATATTTTAAATTTGCGACGATGGGTCTTTTATGAATGATAATGTGAAGGGTCACCGGGCCAAAATTGATCGCGATTGGTCTGAAGAATATTCTGAATAATTGATCGAATGATGTGGCCATCCAGATCGCCCGAAATGAATCCTATAGAATATTTATCAAGAGGTGAGTTCGTGTACAAAATCTTGCACCGGCAACACTTTCGTAATTACCGACGGCTGTAGAGGCACGGGACTTCCAACGTCGAGTTCCTGCAGTGCGTCTGGTAAAAGGAGGACGACGCGATATTAGGAGATATCCCTTGTCTTTTGTCACCTCAGTGTTCATTGATGCGAGAGAGACTGAAGACGTTCCGTTGACCATTACGGTGTAACGGCGACCACTTCAAACACTCATGTCTCCCCTATCACGACAGCCGCCGTTTTGGACTTTATTCCAACTCTTCATCAGAACGTCTGCTTAAGGGCGGGGATTCTACAGAAAATTTAAATATTCCTTCAAATATTAGTAAGTTTGAGGTCTGAAATCTTGCATGTGCAAAGCATAAGAGCTATATTTTAATGCAAAAATTTAGTAAAAGGCCTAGGATTCGTAATTTCGCCAAACACATTAATTTTTAAAATATTTTTATTGTCTTATTTTAATAATCTGTAGCTGAAATTATAATCATGCAATCAGTCTGTAAAATTTTATCGTAAAATCCTAAGAGGGTTACAAGATCAGTGACTTATAATCATTAATTTGCGTTTAGAATTTAATTATTTACCAAGTTTAGAATTTTGTGTAAACAGAATTAATTATTTTTTGCACATATACAATTCCATAAATCAGAAATCAACTCAAGGTATTATAATTTCTTAGTTCCAATAGGACAGCAATGTGTTCGGGTCGTTCCCGAATATTTCACAGCTTTAATTCCCACCTATATTTTTTCAGAAAAGATTTGAAAATTGTAGAACTGGGAAAAATCAGTTTAATAACTTAGTTCAGATATATCAACATGTAATAGGTTTACCTGCGTTTTGAAATGCTCCATATCGTTACTCCTCGTCCTCCATGTTTCCCTTTTCCCCTCTTCTGACCTGGATTTATAAGTTAAACAGTTTCACCAGCTGCGACATAGTCGCGTATATGAAGACTGATCCAATACTGTCCAGTGCCAGTTGCAAAAATGACTGTGTGAACGATGTAGTCTATTCTACAGCTTATTTTAGATTTGTGTGACGATGTTGTGCTGAGTATATTTATACGTTTTGGCGATGCCATTACGGCCTTATCTCTTTAGGTCATGGCGTAGAAAAGATCTGAGGATGGTCATTACTGACTGACACCAGTCATCGCCAAAAGAGTTGATATTGTGATCAAAGACTGGAATAAAAAACATTAGGTTAAACAGTTCTCTGTCAGCTTTTTTTATCCGATCGACGGTGTAAAATCCTTTCGCAGCAAACACACATGGATTTACACTAAAACCCTATAGCACTTCAAACCTGCCGTTAATTCTCTCATTGAAATATGAAATAGCTTCGTGGATACCTATTTTCATTACATCTACTCCAGATAATGTCCTTTTTGAGCATTTAATCGACATTAAATTATCTAGGCTGTCATTCACATTTTGTGTTTTCCCACGAAGGCGCTTCCCCAGTAAATAAGCGTTTGCAAGAAACCTGACTGTGGACGTAATTGCGTTCATAACAGGTTCTCGTCGGGAGCACATATGTGAACAGGTCTAATTTATTCTGTTGTACCTACACCAGTCATCTTCAGGGCGCGGATTATGCATTGGTTTTTAGTCGGTAGATAGCTTTTGAGAGCAAATTGCGAAGCAGAATACCTTGTTGTCTCTAAACTGTTTGTATTTTTCCTAATAATTGTCCAATGATACTGGCAGTTTGTCACCCATCTCACTGTTTGTGATTTCATATCTCTTGATACATGTGTCATGAAATAATACAATTTTATAGGTACATTCAGCGGCACATGTAGATACTGTCTGCAGCAAAATATGTTCCAAATAGAGTTAACTACAAAGAAGTAATTAGTTTAAACGCCATGCACAATGCGACAGTTTGCTATGATCACGGTGTTTATGACGTCACGTTTCCTGAACTATGAGTGGTACTATTATATGATTTTGTAGGTGCGTTAACTGCATATTTGAATACTGTCGCACGCTCGCTCAGTTCAGAAGACAAAATGCGTTTCTAAACCTGTTAACTCGAAGCTGCGCGTGTAAGTACTAACGAGAATTGCATCTTCCACTGGAACCTGCTATTATGAAGTCTTACTGATCAGCAGTACTACAGCAAAATTTAATTTAAGATCAATACTCGGTATAAACGACATAACAGCTTATTTACTGCATTTAGTCTTTTCTGCTTAACAATACTCATTACATGCTGGAAGTGGTGCCTTATGCTACTGATAAACGTTTTAGCATGATTTTATTTTATTGTACGCCAGTACAGCCGTAACAAATTATAAGTAGGCCCATGGGCTTCCCATCATTATAGGACTAACAACAGTAAGATTCCATAATAGCGGATTCCAGTAGAAGACTCAGTTTTCGTTTGCACGGACACGCCTAGTTACGAGTTAACAGGTGTGGAAACGTAGTCTGTCTGCTGATTTGAGCGAGCGAGCGCAGGACTACCTTCGTGACGTACGCGCCGCGGACTGTCTTTCTCATACCTACTAAACTGTGACAGGTAGGTGGTTCTTACCCCCACAGCGACTGTTGGCTGACAGTGATACGCGTACGAAGTTTGGTTGAAGATGTTTAGCTGGAGCTGTGGAACATACATACTCACATATACACACACACATACGTACATCCATTTTTATAATGTGTGGATATGAGAGGGCTATGTATTTTTGTATAATATAATTGTGTAGTTTTCAAAATATTGTCATAAGCAAATAACGAGTCGTCACTCCCTTTTTTTTATTTCACAAAATCTGATAACCCTGCACCACAGTACCGTAGCACGTCGCGAAGGAAGCCAAAACGACGTGATCCCATTGACGGGGTTGGCTGCATACTTCTATGCCACTGCTTAACGTTTTCATAATTGAAGAGCGCAGTTACTGTAACAGCAAGCCTGCCTTTTACCCGTGGTGTTTTTCCAGCCTGAAGCGCTTCACATTTCTTCTCCTTCAGCAAGCGACGATGCGTAACGCCGAGCCTCTTCTGGAGGTAGCCAACATGTTACGTCTTTCCTATTAGAGTATTGTGTTGTTGTTGCGGTCTTCAGTCCTGAGACTGGTTTGATGCAGCTCTCCATGCTACTCTATCCTGTGCAAGCTTCATCATCTCCCAGTACTTACTGCAACCTACATCCTTCTGAATCTGCTTAGTGTATTCGTCTCTTGGTCTCCCTCTACGATTTTTACCCTTCACGCTGCCCTCCAACGCTAAATTTGTGATCCCTTGATGCCTCAGAACATGCCCTACCAACCGGTCCCTTCTTCTTGTCAAGTTGTGACACAAACTGCTCTTATCCCCTATTCTATTCAATACCTCCTCATTAGTTACGTGATCTACCCACCTTATCTTCAGCATTCTTTTGTAGCACCACATTTCGAAAGCTTCTATTCTCTTCTTGTCCAAACTATTTACTGTCCACGTTTCACTTCCATACATGGCTACACTCCATAGAAATACTTTCAGAAACGACTTCCTGACACTTAAACCTATACTCGATGTTAACAAATTTCTCTTCTTCAGAAACGCTTTCCTTGCCATTTTCAGTCTACATTTTATATCCTCTCTACTTCGACCATCATCAGTTACTTTGCTCCCCAAATAGCAAAACTCCTTTACTACTTAAAGTGTCTCATTTCCTAATCTAATTCCCTCAGCATCACCCGACTTAATTCGACTACATTCCCTTATCCTGGTTTTGCTTTTGTTGATGTTCATCTTATATCCTCCTTTCAAGACACTGTCCATTTCGTTCAACTGGTCTTCCAAGTCCTTTGCTGTTTCTGACAGAATTACAATGTCATCGGCGAACCTCAAAGTATTTATTTCTTCTCCATGGATTTTAATACCTACTCCGAACTTTTCTTTTGTTTCCTTTACTGCTTGCTCAATATACAGATTGAATGACATCGGGGAGAGGCTACAACCCTGCCTCACTCCCTTGCCAACCACTGCTTCCCTTTCATGCCCATCCACTCTTATAACTGCCATCTGGTTTCTGTAGAAATTGTAGATAGCCTTTCGCTCCCTGTATTTTACCCCTGCCACCTTTAGTATTGTACAATGTTCAAAAGAAAAGGTACCAAACGACACTGCCGCTATAACTGAAGTCTTTATTCAAAAGTAATCATCCGAGACCTAAGCACAACTACTTCACTGTCTCACGAGGCGAAGGATACTCTGTCCCCATAATTCCTGTGGCTCTGACAGGATCCATTCCTCCTATGTGTCCTTCAGCTGGTCGTCCGAGTAGAAACACTTCCCTTTGAGGTGTCTTTTTAGCGGACCAATCACACGGAAGTCGCAAGGCGACATGTCCACGCTGTAGGGCGGATGTGCAACCTGTTCCCATTTCCCATGTGAACATGGCCATCACGCTTTCCGCGACCTTGGAGACGTGTGGACGCGCGTTATCATAGAGCAGAATCACTTCCTCAACGAGCAGCCCAAGCTGTTTTCTCTTGATACACTTGAGTAGGCTACGGAATTGTCTCACAGAACGCATCACTGATCATGGTTTTTCTGTGCTCGAGTAATTTGATCACTACCGGACGTCAGACGTCGAAAAAGTCGGTGAGCATCACTATGCCTGCTGAGAGTATAGCCTTGAATATTTCAGGTGGAGTTGACATTGGCGTCCCTAGATGTCTCACTGAGTTATCCCAAAGCAGCATATGCAAATTTCAACCGGTTTAATTATTACGACATTTCGTACCTTTTTGAGCAGTCCATACATCAGAGTTTTGAAAGGAGGAGAACCTTCATCACCATTTGTCTGAAAAGACGGGAGTGGCTGCGAGTCCAATGCTCAATATTTTAAGAGCATTTCTGATGCTGATATCAAGACAAAATTTATACAAAACATAGATTGAACTGTATATGTCAAAAAAATTGAGAAAAATCGATCTTTAACACAAAATCCGTAGCATACACCGCTTAAAACAGAGCAGAAAATACTAACAAACAGAATTAAAACTCAAACAAATTTTAGTGTTCATTCATAGCCACTTGAATACATTTTACGGTAATTGACCAACGGAACAGGTACTCAGAATACAAAAGCGTCTTTACTCTGACTGTCAGCCTAGCCCGTGAAAATAACCTGTGTTGCCAATACTGTGCGGCAAGCAGGCTATAGCGGACCAGAAGATGCAAATAGAACTGTTATGTTTGTTGGCAGTACATGAAATATGGCTTAATGAAGGAGGACTGCATCAAATATATTGCTCAGGCGTCCGGAAACATACACAATTTTATGTCCGTTTTCTATTCCGTCCAGTAGCTTGCAATCTCTGCACTGCCATGCACACAAAATGTTGAGCAATGTTCTTCCAGTACTTAGACCACCCTATCAGTGGGCGGTATCATGTTGTTTTGGCTTCCCTTGCGGCTTGCTATGGTACTGTGGCGTAGCGTCATCAGATTTTGTAAAATAAAAAAGGGAGTGATGGCTCCTTATTTGGTTATAACAAAGTTTTGAAAACTACAATATTATATCATGCAAATAATACATAGCCCTATCATATCCACACATATTATAAAAATGGATGTACGTATGTGTGTATATGTGTGTGTGTATATATGTTCCAAACCTCCTCGTACACATTTCGCTTACTGTCAGCCAACAACCGCTGTGTGGGTAGGACCACCTACCTATCATAGTTCAGTAGATTTGACGTCATAGACAACGAGATGCGTGAGAACCTGTAGCATCAAGCATGACGTTAATACTTCTTTGCTACTGACTCTACTCGCAACATATTTCGCGGGCTGTATCCATGTATGCTGCTGAATGCAGCTACACAAATCTATCATTGTTCGACATATACTTCAAGAGATATGACGTCATAGGCACTGAAGTGCGTTTAAAAATGCCGCGTCATATATGATGTTTTAATACATTTATTCCTCACTACTGAGAAAATCATACAGCCGATTCAACTTAAGGAAATCCCTGACACCTGACAGTGCTTTTGACCGCTTTCAACCGTGAAGCGCAAATGGCTGTAGGCGAAAATAGTAGTCGTCTATGGAACTAAGAAGAGGCACTGTCATAGACGCAACACACGAAGCACCTGCGCTCAGCGTACAGAAACTTTCTGGGGTACTGTACTTACACATTTGTAAATTATGCACATTTATTTCTATGACGGTTTCATAATTTCAAAGGTGTTTTCACGAGTATATAGAAATGAAATTTTTTTGGTATTACGCTGCTAACATACTTTAATTTTTCTTTTCGTTTCTAATAGAAAATAGGCAAAATGAATACACGAGCACTGCTTGGTTTGTTATCTGGTATTTTATAGAGTTTAACTTAACTTCCACTGTTGTTTTCCCTGTACGTAAACTGCTTTCTACCTAATATACACAATAAGCAGAATTAGTTCTGTTTGCAGATGACACTAGTAATAAATCCAAATATATATGCAGCAACAGGACAAATTCCAAATAATGTTGTTAAAAAGTATTACTGAGTGATTTTCTTTCAGTTTAAGAAAGGCCCTCATTTCAGATATGCACATCTAGAGTTAACACACCAATGATAAATGTAACACACACGGTGAAGAAATAGTAAGTTCGATGGAAACTTCAAAAATTCCCGTAGCGCGGCTGTTGTGGATGAGAATTTAAACTGAAAAGCGAACACAGTTTTGCACTCCTTAAGCAACATTGTTCATCCACTTGTGCATTTCGAATCATTCCAAATTTTTGGGGAGACACAAATCGATAAGTAAGTATGTTTGCACACTTTCGTTCAATAATGTTGTTTGGAACAATTTTCTGGGGTAACTCATATTTTCATTCAATAATGTCGTATGGAATAATGTTATGTCATAATTCATATATGCGTTGGTAAAGAACTTGCTGGAAGAGGAATATGTGTTCACCCACTCCTCTACAAGTTACTCATCTTGACTACTGCTTCACTTCACACTGTATTTATTCCCTCAAGAAGTTTGTTACAAATAACTCACTACTGCTCAGAAGCAACATTGATGAAGATATTTACAATGCAAGAAGCAAAATGACATTAATCATCGAAATAATTGACATTCATTATCCGACACTAAATTTCTTTTTAGCACAAAAGGCGGTGCACGATGCTGCCACCAAAATTTTTGATGGCTTCCCCAAAGATGTAAAATGTCTGACAGACTGCATATTTAAATAAATAAATAAATTTAAAAAAATAAATAAAAACAAACTGAAAAAGTTTCTGTCTGACAATTCCTTATGTCCCGTAGAAGAAATTTTATTTATTTAATAATCAAGCTAAAAATCTATGGCAGGATAACTGACTCACATCTGCATGAAAGAAAAAAACAGGTACTGTAAATGAACATCATGCAGCGATATTTACAGGTGACGGGCAGACATAGGAAACACCAAAAACGCAAAACACTGCCATGCCTAATACAGTGTAGGAAAACCATTGTCTTTCAAATCAGCTCTCAGTCGTATCGGAAAAGATAATTCCAGGTCCTGTGTGGTTTTTAAGGGACTCTTATAACAATCTCCTGCAAAATAGTGATTTCTTCAGGTAATGATGATGGAGGTGGATAGCGACTGAGCGCTCTTCTCGCCAAAGAAGGCACAAAGACTCAAGAATATTGAGATATGACGACTGTCGTTGCCAGAGAGATGCGGCAATTCATGTTAGTCCTCACAAAACCACTGCTGGACAATGCGAGCGTTGTGAAAGGAGCCATGTCGTCTTGGAACACAGTGTCACCATTGAGGAAAAATAACATTGCACCATGGGATGGGCCTGATCACGAAAAATGGCCATACAATCCTTGACGGCACTGTGGCAGTGCAGTGTGTAGCAAGACTCCACAGCCCATACGACTCTCTTCCATTACTCCATTGTTCATGGTTGTTATGGTTTCAAGTTCTCCCATTAAGGGCATTTGCATCACTGACGAACGATTTTGGAATTCCGTACTTATGGAGCTCCTTCCGTAGTTTCTTTTCCGGTCTGACAGGTTTCACCAGTACAGTATTCAGTTCTGCATGGGCTTTAGCAGCTTTCGCACTCTTATTTTTCCTCGCAATCGCCTTCAATGACACACGCTTTCGTCCGTAGCGTGGCTTATAACAGAAGAAGTATTGCACAAATACTGAATGGGTCACTTAAACGTCGTTAGTTAGTGAATGAATGAGATTAATATCACGCGATCCGGCACAACTCATCATCATCTACATCTACATCTACATCTACATCTACATGGATACTCTGAAAATCACATTTAAGTGTCTGGCAGAGGGTTCATCGCACTACCTTCACAATTCTCTATTATTCCAATCTCGTATAGCGCGCGGAAGGAACGAATACCTGTATCTTTCCGTACGAGCTCTGATTTCCCTTATTTTATCGAGGTGATCGTTCCTCCCTATGTAGGTCAGTGTCAACAAACTTCACATTCGCAGGAGAAAGTTGGTGATCGGAATTTCGTGAAAAGATTTCGTCGCAACGAAAACCGCCTTTCTTTTAATGATTTCCAAGCCAGTTCCTCTATCATTTCAGTGACTCTCTCTCCCATATTTCGCAATAATACAAAATGAGCTACCGTTATTTGAACGTTTTCGATGTACTCCGTCGGTACTATCTGGTAAGGATCCCACACAGTGCAGCAGTATTCTAAAAGACGACGGACAGGCGTAGTGTAGGCAGTCTCCTTAGTAGGTCTGTTACATTTTCTAAGTGTCCTGCCAATAAAATGCAGTCTTGGTTAGCCTTCCTCACAACATTTTCTATGTGTTTCTTGCAATTTAAGATGCTCGTAATTGTAATTCCTAGATATTTGGTTGATTTTATGGCCTTTAGATTTGACAGATTTATCGTGTAACCGAAGTTTCACGAATTCCTTCTGGCACCCATATGGATGACCTCACACTTTTCGTTATTTAGGGTCAACAGCCAATTTTCGCACCATTCAGATAACTTTTCTAAATCATTTTGCAATTTTTTCGATCTTCTGACGGTTATATTGGGCGATATGGCTTTATTAGTCGAAAAAAAAACTAAGACGGCTGCTCAGATTGTCTCCCAAATCGTTTATATAGATAAGGCACAGCAAAGGGCCTATAGTAGTACCCTGGGGAACGCCAGAAATCACTCCTGTTTTACTCGATGACTTTCGGTCGAGTACTACGAACTGTGACCTCTCTGACAGGAAATAACAAATCCAGTCACATAACTGAGACGATATTCCATAAGCACGCAATTTCACTACAAGCCGCTTGGGTGGTACAGTGTCAAAAGGCTTCCGGAAATCCAGAAATTCGGAATAGATCTGAAATGACTTGTCAATAGCACTCAACACTTCATGTGAATAAAGAGCTAGTTGTGTTTCACGAGAACGATGTTTTCTAAACCCATGTTGACTGTGTGTCAATAGACCGTTTTCTTCGAGGTAATTCATAATGTTCGAACACAATATATGTTCCAAAATCCTCCTGCATATCGACGTCAGTGATATGGGTTCAGTTCATCTGTACAACTCGATGTTACCCCAGAAACACGTAATATTAAAGTCTCTCATTCACCAGTCGATGTGTAACTGACCTATTCAGCATTTTTGCACTACTGTTATAATGACACAGTCAGTCACAAGATTCTGGTATGGCTTCTTGCCGCACCTTCAATTAGCGGATGATATTTTTCCGATTTCCCTTGGTGCGGCATAAATCTGTGAAACGCCATATACTTCGGCTACCTTGCTTGCGGAGGCATCCGCCAAACGATTACCTACAGTTTCTCCACGTTGGAATTTTTTTAGCTCCGACAAAATGCATTCACAACTACACAGAACAGTGTTGTGACCGCGACTCACACTTGCTATGTATTCAGGACATCCACAGCTGCCGTTCGGCGTCAAATACAACAGGGAACCTTGTGGGATTGTCTAGCATCTGCATTTATATTCGAGCATGCCGACCGTTGGCTAGTTGGTTGGTTTGTGGGGGTTGAAGGGACCAGACTGCAAAGGTCATCTGTCCCATGCCGACCGTCCTACATTTGTGTTTCAATAATTATTTGTTGAAACCTAAAGATGAAGTTTTATGCTTCGAAACCGGTCGTGCAACAAATATAAATTACTGGCAACTGAAATGAATTTTTTATCCTATCAATAACTATTTTTCATTTTGAAAAGGTTTGCATTCTCTGTGAATTTTATAATGTGCAAATTTTTATCTTATACTTGCCATTCAATATTTACCAATTTTATGCCACTACGCACTCAAGTTCCACTAATCAGAATATGTTTAGAATGAGTAACGTACTGAGGTACGAGTGATTTTATGTAGAACCTAGTTGGATTTTTAATTTGGGAACTTTGCTGCCCCCCGTCTTTCTTTATTCTTTACAAAAGGGAACGTCTCCATTCCGCAGCCTAGGTGACCGCACCACAAAGGAAGCCGCATGACAAAAAATTAAAATAAAAGAAATTAAATATCTAGGTGAAATAGAACAGTCGAAGATGACTTATTTAGGCCAAGAAAAATGGAAGCGGTTTTCCAGTTAACAAAAACTTGTATAATAGGAAACATTGGCCGGCCACAGTGGCCGTGCGGTTCTAGGTGCTACAGTCTGGAGCCGGGCGACTGCTACGGTCGCTGGTTCGAATCCTGCCTCGGGCATGGATGTGTGTGATGTCCTTAAGTTAGTTAGGTTTAATTAGTTCCAAGTTCTAGGCGACTGATGACCTCAGAAGTTAAGTCGCATAGTGCTCAGAGCCACTTGAACCATTTTGAATAGGAAACATTTATCCATAAATTCAGAACACTGGCAAGACAACACTGTTATTAGACCACAATGCTTTTATGCATCAGTATGCTTTTGTTAAATACACTGTTATTAGACCACAGTGCCTTTATGCATTAGTATGCTTTCGTTAAAAACACTCAAACAATTACGTGAAATAGAAAGGAAAGAATGGAAAATGGTAAGGAAAAACTTAGGCCCAAAATATGACAATGGAAAACGGAAATTAAGACACAATGAGAAAGAGAATAGTTGTATTCAGTGGGGACCTGAAAAACTGAATGAGAAAATAATAATGAAAAGAAATTTTAACTTTTTTTCATAGAAGCTCGACAACACAAATGATGTCGACCAAAGAAGTTAATGCCCTCCTGAGGGAAACAGAAACAGTGGAAGAAGAAATGGGAAACAGAGAAAAGCCGAGAGCAAATATAAAACATTTCAAGGGCTTCTCGGAGGAAATAAGGAAAAAAAGAAAGGCGCAATACGAACAGAAGAAAGAAGAGAAGAAACGTAGCGAGGAATTAAAAAACTACTGGAAAGAAAGAAAACAGAAACACAGAGGGTGTAAATTTTGTTGTCCTCTGTTGACCAAACCATTAAAAAAAGTTTTTGTTTCAATACTGTGATAATAATAATGAGTGCGCGGCATTGGTGGCCGGGGGACCCCTCGGGGGGTGGTTCGGCCGCCGCTCCACAAGTTCTTTAACGCCACTACGGCGACTTGCGCGTGAATGAGGATGAAATGATGATGAAAGACACACAACACCCAGTTATCTCGAGGCAGAGAAAATCTCCGATCCCGCCGGGAATCGAACCCGGGAAGTGAGAACGCTACAGAAAGACCACCAGCCGCGGACAATACTGTGATGCGGGCCCCTTATAATAGTAAAAGTCGGAGACGTAATTATTTTGTGTGGTTTTGAAGGACTGAGTGTTTCCGTGGGCGGCTGTTATGAATTGAGTTGGCATTCACTTCTCAAACCCCGACCCCTCGCATCATATTTACCCAGTGATCCACGGTCATACGTGTGGCATTTGAGTTGGCAAAGCGCTAAGACTTCTAAAACAATGGTTAACGGAGCCGCACGGCATTAGCCGAGCGGTCTGGGGCGCTCGAATCACGGACTGTGCGGCTGGTCCCGGCGGAGGTTGGAGTCCTCCCTCGGGCATGGGTGTGTGTGCTTGTCCTTAGAATAATTTAAGTTAAGTAGTGGTAAGCTAAGGGACTCATGACCTTAGCAGTAAAGTCCCATAAGATTTCACACACGTTTGAACATTTTTTGTTTAACGGAATTTTGGGCACCCTGAAATGAATTTGATTCCTCCAAAAGACAGTTTCTTCCTTGGCTCGTTTCTTTCAAGCTAAGGACCTTTAAAATATCAAAGACTATTTTCCTAATGTCCAGGTAGCTCTATGAATGTACTTATAAATAATGAACACAAACAACGGCAAGAAAGGGATATTTTCATGACTGAAGTTGATCAGAAAAAGAATTAGAATCTCAACGTTAAAAGACAGGCTCTACGATTTGGCATAACTGAATACTGAAAGTGATATTTCAAGACAAGTTATACTGTGTGGAGATGAAGAGACTTGCACAGGATAGAGTACCGTGAGCAGTTGCATCATATCATCCGTCCGAGTAGAGACGACTACAACAACAATAATAATAACGATAACAACAACATGTTATAAAGATATTACAGTACAAGTAGTTTCATTAGTACGAAATAGTTGGGGCAACCGATTAGCCAATAAGGTTATTCAAAACTTTCGTTTTAATGTTGGTTATTTGGGGAAATATTTTAGCCCATTTTAATACATTATATATGAATTTTCCTTAGTTGATATCTTGAATTTGCTTAACAAACATACTTGCTCATAGTTATCACATGGAATAGGGATTTTTGCATGGAGATGAATGTATTTTTTTTTCTGGAACATGTGGCCAGTCTATGCAAGTAAATGAAAGGCTATTTGTTTTGTGTCTCTTTTTAGTTATGAGGGAGCTTCAGTGGCTCATAATAATATTTGTTTTAGGAGTTACTGAACTAACCAGTGACCAGCTGCACAAAAGAAATTTTATTTTCTTAATCGGTTTGAGGCACCTAGCGCCCTTCTTCAGAAGGTTTTAACCATCGCATTATTTGGGAGTGTCAAAAATAACATTAAGCAGTATATGGCTTTGTTTTATGTGTATAAAAATAACAAACCCAGATTAAGTTACTCCATTACAGTTGACTTTTTAATCTCTTACTGGTAGATGGAAAAAATTTTCCGGAGCGCAGGTTGTGCAATGTTAAATTACTATCTGATTCTATGTCTCATCCTGGAACTGAACTTAGTGGGCCTGCGTACACCAGGGTGGCTGATTTTCGGGATTTTAGAAAGTTTATAGTCGAAATGTATTCGAGAAGATCGAAAATCAGGCCTCCTTGTGCAGGCTGACCAATTAGTTGCAACTCCGGGACAACACATATGGGGTAATAAGATCACGAAATTCCAAGTATGTCCAAATGGTAATTTAACCTTACAAAACTTGCGCTTTCGTGTGTGATGGAATCGACTGTGGCTAAAAAAAAGTAAATTGAGCTCCAAAAAACTATTGCAAAAGCAGTACAGAATAGTAACTTACCTGGAAACGCTATACACCGCAATTATTATACATATAAAACAAACTTCTATGGCAGGCAGCTGAGTATGCGTCACAAACGACAAACAGACTTTCATTTAGTTGCGTAGATGAACCACTTCTCCCAGAATTTAGGAGCAACAAAGAAACGACGGAAGACATAAAATATGACTATTTTTCTTCTTTGTTTAAGAAATATAATTGGTGATAGTGATGTTAGTAAATCGTGTTGAAAACTGTTATGATTTCAATTTTTTATAGTTTTTCATGTCACTATTTATTAAATAAAAACTTGGATAGTAAAATTTTAAATAATGAAATAACGGACGTTTAATATTGCATTATATCCTTTCATTCCAGGCATTCTCCAAAATACTGTTTTTGTTGCTCACTTGTCTCAGAATATCACCATAGGTTCAGTGTAAAGGTCAGTGGACACTGAATACAGCCCTGCATGATCTGAAGATGACCTGGTAATAAGTCAAGACAGCTAATAGTATAAACTGCTGACCTGAGGCTGAAATACAGTGTGGGCATAATACGAGGCCTATTCCTTTATTAATGTCCGATCGGTCGCAAAATTGAAACCACAATTAAAACCCGATCAAGTTTTACAGAAATGTGATGGGCAGTGTGTTTGTATGCCCATAGATAACGTCACGTCGCCCTTCACAATTCTGAGTGCATAGAGAGCGCCTAGGAATGCCTGGTAAATAATGTCATCCGCCGAGTATGGGTGCCAGCCGAAAGATTTCGCCTGATTCCATGCAACCACACATAACGTAACTGTCATGCGTTTCCTTTTCATGATTCTCGGCTGAACGCTGCAGGGGCAGTGAAGGCATACCTGCAGCGTTTTCGTCGGGAAGAGTTTGATCTTGCACTACACAGACTGGACTTCGCTCCCCTGTCTTCTCTGCTCAATTGAACAGCTGACTACGATGACAGCAGTCTAGCACAGGCAACAAGCTTCAGACCAGCACGTACAATTGGCAGAGAGCACAGGCTGCTGCCACCTATGGCTAGGGTATTGGAAGTTGGTACAACTCAACGATAAATGTCTAAGTCAGAGCGGCGACTATATAGAGAAATAGCTGGAAGGTGTAGCTAACTGTTGCAAATAATCAAACAGTTTTGATTTTCGCAACCGATCAGTCTTTAATAAACGAATAGCCCTCGTCAAACTGGCTTAGAAAATATTTCGTGTACGTTAAGATAAGCAATCCAGTGTAGAATGATGTCAATTGGGTTGCCTATCTTAAGGTGTATTAAATATTTCCCTGTCAATTCACTTTTTCCAACCTGAATATAGCAATAATAAAAATGGAACAGAAACAATTACTGGTCTCTGAGTCGAAACAGATAGAAGTACTTGCGCCTGCTAACGTATGCTAAGAAAAAATACTATAAAATTGTTTACAGATGTTTAAAATCCTTGGGACTTTGGGGCAAGTTCCAGAAGCGTTTGATCCACATTCGCAGTTTAGAAATTTTACGAAATGTTTCGCTACAGAGAAAAGGAGGGAAGTCTGCTACGGCCAATACTCGCTGCAAAAACTCCTATCGAGATGACGCAGTTCAAGCACACTGGTTTCGCATTTGGGAGACGATGGTTCAAATCCCTGTCCCGCCATCCAAATGTAGGCTTCCCTTGAGTAACATAAACTCCTCTAAGGGGCATGCCAAGGTAGTTCATTTGAAAGAATGCGTCCTATTTCTTTCTCCACCTTACCCAATCAGAGCTTGCGTCCCGTCTGTATTACATTGTCTTCAACAAGACTTTAAGCCCTGAATAGAGAGTAGCCCAAAAGTAACTACCCTTCATAGTCCAACTCAATACAAAAGACACAATTGCAATTTTAAAATAATTGAACAGTTTATTGTAGCTACAGCGTTATTTATAACAATCCTCCTCGAACTGTTCTCCATCGCTGTTAGTACATTTCGCCAGACGACCTAAGACGCTTAAGCGTAGTTGTTTACACAACCATTTACTAGACTCAATGTATTCAAAAGCGTTATAAATAGCTCCTTTCAAGTCCTCAATTTTTTGAGGCTTTGTTATTAATACCTTGTCTGTAACATGATCCCTGTAGAACATTTATTGGTGTAAATCCGGAAAATCTAGGTGACGTTTCTATTGCTCTTCGCCGTCCAATAACTTTCCTACCAAATACCTCGTCAACGCCGTTTCACACAGCTGTTGTGTGATGCGATGGGGCTCCATCGTGTTGAAAGTAAAGTGAGTTGAAGTCGTCGTGCGGTATTTCTAGTCCTGAAATGGCGTAAGTTGTCAACATTTCCAGGTATTTCTCTCCAGTTACTGTTCTGTCAGACAACTAAGGCCAAATTACTCAATGGCATGAGATATCACCCCAAACAGTAGCACCAGTTTCATTTAACTGCTTCTCAGAAATAATTCTTTGGGTCTCTGCCTTAAAATACTACAGTTGTGTCTGTTGACATTACCGGATAATTTGAAGGCTGCCTCATCACATCAAATGTATTAAAAATAACTATCACCTTCTATAAATTGATTTGACATTGTCTTGCAAAACTGAAGCGTACGATCAGAATCGCCTTCCAGTAGCCGGTGTGTGAGATTAGATATGAAATGTTCGAATTTGGCCTTATGTGAGATTCTCCGCACAGAAGTTCTACAAATATTCTATTCGAGAGGTAGCCTAGGAGTAGACTTTGTAGGGCTCTGGATAACTGCTTGTAAAACATAACGCTTAGTTTCATCACTTATTGATGAGCTACCTCACATGTGGCAATCTGCTGCAGATCCACATTTCTCAAAGCGTTCCCGTAAGTTGTAAACAGCCTTCTTTGTATGTGGAACGGTGTTTAAATTATTACTCCACTCATTAATTATGAAATTATAGCTACGTTTGTAGCACGTGTTTGAAGCAGAAACTCTGTCTTCATTACAAAACATCTTCACAGCAGGTTAGAAAGGACAATGAACGAAGTCAGACATGTTTAATTTAATATCAGTGCACTCTGTTGTTCGCATGAATAAATGCCTAAAAAAATGTAGCAGTGCGCTCTGGTGCTTATGTCTGTAGTTATCACAAACAAGCAAGATTATCTTAATGTATTCGTGGATTACGAGGGGTAGGGACTTTTTTCCGACTCCGTATAGCCCGGCAGTACAAAACGGTAACAATGCTGGCCACATGACATGCAGCAGCAACATATTCATTCATCGCATGGCGATTTTACGAATCAGAAACTACGAGGACAGCCACGTGCGTAAGCAAGCCTCTCCCGCGATGATGGGAGCCGCTCTTGCCCCGCAACGAATCCACCCGCCGAATTTACGACTTGAACCGGTTTCATGGCCAACCGAATTGTGGTTTTTAGGTGGTTTTCCCCACGCCGACCCCGTGTAGACATGGGGACAAAAACAAGAAGAAGAAGATTAATACAAATCACATCAATGACCATGAACTAAGACTCCATACATGCTATAAAATGTATATAAATACGCGTGTTCCGTACCTCCTTCTACACCAAAGCACCTCTTTCATCCAAACTTGATACACTTATCACTTACTGTCTGTAAAGAATCGGTGTGGAGGTAAGAACCACGTATCATCAGAGCGTTGGGGTGGGGGTGGAAAAGAAGCGCAGATTATGATGCACGATTACCCAGACTTAATTGATGGAGTATTTGAGAATGAAAGACTTCATGACTTGCAACAAAATTAATTTCAAACCCTTACAAAAATTTTCTCGCTGACTCCCCCTCCCCCTTCCTAGCTTACTAAATTTTCGCTGTTAATGTAGTAAATCTGCTGCACCAGGCATGACGTTTATGCTCCAAAAACATAAATTTTCACAAATGACTAAAAACGTGTTTTACAAGCGTCGTGCTCATGTCCCACATATTGACATCAGTATGTGCAAGAACAATGGCTATAAATCATTATGTATATTTCAGATTATGTTTGCTTATTGAGAAATTACAATTATTTAAGGTTATATTATGGATCATGTGAGTTTTGTTGATGAGCTATGGAACATGTAAGTTTTGACAATCCCCATTTTGGGTCTTGTGAGTTTTGGTACTGAGCTGTTTGGACAATGTTGGTTTCGCGGAAGCTATCGTGTTGCGACTCGATATGCAACATTTTTTGGTTCCGACCGCAAGCCACTTTCTCTTCTACAGTGTATTATTATATTTCCCAAAATAACTGAACAGAACAGAAATCACACTCCACTGCCATCAATATTTACTACTACACAAGAAAATGGCGCCGAGTGAGCTAATCGCTTATTCGTCAAGATGAGGTACGGGACAAAACTCACAAGATCCGGTGGCTCATGAGACTTTTGAAACTAACCATGAAGTTTAACACCGGTTTTCTCAATGATCTTGTGCCAAATGTGAATAACTGTTTCGTGAATTATGTTCTATGTATAAAGCTATATGAGAATATGTCGGCATCTCAATTTTCATTGTTTTGGAGCATGTGAGTTATGACTCGAACCTACACATTTATTAGTTCTTTACTAATACCTGCATTTGCAAAAAATGTAACAGACGGTGTTCACCTATACCACTGACTATACCTGCAAAATTATAACACTGTAGAGAATATAGTTGAGGATAAATAACGTCATAAGCACTGAGATGGGTGAAAAACTACCGCATAATGCGTGACATTTTAATTTATCATTTCTCTCCTACTAAATCTCTTCGCAGCAAATTTCGCAAAGTGTATCGACTTATGCCGCTGAATGTACCTGCAAAATTATATCATTGTACGACACATTTTTCAGGAGATATGGCGTCATAAAGTTGGAGCTGAGTGAAAACGAAACTGCAGGGCGTATTGCCTATAGCTACAGGTGAAATACGTATACAAATATGCCTGAAATATGTTACATATATGTGAAATAAACGCGAGACGTGCGTACTCTGTCAAAGCCGTGGGTAAATGGAGCAAAAAGCTCCTCCTAATCCCGTGGTTCGATTTTAATTAAACTTAGTACACTTATTACTTACTATCTGAAAGAAATACAGTGAGGGTAAGAACCGCCAGCCTGCGATTGTGGTAGGGTGATAAATTGCTGACGATGAGAGAATGTGGAGAGGAAGAGCTGGACACAGACAGAGCTGAGGAGGAGGTGGACACAGAGAGAGAGAAGAAGGAAATTGATAGGTGCAGGGAAGAGGATGAGATGGTTAAAGAGAGGGGGGAGGAGGATTAGAAAGTGGTGCAGGTAAAGAAGGGCAGAGGGGGAAAGAGGAGACAGACCAATAGAAGATTAGAGCAAATACATACCCGGGAAACGTCGGGAACTTCATAAAGAAACATCATGGTTACAGATACGTTTGCAACAATTGATTTCCGGGCGAGAAGTGTTTACACGGATACCACGGCCGTGAAATGGACGAAAGCGAGATTGAGTGCGATTCTCTACAAGAAAAAAAGTTAGCAATAAAACGAAAAATCTGGCTTTCTGCACGTGTTGTTTTCTAATTAGCTAACTGCTTTTAGAACTTTAAATCGTGAATTGATACTAGATACATTCCTTTTCCAAAACGCTGAAACTCTATTTTTAATATAGCGTTCAAAATAATTCGTCCGAGAGCTGTTTGGAGCAATTCCAATATGGCTGACTATATACACCCGCTATAGGTAGACTGGCAGTCACCCTTTGCTTTTCGTCTGCTGGTGGTTCATATTGAAGGTTGAAGTATTTGTAAAAGTGAACTTCTGAACTGCAAGTGTCTTAGTGCTAGACGTTCGCAACGCTTTGGTGCTAGAACTCAAGTAATTCATTAAACTAGTTTGAAACAACATTCAGACGAACAAATTTATCGTTGTTTGGGTTGCACACTTCGACATACTGTAAATAGGCTGTTTAGGTTTTTATGTGGGTAGCGCCACGTAGCGCTCTGTATGAAAATCACTGACTGTGCTGTGTGCAGTCTGTGGCTGGTTGGTATTTTTGGAATATTTGCTATTGTAGTGGTGGGCAGCTGGACGTGAACAGCGCGTAGCGTTGTGCAGTTGGAGGTGAGCCGCCAGCATTGGTGGATGTGGGAAGTGAGATGGCGGAGTTTTGAGAGCGGATGATCTGGACGTGTCCATCAGAGACAGTAAATTTGTAAGACTTGGTGTCATGAACTGATATAGATATTATGACTTATAAACACTATTAAGGTAAATACATTGTTTGTTCTCTATCAAAATCTTTCATTTGCTAACTATGCCTATCAGTAGGTACTGCCTTCAGTAGTTAGAATCTTTTATTTAGCTGGTAGTATTGGCGCTCGCTGTATTGCAGTAGTTCGAATAACGAAGATTTTTGTGAGGTAAGTGATTCATGAAAGGTATAGGTTATTGTTAGTCAGGGCCATTCTTTTGTAGGGATTATTGAAAGTCAGACTGCGTTGCGCTAAAAAAAATATTGTGTGTCAGTTTTGTGATGATCAGAATAAGTAAACAGAGAAATGTCTGAGTACGTTCAGTTTTACTCAGCTGTCTTTGCACCAAATTACGTAGAAGTTTATCAGCACAGTAATTCATAATTTTTCTAAGGGGACGTTTCAATACCTGTAGAAAACAAAATAAAACTACCACTTCTATATAAGCGCCGTTGAAATGGCTCTGAGCACTATGGGACTTAACTTCTGAGGTCATCAGTCCCCTAGAACTTAGAACTACGTAAACCTAACTAACCTAAGGACATCACACACATCCATACCCGAGGCAGGATTCGAACCTGCGACCGTAGCAGTCGCTCGGTTCCGGACTGAAGCGCCTAGACCCGCACGGCCACCGCGGCCGGCCCATAAGCGCTGTCTTTCGAACTCAAGCGAAGTAATATTGTTTCACCGCTCTGACTAAATAACTTGACATTGCAGAGCTGTCGGCTTGAGAAAGAGGATGCAAAGATCTGAGTGAGTCGCAAGGATAGGCAGACGAGGGCAGGGGTTTTTCCGGCCGTATGAAATATTCGCCAGCCACTGCTGACCAACACAACCAAAACTAAGGTAATACGTAGGCAAATACCTGCAAAAGATTGCCTTATTAACAATATTGCAGCCGGCCGGGGTGGCCGAGCGGTTCTAGGCGCTTCAGTGCGGAACCACGTGGCTGCTACGGTCTCAGGTTCGAATCCTGCTTCGGGCATGGATGTGTGTGATGTCCTTAGGTTAGTTAGGTTTACGTAGTTCTAAGTCTAGGGGACTGATGACCACCGACGTTAAGTCATAGTGCTTAGAGCCATTTGAACCAAGTGAACAATATTGCACGACCATACCTCAATACTGACGTGTATTGCAGCAATGTTGACTGCAACGCTTTTGCGGCCGCACATTGCCACGAAATAAGGTCCGTATAACCGCACCTTAACGGTTCTTCTTACCGGTACTAAACTTTCTCAGGATCAGTTCACTTCCATTGTCGTCGAGTAGGGTAACGTGTAATCTGTACGTAGCTTGACGCACTTATTACAAACATCCTATTAATTTCCCTTAAATTTCTCTCTGTCGCTCCCTTTTATCGTATACAAACACCTTATGAGCATTTCACCTAACGCTAGAGCTCTCCGCTGCATCAGCTACAGCTGTTCACATCCTCCGAGGTACTTGAGCAAAATTGCACGTGTCGCTGGTGTAAATTAGACCAACATTTTGATAGCACTTCTTCAACTTCAGCAACAATCACGTCATCGGGAGACGTGGAAGAGGCACAATACTTTATCAGTTCAAAAAGGCAACTACTTCATGAAAAATGCTTTAACGTTCTTCACGCATAAAATTCGGAGTCATTCCGTTTCATCAAGCCCACATATAATGGATCTCCGTTGCATGGACATGAACTGAGGGGAAGTTGGAAACCTAGCTGCTGATCGAATTCGCTAGAGGAAAGTGGTTGCCCCATCCCACATGCTGCTTAGCGATGGAGAAACTCAATCTAAGTCAACATCATCAGAAGCATATTGTAACGCTATAAATGCTTTAATTGTAGGTTTGTCACGATAGACAGCAAATTAAGAACATTTACGCTCAAACCGCAAAGTACTTTGACTATGAGAAAAGCATAATCGATTCGTTTCTAATGCGTTGCTACTAAAATAAGTTCTTCAGCAACGATTATGTGTAAGAAATTATGTCACCGGCAGAAATGGCGTATGTTCCAAAACCAACAATGTTGTACTGATGTGCGAAATAAACTAATCCAACATAAACACCTAGAGATTTTGGTTCTACACGTCTGATGAAGTTATCCTGCAGTTTAAATTCATGCATTACGGTCACTATGAACATCGTAGTCCATACGTATTATGAATACAACTGGACCGATTTCAACCAAACTTGGTACACATGTCCCTTACCATCAGACAACAATCGCTATTGGAGTAAGAAAGACCTACCTATCATAGATCAGGAGATATGACGTCATAGATAATGAGATGCGTAAAAAACTACCACGACACACATGAAGTTTTAATACCGGGTTTCCTTGCGTGGCCGTCCTCCGCAGCAAACACACAAGTACTTGTTTTGTAAGTAAAAGCGCCATCTCTTGCTGCACTGTGTTTTATTTTCCCAGCCGCGTTCGCCCTTTCTCACTTTCACACATCATCGGGGGGATCTTTAATGTTACAGAGTTATGATACACTTTTATTTTGTTATGTATTATTAGTAGATTATAAAACATTTCACTTGTCGCTTTTAATGTAAATAAGTGATTACCTACGGTTCTTCCTGTTTTAAGATGGCATCGGTGTTTTCTCTCATCTGCTCACATGGAGGTCGCACTACCGCTATATTTACGAAACATAAGCGTATTTTTTATGTTTCGAAAATAATACGTCAAAAAAAGTGCAAACAATTGCGCACCGAAAAGACGAAAAAGCGATTAGCGTGAAGGGAAATCGCGTAGATAATTTTTTTTAAACTACGGACTGGTTGTTGGTTTGAAACGGATACAGGTCAGTTTGGAAATAAACCCTTCAGTACATCCCTATACAGCCTTCAGTTTCAAATTTCCTTCGTTGCAAAACTCTTCTAGTTTCTAGATACGTTCAAGCTATGTTAGCATGAGAACTACACCACAGAAACTAATAACAGAAAACTCTAAAGGGCAATGAACGTATCCGGAAGCTTTAAATGTTCTGGCACGAAGGAATTTGACAGTGACGGTTGTATGTCTGTGGGCGGACGAATTACTGCGACAGTATTAGCTTGCAGAAAAGTGTGATAAATTCTAAATTATAATATTTATTTAAAAAAATAGGTAGATAAAACGATTATACATTGTCAGATTAAGGAGCATCGTAAATGGGTGCCGTGTGTCTTCTGTACAGATGAAAACTGCCGAAACCGAGCAGTAGTGTAAAGCTGACGGTACCTGCAAAACCAACCACCACAAGTCACTGATTTCTGTGTATGATTCTACCTCGGTTCCCTCCTTGTGCACTATAGTGGTTGTGTGTGGTTGTAGCTGTTGTTGGTCCGCACCTCGTGGTCGTGCGGTAGCGTTCTCGCTTCCCGCGCCCCGGTCCCGGATTCGATTCCCGGCGGGGTCAGGGATTTTCTCTGCCTCGTGATGACTGGGTGTTGTGTATTGTCCTTAGGTTAGTTACGTTTAAGTAGTTCTAAGTTCTAGGGGACTGATGACCATAGATGTTAAGTCCCATAGTGCTCAGAGCCATTTTTGTAGCTGTTGTTGTGGAGATGTGAGTTTTTGAAGTAACCGCCATCACATCGTGGTCACCGAGGTGTCTTCCGTCTCTTTCACACCAAGGGAAGAAACTTGAAGAGTTTTTCTATAAGGCTATCGAGCTTTTGCGAATATTCTCGAACGTGCTAGAACGTAACTTGAAAACAGTACATAACGCATCGATCCGTTTTCCGTCCAAATCGTCTTAACCGATGAGTTGAGCAATGAAGTAAAAGGCAGAAGAACAACCACTGCAAAACGTGTAGTTGACCCAGTTATAAAGAGAAAACTACGTAAACTTAGAACTGATGTGAGAATCAACAATTTTAGCAGGAAACAAAAAAAAATGACGTAGCTCAACAAACAAATCAGCAAAGACAGAGTATGATAACAGGAGAAGAAAAATGTTAAGAACCACTCATACAACGATGAACCGAAACGAAAGCGTAAACTTTCCAACAGAAATTCCAAAACTTGCTCAATTTTTCCGAACACAGTCAACCGAATAAGCACAAAATCTTGTTAGTGGAGATGCGGGTTGGAGTTCACGCTTAGAATTGCTGGGACACTAAAGAGAATGAGGAAATTACAGATAAATATGGAAATACGAAATTCACACTCAGCAATGAGTGTGGGCGGGCACTTCATACTGATTTTTTTTTACATCATTATCAGCTCCATCACGTTAGAGCGCCGTGGGCTGCTGAACAACCACTTTCTTTCCAGCAAAATATCACTTAATCTGACTTAAACTAACTTACGCTATGGACAACACACACATCCATGCCCGAGGGAGGACTCGAACCTCCGACGGGGGGGGGGGGGGGGGGCGCGAACCGTTCAAGACGCCTAAGACCACGCGGCTACCCGCGCGGCAAAGAGGAGTTTATTACGTGCTGCATCCCGCGAAGCGAACATAGTCGCTGGGAATGGGGTTTCATAGTCGATTTCACCGTCGGCGCCAACGTAATACCTGGTGACACCTGCCAGTACTCCATTGGTTACATACGAGTCCGGTTTAAACCGAAGTGACATATGCCGCCGCTTCGGGCGCCAGAGGCACCAAAGCTTGAAGATTCCTGATATGGATCGTGTCACAATTAGTAGCGCCGCTTGGGACCCAAGATGAAATTTGTGTACACTGTGCATCACAATTAATAGCGAACATTTAAATGGGTGAAAGCGTACAAGAGAAATAGGAGGGGGGGGTGGGGGGGGGGGCGCCAAATAAGTCGCTTCTGTGGAGCAATGATTTCGATTCTCGAACCGGCACTGGTTACATACACTGGATGCGCATTGTTCTGTCGACAAATTACAGAAGCAACCGACTGTCTTGTTTCCACGCTGTACGGGGACGGCTGCGAAGTTTCGGACCATTTTACCGTCGGCTCAGTTGATAAGTATTGCACATTTTTACAGCGTTTACATTGGCTGTAAATAATTGCAAATAGCCAAAACCGCGGTTAGAGAAACATCGCCAAAAATTCACTGTTACCGGGCGTCTCACAATTCGTTGAAACAACCTTCACGCATCGTACACCAGGCTTTTGAAAGAGGAGACCAGGTCAAAAAAGATGATTTACAAGCAACACTTCCTCGTGACGCTTCAGATATTTTGCACTCATTTTAAAATGCAACCGACAAAACAAACATTTCACTCTCACACTGTTTACCTACACACTGTGCAAAAGAGCATTGAGTACAGATCCGAGACCACAACCAGAGATTTCGCTCCGGACGTTACATTTAAAATTATGGAGTACACTTTCTTGCGCAACTGACTGTATAACTTAACTATTTTGTAAATATTTTTTATGTGTAGAAACAAATAAGCGAAACGCATTTTCAAATAACACAGTTCAATTATAGACTATTTAGTACGAGAGTTGGAACTTTAATAGTGGCAACTATTTATTTGCAGCTCGTAAATAATAGATACGAGTTTCAAAGTGTTAGTGACCTGCAAAGTAGTCATCAGAATTGTGGATAACCCGTCGCCAGCGATGTGGAAGTCGTAGGATACTCTTAGCAGTGCCAGTTGTGTTGACAGTTCGAGCGGCACGGTCTTTTGCCCGACGAATTTGTAGCAGTTGTGAGGTGAATGCCGTGAAGTGTTTCCTTCAGTTTAGAAATAGAGTTGAACCCACGAGGGCTTAAGTCAGGGGAGGGCAGTAGGTGGTATAGCACTTAGCAACCCCATCAGTCAAACAAATCAGTAACAGCCTTCCACTGTACGTGCTTGAGCATTGTCCTGCAAAATGATGGTCAGGTCCCGCAGGAAGTGTCATCACTTCTGTCTCTAAGCTGGTCGTAGGTTGTGTTCCAAAAATGAACAGCGTAGAGACGGAAGTGATGACACTTTCTGCAGGACCTGACCATCATTTTGCAGGACAGTGCTCAAGCAGGTACAGCACAAGCTGTTACTGACTTGTTTGACTGATGGAGCTGCTAAGTGCTATACCACCTACTGCGCTCCCCTGACTTAAGCCCTTGTAAGTTTAACTCTGTTTCTAAACTGAAGGAAACACTTCACGGCATTCGCTTCAGAACTGCTACAAATTCGTCGGGCAATAGACCACGCCGCTCGAACTATCAACACAAATGGCACTGCTAAGAGTATCCTACGACTTCCACATCACTGGCGACGGGTTATACACAATGCTGGTGACTACTTTGAAGGTCAGTAAAACTTTGAAAGATATATGTATTTTGTACGAGCTGTAAATAAATAATTGCCACTATTAAATTTCCAACCCTTGTAGTTTATCAAATGGCTATTGGTTCAAATGGCTCTGAGCACTATGGGACTTAACTTCTGAGGTCATCAGTCCCCTGGAACTTAGAACTACTTAAACCTAACTAACCTAAGGACATCACGTACATCCATACCCGAGGCCGCTTTTCGAACCTGCGACCGTAGTGGTCGCGCGGTTCCAGACTGAAGCGCCTAGAACCTTTCGGCCACACCGGTCGTATGTTATCCTTCTTCAGCAACTGCAAATGTATGTATTGAAATAATCGGCAGTCAATTGTATAAAAGGAATTCAGTTTCTTAACCGGTTTCAGGCACTTAGTGCCCTTCTTCAGAAGTTTCAGTCACAGTTTCCAGCCCCATGTTGAGCTTCGCACTCCGTTTCGTGCTGGCATACTAGTGCGAAGCGCAACATGGGGCTGGAAACTGTGACTGAAACTTCTGAAGAAGGGCACTAAGTGCCTGAAACCGGTTAAGAAACTGAATTCCTTTAATGCAACTAGTTGCTAATTATTTCACTATATTCAGTTTAATTGATTATTAATGAAGCAGTATAAATAACCAATAGTGATAGCTTATAACGATATGTTTACACAATGTGTATACATAAACATACAGCTATAAATGTCCCCGTTCGTAGTCGCTAATTATTAGCTATAATCAGCGGTGGAAATATATTTGCGAACGCCGACCGTGTGCGGCTGTTTCTTGTTGGATCGTCTGATCAGTCCGAAGTTGCATTGCAGAGGAGAGTAAATGCCTATTCAAAATATAATTATTTTTGAATATCTCAACATGAATTTCCTAAGAGACCGTAGTTTATCATGCATTTAGCAGTAGAATATGGCGCGGAGAAAATATTTCGCCGCATGCAACTTCCGTCCGATTTCGACGAAAGAATTCGTGACTGTGAACTCTCTATTTGGCAGAAACATAAAGAAAATTAAATAAATTCATGAAGGAGTGAGACATAGATTCTATACTAAATAAATAGTCCATACACCAGTTCCATTTAACTCTGAATATATGGCAATTAATAGATGAACTTACACTGCAATGAAGGATTTAACATGTATGCCGTTTTGACTGACACTTCTCTTCTCGTAATGAAAGTAATTCCTTTGACGTTTTCACATACACGTCGCACAATATATCTAGTGCTATGCAGTATTGAACTTTTAGTATTGCACTTTTCTTTACACTAAAATAATATTATTTTTATCAATAATAATACGGCGGCAAGGCATGCGCGTCCGACACAAGTTACAAGAGACAAGAGAATATGAGTAACTGAGTAACTGTTCGTCGAGAATATCTCGTACATCAAAAGAATGTGTAAAAGTGTTCTTCTTCTGTCCGTTTTTCGCGCCGCGGTTTTCAAAGTCAGTAACTCAGTGCATCTCTGACGGCGCTTCGACAATAAACACGTCACGTCACAGGACGTTCACCTTTTACATTCTCGCAGCATTATTTGCTAACTGTAGCTGTTGCCGAGCGACTGCTCGATTAGTGGATCATTTAAAATGATAAGGCAATCACATAATATTACAAGCTGACTTTACATGTAGCTTAGAATCTCTTCCTTCTGACTTTTTCGAGCTTAAGATGATTCTTAAACAGTCTGAAACAAAAAAATCTTTTTATGAGTCATATGAAAGAACCTGACAGTTTTTGTCAGCCTTACCTGGCCAGTACCTGCTGTGCACCGCACACCGCCACTTACTTCACTTAACAGAATAGGTGCTATCAACCAATCAAAGAGGAATGCTCAAATTATACGACCCGTGTGGATCACATATCATTCCAGAATTAAATATAAGGAAACAACACACGTCGACCAGTGAAAGATGCAGTTAATAGCGAATGACACAGGGACATTGAAACTCCAATGAACACATTGCCTGTTGAAAATAAAAAAATAGAAATCGTCCTGTGACAGAAAGAATAGTATGAAAGTTTATAAACAACAGGGGAAAGCTACGAAAGTTTACGTCAGTTCACAAAGAGGCAGCCGTGGTTTGCAGCGTCCATAACAGAGTAACAGCTTCCATTGTGAGAATGCGTCTCAATCATGGACTTTCCGCGCCCACTTACACAGAATCTAGAGGAACTTCCGGGACTTCTTCGATGCCCGCTTCCCTGCAGTATCCCAGTTCTTAGAGATTGCACCAGGAGTGCATATGACGCCATATCCAGGTTTACTGCACAAGCAGACACAAAAAACTTTTAAAACAGGGGTGTCCGACCAGCGGCCTGCGGGCCAAACGCTGCCCAAAGCATGTTCCAGCGGCTCAAGAGGTGAGCATCTATCTGTAACATACTTGGTAAAATAATCAAAATAAAAAAAAATAAAAAATTCCGTTTATGTAAAGTTAATTTTTAGTTTGAAATTTCTGCTACACGATGCTCTTCTCTCATTGATTCACCTCTCCCTCTTTTTGTAGTGTTATGTACAGTGTGTGCGGCCTGAAGGTACACGTCTGTTTCCAGTGCGGCCGAAGTAATCTAAAAGGCTGGGTACCCCTGATCTAAAAGGAACGGCGGATGTTGATTATACTTAAAGAACGGAATTAAATATTTTAATAGAACACGTTGTGAGCTATCAATTTACAATTAGGTGGTTGGTTGACTTGGGGGAGTGGACCAAACAGGGAGGTCAGCAGGAAAGGAAATCAGCCGTGCCCTTTCAAAGGAGCCATCTCGGCAGTTGTCTGAAGCGATTTAGGGAAATCACGGAAAATCTTAGGGATGGCCGAACGTGGGATTGAACCGTCGTCCTCCCTAATGCGAGTCCAGTGTCTAACCACTGCGCCACCTCGCTCGGTGGTATAATTACAAATCAGTAACAATTTCAAGATAACAACAATTTAAGAATTTGCGCCGTAAAATGTATGTGTGAAGATGGTTAAATGTTACTTTGCTTTGTGTGGAAATCCTTATAAGTTGTGACATCTAAAATGTATGTCTGCAAGATGCCAATAATAAATAATAATATAGTTATATCTGCGTAATTCCGTTATTTCTCCGACAGTCAGTTGCCTTAGTGACGCGGACAATGACGGATATTGTCGAAAGTTCGGCTTTTCGCCGAGAATTAAAGCGAAGAGTACACCGAGGACATTTAAGGGAGAGTTGGGTAATTGTATTTGGCGGTTATTCGTACGCATCCATTATTTCAAGCTCGCGATGAACATAACGACTTCTGACCAGAGCTTCTTTGTTCAGCTTGCTGCAGGCAACAAACATGAACAGGGAAACAGGCGCAGTTTGAGGTGTTGCAGTACCTGATTGTGAGGCAAATACGACAGACCAGCTATTTGTTTCTTTCTTTTTTTATTAACTGCAGGGGGAAGATAACAAGGTAAGTATCCAGTTACTACTGACTTGCTTTTGTCTGAATATGTTATTTAAAGCTGTAATTTATTGCATCACTGCATGCATACTTCGCTAGTATGAAGTCATCGCAAAACTGCACGATGTTAAAGAAAAGCAAGATTTCCACTTATTTTGTTGTTATTGATCAGCTGAATCTAATCTGCAGCAGTTTTCCACAACATCCAGAGAAGCTAAGAAGTAACTTCGTAGAATTTTTAACTTATTAACTACTTGACCCAACTTGTTTTCTAAATTCCAGAGAATGGCACAAAGTTTTCAACAGATGTTGTAGAGAATTTAATTTCGGAAAAAAGATGGTAATAACGTTAACTGAAACTGCATGAATGTGTCAGATAATCTGCTTTTATTAATACCACAGTACACGTGAATTCATGTTAAACCACAAAAACAAAGCTCAGTGTTAAGGAAGTTGTACAGTGTACATAAAATTTCACAATACATTCACAATAAATGTTCAAAAACGTCTCCACCGAGTTCAATGCATTTACTTGCATGTGTATCAAGTAATTTTGCAGGTCGTTTCAGTTTTCTTTGTTTCTCGGAAAACTACTGCAGATACACGTCTGGGACATGTTCTATAAGATTCACTAGATCAATAACAACAAAATAAATGGAAATCGTGCTTTACTTAAACCTCGTACAGTTTTGCGATGGCTTCATATTAGCGAAGTTTCTAAATTGTCGGCAAAATCATTTATTAGCCGCAACTCCGTAACTAAACATTTGCGGACCTATGATTGCACGAGCTTTTTTCTTTGGTTTTGCGTGTAGAATAACATATTAAAATATTTGCATACATTCGCGAATCAGCCTGCATAACCGCTGAACACGCAGAATGTGATGGAGTTAGCCGGCCGCCGTGACCGAGCGGTTCTAGGCGCTTCAGTCTGGAACCGCGCGGGTCCTACGGTCGCAGGTTCGAATCCTTCCTCGGGCATGGATGTGTGTGATGTCCTTAGGTTAGTTAGGTTTAAGTAGTTCTAAGTTTTAGGGGACTGATAACCTCAGATGTTAAGTCCCATAGTGCTCAGAGCCATTTGAACCATATTTTGTGATAGCGTTACTGCGTTACTGGGGTAATGATGCTCTCTATAAATCGCACAATAAGATGATATTTGTAGACAGTATATTCTAATCTTATAATAAGTTCCATAAATCTGTATTATCGGGGAAACTTCTTGACTACATGGCTATGATAGCTCATTTCCCAATATACTTCAAGATTATAGTGAGCAGTTTATTTATTTGACAGGCGTACTAGTTAAGACAGATATAGCAGTCTATTAGATATCTGAGTTTCTTCCGATTTTCCAGACCATCAGGTCCAACCAGTATCAAAGTACCAAATCGCTCACAACAATCCGAAGAATTGACAATGCATTTTTTCACGATACGTTCTTGAATAAATGATTCACCCTCTTTCTTACGCGTCATATTTGCATATTTGATCTCAAACTTTCGACGACTTCTTCCGTCAGCATCGTTAGAAGATGACGACTGAGCAAGTCGTCGAATGCTTGAGATTGAATACGAATCTGATGCGACTAAAGCCCTATGAAGCATTTAATCAGACTCACGTGCTATCCGAAAATTCTGAACCATCTACATTAAAAAAGCAATCTCCTTAATGGTAATTTCGTCAGTTCCTAAACCAAAAACGCAAATACCAACCAGTACTTCCATGAAAAGGAAGCTAGAAGAAGCAGAAATGAAGAAGAAACAAAGAGAACGAAAGGGAGCGTGCTTTACTGAGCAGACAGAAAGGAATAAAAAGAAAACCAGAGGTACAGAGGAAATACCGAAGCCATCGGATGTTTTCGGCAATTGTGATGACGACGAGGATGATGATTAAGACAACCACTTTACTGGCGGATTGAAATCACGAACTGCACGTAGTGAAGAAGCCAGTGAGTTATGTTGCATCCGTGGAGAAATGAGTCAAATCAAAACGAAATGTGATATATTTTTGCTTGGAAATATGCTATTTTTACCGCATTATAAAGAACAAAACTATGTGACGACTGATGATCCAAGAAATGACCGTCCTACAAATTGTTGAAATGTGAAAATGTAAGTGGTTACATATTCTGCGCTACTAATAAAATACATTTTGATATATTAATTTCCTAAAAGAAATTAGTAGGTAGTGGAAATGGTGACTATTTTGTGCCTATAACCCTACACGTAAACGGCTAAGATCACACAGTATCGTTTGCAGGCTGCCTATTTAGCGGTTTGGAGAGGCAAAAAAACCTTGATTCTTCCGTTTTTCACGTAGCCAATTATTGACCGAATTTAAGAATTTAATATAAAGTCATAACCCACTCATTAAGACATGTAATCTCACGTCAAAAGTTTAAACACAGTGAGTCAAGTATTAATCTGTGATTTGTCTTGAGGTAACGCAGCTCGCGGCACGCAAGTTACACAGATTGCCCCCACGGCAGTTGCGCGGTTAGTGCGGCAAATTACCAAGCAAGGCGGGTCTCGGGTTCAATTCCCGGCCGGATCGGAGATTTTCCCCGCTCGGGGGACAGGGTAGTGTATGTCCTTACGTTCGTGTCGTCGTAACTGACTGGCGTAATGTTCATTCAGGATTTAGAGCATTTACTCACTTCCATCAAACTTTACACAAAATTTCAAACCGTTTAGAAAGTTTTTCTCGCTGACACTCCTACACAACATAATAAAAGCAAACAAAAAAATTATCGTTTACCACGTTTTCGTTGCTTATGCAGCAAAATTTCAGCACAAGGCATGGCCTTTTAATTTATTACTTCTTCACAACTAACTCTATTTGCAACACATCTTGCTGGCAGTATCGACATATAAAAATTGAATGTACCTGCAAAATTTTGTGTCTGTACAACACATAGTTCAGGGGATATGACGTAATAACATTGAGGTGCTTGAAAACCTAGTTTTTGTTAAAACGGAGCGCAAATTTCTCAGATGATATTCATCCAGTTTTGATAGGCAACGACCTAAAGCTAACAATTAACTTCACCACACCCCACTGTCGATTCCTTATAGTATAAAAGTCCAGTGTATAAAAATGATTTGAACGGCTGATTACTTTATACAAGAGTTAATGTGTTAAATATTTGGCGTTAATTGAAAAAAATTACCGAATTCAGGTTCTGACTTTTTCATTAGTCAACAAATGAATAATCCGAAAGAAATAAAACCTACGTAACTAGGATTCTGCATCTTCAACAAAAAAGCTTTTACATTCTAGACGTCAAATATTTAAAACATTGCCTCATTTACAAAGTAATCAGACGTTTTGTAGGTAGGAGTTCGATTCCTTAAGGAAATGGGGGTGGTGGAGATTACTGGTTTAATATAAGCTTTCCTTCTGAATCTCACAGTTCCCCTATCACTACGAGTAATTACTCTGTGACGTGGGTAAGAGTTCGCGATCGCATCTTTTCTGATATTTGCAGTTAAACTCCATTCTACGAACTTTTGCAGATCCATACGCCAATCGGTCGAAACAGAACCCTATAGGATCACTTCGTTGTTTCTCTGTCTTTCTGTCGTCCGCCTTTACAGAATCATTTTTATAAGGAACGGGTAGACGTATTAAGTTGAAATTTATACTACATATTAATGTCTACAGTCCCTTGGCGATGAAAAAATGACAAGCTTTCAACTCGGTGCAAACAAAAGATACAGCCATTTATGTCACATACTTTGATACTCGGAAACTCACTCATGAAGACCTGCAGCAGCGGTTTCCAATCTGTGGATAATTACCCGATGAAGGGCGAAACGAAATTTTCTGAGGGGGGAAAATAAAAGGGTTCGACTGTATTTTGACCACGAAACGAAATTTTTTTTAATACCATTACTATTATCACTATTTCATAAGACTGTAATATTGATTAAATAAGTTAGCAATAATTACATTTATTTTTCAAATTCTAGCATTAGTTTGGGGTAGGGTATGGTGTAGCATACAGCTTGTGAAACGAAATTATGAACAACATCTTCCTCACATAGTTCATTCACTATACATGTACTGTGTATTTTGTACCATGTTTCTATGACAGTGAAAGCGAGACATGCACCTAATAATCTCTCATGAAAATACTCTCTCCGAGTTGTAGGTAGTTCCCGTAATAAATCAGGAACTGACTCATTAATTACATCCCAAGAGTGGAACGAACAATTTAACACCAGAATACATCGGTACCAGCATAGTAGCTACTGGAAACAATATTATTATTATTATTATTATTATTATTATTATTATTAGTGACAGTGGGCAGCCTGAAGTCTCCCAAGTTCTGACTGTTCAGATGTAACGAGTCGCGCAGTCAATTGATTTAAAAGCAGTACGGATAAGTATAGTATACATATTTTTATTTGGTTGGTTGTAAACGGGGGTGCATGATGTGCATGGAAGCAAGAGTCGCTAGGGAACGGATTGGTACAGACGAAATTTTGTTTGTGATAAGTCTCTAATCTCAATGTAAGTAATTAGCTTCCTTTTCTGAGAAGCAGTTGTAGATGGCACGCGCGGTGCACAGAGAATTGCTCCATCTTTCTATAAAATGATTTTTAGAAGTAAACAGTACCACTTGTCTCACAGACTCATTAGTTCATGATTTAATAAAATGCCTGGGAAAACTGAATATTTATCGTCCGTCATTTTAAAAATAAAAGTATTCAAAGAATGATCTTTTTCGTTCTTAAGTTTAGTTATACGATAATGCTGATAGTAGCGATGAGTCGGAGGGTAGAGGGGGTAGTGGGTGGGGGTAACTAGCTAATATCTCATGGCACTCAGGGGTAATGGTTCCAGAAAGGTTGGGGACCACTGATCTAAGGGTACATCCTGTGGACCTAGAATCATGAAATCTGCCTAGAAACAAGGCTACACACTACAGCCAAAGGAAAAAACCGCTAATTTGTAATTACACCATACGAAAAAGAGTTTTTGTTATTTGTTATGAAACTGTCTGCCCGTCCGTATCTTAAGCCCCCTTTTTCTCAGGAACATATGGACCTACCAAGTTGAAATTTATGTCTCATGCTAAGTACTATGGTCCGTTGGCGGTATAACTAACATTAGTTCCTAAGTCAATGTATCAAAAGATTTGACCATTTACGTCACATACTCTGATACTGGTAAACTCAGCTCATTAACACATATAGAGTACTTCCATTTGACGAAGAATCATAAAATTTGGCAAGAAGAAAGCTTACACATAGCAAGTAAAGGAAAAAAAATGAAAAATTATGAATTTGTAATTACATCACCAAAAAGAAAATATTTCTTTTGACATTGTTATCAGGCATCAAACTTGAAACTGAGATTCTCGAAAGTCTTGGAATCTTTGGACCGATATCTTGCCAGCATCAACCTCGATAACAGGAAATAAAAAGTCCAAATCTTCAATTCCCGCAATGCATAAACTGACAATAGGCCTATATACCGTACAAACAAATTTGTACGGAATCCTCAGGGCGCATGTGCTACTTGCATCTGGATAACGGTTTTGAAATTTAAAGCGATTTAGTACAATAAAAATAGAGAAACTACAACAATCTTACATGTAGATGGTTTTATGTCTCGAGGTAATAATTTCCGATCAAATATGCACTCTTCCCCCCTCCCTTTGGACAAAAAATATTATTTTGTGATGCATTCGCCGTAATGATGTTCACAGGACCGTTTCTATACAGAAAAGACACCAAAGAAACTGTTTATCGTTGATAACTACCACGAAGATGACGAATCTCAAGTTTTCGAGAGAAAAGCTAAGAAGAATGAACCAGCAAGACGGTATAGTTACCTGCGAGGTTTGCGCTGCCCAACAATGCATCCACACTCGTCACACGCAGTGCCACAAAAGGCTGAGCAGCGGGATCCCGAACTATATGACGAGGTCAGGCGCTGACAAACGCAACTAGTTGACAACCACTTGCGATGACACGTGAAAATCTATCATGTAAATATTTTCTCTCACGTTTCATAGCCACTTTTGTGATGTTCGCAGGTGAAGCGTGGTGATCGAAATACAATTACCACTAATGTTTATCCCATTCTACTGTCATTATTTGCAGAGCGTAAGGTACGTTTCCACCCAATCAAGCGCGCACACGACTTTTTCTTTGACGAGTCCACGGAATGGCGAGCCGGTATCGGAAGATGGCACGCAGCAAATTTTCGTCGCGCGAAGAAAAGGCGGTGAGAGTAAATTGGCGAGCAAACGCGGTTAATACTATTTTCGGCCACGCGCCCGCGTCTGCTTGCGGAATGTCCCGACCGACCGCCGCCGCTCTCGGACGTCCACTGCGGGGGCGGCGGAGGCGGTGGTGGGGGTGGCAGCCCCCATACCCCTCCACACAGCGCGGAAACCCGTGTGCTGCGGTGCGATGCCGGGTGCAAAAGCGATCTCTTATCCTCCGGCGGGCAAAACACTACTTAACACGGCGGCGGCTCCGTTTCAGCCAGCAAACAGACCCGCCACATTTTCCGAATATCGCACGCTCGCGTCTTCTGCCTCGCACTGCCGGCTGGACCCAGCAGGGGGGGCGGTCGGAGGAGGTAGCGACGCAGGCAACCGACGGCGCGTAACGCAATTAATAAACGGAGCAAGGCCAAACCAGCCGTTGTTGATTGCCTTACGCAATTACCACAGATCTCTGTTCCCCTCCGTCTCCCCTCCACCGTCCCGTCAAGCAGCCAGATGAGGGAGGGCAAAAAAATAAAAAAAAAGGAGTACGAGAGAACTGATGAGCTACACTTTGTACTCAGCCCGCCCCCCTCTCCGCCCTCACATTTCTTTACTTCCTTTCCTTTCCTTCTCCACCCCCACCCCCCCCTGCCCCCCCTGTCTCTCGACTTTCCCTCCCTCCACCAACCACATCAAAAACATTATTACTGAGAAACAGATTTCCGATATAATCGATCCGCTAAGCTAAAGACAGGTAATTACCGTCAAACAGGGAGGAGAATAAAGCAGAAATGGTGGTAACTAACCTGATTAGATGTCCACTCCTTTTCTATCTCCTGTGTTTCTCTCTCTCTCTCTCTCGCTTAGTGTGATTGAGAGGCCGGGTGAGAAAGGGAGAGAGAGCGAATGTTGTAGTTTCACTTCCCCCTCTTCTTCTTTTTTTTCCTGCAGAGGCGTGGCGGCGAATGAAATTACGGAAAATTTGGTTACGGAAATCTCGTTGATTTTCCGCGTTATTCCGTACCACGGTTGGCGCAGCCGAGGTCAGGGAACACGACAGCCTAGATCAGCTCTTACGCTCTTGTTTACACGTTCAACAGTTACTTCGGCGCCTGCTGCACTTCACTCACACGTCGGGACATTTCGTCCAAGTTTTCTTCTGTAAGCGTCCGTCAGTTTCTCTGGCGTCCGACGCGGGTCAATGACACGCTAAGTGCCACATGGTAGGCCAGCGCCAAAGGCTTTATGCTTCACATAAGAGTGCGTCGCTATTTAAAAATAACCGCCTATTTTTCAAGCTCGTGCGGGTAAGACTCAGTACCTTGAAATCAAGATAACACACGCATGCGAGTGAAAACGGGGCTGACACAGTTCCACAGAGGCCCAGGTTTGTTCCGCCAGCGTCGGGGTAAACAGGATCCCCCGCAGTCGGTCAGGAAAACTCTTTAAGCGAAGAGAATTGTCTGGGCGCCGGTGATTAGAGGCGTAGCCGGGAGATGAGCAGGTCTCCCCCGCTGCCGCTGCCGCTGGCGCTGATCTCGTTAAGGCGCCGTCGACGTCGGTGTTGCGGTGGTCGCGGCGCTCGCCGGCCACTTTTTTACGCAAAGCGGGCGCTGCCGGTCGGCGGGCAGCAGAAGGTCGCCGGCCGTGCTCACACAACAGCGAGCGGGCGCGCCGTAACGAAAAGTGACTAACCGAATTAGACTCAGATATATACTATAAGGGGTTTTATACACTGCCAGAAAGGGAGCCGAGCGTCCGCCCAGTTTCGCCCCCACCACGCGCGCTGTTTGTCTGCGCAGCCCCCCCACCATCACCCCCTCCCGGACCCCACCACTTCCGCCTGCGACGCTGGCGTCGTCTTCCGCATTCCCCGCACCGGCCGCTCGGCGCTGCGCAACGATTTGAACTGCGCGGCGCGGCCCCTACCACGCCAGTCTCCCCCACTTACTCACACAGCTACGCCGCCGATTGGCGGACTGCGGCCAATAGCGTTCCGCGCGCTAGCAGTTGTCACCGGACGATTCCACGCCGCCGGTGGGTGGGAGCCAGTCTTTCCCATCTCCGCGCGGCATCCCCTCCCCTCCGCTCTCACCCAATCCCGACCGCGCGCTCGCGAGAAGAAATGGCGCGTTACCATGGCAACGTCTCGTGTCGTCCCGGCGCTTCGGTGGGGGAGACGCAGGCACGTTCGGAACATGCGTGCTGGCGAAGAGTGCCGAGCAAAATGGCGCCCGAACAAGCTGCTATGACGCTCGCTCGCCGTGAAGGAAGGAGAATCGTTTCTACGAACTGTGTTCATACATCTCTGGCGACAGTGTTTCCTTCTTGTATCCCGTGTGTGATCGAAGCCTGTGCCGACACATTTGACGCTTCGTTTCTAGTGTTTATTCTGTGTCAAAAATATTCCATCGCTACCATTCGCTGCTTTGTTTTATTTTGAAAAAAGTTCATTTTCCGGTACAATCAAATATAATTTCAATAACCAATTTCGTCCGTCACAGACCATATTCGGATTGTGCTGGAGAATAAAGTATTTTCAAAACAAGTTTTGACCTCTCCAGTACAAACGAGATTGTCGTTTTTTCCATTTCATTTCCTTAATTCGGAAACCATCACAACTGGAATGGATTTTTGTGTTAACAACCTGTAACTAACTTGAACTTTTTTAATTACTATTAAAACTATATAATACAGTACTGATGCTCAACAACAATATTTATTTTATAGTTCGTTGTAAACTGGCTTTCGGCATTGTACGAAATCTTCAGACCACGTAAGTCTAAAACAGATAGTTCACATATAAGCGAAAGACTGTTTTCCGAAAGGTGTGTGATCTCTTAGACGTTGTATCTTTGAGCGTATTTAAGCTTCCCTGTGATTTTTGTATAGGTGTATAGTTATAAAAGGTCTCATTTCTCTGGAAAAAACAATCTTTAGACAGCTATAAATTCTCGCTGTTTTGTGGACTATCTATTTAATGCTGTCCGAGGAGGCCCTGCTAAGTGGAAGGCGGTTCAGAACGAATTATAAAATTAATTATACGGTGCATTTCAGTTTTTAGTATGTCTATGTTCCTCCATGTACCGACTGGATGGATATTCTACGAATGTTTGATTACTTCCAATGAACACATTTACAATAATGTCTGGTTTAAAACAGTTGTTCAGTGTTGTCAGTTCGTGTTCTAGAGCACAATTCACTGCAGATCCCTATAAATGATTCAAAATAGCACCCTTTAAAGTAAAAGGAAGTAAAAATGAGCATACTGTCATTGTTTGAGAATATCTGCAATCAGGTGAACAACAAATTGTATTGTCTCTCTAGATCGCATGTATTTGCAAAATCAGTGTACGATTTTGGTTTCGCCAAACCATCTTCAAATCCGAGTACGCCGACTAAACATATTTACGCCCAGCAGTATACTGCACCACGATGTAGCCTACAGGCTACGCCATGTTTAAGAAAGAAATCGATTAGTTGTTCCTGTAGCCGACATATTAAGATGCGCTATGTGGGTGGACAGGACAATGAATGTTGTTGTAAAGGAAGCTACGAACATCAACAGTCCTCATTCAGGTCACAGTGCTGCAACTAATAAAGGCATAAAGATTGTGATGAAAATGCACAAATCTAAATTTCAGTTCAGCACCGAACTATGGCGTAAACTTAACTGTTTAATAAACACGAAACTGGAACTGAACCATGTCATGAACTCTTTCCTCAACGAAAGTTAGCAAGGGAAGTTGTACTTAATTACTGATTTATTTGTTCACTGCCAGGACACTTAGGAAAACAGTTATAAAGATCACTGTCATTTACTTACACTGCTATTAGCTGATGTCGGCTGTTGCCGTCTTCTAGTGCGTAATCCTATATGCTACGCGTGTGGCTACATCGTAATCCTTTATGGCAGTATACAAATGTACATGTATTATTTTAATACGAAACCGCTGAGAGCAACACACTGTTAGCCAATCATAAACGTTTTAAAATAACATTGTTTCCTTAATGGCATACGTACGTAAACATAGAAGCTCACATGGCCCCTAAGCAAGGCACTACAGCGATAGGCCTAATGTTATTTTAAAGCGTACACGAATTACTTGATAAATTTATGAGTACAGGAGTAAGTTATGCACTTTCATATGGCAAACAGCCGAAATAAGCTGAGCGTGCTATAAATGACAAATGGGTGTGCAAAGTGTCCCACCTAAAAACCAGTACGCCTCATGCCCGAGGTTCAACAATGAACTAACTGAAGCAGAATAGGTAATAGTAATGTTAAAAGCATGTGGTTTCCTGTTTATACGAAAGTGGTGGCCCTCGGCATAGCTGACTTGGTGTGATGGCGTTACCAGCAACACGCTGTATTTCTACAGGCGTGACGTCGTTAATTTTTCTAATAATGTCCCCTTTAAGATCGTCTATTGTACGAGGATTGTCAGCATACTCTTTGCTTCTTAGTGTGCCCCATAAAGAAAAATCACACGACATTAAGTCCGAGGACCCTGAGGGTCAGAAGCATCCAGTGAGAAATCAGGCTTCAGGGAACACGTTAGTGATGTGAGCGGTTGCTCCATCTTGTTGAAATTCTGCATACAGCTTCTCTGCATAGAAAGAGTCAAAGATCTCTAGATATTTGGCACTGCTTAAGGTGTAATTGGAAAAATATGGGGCCAATAATGCGCATACCGGACAACGCACACCGCACAGCTAGCTCCTCTGAGCGGATATGTTCTTCATGCAGAATATGTGGGTTGTCCTGTGACCAGTATATGCAATTACGTGAGTATTCATAACCTGACAAGTGGACACTGACATCACCCAAGGTGAAGTAAAGCAAACGGTCCAAGCAACTGTTAGTAATTTATGTTAGCAGCCAGTTACAATTATGAACTATTTTTTCCGGATCGTCAGATTTCAACTTTGGCACCACACTCACACGACAGGGTTTTAATTTCATACCGTTTAGTACTCGATGTACGACCTGCTGCAATAACGTCCTTACCGACTTGCGGGGATTTCGCGTAATGTCCTAGCGAATTCTGTCTACAGTTTCAAAGGACTTCATTGCCGGTCGCCTTCTTTTCTGCACATGCTGTGCTGATTCTGCAGCCCTCCACTTCTTGTAAAGGTCCTGAATAGTGCTGGTCGTGGAGAGATTACTACCGGGATTCTTCGCTTGAAACATTTCTTTACATTCCTTGGTGGATCCTGTCTGTATGTAACACTCCACAATATTAATTAGAGGGTCTCAACCAGAGGCTGCGTCGACTCTGTGACGGTCTTGGCTGCAGATTTCTAGACTTGCGCTGTTGGGTGGGGAATTTTAGGACGCCGCTAGATAGGTCAGGGGTGCACTACACAAAAGAAGCGGCTACTCGGGTGGCAGAGTACTTGTGGCGTGCACATGGTTTTTTTTTAGGCTAGACAGTAGTGCGTGGTGTCCTGACGAACACTCACCAGTCGACGTGCAGGCAGGGAAATCAGGACGCGCTCAGTGTAAAGGCACTTCAGCTATCAAGGTATAAGCAGTAAATTTTCAGAGTGTTCGGAATAAAGTTCCTGAATGTACTGCCCTCCAGGAAGCGTGTGGCGTGCAAATTATTCTCGGGACTGAGGCCTGGCTGAACTCTGAGATAGGAAGTTCAGAAATATTTAATGAGGGTTAGGACGTGTATCGGAAAGACAGATTAGAAACCGTAGGAGGTGGTGTGTTCATTGCAGTTGACAAAAATATTGTGTCTACTGAGGTCGAAGAAGGGAAGGCAGAAAGGTGGAAGGAGTATATAGAGGGTTTATACAAGGGCGATGTACTTGAGGAGAATATTATGGAAATGGAAGAGGATGTAGATGAAGAAGAAATGGGAGATAAGATACTGCGTGAAGAGTTTGACAGAGCACTGAAAGACCTGAGTCGAAACAAGGCCCCGGGAGTAGACAACATTCCATTAGAACTACTGACGGCCTTGGGAGAGCCAGTCATGACAGAACTCTACCATCTGGTGAGCAAGATGTATGAGACAGGCGAAATACGCTGAGACTTCAAGAAGAATATAATAATTCCAATCCCAAAGAAAGCAGGTGTTGACAGATGTGAAAATTACCGAACTATCAGTTTAATAAGTCACAGCTGCAAAATACTAACGCGAAATCTTTACAGACGAATGGAAAAACTGGTAGAAGCGGACCTCGGGAAAGATCAGTTTGGATTCCATAGAAATGTTGGAACACGTGAGGCAATACTAACCTTACGACTTATCTTAGAAGAAAGATTAAGAAAAGGCAAACCTACGTTTCTAGCATTTGTAGACTTAGAGAAAGCTTTTGACAACGTTAACTGGAATACTCTCTTTCAAATTCTGAAGGTGGCAGGGGTAAAATACAGGGAGCGAAAGGCTAATTACAATTTGTACAGAAACCAGATGGCAGTTATAAGAGTCGAGGGGCACGAAAGGGAAGCAGTGGTTTGGAAAGGAGTGAGACAGGGTTGTAGCCTCTCCCCGATGTTATTCAATCTGTATATTGAGCAAGCAGTAAAGGAAACAAAAGAAAAATTCGGAGTAGGTATTAAAATTCACGGAGAAGAAGTAAAAACTTTGAGGTTCGCCGATGACACTGTAATTCTGTCAGAGACAGCAAAGGACTTGGAAGAGCAGTTGAACGGAATGGACGGTGTCTTGAAAGGAGGATATAAGATGAACATCAACAAAAGCAAAACGAGGATAATGGAATGTAGTCAAATTAAATCGGGTGATGCTGAGAGGATTAGATTAGGGAATGAGACACTTCAAGTAGTAAAGGAGTTTTGCTATTTAGGGAGTAAAATAACTGATGATGGTCGAAGTAGAGAGGATATAAAATGTAGACTGGCAATGGCAAGGAAATCGTTTCTGAAGAAGAGAAATTTGTTGACATCGAGTATAGATTTAAGTGTCAGGAAGTCGTTTCTGAAAGTATTTGTATGGAGTGTAGCCATGTATGGAAGTGAAACATGGACGATAACCAGTTTGGACAAGAAGAGAATAGAAGCTTTCGGAATGTGGTGCTACAGAAGAATGCTGAAGATAAGGTGGGTAGATTACGTAACTAATGAGGAGGTATTGAATAGGATTGGGGAGAAGAGAAGTTTGTGGCACAACTCGACTAGAAGAAGGGATCGGTTGGTAGGACATGTTTTGAGGCATCGAGGGATCACAAATTTAGTATTGGAGGGCAGCGTGGAGGGTAAAAACCGTAGAGGGAGACTAAGAGATCAATACACTAAGCAGATTCAGGAGGATGTAGGTTACAGTAGGTACTGGGAGATGAAGAAGCTTGCACAGGATAGGGTAGCATGGAGAGCTGCATCAAACCAGTCTCAGGACTGAAGACCACAACAACAACAACAACAACAACGAGACCGAAGTAGAGTGTGATTGTGAAGTTATTGAACACGTTTAACAGGGCTAGGAGAAATAAAATTAATTGTTGGGTGTTATTACCGGCCACCAGGTTCCACCGTGACAGTTCTAGAATCATTCAAAGGGAGTCTACACTCTGTATCGCAGAAGTACCCGGATCGTGCTATATTAGTCGGAGGCGACTTCAGCCTACCTAGTATAGACTGGGATGTCTATGGATTCATTACAGGTGGTACAGACAAGCCGTCGTGTGAACTACTTTTGAACACATTATCCGAAAACTGTCTTGAGCAGCTAAATCGACAGCCAACGCGTAGTGGAAATATTTTAGATCTGGTAGCCACGAACAGACCGGACCTCATCGACGGTGTCAGTGTTGAGACAGCGATTAGTGATCATGATGTTGTCATTACGAATATGGTTACGAAAGTTAAAAAGTCGGTCAAGAAGGTTAGGAGAGTATTCTTACTAGAAAGAGCAGTTGTTAGCACCCCACTTAGTAAATGAATCGACTTCATTTACTTTCGATACGATGGACGTGGAAGAATTATGGGCAAATGTTAAACACATTGTAAATCACGCATTGGACAAGTATGTGCCGAAAAAGTGGGTTACGGACGGAAAAGACCCACCGTGGTTTAACAGCGCAATTTGGAGAATGCTCAGGAAGCAAAGGCAGTTGCACTCGCGGTGCAAGAAAGATCGGGAGAATGAGGACAGGCAAAAGCTAGTAGAGATTCGTGCTGCTGTAAAAAGAGCGATGCGCGAAGCATTCAACCACTACCACCGTCATACCTTAGCAAAATATCTTGCTGAAAACGAAAGGAAATTCTGGTCTTACGTAAAATCGGTAAGCGGGTCGAAGGCTTCCATCCAGTCACTGACTGATCAATCTGGCCTGGCAACGGAAGACAGCAAAACGAAAGCTGAAATTTTGAATTTAGCATTGGAGAAATCTTTCACGCAGGAGGATCGTACAAACATACCGCCGTTTGAGTCTCGTACAGATTTCAGTATTGAGGACATAGTGATACACATCCTTGGGTTTGTGAATCAGCTGAATGGGTTAAAAATAAATAAATCGCCAGGTCCTGATGGGATTCCAATTCGGTTTAACAGAGAGTACTCTACTGCAGTGGCTCCTTACTTAGCTTGCATTTATCGCGAATTTCTTGCCCAACGTAAAGTCCCGAGTGACAGGAAAAAAGCGCAGGTGACGCCTGTATATAAGAAGGGTAGAATGACGGATCCTCAAAATTACAGACCAATATCCTTAACATCGGTTTGTTGCAGGATTCTCGAACACATTCTCAGTTCGAATATAATGAATTTCCTTGAGACAGAGAAGTTGCTGTCCATGCATCAGCAAGGCTTTAGAAAGCTTCGTTCCTGCGAAACGCAACTCCCGTTTTTTCACATGATATCTTGCGAACCATGGATGAAGGCTATCAGACGGATGCCATATTCCTTGAGTTCCGGAAAGCGTTTGACTCGGTGCCCCACTGCAGACTCCTAACTAAGGTAGGAGCGTATGGGATTGGTTCCCAAATATGTGAGTGGCTCGAAGACTTCTTAAGTTGTCCTCGATGGTGAGTGTTCATCGGAGGTGAGGGTATCATCTGGAGTGTCCCAAGGAAGTGTGGTAGGTCCGCTGTGGTTTTCTATCTACATAAATGATCTTTTGGATAGGGTGGATAGCAATGTGCGGCTGTTTGCTGATGATGCTATGGTGTACGGGAAGGTGTCGTCGTTGAGTGACTGTAGGAGGATACAAGATGACTTGGACAGGATTTGTGATTGGTGTAAAGAATGGCAGCTAACTCCAAATACAGATAAATGTAAATTAATGCAGATGAATAGGAAGAAGAATCCTATAATTTTTGAATATTCCATTAGTAGTGTAGCGCTTGACACAGTCACGTCGATTAAATATTTGGGCGTAACATTGCAGAGCGATATGAAGTGGGACAAGCATGTAATGGCAGTTGTGGGGAAGGCGGATAGTCGTCTTCGGTTCACTGGTAGAATTTTGGGAAGATGTGGTTCATCTGTAAAAGAGACCGCTTGTAAAACAATAATACGACCTATTCTTGAGAAATGCTCGAGCGTTGGGGATCCTTATCAGGTCGGATTGAAGGAGGACATAGAAGCAATTCAGAGGCGGGCTGCTAGATTTGTTACTGGTAGTTTTGATTATCACGCGAGTGTTACGGAAATGCTTCAGGAACTCGGGTGGGAGTCTCTAGAGGAAAGGAGGCGTTCTTTTCGTGAATCGCTACTGAGGAAATTTAGAGAACCAGCATTTGAGGCTGACTGCAGTACAATTTCACTGCTGCCAACTTACATTTCGCGGAAAGACCACAATGATAAGATAAGAGAGATTAGGGCTCTTACAGAGGCATATAGGCAGTCATTTTTCCCTCGTTCTGTTTGGGAGTGGAAGAGGGATGCTAGTTGTGGTACGAGGTACCCTCCACCACGCACCGTATGGTGGATTGCGGAGTATGTATGTAGATGCAGATGTAGATCAATTCGCTCTTCTAACGCAGACTGTCCCAATTTTTGTAACAACAATACGAGAATCTCACAACTGAAGCACGAAAACACTGCACTCAACTTAATGCAGTGCATTTAGCCACTTCACAAGGAATTCGACTAGAGATGATTACTCATGTGGGACACCATGTATCAGAGTCAGTGAGAACCCAGGAGGGCTGGGGAGCGCGGGGGGGGGGGGGGGGCGAGAATGCGATTGTCTTTCAATGTTTGGCCGTGACAATACACCTACTAAAGAGGCTGCCTAGGCAACGTTCGTGCGTCCTTCTCTGGAGTATTGCTGTGCGGTGTGGGATCCTCACCAGGTAGGATTAAAGGACGACATTGCAAATGTTCAAAGAAAGACAACTCAGTATTTACTAGGGAAGGGTTGCTATCGATGAGTACTTAAAGAAAATGTGTAGTGAAATCCTCGGAGACTGCAATAAACATTTTATTTTCAGTGGAACTTGAACATTATCTTTTTCATTTCACTGTAATAGACATAAATCATAAATATTCATTGTTATGAAATACACACGTCAAAAATGTTTTGCATCGCCCCCGTTCCGAGAACTTCTGAATATAGACGTTGACTGTGGATATTGTATCACAGACACAGTTCCTTTGACTGTTCAGAGATGTCACTAAACCCGCCCAAAGTTGGAAACAACCATGCATGAGCAGCGCCTATTAGACGGAGGTGGTCCGACAGCCGATCAGTTCCAGACATTCCAGCAGAAAGGAGGTACACGGCTCGTGTTGTCTGTAGTTCATCCACTCCTAGACGGTCAATACCGCTGTTCGATCGCGTCTGCATTGTTACTATGTGCCAGGAAGGGCTCTCAACAAGGGAAATGTCCAGGCGTCTGGCAGTAAACCAAAGCGATGTTGTTCGGACATGGAGCGCATACACAGAGAGGCCACCCGAGGGCTACTACTGCAGTGGATGCAGCTCCCTACGGATTATGGCTCGGAGAAACGCTGACATCAACGCCACCATGTTGAATAACGCTTTCGTGCAGCCACAGGACGTCGTGTTACGACTCAAACTGTGCGGAATACGCTCCCGACGTCCATGAGGAGGTCCATCTTTGCAACCACGACACCCTGCAGCGCGGTACGGATGGACCCAACAACATGCCGAATGGACTGCTCAGGATTGGCATAACGTTCTCTTCACCGATGAGTGTCGCATATCCCATCAACCATACCATCTTCGGAGACGTGAATCGAGGCAATCCGGTGAGGCTGAACACCAAGGTGGAGGTTCCCAGATTTTTCGGGATGGCATTACATGGGGCGACGTATGCCGCTGGTGGTTATGGAAGGCGCCGTAACGGCTGTACGATACGTGGATGCCATTATCCGATCGATAGTGAAACTACACTCCTGGAAATGGAAAAAAGAACACATTGACACCGGTGTGTCAGACCCACCATACTTGCTCCGGACACTGCGAGAGGGCTGTACAAGCAATGATCACACGCACGGCACAGCGGACACACCAGGAACCGCGGTGTTGGCCGTCGAATGGCGCTAGCTGCGCAGCATTTGTGCACCGCCGCCGTCAGTGTCAGCCAGTTTGCCGTGACATACGGAGCTCCATCGCAGTCTTTAACACTGGTAGCATGCCGCGACAGCGTGGACGTGAACCGTATGTGCAGTTGACGGACTTTGAGCGAGGGCGTATAGTGGGCATGCGGGAGGCCGGGTGGACGTACCGCCGAATTGCTCAACACGTGGGGCGTGAGGTCTCCACAGTACATCGATGTTGTCGCCAGTGGTCGGCGGAAGGTGCACGTGCCCGTCGACCTGGGACCGGACCGCAGCGACGCACGGATGCACGCCAAGACCGTAGGATCCTACGCAGTGCCGTAGGGGACCGCACCGCCACTTCCCAGCAAATTAGGGACACTGTTGCTCCTGGGGTATCGGCGAGGACCATTCGCAACCGTCTCCATGAAGCTGGGCTACGGTCCCACACACCGTTAGGCCGCCTTCCGCTCACGCCCCAACATCGTGCAGCCCGCCTCCAGTGGTGTCGCGACAGGCGTGAATGGAGGGACGAATGGAGACGTGTCGTCTTCAGCGATGAGAGTCGCTTCTGCCTTGGTGCCAATGATGGTCGTATGCATGTTTGGCGCCGTGCAGGTGAGCGCCACAATCAGGACTGCATACGACCGAGGCACACAGGGCCAACACCCGGCATCATGGTGTGGGGACCGATCTCCTACACAGGCCGTACACCACTGGTGATCGTCGAGGGGACACTGAATAGTGCACGGTACATCCAAACCGTCATCGAACCCATCGTTCTACCATTCCTAGACCGGCAAGGGAACTTGCTGTTCCAACAGGACAATGCACGTCCGCATGTATCCCGTGCCACCCAACGTGCTCTAGAAGGTGTAAGTCAACTACCCTGGCCAGCAAGATCTCCGGATCTGTCCCCCATTGAGCATGTTTGGGACTGGATGAAGCGTCGTCTCACGCGGTCTGCACGTCCAACACGAACGCTGGTCCAACTGAGGCGCCAGGTGGAAATGGCATGGCAAGCCGTTCCACAGGACTACATCCAGCATCTCTACGATCGTCTCCATGGGAGAATAGCAGCCTGCATTGCTGCGAAAGGTGGATATACACTGTACTAGTGCCGACATTGTGCATGCTCTGTTGCCTGTGTCTATGTGCCTGTGGTTCTGTCAGTGTGATCATGTGATGTATCTGACCCCAGGAATGTGTCAATAAAGTTTCCCCTTCCTGGGACAATGAATTCACGGTGTTCTTATTTCAATTTCCAGGAGTGTATATCGGCAGCATATTGGCGAGACATTCGTCTTCGTGGACGACATTTCGCGGCCCCATCGTGGACATCTTGTTCAAATCGTTGTAAGCACTATGGGACTTAACATCTGATATCATCAGTCCCCTAGATTTAGAACTACTTAAACCTAACTAACCTAAGAACATCACACACATCTATGCCCGAGGCAGGATTCGAACCTGCGACCGCAGCAGCAGAGCGGATCCGGGCTGAAGGGCCTATAACCGCTCGGTCACAGCGGCCGGCGCACATCTTGTGAATGACTTCCTTCAGGATAAAGAAATCGCTCGACTAGAGTGGCCAGCGTGTTCTCCAAACATGAACCCTATCGAACATGCCTGGCATAGATTAAAAAGAGCTGTTTATGGACGACGTGACCCACCAACCACTCTGAGGGATCCACGCCGAATCGCATTGAGGAGTGGGACAATCTGGACCAACAGTGCCTTGATCAACTTGTGGATAGTATGCCACGACGAATACAGCCACGCATCAATGCAAGAGGACGTGCTACTCGGTGTGTACAGCGATCTGGACCACCACCTCTGAAGGTATCCCTGTGTGGTGGTACAACATGCAATGTTTAGTTTTCATGAGCAATAAAAAGGGCGGAAATGATGTTTATGTTGATCTCTATTGCAATTTTCTGTAGATATTCCGTAGCTCTCGGAACCGAAGTTACGCAAAACTTTTTTTGATGTGTGTATATGGGAAAGTAAAAACAAGTGTCATTGGCGCAGTCGACTGGTTTCCTTCTTGGAGCCGGGCAGTTTGTATGATTAGCCTATAGTGAAACACTTGTTAAATACTATATACATCTAAATAAGTGTCAATACAATTAATATTATCATTTTAGGAGCTTTTTGTTGGCATGTAAAACAGAATAACGTCAATTCGAAACCAGGGATGGCAAAGGTAGAACGGTCGCCTTCGGAAAAAGGAACACACTTTTGACTGATTAACAAAATATTGCAAAACATATAAGGAAAACCGTTAGGACTAGATAAATTTTTTTCGTGGTGTTCTACCTAGGCCTAAGATTAGACAAAATTCTAAATGGCTCATTCAAGGCAATTCGCACAGCGCTGATGAACAGCAGCTAGTCTCTGTGCACGGTCCGTAACTTTGTACTGCGAATATGAAAAAAATGGTGTAAATTGCTCGTATTTGGCAGTAGTGGGTGCAGAAATTTAATCACTATTACCGCATCACCAAGAGGTTTCATGATTAATTCTAATCAATTACAGGAACACAGTGCAAATCGTATTTCCTTTCAATGTCGCTTCGCGTCCTCGTCAGCTCATCGCTAAGATGGTGAATCTTTGGCAACATGGGGTACAGTTAATAACAGCTAGAATGTGCCTATCGTCAACATCTACAGAGAAATCGAGATGGCCCATCGATGGTGCCGGTCCATCGATAACAACCTTATCCTGCGAGAAAAAATGGGGAGGTTCCTCATAAAATTAATTCTTCCATTCCATAAATCAAAGATCTCCACGGTTTTTGCCAGTTATCGACATTGATATTGCAAGATATCGTTCCCAAGGATTCCAAGACCTTCCAGAATGTTACAAGTTCAAGTTTTGAAGGCAGATAACAGATGACAAAAGAAATATTTTTTCATGTGTTATAATAACAAATCAACAAATATCGGATTTTTTCCATTAGTTTTAGAGTGAAACCTTGCTTCTTGCCGAGATACATGTGACTTGGTCAACGGGATGTACACTGTGATCAAAAGTATCCGAAAACCTGGCTGAAAATGAATTACAAGTTCGTGGCGCCCTCCATCGGTAATGCTGGAATTCAATATGGTGTCGGCCCACCCTTAGCCTTCATGACAGCTTCCACTCTCGCAGACGTACGTTCAATCAGGTGCTGGAAGGTTTCTTGGGGAATGGCAGCCCATTCTTCACGGAGTGATGCATGGAGGAGAGGTATCAAAGTCGGTCGGTGAGGCCTGGCACGAAGTCTGTGTTTCATAACATCCCAAAGGTGTTCTATAGGATTCATGTCAGGACTCCGTGCAGGCCAGTCCATTACAGGGATGTTGTTGTCGTGTAACCACTCCGCCACAGGCCGTGCAGGTGCTTAAAACATTCATCTAGGCCTGAGTTCTGATAGTGCCACTCAAAACATTAAGGCGTGCAAGAACTCTCCATGAAAAATACCATCACACCGTAAAACCACCGCCTTCGAATTTTACTGTTGGCACTACAGGCTGCGAGACGACGCACATCGGGCATTCGCCATACCCACACCCTGCCATCGGATCGCCACATTGTGTACCGTGATTCGTCACTCAACACAACGTTTCTACTCTGTTCAGTCGTCCAATGTTTACGCCCCTTACACCAAGCGAGGCGTCACTTGGCATTTACCGGCATGATGTGTGGCTTATAAGCAGCCGTTCGCCCGTGAAATCCAAGTTTTGTCACAGTCCGCCTTATTGTCATAGTACTTGCAGTGGATCCTGATGCAGTCTGGAATTCCTGTGTGATGGTCTGGATAGATGTCTGCCTATTACACATTACGACCCTCTTCAACTGTCGGCGGTCTCTGTCAGTCAACAGACGAGGTCGGCCTGTACGCTTTTGTGCTGTACGTGTCCCTTCACGTTTCCACTGCACTATCACATCGGAAACAGTGGATCTAGGATATATCGCGTACAGACATATGACACAAGTGACACTCAGTCACATGAACACGTTCGAAGTCCGTGAGTTCCGCGGAGCGCCCCATTCTGCTCTCTCTCAATGTCTAATGACTGCTGAAGTCGCTGATACGGAGTACCTGGCAGTGGGTGGCAGAACAATGCACCTAATATGAAAAACGTATGTTTTTGGGGGTTTGTGGATACTTTTTATCACTTAGTGTACTTTATAGGTTTAGATCAGTGAGTTTGCGGGTATCAAAATATGTGATATAGAGGATGGTTCCTTTTATCGCATTGACTCAGAAGCCTCAATTTTCTATGCCGCCAAAGAACCGTAGACCTCAACACGAGACACAAATTTCAACTTGATATGCCGTCTTGTTCCTGAGGTAATGGATATTCAAGGAGGCGGACAGACAAACAACAAAGCCACCCTATAACAGCTCTGTTTTTACCGATTGAGGTACGGAATCCTAAAAACGGAGTGTCGGAGACATGATAGGCGAGTTGCGATGCCAGTCATTAAAAGTAAAAATTTTTTGATTAGATACGAGATCTTTTCACGAAAATTCAATCACCTGGTTTCTCCTCCGGTTGCGAAAATAAGAAGAATGAGACCTAGCACGACAAAAATTTAGGACAGAGTAGTATTTTTCTCAGGTGCTGTTTGAGAGTATGATAATAGAGAAGTAACTTGGAGATGGTTCTATGAATCCTCAGCCAAACACTTTATTTTGACGAGTTGCGACATGGTCGCGAATAAAACATGAACCCGAATATAGAATAAATTTCCTTTACTTTACGTCTATGGTCACAAATTCGTCATCAGACTACCTGTTTCGGTCTATGATGACCATCTTCAGATCTGTTTTATAAAAACATGTCATAAAATACTGGTGCCATAGTAGCATCGTGATTTGGTGTTCAACATTTGACGATGCCACTATGGGTCCAGTGTATTAGGGCATGTTTTTATAAAAATGATCTGAAGATGGTCATTATAGATTGAAACCGTTAGTCTGATGATAAAAATTTTTTGACCATCGTCGTAAAATAAAGGAAATTTAATTAATTTCGAATTGCAGAGTAGTCATATAGACGTAAGTTAGACATCGAAAGCAGCATCGTCCTTCTGTTCGCCATATGATAACAACAGAACCGTACAGTTATTACATAAGTTATGTCGACGGTATTCACGCTAATATCGTGCAGGTAGAACTGGTTTCCCAGTTTTATGACGGTGCTACCTGTTGGTGTTGTGGTCTTCAGTCTGAAGGCTGGTCAGAAGTAGATCTCTATGCTACTCTATCATGAGCAAGCCTTTTCACTCCGAATAACTACTGCACCATTTCAAACTGCTTCCTGTATTCGTCTGTTCCTCTCCTTTTAAAATTTCCTTCCTCCCCTCCCCCAACTACCCTCGAGTTCCATAATGGCAATTCCCTGACACCTCAGAATGTGTTCTGTCAACCGATCCCATCTTTTAGTCAAGTTATGCGATAAATTTCTTGTCTCTCCAGATTAATACAGTCCATGCTCACTCCAATGTGGTGTGACAGTTGAACAAATGACAGCGAAACCGAAGTTTTAAATTTCGCTTTTAAGAAGTTGTTCACCCAGGAGAATCGTACAAACATATCGTCATTTGACCACCGAACGGACTACCATACGGACGACACAGTGACCGAGGGGTTCTGCGCGCTTCAGTCTAGAGCCGCGCTACCGCTACGGTCGCAGGTTCGAATCCTGCCTCGGGCTTGCATGTGTGTGATGTCCTTAGGTTAGTTAGGTTAAAGTAGTTCTAAGTTCTCGGGGACTGATAGTCAGAAGTTAAGTCCCATAGTGCTCAGAGCCATTTGAACCATTATTCCTGCAGAGCTGTCCATAATTCCGTAAGAGTACTAGGTGGTGGAGATCTCTTCTGAATAGCATGTTGCAAGCTATCCCACATATGCTCAATAATGTTCATGTCTGTGGAGTTTGGTGGCCAGCGAGAGCGTTTGAACTCAGAAGAGTGTGCCTGGAGCCCCTGCTGGAATTGCCCAAGTCCGTCGGAAAGCACGATGGACATGAATGGATGCAGGTGATTAGACAGGGTGCTTAGGTCTGTGCCAGTTGTCAGAGTCGTATCTAGGCTTACCAGATGATGATGATGTTTGGGTTGTGGTTCGCTCAACAGCGTGGTCAGCAGCTCCCGTACAAAGTCCCAATTTAACACAGTCCAAATTTTTTACACAGTCCAGTCTAACCACTGTCACGAATGATGATGATGATGATGATGATGATGATGACGATGATGAAAGGATGAGGAAAACACAAACACCCAATCCCTGGGCAGAGAAAGACTTACCAGAGGTCCACTTCACTCCAACTGCACACGCCCCACACCATTACAGAGCCTCCACTCGCTTGGACAGTCCCCTGCTGACATGCTGGGTCCATGGATTCATGAGGTGGTCTCAGTACCCATACACGTCCATCCGAAAGATACAATTTGAAACGACACTCGTCCGACAGGCAACATAGTTCCATTAATCAAAAACAATTTCAGTGTTGACGTGCCCAGGCGAGGCGTAATGGTTCAAAATGGTTCAAATGGCTCTGAGCACTGTGGGACTTAACTTCTCATGTCATCAGTCCCCTAGAACTTAGAACTACTTAAACCTAACTAACTTAAGGACATCACACACATCCATCTCCGAGGCAGGATTCGAACCTGCGACCGTAGCGTTCGCGCGGTTCCAGACTGTAACGCCTAGAACCGCTCGGCCACCCCGGCTGGCGAGGCGTAATTCTTTGTGTCGTACATTCATCAAGGGTACACGAGTGGGCCTTCGGCTCCGAAAGCCCATATCGATGATGTTCCGTTGAATGATTCGCGCGATGACACTTGTTGATGGCCCAGGATTGAAATCTGCAGCAGTTTGGGGTAGGGTTGCACTTCCGTCACTTTGAACGATTGTCTTCAATCGTCATTGGTCCCGTTCTTGCAGGATGTTTTTCCGGCGGCAGCGATGTCGGAGATTTGATGTTTTATCAGATTCCCGATATTCACGGTACACTCGTGAAATGGTTGTAAGGGAAAATCCCACATCATCGCTACCTCGAAGATGCTGTGTCCCATCGCTGGTGCGCTGACTGTAACACCACGTTCAGGCTCACTTAAATACTGATGACCTGCCATTATAGCAGCAGTAATCGACCAAACAACATCTTCAGACACCTGTGGGCACTGCCGACCGCAGCGCCGTATTCTGCTTGATTACATATCTCTGTATTTGAATACGCATGCCTATATCACTTTCTTCAGCGCTTCATTGTATTTTTCAGCCGGATGGCCACAGCAGATCCCGGAGAGTAAAGAACAACTTTAATATGCGTATGTAGTTTTGTTAAATTCTTTGGATCGTCACTGTAGCTTATTGTAGTCTGAAGACCCAGTTTGTACCACTAAAATTAATGATTTATCAAATAATTTAAGTAAATCAACAAAACTTTGTGACTAGTTCTACTAACCGTCAATATGACTTTAAAATGATAAAAACATTTCGACTGGAGTCCAAGAAACAGAACATCTTTTTATCGTGTTGCTATCACCGGACTAGTCTCCCATTCTAATCTCCGGGAGCAGACTGCCAAGGAGGAGCTGACCATAAGAAAAAGAATCAATAACCAACGAAAGGGTAACGTTCTACAAGTCGGGTCGTGGAATGTCAGAAGTTTGAGGCTCAGTTTACATACAGTGGGGTTAACTGAAGTGATGTGAAAAGAAGACTAGGATCTATGCTCAGATAAGTATAGGGTAATATTAACAGCAGCAGAAAATGGTATTACGGGAGTGGCATTCTTTACGAATGGGAAGGCAGTGAGTGAGTTACTATCAAAAATTTAGTGATAGGGTTATTCTCATCAGAATCTCATCAGAATCTGGTCACATAATAGTTTTAGGTGGCGATTTTAACTTACCAGCTATAGACTTCGAGACTCAAATGATTAAGACAGGCAGTGGGAAGAGAGACTAAAGCAAAATTGTTCTAAGTGATTTATCCGAAAATTAACCAAAATAAATAAGCAGAGAACCGACTCCTGAAGATAGCATCTTAGGCCTGCTGGCGGCAAACAGAACCGAACTTTTCGACTGAGCGTAGCAGAGGTAGTCATAAGGTGGCCATAAGGCCGTTACTGCATCACTGAGAACGGCTGTAAATAGCAATAACGAAGGAAGGTTGGAAGATTTTTCTGTTTAGCAAGAGCGACAGAAACAGATTTCAGTTCACCTGACAAGTCAACACGAAAATTTCATCTCCAGCACCGGCACTGTTAATCATCAATGGACAATGTTCAGGAGCACCTTGCAATACGCTTAGACAGGTAAGAGTCGAGTCAAATTCTGAGGATGTTAAATCAATAAACGGATCGAAGGCTTCTATCCAGACACTCTGTGATACATCGGAACAGAGTATAAGGCAGAAAACACGCCAAAATACTAAACATCTTTTTGCAAAAGTGTTCCACAGTTGAAGGTCGCACTATTGTGCCTCATTTAAATCGTTGAACGAACAACAAAGTGATGGATACCGAAATGAGTAAAAAACAATAGAAAAGTACCTGAAATCGCTGAACTGAGGAAAGGCCACTGCGCATAAGAACTTACCCCTCTTCTAAAAGCAGTGTACCGGAAGCCACCAAAGACCCAAAGCGTTCCTAATGACTGGACAAAAGCAGTGGTCTCGTTGAACAGATGCACAAAATTATAGGACTATGTCTCTGACGTCAGTACGTTGTACAATTTTGGAACATATTTCAGCTCGCTTGTTATGACATTTCTTGGGGCCGAAAATCTCATAAGGAGTCAACATGGGTTTCAAAAGCAACGATCTTGTGAAACCCGGCTCGGTCAGTTCTTCCACGAGACCCAGAAGGCAGTAGGCGCAGGAGCTCAGGCAGATGTCGTGTTCCTTGACTTGGATACAAGTGTAACGTCCCCTTTGAACAATTATACATAACTGTGCTTAAACTGACACACAATATTTTGTTAGCGCAACGCAATCTGACTTTTAAAATTCCCTACAAAAGAATGGCCCTGACTAACATTAAACTATACCTTTCACAAATCACTTACCTCACAAAAATCTTCGCTGCTCAAGCTACTGCAATACAGCGAGCGCCACTACTGCCAGCTAAATAAAAGATTCAAACTATGGAAGGCACTAACTACTGATAGGGATAGTTAGCAAATCAAAGATATTAATAGAGAACAAACAATGTATTTACCTTGATATCATCATATATAAATATAGCAGTTCATGACAAATTTCAAAACTCCGCCATCTCTCTCCCCACATCCACCACTGCTGGCGGCTCACCTCCAACTGCGCAACGCTACGCGCTGTTCACAGCCAGCTGCCTAACACTACAATGGCGAGTATTACAACAATGCAAAGCAGCCACGGACTGCACACAGCACAGCCAGTGATTTTCATACAGAGGTGGCGTTACCAATAAAAAAACCTAAACAGCCTACTTACATAGCCCCCATGCTCCCCACAAAAATTTTTACAAATTGGATTGGGCAGTGGCCAATACAGATTTGAAAAAAATTTTTCATAATTACAATAACAAAGAAATCAAATGCACACACTTATTGATACAATGTTGGTCAAAAGCTAAAAATTTCTCACAGTCCATAAAGACAGTCCACATTGTTCATCACAGTAAAAATGCAGAGTTTTTCTCAAAGTCTGAGCAGTTAAAGAAAATGCACATAGAAGTAGTGGATTTCCATGCAGTCTTGAAGAAGTAGTGTTGTCCTTCCAACGGAAAGACAGTGCTGACTCTTGACATGCAGACAGGTAATGGGCCACAACATAGCAAACCCACAGCAGAGTCATTCGACGTTTTGAAGAATATTGGTAGGTAGGTCATCACAGAACAGACCCACTGTAGTCCTGGTAGAGATTACGGTATTGGTGGGCCACCAGAGGTGCAGACCCACTGCAGGCCTTGTAGAAATAATGGTACTGGTGAGTCAGCAAAGGTGTAGACCCACTGTAGTCCTTGTAGAAATGGCCAGCAGCCATCTGTTGCGACTGTGCAGGTACACAATCACCATCGAAGAGTCTTGCAGAGAATATAGCAAGTCCATAAACCACCACTTGTGCACTCACAAAGTGTTTGGAATTGTCCTTAGAACCAGCAATGCTGTTATCCAGTCCCTTGCTGAATTATTAACACACGTGCAAACACTATCAGTCCCTACTTCTCACATATTGTCCATATACTATGACCAACAGAAACGTGTGCAGTGAAATGTAACTTAATTTGAAGAACTGGTGTCTATACAATTATAAATTTACAATGTGAAAATACAATTACAAAGGTACAAAATACATCATTTAAGAACATAATAGTACAGATAACATTTGTAGTAATATGGGTTTTACAAAAGAATCGAAATAACATATACATCAGTGTTACAGGAATTATGACATAAGTGAATATATAAAATAATGAGAATAGTTTTCGAAACATTAATTTCACACATGAGCATTAAATCAGAACAGAATAAATAATGTCTAAACATCTTTACAAAGTAAATAACATATTATTAATGCCAATTATATTCGAGGATAACAGTATTCCTCATCATAGTGAATGTAGCTTAATATTAAAAGAAGAAAAAAATTCTATGAAGTTACACAGAGACAAGAAGAAAACAAATACACAAGGGTACACGAACATATAGTAGGATAACACAAAAGGGAAAGGACAGGGTTTTTTTTACTGCAGTATTTTGCATGGAGATCTCCCTTTGTTCATCATTATTCCCAAAAAGTCCTATCTATACCTGCTTTCTGTATTTTGTTCACATCCTCTGTCAATAATAGTTTTTCTCCACTGTACAGTATCCTATTTCTTATAAATTTATAATAGTTAGTTTCTTATATAGTCTACCCCCTCTTAAGCTAACTTAAATCTACTGAGCTCAGATGCTAAACTAAGGGACGAGGCAATGCAGCAGCACATAAAACAATTAATATAAACAGCAATGAAAAAAATGGAAAATCGCAAAGCAAGCTACAGTAAATCTAAATTACCAAGCAATTCAACATTACAACTAATATGAGGCAATGCGCAGCACACAAAAAAATAAATCTGGCTTAGCAGAGTAACACAAACTAAAGTTCAGTGGCACTATGCCTGGCAAACAGCAGCTTATATCTAAACATGACATAGCTCAAGCAGAAAAAATAGTACACTAAAGATAACAATGTAGATAAGGGAAATGTATAATCACATCTTAATGTCTAAGTAATTAAAGTGGTGCACCACAACAACTTATTGTAAAAAAAATATTACCATGTACTTGAAAAGAAAATTATGTGTTACTGTTACTAGTTCCTTCTTATTGTTCTTTCCTTTCCAAGTGCTCCTTTTTTAAAGAATGTGGATCATAAAATAATTATTTAATAGATCTGTTGACAGAAAGTGTTCACATTAGCAAAGGCATTTCATTTTATAAAAGCAATGCTGCAACAAAGCTGGAAAACAGATGTCAAATGAAATAAGCAATTACGCAAACCAAAGCATAAAAATATCATTCAATAGTCATGTGGCATTTCGTAAGTCAGTAGCTTTCAACTCTCATAGAAAGACACTTGTCATAATCAGGTGTGCAGATGTACGAATATTTCCCATCAATTCATAAGCATTTCAGTAATTAGCACAAAGTACGAGTAATCATATGTTTTCAGGTAATGAGCGTGTAATATTTGCGATGCTTTCTACAAAGGAATGTCAATAGCAAGGTTAATGGAAGTAATAAGGGTGTCGCATTTGCAATATTTTCTCTAAAGGAATGTTAATGGCGAGGATAAAGGCCTGCCCTTTCTTTTTTTTTTTTTTTTTTTTTTCTACCTGTGCTTCCGGAAAGGCACACCCTAATGGCTTGTTCTCCAGGTGTTAGACACAGCTGCGTGCCCACAACGCATTACGTGCAGGTGGTCACTTAACTTTCTTACGGAAATATTTACGACAGCAGATTCCGCTACAGTGACAGTCTCACATAAAAATATTTCACAGGTCAAGAATTTGCGTTGCAAATCTGTAGAAACAAAATCCTATGAATATAACAGTGTCCAAAAAAAATTTTCAGTGGCATTGTGATACATTCACACATGATTCACACATGTACACACATTTCATAATTCTAAAGTATGATTCTTGGTTTCCAACATCCTTTTCCATAAGTCAGAGTCCCTAATCACTATTCATTACTCCTTACCTTATTACACATATATATATTCGTCGACACGTCAATCTTGCGACGGCACTTCAATATTTCATCATAATAAATACATAGCATAACCAAATTCCTCATATAGCATCAGCTTATTGATCATAAACATACCTCAACAGCATAATACACATCGTCGTCGTAAAAATAACATCATAACACCTCAGTCAAATCTCAAAATCGTCGTAGCTTCCTCCAATAATTAAAAAAATTCTCTGCTCATGTCAAAAGTGTCATCTGCCTCAAACGTACTTTAAAAATCATGAATCCATACCAAATACATCATTCAAAGCTCTCATAGTATCACAATGGTTCCAAAAATATATGAACAGTTCACAAAGTATATGAAACGTCCCCTTAGAACAATTATACAAGACTGTGCTTAGCCTGACACACAATATTTTGTTAGCGCAACGCAATCTGACTTTTAAAATTCCCTACAAAAGAATGGCCCTGACTAACATTAAACTATACCTTTCACAAATCACTTACCTCACAAAAATCTTCGCTGCTCAAGCTACTGCAATACAGCGAGCGCCACTACTGCCAGCTAAATAAAAGATTCAAACTATGGAAGGCACTAACTACTGATATGGATAGTTAGCAAATCAAAGATATTAATAGAGAACAAACAATGTATTTACCTTGATATCATCATATATAAATATAGCAGTTCATGACAAATTTCAAAACTCCGCCATCTCTCTCCCCACATCCACCACTGCTGGCGGCTCACCTCCAACTGCGCAACGCTACGCGCTGTTCACAGCCAGCTTCCTAACACTACAATGGCGAGTATTACAACAATGCAAAGCAGCCACAGACTGCACACAGCACAGCCAGTGATTTTCATACAGAAGTGGCGTTACCAATAAAAAAACCTAAACAGCCTACTTACACAAGCATAGGCAATATCAGACCAACTGCGTGAATGGACTAAAGAGTTTCTGGCAAACAGACCACAGCATGTCATTCTGAGTGGTGAGAAACTATCAGACGCGAAAGTAACTTCGGGATTGTCTCAAGGGAGTGATACAGAACCATTACTTCTCACAATATACACTAAAGCGCAAAAGAAACTGGTATAGATATGGGTATTCAAATACAGAGATACATAAAGAGGCAGAATACGGCGCTGCGGTCGGCAACGCCTATGTAAGACAAAAAGTGTCTGGCTTAGTTGTTGCTAAAATCAAAGGTTATCAAGATTTAAGTGAGTCTGAACGTAATGTTATAGTCGGCGCACGAGCAATGGGACACAGTATCTCCGAGGCAGCATTGACGTGGAGATTTTCCCGTACGACCATTTCACAAATGTATCTCCGAGGTAGCGATGACATGGAGATTTTTCCGTACCGTGAATATCAGTAATCCGGTAAAACATCAAATCTCCGACATGGCTGCTCCCGGAAAAAGATCCTGCAAGAATGGGACCAACGACGACTGAAGAGAATCACTCAACGTGAGAGAAGTGCAACCCTTCCACAAATTGCTGCAGATTTCAATGGTGGGTGATCAACATGTGTCAGCGTGCGAGCCACATCGTCGACATGGGCTTTCGGAGCCGAAGGCCCACTCGTGTATTCTTGATGACTGCACGACACAAAGCTTTACGCCTCGCCTCGGTCCGTCAACAACAAGACTGTACTGTTGATGACTGTAAACGTGTTGCCTGGACGGACGAGTCTCTTTTCAAATTGTATCGAGAGGATGTACGTCTGCAGGTATGGAGACCACGTCATGAATCCATGGACCCTACATATCAGCAGGTGAAGGCTCTGCACTGGTGTGAGACGTGAGCAGTCGGAGATATATGGGACCCCTGACACGTCTAGATTGGACTCTGACAGGCGACACGTACCTAAGCGTACTGTCTGCTCACATGCATCCATTCATGTACTCTGTGCATCCTGACGGACATGAGCAATTCCAGCATGACAATGCGACACCTCACACACTCATAATTGCTTCAGAGTGGCTCCAGGAGCACTCTTTCGGGTTTAAACACTTCCGCTGGCCACCAAACGCCCGAGACATGAACATTATTGAGCATATGTGGGATTCCTTGCAACGTGCTGTTCAGAAGAGATCCCAACGCCCTCGTACTCTCACGAATTTATGGACAGCTCTGCAGGATTCATGGTGTCAGTTCCCTCTAGCACTACTTCAGACGTTAGTCGAGTCCATGCCACGCTGTGTTGCGGCATTTCCTAGCTAAGGTGCGAGCGACGGCTATCACTGTGGAAGACTAGTCCACACTTGGACGTATTGAGGTACTGAGAGAGACTGAGGGCAAAACTTACCTGAACTACAGCTAGAACCCTGTAGTCGGTTTTGAAAACACTGGGTTCATAGAATGTGCATGGGACCTGTTGTTGCGAGAGCGGGCAGAATTGGCTTCTTTTACCGTTGCACCTGCCTGAACGTGGTCTTTCTTTCCACAAGAGTTACTTGTCGCGTTGCGAAAGGGGCAGTCTTGCCGCTTGTGGCGAGCAAAACAGTGAGGATAAGACTTCACTAGATTTACTGGCCTGCTACTTGTTTACTAGGCTGTCTGAATCCTCGTTGTGGCGACTGAGTGGAGCGGTCGCGGGCAAGAGGCGATTCGACCCGACAGATCGGGATCTGATCAAATGTATCGGCGGCTATGGTGCCTGAATCGAATTGTTCTAATATTTGCAAACTCGATGGAGCGAAGGATCTGAGTACTTGAGAATCTGTTCTCTAGTTCAGTGTCAGGACATTGTATGTGAACGTGTCACGGATCACCATGTCACTATGAAAGTTGCCACAACTACACTTTAATTTACACTTCCTAGTGAGACCTTGTAAGTCGATATAACACTGACGGTAAGTCTGTTACGGCTTTTTCTGAAGGCGAAAGAACTGAAATCTGCCTGCCACGACCTGAATACTGACTTAGTGCACCTACTGCTTCATTATAGGAGAGTGCGTCGGGAAGCGTCGTAGGGAAGCGAAACACAGAGGTTACCGCGACGGGCAGGAGATAGTGAGATTTCACAGTACCTTGAATTCGATGGACTTGACAGTGGGCCTGGAATTGGGTAAGATATTCGAGCCATTCCTCTTCTTTTTCATCGAAGCGCCAAAACGATGGAATATTGTTTGGTGAAACTTATTGGATCGGTCGGTTGTGCGGCAAGCAGTTGCTGAACAGTAGAGCGCAATGTGGCGATTTGCTGGTTCCGAAAGTGAAAAATCTGATTTAGTCCGAGAGCTGGAGCAATTTGCGGCTGAAGCGCAGCGGCAGGGGTAGCCATTCTAATTCTAACAAATTACAGAAAATTTTGAAAAGACAAATAGAAAAGCAATGTGCAAAGCCTCTGAAAAGAGGAAGAGATTAGTTCTGCAGGTCCCCTCCCTTAACACATGCCTGCCGGAGCGGCCGTGCGGTTCTAGGTGCTACGGTCTGGAACAGAGCGACCGCTCCGGTCGCAGGTTCGAATCCTGCCTCGGGCATGGGTGTGTGTGATGTCTTTGGGTTAGTCAGGTTTAATTAGTTCTAAGTTCTAAGCGACTGATGACCTCAGAAGTCGCATAGTGCTCAGAGCCATTTGAATCATTTTGAACCCTAATACATGCAACACAAGAACAAATGAGCAAGTAGAATCATTGTAACGACAACTCCCCTTCAGAAACCTAGAAGACATGAAAAGCATACAAAACTTGTTCACCGGGGGATCGGCCCGAAGTTATAATTTAATTGATTAGGCGATTATCATATTAAGAATTTTTTTTTTTTTAATTTGTGGTAAGGACTATGGGACCAAACTGCTGAGGTCATCGGGCCCTAGGCTTACACACTACTTAATCTAACTTAAACTAACTTGCGCTGAGGACAACACACACTCCGACGCCCGAGGGAGGACTCGAACCTCCTACGGGGGGGAGCCGCGCCCGAGACCGCACGGCTACCACACGCGGCTATCATATTAAGATTTCGCAACGGATAACGCGGGGGAGGGCTCAAGCAACCAAGTCGGCAAGTAACAAATTACCACGCTCTAACATGACCTGTATTCTCTACCCTTGTTAATTTTCATTCCCACCAGGTTATCATGACTTCAATTTAGTACTAACACTGTTCTCTACACAGGATGCGGGTGTTGTGGTCAGTCACTGAATCCATAAAATTAAATTCATATGACAGTTTTATTATTTACCCAGAAACTTTACAAATGTTATAACAAGTTTTTTACTCACAACTTAAGCCATCTCGTAATTACAATTAACAAAGCGAAGACCAATAAATTCTATCACTGAAAGTGCCCATATTAACAGAAATCTATTCAACACTCTGTCGCACTGAATGTATTTATGCTATCAAAAATCTAGTCTCGTTTTGTAATATTGTGCAGTGGGAGAGGGGAGGGATCTACGTTGCTGCATCTGTAGTCCATCTGCTTGAACAGTGATTGAAATTCGCAACCAATGTTGTTACTTGGATGGAATCAATATGAATTAATGAACCGCGCTTCGGTTCCTCAATGGTCACTCTCTCCATTACTTCTCAGCACCGTTCCGTTATCCAAAATTATAGCAACGATTCTTGGCGGGAAACGGGGGAACAAAGCAGATACAAACATCTCTCGTATACGCAAAAAAAAAAAAAAAAAAATCTTTAAAAATAAAACATCTTATAACATTTGGCACACGGAAATTAACAATTTACGGCATACGCAACCATCCTCAACCATCCTCAACTATTTTCAAGAACGAAGTGGTATCTCGCTGGCCGTACATTTCAACTCCACGTGGGTCATCGATACCAATGGCTAATTTTTTTTTGTACTGACCCCACTGTTCATTCTTGTTTTCAATCTAAACAATTATTGAAATGCACAACCTATTATTTAACAATTATTCGGGACGTGGAGCTTCGTCTAGGTTACTGATTGCCAATGAGGGTAGTCATGAATCAAAAGATCCGTGCTCAAAATTTATGAATTTGTCAAAAGCTTACGTCAGACTCTTAGAGCCTGAAGTAACTCACACAAAACACACGCATATCCGAGCACGTTTTACACAGAATCATCGTCTAAATTTCTCATCAGCAGTTACGACCACGTGTGAAGCTAACTAGCCAGGGTGAGGCCCGATGTTACTTTAGCAAGACCAGTAAGAAATTTAAAATTGCAAAACGCTACTCCTACAAGTGGAACTATACGATTCTTCATACATTTGCTGCTCTCGTGTGCTGAAGGCACTAACTGATTCCATAACTACAAATGGATAACGTCAGCCTCCATGCTCACCTCTGGGAAAGAAGCCATAGCTGAAAATTTTAATTGTACAGGCAAAATACTTCAAAAAGGAACCTACTTCCTTCCTGAAAAAGGATCATCCCACAAAGGATTTGGCGGCAAAGTCGGAGATCGCCCTCGATTCCGTCCGCTTAGTTCAACAGCCTCCCCCAGAGTGTCCCTGTCATGGAGGAGAGGGGAACCAGTTACCATCCCCTAACTACCCCTGGCAAACAGGTGCATCATCGCTGCCTTTACTCCAAATTTATGTTGGCACTGTCCGCCCCAATAGCTGAAGCGTCATCGCGTTGGAATGCCACGCACGGGGGACATGGTTCAATTCCCGGCTGCGGTGGGAGATTTTCTCCCATCTGGGACCGGGCGTCTTGCTGTCCTCTTCATTATTTCATCCCCATAGTCGACGCGCAGGTCGCCCAATGTGGCGTCGCACTCAGTAAGACTTGCACTTGGCGGCCGAACTTCTCGCCTAGTAACTAGCGGCCACTGACGCCATACGCTCATCTCCATTCATGTTGGCTCTAACCAACCTACAGGGTGACCACATCTCTGCCTTGGCACTACCAGCAGACGAACTCTTAATACAAATTCATAGTTAATTAACCCAAGCCAACGTAGAGGGATTAAGGAAAGGAAGTGCATTTATGCAATTATGAATTAAATAAATAGATAGTCCATTTCTTCATTCGAGTTATAATATTTGTTAAATTTGGAAAAATGATGAAAGTATCTCAAACATCTGTAGCATTCAATATAATGCGAAGGAATAATCTAATTATAAGGAGATGGAACAAGCTGTTACCTCTCAAAATGTCCTAGAAAGTGAAAGCACGGTGGCCGGAAACGACATTTGCGGTGCAACCACTGGCAAGCATGCGTCTTGGACCATGCTGCGTAGTTGTATAGGGTAAGGTAGGCCTCTGCTACGAGAATAAAGCTTTATTTCTGTTTTGGTTGGCAGGAGAGCCAACACCGTGTTACTAGAGGAGGCCGAAAGGCACGCGTTTTAGCTCACGCAGGCTGGCGTGAGGTCTGGAACAGGACAAGGAAATTAGAATTTAGAAAAACGGACGTAGCTGGTGGAATACTTAACTTTAATCCGTTAATGACGAGCGTCGCTTTTGACTGTACATGATTCATAATATCAATAGTAACTGGTAATGGCGCCTTGTTAGGTCGTAGCAAATGACGTAGCTGAAGGCTATGCTAAACTATCGTCTCGGCAAATGAGAGCGTATTTTGTCAGTGAACCATCGCTAGCAAAGTCGGCTGTACAACTGGGGCGAGTGCTAGGACGTCTCTCTAGACCTGCCGTGTGGCGGCCCTCGTTCTGCAATCACTGATAGTGGCGACACGCGGGTCCGACGTATACTAACGGACCGCGGCCGATTTAAAGGCTACCACCTAGCAAGTGTGGTGTCTGGCGGTGACACCACAATTTCACCTTGAACTAACTTACAAAATAAATGGTTCAAATGGCTCTGAGCACTATGGGATTTAACGTCGGAGGTCATCAGTCCCCTAGAACTTTGAACAACTTAAACCTAACTAACCTAAGGACATCACACATATCCATGACCGAGGCAGAATTCGAACCTGCGTCCGTAGTGGTCGTGCGGTTACAGACTCAAGCGCCTAGAACCGCTCGGCCACTCCGGCCGGCGAACTAACTTACAACCTAGATACAGGCATACATAGGAATTTTGTATATGGAAATACGACGTTGGCTAGAATATAGCGTATACAAAGGGCTTAGGAAAATTATTTCACATTTGTGTATCCTCCCATATTTACATGAGCTGACACAGAGAAATCACTGTTCAGTCATCAAAAATAGAGATGTCTTATATGCTGGAAAAAGCAACTACTCTATTAAACATTTAAGTGTTAGAAGGAAGATTTGACCTCTCTTTTCCTGTACGTGGCTGCGTGCTTCTTAGAGATAAGACACATGCTGTCAGACAACCGTTTCCACCTACACTGCTGTAAATTATAACACGTGCGATACATTAGCTGAACTAAACATTTATTAAAAAATACTTTGTGACCACTTGTACACAGCAAGATAAATATTGTTCTTATTGAAATGTCATTTCATGCTGAACGCAGTTGCTTAATGACATTGTTAGCAGGTAGGTACAATAAACGCTATCGATTTATTTAACACTGCAGTGCGATTTCATACACATGTAAATGAAATAAACAGTTTACTAACAATGATATAGTAACCACCTAAATCACATAACGTGAATTTTGCCTTACAAAAGAAACCTTTATACTTCATTTAAGCATGTGTTGAAACAATTGACTATGGACTGAAAGCCACGTTTGCAAACGCCGTTCGAAAGAACAGCAATCTATAAAAGGGGTAGAAAATTGGATGCACGTAATTACCGGCCAATGTCGCTGACATCGATTTGTTGTAGAAACATGGAACATAATTTGTGTTCAGACATAATGACCTTTCTAGACTCTGAGAATCTCATCTGCACAAACCAGCACGGTTTTAGGAAACAGCAGTCATGCGAGACACAGCTGGCCCTCTTTGTGCACGACACCGGCTCCCAGGTTGATGCCATATTCCTCGACTTTCGAAAGGCGTCCGACTCAGTTCCGCACTGTCGCTTGCTGCAGAAAGTGCGCGCTTACGGTCTATCCGATGACGTGTGCGGTTGGATAGAAAGCTGTCTAACAGAGAGGGAGCAGCATGTCGCCTGAACGGGGTGATGCCAACAGGAACAAGCGTAACATCAGGTGTGCCCCAGGGCACCGTAATAGGTCCGCTGCTTTTTACGATTTACATAAACTATCTGTTTGATGGTATTGGCAGAGGCATTAGACTGTTTACCGATGATGGTGTTGTCTACAGGAAAGTAGTATCGCACGAAAGTTGTGAACAAATCAATGAGGATTTGCAGAAAATAAATGCGTGGAGTAATGACTGGAAGTTATCTCTCAATATTAGGAAGTGTAACTTACTGCGTATGACAAGGCGAAAATCCCCTTTAATGTACGAGTAAAAAATAAATGCCCAGTGTTTGGAAGCGGTAACATCCGTCAGTATCTGGGTGTGACTATTCGAAATGATCTCAAATGGAATGATCAGATTACACAAGTAACAGGTAAGGCGACCTCTAGGTTGCGGTTTATGGGTAGCATTCTGAAGCGATGCAGTCCTTCAACAAAGGAAATTGTTTACAAGACGTTAGTTCGTTCAAATTTAAAGTATTGTTCGTCTGTATGAGACCCTTACCAGTTGAAATTACAATTAAATCCATACCATTATCTGCTGACAGGCGTTGATATACATCAAAGGTGACAGTTGAAAATGTGTGGCCGGCCGGTATGGCCGAGCGGTTCTAAGCGCTTCAGTCTGGAACGGCGCGACCACAACGGTCGCAGGTTCAAATCCTGCCTCGGGCATGGATGTGTGTGATGTCCTTGGGTTAGTTAAGTTTAAGTAGTTATAAGTTCTAGGGGACTGATGACCTCCGATGTTGAGTCCCATGGTGCTCAGAGCCATTTGAACCATTCGAAAATGTGTGCCCCGAACTGTCCCCGTTGATGTATATCAACGTCTGTCAGCAGCTAATGGTATTGATTTAATTGTAATTCCATTCTAGAGACCTGCACTGTCACCAATGGCATCTGTTCTTTCGGAAATGTCCGAAAGAACAGATGCCATCTTCGTATCCTTACCAGTTGGGTCTGATTCAAGAGACTGAGAAAGTCCAAAGAAGAGCGGCAAGATTCGTGACTGGTACATTTAGCCATCGCGAGAACGTTACAAATCTCATAGAAAGTTAGAAGTGGGACACACTTGCAGATAGACGGGGCGCGAGACGCATGGGGCTGCTCACTAAATTCCGAAATCGGATCTTCGGCGAGGATGTAGGGCATATATTATTACCACCAACTTTCAGATCTCGCAATGATCACCATTCAAAGATGAGGGAAATCAGAGCTCGTACTGAGGCGTTCAGACAGTCGTTTTTCCCTCGCGCGATCTGCGATTGGAACAGACTTTCGCGCGAATTGTGCCCTCCGCCACAGTCCGCTTGGTGGCTAGCGGAGTATTACACTACTCCCCATTAAAATTGTTACGCCAAGAAGAAATGCAGATGATAAACGGGTATTCATTGGACAAATATATTAGACTAGAACTGACGTGTGATTACATTTTCACGCAATTTGGGTGCATAGACCCAGGCAAATCAGTTCCCAGAACAACCACCTCTGGCCGTAATAACGGCATTGGTACGCCTGGGCATTGAGTCCAACAGAGCTTGGATGGCGTGTACAGGTACAGCTGCCCATGCAGCTTCAACACGATACCACAGTTCATCAAGAGTAGTGACTGGCGTATTGTGACGAGCCAGTTGCTCGGCCACCAGTGACCAGACGTTTTGAATTGGTGAGAGATCTGAAGAATCTGCTGCCCAGGGCATCAGTCGAACATTTTCTGTATCCAGAAAGGCCCGTACAGGACCTGCAACGTGCGTTCGTGCAATATCCTGCTGAAATGTAGGGTTTCGCAGGGATAGAATGAAAGGTAGAGCCACGGGTCGTAACACATCTGAAACGTAACGTCAACTGTTCAAAGTGCCGTCAATGCGAACAAGAGGTGACAGAGACGTGTAACCAATGGCACCCCATACCATCACGCCGGGTGATACGCCAGTATGGCGATGACGAATACACGCTTCCAATGTGCGTTCACCGCGATGTCGCCAAACACGGATGCGACCATCATGATGTTGTAAACAGAACCTGGATTCATCCGAAAAAATGACGTTTTGCCATTCGTGCACCCTGGTTCGTCGTCGAGTACACCATAGCAGGCGCTCCTGTCTGTGATGCAGCGTCAAGGGTAACCGCAGCCACTGTCTTCGAGCTGATAGTCCATGCTGCTGCAAACGTCGTCGAACTGCTCGTGCAGATGGTTGTTGTCTTGCAAACGTCACCATCTATTGACTCAGGGATCGAGACGTGGCTGCACGATACGTTACAGCCATGCGGATAAGATGCCTGTGACCTCGACTGCTAGCGATACGAGGCCGTTGGGATCCAGCACGGCGTTCCGTATTACCCACTTGAACCCACCGACTCCATATTCTGCTGACAGTCATTGGATCTCGACCAACGCGAGCAGCAATGTCGCGATACGATGAACCGCAATCGCGATAGGCTACAATCGGACCTTTATCAAAGTCGGAAACGTGATGTTACGCATTTCTTCTCCTTACACGAGGCATCACAGCAACGTTTCACCAGGCAATGCCGGTCAACTGCTGTTTGTGTATGAGAAATCGGTTTGGAAACTTTCCTCATGTTAGCACGTTGTAGGTTGGTTGGTTGGTTTGGGGAAGGAGACCAGACAGCGTGGTCACCGGTCTCATCGGATTAGGGAAGGATTGGGAAGGAAGTCGGCCGTGCCCTTTCAGAGGAACCATCCCGGCATTTGCCTGGAGTGATTTAGGGAAATCACCACGTTGTAGGTGTCCCCACCGGCGCCAACCTTGTGTCAATGCTCTGAAGAGCTAATCACTTACATATCACAGCATCTTCTTCCTGTCGGTTAAATTTCGCGTCTTTAGCACGTCATCTTCGTGGTGTAACAATTTTAATGACCAGTAGTGTATGTAGATGTAGATAGAACGATGAAAGGATGTAATTACAGTGGGTGATATGGGAGAGCATGCACTGGCGATTCGAAGACACACACCGTCTGGGGTGGTTGGGGCTTTGTCATAGACTGCAGCTTCGAGTATTCCCCAAAGAAAGAAAACAAGAGGAGTCAAATCGGGGGACCTCGCAGGCCATTTGACGACAGAATTTCGTCCTACCCAACGTCCAGGAAAGTTCTTATTAAGTATCTGAGTTGCTACACGCGACGAGTGAGCTGGACAACCGTCGTGTTGCAACCACATACACTGCCGAGTATCCAGTGGTACCCCTTCTAGAAGAACCGGCAGAGTGTTCGTGAGAAAGTGTGCGTACGGATGTCCACTGAGAGCCCCTGGGATGAAGTAACGCCCCACAAAGTAATTTCCTACGATTCCGCAATGTACGTTTACGCTCCACGGCCGCTGAAGCTGCACCTGACAAGCCCTATGTGGATTTTCGGCTGCCCGTACGACGTTCGAAGTCACGTTCGTCGAGTGCGTGATGTAGTGACAGACGATAGGAATGGAAATTCTGTCGATGCGGGATGTGAATGACTCTCGTCTGGCTTATTCCACATTCCTTGTAAATATGTCTCGTACCACTGTGAGGATACATTAGCGTCGTAGCCAGAACAGGTTCATTGTCAGCTGCCGTCATCTTGTTAGTCCTCTTTATGACGTTGAAGCAGCCTAGCTCCACTAGTGTCTAAATAATTCGTGCAGTTGCCTTGCGCGTGCGACATAGCGATCCGGATGGATAGCCTTATACGACTGTGCTGTTTTTACGGTATCTCTTTTACATTCACCATATAAAATTAGTATATCCAACTTCTCCTCCTTGGAGTATGTGCCTGCATTCGACGAACCCTGCGGTGCAGACAAATGAACAGGCAAATGCGTTGACATTTTCACACAGTGTAGCGTAGGATTTACGCTTGACAGTATTTGCACCGATAATGCTTATTCCGGCCACCATGCTCTCAAATTTTATGACATATCCCGAATTTTTTTTACCACACGTTTCAACGTCAACATTAACAAACGCTGTATCACTGTAATAATCTTCTCAAGAGCTATCGAATGCAGTTATAAAAAGTATACGGTTACATAACAAAAAAAGTAGTTGCTTAAATATCTCCGGTGATACCAGCCGTAAAAAAAAAAAAAAACAAAAAAAAAATCCAAAGAAAATGTGCCCCTCGATGCTCTAACATTTACCGAAAGCTGCGTTTTGATAAGTGCAACCGTTCACGAAATAAAAGGGTCCATACGTCTTACGTGACTTACCGCGTACACATCGGCGCAATAGGAATGAAATACCTAGCGTGTCGGCACAACACTAAGCTGACACGTTTCGCAGTCTGCAGTGGGTGATCTTGCGAACGCTTCAGGGGCAGGAAAATTTCGCGAAAACGATAATGTGAAAAATAACGCGAAATTAACAGTATTTACTGAAATAACACGAACTCGACGATTTTTGTGAGAGACCGCGAGATTTGTAATTTTGCCTTATAAAAAGTCGTAAAACAGAGGACGACAGTTTACCAATATTCCAACCAGATAGTTACTGAGCGTTAAAACAGCATCTTGACGTCTAATCCCATCAGCGCTGATGTTCGTGTGTAGCCCTAAACAAACAGTTCATTTCCCACTTTACAGTGATTATCTGACGACGAAAACAGCACCTAAAGTAGCAAAAAAATTTGACGTGCGACAAGAACAGCACAGAAGTTAGTAAAAACTTGCAGTCTGTCTAAAACCCACCGAATTTTGACAAAAAAAATTAAAAAAAGAACGAATTTGGCAAAATAAACAACACAGAATTTGGTACACATCCAACACCGAATTTGGCAAAAATGTAGCAGCCGGCCCGTGTGGCCGAGCGGTTCTAGGCGCTTCAGACTAGAACCGCGCTGCTACTACGGTCGCACGTTCGAATCCTGCCTCGGCCATGGATGTGTGTGATGTCCTTAGGTTAGTTAGGTTTAAGTAGTTCTAAGTCTAGGGGACTGATGGCCTCAGATGTTAAGTCCCATAGCGCTTCGAGCCATTTGAACCACTTGCAAAATGTAGTTTAGAATTTGGTAAAAAAATACGTCAAATTTGGAAAAAAAGTAACATCGAAGTTGCCAAAAACATAACTAGTCCGGCAGAAAAAAAAAAAAAAAAAACACTGAGCACAGATTGTGGCAGAAACCGATACCGACCGTACCAAAAAGTGACACCGAATGTGTCAAAAAGTGACACCGGATAATGACAGCGAATGTGGCAAACAGTGACATTGAATGCGGTAAAATTTACCACAGAATGTGGCAAAAAGTGGCACTGAATATCTAAAGAAAAAACAGCAATTTCGTAAAAAACACTGAATCTCGCAAAAAATATACTTAATTTGGCAAATAAATATAGCGAGTCTGACAGAACGTATCACAAAATTTGGCAAAAACAAGCACTTTGGCAAAAAAATAAAGAATTTGGTAAACATATTAATTAATTTGTGATAATAACAGTGGTTCTGGGAAAAATGATACCGAATGTGGCAAATTTGATCAGTAGATAAAACGATTTTTTCCTCTGCCAGTTGACAAGGTGACCCCCAGAGCGACGCCGCAGCCGGCGTGGCGCGGCAGAATTTTGTGACACGTGGCGTGTAATTGGGCTGGCCACAGTAACGCGATCACACGCCACGTGGTGGCGCGACAGCAGCCGCGGCGCCGTGTTTTCAGCCGCTTTGGCGCCAGTTCGCTACCGGCCTCGTTTTCTGGCGCACCGCCACCTGCGCCGCGATCACCGCCTCAACATGTCCACGTGGCAACTTATCGAAGCGGTCAAGCGCTATCCCATTCTGTTCGACACGTCGCACAGTGACTACGGAAATACCAAGAGGAAAGACGGCATCTGGAGTGCGCTGGCGACCGAACTGCGAAGCAACAGCGGTAAGTGTTAGAGGCGGTAGGCCCTTCTCGCCAGTTTCACTTTACTGGACAGGTTAACTTTCGTTTAAATTTTTTTATTTCATTCGACACCGCACCTTTAATGACCACGTGATGAACAGAGTTGTAAGTAATTAGATTAATGGCTCTTTGTTTTTGTTTCTTATTATTCGATCAAATTTAGTCACATCATAATCTTCATATCACTTACACCTTAACTCTGCTTTGGGAACACAAATACGCCATGGGAACAGTCTTCTATCTCGATCTACATCTACATCCATACTCCGCAAGCCACCTGACGGTGTGTGGCGGAGGGTACCTTGAGTAGCTATCGGTTCTCCCTTCTATTCCAGTCTCGTATTGTTCGCGGAAAGAAGGATTGTCGGTATGCCTCTGTGTGGGCTCTAATCTCTCTGATTTTATCCTCATGGTCTCTTCGCGAGATATACGTAGGAGGGAGCAATACACTGCTTGACTCCTCGGTGTTCTAGAAACTTCAACAAAAGCCCGTACCGAGCTACTGACCGTCTCGCCTGCAGAGTCTTCCACTGGAGTTTATCTATCATCTCCGTAACGCTTTCGCGATTACTAAATGATCCTGTAACGAAGCGCGCTGCTCTCCGTTGGATCTTCTCCATCTCTTCTATCAACCCTATCTGGTACGGATCCCACACTGCTGAGCAGTGTTCAAGCAGTGGGCGAACAAGCGTACTGTAACCTACTTCGTTTGTTTTCGGATTGCATTTCCTTAGGATTCTTCCAATGAATCTCAGTCTGGCATCTGCTTTACCGACGATCAACTTTATATGATCATTCCATTTTAAATCACTCCTAATGGGTACTCTCGGATAATTTATGGAATTAACTGCTTCCAGTTGCTGACCTGCTATATTGTAGCTAAATGATAAGGGATTTTTCTTTCTATGTATTCGCAGCACATTACACTTGTCTACATTGAGATTCAATTGCCATTCCCTGCACCATGCTTCTATTCGCTTCAGATCCTCCTGCATTCCAGCACAATTTTCCATTGTTACAACCTCTCGATATACCAGAGCATCATCCGCAAAAAGCCTCATTTAACTTCCGATGTCATCCACAAGGTCATTTATGTATATTGTGAATAGGAACGGTCCTACGACACTCCCCTGCGGCACACCTGAAATCACTCTTACTTCGGGAAGACTTCTCTCCGATGACGGAAGCTACCTTCTGTGGTGGTCAACTTTAATCGTCCCACAACGAGCAGCCGCCTTGAAGGCCACTAACGTACGATGCTGTCTGTGAGTTAAGCCGCATTCACGTACGCAACTGATATGACGCCACACCTTTTGGATTCTTCTGTGGTGGCATCGTGATCCACCGTTCACACAGGACGCCACAAATTCTGCGTCGTTGCACAGCTTTCAACATGGCGCCAGCTGAATTCGTATGGGCGGATACGAATCTTATAGCGCAGGTTAAGGCGTTAGAACTGTGACGAGAGTTGGATACAAGGAAGACGAAACGCAAGTGATAGATCCGAAAATAGATTTGTGTTACAGATAAATCAGGTGCCACGAACACATTTATAACAGATATACACTCGAAAACGAAAATTCTGTCTGCTATGGCAAACCAACCAACAGCTGGCGCCTAACTGCACAGACGCCACTCTTTCAAGAATTTAGAAATTTACCGTATTCGTAGTGTAGGAATTTTGGATAACTGATTTTAATTTAACAAATGCCACATCACACTCTAGCGCTGTTTCCCGCAAACAAGGTGTTCGCAAATTACAAATTACAAACTTGTAGGACTTGTAATGGGAAGTGAGTACATATCTTGAATAGGAACCAATGTCCGGAAACAGTTGTTTGCTGACCCCGCCGGAGGTTCGAGTCGTCTCTCGGGCATGCGTGTGTGTGTGTGTGTGTGTGTGTTGTTCTTAGCATAAGTTTAAGTAGTGTGTAAGTCTAGGGTCCGATGACTTCATCACTTTGGTCCCTTAGGAATTCACACACATTTGAACAAAAATGGTTCAAATGGCTCTGAGCACTATGGGACTTAACATCTGAGGTCATCAGTCCCCTAGAACTGAGAACTACTTAAACCTAACTAACCTAAGGACATCACGCATTTGAACAGTTGTTTGCTTAGGTAGGTATGCAACAGAGTAGTAGTGATGGGAGGTGATTACGTCAGGTCAGTTTATGTCATTTAACGTCTGTCCTACCTCTGTGACCTCGTTCGAGGCTCATTCAGGTGTCTGAGAGTGTTAGAGCAAAGTGGTTCACTACACGTTTATAAAGTACACCTACATCATTCTGCGTGGGGAAGAGCACTGTAGTAAAAGAGCGGCTCGTCGCTTTTTTCAAGATCGTTATCCACAACGTCCGACTGCATCGCAGACCCTTTTCACTACAATTACACAACAGCTTGGAGAAAGGGTACCTTCGCCGTCAACGTCGCGCACCCGAAGTGGAAGAAGTCGTACTGGATTAAGTTGAACAGTGTTTGTGAAAAGTGATTAAGTTTCCTTTTCTTTATTTGGTTTTAACCAGTGAAGTTGCAAAGCAAGAGATTGTACTGGGTCACGCCTAAAAAATCACTTGCCAAAGTCGTCGCGTTACCAACTTCTGCCCGCACGGTTAGCCTTACGGTCCAACGCACTGCTTTCCGGGCGGGAACGCGTGTCGGGCCCCGGCACGAATCCGCTAGGCGGATTAGAGTCGAGGTCAGGTGCACCGGCCAGCCTGTGGATGGATTCTGAGGCGGTTTTCTATCTGAATCGGCGAATGCGGGCTGGTTCCCCTTATTCCGCCTGTTAGACTACGTCGGCGATTGCTGCGCAAACACTGTCTCCACGCACGCACGCACACACACACACACACACACACACACACACACACACACCACCAGTACTCTACCACGTAAAAACATTTGGGTTATACTCGTCTGGTGCGAGGCATTACCAAGGGGGGGGGGGGGAGGGGGGAAGAAGGGGTCCACTGGGCACTGGGGCCCGAACCAGACAATAACTCAGCGTTCTGTGTAAGTGGACTGCTGTATCCTGTTGTGGGGTTGTGAACCACTGAGGGCTGTGGCTGGGACGAAGCCTTTCCGTCGTTTCTAGGTCCCCAGTTCAATACAATACCAACATCTAGTCAAATCGTTTAGCACGGAAATATCATATACTCACTACTCTCTACAAGTCCTAGAAGTTTGCAACGGGAGTTTATAAACACCCTTCATATCCATAATTTATACAGTGCTTGGTCTCACAAATCACAAAGGTTATACGACTCGCATTTTAGTTTACATATTACGTGTATTTATTTATTCAACCAAAAATCTGTTAAGTTTATGTGATAGGCGTAGAGTATTAGTATGTAAATACTGCACACACACACACACACACACACACACACACACACACACACACACACACACACATTGTGCTACAAAAAATTAAACATACACTATGTGATCAAAAGTATCCGGACACCTGGCTGAAAAAAAAAAAATTACAAGTTCGTGGCGCCCTCCGTGGGGTGTTGGCCCACCCTCAGCCATGATGACAGCTTCCACTCTCGCAAGCACACGTTCAATCAACTCCTGGAAAGTTTCTTGAGGAATGGCAGCCCATTCTTCACGGGGTGCTGCACTGAGCAAATGTATCGATGTCGGTCGCTGAGGCCTGGTACGAAGTCAGCGTTCCAGAACATCCCAAAGGTGACGTATAGGATTCAGGCCACGACTCTGTACGGACCAGTCCATCACAGCGATGTTATTGTCATGTAACCACTCCACCACAGGCCGTACATTATGAACAGGTGCTCGATCGTGTTGAAAGATGAAATCGCCATCCCCAAATTGCTCATCAACAGTGGGAAGCAAGAAGGTGCTTGAAACATCATTGTAGGCCTGTGCTGTGATAGTGCCACGCAAAACAACATGGGATGCAAGCCACATCCATGAAAAACTCGACCACACCACAACACTACCACCTCCGAATTTTATTGTTGGCACTACACACGCTGGCAGATGACGTTCACCGGACATTCGCCATACCCACATCCTGCCATCGGATCGCTATATTGTGTACCGTGATTCGACACTCCACAAAACGTTTTTCCACTGTTCATAGCAATTGCAATGGATCCTGATGCAGTTTGGTGTTGGTGCGTGATGGTCTGGATAGAGGACTGTCACGACCCTCTTTAATTGTCGGCGGCCTCTGTCAGCCAACAGACGAGGTCGGCCTGTACGCTTTTGTGCTGTACGTGTCCCTTCACGTTTGCACTTCACTATCACATCGGAAACAGTCTACCTAGGAATGTTTAGGAGTGTGGAAATCTCGCGCACAGACGTATGACACAAGTGACACCCAATTACCTCACCACGTTCGAAGTACGTGAGTTCCGCGGAGCGCCCCATTCTGCTCTCTCACGATGTCTAATGACTATTGAGGTCTCTGATAAAGAGCAACTTGCAGTAGGTGACAGCACAATGCACCTAACATGAAAAACGTATGTTTTTGGGGGTGTTCGGACACTTTTGATCACATAGTGTAGGCTGTTGTTCTCGTAGTTACAGAAGCTGCGAAAGAATACCTGCCGATAACTCTTTCGACTTTTTTCAGGAATAAAATGAAAAGATACTGAAATCAAATGGAACGCAGAAGTAATTACTACACGATAACTGCGACAGAATCCTTGTGTTTTGAATTACAGCCAGCACCGAGGAGCGGATGGAAATTTGGATAACAAAGTACAAACAAGGTGAAATTTTTGTGGCACCACAAAAGTTGCGTCTCTTAAGTAGCGGCATTGAAAATTGGGAGCTCACACATGCGAATGCATTGCAACTGCAATATGCCACTAGCTGTAGCGACGCTTTCTTTCCGTGTGTGAATCCGGCTTAACACAGCGTTATGACTGGATGTTCCGGCAGGGAGGGACTACTTCTGGTGCGATAACATCTTTCAAAACATTCTTAGGAACCACAGCCAAAATTTTCCAGGTACCTCTTACTGATCTATTTTGTCTCGCTCGGGACGTTCCGTAGCGCATGAGAGCGAAGTTTCAGGGGCCTTCCCACTTGTGCTAGTCTTTGAATTGGCCGACATTTATTTTACAATCTTGGTATAGCAGTTCCTATATATATATGTTGCTGCATAAGTTATTAGGGTTTTTTGGTTTGCATGTTGGTATTCCGACTGCTGTGGGTGATTTTATATTTATATTTCATTGTTGCTATTTGAGTTTTCATATTGTCATTTTGTCATTTGAATCTGTGGAGACTAGAAACTGGAGTGACAAGTGGAGAAATCGGAACATTCCCGACATATTCTTCTGTTTGAGTTCAGTAGAGTGACGACAGCAGTGGAGACAGCCAGAAACATTTGCGCGTTATATGGGGATAACGCCATTGGACAGAGCACGGTAAGAAAGTGGTTTTCTCATTTGGCACAGGGCATTTTTGACATTAGTGACACCCACGCTGAGGAAGACTTTTAGTGTTTGATGAAGATCGTTTAAACGCTTTAGCCCTCAATCATCAACGTCAGTGTACTGGCAAATTGGTAAATGCAGTCAACTGTGATCATTCAACTATCGCGCGACGTTTTCATCCAATGGGGAATGCTCAAAAGCCTGGTCTACGGGCACCGTTTACCCTAAATCTAAACCACAAAAAGTCACCAGGTGGCCATACGTGCATGTCTACTTGCTCGTCATGAGTTGGCTCGTGAACAACACCAGCAATATCTATACTGTATCGTCACTGGTGACGAGAAACAGTGTCTTTACGTTATCAGGAGAAAAAGAAATCACAGTTTATCCCGAACAAAGCGGCAACTGCCTGTGCAAAGGTCTGGGCCCTCCTTAGAAGATAATGTTACGCACCTGGCGCAAACAGCGACGGTGTGGTATGGTGCGAATTGCTCACCCGATGTGTAACCACCACTGCTGACATTTATTGTCATCAACTGAGACGTTTTTCAGATGCAATCCAAGAACACCGACCAGGAAGACCGCATAAAGTGACGCTACTCCAGAATAAAGCTCGCCCGCCATCTGCTTGACTGACAAAAAACGCTATGTAGGAGTTGGGTTGGGAAGTCATTGCGCACCCACCTTAATTACCTCATCGTGCGCCCTCATATTTTCACCTGGTCTTCCGCTCTCTGTCGAAAAACCTTGAACGAACTTCGATTCCGGATGAAAATGCGCTCCGAACATAGCTCGACGAGTTCCTCGAGTCAAAACCACCCGATTTACACAGGGTGGAGGAAAACTGTGTCACAAAATTTTAACCCTGGATAGCTGATGTCAGTATGAATCGAAATTAGTAATGTTGTGTAGGCCGACAACGCACTATTTTTAAACTACGGGAACTTGGCGCCACGCGCTCCGGTTGACCGTGGGATTGCCCAGTTGCCGTTCTTCGGTTGACGGACAGCGCTATGGTTGTCGGTTCACACATACAAGCGTTCCTCGCTCCGCCACTGTCCCAGCGTGATCTCCGGCAGGCAAAGCAATGGCGGTCATGCGTTGTCCAGAGCATCCGACAGCATGGCAACCCTGCGGCCAATAGGAGCGCGTGGCGCCAAGTTTCCACAGTTAAAAAACTGTGCGTTGTCACCTACACAACGTTAGTAACTTTGATTCCTACTGGTATCAGCTATCCATGGTTAAAATGTCGTGACACAATTTTTCTCCAACCTGCACAGTCGCGGAATCAAAAAGTTACTGCAGCGTTGGCAGACTGTGATAAATAATGAAGGAGAATTTATTACTTATGACTAAAGTCCCTGTTACGTGCATCTGTTGTGCATCTGTTGTGCTTATTAGTGGAAAAACGCTACGAACTTAGGCACGAAACCAATACACTACTGGCCATTAAAATTGCTACACCACGAAGATGACGTGCTACAGACGCGAAATTTAACCGACAGGAAGAAGATGCTGTAATTTGCAAATGATTAGCTTTTCAGAGCATTCACACAAGGTTGGCGCCGGTGGCGACACCTACAACGTGCTTACGTGAGGAAAGTTTCCAACCGATTTCTCATTCACAAACAGCAGTTGACAGGCGTTGCCTGGTAAAACGTTGTTGTAATGCCTCGTGTAACGAGGAGAAATGCGTACCATCACGTTTCCGACTTTGATAAAGGTCGGATTGCAGCCTACCGCGATTGCGGTTTATCGTATCGCGACGTTGTTGCTCGCGTTGGTCGAGATCCAAAGACTGTTGGCAGAATATGGAATCGGTGGGTTCAGGACGGTAATACGGAACGCCGCGCTGGATCCCGACGGCCTCGTATCACTAGCAGTCGAGATGACAGGAATCTTGTCCGCATGGCTGTAACGTAACGTGCAGACACGTCTCGATCCCTGAATCAACAGATGGGGACGTTTGCAAGACAACAACCATGTGCACGAACAGTTCGACGACGATTGCAGCAGCATGGACTATCAGCTCGGAGACCATGGCTGCGGTTACCCTTGACGCTGCATCACAGACAGGAGCGCCTGCGATGGTATACTCAACGACGAACCTGGGTGCGCGAACGGCAAAACGTCATTTTTTCGGATGAATCCAGGTTCTGTTTACAGCATCATGATCGTCGCAGCCGGCCAGTGTGGCCGAGCGGTTCTAGACGCTTCAGTCTGGAACCGTGAGCCGCTACGGTCGCAGGTTCGAATCCTGCCTCGGGCATGGATGTGTGTGCTGTCCTTAGGTTAGTTAGGTTGAAGTAGTTCTACGTTCTAAGGGACTGATGACCTCAGATGTTAAGTCCCATAGTGCTCAGAGCCATTTGAACCATTTGATCGTCGCATCTGTGTTTGGCGACATCGCGGTGAACGCACATTGGAAGCGTGTATTCGTCATCGCCATTCTGGCGTACCACCCGGGGTGATGTTATGGGGTGCCATTGGTTACACTTCTCGATCACCTCTTGTTTGCATTGACGGCACTTTGAACAGTGGACGTTACATTTCAGATGTGTTACGACCCATGGCTCTACCCTTCATTCGATTGCTCCGAAACCCTACATTTCAGCAGAATAATGCACGACCGCATATTGCAGGTCCTGGATGGGCCTTTCTGGATACAGAAAATGTTCGACTGCTGCCCTGACCAGCACATTCTCAAGATCTCTTACCAATTGAAAACGTGTGGTCACAATACGCCAGTCACTACTCTTGACGAACCGGGGTATCGTGTTGAAGCTGCATGGGCAGCTGTAGCTGTACACGCAATCCAACCTCTGTTTGACTCAATGCCCAGGCGTATCAAGGCCGTTATTACGGCCAGAGGTGGTTGTTGTGGGTACTGATTTCTCAGGATCTATGGACCCAAATTGCGTGAAAATGTAATCACATGTCAGTTCTAGTATAATATATTTGTGCAATGAATACCTGTTTATCATCTGCATTTCTTCTTGGTGTAGCAATTTTAATGGCCAGTAGTGTAGGTTGATCTAGTAAAAATATAAATTTTTGGCGCTATTGCAAGAGAAATGATCACTGGAAACACAACTGACATTGGATCCGTTTTCAAATAAGAAAAGATAACATTTGGGTCACCATGAGCAAGATATCACTGGAAAATTTCTTCATTTGACTGAAAGTGATTGGCCTAACATGAAATTCCTTTTGAATGTACAAAAGTGGACGATTATAACAGTAAAAAACAAAATAAAAGAAAGAGTAAATACGAAAATATAACAGAGAGAAAATCAGAGACAAACCGAAATGAGTTAGATTCGACAGACCGGAAGGCTGTTACAGAATATCATTAAAAGTCTGTGAGTTGCATTTAGATTACGCGACAACGTGAATGACCATCTGAGTGAGAGCGCAGTGAAAGGAGAATGTGGGAGACTGTGGGCGTGATGCCCCTGCCTCTGGCATGTCTCAGATGATCCGACAACGTCAAATATGTCTGCATGTTCTAATCGAACTGTGAGAACCTTGCCTGATATTGCTACCACCGCGCTGAAGTCTTATCGAATACTTGCGACACATTAGCAGCAGCATAGCTGATGTTCTCCATGCCTCCACGACTCGTTGGCCAAGCTACAGAACCCCGAAACCAGCGCTAGTGCGGTGCCGGCTCCAAACCAAGTGTGGAATAACGGAGTGTCAGCTGAACTGAGGCTGAACCTAGAGTGTCCTCTCGATTTTCCCTTCCCTTCTAACCTTTGTTGAGGCCCCCCCCCCTCTCTCACTCTCTCTCTCTCTCTGTCTCTTTCTCTCTGTCTCTGACGCTATGGGCAAACACTGGGCATGGGACGAATGCTCCTCCAATGACATAAATGTACAAGAGCTATTCAGAAGGTAAGGCCCGATTAGGGACGTAATGGAAACCATAGAGAATTTCCAAAGAAGTTTTGCACGGACGTGTTGGGCAGTGTCTCTACTATACCCATCGATGGCGTCAAGTCGCTCTTCTGAGTTATAAGCCCACAGTGAGCACGTAACGATGCCGAGAAAATACTTCCCCCGCAATGTACGAGGATCGGGAGAGAGATTTCGCCTGCTCTCATGCAGCCCACATAACGTAACTGTCATGCGTATTCTTATTCACGACTCTGCAGGATCAATGAAGATGCTTCTACAGATTTTTCGACGAGGAGCGTTTGATCACCCACAATAAAGCCTGTAATTGGCTTAACTGCCCCCACCCCCCTCCACCCCAGTGTTTAATTTCTGCTCACTCGAACCGCTGGCTATGAAAACGTTTTGGCACAAGCAACGAACTACAGACCAGCATAGAGAGTGGGCGGAAAGCATGACTGGAAAGTTGGTACAACGCTGCGACAAATGTCTAAGTCAGAGCGGCGACTATATATGGAAGGTGGCTGGAAGATGTAACTAACTATTGCAAATAAAACATTTATCATTTCCACAGTGGTTTCCATTTCGCGACCGATCGTACTTTACTTTCCGAACAGCTCTCGTATTAGGTTGGTGCACAAGTTCGTAGCATTTTTCCGTAAGTTCATTAAAAACAACAATACAGATAACAAAGACTTTAGTTATCAATATAACACCTCGGTTCCGAGAGTTCTGGAACCTGTACAGAAAATTGCAATAGAGATCAACATAAACATCATTTCCGCCCTTTTTATTGCTCATGAAAACCACACATTACGTGTTGTATCGCCATACAGCGAGACCTTCAGAGGAGGTGGCCCAGATTGCCGTTCACACCGGTGCCTCTAATACCCAGTAGCACGTCCTCTCGCATTGATGCATGCCTGTATTCGTCGTCGCATACTAGCCACTAGTTCATCAAGGCACCGTTGATCCAGATTGTTCCACTCCTCAATGGTGATTCAGCGCAGATCACGTCGTCCATAAAAAGCCCTTTTTAATCTATCCAAGGCATGTTCGATAGCGTTCATGTTTGGAGGACTTGTAGGCGACTGTAGTCGAGCGGTGTCGTTATCCTGAAGGAAGTCATTCACAAGATGTGCACGATGGGGGCGCGAATTGTCGTCCATGAAGACGAATGCCTCGCCAGTATGCTGTGAATATGTATGCACTAGCGGTCGGAGGATGGCATTCACGTATCGTACAGCCATTACGGCGCCTTCCATGACCACCAGCGGCGTACGTCGGCCCCACACAATGCCACCCCAAAACAGCAGGGAACCTCCACCTTGCTGCACTCGCTGTACAGTGTGTCTGAGGCATCTAGCCCGACCGGGTTCCTGCGAACACGTCTCTGACTATTGTTTGGTTGAAGGCATATGCGACACTTATTGGTGAACAGGACGTGATGCCAATCATGAGCGCTCCATTCGGCATGTTGTTGGGCCCATCTGTACCACGCTGCACGGTGTTGTGGTTGCAAAGATGGACCTCGCCACAGAGATCGGGAGTGAAATTGCGCATCATGCAGCCTATTGCGCGCAGTTTGAATCTTAACACGACGACCTGTGGCTGGACTAAAAGCATTATTCAACATGGTTGCGTTGCTTTCAGGGTTCCTCTTAGCCATAATCCGTAGGTAGCGGTCATCCGCTGCAGTAGTAGTCCTTGGGCGGCCTGAGCGAGGCCTCTGTCTCTCTGTCTCTCTGTACGTCTACATCTACATCTACATTTATACTCCGCAAGCCACCCAACGGTGTGTGGTGGAGGGCACTTTACGCGCCACTGTCATTACCTCCCTTTCCTGTTCCACTCGCGTATGGTTCGCGGGAAGAACGACTGCCGGAAAGCCCCCGTGCGCGCCCGAATCTCTCTAATTTTACATTCGTGATCTCCTCGGGAGGTATAAATAGGGGGAAGCAATATATTCGATACCTCATCCAGAATCGCACCCTCTCGAAACCTGGACAGCAAGCTACACCGTGATGCAGAGCGCCTCTCTTGCAGAGTCTGCCACTTGAGTTTGCTAAACATCTCCGTAACGCTATCACGCTTACCAAATAACCCTGTGACGAAACGCGCCGCTCTTCCCTGGATCTCCTCTGTCAACCCGACCTGGTGCGGATCCCACACCGATGAGCAATACACAAGTATTGGTCGAACGAGTGTTTTGTAAGCCACCTCCTTTGTTGATGGACTACATTTTCTAAGGACCCGCCTTACCAACAATTAATTTTATATGATCATTCCACTTCAAATCCTTCCGTACGCATACTCCCAGATATTTTACAGAAGTAACTGCTACCAGTGTTTGTTCCGCTATCATATAATCATACTATAAAGGATCCTTCTTTCTATGTATTCGCAATACATTACATTTGTCTATGTTAAGGGCCAGTTGCCACTCCCTTCACCATGTCCGAACAGCATCGCTTTGGATCACTCTAAGACGACGGGACATTTGATTTTAATGTCACTCTTGAGTCTTTCTTTTATCTCCGTCATTGCTCCTTCGATGTGTAGGTTGAACAGTGCAGGCGAGAGACTATATCTCTGCCTTGCACCTTTATTAATCAGAGCACTTCGTTCTTGCTCTTCGAGACTTTTTATTTCCTCTTAGTTCTTGTACCCGTCTTTCCCTATAGCTTACCCCTATTTCACTCAGAATTTCGAACATCTTACTCCCTTCCTATGTGAGTGAATTGAGGATATGCTCCATCCTATTGGAACACAACAATGTTAGCAATTGCACTCTTGCTGAAGTATGCTTCTAGAAACTGCTCCAAGATATCGAGGTAAATGTTTCCCGTAAATGTCTCTCCTCCAAAAACTAAATGTTCATAAAATGTAGTCTTTGTCAATCCAAGCCACACATTCATTTTTGGTGTGTCTCTTTGCCATCCAGTAATAGTGTGACGTGGCTTGGCACTCGTTATGCGGCCGTTACGTTCGTTAACTTTCCAGTAGATGTGGAATGCGATCTCAATTGGAAACAAAATGTGGTCAATGAGGCGTTCGTTGTGCCCAGCTTTCAGAGGTGTACAATCTCCGTGGTCCGATTTGTGAAGCACCTCACTTGGAACGCTTTTTGTTTGTAGTAAATTGTACAACTTTCAGAAATCCTTGATTTTGCCACGTCAGACTCTCTGCTTAAACAAAAAGGTGGTGCATTCATACTTGTTTCAATTGGTTCTCTGATTCGCTTAACCAAATTTTGTGACACTATAGGTCCCACGAAGCGGAGTTCTTCGGAAACGTTTCTAGTTCTTTGGAACTTATTGACAAATACCGAATGGCTTCTGAAATTTTCGACTGAACCCCTGTTGCATCTCCAGATAAGATAAACAAACTACATAATCGAACACTGACAATGCCCACATGTTTTCTATTGTACATACAATACTACCCATGCAGTTCATAAGCCCACGTGAATCTAAATCCTCACTGTAATTTTTCCAGACGGGTTCCGGCAAATGAATGAGCTCCACTTTTTTTTACAACAGAGTTACATAACTTAGGGAGAACTGCACTCGAAAATTGTGGCCTATGGTATAACAAGTACCACGTGCAGCGAGATATTTGGAGCAAAGCACGAGCAGTAATTAATATTAGTGATACACACTGAAGAGCCAAATAAACTGGTACACCTGACTAATATCGTGTAGGGACCCCGCCAGCACGCAGAAGTGCCGCAACACGGCGTGGCAGGGACTCGACTAACGTCAGAAGTAGTGCTCGAAGGAACAGACATCATGAGTCGAGCAGGAGTGTCCATAAATCCGTAAGAGTACGAGGGGGTGCAGATCTCTTCTGAACAGCACGTGGCAAGGGATCCCAGATATCCTCAACAATGTTCATGTCTGGGGAGTTTGGTGGCCAGCGGAAGTGTTTAAACTCAGAAGAGTGTTCCTGGAGCCACTCTGTAACAATTCTGCGTATGTTGGATGACGCATTGTCCTGCTGGAATTACCCAACTACGCCCGATTGCACAATGGACGTGAATGGATGCAGGTGATCAGACAGGATGCTTACGTACGTGTCACCTGTCAGAGTCGTATCTAGACGTATCAGGGGTCCCATATCACTCCAGCTGCACACGCCCCACACCATTACCAGTTTTAACATCCAGGGTTGATGGATTCATGAGGTTGTTTCCATACCCGTAGTCATCCATCCGCTCGATACAATTTGAAACGAGACTCGTCCGACCAGGCAACATGTTTCCAGTCATCAACAGTTCAATGTCGGTGTTGACGGGCCCAGGCGAGGCGTAAAGCTTTGTGTTGTGCAGTCATCGAGGATACACGAGTGAGCCTTCGGCTCTGAAAGCCCATATGGATGATGTGTCGTTGAATGGTTCGCAAGCTGACACTTGTTAATGGCCCAGCAGTGAAATCTGCAGCAATCTGCGGAAGATTTGGACTTCTGCCACTTTGAACAATTCTCTTCAGTCGTCGGTGGTCCCATTCTTGCAGGTTCTTTATCCGGCCGCAGAGATGTCGGAGATTTCAGGTTTTATCTGGTTCCTGATATTCACGGTACACTCGTGAAATGTTTGTACGGGAAAATCCCCACTTCATCGCTACCTCGGAGATGTCCCATCGCTAGTGCGCCGACTATAAGACCACGTTCAAACTCACTTAAATCTTGGTAATCTGCTATTGTAGCAGCAGTAACCGATCTTACAACTGCACCGGAGACTTGTCTTATATAGGCGTTGCTGACCGCAGCGCTGTATTCTGCCTGTTTACATCTCTCTGTATTTGAATAGTCATGCTTGTAATAGTTTCTTTGTTGCTTCAGTGTGTATGAGAGGCGTTCCATAAGTAATGCAACACTTCTTTTCCTCGGCCAGTATTGGTTAAAAAATGCAGAATTTGTTGTAGGACATAGCAAAATATTCCCGCTTCAGCCCCTATAGTTTCATGAAGATCCAGTATGTTGCGGCGCTATTCGTAGCCTTCCAAATGGCGTCTGTGACGGTGGTGCTTTTCAATCGGAAAACCAGAGCTTCGCAAATATTCACAGGCCCTCTCAGAATGTCTACAGAGATCTGGCAGTGATCAAAAGCACGGTGAGTCGTTGGGCGAGGCGTCTGTCGTACTCGCTACGAGGTGTACAAACCTGACCAACCTCTCGCGCTGGCCACACACACCTGTAACTCGTGCAGTGTTGGAGCGTGCGGACACTCTCACTCGAGGTGATCGACGGTTCACAATCATAGGCCTCGCTGGTCAACTGGACGTCTCTGATGGTAGTGCTGAGACACACGTCCACCAGCTGAGGTACTCAAAGGTGTGCGCCCGCTTGGTGCATCGCCGCTTAACTTAAGACCATAAAGGGCATGTGTTTGTCCCAATGAAGGATGCACTGTTGCTGGGAGGAGTATGTGGATAATGGGGAGGCTATTGATGAAGCAAGACGTTGGATCTGATGTCGACCAATTGAATGGTACCAATCCGGGCATACAGGTCCTTCCAGTAAAGTGACATAACACCATCGCACTGAACGGATATTACATTGAAAAATAGGAAATTGTAGCGAAAGGAGTCGGGAATAATATGGTGTATTGGAATCGTGAATAAAACCAACCTGCTTTCACGAACAAAAAGTGTTGCATTACTTTTTGAACGCGCCCCATATTACTATTATCGTACATTATGCCAATTAATATACTGAATATCAGTAAAATTAATAGCACATGTAGAGGAGTAATGTTTTGTAATGCATACCTCGTATTTACTTTCAGGGGAAGAAGTTAAAAGAAGATGGAAAAATGTTCGCGACACCTATACTAAAATTTTAAGAAGCTGTAAAACAGGGCAGTCTGCTGCTGACAGTAAGAAATGGGTGTGGGCTAAACAAATGGAGGCATTCCGCCCCTTTTTGACATTTGCGTTAGACTCTACTGACGAGTCTGCCCCTCGACTTGAAACGCCTTCAGTTACTGCAGACTCGAAAGACAGTGTACCTGCACTTGGACCTGTTGATCTGTATGAAGAAGGAACAAAAGATTGTGAGCTCTGTCCTTCTTCCTTGCGAAAGGAGTTAACTGTCTTTGACGGGGAAGACAGCAGGAGCGGAACGCCTGCTGCGCCGTCACAAGCAACGCCGAGAGGATCTCCCTTCCCAGAAACAAGTGGCGAAGACTGCACGCTGCATACCGCTAAGATACGAACTTCGAGGGTCTCTACAGAATCGTCCTCTTCCGCAAAAGACGTCTTACTATACGTAGAAACGAAACGGGCTACTAGAGAACCACATGAAATAGACAGCCTGTTCGCAGCATATGCCAAAACGGTGAAGACGTTTTCACCGAGAAGACAAGCCCTAGTAAAACTAAAACTTGCAAATTTAATGGCTGAACAAGAATTCCTACATTTGGACGAAACCGAGGCGATGGCAACATATAACAGTAGCGGTGGCACGCAGTCAACCTCAAATAATTATACCATGGATATGCAAGGGAATGCCCTCAACCCATGAAATCAACCCATGCTGCAACGTTAGTGCAGTGTCACTACAAATAAAAAATTGTCCACATTGTATCCCTGTTATTTAAGAAAACACTTTGTTATTTTTGTGTTATGTACAGTTAATTTGTAATTAGATAAATAAAAGATTGCTTCTATGCACATCTGGTTGCAATGTTAGTTACTGTAAATTAGTGACCAACCGTTCTTCAAGGACAATACATACACGAAAGATTGTATCCTGTTTTCCTACATTGCCTTTAATGATCTTCAAAATCTAATCGAAACATTCAGTGGTCATTCTAAAGTAAACAGACAGCCTCACTCGTGGCGAAGCTGTCAAAAATAATTTCACAAGATAACGCAAGTAACAAATAAACAGATAAATAAAGTGATCGTACCATAACGAAAGGACAACGCTCCAAAGATGTCATATGGACCACGTCATGCCAGCTAAGACGTACACTTAATAATAGAAAATCTCCGAAACGAGATCATTGTATAACTTGTATAACTACGAGTAAATAAATAAAGAGTGCAGCAAAAAAGCTGCTACTTAAACGAAACACCGTTTCTCGCCTAGACGCAGCAGCGGCATCAGCGTATGATATGCACCATACTTGTTTCTTTCGAAATACAGGGTGAGTCACCTAACATTACCGCTGGATATATTTCGTAAACCACATAAAATACTGACGAATCGATTCCACAGACCGAACGTGAGGAGAGGGGCTAGTGTAATTGGTTAATACAAACCATTAAAAAATGCACGGAAGTATGTTTTTTTAACACAAACCTACGTTTTTTTTAAATGGAACACCGTTAGTTTTGTTAGCACATCTGAACATATAAACAAATACGTAATCAGTGCCGTTTGTTGCATTGTAAAATGTTAATTATATCCGGAGATATTGTAACCTAAAGTTGACGCTTGAAACCTCCGACGTTCAGTTGCGTGTTGTAACAAACACGGGCCACGGGCGTTTCATAGGACGTGGAGGACGCATAAATTGGCCAGCCCGTTCTCCTGATCTTACAGCTCTGTACTTCTTTCTGTGGGGTACGTTAAAGGAGAATGTGTACCGTGATGTGCCTACAACCCCAGAGGGTATGAAACAACGTATTGTGGTTTCCTGCGGCGACATTACATCAGATGTACTGCGGCGTGTACGACATTCATTACGCCAGAGATTGCAATTGTGTGCAGCAAATGATGGCCACCACATTGAACATCTATTGGCCTGACATGTCTGGACACACTCTATTCCACTCCGTAATTGAAAACGGAAACCACGCGTGTACGTGTACCTCACCCCTCATGGTAATGTACATGCGCGTCAGTGAAAAAGACCAATAAAAAGGTGTTAGCATGTGGACGTAATGTGCTGTTCCAGTCTCTTCTGTACCTAATTTCCCTCACCGTTCCCTTTGGATCCCTACGTAATTCGGTGCTCTCCGATACACACGATTTCTGACAAAATTTTATGACGTGAGATGTGTTGGGATCACTCCCCCACCCTCCCCCTCATACGTGGTTTACCCTGAAGTCGGGTAAAAATACGTAAAAATGAAATTTTTGTTTGCTTTACACATAGATTAAAACGCTTTAAAGGAAGTATATACAAGCATTTTTTTAAATGAATGAAATAGTGTTTTAAACAACTGGTTTAAGTTCAGTCAATCACCGAAACTATATTGTTCCAAAGACCTTTTCAAGTCCCAAGAATCTACGACGTATGTATGCTGACTGAAGCGGGGAATGATACTTTGTACCAAAGCTGGGATTCGAATTCTTGTCTCTTGATGACTAACTGAGATGTAGAGCTCATGCGAATTTGTATTGAAGAGGAAGGCGTGGCAGGGTAGTCCACGCAGTTATGCAAAGCTGCTGTGCCAGAATGGCGTAGTGGTTAACGCATCTGCCTACTGAGCAGGAGACATGTTCGAATCCCGGCCTTGCACAAATTTTCATTCGCAGCTCCAGTCTGCATGTATGAAACTACTTTATTTTAAACATGCTAATCCTGAGTAGTACGAACAGACAAACGGTGACAGTGAAACACAAAGGCTCCCCGAAAATAGTATTAACTGTTTTGCACACCCCTAAACAGCTGGCCTTTTGTTGGTATACTAAATTTCATTGAACCTTAGCTCACTATGCATATGAAAGACAGAATTGTTTGTAGGTTCCTTTGAACCATATGATTACGTATTTATTGAATCTCTCGATTTCTGCGATCATTAAGAGAATTCCTGTCGGTAAATTTCAGCTTAGCTTCCTTTCACAGGCAAGTAAATGGTTACTTGCACGTGTGTTCTGACTTGTCGTCATTCCGTTTAACAGAGGCACTGTGAATGTTTCAGTACGGCTTACTGTTGAACACAGTATCATTGGATTTATTTCCGTTGCAGAATGTCACGACTTTCTCACTGATTGACCCGCTGTGATTCGACCGGCGCGGCAGGGATCTCCCCGAATGAAATCTGACCCTTGCGTTGCACTTGTTTCAGATCGGGGAATCCCGGGAATACACAGATGTAAAGCATTCACTGGAGCTCGTGGATGCTTTGATATTGCAGACAACCTTATAGGCGGCGCAACCACAGCTATGAGTAGTTATTAATAAACCGCTTCAGCTGAAGCGGTTTATTAATATTGTCATTCCTCCGGCTCCACTTTAAACATGATTTGGCAGTCCCCCCCCCCCCTAATCTTGAGCAGACATCCCCTTATACAATTAAGTACTAAGACATTTAATTTCCACTTCTATGGAATTTTGTAGCCTTCATCCTTTAATTTTGATAGCAATAAGCTTTTTTGTGCAATGAGCTGTTCGGAAGATGGACTAATAACTGTCGCAAAGCTACTCCCCCCCCGTCCCCCCCCATCATGTCAGACTTTAAGTGTAAGACTGGTAAGCTGAGCTGACCTAGTATTTCTTTACGAAACACGGTTTAATTTGTTACAAATGTGCCCAGTTTTATCAGTCTTGTTTTACCAATATGCAGAAAAACATTCGTCACAAGGCTTGCCAGTTTTCCAAGATTTATTTTCCAAATGTTCTTCAAATTAAAATGATTACTGAAAGAAAGCAAGAATGAAAAAATGGCTGACCTGAATTAAGGAAAGTAAGTAAACAAAAATCTAAAAAAAAGCCTTGGTCACAACACTTCCATTTAACAAAATATTCTCTGACAGAGGTAATTATGTCATACTGTTAGACGCTTACATATGTTTAGAGATACAAGAGAAAAAAAGAATAGTACACATTTAATGCAATATTCTGAGCAACTGTATGGTATATTTGTACAAAGAGGTAAAACAGTGTCTTTGTTAATAAAGTGTCCACAAGTGACCCTAATTTCATTAATGAGACTTGTTTTCTGCATTTTCAACTGTAGCACTTGTTTCTGCTAGTATACGTACTCTCAACTCTCATCAAGTTACCCCTTCAATCCACAGCAACTTTCTTCGCTTTCCAGTGGCTACAGAAAATGTTAATAAAATTTACAGAATGGTAAGTACATACTACTTATTTCAATCAACATGCCGGAGGTTAGCCAGCTTTGTAAAGTTATAAGCAGCAGAAAACAGTTTCCAAGAAATCGACAAACTCACTTGTCCATCCACAAACAAAATAGTTCTTTGACCAGCTCAGGTTACCTCACAACTTTAGCAACAGCACTGTGTGAAAACACACTGCCGCAGAGATACTCGTTGCGTGTTAATTCGAATTAAATAGGTTTTAAGAATAAAAAGCCTGGGTGCACTGTCGTCACACAGTAATCCTGAACTGTTCCTTTCTTTCATAAACAAAATAGAACAGCCAGCCTCCGTGGCCGAGCGGTTCTAGGTGCTTCAGTCAGGAGCCACGCTGCTGCTACGGTCGCAGGTTCGAATCCTGCCTCGGGCATGGATGTCTGTGATGTTCTTAGGTTAGTTAGGTTTAAGTAGTTCTAAGTTTAGGGGACTGATGACCTCACATGTTCAGTCCCATAGTGCTTAGAGCCATAGAGCCATTTGAACCAAAATAGAACATGAAAGCATGAAACTTCCTTGAGACAGAAACACACCGACGCACGCACACACACACACACACACACACACACACACTATATATATATATATATATATGTAGGGTCTGGGGACGTGTTGTGCTCGTTTGTAACAGCATTTATAATTAATAATGGTTTTTGGTCAGAGCTATTTATTTGATGTAAAATAATGCAATAGAATGTTATGGGTTCAAAGTTCTTGCCTCTGGACTTCGAGTTTGAACGCAATTTAGTTCTTCTCTTTTCTTAGTGACTGTTCTAGGGCTGTATTTCATTTTATGTATAAAAGAGCAATGTCAAAATTACGTTGAAACTTTGGCGTGCATAGGAAAATAACCCAGAGACAACAACTTTAAATGCGCAGTTTAAATCCACAACACTCAGTTACAATATTTTACATCAAATTAATAGCTGTGACCAAAACCCGCTGTTACAAATGGACACAATACTCGTATGCTCCCGCGTTCCACATTACGCAAACACTGGACGCCTGCCGTGTCATGAACATACTGGTTACAGGTTGCTACAGGAAACTTCTAAGAAAAGGAAAGAACATACATGAAACAACAAACGTAATGATTTCACAAGCCCTCAACAATTTTCCACTAACTATAATTAAAAAAATATTTTCATAAACAAGAAAATTCTAGAACCTAAGTTTAAATAAAACATACACGGAGTCAGTTAATGGCGCTGCAAGATTATTCGGCTGTTACTTTACCCGAAAAGGCAACACACTAAAGCAACGACAGTCCAATAGCAAATAATTAGTGGACGGTTGCCGTAATAAGCTAATGGGCAAATGATTGCAAATTTAAGGTTGTTAGACAAGAGTGTATCTTCAGTAAACGCGGCCCTCTTAAGGTAGCTCAGTAAAATGGAAATCACACAAAAGCTTTAAAAGGAACTTTGTTCTCATATGAAAATAAAACACCCGTAAAAAAAATTACCACACTGACATGCCAACTTCACATAAGGCTAATACAGCTCTGTGCTGTTAGGAGCGGGGCAAACCACACTAAACAGTTAAAGCACGGGCAGTGAACTAAGCTATGCAGACTTGCTCACCCGTATCACCCGGAAACAAAACTTAATTTCGTTCAACCACAGAGAATAAGGGGACTGATGATCATAGATGTTAAGTCCCTTAGTGCTCAGAGCCATTTGAACCACAGAGAATAACTTTCCATAAGCGCACAATGCCTTCCCAATGTGCCACAACCGACGGCGCTTAGCACTGATCGTATTCCACTTCAGTGTACCACCAAACGCAGCCGCCCAGTACTGGCAGAACGGCCTGCTCGACCCGCTGCAACGAGGAACTTGGTTCACGCCGAGCGCCGTCTCTCCATGTACGTAAGCCCGTAGACAACGGTTTAATAACACGTTACGACATAGCTCGGCCTCCACCGCTGCCTACAAGTTTTAGAGTATTCTTCGGCTCCACATCATCTAGTCCCTGCCGTAAAGTCAGCTTCGAGAAGGCGCTGCAATCCGCTGGACCCAGAGGTTTGGCTGTTTGCTGATGATGCTGTGGTGTACGGGAAGGTGTCGCCGTTGAGTGACTGTAGGAGGATACAAGATGACTTGGACAGGATTTGTGATTGGTGTAAAGAATGGCAACTAACTCTAAATATAGATAAATGTGAATTAATAGCCGGCCGAAGTGGCCGTGCGGTTCTAGGCGATGCAGTCTGGAACCGCGAGACCGCTACGGTCGCAGGTTCGAACCCTGTCTCGGACATGGATGTGTGTGATGTCCTTAGGTTAGTTAGGTTTAAGTAGTTCTAAGTTCTAGGGGACTGATGACCTCAGTAGTTAAGTCCCATAGTGCTCAGCGCCATTTGAACCATTTTTGTAAATTAATGCAGATGAATAGGAAAAAGAATCCCTTAATGTTTGAATACTCCATTAGAACTGTAGCGCTTGACACAGTCACGTCGATTAAATATTTGGGCGTAACATTGCAGAGAGATATAAAGTGGGACAAGTATGTAATGGCAGTTGTGGGGAAGGCGGTTAGTTGTCTTCGATTCATTGGCAGAATTTTGGGAAGATGTGGTTCATCCGTAAAGGAGACCGCTTATAAAACACTAATACGACCTATTCTTCAGTACTGCTCGAGCGTTTGGGATCCCTATCAGGTCGGATTGAGGGAGGACATAGAAGCAATTCAGAGGCGGGCTGATAGTTTTGTTACTGGTAGGGAGTCTCTGGAGGAAAGGAGGCGTTCTTTTCGTGAATCACTACTGAGGAAATTTAGAGAACCAGCATTTGAAGCTCACTGCAGTACAATTTTACTGAGCCAACTTATATTTCGCGGAAAGACCACAAAGATAAGAGAGATTAGGACTCGTACAGAGGCAAATAGGTAGTCATTTTTCCCTCGGTCTGTTTGGGAGTGGAACAGGGAGAGAAGATGCTAGTTGTGGTGCGAGGTACCCTCCACCACGCACCGTATGGAGGATTACGGAAGTATGTATGAAGATGTATATGTAGATGTAGATATAGGTGTACAGATTCTCCTTCCAGCCTGCCTGTTCCTATCTCTGCCGCAGCCATTAAAGCAGCTCAATCTGTCACAGCGGAGACGCAAGAGTACATATGAGTGACGGAGGGCCAAAGTGAAGTCAAAAAATTTTAGTTTTTGAGTCATATCACTTCGTAGCTCGCCCGGCTAGCCGATCGGTCTAACTCACGGCTTTCCGGGCGGGAAGGACCACCTGGTCCCCGGCACGAATCCGCCCGGCGGACTGGTGTCGAGGTCCGGTGTGCCGGCCAGCCTGTGGATGGTTTTTAGGCGGTTTTCCATCTGCCTCGGCGAATGCGGGATGGTTACCCTTATTCCGCCTCAGCTACACTATGTCGGCGATTGCTGCGCAAACAAGTTCTCCACGTACGCGTACACCACCATTACTCTAACACGCAAACATTGGGGTTACACTCGTCTGGTGTGAGACGTTCCCTGGGGGGGGGGGGGGGGGGGGGGGGGTCCACTGGGGGCCGAACCGCACAATAACCCTGGGTTCGGTGTGGGGCAGCGGAGGGGTGAAGTGGACTGCGGTAGTCGTCGTGAGGTTGTGGACCACTGCGGCTGCGGCGGGAACGGAGCCTCTCCGTCGTTTCTAGGCTCAAGGTTAACATAGAATACAATACAAATGTCACTTCGTTCGCTCAAAATGCACAGAAGTTTGCTGTGGAGAAGTGGTGCAACGGTAACTTCCACTGAAGCCACATGAGAGCTCCAAATGCATTCCTCCTCTCACGCCAGAGCGAAGTGCGTTCGTGGGAGTGATGGTACAACACCAAGCGCCAAGGGCGCGTTCTCTTGCTGTTGTGTTTTCTTTTGTGTGTTCTATTAAATTATAAAGTGAAAAAGGCATTGTAATCGTGCTAGTAAGTATTAGCATTGTCTTCTTTCTTTAGATTTTAATGTCCAGATGTTATTAAACAAGAAATTGTCTTTATAAGCGACGTTTGTATTCCATGCTGAAGTCTAGGTTGTAGCTTACATGAACCAAGCAGTCCCACATTAAATACATAAACAATAAAACTCATCTCTCTCAATAATTGTGTGCGACCTGTCATCGAGGCGGAAAGGGAATGACATGGCGACACTTCTATGGTGTACAATGCTTTCTTCAACCAACTGACAACTGCAAGTTCGGGTCAGGAATCTGCACCTGGACATGTTGGTCCTTTGGCAGAGGAAGATGATGGCGACGGTGAAATGGAGTAAACAGAAACACTCCATTATAAAGCCTCTTGAAATATCAGCGGGACAAGAATTACATTTTAAGAAATCTCGACATTTAGAAACAACAATTATTTCTAATCCGTAGACGAAAGCACTGCTGAACTGTTAGACAGACTCAGTAGGTAGCATTCTGGTAACAAACAACAATAATGCAATTATTTTAACTCAGTTTGTGAGAAAAAGTGCGTAATGGGAACAATAAGTGCAGACTCATATTTGCTGTATCACATTATGTTTATGACCGCCCCCGCTAGCAGAGTGGTCAGCGCGACAGAATGTCAATCCTAAGGACCCGGTTTTGGTTCCCGGCAGGGTCGGAGACTTTTTACCGCTCAGAGACTGGGTGTTGCGTTGTTGTTGTTGTGTACTGTACGAGCGCGTACGGACGTGTCTCGCGCGCGCCCCCGCAACTACGGTCTTTTTGTCGGTTCTATCGGGAACAATCACGCCAGTGAACGAAAAAACAGTGATCAGTGATGGATAATAGTGAAGTGAAGCAGTCCTACAAAATTTTCTCGTGTTTAGACTAGAGAAATAGTGCATTAGTGACTTCGCGGGCACATTTACAGCATGTCGGACCTCATCAAAGGTATTTCACTACAACTAACATCCAGAAACACTACTAATACGATTAGGAACGCTTGACATTACTAACATTACTAACCGCAGTGCTGTGAAAGTGTTAAAAACAATATGAAAGGAAAGTTACCGTGTGACGAATCATCAAAGTAACGTATGGTAGGATTTTTCTCCGTAATTAGACGTTAAATATCCATCAAACTCACGATAACATGTTAGAACAGTGAAAGCTAGCTTCCAAAAGTGTCCCGAATAAAAAACTGATAATAACGGACTTAGACTAAAAACGAAGACTAAAACATGGTAGCAAATCTCGCAGAAAAGACTAGCTTAATATGAAGAAAACCAGTGTGAACAATACCCATATAGTGAAGGGAAACGATCATAATTCTGAATTATAGACATATTATAGGTAAAAGTCATAAACTGTCGATAGCGAAGAAAATTGATTACGAGTAACGTAAAGCGATATGCCGAGCGACGGAACGCAAAGTCCCGAGAGTAGGTCGCAGTGCGGCAGCTGACACGCACTACGCGTGAGTTTCGCAAGTAGGCCAAACTGCGCTGGCCACAGCGAACCTGTGTGGCTAAGCACGACCCGTGTTTCCGCGCCCAGCCGCGGGAGTCGGCAGCTTACGCGAGCTCACAGTCCCCACCTGGTCCCGCGAACCACGTGGCCGGCTGACGTGCGGAGCTGACCGCGGCGCTCGGTGTCGATCGGACATCGCCGGCGAAGCCACCCAGCCCACATTCGGCCTCGCTCTGTGACGTGTCACAATGTGGTGCCGCACACGCAATACACACCAAATAAAGGTCACTCTTTAATAACTATAACACAGATCCGCAATCCTGGATCGAGCACGCCAACTAAGTGGTGCTAACACCACCCTCAAGTCCACGAAAGGGACCCTTAGTAGAGCGCAGAGCAGCACCAGTTGCAAAGTATCCCCTATAGGCATGGCGTCTGGTGCCCACGAATATGCCGTCATGTCACCGAGCCAGAAGATCGCTGCAATTGACGAGCTATTAAATGACATTGCGGCGGAATTAAAGGCCAAACACGTATCGAGTAGTGTACTGAATACGATAAGGAATAAAATATTCCCTTTGGCTTTCAAACTCACGTCAGCAGAAGCAAAGGTCGAGCTGCTGCAAGAGCAGAACAAAGATCTACTGCGCGAACTTCAGCACTCAGCAGACCCAGTTAAGGACCTTAGAATTGAGTCTCTCACAGAACAGGGCAACAAGCTCGAGGAAGACAATACAAAACTCGCTGAAATAAACCAAGAGCTCAGGGACCAAATTAGGGATCTGACAGGAAAGGTTACTGAACAGGCACAGCAACAGGCCAAGACACTAACATACGCTGCGGCACTCTCCACCGCACCCAAAGAACATAAACGCATTGAGGTGGCAAAAGCCAAGCAGGCAACCACTCCCTTCATAAAGTCTACTAACAACCGAGACACGAAAACAATAAAACAAACGTTGACAAAAAACATCAACCCAAGACGAGACAACCTACACATTAAGTCAATAAGAAACACGAAGACAGCTGTGATTGTCGAAGCAGCAACACAGGAGGACTGTAGGAAAACAAATAGAAAAGACGAAAGATATTGAGAATATCGCGTGTGAGGGGCCCAGAAAGCGGCAACCTTTGGTGATAGTCTATCGAGTGACAGACACTATCTCGGGTAGAGAATTTCTTGAGTGTTTATACGACCAAAATCTCAGTGACGATTTCACAATAGACGAATTCGACAAAGACGTGAAAATCAGACTCCGCACAGTGCCCAAAGGAAAGGGATACAACCACCAAGTGTTGGAAGTCACCAAAAAAGAAAGGGTGTACATAGACTTCCAATCCCTGTCTGTCAAAGACTTTACGTCAGTGAGCCAGTGTTACAACTGTTGTGGCCTTGGCCATACAACCAAAGCCTGCGCAGACACAGGTACGACCTGTTCAAGGTGTGGCAAAAAGGGCCACAAACGCGCGGACTGCCGAGCATCAGAGCCCATCGATTGCATCCCGTGCAGGAACAGAAACCGAATTTGCAATAAGAGCAGGCGTGGCGTCTGCCAGACCTACAAATAGCTGCTCGATAGACTAACTGACAGTACTGACTATGGCAACTGAACACCCCCCTGAGTCAAACAACATGCTCCATAAATCAACGCCTGAAAAAATAAGATCATACAAGTCACCATCCACCAGGCACAGAAACCATCTACGTGCAATACTCTGGCGTAAGAGGCAAAAACTATTACCTGACGACTACCCCAACAATGGTCACATTCCAGGCTTGATACACAATACTAACCTGGAGGACAGCCATCATGCAATCACTGAATACATAGACGACCTAACACTCACAGGACAAATGTCACCAGAAGCCGCCAAACTAGTCAAAAGACAAATAATGCACTGGATGACATTCCAGACGCCCCTTATGAACAGGATAGACGAACTCGAAGACGAACTACTGAGAATAGACATGATAACCCCAATCCTGATACCGACAGACCAGAAAACCATACCACACATGACCAACCAAAGCAACTGCACAAAACAGCGTTGCTAACCACTCAAGACCACCCATCCACTCCAGCACAACGACGCACATACGACACTACAAAATGCGAAGGACGCATCAAACCAATCAAATTCATACAAGGTGAGACCTTGAACCCAACGGTGCTAAACACAACCGTAACGTAAGCAAGCACAACTGGAGTCCAAACGGAAAACATGGACAAATCAGACACCTCAGACTGTAATCAAATCAAACGCAAAGTAACTCTCTCTGACTCACTGACAGAGGAAGAAGACGACGTCTATTATTGCCCTTACGCCAGAGATTGTAGTGTTCATAACAATGATATTCGAAACCGTAATACCGACCTTGAACAGGCCACAGCGCCGGCAGACACCACGAATGCCACACAAAAAGCTGCAGCAACAACCGCAACAAAAGTCTGCGGAGGGTCTGGCAACAGAGGCGACAGTGCGCATAACATACCAAAAGCTGTTATGTCTGTCACAGGTAGCGTAGATGAGCAGTCAAGTGGGAACCAAATCACGTCAAAGCAATGCAGAATGGAGGCACAAATAACCAACACATCTGATACACATCAAGACTGCACAAACGAAACACACACAAGAAACAAACGAATCATCACAGCCTTTAGGAAACTAAAACCGCATAGAAAAACCAAACAGCCTAAGAGAGTCAAGAAAGTGAAAGCGTGTGACAACCAATCGCGGCAGTCGCAGGCTGCCTCAAAACCGAGTGATACGAAAGTGCATACCCCTGATGATACCAACACCTTCGCAGCCCCCCAACCAACAACCTCAATGCCGACGCCCAAGGAAACCCCCACAACAACCAACGAGGAAGCCAATCCAGCGCCCCCCGCAGAGGTGCACAGCAACGCCACTACACCATCACGACACGTCACGGCTGCAGAGACGCCAACACACGCCATCGACACCGATGGTTTTAGTTACGACAAGCTAGATATAAATGTAAAATTAAGTAGGCTAGAAAAAAGAGGCATCTTAGAGACGGCACAGCGGATGCTCATCCGCACCCTACATCCGTACGGCCAATCTGTTTGTTTCCGTACATCAGAGCAAACCGACAGACTGATTCTCAAAACGGAGAATATTCCAACAGATCCAGACAGCCTACTAGACCTGCTCATGCAGGTGTGCGCCCGCAGGGAGGAACCATTCGATATGGACAAGCTTTACAAGGATCACGTAAGGGCTCATGGGAGAACATACTTCGACTACAGTCAAACTGGCAGCAAGTGCTACGCCACCGTTAAACACCCAAACTGCTAATAGCACGACTTCATGCTATGCGGAGTATACTTGTAAATTCGGAGCTCCCACGGGTCCTACGTGAACTAAAAAGTGACATTCTGTGCATACAGGAGCCCTACACTAGACAAGGGCATATCCCCAACTTTCATCCAAGTGCGGTGACAGTTGCGGAGGGGACAGGCTGCATGGCATCTGTCATAATCCTAAACAAAGAAATACATCCAGTCAAAATTACAGAACTCTGTTCCGAGCACCTAGTTACAGTTGAAGTCACACACAAGGGGGTTACTTGGATCATCGCGTCGCTGTACGCCCAATTCTGTCATTGCATCAAACCATACGCAGACCTCATCAGAGATGTTGCGCAATACGCTGGCAACAAAAAACTTCTCATCTGTGCAGACATAAATGCCAGATCAACCCTGTGGCATTCAGACAGAACTGACGACAGAGGTAGAATAATAAATGACATCATCCAAGAAAACAGACTACACGTACTCAACAAGGAAGGACATCACCCGACTCACATCGGACACAACGGTCATTCATCAAACATAGACATCACCCTCGTTAATAATGCCGCCATCAACCACGTACGAGACTGGACCGTACGTGACCAGATCACTGCTAGCGACCACAACATCATCACACTAACCTTAAGTTGTACACCAAACGTCAACACAGAAACCCTACCAAAAAGACTATTACTTGACAAAACAGACTGGGAAAGGGTCAGACAAAAAATACATGAGCACATACCGCAAGACATCACCGGCAGTGTTGATTACAGAGCACACATGCTGACAGATATCATCACACACACACAGAACACCTGCATACCCACACAAAGAATGACAAAACACCAAAGTATTCCCTGGACTACACAATTAACACGACTCAAACAAGACTCAAAACGTAAACGTAAACTTTACCAACGAGCAATTTCAGATAGAGAAAGACAATTACGACTACACGACTACCGGCTTGCCAAGGATAAATATAAACTTGAGCTGAATAAGACCAGGAAAGACCATTGGAACAGCCATGTAGCAGCAAAAACACAACTAAACATTTGGGGGGAACCATACAAAATCGTGACAGAGAAAATTAAGAGCCCACTGGTTCTGGGAACGCTGCGACAGGAGGATGGTGAGATGACTAAGGGCTGGAGACGCATAGCGGAGTTCCTGCTGAGCAAACTCCTGCCCGACGACATCGCAGACACAGACACACCACAACATGCAGCACTGAGACGCGAAGTAGACACAGTATACACCACACCAACCGCCACCTGTCCATTTGCGCAGGAAGAAGTGGCGACAGCGATCTCAGAGCTCAAAAATAAAAAGGCGCCTGGCCCGGATAGTATCCACTCTGAGGTACTGAAACAAATTGCACCGCAGATCACCCCGTTTGTCACAACGTTGTTAAACGATGCATTAAGGCTGGGTCGTGCGCCTGCATTGTGGAAGACCTCGAATGCGGTTATCATAAAAAAGGCTCCAGACAAAGACCCATCAGACCCCAAGTCATACAGACCAATTTGCCTTATCAATACACTCGGTAAAGTACAAGAAAAACTACTCTGCAAAAGATGTAAGTAGGCTGTTTATGTTTTCTTTATGTAAGTAGGCTGTTTAGGTTCTTATATTGGTAACGCCGCCGCCACGTAGCGCTCTCTGTATGAAAATGAAATCACTGGCTGTGCTGTGTGCAGTCTGTGGCTAGTTTGCATTGTTGTCTGCCATTGTAGAGGGGCAGCTGAATGTTAACAGCGCGTAGCGTTGCGCAGTTGGAGGTGAGCCGCCAGCAGTGGTGGATGTGGGGAGAGAGATGGCGGAGTTTTGTAATTTGTCATGAACTGCTATATATATTATGACCTTTGATGATACTAAGGTAAATACATTGTTTGTTCTCTATTAATATCTTTCATTTGCTAACTATCCCTATCAGTAGTTAGTGCCTTCCATAGTTTGAGTCTTTTATTTAGCTGGCAGTAGTGGCGCTCGCTGTATTGCTGTAGCTTGAGCAGCGAAGATTTTTGTGAGGTAAGTGATTTGTGAAAGGTATAGTTTAATGTTAGTCAGGGCCATTCTTTTATAGGGAATTTTGAAAGTCAGATTGCGTTGCGCTAACAAAATATTGTGTGTCAGTTTAAGCACAGTCATGTATAATTGTTCAAAGGGGACGTTTCATATGGTGACCCTGCCAGGATACCTCACTGGAATCTTCTGATTTTTTCTTGTAGTTTGTGTATTTAGTGTAGCTTTTGTTTATTGCTAGTGCGTAATTATAGAGAGAATTTCCTTTGTAGTTGTAGTTTTTCATTGTTGTACAGTATAACAGTTGTGGCATGCATGTAGATTTGCAGCAAGTTTTTGGCAGCTGCGCTTGCAATTAACTAAATATTATTTTCAGTGCTATGTTAATGTGTTCTCATATTTTTGCTCTTCAAATTGTGCTTTTCTGTGTTATCGTGTGAAATATTGTGACAATTATGGCGTGTGAAAAACGTAACACTAGGCTCCAAACTAAACTGAGAAATAATAGTGACGACGAGCGTAGCTTATCAGCGCCGCAGAGTAATGAATTTTCTAATGTTCAAAGTAGTAATTTGGTAACTGTGCACAGGGAAATGGAGCGGGTGTCAAACAATGGCGTGGACAGTGAAACAATTAGTGAAGAGGGAAGCATTATCGATCGATCGGTCGGCAATAGCTCGCCTCAGGAAGCCGAAATGACACGACACGATCTCGCAAATACTGTAGATTCAGGTTTTGGATCCTCACCATATTCTCAAATAAGTCAAGACACATTTTCTGCTTGTCAAAATGTGAATGTTTCCGGTGTAAATTCACTGCCGAAAAGCACTGAGGAACATGTTCCAGACACCAATGCATTGTTATTACAATTAATACAACAAATGGGACAAACACAGCAAAAGCTTCAAAAGTTAGACACAGTGGAACAAAATCTTAAAAAGTTAGACACAATGGAACAACACCAGAGACAAACACAGCAACAGTTAGACACAATGGAACAACACCAGAGACAAACACAGCAACAGTTAGACACAATGGAACAACACCTGAGACAAACACAGCAAAATTTAGACACAATGGAACAAAATCTTCAAAAGTTAGACACCACACTTGAACAAACACGTGAAGATTTAACTACTGAGTTACATAACATTGAATCGAAATGTCAAAAAGTCTGTAATGACGTAAAAACACAAATTTGTGAGCATTTTCAACCTATTTTTTCGCGGCATGAAAATGCATTACAGAATCACGAAGCAGCCATAAAAGAACTGCAAACCATTGTTCATGAAAATCATGAGACCTTGTGGGCTAAAATTGACTCAGTTGCATCTACCGATTCGGTTAAGCAACTTGCAAAAACTCAGGAAAACTTAAAGGACACAGTAGATTCGATTTCAACACAAATGGACACTCTGAAACTTGGTTCAGAAAAACACACTGAGGAAATGTGTTCACTATCGGAGAAAGTAGCCGAACTTTCGGATCAGGTTACTAACTTATCTACAAAGGTAGATGATGATCTGAATGACACAAGACCTGTAGCCTTCACTGACACAGAAGAGTATGAACAAATTAGAAAATTCAAACAGAATCAAAATCAAATCAATAGACAGTACAAAAGAGAAATCCGGGAAGTACAAGATCAGCTGACACAGGTAATACAAGAATTACGTATTTCAGAGGATACTCGCGCCCCAATACGGGAAGAGGGACACAGAAATACGGAACAGCCACAAAATAATAACACAGGGCATTTCGGAAGTTATGAAAGAAATTGGCAATGTGCACCGAATTTTGAGATGGAACGGCCGACACGACCTAACAATGACCGATATGCGACTCGCCGACATGATGATTTTGACTATAAGCTGTTCATTACTACACGTAAATTCAAAACATTTAAGAATTCTGGCCACGACATTCATCGACAAGCATGGCTCCATCAATTCTCGCATTGTTTTCCTCCCAACTGGTCGTCAGAACACAGATTAGAGTTTATGTGTGGCTACTTGGAGAATGAACCAGCTGTAAGAATGCGATCGGTAATTCACGATTGCCACAGTGAAGGAGAGTTTTACCATGCCTTCCTCTCAGCATATTGGGCTCAAGCCACACAAGACAGGGTAAAACATAGCATCATAATGATGAAACGTTTCGAACAATCTGAATTTTCCAGTCTTATGAAATATTTTGAAGACATGTTGCATAAGAATCAGTATCTTTCAAACCCATACAGCCCCTCAGAACTCATCCGCATTTGCTTAATCAAATTGCCTGAACATTTACGACATATTATTTTGGCAGGACGTTGCAAAGACGACATTGAAGCTTTTCAGGGACTCCTACAAGAATTAGAAATTGACACAGACAGTCGCCGGATGCGAAAACAGGAAAACAATCACTACAGGTCACATACGTCACAATTCCGTGATGACAGAAACAATAACTGGACACGAAAAGGCTATTCGTACAACGCAAATCGTGACCAAAACAGACACCACCCATATGACAACCGCTGGCATAGTAATAATAGTTACAGAGAAAGATCGCATTTCCGTGGTAATGACTATCACAGAGACAATAAGAGAAACAGACAATATGGGAACCAAAATAAATACTATCAAGGGAGACAGAATAACTTCAGACGCAACAGTTCGGCGCACAGTTACGATTCAGGGAGAAACTCTCCACCACGTGACGGACGAGGAAGAAACTACGGAACCTACCAACATGACGACAGACGATGTGATCGTAACGACAGACCTGAATTGAATCAGAACTGGCGGGATTTAAACAGGGCAGGGCCCTCTCGTCACGGTGAATTTGTAGAAGTTAGGTCTCCTAATCCCAATAACGGCGCGCGCCAACAAAGAGACAGACAATGACTCGCACAGCAGGCAGCCGCGTGCGCCCGCTGGCTCCGAGAAAAATAACATAAGACTCTAGCCTTGAGAAAAATTTTAGCATTCTTTACCGATGCATACAACATGATAATTGCTTTGAAGTTGAAACCCTGTGTACTAGGAAGAGTAAAGGTTTACACCACATTTCACATGTGAAACCATTTATTGAAAGATAATCTGCTTTTTAACTTTGTCTTTGCCATAAAACGTTTCACTTCACGTTACTAGTACCCTTTAGAAACTGTTATCATGTAACTATGTTTTGAAGCTTACTATCCAGTCTAGAACCTAGGGTACATATTTAGACAGTAATTACCACTGCATTGTGATAGTGAACAGACGACACAGTGTTGTTATTTGTACATTCTTGCTTGTTAGTTGCACGATTATGTAACGTCTATAAGGCTTACATACTTAGGACATATACTGGTACTGCTAATGAGATTTTAATGCAACATTTTGGTTTGCTTGAAAATACATTCTGGGTTTAAAGTACTTTCTGTGAGATACCAGACGACACAGTGGTTAGTTTATGTGACAACTACACGATTTTATCACGACGCTACTAATGAGTAACAATTTACAATGTTGCTTTTGCAGTGTTTCTGTTTTATATCTGCACAGTTTTTCTGCATTATTCTGGAAAGTAAAACATGTTTTAGTAGTACTTTTGTGGTATAGCTACAATGAGACTGCCTTTTCCGTAGCACGATAATACGTTACAGCACAGTACTTTCCTCATCACGGCAATAAGCGTAATAACTAAGACATTTATACGCAAAGCATTTCACTTTTGTGTATTATGAGGTAAGTACATTGACTTCTGCAGAACTTAGCTTTCGGAGGACGATAACTACGAGACTTCCACACAGATTATGTTGCAACAAGACGCACATTTAGCGCTACAGTACACGTATTTGAGTGATTAATTTTGTACTTAAAACATTTATTTTTAAAGATTTTTGAATTACAAAGAAAGTTTTCTGTGATACATTTCATTCCATTGCTGTAATCTGTAACACCTGAGGGTATAATTACATTAATCCTCAGGGGGGTACATGCTTACTTTGTGTACCATGTGTGTGGCAACCACAAGGAACCCTAGCTAATATGGTATTTGCTTATACAACTTTACACATCGGTACCATATTTCTCTAACACACAAATTACACAGCTATCTGATCATTTAACTGAGAGATAAACATTTTTTTACTACATCAGTGACAGATATTTACGCAATTACACAGTTGGATAACTTCACACTTATGAAACTGTATTTTGTCAGTACTCTGTAAACTGTTCATATTTTTTCGGAACCATTGTGATACTATGAGAGCTTTGAATGATGTATTTGGTATGGGATCACGATTTTTAAAGTACGTTTGAGGTAGATGACACTATTGAAATGAGCAGAGAATTTTTTTAGGTTTTGAAATTATTGGAGGAAGCTACGACGATTTTGAGATTGGACTGAGGTGTTATGATGTTATTTTTACGACGACGATGTGTATTATGCTGTTGAGGTGTGTTTATGATCAATAAGCTGATGCTGTATGAGGAATTTGATTATGCTATGTATTTATTATGATGAAATGTTGAAGTGTCGTCGCAAGATTGACGTGTCGATGAATATATATATGTGTAATAAGGTAAGGAGTAATGAATAGTGATTAGGGACTCTGACTTATGGAAAAGGATGTTGGAAACCAAGAATCATACTTTAGAATTATGAAATGTGTGTACATGTGTGAATCATGTGTGAATGTATCACAATGCCACTGAAAATTTTTTTGGACACTGTTATATTCATAGGATTTTGTTTCTACACATTTGGAACGTAAATTCTCGACCTGTGAAATTTTGTATATATGACTGTCACTGTAGCGGAAACTGCTGTCGTAAAAATTTCCGTAAGAAAGTTAAGTGACCACCTGCACGTAATGCGTCGCGGGCACCCACCTGGGCGACAGCCGCCCGAAAAAAAAGCCATTAGCCTTTCAGTGGCACAGGTAAAAAAAAAAAAAAAAAAAACAAAAGGGGGGGCCATTATACTCGCTATTGACATTTCCTTGTCGAAACCATACTGTGGAGCTCGTAATTTATGATATTTACTGAAATGCTTATGAATTGATGGGAAATATTCTTACATCTGCAAACCTGATAATGACAAGTGTCTTTCTACGAGAGTTGAGAGCTACTGACTTACGAAATGCCACATGACTATTGAATGATGTTTTTATGCTTTGGTTTGCGTAATTGCTTATTTCATTTGACATCTGTTTTTCAGCTGTGTTGCAGCATTGGTTTCATAAAATAAAATTAAATGCATTTGCTAATGTGAACACTTTCTGTCAACAGATCTATTAAATAATAATTTTGTGATCCACATTCTTCAAAAAGGAGCACTTGGAAAGGAAAGAACAATAAGAAGGGACTAGTAACAGTAACTGCCTACATAATATTCTTTTCAAGTACATGGTAATATTTCTTTTACAATAAGTTGTTGTGGTGCACCACTTTAATTTACATAGACATTAAGATGTGAATATACACTTCCCTTATCTGCATTGTTGTTTTTACTGTAATATTTTTTCTGCTTGAGCTTTGTCATGTATAGATATAAGTTTTATATTTTTTATATTTGCTGCTGCTGTTTGCCAGGCATAGTGCTACTGAATTTTAAATTGTGTTACTCTGTTAAGCTAGTTTTACTACTGACTTATTTTTCTTGCTACTGTACATTGGCTCATATTAGTTGTAATGTTGCATTGCTTGGTAATTTATATTTACTGTAGCTTGCTTTGCAATTTTCCATTTTTTTTGCATTGCTGTTTGTGTTAATTTGTTATGTGCTGCTGCATTGCCTCGTCCCTTAGTTTAGTATCTGAGCTCAGTAGATTTAAGTTAGCTTAAGAGGAGACTATATAAGAAACTAACTATTATAAATTTATAAGAAATGCATTGAGAAGCTATCAGAAAATGGTCTGGCAAAATAAAAAGGATACTGTACAGTGGAGAAAAACTATTATTGACAGAGGATGTGAACAGAATACAGAAAGCAGAGAGAAAAACTATTTTTGACAGAGGATGTGAACAAAATACAGAAGGCAGGCTTAGATAGGACTTTTGGGAATAATGATGAATGAAGGGAGATCTCCAAGAAGCAAAGAAAGTTTTGTTTGCAAAATACTGCAATGAAACAAACCCTGTCCTTTCCTTTTGTGTTATCCCACTATGTGTTTGGGTACCCTTGTGTATATATGTTCTTCCTGTCTTTATATGTTTACCTCATCAGACTTTTGTTGTAGAATTTTTCTCATACTCAGCTACATGAACTATGATGAGGATTACTGTTATCCTCAAATATAATTTGGATTAATAATATGTTATTTACTTTGTAAAGATGTTAGACATTATTAATTCTGTTTTGTTTTAATGCTCATGTGTAAAGTTGATGTTTCAAAAGTTATTCTGATCTTTTATGTATTTACTTATGTCATAATTCCTGTAACACTGATGTATATGTTTATTTCTATTCTTTTGTAAAGCCCCTATTACTACAAATGTTATCTGTATTATTATGTTTTTAATGATGTGTTTTGTACCTTTGTTATTGTATTCTTATGTTATAAAATTGTAATTGTCACCAGTCCATGATATTATTAACTTGTTAGTTACATTTCACTGCACACGTTTCTGTTGGTCATAGTATATGGACAATATGTGAGAAGTAGGAACTGATAGTGTTTGCACGTGTGTTAATGATTCAGCAAGGGACTGGATAACAGCATTGCTGGTTCTAAGGACAATTTCAAAAACTTTGTGAGTGCACAAGTGGTGGTTTATGGACTTGCTATATTGTCCGCAAGACTCTTCAGTGGTGATTGTGCACCTGCACAGTCACAACAGATGGCTGCTGGCCATCTCTTCAAGGACTACAGTGGGTCTACATCTTTGATGATCCATCAATACCATTATTTCTACAAGGACTGCAGTGGGTCTGCACCTCTGGTGGCCCACCAATACCGTAATCTCTACCAGGACTACAGTGGGTCTGCTCTGTGATGACCTACCTACCAATATTCTTCAAACCTTCGAATGACTCTGCTGTGGGTTTGCTCTGTTGTGACCCATTACTTGTCTGCATGTCGAGAGTCAGCACTGTCTTTCCGTTGGAAGGACAACACTACTTCTTCAAGACTGCATGGAAATCCACTACTTCCGTGTGCATTTTCTTCTACTGCTCAGACTTTGAGAAAAACACTACTATTTTACCGTAATGAACGATCAGGACTGTCTTTATGGACTGTGAGAAAATTTTAGCTTTTGACCAACATTGTATCAATAAGTGTGTGCATTTTATATCTTTGTTACTGTAATTGTGAAAAATTTTTGTCAAATCTGTATTGGCCAGTGCCCAACACCATTTGTAAAAAATTTTTGTGGGGAGCATGGGGGCTATGTAAGTAGGCTGTTTATGTTTTCTTTATGTAAGTAGGCTGTTTAGGTTCTTATATTGGTAACGCCGCCGCCACGTAGCGCTCTCTGTATGAAAATGAAATCACTGGCTGTGCTGTGTGCAGTCTGTGGCTAGTTTGCATTGTTGTCTGCCATTGTAGAGGGGCAGCTGAATGTTAACAGCGCGTAGCGTTGCGCAGTTGGAGGTGAGCCGCCAGCAGTGGTGGATGTGGGGAGAGAGATGGCGGAGTTTTGTAATTTGTCATGAACTGCTGTATATATTATGACTTTTGATGATACTAAGGTAAATACATTGTTTGTTCTCTATTAATATCTTTCATTTGCTAACTATCCCTATCAGTAGTTAGTGCCTTCCATAGTTTGAGTCTTTTATTTAGCTGGCAGTAGTGGCGCTCGCTGTATTGCTGTAGCTTGAGCAGCGAAGATTTTTGTGAGGTAAGTGATTTGTGAAAGGTATAGTTTAATGTTAGTCAGGGCCATTCTTTTGTAGGGAATTTTGAAAGTCAGATTGCGTTGCGCTAACAAAATATTGTGTGTCAGTTTAAGCACAGTCATGTATAATTGTTCAAAGGGGACGTTTCAAAGACTACAAGCACACTGAACACTACAGGGACTGACACCACACCAATACGGCTTCAGGGAAGGGAAATCTATAGACGACGCAATTAACAGAGCACTCCAAATAGTACACGACACACCCTCCAAATACACACTTGCAATTATGATAGACATCTCAGGTGCCTTCGACAACCTCTGGTGGCCGGCCTTGTTCAAGAGGCTCAGACACCTGCAGGTACCGGAGTCTCTGTATAATAGTTTCATGGACTACTGCAGAGACAGAACGGTCGTTTGGCAAATGGACAACCAGAAAGTGATTAAACGAATTACAAAAGGCTGTCCACAAGGGTCGATCTGCGGCCCCATCTTCTGGGACACAGTTATAGAACCGCTCCTACAGTTACTAGAGGAGCACATCTTGACAGATGGAGCTGTCGCTTATGCTGGTGATCTACTCGTCGTAGTTTCAGCAAATAACCGTGCCCAGCTAGAAGAAAGAGCCAATGGAACACTTAGGACAATAACCCAATGGTGCACAGATAATAAATTAAAGATAGCAGGAAACAGAACAACTTATACATTGCTAAAGGGTATCCTGCGCAGGAACCCAATAGTCAAAATCGGGGACACAAACATAAAAAGACTAGCAGTCACACGCTATCTAGGAGTATACATTGATGAACGATTGAACTTCCACGAACACATGCGAATATGCACAAACAAAGCAGAAAAGATACTACACAAACTGGCTAGGCTAAATTCGGAACAATTCAGACGACCCCTGTCAGTGACACGAACATACCATTGCGCTCTCTTCGAGTCAGTACTATGCTTTGCTGCCAGTACGTGGGCTCACAGGTTAAATCTCTCAACCAACAGAACCATTGTACGTCGAGGCCAAAGAAGTGTTCTACTTCGACTAACAGGGGCATTCAACACAACATCAAATGACGCACTACGTGTCGTCATGGGAATTTTCCCCATAGATATCACCATCAGGTACCGCGCAGCAATGTACTGGCTTAGGATGGGGAGAATAGACCAGGTTCGGCAGATCACTGGTGTACCGATTGAGACAACACGCCAACTCAGAGCATGGCGAGTGGATACCTGGCAGAGCGAGTGGGCCAACAGCGATAAGGGCCGCCGTGTATACAACTTCTTCCCTGACATCCGGGAAAGACTAAAACTAAAACATATTGATCCTCGCCGCGGTATGGTACATTTCATCACAGGACATGGCCCTTATCCCACGCACCTGTACCGCGTTAGTCTGCAGCAGACTAATAGATGCACATGCGAGGAAGAAGGTTCCCCTGAACATACTGTCGTCTTCTGCGGACAACGCACGAACATAAGACACACAGTACACATAAATCGCCTGAACACACAGAACGAACTACATGCCATAATACGTGACCCGGAAAGGTGGTCTGAACTCAACAAACTAACGGACGAACGGACGAAATCTCGAAGATCCAACAAATAGAATACTTGCGCAACAGACCCTACCGAAGGCAAGTCGGTCCAAACAGACGTCACGATGCCCAGGGGGACACAGATATGATTAGCACCACGAGTGATGAAGAAGAAACAGATACAGACCAGGGCACCAACACAGATATTGAAGCGTCCAGCGCGGATGATCCATAGTGTCAACCAAGTCAAATTCAAAGAACAGAGTGGAACAACCGACAAGAGGTGCACAAGTCACACACAATCCTAAAAACAGATTGCACCTTATATATAAATAGTTAACAGCATCTCCATGTCCAATAAGAGCTTAAAGCTAGGTACCTCTTCAAGGGACCTACGCCTTCCGTTAAGAAGCAGCGCACAGTCTGTATGGAAGGATCTTAATTGTGGTCCCTCTCTTTTGACCCCAACCCGACGGATACCTATGGCAGATCGGGGAAAACCACCGTTCAGGTCGTGTTGTCGGCGGGGCCGGGAGGTGCTTGCGCCTTATGTACTCTACTAGGAGCCTTGTAGGCTCAACACAAACCGTTAGCGTCATTACCTTATTACTATTACCACAAGTATCCTTTCATTAGCAACTTTGAGCCAAGCACAAAATCAGTTTGTATTGTATATCGTAAATAGTTTAGCAGGCTGGACATGGAGGTCTTAGTCTTAGTTTCTAGCTTTAACGTACCCTAATCTCTTCTAGTTAAGTTAGTTTTTAGGATGGTAGATGTTAAAGGCATGGTGAGCAACGGCCAGCGTCTTGAGGGTCATTCCAAGACCCGGGCCGCCGCCCACAACCAGGTGGCGGGCAATACAGGGTGATTCAAAAAGAATACCACAACTTTAGGAATTTAAAACTCTGCAACGACAAAAGGCAGAGCTAAGCACTATCTGTCGGCGAATTAAGGGAGCTATAAAGTTTCATTTAGTTGTACATTTGTTCGCTTGAGGCGCCATTGACTAGGCGTCAGCGTCAGTTGATGCTAAGATGGCGACCGCTCAACAGAAAGCTTTTTGTGTTATTGAGTACGGCAGAAGTGAATCGACGACAGTTGTTCAGTGTGCATTTCGAACGAAGTATGGTGTTAAACCTCCTGATAGGTGGTGTATTAAACGTTGGTATAAACAGTTTGCAGAGAATGGGTGTTTGTGCAAAGGGAAAAGTTCTGGACGGCCGAGAACGAGTGATGAAAATGTAGCATGCATCTAGCAAGCATTTGTTTGCAGCCCAGGAAAATCGACTCGCAGAGCTAGCAGAGAGCTGCAAATTCCACAATCAACTGTATGGAAAGTCCTACGAAAAAGGTTAGTTATGAAACCTTATCTACCCGAGGCGATGGATCGGCCGCCAGGCAGCCCGTGACAGAGCACTTCATCACTGGCCTCCAAGAAGCCCTGATCTTACCCCCTGCGATTTTTTCTTATGGGGGTATGTTAAGGATATGGTGTTTCGGCCACCTCTCCCAGCCACCATTGATGATTTGAAACGAGAAATAACAGCAGCTATCCAAACTGTTACGCCTGATATGCTACAGAGAGTGTGGAACGAGTTGGAGTATCGGGTTGATATTGCTCGAGTGTCTGGAGGGGGGCCATATTGAACATCTCTGAACTTGTTTTTGAGTGAAAAAAAAACCTTTTTAAATACTCTTTGTAATGATGTATAACAGAAGGTTATATTATGTTTCTTTCATTAAATACACATTTTTAAAGTTGTGGTATTCATTTTGAATCACCCTGTATTATACCTATAACTTCTCTACTCAGTTCTCTTCCTTCCTTCTTTCTAAATATTTAATTTCGTTTTGTTTATTAATATCTTACTTGATTTTGTTTTGGTTATAAGTTTTTCTAATGCTGCACAAAAAAAATATCAAATGGATCTAAACAGAGCCCGCCTCCACGTGGCGGGGCACGGGCAACGGTGTGAGTGGGGACGGGAGCCGGGGTGGTGTTACTTTCAGTCACTGCGGACCCCGGACCCAGTCACAGCAGCTAAGTGGCGACATACGACCCACCTTAAGAAATTAGACGGTGGGGCATAAAATATAAGCAGCTAGTGAAAAAAAAAAAGAAAAAAGAAAAAAGTGTGCTGATCATCATCATTTCATCCCCATCGACGCGCAAGTCGCCGAAGTGGCGTCAAATCGAAAGATTTTGCACCCGATGAACGGTCTACCCGACGGGAGACCCTAGTCACACGACATTTACATTTTATTACGTTTATGAAACTTCCTGGCACATTAAAACTGTGCACCGGACCGAGACTCGAACTCTGTTAAAAAAAAAAGGTTCAAATGGCTCTGAGCACTATGGGTCTTAACATCTATGGCCATCAGTCCCCTAGAACTTGGAACTACTTAAACCTAACTAACCTAAGGACATCACAAAACACTCAGTCATCACGAAGCAGTGAAAATCCCCGACCCCGCCGGGAATCGAACCCGGGAACCCGGACGCGGGAAGCGAGAACGCTACCGCACGACCGCGAGCTGCGGACACTCGAACTCGGGACCTTTGTATTTCGCAGCCAAGTGCTCTACCAACTGAGCTACCCAAGCACGACTCTCGACCCGTTCCCACAGCTTCTGTTCTGTTCTAGAAACATCCGCCAGGCTGTGGCTAAGCCATGTCTCCGCAATATCCTTTCTTCCAGGAGTGCTTGTCTGTAAGATTCGTAGGAGAGCTTCTGTGAAATTTGGAAGGTAGGAGACGAGGTACTGGCCGAACTAAAGCTGTGAGCACGGGTCGAGAGTCGTTCTTGGGTCGCTCAGCCGGTAGAGCACTTGCCCGCGAAAGACAAAGGTCCAGAATTCGAGTCTCGGTCCGGCACACAGTTTTAATGTCAGGAAGTTTCATATCAGCGCACACTCCGCTGTAGAGTTGAAATCTCATTCTGGAAACATTATGTTTATGTTTTATAAATAAACTGCAATTATGGAGATTAAAAGAGAGCGTATTCCTTCTCAGGTATTTAACTTCACCAAACCGTTTATATAAAGATTGGTACAACTCTTGATTTATAGTGCTTTACCTTTCACTATGAGTAAATTTCTGAGAGGGAAGGTGATATTCAAACTTTTAGGGACTATAAAAAGGAATCAAAGGCACAAATTCTAAAATGTCTGCAGTAAACGTTATTGTAATGCAAATATTTCATTTGAATACTTCATCAAATAAATCCCAAATTACTTTTTCGTATGAATATACAATAAATGAAACGCAAAACCTTTCATTTTTCCCAAGTGGCAATAAGTGAGTTAAACGACTTTGGCTTCCAGCGACACATATGTACTGAAGCACAGTGGTTAAATCAGGCCAACTTGGGTTTTCACAAGTCTGGCAAGCTTCAAGTGACCCACACAGCCTGTTGCACCTGACAACAGGTTGCAGTATCAGTCCAACGTGGCTAGCCAGGTATATGTTTGCGCCAGTATGTTCTCTACTGCTCACTTATGATAAAGGTGGGAGCAGCAAAATGATCGAACCAAACTTAAAGGAGACAGGGGAGAAATTAAGAACCGGGAGCCCAAGTCCAGTAGCGGAAAATTTATCAAATGGTTCAAATGGTTCTGAGCACAATGCGACTTAACTTCTGAGGTCATCAGTCGCCTAGAACTTAGAACTAATTTAACCTAACTAACCTAGGGACATCACACACATCCATGCCCGAGGCAGGATTCGAACCTGCGACCGTAGCAGTCGCTCGGCTCCAGACTGTAGCACCTAGAACCACACGGCCACTTCGGCCGGCGAAAATTTGTCGTGTGTTTATGGAGCAGCTTCAGATAAATCGGTGGAGGTCTCGGAATGTAAACTGTATGAAAAGTTCTAAACACTTATTCGGGAACCTCGAGAATCTTAAGACATATTTGCAAATTTGACCAGCAGTTTCCTCACTCTATAAATATTTTGAACGAGGACAAGGACTTAGTCGTTGACAAGTCTGTGGAAGCGTATGGTAAGGACTTGAGGCCGTATATCAGTATATTGACTTTCTAGATCTAGGGCAAACACTGATTCAAATAGGAAAAGAATATGGCCCAGTGGATATTAAAAACCACGTTCTAGTGGTATGCAAGGTAGTGCGAAGATATCTTAGTATGAGAGGAAAGCTGCTTCTTTCAGACATGTAGCCTACATTTTAGATTAACACGATGTGAAAAACGAACATCGTATTTGCTAAAATGCATTTGGGCTATTTAGAGTGAACTATTTTGGCCACTTAGAATGAATTCAGAAAATCTACAATACATATCCTGGAAAATCTGATTAAAATTAGTATATCTGGCGTCATAATTTGCTGGAATACGCTAAAGTCACACATACTAGACTTCGACAACCTTTCTTTTGTTGGCGTCGCTGTATAATAGATATCTCCAAGGTCTTGGATGCAAAGGATATCGACTTTTAGAGATTTTTGTGCGTACTACAGAAAACATACATCAGTTGATGTCGAAAAAAGTAAATAAGCCTGAAATACGCCGAAAAATAAAGAAAGGCAGATAAAATCCACCATTTTCTGGCCTACAGTGTCACAGAACGACTATATATTTCATATAAACTCGTCTTGTGACACCTGAGTAAAATAGACTTTTCATCAACATCCGAACCCTACTCATAACACTACAATGAAAGTGTACAGAACCAATTGCTACGTAGTGTAGCACACCAGGGAGACGAACAGCCAGGCAAGGCGCCTGTATCCCGCTTGGGTTGGGCGCACACTGAAGACCCAAAGAAACTGGTATAGCTGTGTAACATCATGTAGGATCCCCGCGAGCACGCAGTAGTGCCGCAACACGACGTGGCGTGGACTCGACTGATGTCTGAAGTACACCGTGAATCCTGCAGGGCTGTCCATAAATCCGCATGAATATGAGGGGGTGGAGACCTCTTCCGGACAGATCGTTGCAAGGCATCACAGATTTGCTCAATAACGTTCATGTCTGGGGAGTTTGGTGGCCAGCTGAAGTGTTTAAACTCGGAAGCGTGTTCCTCGATACACCGTGTAGCAATTATAGACGTGTGGAGTTGCCAATGGACTTGAATGGATGCAGGTCAGCAGAGAGGATGCTTACGTACATGTCACCTGTCAGAGTCGTATCTAGACGTATAAGGGGTCCCATACCACTTCAACTGCACACGGCCCACACCATTGCAGAGCCTCCACCAGCTCCGTCGTGGCTGTACAGTTATGAGCAGCCCTTAGAGGCTCGCCTTCACACAATCCTTTTAAATATTTAGTTACTAAAGTCTTTCTGGCCTGTTATTTATTTTATATGTGACATGTAAGTATTGTCTCTATCTTGTATTCTTAGTCAGTACTTACACTTTTTTATATAAAAATTTTTTTTCTTCCCATAGACTTGAATTTATGTTATAGACCACTTTAAATGTCTAAATTCTGATGAAGGCACTCTTAGAAGTGTTGAAACCTGTGACCGAGGGCTCATTTGTTTCCATTTTAATCCATAACAGTTACACTACTTTTCAACGTAGCCCCCGTAATTTTCCAGGCATTTCTCATAGCGCGATATACGTTTGTATATTTCTTCGTAATAGGGAATGTTGCTGCCAATTGCCCTAAGAAGTTTAGGCACCCAAAGTGAGTAAAGTATATGAAAACCCAGTTTTCCAGTAACAATCTCGTAAACTACTATTCGTGAAATTTGTTTCCACATTAGTCTCAAATCTAGGGTTTTTCTTACTCATTTCTTCAACTGCTCTAACCAGTTCATCAGAAATCACATATGGACGCCCACTTCTTTCTTCGTGATGCACTTGATCACGCCCTTCCTTACACTGTCGGACCCACCTTCTCACCACTGAAGAATTCATTGCCTTTCCCCATAAACCTCGCAGATTTTGCGATGAATGCCGCTTGGTTTAATGTTCTTAGCATTCAGGAAACGAATCACAGATCTCAATTCACACGCTTAGGGATTTTCGATCAACGATGCCATTATATACAATCACTGCGAACGACACACAAGGCTGAGAGATCTCGAAATGGTGTCATTTCGTTCTGCGGGAGTCAGAGATACTATCGCGTACTAGCGGGACTGCGATCGTGGTGTTTCTGTGGAGCATGATCGAAACGGAACTTCCTTTCCGAACTATCCTCGTATTCGTAATGTACCGATTTACTGAGACATAATTTTCTATAGCACGAGTTCATCAGTCATTTGTGTGACAGATGGACTGCAAAGACTTTAACTTCTTGGATACATTTGCAAAACTTGAAAAAATAAAAGGATACATTGCGATTGACTAAAGGAAAGCATTGAAGATTAAAATAGCCAATAGGCAGAACAGCAGTAGCGGGAGAGCGAGTCGTAGTCTAGTCTAGGGCGAAATGTGTAGCCGATCGGCCGGTCGGGGTGGCCGAGCGGTTCTAGGCGCTTCAGTCTGGAACCACGTGACCGCAACGGTCGCAGGTTCAAATCCTGCATCGGGCATGGATGTGTGTGACGTCCTTAGGTTAGTTAGGTTTAGGTAGTTCTAAGTTCTAGGGGACTGATGACCTCAGATGTCAAGTCCCATAGTGCGTAGAGCCATTTGAACCATTTCTTGTAGGCGACCGGCTGACTTATCTGAGGAGCTCTGGCTCACAGCAAGTGGTTTGCCTTTTGAAGACGCGAAATTTTAAGAATTGGAGAATAGCCAACAATGGGATATTACTGGAGGAAAGATGACTGGAATATGATTTTGACTCAAAAACTACTCAGCAACCAAAAGGCGCTTGGTCACATTGCTCTGCGTGCATTTACCGATTATTGTAGTCTGTGAATTTACATTGTTCAGTGATTTCGAGTGTTAGAAGATGCAGAGATAGAGAAGGTGTACGAGGTTATTGAAGGGGTAATACAGTATGTAAAGGGACATGAAAATCTAATGGTCATGGGGGACTGGAATGCAGATGTAGGGGAAGGTTCAAATGGCTCTGAGCACTGTGGGACTTAACAAAAGGTCGTGCGGTAGCGTTCTCCCTTCACACGGCCGGGTTCCCGGGTTCGATTCCCAGCGGTGTCAGGGATTTTCTCTGCCTCGTGATGACTGGGTGTTGTGTGATGTCCTTAGGTTAGTTAGGTTTGGATTGATGAAAGGATGAAGTACAAAAATTTTCCGGGAAACTCAAGAATAAAGAAATACAAGTCGCTGAGGAAAGAAATAAATACTAAGTGCAGGGTAGCTGAGACTTAAAAGTCTGCATGCAAAATGTGAAGAAATCGAAAAAGAAATGATTGTCGGTAGGACTGACTCAGCATACACGAAAGCCAAAACAACCTTCGCTGACGTTAAAAGCAAGGGTGACAACATTAAGAGTGCAACGGGAATTCCTCTGTTAAATGCAGAGGAGAGAGCGGATTAGGTGAAAACAAGACGTTGAAAGCCTCTATGAAGGGAAAGATTCGTCTGACGTGATAGAATAAGAAACAGGAGTCGATTTAGAAGAGATAGGGGACTCGGTATTAGAATCAGAATTTGAAAGAGCTTTCGAGGACTTACGATCAAATAAAGCAGTTGGGATAGATAACATTCCAGCAGGATTTCTAAAAACATTGGGGGAAGTGGCAACAAAACGACTGTTCACGTTAGTATGTAGAATGCATGACTCTCTCGACATACCATTTGACTTTCAGAAAAGCATCATCCAGTCAACTGAAAAACGGCAAGAGCTGACAAGTGCGTGAATTACCGCACAATCGGCTTAACAGCTCATGCACCCAAGTTGCTGACAAGAATAACATACACAAGAATGGAAAAGAAAACTGAAGATGCGCTGGATGACGATCTGTTTGGCTTTAGGAAAGGTAAAGGGACGAGAGAGGCAATTCTGACGTTACGGCTAATCATGGAAGCAACACTAAAGAAAAATCAAGACACGTTCATAGGATTTGCCGATCTGTAAGAAGCGTTCGATAGCGTAAAATGGTGCAAGATGTTCGAAATTCTGAGAAAAGTAGAGGTAAGCTTTAGGGCGAGACGGGTCACATACAATTAAGTACAACAGCCAAGAGGGAATAATAAGAGTGGACACCCAAGAACGAAGTGCTCGTATTAAAATGGGTGTAAGACAACGATGTAGTCTTTAGCTCTTACTGTTCAATCTGTACATCGAAGAAGCAATGATGGAAATAAAAGAAAGATTCAGGAGCGGAATTAAAATTCAACGTGAAAGAGTATCAGTAATATGATTCGCTGAAGACATTGCTATCCTGAGTGAAAGTGAAGAAGAATTACATGGTCTGCTTAATGGACTGAACAGCCTAATGATGGATTGAGAGTAAATCGAAGAAAGGCGAAGGTAATGAGAAATAGTAGAAATGAGAACAGCGAGAAACTTAATACCAGGATCGATGGTCACGAAGTAGATGAAGTCAAGGAATTCTGCTGTCTAGGCAGTAAAATAACCAATGACGGACGGAGAAAGTAGGACAGCAAAAGCAGACTAGAAATGGCAAAAAGGGCATTCCTAGCCAACAGAAGTCTACTAATATCAAAAATCGGCCTTAATTTGAGGAAGAAATTTCTGAGAATGTACGTTTGAAGCACAGCATTGTATGGTAGTGAAACATGGACTGTAGGAAAACCGGAACAGAAGAGAATCGAAGCGTTTTAGATGTGGTGCTACAGACGAATGTGGAAAATTAGGTGGACTGATAGCGTAAGGAATGAGGAGGTTCTGTGCAGAATCGGAGAGGAAAAGGGTACGTGGAAAACACTGATATGGAGAAGGGACAGGATGATAGACCATCTGTTAAGATATGGGGGAATGACTTCCGTGGTGCTAGAGGCAACTGTAGAAGGCAAAAACTGTAGTGTTGAAGCTGCATGGGCAGCTGTACCTGTACACGCCATCCAAGCTCTTTTTGACTCAATGCCCAGGCCCATCAAGGCCGTTATTACGGCCAGAGTTGGTTGTTATGGGTACTGATTTCTGAGGATCTATGCACCCAAATTGCGTGAAAATGTAATCACATGTCAGTTCCAGTATAATATATTTGTTCAATGAATAGCAGTTTATCATCTGCATTTCTTCTTCGTGTAGCAATTGTAATGGCCAGTAGTGTATCTTCAAACTATGTCACTGTTAGATGAATAGTTAAGGAGGTGTGACATGATAAAGACTTAGATAGGTGAAAACTGCTGCTTAAAATGAAGCTAAGTAAAACTTCAACTTCACGCCTGATGTTTAAATTTTTACTTCTTTACTGCTAACTCCACTGGCAACATACTTTGCAGACAGTGTCTGCACATATCACTAAACGTACCGGCAAAATGCTATCACTGTACGAGACATAGTTCACATGATACGATGTCATTAACATTTAGTTAAGTGGAACTACTTTTTGCTTAAAATGAAGCGCAGATCATCCAGGTATCATTCAACCAGTGTTCCACGCTGTGAGCACTTACAGACCTCAAAGAATCTTCAATTTCAAAACTTCCTAACATTTTCCTCGCTTATACGTTTTAAGTCAAATACTTAACACATTGACTCATTTGTAAAATAACAAGAAGTTCGAATTTGTTTTATATATGGGGTTCGATTCTTCAGAGCATTGGGTGTTAATTTGTAAACTCAGAAGTGAAAGTATTTCCACCAACAACTATACCTACCATTTTTGGAATCCTGTGCATCAGTCGGTAAATACGGAACGCTTGTAGGATCACATTCTTGTACGTCTGTCCGTCCGTCTGTTAAGGTCCCTTTTCTCAGGGACTCCAGTACATAAGAAAGGTAAAAGTACGGACCCGCAAAATTACAGGCCAGTATCCCTAACTTCTGCTTGCTGCAAAATCCTTGAACATATTCTCAGTCAGAATGTAGTACTTTTTCTTGAGACTGAGAAGCTTATGTGTACGAATCAGCATGATTTTAGAAAGTAGAGCCAGTGTGAAAGTCAGCCTGCCTTTTCTCACATGATACACTGGGAATTATGGATGAACGGCAACAGACCGATTCTGTATTTCTAGACTTCCGGAAAGCATTTGACACGGTGCCCCATTACAGGCTGTTAACGCAGGTACGACGATATGGAATAAGTACACAGATATGTGAGTGGCTTGAAGATTTCTCAAATAATAGGACCCATTACGTTGCCCTCGACGGCGAGCCTTCATCAGAGACAAGGGTATCTTCAGGAGTGCCCCAGGGAAGTTACAAGCCGCAGTTGTTTCCATACCCATAAATGATTTGGCTGACAGGTGAGCAATAATCTGCGGGTTTTCGCTGATGATGCCGTGGTGTATGGTAAGGTGTCGAAGTTGAGTGGCTGTAGTAAGTTACAAGACGACTTAGACCAACTTTACAGTTTGTATCATGAATGGCAGCTAGCCCTAAATGTGAAAAATGTGAGTTAATGCGGATGTGTAAGAAGATCAACCCTGTAATATTCGGATGCAGTATTACTAGTGTCCTGCTTGACTCACTTAAGTCGTTTAAATATCAGGGTATGACGTTGCAGGGCGATACGAGGTGGAAAGGGCATGTGAGAACTGTGTGGGGGGAGGCGAATGGTCGACTACGGTCTACTGGGAGAATTTTAAGAAAGAGTGGTTCACCTGTAACGGAGGCCGCTTATAGGACGCTGGTGAGACCTATTCTTGAGTACTGCTCGAGTGTTTGTGATCTGTACCAGGTCGTATTGAAGGAAAACATAAAAGCAATTCAGAGCCGCACTGCTAGATTTATTGCCGGCCAGAGTGGCCGAGCGGTTCTAGGCGCTACAGCCTGGAACCGCGCGACTGCTACGGTCGCAGGTTCGAATCCTGCCTCGGGCATGGATGTGCGTGGTGTCCTAAGGTTAGTTAGGTTTAAGTAGTTCTAAGTTCTAGGGGACTGATGACCTCGGAGGTTAAGTCCCATAGTGCTCAGAGCCATTTGAACCATTTTGCTAGATTTATTACCGGCAGGTTGGAAAAAACACGCAAGTGTTACGGAGTTGCTTCGGGAATTCAAATGGGAATCCCTGCAGGGAAGGCGACGTTGTTTACGAGAAACACTACTGAGAAAAGTTAGATAACCGGCATTTGAAGCTGACTGCTGATCGATTCTACTGCCGCCAATATACATTGCGCGTAAGGACCACGAAGATAAGATACGAGAAATTAGGGCTCGTACGGAGGCGTGCAGACAGTCGTTACTCCCTCGCTCTATTTGCGAGTGGAACAGGAGAAGAAATGACAGGCAGTGGTACAGGGTATCCTCCGCCACGGACCGTACGGTGGCTTGCGGAGTATCTGTGTAGATGTAGATATACAGGCATCACGTTGCCGTTTATGTCAAGTACTAAGGTCTACAGCCCCTTCGCAATGTAACACATTTAAGCTTCTGGGTTAACGTCGAGAAAAAACTGACCTTGCCTTAGCATATTAAAGACGGTTGTCAAATGTCAGAGTCGATTTTCTCCGGAATTTTTGCGAGTTGTACTGCATGAACTGATTTGAGGGGAAAGTATTTGAGTTCCGAACTTCAAACTGGTCCAAATGGCTCTGAGCACTATGGGACTCAACTTGGGGCATCATCAGTCCCCTAGAACTTAGAACTACTTAAACCTAACTAACCTAAGGACATCACACACATCCATGCCCGAGGCAGGATTTGAACCTGCGACCGGAGCGGTCGCGCGGTTCCAGACTGTAGCTCCTAGAGCCGCTCGGCCACCCCGGCCGGCAGTTCCGAACTTCACGTAACATAAAAACAAATAATTACAAAACTCCAATTGCCTTGAGACCCCCTTGTTAATAGTGGAGCGATCATGCGAACCCAAAATATAACAATTGTTTCGTGTATTAAAACATGCTACATCAAACATAGATCTCCTCTTAAAGAACCTTCAGAATCTCTTAAGTTCCGTGCGATTATCAATTCAGAGTTCTGGCTTGAGCCTTGTGAACTTCAGCTTGCAGTAGCATCCTTGCTGCAGTGGTAACAGCGGTTCTCGTCAGATCACCGAAATTAAGCGCTGACTAGCTTGGCTAGTACCTGGATGGGCGGCCGTCCAGGTCTCTCGAGCGCTGTTGGCTAGTGGGGTGTAGTTCTTTCGAGGTCAGTTGGGGGGCTATTTGATTTAGAAGTAGCGGCTCCGGTCACGAAAACTGACAACGGCCGGGAGAGTGGTGTACTGACTACATTCTCCTCCACATCCGCATCCAACGACACCATTTGGCCTAGGAAGACATGGCGGTCGGTCGGTACCGTAGGGTCTTTCGAGGCCTGTTCAGTCGGAGTTTTGGACGGACAGACTATGCCATCTCTGTTTGCTGACGTCTTCAAACCGCTCGCTGGACACACTCAGAGGTAAGTGCCACGTCGATTGGCTTAAAGTAGCTCAGACACACGACATTGTAGACTGCAGATCTTCGGCAACTTCTTGTAGAAATCATTGCTAGGCCGAAGAGCTCTCAAGTTACATCCACTCAGACATGCTCAATGAACTGCAACAGTATGACTGGTATACGCCACTTGTCACAGGTAAAAAGACCCATATACAGTCCAGATACATTGCATCCTTTGTTCTAGTATGAGCCAACATTACTCCTCGTATAAATGCGGGTGAGCCAGGAGTAAATGTACATGCTTTGGGGGTTACAGTAGAGTTTAAAAACTAGGCCAGGCTATCGTACACTATCATAAGCATACGTAGGCTGCGTTAGTTGTTTTAGTAGTTTTGGTCAAGTAAGGACACTCTAGCATTTCCAATATATTAAGCGTGTTGCATACCTATCGGGCGTTTCCTCAAACGGTCACTTCCTTCACATATACGATCAGTGTCTTACTCAATTCCCCTAAAAACCGGAAACTGTGAACCGTCTAAAAACTGAATGAGGAGACATAAAGGGCAGGTAACCTACGTAATATTTTTATTCTACATAGTTGTCCTTATGTCTGTTACATGTAAACAGTATTTATAGCAAAATTCTAACTCTCAATGTTTAACTCAGGTTTTACTGGAAATCTGTTGATTTGTAACTTGAAATAGAGGGATGTTGTGGTAAAAATAAAGTAAACAGTACAGAGATCATATAGAGCTAGAAATTGAAGCTTTGTGGACAAAAAGATAAAATAAAAAATACCTTAAAACAAAACTCTACCGAACACCACTTCGTCGAACTTATATAAACATGTTTCTGTTTTTTGTTGTTCACAAACAACTTTTGCATTTACCAATATTAACAGGAAACTCTTGCCTTTGATCCTGATGAAGAACGTTCCACTGAACTGAATACAAAATAACAAAACACACACACACACACACACACACACACACACACACACATATATATATATATATATATATATATATATATATATATATATATATATATATATATATAGTTTGTTTCCCTAAGAGTGTGTAAAAAGTTATCAACACATACAGGATATCCCACTGAACAATTTGAGGCACGGAACCTGGGGGCCAGAGAAGCCAATTTACGCAGAAATGAGGTTACTGCGTACTTTTTTATTTACATGAGTTACAATTAACTCAAAATACTATCACTGACGCAATGAACGTACCATTTGCACTGTATTTTACAAAATATGCTGAAACTGACGGCCATCAACCACAATACAAGCATGACATCGGCGAACAAGATTCTGAGCACTCTGACAAATATCCCTAGTGTGTTTCGAATCACATCACAGGCAGCTACAATTCTGGCAAATAATTCCTCTCGTTATATATACTGGAGTCTCATACACAAGTGATTTTAGATGATAAATCATAATGAAGGGGATTCATGTCAGGTGACCTCGCAGGCCATGGAATAGGGGCTGCTCTTCCAATCCAGCGCCGAGGTGCCTGGTCATCATTCTGTATACATAAATGATTTGGTGGACAGGGCGGGCGGCAATCTGCCGTTGTTCGCTGATGGTGCTGTGGTGTTCGGTAAGGTGTCGAAGCTGAGTAATTGTAGGAAGCCGGCCGCTGTGGCCCAGCGGTTCTAGGTGCTTCAGTCCGGCACAGCGCTGCTGCTACTGTCGCAGGTTCGAATCCCGCCTTGGGCGTGGATGTGTGTGATGTCCTTAGGTTAGTTAGGTTTAAGTAGTTCTAAGTCTAGGGGTCTGATGACCTCAGATGCTAAGTCCTATAGTGCTTAGAGCCATTTGAACCATTTTTGATTGTAGGAAGATGCAAGACGACTTAAACAAAATTTCTAGTTGGTGTGAGGAATGACAGCTAGCTCTGAAGTGGAAAATGTAAGTTAATGCGAATGAGTAGGGAGAACAAGCCTATTACGTTCGGATACAGTATTACTAGTGTCCTGCTTGACACAGTCAAGGCGTTTAATTGTCTGGTCGTAACGTTGCAAAGCGATATCAGTGGAACTACCATATGAGAATTGTGGTAGTGAAGACGAATGGTCGACTTCGGTTTATCGGGAGAATTTTAGCAAAGAGTGGTTCACCTGTAAAGGAGACCGCGTATTGGACGCTGGTGCGACCTAGTCTTGAGTACTGCTCGAGTATTTGGGATCCGTACCAGGTCGGGTTGCAGGAAGACATCGAAACAATTCCAGGGCAGGCTGCTATATTTCTTACCGGTAGGTTCGAACAACACGTAAGTGTTACGAAGATGCTTCGGAAGCTAAAATTGGAATCTCTGGAGTGAAGGCGACATGCTTTTCGAGAAATACTATTGAGATAAAACCGGCATTTGAAGCTGCGTGCCGAACGGTTCTACTGCGGCCAACATACTGGGTGATCAAAAAGTCAGTATAAATTTGAAAAATTAATAAACCACGGAATAATGAAGATAGAGAGGTAAAAATTGACACACATGCTTGGAATGACATGGGGTTTTATTAGAACCAGGTGCTCCACCCCATATCGCTAGACTCATGAAAGATCTCTTGCGCGCATCGTTTGGTCATGGTCGTGTGCTCAGCCGTCACTTTCGCCATGCTTGGCCTCCCAGGTCCCCAGACCTCAGTCCGTGCGATTATTGGTTTTGGGGTTACCTGAAGTCGCAAGTGTATCGTGTTCGACCGACATCTCTAGGGATGCTGAAAGACAACATCCGACGGCAATGCCTCACCATAACTCCGGACATGCTTTACAGTGCTGTTCACAACATTATTCCTCGACTACAGCTATTGTTGACGAATGATGGTGGACATATTGAGCATTTCCTGTAAAGATCATCATCTTTGTCTTACTTTGTTATGCTAATTATTGCTATTCTGATCAGATGAAGCACCATCTGTCGGACATTTTTCGAACTTTTGTATTTTTTTTTTTTTTTTTGGTTATAATAAAACCCCATGTCATTCCAAGCATGTGTGTCAATTTGTACCTCTCTACCTACATTATTCCGTGATTTCAGTTTCCAAAATTTATACTGACTTTTTGATCACCCGGTACATTGCGTGTAAGCATCACGAAGATAAGATACGAGAAATTAGGGCTCATATGGAGACATATAGACAATCGTCATTCCCTCACCTGATTTGCGAGTGGAACAGGAAAGAAAATGACAAGTAGTGGTACAAGGTACCCTCCGCCACGGATCGTATGGCGCACTGGGAAGTATCTATGTTAATGCAGATCTAGAAATGTTTGCGAGGTGTGCGAGTGTGTATCAGTCAGCGGGAGACGAGGAGCAAGAAAGGCGGTTGAAGGCAATGTGTGTCGTCACAGGTCGGTGGTCGGTGTCTTGACCGATTCGCTCTGAGGGAACCGTTCCAACGGAAACGACTTCGGTGATGATTAGCTGATTCCGGTGCTCCGAAAGCGCGCCTTTCTCCTGTTGTCTGGGACTACTGTGTGACGTAGACCGTCGGCGTAAGCGGGCTTTTTTGTTACTCGCTGCCCTAATGATTCTTCTCTGAGTTGTGAATTCGTGCTTTCCTGTTGCAGTGTTGTCTGCATCGCTGGTAGAAAAAAAAATGGTTCAAATGGCTCTCAGCACTATGGGACTTAACTTCTGAGGTCATCAGTTCCCTAGAACTTAGAACTACTTAAACCTAACTAACCTAAAGACATCACACACACCCATGCCCGAGGCAGGATTCGAACCTACGACCTTAGCGGTCGCGCGGTTCCCGGCTGTAGCGGCTAGAACCGCTCGGCCACTGATATTCTTGGTAGAACCTACCCACCTCTGTGTTCGCTGAGCGCACAGTGTTGCTTTCCTGAAAAGTAACTTAGTCGCGATCGCAGGATGTGACGATTGTGGTGATAGTTTTTATTGTTTGTTTTTAATAGAGTTTCTCGTCGCCAAACTATGCCCAACATCATTATTGTCACCGTCTGTGCAAGCGGTGGGAAAGCGACGGCGGTCGCATGTAGTGCTGGTGCTATCATGATCATTTATGATTAATATGCTCTTCTGATTACGTTTCGGATTCCGATCTGCCCAGTTCTATTATTATACCGGTTGCACTGCCAGAGAACTGTGAGATATTTCTGTGCTGGGACCCCTTGGGTGTTGTAAGGCGAGATTACGTACCTGATTCTTGGAGCTTGATCGGGTCTGCAGACGGTTTTGTACTGATATCTGACCGTTATATTATTAATAGAACCAGAATTTCATCCCAGAAGGGAAGTTGAAAACTACGTTTGTAGCTAGGTTACATCCATATACCTATTCTTGGTTCTCGCCAGTGTTCAAATTGCACTGTTCGTGTAATTCTTGGTTTAATACCGAGCGAGGTGGCGCTGTGGTTAGCACACTGGACTCGCACTGGGGAGGACGACGGTTCAAACCCGCGTTCGGCCATTCTATTCAGGTTTCCCGTGATTTCCCTAAATCGCTGCAGGTTAATGCCGGGATGGTTCCTTTGAAAGGGCACGTCCGATTTCCTTCTCCATCCTTCACATATTCGATGGAACCAATGATATCGCGGTTTGGTCCCCTTCCCCAAATCAACCAACCAACCTCAGAATGAGATTTTCACTCTGCAGTGGAGTGTGCGTTGTTATGAAACTTAATGGCAGATTAAAACTGTGTGCCGGACCAAGCACTTGCCGGTGAAAGGCATAGGTCCCGAGTTCGAGTCTCGGTCCAGCACACAGTTTTAATCTGCCAGGAAGTTTCAACTAACCTCAGTTCAATCTGTTAACCGCCATTTGCCGGGAGTTGTACGTACTCTATTCTGGTTGTTCAGGCAGCTATTGATTAAAAGTGTACTATCGCACTAGTCGATCTGTTGCTGTTTCTAGGCACCTTCTTGTCGCATGATGCTTACTTTACGGGCGTCCTGATGGGTCAGGTACGGTTTTTGTAGTCTATGCGTGTATTATAATTGGCCCTGTCTGGGAAGGGCGAGCGCACCTGTGGCACGATATTAATGGACAACATTTGGGGCTCACCGCTGCCGGTGCCTTGTGCGAAGCAGTTCTACGGCATAGTGGCTGCTGTTTAAGTTTTTTCTTCTCTGGTTCGCGTGGACCTTTTTTTGGCTTGGATCCCTTTGGTGCCGCGCCCTTCCTGTATCAAGTTTTCCTGGTCAGTTGGGCCACTTGCTGGCCCTTGTATTGCTTAAATTTACCAAATTTCTGAAAAGAGCCAATAAAATTTTGATTAGTAATTTAAAACTATTCTGTTAGCATGATCATTTAGATTTGTTGAAACATTGAACCCGTTACTAAATTTGTGCTAGTCGTTGTTACAGTTGACTTTTAAAAATCTTCCTTTAAATTCGTCAGCTCTCTTAAAATACCATGTAAAATTTTGGTCAGTAATTTAAAACAATTCAGTTAGCTCGAGACATTTAAATTGTTTAAATACGCCACCTGTTACTAAATTTCTGCTAGTCGTTGTTACATCTGACCTTCAAAAATTTTGCTTTCAATTTGTGAGGTCTCTTAAGGGACCATGTTACATCTTGCTTCTAAAATTTAAAATCATTACGTTACCCTGATATCAGTTTCCTATCGTTGTTAAATTGGTTAAGCGAAGATCCTCCTTTGATTTTAAAGCAGTCCGCTCGTTATTTGAAGAAGTATTGGTTTCTAAAAGATTATTTCACCACGTTTTACTGTTTTTCCAAAATTTTTTAATAAACGTGAATCACGTGGCAAATAATGAATCACGTCATAGCCTGCAGCCTGCACCTTGCATGAATTTCTGTTAATGTCGCTGGCTAGAGCTGAACATCGTCTGTCTACAACAGCTGCAAAATATATTGCAGTTGACGATGGAGTTTTTGAAGATCTTTTGTGACGAAATGTAACACATGAAAACAAGTACTATCATCAGCACTTGTCCTATTTGACGTATGTTCATGTGACGTTTCATCTTCAGAGCCACTGTCTATCCTCAAAGCATACATCTTTCCTCCTTAATCACTCTCTATGTGGCACTCTCTTTGTTTTTTAAACCAGCCTGTGTTTATATCGCTGGAACCTCTTCACGAATGTCACAAATGTGACACTGACGTAATCGCAGACATGGAACTACAATGACGGAGAAATAATCGCAGCTCCAAAAAATACTTAATGCAGAGTAATGAAATTTCAGGGACACTTATGCCTAGGTAACATATTTAACTGATTAACATTGCAAGATGACAGGTTAATGTAAGCGCTAGATAGGTCATTGCAAATGTGAAATGCTGGTACATTAATAAGAAGTGTAACCACCAGAATATTGAATGCAAGCTTGCAAGCGTACGTGCGTTGTTTTTCACAGTTACCGGATGTCACTTTGTGGGATGAAGGCCGATGCCTGTTCGTCAGTCAATACAGTGACAGTTACTGCTGTTTACGGATGGCGGTGGAATTGTCGACTGATGACGTCCCATATGTACCCGATCGGAGACAGATCTGGAGATCGAGGAGACCAAGGCAACATATAGACACACTGTAGAGCATGTTGTGTTACAACAGCTGTACGTGGACGAGCGTTATCCTGTTGGAAAATTTAGAAATTTGTGGTAAGGACTATGGGATCAAACTGCTGAGGTCATTGGTTCAAAGGCTTAGACCCTAATCAATCTAACTTACGGGTAAGGATAATACATACACACATGCCCGAGGGAGACCTCGATCCTCCAACGGCGGAAGCCGCGCAATCCGTGACAAGACACCACAGACCGCGCGGCTACCCCGTGCAGCCTGTTGGAAAACACCCCTGGAGAGCTGTTCATGAATGGTAACACAACAGGTCATTTCACCAGACTGATGCTCAAATTTCCAATCAGAGTGTGTTTATAAACATGAGAGTGCTCCCGCTATCATACGAATTCACGCCCCAGACCATATCTCCAGTGTGTCTAGCACGCAGGCCGACTGGTTGCGGCTTTCAACTGATCTCACTCCACTCATTACACGGCTGTCACTTGCACCGACGTAGGACCCTTTTTCATAAGAAAACGGACCTCTATTAAACTCTCGCGTGACACCACTGCCATTGCAGATGGTGGTGGTTTGCAGTCAATGGAACACACATTATAGGGAATCTGGCTCGGAACTGTACTAGAAGTAACCGATTCGTGATAATTCGTTGCGTCCCCGCAGTGCCAATTGCTGCTCGGAATGATGCTGCAGATGCAGTACAATGAGCCAAAGCCACACGCCGAACACGATGTCTTCAAAAATGGTTCAAATGGCTCTGAGCACTATGGGATTTAACTCCTGAGGTCATCAGTCCCCTGGAACTTAGAACTACTTAAACCTAACTAACCTAAGGACATCACACACATCCATGCCCGAGGCAGGATTCGAACCTGCGACCGTAGCGGTCGCGCGGTTCCAGACTGTAGCGGCTAGAACCACTCGGCCACCCTGGCCGGCACACGATGTCTTCCCTCTCAGTGGTGCCACGAGGTCGTACGGAGACCGTCCTTCTTGCGACCGCACATTACCGTGCCCGTCGCTCTCAGCAATCATGTACAGTGGCTACATTCCTGTCAATAACGCAGAAAGACCATCCAGTGTGTCGTAGCCTCATTAAAGACTTCGTTCAAGATCAGTGAGGTATTCACAATACCATCAGTGTCACCTGAACGACGTTATTGACTATAATCAACAACCGTCCAATCTGAAAGGTAAGTAATTCTCACGAGCGCTACAGCGTGTATTTAAAGCAGACCTGATCCGCACCCTCATAGTGGCGATACTAGTGCCACTCTTAGGCAACGGCCATGAAAACTGAATGGACATCATCTTTCAGAATTACAAACATGTCGTATGTCCAACCTTTGTATCTGCACAGTGAGTGTACTAATGAGTGCAAACTTAGCTTACCACTTAACACGCAAATGGACAAAACATCTGAACTTCTTCTCAAACTGAGTGTGTCTAATAGACATTCTAAATAAGTATGACCCTGTCCGTGTAAGGCAGCTAATATCAGGCGCAGATCATAACAAAAATCATTAGAACTGCTGCTGTCATGTACCTAGAATGCATGAATTAATAAAACTGAATGTTTGTGGTCTATTCTAGAAAGACAAACCAGCTATTCCCTTTTTTATTCTACATATAATTTATCAACTGTTACTTTCAGGGGTCAACTGATAAACAGCAATCGTGTTCAAATACTTTTCACACTCAATAACAAAATATTTAAGTCTAGGACACATTGAAGTGACGATTATTAAAATCGTTATCTCTAGAAATGAAAATTTTTTATCACAGGAAACAATGACTATTAAAAATCCTCATCAGCTCATTTAAATCTGTTGTCATAGCTGGTCAATGCACTGAGTTGGTGAAGAGTATATTTACTTTTTGAAACAATGAATACAAAACTCTCACGTACTCAGTGTGAGGCCACATGAGTATCCTAACTTTTGATATTCAATGGTCAAAGCGTACACAAGTTGGAGTGAGCAAAATCTGGACTCAACATTTACTGTGGCCTAATGCGCGATGGTACTTTACCAAGCGGCATCTGCAACGGCGTTGTCTCCATGCTGGGTCTAAAACCCAAATTCCCTACTCTGTCCTTGACTGATTTCACTCAGTCACAACTTTTCTGTACCTGCATTCTGTAGAACGTTAATCTTTCCCTAGTCGAAATAATGGCTATTGCACACTCACTACGGGTTACAGTGATATGCACAGTTTTTTTTCCCGCAAAAACTCCAGCAGGGATAATTAACTACCGCTTTGCTATCTGTTGCGACAATACATCAAACGTGTCATCCTCACTTCGCAGAAAGCAGAACTCTCAACGCCCTCACTTATTTCCACACACTTGTGCAGTACGCTGCGCGAAGAGAGAGAGAGAGAGAGAGAGAGAGCGAAATTTTAGGTCTTAAAATGCTTTTATATAATGGGGATCTCCCCCACATGTCGCGTCTGCGTCGCCAAGTACGGCTTCAGCCAATCACTGTCCCGCTAGAGGTGAATAAACATTTTTATTTTTCTTGCTGGGTTGCAGCCCAGCCCTGTTATTGACATGCATCCACTTACATGTGTTGTTCTGGCCTTATCCCTCTCTGCGCTGAAGCTCGCCTTTCTCTTGCTAAATGGGAGTATTACGATATCGTTAACCACCTGCTCGGTCATCTCCAAAATGCATTTCACTTTAACTTGTTTGTTCATGCTAGCTCATATATTGGTAGATATTGTTTTGTTTCGTTCAGTGCGTGATATTAACTACAATTACCTTTTGTTGATATAATATAATTATTATTTTCTGAGGATGTCAGACCATATTGTCCTGTCATTATGGATCAAGCTCATCTAAGGTCTGTAAAATCCGGACGCCTTACAAACACACCAAACAACTTTTACTTACGTCGTACAACTTCTTCTTGGTGTTGCGATTTTTCCCGTCAATGAATTTTTATAACGGCACTGATCCGTCTGAGTGTCACAACGCACGGCCCAGCTAGCAGCTTCACTGATTTCTGACGATTTCATCTTACCTGCAATAATAGAGGGGTGAAAGCATTGATACACCAACAAGTCGGGGAACTTTATCCATGATACGGTCATTGGGATGTCCAAATACGATACCGTCTTTATGTCACATCTCCACATGGACCCATCGTATTTCGGTAATTCTACACAACGGATTATCACACACACGACACTTTATTGCAATGCATTACATAATAGCTGGATGGCCACCACCATGGTCGCTTCGTGCTAGTTTCACTTTTTTTTCTTTTTACTTTAAATCATCAGTCTTCTGGCTGGTTTGATGCAGCCCACCACGAATTCTTCTTCTGTTCCAACTTTTCCATCCCACAGTATGACCTGCAACCCACGCCCCATTTATTTGCTGGACATATACCAATCTCTATCTCCCTCTACAGTTTTCACCCTTTAGAGCTCCCTGTAATACCATGGAAGTTATTCCCTGACGTCTTAACAGATGTACTCTCATCCTATCCCTCCTTTTTGTGAGCGTTTTCCTTTCCTTATCGATCCTGTGGAGAAACACCTCATTCCTTATCAGTCCACGTGATTTTCAACATTCTTCTGTAGCGCAACATCTCCGATGCTTCGATTCTCTTCCGTTCCGATTATCCACAATCCATGTTTCAGTACCATACAATAAATTGCTCGAAACGTACATTCTCAGAAATTTCTTCCTCGAATTGAAGCCTATTTTTAATACTATTAGATTTCTCTTTGACAATTATTTTTGTCACTGCTAGTCTGCTCTTTGCGTCTTCTTTGCCCCGTTCGTCAAGGGCTATTTTGTTGTCTAGCTAGCAGAATTCCTTAACGTCGTCTACTTCGTCACCCTGAATTCTGATGTTAAGTTTCTTGTGGTTCTCTTTTATGCTACTTCTCATTATTTTGTCTTTCTTCGATTTACTCTCAATCCGTATTCTGTAGTCAGTAGACTACTCGATCCATCCAGCAGATCCAATACTATTTTTTCACTTTCACTGCGAATAGCAATGTCATCAGCGAATCTTAGATTGAGCAGTGTGGGCGAAAGACTATAAGCGTATCTTACAACCTTCTTAACCCGAGCACTTCATTCTTGGACTTCCACTGTTATTGATCCGTTTCTGGTTCTTGTACATATTGTATATCACCCGTCTCTCCCTATACCGTACCGTACTTTCCGCAGAAGCTCGAACATTTATTGTACTATTTTACATCGTCGAACGTATTTCCAGGTCGACGTGTTTGTATTTTTCTTCAGTCTTGCTTCGATTGCCAACCGCAACTCCAGAACTGTCTCTCTGATGCATTTACTTTTCCTAAAGCCAAACTGATCGCCATTTAGCAGACTGAAACGTGGATTTAATTTCAAAGAATGTTCTTAAAAAAATTATTATTTACCAGCGATTCATCAAGAACATTAACACATTTAATCACACTACGTGAGCGAGGAAGTAGTTGCCAAGGAGTAACTGATGAAATCATAATCAAATTGCTTTTAACAAATGGAAATTTTATTCCTAAAAGCGTTTTTTTTAAGAAAAGAGATTTAAAATTATAAGCAGAAAGCACCCTTTAAATATCAAGTTACAGTTTATTCAGAGGGAGAAAGAAACAATTTTTTGAGTGTATGAGCTTTCGCGCTGAGAACCTTGCCACTCCATTTTGACACGGCCTTAGTCGGGACCGCTCACAACAACCTCTGAAAGACTACACTGGTGCAAATCTGCAACACACCACATTACTTTAAACTAAAAGTTTTAACAATTCACACAAGCACACGAACTATGCACTCCGTAGGAAGGATGGAAATGGTACAAAACACTAACATTAAAAGATTAACTTGCCACCAAAGGTGCAACTTGATTTTAACTTCTAAGACATGTCTTACGTTGGGAGGGTGACAACTTTATATACTAAAATGACCATTTAAATAAAAAGCCCATGAAATGCAGTCTTATATAGAATTATACAAGGTTGGACAAACATGCTCTACATTACACATATACCGCCTCTCAAGATGATAGGCAAGATAAAAGCATATTTCAGGAATTAGGCCGTTACACTCCAAGCAATAAATTCGTTGACACACCGAATCCTACGAACATGACAGAGGCAGCTCCGAACGACCGACATACTAGCACTACGACCGACAATCTGACCGATTTCCAACCGTCAGATCCAACTGCACAAACAACAGAGAATATCGGCCGATATCGAGTAAACCAAGATACCTAGACCTTCTAACTCGGCCTCACCAAGATCAAGGCATCAAATAGCTCTGAGCACTATGGGAACTGCTGTGGTCATCAGTCCCCTAGAACTTAGAACTACTTAAACCTAACTTACCTAAGGACATCACACACATCCATGCCCGAGGCAGCCTGTAGCGCCTAGAACCACTCGGCCAATCCGGCCGGCATCAAGGCATCAAACACCACTCAAGACAAGTTTAAAGGAATACAGAAAACACAAATCACAACTGTCAAATCACTACGAAAGAAGGCTGCGGGTTCTAGACAACAACACCCACCACTTGTTATCACACTCGTGAACGACTGAGGAAACAACAATCCACAAATAACGAACCAATCGTAACAGTCGAGATTTTAAAAGAAGTCACTCATCATTGAACTTGAGGATCCTGCTTCGGAGGAGAGCGAAACGTCGCCCTCGCAGCTAGCGCCTCCAAATGCAACAGCGCGTGCCCGCCGCCAAAAGCCCCGGCCTGGCTTCGCGCTGTGGAGACTACGTCGCTGCTCAGTTCCGACGAACCAACAAGCTCCAACCACATCCCGACTCGGAAAATGGTGTTCGTCCTGAGGATCCCAGACGTCGTCGACTAACTGGACGAGCAAACGACCAACGGCAGCCCGCTTTCGCCGACAGCGGTCCCGGCGACTACCAACACCATACGGACCCGACTGTCGCTGGCTGCCAACTCTTCCCGACTGACCCTGGTGTCAGTGCCCAGCAGACCACACGTCGCCACCCGACGACCAGCCGACCGATCGACCCACGGCCTTCGTCTGCGTCAACCACGGTCCCAGCGCGTACTTGCTCCGTGCGGACCTGCCTGCTGCTGACTGCCAACCCGTCCAACCGCCGAGTAACGGCGAACCCGACTCAGTCCACAACCCAACAGCGACTGAGACAGAGCCGACCGTGTAACATGCGAGTGTCTGCCTTCAGACTGACTCAGTCCACTCACTGCACCGACTCCCAGAGTGACTCCGACTGACTCCAGGCTGACCAACTGACGAGTTCATAGCCCCCTTAAATGCACGTGAACAGGCAACCTTTCTCCTTTCCCACCAGAGGGAGACACCAAAGCTGCGATTGCCACAGCGGCGCCACCGCCAGAAACGGAGGGCGACTGCTTTACACTACGCGCTGCGGCGCGCTCTTCAAAACAGCAATTTTTATCACGGCTCACAGACCCACAGTTTTCTTTTCGAATCTGCAGTATACACACCTCCTACATAGCTCCAAAGCGGCCATGTGTTTTTGTAAGGGGGTGACTGTTATTCTGTGCAGAAAGCTTATTATGTGGTCGCGTTTAAAATGCGCCGAGGTACCGAAGTCATCGGATACGCCCTAATATCGTGTCGGGCCTCCTTTTGCCGGGGACTGTGCAGCAATTCGATGTGACGTGGACTGAACAAGTCCCTGCAGAAATATTGAACTATGCTGCCTCTATAGGCGCCCATAATTGCCAAACTTTTGAGCACAAACTACCCTCACGATTATGTCGCATACATATCGGGTGATCTGGGTGCCCAAATCATTCGCTCGAATTTTCCAGAATGTTTTTCAAACATATCGCGAAAAATGGTGGTCCCATGACAAGTCATCGTTGTTTGGGAACATGAATGGCTGCAAAATGTCTCTACATAGCCGAACATAAGGGGACCACACCGTGGTTCAGTTCGAAAAAAATCGATTTTGGGTTTTCATCATCTTTCGATGAATTAAGGTTTTATTTAAGTACTCTGAAAAGGATTTTGCTGAAAAAATTTTGTTCAAGCGTTTAAAGAGTGTTTTTCTACCACGTGTGTTTAAGTGCCACGCCCACATTTCTGTCACCCACTTTTCTGCATATATTATAGATCTTTATATCCCCTACAATGCACGTTAGGGAATAATTTTTTCTTCCTGAGTATATTTGGCTATCCTTGGATTGCAACGATCGGTATTCTTTTGTTTCTGCTGTTTGTAAACAACACGCTTTCAAACATGAGGTTAGTTTTGTTCAAGTGTGATTGCGAGTAGTTGTTATAGAAAACTTGCAGGTATACTATGGGCAGGCAATTAGGAGAAATAAAGAAAAACTGGAGGCTATGATGAGAGATGTTTGGGCCATATTCTTCCATAAGTCCCCTACTGATGATAAGCCATGTCATGGATTGTGTCCATCAGGAGAAAATTCGTAGTGCAAATACAATAGGGCTCTGGCAACTGGAGAATCTTATTCTCACCAGAATTCTCTTCCTGCTGCTGTTATTTCAGCAATTAAACCTATTTTCAGAGACTTGGCTCATCCTGACCTTCTAAGGAAATGTCTGCATGGGCAGACACAGAACCCAAATGAATGTTTCAACAGCATAATCTGGAACCGCCTTCCTAAAACTGTATTTGTAGGCATGCATACAATGAATCTAGGCGTTCGTGATGCTGTTGTTACGTTCAATTGTGGTAATATTGCGAAGTGTTGGGTACTGAAAAAGCTGGGAATTAATGCTGGTGAAAATATGATCACTGGGCTCCTACACTGCAATAAAAAGAGGATAGCCGATGCAGACAGGTCTGCATCTAAAATGGCCAAGAAAGCATGAGAAACATCCGGGCGGGTGAAAAAGAAACTGGAAGACCTGCTAGGGGCTAAAGAAGGGCCATCATATGCAGCAGGACAGTTTTAATTAACTGTAAGTAACAAATTTCAAAAGTTTTTTCTTTAATTTCAATTTCCTGCAAACTAAAATTTTCAGTTCATATGCCCCAACATATCAGGAACTATCATAGATAAATGAATGAAATTTTCAGAGACTCTGTGTAATATAAAAAGCCACATCTGGTACTACATTCATTAATATTAGGAAGTTCACAAAAATATATTTTCTCCAGAAAAACTTAATATTTTTTGTTAATGAATTAAAAAAAATATTTCTTAAAAACTATAAAATGGGTTAAGTAGATTTTAGTACAGTTAACTCTATTAGCATCATGTAACATACAGTAAAAATATTAAGGTCCTGCATCAAATAGTTTTTTCAGAAATGGGTAAATACTTGCCTAGATTAACGTGGGTTAGATAGGCAGGGTGTCTTCCCCTTAACTATTTCCAGAGAATGATCGGTCCACTTGGACCAGAGGACGCAATCCATTCCATGCAAACACAGCCCACAACGGTATGGAGCCAGCAGCAGCTTGCTCAGTCCCATGTTTACAACTTGAGTCCATGGCTCAGTGGGGTCTCCCCATGCTCGAACCCTACCATCAGCTCTTACCAACTGAAATCGGGACTCATCTGGCCAGCCCACGGCTTTCCAGTTGCCTAGGCTCCAACCGATGTTGTCGCGATCCCAGGAAGGCGGCGCAGTCGGTGTCGTGCTGTTAGGGAAGGCACTCCCGTTGCTCGTCTGCTGCCACAGCCCAATAACGGCAAAATTTCGCCACACTGACATAACCCGCACGTTACTCGTGCGTCCCACATAGCTTTTTACGGCCATTTCACACAGTGGTGATGGCCGTTCAGCACGACAACGCTACGCAAACGCCGCTGCGTTGTCCTGCTGAGAGGTAATGCCCGAAATTTGGTTTTCTTGGCACCCTCTTGACACTGTGGATCTCGGAATATTGACTTACCTAACGGTTTCCGAAACGAAATGTCCCATGCTTCTAGCTTCAACCGTCATTCCGCGTTCAGAGTCAGTTATCTCAGCCGTGTCTCCATATCGCTGCCCCATGAGTTTTGTCACCTCGGTGTAAGACTAAGTCTGAAGCAAAGCTGTCAGCACCTCGAAGCTTGTGTGCACTGCTAGATTAGATTAGTACTTGTTCCATAGATCATGAATACGACACTTCGTAATGATGTGGAACGTGTCAGGTTAATAAAAGGTGTCTATAAAAGATATTACATTAGACAAAATATTACATGACACTCAATTTTTTTTTTTTGGGGGGGGGGGGGGGTTGTGAAATTACCCACTTACTATATCCAAAAATTCATCTAATGTGTAGAAGGAGTTGCCATTAAGAAATTCTTTTAATTTCCTTTTAATTGCTATATGGGTGTCTGTCAGACTTTTGATGCTACATCTACATTTACATCTACATTTATACTCCGCAAGCCACCCAACGGTGTATGGCGGAGGGCACTTCACGTGCCACTGTCATTACCTCCCATTCCTGTTCCAGTCGCGTATGGTTCGCAGGAAGAACGACTGTCCGAAAGCCTCCGTGCGTGCTCTAATCTCTCTAATTTTACATTCGTGATCTCCTCGGGAGGTATAAGTAGGGGGAAGCAATATATTCGATACCTCATCCAGAAACGCACCCTCTCGAAACCTGGACAGCTAGCTACACCAAGATGCAGAGCACCTCTCTTGCAGAGTCTGCCACTTGAGTTTATTAAACATCTCCGTAACGCTATCACGGTTACCAAATAACCCTGTGACGAAACGCGCCGCTCTTCTTTGGATCTTCTCTATCTCCTCCGTCAAACCGATCTGGTACGGATCCCACACTGATGAGCAATATTCAAGTATAGGTAGAACGAGTGTTTTGTAAGCCACCTCCTTTGTTGATGGACTACATTTTCTAAGCACTCTCCCAATGAATCTCAACCTGGAACCCGCCTTACCAACAATTAATTTTATATGATCATTCCACTTCAAATCGTTCCGCACGCATACTCCCAGATATTTTACAGAAGTAACTGCTACCAGTGGTTGTTCCGCTATCATATAATCATACAATAAAGGATCCTTCTTTCTATGTATTCGCAATACATCACATTTGTCTATGTTAAGGGACAGTTGCCACTCCCTGCACCAAGTGCCTATCCGCTGCAGATCTTCCTGCATTTCGCTACAATTTTCTAATGCTGCAACTTCTCTGTATACTACAGCATCATCCGCGAAAGGCCGCATGGAGCTTCCGACACTATCTACTAGGTCATTTATATGTATTGTGAAAAGCAATGGTCCCATAACACTCCCCTGTGGCACGCCAGAGGTTACTTTAACGTCTGTAGACGTCTCTCCATTGATAACAACACGCTGTGTTCTGTTTGCTAAAAACTCTTCAATCCAGCCACACAGCTGGTCTGATATTCCGTAGGCTCTTACTTTGTTTATCAGGCGACAGTGCGGAACTGTATCGAACGCCTTCCGGAAGTCAAGAAAAATAGCATCTACCTTGGAGCCTGTATCTAATATTTTCTGGGTCTCATGAACAAATAAAGCGAGTGTAGTCTCACACGACCGCTGTTTCCGGAATCCATGTTGATTCCAACATAGTAGATTCTGGGTTTCCAAAAACGACATGATACTCGAGTAAAAAACATGTTCTAAAATTCTACAACAGATCGACGTCAGAGATATAGGTCTATAGTTTTGCGCATCTGCTCGACGACCCTTCTTGAAGACTGGGACTACCTGTGCTCTTTTCCAATCATTTGGAACCCTCCGTTCCTCTAGAGACTTGCGGTACACAGCTGTTAGAAGGGGGGCAAGTTCTTTCGCGTACTCTGTGTAGAATCGAATTGGTATCCCGTCAGGTCCAGTGGACTTTCCTCTATTGAGTGATTAGTAGGTAAGTGACCAAAGACTTTTGTGACAGCATAATTTACCCCCTTCGGAGCCAAAGTTAGATTTAACCTCGAGTATTGAAGATCATCCTTTAGTGTTGTAGCCATGTACACTGCTATTACTTTTGAATTCGTTCGGATTGTTAATAACAAATTTCATATGTGTATATATATATTGTGAGGCTACAGTAAAGATTTCTAGCTCTTTAAACAAGTGCCTGCAGGATGATCTTGGATGAGCTCCAGCAGTTATTCTGATTACACGGTTTTGTGCAATGAACACTCTTTTACTCAATGATGAGTTACCCCAGAATATGATGCCATACGAAAGCAGAGAATGAAAATAGGCATGGTAAGCTAATTTACTCAGATGCTTATCGCCAAAATAGCATAAGTAGCTGAACTCTAACGTTTCAGCAGATTCTCAGAGTGTTTTTTCCAATTCAACCCCTCATCAATGCATGTTGTTGTTGTTGTTGTGGTCTTCAGTCCTGAGACTGGTTTGATGCAGCTCTCCATGCTAATCTATCCTGTGCAAGCTTCTTCATCTCCCAGTACCTACTGCAACCTACATCCTTCTGAATCTGCTTAGTGTATTCGTCTCTTGGTCTCCCTCTACGATTTTTACCCTCCACACTGCCCTCCAGTACTAAATTGGTGATCCCTTGATGCTTCAGAACATGTCCTACCAACCGATCCCTTCTTATGGTCAAGTTGTGCCACAAACTCCTCTTCTCCCCAATCCTATTCTATACCTCCTTATTAGTTACGTGATCTACCCACCTAATCTTCAACATTCTTCTGTACCACCACATTTCGAAAGCTTCTATTCTCTTCTTGTCCAAACTATTTATTGTCCATGTTTCACTTCCATACATGGCTAGATTCCATACAAAGACTTTCAGGAACTACTTCCTGACATTTAAATCTATACTCGATGTTAACAAATTTCTCTTCTTCAGAAATGCTTTCCTTGCCATTGCCAGTCTACATTTTATATCCTCTCTACTTCGACCATCATCAGTTATTTTGCTCCCCAAATAGCAAAACTCCTTTACTACTTTAAGTGTCTCATTTCCTAATCTAATTCCCTCAGCATCACCCGACTTAATTCGACTACATTTCATTATCGTCGTTTTGCTTTTGTTGATGTTCATCTTATACCCTCCTTTCAAGACACTGTCCATGCCGTTCAACTGCTCTTCCAAGTCCTTTGCTGTCTCTGACAGAATTACAATGTCATTGGCGAACCTCAAAGTTTTTATTTCTTCTCCCTGGATTTTAATACCTACCCCGAATTTTTCTTTTGTTTCCTTTACTGCTTGCTCAATATACAGATTGAATAACATCGGGGAGAGGCTAAAACCCTGTCTCACTCCCTTCCCAACCACTGCTTCCCTTTCATGACCCTCGACTCATCAATGCATACACCTAGAAATTTTCAGTATTCTACCTTAGCTACCGATTTCTGATCGAAGTCTATATTTATTAATGGAGTCATTCCATGTACTGTGTGGAATTGTATATACTGTGTGTCCTACAGGGGGTGCTACGTCGTTACCTTCCTTTGATCTTTGAACTGGTTTTCAAATGGCTGTAAGCACTATGGGACTTAACATCTCATCTGAGGTCATCAGTCCCCTAGACTTACTTAAACCTAACTGAACTAAGGACATCACACAGATCCATGTCCGAGGCAGGATTCCAGCCTGCGACCGTAGCAGCCGCGTGGTTCCGGACTGAAGCACCTAGAACCGCTCGGCAACAACGGCCGGCAACTGGTTTTCCCACCCAGTTACAGGGGTCCTATTGTTTAAAGTGGATTCCGAACCACGGTGTAACACGGCATTTTTCACATCAACAAACATTGACAGAGGTGATTCACGACGATTTTATTTGATCGACTGGAGGCAGACTCCCGTACCTTTGCAGACTTTTGCTGCCGCTTATTGCCTTCTCTCTGTTTACTGTAGTTTGTTTTATTGGAGACCCGTACGACGTCAGCCAGCGACTGTATAATGGTACTGCCTCCCAAAATTTCAAGCCAGCATTACGATACCAGTCCAATATCATATACTGGCTATCTAGTTAAGTGCGTATCGTATAGTTCTGTATATCCTAAAGTCCAAATAAGTAAATGTAACGTTCCGGATTTATCACCAAGTACATTCCTAATTATAACTTGACTGACACCATTAATCAGAACCTGTACCTATGCCAAATTAGTCGTCATTTCGTAAAATTGTAGTGATCATTCTGTAAAAGTTAATAATTAGAAACTGCAGAAATGTTAGCATGAAAAATCAATACTTTTAACTAACAAAACGGTAATTTAGGAATATGATAACAGAAAACCTCATTACTTTCTGAAAAAGCTTAGAATGAATTATCAAGCAATGTATTTTTATTCGTTATTAATTTTTATGTCCACTTTTGTAATTGACATTCTTTGTAATTACACTCCTAATTAACACTACATTGTTTACACCACTCAACTTCACGATTTATAGAATTTGAGGGCATATTTGTGACTTTTACGTATGTAATCAGATAGAGCATGAGTCCTGTACTGTCATTAAATGTTAGTAACAAAATCCATAGTGTCACTAATTACGAAACTAAAATATTACGAAAGACATTATTGTAATTAAAGCTAACATTGATTTTCATATTCAGAAATACAGTTGATACTACAAAAATTATGACATTCGATTTTGTATTTTATACCTTATTCGCCTGTAATATCAGTTTGTAAATTGTTATTGTAACATAGAAATCGTACCAAATTAATAATGGATTATTTTGAAATTCATTGTTAAACGTCTATATAAAAGAACGCAGCAGTGCTGCTTTGCTTCATTTATTTGCCTCAGTCTTTTGTGTCATTCTCAGTGTTTTATCTCAGAGTATATTGATGTACTATGGACAGTCGGTCTTTCGAAAATGCTTTTTATATCTTGTGGTGAACAAATAAACGACAATAAAATTGAAAATGCACCTGAATCTTTTATTTACGTAGTTGCCACATACAAATCCAGATCCAGGCAAATTACAAAAGAAGAATTCAACAAGGTGGAAGCAGAAACATAAACAACAGGTAATGTATTATTTTAGTGTAACTTCCTCTCATCTCCCGTATCAGTTTGACTTTTGGATACTTATTATTAAAGAGAGAGAGAGAGTTACAGCCTCTACATCATTTATGTTTACGACCTTCTTCCTTTCGTCGTAGCAGTTCTTCCTTCGCCATGTTTACATTCTTTGGCTATGTCTTCTTCACCATTTCTATCCTACAGTGTTTCTCTTCTTTCTTTTATCCACTACATCCAAAGTTCTTTAGGGAAGTGAAAGATAGAGGATAAAAGAAAGAGGAGAAACACTGTAGGATAGTCCGCAGCTCGTGGTCGTGCGGTAGCGTTCTCGCTTCCGGCGCCCGGGCTCCCGGGTTCGATTCCCGGCGGGGCCAGGGATTTTCTCTGCCTCGTCGGATGACTGGGTGTTCTGTGCTGTCCTTAGGTTAGTTAGGTTTAAGTAGTTCTAAGTTCTAGGGGACTGATGACCATAGATGTTAAGTCCCATAGTGGTGGTGGTGGTGGTGGTGGTGGTTAGTGTTTAACGTCCCGTCGACAACGAGGTCATTAGAGACGGTGCTCATGCTCGGGATAGGGAAGGATTGGGAAGGAAATCGGCCGTGCCCTTTCAAACGAACCATCCCGGCATTTGCCTGAAGCGATTTAGGGAAATCACGGAAAACCTAAATCAGGATGGCTGGAGACGGGATTGAACCGTCGTACTCCCGAATGCGAGTCCAGTGTGCTAACCACTGCGCCACCTCGCTCGGTAAGTCCCATAGTGCTCAGAGTCATTTGAACTGTAGGATAGAAATGGTTTTCGGAGTTGTGGAGCCTATTCACAGCCTCACTAATACTGCGCGGTAAGTGATTTGCTCTTTCAGCATACTAAATAAATAAATCAGTAGTTACATAAATGAAAGACATGAAGAGGAATAACTAAGTACATGATTTCCTCCTTCGTTGGTAGCAGAAACCTTCTCTCTTCTTAGTGCACATGGGTCATATTGAAACCAAAGAATGTTTGTTTCTAAGGACATTCTGAAAGGCGTCTCCTATTCGATTCAGCTCGTTTCGTTTCTGCAACTTGTTACTGTCGCGTCCGAAACGTTATTGTTGCTTGAGATAGGGTGACAAGATTCGGAGAGAAAGGAGAATAGTCAGTCGGCCTAAGTGAGAGGGAGTCATGAGCTTACTGTGTTGTTAAAATGGCTTTATTACAAAAGGTAAGGATCGGAATAAGTACTGAAATGACAAACATTATTAGTGTCTTCCAGATTCTGACTTTGTTCAGAGAATACTCGTTCAGTCTATTAAAATAACCCGTCAGTGGTAACCGTGTCTGCACTCACAACACGACACGCAGGAGTCATCAGTTAGCCAGCTACTGCAGATTACTGTACCTAACCCTGCTCGGCCGATATTGCCAATACTGCTATGTCTCCACCTATATCCTGCCTCCTTATCTGTCCTCTATTCTCTGCTATAACTGCAGTGAACTCTCTCTTCGGAGCGTCTGCATCCGGATTTTAATCAATTTCCCCTTCACCCCCGCCAGCTCCCGACTTGACGTAGCGTTAAGTGCCTCTCGCCATCCCATTCACTGTAATTATGGACTGTTTTTCGGAAAATAAGTGGAGGGGGCGGTTGTAAATACATGTCTTGCAGTTGCTGTAGATCCTTCATGACGTGGATGTACCCTTTTCAGCGCCTCTTTCCCGCTTGCAGCGTTATTTATGAAGTGCAGATGGCATCTCTATGCCGCCACTTGCTGTGAGGATTCCATTCTACTTGACTTCAAGCACCTGACTTTTTACGTTAGACGGTTGTCGTGTTCTGGTGCTTATTACTGCTTGCCTGTCCTGTACCTTTACCCTTGTTATACTCGTGAAGCTTTCCCCTGCTATTAACTCTTGGGACTTTGAAGCACAGCACCTCTACATCGTACCTATTCAGATGGGACATTACAGCAGCCATCAGACGTGCAGTATGAGTCACGTGCAGGACAGGTGCCATCAGAATACCTGAGTGTGTATACTCGTAATTTCTATGCGGTCTCATAGACGTCAATAGCTGACAGAGAGTGTTAGCAGCCAAAATACTGTCAATTTTATTTCCGGTTCTGTCGGTTTAATTTTCTAATTGTTTATTAATTACTACTATAATTGTGCTTAGTTATGACAGTGCATGAAGGTGTGAATATGAATAACTGTCTCATATAAAGTTCCTATACTCTACAGTGAAGTAACTATTCACGTGAGGAATGTTCGACAATGACGTGTATGTTAGTCATTCGTATCGGGGAATTTGTTATAAACTACTTAGTCAGATTATGGTATTGGGGAAATGAGATTATGATTTCGGTAAAGCAGTTTTGTGAAGGGGGGATTAATTTTATATTTTTGCGTTTTCAAAACTTATTTATGCTAATTTACTGCTCTGATTCAGTGACAACTTTTGATTGCTTGTGTATATGTGCGCGAGATTGAGTGGGCTTGATGCTGCTTTCCGATTGGCTGTGATGTTTCTCTGCCTATCAGAAATTAGCACATTAGCGCGTTATTTGGGGAACTAGAAACTTTTTTGTGTAGAGAGAGAGAGGGAGAGAGTGTCGGGGATTGAAACACATGGTGATCAGACCCACTGATACGTGCTCCGATGGAAACCATTAATATTGTGATATTTCGGTGCCAAAATGTTTGAGAAGCGCCGTAAAGAGTAGAAGGGAGATCGATTTAAAACACGGTGTGAAATTCAGAACTTTTCGTGACGTTTTAAATGACTAAATTCAGCGTGGCGTGTTGCTTACTCTCGAACTTGTACATTTTGCCTCGTGCGATTGATTATAGCAACATTTGAGCGAGCTATTCTAAAAGAAACAATCTGTAAACTTTCGCTGAAGAACAATTGATAATAACCATAAACTGGCTACGGTTTTCAAGGATGTACGCGTGCGGACTTTTCAGACATTGTACATTTTAGAATAAGACTTGGTAGTGACCTCAAGCTTACCATAATAGAGTGAAATTTTACTCACACAAATACTTTCATCTAACTATTCCTTCCCCCCCCCCCCCCCCCCCCCCCCATGAACCATGGACCTTGCCGTTGGTGGGGAGGCTTGCGTGCCTCAGCGATACAGATAGCCGTACCGTAGGTGCAACCACAACGGAGGGGTATCTGTTGAGAGGCCAGACAAACGTGTGGTTCCTGAAGAGGGGCAGCAGCCTTTTCAGTAGTTGCAAGGGCAACAGTCTGGATGATTGACTGATCTGGCCTTGTAACAATAACCAAAACGGCCTTGCTGTGCTGGTACTGCGAACGGCTGAAAGCAAGGGGAAACTACAGCCGTAATTTTTCCCGAGGGCATGCAGCTTTACTGTATGATTACATGATGATGGCGTCCTCTTGGGTAAAATATTCCGGAGGTAAAATAGTCCCCCATTCGGATCTCCGGGTGGGGACTACTCAAGAGGATGTCGTTATCAGGAGAAAGAAAACTGGCGTTCTACGGATCGGAGCGTGGAATGTCAGATCCCTTAATCGGGCAGGTAGGTTAGAAAATTTAAAAAGGGAAATGGATAGGTTGAAGTTAGATATAGTGGGAATTAGTGAAGTTTCGGTGGCAGGAGGAACAAGACTTCTGGTCAGGTGACTACAGGGTTATAAACACAAAATCAAATAGGGGGAATGCAGGAGTAGGCTTAATAATGAATAGGAAAATAGGAATGCGGGTAAGCTACTACAAACAGCATAGTGAACGCATTATTGTGGCCAAGATAGATACGAAGCCCACACCTACTACAGTAGTACAAGTTTATATGCCAACTAGCTCTGCAGATGACGAAGAAATTGAAGAAATGTATGATGAAATAAAAGAAATTATTCAGATTGTGAAGGGAGACGAAAATTTAATAGTCATGGGTGACTGGAATTCGAGTGTAGGAAAAGGGAGAGAAGGAAACACAGTAGGTGAATATGGATTGGGGGACAGAAATGAAAGAGGAAGCCGCCTGGTAGAATTTTGCACAGAGCACAACATAATCATAACTAACACTTGGTTTAAGAATCATGAAAGAAGGTTGTATACATGGAAGAACCCTGGAGATACTAAAAGGTATCAGATAGATTATATAATGGTAAGACAGAGATTTAGGAACCAGGTTTTAAATTGTAAGACATTTCCAGGGGCAGATGTGGACTCTGACCACAATCTATTGGTTATGACCTGTAGATTAAAACTGAAGAAACTGCAAAAAGGTGGGAATTTAAGGAGATGGGACCTGGATAAACTAAAAGAACCAGAGGTTGTACAGAGATTCAGGGAGAGCATAAGGGAGCAATTGACAGGAATGGGGGAAATAAATACAGTAGAAGAAGAATGGGTAGCTTTGAGGGATGAAGTAGTAAAGGCAGCAGAGGATCAAGTAGGTAAAAAGACGAGGGCTAGTAGAAATCCTTGGGTAACAGAAGAAATATTGAATTTAATTGATGAAAGGAGAAAATATAAAAATGCAGTAAGTGAAACAGGCAAAAAGGAATACAAACGTCTCAAAAATGAGATCGACAGGAAGTGCAAAATGGCTAAGCAGGGATGGCTAGAGGACAAATGTAAGGATGTAGAGGCCTATCTCACTAGGGGTAAGATAGATACCGCCTACAGGAAAATTAAAGAGACCTTCGGAGATAAGAGAACGACTTGTATGAATATCAAGAGCTCAGATGGAAACCCAGTTCTAAGCAAAGAAGGGAAAGCAGAAAGGTGGAAGGAGTATATAGAGGGTCTATACAAGGGCGATGCACTTGAGGACAATATTGTGGAAATGGAAGAGGATGTAGATGAAGATGAAATGGGAGATATGATACTTCGTGAAGAGTTTGACAGAGCACTGAAAGACCTGAGTCGAAACAAGGCCCCCGGAGTAGACAATATTCCATTGGAACTACTGACGGCCGTGGGAGAGCCAGTCCTGACAAAACTCTACCATCTCGTGAGCAAGATGTATGAAACAGGCGAAATACCCTCAGACTTCAAGAAGAATATAATAATTCCAATCCCAAAGAAAGCAGGTGTTGACAGATGTGAAAATTACCGAACTATCAGCTTAATAAGCCACAGCTGCAAAATACTAACACGAATTCTTTACAGACGAATGGAAAAACTAGTAGAAGCCAACCTCGGGGAAGATCAGTTTGGATTCCGTAGAAGCACTGGAACACGTGAGGCAATACTGACCTTACGACTTATCTTAGAAGAAAGATTAAGGAAAGGCAAACCTACGTTTCTAGCATTTGTAGACTTAGAGAAAGCTTTTAACAATGTTGACTGGAATACTCTCTTTCAAATTCTAAAGGTGGCAGGGGTAAAATACAGGGAGCGAAAGGCTATTTACAATTTGTACAGAAACCAGATGGCAGTTATAAGAGTCGAGGGACATGAAAGGGAAGCAGTGGTTGGGAAGGGAGTAAGACAGGGTTGTAGCCTCTCCCCGATGTTGTTCAATCTGTGTATTGAGCAAGCAGTAAAGGAAACAAAAGAAAAATTCGGAGTAGGTATTAAAATTCATGGAGAAGAAATAAAAACTTTGAGGTTCGCCGATGACATTGTAATTCTGTCAGAGACAGCAAAGGACTTGGAAGAGCAGTTGAATGGAATGGACAGTGTCTTGAAAGGAGGATATAAGATGAACATCAACAAAAGCAAAACAAGGATAATGGAATATAGTCTAATTAAGTCGGGTGATGCTGAGGGAATTAGATTAGGAAATGAGGCACTTAAAGTAGTAAAGGAGTTTTGCTATTTGGGGAGCACAATAACTGATGATGGTCGAAGTAGAGAGGATATAAAATGTAGACTGGCAATGGCAAGGAAAGCGTTTCTGAAGAAGAGAAATTTGTCAACATCGAGTATAGATTTAAGTGTCAGGAAGTCATTTCTGAAAGTATTTGTATGGAGTGTAGCCATGTATGGAAGTGAAACATGGACGATAAATAGTTTGGACAAGAAGAGAATAGAAGCTTTCGAAATGTGGTGCTACAGAAGAATGCTGAAGATTAGATGGGTAGATCACGTAACTAATGAGGAAGTATTGAATAGGATTGGGGAGAAGAGAAGTTTGTGGCACAACTTGACCAGAAGAAGGGATCGGTTGGTAGGACATGTTCTGAGGCATCAAGGGATCACCAATTTAGTATTGGAGGGCAGCGTGGAGGGTAAAAATCGTAGAGGGAGACCAAGAGATGAATACACTAAGCAGATTCAGAAGGATGTAGGTTGCAGTAGGTACTGGGAGATGAAAAAGCTTGCACAGGATAGAGTAGCATGGAGAGCTGCATCAAACCAGTCTCAGGACTGAAGACCACAACAACAACAACAACTATTCCTTCCATCGACAAAACAATTTTATTGTGACTTATGGATAGGTAATGGTTGAAATGGCTCTGAGCACTATTTGGAGTCAACTTCTGAGGTCATTAGTCCCCTTGAACTTAGAACTAGTTAAACCTAACTAACCTAGGGACATCCCACACATCCTTGCCCGAGGCAGGATTCGAACCTGCGACCGTAGCGGTCTCGCGGTTCCAGACTGCAGCGCCTAGAACCGCACCGCCACTTCGGCCGGCTGGATACGTAATGTACAGCTGTTTTTCTATAGCTTTTTCCGGCTGAGAACTACATTGCAGTGACTTCAAGAAGGCGTGCATCTGAGAAGAGATTCACGGTAAGGTGAGTGGAACTTTGCAATGCCCTGTGGCACCGCAACTTGGCTGTCGTTCCCAAGGATATAAAACATTACTCCTCTGAGTGGTGTTGCCCAAAGAACGAGGTCCAACGACAATGTTGGTACCTCGCGATGGAACCACAAGAAAACACAGGAGCTGCCTTGAGCAACGACCAATGAAGGACGTCGGCCTGGACACTCCCTTAAGAGTATCCATACGCCACGCTGAAGAAGGGGTACTTACGTCAGAGCGGGATCCGCTCAGCCCCTGAAGATGAGACCAAACTGACGAATACAATAACACGAGAAGAGATCGAGTAATCCCAACTAAAAGGCAACAACAATGCACCAGAATTACGTAAGTGCCCCTGGACTAGACAACATAGGAAGGAAACAACTGCAAAAATTGTTCAAATGGCTCTAAGCACTATGGGACTTAACGTCTGGGGTCATCAGTCCCCTAGACGTAGAACTACTTAAACCTAAATAATCTAAAGACATCACACACATCCATGCCCGAGGCAGGATTCGAACCTGCGACCGTAGCAGCAGCGCGGTCCCGGACTGAAGCGCCTAGAACCGCTTGGCCACAGCGGCCGGGTGAGACAACTGCCATTAGTACCACGAAAACAAATTCTAGACTACCTTAACTCGTTTACAACACCGCTCTGAAACTGCAAACTATACTGAGCTGGTGGAAGGAAGCGAAACTAATAATAAAAAAAATGGTTCAAATGGCTCTGAGCACTTCAACATCGATGGTCATCAGTCCCCTAGAACTTAGAACTACTTAAACCTAACTAACCTAAGGACATCACACAACACCCAGTCATCACGAGGCAGAGAAAAATCCCTGACCCCGCCGGGAATCGAACCCGGGAACCCGGGCGCGGGAAGCGAGAACGCTACCGAAACTAATAATAATTCCAAAACCAGGGAACTCTTCAAATAACCCCAAATCCTACCGGCCAGTAACACTGATGTCGAATATAGCAAAGGTCACCATAGAGCCAACACTAAGAATCTGCAGTGGAATTACTGGAGGGATTAAGTTAACAACCTACGCCTCTGCCTTTTTTCTCAGTACAGAAAGAGCGTTTGATAAAGTATGACACAAGGGGCCGTACTATAAACTCCACCAGATGGAGATACCAGTCCCTGCTAGCCACAACTCTACTAAACATTTTAGATAACAAGCCACATAGGGCATTTGTTAATGAAACCCACTCTGAAGCGTCTTTCCCAGGTGCAGGGGTACTGCAAGTTGCAACCCTATCGCCTCTACTACAGAATTTGTACACATTTGACGTCCCTAACCACTGGAGTGGAGGGCTGGCCCTATACGCTGATGACTCAGCGTACTGGTGCCGTGCAAAGTCTGTAGCGTAAAAATTAAATTAGAATTATATTAATACATTTAGCTGCTGACTGCCGTTGATATATATCAACGGGGACAGGTGAAAATGTGTGCCCCGACCGGAACTCGAACCCGGGATCTCGTGATTACATGGCAGACGCTCTATCCATACTTTTTTTTTATCGTTGTGTTTTGTCGTTGTGGACGTCACTTGATATCCGGTCAAGTTCATTTGTTGATCCCTCCACTCAGTTTTTTTATTACAGAGGCCAACGAGCTCTCTGACCCAACACGCTGAGCTACCGTGCTGGCTGGTCCATCTGAGCCACCGAGGGCACAGAGGATAGCGCGACTACAGGGACTATCTCGCGCACGCCTCCCGCGAGACCCACATTCTCACCTTGTATGTCCGAAGACGGCAAGAGCTGACAAGTGCGAGAATTATCGCACAATCAGCTTAACAGCTCATGCATCGAAGCTGCTTACAAGAATAATATACAGAAGAATGGAAAAGAAGTGTTTGATCACACACAATACAGCCCGTAATTGGCTACCCCTGAGGTTCATCTTTGCTCAAATGAACCACTGGCTATGAAGATAATATTTTGACACAGGCAACGAACTGCAGTCCAGAGTACAAAATTTTTAGAAAGCACTGGCGGCTGTGTTCTGTAACGAGGAAATTAAGAAGTTAGTTCAACGCTACGACAGATGTCTAAGTCTGAGCGGCGAATGTGTAGAGAAGTAGCTGGAAGGTGTAGTTAACTGTTACAAATAAAACAGTTTTATTTTCACTGTGGTTTCCGTTTCGCGACGTATCGTTTCTGACCCTCAGAATAGCCCTCATATCACGTATTCGACCGTCTGTGAATTCTTTTCTGCTTTTCCTGTGTGGTCTTGTGTTTTGTAAGGAGAGGGTGTGTTGACGCCAGCATTTGCCCAAGTGTTGAAGGGACAACTCTCAAAAACCTCGACATGGGTGGTTGCGTTCGTTGTTGTTTTCCTTCAGCCTTTGTTTAAAAAAAAAAAAAAAAGAGTTGTGTTTACATCTTAAGCTTCTGTTAGATAGCTGATTAATTCCGTTCTCTTGTCGTTTTTTGATCTTCGAAAGTAATGCATTCCTTGATTGTTTTTTGGAGGGAACGCATATTTGTGTTCCAGATAGTAGAACTCTGTTGATGAGTAATCCAGTAGATTTGTCGTTAGGGTTTTATTGATGATTTTGTGTTTTATTACTTTTGCCGTTAATTCTAACCATCGCTCCTTTATATGGAAGACTTTGTGCTCTGGTTGGTTTCTGGCCAGTCTCGCTGGTATGTGGAAGATTTTTCTTTCGAGTGGAAGTAGTCTTTCTGTATAATTCCTGCCTGCTATCCAGTGTGGGGCAACATATTCTATGACCGGGCTTATAAATGATTTGTACGTATGGATTAGCGTGCCGTTATTGGCCGCGTTCGCTTTTCCGCTTATAAGTTTGATTACGTTGCATCTCTTGTAGGCCTTACTTGTTATTTTCCGGATATGTGGAATCAAAGACATCGTTCTATCTTTATTTTTTATTTAGACGTTCGTGTCTTCAGGTTGAATTTTTTTCCAAGTGTTATGGGTTGTGTTTTTCAGACGTTCGTTTTAATTATCTGTTTCTTTATCACACTTCTAGATGGTTGACGTAACTGATGCTTTTCCTGTTGACGTACTCGATAGATGTATATGGATATAGTGTCTATTCTTTCGGACATGTCCGGAAGAACAGGCAGCATATCCATATATGTATACAGTTCTGGCAATACCGGCCATGACCTTCTTCTTTTGAGCGGATGCACACATATCCCCAGAATTCTTTCGGGGCTTGGTCAGAACGTCTTTCACGAGTAATGAGTGTGTTGGGGTGGGACGGTACGAATGTAGATTGTGGACATTTTTCCTTTTTTTTGGTCATCAGTCTACTGACTGGTTTGATGCGGCCCGCCACGAATTCCTTTCCTGTGCTAACCTCATCTCAGAGTAGCACTTGCAACCTACGTCCTCAATTATTTACATGACGTATTCCAATTTCTGTCTTCGTCTACAGTTTTTGCCCTCTACAGCTCCCTCTACCACCATGGAAGTCATTCCCTCATGTCTTAGCAGATGTCCTATCATCCTGTCCCTTCTCCTTATCAGTGTCTTCCACATATTCCTTTCCTCTCCGATTCTGCATAGAACTTCCTCATTCCTTACCTTATCAGTCCACCTAATTTTCAACATTCGTCTATAGCACCACATCTCAAATGCTTCGATTCTCTTCTGTTCCGGTTTTCCCACAGTCCATGTTTCACTACCATACAATGCTGTACTCCAGACGTACATCCTCAGAAATTTCTTCCTCAAATTAAGGCCGGTATTTGATATTAGTAGACTTCTCTTGGCCAGAAATGCCTTTTTTGCCATAGCGAGTCTGCTTTTGATGTCCTCCTTGCTCCGTCCGTCATTGGTTATTTTACTGCCTAGGTAGCAGAATTCCTTAACTTCATTGACTTCGTGACCATCAATCCTGATGTTAAGTTTCTCGCTGTTCTCATTTCTGCTACTTCTCATTACCTTGGTCTTTCTCCGATTTACTCTCAAACCATACTGTGTACTCATTAGACTGTTCATTCCGTTCAGCAGATCATTTAATTCTTCTTCACTTTCACTCAGGATAGCAATGTCATTAGCGAATCGTATCATTGATATCCTTTCACCTTGTATTTTAATTCCACTCGTGAACCTTTCTTTTATTTCCATCGGGACATAATCGTGCTCAAAATAGAGCATTGCCGACACTTTTGTTATTATGGACGGCTACAGAGGCAGCGTGCCTCAGTATGTCTGCAGGGGACTTCAAACGACTTGTTGAGTCTCACGCCACGTCGAGTTGCTGCCCTACACCGTGGAAAAGGAGCTCCGACTCCATATTAGGAGGTATCGCACGACTTTTGCCACATCAGTGTATAGTGTAGCCGTCCCTCACATTCAGAAATGAGCAAAACTTGTTAGTAGTCATTGTAGATTTGGACACCACCCTCGTTCCATTGTACAATAAGGGATTGCCATTTTGTTTCTAATTTGACAGATTTTTTAAAATTTATTTATTTATTTATTTATTTATTTATTGTTCCGTGGGACCACATTTAGGAGAAGTCTCCATGGTCATGGAACGAGTCAATACATGAAATTATAACACGACTGTAGAAACAGATAAAACGAAATATAAGAAACATATTCAGGCGACAAGTCGTTAGTTAAATAAAGAAAATCAAGAATGTAACACTGGAATTTGCTTAATTTTTTAGCTCTTCCAGGAGCTCCTCGACAGAATAGAAGGAGTGAGCCATGAGGAAACTCTTCAGTTTAGACTTAAAAGTGTTTGGGCTACTGCTAAGATTTTTGAGTTCTTGTGGTAGCTTATTGAAAATGGATGCAGCAGAATACTGCACTCCTTTCTGCACAAGAGTCAAGGAAGTGCATTCCACATGCAGATTTGATTTCTGCCTAGTATTAACTGAGTGAAAGCTGCTAACTCTTGGGAATAAGCTAATATTGCTAACAACAAACGACATTAAAGAAAATACATACTGTGAGGGCAATGTCAAAATTCCCAGACTATTGAATAGGGGTCGACAAGAGGTTTTCGGACTTACACCATACATAGCTCGAACAGCCCGTTTTTGAGCCAAAAATACCCTTTTTGAATCAGAAGAATTTCCCCAAAAAATAATACCATATGACATAAGCGTATGAAAATATGCGAAGTATACTACTTTTCGTGTTGAAATGTCACTTATTTCAGATATTGTTCTAATGGTAAATAAAGCGGTATTTAGTTTCTGAACAAGATCCTGAACATGGGCTTTCCACAACAGCTTACTATCTATCCGTACGCCTAGGAACTTGAACTGTTCCGTCTCGCTTATAACATGCCCATTCTGTCTTATTAAAATGTCAGTTCTTGTTGAATTGTGGGTTAGAAACTGTAAAAACTGAGTCTTACTGTGATTTAGCATCAAATTATTTTCCACAAGCCACGAACTTATATCATGAACTACATTATTTGATAATGTTTCAATATTACACACAAGATCCTTCACTACCAAGGTGGTGTCACCAGCAAACAGAAATATTTTTGTATCACCTGTAATACTAGAAGGCATATCATTTACATAAATAAGAAACAGCAGTGGCCCCAGCACCGACCCTTGGGGAACGCCCCATTAACAGTGCCCCATTGGGACTAAACATCATTACCACTCTCAATATTGCGGAGGATTACCTTCTGCTTTCTGTTCTTAAAGTAGGAGGCGAACCAATTGTAAGCTACTCCCCTTACTCCATAATGTTCCAACTTCTGCAGTAATATTTTGTGGTCAACACAGTCAAAAGCCTTCGTTAAATCAAAGAAAACACCTAACGTTCGCAACCTTTTATTTAATTCGTCCAAAACCTCACAGAGAAAAGAGACTATAGCATTTTCAGTTGTCAAGCCATTTCTAAAACCAAACTGTTCATTTGACAGCAAATTATGTGAATTTAAATGCTGCAGTAACCTTGTATATACAACCCTCTCGATAACTTTAGCATTCTTTAGAATCCTTTTTTTTTGCGTGGCATTTCCTCCGGCTACGTAGGTAGTCCGGCAGTGCCAAAGAGGCACGTAGACGCTGCTGCATTCCCTGCACGAAGGACACGTGACACTTCTGGCACTAGTCAGCCACTTTGGCTAACACGAGCCAACGAAGTGGGTTGCCGTGAATTTTCAGTTTGTTGTAGCGCGGCATGAGACGAAAGCTTCACGCTGGGGCTGATTCCTTTTCGGACGGAGATGGTGGTTGCAGTTACATAATGCTGCATTACATTTGTTGGGTAAGATCACTACCCACAAAACTTCGCAGGAGCAGTTCTCTGCAGTACAGCAGGACGCGTTAGTTTAAAGAAGTCATGGTTCTGTAGCGTAAATTCTTGTACATGATGATTGTTCGAACTGATAACAGAACTTAATTTCTCTTTGTGGTCAGCTTAGAGCCAACGGCTTTGCACCAGTCGTAAAATCGGTTCCTGTTAGCTCACCGAAGTTAAGTGCTTTCGGATGCTTGGATGAGTAACCGCATCTGCTGAGAGCTGTTGACAAGCGGGGTGCACTCAGCCCTTGCGAGGCCAATTGATGAGCTGCTTGTTTGAGAGGTAGAGACACAGGTCACCAAAACTGACCAGGAGCCGGGAGAGCTGTGTGCTGGCCACGTGCCCCTCCATATCAGCACCCGGTGAAGCCTAAGGGCTGAGGATGACACGGCGACCGTACTGCTGGGCTTCAAGGCCTCTTCGGACCCTAGTAATTTTTTTTCCAGTTGAGGATCGTGTATTCAAGGAATAGCAATATCCAATCGTAATTTCTGCATCCTCCGTGAGTATTCATGGTATCCAGTTCCTCTCTCGTTCAACGACAAGCGAAAAAAATTGGTTTGGTAATATTATTTTTACTGTTATGTTAACAACATGATATAGGTCCTTTATGTAATTACATTGTGTCCAGAGGCTGATGCACAGCTGTCTATTCTGCATATAGAATAGTGGTCATTGAACTACGTCTACAAAAAAGAATCCATATGCGTCTGCTTATTATGTTGAAACTTTCTTTGTTTGCATTTGAAAGCACATGGCTATGCATGTTCATAACATGTACTGATCATATCATGATTCCTTGTCTTATTTAATGGCTCACTGTAAACAAAGAGTGCATTCGATTCGTAGTGATACGAAGGGCGTTTAATAAATAATGCATTTTTTTTTCAAATCAGGCCAGTCTTATTCAGGGTACCAGTACACCATATTATTCCTCATTCTTGTGGCTACAAGTGCAGGTTTTCAAAATAATCTCCGTCCAATGCGGCGGTCTTAGGCTACCTTACTCTGAGTCCCTGTATACCCGCATGGTACGGCTCGAAGCCGGAGCCAACGCCTTGCATCAAAAAATTCCCCATCATTCACGTAGGTTTTCCCGCGGAGTGCTTAATTCATTTGGCCAAACAGAGGGAAGTCGGAAGCTGCAAGATCCCGGCTGTAGGGTGGATGCGGACGAGCAGTCCAGTTAAGTACTGTGAGGTCCTCTGGGGTGCGTAGACTTGTGTGTGGCCTAGCGTTGTCATAGAGAAAGAAAAGCTCGTTTACACTTTTTGTAGTGATGAACACAGTAAAGCCGTTTTATTAATTTCCTGAGGGCAGCGCAATACACTTTAGGGTTGGTCATTGCACAACGATGGGTGACGTCAAACAGAGTAACCTCTTCAGAATCCCAGAAGAATTTACCGGCTGAGTGTGCGTTTTTGAACTTCGTCTTCGGAGAGGTGGTGTGACTCCGCTCTACTGGTTGCCACGTCGTGTACACCAGCTGGCGGACGAATCTCAGCACTACCCACAGAGGCGTCCAGCTGTACAGCGAGGTGTTTGTGATCTGCCGAGCACCTCGAGTGAGAGTGCCATCACGTTCCAGCACTGCATGAGTCGCAACCGTGTGGACCGGCCAGCACGCCAGAGGTCGCACGGGTTTGCGCGACCTTGCTGCGGTGACGACGGACGCCTCGCCCAACGACTGACCGTGCTTTTGTTCGCTAACGGATCTCTGTACACTGAAACGTCCCCTTAGAAAAATTTATACATGACTGTGCTTATACTGACACTCAATATTTTTTTAGCGCAACGCAATCTGACTTTCAATACTCCCTACAAAAGAGTGGCCCTGACTAACATTAACCTATACCTTTCACGAATCACTCACCTCACAAAAAACTTCGTTACTCGAACTACTGCAATACAGCGAGCGCCACTACTGCCAGCTAAATAAAAGATTCAAACTACTGAAGCCACTAACTACTGATAGGCATAGTTAGCAAATGAAAGATTTTGATAGAGGGCAAACAATGTATTTACCTCAATAGTGTTCAAAAGTGATAATACATATAGCAGTTCATGATATCCAGTATTACAAATTTCAAAACTCCGCCATCTCTCTCCCCACGTCCACCACTGCTGGCGACTCACCTCCAAACTGCGCAACGCTACGCGCTGTTAACATCCAGTTGCCCAACACTACAATGGCAAGTATTACAACAATCCCAACCAGCCACAGACTGCACACAGCACAGCCAGTGATTTTCATACAGAGCGCTACGTGGCGTTACCAATGAAAAAACCTAAACAGCCTACTTACAACATTTTCTCCAAGCGCCTGAATACCTGCGACGCTCCGGTTTTCTGCCAAAAGAGACTCAGTGACAGTCCTCCCACTGGAACGAACCTCCGCTACAGACGCCATTTTGAGCGCCATTTTGAACCTAACCTAACGGAACTTCATGAAACTGGAAGGGCAGAAGCGGGTGGACTCCGCGATGTCTCACTACAGATACCCCCTTTTTTCAACCAGTACTGGCGGAGAAAATAAAATGTGTTACATTACTTATTGAATGTCCCTCGAAGACATAGTCAGATGACTTTCGCCATGCCATACCTCTGGCCCTAGATGTCACATTTATGAAATTCATAGTTCTCTCGTTTGTCCACTTCTCCACTGCCGCACAAAACACACTCGCAGCGACGAAGAGCTACCAAAACGGATGGCTATGTCTTCACGACCAACAAAAGCGAAACGATATTGTTTTCGCTCAGCGCGTGACAGCAGCGCTGTCGGTGAGAGAAATAGGAAACGCGGTGAGAGAAGAGGGAAGCATTTTACAGACAAGAACTGGGGTAGGTATTCCCCTGAAATTCAAACCAATCTCCACCCTTTGTGGACAACACCGGTAGGAGCACAATACGTCGGCAACTACCTGAAAAATCAACAATACTGCCCGGCCAAAGCACAAAGTACCCCGGTATTGTACCTGCATTGAAGTAACGTTGACGCCAACGCTTCTGCGGTCAATATGGTCCTCGTCAACACTCCCTAAACAAAACAACATCGTACGTAGGAGAATGACTTCCCCCAAGATATCCATTTTTGCAAATGTTCTTTTTTGTGACTCTTTATACACGATCCATTGACAGTAGTGTGAGCACAACATGCATTATGTGATCAAAAGTATCCGGACACCGGGCTCAAAATGACTTACAAGTTCGTGGCGCCCCTCATCATGATGGTATTCGATATGGTGTTGGCCCATCCTTAGCCTTGAAGACAGCTTCCACTTTCGCAGGCATACGTTCAATCATGTGCTACAAGGTTTCCTGGGGAATGGAAGCCCATTCTTCACGGAGTGCTGTACTGAAGAGAGGTATCGATGTCGGTCGGTGAGGCCTGGCACGAAGTCGGCCTTCCAAAACACCCCAAAGGTGTTCTATAGGATTCATGTCAGGACTCTGTGCAGGCCAGTCCATTACAGGGTTGTTATTGTCGTGTAGCCACTCCTCCGTGCATTATGAACAGGTGCTCGACCGTTTTGGTAGATGCAATCGCCGTCCCCGAATTCCTTTTCAACAGTGGGAAGCAACAAGGTGCTTAAAACATCATTGTAGGCCTGTGCTGTGATAGTGCCACGCAAAACAACAAGGAGTGCAAGACCCCTCCATGAAAACACGACCACACCGTAACACCACTGCCACCGAATTTTACTATTGGCACTACACACGCTGGCAGATGACGTTCACCGGCAATTCGCCTTACCCACACCCTGCCATGGGATCACCACATTGTGTACTGTGATTCGTCATTCCACACAACGTTTGTCCACTGTTCAATCTATCAATGTGTACGCTCCTTTCACTGAGTGAGGCGTCGTTTGGCATTTACCGGCGTGATGTGTGGCTTATGAGCGGCTGCTCGACCTTGAAATCCAAGTTTTCTCACCTCGCTCCTAACTGACATAATAACTGCAGGCAGTCGATCCTGATGCAGATTGGAATTTGTGCGTGATGGTCTGGATAGGTGCCTGCCTATTACACATTACGATCCTCTTCAATTGTCGGCACTCTCTGTTAGTCAACACAAGAGGTCGGCCTATACGCTTTTGTGCTCTACTTGTCCCTTCACGTTTCCACTTCACTAGCACATCAGAAACAGCCGACCTTTGGCATGTTTAGGAGTGTGGAAATCTCGCGTACAGATGTGTGAGACTAGTGACACCCAATCACCTGACCACGTTCGAAGTCCGTGAGTTTCGCGGAGCGCCCCATTCTGCTCTCTCACGATCTCTAATGACTACTGAGATTGCTGATACGGAGTACCTGGAAGCACAATGCACCTAATATGAAAAACGTATGTTTTGGGGGTGTCCGGATACTTTTGATCACATAGTGTATGTTTCACGTCAACTTGTAATAACGACTCACAGATGGCAGGTGGCAGCACTAGAAATGGAGAGTATACAAGGCGTGTTGCGGGGGATGCGTAGAGCGGTGTAGACGTTGTCGTAATGAAGGAACGGAACGATTTACCTGACTTTCAAAAGGCCATTATCATTGGCTTTCTGGCCAAAAGTGGGAGCATCTCTGAAACGGCTAAGTTTATAAGTTGTTCATATTCCATCTGTCCGCCCCTGGTAGCTGAGTGGTCAGCGCGACGGAATGTCATATCTAACGGCCCGGGTTCGATTCCCGGCTGGGTCGGCGATTTTCTCCGCTCAGGGACTGGGTGTTGTGTTATCCGTATCATCATCATTTCATCACCATCGACACCCAAGTCCCCGAAGTGGCTGGAGAGACTTGCACCAGCCGATTGGTCTACGCGATGGGAAGCCCTAGCCACACGGCATTTCCATTTATATTCCATGTTGGGTACAGTGTCTTCTCAATGATTGTTCAGAGTCTCTGCAGCACTCGCCTTGTTCGCGCACCCACGCTCATTGCTATTCATAGAGGACGAAGGCTGGAATTTGCACCTGGTGGCAGGTGGCCCTTTCGGACGAATCACATTGTCTGGTCCATCCAACAGATGACTGTTAGCGTGTACGGCGTGTAACCCCTCAAAGCGAACACCCTGCACGCGTTACGGTCAGGGCAATGTCCTGGGTGACATAGTCGTTCTGAAACTTGGGCTGGGTCAACAGAAGTATGCATCCTGAGGGCCCATCTCCACCACTACATGGAACTTGTTTTTGCTCGTTACTGTTTTATCTACCAGCAGGCCAACGCAACGCGTGACACAGCTGGCACGGCACGTTCGTGATTCAGAGAGCAGCGGAATGAACTTATCGCAGTCCCCTGGGTGCGAAACTCCTCGGATTTTAACCCAATCGAAGATCTGTGGGACCACCTCGACCGGGCTGTTCGCTCCATGGATCCTCGACAGAGAAAACAGGGGCAGCTGGTCTAACCGTCAACACCCAACGACGATTTATTACTTTTGAAGTAATTTTAAATCTGGGCATCTGGTTACATTTTCACAGCACTTGGCACGCTGAGATAGTGACACACCGCAGAGAGGGGTAGCAACGATAGAATCTGAATGAACACACTTTTCATAATACTCATCTATAATTGTACATCGTTGTTGAAAGGTGTAGGCTCTTAGTCCATTCTGAAATGGAACTTTCTATACTGGTGTAGATGATGCTCGGCCTCATTTTGTTAAATAATATGAACACTTGTGGACTTCTGGTGTCGAATAGATATACAGGGTGTATCAAAAAGAATCATCGGATTAAAAAAATCGTAACTGTTACGTTATTTGAGATAGGTGCTTGAACAACGTATTGTTGTAGAGAGGGAACTCTCTAGTTTTACATGGTTCCCGCTAGGTAGCACCAGTGTGCGCCCACTTCAGTTCTAGTAAAAATGGTGTCGGGATGACGCAAAGCGTTTCTTGTATTACGTTTTGCGCAGTGCGGGTGAGTAATAACTGTTCGGCGTGACTTTCGTACTAGGTATGTTGTGGATGCTCTTACAGCACAGAGCATTAGACGATGGCGTGAACAATTCCGTGAAACATGTTGTTTATGCAAAGGCAAATCGCCGGGACGTCCCCAGTGTCTAACACAGACGTCGAAGGTGTCTGCCATAGTTTCACAAGGAGTCCGCAGAACTCCCTTCGCTGTGCAGCTCCACAGCACAACATGCCCGCGACGCCCGTCTGGCGAGTGTTGCGTCGACGTTTCCACATGAAAAGATACAAAATTCAGCTAATACAAGCTCTTCGAGAAGATGACAAACAACAACGTGTGCAGTTCTGTAATTTCATTCTTGGCCTGATGTAGGATAGTTTTTTTTTCCAAGCTTAGTCTTTAACGACGAGATAACATTCCATTTAAATGGAAAGGTGAGTATATGGGCCACGGTGAGAATACGGGGTACGGAACAACAACATCAAGTTCTACAATATGAGAGGGACTTTCCAAAATTTAATGTGTTTCGTGCAGTTTCACGAGAAAATGTGTAGGTCCATTTTTCTTTGCCGAGAATACTGTCGCAGGAAGCACATATCTCGATATGCTTGAGAACTTTGTTTTCCCACAATTGGAGACTGATTTGAACGGCTTCATTTAGCAACAGGACGGGACACCGCCACACAGGCATCTGGAAGTGCGGGAATTTTAAAATCACAGGATAACTGAACGATGGATCGGTCGCACTGGACCAAATGATAACAGACTTACATTACTGGCCTCCAAGGTCACCAGACCTGACTGTGTGTGATAATTTATTTTGGGGATGGGGTTTATAAAAGACTCTATATACGTGCTGTCCAGTCCCAAGGAAAAAACAAATTATACTACTGGCCATTAAAATTGCTACACCAAGAAAAAATGCAGAGGATAAACGGGTATTCATTGGACACACATATTATACTAGAAATGACATGTGATTAAATTTTCACGCAGTTTGGGTGCATAGATCCTGAGAAATCAGTACCCAGAACAACCACTTCTGGCCGTAATAACGGCCTTGATACGCCTGGGCATTGAGTCAAACAGAGCTTGGATGGCGTGTACAGGTACAGCTGCCCATGCAGCTTCAACACGATACCACAGTTCATCAAGAGTAGTGACTGGCGTACTGTGACGAGCAAGTTGCTCGGTCACCATTGACCAGACGTTTTCAAATGGTGAGAGATCTGGAGAATGTGCTGGCCAGGGCAGCAGTCAAACATTTTCTGTATCCAGAAAGGCCCGAACAGGACCTGCAACATGCGGTCGTGCATTATCCTGCTGAAATGTAGGGTTTAGCAGGGATCGAATGAAGGGTAGAGCCACGGGTCGTAATACATCTGTTCAAAGTGCCGTCAATGCGAACAAGAGGTGACCGAGACGTGTAACCAATGGCACCCCATACCGTCACGCCGGGTGATACGTCAGTATGGCGATGGCGAATACACGCTTCCAATGTGCGTTCACCGCTATGTCGCCAAACACGGATGCGACCATCATGATGCTGTAAACAGAACCTGGATTCATCCGAAAAAATGACGTTTTGCCATTCGTGCACCCAGGTTCGTCGTTGAGTACACCATCGCAGGCGCTCCTGTCTGTGATGCAGTGTCAAGGGTAGCCGCAGCCATGGTCTCCGAGCTGGTAGTCGATGCTGCTGGAAACGTCGTCGAACTATCCGTGCAGATGGTTGTTGTCTTGCAAACGTCCTCATCTGTTGACTCAGGGATCGAGACGTGGCTGCACGATGCGTTACAGCCATGCGAATAAGATGCCTTTCATCTCGACTGCTAGTGATACGAGGCCGTTTGGCTCCATCACGACATTCCGTATTACCCTGCTGAACCCACCGATTCCATATTCTGCTAACAGTCATTGGATCTCGAGCAACGCGATCAGCAATGTCGCGATACGATAAACCGCAATCGCGATAGGCTACAATCCGACCTTTATCAAAGTCGGAAACGTGATGGTACGCATTTCTCCTCCTTACACGAGGCATCACAACAACGTTTCATCAGGCAACGCCGGTCAACTATTGTTTGTCTATGAGACATCGGTTGGAAACTTTCCTCATGTCAGCACGTTGTAGTGGCGCTACCGGCGCCAACCTTGTGTGACTGCTCTGAAAAGCTGATCATTTGCGTATCACAGCATCTTCTTCCTGTCGGTTAAATTTCGCGTCTGTAGCACGTCGTCTTCGTGGCGTAGAAATTTTAGTGGCCAGTAGTGTAAAAATGATTTTATTAAGCAATATTTGTCAGATGATATCAGAGGAGAACAATTGTCACTTCATGAAGTTAGAAGCCTCCGAGTTTGAGCATTGAGAGGATATGCGGGTCATGGCCCATCGAACATAGGCCGGTGTGAGGTGGAGGTTACACCATTATAGCCATGACCATAAACAGTTTATGGCGCGACATGGCCCATCGAACATAGGCCGGTGTGAGGTGGAGGTTACACCATTAAGTTAAGTAACGGTTTAGACTTTGCACATGTGTACTGTTTGTGTTTCCCTTTTTTCGTTTATAAATGTATAGCCATGGTGTTCTTTTAATCATTGACAAAGGTCTCTTAGGCACTTATGGGTTTTATTGTTCTGAAGAAGGTGTAGTTATCTACGCCGAAACCTAGTTAAACACTAGGTGCTTCCTTCGCAGTCGAGGCGGATTTCTAGTTTTTTAATATAAGAAATCAAATTGAGGGTCAGCCGCGAATTAAACGGTATATAAGCAAGAGATAAAATGAGAAGAGTCAGTCTGATGGAGAAGTCTGATTGAGAATTTTGGTGGAGTAGTCTGACGGAGGCCCGTGTGGGGTTGCTAGTCCCCCATCGGGCGCCTCCCCGGGTGGCGGATTGGGGAATGCTCTCCAGATATGGGGGTACCGGGGAAATAAAATACCCGGGGTGGACCAAAACTAGCACGGGTAGGGAAGACTCGTTAAGCCATGGTGAAGGCAAATCCCTAGGGGTAGAGTACCCCAAAATCAAGACTCCTGGTCCTCCAGGTTGGGGGTTGTGCAGAGGGCTACCAACCCACTCATGTAAAACAATGGCCGGTCAGGACACTCAAGGTACGCCTCGGAAACAGGACAGAATTTACTGGAACAGAAATTGGCAAAGTTACAAGGATTTCTCTTTTGGCTCGTGGAATGTCAGAAGTCTATACCGCCCAGGAAGCGCACAGATACTAATAAACGAACTAGGAAAATACAAGGTACAACTGGTAGCGCTCCAAGAAATAAGATGGCAGGGAACGGGATCAATGAAAATAGGAGACGGGACAATAATGTATGGAGACTGCGGTCAGCGCCATGAATTTGGAACGGGCTTTTACATTCATAAAACAGCAATTGACACAATAAAGGAATTCAAATCAATTAATAACCGAATATCACACATTACAGTTCAGGCTCAGTGGTTTGATATTACATTTATAAATGTTCATGCACCCACAGAAGATAAGGAAGATGACGTGAAAGAAGAATTTTATAGTCAACTGGAACAGACATATAATTCAATAAGTAGACATAACGTAACAATAGTGTTAGGAGACTTTAATGCCAAAGTAGGAAAAGAAGAAATCTACAAACCAACCATTGGGAATTACAGCTTACATGATGAAAGTTCAGAGAATGGTGTGCGACTCATAAACTTTGCAATGGCAAATGGTCTCACATTAAGCAGCACAAAATTCCAACACAAACGCATTCATTTAGGGACATGGATATCACCAGATGGAAAAGTAGTGAACCAGATTGACCATGTCGCCATCCAAAGACGATTTCAAAACAGTATTAAAGACGTTAGAACTTTTAGGGGAGCAGATTGTGAGACAGATCATATGTTAATCATAGCTCAAATGAAAATAAAGCTAAAAAAGAAACAAAGTACAGATAGGGTTGAAATTAAAAGGTACGATGTAGAAAATCTGGCAGAAGAAAAAATAAAAGAAAACTATAGGAAAGAAATGGAAATTAACCTATCGGAATCTAGACTGACACATAGTGACCAGCAAGACGTGGAAAGTAGATGGAGACACCTCAGAAACAGTATTCAAGATGTAGCTTCCAAAACTATAGTTAAAAGAAAACGAACTAACAAAATCTGGTTTAATATAAAGTGCCAAGAAAGAGTACTGGAGAGGCAAAATGCGAGGAAGGCATGGTTACAAGACATGGACAATACTACACTAAAGGAGAGACACTATAAAATCCGCAAGGAAACACAACGAACTCTAAGACAAGAGAAGAGAAAACACTACAACAACATGGTAAGAGATGCGGAGGATGATTTCAAGCATCACAGAGCAAGGCAGATGTACCAGAATATAAAAAAGTCCTTGGGAAAATTCACTAAAAGGGAACAGTTTATAAAGGACCATAATGGGAAAATACTTACAAACAAGAATGACATACAAGAAACATGGAAGACATACTTTACACAGCTGCTCAACTGCAATGATCCACAATATTACTTTACATTTGAAGAACCAGATACAGTTGATATACAAGTCACCACACCATCAGTAAATGAAATAAGACAAACAATAAAGAAATTAAAGAACAACAAGGCCTGTGGGGAAGACCAGGTATATGCTGAGCTTTTAAAAAATGGAGGACCACAATTGGAAATAGAACTACATTCCTTAATTGAAACAATTTGGGAGACAGAAAACATACCGGCCGATTGGAAAACTGCAATTATATGCCCCATCTTTAAGAAGAATGATCCCCTTGTCTGTGATAACTACAGAGGAATTGCCCTACTCGATGTCATGTATAAAATTTTGTCGATGTGTATACTATACAGACTGATTCCCATAACCGAAGAACTGATTGGGGACTACCAATGTGGTTTCCGCACTAACAGATCCACTTTGGATCACTTATTCACATTGAGACACATAAATGAGAAGGCATGGGAATTTAATGTAGATATCCATATTCTATTTATAGACTTCAAGAAGGCCTATGATAGCATACACCGACAGACACTCTTAAACACCATGAAAGAATTTGAAATACCATTAAAATTAATCAAATTAGTTAAAATGTGTTTGGAAGAAACCATATGCAAAGTTAAGACACCTGCAGGAGAGACTGAAAATTTTAAGGTGTACACTGGACTGAGACAAGGGGATGCCATCTCACCTATTCTATCTAATATTATCTTAGAGAAGATTGATAGAGAATTCACCAAAACTAATCCACAAGGGATCCAACTGCAGGGACAGAACATTACTAGACTTGCTCATGCAGATGATGTAGCCTTAATAAGCACTTCAAAAGCTGAATTAATCAGGATGATGCAAAATTATTACAAAATAGCTGAGAAAGCTGGACTTCATGTGAATGAAGAAAAGACGGAATATCTAGTCATAAGTAAAAAACTCCAAAAGAATACACCACTGACCGTAAATGGTCTCACTTTCAAGGCAGTTGACCACTTCAAGTACTTAGGGAGTCTTTTTAGCAGAGACAATAGAGCAGAAATAGAAATAGACGCCTGTCTAGCAGCAGCTAATAGAACTTTTTACAGCTGTATCAAAATTTTAAGGATGAGATCACTTAGTACTGAATTCAAAATCCGTTTTTATCAGTCAACTATTGTACCAGTAGCATTATATGGATGTGAAGCTATTACATTCAGAAAAAAAGATGAAGAAAAACTGTTGATATTTGAAAGAAAAATACTAAGAAAAATATTTGGACCAATCTTCGATGAAAATGTCATGGAGTGGAGGATAAGGAAAAATGAAGAACTACGGGAGCTGTACAAACATAGTACCATTGTGGAAATGTTAAAGAAGAGAAGACTGAACTGGGCTGGTCATGTAGCAAGGATGCCGGAGAACAGACTACCCAAAATAGCATCCACTAAGAAATTAGAAGGAAAGAGAAGAAGAGGAAGACCTCGAATTAGGTGGATGAAGAATATCCGGGAAGATGCAGCTAGGATGGGCATCAACTCTGATTGGACAACAATTTCCCTGGATAGAAATAACTGGAAGAGGCTCGTAGAGCAGGTGTATGGTCGATAAGGCCTTAGCCACGTGTAAAGTAAAGTAAAGTCTGACGGAGGAGTCCGAGAGCAGTAGTACGCCAGTCCGCCTCGCAAGCTGAGTATGCAGGAGTAATATTCGCAGCGAGAAGTCAGTGATCAGATCTGGAGACACGCACATCAACTGCAAGATAAGTAATCATTATCTATTCTGGGGAATAGCTCCGAACAGAGACGATCTGTCTTTGTTTCAAGGAACAGCTATCATTTGTAGCTTCGTAATTAACAAGAACACTTTATGGAATAGTAATTGTCTCTTGTAAGCTTAGGCGAGTGGCCTGCTCATAAGAGTGAATTGAGTCTGACAAGTAGTACAGAAAGTAGTTTGGAACTGGCACCTCTTTTATAATTTATCAAAGAGAATAAAGATATTACTTAAACGAATACTGAATTTTTCAGCATACCCAGCCTGCCATTAAACCTAAAAGATTACCACTGTAGCCGGCAGGTGTGAGCGAGCGGTTCTAGGCTCTATAGTCTGGAACAGCGCGACCGCTACGGTCGCAGGTTCGAATCCTGCCTCGGGCATGGATGTGTGTGATGTCCTTAGGCTAATTAGGCTTAAGTAGTTCTAAGTTCTAGGGGACTGATGACCTCAGAAGTTAAGTCCCATAGTGCTCAGAGCCATTTGAACCATTACCACTGTAACCAATAACCACCCAGTTCTACCTCGGAGAGCTTTCTCCCTCTCATCTCCGACACTAAAGGTGGACACACAAACAACCCTCACATTGTCGTCATCGTTCTGACCGCACTACAAAACTGTGCTGGGACGAGACAGTGGCCCCGTTACCAACAACAGTTGATGAACTGCAACACTGCAAAAAGCAGCTGGGGAAGCTGTAGCTCAAGACATACTCGCTGCAGTTTGGGAACAATTTGAATACCGCACTGACATGTGCCGTGTATCCCAAGGGGGATACTGAACACATATGAAAAGGCATGAGAAAAACACTTCTTGAGTTTCCACTTCGACAAAGAACAAAATTAATTTTATGTGTTTATTAGTTTCAGAGATACAGACGTGCCAAATTGGTTGATACTTTTTGATACACCCTGTCATTTCACTTCACAACACAAATCAACATCAACCACCATGCTAACACAACACACATAACTTGTACTCCATCCTTGCACTCCAAACTCGTACTACGAGCTGCCCCAAGACAAAGATTTACCTCTAACGATATGCAGCAAAGAAAATACTGTCATTGTATCGATCTATCGATCTATATCTATATCGATCTATATATTGAGCAAGCAGTAAAGGAAAAAAAAGAAAAATTTGTAGTAGAAATTAAAATCCATGGAGAAGAAATAAAAATTTTGAGGTTCGCCGATGACATTGTAATTCTGTCAGAGACAGCAAAGGACCTGAAAGAGCAGCTGAACTGAATGGACAGTGTCTTGGAAGGAGGATATAAGATGAAGATCAACAAAAGCAAAACGAGGATATGGAATGTAGTCGAATTAAGTCGGGTGATGCTGAGGGAATTAGATTAGGAAATGAGACACTTAAAGTAGTGAAGGAGTTTTGCTGTTTGGGGAGCAAAATAACTGATGGTGGTCTAAGTAGAGAGGATATAAAAAGTAGACTGGCAATGGCAAGGAAAGCGTTTCCGAAGAAGAGAAATTTGTTAACATCGAGTATAGATTTAAGTGTCATGAAGTAGTTTCTGAAAGTATTTGTATGGAGTGTAGCCATGTATGGAAGTGAAACATGGACGATAAATAGTTTAGACAAGAAGAGAATAGAAGCTATCGAAATGTGGTGCTACAGAAGAACGCTGAAGATTAGATGGGTAGCTCACATAACTAATGAGGAGGTGATGAATTGGATTGGGGAGAAGAGAAATTTGTGGGACAACTTGACTAGAAGAAGGGATCGGTTGGTAGGGCATATTCTGAGGCATCAAATGATCACCAATTTAGCATTGGAGGGCAGCGTGGAGGGTAAAAATCGTAGAGGGAGACCAAGATATTAATACACTAAGCAGATTCAGAAGGATGTAGGCTGCAGTAGGTACTGGGAGATGAAGAAGCTTGCACAGGATAGAGTAGCATAGAGAGCTGCATCAAACCAGTCTCAGGAGTGAAGACCACATCAACAACAATCGATCTATTTGTGCAAAATCATCTTTGAAACATACTTTTCAAAAATAAAATACAAATAATTTTTTTATGATTGCTTATCTTTTTAAGAAGTCCATAATCATAATCGTAATTGCATTGAGTTGTATATACCGACGTTTAAACATTTTCGTATAGCTACGTGGTAGTGGATTTCTGGGTTTCGAGTCTTTAACTGGGGAACTGGTCATTCCGTACGATCCAAGATCGGTCAGCGCATTTTTCTCACCCTAACCAGTTTTGTTACACTGGCCACGGAACAGGTTTCAGCATGACTCCACATCCCTGTCGGTATCTTCCACAACTTCGCTGAATCTCTCCCTACAAGTCTTAAAGAGGTCTGTTCTGCAGTTAGCGTGACTGGACAGTGTAAGAAACTGATGTTCGGGCCCTCACCTTTGTACAAGTGTGGAGGCAATGGAGAAGGTTACTTTCATAGCCGTTTCGAAGCAAGAGGCTCTTCTCAGCAAGTGCTCGCAAATGCACTTTTTTTTTCTTCCTTTTAGTACGCGCTGCCATTTAGACGTCGGCCACAACACTGTCCCGGGACGGCTCGGTGAGTCTACTACTGCAGAGAGCGAGACAGGCGGCGCCAGCAAACACACACGTACACAGACAGCAGACAATGGCCTCGTCGTCGGTGAGAGAAAGCAGGCGCGACCAGATGTGGTCTAGCCTCTAGCCGCTGCCGCTGCCGCTGCCACTGGAGTCCTCTCTGTGTCTCCCGGAGCGTGGAAACACGGGCCCTTTGCGAGGCCGCTCTAAATAAATAAATACGAGTTACGAGAAAAAAAGGAAAGAGAAAAGGGAGGGCAGGCGGAGCAGGGGGGGGGGGGGAGAGGAGAGAGGCGGGAGAGACAGCAGAAAGGGCCCTCCTGGAAGAGGCCAGAGAGCAGGGCGCTTTGTCCCCGCGCTATTAGCATGTCTATGAAAACACGCCAGCCGCCGCCGTTTCGTTATAATTCCCATCCGCAGTCACCGACGCCGCCCCGAGCTCATTTCGCCCCCTCCCTCCCCCAACCATTTTCCCTCTCCCCCCCTCCCCCACCCCCAACCTCATCAGCGAGCCAGGCTCCTGTGCTCGCTCCGGGCTCGACCCGTTATCATATATCGATCTCCGCCCGGCTCTGCGCTCGCCGCCGCCTCCCACACAACGCCACTCTAACACTATACACATTGTGTTGCAAACTCCAGCGCCACAGTGCAATTTTTTCCCACTATACATCCTACTCCGTCTCAAATGTGCGCGTACCAGATTAGCAGAACGATACTAGTAAAAAGCATTAGTAGACTAACGTAACCTGCACCTACACTATCGCTCGAAAGCTTTCGGATGCCCTGAAAGAGAGATAAAAAAAAGCTGCACTACTGGCCATTAAAACTGCTACACCACGAAGATGACGTGCTACAGACGCGAAATTTAACCGACAGCAAGAATATGCTGTGATATGCAAACGATTAGCTTTTAAGAGCATTCACACAAGGTTGGCGCCGGTGGCGACACCTAAAACGTGCTGACATGAGGAACGTTTCAAAGCGATTTCTCATACACAAACAGCAATTGACCGGCGTCGCCTGCTGAAACGTCGTTGTGATGTCTCACGTTTCCGACTTTGATGAAGGTCGGATTGTAGCCTATCGCGATTGCGGTTTATCGTATCCCGACATTGCTGATCGCGTTGGTCGAGATCCGGTGACTGTTATCAGGATATGGAATCGGTGGGTTCAGGAGGGTAATACGGAACGCCGTGCTGGATCCCAACGGCCTCGTATCACTAGCAGTCGAGATGACAGGCATCTTATCCGACATGGCTGTAACGCATCGTGCAACCACGTCTCGATTCCTGAGTCAACACATGGGGACGTTTGCAAGACAACAACCATCTGCACGAACAGTTCGACGATGTTTGCAGAAGCATGGTCTATCAGCTCCGAGACTATGGCTGCGGTTATCCTTGACGCTGCATCACAGACAGGAGCGCCTACGATGGTGTACTCAACGACGAACCTGGGTGCACGAATGGCAAAACGTCATTTTTTCGGATGAATCCAGGTTCTGTTTACAGCATCATGATGGTCGTATCCGTGTTTGGCGACATCGCGGTGAACGCACTTTGGCAGCGTGTATTCGTCATCGCCGTACTGGCGTATCACCTGGCGTGATAGTAAGGGGTGCCACTGGTTACACGTCTCGGTCACCTCTTGTTCGCATTGACCTCACTTTGAACAGTGGACGTTACATCTCAGATGTGTTACGACCCGTGGCTCTATCCTTCATTCGATCCCTGCTAAACCCTACATTTCAGCAGGATAATGCACGACCGCATGTTGCAGGTCCTGTACGGGCCCTTCTGGATACAGAAAATGTTCGACTGCTGCCCTGGCCAGCACATTCTCCAGGTCTCTCACCAATTGAAAACGTCTGGTCAGTGGTGGCCGAGCAACTGGCTCGTCACAATACGCCAGTCACTACTCTTGATGAACTGTGGTATCGTGTTGAAGGTGCATGGGCAGCTCTACCTGTTCACGCCATCCAAGCTCTGTTTGACTGAATGCCCAGGCTTATCAACGCCGCTATTACGGCCAGAGGTGGTTGTTCTGGGTACTGATTTCTCAGAATGTATGCATGCAAATTGCGTGAAAATGTAACCACATGCCAGTTCTAGTACAATATATTTGTCCAATGAATACCCGTTTATCCTCTGCATTTCTTCTTGGTGTAGCAATTGTATGGGCAAGTAGTGTAGTTGTCAGATTCAAACACGAATTAGCTATACGGTTTCCTCAGTGTCATGCTCACCATAACGTTGAAGAGTAGTGTTCCACGTTTTTAAAATGAAATAGTGCAAAACACAACTTTCCGTCATTATGCTGTTCAGGTTCCAAGCATTGCATGCCGCTAATTTTACATTGTGGGCATAATATAATGTTTCCTTGCTAGATCGAGTTTAGAGGACGTAAACACGGTTACAGGTAAGAAAGGGGCACGTAGTTATGCACAAGATATCAAAGAGTGAACTTCTGTGAGTGCTCACTGTAAACATAGATAACGGGGCGAATAAAGGAGCTTTCAAACGAAAAACGTTCTGCAGTTGTGTTTATACGGGCAGCTGGTCTCACTATGTGACAAATAGCAGTGCAAGAACATATTTGCTTGGGATGTGTCTATTATACCTTGCGGAGGCATGCGGATACTGGCCAGAAAATGGACGGACGTCGAAGATGTATGCCAACAGTCACGTCAAAAGGTGATGACAAATATATACAGTGAAGGGTCAAAGAAACTGGTATAGGCATACGTATTCAAGTACAGAGATACGTAAACAGGCAGAACATGGCGCTGCGGTCGGCAACGCCTATATAAGACAACAAGTGTTTGGCGCTGTTGTTAGGTCGGTTACTCCTGCTACAGTGGCACGCTATCAAGATGTGAGTGAGCTTGAACGTGGTGTTATAGTCGGCGCACGAGCGATAGGATACAGCATCTCCGAGGTAGTGATTAAGTGAGATTTTCCCGACGACCATTTGGCGAGTGTTCCGTGAATATAAGAAATTCGGCAAAGCATCAATCTCCGGCATCGCTGCGGCCGGAAAAATATCCTGCAAGAACGGGACCAATGACGACTGAAGAGAATCGTTCAATGTAACAGAAGTGCAACGCTTCCTCAAATTGCTTCAGATTTCAATGTTGGACCATCAACAAGTGTCAGCGTGCGAAACATTCAATGAAACATCATCGATATGGGCTTTCGGAGCCGAAGGCCCACTCGTGTACCCTTGATGACTGCACAGTACAAAGCTTTACGCCTCGCCTGGGTCCGTCAACACCGACATTGGATTGTTGATGACACAACATGTTGCCTGGTTGGAGGAGTCTCATTTGAAATTGCATCGAGCGGATGGACGTGTACAGGTATGGAGACAACCTCATGAATCCATGGACTCTGCATGTCAACAGGGGACTATTCAAGCTTGTGGAATCTCACTAATGGTGTGGGGCGTATGCATTTGGAGTGATATGTGACTCCTGATACATCTAGATACGACTCTGACAGGTCACACGTACGTAAGCATCCTGCAACCATTCATGTTCATTGTGCATTCCGACGGACTTGGGCAAATCCAGCAGGACAATGCGCCACCCCACACGTCCAGAATTGCAGCTGAGTGGCTCCAGTAACACACTTCTTAGTTTAAACACTTCCGCTGGCCAACAAATTCTTCAGACATGAACATTATTGAGCATATATGGGATGCCTTGCATCTTGTTGCTGAGAAGAGGTCTGAACTCCCTCGTACTCTTACGGATTTATGGACAACCCTGCAGGATTCATAGTGTCAGTTCCCTCGAGCACTACTTCAGACGCCCGAGCGAGGTGGCGCAGTGGTGAGACACTGGACTCGCATTCGGGAGGACGACGGTTCAATCCCGCGTCCGGCCATCCTGATTTAGGTTTTCCGTGATTTCCCTAAATCGCTCCAGGCAAATGCCGGGATGGTTCCTTTCAAAGGGCACGGCCGACTTCCTTCCCCGTCCTTCCCTAATTTGATGAGACCGATGACATCGCTGTCTGGTCTCCTTCCCCCAACAAACCAACCAACCAACCAACTACTTCAGACATTAGTCGAGTCCATACCACGTCGTGTTGCGCACTTCTGAGTGCTCGTAGGGGCCCAATACGATATTAGGCTGGTGTACCAAGTTTCTTTGGCTCTTCAGAGTAGTAGTCACGAGTTAACGTGATCGCTTCAAAACAGCGCCAGTTTCATCAGCAGAACTCACATATAATAAGGCAAAGCCGGTGAGTGTAAGTACTTTGAAAAGACTGCTTCAGACAGTGAACCTTAGGGGACGCGTGGCGGCTAAGAAACTACACTCCTGGAAATTGAAATAAGAACACCGTGAATTCATTGTCCCAGGAAGGGGAAACTTTATTGACACATTCCTGGGGTCAGATACATCACATGATTACACTGACAGAACCACAGGCACATAGACACAGGCAACAGAGCATGCACAATGTCGGCACTAGTACAGTGTATATCCACCTTTCGCAGCAATGCAGGCTGCTATTCTCCCATGGAGACGATCGTAGAGATGCTGGATGTAGTCCTGTGGAACGGCTTGCCATGCCATTTCCACCTGGCGCCTCAGTTGGACCAGCGTTCGTGCTGGACGTGCAGACCGCGTGAGACGACGCTTCATCCAGTCCCAAACATGCTCAATGGCGGACAGATCCGGAGATCTTGCTGGCCAGGGTAGTTGACTTACACCTTCTAGAGCACGTTGGGTGGCACGGGATACATGCGGACGTGCATTGTCCTGTTGGAACAGCAAGTTCCCTTGCCGGTCTAGGAATGGTAGAACGATGGGTTCGATGACGGTTTGGATGTACCGTGCACTATTCAGTGTCCCCTCGACGATCACCAGTGGTGTACGGCCAGTGTAGGAGATCGCTCCCCACGCCATGATGCCGGGTGTTGGCCCTGTGTGCCTCGGTCGTATGCAGTCCTGATTGTGGCGCTCACCTGCACGGCGCCAAACACGCATACGACCATCATTGGCACCAAGGCAGAAGCGACTCTCATCGCTGAAGACTACACGTCTCCATTCGTCCCTCCATTCACGCCTGTCGCGACACCACTGGAAGCGGGCTGCACGATGTTGGGGCGTGAGCGGAAGACGGGCTAACGGTGTGCGGGACCGTAGCCCAGCTTCATGGAGACGGTTGCGAATGGTCCTCGCCGATACCCCAGGAGCAACAGTGTCCCTAATTTGCTGGGAAGTGGCGGTGCGGTCCCCTACGGCACTGCGTAGGATCCTACGGTCTTGGCGCGCATCCGTGCGTCGCTGCGGTCCGGTCCCAGGTCGACGGGCACGTGCACCTTCCGCCGACCACTGGCGACAACATCGATGTACTGTGGAGACCTCACGCCCCACGTGTTGAGCAATTCGGCGGTACGTCCACCCGGCCTCCCGCATGCCCACTATACGCCCTCGCTCAAAGTCCGTCAACTGCACATACAGTTCACGTCCACGCTGTCGCGGCATGCTACCAGTGTTAAAGACTGCGATGGAGCTCCGTATGCCACGGCAAACTGGCTGACACTGACGGCGGCGGTGCACAAATGCTGCGCAGCTAGCGCCATTCGACGGCCAACACCGCGGTTCCTGGTGTGTCCGCTGTGCCGTGCATGTGATCATTGCTTGTACAGCCCTCTCGCAGTGTCCGCAGCAAGTATGGTGGGTCTGACACACCGGTGTCAATGTGTTCTTTTTTCCATTTCCAGGAGTGTATTACTGACAGCTGTTCATTGGCAGAAGACGCTACAATGGTCAAGACAACATTAAAGTTGGGCAGTAAATCAGTACTGAAGAATACAAATCTGAGGTCTTGGGCACAAAGTGGCGCAAGTTTGTTCGCAAGTTGCCAGATGAACGAGTGTTACACTACTAAGTATCTCCAACATTAAAGCATGGAATGGATTCCGTCATGGTCGGGGGTCTGTTTGGAGGCGGTAAGACTGGTGATCTTGTACAAATAAATGAAACAACGAAGGAAGAGCTTTACCACCGCGTTCTACAGTATCACGTAAAGCCATGTGGAAGACGTTCGATTGGCAAGGGATTCGTCCTACAGCAAGGTAATGACCCTAAACACACTTCAGAACTGTGTAAAACGTATTTGGAAAATTTAGGTAAAAAGTTGAAACTGAAAAATGTGACCTGGCGCCCCCAATCTGCCGATAGCAATCGTATTGAAATGCTTTGGTATCACTTGGATGGAGCAATTAAATCAAGGCCAATGTTCACCATTTCTGGACCGGATTTTAAGAGGAATGGCAGAATATCACGGAGAAAACCCTGATGATTCTGAGAGCAAGAATGATTCACATATGCAGAGATCTGATTAAAGCCAAATGATGTAGAGTAAAATTTGACTTTATATATTTAGTTTCAATAAAAGATTATTCCAAATCTGACTTATGAGTATTTCTAACATTTCTGGTTCCAATTTGCATTTTTCCCTCAAAATCACAAATGATCGAAAACTTTTGAGCGATACATACATTCTTTGTAATAAACCATACTATACATGGTGGAGGGTATTTTGTAACACTAATATTCGGTCCCTTTCTTGTTCCACTCACAGAGCTCCTTACGACAAATGTACCCTAAGGAGACAAAAGTTGTGGGATGCCTCCTAATGTCGTGTCATACCGCCTGTTGCCCAGCGCAGTTCAGCAACTCGACGTTGCACTGACTCAACAAGTCGTTGGAAGTCCCCTGCAGAAATACTGACTCATACTGCCCCAATAGTCATCCATGCATGTAAGTGTCGCCGGTGCAGGATTTTGTGCTGGAACTGACCTCTCGACTATGTGCCATAAATACACTCCTGGAAATGGAAAAAAGAACACATTGACATCGGTGTGTCAGACCCACCATACTTGCTCCGGACACTGCGAGAGGGCTGTACAAGCAATGATCACACGCACGGCACAGCGGACACACCAGGAACCGCGGTGTTGGCCGACGAATGGCGCTAGCTGCGCAGCATTTGTGCACCGCCGCCGTCAGTGTCGGCCAGTTTGCCGTGGCATACGGAGCTCCATCGCAGTCTTTAACACTGGTAGCATGCCGCGGCAGCGTGGACGTGAACCGTATGTGCAGTTGACGGACTTTGAGCGAGGGCGTATAGTGGGCATGCGGGAGGCCGGGTGGACGTACCGCCGAATTGCTCAACACGTGGGGCGTGAGGTCTCCACAGTACATCGATGTTGTCGCCAGTGGTCGGCGGAAGGTGCACGTGCCCGTCGACCTGGGACCGGACCGCAGCGACGCACGGATGCGCGCCAAGACCGTAGGATCCTACGCAGTGCCGTAGGGGACCGCACCGCCACTTCCCAGCAAATTAGGGACACTGTTGCTCCTGGGGTATCGGCGAGGACCATTCGCAACCGTCTCCATGAAGCTGGGCTACGGTCCCGCACACCGTTAGCCCGTCTTCCGCTCACGCCCCAACATCGTGCAGCCCGCTTCCAGTGGTGTCGCGACAGGCGTGAATGGAGGGACGAATGGAGACGTGTCGTCTTCAGCGATGAGAGTCGCTTCTGCCTTGGTGCCAATGATGGTCGTATGCGTGTTTGGCGCTGTGCAGGTGAGCGCCACAATTAGGACTGCATACGACCGAGGCATACAGGGCCAACACCCGGCATCATGGTGTGGGGAGCGATCTCCTACACGGGCCGTACACCACTGGTGATCGTCGAGGGGACACTGAATAGTGCACGGTACATCCAAACCGTCATCGAACCCATCGTTCTACCATTCCTAGACCGGCAAGGGAACTTGCTGTTCCAACAGGACAATGCACGTCCGCATGTATCCCGTGCCACCCAACGTGCTCTAGAAGGTGTAAGTCAACTACCCTGGCCAGCAAGATCTCCGGATCTGTCCGCCATTGAGCATGTTTGGGACTGGATGAAGCGTCGTCTCACGCGGTCTGCACGTCCAGCACGAACGCTGGTCCAACTGAGGCGCCAGGTGGAAATGGCATGGCAAGCCGTTCCACAGGACTACATCCAGCATCTCTACGATCGTCTCCATGGGAGAATAGCAGCCTGCATTACTGCGAAAGGTGGATATACACTGTACTAGTGCCGACATTGTGCATGCTCTGTTGCCTGTGTCTATGTGCCTGTGGTTCTGTCAGTGTGATCATGTGATGTATCTGACCCAAGGAATGTGTCAATAAAGTTTCCCCTTCCTGGGACAATGAATTCACGGTGTTCTTATTTCAATTTCCAGGAGTGTATTTGATGGGATTCATGCCGGGCGATCTAGGTGGCCAAATCATTCGCTCCAATTCTCCAAAACGTTCTTCAAACGAAACGCGAAGAACTGTGGCCGGGTGAGATGGCGCATTGTCATTGTTGTGACTTGGCAAGACAGCCAAGTCACTATGAGAGGAAGCCGAAAGGCACGCGCTTAAGCTCACACCAGTCTGCGTGAGCGTAAACGCGTGCATTTCGGCCTCCTCTAGCAACAAGGTGTTGGCTCTTCAGCCAACACTACACATGGCGACGAGGATGGGATTAGCTAAATGTTCTTCTTCCGTCTTTCCGGAAATCACAATATCGTCCAGATAGTTTGCTGCAGTAGGGACCGAGGCACAAACAGTTTGCAGATGTTGCTGAAACAATGCAGGGGCGGATGCACACCCGAATGGCAGTCTTTTGAATCGGTACAAACCAAGATGCGTGTTAACCACCAAGACGCGCTGATATTCGTCGTCCACTGGTATTTGCAAGTACGCATCTGCTAGGTCCAACTTCGACAAATATTTACCCGGGCACAGTGTGTCAAAAAGATCTTCCGGGCGGGGTAAAGGAAAAGTTGCAATCACTAGTTGTGGATTCACTGTAGATTTGAAGTCCACACGAAGTCTAAATTTTCCTGAAGGTTTTGGCAATATTACTAAGGGTGAAGCCCAGAGAGAAGCCTGCACACGTTCAATCACACCTTGTGATTCCAAATCGTGTAACGTTCTTGCGACCTCATCACGCAATGCGTGGGGAACATTGTGCGCTCTGAAAAATTTCGGTTGCGCGTTGACTTTCAGTTCCAAATGTGCTTTATAGTTCTTAGCGCAACCAAGGCCCGGTGCAAAAATGTCTGCAAATTCGTCACAGAGACGAGAAACACTGGCTGAAGGCACAGTCTGGTTCACTGATAGGACCTGATTTACGATAGACAAGTTAAACAACTGAAATAAATCTAAACCAAACAAGTTCACTGCAGAAGAAGAACGAAGGACGTAAAATGACACAAGTCTTGTTTGTCCCTTGTATGTTGCAAGAAGGCTGCACTGTCCTAACACAGGGATATTCTGACCGGAATAGCTAGTTAACTTAACAGTTGCGGCACGCAACGGAGGTGTGCCCAGCTGTTTGTACGTGTCGTGATTGATCAGAGAAACTGCAGCTCCGGTATCGAGCTGGAATGGGAACACGTTGCCATGAGACAGTCGCTCTTGTCGTCAGCAGGACAATAAACGTTTTGTAGATTTGGACATTCAGGGCCACGCCATTACCAACCTCACGCCAGTCTGCATGAGCGTAAACGCGTGCATTTCGGCCTCCTCTAGCAACACGGTGTTGGCTCTTCAGGTAACACTACAGTCATCCATAAAAATTCCATCGTTGTTTGGGAACTTGAAGTCCATGAATGGTTGCAAAAGGTCTCCAAGTAGCCGATCATAACCATTTCCAGACAATGGTCGGTTTAGTGGAACCATAGGATTGAGTCCATTTCAAGTAAACACAGTCGACATCGTGATCGAGCTATCACCAGCTTGCACAGTGCCTTGTTGACTACATGGATCCATTGCTTCGCGGCGTCTGCGCCACACTTGAACCCCAACGTCGGATGTTAGTAACTGAAATCGGGACTCCTCTGGCTAGACCACAGTTTTCCAGCCGTTAGGGTCCAGATGATGTGGTCACGAGACCAGGAGACGCGCTGCAGGCGATGTCGCTGTTAGGATAGACGCTGTCGTCTGCCACCGTAGGACATTAACGCCAAATTTCCCCGCACTGTCCTAACATATGCGTTCGTCGTATGTCCCACATTGATGTTGAGTGTTGAAAGGTGGCTACACTGAGCCACTGCGCCAGAGTTTGCGCCAAAGAGTATTATTAAACGGCCTCCACAGTGCTTGTCGAGAGCTCGAAGGCAGTGCTTGGAGAGAGCTCGTAGTAGTCAGTGCCTGTCGAGGTCTCGTGGTAGTCTGTGCTGAGATGTTGTAGCAGAGAGTGTTTGTTGAGATGTGCTATTAGGCAGTGCTTGCTGAGATGTGATATTGGAGAGTTCTGGTTGAGATATAATGTAAGGATTAGAATGATTTTCATCAATATAAATGAGGTAATTAACTCAGTTTGTTTTTATTTTAGTGTCCTAAATAATGCGTCATTACAGGTTCAGTCAACAAAGCATCTGGCGTGTGTTCTTGTATTAGAGTGTAATTCTGCTTTCCTTACGCAATTATAGTATTTCTAATTTTCTTTTATCACATCAGTATAATTGGTATTAAAAAAATTCTTGTCTTGTTGACGAAGAACCGTGCCAGATGTACGTTGAGTCACACTCCCACATACAGAACAGTTATACTTGTGCTTTGGTTTAGTAGGTTTTATAGTTGCTGGGGACTTAATTAATTAATTGTGTTAACGAAAATTTTCATTTCATTCTTTGTTGTTGTTCTTTGCAGTCAGATAGCGTAATAGTATTAGTCAGGGCCAACCGATTACGAGACACAGTGTAATCGGACATACAGCTACTAAAAACTAAAAATATTTTCAATAATATTTAATTAAGCCCCCATGCACGTGGCGACCCTGCCAGGATCGTCCCTTGGAATCTTCTGATTGTAAAAATAGTAGACAGTAGTATTGTTATAGTAATTTGTAGTTTAGTAATTGTAGTCTATATTGCATGTGTAGATTTGGTAATTGTCATTCTTCTAATGGTATTTTTTCTCAGAATTTGATTTGTTGTCTTGTATATGCGTTTGACAATTTAGTGCAATTATTTCAATTGTTCGATTAACCGTGTTTGAGTGAAACATTTCATTTCATGTAAATGGTATTGTTGGAGATAAAGAGTCATTGTGTGTAATTTTCGTACAGTGACGAATTTTTTGTATGCTTTGTAAATGATTACGCGATCGATGAAAGAGGCAAAAATGATGGATAGTCAGAATGACGAAATTGTTGACATGGCGAACTCGCCAACACAGGAGAACAGTGTGATGGATAATGAAGGGGAAAACAATGTAATAAGTCGGGAAAATAGTCCAGAACCATTTCAAAATTTTTCTCAATCAGAAAATTCACAGAATCCGAGATTAACGATAGAAGATTCGGAAATAGTATCGAACACAGATAGCTTTACAGCTATGACAAAGGAAGCTGGTTTTGCGGGAAATGTTAGGGGCGAAAAGAATTTTGAAACAGTTAACATGGAGCAGTTGATGAGTGCAATATTAAATTTGGGATCTCGGTTAGACTCACAAAAGGGAACAATGGAAAAACGGTTAGACTCACTGGGATCACAAATGGGAACAATGGAAACACGGTTAGGATCTGAATTAAAAACAGTGGCAACACGTTTAGAAACAGAGATGGAAACAATGGAAACACGGTTAGACTCACGAATAGGGACATGTTTCAAAAATATGAAAGATGAATCAAAGAAAGAAAGTAGAGAAGAAGTACAACCGATTTTGAATGCTCACAATAATAGTTTAATTTCAATAGAAATTAGACAAGAGGAACAGGACAGAGAACAGGAAGAAAGAGATCGCGTGATAGTACAAAAATTTTCAGAATTAAATTTACAACGTGCAAAAGATAAGGAAGAAATACTTGAGAGAATCGAGGAATCCGTACCAAATGACAGAATAAATAATCTAACACAACAATACGAACAGTTAACTACCAAATGTGTCAATACTGAAACCCGAGTCGCGACACTTACGGAAGACGTAAATAAACAGAAAGGACAATTAAGTGACTCATCGGAAAGAGTTGAGGAGATCTCAGATAAATTGACAAGTCTTAGTTTAGCAGAGGGGTTTGAAGAAAGTAATTTATTTCATTTACGAGATGCAATAAGAGAGCGCGAGGCGCGTGAATTTAACAATAATCAACATTGGGACTGGGACAGACGCGGTAGGACTTTGTCGCCACGAGGCGAAAACATTGACTATAAACACTTCTTAACTGTTCGGAAGATTAAGATATTTCGCAATTCTAAGAATGACATACATCCATGTGCATGGTTAGATCAATTTACGTACGCACTTCCGCCAAATTTGCCACTAAGTCACAAACTAGAAATTATGTGCGGCTATTAAAGTCCTCAGGGGATTCACTTCACTAAGTGAATATGTGCCGTAGCGAGCATAGGGCCCCGAGCTGTAGTGGTGCTATTTCTCTTTTAGTTTTCTGTACCGCTGCCTACTCTTTTACTATTCTTTGCATCTGTCAAACCAGCTCTTCGACTATCAATCTACCTAGAGAGTAAGTAGACAATAACCTGATATGACTATTTACCTAAAAGTGATTTCGGGAATTACCGTTTGGACTTACTGTATCTTCTGCAGCATTCATTCGTAGCTTAAATGAAATTTTACCTGTTTATCTTCGTGACAATATTACTTCATATGTTGACGATATTCTTATTGCTAAACGTTCTTGGAGTGAGCACAACAAAATTTTGGATTCATTGTTACGTATCTTTGCAAGAGTTGGCATTACAGTGAACTTAGAAAAATCTGAATTTGGTCGTTCATAGGTGAAATTTCTCGGTCACATTATTTCTACAGAAGGTATTCTTCCTGATCCAGAAAAACTTGACGCTATTCGTAATTATGCTGTTCCTACCACAAAACGTGATGTTCGTAGTTTTCTTGGTGTCTGTAATTTTCTTCGACGCTTTGTTAAATTGGACGATTTGGCCACACCTCGTTTATGTGAACTATCCGGAAAGAAATCTAATTGGTGTTGGGATGAGGAAACTCAGTCAGAATTTGAACAGCTTCGTGATGCTTTAGTTGCTGCTCCACTTCTTTCACATCCGGATTTATCTAAAGAGTTTTGTTTGGCGACGGACTCATCATACAAGGGCCTAGGGGCATACTTATTTCAAGAGATAGAAGAAGACGGCGTTGTAGTACAAAAGACTATTGCATTTGGAAGTCGTGTTCTTTCTAAATCAGAAAAGAATTATGCGATTACGGAACTTGAAGCTTTGTCTGTTGTTTGGGCTTTCACAAAATTTCGCACATTTTTGTTTGGCAGACATACTAAGGTTTACACCGATCATCGAGCTCTGGAATTTCTTATGTCAACAAAATTAACTCATGGCAGATTGTCACGGTGGGCGTTGTATCTACAGGAATTTGATTTTAGTATTGTTTACATACAGAGTTCTTCAAATATTGTTGCCGATGCTTTATCACGTGCACCTATGGGTTTGAAACAAAGTGCTGAAGAGGACTGCAAAGAAAACAATTATTGTTTGATGTATATTCAAGGTGTTGCGTTTGAGAACTTTATTTCGTCTTCGCTCCAGGACATCGCTAAGGAGCAAAATAAGGATCCAATCTGGAAGGACATTAAGGAGAAGTGGAGGAGAAAGGAAAGCGTAGCGATTAGACAGCATTATTTAGTCCGCAATGACATTCTTTTTAAACGAAAATCGGTCGACAACTCCGTTTGGTTAGTTTGTATTCCTGATGAGTGGGTTAATAAGCTGATTTGGTATACGCATTTCAGTTATGCACACTTTGGTCCCAGAAAATGTTTTCATAAATTACGAGAAAACTGTTATTTCAGTAATATGGAAAAACGTATTCGATATGTTCTGGCCAAACGCAAATTATGTCAAAAGGCTAAGCCGCCAACAGTTTCTCACAGAGCACCGTTGTTTCCTATCATTCCAGCGAAATTAAAGGAGATGGCTGCAGTCGATTTGTTCGGTCCAGTGGTTCGTTCTACTAATGGTTTTGCGTACATTTTCGTAGCAGTGGAGTTGACGTCGAAATATGTGTGTTTTACACCTTTACGCAAAGCAACAGCTCGTTCAGTATCAAACGCTTTCATCAAACATTTTCTTAAAGAAGTTGGTCATGTTGATAAGGTTATATCAGATAATGGATCACAGTTTCGTTCTAAAATTTGGCTTCGCACTCTACAGCGTCGTAAAATTAAACCAATTTTCATTTCACTTTTTCACCCTCAATCTAACGCTTCAGAGAGATGGATGAAGGAAATCAATAAATTGTGTCGACTTTATTGTCATCAGAATCACAGAACTTGGGATCAGTATCTTCATATTTTTCAAAACATTCTGAATGAACTCCCTAATGATTCAACTTCTTTACCGCCTATACTGATATTAAAAAACAAAGCACCGACAAATCGCATTTCTGAAATAGTTCCTTTTCCGCCTTCACGGAAACTGCGGCATTCTGAAGTTGTCAACCTGGCTCTACGAAATATTGCATCTGCGGCTGCTAGAAGAGAGAGATCAGCTAAACGTCCTGGTCGTTTAAAAATCTTGTCAGTTGGTCAGAAGGTGTTAATTAAGTCCCACCGTTTGTCTCACAAAGGAAAAGGCTTGTGTCGCAAATTTTTTCTGCTTTATAACGGTCCATATAGAAATCGTAAAATTATTCATGATAACACTGTCGAAGTAGAAACTCTTACATCTCGACGCTCTAAAGGAATACATCATATATCCAACTTAAAAATTTTTGTAGAATGACATACTTGTGAGAAACTAACAGCTACATGTAAACATGCGGAGAGTACAAGGATACCGCGCTGTGTTTTGGCGGCGGCACATACTCAAAGCAACAGTCAAGTCTGCGCGCCGCCCAAGGCAGTCGTTGACCGCAAACAATTGCTTCCTACGTCACGCGCCTACAGCTGATCGAGCGCTCAGTGCGAATGCACTGACAGCCGTAAACAAATACACAGTCTAGTTTCTCCGATTAAATTCAGTATAAAGCTATAGTGACTTGATGAATTATGTTATTAACATTCAGTATTTTTCAGGATACGGTTCTATAAAATATTTAAGAACTTCAGGTAAATTCTGTGTGTCTCCGACGTTAAGAGGACTTGCTATCGAGAAAATTTCAGAAAGAATGTAATTTCCAAGAAGAAACTAATAAACTAAAAAGGTAACTATTAATTGAGTTTATTTTTTCAAGTAACATATTTTCACTTAGGTACGTACTTTAGACGTAATTTGCTGCTCGCGATTACGTGATTCATACTTTGTGCTAATTTCATGTTCTATGAATTTACGTGTGAAGCGACGTGCTTGCGTACATTTGATGATTTTTGTCAATGTTTTATTAATGAATAGGATTGTTATTTGTGTATATTATGCATCGCTTGGCTGCTATGCTTTTTCACTGATGTCATATTTTTTTTAATTATGTGCCTGCTGTGCTTATTTATTTAAATTATAATTGTAACCTGATTTATTGTGCTGATGTGGTTAGGTATGTAAGTTATACTTTGTGATTTATCTGCTTGCGCCTTCATGTTTACTTATTAAGATTACATATGAACATTTATTTGCTTATGCTGATATAATGCTAATGACCTGTTTATTACGTAAGATATGTTTACTGCTATGCGTATGGATTGCATATTTATACATTTCTGTTTGTCGTCACAACTACTCTTTAATTTGGTATATAGCAATGCTGATGTACAGTGTACGAACATAGAGTTTAGGTTACACTATGGTATAGGTTACGGATTTTTCGCTTGGCAGAGCCTCGTTGTAAGGATTGTGCTGCATCCACTTGTTGACATTCTGTTCTCCACTGGTATATTTACTCGCTATTGCTTGTTTTGCTTACGCTAAGTGCCTTATATTTTTAAGATAAGAAAATGAACTGCTATAATTCGACGAACGACATTAGTACAAGAAACTTCATAGAAGTCACATGAGCTGGAGGTTTTATGGAAGCTGTATAAATTTATGCTAATAGGAAGGAAGCTAACGACATGACATACCGAAACTAGGTTTAGACCATTGACAGTCATTACACTGCATTTTTCGTGAGCAATTGAAATAGGAAGTGACACTAGACACAAGAAATACTCCACATGTTTGCTTCTGTTTGCCATAATTCTTGAAGTGGTGTGCACACTGTGAAATATTATGATTATTCACACTCCGTAATCGTACTTAATTACTGAGAGTTATTCGAACTAAGTCTGTTAGAGGTCATGTATGCATTTCTTTGTTTATAATTCATAATGAGCAGAAGATTTGGGTCAGATGGATTACACAGAGGTTGTGTGTTGGCAATGTGTCTTCAGATTGTATGGGATGATGAACTGAAGTTTGCATTAGGATTTTATCTGTACTTGTTCGAGGAGACTGACTAGAGGAAAGAGTTGTTATGGAAGTGAAATGATATTGGTAATAAGGTTTATATGTATCGACGCATTGAAGAGGTATTATTGAGGTATTATTGAGATTGTGTGAAGTTGATGATTATTGGAGTTTTGGTGGATAAGAGGTAAAGTAAGTGAGGAGCATATATTGGCAATAAGGTTTATATGTATCGACGTATTGAAGAGGTATTATTGAGGTATTATTGAGATTGTGTGAAGTTGATGATTATTGGAGTTTTGGTGGATAAGAGGTAAAGTAAGTGAGATGCATATTTTTTTTGTTGGTCTTATGGAACAAGGAGGATGAAGATAGCAGACTAGAACACTAAAGTAGAAGGAAGGTAGTCTATACACACACTTTGTTAAATCACTAAGCAGTATACATTTTTTTTGAAGAGAGGAAGTATTTGCATATCTTGGCTCACTGACAGTTGTTCAGCAACCGTACATTTTGATCTGGCTTGGCAAACATTGGTCTTGACATGATGACTATGACGTTGACCTAAGTATTATTGACTGTTATACATTGCTGCCACTACTACTTGATAAACATGATGAACATCAGATTTTGACAGAATTACATTTACACAGTTAACACCATTCAATTACACAGTAGTACTTAATGTGGATGAAAGATGAATGAGTGTGTTTTGTGTGTTTTCCTTTCCTAATCCTACCCACCTATCTCGTAAATATTATTTTATTTGTTTGTAGTGGCTTGCACTGACACCTATAAATGTTATAGGTTTACTGATATTTGAGTATTTGTAATAGTTAATATGAAAATTATCTGACATCATTTGTCTGATTGTTATGATTTGTATGTTTAGTGTAAAAGCATTTGTATGTGCATTCAAACTATTGTTCATGCCTGAACGGTCTGATTAGTGATGGTGAATATTATGGACTGTTAACTGTACTGTGACACTTAGGAATGATTAATTTCTGCTGATGAACAGTGTGATTAGTGATAGTGAATATCATGGACCGCTCTCTGGACCTGCTCATCATTGCTAGGTGCAACTGATGAACTGCTTCTACTGAAATGATGTCACTTGTTGGTGTCTGCACCTGCTCAACATTGCTGGGTGCAACTGATGGACTGCTTCTACTGAAATGATGTCACTTGTTGGTGTCTGCACCTGCTCTACATTGCTGGGTGCAACTGATGGACTGCTTCTACTGAAATGATGTCACTTGTTGGCGTCTGCACCTACTCAGCATTGCTGGGTGCCAGTACATTACTGGGTGCACAGATGAAGCTACTTCTATGGAAATGATGTCACTTACCGGTGTCTGCACCTACTCAACATTGCTGGGTGCCACTGATGAACTGATTCTACTGAACTAATGTGACTTGTTGCTGTGTGTACCTCTTCAACATTGCTAGGTGCCACTGATGAACTGCTTCTGCTGAAATAATGTCACTTGTTGCTGTCTGCACCTACTCAACATTGCTGTGTGCCACTAATGGAACTGCTTCTACTGAAATGAAGTCACTTGTTGGTGTCTGCACCTGCTCAACATTACTGGGTGCACAGATGAAGCTACTTCTATGGAAATGAAGTCACTTGTTGGTGTCTGCACCTGCCCAACATTACTGGGTGCACAGATGAAGCTACTTCTATGGAAATGATGTCACTTGCCGGTGTCTGCACCTACTCAACATTGCTGGATGCCACTGTTAGAACTGTTTCTACTGAAATGATATTACTTCTTGCTGTCTGCACCTGCTCAACATTGTTGGGTGCAACTGATGGACTGTTTCTACTGAAATGATGTCACTTGTCGGTGTCTGCACCTGCTCAACATTGCTGGGTGCAACTGATGGACTGCTTCTGCTGAAACGATGTCACTTGTTGGTGTTTGCACCTGTTGACCATTGCTGGGCTGGAATTATCAACTATTTTTTTTTTGAACAATTAAAAGTATTTTATGTGAACATTTGTATAAGATGATTTTTTATGTATTGTGTAAACTATTATGTAAAGCCACATGTATGAAAAGAATTTGTATTGCCTACTGTATTTTATATATTAGGTTATTGAAAGGTCAGTGCAAAGCCAAAAATTTAACTAATTATGTGATATTTAGGTATTAATATTATCTTTTATTTTTGTCTGTATTTTTGTGAACGAATTTGGTGGTATTTTCACCACCAATGCTGGCAAAAATACCATAAAATTCTGGCCTGTGGAGTAGGGGCATATGAAAGGTGGCTACACTGAGCCACTGCGCCAGAGTTTGCGCCAAAGAGTATTATTAAGCCGCCTCCACAGTGCTTGTCGAGAGCTCGAAGGCAGTGCTTGGAGAGAGCTCGTAGTAGTCAGTGCCTGTCGAGGTCTCGTGGTAGTCTGTGCTGAGATGTTGTAGCAGAGAGTGTTTGTTGAGATGTGCTATTAGGCAGTGCTTGCTGAGATGTGATATTGGAGAGTTCTGGTTGAGATATAATGTAAGGATTAGAATGATTTTCATCAATATAAATGAGGTAATTAACTCAGTTTGTTTTTATTTTAGTGTCCTAAATAATGCGTCATTACAGGTTCAGTCAACAAAGCATCTGGCGTGTGTTCTTGTATTTGAGTGTAATTCTGCTTTCCTTACGCAATTATAGTATTTCTAATTTTCTTTTATCACGTCAGTATAATTGGTATTAAAAAAATTCTTGTCTTGTTGAAGAAGAACCGTGCCAGATGTACGTTGAGTCACACTCCCACATACAGAACAGTTATACTTGTGCTTTGGTTTAGTAGGTTTTATAGTTGCTGGGGACTTAATTAATTAATTGTGTTAACGAAAATTTTCATTTCATTCTTTGTTGTTGTTCTTTGCAGTCAGATAGCGTAATAGAACTAGTCAGGGCCAACCGATTACGAGACACAGTGTAATCGGACATACAGCTACTAAAAACTAAAAATATTTTCAATAATATTTAATTAAGCCCCCATGCAGTGTTTATGGAAAAAGTTCAAGGCAATCTTAAAATACGTTTTAGACAGGTACGTGCTGAGTAAAACTGTGAGGCACGGGAAAAACCCACTGTGGTTCAACAACAAAGTTAGGAAATTACTGCGAAAGCAAAGAGAGCTTCACTGCAAGCTTAAACGCAGCCAAAACCTCTCAGACAAACAGAAGCTAATCGATGTCAAAATTAACGTAAGGAGGGCTATGCGTGAAGCGTTCAGTGAATTCGAAAGTAAAATTCGATGTACCGACTTGACAGAAAATACTAGCAAGTTCTGGTCTTACGTAAAATCAGTAAGTGGCTCGAAACAGCATATCCAGACACTCTGGGATGATGATGGCATTGAAACAGAGGATGGCACGCGTAAAGCTGAAATACTAAACACCTTTTTCCAAAGTTGTTTCACAGAGGAAGACCGCACTGCAGTTCCTTCTCTAAATCCTCGCACAGACGAAAAATTGGCTGACATCGAAATAAGTGTCCAAGGAATAGAGAAGCAACTGAAATCAGCCAACAGAGGAAAGTCCACTGGACCTGACGGGATACCAGTTCGATTCTACACAGAGTACGCGATAGAACTTGGCCCCCTTCTAACAGCCGTGTACCGCAAGTCTCTAGAGGAACGGAAGGTTCCAAATGTTTGGAAAAGAGCACAGGTAGTCCCAGTCTTCAAGAATGGTCGTCGAGCAGATGCGCAAAATTATAGACCTATATCTCTGACATAGATCTGTTGTAGAATTTTAGAACATGTTTTTTGCTCGCGTGTCATGTCATTTCTGGAAACCCAAAATCTACTCTGTAGGAATCAACATGGATTCCGGAAACAGCGATCGTGTGAGACCACACTCGCTTTATTTGTTCATTAGACCCAGAAAATATTAGATACAGGCTCCCAGGTAGATGCTATTTTTCTTGACTTCCGGAAGGCGTTCGATAGAGTTCCGCACTGTCGCCGGATAAACAAAGTAAGAGCCTACGGAATATCAGACCAGCTGTGTGGCTGGATTGAAGAGCTTTAGCAAACAGAACACAGCATGTTGTTCTCAATGGAGAGACGTCTACAGACGTTAAAGTAACCTCTGGCGTACCACAGGGGAGTGTTATGGGACCATTGCTTTTCACATTATATATAAATGACCTAGCAGATAGTGTGGGAAGTTCCATGCGGCTTTTCGCGGATGATGCTGTAGTATACAGAGAAGTTGCAGCATTAGAAAACTGCAGCGAAATGCAGGAAGATCTGCAGCTGATAGCCACTCGGTGCAGGGAGTGGCAACTGACCCTTAACATAGATAAATGTAATGTATTGCGAATAAATACAAAGATCCTTTACTGTATGATTATATGATAGCGGAACAAACACTGGTAGCAGTTACTTCTGTAAAATATCTGGGAGTATGCGTGCGGAATGATCATATAAAATTAATTGTTGGTAAGGTGGGTGCCAGGTTGAGATTAATTGGGAGAATCCTTAGAAAACGCAGCCCATCAACAAAGGAGGTGGCTTACAAAAGACTCGTTCGAACTTTACTTGAGTATTGGTCATCAGTGTCCGATCCGTACCAGGTCGGGTTGACAGGGGAGATAGAGAAGATCCAAAGAAGAGCGGCGCGTTTCGTCGGAGGGTTATTTGGCAAGCGTGATAGCGTTACGGAGATGTTTAGCAAACTCAAGTGGCAGACTCTGTAAGAGAGGCGCTCTGCATCGCGGTGTAGCTTGCTGTCCAGGTTTCGAGAGCGTGCGTTTCTGGATGAGGTATCGAATATATTGCTTCCCCCTACTTATACCTCCCGAGGAGATCACGAATGTAAAATTAGAGAGATTCGAGCGCGCACGGAGGCTTTCCGGCAGTCGTTCTTCCCGCGAACCATACGCGACTGGAACAGGAAAGGGAGGTAATGACAGCAGCACGCAAAGTGCCCTCCGCCACACATCGTTGGGTGGCTTGCGGAGTATAAATGTAGCTGTAGATGTAGATTTGTACGGTTATTTCAGGCAGTGTTGACGGCCGGTTAGTACTGATAACTCTACGAAAATGCCGCTGCCATGGTGAGAGGTAATGACTGAAATGTGGTACTCTCGGCATTTTCTTGACACTCTGGATTTCGGAATATTGAATTTCCTAACGATCTCCCTACTAGAATGTCCCATGCGTCTAGCTCCAACTACCATTCCGCGCTCAAAGTCTGTTAATGACCTTTGTGTGGCAATAATCACGTAGGAAACCTTGAATCACTTGATTTCAAACGACAGTTCCGCCAAAGTACTGCTTTCTTATTCGGGGTGTTCAAAAAATCTCTCCGCAGTGCCGTATCAATGTTAGCTGCGCGTGCCGTATGATTGTTCGCTTGGCTGGGTTACTTCCCTTCAAATGGATTCTCTCAACATTCCACTGTTTCGTTTATCTCAGCCAGCGTCAATAGTATCGTTGGTGAGTGTCGTTACGTGTTGACTTGGACGTTTAAGTTTAGTTCCTTTGTTCGTTCGTTTCGTTTTTGTCACTGTTAAAATGATAACCATTGAAGTACGTGTGTTTTTAGCCGAACATGTGTTCAAAGCTAGCGGTAAAGACACAGTTTCAGTTCGTCAAATCTTTAATTCAGTTTTCCCGGGGACAACACTCCTACATTCCGATACTGTGCGAGATGTCATTAACAGATTTCGAAGCACGGGTTCAGTGACAGATGCACCGAGAAGTGGTCGTCCTAGCGTTTTTGAGGATAAATTACTCGATATTTCCGATAAGATGTCCATGAGTCCGAACAAGTCAGCAAGAAAACTCACCCAGGAATTCGGTGCTAGTGTCGGAACGGCCCACACAGGTGTAAGGAAAAAATTTCCAATACAAAGTGACAGTCGTGCAAGAACTGAAAAATACTGATCATGGCAAGAGACTGCATTATTGTCAATGGTTCAAAAATTTCGTTCGACAAAATGGAAGCAATATTGTTAATGAAACGTTTTTCACCGATGAGGCGTGGTTTCATTTATCCTGATACATGAACTCGGAAAATTCTCGTATGTGGAGTACTGCAAATCCATTGTGTATTCATGAGGAACCACTTCATTCTACGAAAATAGGAATCTGGATTGCAATTTCTAGACGTCGAATTGTGGGTCCCATATTTTTCAACGAAACAATAAACGCACAACGATACTGCAGTGATATTCTGTACCCATTCATAGGAGAACTTGTGGTATGTGAAATACTGAACGGTTATTTTCAAGAAGACGGTTCAACCGCGCATACATCTCGCGTTTCAATGTCACTGCTTGCTGATGTTTTCAGTGATCGCATAATTTCACAGGGACTTTAGCCTCCACGATCGGCTGACCTAACACCACCTGAGTTTTTCTTCTGGGGTGCAGCGAAAGCAACTGTCTATAAAAACTGTCCAAAATCCACAGATGAACTGTAAATGGCAACATCCACTTTCACTGCTTCTGTTACAGAAGAAATATTACAGCTTGTAATAGACGAATTGAATTGTGTATTCAACAAAAGGGGAGACACTTCCGACATTTAATTTGAAAATTCGTAAGATATTCACTGCGGCATACGGCACGCGCGGCTAACAATCATACCTCACTGCAGAGAGACTTTTTGAACACCGCGTACTTTGTGTACGCGATGGGCGCGCAATCGCTGTCCAATGACCTCCGTCACATCTGTGTAAGTTGATGACGGTAGAGTCGCTCCGCAGTCTATAATTCTTCTCAACAGCGTCTCGTGAAAAGAACATTGTCCTCCCTCCAGGGAATCTCGTTTTTTAGCTACTCGCGTGTTGATCGAAGCTAACGGTAACAAATCTAGGAACCTGCCTCTGAATTGCTTCGATGTATTGTTTAGTACCACCTGGTGGGGACCCGAGTCACTCGAGTAGTACTCAAGAACTTTTATCATTAAGTGTTCTATAAGTAAAGGAAACAAAAGAAAAATTCGGAGTGGGTATTAACATCCATGGAGAAGAAATAAAAACTTTGAGGTTCGCCGATGACATTGTAATTCTGTCAGAGACAGCAAAGGACTTGGAAGAGCAGTTGAACGGAATGGACAGTGTCTTGAAAGGAGGATATAAGATGAACATCAACAAAAGCAAAATGAGGATAATGAAATGTAGTTGAATTAAGTCGGATGATGCAGAGGGAATTAGATTGTAAAATGAGAATCTTAAAGTAGTAAAGGAGTTTTGCTATTTGGGGAGCAAAATAACTGATGATGGTCGAAGTAGAGAGGATATAAAATACAGACAGGCAATGGCAAGGAAATCATTTTTGAAGAAGTGTAATTTGTTAACATCGAGTATAGATTTAAGTTTTAGGAAGTCATTTCTGAAAGTATTTGTATGGAGTGTAGCCATGTATGGAAGTGAAACATGGACGATAAATAGTCTGGACAAGAAGAGAATAGAAGCTTTCGAAATGCGGTGCTACAGAAGAATGCTGAAGATTAGATGGGTAGATCACATAACTAGTGAGGAGGTACTGAACAGAATTGGGGAGAAGAGGAGTTTGTGGCACAACTTGACTAGAAGAAGGGACCGGTTGGTAGGACATGTTCTGAGGCATCAAGGGATCATCAATTTAGTATTGGAGGGCAGCGTGGAGGGTAAAAATCGTAGAGGGAGACCAAGAGATGAATACACTAAGCAGATTCAGAAGGATGTAGGTTGCAGTAGTTACTGGGAGATGAAGAAGCTTGCACAGGATAGAGTAGCATGGAGAGCTGCATCAAACCAGTCACAGGACTGAAGATCACAACAACAACAACAACAACAACAGTGTTCTATACGTGATTTTCTTTGTAGATTTACACTCTTCCAAAACTCTTCCAATAAACTGGAGCCGACCACTCGGCTTCCCTCGTACCGTTCTTACTTGTTCATTTCATGTCACATCACTTTTGCACCGTCGTGCGTAGGTACTTAATTGACATGACTTTGTGGAACAGCTCTATACTTAATACTACGTTACAGCATTGCAGGAATGTTTCTGCTACTCGTCGGGAGTGATGTAATTTTCCACATTTACAGCAAGCTGCCATTCGTCACAAACGAACAAATCCGACCAAATAGCCCTTGAAGGTCAACGGAAACGACCGGCCGCCGTGTCACCTTCATCCGTTTGCCGTCACTAGATGCGGAGATGGAGAGGCATGTGGGCAGCACACAGCTCTCGCAGCATTGTCAGTTTTCGTGACTGGAGCCGCTACTTCTCAGTCAAGTAGCTCCTCAATTGGTCTCACAAGGGCTGAGTTCACCCCGCTTACCAACAACACGTGGCAGACGCAGACGATGAGCCATCCAAAAGCTAGCCCAGACCTAAAGCACTTAACTTCAGTGATGTGTCGGGAATCGGTGTTACCACTGCAGGAAGGCCGTTGGCGCCATTTATCAAACAAAACAGCAGTTCAATCATAGCCGTCCTGTATGATTCTACAGTTGTTCACCGACGACACTTACCCGAACAACAAACAGTCTCAGATTTCTGCTCACACTATCAGTCAGATCTTTTCTATACCTACATACAATGGGGTCGTATCATAGTTCCCTGGGGGACTCCTAACAGTACCCTTTTCTCTTGTGAGCACTCAGCATCCAGGACTAGTCGTTTATAAATTTTATTTTGGTGGAGGTCCACAGCCTTAACGTATTTTGAGAATAAATACTCGTTCCAAATAGGCTGTGTTCTTTTTATTATCTGTCCAGATGGCCAGTTTCAACCGTGGGTCAGTCTGAAGCACATATCCACATTATGAAGCAGGATAGGTGCTTGAAAATGACCAAGTGTTGAAATTGGCCAATTGCACAGATAATAAAAAGAACAAATCCTATTTGGATCCTGTCTTCATTGATAAAACTACATGGTTCTACAAGGGTTGATCAAAATATCCCGTTCGAAGACCATACGGACCAGAATCGGGACGTCATTACGGAAAAGTCGCCGCGAGCATTCAGGCAATCATTCCACCGACGCAGCAGACTGAAGATACCCGCTTGGTAAAACATTGTGTCTTGCTGTGTGAAGAAGTCCTTAACTGCCTGCTTCACATCCTCTTCCGACAGGAATCGTTTACCTTTCAAGGCATTTTTTAAGGGAGCTAATAACATGGACTGTGGGGAAATCGGAACAGAAGAGAATCGAAACATTTGAGATATGGTGCTACAAACGAATATTGAAAATTTGTTACGGTGAGGAATGAGGAGGTTCTGCGCAGAATCGGGGAGGAAAGGAACATGTGGAAAACACTGACAAGGAGAAGGGACAGTTCTGTGCCGTCACTTTGTCGATGTAGAACTATACTATGGGAAGCAAGGAGAGGATGATGTTTGGTGGCCGGTATCCTGTTTCTATAAGACACCTGCACACGTCTATTAACAGGGTTCTTTATCCATAAGATCAAGAAGTTGCTTAACTGAAGATCTACATCTACGTCTACATCTACATGGTTACTCTGCAATTCACACTTAAGTGCCTGGCAGAGGGTTCATCGAACCATTTTCATACTACTTCTCTACCATTCCACTCTCGAATGGCGCGTGGGAAAAAGGAACACCTAAATCTTTCCGTTCGAGCTCCGATTTCTCTTATTTTGTGATGATGGTCATTTCTCCCTAACTAGAGGGGTGTCAACAAAATATTTTCGCATTCGGAAGAGAAAGTTGGTGATTGAAATTTCGTAAATAGATCTCGCCACGAAGAAAACGGCCTCCGTTTCAGTGACTGCCACCCCAACTCGCGTATCATATCAGTGACACACCATTCATTCGACAGTACGCGTTGGTATACAAACTGGGCAGCTTCATTTACGACGTATCGTGGCCACGTCCTAACACTTTTCCATCAACCCTGCCGTTCTGCGTCTGGTCTGCACTGGTTTCATATGGGCAACCGACACATACACTTCATTTCATTTACATTTTTCTTGGCTGCCGAAGGACAAACACCGGTGGACTTCCAACAGAGAATCAACAATGCGTATGAAGTGGCACGTCTGTCGAAAGCTGGCTTTGTGGTATAGTGTTCCGTACCGGTCGCGATACAATACAAGACGCCAGTGGGTCAGTGAGTCCAGAGTCATTTCTAGAAAGCTGGTGTCTGCATCACTGGGCAACGGTACAACGCAACACTGGAGAAATTGTGGCACACAGTTAATGCGAAACGCCTTAGAAAAATGGGACAATGGATGTTGCTACTTCATGATATCGCTTCCCCACATCGCGAAAGTGACGTGGAACATACGCCTACCCTAGTGGGGGCACTCGAGCACCTGCCCTACAGTCCTTTCCTTCTTTTCCTTTATCTATTTTTTATTGAGTCATCAGTCTTCTGATTGGTTTGATGCGGCCCGCCAAGAATTCCTCTCCTGTTCCAACCTCTTCACCTCATAGTAGCACTTGCAACATAGACTGTGCGGCTGGTCCCGGCGGAGGTTCGAGTCCTCCCTCGGGCATGGGTGTGTGTGTTTGTCCTTAGGATAAGTTAAGTTAAGTAGTGTGTAAGCTCAGGGACTGATGACCTTAGCAGTTAAGTCCCATAAAATTTGACACACACACACTTGCAACATAGGGCGTCGCTGGCCGATGTGGCCGAGCGGTACTAGGCGCTTCAGTCCGGAACCGCGCTGCTCCTACGGTCGCAGGTTCGAATCCTGCCTCGGGCATGGATGTGTATGATGTCCTTAGGTTAGTTAGGTTTAAGTAGTTCTAAGTTCGAGCGGACTGATGACCTCAGATGTTAAGTCCCACAGTGCCCAGAGCCATTTTTTTAAGAAATCGCTGCTGCACGGCAACGACTGCACCGCTTTCCGTATCACTCAAACACGTTTTATACACCATCAACTATACACCACGAATTGCATGGCGACGACTTTGAACGTCGTGTACAGTTCTGCCACTGGGCGCAAGAGAAATTGCGGGACGATGACAGATTTTTTGCACGCGTACTATTTAACGACGAAGCGTCATCCACCAACAGCGGTAAGGTAAACCGGCATAATATGCACTATTGGGCAACGGAAAATCCACGATGGCTGCGACAAGTGGAACATCAGCGACCTTGGCGGGTTAATGTACGGTGCGGCATTATGGGAGGAAGGATAATTGGCCCCCATTTTATCGATGGCAATCTAAATGGTGCAATGTATGCTGATTTCCTACGTAATGTTCTACCGATGTTACTACAAGATGTTTCACTGCATGACACAGTGGTGACGTACTTCCAACATGATGGATGTCCGGCACATAGCTCGCGTGCGGTTGAAGCGGTATTGAACAGCATATTTCATGGCAGGTGGATTGGTCGTCGAAGCACCATACCATGGCCCGCACGTTCACCGGATCTGACGTCCCCGGATTTCTTCCTGTGGGGGAAGGTGAGGATATTTGCTATCGTGATCCACCGACAACGCCTGACAACATGCGTCAGCGCATTATCAATGCATGTGCGAGCATTACGGAAGGCGAGATATTTGCTGTTGAGAGGAATGTCGTTACACGTATTGCCAAATGCATTGAGGTTGACGGACATCATTTTGAGCATTTATTGCATTAATGTGGTATTTACAGGTAATCACGCTGTAACAGAATGCGTTCTCAGAAATGATAAGTTTACAAAGGTACATGTATCACATTGGAACAACCGAAATAAAATGTTCAAACGTACCTACGTTCTGTATTTTAATTTAGAAAACATACCTGTTGCCAACTGTTCGTCTAAAATTGTGAGCCATATGTTTGTGACTATTACAGCGCCATCTATCACAAAGCGAAAAAAGCGGTCCAACTAAAACATTCATATTTCTTTACATACTACATGAATATGTAATAAAAATGGGGGTTTCTATTTTTTAAAAAACCAGTTGGTATCCGTTTGACCTATGGCAGCGCCATCTAGCGGGCCAACCATAGCGTCATCTGGTTTCCCCCTTCAAAGCTAGACAAGTTTCGTTCTTTGTAGTTTTTTCGTTTGACGCTTATTTAGTGAGATATTTGGCCCGGTCACGATCAATGGACCCCCCTGTATAATCTTCAAACCACTCTGAAATGCGTGGCAGACGGTATGTCCTGTTGTATCTATTGTAAACGGTTTTTCCTTTCCTTTCACGTATGGAGCGAGAGAAGAATTACAGTTTAAATGGTTCTGTGTGTGGTGCAGTAATTAATCTAATCTTGCCCTCACAATACCCGTGTGAGCGATATACAGGGAGTCGTAGAATATTCCTAGAGTCATCATTTAAATCCGGTTGTCGAAAATTTGTAAGCAGGCTTTCTTGGGATACATTGAGTGTATCTTCAAGTGTCTGCCACTTCAGTTCCTTCAACATCTTCGTGACAATCTCCCGCGGGCAAGCACACCTACGACTTTTCGTGCTGCCCTTCTCTGTACACGTCCAGTATCATCTCTGACCCTTGTTTGGTACGGGCCCCACACACTTGATCAATAGGATGGGCCAGAGGAGTTATTTGTAAACAATCTCCTTTGTAGAATGATTGGAGTTCCCTAGTGTGTTACAGATAAACCGGTCTGATACCTGCTTAAGCCAAGACTGAGCTTATGTGATCACTCCATTTCGTATTCCTATGAACTGTTACATCAAGGGTCTTGTATGTGTTTACCGATTCTAACTGTGAATCACTGATACTGCAGTCGCAGGATGTGGCGTTTTTTCATTTGGGAACATATAATGCGAGTTACCGATCCGTGCACCAAACTGAAATCTTAGCAATATCTGAATCAATATTTGGGCATCTTCTTTCCGACCGTACTTTCCAATAAGTAACTATATCATCTGCAAAAATATTGGGTTACTATTAATATTGTGCGCAGAGTCATTAATATAAAACACGAAAAGCAAGAGTCCCAACACACTTCACTGAAGCGCGCCCGAATTAATTCTACATCTGACGATGGCTCTCCATCCAAGATAACGTGCTGCGTCCCACCCACCAACAAATCATCCAACCAGTCTGGAATTTTGCTTGATACCCCCTATGAATATACTTTTGATAATAAGTGTAGGTGTGGAACTGAATCAAATGCTTTTCGGAAATCGGGAAATACTACATCTACCTGTCTGCCTTCATTCGTGGCTTTTAGTATATCATGCGAGAAATGTGCGAGTTGAGTATCACGTAATCGATGTTTTCGAAATCCATGCTGGTTGGCATGGAGGAGGACATTCTCTTCGAGATACTTCATCATGTTTGAGCTCAGAATGTGTTCTAAGATACTAAAACAAACAGATGTCAAGAACGTTGGACGGTAGTTTTTGGATCACTTCTACTAACCTTCTCGTGGATGGGTTATGGCCCGTGCCTTTTGCAAACTACTGGGCGCAGTTTTCTGTTCGGGGGACCTACGATGGATTATAGTTAACAGAGGGGTAATTCAGCAGCAAATTACATAGAATCTGACAGGGATCTCATCTGGCCCAGGGCTTTGTTCAATTTTAACGATTAGCCAAACTCTTTATGGATTGCAAATTTTAAGCATGAAATTTCTCGTAAGATCGGAGGTATTGCTTTAATTGTAGCATAAAACAATGTTATGGAATAATATCTTCAGAAGTTGGTGTTAGAAGTAATACTGGAAACAATTCGGTTAGATGTCAGAAATACCACGCGGGGCTAGACAATCCAGTTTCTTTTGAGGAAGACACATAATTGGCGTATGTCAGCTTCAGTTTCCTACATGTTTTTTTTTGTTTTAATCACATAGTTGCTTACATTGTGGCAGTAATATCTTTGAGATTCTTTAAGATATAATGTACACCAATTGATTTCGTGTACTTGATACTGAACTGTACTTTATTTCACGGGTAATTTCCAAGAATGAATGCCTATCGAAGTCGCGGGGTCCAAACGATACATATCGAACGTGCGATCGTAAAGCGATCATGCGACTCCGGTGGCGGGTGTTGTACGTTTACAGTTGTCACTGCAGCAACGACAAAAGAAGAGCGTTACAAAAATACTTGTAATTGCAAAGGAGACGACTTACCTTATTTGTCGTTGGTGTTGTCGTCATGTGAAAGTCCGTTACGGTGGTCTGGATGGATAATTTTGAAGAGTCGAACCACGTATTCTACCTTATACTCGTTCGTTTTCCGCGCTATCAGCTATGAAATTGTAACGGTGTTTCAGCATCGAAACTGTTCTTACGAAGACTTACACACTTCGCACCACCGCAGTCCACACAGTCCCTTCTTTCCTCGTCCGGTAGTACTCCATATTTGCGACAAAAAGTCGAACAATTTTTTACGCTCGACAAACATTGAATTAAATTTTTCCATGCGAGAGGTTCCGGCGAAGAAACGTCAAGAAAACCAGACATCCCACTCACTAACGACATAAATCGTCTGGGTTTCCCTAGAAACTCACAAACAATTCGCAGAGGTATGTAATTTAGAGCAACTAAGGGAACGACGGAAAACAGATGGAAAATAACGACCACAAATGATTGATTACAACAGCCGCCACCGGAGTCGGATGATCGATTTACGATCGTACGTTCGATATATATCGTTTAGACCCCGCGACTTCGATAGGCGATCATTCTAGTAAAGTACTAATTTATGTAACATATTGCATGGGTGAAAATTAAAATTTATGCTACAATATTTAGGCTACCATTTTGAGCAACTTTATCAGCTATATAGATAGAGCTTTCTTCAGAATGTTATTTTAATCTGAACAGCCTCGTAATTTCCAAGAATGATTGCCTATCGAATTTGGAGGGCTCCAATCGAAACATATCGTACGTGCGATAGTAAATCGATTATGGAAGTCTCGTGGCGCGCGTTATGATCAATTATTTCTGATCGTCAGTTTTATCAGTTTCCCGTTGTTTCTTCAGTTCGTGTACATTACACTCCCGCGGTAATCGTTTATGATTCCGTTGGGAAATCGAGACGGTTTCCTTTGACAGCGAGTTTAATGTCTGCTGCTTCTCACGTTTCTTCTGCGGATTGCCTGACATGGAAAACTCTAATTCCGTGCGTATCCAGCATAGACAAATGTTTGACTTTTTGCCGGAAGTATGGACTTCTGCCGGACGAGGAAAGGAGGGACTGTGATGGCTGTGGTGCTGCGAAGTCTGCAAAACTTCGTAAGAGGCGCGTGGACACCGAGATTCCGTTGCAATTCCATTGCGGATTTTGCGGAAAAGGAACCAGCATCAGGAAAAATACTTGGTTCGCGTCCTCCAAATCATCGATTCAGACGAGCGTGATTCTTGTGTAGTGCTGGATTCGAGATTGCACGTTGCAAGCCACAACATCAGAAACTGAGTTATCGGCAAATACCGTGTGTCACTACTTTAGGTTTTGCCGAGAAGTGTGTTACGTGGTAGTGACAAATGACAGTGTGCCAATTGGTGGACCGAATAAAACAGTAGAAGTAGACGAATCTCATATTGCGAGACGAAAGAATAAGAGAGGACTATCTTCTAAAAGCGAAGTAGATCATATTTGGGATTTTGGTGGGATAGAAAGAGAGTCCCGGAAGTGTTCCGTTATGAGGGTATTGTCCCGAGACAAGGCGACTGTAGTGGGTCTCATAAAACTGTTCACACTGCCTGGAACAAAAGTCACCACAGCCGGGTTTCAGTCGTACCAGACTCTGAAAGCTGAAGGGTTCGACCACGAATTCGTGAACCCCTCTGTGGAGTTCGTTCTCCAGATGAATCCAGTGTCCATACCCAGAATATAGAACGGCTGTGGAAGTCTGTCAAGTCTACCATAAAAAGAGAAGGGCGTCCAGGACAGAGGGACGAACTGAACTTGTTCCAGTACATATACTCCCACAACTTGCGTTTGCAGGGGAAAGTCGACGCATGCGACACTCTGCCGATATTCCTGCGCGATATTGACAGAGTTTAACCTGGGTATGGAAAAAAAAAGGAATTGTCCCTGTAGATTATACATCACGCGGACTGTCACAATACGACGAGTAAGGTAAGTCGTCTCCTTTGAATTTATAAGTGCTTCTCTAACGCTTTTCTTTTGTCGTTGCTGTAGTGACAAATTGAAACATAGTCGTAACGCGCGCCACAAGACTTCCATAATCGATTTACTGTCACACATTCGATATGTATTGTTTGGAACCCTCCAACTTCGATAGGCAATCATTCTTGGAAAAAACCAAATATTTGCCGTTTTGAGCAACTGTAGCAGCTATATAGAGCCTTCTTCAGAATGTTCTTTTAATCTGAACAGCTTCTATCACACAAGAAATCGTACTTTCTCACCTGTTCGACCATGTTTTTATCTTTTTTCATCATCTCCACTGCGTGCACTGCATTCTGGCAACACTGACTCAAAGGAAGGCCTCGGCGCTTGTTGGTGACGTCACGTCAGCTAGGCACGCCGAACGCCAGGTCTGTTGCAGGCGTACTCATAATGGTGGTGTCTCCCTCTCTGACACAGGAAAATGTGAAACTATTGGCGGTAGTTGACCAACACACATTGTTCTGGGAGATTTCTGCAATCAATTACTTGTGCAATTCATTACACTTCTTAACAAATAGTGTACTCCTGAACTTAAATTTCCACCTGTTTCAAGGATTGACATACAAAAACAACTTCATGGTCCAGCAGCAACAGAATTCGTGCTTCTTTACCTTATTTGTTAATCTGAGGAAGTTACTTTTTTGCTGGGTTGCTTTTACAAGAAACTGTGAACATTATTGGTGCTCTTCTTTAGGTATCTTGGTTGACAATGGCGTGAGGAGCACTGAATGTTAATGAAATATCTTGCGGTTATACACGTTGGGGGAGGGGGTGGGGGACAGACGAAGAGGCAAAAGAGAGATACTTGTTTTATCAAATAAAATTTTTTATCTCGTAAAGTTTCTCCTTTCAGTTGCAAGAGGGGAATGTTTATCTTTTCTAATGTGCATGTTTAAAAAAGTTTAAGCTCAGCATTATTTTCGATGTATGGAGCTATTTTGTTTCCTGTTTAGAATTCGTTTCGTTGAAAACGACTGTAATCTAATTACTGGGAACAGTTGGACATTTACACATGTAAATTAGTTCACATTTCCAGTGACGATGCCAAACGAAAATAAATAAATAAATAAAAGAAACGAGTTAATTGTAAGAGGGTTGGGGTAAGTTTAGATAATAAAATGGATCAAGTAAATTAGTTACTTGCATGTAAAATTTCCGAAGCTTGCAATGGGGCAAAGCACGGAACTATGATCTTCATTTGTAGCTTTACGATAGTAAGAAAATCTTTCATCTAAATAAAACTGCAGAATCCGAAACAATGCAAAGCATTTTGTCCAAAAATAAGAGATTTACAGTGATAAGCACGCCCAGGCGTTTCTGCCTGCAACAGACTCGGCGTTCGCCGTGCCTAGCTGACGTGACGTCAGCAACAAGCGCCGAGGCCTTCCTTTGAGTCGGTGTTGGTTCTGTGCGGCCAGACCCATAGGCAGCAGTCTGATGACGTCACGAATCGACCGTTGCGTGGATACGTATAAAAACAGTTCAGATTGATGAGCTCCTTTGAGCCTGTAATAATTTTCTGAGTCGTCAAAGACACTGATGAAGTTTCCAGCACTGGAAAAAAAAAGGTTCAAATGGCTCTGAGCACTATGGGACTTAACATCTGTGGTCATCAGTCCTCTAGAACTTAGAACTACTTAAACCTAACTAACCTAAGGACATCACACACATCCATGCCCGAGGCAGGACTCGAACCTGCGACCGTAGTAGTCACGCGGTTCCGGACTGAGCGCCTAGAACCGCTAGACCACCGCGGCGGGTCCAGCACTGGAAGAGCAAAACATCATGCCCTGGACTATGAACTTGTGCCCATAAATCAAATATCAGCAATAACGGAAAATACTGGCCCAGAAAGCCTACAGTGTATGTTTAAGCTGCAATTCATCGATCATAATGCAGTAAACAAAACATACATTCAAAGAAAATGACACACCACAACTTACCAACACACATCCACATACCCGCGTACCCAACGCCCCCCCCCCCCTCACCCACAAACCTAACAGTTACGATTTGAGACCATATTTTAAAACAAATTACAGTAGTAATTTACATATTTTGTGAAAGAAAATATTGTCCACGATAGGCTGTACAGTTATTTATTCGTTGTGCGACTGGCTGATTTCGAGCCTGTCATTTTGGAACACCAACAAAAACATGTAGATTAGGGCGAGTATCACAAAAAGTATATACACTGTGGAATATCATCAAACATACCTGTAACTGTGTTTACATTTCATACAGGCCGTGTTACTTAATTATATATAAGCATTACGCAATATGCCCTACGTGTTGTGGTGTACACTCGAAAAAACCATTCCACACGTTCATCCACATATGGAATAATACGTAGCCATTGCAGTCTGAGCTCAAACGCATCGTCAAAGAAGCAAATAACCCGTCATCTCAGATGTAAAGAGCTGCGCGGGGTGGCCGCGGGCTCTAAGGCGTCTTGCCACGGTCCGGGCGGCTGCCCCCATCGAAGGTTCGAGTCCTCCTTCTACATCTACATCTACATCTACATCTACATCTACATACATACTCCGCAATCCACCATACGGTGCGTGGCGGAGGGTACCTCGTACCACAACTAGCATCTTCTCTCCCTGTTCCACTCCAAAACAGAACGAGGCAAAAATGAATGCCTATATACCTGTGTGCGAGCACAGGTGGTCTTTCCGCGAAATATAAGCTAGCGGCAGTAAAATTGTACTGCACTCAGCCTCAAATGCTGGTTCTCTAAATTTACTCAGTAGCGATTCATGAAAAGAACGCCTCGTTTCCTCCAGATACTCCCACCCGAGTTCCTGAAGCATTTCCGTAACACTCGCATGATGATCAAACCTGCCAGTAACAAATCTAGCAGCCCGCCTCAGAACTGCTTCTATGTCCTCCCTCAATCCGACCTGATAGGGATCCCAAACGCTCGAGCAGTACTCAAGAATAGATCGTATTAGTGTTTTATAAGCGGTCTCCTTTACAGATGAACCACATCTTCCCAAAATTCTACAAATGAACCGAAGACCCCCACAACTGCCATTACATGCTTGTCCCACTCCATATCGCTCTGCAATGCTACGCCCAAATATTTAATCGACGTTACTGTGTCAAGCGCTACACTACTAATGGAGTATTCAAACATTACAGGACTCTTTTTCCTATTCATCTTCATTAATTTACGTTTATCTATATTTAGAGTTAGCTGTCATTCTTTACACCAATCACAAATCCTGTCCAAGTCATCTTGTATCCTCCTACAGTCACTCAACGACGACACCTCCCCGTACACCATAGCATCATCAGCAAACAGCCGCACATTGCTATCCACCCTATCCAAAAGATCATTTATGCAGAAAGAAAACGACAGCGGACCTACCACACTTCCCTGGGGCACTCTAGAAGATACCCTCACCTCCGATGAACACTCACCATTGAGTACAACGTACTGGGTTCTATTACTTAAGAAGTCTTCGAGCCACTCACATACTTGGGAACCAATCCCATATGCTTGTGCCTTAGTTAGGAGTCTGCAGTGGGGCACCTGGTCAAACGCTTTCCGGAAGTCAAGGAATATGGCATCCGTCTGATACCATTCATCCGTGGTTCGCAAGATATCATGTGAAAAAAGGGCGAGTTGCGTTTCGCAGGAGCGATGCTTTCTAAAGCCGTGCTGATGCATGGACAGCAACTTCTCTGTCTCAAGGAAATTCATTATGTTCGAACTGAGAATATGTTCGAGAATCCTGCAACAAACCGATGTTAAGGATATTGGTCTGTAATTTTGAGGATCCGTCCTTCTACCCTTCTTATATACAGGCGTCACCTGCGTCTTTTTCCAGTCGCTCGGGACTTTACGTTGGGCAAGAGATTCGCGATAAATGCAAGCTAAGTAAGGAGCCAATGCAGTAGAGTACTCTCTGTAAAGCCTAATTGGAATCCCATCAGGACCTGGCGATTTATTTAATTTCAACCCATTCAGCTGCTTCACAACCCCAGGGATGTCTATCAATATGTCCTCCATACGGGAATCTATACGAGACTCAAAGGGCGGTATGTTTGTACGATGCTTCTGCGTGAAAGATTTCTCAAATGCTAAATTTAAAATTTCAGCTTTCGTTTTGCCGTCTTCCGTTGTCAGGCCAGACTGATCAGTGAGTGACTGAATGGAAGCCTTCGACCCGCTTATCGATTTTACGTAAGACCAGAATTTCCTTGGGTTTCCAGCAAGACCTTTGCTAAGGTATGACGGTGGCAGTGGTTGTATGCTTCGCGCATCGCTATTTTTAGAGCAGCACGAATCTCTACTAACTTTTGCCTGTCGTCATTCGCCCGATCTTTCTTGTACCGCAAGTGCAACTGTCTTTGCTTCCTGAGCATTCTCCGAATTGCGCTGTTAAACCACGGTGGGTCTTTTCCGTCTGTAACCCACTTTTTAGGCACATGGGTGTGTGTGTTGTCCCTGGGGGAGTTCGTTTAAGTTAGATTAAGTAGTGTGTAGGCTTAGGGTCCGATGACCTCAGCAGTTTTGTCCCTTTAGAATTCACACACATTTCAACATTTGAACGTATGTAAAGCACCAGACTTACACATACGGACTGAGGCTTAAATCAGCTGTTCCAGTATCAGGCAAACAATACATTGGAAGCTAAGATAGATGACTGCAGATAACGTACTTTCCTGTCTATTTCATGCTTTGCCGGCGTGGCACTACGTTAGCCTTATTTATAAAAACAAATTTTAGGAAACAGATGTTTCAACGAAAAAGAAAGTTAATGAAACATGTGTTACAAAGTGAAGATGTTATGCATAAAATGCACATTATAAAATTATATTTAAACATAATGAAGGTAAAAATCCAAGTATGCATTTTAAATGACAAACGTTATGAATGGTTATAAGAATGACATAGCATGGTGATAAAATAATATGCATAATCATAATTTTGTCAAGGAAAAGATAGGCATCACAGAGGGATGGACACTGCCATATTTTTGAGCTAAAGTGCAATGCCTACATTACACCTGTACATTTTCCTGTTATTTCTCATTGTAGTATAGTTGTTAGTCGAGCCTACAATGTAAAGCAAAGTAATGCACATTTATTTATTTATGAAGAATGTAAGGGAAATAACTGGAGAAAAAAAATTGGATAGAGTATACGTGAACACATCGTAGACGCATTCACAAAATATGTGCCTTATTTGCTTGTGATATATTCAATCTCAAAATGCAATGCAGATATATTATTCTACGTATGGGTGAACATCTGGAACGATTTTATCGATTGTAAGCCACAACACGTATGACATATTGCTTAATTCTTGTGTATACTCCCTCTATGGAATGGGGAATTTGCACACTGTTAATTTTTATATAATAGTCGTCCAAGTTCATGTATTTTTGTACATGCTTGAAAATCACTTTGTATCAAAATTGGCCTATCACACAACAAACAAAGGACATATTTGTACAGCCTGCTACGGACAATGTTTTCTTTCACCAAATTATTGGAGTCTGTGGATCCACATATGAACAAAATAATTTACAAATGTCTGAATTCTTCGTGAACAAGAAGGTGAACACATGAGAAGGAAATGCTTGATGCAAGTGGACCATCTGCTGAATCAGTTACTCTAGGTCCCTTGCACATCGACAGTAGCTGCAGAAGATGTGAATGATATCCCGAAACTCCACACAATCACAATATGTCGATGGTATCGTTTGGAGTCTAGAAGGGTGTTGTCGGTGGTACCCCTAGGTTGAATTTGAACCTGGAAATGATCCTCACAAGCTCTCAATACCTATGCCAGTTGAGTTGCATTTCAGAGCCCACTTTTTTGCATACAACTGGGATTTCGGTGTTGATGGATTTCTTTGCACCAGGTTCCCTTGTGTAACATTCGGTCTGTTTCACACGCTATGGAAGTTCCAAACCATGGACAAAGGGTACCATGTGGTTATAATTAAACTAACGAAGGTCCACTGTGGACTGTAATGATGATACAGCAGAACTTGGTTGACATACTAATCCATTGAGTCAGAACCGATTTACTCCGAGAAAAAGGTTCCAATTTAGGCCATCAGTTGCAATTTTGGAGCTGTACACTGTTTGTATAACGATATGGCATCCAAACTGTCATTTGACAGGCCATAACGTGATTGAACGGTATGGCTATTGATAAGACAGACTGTGCACTGTTAGTGAAACTGTTTTTCTATGAATGGCAGAAATTCAGTGCTCCATTGAGAATCGGCGACTGGAAGGCCTGAGGAGAGGCGTGATGTCTCTGAAAATGATTTAAAGAAGAAGATAATAAAATTTTAGAACACGAGTGGGATTTGTGTGACACCTGGAAAAGGATGGCGTGTTGTCCTGCTGGAATTTACTGATGAGGTTGCTGTTGCTGTAACTGACTATGCAGGACGTGCCCGGGTACTGCTGGTGCTCGAAAAGTTTCAGGAGGATTATCCATTCCATAGTCAACAGTACGGAAACTTTATACTGGTACATCTACATTTACATTTATACTCGGCAAGCCACCCAACGGTGTGTGGCGGAGGGCACTTTACGTGCCACTGTCATTACCTCCCTTTCCTGTTCCAGTCGCGTATGGTTCGCGGGAAGAACGACTGCCGGAAAGCCTCCGTGCGCGCTCTAATCTCTCTAATTTTACATTCGTGATCTCCTCGGGAGGTATAAGTAGGGGGAAGCAATATATTCGATACCTCATCTGGAAACGCACCCTCTCGAAATCTGGACAGCAAGCCACACCGCGATGCAGAGCGCCTCTCTTGCAGAGTCTGCCACTTGAGTTTGCTAAACATCTCCGTAACGCTATCACGGTTACCAAATAACCCTGTGATGAAACGCGCCGCTCTTCTTTGGATCTTCTCTATCTCCTCTGTCAACCCGACCTGGTACGGACCCCACACTGATGAGCAATACCCAAGTATAGGTCGAAGGAGTGTTTTGTAAGCCACCTCCTCTGTTGATGGACTACATTTTCTAAGGACTCTCCCAATGAATCTCAACCTGGCACCCGCCTTACCAACAGTTAATTTTATATGATCATTCCACTTCAAATCGTTCCGTATGCATACTCCCAGATATTTTACAGAAGTAACTGCTACCAGTGTTTGTTCCGCTATCAGATAATCATACAATAAAGGATCCTTCTTTCTATGTATTCGCAATACATTACATTTATCTGTGTTAAGGGTCAGTTGCCACTCCCTGTCCGCTGCAGATATTCCTGCATTTCGCTGCAATTTTCTAATGCTGCAACTTCTCTGAATACCCGTAAAAAAAAAAAAAAAAAATCCAGACGGTGCAGCAACTGAAACCTCATGCTTCGCAGCAACGTTTTCAATTCGCTCTTCGGTTTCTGGTTGACGAGATGTGGCCAGGCAATATCCTGTGCAGTAACGAGGCACATTTTACACTACTGGTTGCAGTAACTGCACAGAACTGTCGATTTTGGGGTACTGTTGAACAGTGTGTTGTTCACGAAGATCCATTCACTCGACATATGTGAATTTTTGGTGCGAATTCAGAAACACCAGTATTCTCTGTCCATCCTTCTTTGAAGAGAATACGCCCAGAGGGCCTGCACGCTATCTAGACCTCCTTGTACTAGAGAGGTGGCGCAGTGGTTAGCACACTGGACTCGCATTCGGGAGAACGACGGTTCAATCCCGCGTCCGGCTATCCTGATTTAGGTTTTCCGTGATTTCCATAAATCGCTCCAGGCAAATGCCGGGATGGTTCCTTTGAAAGGACACAGCCGACTTCCTTCCCCTGATGAGACCGATGACCTCGCTGTCTGGTCTTCTCCCGCAAAAAACATCCAACCCCTCCTTGTAAATGAGTGATTCCTGCTTCGGAAGAGCACAGCTGTGTGGAAACTACTGTCTTCATGCAAGATGGGGCAATACCTCTCGTCGCTCGCCCAGTGAAAGATCTGCCTAATGCAACCTTCCACTAACGTGTTACTTCCAGTGGTTTTCGAGATGCATGGCCAGCAAGATCACCTGATGTGAATCCAAGTGACTCTTCGATCTGGGGATAGCTAAAGCCTAGTTTACACGACGACATAGGCTTGCGCCACTCGTTCCGTGGAATGAGTTGCACGCAAATGGTTTCATATTTCACTGTAGACACGGCGAAACCAGTGTGTACTTCAGTTTCGTCGTTTTGTGGGTCCCTGATTCGTGTCTGAAATGAACGTTTTGGTAGCTGCACGTCGCACGAGATGTGATGGAGTTAAAGTTTGTTACGTGGAATCGGTGCATAAGAAAAAAAAAAAAAAAAGAAACCTGTTTCGATTCGTGACTGGATGAAGAAAACACGTCAGCTCGATTGCTCATATAATTTATAACGGAAGATCCCAGAAGTTCTTTTAATAATCGTAGAATGTTCCAAGAACTGTTCACGTTTCTTCTAAATAGAGTTAATTATGCGATAAGGAATAAAGGCACTGTAATGCATGAAGCACTGTCGCCAGAAGTGAAATTATATATCACATTGCGTGCATTACAATCGAGAACACTCGGCATGCTATAAGATACGATTTCAGTTGTTGATGACGCTGTTTCATTAACACCAATAATTATTAACATTAACAGAAATAATCATTAACATTAGGAACAATAGGGTGGCCGAGCGGTTCGAGGCGCTACAGTCTAGAACCGTGCGATCGCTACAGTCGCAGGTCCGAACCCTGCCTCGGGCATGGATGTGTGTGATGTCTCTAGGTTACTTAGATTTAAGTAGTTCTACGTTCTAAGGGACTGATGACCTCAGAAGTTAAGTCCCATAGTGCTCAGAGCCATTTGAACCATTAGCAACAATAATTATTCGAAGCAGGCGGCATTAAGAAGAGAATGGTTTGCAAACTACTCTCTTGAAGACCTGTACAGTGGCAATATTTCAAAATTCTAACATATGTGAGTGGGGAACACTGCAACTACATTTTAAATGGATGAATATTGAGTAAAAAATGCAGCTTCTTGAATTTGTATAGTCTTTCTTCCTGTCAACAATATTCCTTAACAAAGAGTTGGCCAACTCAAACGATAGTTCAAATAGTTCAAATGGCTCTGAGCACTATGGGACTTAACACCTGAGGTCATCAGTCGTCTAGACTTAGAACTACTTAAACCTAACTAACCTAAGCGCATCACGCACATCCATGCCCGAGGCAGGATTCGAACCTGCGACCGCAGCAGCAGTCCGGTTCCGGACTGACACACCTAGAACCCCTAGGCCAAAAAATGTTCAAATGTGCGTTAAATCTTATGGGACTTAACTGCTAAGGTCATCAGTCCCTAAGCTTACACACTACTTAACTTAAATTATCCTAAGGGCAAACACACACACCCATGCCCGAGGGAGGACTCGAACCTCCGCCGGGACCAGCCGCACAGTCCATGACTGCAGCGCCCAAGACCGCTCGGCTAATCCCGCGCGGCTGGCTCGGCCACAACGGCCGGCTCGAACGATGGGATTTTTGTCTTGTAGACGAGAGGATTGCCACAGCTAGAATCGCACTTGCTTGTATTTTTCTTAATTGAGTTCTATATGTCCTCCTAACTTAATAAATTTTGACCTGCAGCTGCTATATTGTCAAACCATCTATGTTATGATGTCTCAGCGGCAGCAGTATGTTGCTTATTTTTGCAATCAGCATCCTGAAATCAGCAAAGGACTTGGAAGAGCAGTTGAACGGAATGGATGGCGTCTTGAAGGGAGGATATAAGATGAAGATCAACAAAAGCAAAACGAGGGTAATGGAATGTAGTCGAATTAAGTCGGGTGATGCTGAGGGAATTAGATTAGGAAATGAGACACTTAAAGTAGCAAAAGAGTTATGCTATTTGGGGAGCAAAATAACTGATGATGGTCGAAGTAGAGAGGATATAAAATGTAGACTGGCAATGGCAAGGAAAGCGCTTCTGAAGAAGAGAAATTTGTTAACATCGAGTATAGATTTGAGTGTCAGGAAGTCCTTTCTGAAACTATTTGTATGGAGTGTAGCCATGTATGGACGTGAAAAATGGACGGTAAATAGTTTGGACAAGAAGAGAATAGAAGCTTTCGAAATGTGGTGCTACAGAAGAATGCTGAAAATTAGATGGGTAGATCACATATCTAATGAAGAAGTATTGAATAGGATTGGGGAGAAGAGAAGTTTGTGGCACAACTTGACCAGAAGAGGGGATCGGTTGGTAGTACACGTTCTGAGGCAGCAAGGGATCACCAATTTAGTATTGGAGGGCAGCGTGGAGGGTAAAAATCGTAGGGGGAGACCAAGAGATGAATACACTAAGCAGATTCAGAAGGATGTAGGTTGCAGCAGGTACTGGGAGATGAAGAAGCTTGCACAGGATAGAGTAGCATGGAGAGCTGCATCAAACCAGTCTCAGGACTGAAGACCACAACGACAACAACATCCTGAAATCCCACAAACACCTATGCAAAGCAGAGATATACAAAAAGCGAACATTATTCTCCGCTCCCCACTTCATACTTCAGTTTGTCTACACTCTACGAACACACATAACCTCAAAACTCATGCAACTAGTGTCGCCAAAGTTGGAACACGCCGAAATTGTTTAGTTTCACCAACGAGCCGCGCGAACGCGCGGCGCGCATGCGTAGTGGCCTGTAGGGCAGTTACCTGCAACCTAGTGTCGTCGTATAAACTAGGCTTAAAAGTACGTGCTTACTAGAGGCGCGTTAAGTGTCTGTTTTATCCGGTGTAGAGGAACAAGCTGCTCAGATTCCACCGGATCTGCTGCAAACAACTGTTGATCATGTTTTACGTATGCGGCATCTCCGTCAACGTCTATGGTACACATACTGAACAAATTATGTAAGTGGGGGTTAATAATAAAATCAACATTATGCCCTTCTCTCTTGTTTGAACTCTTCTGCTAACGTCTCATTTCTAGTCCGTTACGTATGGAAACTCTTCTGTATGTCCTTCTTGCATTGACAGCGCTAGATTTACTCCTGGTGGTCAAGATTGGAACTAATTTTTTTTCCCAGCGTGCATTAGTTCCGCTTTAACGCTTTAGAATATCTACCATGTTTCAATGTCACAATTACAACCCACTCTGGGCTTCTGCGGGTAGCTGCACTTTAATTGTAAGAACCCGGTACTTCATTCTGAAGGGCGTCACCCAGAACATTGCGGTTTGCTAACATGGGCCACTCGAGCACACTCGCCGGCCGGAGTGGTCGAGCGGTTCTAGGCGCTACAGTCTGGAACCGCGAGACCGCTACGGTCGCAGGTTCGAATCCTGCCTCGGGCATGGATGTGTGTGATGTCCTTAGGTTAGTTAGGTTTAAGTAGCTCTAAGTTCTAGGGGACTGATGACCTGAGAAGTTAAGTCCCATAGTGCTCAGAGTCAGCCTCGAGTAGACGTGGACTGGACTCGCGTCCTGTGGGGGTGTGTGCTGGTGCGGCGAACCCTGACCACAACGAGAAATTTCCGATTCGATTTCTGGGAGCGGTGGCCCGCGTATGCCCGCTTAAATCAATGACGGGGTCGGTGGAGCAGAAACGTCGTGAAGTAGGCTGCAGCACGAACAGCCGGCGTGTCAAATTGCCCGGCTGTATGCGTTCGGAAAAAGACACTGTGCAGTACTGGACGGTCTCCGCATCGATATATTTCTTCAGCGTGATCAACAATACAACAGGGAGATTACACGAGGAGCCTTCAAAAAGTACGATAGGCGCTTTTTTCTGGAACAATTTCGGGTAAGAAAAGTGCTGAATTTGTTGTGGGATGTCGCCTAATCTTTCCGGTTCAGCCCCTTTAGTTTCATGAAGTTCCGATAAATTGAGGTGCTGTAAGTAGCCTTCAAAATGGCGCGTGTAACGGCGGTGAGTTCCAAGCACAGAACAGTCACTGAGTTACTTCTGGTGGAGTAAATGAGCATCACAGATATTCATAGGCGCTTGCAGAATGTCTACGGAGACATGGCAGTGAACAAAAGCACGGAGAGTCGTTGGGCGAGGCTCCTGTCAGCACTGCAACAAGGTCGCGCTAACCTGTCTGACCTCTCGTTTGCCGAGCACCCACAGCGCTGTGACTCCTGCAGTGTGTTACCGACAGTGCTCGCGAAGTGGTTAGCACACTGGTCCCGCACTGGGAAGGAAGGCGGATCAAAGCCGCACCCGACAATCCTCATTTGGGGTTTTCCGTCAGTTCCCTACATCGCTTCAGGCCAATGGCGGAATGGTTCCTTTTGAAAGGACACGGCCGATTTCCTTCCCCATCGTTCCCTAATCCGAGCTTGTGCTCCAAGGACCTAGCTGTCTACGGGACATTGAACACTAGTCTCCTCCTCGTCCTCCACCTGCATTTTATTCGTCGCCACAAAAATGCAAACGAACTTCTGCTTTTCCATGACAACGCAAGGCCTCACATAACTCTACGCACCCGGCAGAAGCTCACAAAATTTAATTGGACTGTTCTTCCTCATCCATCCTGCAGCCAGAAACTCGCATCTTCCGACGTCGACCAATGAAAGATGCACTCCGGAGTAAGCAGTACGTGGGTGATGGGAAGGGTAAACGTGCAGCAAGACTTTAGTTCCGACGTCGACCAGTAGGGTGGTCCAATGGGGGCATACAGGCTCTGACAGTAATGTTGTGGTGGCGTAAGGCCGTCGCATAGAACGGATATTATGCTGAAAAAAAAAGGGTTTTGCAGCCAAAAGATACAGAATAATGCAAAAAAAATTGGGGTTATTTTAGACGACGATCAGTTTGGCTTTGGTAAGATAGAGGCACCAGAGAGTAATGGAATCAAAACTAAAGAAAAATCCGCACATGTTCATAGAATTTGTATACCTGTAAAAAGCGTTCGACATTATAAAATGGTACAAGATTTTCGAAATTCTGATAAAAATTGCGGTACGCTATAAGGACTTACGAAATTTTTACAACACGTACAAGAGCTAAGACGGAATAATAAAAGTGGACGACTAAGACGGAAGTGCTCGGATTAAAAAGGGTGTAAGACACGGATGTAGTCTTTCGCCCCTACTGTTCAATCTACCGTCCGAAGAAGCAATGATGGAAATAAAAGAAAGGTTCAAGAGTGGGATTGAAAGTGAAGGGGAAATGATATCAATGATACGATTCGCTGATGACATTACTATCCTGGGAGAGACAAGAATTACATGATCTGGGGAATGGAATGAAAAAGCTATTGACTACAGGTTGTGCATTGAGAGTAAATCGAAGAAAGACGAAAATAATTAGAAGGAGCAGAAACGAGAAATGCAAAAAACTTAACAACATGATTGATGCTCTCGAAGTAGATGACGTTAACGAATTCTGCTACCTAGGCAGCAAAATTACAGATTACGGACATCAAAAGCAGACTAGAACTGGCAAAAAGGGCATTCCTGGGCAAAACAAGTCTGTTAGTATCAAACATAGAAATTTCTAAGAATTTACGTTTTCTACAAGCACAGCATAGTATGATAGTGAAACATGGACTATAGGAAAGCCGGAACAGAAGAGAATCGAAGCATTTGAGATGTGGTTCTACAAGCGAATGTTGAAAATTGGGTGTACTAGTAATGTGAGGTATGAGGGGGTTCTGCGCAGAATCGGAGAGGAAAGCAGTATGTGGAAAACACTGACAAGGAGAAGGGACAGCATGATAGAACATCTGTTAAGACGTCAGGGAATGACTTCCATGGTACTAGAGGGAGCTGTAGGGGGCAAAAACTGTAAGGAAGACACAGATTGGAATACATCCAGCAAATAATTGAGGACGTAGGTTCTAAGTTCCTCTTTGAGATGGGCTGGATGAAACTATTCAGAAGACTGATGACCCAAAAAAAAAAAGGCAAAATAGTGAAGAATAATATGGTATACGGGAATCCTGAATAAAACCAACCTGTTTCCAGGAAAAAAAGTGTTGCAGTACTTACTGAATGCTCGTCATAAGCAGCATGTTATTATAACAGGGCAACTATCGTTTATTAAATCTTCCACAGTTACATGACACTATTTTTCAACAGTGTCAGCAGGTCTCCGCAAACACCGGTCGATACTTTCTACCAATCGTTCAATTGCTCGACAGTAGAAATCCGCTCCTCAATAACGAATCCATTTTGGACCTTACGTCCTCATCTTTCTAAAATCACTTTGCCGCCATCTTCTTTCGGCTTGTGCAACGTTGAAAATACTATAGTGCAAGATCTCGAATGAAAGGCGGGTGCTTCCTGGACGAAAAGGCTGAAGCGAAGCTTGTGTTGCACGCGCCCTGTTGTGTGTTGCATTGTTGTGCAGAAGAACAATGTCTTTGTTTAATTTTCGACCCCGTGACATTGTAATACAGATGTTCTACCTAAAATTTTTGCCCTTTATTCTTATTGTAAATATGATGTACTTGCTTTATTCTGCAAATCTTTAGATACTGGATGTTAATTTGGAATGTGATATATGCTCTAACCTGCTTTTTTTTTTTTTTTTTTTTTTTTTTTTTTGTAACTGCGAATAGACCATCTCAGGATCACGTTTCACTTTCAGTTCTTCATTCTTTGTTCTTTTCTTTTCTTGCAGTACTCTTTCATTTGTTCGCTATGTTTCTTCTCGTCTTCAGACCATTTTGAACCAGTCTTTTTTGCAGCAGTATCTTGGAATCTTTCCATTTTCAATAATTTTCCCCGAAAGGCTTCTCTATTGTTTACATCTTCTGTTTTTGTATTTTTTCTTTCTAAATCCTTTTTTATTTCGTTGACCCAGATTGTTGCGGAGATCTTTCACCATAAATAGTTAATCTACTGTCCCGCAGTTGAAATAAATGTCCAAAAAACATGTCTTCTTTTCTCATTACATTTGAAATATTTTCTGTGTCTTGGTATGTTTCAGCTTTACTTCGTAATTTTCAACCTTCTACTGTGTTTTGTGGTAATAATATTTGTCTTATAATTCACCTTTCTAGTACTTCTAATTTATGTACATTGTAATTCAATGTCCGCCTTGGTAGCTGAGTGGCCAGAGCGACGGTATGTCATACCTAACAGCCCGGGTTCGATTTCCGGCTGGGTCTGGGATTTTCTCCGCTCAGGGACTGGGTGTTGTGTTATCCTTATCATCATCATCATTCCATCCCCATCGGCACGCAAGTCGCCGAAGTGGCGTCAACTCGAAAGACTTGCACCAGGCGAACGATCTATCCGACGGGAGGCCCTAGCCACACGGCATTTCCATTTCCACAGTTTAATGCCAGGCTCTCGCATGCATATAAGCATTCTGCCTTCACTACTGTGTTTTAATGCCTTATTTTGACACTTTTGGAAAGATACTTTTTATTCTAGAGGTCTTTGATGATACCATATGCTCTCCCCATTTTACGCAACCTTCCCTCTAGTACAGATTTTTTCAAAGCTTTTCCCCCAGATATTTGAATTTTTTTACCCTCTCAAGTCGACCAATACTGTTTTCAGCAATTTTGGAGCATCCTTAACGTTTGGTACAATTTTTTTTTTCTGCAGAAATTCTTAAGCCAGTCGTTCTGGATATTTCTTCCGGGAGATTTATTTGTGCTATAGCATATGCCACATTTTCAAAAACTATAGCAAAATCATCTGCAAATGAAGACAGTTGATTTCGATTTTCTTGCTTCCTCTTCCTAACGTTATAGGCGAGATGTTGAGTTCAGTAATTTTTTCGTTTCAAATTCTGTTTGTTCTATTGCATTATGATGTATTTATTCTGGGTTAATGCCGTCAGGGAAAGTTGGAAAAAGCGTTATTGTTGGCAGAGAGTAAATACTTGTTTAGGGGCGCTGTGTCTGGACGCGAGTGTGACGTCAGAGCAGAGGGCGCAGGAAACGTGCTTCATTGCGAGAGGTTAAGAGTGCCTGTTGAGTGGTACTTAAGTAAATAAATTAGTGAAATCAAAGTGAACTAGAAATTGGAATATAAATGAAAAACTTGGTTTAGTTTAGAGAGTTACATACTGGCAAACAGAGGGCAGAACAGCAGAACAGAAGAGACAATGACCGTGAAGTCAGCAAGTTCCACATAAGCGGACGCTGTCGATTCAGCCGTCAGGGCATCGCCCGACCGGCTCACGTGTTTCTCAGTTGTCACATGTGAGCAAAGGCACTCGCCTACATTCCAAGAACCAATGACCGACGTTAAGAAGATTCTTCGAGAAGCTTTTCAACGTGACAGAAGAGGCAATGACCGGCTCACGTGTTTCTCAGTTGTCACATGTGAGCAAAGGCCCTCGCCTACATTCCAAGAACCAATGACCGACGTTAAGAAGATTCTTCGAGAAGCTTTTCAACGTGACAGAAGAGGCAATGACCGGCTCACGTGTTTCTCAGTCGTCACATGTGATCAAAGGCCCTCGCCTACATTCCAAGAGCCAATGACCGACGTTAAGAAGATTATTCGAGAAGCTTTTCAACGTGACAGAAGAGGTAATGACCGTGAAGTCGTTCACCTCCAGTAAACTGAAGTGAATAAATACGAGAGACGCAGTGGGCCCGAGACGAAGAAGACGAAGAAGTGAAGAAGCGTAGCAGTAGTTTTCAGTCAGTTTCGGTGCTGATGACCGTCATGCAAGAAGAGACTACATCATGCAGAGACGCACCAAGTCCGCCGCTGTAATGGAATAGCAAGCAGCAGACTCGGCGCCAGAAGACAGAAGTTAAAAGGTATTTGAAGACAGATTTTTACGTACCCGGGTGACTCGTGACACGAGATACACACCGCTACGCGTAATCAGACGCCGCCGCCGCCGCTGCCGCAGCAGAAGGCTACGCAAACGACACAGCTGCCGCTCTCAGAACCAGAACATCCAGTAAGATACAGTTGTACGAAACTTTCAATAAAAGTTATCTTATGTAAAAATGCTGTTTCATTCTACCTCATACCCGAGCCAAGGAAGAACCAACCCTGCCCACATGTAGTTAAGAGAGAAAAATTGATTAATTTAATATTTTCACCCTGACAGAATGCTTTAGAATGCTCATCCTGACATTTGACAGCATCAAAAGAGAAAACCCAGTTACATTTAGTAGCAGAAGTGTTACATTTAGTACCAGAAATGTTACATGCCTGGACTGCCAAAAATGGTTCAAATGGCTCTGAGCACTATGGGACGTAACAGCTCAGGTCATCAGTCCCCTAGAACTTAGAACTACTTAAACCTAACTCACCTAAGGACATCACACACATCCATGCCCGAGGCAGGATTCGAACCTGCGACCGTAGCGGTCGCGCGGTTCCAGACTGAAGCGCCTAGAACCACTCGGCCACAGCGGCCGGCTGAAATGATTAAGTCTGTTGCAGAAAATATCAATATTTACTTTTGTTCCGGTTATCGTGATTTGCAAAGCACAGAAACTGAGGGAACCATCAGTCTCAAATGCTGTAGTAAATTGCATTTTTTCACATGTGACATTAAGAACCTGAGATAGTTCCTGAATTTCATCATAACTTCCCTGAAAAATGAGGAAGATGTTATTGACGGGCTAGAATCGAAGACTTTTTTTCCAGAAGTTGTTATGGGGTTTCAAAAGTTTGTGCTCTAAGCTATTTACAAAAGTCTGGAACAAGATACCTGAAAGGCTGGATCCCATTGCAAGATCGATTTTTGAAATTATCCCTTTTGGTTGAGTGTAAAAAAATATAAACAAAGAAAGTTTTATTAGTTCAATAAAATGTACTGCTTATGCGTATTCTATTTTTCCAAATGAAAGAACGTTTTTCAACAATTTCTAATGTCTCATCTACAGGTACATTTGTATAGAAGTTGTTAGTGGCGGCTAAATAGAATTCTCTGGTATTTCAAAACTTTTCAGTAGCCGAACCATTTCATAACTGTTTTCGATACTATACGATTGCTGAAACGTAAAGAATTCTTTAATTTTAGCTTCACAAAAAGTATTAACAAAATAGTTCAGGTTTTGGCATGCGCTAATGTCTGAACAAATTGGGGAATCTTCCTTATGAATCTTAATCTGCGAACGCAGATTCGGCATTTTCGGATTCATCAAATTTAAACGCATTTTGCTCCATTTTGAATCTAGCAGAACATTGGGGCTATTTACACAGGCTTCGATGTTACTGCCAAAAGTGGAAAGTGGTTCTGAAATTTCATTATGTGTGAAGAACTGCAAAGTATTAGAGATATACGCACTGTCACTGATCAATACAAGAGAATTGTTCTGATCTGCTTTAGTAAGTAAAATTTTATTTTCATGCAACTTGAGGTTGAGATTCTTCATATGAGAGAGCAATTCATTTGACGATTCTACATTGCGTTTGGAGATGTCAAAACACCACAGGTTTGTTCCGCTATATTAGCTTGTGAGAATTTTGAAATTTTAGATGATCCACAACCACTTCTTGCTTCAGTTATCACTTTTTAGGAATAACTGTACGGAGATGCTGAAGTTGGAAGATTAGATGAATATACTGAAGATGAAGAACTGATTGATGAAAAGAATATGGGACTACCAACAACAAAAGTTTTTCCTTGCACTAAATAAGTTAATATCAAATGAAAAATCGCGTCAAAGCAATTTTAAGAGTAAAACGCCACCATCCCTTTCTTGACTCATGCAGTTCTTTGCATTTTTATGTGATGAATGTAAGAGTTCCTCAAGAGTATCCCTGCACCAGCAACCGAACAGACAGATGCCACGAAACAGCAGTCAGACAATCTTCTGGACGGCACTTCAGCTGAAGGTAAATGCTCGTTTATATGGTAGCCGTGTGTCTGCACACTGTTTATTTCACCGGCTGGGTTGAATAAGTTCTCTTCGATACGGTGAAAGTGATCCTTTTGAACATTAAGTTGTCTACACGGGGCGAGAAGAGGACAATGAAACATGCAAATAAACCTAATGAACATGTTGTTGTCCTGTGCAAGCTTCTTCATCTCCCAAAACCTACTGCAACCTACATCTTTCTCAATCTGCTTAGTGTGTTCATCTCTTGGTCTCCCCCTCCACGCTGCCCTCCAATACTAAATTGGTGATCCCTTGATGCCTCAGAACATGTCCTACCAACCGATCCCTTCTTCTGGTCAAGTTGTGCCACAAACTTCTCTTCTCCCCAATCCTGTTCAATACTTCTTCATTAGTTATGTGACCTAACCATCTAATCTTCAGCATTCTTCTGTAGCACCACATTTCGAAAGCTTCTATTCTCTTCTTGTCCAAACTATTTATCGTCCATGTTTCACTTCCATACATGGCTACACTCCATACAAATACCTTCAGAAATGACTTCCTGACACTTAAATCTATACTCGATGTTAACAAATGTCTCTTATTCAGAAACGCTTTCCTTGCCATTGCCAGTCTACATTTTATATCCTCTCTACTTCGACCATCATCAGTTACTTTGCTCCCCAAATAGCAAAACTCCTTTACTACTTTAAGTGTCTCATTTCCTAATCTAATACCCTCAACATCACCCGACTTAATTCGACTACATTCCATTACCCTCGTTTTGCTTTTGCTGATGTTCATCTTATATCCTCCCTTCAAGACACCATCCATTCCATTCAACTGCTCTTCCAAGTCCTTTGCTGTCTCTGACATAATTACAATGTCATCGGCGAACCTTAAAGTTTTTATTTCTTCTCCATGGATTTTAATACCTACTCCGAATTTTTCTTTTGTTTCCTTTACTGCTTGCTCAATATACAGATTGAATAACATCGGGGAGAGGCTACAATCCTGTTGTGACATACAGTCACGGAAAAACGTATTCATACACCGTTGGTCATGAAGAATAACAATGTTTTTTAGAACTGAAGATCACAACCAGAGATGTCATTTGGGAAACAGACAGTATGGTTTTTTTCCCGATTTCTACATACAAAAGTATGACCTACATTAGCCTTCTGCAAAAAGTAAAATAAAAATTCTGTACCAGCTGGCTGCACACAATGGGAAAGAATGTAATTATACACTACAATACTGGTACACTTGCCTGATATCGTTTAGGGAGCTCGCAAAAGTGCTGGAACACGACGTGGCATGGACTCGACTAATGTATGAAGTAGTGTCAGAGGGAACTGACACCGTATATCCTGAAGGTTTGTCCATAAATCCGCAAGAGTACGAGAGGGTCGACATCCCTTCTCAACAGCACGTTGCAAGGCATCGCAGATATGCTCAATAATGTTCATGTCTGAGGAGTTCAGTGCCCAGAGGAAATGTTTAAACTCAGAAGACTCTTTCTGGAGTAACTCTGTAGAAATTCCGGACGAGTGGGGTGCCGCATTGTCCTGCTCTAATTGTCCGTTGGAATGCACTATGAACTTGAATGGATGCAGGTGATCAGACAATATGCTTACGTACGAGTCATCTGTCAGAGTCGTATCTAGACGTATCAGGGTCCCATCTCACTCCAACTGCACACGCCCCACACCATTGTGGAGCCTCCACCAGCTTGAACAGTTCTCTGCTGACATGCAGGGTCCATGGATTCATGAGGTAGTCTCCGTACCCGTATACGTGCATCGGCTCGATACAATTTGAAACGAAATTACGCCGACCAGGCAACATGTTTCCAGTCATCAACAGTGCAATGTCGGTGTTGACGGATCCAGGCAAGGCGTAAAGCTTTGTGTAGTGCAGTCATCAAAGGTAGACGAGTGAGTCCTCGCCTCCGAAAGCCCATATCGATGATGTTTAGTTGAATTGTTCGCACGCTGACACTTATTGGTGGTCCAGCACTGAAATCTGAAGCAATTTTCGGAAGGGTTGCACTTCTGTCACATTGAACGATTCTCTTCAGTCGTCGTTGGTCCAGTTCTTGCAGGATCTTTTTCCGGCCGCAGCGATGTCGAAGATTGATGTTTTACCGAATTCCTGATATTCACCGTATACTTGTGAAATGGTCGCACGGGAAAATCTCCATTTCATCGCTACCTCGGAGATGCTGTGCCCATGTCTCGAGCGCTGACTGTAACACCATGCTCAGACTCATATCTTGATAACCTGCCATTGTACCAGCAGTAACCCACCTAACAACTGCACGAGACACTTGTTATTTTATATAGGCGTTGCCGACGGCAGCGCCGTATTCTGCCTGTTTACATATCTCTGTATTTGGATACGCATGCCTGTACCAGTTTCTTAGGCGCTTTTGTAAACATAGAAATGACTAACGAACCGCTTGCGGGAAGAAACGCCTTATGTGGCGAGCTGCACCTCGTTCATGTTAGTTCTGATACGTGCTGAATGCCGTCCGGCAGTAAAACGGGCTGCGAAGGGAAGGTTCAAATTGTTCAAATGGCTCTGAGCACTATGGGACTTAACTTCTGAGGTCATCAGTCCCCTAGAACTTAGGACTACTTAAACTTAACTAACGTAAGGACATCACACACATCCATGCCCGAGGCAGGATTCGAACCTGCGACCGTAGCGGTCACGCGGTTCCAGACTGAAGCGCCTAGAACCACTCGGCCACCCAGGCCGCAGCGAAGGGAAGGAAACAACTGTAGGGGAAAGCATTTAGTTGTCTCATGCGAAGAGAAAAAGATCATAATCAAAACTAGCTGATATTATTTGGAAGAAACGAGGAAACTGTGCAGTCCATACTGCTGCGATTTATAGCAAGAAATACTGCCATTAATAGAGAAGTAGAGGTCGACCACAGAATCTAACCCAAAGAGAATGCGTTGTGTTAATAAGGACGTTTAAAAATATCCTAAATTGACACTTATATATTGCCTGCGCATGTTAATGATCGGTTGGGGAAGCAAATCACACGAAGCATTACTCGCTATGTTTTAAGTAGTACAGGTTACAGAAGTAGGGTACCAAGAAGAAAACTGTACATCAACTATATGAACAAGAAATTGAGATCTAAATTTACTCGGGGGCATATAAGCAAGTACACAAGTTTCTGAGACGAGGTACTGTTCACAGATGGAAGTAGTTTTAACGTGTGGAAACGACCAGATAGTGAGCTATATCGAAAACAAATTGAACCCACAGTAAAGCACAGAGGTGGATGTGTTACAGTGTGGGGATGTATGGCTGCATCTATGGTTGGGCAACTTGCTTTTGTTGAAGGCAACTCTGATAGATTTCAGTGTTTAAATGTCACAAAGAAAAATATGAAAAAAAAGATATGCTCAGGTTACTACTCTAAACAAGACTCGGCATGTCCGCCCCTGTAGCTAATTGGTCGGCGCAACGGAATGTTATGACTAATGGCCCGGGTTCGATTCCCGGCTGGGTCAGAGATTTTCTCCGATCAGGGTCTGTTGTGTTGTCCTAATCATGGTCATTTCATCCCGATCGACACCTAAGTCGGCGAAGTGGCGCCAACTCGAAAGACTTGCACCAGGCGAACGGTCTACCCGACGGGAGGCCCTAGCCACACGGCATTTCCATTTTCATCCTAGGCATACTGGGGAAGTTGTTCGTCTCTGGTTGTTGTGCCACACTCCCCATGTTGTCTCAGTTTTCATCACAGAGTGAAGACCTTGGTCCAATTAAACATCTTTGGAATACGCTTGAAAGAATGGTCTGAAAACATGCAGTTCAGAGTAAGACTGTTCTGAAACAATGTCTACAACAAGAATGGCAGAAGAGTACCTCAGAGACTACTAAAAAACTGGTTCATACCACGCCTACAAAGTATTAATATTGCCATTATTTTATTGTACATTTTCTTTTTCTTTGAATCTATGAGTACTTTTTTTCCCACTGTGTGAAGCCAGCTAGAACAAATTGTTATTGACTTCTTGCAAAACGCTAATTTAGTTACTCCTTTTATATGTACAGATCAAGAAGGAAACCCCATCTGTTAGTTTACCAAATAACACCTCTGGTTGTGATATTTAATTCTAGTACATTAAGTTATTCTTTATGACCAGTGGTGTATCAATTCTCTTTTCGATGACTGTATGTCGGAAAAACGATGGCTTCCGCGATACCAAGTATTACTGTGTAGATAAACACCTAAGACGATGAAAAATGAAGATGTGCAACTGAGGACAATGGGTTAAAGTCGAATCGGCGGGGAGGGGTTGGTGGACTCGACAGGTTACGGAATTGGAGAGCCACGATCGATACATACGTTTTCGAAATGCCATTCATCGGTATTTTGGTGTCCAGAATGAAGAAAAAAACAAACCAGGGTAGGTTGTCTCTTTCCAAAGTACGCCACATTTGCGGTTCTTCTAAGTAAACGTAACCTTTGACTTTAGCTGTGTTGTAACTTCCGGTGAAATGAAAAGCAAGGGTGGTAACATCAAGAGTACAGCAGGAAATCCATTGTTAAATGCAGAGGAGAGAGTGGATAGTAGAACAGAGTACAATGAAGGAGTCGATTTAGAAGAGATAGGGTATCCAGTATTAGAATCAGAATTTAAAAGAGCTTTGGAAGACTTAAGATCAAATATAGCAGAGGGTATAGGTAACATTTCATCAGAATTGATAAAGTCACCGGGGGAGGTGTGCGTAATCTATGAGTTTGGAGAGGTACCAAATGACTTTCGGAAAAATATTAGCCACGCAATTCCGAAGACTGCAAGAGCTGACAAGTACGAGAATTGTCGCAAAATCTGCTTAACAGCTTATGCATCCAAGTTGTTGACAAGAATAATTTACAGCAGAATGAAAAAAAAGTTGAGGCTCTGTTAGATGACGATCAGTTTGGCTTTAGGAAAGGTAAAGGCACCAAGAGGCAATTCTGACGTCGCGATTGATAATGGAAACAAGACTAAAGAAAAATGAAGAAACCTTCTCCGTATATCTCGACGTGGAGAATACGTTGGACAGTGTCAAGTGGTGCAAGATGTTCGAAATTCTGAAGAAAATAGGGGAGAGTTATAGGGATAGACGGCTAATATACATCATGTACAAGAAGCAAGATTGGAAAATCAAGAAAGAAGTGCTCGAATTGAAAAAGGTGTAAGACAGCGATGCAGTCTTTCGACCCTGCTGTTCAATGTGTACATCGAAAAAGCAATGAGGGAAATAAACGAAAGTTTCAGGAATGGAATTAAAATTCAAGGTAAAAGATTCAGATCAGATTCGTTGATGGCATTGGATCGTCAGTGAAAGTGGAGAACCATTAAATGGTCTGCTGAATGAAGTGAACGATCTAATTATTGCAGAATATGGACTGATGGTAATTCCAAGAAAGACGAAAGTAGTCAGAAGTAGCAGAAATGAGAAACTTAACATCAGGATTGATGGTCATGAAGTAGGTGAAGTTAAGGAAGTCTACTACTGGGCAGCAAAATAACCAATGACGGACAGAGCAAGGAGGACATCAAAAGCAGACTAGCGCAGGCAAAAAGGGCCTTCCTGGCCAAGAGAAGTCTACTAGTATCAAACATAGACCTTAATTTGAGGTAGATATTTCTGAGAATGAAGGTTTGGAGCACAGCATTGTATGGTAGTTAAACATGGACTGTGGGAAATCCCGAAGAATTTGAGATGAGGTGCTAAGACGAATGCTGAAATTTTTGGTGGACTGATAAGATAAGGAACGAGAAACTTCTGTGCAGAATTGGAGGAAAGTGAATGGAAGGGATGACAGGACATCCGTTAAGACATCAGGGAATAACTTCCATTGTACTAGATGTCGAGGGTAAAAACTGTAGAGGAACACAGAGATTGGAATATATCCAGCAATTAATTGAGGATGTAGGATGCAAGTGCTACTCTGAGGTGAAGAGGTTGCCACAGAGGAGGAATTCGTGGTAGACCGCCTCAAACCACTCAGAAAACTGATGATACAATACATATATTACTAGGATTTTGGATTACTTGCTGAGTAACTGGCATTGCCTGGTTATGTTCTTATACCAGTCTGCTGTTAATCCATCTTCTCCTTCTCACTTTCTCTGTCCATGTGCTCATTCCACCTTTGTTTCCTGCGTTCTCCCTCTCTTTCCATCTCCTGCTCCCCCTCTCTCTGCACATCTGCTACTTCCTGCTCCATCTATACATCTTACTCTTCCTCCCTCCTTCTCTCTCTGTCTTCCTCCTCCACCTCTTTGTCCACCTCATACTCGCCCCTCTGTCCACCTCTTTCTGTCCAACTCCTCCCATCCTTTCTGTACATATCACTCCCCCTCTGTCAATCTCCTCTCCTGTTCCTCCCTGTCTGTCCATCTCCTCCTCTCCTCTCTCTTTCCATCTCCTCCTGCCACCTCTGTGTCCACGTATGCCTCCCTCCTCTCTGTCCACCTACTCCTGCCCCTCTCTCTGTCTCTCTGCTCCTTCTCCCCCTGTCTACCCTCTTTCTGACCCTCTCTCTGTTCATCTCCCCTTCACCCCTCTGCCCAGCTTCTTCTGCTCACCTCTCAGTTCATCTGATACTTCCCTCTCCCCATATCTTCCTGTCCCTTCTCTGTCATCTACTCGTCTCCCCTCTATGCCCATCACCTTCTCCTGTCTTTTTGACTCCTTCTGCCCCTCTCGCTGTCCTTCTGCTCTCCCCACTCTCTGTGTCCACCTTTCCTCCCTCATATCTATGCCTTCTTCTTATTCCCCCTCTACAGTCTGTTCAACTCTTCCTCCTCCCTTCTCTCTCCACGTTTTCACTGATACCCCAATAGGGGTTTGCTGGTTCTTGCCTGCACAGTATTTGTTTTCAGATAGAAAGTAGTATGTACAAGAGACTTTGGTGAAATCGACACAGAGTTTTATCAGGATCTTTCGATCTGTTGTGTAGCCCACCTACACACAAGTTACATGTATCTCACTTATATACAACGTTTTTCACACGTATTTGTACACATACAAGGTGATAGTTGTTGAACTATATGAAACATAATCGTCATAACTTCTGAACGGTTTTGGGTTAGGACGTTCAAACTGCACGGTTGGTCGCGGGACATGATGGGAATTGGTATGCTCTGTATGATTTGGTTAAGCGATGAAGCCCACTTTCATTTGGATCGGTTCGTCAATAAGAAAATTGGCGCATTTGGAGGACTGAAAACCCACATTTCGTGATCGAAAGGTCTCTTCACCCTGTAATGGTAGTTGAATTACGTAACCATTACGGCACCTCATCTGAACCTCTCGATACCAGTAATATACTACTGTGTTTCTGTTAACTACTTAACATATTTCTGAGACAACATTAAGATTTGATTTCGTTTGTGATACATCGATATGTTTATATTGCAATGATATTATTCTTATGTGTATTCTTTCTTTTGTCACTATGATCTTTGACGTACTTGTAACTCCGATTTTTGGGCGCGTAAGCGATAGTTAGTTAGTTGTTAACTTGTTAGAGAGTCGGACCTTGAGAAGGTCAAGTCTTGGACGTCATGTTGGAAAGACGCTTAACGTAGTCAGCTTATAAAATGTGAACTTTAACAGTGACTGTGAGGAAGATGTTTTCAAGTATGTTTTTTATTGTGAAGTGATGTTTGTGTGTCACGTGATATTGCAATAAAAGCAATTAAAAGGAAGTGTAACTTAAATTCGGAGTGCTGATTATTTTTTTACATCACCATTGTCCTGCTAAAGTGTAATCTTCAAGAATGGTTTGTGAAGCGCAACTACAAAACTTTTGAATATAGCAGAATAAAACCTAGGCCTCTTTGCATCCGAGCTTGGAATCATAACCACATAGATTTTCAACGATTGAGCCATGATTTTACGACGAGACCAGCGTGGGAAACACAAAAAGCTGAGTGCCTAGTTTTTTGATTACTACATGAAATGACTTTATTAACTGTGCTCTAATAACACCTGCCACATAATATGACTGTTGTTGCCCGAAAATGCAGTATTTAGCAGCGTGAGCAACACCACAATCGTTATTAAATGCTGACCTTTGTTGTGGTAGGGTTGTTAGAACCCTCAACGGGTTACTTTGAGGTGCGCAATGTCCAGTCGAGGAATAATCGGTGCGATACTCCTTGATGGCACGGTGACTACCGAACGGCACGTGGAGGTTTTGGAACATGATTTCATCCCCGTTATCCAAAGTTACCCTGATTTCGACCAAATGTGATTCATGCAAGGAGAAGCTCGACCACATCGAAGCGGGAGAGTGTTTGATGTCCTGGAGGACCACTTTGAGGACCGCATTCTGGTTCTGTGGTACCCAGAGACCATTGGAGTGGGCCATGACTGCCCGCCATAATCTCCGGATCTGAAGATATGCGACTCCTTTGTGGGGCTATATTAAAGACAAGGTGCACCGTAATAACCCCAAAACCATTGCAGAGCTGATAACAGCCATTAAATTCAGGAGGTTATCGACAACAACAATGTTCCGGCACTTCATGCAGAATTTCGCTTCACGCCTACGCCACATCATCGCCCATGATGGCGGGCATACCGAACACATTATAACCTAAATCCGAATAGCTGTAGTGATGTTTACTTGTTGAATTCCTCAGTTTGTAACTAATTTACGCTTTGTTTTCATACAGTCCAATAACTGTCGCTCTGTATTTCACATCTGTTTGTAGAGAATTTCGCCCTACAGTCTCATTTTCACTAAGCTCAATGTTTATGACGTCATATCTCTGAACTGTGTGTCGTACAATGACATAATTTCACAGGTAGATCCTGTGATACATGTGAATACCGTCTCCGGAATGCGTCGCGAATACAGTTAATAGAAACGAAGTAATAAACTGAAACGGCGTGCACGATGTGACTCTTTTTACTGCATGCGCAGCGAAAATGTACCAGGCGATGAACTTTTTTCCCTTGCATGATTTTGTGGGGGTTGTCAGCGAGAAAATGTTTGGTAAAGACTTGAAATTATGACTAAAGTCTGTAGCAAATATCCAAGTCCAGTCTTTCTCAAATACTGGACGAGTGATGACTGGGTATTTGCGCGTCCTTGGTTACACTTCTTCTCGCTCCCACCTCTTCCCCTATGATACGTACGTTGTTCTTAATACTCACAGCAATTCAGTCGAGCCACAAAGTGATACACAATGTGATAAAAAGCGTCCGCACACATGGCTGAAAATGACCTACAAGTTCGTGGCGCCCTCCATCTCTAATGCTGGAATTCAGTATGGTGTTGCTCTACCCTTAACCTCGATGACAGCTTCCACTCTCGCAGGCATACGTTCAATCAGGTGCTGGAAGGTTTCTCGAGGAACGGCAGCCCATTCTTCACGGAGTGCTGCACTGAGGAGAGGTATCGATGTCGGTCGTTGAGGCCTGGCACCAAGTCGGCGTTCCGAAATATCCCAAAGGTGTTCTGTAGCATTCAGGTCACGACTCTGTTCAGGACAATCCATTACAGGGATGTTATTTTCGTGTAGCCATTCCGTCAAAGGCTGTGCATTATGAACAGGTGCTCGATCGTGTTGAAAGATGCAATCGCCATCCCCGAGTTGTTCTTCAACAGTGGGAAGCAAGAAGGTGCTTTAAATATCAATGTAGGCCTGTGCTGTGGTAGTGTCATGCAAAACAACAAGGGGTGCTAGCCCCCTCCACGAAAAACACGTTCACGCCATAACACCACCGCCTCCGAATTTTACTGTTGGCACTACACACGCTGGCAGATGACATTCGCCGAACATTCGCCATACCCACACCCTGCCATGGGATCGCCACATTGTGAACCGTGATTCGTCACTCCACACAACATTGTTCAGTCGCCCAACGGTTACGCTCCTTACACCAAGCGACGCGTCGTTTGGTATTTACCGGCGTGATTTGTGTCCTATGAGCAGCCGCTCGACCGTGGAATCCAAGTTTTCTCACTTCCCGCCTAACTGTCGTAGTACTTACAGTGGATCCTGATGCAGTTTGGAGTTTCTGTGTGATGGTCTGAATAGACGTCTGCCTATTATACATTACGACCCCCTTCAACTATCAGCGGTCTCTGTCAGCCAACAGACGAGGTCGACCTGTACGCTTTTGCGCTTTACGTGTCCCTTCACAATTCCACTTCACTGTAACATCGGAAAATGTGGACCTAGGGATGTTTAGGAGTGTGGAAATCTCGCGTAGAGATGTATGACACAAGTGAGACCCAATCACCTGACCACGTTCGAAGCCCGTGAGTTTCGCGGAGCGTTCCATTCTGCTCTCTTATGATGTCTAATGACTACTGAGGTCCCCGATACGGAGTACTTGGCAGTAGGTGGCAGCACAATGCATTTAATATAAAAAAGTATGTTTTTTGGGGTGTCCGGATACGTTTGATGTCATAGTGTATGAGTACCAAGTTTGGTTGAGATCAGTACCGTCATTTCGGAGGAAATATGGAACACAGATACATAATTATATAAGTAAGTACACTACTCCCCTTTAAAATTGCTACACCAAGAAGAAATGCTGGTGATAAACGGGTATTCATTGGACATACATATTATACTAGAACTGACACGTGATTACATTTTCACGCAATGTGGGTGAATAGATCCTGAGAAATCAGTACCCAGAACAACCACCTCTGGCCGTAATAACGGCCTTGATACGCCTGGGCATTGAGTCAAACAGAGCTTGGATGGCGTGTACAGGTACAGCTGCCCATACAGCTTCAACACGATACCACAGTTCATCAGGAGTAGCGACTGGCGTATTGTGGCGAGCCAGTTGCTCGGCCACCATTGACCAGACGTTTTCAAATGGTGAGAGATCTGCAGATTGTGCTGGCCAGGGCAGCAATCGAACATTTTCTGCATCCAGAAAGGCCCGAACAGGACCTGCAACATGCGGTCGTGCATTATTCTGCTAAAATGTAGGCTTTCGCAGGGATCAAATGAAGGGTAGAGCCACGGGTCGTAACAAGTGTGAAATGTAACGTCCACTGTTCAAAGTGCCGTCAATGCGGACAAGAGGTGACCGAGACGTGTATCCAATCACACCCCATACCATCACGCCGGGTGATACGCCAGTATGGCGATGACGAGTACACGCTCCCAATGTGCGTGCACCGTGATGTCGCCAAACACGGATGTGACCATCATTCGTGCACCCAGGTTCGTCGTTGAGTACACCATCGCAGGCGCTCGTGTCTGTGATGCAGCGTCAAGGGTAACCGCAGTCGCGGTCTCCGAGCTGATAGTGCATGCTGCTGCAAACGTTGTCGAACTGTTCGTGCAGATGGTTGTTGTCTGCTGACTCAGGAATCGAGACGTGGCTGCACGATCCGTTACAGCCATGCGGATAAGATGCCTGTCATTTCGACTGCTAGTGTTACGAGGCCGTTGGGATCCAGCACGGCGTTTCGTATTACCCTCCTGAACGCACCGATTCCATATTCTGCTAACAGTCATTGGATCTCGCCCAACGCGAGCAGCAATGTCACGATACGATAAACCGCTATCGCGATAGGCTACAATCAGACCTTTATCAAAGTCGGAAGCGTGATGGTACGCATTTCTCCTCCTTACACGAGGCATCACAACAACATTTCACCATGCAACGCCGGTCAACTGCTGTTTGTGTATGAGAAATCGGTTGGAAACTTTTCTCATGTCAGCACGTTGTAGGTGTCGCCACCGGCGCCAACCTTGTGTGAATGCTCTGAAAAGCTAATCATTTGCATATCACAGCATCTTCTTCCTGTAGGTTAAATTTCGCTTCTGTAACACGTAATCTTCGTGGTATAGCAATTTCAATGGCCAGTAGTGTACATTCATTTTGACAATATGTATGGATTTGCTTAGTTCGTTTTCCTCTGTTCGCCTTTTCCTTTGTACCTAGTAGAAATAGTCTGTTATTTTGCATCGGAACTAAAGATATCTAAATCGCTAGTCATTTCACTAAAACTATCGGCCGGTTGTGTTGGCCGCTGTTCCAACCGACAGCATTTCGGGAACGAGTAATCCCCGGAATATCTGACACGCTACGTGGCGCCGATTTCCTGCTTCTAAAGTTAGACTGCATCTGCTGCGGTATCAGCAGTGGAACGCGGAAATTAGTTTGAGCCACCCCGCCAATGTGTCTGTTTGCCGGCTGATTAGGCTGCAGCCGCCATTATTATTCGTATTAAATACTCCGCGATTTGCAAACAGAGGGCGGCCGAATCTCGCTGTCTCTGGCCATTAGTGTGTTTTTTACACTGCGCGAGCGAGCTGGCTCATTTGGTAGCAAAACACATAAAAAAAAGAGAGTAGAGAGCGACAGAGAAAGCTGTACATCGTGAATGGGAGGAAAAAAAAAGTAGGGGAGAGCGGTGAGGGGGAGAGGGGAGTGGAGGAGAGATAAAAACAGCCAAACTGCGCCCGCCGGACGCCGGATGCAAATGCAATCAGACCGGCATTCAGCGACGAATAAACGCCAGCTTTTATGGCGGCCGAGAACCGAATCGCGGATTTCGTTACACGGGGTGAAAAAAAAAAGATTACACTCGAAAAAAGGCGTCCAGTATGAAAAAAAAGGAAGAACGTCGACAAACAAAATATTGGTGGACAACAGCGGCAGTAACAACAACAAACAACAATAAACAACGGCGCGCGGCTTACGAGAGGTGAGTGGCGAAGAGGGTAGGGGTTGCGAGTCGCGAAAACTTGACAAATCGCGTTAAATAAAAACCATCTCGGTGACAATGGGTGCGCGTAGCCGCGGATATTGTATTAACGTGATTTCAATTAAAGAAAATTCATTTAAGCCGCAGGCAAAACCGTCGGGTTAATACTCGTTACGGCGGTAGTGGGGAGAGAGGGAGGGGTGGAAGGCCAGGTGGCGCAGCAGGGGTGGGAGAAGGTAGGGAAAAGGAGGGGAAGGGGTAGGAGTGGGGATTGGCCACGTTCCGGAAACAGAGGATTTTACCCTTGGACAGTCGGTGCGCGGGGCGGTTTCAAAGAGGCACCTCGCCAGTTTATACAAGTGTTGTCGGAGGCAATGCGGTTACTAAAAAATACGGAAGGCGACACTTTTGGAAACGAATTCGCCGACAATTTGGGTCTGAAAGTTGGCACAGTGGTCAGTGTCTGGACTCGATATGTTTATAATCTCTCTTCTCTCCTAACATCAACAAGTGTACTATCCGTTGAATACTAATACAGTAATGCATGGCTTACGCTGGAATCCTGAACAGCGGATTCAAAATGATATCAAGTTTTTATAATGTGAAGAACCAATGGGTTTCACCTGAGAAAGAGCGACTACAGACGCAGTATTTGTGATGAAACAATTAACTGAAAAGAGACACCCAATTATTTTATTGATTTGGGTGTTGTTGTTGTTGTGATCTTCAGTCCTGAGACTGGTTTGATGCAGCTCTCCATGCTACTCCATCCTGTACAAGCTTCTTCGTCTCCCAGTACGTACTGCAGCCTACATCCTTCTGAATCTGTTTAGTGTATTCATTTCTTGGTCTCCCTCTACGATTTTTACCCTCCACGCTGCCCTCCAATACTAAATTGGTGATCCCTTGATGCCTCAGAACGTGTCCTACCAACCGATCCCTTCTTCTAGTCAAGTTTTGCCACAAACTCCTCTTCTCCCCAATCCTATTCAATACCTCCTCATTAGTTATGTGATCTACCCATCTAATCTTCAGTATTCTTCTGTAGCACCGCATTTCGAAAGCTTCTATTCTCTTCTTGTCCAGACTGTTAATCGACCATTTTTCACTTCCATACATGGCTACACTACATACAAATACCTTCAGAAACGACTTCCTGACACTTAAATGTATACTCGATGTTAACAGATTTCTCTTTTCCAGAAACGCTTTCCTTGCCATTGCCAGTGTACATTTTATATCTTCTCTACATCGACCATCATCAGTTATTTTGCTCCCCAAATAGCAAAACTCCTTTACTACTTTAAGTGTCTCATTTCCTAATCTAATTCCCTCAGCATCACCCGACTTAATTCGACTACATTCCATATCCTCGTTTTGCTTTTGTTGATCTTCATCTTATATCCTCCTTTTAAGACTTGTCTATTCCGTTCAACTGCTCTTCCAAGTCCTTTGATGTCTCTGACAGAATTACAATGTCATCGCCGAACCTTAAAGTTTTTATTTCTTCTCCATGGATTTTAATACCTACTCCGAATTTTTCTTTTGTTTCCTTTACTGCTTGCTCAATATACAGATTGAATAACATCGGGGAGAGGCTGCAACCCTGTCTCACTCCCTTCCCAACCACTGCTTCCCTTTCATGCCCCTAGTCTCTTATAACTGCCATCTGGTTTCTGTACAAATTGTAAATAGCCTTTCGCTCCCTGTATTTTACCCCTGCCACCTTCAGAATTTGAAAGAGAGTATTCCAGTCAACATTGACAAAAGCTTTCTCTAAGTCTGCAAATGCTAGAAATGTTGGTTTGCCTTTCCTTAATCTAGCTTCTAAAATAAGTCGTAGGGTCAGTATTGCCTCACGTGTTCCCATATTTCTACGGAATCCAAACTGATCTTCCCCGAGAAGCCTTAGATAAAGTTATCAAAGAAAACATGTGGAACCTACTGAATAAAAGAGGGTATCCAGTCTTTTTAATAAACAACTTAAGAATGTCTCTCCGAAGAATCTCCAGGGGTATTTCCTGTGGTGTTTGGGCACATACTTGAAAGTTTGCTTTTCCAGCGTGCAGCTGGAATCAGCCCAAACAAATAGTGCTCATTAGGTCTTCCATGTGACTCCCAGCGTCGATAGAAAGCGTCGGTTTGTTCTCCGTTTTTCGTAAAATGATATTTCAAACCAGAATTTTAAACTTTGCGCGCTCATCTAATAGATCGGTCCTATATTACTCTAGTGCAATGATTCCCAACCTGAGGGTAACTGTCCCACGAGTAAAATGAATATTTGTGAGGGGTAAAAACTAAGCGTTTCGATTCTGTTTCAGTCACGAAACTAAACTGTTTTCAAACGATCATTACTATTATCACAATTTCGTAAGACTCTAATACTGATTATCTAAGTTATTAGTTATTACTTTTTTTCATTTAGTCGCATTAATGCGGTGGAGGTTACAGTTTCCTCACATTGTCCGGCCACTACACACGTATGTTCTGCTCTGTCCTGTATATCACTGCTGATAAAAGTGAGACATATACATAACTAATGCTAAATACCCCAATAAAATGTCTTCTCTAAGTTGTAGATAGTACCTGCAGAAGTCGAGAAATTGCTTCATCATTCGCTCTGAAACAGATGAATGAATTAACTGACAGCACTACACAGCAGTAACTACGTAAGGATTACTACAGTGCTGTATGCAGTTTTTTTTTTATTTATGAATTTGGCCAGCTATGGACGGCATACAACTTAAGACTTACGGTGTTTCTTTTTTCTTCCGTTCTTCCCAGTACTTCTTCATTTTCTCGCCAACTGCTCGTCTCTGCTCATCTGTCCACACTCTCTTGGGTCGAGGTTTTGGCTCATCTTCTTCATAGTTTGCGTTTTCTATAAGAAGCCTAAAGTGATTCCTGTCACGTATTATTTCTTCTGTAACACCTATTTTGTTGGCGTCTTTCTTTACTGCTTCTATCCATCCTACAGTTTTTTTTTTCAGCTTACTAACGTAATTAAAATTTTTCTTTGTAATCTGTGTTTCTTCCATTCTTTTTATTATTATTATTATTCAAAAAATGTTCAAATGTGTTTGAATTCCTAAGGGACGAAACTGCTGAAGTCATTGGTCCCTAGATTTACACACTACTTAAACTAAGGCCAACACACACGCCCATGCCCGAGGGAGGACTCGAACCTCCGGCGGGACAGACCGCGCAATCAGCGACATTACGCCTCTAACCGCGTGGCCGTTCCGCGTGAGTTATTATTATTATTATTATTAGACTGGTTTGACACAAAGCACTAACAGCCTGAAATTGTCCAATTTCTGGTAGATCATAAGTAAGGAGTACAGTAATGAAGTGATTTACTAACAATAAGTATAGTGCACGTATCTGAACTTGGTTGATTTTAAATGGCGTTGCAGCAGTGTGGAGGTTAAGAAAGTGCCGGAGTGGAGAGGAGTAATACAGGGCAAGCATGTTTTGTGACAAGTGTGTACCCTCAATCTCGATACTTAACTTTCTTTCCTGAGAAAGAGTTGTGGGTAGCACTTGCAATGCACAACGAATACCTTCGTCTTTTTTTCACACACACACACACACACACACACTAAATGTCATTTATCTTTCATCTTTCTAAAAGTAAAAGTGTTTCAAGAAAAATTTTTTATTCTACAGTTTACGAGGGTTGTCCAGAAAGTAAGCTCCGATCGGTCGCGAAAGGGAAACCACTGGGAAAATCCGGTAAAGCTTTGCACAGACGTGTTGGGCAGTGTCTCTAGTATGAACGTCGATCGTGTCGCGTCGCTCTTTTCAGTTTTGAGTGAACAGTGAGCACGTAAAGGTGCGTAGGGAAAAGCGTCTCCCGCCAAGTATGAGGGCATGGTTACAGAGATTTCGCAAGCAGCCCACATAACACAGCTGTCGAGCTGTTCCTTCTTCATGCCAATTCTCGAACGCACACTGCAGCGTTTACGATGAGAAGTGTTTGGTCACCCACAATGCAGTCCGTAATTGGCTGCCCCTGAGTCTCACCTCTGCTCACAAGAACCACTGGCTATGAAGAAATTTTTCCACAGACAATGAGCTGCAGACCAGTGCAGATAACTGGCCAAAAGTACAGGCAGCTGCTTTCTGTGACGAGGATATTGGAAAGTTGATACAACACTACGACAACACTCGAAGTTGGAGCGGCGACTATGTTGAGAAGTAGATGCAAGGTGTAGCTAAATGTTGCACCTAAAGCGTTTCTGGTTTTCACTGTGGTTTCCATTTCGCGACCGATCGGAACTTACTTTCTGGACAAACTTCGTATTTAGGTGCTGAAGTTGGTGATAATGTGGGGGAGGGGGGCCAACAGGTGGCGAGGAGGTGGGGAGGGGGGTGGGTAGTACCTAATGTGTTATTGCACTCGGGGGTAATGGTCTAATAAAGCTTGGGAATCACTGCCCTAGCGTGATAGTCGATTTACCGATATGTGTTAACATGAACTGTAAAACACGAAGAATAACCAGTACTCGAGCATGACAACACGGCTCTGGCCCACTCTGTCTGCTACAGAGACTTCTATTCAGTCGCTACTGGAATACTTGTTATTCTCCGATTATCCGCGTTTTACTTTTGCTTTTAGCACGTATCGAAAAAACGAAATTCGTACTAGACTAATCTGGGACCTCTCTGTCGAGTGTGCACGTAAAATTCAGCTTCAAAAATCATTTTGTTCATAATGGGGAATAAAGCGACACTGGTGTCAACTCTCCATTTTTATCTCACGTAATTATCGTATTTTCATATAGGCTTCTTAAGGTGTTTGTTAAATGGAGTGGGTAGTTCCTTTTCTTCATTGAGTTCTACAGTTTTGTATAGTGACAAGTGGAACCTTAATACATACTGTGCCCACATCGTTGTGTTATTAACTTTTTCACTGCATTTAACTCTATTTCTACAAAAACGTCACACAATTTATTACCTTATGTTTTCTGCATGGTCTTAGCTGACCATGAAGTGGAATACGCCTCTCAGTATAGACCGTCAAGTTTGCATCGTAAGTTCAGTACCTGATCTACTGCCGGTACCTGCAGGTACTAACCAATCTAAAAACATGGAACTCATAATAGCTACAATTTCTATTCCAGGAATGAAGCAAATACCGAGGCAATGGTATCAGTACACTGTCCTAAGTCATCAATAAAAATGTCTGCACTTATACCCATAACACGCTGTATTTGAAATATATACAGAATATAACGGATATAAACACAGTTATTTTTATGTGTGGTATCTTAATAGGTAGACACATAAGTGTGTTGGTTGTTTTTTCTGCATTGAACAGTCTTCCCACAAACATGTTATTAACATTACGACCCGATGTTCTGCACAGTCATAATTGCACCTGTAATATAAGTAGACTCCACCTGCGAGTATAGACTAACCGTTTCACATTTTGTGTCCACATTTCAACACCTGACCAGCTGCCAAGGGGAAAACAAGCATTAATAGCTTGATCTTGCAACATGTACTTGGAGGTACTACCCAGCCTAAAAACGTACGACTTGTAATGGCTACAATTATTAATTTACAAATGACGTAAATTCTGATGTATTGTTGTTCGGTACAATGCCCTCAGTCACCAATAAAAATATTTCCACTCATGCCAGTTACAACCTGTATATATTGTTTAGAAGGGGACATCATTCTCTTCTTTGTTCAAATTCTGGTATCGTCTGCGTATAAAACACAATCCGGTGTAGTCCCTTTGTCTATTATAAGACCTATCCTATTCCAGTTCTGTTTTAATCTGTTTTCTATTCTGTATGTATGTAGATGATTTACTATGTGAATGAAAACTCAGGTTTACGACATGAATGAGAAGCCAAATTTCATGGAAGTATGAGAATAGACAAACAGGCTACTCTCAATTGCCTTTTACCTGGAGAAGCTGACAGAATTCTAAGGGAGATAGAGAATAACGCGCAGAACGGAATTTACATTCTAAGAAAAACAGTCGAGGGCTACAACATGACTTGCTCACAAAGAAAACTAAAACAATGGCTTTTATAAGAAGGGGCGCCATAAGAATAAACATAATTATGAACAATACACTATCAGAACAGATCAGTCATTTTAATCATCTGTAGTGCGATATAATGAATGAACATGACAGAAATACTAGAGAACGAAGTAACAAAATTCGGAAAAGTATTTGAAAGGAAGAAGAGATAGACCACACTTTAAAAACAAGGCACGAAAAATAACGCAAATGCAGTTCCTTAAACTAAAGGCACACCCCACACTATTCTGCGGAGGTGAGGCTTGTGTCATTTACAAACGACAAGAAAATAAAATCAAGGCAGCTGAAATCATTTTTCTTCCCATTGAGAGCAATGTTGGGTTGCAGCACTGCGTTGTCCAGCTGAAAAATCACACTGCCTTCCTCTCGAAGAAATGGGAGTAGTACAGGTAGTATAGACTATGTGTGAAGCGTGTAATGAGTACTGTATCCTGCAGGAACGACAAATTTGACGACGAGTTCTGACTGTTGGCCCTTCAAATTGTGAAGCTTCGTATGGAACCTGGTGCACTCTGGAATAGGCAGGTCGCCAGGTCTACCCCATACACTTGTACGTCCATCCCTCCCATACAGACAAAATCTACACTCGTCACTGAAGACAACAGAGCACCATTCCACTCTAAACGTCAACTCTCTCATGACACCAGAGCAGTCATGCTTGACAGTGTCGTGGTGTCATAGTCTGGCCAGAGGCACGCGTGATATTAATCCTGCTGCAAGCAGACGGTTCCCAATGGTCACCGATGGCACAGTAGGTGCAACATGTGGCCATATTTCAGTCGGCTATCGCTATCCACACACCGTGTCGATCTTGATGTATGTCTGTACTGCAGGGATGCCCAGAACCTGCTCTGCAGCTGTGGCAATGTTCCACAGACTACTGTTGAAAGTAGTAAACGCACCACCGATACATTGCGCCCGGCACGTGCAGCAATCCATCGACACATCCATACAGCTTCCTATAGACCAGGGCCGGCCAAACGCTGCACAGTGTGCAGACGTGCGGAAGTGCTGCAAATGTGCGCACGTGTGCGACAGCGACATCTGTTATTAGACATGTGTCCTAAATGAACGGCGGCGGCTCCACTTCCCTGTTTATGTGGTGCAAGTAAGAGCGCAACATATCCAGTCTCGTTTACCCCTGGTGACCGTAACCTAACAGAGACGTACTGAGAAATGGCAAGTACTGTGAAAAAGGAAAGGACGGGAGATCTATGTTCTCAGTCGTAGAAAAATGACTGGGAACTGCAATTCTTTTTTGTAGCCGTTGATGAAAACTCACAGTGTTTGCTGTGCCGCCGAATAGTAGGCGGCTAGCGTAAGTTTTCAATTGAAAGACACTACAATACATATCACAAAGACGAGTGTAGTGTACTCAACAGTGAAGAACGGCAAGCAAAATTAAAAGCGCTTAAGAAAATGGATGAGACACATCAACTCGATTTTACTGTACGTCAAAGTAACTGATACTTCTTGAACTCCTAGTTTCTTGTGTTATATTTATGTCTGTTTTACTGTACGCTGTACAATGTGCTGTTTTCAGTTTTCCAGAATGACAACCGCACTAAATCTCCACTGCGAGCAAGTTTTACAATCGCATTAAGAATTGCACAATCTGGGAAACCCTTTCCCGAAGGGGAGTTTGTGGAAGGGTGTCTGATTGATGCTGCAAATCTTCTGTGTCCCACGAAAGTTAGCAGGTTTCAAGAAATCAGTCTATCCAAACAAACAGTGACAAGACGTATCAGTGCTATGGCCGGCGATCTGTACAGGCAGCTAATAAATAAGGCTAAATACTTTGTTGCTTTCTCTGTTGCGCTCGATGAAGCAACACATCTTACAGATACAGCCCAGGTTGTGATATACATACGAGGTGTCGACAACGCACTTCGTGTAACAGATGAGCGACATCTGTGCGCAGAAACATGCACTACATGAACGCTGACGGCTGCGGCGTGCACGCTGTGACCCGGAAGTTGCACATGTGCACGAGCACCGCGCGCGTGCAGAATTTCTGGCCGGCCCTGCTATAGACCGAAGCGACAGTGGCTGAGCGGTGTCACGGTTCACCTCACTTGATTTACCCGCGAGACTATTTCACTTGTTTTCCTCTCAGCGATAGGGGGCGTGATCGCTGAGTGCTGTTGGCGCTCGTGCGCGAAGCAACAGTTTTCGAGGACGGCTAGGTCGGTATATGGCGACAGGACCAGTCAGTGAGTCTCGGCGGGTCTGGTCAGTCGGTTAGTCGCTCAGTCTGGAAGTCGGTGCAGTGAGTCGACAGAGTCAGTCAGAAGGCAGACACTCGCATGTTAGTCGGTCGGCTCTAAGCCTCAGCCGCTGTTGGGTTGCGCACTGACAAGGGGAGGCCGCCAATTGTGAAAATCAGATTCAATTCATACTGCGCATAATAGAAGCTCATGGCCAGAGGTGTAATGTGGCAAAGCACCGAGATGCACTTCTCAGCCGTTGTCGAGAAAATCGACAGTTAAAAGAAACCGTTGCTGTGAAATACTCTCTACGATTAAAGATTTCCTACAGCGCCGTGGCGCAGCGGTAAGCGCTCGGGTTCGTAAGCCAAAGGTCGCCGGATCGAATCTCGCGCCATGCAACCTTTTTTTTATGTTTATTTTTTTTGTAATTCAAATGTGCACACACACACACACACACACACACACACACACACACATATATATATATATATATATATATATATATATATATATATATATATATATAAAATTCCCGGCAATCAGTTGCAATAATTATGCATATAATAAGTTGTTGAAAGTCGTTTGTCGTGGAAAAACTGGCGACTTCGAACATCATTATGTTTTCCGCAAACAAAGTTGTATTTCACAAATGTTATTAATTGTCTTCATAATGTTAACCATGTATAGTTAACGGAAGACGTAGAAACGATATTCCGAAACGGATACGTATAGCGTAAGTCAAACGTTCGAATTACAATAGAAACCCCACGAACACAAATTTTCTGTGGCAGGTATGAAATATAATCTCCGTTACTCGCTCGTTACACTTGGACAGACGTTGAATGGGCCGAAACGAGCCGCTGCATAACAGCGTAGTTGCCTGCTAACTTCGTCGGAAATCAGTATATATATTTGAATTACAATAAACTACTAATAAAAAAAAACGTTGCATGGTGCGAGATTCGATCCGGCGACCTTTGGATTACGAACCCGAACACTTACCGCTGCGCCACGACGCTATGGAGATTTATTGATCGTAGAGCGTATTTCACGGCAACGGTTTCTTTTAACTGTAGATTTTCTCGACAACGGCTGAGAAGTGCATCTTGGTGCTTTGCCACATTACACCTCTGGCCATGAGCTTTTATTATGCGCAGTATGAATCGAATCTGAATTTCACAATTGGCGGCCTCCCCTTGTGAGTCGGGTTCGTCGTTACTCCGCGGTTGGACGAGTCGGCAGTTAGCAGCAGGCAGGTCCTCACGGTGCAGTACGCGCCGGGGCCGTGGTCGACGCAGACGGAAGGCCGTTGGTCGATCGGTCGGCTGGTCCTCGGATGGCGACAGGACGGAAGTCAACTGGTGCCTGCCGTTTAAGGACTGCGATAAGATGGCTGTTTGAGAGCATGTGGGGAGGACGGAATGCTCGCTTGCTCAGCGTGGTTCTCCATGACCAGCTGTTGTTTGTCGGGCCTAGCACTAGAGTGTAACAGGAAACTGCATTGGTGCGGTTCTCGTCACCTGGCTAAGGCCGAAATTTTCATATACTTCATGATCAGTACTTATTATGGGGTTGGTAGCTTGTAGCCAACATTTTGGTGATTTGGAATAACTCAGAATATCATCACGTGCCAGGTGTCTACTGTGAATAATCCTTAATTTGTTTCATATTGTATGGCACGGTATCCACTATTGTCGATAATTTTATGAAAGTTCTGTCCAGATTATTATTACATTAGATCTTGTTAGACTGGGTGCGTTTATATTGAAAATTCCCTAATTCTACTAGTACTGCTTGGGATATAGATTTTGAGCTGTGTTGTGTATGCAGTTAAAAGGACTGTTGTGAGTGAGAAGCACACTTCAGTGTGTAATGTTTTCCAGTTCCATTGTTACGAAGTGACCATTATTTATATTGCGTGATTTGTTGGATTTTTTAATGAGTGGAACTTTAATTTGTGTGATTCTGCTTTGTAGAATGTTTTTCGCGGCAGCATTTGAGAATCAGTCGTTACAAGAAGTTGCTAGCTCTGAATTGCCACCTCGTTAATCAATCATTTATTTACAGATGTGTTTGTCTGTCTGTAGCAAGTAAGAGGCAGCAACTGTAGCTTGTTAGCATAGAAATTGTTATGCAGAAATTTGAATGGAAAAAAATGGCAGTCATCTTTTATTATAAAGTTGTTTTATAGTATGTTGGAAGATCATTCTTTTGAGCTGCGTTTATTCTGTATCAATCAAATTTAGGTATCACACAGCTGGCAGAAATGACTGTCGAGTTCGTGAAATAATTCGTGTAGTTTTGTGAGTGATGTGTTAAATTGTTTATTTGTAAGTTGTTTTGAAGATCTGCATTTTTGGTGTTTTCACCTTATGTTGAACCAAAACAGTATTCTTGAAGTCTTTATGACTGCACATGATATACCTTTTACTAACAGTACCTTTATGTAATGTTTCAGAGTGGGGGCCGACCGCGGTGGCCACGCGGTTTCGGCGCTGCAGTCCGGAACCGCGCGACTGCTACGGTCGCAGGTTCGAATCCTGCCTCGGGCATGGATGTGTGTGATGTTCTTAGGTTAGTTAGGTTTAAGTAGTTCTAAGTTCTAGGGGACTGATGACCTCAGATGTTAAGTTCCATAGTGCTCAGAGCCATTTGAACCATTTTGAACCAGAGTGGGGCTGCATTTTCTTCTAGAGAATGTGTTTTTTTTTTTTTAAAAAAGATTTTTCTATTGCTAAAATTTCCTTTAAACTGTTAACTGTATTAACTTGGATGTATAACCTATTATTGTTAAATAATAAATTTTTGTCAACAAGGCTTGGACCATATAAATGTGCCCACACCTTCCCCACCCTGGCTCTGCCACCGTCGGTGCATTACAGTGGCGTATCGTTGTACCCTAGCATGAGTGTAGCAAACACTGTTCACCTTTAAGCCCAGCACAGTTACTGCCTTCACAGCACCTGAGTGGAATCTGATCGCCGACGCCGTGACAAATGAATCGCTGACGCTGCAGTATGCACATGTTGTACCCCAGTGCTGCTGAAAACAGTACCTGAAGGCCTTTACAGCGGTGTGTTTTGTTTTGGAACTTGCTTCTTTCTCAGTATGTTGCGTTGCAGTGGTCATAACAGAGAGAAGGACCAACGAGGTGGTACGTAAGGAGCAGCGCCTGGAGCTGTAATAAACAGCCTGTAAAATCCTTCTAACCCCGCAGCTGGTATGCGTTGCTAGGCACTGCAGATAACACTGACTTGTATCGTATGGAGTCAGATTCGCTGAGTTGCATTCTGTGGTCTTATAATTAAATGTTTTCCTGAGACATTTAAGTCTCTTCATTATCTACGATACTGATCGAAGCGGAAGGAACAAATAAAGATTTGTGCTGTCGCCGGGACTCGAATCCAGATCTTCTAGGTCGGCAAGCAGAAGTGCTAACCATTACACCAGCACAGCACTATGGTCAATAGTGCTGCAAGAAGTTTAGTACCCTCTCCAACACAAACTGGCAGTAGTGACAACGTAAATGAAAATAAGCAGAGGGAGGACACTGTACTTGGGCAGTTATTGCAGCGATGTAGGCCGTCGTGCTGTGGTGGTGTAAGGGTAGCATTTATGTCCAGCAAGCAAAAAGACCCGGGTTAGAGTCCCGGCCGTAGCAAAAATTTTAATTCTTTTCTTCTGCTTCGATCGTTATCAAATTCTGTGGAGTTCAGCGAAGAGTCTTACTTCTTTATACGGTGGTCAGATCTACACCAGTGTATCCACAGACGATCTGTTGAAATGTAATAGCATGCAGTTTTTCTTGTGACCCACAGCTCTCCAACTCCTGGAGTTCTGATGTGAGGAGATATTCGATACGACAACATTGCAGATTTGCTAATTGTTGAAGGGAGTTAGAACACCCAGTATGTGGCAAGAGTGATAAAGCCTGCTGTCATTCCTTTCATGATGGAGGTATCAAATGGCATATTCCAGTATGTTAATGTAGGACTCCGCTCTGCCGTTCATAGCAAAAATGTCTGAGCAACATATGCATCCTTAAGTACTCTACCCTGTCATCTGATTTACACTCACCGAGCTTGTTTGGTCTCCGATTTGAACACATATAATGCGAAAGACGGGAAGTTCTGAGGTTTGCCTCTCTTTCATTTCAATTACTGTTATTACATTTAAATGAGGTGGGTTGACAGTGATGGCATACGACAAGCCTCAGCATCTAGTTGCACTGGTCAATTAGAAGTGGCAGGTCCTTCTTTCTGTTTACTAAAATTTTGTGACCTGTCTGTGTAGTCGTTATGTGGAGAGGAATATTGAAGGGTATGAGAATATTGAAAGGGTATCAGAATCATTGTTCTGGAATGTTCTGTAACTGTATACATACTGTGATTCATGAGTTTCTCCCGGCGTATTTGACAATCAAAATATCCACGGGTGTACTGCCGGTCTACAGTGTCCAACGGGCACAATATTTCGGCGTTCATACATGTCGCCATCATCAGGTGAACTGACGGACTGAGCTCCTGTGAACGTGCCGGCACGGAGATCCGTACACTATGGCTGCTCAGGGGGAACTGGGTTCGGTCGCGGCGGCGGCCGATTTAAATACCCTCCGCCCGCGGCGCGTTCCCTCCGCTGTCCGGGCCCCGCGCCACGGTCACGCGGTGGAACAGATTGCGACGGCGTCTGAAATGACGTCGGTGTGATGGCTCTGTCCGCCGTGGTCGTCACAACCATACGTTTGCTCGATTTACTCTTGATTAACCCCACCGCTGGTTCCCAAGCCTTGCTAAGATTATAGCCACAGTCACGGTTTATGAGGTCGTCATTGGTGCGAATTTCGATGACCTCTCTCCCAGTATCTCGACGTCTGTACCAGAATCCTCGTGCGTTCATACTCCATAGCGTGATTTTCCGACAAACAATGTTCAGCGACCGCCGACTTGCTCGGATACATCAATCGAGTGTGCCTCTGGTGTTCACGGCATCGATCCTCGACGGTACGCATCGTCTGACCAATATACGACTTGACACATTGATACGGAATCCCTCTCTTTACTGGTGGCCATTCGTGATCTGAGGGAGAGCTCTGAAATTGTTGTCTTACCGGATGACAAAGGCAATGCTACAGTTGTTGTCTCCCATAAGGACTACACTGATAAGATGCAGAGCCTGCTAAATGACGATTCCTACCGGAAGATCAGCGTTGACCCAACAAAGAAGGTGGAGAACAAGACGAGGTCGCTTCTCAAGGACGCAGATTTACCGGAGGGTGACGCTAAGAAACTGTTACCCCAAGGTCCGGTACCGCCTAGACTATATGGTCTCCCGAAGGTTCACAAAGAGGGGGTACCATTACGCCCCATTGTCAGCAACATCAGGGCACCTACATATTTGTTGGCCAAATACCTGATGGGAATATTAAGTCCTTATGTGGGTAAATGCCCTCATCACATCCGTAATTCGGTGGATTTTGTTAAACGGCTTGATAGCTTCAGGTTGGATGAGTCAGATATCATGGTGAGATTTGACGTCGTTTCCTTGTTTACGAGGGTACCCCTGCGAGAGTCACTAGAATTGATTAGTCAGAAGTTTGACGAGAAGACCACTGAACTTTTTAGGCATGTCTTGACTTCCACGTATTTTCTTTTTAATGGAGAATACTACGAACAAACGGAGGGAGTCGCCATGGGTAGCCCACTCTCACCGGTGGTAGCGAATTTGTTCATGGAGAACTTCGAGGAGGAAGCCCTGTCGTCATCCGAATGGAAACCTACTTGCTTTTTCCGTTACGTGGACGACACGTGCGTCATCTGGCCACATGGTATGGACAAACTCCTTGACTCCCTTACACATCTAAACTCCATACACCCCAACATCAAATTCACTATGGAGACTGAAACGGAGGGTAAATTACCTTTCCTTGACGTCTTGGACAAGAGAAGGGCTGACGGCACCCTAGGTCATGGGGTGTATCGGAAGACAACGCACACTGATCTGTATTTGCACGCAGACAGCTGTCACCACCCTTCACAGAGGAATGGGGTACTTAAAACTCTAGTATATAGGGCGCGCACTATCTCTGATGCAGAGAGTCTACCCCAGGAATTGGAACATCTGAGAACTGTATTTCGAAAAAATGGGTACTCAGAGTGGCTGATTCAACGTGCTCTCCGCCCAACCACTACAGCACAATCTGTGGAGATGGATGAAATCACGAGGGAGGAGGTAGGCACTGCGTTTATCCCACATACAGGCGCACTTTTGGGGAAAATCGCCCGCATTTTGAAGAAGAACCGGGTCGGAACTGTGTTTTGTCCTCCGAATAAAACTCGTGCACTGGTGGGGAGCGCCAAAGATGACCTCGGTTTGAGGAAGGCCGGCGTGTACCAGATTCCGTGTCAATGTGGCAAGTCGTATATTGGTCAGACTACCCCGGTCGTGAGGACGACGTAGCGGCCGTGCTTGCATACTGCAGGATCGGAAGGCTGCTGCACTGCCGGGCACGGGGCGACAGGCGGCAGGTGATCCGGTGGGGGCGTCGCCAGGCGCACAGTCTGCGCCCCTGGCGTCGGCGGTCTCACAGGGTGCGCCACAGAGGCTGGCCATGCAAGAGGTCGGTTCGCTCGTGGCTGCTCCTAAGGCCCTGCAACATCAAGAACCCGTAGCCACGCCAGTTTCCGCCCCGCCCTGCGCGAAGGGCACTACCGCGGTCTGGGCGGGTGCAAAGCCAGCTCAAGAGGCCGCCGTGATTGCCGACGACGACGACTTGCCAGACGCAAATCTTGCGGAAGCCATTGCTGACGCAGACAGACGTGACGCTGACGATGCTCGTGCGCTCTGGAAGCGCCGTGCTGACGCGGCTGACGACTCTGACGTCCGATCCCAAGCCTCCGACACTGCTCGGCCGCGGAAGAAGGCCCTTAAGGCCTCCCGCGCCGCCGCTGCCACTGCGGCCCAGACGGTCGCGACGACGGTGTGCGCGAGGGGGCAGCGGTCCTCCACAGGGCCTGCTGCTGCGCGCCACCTTGACGAGGACGGTTTCGTCACCCCTGCCAGGCGGCACACGGCAAGGGCGGCTGTCCTACAGCCTGCGCTGCTTCTGCCGACCGCCAACGCCTTCCAGGACGCGTCTGATGATGTCTCGGACGACGCCGGGGTTCCGCCCCGGCCTGCTGCGCCGCGCCCTCCGCCGATTGTGGTCCAATGGGACGGCCCTTATAAGCCGTTCGAGCAGAAGATCACTCGGGTGGCGCCCACTGCCAGCATCAGGACTGCTGGCAATGATCTTTACCGGCTTTTCACGACATCTGCTGAGGACTACCGTGCAGTCACGGGTCATCTGCAAAGATGGCCTCCATTGCTACACACACCAGTCGGAACCGCTCAAGCTGTTGACGGTGGTGTTCCGCCGCCTCCCCCTCCAGTTTGGGGCGGATTACCTACGTGAAGAACTGGAGGACATGGGCTTCGGCATCCGCCACACGGGGCTCATGAACTCCCCACGCACCCACCGCCCCATGCCGCTGTATCTGGTCATTCTTGTCGACAACCTGGAAAATCGCAAGATCTTTCAGGTGCGGCGGGTTGGGCGGGTCGACGTCGAAGTGGAGCCACTGTGGGCCAAAGGCAGGAGGGCCCAGTGCTTCTCCTGCCAACGGCTCGACCATGTGTCTCGCTACTGTTCGATGCCGCCCCGCTGTGTCAAGTGCGGGGCTCCGCATCAGAGCAAGGAATGCACACTCCCACGAGAAGATAAACCGACGTGCTGCAACTGCAGTGGCGCGCACGTCGCGAGCTTCCGGGGATGTCCGGCTTTCCAGCGTGGCCGACATCAGCACCGTGGCCGGGCTGCCCCTTCCCGCAAGGTACAGCCTGGCACCAGCTTCGCTGATGCCGCCAAGGGGGGGCTCCCGCCCCCTCCACTCAGCAGCCTGCTGCCTCCGATGGCGCTGCGCCGCAGCAGCCTGCCTCGTCCGATGTGGCTGCTGCCTATGCACCCACGCCTCCCGCACCAGCTGCCGCCCACCGCCGGCGCCGCCGACGGCCGCGGCGTACCTAACGTCCGGCCACTGATGCCCCGCGACAGCGGTCTGCCCCTCGGGCCGTGCCCCCGCAAATGCTGCCTCCTGCGGTCCCACCGCAGCTTGCTGTTCCTGCCTTGGAGGCCGTCCCAGGGGCCCCATGGCTCCTGATGCGGCTGAGCTCCATACGCTCCTGCGTTCGTTGAGCCAGCTGCTCGAGCAGCTGCCGGTGCTCGTCACTGCCGTCACGTCCGCCTTCCAGGCCGGCGTTGTTCCTGTTGACCGCCATGGAGAATGAGCATGTCCATGGGCTCACCGTGTGCGGCTTTAACGCTCGCGGCTTGGTTCCCCAACAAGGGGAATTCCGCCAATTCCTCTGGGATGAGGCGATAGACATTTGTCTCGTCTGTGAGACGTTTCTGAAACCTGGCGTGGCTGTCGGGGTGGCGAACTATCGCTGCTACCGCACCGACCGGCCCACCCATGGCGGAGGCATCGCCATATATGTGAAGAACTCGCTGAAGCACCATGCAGTCCTGATGCCGCCTCTAGCTGCGGTGGAGGCCACTGGGGTGGCTGTCACCACCAAGGCGGGGGTCATTACCTTCGTCGCCGTCTACAGGCCACCGAGGCGCCACCTCCTGGAGGGCGACCTTGATACCCTGCTGACGCTGCGTGGGAAACTGTTCATTGCGGGTGACTTGATAGCCAAGAGCCCCCAATGGAACTCTCGAGTCACCAACGTCAGCGGGCGACGCCTTCTCCACATCACTCAACGTCATGGCGCTCTCGTTCTGGGTCCATTTGACCACGCATTCTTCCCCAACAGAGGCCAGTCCGACGTGCTCGACGTCGCAGTCCTGAAAGGCGTCGGGCACTTTACGTCGGCTACTGTCCGCTGCGACGTGTCCTCCGATCCCCTTCCGGTGGTGTACGACATGGACGTCGTCGGCGCCTTCCTGCCACCTGACCGCCGCACCTTCCGCGGCATTGACGAGGCCCGATTTCAGGCCGAACTGCTCGGTCGCTTCGACGGTGCTCCAGATCCTGCCCTGGAGGGGGCCGATGCTGCGCTGGCCTTCCTTACGCGGCACACTCTCAGCGCTGCTGCCGCTGCGTCTCCCCGACAGCCGCGGCGGCCTCGCGAGATGTCCCGGCAGCTTCCTCCGCACATCTTGGAGGCTATAACGGCCAAAAACCGTCTCTTCCGTGAGTGGCAGCTCACTCGCCAGCCTGCGACCAAGCGTCGCCTCAATCGGGCACGGCGTGAAATCCGGGCCGCTATCGACCAACACCGGAACCGTGACTGGGCTGGCCTTGTGGCCACCCTGAACATGACTGATGGGAGTGCCTGGCGGACCGCCAAGCGCTTCCTCCGCCGCCATCAGCCTGTTCCTCCGCTCTACGTCGGCGGCGAGGTTGTCTGTGCCCCGAACGCCAAGGCCAACGCCCTCGCAGACGTGTTCGCCGACAACTTCCGCCCGGTCGCAGACGTTTTCGATGCCGACCACGTCCATCTCGTGGAAGACCGCCTGCCAGTTTTCCTCGCCGCCAGGGCCGCTGACGTTGTGACCACACCCATCGCAGCTGATGAAGTTGGACTCCAGCTCCGCCGCCTCAACCCCAGGAAGGCGGGTGGCTCCGATGGTGTCACAAACCACCTCCTGCGGTTACTGCCGCCGGCACTCCACCAATCACTGGCGGACACTTTCAACTGTGTTCTCCGCTCCGGGATCTTCCCTTCCACGTGGAAACACGCGGAAGTGGTGGCTATCCCGAAGGCCGGCAAGGATCCGCGTCAGGTGGAGCACTACCGGCCGATGAGCCTGCTCCCATCTCTCCCCAAGATCTTTGAGAGACTGTGCGTGGAGCGGCTGTGGCGCCACGTCACTGCCGAAGGGCTCCTTCCAGCGGAGCAGTTCGGATTCCGGCGGGGCCACTCGACCACGCAACAGCTCCTACGCCTGGTGGAACAGGCGATGCGGGCGCTGGAGTCGCGGGAGTACTTTGGGGCGGTGTTCCTCGACGACTCCAAGGCGTTCGACTGCATGTGGCACGAGGGCCTCTTGTACAAGCTCCTTGTACATGCGGTACCGACGTCCCACGCCCTTCTACTGCGGTCCTACCTCGAGGGCCGCACCTTCCACGTCCGGGCCGCCGGCGGCACCTCCACCGACCGGCCGATTCGTGCAGGGGTACCGCAGGGATCGGTTCTCGGCCCCCTGCTGTACACCTTGTACACCGCTGACGCACCGCGGGTGGCGCGCGTGGAGTTGGCTCTTTACGCCGACGACACTGCGCTGTTCACCCGCAGCATGAACGTGGTCGCGATGTGCCGCCGACTCCAACTTGCGTGCGACGTCCTGGGGGCATGGTCCACCAAGTGGCGTCTCGAATTTAACGCCGCCAAGAGCCAGGCGGTCGTCTTCACTCGGAGACGGCTGCCTCCCGCCCTGCCGCCTGTCTCGATCTCGGGAGGCCCCATCCCGTGGTCACCAACCGGCCAATACCTCGGTGTGACGCTGGACAGCCATATCACCTGGCTGCCGCACATCCGAGTCATCAGGGGGCGGGCGATTGGGCGTCTCCGGGCGCTCTACCCGCTACTGAACCCCTCATCCACTCTCCCTCCTCGGCACGGCCTGACTGTGTACTTGGCCCTCGTCCGGCCGGTACTCGAGTACGCCGCCGTGGTGTGGCGGAATGCCGCTCCGTCGCACGTTGCGATGCTCCAGCGTGTCCAGAATCGGGCGCTGTGACTCGCCCTCCACAAGCCGCCTCGGTACTCCACGAGGCTGCTTCATGAGGAAGCTGGAGACCCGTTGCTGCGGGATCGCTTCAGGCAGTCTGCCAGGGTGTTCTATGCCTCTGCAGAACACTCTGGCAGTCGTCTTATACGCGGACTGGGACACCAAGTCCACCGCAGGCCAACCACGCGTTGGCCTGATCTGCTGCGGGAGTAGTTTCTTCCGCAGCCCCTATGACGCTTTTGACGCAGCGTCCGCCCTGACGCGGCCGCTCACATAGGCCAAACCTAACAGTGAGGCCATACAATAGTTCTTGAGGTCCACACAGGAACAGCAGCTTCGCTGCTTAGCCTGTCTCCCTCCTGGTAGATGAAACCACAGACTTGCAGTGCAGTGCAGTGCAGACCGAACCCAGTTCTCCCTGAGCAGCCATAGCGTACGGATCTCCGTGCCGGCACATTCACAGGAGCTCAGTCCGTCAGTTCATCTGATGATGGCGACATGTATGATCACCGAAATATTGTGCCCGTTGGACACCCGTGGATATTTTGATTGTCAAATACGCCGGGAGAAACTCAAGAATCACAGTATGTATACAGTTACAGAACATTCCAGAACAATGATTCTTGACATTTGTGGATACTTTTAGAATGTACTCGAGCCGAATATAGAAATCAAAATTTTACTGTTCTCGTGAGTTCTGAACTCACCACCTCCATGCAACAGCCCATTATCATAACCACGACACCACGGTGACCGCGCTTCTTTGCTTCTTCTGCGACAATATAATAAGAAACTGAACGCAGTTCAAACCCAAAAACAATATTCAGATAAATCCAATTTGGCAAAAGCACTTGAAATACACAATAACACATTACCCCTGAGGGGACGTCCTTATCACAAGTTTTGTACACACCAGTTTTCCTCGTGCCACAGTTTGAAATTTGCTCATTTATTGTGCAGAAGTACTGGACAGCTTCGAAACAAGTTTAGGTGCAAAACTCCTTCATAAAAAAGCGCAATTACGAGTCGTGAAGTATTGAATTACAAAAGTTAATTATTTAACTCAAGAATAACCCTACAGCATTATAATTCATCCACTGATACCTCAGTGGGTTTACAGACCCGCAATCTTGCAGTCTTATTTTATTTCACACGTCAGTCTTGCGCGCATTTTCTGGCAGTACATTACATACATCGTTAAAGTGGCGTGATAAGAGCTGAGACATAAATGAAACACCAGCTGATCGCACGCATCTCTACAGAAGAACGGCCCGAACTTGGGGAAACGCAGTGACAGCCTTGTAACATGAACAGATAAAACAAAGAAATGAGCAGTCGCGAAGTAGTTGAACTAATGGCCCCCTACAAGGGAAGACTCAAATACAATGTTGCAAGACGAACACCTAACATACACGGATGGACAAGTACATAGTAGTAAAGTTACCCAGCATCACGCGGAGTTATCAAGTACTCTTGTGTAAATGCAACCAGTGACAGTACAGCGACGGCTGTAAGGACATCCAGCCGATGCTTTAACCGCCGATCTCCTTCGTTCAACATGAGTATAGTGCAACAGAAGCGCTCTAGCGGGCAAAAGGGGAGCTCCTTCCCAAATTACAGCTTTACAAACAACGGTTCCCAGCTACAACTAGGCCGCGCTATCACTCCACGTTCGGCCGAGTCTTTTTCCAGAACACACACGGGCTGCTCCCAGCATAGAGCCGCGCTCACCACCTTCCTCGATCCGCCGCTGACTCAGAACTCCCGTCGCTGTCTGTGACACGCCGCCTCGCGTACCACATTCGCACCGAAAGGCCCTCTGACATAGAGATTCTATGCAACCAGCGGTTCCACCAGACAGGCACGAACTCAAAAAATACCAAACCTTTGCGGAGACTTTCGACGCACGGCACAGTCATGAAGAGGTTAGTTGAATGGTAATGCGTAAGTATCGAAATACCTTCTTGCAAAAGCGTAACAATGGACTGTACGGAAAGCCGAGGCGCATACTTTTTTTTTTATGGTGTCTTCAGTCATCTGAATGGTTTGATGCGGCCAGCCACGAATGCCTCTCATGTGCCAACCTCTTCATCTGAGAGTAGCACTTGCAGCCTACGTCCTCAATTAAATCCTGGATGTATTCCAATCTCTGTCTTCCTCTACAGTTTTTGCCCCCTACAGCTCCCTCTAGTACCATGTGTAGGGCGGCGGGTGGAATTTATTGTTATTTATGTGTAGAATGTTTTGTAGTAAAGAATGCAGAAAAGATGCATTTGCCGGCCGGCTAACCATATGTGGGGCGGCGGGTGGAATTAATTGTTATATAAATGTTCCTATTATTTATGCTGTTGTTTTGCCGTTCTCTACACTGGCTCTCTAACTACAATTAACTACAATTTTGGCAACCAGAAAGTGATTAGCAAAACGTCAAGCCTGTAATTAGAATTCCTAGTGCCCACTTCATCTGAGAAATACACTTATAGCTACAGCGTATAGCTCTGAGGAATTAGACTGTTTGGGATTCATAATCAAAAACGATCGTGTAAAAACGTTCGCTGTATTCTGAAAGTCACAGATGAAAAAAAAAAAGGAATCCACACAATCTAACTAACAGAGCAGTTCAGAGTCTAATGCGCTGATGCAACTATAACTGTCCAAATTAAATGCTTAAGTGAATGCTCGCCGTAATTTGATGATAATGTTCATCAAACGCCACGCTAAATAATGGTAGAATGTCTGTCCCGCGGCGGCACGTGAAAATACAACATACGCAAACTGAAGATAGATCATTAAAGTCATCCCAAAGTTAACACTTCACTCGAAAATGATTTCATGGTTACGCGTATCCCGAGTAACTTAATACGGCATCCGAGGCTGTTTATAGCAATGATACCGACGCGTCGCGACTCGCGACACAGATGGAGTGCTATTCAGCGTCTGGAGAGAACTGGGGCCTTTCTCTATCGCGCAGCGTTCTTATATATAAAGCCGCGGTGCGGACGGCTAAGGGAACGCCTAATCAAATCGGCTCTCCCGACTAGCCGTTGGGACGGTAACGCACCACTTTAAGTTATTGAATAAATCATCGCCTCCTTTGCTGATGGCCGATGAAGCTCTCAATTTAAATGTGCAATCAGCACACAGGTAAGTAATCATAATAAAAGTCTGACGTGGGTAAGTCAATTATTTTGGCGAGAGAATTAATTTAATTACACTACACGCAGTAGACGAGCTCTGAACTTGCCCTTTGGAGATACGCTATCGCTATAGGTTTATAGTTATTCAATTGAAACTTCTCACATCTTTATGATTATAGCGGATATCCCTTCTACTTAAATTTAAACATCCTAGCCTTATTTATTAGCCTACTTAATCTATCTTGCTTCCTTAATTTTTAAGACAAAAACCAGAAAATATTGGATTTCAACTAAAATCTTAATTTGTGAGATCCAGGAGACTGTTTCTACTAAATTATTATGAAAAAGGAATCTAAATATGATTTTTTAAGTTTCTAACTCTTTTCTGTTGCGCCAATGATTTTTACAGAAAAACGTCCAAATTTCGAAAATGGTTAAAGTTATTGAACTGATATTCAACACATGTTGGTTTAGTATTACTCCTGACATGCTAGAACCGTTTCAGGTTATTTACTTGATTTTTAAAGTATTGCGCAACATTTATGACGTCAGTGCTAGTTACAGCAGACTGGATGGCACACAATGGAAAGACTGATGTGAATTTATTACCGCGTGAGTAGGCTGCTTCCCTACACATGGAAGTCATTCGCTCGTGTCTTAACAGATGTCCTATAATCCTGTCCCTTCTCCTTATCAGTGTTTTCCACATATTCCTTTCCTCTCCGATTCTGCGCCGAACCCATTCATTCCTTACCTTATCAGTCCACCTACTTTTCAACATTCGTCTGTAGCACCACGTCGTAAATCTTTTGATTCTCTTCTGTTCCGGTTTGCCCACAGTCCACGCTTCACTACCATACAATGCTGTACTCCAGACATACGTTCTCAGAAATTTTTTCCTCAACTTAAAGCCTATATTTGATACTAGTGGACTTGTCTTGGCCAGGTGTGCCGTTCTTTGCCATTGCTAGCCTGCTTTTGATGTCCTCCTTGCTGCGTCCGTCATTGGTTACTTTACTGCCTAGGAAGCAAAATTCCTTAACTTCATCTACTTCGTGGGCATCAATCTGATGTTAAGTTTCTCGTTGTTCTCATTTCTGCTACTTCTAATTACTTTCGTCTTTCTTCGATTTACTCTCAATACTCAACCTGCACTTAACACAACTTGTTCATTCCATTCACCAGACCATTTAATTCTTGTTCACTTTCACTCAGGATACCTCTGTCTTCAGCGAAACGTATCATTGATATCCTTTCATCTTGAATTTTAATTGCACTCCTGAACCTTTGTTCTATTTCCATCCTCGCTTCCTCGATATACTGATTGAACAGTAGTGGAGAAAAGCTACATCCTTGTCTAACACCCTTTATAATATGCGTACTTCGTTCTTCTTCGTTCTCTCTTATTATTTCCTCTTGGCTGTTGTGCATATTGTATATTACCCATCTCTCCCTACAACGTACCCCTATTTTCTCAAATTATCATAAATCTTGGACCATTTTACATTGTCGAACGCTTTTTCCAGGTTGACAAACCCTATAAACGTGTCGTGATTTTGCTTTAGTCTTGCTTCCATAATATACCGCAACGTTAGAATTGCCTCTGTCGTGCCTTTCGAAATTGTGTGGATGATATTTTTCGAACGCCAGATGGTAGAGCAAAAACTACAGCCAAACAAATTAAAAAAAAAATGCACCATTAGCGTATCTCTCAACATACGAGCTGTGTGGAGAAAGTAATGAGAGTGATAACACTGCGAGCGATCTGGTAACGCTGTGTTGTTCTGCTTATGTAGAACGGTGTATTCTTCCCTTCCATGTGTTCAGTCCGAGTTTCAGCTACATACAGCCGTCACGTGATTTTTCATAGCGCCATTAAAGAAGTTGTGTTTTTGCTGTGTACAACAGTGGAATTCAGGGCAACGCTATATTATCAAGTTTTGTGATAAACTTGGGGAATCAGGAAGTGTGAGACTTGAAAAGTTGAAACAGGCCTATTGGCAACATTCCGTATCAAGAAAACAAATTTTTCGCTTGCAAAAATCATTTTTGGAAGTCTGAGCACAACTTGAAGACGTACCTCGCTCGAGGAGACCCTCAACTTCAAAAACCGACGAAAACGTCGAACGTGTTTCGGCGCTTGTGAGACTGTTCTTCCAGAACAAACTAGCAACCGACTGTTTTACGAGGATGTCCTTGAAAGCTCAGGTAAAGGGTGAATCGAGTGGGACCGGACGTTGCAGACAACTGGATGCTCCATCATGACAACGCCCCATGACACACGGCCACTTCTGTCACGGAGTTTTTGACCTCAGAGGCATTCCTGTTGTTCCACAGCACCCCCATTCACCTGATCTAAGTCCATGTTTCTGTTCTCTTCTTCCGAAATTGAAAAAATGTATTTAAAGGACGTCGTCCTAGGTCTCTGGAGAACATTCAAAAGAATGTGACCTACATGTTAAAGGCTCTACCAGTTGCTACCAGGACTTGGAACGTGGTCAGGTCATTGGGTGTCACTTGCGTCATACGTCTGTACGCGAGATTTCCACACTCCTAAACATCCTTAGATCCATTGTTTCGGATGTGATAGTGGAAACGTGAAGGGACACGTACAGAACAAAAGCGTACAGGCCGACCTCGTCTGTTGACTGACAGAGATCACCGACAGTTGAAGAGGGTCGTACTGTGTAATAGGCAGACATCTATTCAGACCATCACACAGGAATTCCAAACTGCATCAATATCCACTGCAAGTATTATGATAGTGAGATGTGGGGAAACTTGGACTTCATGGTTGAGCGGCTGCTCGTAAGCCACACATCGCGCTGGTAAATGCCAAACAACGCTTCGATCGGTGTAAAGAGCGTAAACATTGGACGATTGAACTGTGGAAAAACGTTGTGTGGAGTGACGAATCATGGTACACAATGTACCGATCCGATGGCAGGGTGTGGGTATGGCGAATGCCCGGTGAACGTCATCTGCCAGTCTGTGTAGTGCCAACAGTAAAACTCGGTGGTGTTACGGTATGGTCTTGTTTCTCATGGAAGGGGCTTGGCCTCCCTTGTTGTTTTCCGCGGCACTGTCACAGGCCTACATTGATGTTTTAAGCAGATTCTTGCTTCCTACTGTTGAAGAGCAATTTGTAGTTGGCGACTGCATCTTTCAACACTCTCGAGCACCTGTTCATAATGCACGACCTCTGGCGGAGTGGTTACACAACAATAACATCATTCTAATGGACTGGCGTGCACTGAACCCTGACCTCAATTCTACAGAACACCTTTAGGATGTTTTGGAACGACTTCGTGCCAGGCCTCACCGATCAATATCGATACCTCTCCTCAGTGCAGCACTCCGTCAAGAATGGGCTGCCATCCCCGAAAAAACCTTCCAGTACCTGAATGAACGTATGCCTGCGAGAGTGGAAGCTATCATCAAGGCTAAGGGCGGGCAAACACCATATTAAATTCCAGTATTACCGATGGAGGGCGCTACGAACTTGTAAGTTATTTTCAGCCTGTTTAAAAAAGTAAATAATTAAAAACTTTGGTAGATAAAAAATCAGTATCGTTACTTTTATCGCATACCTCGTAGATTCAAGGGAAGCTTGGAATGGAAGAACGAGCCTTATCCAAAACAAAAAGACAGCTTACTGTAGAAACATAATCCTAACCTCTTCGGAATAACACATTTTAGGACATCTGTGAAATCAAAATATGGTGCTGCATAACAATAGATACCATTTCATTCGACCCTTGGCATGACCACATGTTTTGATACTCTTCAGCACGCTGTCCACAAGGTTCTCAATCCAGTCTCCCTCTTTAGAGGGCAACTACCAACCAGTACGTGAGAAGGGTTCCTGCATCCTCGCACTGCAATTTCCAGCTGGTCCCGAAAGCAATAAAACGGTTAATATCATTACACACACCAGGCCATTCAATTATGTTAATTCCTGCCTCCAGGGGAATCTATACTAATTGGCCCTGCGTAAACACAAGGCGTTGTTTAAAGTTATTATCAAAAATCTCGAAAATCTCTTGACCGAGTTATTTGAAACTATGACATGATACACTGACAAACATTTGGACAGGCAGAGTCTGACACTCCGCCAGTTGTTTGCCTACTTAGTTATCTTAATGTATTGGTTTCGTACGTCTCTAATGCGCAGTTTCCAGACATACGGACTCAGGGTGTCTACCAATGTATTAAATTACACAAAAGAATTTTTAGAATGCTGTCTTAAGAGGTGTCCCTGTCACCCATAAATACTCCACTACAGGAGATGTTAGAGTACAAATTATACAAAACATCAACTGATGCCGAATAAGAGTACCCTGCAACATGAAATTATCCAGTGGATAATTGCGTATCATCCAGTAGACACATAAAAACATGAACTGACTCCAATAAAGTAATATTTATCTTATGCCTAATGGTCCCCAGTTGTGAATAACGCGATCTGTGATTCTCTACACGGAATGACTGACTTCGCTTCCACAGTGAAAATCTACAAGAGTCTCCTCCAGTCAACTGCGCGAAACTTCAGTGGAGAAACCTTTCCAAGTGTTTTAAACTGTCTGTCATAAATGTTGGAGCAGGCGTCTATATTACTGTCTTAGAAGGCGTGCTGTGCACGTCTCTACAAGTGTCCTTCACTATGAGCAAGGCTGCCGCTCATTAATGTTTCCAGTGCTGAAACTTAAATCCTCAGACAGCAGGCTGGTGCCTAGAAAATGGTAAATCCAAGCTCTGTCAAAATAGCTTCACTGTCAACAACCAACGTAGGACGTGAAGTACCAGCCAAAGAGTTAATCATGGGTGTACGTCGGAGAAAGAGCTCTCCAGCAACCTGTATGCCAGACGCTAGACGAGAACTCCCAGCCCGGAGGTGAAGTTCAGAACTGCATTAAACGAACGAGCTACCGTCTGTAAGAGCACTTCTACCCAGCCCAAGGAATCTGCCCAGCTTAGTGGGTAAGACAAATGTCTCCCATAAAACTGCTGGCTCTCAACCATATCTCTGGTACCTCATCCAAAGTAAGAACGGGTGAATCATAGTCTTAGTCAGCTCTGTTCGTACTCCCACGGTCCTCTCTCTAAAAAAGTTCGAGCAACCACAGTCTGAAGTTTGGTTTCTCCCATCGAAACTTCCAGAAAAAAAATTCCTCTTTCATCGCTTCACACGAAATGGAAACGTCGGCGTTAAAAATCGCGGGAAGCAGGGTGGTGGGGGTGACTATGCTAACAGCTGGTGGCGCCGGCCCTCTGCCCGACACATTCCAGGCGGCCTCTACATCGCCTAAATAAATTTTTTGGCCGTCATTTCTAGATGGTCTACCCTCGCATTCGTTCCAGCCGCACTCTCGCGAAAGCTGGTGCCATCGGCGTCTCCGTGTTGGCGACCGCTCACTTACAATAGCCGTGCCAATCAATGTTGCATCTCCAGACACCCACTGGTGTGGCGCGCCGCCGCAGGAAGTGCCTTTGTACACCCAGCCATGTCTCCTCGCTGTCTTTCCCGTTCGCTCACTTCTGGCAGCTCTCCGGCCGACGTTCCCTTGCTCCGTTCCTCCACCGAGCTTTTCACAGCAATGCTAAATTTAGGAGCGAGTGCTTGTCACCTTACAATAGGCTATATATACAGGGTGTTACAAAAAGGTACGGCCAAACGTTCACGAAACATTCCTCACACACAAAGAAAGAAAATATGTTATGTGGACATAAGTCCGGAAACGCTTACTTTCCATGTTAGAGCTCATTTTATTACTTCTCTTCAAATCACATTTATCATGGAATGGAAACGCAAAGCTACAGAACGTACCAGCGTGACTTCAAACGCTTTGTTACAGGAAATGTTCAAAATGTACTCCGTTAGCGAGGATACATGCATCCACCCTCCGTCGCATGGAAGCCCTGATGCGCTGATGCAGCCCTGGAGAATGGCGGATTGTATCACACCCGTCCGCAATACGATCACGAAGAGTCTCTACATTTGGTACCGGGGTTGCGTAGACAAGAGCTTTCAAATGCCCTCGTAAATGAAAGTCAAGACGGTTGAGGTCAGGAGAGCGTGGAGGCCATGGAATTGGTCCGCCTCTACCAATCCATCGTTCACCGTATCTGTTGTTGAGAAGCTCTCTTCTCAACAGCACGTTGCAAGGCATCCCAAATATGCTCAATAATGGAATCTTAAATTGGATTACATGCTGAAAACGTACATTGTATGGAGTTAACGAACAAAAATATGTGTTACTATGCAATGTAATATTTCACTTTTGGAAGTACTGGCAGACTCGAAGTGTTGAAGAGAGTTAGTGTAAATCAAGGAGTGTTTACGGCAAAAGAGGAAGGAAATTAGGGCGTATATCCACTTTCCATTGATGTCAGAAACGTGTGCTTTCTGTTTCCTTTCTTTCCCATTTAACTAGAGTGCGTGGCCGGGAACAGCTACTTTTTTAATATAATTTTAAAATCCTTGTTTTCCTAAGTTGGATGACAACTTTTTTGTCCTAAATATTAACGAGTAACAATTGAAATTTTTGCACGTAGACTTGCGGTATTGGCATACTTTTATGCATTAATATTGTCTTATAAATGTACCTCTCCAAATAGCCGAACACAGCCATTTTCAGTCAATGATCGGTTCAGCTGGGCCAGGGAACCCAGTCAGTCCCACGTAAACACAGGACACTACACAGTGGAGCCGTGTTGACAGCTTGGGTCCACGTATTCCTGGGGTCTGCACCACTCTCGAAGCCTGGCATCAGCTTTTTTTTTTATGGTCATCAGTCTACTGACTGGTTTGATGCGGCCCGCCAGGAATTCCTTTCCTGTGCTAACCTCTTCATCTCAGAGTAGCACTTGCAACCTACGTCCTCAATTATTTGCTTGACGTATTCCAATCTCTGTCTTCCTCTACAGTTTTTGCCCTCTACAGCTCCCTCTAGTACCATGGAAGTCATTCCCTCATGTCTTAGCAGATCGATTCTGCGTAGAACCTCCTCATTCCTTACCTTATCAGTCCACCTAATTTTCAACATTCGTCTATAGCACCACATCTCAAATGCTTCGATTCTCTTCTGTTCCGGATTTCCCACAGTCCATGTTTCACTACCATACAATGCTGTACTCCAGACGTACATCCTCAGAAATTTCATCCTCAAATTAAGGCCGGTATTTGATATTAGTAGATTTCTCTTGGCCAGAAATGCCTTTTTTGCCATAGCGAGTCTGCTTTTGATGTCCTCTTTGCTCCGTCCGTCATTGGTTATTTTACTGCCTAGGTAGCAGAATTCCTTAACTTCATTGACTTCGTGACCATCAATCCTGATATTAACTTTCTCGCTGTTCTCATTTCTACTACTTCTCGTTACCTTCGTCTTTCTCCGATTTACTCTCAAACCATACTGTGTACTCATTAGACTGTTCATTCCGTTCAGCAGATCATTTAATTCTTCTTCACTTTCACTCAGGATAGCAATGTCATCAGCGAATCGTATCATTGATATCCTTTCACCTTGTATTTTAATTCCACTCCTGAACCTTTCTTTTATTTCCATCATTGCCTCCTCGATGTACAGATTGAAGAGTAGGGGCGAAAGGCTACAGCCTTGTCTTACACCCTTCTTAATACGAGCACTTCGTTCTTGATCGTCCACTCTTATTATTCCCTCTTGGTTGTTGTACATATTGTATATGACCCGTCTCTCCCTATAGCTTACCCCTACTTTTTTCAGAATCTCGAACAGCTTGCAGCATTTTATATTGTCGAACGCTTTTTCCAGGTCGACAAATCCTATGAGAGTGTCTTGATTTTTCTTTAGTCTTGCTTCCATTATTAGCCGTAGCGTCAGAATTGCCTCTCTCATCCCTTTACTTTTCCTAAAGCCAAACTGATCGTCACCTAGCGCATTCTCAATTTTCTTTTCCATTCTTCTGTACGTGATTCTTGTAAGCAGCTTCGATGCATGAGCTGTTAAGCTGATTGTGCGATAATTCTCGCACTTGTCAGCTCTTGCCGTCTTCGGAATTGTGTGGATGATGCTTTTCCGAAAGTCAGATGGTATATCGCCAGACTTATATATTCTACACACCAACGTGAATAGCCGTTTTGTTGCCACTTCCCCCAATGATTTTAGAAATTCTGATGGAATATTATCTATCCCTTCTGCCTTATTTGACCGTAAGTCCTCCAAAGCTCTTTTAAATTCCGATTCTAATACTAGATCCCCTATCTCTTCTAAATCGACTCCTGTTTCTTCTTCTATCACATCAGACAAATCTTCACCCTCATAGAGGCTTTCAATGTATTCTTTCCACCTATCTGCTCTCTCCTCTGCATTTAACAGTGGAATTCCCGTTGCTCTCTTAATGTTACCACCGTTGCTTTTAATGTCATCCAAGGCTGTTGTGACATTCCTGTATGCTGAGTCTGTCCTTCCGACACTCGTATCTTTTTCGATGTCTTCACATTTTTCCTGCAGCCATTTCGTCTTAGCTTCCCCGCACTTCCTATTTATTTCATTCCTCAGCGACTTGTATTTCTGTAGTCCTGATTTTCCCGGAACATGTTTCTACTTCCTCCTTTCATCAATCAACTTAAGTATTTCTTCTGTTACCCATGGTTTCTTCGCAGCTACCTTCTTTGTACCTATTTTTTCCTTCCCAACTTCTGTGATGACCCTTTTTAGAGATGTCCATTCCTCTTCAACTGTACTGCCTACTGCGCTATTCCTTATTGCTGTATCTACAGCGTTAGAGAACTTCAAACGTATCTTGCCATTCCTTAGTACTTCCGTATCCCACTTCTTTGCGTATTGATTCTTCCTGACTAATGTCTTGAACTTCAGCCTACTCTTCATCACTACTATATTGTGATGTGAGTCTATATCTGCTCCTGGGTACGCCTTGCAATCCAGTATCTGTTTTCGGAATCTCTATCTGACCATATTGTAATCTAATTGAAATCTTCCCGTATCTCCCGGCCTTTTCCAAGTATACCTCCTCCTCTTGTGATTCTTGAACAGGGTATTCGCTATTACTAGTTGAAACTTGTTACAGAACTCAATTAGTCTTTCTCCTCTTTCATTCCTTGTCCCAGCCCATATTCTCCTGTAACCTTTTATTCTACTCCTTCCCCTACAACTGCATTCCAGTCGCCCATGACTATTAGATTTTCGTACCCCTTTACATTCTGCATTACCCTTTCAATATCCTCATACACTTTCTTTATCTGTTCATCTTCAGCTTGCGACGTCGGCATGTATACCTGAACTATCGTTGTCGGTTTTGCTCTGCTGTCGATTCTGATTAGAACAACCCGGTCACTGAACTGTTCACAGTAACACATCCTCTGCCCTACCTTCCTATTCATAACGAATCCTACACCTGTTATACCATTTTCTGCTGCTGTTGATATTACCCGATACTCATCTGACCAGAAACCCTTGTCTTCCTTCCACTTCACTTCACTGACCTCTACTATATCTAGATTGAGCCTTTGCATTTCCCTTTTCAGATTTTCTAGTTTCCCTACCACGTTCAAGCTTCTGACATTCCACGCCCCGACTCGTAGAACGTTATCCTTTCGTTGATTATTCAATCTTTTCCTCATGGTAACCTGCCCCTTGGCAGTCCCCTGCCGGAGATCCGAATGGGGGACTATTCCCGAATCTTTTGCCAATGGAGAGATCATCATGACACATCTTCAATTACAGGCCACATGTCCTGTGGATACACGTTACGTGTCTTTAATGCAGTGGTTTCCATTGCCTTCTGCATCCTCATGTCGTTGATCATAGCTGATTCTTCCGCCTTTAGGGGCAATTTCCCACCCCTAGGACAAGAGAGTGCCCTGAACCCCTATCCGCTCCTCCGTCCTCTTTGACAAGGCCGTTGGCAGAATGAGGCTGACTTCTTATGGCGGAAGTCTTCGGCCGCCAATGCTGATTATTTATCAAAATTTAGGCAGTGGCGGGGATCGAACCCGGGACCGAAGACGTTTTGATTATGAATCAAAGACGCTACCCCTAGACACCTAAAAATCTGGAATATGGAAACTGACGTTTGAGCACGAAATTTTGGTTTCTCAAAAATAGCACTACAAATCGTAATAAAAATTCGAAACTAAAAACCAATGAAATTCTGGACTACAAAGATTGGGTGCAATAGACATGATTTTAAAGTTTGGGTGAAATCGACAGAGTATAAGACAAGTGAAACTTTTGGTTGGAGTCTCCGTTTAGGCAGGTGCTAGTGTGTCAGTGAGTACAGTGACGCTGTGGCACCAGCGCCGCGTCGAACCCCCACCGGCAGGACACGTGTACACTCGGCACTGTACGTGCCACAGCGTACAGTCGAACCCCCTCCCCCCCCTCCCCCTCCCCCTCGTCTGTTCAGGGTGGCGGGTATCTAAACAGAGCCGCGATCCGCCACTGTAATCTGTGTCGCTCCTCGCCGGACGCCGAGATTTCATTTCCGGCGTGCAGAGTCGGCCAATTCACCGCGACGCCTGCGGCTATTCCTGGCCTACAGGTCCAGCACAGCGAGAACTTGCTCGTGTTGCAGTAGTGTGTGGCAGCGTCGTGCGTTCTCTGCAGAAGGAGACGCAGAAAAATTCAGGGAGTCCACAAATCATCTTTACCACTTAGACGACTTTAATACCTTTAAAAAATACTACACTTAAGCTCATAAATTAAGGATAATTGCAGAATGTGGTGCCACACAACGTGGCACTACACACAACTGGCGCTAATAGCATAGGCAGATAGGGAACACAGACACACACGACACAGATCTCTAAGTCTACGGTATTGGTGATAAAATGAGAAAACCGCCCCAAAACACATGTGCTACAAAACCCCACTGTTTCCAGCGCATGTGCGCCGACATCAATATGGGATATGATCACCATGCACACATACAAAGGCCGCACATACTCTGGATCAGGTGGTCGAGTAGTTGCTGGGGTATAGCCTCCCATTCTTGCGCCAGTGCCTGTCGGAGCTATTAAAGTGTCGTAGGGGTTTGAAGCGTAGCGATACGTCGACCGAGAGCATCCCAGACGTGCTCCATGGGCTTTAGTTCTGGAGAACAGACAAGCCACTCCATTCACCTGGTATCTTCTTTTTCAAGGTACTCCTCCACGATGGCAGCTGGGTGGGGCATTGCGTTTCCATCCATCAGGAAGAAGGTGGGACCCACTGCACCCGTGACAAGGCGGTGCAAAATGACGTCCCTATACAACTGACCTGTTACAGTTCTTCTGTCAAAGACATGCAGGGGTGTACGTGCACCAACCATAATGCCATCACACATCATCAAACCACGACCTCCATTCAGGTCTCTTTCAAGGACATTAAGGGGTAGATATCTGGTTCCTCGTTCACCCCAGATGAAAACCCGGAGAGAATCACTGTTCAGACTATACCTGGACTCGTCCGTGAACATAACCTGGGACCACTGTTCCAATGACCATGTACTGTGTTCTTGACACCCGGCTTTACGAGCTCTCCTGTGACCAGGGGTCACTGGAATGCACCTTGCAGGTCTCCGGGAGAATAAATCGTGTCTTTTCAGTCGTCTGTAGACTGTGTGTCTGGAGTGTAACAACTATAACGGCTTCTGACATCAAATGTAACAGTTGTGTTACTAAATGTGACACTTCTGTCACTCAATGTAACTGTGTTTTCACTTTTGATGCTGTCAATTGTCAGGATGAGCATTCTAAAGCATTCTGTCAGGGTGAAAATATTAAATAAATTAACTTTTCTCTCTTAACAACATGTGGGCAGGGTGGATTCTTCCTTGGCTCGGGTATGAGGTCGAATGAAACATCATTTTTACATAAGATAACTTTTATTGAAGATTTATACAAATGTATCTTACGGGATGTTCTGGTTCGGAGAGCGGCGGCTGTGTCGTTTGTGAAGTCTTCTGCTGCGGCAGCGGCAGTGGCGGTGGCGGCGGCGTCTGATTCCGCGTAGCGGTGTGTATCTCGTGTCGCCGCCTCGCCCAGCTGACCGGAGACGCGCAGCGCGAGGTGGCCGGTTTAACTATTGCGAGCGAAGTCGTGCATCGGATGATACCTTGGGTGTGGCGTCCCAGTGTTTCTCTTCTCTAAGCGGCCGCGTGTGTTGTGCGTCGACCAGCGGAGCGGCGCGGCGGGGCAAGGCCAGTGTCCCGAACTCGAACCACGGACTGCCGCTTGCCAGTCTTCGGCTGTCAGGTCTTTATCCCAGCTCACAGGTGACTGCTGAGGTGAGGCCGTCTCCTTCCCGTCCTCACGAGTCACCCGGGTACGTAAAAATCAGACGTCAAATACCTTTTAACTTCTGTCTTCTGGCGCCGCGGCTGCTGCTTGCTATTCCATTACAGCGGCGGACTTGGTGCGACTGTGCATGATGTAGTCTCTTCTTGCATGACGGTCTTCAGCACCGAAACTGACTGAAAACTACTGCTACTCTTCTTTTCTTCCTTCATCTCTCGTCTTCGTCTCCGTCTGTCTTCATCTGTCTTCATCTGTCGGGCCCACCGCGTCTCGCGTATTTATTCACTTCAGTTCACTGGAGGTGAACGACTTCACGGCCATTGCCTCTTCTGTCACGTTGAAAAGCTTCTCGAAGAATCTTCTTAACGTCGGTCATTGGCTCTTGGAATGTAGGCGGGGGCCTCTGATCGCATGTGACGACTGAGAAACACATGAGCCGGTCATTGCCTCTTCCGTCACGTTGAAAAGCTTCTCGAAGAATCTTCTTGACGTCGGTCATTGGCTCTTGGAATGTAGGCGAGGGCCTTTGCTCACATGCGACAACTGAGAAACACGTGAGCCGGTCGGGCGATGCCCTGACGGCTGAATCGACAGCGCCCGCTTATGTGGAACTCGCTGACTTCACGGTCATTGTCTCTTCTGTTCTGCTGTTCTGCCCACTGAATGCGAGTATGTAACTCTCTAACCTAAACCAAGTTTTCCATTTATATTCTAATTTCTAGTTCACTTTGATTTCACTAAATTATTTACTTAAGTACCACTCAACATTCCTTCACCCTTCGGAGAAATTCGCCCTCGAATTTACCACTCAACATTCCTCCACTCTTCACACGGAAAAAGCACAAGCACTGAAAACTCTCGACTTAGAAGATTACACACGCTTCACATTAAGTATGTGGAAAATACTTTATCACTTTACAAAAGCACTGTACGGTCATGAATCACATAGTTCTTACATAAATGGTTATAATAAGTGTGACAAATCTTGATGAAAATGAATAAACAAAAAATAGATTTTGCACTTAGAAAATTACATAGCAACAGCTGTTTAATCTACGCTATACTAATGCAAGAATATCTATTCTACAGTATTGTTTATGTTAACAAGAGACTGTTTAATAAAGAATGAAGTACAATAAACAAAATTAATACACTAATGCTCAAAAGTAACTACTGAAGTACACCAGTTAAGAGTGTGGTATCCAGTTAACAGGGATTTGATGAAGTGGTATATTATTATTTGGCTTATTTTTTCGTCGTAAATAAAAGAAAACTGTACAAAGCAGAAACACCAACACAATGGTTCCAGATATACCCGTTCCTAGCATTATAATTTTAGTTTTGCGTTCACCTTTTAATTGTAAGACATGTTGCATCATAACATTGGCATCAATTTTGCCTTGCTGCGAGTTTATGAACATATCTAATGACTTCAGAAGGGAACTGTCAAGGGAGTCATTGAGGTAGGATAGGTTTTGTGTAGGAAATGCTTGCATGGCGTTTTCTCAAAAAAGCAAACAACATGGTTATGAACCTACCAACCTAGTAAAAACAAAAATAAAGAATAGAGGAAATACATTGTTAACTACAAGATCTACATGTTTCTACGTTCAACTTTTCTTTCTTAAAAAATAAACCATTATAATTTATTAATTATTTACATTTGTATACTGTCCACAGTCTACTAAGATTCAACTATGACATTCGCACCCTGGAACGAAGATTGTATGGTGCCATGTCTGTGTGTTGTGCTGGCGTGGCCACTATTTTTCCTTTTCGGGAACTTCCTCCACCCTTCGGAAAAGCAGACACTATTGTTGAAGGAGTTACATCTGGAGCGCCCTTAAAAGGTTTTAAACGACTTGCATGGACAATAGTAGTTCGGGTGGGCAGTTGCAATTTAACGTTGACTGGTGACGTGATCTCAATAATTTGACAAGGACCTCTGTAGTTTGTTACAAATTTCTTCGTTTTTCCTTTCGCTATGTAAGGAGTTGAAAGCATAACCCACTGACCGATTTTGTAATTTGGATATTTAGTTTGGGTATTACCTAATCTTTCCTGTCGTTCCAAAGCCTTTGTATTAGATTTTTGAACCTTTTTCCATACATCCTTCATCATTCGACTGAAATCTCTTACTGTTTCTCCGACTTTTCCGTTTTTCTGCCTGATTACATCAAAAGGGGACGGCATTTTTTTCCCATAGACCACTTCATAAGGTGACATGCCAGTTGCTTCATGCGTTTTGGCGTTGTATACCGACACGATTACTGGTAAATACGTATCCCAATTAGAATGTTGTTCGTTAATATAATAACTAAGCATCTTGCCAATTGTCCGATGAACTCTTTCTGTGCGCCCGTTGCACTGAGGGTGTAATGGAGTTGTGCGTAATTTGCGTATTTTTAATAAGTGGCATAGCTGTTTCATTAATTCAGACATAAAATTAGATCCCTGATCTGTGATAATAGCTTCAGGTACGCCAAATTTAAGTATCCAGTTGTTAACTAAAGCTTGGGCAACTGTATTTGCTTGCTGATCTGGGAGACTCACCATAGCTAGATAGCGTGAAAAGTGATCTATAATTGTAAGAACATACTTATTACCAGCAGGTGTTTTATGAAATGGCCCGTAGAGATCCACTCCGCAGATTTGAAATGGACATGAAGCCTCAGGGAGCCTTTGTAAGGGTATTTTTGAACGAGAAAGTTCAGCTCGTTGTGCGCACGCAATGCAATTACGAACGTACTGCGCAACATCCTGCTTTCTGGTTTGCCACCAAAATCGCTCTGCTACTCGTCTTTCGGTTGTCCGCTGTCCACCGTGTCCTGCAAGGATATGATCGTGGGCCTCTGCCATTATTTCTTGTCTAAGGTGTTGGGGAACAACAATTCGCGGTCCAAGTTTTGTTTTACGGCATAATACACCATCTTCAAAGCAAAATTGTTTTTGAGTTACGTATTTTTTACATTCTGTATCCTCATCTTGTGCCTTTCTCCAGTCCTCAGTATCTCGGCCTGTTGCTTCCAAAAGTGCTATTTTCCGACTTAGGCAATCTGCATTCGTGTGTTTTTTGCCTGGTTTATGGATAACTTCGAAATCCATTTCGGAAAGCCATAGGGCCCAACGGGTAAGACGACTAGATGGATCCTTTAATCCAAGCAACCATTTTAAAGCTGCGTGGTCTGTAATGACCTTGAATTTCCTACCATACAAGTAGCATTTAAAGTATTTGATACCATAAATAACACTTAACAATTCTTTCTCCGTTGTGGAATAATTTCTTTCTGCCGTTGTTAGTTGTCTCGAAGCATAGGCTATGGGGTGTTCCGCGCCATTAATATTCTGACTCAAAACAACTCCTACTGAATGACCACTTGCGTCACAGGATAAAATAAATTCTTTATTATAATCTGGGTAGGCTAATACAGGACTGTGTGTTAACTTATCTTTAAGGGTTTGAAATGCTGATTCACAATCTTCAGACCAATGAAATTTTGCACCCTTTTTCAATAATTGGGTTAAGGGTCGGGCAATTTCAGCAAAATGTTGAACATATTTTCGGTAATACGATGCGAGACCAATGAAACTTTGTACCTCCTTAACGCGTTGTGGTGTTGGGAAGTCCTTACCTGCCGAAATTAATCGAGGATCTGTTTTAATTCCTTTTTCACTAATAACATGCCCTAGGTATGTAACCTCTGTCAATGCAAAACTACATTTTTCCATATTTAATGTTAATTTAGCTTTTCTAAGTCTCTGAAAAACATTACGCAGACGCACAGCATGTTCATTAATGTCTCTGGAGAATACAATAATATCGTCTAGATATACACAACATTGCTGAGTTTTGAGTCCTCGCAATACTCCATCGAGTAGTCTTCGAAAAGTTGCTGGTGCATTTTGCAAACCGAAAGGCATTCTTTTAAATTGCCAGTGGCCTCCAGGGGTAGAAAATGCTGTTTTATGCCTATCTACAGGTGCGACTTCCAATTGATGATATCCGCTACGTAAATCGATTGTTGAAAAGTATTTACTGTTACCCAAACTGTCAATGATATCTGTAATGTTTGGAAGAGGATAAACATCTGAGATTGTTTGTTTGTTAAGGTGTCTGTAGTCACAACAAAATCTGTATCGTTTCGTACCGTCGGGAGACTTCTTTGGAATAATTACAATATTTGAATTATAAGGCGAATCAGAATATTCTATAATTCCATCTTTTAGATGCTGTTCTATAAATTCATCCAGTACTGGCTGTAAGTGATGCGGAACTCTATAAGGCTTCCTATAAACTGGGGGGCTATTTTCTGTTGGGATCCTATGCTGTGTGATGTCTGTTGCTGGCAATGGACCTTCTGCATTAAATAAATCTCGGAACTCAACTAAAACTGCTTCTATCGTGTCTCTATCCTTTCCTTTCAAATGCTCAAGCTTCTGGCGCAATGCGGTTTTATAGGCGTCTGGTTTCTGACCATCATTAATATCTGACCAAATGAAATCTTCTTCTTCAAAAGTACTGACTGTAGCTACTAATATTCCCTTATGCAACTCTTTGTCCTCCACTCCGAAATTGTCAATATGTACCGGTACTTTTCTTTCTCCCTCAACGTCTTGAACCCGTACAACACTCCTACGTACAAAACAATGTGATACATCTAATTCCTCATTTTCCTCTAAAGGCTCTATTAGACACACTGTATCTGTAGGTACTTCGTGGTCAACGGTCATCCAGAGAAGTTTTCCTGAGCCAGATGGTATCTGATCACGCGAATCAACCTTCAAGGACGTTGCACGCAGTATAGTTGATTTCACCTTCTGGTTAGGGAAATCTTGCGGCAGAGGGCCCTTTGCAGCGGTGTCACCTAGCTGAAACACTATTCCGCTAAGTTCTACAGTTTGCTGTCTGAGGTCGATTTTAGCGTGATGTTTATTCAGGAAATCCAACCCTAGGATTGCGTCGTACCCGTCAGTTACCTTTGTTACCACTTCTACATCTTCTTGAAATTGTACACCGTGAATATAGAAAATCAATGATGTACATCCTAATGACTTAACTGTACCTCCTCCTACTCCATTCAATCTATACCTTGGAGGGTCATATTTCTTTTCTCCAATACATTCATTACTTACTATTGATAAGTTTGCGCCTGTACCCACCAGTATCCTTGCCTCTTTATCCTGTATGGTAGCAGATAACCAGCATTCCGCCTTCACATTCGCCCTAATGGCATGAAATTTTATTGGGAACGCCTGGCGGCGGCTCCGACATTCCCGTTTGAGTTTAACTGATTTCTATTTCCAAAAACTTTCTTAGACCTGCATTTCTTGAATGTGTGACCTATTCTTTGACAATTAGTGCATTGAGGTTGTCTGCAGTTTTTTGCTATATGTCCCTGTCGATCGCACCGAAAACATCGTACTCCTGCTGAAAATATATTTCGCTTCTCCTTGTATCTGGTGGCAATGTCAATTTCTTCAAAAGCTGTCGCCACAGATACAGCTTCTGCTAAATTTTTAGGAAACTCTGCCCTGGCACGACGGGACGTTTCAGGAGGTAACCCACGTAAAAATGTATCCAGAGCTCTATCTTCTGCCTCTTGTAAAATAACCTTATTTGCTTCATCACTAGTTGTCAACTGATAGGTGTTAATATTAACTTTTCTAATCCTATCTACAAAGCTTTCTAACGACTCGTTTTGCCTCTGAGTGATAGTGTTTAATTTTTCCCTATAAAATCTACAGCTGTTCTGTTTTTGAAAACGTTTAAGCAATCCTTTCTTCAATTCCTCAAATGTTGGAGCATTCCGTAATTCTTCATGGTATAAGACGTGTGCTTTAGCCTCTCCTGTCAATCTTAACTTTGTCATTTGTAAGAGCTGTTCATCTGACCATGATCCTAACTTTGCAGCTGCTACTAAATCATCAAAAAAGGCTGTTATGTCCTCGCCAGGTTTACCTGAAAAAGGAGTTACTAAGCTGCTGCTGAGGAATCTAGGATGGGAGGGAATGAACTGGTTTGCCTAACCTCACACAACTGCTTAAATAATGCATTATTATCACTTTTAAGCTGTGCTATTTGATTAACTAAGCTCTGAATAGCTTCATCAGTAGAAACCGCTTGTGGTGCTGACTCTGACTTTGTACGATTTCGTGTCATCATTTTACAAACTGTTAGTTACACAATCTTCCTATACTGAATTTAAAAGATGTTTAAATATTTCCGACAAACTCTTAAAATCATGAGAGAAAATACACTTCTAAATAAAGAAAATATTACGACTGCTATGCAAACCTCTATCCCTTCACACATTAAAAAATACTAACTGTGGACCTTTAGTGACTGTCATTCACACCTCATATTGAGCCAAGGGTTTTTTCTCTGACACCAAATGTAACAACTAAAACAGCTTCTGACATCAAATGTAACAGTTGTGTTACTAAATGTGACACTTCTGTCACTCAATGTAACTGTGTTTTCACTTTTGATGCTGTCAATTGTCAGGATGAGCATTCTAAAGCATTCTGTAAGGGTGAAAATATTAAGTAAATTAACATTTCTCTCTTAACAACATGTGGGCAGGGTGGGTTCTTCCTTGGCTCGGGTATGAGGTCGAATGAAACATCATTTTTACATAAGATAACTTTTATTGAAGATTTATACAAATGTATCTTACGGGATGTTCTGGTTCGGAGAGCGGCGGCTGTGTCGTTTGTGAAGTCTTCTGCTGCGGCAGCGGCAGTGGCGGTGGCGGCGGCGTCTGATTACGCGTAGCGGTGTGTATCTCGTGTCGCCGTCTCGCCCAGCTGACCGGAGACGCGCAGCGCGAGGTGGCCGGTTTAACTATTGCGAGCGAAGTCGTGCATCGGATGATACCTTGGGTGTGGCGTCCCAGTGTTTCTCCTCTCTAAGCGGCCGCGTGTGTTGTGCGTCGACCAGCGGAGCGGCGCGGCGGGGCAAGGCCAGTGTCCCGAACTCGAACCACGGACTCCCGCTTGCCAGTCTTCGGCTGTCAGGTCTTTATCCCAGCTCACAGGTGACTGCTGAGGTGAGGCCGTCTCCTTCCCGTCCTCACGAGTCACCCGGGTACGTAAAAATCAGACTTCCAATACCTTTTAACTTCTGTCTTCTGGCGCCGCGGCTGCTGCTTCCTATTCCATTACAGCGGCGGACTTGGTGCGACTGTGCATGATGTAGTCTCTTCTTGCATGACGGTCTTCAGCACCGAAACTGACTGAAAACTACTGCTACTCTTCTTTTCTTCCTTCGTCTCTCGTCTTCGTCTCCGTCTGTCTTCATCTGTCTTCATCTGTCGGGCCCACCGCGTCTCGCGTATTTATTCACTTCAGTTCACTGGAGGTGAACGACTTCACGGCCATTGCCTCTTCTGTCACGTTGAAAAGCTTCTCGAAGAATCTTCTTAACGTCGGTCATTGGCTCTTGGAATGTAGGCGGGGGCCTCTGATCGCATGTGACGACTGAGAAACACGTGAGCCGGTCATTGCCTCTTCCGTCACGTTGAAAAGCTTCTCGAAGAATCTTCTTGACGTCGGTCATTGGCTCTTGGAATGTAGGCGAGGGCCTTTGCTCACATGCGACAACTGAGAAACACGTGAGCCGGTCGGGCGATGCCCTGACGGCTGAATCGACAGCGCCCGCTTATATGGAACTCGCTGACTTCACGGTCATTGTCTCTTCTGTTCTGCTGTTCTGCCCACTGAATGCGAGTATGTAACTCTCTAACCTAAACCAAGTTTTCCATTTATATTCTAATTTCTAGTTCACTTTGATTTCACTAAATTATTTACTTAAGTACCACTCAACAGGAGACAACTGTTCCAGTGGCTGCGGTAAGGTCCCGAGCAAGGCTACATGCAATACTCCGTGGCCGTCCGCGAGCACTGATGGTGAGATATCGGTCTTCTTGTGGTGTTGTACACTGTGGACGTCCAGTACTGTGGCGCCTGGACACGTTTCCTGTCTGCTGGAATCGTTGGCATAATCTTGAGATCCCGTGCTACGATCTGCTGTGTTTGACAAGCCTCCAGTCGTCCTAGTATTCTACCACTCATAACGTTATCAGTATGTACTCTCTGAGCCATTTTCAACACACAGTCAACATTAGCACGTCTTAAAACGTCTGCAGACTTACTCGCTGCACCGTACTCTGACATGCACCAACAAACCTCTGCGTATGTGGACTGCTGCCAGCGCCACCGTGCAACGGCCGCAGGTCAAATGCACCGCATGGTCATACCCCGAGGTGATTGAAACCCGCAAACCGCCCACCAGAGCGTTGTTTCATTTCAATAAATTATCTTGAATTTATATGGGTGTAGATATAAACAGATGGTTTTAAACATGTGATAAGATTGTTTACTGATTCAGGCACATCAATGTGTGCACCCTCAGTGGCACGGGTAACGCATAGTCGGAATTCTATTTCTCTCCACGTCCGATTCAAGATTTCCACGGCGAAATGTTCAAACGCATCGCGAATACGTGCCTTCAAATCCTGTAGGTCTCTAACCTTGATGCGGTATGCTGGAAGAAGTGTAATGGTATGAGGACAGGGAACCGTGGCGGCCGTCGAGTTTGACCATCCCATCCAATCCACCTATCCGGAAATTTTTCATCTACAAACTGACGGACATTTAGGGACGCCTGGGGTGGTGCCCCATCCTACTGGAGTATGACACCAGGCGGCAGATGTTCCATTTGTGGTACAGCACAGGTAAACACCATCGTTGACGACAGACTCGATAAAAACAATCACCAGTGACGCAATTGTGCATCAGTCTGCACCAAACATTGATCCTGGGACTGTCTCTTTCCATTTCAAGTGTAGCGTGAGGCTGCTGTGAACACCATATACGAAAGATACGATGATTCTTTTTGCCGGATGCATTAAACGTTGCCTCATGGGAGATACAAATATTTTCCAAAATGTTATTGTTTTGCATCAGTCTTGCCTAGCATATCCAGTGCAAACTATTTGCGCTGAGGTTTGTTCGTAGCCTTTAATTTCTAAACAGCTGCAGCTTTTAGGGATATAGCCGTAATCTCTTACGCAAGACGCTGTGCACTGTTTTCGCCTCGTTTCCAGCGATTTTCTCGGACTCCTTGCAAACGCCTGCCCTTCCTTCTTCACGTTGTTGTCTGAAACAGAAGGGCGAACCGCACCCTCTCAAACGGCTCCTAGGACTATGGGACTTAACATCTGAGGTCATCAGTCCCCTAGACTTAGAACTACTTAAACCTAAGTAACCTAAGGACATCACACACATCCATGGCCGAGGCAGGATTCGAACCTGCGACCGCAGCAGCAGCGCAGTTCCGGACTGAAGTGCCTAGAACCGCTCGGCCACGGCGGCCGGCTCGTCCCCTCTCCACGAGTGACGTATGACAATCACAAATAGTTGGTCTGGTTGCCTCGCCTATCGTATTAGAAAGTTTCGTTTCAGTTGTGTATCGCACGCCATCTGTATGAACCACACACTGAATTTTCTCCTGTAGCGTCCACATTTTATCACTTTTTTCAAATTCAGTTTTTTCGCAAAATTACGTCACATGCAAAGTAAAAAAGATTCCTTATTAAATGTTGGTAATCATATGCTAATATCTAGTATAGGTTTAAAGTTACCAATGTCTCAGGTTGTAAAGATAATTTATGGACGCGCTGTATATAGTTTATTTCGAGGTAATTGTAACGAAGCAAGCCCCAAAACTAGAGCAATTTAAAATCGCCTGCACAGATGACGACGCCCCTGTGTCACGCAGACAGCTCTCTTACAACAGAATTTTATTGTCACTTTTCTATTTTTTATTACTTTGATCATACAATGTAAGCTTTCGCGGCCGGTATTGTCTTCACTTAAAACTTCCGGGCTGATAGGCCGTGGTCGAAGTATAAAACTCTCTCCTGACGTTTCGTCTCCGACTGCGGGAGACATCCTCGGAGGTAAAGCAGTTCGCCGCTTTACCTCCGAGGATGTCTCCCGCAGTCGGAGACGAAACGTCAGGAGAGGGTTTTATACTTTGACCACGGCCTATCAGCCTGGTTGTATTACTTTATCTCTAATGTCTTGGTGACACAATATTATTGCAGAAGGAATTACATGGTGACACAATATTATTGGAGAAGGAATTACGTGGGGCTGGCCGTTGTGGCCGAACGGTTCTAGGCGCTTCAGTCGGGAACCGCGCTGCTGCTACGGTCGCACGTTCGAATCCTGCTTCGGACATGGATGCGTGTGATGTCCTTAGGTTAGCTAAGTAGTTCTAAGTCTAGGAGACTGATGACTTCAGATGTTAAGTGCCATAGTGCTCAGAGCCATTTGAACCATTTTTTAATTACATGGTAGAGCTCAAAACACGAATGAGAATTTTAACGACTGAATATGGGTACGGAGATCAAAACATGGTCTGCTAAGTCTTAATACTTTGAAAGTAAGTATGCTTGATGCTCTGCTACGTTCTGTGATGGTGCAGTGTCAAGATCATAGAACTGACGGGTGTGCCTGGTGGACTTAATATCCAAAGAACTGGACACTCTTCGAGGCAGAGAAATTAGTGTTGGAAGCCACCGGAGAACCTGGAATAGGAAGAAGTCTGGAGAAGGAAACGGAGGGAGAACAACACTAGAAACAAGATAAATATCGACACGGAATGCATTAGTCAGCATAGGTGGACAAGCACTCTTTAACTTGAATTCCCCTGAAGTTCATTTTCTGATGTTCTGGTACACACTGGTTAAAAACTATTTAAGACAGAGGGCTTAAATTTTGTATACTGACTTAAAACATACTTAACTAAAAGGTAGACTGTTTTTATTGCTAATATTTGAAAATTAATAATTTTTGAAGGGAAAACTGTAAGCTAATTCCTGAAATATTATTAAAAAATTTTTGAATGTCATTTATATCAGCATTATCTTTTAAAAGTCTACTTCGAGAGCAGTAGCATAAGGAACATTCAGAAAAAGATCAACTTTATCTTTGTTTTTGTTTCGAGATATGTGCAGCTATGCTGTACATAAATAACTAATACTTTATTTCACTTTCAACACAAAATACAGTTCAAAAAAAAATGAGAGACCAGTAGCTGTGGTTCATACATAAATTCTTTCCAAAAAATATGTTAAAAGATGTTAAGCATTATATGGGCTTACAACTCTTATTCTTTGAGCTACACCGTTTATGAAACTGACAAATTTTTCAAAATTTCTCCTTGTGTTCACGAGTAAGAGCCCTTAACGCACTCCTTACTTTTGTTTTATTCCAAACACAATGAACACTGCAAAATCGGTTTAGCATACACAAAATTACAGGAAAATTTTGTCGGCACTGGACATCACACACCTGCGCCAGTCTGAAAGGATGCACTGTAGCACAGTGTATACAGGGTGAAAAGTATTTAAACCGACAAACTCTGGGAGGTTGTAGGGGACATCAAAACAAATATTTTTCCCTAATGTCATTTTTTCCTATTAGGAGTATTTAAACCGATAGAGGAAGATTTCTCTGGCGACAAATTAATTAACCCAACAAACACTTTACCATTTTTTTATGACCAAGAGACAACACATTAACACAAACCAATTTCAATTACAGTAGATTTTCAAAAATGCCTCCATTGACACGTAAACAAAGGTTACACCGTCGGATCATGTTCTGTCTGACACGGTCAAAAGCCCCAGGAATATCCTGAACTGTTCCTGCTGCTGCTACTATCCTGGCAACCAGATCCTCTTCAGATGCAACAGGAGTTGCGTAAACAAAGTTGCGCATCTCTCCCCACACAAAAAGGTCCAGAGGGGACATATCTGGGGATCGAGCAGGCCATGGTACAGGACCACCTCTGCCAGACCCCGTTTCTGGGAACCGTCGGTCCAGGAATCAACGCACACGACGACTGAAATGTGCCGGCGCCCCATCATGTTGGAACCACATGCGTTGTCTTGTAGGGAGCGGGACGTCTTCCAGCAATTCTGGCAATGCTCTGGCGAGAAAATTGTAATAGTGCCTGCCATTTAATGGCCTAGGTAGCAGATACGGCCAAATTAAACAGTCCCCAACGACACTGACCCACACATTAACGAAGAACCGCACTTGATGGGCGCTAGTAACTGTGGCATGTGGGTTATCCTCAGTCCAAACGTCCGAATTGTGCATGTTGAAGACTCCATCACTCCCGAACGTTGCTTCATCGGTAAACAACACAGAGGATGGAAATGTAGGATGCATTTCACACTGTTCCAGGTACCACTGCGAAAACTGTGCTCTGGGTGGATAATCAACTGGTTCCAGGTTGTGGACACGCTCCAAGTGAAATGGACGTAACAATTGCTCTCGAAGGACTGTTCTTACATTCGTCTGATTCGTCCCCACGTTACGTGCAATTGCACGAGTGCTGACTGAAGGATTCCGCTCCACATGCTGCAAGACAGCTTCCTCAAATTGCAGCGTTCTTACCGTGCGACGGCGTCCCTGTCTAGGTAATCTGCTAAATGATCCGGTCTCACGCAGACGTTGGTACACAGCAGCAAAGGTCGTATGATGCGGGACACGGAGATTAGGATATTGTTGTTGATAAACCCGCTGTGCAGCTCATCCGTTGTGGTTCGCTACGTAGTACGCACCAACCATATCATTGTAGTCACTCCAGGTGTATCGCTCCATTAGTAAACAGAGACAATGCACTACTACACTGGCGGACAGCAGTTGCCTACAACTGAAGAGCGTAATACGCCTTCTAACAACTGAAGATCGTAATATGGCCTCCACCGTTTTAAATGATCCTCATAGGAAAAAGTGACATTAGGGAAAAATATTTGTTTTGATGTTCTCTACAACCTCCCAGAGTGTGTCGGTTTAAATACTTTTCACCCTGTATGCTCCAGGAATCAGCCAGAAAGCAGTTCTAAGATGTATCACAAGAGTGGCATTCGACTGCTGGGGTTTACTGAGCGGGCCACGTGCGTCGACAAATGGTCGTCTAGCAACGAACAATAGTAGGGATTTCTTCCCCATTAGTAGGAAGCAAGAGGCGGATCTCCAAACAGGTCTACAGTCGTGTCCTGTGCAATGCTGGCTTTTGCTACATTTGAAAGATGACCATATTGAAATATTTCATAATCCCATAGTAATCCGATGCTTCACAGTGTGACAAATACAATCACAAAAACTGTAGAAATTAGTTAGATAGCAAATATACCCTGAAAAGCCAAAGAAACTGGTATAGGCATGTGTATTGAAACACAGAGTTATGTAAACAGGCAGAACACGGCGCTGCGGTCGGCAACGCCTACACAAGACAACAAGTGTCTGGCGCTGTTGACAGATCGCTTACTGCTGTTACAATGGCAGGTTATCAAGATATAAGTGAGTTTCAATGTCGTGTTATAGTCGGCGCACGAGCGATGGTGCACAGCATCTCGGAGGCAGCGATGAATTGTGAATTTCCCCGTATGACCATTTCACGAGTGTACCGTGAATATCAGGAATACGGTAAAACATCATATCTCCGACATCGCTGCAGTCGGAAAAATATTCTGCAAGAACGGGACGAACAACGACTGAAAAGAATTGATCAACGTGAACGGAAGTGCAACCCTTCCGCAAATTATTGCAGGTTTCAATGTTGGACCATCAACAAGTGTCAGCGTGTGAACCATTCATCGACATTGCCTTTGGGAGACGGAGGTCCACTCGTGTACCCTTCATGACTGCGTAAGACAAAGCTTTATGCCTCCCCTGGGTCCGTCAACAACAAAATTGGATTGTTGATGACTGGAAACATGTTGCCTGGTCGGACGAGTCTCGTTTGTAATCGTATCGAGCTGATGCACGTGTGCGGGTATGAATCCATGGACCCTGCATGGCAGCAGGGGATTTTTCAGGCTAGTGGAGGCTCTGTAATGGTGCGGGGGTGTACAGTTAGAGTGATGTGGGACCCATGATACGTCTAGACACAACTCTGACAGGTGGGACGCACGTAAGCATCCGGTCTGACCACCTGCATCCATTCATGTCCACTGTGAAGTCCGCCGGACTTGACAAATTCCAGCAGGAGATTGGGACGCTCCACACATTTAGGACTGCTAGAGAGTGGCTCCATGAACACTGCTCTGAGTTCACCAGACATGGACATTATTGAGCATATCTGGAACGCCTTGCAACGTGCTGTTCAGAAGAGATCTCCGCCCGTTCGTTCTGTCACGGCCTTACGGTCAGCCCTGCAGGATTCACTGTGTCCATTCCCTCCAGCACTGCTTCAGACGTTAGTCGAGTCCATGCCACACCGCGTTGCTGCACTTCCGCGTGCTCGCGGAGTCCTACACGATGTTAGGCAGGTGTACCAGTTTCTTTGAGTCTTCAGTGTAGTAGTGTATGAAAACATTTTACCCCATTATGTGAAACCAACTGGTACAGCTCTGCAGTGTATGACATTCGTTAGTCAGTGCTCATGTGAGTTTGCTTCATTTGGTATGTTGTACGTACATCAGTCGTCTTTCACACCAAGTTAGTGAAAATAAATACCACAGGCTCCAGTCCTCATTGCTTCTAAATTGTTGTATTTTTCCTACTACCTCTGCCATAAAATAACTGAAAAGAAGTGTAGTAACGTATTTGGCCTAAAATAGGTAGGGGTTCCTTTGGTGTCACCGCCAGACACACACTTGCTAGGTGGTAGCCTTTAAATCGGCGGCGGTCCGTTAGTATACGTCGGACCCGCGTGTCGCCACTATCAGTGATTGCAGACCGAGCACCGCCACACGGCAGGTCTGGAGAGACTTCCTAGCACTCGCCCCAGTTGTACATCCGACTTTGCTAGCGATGGTTCACTGACAAATTAAGCTCTCAATTACCGAGACGATAGTTAGCATAGCCTTCAGCTACGTCATTTGCTACGACCTAGCAAGGCGCCATCACCAGTTACTATTGATGCTGTAAAACATGTACCGTCAAGAGCGATGTTCACCAATTATGGATTAAAGTTAAGTATTCCAGCAGCTACGTACATTTTTTGTTAGTCTCATTTCCTTGACCTGTTCCAGACCTCACGCCAGCCTGCGTGAGCTTAACGCGTGCCTTTCGGCTTCCTGTCATAGTGGATTGGCTGTCTTGCCAGTCCACAACGGTTCCATTGTTGCTCAGTACTGGGAGAAGAGCAGTCCCGTCCTAATGTACCTTCAGCAAGTCATACATTATTTGGGGGTACAGAAACCTTCTGGCGTAGGTTCCTAATGACTTCAGAAGGACCAGAGCTCTTCTTGAGAAGAGATCCTCTGGATCTTACCAGCCGGATCCCCTCTTAGCTTGCGACAGGCAGAACTGTCAAGCAGCGCCTCCATTGTGCTGCTGTATTCACCTCGCGAGAGAAGGACGGTGGCGTTCCTCTTGGCGACGAGGGCTTTGTCCACTCTCAAGTCACGGAGAGGTTTCCTTTCTGCGGCGCTGATGTTGAACTTTCTTGGTGGGACTCCTGTTAAAATTCGGCAGCTGTCGCTCCCTGTCTCTTCTGCAACGTCACTGAGAAGCTTCAAAATTAACTGTTCCATGTCAACTGTGACATCTCGGATTGGAGCTGTCCGTGGTGTTGGTGCACAGTTCAGACCTCTCTCGTGCACTGCAACAGCCGCGCAGTCCACGATTCTGTCCGTAAGATTATCATCAGGCGCATCTTGCCGCAGTGACAGCAGCAGCAGCTACCTGCTGAAAATGACGAGCAGCTGCATCGATGAACTATTGTGGGATTTACACAATACGATCCGGGGGCAGACCAGAGAAGAGCATTTGCAACAGATCCGTTGGGAAAGCCTGAAAAGTCACAAGCTCTATACGCTGTTCGATGCGCCGTGTGAGCATACGTTGGAAAGCTGACAGAATAACGCAGACTGGAACCTGATTGTAAAAACAACAGCCGGCCGAGGTGGCCGAGCGGTTCTAGGCGCTACAGTTTGGAACCGCGCGACCGCTACGATCGCAGGTTCGAATACTGCCTCGGGCATGGATGTGTGTGATGTCCTTAGGTTAGGTTTAAGTAGTTCTAAGTTCTATGGGACTGATGACTTTAGAAGCCATTTGAACCATTTTTTAAAAACAACATCCAATGTAAAGGTTGAAGTCAAAATCTCGCGTAACAAGTGTCGTATATGTATCAAAATAGCAGCGAAGTGACAAAGAAGCAAATACACACGTGGTTATTGTACCACAGACACAGTCCCTTTGACTGTTCAGAGATGTCACTAAAACCGACCAAAGGTGTATAAAAACATGTATCAGCAGCGCCTATTAGACGGACCGGAGGTGACAGCCGATCAGTTCAAATCATTCCACTGGGAACGAGGTACACGGCTCGAATCGTTTGTAGTCCAACCATGCCTTTGTTCTGCAAGGTTCGCAGGAGAGCTTCTGTAAAGTTTGGAAGGTAGGAGACGAGGTACTGGCAGAAGTAAAGCTGTGAGTACCGGGCGTGAGTCGTGCTTCGGTGGCTCAGATGGTTGAGCACTTGCCCGCGAAAGGCAAAGGTCCCGAGTTCGAGTCTCGGTCGGGCACACAGTTTTAATCTGCCAGGAAGTTTCATATCAGCGCACACTCCGCTGCAGAGTGAAAATCTCATTCTGCAACCATGCCTTGATGGTCAATACCGCGGCTTGATAGCGTCCGAATTGTTACTTTGTGCCAGGAAGGGCTCTTAACAAGGGAAGTGTCCAGGCGTCTCGGAGTGAACCAAAACAATATTGTTCGGACATGGAGGAGATGCAGAGAGACAGGAACTGTCGATGACATGCCTCGCTCAGGCCGCCCAAGGGCTGCTACTGCAGTGGATGACCGCTGCCTCGGGATCGCGGCTCGGAGGAACCCTGACAGCAACGCCGCCATGTTGAGTAATGCACTTCGTGCAGCCACAGGATGTCGTGTTACGACTCAAACTGTGCGCAATAGGCTGCATGATGCGCAACTTCACTCCCGACGTTCATGACGAGGTCCATCTTTGCAACCACGACACCGTGCAGCGCAGTACAGATGGGCCCAACAAGATGCTGAATGGATCGCTCAGGATTGGCATCACTTTCTCTGCACCGATGAGTGTCGCATATGCCTTCAACCAGACAATCGTCAGAGACGTGTTTGCACGCAACCCGGTCAGGCTGAACGCCTCAGACACACTGTCCAGCGAGTGCAGCAAGGTAGAAGTTCCCTGCTGTTTTGGGTTGGCATTATGTGGGGCCTATTTACACCGGTGATGGTCATGGAAGGCGCCGTAACGGCTGTACGATACGTGAATGCCATCCTCCGACCGATAGTCCAACCATATCGGCAGCATATTGGCGAGGCATTCGTCTTCATGGACGACAGTTCGCGCCCCCATGTGCACGTCTTCCTTCAGAATAACGGCATCGCTCGACTAGAGTGACCAGGATGTCCTCCAGACACGAACCCTATTGAACATGCCTGGGATAGATTGAAAAGGGATCTTGATGGACGACGTGACCCACGAACCACTCTGACGGATCTACGCCGAATCGCTATTGAGGAGTGAGACAATGTGGACCAACAGTGCCTTGATGAACTTGTGGATAGTATGCCAATAATCGGCTTGACATTGATTGACAGAGTTGTTGTATATCCTTCTGAGGGATATCGTGCCAAACGCTGTCCAGTAGGTGGTTTAGATTCTGAAAATCCCGAGATGATTGAAGGGGCCTACCCGTAATGCTCCAAATCTCAACTGGCGAAATATCCGGTGACCTTACTGGCCAAGGTACGCTTTTGCACGCGGGCACGCGTCATCTTTCTGAAATTTAAGCCCAGGATGGCCACGAAGAGCAACAAAACACTGTGTTGCCGCAGATGACAACCAAAGAGTTGCTGCTAATGAAAGAAATGGCTCTCCAAACGACCACTCCTGTCATGTTGGTATCCCACCGCTGCCTGGGGCGTCTCGCCCTGGTAGTTAACTGACTGGAGTAGAATTGTCTTTAGTAGTGAGTCCCTCGTCGAAATAAGCCCAGATGACGAGCGAAGACGCAGTGGTCAGAGGTGGGATGCAAGCATGGCTGTCGCCTGCCATCCGGCTCGACTACCAGGACTGATGGTGTGGTGCGCCACGTCATTAGGTAGCAACACTCCTTTTGATCATAGTATGAAGGCTTTCACTACCGGATGACATATCTTCTGGTAAACCTTCCGGCATGTAAGGTTGTGGTCCATGAAACTCTTCAGCTCCTAACGTTTCGTCCAGAGCTGCGCTGGACATCTTCAGAGGGGTGTTTCTCCTCCGATGAGTCTTGCCGACTGACGGGTCGGACGTCTGAGAGCGACTTATATATCGTAGAAAGTGGGCGTGGCCAGAGTTACACGTGATATGCAGAAACAATCTCTGTCAGAGATAAAACTTGACTATCGATCGTGATCACGTCACGGATAAAACTGTCTAGCAATTCTGTAGTGCTACTGTCCAAATATCACTAAGTTTCATGGTCTCCTCTTTCCGATTAAAATTATCAAATGGTTCAAATGGCTCTGAGCGCTATGGGACTTAACATCTGTGGTCATCAGTCCCCTAGAACTCAGAACTACTTAAACCTAACTAACCTAAGGACATCACACACAGCCATGCCCGAGGCAGGATTCGAACCTGCGACCCACGCAGTCGCGCGGTTCCGGACTGAGCGCCTTAACCGTGAGACCACCGCGGCCGGCCATTAAAATTATCCCTATGTTTATATATTTCAATTGCTTCTCTACAAAGCCGTGGGTAATAGTTCGTCGTCGTATATAAAATTTTTGTTTCGGAAAACTTCACTTGATGATTTCCTGACTGAAGAAAGAAGTAAGCAGAATCCTGCACCCAAACAACAAAAAGCCTAGGACAAGCCCGAAAAACGATGGAAGAATACAGCCTCTCTCACTTTTATAAAGGAAGTAACGGATCAGATTGGAAAGATTTTAAGTAAACATGATATTAGACCTGTTTTTAGACCAACGAAGAAAATTTGTCATGTTCTCCGGTCTGTAAAAGATAAACGCGCTCCTCTATCAGCCAGTGGCGTTTATAAAATTCCGTGTACATGTGGAAAAGTTTATATTGGAACAACAAAGAGAAGCGTAAATACACGGTTAAAAGAACACAGAAGTCTTTGCCGATTAGGAAAAACAGATAAATCAGCTGTAGCAGAACACGCTTCTCAGTCAGGAAATCATCAAGTGAAGTTTTCCGAAACAAAAATTTTATCTACGACGACGAACTATTACCCACGGCTTTGTAGAGAAGCAATTGAAATATATAAACGTAGGGATAATTTTAATTGGAAAGAAGAGACCATGAGACTTAGTGATATTTGGACAGTAGCACTACAGAGTTGCTAGACAGTTTTATCCGTGACGAGATCACGATCGATAGTCGTTTTATCTCTGACAAAGATTATCTCTGCATATCACGTGTAACTCTGGCCACGCCCACTTTCTACGATATATAAGTCGCTCTCAGACGTCCGACCCGTCAGTCGGCAAGACTCACCGGAGGAGAAACACCCCTCTGAAGATGTCCAGCGCAGCTCTGGACGAAACGTTAGGAGCTGAAGAGTTTCATGGACCACGACCTTACATGCCGGAAGGTTTACCAGAAGATAACACTCCTTTTGTTGTTGTCCGCTGCACCCTCACAGGACAGCCGTACGCCGACGATTTTCTTCGCCCCGTTTTGTTGCCACACAGGGCATACATTTCAACAAGATAGCTCGCGTCCGCACGTGGCGAAAGCTTCTGCTGCTGGTCTTCTTGCTTGCCAAAGAGTACCTCGGCCAGCAAGGTCACCAGATCTCTCGTCTATCGAGAACCTTTGGAGTATTATGGGCATGGTCCTCCAGCCATATCGCGATTTTGACGATTGAACAGAATTTGGCGCAATATCCCTCAGGAGGACATCCAAAAACTCTACCAACCAATGATAAGCCGAGTAACTACTTGAATAATTTTCTTTTTTAAAAGATATCATAGTCGCCGTTGACTGTATAAAATATTTATTATTACTATTGCAATTTCGGCCTTATGGCCACTTTCAAGTAACACTGCGAAGTTACATTCTGTCAGAATGCGGTCATTGTGAAGCTCTTTCTTTTGAATAAAACATCCAATTTTTCTTAAACTCCTATCATGCGCATGTATATCTCATCTATCGATTTCCGTCCCATTCTGATAGTTCCTTCGCGGTGCGTCTTTTTTATCTTAGAATGACAGAAATGTGTGTTAAATAAAAACGCGGCCAACATGTGTTCTTGACTGTGCTGCACTTACTGCTAATTATTACATGTTTAGTTCCTAGGTATCTTTACATTTGTGTGTTGCTTGGATTTTATTACACTCTTGTGCGACTGCTTCCACTTGTTATGCGTTTGGGGACCGTTGCTTTTGTCTATACCTGGGATTTTCACTGTGTGCTTGTATTTTACAGGTGTTGTTTTAATGTGACTTGGTGGTAACTTCCTTTCTGTAAAATGACTCGTCCACTATAGCTAGAGGTATAAGTACTTACGGCTCTATCTTTTACTTCAAACAAGACTTGTTTCGACGGACACACTAAGTTTTTCTGTATATTTTTTGCGACAAGGCAAGTCACTATAATTGTACCAACTGACTTATCAATTACGATTACTTTTACTTGTACTTATGTATTTAGGTTAACGAACTTTTAGTTTACATTCTCACCATCATTTGTTGATTCCGTTTATGTATAATACACTCCTGGAAATGGAAAAAAGAACACATTGACACCGGTGTGTCAGACCCACCATACTTGCTCCGGACACTGCGAGAGGGCTGTACAAGCAATGATCACACGCACGGCACAGCGGACACACCAGGTACCGCGGTGTTAGCCGTCGAATGGCGCTAGCTGCGCAGCATTTGTGCACCGCCGCCGTCAGTGTCAGCCAGTTTGCCGTGGCATACGGAGCTCCATCGCAGTCTTTAACACTGGTAGCATGCCGCGACAGCGTGGACGTGAACCGTATGTGCAGTTGACGGACTTTGAGCGAGGGCGTATAGTGGGCATGCGGGAGGCCTGGTGCACGTACCGCCGAATTGCTCAACACGTGGGGCGTGAGGTCTCCACAGTACATCGATGTTGTCGCCAGTGGTCGGCGGAAGGTGCACGTGCCCGTCGACCTGGGACCGGACCGCAGCGACGCACGGATGCACGACAAGACCGTAGGATCCTACGCAGTGCCGTAGGGGACCGCACCGCCACTTCCCAGCAAATTAGGGACACTGTTGCTCCTGGGGTATCGGCGAGGACCATTCGCAACCGTCTTCATGAAGCTGGGCTACGGTCCCGCACACCGTTAGGCCGTCTTCCGCTCACGCCCCAACATCGTACAGCCCGCCTCCAGTGGTGTCGCGACAGGCGTGAATGGAGGGACGAATGGAGACGTGTCGTCTTCAGCGATGAGAGTCGCTTCTGCCTTGGTGCCAATGATGGTCGTATGCGTGTTTGGCGCCGTGCAGGTGAGCGCCACAATCAGGACTGCATACGACCGAGGCACACAGGGCCAACACCCGGCATCATGGTGTGGGGAGCGATCTCCTACACTGGCCGTACACCACTGGTGATCGTCGAGGGGACACTGAATAGTGCACGGTACATCCAAACCGTCATCGAACCCATCGTTCTACCATTCCTAGACCGGCAAGGGAACTTGCTGTTCCAACAGGACAATGCACGTCCGCATGTATCCCGTGTCACCCAACGTGCTCTAGAAGGTGTAAGTCAACTACCCTGGCCAGCAAGATCTCCGGATCTGTCCCCCATTGAGCATGTTTGGGACTGGATGAAGCGTCGTCTCACGCGGTCTGCACGTCCAGCACGAACGCTGGTCCAACTGAGGCGCCAGGTGGAAATGGCATGGCAAGCCGTTCCACAGGACTACATCCAGCATCTCTACGATCGTCTCCATGGGAGAATAGCAGCCTGCATTGCTGCGAAAGGTGGATATACACTGTACTAGTGCCAACATTGTGCATGCTCTGTTGCCTGTGTCTATGTGCCTGTGGTTCTGTCAGTGTGATCATGTGATGTATCTGACCCCAGGGATGTGTCAATAAAGTTTCCCCTTCCTGGGACAATGAATTCACGGTGTTCTTATTTCAATTTCCAGGAGTGTACGTATTTTGTCGCTTTTACCCTTTCTGCGCAGACGTTTTACAAAGCATGTGGCATCGACTCTTTATAATATTATATTTGCACTGTCTAACTCGTCCCCTTTGAATGTTTGCGTCGTTGTCATTTTGTACCATTCTGATGCACCTACCACGCCTGCTGCACCAGGTTTTGATTTAAGTGTTTATAGCAGGTGTTGTCAGGTTTTGACTTAGGTTTTTATACTGGGTATTCATTTTTTAAAATCATTTCTGTTTATAACGCGCTTCCTCTCTTCTCTACGTTAACGGTTCAATGACTCTGCCGGCCGGAATGGCTGTGCGGTTCTAGGCGCTACAGTCTGGAGCCGAGCGACCGCTACGGTCGCAGGTTCGAATCCTGCCTCGGGCATGGATGTGTGTGATGTCCTTAGGTTAGTTAGGTTTAAGTAGTTCTAAGTTCTAGGCGACTGATGACTTCAGAAGTTAAGTCCCATAGTGCTCATAACCATTCAATGACTCTTGAACCTAATGTTTCTTATTTAACAGTCAAAACATCGATACTGGAGAATAATGTTAATCTAAAGAATGCAGCCAGTTATAACCTGTGCCCCCATACCACAGATACCTGTCATGTACAACAACGATCAAAAACGGAACTTTCAAATTACAAATCAACAATTTTTGAATTATTCCTTTGGCTGTGATGTAAAACCTTGCTTCTTGCCGAATTTTACTATTGTAGGTCAACCAAAAGAATCCTACAGATATCGATGAAAAGTTTGCAAGTCTCAAAATACATGATATAAATGGGCGTATCGTTTGACTTTACTGACTTAGAAGACAACATTCATTATACCGGCAAGGGGCATAATTATGTGACATGAATTTCAACGTGATACCTTTACCCTTCCTGACAAAAGGGATATTAAGAGACGAACGGACAAACAGATTCTGATAACAAATGAAAAAAAAATTTTGTGTGATATAGTTACAAATTAACAATTTTAAGATATTTTTCTTTGGTTGTAGTGTGAAGCTTTGCTTCTTAGGAAATATCCAGCACCAAGTACCCTGTAGGTCTGTGTAACGGAAATTTCACTTTTTTTACTCACTAGATGACTGGTTTCGGGACAGGACCCATCGTCAAATCATTGTAACATAGTCAAAAATGGTATTTCCGAAAGTGTAAAAACAATGAAAAAATGCCACATCTATTTATGCTGTAACTGTTCGTTTGTACATTTTTGATGCGGTTTTTACATTTTCGAAAATACCGTTTTTGACTATGTTACGATGATTTAAAAATGGATCCCGGCGTCGAGTGAATAAAATCGAGTGAATAAAACAAAGTGAAATTTGCAACTATGGACGGATTTTTCGTTGTACTGACTAACAGAGACTGCTGACGCACAGCAACTACAGCAGGCTGGAAGTTCGTGCCACAGACGTTTTGATGACTGAGTTTGCGTGCATCAAAAAACACTGAAGAGCCAAAGAAGTGATACACCAGCCTAATATCGTGTAGGGCCCCTTCAAGCACGCAGAAGTACCGCAACACGACGTGGTATGGACTCGAATAATGTATGAAGTAGTGCTGGAGGCAACTGACACCATGAAATCCGTAGGAGTAAGAAGGGGTGGAGATCTCTTCTGAACAGCATGTTGCAAGGCATCCCAGATATCCTCAATAAAGTTCATGTATGCGGAGTTTGGTGGCCAGAGGAAGTGTTTAAACTCAGAACAATGTTGCTGGAGCCACTCTGTAGCAATTCTGCACATGTGGCGTGTCGCATTGTGCTGCTGGAATTCCCCAAGTCCACCTGAATGCACAATGGACGTGACTGGATGCAGGTGATCAGACAGGATGCTTATGCAAATATCACCTGTCAGAGCAGACGTATCAGGGGTCCCATATGACTCCTAATGCACACGCCCCACACCATTACATAGACTCCACAAGCTTGAATAGTTCCCTGCTGGCATGCATGGTCCATCCGCTCGATACAATTTCTAAAGAGACTTGTCCGACCAGGCAATATATTTCCAGCAGTCTGTGTTGACTGGCCCAGGCGAGGCGTAAAGCTTTGTGTCGTGCAGTCATCAAGGGTACAAGAGTGTTCCTTTGGCTCCGAAAGCCCATATCGATTATGTTTCAGTGAATAGTTCGCACACTGCCACTTGGTGGGCAATTGCGGAAGCTTTGCACTTTTGTCACGCTGAACGATTCTCTTCAGTCGTCATTAGTTCCGTTCTTGCAGCATCTTTTGATGTACATGATGTACATGATCGTATCTTTTGACTGCATTGACTTAGAAGCTTCATTTTTTAACATCGCATCGACAAGGGACTGTCGATCTTAATATGTGACGTAAATCTCAATTTGATTCGTCTATCTCTTCGTGAGAGACAGGACTTTGAATAGTCGAACAGACAGACAGATGTACTGATGGACAACAAATACACTCCTGCAAATGGAAAAAAGAACACATTGACACCGGTGTGTCAGACCCACCATACTTGCTCCGGACACTGCGAGAGGGCTGTACAAGCAATGATCACACGCACGGCACAGCGGACACACCAGGAACCGCGGTGTTGGCCGTCGAATGGCGCTAGCTGCGCAGCATTTGTGCACCGCCGCCGTCAGTGTCAGCCAGTTTGCCGTGGCATACGGAGCTCCATCGCAGTCTTTAACACTGGTAGCATGCCGCGACAGCGTGGACGTGAACCGTATGTGGAGTTGACGGACTTCGAGCGAGGGCGTATAGTGGGCATGCGGGAGGCCGGGTGGACGTACCGCCGAATTGCTCAACACGTGGGGCGTGAGGTCTCCACAGTACATCGATGTTGTCGCCAGTGGTCGGCGGAAGGTGCACGTGCCCGTTGACCTGGGGCCGGACCGCAGCGACGCACGGATGCACGCCAAGACCGTAGGATCCTACGCAGTGCCGTAGGGGACCGCACCGCCACTTCCCAGCAAATTAGGGACACTGTTGCTCCTGGGGTATCGGCGAGGACCATTCGCACCCGTCTCCATGAAGCTGGGCTACGGTCCCGCACACCGTTAGGCCGTCTTCCGCTCACGCCCCAACATCGTGCAGCCCGCCTCCAGTGGTGTCGCGACAGGCGTGAATGGAGGGACAAATGGAGACGTGTCGTCTTCAGCGATGAGAGTCGCTTCTGCCTTGGTGCCAATGATGGTCGTATGCGTGTTTGGCGCCGTGCAGGTGAGCGCCACAATCAGGACTGAATACGACCGAGGCACACAGGGCCAACACCCGGCATCATGGTGTGGGGAGCGATCTCCTACACTGGCCGTACACCACTGGTGATCGTCTAAGGGACACTGAATAGTGCACGGTACATCCAAACCGTCATCGAACCCATCGTTCTACCATTCCTAGACCGGCAAGGGAACTTGCTGTTCCAACAGGACAATGCACGTCCGCATGTATCCCGTGCCACCCAACGTGCTCTAGAAGGTGTAAGTCAACTACCCTGGCCAGCAAGATCTCCGGATCTGTCCCCCATTGAGCATGTTTGGGACTGGATGAAGCGTCGTCTCACGCGGTCTGCTCGTCCAGCACGAACGCTGGTCCAATTGAGGCGCCAGGTGGAAATGGCATGGCAAGCCGTTCCACAGGACTACATCCAGCATCTCTACGATCGTCTCCATGGGAGAATAGCAGCCTGCATTGCTGCGAAAGGTGGATATACACTGTACTAGTGCCGACATTGTGCATGCTCTGTTGCCTGTGTCTATGTGCCTGTGGTTCTGTCAGTGTGATCATGTGATGTATCTGACCCCAGGAATGTGTCAATAAAGTTTCCCCTTCCTGGGACAATGAATTCACGGTGTTCTTATTTCAATTTCCAGGAGTGAAGATCGTATAAGGGTTCGGTTTTTATCGATTTAGCTACGGGACCATAAAAAGTAGTATTGAAAAGTCTACAGATACTCTATAGATACTCTGCGAGTCACAGTACGAAGCGTGGTGGAGGGTAATTTGTACCATTACTAGTCATCACCTTTCCTGTTTCACTCGCAAATAGAGCGTGGGAGAAATGTCTGTTATGGCCCCGTATTAGCCCTAATCTCTCGTATCTTATCTTGGTGGTCCTTACTCGCAGTGTATGTTGGCGGCAGTGGAATCGTTCGGCAGTCAGCTGCAAATGCTCTTTCTCTGAATTCACTCAATAGCGTTTCTCGATAAGAACATCGCCTTCACTCCAGGGATTACCATTTGGGTTCCCGAAACATCTTCTCCCGTCACCCATAAAAGCTTGTTCATCCACCATAGAAAGTGGCATGACAACGATTTTTTGCGAGATGGGGTCGAGGATTCCCTGGTAAATTTTGTCAGGTATGTGGCACTCGATGTCATCCACACGTCACGCAAATCCCCAAAATTACGCGTCAGTGGTTCGTGGGCTCGGAGCTGGTCCCCGACCAGGTCCCAGAGGTGTTCCATTACCTTCAGATCGCACCACTGTGGTGGCCGAGATTACGTTAGTGCTCCACCATTCTCCTCAGACCGCTTTACCACGATCAGTCCCTCACTGCAGGTACAGTTATCATGTTGGAAGATGCCATCACAGTCGGGGAAGACATGAGCAATGAAGGGATGCATGTGGTCTCCAATGATCTTCCGTGGCGTGGTGCAACAGTTTCCCCGGACGACGGCGCACCAGGCCACGGTCATCCCTCATGAGAAAATCATGTTTATCCCTCGACAACCCCAACTGTAATCGACGATATCGTTGGGTCAGTACGGGAATACGTAGGAATCGTCTGGTGTGGAGCCCTGCGTTCGACAATATGCGCTGAACTGTGTGCTGTAACACACTTGTGCCTACATCGGCACTATATTCTGTCTTCAGATCTGTGGTACGTCGCTGCCTGTCCTGTCTTATAGGGCAAGTAAGTCTCCAAACTTCACATCCTGCCACGATGTGTGAACGTTCCACACCTTGCTGTCTGTTCCTGGTTTCTCTGTCCTTCAACCACTTTCCATATATGTTGAGGGCCGTGGCACACAAACAGCCAACCACATCTGCTGTTTCCGAGAGACTCCTTTGCCAAAGTCGCTGATGCCGGTAAATTACCCCACTTTAGGCCCGTAGTGTCGACAGAGGAATTCCCCAATCGTCTCTGCTCTGCTGATATTGGCTACTTCCGTTACAGCGCCATCAGCCGCAATGCACCAGCCGGCGATAAGCTACGCAGTGGGCGGCGGTCGTAATGCTTTGCCCAATCAGCATACTATACTGGGTATGACGGGTTTAAGTGCAGATTGTAATAGCCCCATATGAGTTTTCTTTTATTTGTGTTCAAATGGTTGAAATCGCTCTAAGCACTATGGGACTTAACATCTGAGGTCATCAGTCCCCTCGACTTAGAACTGCTTAAACCTAACTAACCTAAGGTCAGCACACACATCCATGTCTGAGGCAGGATTCGAACCTGCGACCGTAGCAGCAGCGCGGTTCCGGACTGAAGGGCCGAGAACCACTCGGCCACAGAAGCGGGCTATTTGTGTTCTGTATGTCAAGTTTAAAATGTGTGTCATGAGAAAGTGGACCAAAGACTCCACTGGTGGTGAAACCTGGCTGGTAGGTACTCAGAGAGCGCACAGGATAAGGTTACGATTGTGGTTTGGGTCGTAAACAGTTACTGTGAGTTGCACAATCAAACACAGAACTTTATTCTTCTAAGAACCATTTATTTACACATTCCTTTAAAAGATCACAATTAGCCAATACAGCTAAATGCCTAGTTCAAGAACTTGAGATGCTTTCTGGGCAGAAGGCATGGCTTAGAAATCAAAAGCAATTAGAAATAGAAGGTAAAAAATTAAAAAAACCATGCAACTGAAAACAATTAGTGGCTCTAGGTTTGCATTACACGTCTGAAGGGCAACTATAATTAAAACACATTAATAAACAGATTGTTTTAAAAAATAGGTTTCTGCTTGAACTTACAACAGAACGACCGAAAGCCTGATTAAAGAAATAATAACTTGTCGCAATGGAATGGACAGTGTCTTGAAAGGAGGGTATAAGATGAACATAAAGAAAAGCAAAACAAGAATAATGGAATGTAGTCGAATTAAGTCGGGTGATACTGAGGAAATTAGATTAGGAAATGAGACACTTAAAGTAGTGAAGGCGTTTTGCTGTTTGGGGAGCAAAATAACTGATGATGGTCGAAGTAAAGAGGATATCAAATGTAGACTGGCAATGACAAGGAAAGCGTTTCTGAAGAAGAGAAATTTGTTAACATCGAGTATAGATTTAAGTGTCAGGAAGTCGTTTCTGGAAGTATTTGTATGGAGTGTAGCCCTGTATGGAAGTGAAACATGGACGATAAATAGTTTGGACAAGAAGAGAATACAAGCTTTCGAAATGTGGTGCTACAGAAGAATGCTGAAGGTTAGCTGGGTAGATCACATAACTAATGAGGAGGTATTGAATAGAATTGGGGAGAAGAGGATATTGTGGCACAACTTGACCAGAAGAAGGGATCGGTTGGTAGGACATGTTCTGAGGCATCAAGGGATCACCAGTTTAGTACTGGAGTGCAGGGTGGAGGGTAAAAATCGTAGAGGGAGACCAAGAGATGAATACACTAAGCAGATTCAGAAGGATGTAGGCTGCAGTAAGTGCTGGGAGATGAAGAAGCTTGCACAGGATAGAGTAGCATGGAGAGCTGCATCAAACCAGTCTCAGGACTGAAGGCCACAACAACAACGACATAACTTATTGCACGGCTGAAAGCCACAAACAAATTTGGAACAACGGCTGAAGGCCTGAACAACATGTCAGACAAACAAGTTAAAATAAACCCCTTTATTCTTATAAAAAAATTTCCTTTAAACAATGCACACGGCTGAAGGCCTTATTAAAAGGGTTCACGTAAATCCTCGGCTGAAGGACACACATAACACATCAAACAACTAACAGCTTAGGGCCTGGATTACAAACAATTTCAGATAGAAAATTTTAAGGAATTTTTTTTTCTTTTTAAAATCAAGTCAATCTTCAAAATTTTAATTTAACATGGCTAAAGGCCTTTATGTAAAATTTAGAAAGAAATGAATTAATACACGGCCGAAGGCTTCGCACAATACTTCAAACTAAAATGAAAATCACAATCTATAACAAACAGAACAAGTGGTGTTCAGAAGTGTTCCAAGGGTCGGCCTGAGAAGGTAGCTCAAACGTAAGGTGAGGTGAGACAGGCAGCAGAGAGTTGGAGTTAAATAATCGGATGGCAACCCAAACCAGGGATAGTCTAAGGACCAACAAAAATGTAACCAATTCCCTTCCATCCGACCAAAGGCACGACGATGGAAAATATCGGCCGAGGACGAGGATGCGAACAGCACTACGTCTTCAGAAACACCACCACCCTGAAATACTAGCGGTCACATCAAAGATAGTACGACTCAAGAAGGCAAGCCAGCAACTTCGTTACGCCAGTAAATAAGGAAGAAACAGGACGCCACTCGATGTGACAAAATGCCAAAGAATGAACGGCATGAACGCGAGCCGCACGTGGCTCATGTGATATTTAACTTACTGTAATCAGATCCCTTATAAATAAAGGAGCGCACAGCCTTCACCTTTTTTTCTGGAGCAATGAGGAGAGCTCTTGCTCTCTCGCGCTAACTTTGTTGTCCAGCGACCATCGTGTAAGCGTTACTAGATTATGACACTTCCTGGCAGATTAAAACTGTGAGCGACCTACACTCGAACTCTTAGTTCAAATGGCTCTGAGCACTATGCGATTTAACTTCTGAGGTCATCAGTCGCCTAGAACTTAGAACTAATTAAACCTAACTAACCTAAGGACATCATACACATCCATGCCCGAGGCAGGATTCGAGCCTGCGACCGTAGCGGTCACTCGGCTCCAAACTGTAGCGGCTAGAACCGCACGGCCACTCCGGACGGTTCGAACTCTTGACCTCTGCTTTCCAAGAGCAGGTGCTCTACGGACTCGGCAACGCAAGTGAACTGACAACCACACCTCACAAATTTGCTTCCGTCAGTACCTCGTCTCCTACTCCGCACACTCCCGCTGCAGAATGAATATTTCATTCTGGAAACATCCGACAGGCTGTGGCTAAGCCATGTCTCCGCAATATCCATTCTTCCAGGAGTGCTAGTTCTGTAAGTTTCGCAGGAGAACCTCTGTGAAATTTAGAAGGTAGAAGACAAGATACTGGCAAAAGTAAAGATGCGAGGACGCGTTGTGAGCCGTTCTTGCGTAGCGAAGTCGGTCGAACACTTGTCTTCGGCAGAGGTCCCGAGTTCGATTTTCGGTCCCGCACAGAGTTTTAATCTGCGAGGAAATTTCAGATCAGCGCACACTCCGCTGCAGAGTGAAAATATCATTCTGTATCACTAGATTAGTCTCTCAAACAAGGTAATTGAAAAATCTCATCCACTCGACGCCAACTGAGGAATTGACTGGTGCATGTGTTGTTCAACACACAGTAGTTGTCACCCTCACTGGAATCAATGACTGTTTGTGTGTGTGTGTGTGTGTGTTTTCGTGTTCACGCACAATCTGAATCAATACTATTAACATTAGAGAGACAACCAACAATAAATATTGCTGGTGTTGCGTGATGTCCTTAGGTTAGTTAGGTTTAAGTAGTTCTAAGTTCTAGGGGACTGATGACCTCAGATGTTAAGTCCCATAGTGCTCAGAGCCATTTCAACTATTTGAACAATAAATATTGCATAAAATATGAGTGTAAAGTATTTCAATGAGATGGGAAGTTACAAACTGAATTTTTACCCAACCCACGACCTGCATATTACGTTAAGTACGGTGAATTAACTACATAGTATCGTTAGCAGAGACAGTGCGCTCTTGTTGTCGAGGCTTGCGACAAGTGCATCGATTAGGAGTGCCCAATGCCGCCGCGATTTGTTTATGTTGGCTGAGTGTGGACTCTGCAGCAGACGATTCGCCATAAACAGAAAGAAATCACCTTGGCTCTGACTGCAGTGAGCGGATATCACTGCCTGCGTGTTCTTATAGTAACCAACGTGAGACTCTACTCACAGGTGCCATGGAGCAATTGCAACGGGTATCATGTCATTAGTCATCAGAATATTAACCAGTGACGAAATGTCCACTCTATTTGAATCCCAAGAAAATAGGAACCTTCTCACAAAGGAATGTGAGATGATATCAAAATTTATCCAACATACAAAAATTAACTGCAGGGCTTTCATGTATGCAGTAGTAGCATACAAGGAAATATTATGTCTTGGAAGCATATATTTCATTTACTCTTCTCATATTAACGCCCTTGTTTTAGTAGAAAGTGAGAAAATAACAGGAAAAACTAAAGTTCCTGAGAAGCATATCAGTCATATATCAGTCATTTCCTCTTCTCATATCATAACTTTTGTTTTAGTATGAAGTAAAAAAATAAACAGTTTCAGGTTGTGAAGCATAATATGACACCAGATTCTTATCGGAGGCACCATCGGAAACGCAAAAAGCAGGGAGCTGTCCATTCTTTTGTCCAACAGTCTGTCTTCTTTCATGCATTACTCCCGCTAGGAGATTCTTATTTAAGGACTTGTGGGCATCAAGTTCTTCAGCAGAACAAGCATTATGTTATTGTGTTAATTACGGTATGGAAAAAATGCAACATAGACAATTTCCCCTAAAGCAGTGGGGATATCTGCGAATGTCTGTATTCAGCAATGACTGCCAGCTGCCACAACACTTCACAGAATCCATGCGGCAGGCAACACAACTGTGCGTGCACTTCAGACCTCATTCAGTAAGACGTCAGGAGATGGTTGGAAACGTCAAATTAACGTCGCTTTCCGAGTCGTATTCAATCCAGAATGAGGTGTTTTTAAGGTACTTGAGCGTTCTAGCAATTACACTTTTGTAATTCACATATGAGTATTCCGATAGGCAAAAGAATTCGTTAGTGTGAAACTATCGGGAACAGCATTAATATCAAACTGAGACAATACGTGGACTCTTCTCTTCGCTGGGTGACCTATTACTGTTATTTAGGATTTTCTCCGACCTAGACGTAATGAAAATGGAACTTCAGAGGCGCTTTCCGCTATTCTTGACAAACATCAGCAACTTGTAATCACTGCGAGTTACAACTGCGTGATGATACGGCTCAGGTTGTCAGTGGTTGTGGTGGTGTTGTGCTGTGAACCTGATTACAGTTACTTTAATGGTGGCACACATAGGCCGCCCGAAGTGGCCGTGCGGTTAAAGGCGCTGCTGTCTGGAACCGCAAGACCGCTACGGTCGCAGGTTCGAATCCTGCCTCGGGCATGGATGTTTGTGATGTCCTTAGGTTAGTTAGCTTTAACTAGTTCTAAGTTCTAGGGGACTAATGACCGCAGCAGTTGAGTCCCATAGTGCTCAGAGCCACACATAGTTTAGCGCTGACTACCTACTTAAGTAAAGATAGTGTTGTGGCGTCGCCGCTTCTCCTTTTTTGGCCTCAGCTTGAGTAATCCGATTTAACGAACATAGTACTCCATTCGCGGGCTGCTAATGATACAGTACGACTACAGAGATCATCGTGCGGGTATTACATTAATTCTGCAATGAATTGCTTAACAAATATTACCCTCAGCTATGCAGCTGGAATGACTCATTACACAGGTATTCTGTTTTGCACTTGGTTAAGGGATGAGTTCGCTGCAATCCTGCTTTTACTGTTCATAAATACTTGTATACTTTATAAATGGTTCAAATGGCTCTGAGCACTATGGGACTTAACTTCTGAGGTCATCAGTCCACTAGAACTTAGAACTACCTAAACCTAACTAACCTAATGTCTGACATCAGACACATCCATGCCCGAGACAGGATTTGAACCTGCGACCGTAGCGGTCGCGCGCTTCCAGACTGTAGCGCCAAGAACCGCTCGGCCACCTCGGCCGGCATACTTGTATACTGACCATTCGTTATTTGACTAAATATGAACTACAATCTGATTCGCATATATATGACATGTGTTAAAGCCGGCACAAAGCAATGACTAATGGTTGGATGCCGCTGAAGTCCCGTTACACTGATGGCAAGACAAATGTTCGCAAATCACCTCTATTGCCTCAAGAAACAATTGCATCTTAAATGTCGAAAGACCGACGTCCACACTGTCACAGCGCGTTGAAATACAGCTAAGACGGCAGATGAATATTTGTGACCGACTGGGCTTCGAACCTGGACCTCCTGCTTACTAGACAGACATGCTGATCACTGCACTATTATTTTTTTTAAAAAGTTTGAGAAGACTTTCAGCACCAGGTAGGCGGAGGCAAAGAGTGCAGGGGTCGAAGATCCGAGGCCTGGCCTCAATGCCTCCCCCATACCTGTCACTAAGCAGCTGCATTATTCCCATGTATTCCCATGTTTGCACCCATATCTGCCTTTAAATTGTGGGACAAAATTGAAGTAGTAATTAAGGTAAAATAAATTACAGATTGCCGCCTCCAATGGCGTAGGTTCCTTGTGGAACATAACTTATAACAGTGAAAAGGGTGACGGAAAAATACATAACAAACATTCATTCAGAAATATATTCACAATTTAAGTGATTTTGCACTGTATGCATATGAGAGGTCTATAAGGAAGCCATATATTTTTCAATAAATGAAAAAAATTTCGGAGACGGAGGGGTTTTGCCAAATTAGAATAGTTCTGATTTTAGAACCAACGTAAGAGAATATTCCAGGAATAACAAAAAAGTGAAAGAATAGTATTCTGCTTCTAATCAAAAAAACTGTCCACCTCTTCGTAGCCCACATAAAGCAATAGATAAAAAAATTTGAAACCATTCCTTATATTTTTTATTCTTCTTCAGCGTAAAATGTTGTTCTGCAATATAAAACATGTACTCTTCTAAGTTCTGTTAGTTACGACGTAAAACACAAACTGTCCCAGAAGCCACGAATAACTGTTATTCTTTGCTGACGGGTAACATTTCCAGTCGGGTTGTAAAGCTTCAGCTATCGGTATATGACTTTCTGCGTTTCTGTTGATAGTGCTAATTTCTTCCTAGTCCAGTTCCAAATTCTAATTCTATTTTCACATAAGAAGATGTGCGCTACAGTTTCTACAAGCCGACATTTGTCGCAGTATGGAGATGGTCTCAATTTGATTTTCCATAATCGTTCCGCTGAGGGTATGGTTTCGTTTACAACGTCGCACCATACGGCACTGACACTAGTTGGTAGAATTTTATTTTTGATATTTTTCCAGACGTTCCTCCAGTTTTTTGTAGGTTAATTTACTGGAATGGGTTTGTGAAGACGATGTCTGGTAATATAATCATAGTCGTTTCTAGTGTTGGTTTGTGCTGGTGGAAGTCTTACACAGCTCCAATCGCCATAGTACTTTCGGACGTAATCTAGGCTGGTATGCTACATTTACAGCAGCGTTCCTATCCCCAGGATCTAACGAGAAGAACAGAAGTTTCGTGATGCCTGTCTTAGTGGCATGTATTTGTTTAAAAGCACGTCTTTAATTCCAAGTCCTCCGTTTTGCCTCTGCAAAGTCGCCGTGTGGAGGGATACTTTGAAGATATTTTGTTTCCACACGTACCAAGAGGCTACAGCTAATATTTTATGTGCAGTGACTTGCAGTATCGGTAAGACTGCTGCGACATGATATATTTTGCTAAGCATGTATGTATTCATAAAGTGAACTTTCTGCAGTCGGTCTAACAATCGCATGTCATGGTCCTTCAACAAGGTTCCGATGACATTAAGTTTCCGCTCCCAGTTGTTCGTGGCCATGCGCTTGGGATTCGCCCTTAACCTCAAGCCGAGTTGGAGTCTCTCTTCAGTTACATATAAACAGTGCGAACCTGTTGCACTATTGTAAGAACCGAGATTCAGGTTCATTTGGCTACAAGAATGCGTATGTTCCTCCAGCATGACGGGGCTCCTGCACATTCTAGTCGTCAGGTGACACATTATCCAAACCTAACATTTTCCGGAAGGTGGATCATTAGATATGGGCACTTTTCTTGGCCTTCATGGTGCTCGGACCTTATCTTTTTGGATTTTTGCCTCTGGGGATGGTTAAAGGCGAAGTCTACTGATAAAAAGTAAACCCAAGAGCCGATTTGATTGTTCGGGTTATGAATAGTGCAGCCCTCATGAAAGAACGCAAAGACGACTTCAGTAGAGCTACACGTGGTGTTATCAAGAGAAGTCAAATGTGCATTGAAGTTGGTTGGTGAATTTTTGAAAATCAACTTTGAATGTCCTCATTTGCCTTTGCTTTGAGTTTGTTAGCGTTACGTACTAACAGCTGTATCTCTGTACTCAATAAAAAGTGGACGCATTTATATGGAATTTTTTCGCCTGTACTACCACCTGCTAAAATATCTACTATTCCGCCTGAAACACACTGTATATGGATATATGTGTGGTGTCTGTTCTTTCGGACATGTCCGAAAGAAAATGCTTCATGGCATTCTGCAGCGACCTTCAATCTAGTTGCCGGGGCTGATACAGATTTCAGAGCTGCTTGTCTGTCTGAATAAAAGTAGATGCTACGATTTTTGTAAGGTCTACTCTGATTTTCCTCCGTGCACATGCTGACACAAAAAAAAGTGTAATACTGTGGCCATCTTCCCTAAAGATATTCTAGGCAGTACACCAGACCTGGTACGCGTCATCTGTTTTGACCTGTCAGTAAACCACTATATTATGTATCCTGCACGGTGTTGTGGTTCGTTTTTTCACTGCTCCCTGCTTCCAACTGTTACATGTCAAAAGTTATTGAAACAGGTAGGAGTTATTGTGTAGTTAGTCGGCATTTCCCCAGCCATCGCCTTACTGATTTGGGATTCCGTATATTCTACATCTACATCTACATCTATACTCCGCGAGCCACCTTGCGGTGTGTGGCGGAGGGTACTTATTGTACCACTATCTGATCCCCCCTTCCCTGTTCCATTCACGAATTGTGCGTGGGAAGAACGACTGCTTGTAAGTCTCCGTATTTGCTCTAATTTCTCGGATCTTTTCGTTGTGATCATTACGCGACATATATGTGGGCGGTAGTAATATGTTGCCCATCTCTTCCCGGAATGTGCTCTCTCGTAATTTCGATAATAAACCTCTCCGTATTGCGTAACACCTTTCTTGAAGTGTCCGCCACTGGAGCTTGTTCAGCATCTGCGTAACGCTCTCGCGCTGACTAAATGTCCCCATGACGAATCGCGCTGCTTTTCGCTGGATCATGTCTATCTCTTCTATTAATCCAACCTGGTAAGGGTCCCATACTGATGAGCAATACTCAAGAATCGGACGAACAAGCGTTTTGTAAGCTACTTCTTTCGTCGATGAGTCACATTTTCTTAGAATTCTTCCTATGAATCTCAACCTGGCGCCTGCTTTTCCCACTATTTGTTTTATGTGATCATTCCACTTCAGATCGCTCCGGATAGTAACTCCTAAGTATTTTACGGTCGTTACCGCTTCCAATGATTTACCACCTATGGCATAATCGTACTGGAATGGATTTCTGCCCCTATGTATGCGCATTATATTACATTTATCTACGTTTAGGGAAAGCTGCCAGCTGTCGCACCATGCATTAATCCTCTGCAGGCCCTCCTGGAGTACGTACGAGTCTTCTGATGTTGCTACTTTCTTGTAGACAACCGTGTCATCTGCAAATAGCCTCACGGAGCTACCGATGTTGTCAACTAAGTCATTTATGTATATTGTAAACAATAAAGGTCCTATCACGCTTCCCTATTCTAACTATATCCAGTTATTTCCAATTTTCAGTCTTCATGTCCCTGCCGCTGCCTCCATTTTAAGCCACAGGTGTAAGGCGGGTATGTCTAGCATAATGTGCATTGAAAGAGTGGATTGAAACGTCCCCTTTTGAAAAATTATATACGTGACTGGGCTTAAACTGACACACAATGTTTTTAGCGCAACGCAATCTGACTTTCAAAAATCCCTACAAAAAAATGGCCCTGACTAACATTAACCTATACGTTTCACAAATCACTTACCTCACAAAAATCTTCGTTACTCGAACTACTGCAATACAGCGAGCGCCACTACTGCCAGCTAAATAAAAGATTCAAACTACGGAAGGCACTAACTACTGATAGGCATAGTTAGCAAATGAAAAATTTTGATAGAGAACAAACAATGTATCTACCTTAATAGTGTTGAAAAATCATAATATACATAGCAGTTCATGATATTCAGTATTACAAATTTCAAAACTCCGCCATCTCTCTCCCCACGTCCACCACTGCTGGCGGCTCACCTCCAACTGTGCAACGCTACGCGCTGTTCACATCCAGCTGCCCAACACTACAATGGCAGACAACTATGCAAACTAGCCACAGACTGCACACAGCACAGCCAGTGATTTTCATACAGAGCGCTACGTGGCGTTACCAGTAAGAAAACCTAAACAACCTACTTACGTAGCCCCCATGCTTCCCACAAAAAATTTTACAAATTTTTTTGGGCACTGGCCAATACATATTTGTTAAAATTTTTTTCACAATTAAAATAACAAAGAAATCAAATGCACACACTTATTGATACAATGTTGGTCAAAAGCTAAAATTTTCTCACTGTCCATAAAGACAGTCCTGATCATCCATCACAGTAAAACTGCCGTTTCTTTTCTCAGAGTCTGAGCAGTAAAAGACAATACACACAGAAGTAGTGGATTTCCATGCAGTCTTGAAGAAGTAGTGTTGTCCTTCCAAGGGAAAGACAGTGCTGACTCTTGACATGCTGACAGGTAATGGGCCACAACAGAGCAAACCCACAGCAGAGTCAGTCGAAATTTTGAAGAACATTGGTAGGTAGGTCATCACAGAGTAGACCCACTGGAGTCCTGGTAGAGATTACGGTATTGGTGGGCCACCAGAGGTGCAGACTCACTGCAGTCCTTGTAGAAATAATGGTACTGGTGAGTCAGCAAAGGTGTAGACCCACTGTAGTCCTTGTAGAAATAATGGTATTGGTGGGCCATCAAAGATGCAGACCCACTGTAGTCCTTGTAGAGATGGCCAGCAGCCATCTGTTGTGACTGTGCAGGTGCACAATCACCATTGAAGAGTCTTGCGGATAATATAGCAAGTCCATAAACCACCACTTGTGCACTCACGAAGTTTTTGGAATTGTCCTTAGAACCAGCAATGCTGTTATCCAGTCCCTTGCTGAATTATTAACACACGTGCAAACACTATCAGTCTCTACTTCTCACATATTGTCCATATACTATGACCAACAGAAATGTGTACAGTGAAATGTAACTTACAAGTTACTTAATTTGATTAACTGGTGTCAATTACAATTATAAATTTACAACATAAGAATACAAGTGCAAAATACATTATTCAAGAACATAACAATACAGATAACATTTGTAGTACAGACTTACAAAAGAATCGAAATAACATATACATCAGTGTTACAGGAATTATGACATGAGTACATACATAAAGGATCAGAATAGCTTTCGAAACATCAACTTCACACATGAGCATTAAAACAAAACAGAATAAATAATGTCTAAACATCTTTACAAAGAAAATAAAGTATTATTAGAAAAATTCCACAACATAACTCATATCAGCTAAACACATAGCCGGCCGCGGTGGTCTAGCGGTTCAAGGCGCTCAGTCCGGAACCGCGCGACTGCTACGGTCGCAGGTTCGAATCCTGCCTCGGGCATGGATGTGTGTGATGTCCTTAGAAAAGTTAGGTTTAAGTAGTTCTAAGTTTAGGGGACTGATGACCACAGATGTTAAGTCCCATAGTGCTCAGAGTCATTTGAACCATTTTTGAAGTAAACACATAAAGACAGGAAAAACACTAATATACAAGAGTACACAAACACATAGCAGAATAACACAAGAGGAAAGGGCAGGGTTTATTTTCAGTGTAACATTTGGTACTGCAGTCTAACCTAAAACTTCATTCCATAGATCTTTCGTCTTATTTCAACATTTGTTTCCACCAAAAAAATCCTATCCAAGCATGCTTTCTGTATTTATATGTTCACATATTTCTTACCTCATTATTTATTTTCCATTATCTTACCTGAGTTCAGTAGATTTAAGTTAGCTTAAGAGGGGACGTTTCAGGATGTCCTGCTAATTCCATCTGTTTGTGAAAGCAGGCCAGTCTCTGCACTTTGCCAGACTCCGTGGCAGCCACCTTCTGTTCGACTTTGTTCATATTATAGGCCAATAAACTATCATTGGTCTTTTTGCAGGGATGTATATCCAGTACGTACTGGGTTTGGACCCCAGTTTACCCTACAGCAGCTTCTAGTGTGTATAAGATTATCTTTCGCAGTGGAAAACATTCTTTACGTGAGGTGTTCATAATAGTTTTCCATCCAGGGCCTACCTCTAGATACACTACAACCCTCTCTGAAGTTTCATCGAGAAACATAATTTTTAAGTATGTGTGCTGGACATGCTTCCCCATAAATAATACTACACCAATTTTCGTGGGGCTCGTCTTTACTTTTTCACAATGTTCAGTGCACATAGGTTTAACAGTACTATCAAATTTTCTAAGTCTTACTGTGAATAAATCGTCTACTTATTCTTTTCAAGAGTAGTCTCCCGCGTTCAGATCATCTATGAGTTCATTCACCACTAGGTTCTTCATCTCTAACCATTTACTCGAAGGTCGCATTACTCGACATCCAGGAAGACGCAGAGAGCATCCAGAAAGGGTAGGGCTTTTTCCACCTTCCCAATAGGTTGGTGAAGTGTTACTTCACATGATTTGCTTCGCAAGTACTATGAAAATGTGGCAGTTAATAGATAAAATTATGTATTCACAACAACAAAAAATATGTCAGTAGAAAACAAAAACGTGCCATTATGAATTTGGCAGTGCCTCAAGGTTTTCGCTTTGACACTAAGGGTTACTAAAAGAAGCAAGACGAATTTTGCTAGAGCGTTGTCTTACGATTCCCTCATTGAATTTGTATCTGCTTGCTTGTAGCTCTGCTACAAAACAATTAAAAATCTGGCTTTCGGTGAGGCTCGAAAGGCGAACAGAGGCAGCATGCACCTGACAGGCAAGTATGTTACCTAGGAGCTAGCGAATAGGCGCGGTGTCTTCTACTTACAGGGCTATTACAAATGATTGAAGCGATTTCATAAATTCACTGTAGCTCCATTCATTGACATATGGTCACGACACACTACTGATACGTAGAAAAACTCATAAAGTTTTGTTCGGCTGAAGCCGCACTTCGGGTTTCTGCTGCCAGAGCGCTCGAGAGCGCAGTGAGACAAAATGGCGACAGGAGCCGAGAAAGCGTATGTCGTGCTTGAAATGCACTCACATCAGTCAGTTATAACAGTGCAACGACACTTCATGACGAAGTTCAACAAAGATCCACCAACTGCTAACTCCATTCGGCGATGGTATGCGCAGTTTAAAGCTTCTGGATGCCTCTGTAAGGGGAAATCAACGGGTCGGCCTGCAGTGAGCGAAGAAGCGGTTGAACGCGTGCGGGCAAGTTTCACGCGTAGCCCGCGGAAGTCGACGAATAAAGCAAGCAGGGAGCTAAACGTACCACAGCCGACGGTTTGGAAAATCTTACGGAAAAGGCTAAAGCAGAAGCCTTACCGTTTACAATTGCTACAAGCCCTGACACCCGATGACGAAGTCAAACGCTTTGAATTTTCGGCGCGGTTGCAACAGCTCATGGAAGAGGATGCGTTCAGTGCGAAACTTGTTTTCAGTGACGAAGCAACATTTTTCCTTAATGGTGAAGTGAACAGACACAATGTGCGAATGTGGGCGGTAGATAATCCTCACGCATTCGTGCAGCAAATTCGCAATTCACCAAAAGTTAACGTGTTTTGTGCAATCTCACGGTTTAAAGTTTACGGCCCCTTTTTCTTCTGCGAAAAAAACGTTACAGGACACGTGTATCTGGACATGCTGGAAAATTGGCTCATGCCACAACTGGAGACCGACAGCGCCGACTTCATCTTTCAACAGGATGGTGCTCCACCGCACTTCCATCATGATAATCGGCATTTCTTAAACTGGAGATTGGAAAACCGATGGTTCGTCGTGGTGGAGATCATAAATCAGCTATTCATGTCATGGCCTCTACGCTCTCCCGACTTAACCCCATGCGATTTCTTTCTGTGGGGTTATGTGAGAGATTTTGTGTTTAAACCTCCTCTACCAAGAAACGTGCCAGAACTGCGAGCTCGCATCAACGATGCTTTCGAACTCATTGATGTGGACATGCTGCGCCGAGTGTGGGAGGAACTTGATTATCGGCTTGATGTCTGCCGAATCACTAAAGGGGCACATATCGAACATTTGTGAATGCCTAAAAAAACTTTTTGAGTTTTTGTATGTGTGTGCAAAGCATTGTGAAAATATCTCAAATAATAAAGTTATTGTAGAGCTGTGAAATCGTTCGATCATTTGTAATAACCCTGTACTTATTGATCCAGTAAACGCTATGGCAGATAAACCGCAACATAAGAGGCGACAGTAGTTGTATTCCCATGTGGAACGACTTTCGTGGACTCAAAAAGATTAACTGATACCCTTATGTCACATCTCAAGCGAAAATCACTCAGTATTAAATTGAAACGACACGATAATATGAAGTGAATTTAGCAGGATAGCTCTGTGCCATCAAGGAAGTAACTCGTCGGCCACAGAGTTGCCAAACATATTCTGCGCTGTTGCCAAGTTTCAGTTATACCGCCAGGAAGGATACCATCTGATGTGTTCTGTGAGTGACCTCTGGAAGTGACTATAGCTTCGTTTCAAAGTTGCGGGTGGCAAGGGCCGCAATATCCTCATTATATGTCAATGAGTCTTATTCACATTTCTGTAACTAGGTTTAGGGGCTAGAGTGCAATTATTTGTAATACATCGATGCACTGAGTGCAAACTAAATGTGATAAATTAATAACTGCGGCAATTATTTGTGTTTTACTGACTTAATCGGACCGAAACCTTGAAAGCGTATTCACCAGATGCGATTCACAGTTTTGGAGCTTCTCCAGTGGTAGAGTTGCCAATGTATCTTTGCTTTACAATACTGTTATTGAGATCACTGTCATTGGCACATCCGCCAGAAGACAGGCATGGCCTGGCTTATTGTTGTCAGCTTTCCTGACGGATATTCCGCCTTTGTTCGAAACGTGAAGACTTAGGGTGAATTCGAACATTCCATACGGCGAAAATTTGATGTTTCTGTTCTTCCAGCTCTAACATTCAAATAACAGTTAAAATAAACGGCAGAAAAGCGCCTGTGAATGAACTGTTAATAATGCAATCATAATTAGTGGAATCTGACAAATTCCATCTGTCATCTGATAATTGTGAAAAACTACTTTTTTCATCTTCACAGCACCACAATATGAACTAAAGGGTTTCATAGGATACCTATACTTAATTTCGTTGTGATCTTTTTCAATGACACTACGGGAGGAGCGAAACCATCTAACCTGAAACTTTCTTTTCCAGTGCGATTTGAATCTTTGGCTACAGTTGCAGTAGCACGTCCAGTGAGGTAACAAGAATGTGAGCAATCACTCATTGCTATAGTATAGGCTAGGGCAGAGAGAAGCAGGTTTGCGCCAAAGTAAACGGTGAGAGACACGGTCGCTGTCACTTATTAAACAGGAATTGTCATAAAATTACAACTATATCTAGTGAAATGAGTAGGTTGATGCAGCTCCAGTCCGGCGCTATCACCGAGTTGCCAAACATTTTCCGAATAGCACTTAAGATAAAAATGGGTATGTGTGTGTGTGTGTGTGTGTGTGTGTGTGTGTGTGTGTTCTTTCGGACATCCGAAAGAACAGACACTACGAATCGAAATAGACAGCCTTGTTAATCAATTAAAGATTGGGCAGATGTCCAGGCTGTCATGGGCATTAAAATAGAACAACGGTGTCAGATGAAAATTTGTGCCTGACCAGGTTCGAACCCGGATTCGTAGTGTCTTTTCTTTCGGAAATTCCCGAAAGAACACACATCACACATATATCCATATACAGGGGGTTATATGCCATTTTTCCTGCAATTTGTCTATACCACTACCTCCTACAAAATTTACTATTCCTCCTCAAATATCCTGTATAATTATTTTGGTCTCGACGGGACATCGAAAGTTTTCAGTGCTAGACGCACAACATCGTCCGAACCCTAGAGGGAATACAGTGTGGCCCACGAGCGAGTGATAATGCTCCCGGGGGGGGGGGGGGGGGGGGGGGGCGTCACGCGTCTGGCGAGGAGTGTGTGTAAATAGGTGCCGAAGAGAGGTTGGCTGCTGTGTCCCGACAGTGCCCACCGTCGGAGGTTCGAGCCTTCCCTCTGGCATGGGTGTGTGTGTTGTCCATAGCGTAAGTTAGTTTGAGTTAGTTTAAGTAGTGTGTAAGCTTAGGGACCGATGACCTAAGCAGCTTGGTCTCATTAGTTCTTACAACGAATTTACAAAATTTTAAGTCAAAAATACTGCATCTCGGTTCTTACAATAGTGCAATAGGTGCGCACTGGATAGCTGTAACTGAAGAGAGACTCCAACTCGGATCGTGGTTAAGGGCATAATAACTTAAATTGTGAATAAATTCCAGAATGAATGTTTGTTACGTATTTTTCCGTCACCCTTTTCACTGTTATGTTCCACAAGTAACCCACGCCATTGGAGGCGGCAATCTGTAATTTATTTTACCTTAATTACTACTTCAATTTTGTCCCACAATTTAAAGGCATATATGGGTGCAAACATGGAATACATGGGAATAATGCAGCTGCTCAGTGACAGGTATGGGGGAGGCATTGAGGCCAGGCAGGATTGCAGCGAACTGATCCCTTAACCAAGTGCAAAACAGAATACCTGTGTAATGAGTCATTCCAGCTGCATAGCTGAGGGTAATATTTGTTAAGCAATTCATTGCAGAATTAATGTAATACCCGCACAATTATCTCTGTAGTCGTACTGTATCATTAGCAGCCCGCGAATGGAGTACTATGTTCGTTAAATCGGATTACTCAAGCTGAGGCCAAAAAAGGAGAAGCGGCGACGCCACAACACTATCTTTACTTCAGTAGGTGGTCAGCGCTAAACTATGTGTGCCACCATTAAAGTTACTGTAAGCAGGTTGACAGCAAAACACCACCACAACTACTGACAACCTGAGCCATATCATCACGCGGTTGTAACTCGCAGTGATTACAAGTTGCTGATGTTTGTCAAGAATAGCGGAAAGCGCCTCTGAAGTTCCATTTTCATTACGTCTAGGACGGAGAGAATTCTAAATAACAGTAATAGGTCACCCAGCGAAGAGAAGAGTCCACGTATTGTCTCTCGTTCTTGCAGTTTGATATTAATGCAGTTCCCGATGGTTTCACACTAACGAATTCTTTTGCCTATCGGAATACTCATATGTGAATTACAAAAGTGTAATTGCTAGAACGCTCAAGTACCTTAAAAACACCTCATTCTGGATTGAATACGACTCAGAAAGCGACGTTAATTTGACGTTTCCAACCATCTCCTGACGTCTTAATGAATGAGGTCTGAAGTGCACGCACAGTTGTGTTGCCTGCCGCATGGATTCTGTGAAGTGTTGTGGCAGCTGGCAGTCATTGCTGAATACAGACATTCGCAGATATCCCCACTGCTTTAGGGGAAATTGTCTATGTTGCATTTTTTCCATACCGTAATTAACACAATAACATAATGCTTGTTCTGCTGAAGAACTTGATGCCCACAAGTCCTTAAATAAGAATCTCCTAGCGGGAGTAATGCATGAAAGAAGACAGACTGTTGGACAAAAGAATGGACAGCTCCCTGCTTTTTGCGTTTCCGATAGTGCCTCCGATAACAATCTGGTGTCATATTATGCTTCACAACCTGAAACTGTTTATTTTTTTACTTCATACTAAAACAAAAGTTATGATATGAGAAGAGGAAATGACTGATATATGACTGATATGCTTCTCAGGAACTTTAGTTTTTCCTGTTATTTTCTCACTTTCTACTAAAACAAGGGCGTTAATATGAGAAGAGTAAATGAAATATATGCTTCCAAGACATAATATTTCCTTGTGTGCTACTACTGCATACATGAACGCCCTGCAATTAATTTTTGTATGTTGGATAAATTTTGATATCATCTCACATTCCTTTGTGAGAAGGTTCCTATTTTCTTGGGATTCAAATAGAGTGGACATTTCGTCACTGGTTAATATTCTGATGACTAATGACATGATACCCGTTGCAATTGCTCCATGGCACCTGTGAGTAGAGTCTCACGTTGGTTACTATAAGAACACGCAGGCAGTGATATCCGCTCACTGCAGTCAGAGCCAAGGTGATTTCTTTCTGTTTATGGCGAATCGTCTGCTTCAGAGTCCACACTCAGCCAACATAAACAAATCGCGGCGGCATTGGGCACTCCTAATCGATGCACTTGTCGCAAGCCTCGACAACAAGAGCGCACTGTCTCTGCTAACGATACTATGTAGTTAATTCACCGTACTTAACGTAATATGCAGGTCGTGGGTTGGGTAAAAATTCAGTTTGTAACTTCCCATCTCATTGAAATACTTTACACTCATATTTTATGCAATATTTATTGTTCAAATAGTTGAAATGGCTCTGAGCACTATGGGACTTAACATCTGAGGTCATCAGTCCCCTAGAACTTAGAACTACTTAAACCTAACTAACCTAAGGACATCACGCAACACCAGCAATATTTATTGTTGGTTGTCTCTCTAATGTTAATAGAATTGATTCAGATTGTGCGTGAACACGAAAACACACACACACACACACACACACACACACACACACACACAAACAGTCATTGATTCCAGTGAGGGTGACAACTACTGTGTGTTGAACAACACATGCACCAGTCAATTCCTCAATTGGCGTCGAGTGGATGAGATTTTTCAGTTACCTTGCATTGCAAGAACTGTAAGGAGGAGACTGAAAGTAAATGGACTTGTATCTAAAGAGCTGCGACAAAGCAAAGCTTGACCGACTATCAGATAATTGTCCACATAGGTTTTGTGGACGAGTATACTTTTAGTAACCAACCCACCCACTATCATTACGTAAGATTTCTCGAAGGCGTTGGGGGATTGATTTCATTAAGTCGTCGACAGTGTAGCGTGATGGTTTACTTCCCACCATACGTTTTCTATATTCGTCCAAAGGTCGCTTTCATTTGTAGGTCCACATGGCAATAGCCTTGTTACCTCTGCCCACATATTCTCTATCTGGTTGATGTTCGGTGATCGTGGAACAAACGGCAACAGCTTTATCCTCTCTTGGTCCTGAAACCAATCTCGCACTGCTCTGCTATGATGGATGGGGCTCTGCTCCTGTAAATAAACTGTTATCTCGTTCGTTCATATATTTATATTTAAATAACATATTAGTAATAAGCACATTGCATTATTATTTTCCACAGTGTTTACTAATTCAGGCCCTGTCATAAATAAGTGACCTAGATTCAACCGTCCGATTAAGAATGTGGTTTACCCAGTCTCTCAGATGTTGAGAGTCGTATTCGGATATCCACATTAAGACTGACTGGCTGAATCCGATTAGAACGATCTGGTATCGAAATGAAATTACAGAAATCGGATAATTTGAACGTCTGTATTGCAACAATGCTGCGCACATAAATTCCTATGATGGACTAACAGGTAGTAACTGCCTAAGAATAAGTGAGAAATATGTCTGCTAGCAGCAATGTAACGTAATTATAACCTATAGTTATGTGATGGAAATACTGAATCGAACAATGCATATCTATTTCAGTGGTGGGAAGATGCACCATATCGGATTTGCCGATCGCATAATGACAATAATAATCAAATACTAACACAATCCTGAACGGCTACTCAATCCGTTGAACCCTAAATCCACGCACGTCTGAGTGAAAATCACCGCTACTCTGGTCACCGTCTGTTAGCTCAATGAGCTCGGCTGAAAATATTTGCTTCCAAAGGCTTAAACACCCTCTGGTACTGTCCGGTCCTGGTATCTCCCAAGCCAAACCAACGCAACACAAGCAAACATGAACTGTGCAAGCAAAGTCAACTTTACCCCAGGTGGTACACAACCCGGCTGTCGACAGGCGGCAGTTGGATTTTCGGATTCTGGGGAGTCCAGGTTAGCACGTCAGGGAATATATAAGATCTCTGATAAATTTCCCTACAAGCAGAAAACATGCATCTGAAAACTAAACATCGACACATTGATCCAAGGACGAAAACTAAATAATCTCACAAAAGAAATCGACCAACAAAATATTCTCATCCTTGCTCTACACGAACCACGACTAATTGACAGTGAAACATTGCATTACGGAAACCATTGCATCTTCAAGAGCAAAATACAACAAAAGGTAGGAAAGGCGTACCAATCTTCGGCATTGCTTTCCTCGAACACAGATCTATCATCCACTCTGTCAAAGAAATCACACCCATCAACAATCGACTTATGACTATGCTCATTTAGAGGCCCAGTAAAAAATAAACACTCATCAATGCACAAGGCCCCACCAACATCGAAAATAAGAAAAACACCAAAATGTCGAAAAATTCTGGAACACACTCGAAAATACTATGAGCAAAATTCACTAAGATGACGTGAAAATACTAATGGGAGACTTCAACTCTCTATTTGGAACAGAAAAAACCTGTAGAAAAATCATTGGTACAAATTCAACATACCGACACGCTTAGACCAACGGCACACGTCTGACTGACATTTGCCAAGAATTCAACCACAAAAGGATGTCTTCCCACTGTAGGAAAAACCCAGTTCCCAGGTAACATGCTTGGCTACCAGGTGCAAGCTGCTATCGTTCGCCTTTCGAGACTCGCTGAAAGCCAGATTTTTAATTCTTTTGTAGCTGAGCTACAAGCTGGCAGATATAAACTCAATAAGGGAATCGTAAGACAGCGCTCGAGCAAAATTCGTTTTGCTACTTACAGTAACCCTTAGTGTCAGAGCGAAAGCCTTACAGTACTGCCAATTTCATAATGCCACTTTTGTTTTCTGCCGACATATTTTTTGTTGTTGTGAATACATAATTTTATCTATGAACTGCCACATCTTCATAACACTTGCGAATAATACAGGAAATGAAGTAAAAACAGATCTTTTCGAAGTCAAAAGTCGGTAATATCCTACCAATTCGTGTTGAAATAGGCTCAATCATCTTACAGACACTTAATGCTTTATTACAATAGTCTGCCCTCGTGATGTTTCTGTAGTAAGCTGAATTTAATTTGTATTTGTACAGTGAATATTTTAATTGCATTTACATTAGTTTACTAATCGCAAAGTAATCATTAATGAGAAATTAATCAGCAGCTGAATTTTCTTTCACGATATCTAAAACAAACTGACAATGCTACAGTTGTTTTTCAAATTCTACGCCCGTAGACACCTACTTATTTCAACGATGTCATTAAACCAGTGTAGTTTTAAGAGTATTTTCGTATATCAGTAGTCGAGACTTCTTTAATGTGGAAAATCATTCATGCCAGAACGATCTTTATTGAAACATGAATATCTTTTTATGGCGTATTTTTCCCAAAAGCACTCGCTCCACATACAGTTCAAATCTTTCTAGCTGCCTCCTCTACATTCACCCCTCTGTTATACGAAAAGTAAACGTTGTGTTGCAGATGTTACACCTTTTTCCACTTGCGACTCAATTTTACAATGCTTAACTGTAGTTCATGATTTTCAAGTATGCAAAATCCAATGCTTAACTGCAAGATGATAACTAGAGCTTCAAATTCGAAAATGCCAGTTGATACATACACTGACAGCGTGGCGCCACCTTCACATGGGCGGCGCCGGATTTCAGGCGGCGGGTTAAATGTTAAGCGAATTGTCTTCGACGTTCAGTCAGACTCTTAACTTTAAACCGAAATGGTTTTTAAAAAAAAAAAAAAAAAAAAAAAAAAAAAAAAAAAAAAAAAAAAAAAAAAAAAAGAGCAAGCAGTTGGACGCGAACATGCGACTCTAAGTTTAGAATACACGACGATTACAGCAAGACCAGGGGCTCACTCCATGCATATCACCTCGGAAGTAGACAACACTTCCTCCTAACACTTCTGCATCTTACAGTGTTGCCAGATTGTACGGATGGCCGGATAGAGTTGTCAGGGGCGGTCAGTTTTGTTGGCCACCTTAAGTGAACGACTCGGACTTAGTCTCTGTGGCGTCCAGCCGGCGGTCAGTTTTTATGTCTAAGACTGTACATACGTTGGAATTAAGTAATAAAGAAAATTCGACTTTTTCGACCAGCACCCTATCGTTCCCCCTTAATGCTTATTTTCTTCCTTGCAGCAGTTCAGGTGCCGAAATGTGGACGCGTTGACGCAAAACGGTGAGGGTCCATAGAGTGGTGCAGCTACGGCCATGCAGAAAACATCAGGTCGCAACTGTTTCGTTTCTCTTCTTCTGGTCTTCCCCAACGATCCAGATTCTCTTCCATACAATGATGTCTTCCAAACTCAGATTCTCAGAAACTTCTTGCTCCGATAAATATCGATTTTTCGTACTGTTATACTTTCTTTACCCAGAAATACCCACTTTGCCTGCGCTCTTCTTCTTTTTACGTCCGCTTTGTTAAGCCGGTCATGCTATTTTGCTTTAAAGGTAGCAGAATTCGCTCACTAATCTACTTCTTTGTCCCAAATTTCGATATTAAGTTTATCACTAATCTGTCGCCACTTCCTCTTTCATATTTTCTTCTCATTACGCTGTTAAATTCATTCCACATGTCTCGTAGTTTTATGTGGCTTCCACTGAGGATCGTGTTACCATCGAATCTTGCAGCTCATATTCCTTCACCGTGAATTTTCATGCCACTGCTGATCCTGTCTGTCCACTACGTTTATTCTTGTATTCCCCAGTATGCACCATTTTGCCTGCGCTGAAGCTGTTCGCATGAGAGAAGACAATTTTGTTACATTAAAATGCACTTGCCTGAGAGTATTTTTTCAAACACTTTCGTACAGCCTCAGCGATGGCAGTGACATATGAAATTTCGTACATTTAATTTATTACAAAGGAATGTAGAACGATCGTTTCATATACTGGCGTATATTATTACGATTATTTTACGTAACGAACTGTGGACACAAACGGCAGATGCAATGGAATCAAGAGAAATGAATTTTATACGCTATTACCCTGGATCGCACGATTTAAGCATTTGCATAATCCATAAATTAAACTCCGGGAAACAAATACAAATCTTCTCTGTTTCATCGTGAAAGTTATTTTCCCAGAATCAAAAAAATTTAAATAATTTTTTTTTCTGTAAACAAACTGCCATTATCCTTCCTGCAAATATAGTTGCCGAATGAACATCTTTGTAAGCAATGGTACACTCATCGAGAGGGAGGGAAGGAAAACTGCGATCCCTATCCTCTCTACTTCCGAAAAAAAAAGCCTTACAAACTGTAGTCGTATTCTGCCCTATCAAACAGATGTATCAATTCAGTACACTTCAAAGAAGCCAAAGCATGATAAGCATGTGAAGTGTATACTTATTAGTACAGTGTGCGCAAAATACACTGAAGAGCTAAAGAAACTGGTACACCTGCGTAATATCGCGTAGGGCCCCCGTGAGCACACAGAAGTGCCGCAACACGACACGGCGTAAACTCTACTAATGTATGAATTAGTACCGGAGGGAACTGACACCATAAATCCCGCAGGGCTGCCCGTAAAGCCGTACAAGGGGCTGGAGATCTTATCTTAACAGCATGTTGCAAAGTATCCCAGATATGCTCAATAATGTCCATGTCTGCGGAGTTTGGTGGCCAGCGGAAGTGTTTACACTTAGAAGAGTGTTCCTGGAGCAGCCACTCTGAAGCGATTCTGGACGTGTGGGGTGTCGCATTGTCCTGCTGGAATTGCCCAAGTTCGTCGGAATGCACAATGGACCTGAATGGATGCAGGTGATCAGACAGGATGCTTACGTATGTGTCACCTGTCAGAGTCGTACCTAGACGTATCAGGGGTGCCATGTCACTCTAACAGCACACGCCCAACACCATTACAGAGCATCCACCAGCTGGAACAGTCACCTGGTGACATGTAGGGTCCATGGATTTATGAGTTTGTTTCCACACCGTTACACGTCCATCCGCTCAATACAATTTGAAATGAGACTCGTCCGACCAGTAAACATGTTTCCAGTCATCAAAAGCCCAATATCGGTGTTAACGGTCCCATGCGAGGCGCAAAAATTTCTGTCGTGCAGTCATCAAGGGTACACTAGTGGGCATTTGGCTCCGAAAGCCCAAATTGATGATGTTTCGTTGAATGGTTCGCATTCTGACGCTTATTGATGGCCTAGTATTGAATCCTGCAGCAATTTGCGGAAGGGTTGCACTTCTGTCACACTGAACGATTCTCTTCAGTTGTCGTTGGTTCTGTTCTTGCAGGATATTTTTCCAGCCGAAGCGATGTCGGAGATTTGATGTTTTACCTGATTCCTGATATTCGCGGTACACTCGCGAAATGGTTGTACGGGAAAATCCCCACTTCATCGCTACTTCGATGCCGTGTCCCTTGCTGGTGCGCCGATAAAACACCATGTTCAAACTCACTTGAATCTTGATCACCTGCCATTTACAGCAGCAGTAACCGATCAAACAACTGCGCCAGACGCTTGTTCTCTTATACAGGGTGTTACCAAAAGGTACAGCCAAACTTTCAGGAAACATTCCTCACACACAAAGAAAGAAAATATGTTATGTGGACATGTGTCCGTAAACACTTACTTTCCATGTTACAGCTCATTTTATTACTTCTCATCAAATCACATTAATTATGGAATGGAAACGCACAGCAACAGAACGTACCAGCGTGACTTCAAACACTTCGTTACAGGAAATGTTCAAAACGTCCTCCGTTAGCGAGGATACATTCATCGACCCTCCGTCGCATGGAATACCTGATGCGCTGATGCAGCCCTGGAGAATCGCGTATTGTATCACAGCCGTCCACAATACGAGAACGAAGAATCTCTACATTTGGTACCGGGGTTGCGTAGACAAGAGCTTTCAAATGCCCCCATAAATGAAAGTCAAGAGGGTTGAGGTCAGGAGAGCGTGGAGGCCATGGAATTGGTCCGCCTCTACCAATCCATCGGTCACCGAATCTGTTGTTGAGAAGCGTACGAACACTTCGACTGAAATGTGCAGGAGCTCCATCGTGCATGAACCACATGTTGTGATGTACTTCTAAAGGTACATGTTCTAGCAGCACAGGTAGAGTATCCAGTATGAAATCATGATAACGCGCTCCAATGAGCGTAGGTGGAAGAACATGGGGCCCAATCGAGGCATCACCAAGAATGCCTGCCCAAACGTTCACAGAAAATCTGTGTTGATGACGTGATTGCACAACTGCGTGCGGATTCTCGTCAGCCCACACATGTTGATTCTGAAAATTTACAATTAGATCACGTTGGAATGAAGCCTCATCAGTAAAGAGAACATTTTCACTGAAATGAGGATTGACACATTGTTGGATGAACCATTCGCAGAAGTGTAACCGTGGAGGCCAATCAACTGCTGGTTCTCCCGTAGCACTCTCCATACAGTGACGTGGTCAATGTTACCTTGTACAGCAGCAACTTCTCTGACGCTGAGATTAGGGTTATCGTCAACAGCACGAAGAATTGCCTCGTCCATTGCAGGTGTCCTCGTCGTTCTAGGTCTTCCCCAGTCCGAGTCGTAGGCTGTAATGTTCCGTGCTCCCTAAGACGCCGATCAATTGCTTCGAACGTCTTCTTGTCGGGACACCTTCGTTCTGGAAATCTGTCTCGATGCAAACGTACCGTGGCACGGCTATTGCACCATGCTAATCCATACATCAAATGTGCATCTGCCAACTCCGCATTTGTAAACACTGCACTGACTGCAAAACCACGTTCGTGATGAACACTAACCTGTTGATGCTACGTACTGATGTGCTTAATGCTAGTACTGTAGAGCAATGAGTCGCATGTCAACACAAGCACCGAAGTCAACATTACCTTCCTTCAATTGGGCCAACTGGCGGTGAATCGAGGAAGTACAGTACATACTGACGAAACTAAAATGAGCTCTGACATGGAAATTAAGCTTTTCCGGACACATGTCCACATAACATCTTTTCTTTATTTGTGTGAGAGGAATGTTTCCTGAAAGTATGGCCGTACCTTTTTGTGACACCCTGTATAGGCGTTGCCGACCGCAGCACCGTGTTTTGCATGTTTACATATCTCTGTATTTGACTACGCATGCTTATACCAATTTCTTTGGCACTTCACTGTATAAGTGGTTTAGGAAACGTTAAGAATGACTGTGCGGATAAACCTCTTACATTATTTGATTTTCAAACAGCTGAGCAAAACTGAACGTACTCAGACATTTTGCTCTTTACCTATTATGATCAACATTAAACTGACACACAATATTTTTAGCGCAACGCAATCTGACTTTCAATAATCCCTACATAAGAATGGCCCTGACTAACAATAACATATACCTTTCATGAATCACATACCTCACAAAAATCTTCATTACTCGAACTACTGCAATACAGCGAGCGCCACTACTGCCAGCTAAATAAAAGATTCTAACTACTGAAGGCACTAACTACTGATAGGCATACTTAGCAAATGAAACATTTTGATGGAGAACAAACAAAGTATTTACTTTAACAGTGTTCAAAAGTCGTTATATATATATATATATATATATATATATATATATATATATATATATATATATATATATATATTCCTGGAAATGGAAAAAAGAACACATTGACACCGGTGTGTCAGACCCACCATACTTGCTCCGGACACTGCGAGAGGGCTGTACAAGCAATGATCACACGCACGGCACAGCGGACACACCAGGAACCGCGGTGTTGGCCGTCGAATGGCGCTAGCTGCGCAGCATTTGTGCACCGCCGCCGTCAGTGTCAGCCAGTTTGCCGTGGCATACGGAGCTCCATCGCAGTCTTTAACACTGGTAGCATGCCGCGACAGCGTGGACGTGAACCGTATGTGCAGTTGACGGACTTTGAGCGAGGGCGTATAGTGGGCATGCGGGAGGCCGGGTGGACGTACCGCCGAATTGCTCAACACATGGGGCGTGAGGTCTCCACAGTACATCGGTGTTGTCGCCAGTGGTCGGCGGAAGGTGCACGTGCCCGTCGACCTGGGACCGGACCGCAGCGACGCACGGATGCACGCCAAGACCGTAGGATCCTACGCAGTGCCGTAGGGGACCGCACCGCCACTTCCCAGCAAATTAGGGACACTGTTGCTCCTGGGGTATCGGCGAGGACCATTCGCAACCGTCTCCATCAAGCTGGGCTACGGTCCCGCACACCGTTAGGCCGTCTTCCGCTCACGCCCCAACATCGTGCAGCCCGCCTCCAGTGGTGTCGCGACAGGCGTGAATGGAGGGACGAATGGAGACGTGTCGTCTTCAGCCATGAGAGTCGCTTCTGCCTTGGTGCCAATGATGGTCGTATGCGTGTTTGGCGCCGTGCAGGTGAGCGCCACAATCAGGACTGCATACGACCGAGGCACACAGGGCCAACACCCGGCATCATGGTGTGGGGAGCGATCTCCTACACTGACCGTACACCACTGGTGATCGTCGAGGGGACACTGAATAGTGCACGGTACATCCAAACCGTCATCGAACCCATCGTTCTACCATTCCTAGACCGGCAAGGGAACTTGCTGTTCCAACAGGACAATGCACGTCCGCATGTATCCCGTGCCACCCAACGTGCTCTAGAAGGTGTAAGTCAACTACCCTGGCCAGCAAGATCTCCGGATCTGTCCCCCATTGAGCATGTTTGGGACTGGATGAAGCGTCGTCTCACGCGGTCTGCACGTCCAGCACGAACGCTGGTCCAACTGAGGCGCCAGGTGGAAATGACATGGCAAGCCGTTCCACAGGACTACATCCAGCATCTCTACGATCGTCTCCATGGGAGAATAGCAGCCTGCATTGCTGCGAAAGGTGGATATACACTGTACTAGTGCCGACATTGTGCATGCTCTGTTGCCTGTGTCTATGTGCCTGTGGTTCTGTCAGTGTGATCATGTGATGTATCTGACCCCAGGAATGTGTCAATAAAGTTTCCCCTTCCTGGGACAATGAATTCACGGTGTTCTTATTTCAATTTCCAGGAGTGTATATATATATCATGAACTGATATATATATATATATATATATATATATATATATATATATATATATATATATATATCAGTTCATGATATCCAGCATTACAAATTTACTCTTTCTGGCGGACACACGTCCAGATCGTCCGCTCTTAAAATTCTGCCATCTCTCTCCCCACATACACCACTGCTGGCGGCTCACCTCCAACTGCGCAACGCTACGCGGTGTTCACATCCAACTGCCCAACACTACAGTAGCAAATTCCAACAACGCAAACCAGCCACAGACTGCACACAGCACAGTCAGTGATTTTCATACAGAGCGCTACGTGGCGTTGCCAACATAAAAACCTAAACAGCCTACTTACAACGTGTCACCTACTGTACTTGTGACAGGCAGCTAAATTTACAGCTTTTTCCCTTGTTCGGTTCATCCAAGTGTTACAGCGTGTTTCCTTTTTGGGGTTCATGAAATATTTTATAAGACAGTTTATATTTTGCTCACCCTGTAGGAAGTGTACCCAGAGCCATTTGTCGTGAAATCTCAAAATGTATTTATTGATTTATTGTTTTATTACTTATTTAGCCTGACCAGATTAGAGCCTTAAGGGCCTCTCATAAATCTAACCAGGAACAACACATACAAAACCATCACAATAACAATTTACATTATCATAAAAATAATATTTATTATTATTATCATCATTATTATTGTTGTTGTTGTTATGTGACTATGCACATAATTATAAGGGGTGCTGGACTATAGAGCAGTGTGGCAACTGTCATTGTAGAAAGGCTGGACAGGAGGAGAAATAATTAGCAAGTAAGTTAACACAGAAGACTTACTTTTCTTTGCGAAAGCGAACGAAGACTCATTACAAATACTGCAGCAAGAAATAAAGTCCGTCTCTAAAAGTCAACAAGAAAGGTGCTCCCTGAAAGAAAAAAAGTTGACGTTGGAGCCCCAAAAATGCAGCATTGCCATTGCATGAAGCAGCGAAGAAGCTGAAAGTGCGACCGAGCACTGGCTTCCACTGGCTGTCCAATACCGTGGCGGCAGTGGTGCTCGTGGTACAGAGCCGTTGTAGTTGTGGCTCAGCTGGCACGCACCACTGGGTCCAGCAGATTCTAGGTAACTGCTATCAGTGTCAGATGAAAACCTGCAATTCTACTGCCAACTGTGGGAAGCCCATGGGGCGGTACTGATACGTGATTCAGCAGCAGCAACAACAAAAATGGCTCTGAGCACTATGGGACTTAACTTCTAACGTCATCAGTGCCCTAGAACTTAGAACTACTTAAACCTGACTAACCTAAGGACATCACACACATCCATGTCCGAGGCAGGATTCGAACCTGCGACCGTAGCGGTCGCCCGGTTCCAGACTGTAGCGCCTAGAACCGCGCGGCCACCCCGGCCGGCCTGCAACAACACCAACAACTACTACAACAACAACAATAATAATGCTGATAATGATAATAATAGACAGAAAAACTAGGGCACTGATAGAACAGACGCTAACAGACACCACATCGAATATAAAATTTGTGGGAGAAATCTCAGAGCCATTTGAGATACATACAGGGATCAGACAAGGGGATGGTCTCTCTCCAAACGCCGGCTCGTGTGGCCGTGCGGTTCTAGGCGCTTCAGTCTGGAGGGAGGGAGGAGATTAGTGTTTAACGTCCCGTCGACAACGAGGTCATTAGAGACGGAGCGCAAGCTCGGGTGAGTGAAGGATGGGGAAGGAAATCGGCCGTGCCCTTTCAAAGAAACCATCCCGGCATTTGCCTGAAGCGATTTAGGGAAATCACGGAAAACCTAAATCAGGATGGCCGGAGACGGGATTGAACCGTCGTCCTCCCGAATGCGAGTCCAGTGTGCTAGCCACTGCGCCACCTCGCTCGGTGCTTCAGTCTGGAACCACGTGACCGCTACGGTCGCAGGTTCAAATCCTGCCTCGGGCATGGATGTGTGTGATGTCCTTAGGTTAGTTAGGTTTAAGTAGTTCTAAGTTCTAGGGGACTGATGACCACATATGTTAAGTCCCATAGTGCTCAGAGCCATTTGAACCATTTTTTTCCCCTCTCTCCGCTCCTAGTCAACATAGTCCTGGCCAAATTATCAAGCAGTGGGAAGAAAAAGTAAAAGGAATTGAGTTAGGAAGAACACATGCAAACGAGGCAATCATATAATGCCTAGTACTTGCAGATGACTTGCCAATACTCAGCAACATCAGAGAAGAAGCTCAAGAAGCTCTGGAATATTTACGCCGGCCTCGGTGGTCTCGCGGTTCTAGGCCCGCAGTCCGGAACCGCGCGACTGCTACGGTCGCAGGTTCGAATCCTGCCTCGGGCATGGATGTGTGTGATGTCCTTAGGTTACTTAGCTTTAAGTAGTTCTAAGTTATAGGGGACTGATGACCACAGCTGTTATGTCCCATAGTGCTCAGAGCCATTTGAACCATTATTTGAATATTGACATGAAGTCTCTGCTAAAACGAGAAACACAACATATGGAAAGAAAGAACAATAGTATACAAGTCATGCATACAAAATACGGATTGGTTAATAGTGTGGAAAAATTCAAGTATCTTCGAGAATACATACAAATAGGAGGATCAAACAAGGCACCCAATACAAATGGCTCTGAGCACTATGGGACTTAACATCTTTGGTCATCAGTCCCCTAGAACTTAGAAATACTTAAACCTAACTAAGCTAAGGTCATCACATAACACCCAGTCATCACGAGGCAGAGAAAATCTCCGACCCCGCCGGGAATCGAACCCGGGAACCCGGGCGTAGGAAGCGAGAACGCTACCGCACGACCACGAGCTGCGGACTCACCCAATACAGAACGAACAGAAAACTCCAGAAAGCGTAAAAACTTACATGGGCGCGTTACAATGAAAGAAGCATCTCAAGACAGGCGGAACTCAGGCACTACCTTCCAGGAGCCCTCTATGCACCACAAACGACCACAATCGGGGCATCAGGCATCACAGAGACAGAAAAGATAGAACGTAAAGTCCTTTGTCCTTCGAAAAAGTTTTGGAGCAGTACATAGAGATGGTGTATGCATGAATAGACCAACCTAAGAACTGTACCAACATACAGACAGACTCACAGACATAATCACGAAACGCCGGTTAGCATTCTTTGGACACATACACAGAATGAACAACACCAGACTCACAAAGAGGATTTTTGATGTAGTTCGTAACTCAAACAAAAAAACATGGCTTCATGTAATAAAAGGTTACCTAAAACAAGCAGGAGTCAATAAAGAAATGATGAACGAGACAAATTCAGAAACAAAATTATGAACACGAAATTTGAAGTTACAGAAAGGAAGAGACCGGGGAAAATATGGACAGAACAAAGGAAACACGGGTAGAGTCACATAATGAGGACGTTTTGGGAAGAGAAAAAGAAGAAGAAAACATAAAAAGGGGAAAATTGAGTCATCATGTAATATTGAAGTTCAATCACTGTCTTAAGGGCAAAAATCTATAATAATAATAATGATAGTAAAACTAACACTGACGATAAAATTATGCAGGAATTAGCAATGTTACTGACTACTTATTACAGAACAAACTCAATAAGAATTTGCATTATTGATTAAAAGTAATAATTTTCAATAATAGAAACACTAATAATTATAAAAATAATAACAATAAAATAATGGAGCATTAAGAAGATATTGATTAGTTTAGACTTTTGAAGCCTGTTTCGTTTTAGCAAATGTGGAAAGTATCCTGAAACAGGAGAAAACTGATGTGAGCTTGAAAATGGCTAATAGAAAGTGAAAGGTATCTTTACAGTTAAGAGGTATCTTTGCAATTAATCTGTATATCTGAGGGTAAAGTGTGCCCTAAATTAGTTCAAATGGCTCTAAGCACTATGGGACTTAACATCTGAGGTCATCAGTCCGCTAGATTTACACTACTGGCCATTAAAATTGCTACAGACGCGAAATTTAACCGCCTGCAAGAAGATGCTGTGATATGCAAATGATCAGCTTTTCAGAGCATTCACACAAGGTTGGCGCCGGTGGCGACACCTACAACGTGGTGACATGACGAAAGTTTCCAACCGATTTCTCATACACAAACAGCAGTTGACCGGCGTTGCCTGGTGAAACGTTGTTGTGATGCCTCGTGTAAGGAGGAGAAATGCGTACCATCACGTTTCCAACGTTGATAAAGGTCGGATGGTAGCCTATCGCGATTGCGGTTTATCGTATCGCGACATTGCTGCTCGCGTTCGTCGAGATCCAATGACTGTTAGCAGAATATGGAATCGATGGGTTCAGGAGGGTAAAACGGAACGCCGTGCTGGATCCCAACGGCCTCGTATCACTAGCAGTCGAGATGACAGGCATCTTATCCGCATGGCCTTAACGGATCGTGCAGCCACGTCTCGATCCTGAGTCAACAGATGGGGACGTTTGCAAGACAACAACTATCTGCACGAACAATTCGACGACGTTTGCAGCAGCATGGACTATCAGCTCGGAGACAGTGGCTGCTGTTACCCTTGACGCTGCATCACAGACAGGAGCGCCTGCGATGGTGTACTCAACGACGAACCTGGGTGCACGAATGGCAAAACGTCGTTTTTTCGGATGAATCCAGGTTCTGTTTACAACATCATGATGGTCGCATCCGTGTTTGGCGACATTGCGGTGAACGCACATTGGAAGCGTGTATTCGTCATAACCATACTGGCGTATCAGCCGGGATGATGGTATGGGGTGCCATTGGTTACAGGTCTTGTTCACCTCTTGTTCGCATTGACGGCACTTTGAACAGTGAACATTACATTTCAGATGTGTTACGACCCGTGGCTCTACCCTTCATCCGGCTGCAGTGGCCGTGCGATTCTAGGCGCTACAAATTGGAATCGGGCGACCGCTACGGTCGAAGGGTCGAATCCTGCCTCGGTCATGGATGTGTGTGATGTCCTTAGGTTAGTCAGGTTTAAGTAGTTCTAAGTTCTAGGCGACTGATGATGTCAGAAGTTAAGTCACATAGTGCTCAGAACCAATTGAACCATTTTTTCTACCCTCCATTCGTCCGCAGCTCGTGGTCGTGCGGTAGCGTTCTCGCTTCCCACGCCCGGGTTCCCGGGTTCGGTTCCCGGCGGGGTCAGGGATATTCTCTGCCTCGTGATGACTGGGTGTTGTTCGATGTCCTTAGGTTGGTTAGGTTTAAGTAGTTCTAAGTTCTAGGGGACTGATGACCATAGATGTTAAGTCCCATAGTGCTCCGAGCCATTTTTGAACTACCCTTCATTCGATCCCTGCGAAACCTTACATTTCAGTAGGATAATGCACGACCGCATGTTGCAGGTTCTGTACGTATACAGAAAATGTCGACTGCTGCCCTGTCCAGCACATTCTGCAGATCTCTCACAAATTGAAAGTGTCTGGTCAATGGTGACCGAGCAACTGGCTCGTCACAATACGCCAGTCACTACTCTTGATGAACTGTGGTATCGTGTCGAAGCTGCATGGGCAGCTGTAACTACACACGCCATCCAAGCCCTGTCTCAATGCCCAGACGTATCAAGGCCGTTATTACGGCCAGAGGTGGTTGTTCTGGGTACTGATTTCTCAGGATCTATGCACCCAAATTGCGTGAAAATGTAATGACATGTCAGTTCTAGTATAATATACTTGTGTAATGAATACCAGTTTATCATCTACATTTCTTCTTGGTGTAGCAATTTTAATGGCCAGTAGTGTAGAACTACTTAAACCCAACTAACCTAAGGACATCATACACATCCATGCCCAAGACAGGATTCGAACCTGCCTCGGCAGCAGCAGCAGCGCAGTTCCAGACTGAAGCGCCTAGAACCGCTCGGTCACAGAGGCCGGCATGGGTGCCCTCAATACAATTGTTGCGCAAACGGAGTGCTAATGTATTGTTTACATGTGCCGTTCATCGGAGGTGGATGAAGCATTGATTCGAATTTTAGAGTGAGAGCGTGAACAAAAATTCCGGCAAAAGAACATTTATTACATCGGTAAATTTAATTGTACACTGAATGTGTGTAGTGAGTAACACGATGGATGCTGTTGCCTGCACTGTATTAAGTCGTATATAATTAACCCTAGAACTGTACTTCAGAGTCCCCTCTATGGTCTATGATCTATGGAAGAGGATTGACCGAAGGATGGTTTAATCTCGAACACTTACATTCACACGCACTTGAGAGACTAACAGGAAGGAAAAGAACTAAAACCTTTCACCACAGCAAATTGGTTAGCAAGAGGGGCTGTTTCCGTGATTTTAACATGCGGGACAAATGAAGAAAATTTTCTATTTGAAGTGAATTGCTATAAAAATGAAGAATAATTATGAATAATAATTAATTCAGATATTCTACAGCGGTAGATCACTATGGCCTTGGCACTGTAAACTTTGTCATTAGAGCACGACTACGTGATCGTCACAAACAAAAGTGTGCGCAAAGAAAGTTATGAAGTGAGACGGATTCCACAAAATTCAGTCATACAATCACGGAAATCATACGCTATATATATGCTCTCGAGAAAGGGATACTAAACAAAATGAACTGAATCACAATAAACTCAACACGGCTCCACGTGTTTGATTAACAGCTCAACTGAACAATATCCTACACAATCCCTAAATTTTAACGCATTTAACACTCGCGAATTAGCAAGTAAAATTTGACACACACGATAATAAACTATTAACGATGGAAGGAATCATTTACTTTGACTAGCTTTGAAAAACTTACATAAAACACAGCATTAACTTCTCATCGAAAAGGCACACTTGAAGCCAGTAAGACTCATCCGCCTCGGTTCCCATGGAACACTTCACGAGCATTCGCTCTCCAACCAAAACCGCTCCCTGTACTTATGGAAGTGGCCAGAGGAATCCCTATTGTGGTGCCAACCTATACAAAATGTGCGTCCAAGGCAAACAGAAGCCTCTTTGCTACCTGGTTCGTGTTTCCTACAGTTGGATGTTCTGACACAGCGGCTACACTCCCAGGGATCTACACACTGAAACCCTTGCACACTCTCAGTCGTACATTGAACTGATTGGACAAGAAGAGGAAAGAAAACGAACATTGAAATATTGCACTTAAATGTATCAAACATGCGTGTGGGGCTCCGACAAGTACCAATAACCTAATGAAATGTTAAAACGAAATATGGATAGTATGCTGTGGCCACCACAAACACACTCAGCTTCTCAGTCTTTTCCCTTTTCTTCTTTACATCTAGGCTAATAGACCACATGCACCAACAACTGAGGTGCCAGAGGCAATCAAATGAAGCTGTGTGGTATGGCAAAATCATGAAAAGGCTCATGCAGAGACTCTTCAAAAGGAAAAGAATTTTAATAGAGAACTCTGTAGATATCACTGTCTTTTGAAGTTTGCAAGGATTTTAATTTCCCTAATGTCTTGAAGAAGATTGTAGTGAAATCGGGTTCCTGAAACAGAAAATATTTTATATAAAATGGCAGTGTTGTGTGATGGCAGACAGGATTTTACTTTGATGATAACTTCTGCTGTGTTGTTCAGATAGTCACTTCGTCAATAACCGTGGAATTAACAAGAGCTGCTTCCTCTGCTCTTCCTTTCCCATAGATGACATTACACGTATGCTCGTAATTGCACTACTGCTGGAAGGTGCTGTTTGTGAAAAATTGCTGAAAACTTTAACAACCGTCTGTAGGAATAACCGTTCGGAGTGACCTGACATGGAATGACAACATGAAAGTAATTGCGAGAAAAGCTAATGACAGGCTGAGCTCAACTGGAAGAATCTTCAATAAATGCAATTCGCCAACAAAAGAAGTGGCTTACAAAACACTTGTTCGACAGATTCTTGAACACTCTCCATCAGTCCGAGACCCTATGTAAGTGGGATTAATAGAAAATCTCCAGAAGATCCCACGAAAAGTGGCACATTTCGGCACGGGTTCGTTTAGCCATGGCGAGAGTGTCGAAGATGCTCAGCGAAGTGGCAGACGCAGCAAGAGAGGCGATGGGCATCACAGGGGGTGGGGGTGGGGGGGTGTACATTTGAAATCCCGAGAGTGTACGCTCGAAGAGAAGCCAGAGATGACCACTTATGTCTCGTGAAATGACTAAGACCAGGAATTAAAGCTAATGAGGAAAATTATTGAGCGTCTTTTCCCGATCGTCTTTTCCCAGTGAAAGACAAAACTATAGTCGAACTTACGTACTCTCAGGCACACTATAATATTGCTTGTGGAATATAAATGTAGACGTATAAATCCAGCTTTCTACATACAATTTGATACACAGAAATGAAAAGAGTCTGCCTTAGAAATTATTTACTACTAGCTGAGTACTTGGCGTTGCCCGGGTACGTATTTATTCTTATCTTCTATTAGTCCATTTCCTCCCTCCCCTCTGTCCTTCTGTTACACTCCTCTGTCTCTTCACCGCCTCCTCCCCCTATTTCTGTCCAGTTCTTCCTCTTTCCTTTTTCCGTCCATGTCATCAAAAATGGTTCAAATGGCTCTGAGCACTATGGGAGTTGACAGAACTTAGAACTACGTAAACCTAACTAACCCAAAGACATCACACACATCCATGCCCGAGGCAGGATTCGAACCTGCGACCGTCGTCCAGGTCATCCCATACTCTCTGTCCCCCTCACTCAGTCTTTCTCCTCCACTTCTCACTGTGCAGCCGGCCGGTGTGGCCGTGCGGTTCTAGGCGCGTCAGTCTGGAACCGTGAGACCGCTACGGTCGCAGGTTCGAATCCTGCCTCGGGCATGGATGTGTGTGATGACCTTAGGTTAGTTAGGTTTAAGTAGTTCTAAGTTCTAGGGGACTGATGACCTCAGCTGTTAAGTCCCATAGTGCTCAGAGCCATTTTCTCTCTGTGCATCTTCTTCTCTTCCCATTCTCAGTGCCATTTCTCCCTTGCACTCTCTTTGCCCATTTCCTTCTAACCTCTACATGTGTTCACCTCGTCCTTCCCCCTCACTGTTTGTAGATCTCTTTCTGCCCCTTCCCTGTCCAAATTATCACTCCTATTTCAATAAAATGTTACCCTCATAATATTTATTTTCAGATAGTAAGTAATATATCTATCATGTCTGGTTGAAATCGATCCATGGTGTAATATCTCTTTATATTCGATGAATTATTATTATACAACGCTACCCTTGAATGACGTTTAGTAACTTTCTATCTTCATACTCGCAGAATCCATGCGCAAAGTAGTTTCATACAATAGCTATGCCACGAGCGCATAATTATTCTTTGTAGTACTCTCTCTGGTGGTTGTTAGAGAAAAGCTTCCGAGATTGTCTTCGTGCCGATTAGCCTGAGCTTTGTTTGAAGAATTGTAATCTGAATATTGAGATTTATGACGAAAGTGAACTGATGCGAAGTTTTACAATTAAAAAGGAAATATATATATATATGTATATTGCTCCTTCATACAAAAGGTGTGTATTTGACATTAGAGAATTAATGATATTCATCGATATATTGCGTAGTTGTTAATCAGAAGGGAACTTCCGAAAGACTGGATGCGAACCTGCATTTAATAATGCAAGAGCTCCATTACTTCTTCGGAAGTTTAAACTTCATCAAAGCCAAATATCCGCTTGATCTGAGGTTTCCCGACTGATTATACAACGCTCCCAAAATTACGAGGCATTTTGTCTGTACAGAGTAGCAGACTGCCGCAAAGCACCAGCCTACAGAAAAGAAGAATCATCGCCTGATTTCATTCTGACAAGTAAAATTTCTGAATCATTTTGAGTGACTGAGCTATGACTGTGTTTCCTATTATGAATGATTGATTGCTCGAACGAATTGAGAACTACATAATTAACAAACTGCCTATTGGCTTCTGTCTTGGGTTCTTCGGCCGACGTTCATCTAATGATTTTTCTGACGTTTCGCCAGCACGAGTGTCTGTCATTGTCAAAGCTTCACCCTCCATTGCCGGTGGTGAACTGGAGCCGAGCTCGCGGTCGCAGACTATATGTACCTGGCGCGCCAACGTCCGAGGGCTTCTCCGCGGTCATTTCCGGTGCGGTTCTCCTCTTGCTACTAGCGACGGTCGTTCGCTGCAGTACGGGAAGCCAGGATCCGTTTACCTTAGGGCTTTCCTCTTTCTTGTTCAAACTGTTAGCGTGTTTTTGTATTTCTACAGCTTCTCTGAGCAAGCGCGTGTGATAGTGGTTCTCTACAGCTAGAACTTCCGTGTCGGCGAATTTTATTATGTGGTCGGTCTCATTCAGTGTGTGCTCCGCAACGGCCGATTTCTCCACCTGCTCCAACCTGCAATGTCGCTTATGCTCTTTGATCCTGGTGTTAGTGGATCGTCCAGTCATTCCGACATAAATTTTTCCGCATGTCCATGGTATGCGGTATATTCCCGACATTGCAAGTGGGTCTCTTTTCTCCTTCGCCGATCTAAGACACTCTTTGATCTTCCTTGTCGATTTGAAAATCGTCTTTGCGCCATGTTTGCGCAATATACGGCCGATTCTGTCCGTCACTCTGGGAATGTATGGCAGAAAGGCCGTACCCGACATTTCTTTTCTGGTTCCTTACTTCGCCGAGTGTTTGGCTCTGTTACACTTCTAATATAATATTAGCGAGGCATACGTCTTGATGGACGACAATTCGCGTCCCCATCGTGCACATCTTGTGAATGATTTCCTTCAGGATAACGACATCGCTAGTGTGGGCCGGCCGGGGTGGCCGAGCGGTTCTAGGCGCTACAGTCGGGAACCGCGCGACCGCTACGGTCGCAGGTTCGAATCCTGCCTCGGGCATGGATGTGTGTGATGTCCTTAGGTTAAGTTAGGTTTGGTTCAAAATGGTTCAAATGGCTCTGAGCACTATGGGACTTAACTTCTGAGGTCATCAGTCCCCTAGAACTTAGAACTACTTAAACCTAACTAACCTAAGGACATCACACACATCCATGCCCGAGGCAGGATTCGAACCTGCGACCGTAGCGGTCGCGCGGCTCCAGACTGCAGCGCCTAGAACCGCTCGGCCAACCCGGCCGGCCTAAGTTAGGTTTAAGTAGTTCTAAGTTCTAAGGGACTGATGACCTTAGAAGTTAAGTCCCATAGTGCTCAGAACCATTTGAACCATTTTTAGACTAGTGTGGCCAGCATATTCTCCAGACATGAACGCTATTGAACATGCCTGGGATGGATTGAAAAGCGCTGTTTATGGACGAAGTGACCCACCAACCACTCAGAGATCTACGCCGAATCGCCGTTGAGTAGTGAGACAATCTGGACCAACAGTGCCTTGATGAACTTGTGGACAGTACGGCACGACAAATACAGACATGCATCAATGCAAGAGGACGTGCTACCGGGTGTTAGAGGTTCCGGTGTGTACAGCAATCTGGACCACCATCTCTGAAAGTCTCGCTGTATGGTGGTACAACATGCAATGTGTGTTTTTCACGAGCAATAAAAAGGGCGGAAATTGTCTGTACAGGTTCCGGAACTCTCGGAATTTTTTTTTAATGTATGTATTTCTACACATATTTCACTGGTATCTCCAACTAATTTCGCCCTGCAGTTTTGTTTTCACGCAGCTGAATGCATACGACGTCATATCTCCTTAACTATTCGTCGTACAATGATGCAATTTGAACGGCATATATAGCTACTATCTGCGAAATGTGTGTCCATCTTTGTGGAAGATGGTTTGGACGTCGGCTGGTCAATTTGAAGTGAATAGCAGTACATTTAAGCCGCAAATTTAGAACTATTTATTAAGCTACCGGTCTTCATGTTACATTACATCGCCGTAAAGTCCCTGTGTAAACAACAATATAATCAATTGTAACAATCAACAACAATGAAGAGGAAAATTATCTGATAAATGGACAATAGTTTGGGGCAATTAAATATTGCCAATGGATCAAATAATTGTCTTTTTTTCCGACACGGTTTTCGGATTTATTGTTTTCATCTTTAACTCACATGACTACTTTGCCTTCTTCATCTTAGTTTACTCTTTTATTGTGCTTGTATACTTCATTTTCCTTCTTCAGTCCCATTATACAGGGTGGTCGGAAATTCCCGTTAAAAACTTCTAGGACATGTAGAGGGTAGTGAGTACAAACATTTTGAATAGCAACCCATGTCCGGAATCGTATCGTTTCCGTTCTACGACAGTTTCAATTCAGATATGTACCTCGTCAATGTCTGCTTAGGGCAAGAGAAACGTCTCAGAGTTCCCTGTCCTGGTATGCAACAGGGTAGACACGATGACGTGTGCTACGTCAAACGATCCCCAGATGTCACTTACTGTCCGCTTTGCTGTGAGACCGCGTCAATACCTGTGCATCACCGATAGAGGAAACATGGCGCAGTACACGTTTGCGGAATACACAGACATGCTCCTTGTGTATGGCGAAGCTGGACGTAAGGGCAGAGCTGCTAGTCGGCTGTATCACGAACGTTTTCCACACCGCCACACTCCATCGCACAGACTGTTTGCCAAGGTTAAACGACGGCTACGAGAAACGGGTAGCTTCACCGTGAGGAGGCAGGACTGCGGTGCCCCACGGCGACGCCGCACTCCCGAATTTGAAGAGAGTGTACATCTACATCTACATCTACATCTATACTCCGCGAGCCACCTTACGGTGTGTGGCGGAGGGTACTTATTGTACCACTATCTGATCCCCCCTTCCCTGTTCCATTCACGAATTGTGCGTGGGAAGAACGACTGCTTGTAAGTCTCCGTATTTGCTCTAATTTCTCGGATCTTTTCGTTGTGATCATTACGCGAGATATATGTGGGCGGTAGTAATATGTTGCCCATCTCTTCCCGGAATGTGCTCTCTCGTAATTTCGATAATAAATCTCTCCGTATTGCGTAACGCCTTTCTTGAAGTGTCCGCCACTGGAGATTGTTCAGCATCTCCGTAACGCTCTCGCGCTGACTAAATGTCCCCATGACGAATCGCGCTGCTTTTCGCTGGATCATGTCTATCTCTTCTATTAATCCAACCTGGTAAGGGTCCCATACTGATGAGCAATACTCAAGAATCGGACGAACAAGCGTTTTGTAAGCTACTTCTTTCGTCGATGAGTCACATTTTCTTAGAATTCTTCCTATGAATCTCAACCTGGCGCCTGCTTTTCCCACTATTTGTTTTATGTGATCATTCCACTTCAGATCGCTCCGGATAGTAACTCCTAAGTATTTTACGGTCGTTACCGCTTCCAATGATTTACCACCTATGGCATAGTCGTACTGGAATGGATTTCTGCCCCTATGTATGCGCATTATATTACATTTATCTACGTTTAAGGAAAGCTGCCAGCTGTCGCACCATGCATTAATCCTCTGCAGGTCCTCCTGGAGTACGTACGAGTCTTCTGATGTTGCTACTTTCTTGTAGACAACCGTGTCATCTGCAAATAGCCTCACGGAGCTACCGATGTTGTCAACTAAGTCATTTATGTATATTGTAAACAATAAAGGTCCTATCACGCTTCCCTGCGGTACTCCCGAAATTACCTCTACATCTGCAGATTTTGAACCGTTAAGAATGACATGTTGTGTTCTTTCTTCTAGGAAATCCTGAATCCAGTCACAAACCTGGTCCGATATTCCGTAAGCTCGTATTTTTTTCACTAAACGTAAGTGCGGAACCGTATCAAATGCCTTCCTGAAGTCCAGGAATACGGCATCAATCTGCTCGCCAGTGTCTACGGCACTGTGAATTTCTTGGGCAAATAGGGCGAGCTGAGTTTCACATGATCTCTGTTTGCGGAATCCATGTTGGTTATGATGAAGGAGATTTGTATTATCTAAGAACGTCATAATACGAGAACACAAAACATGTTCCATTATTCTACAACAGATTGACGTAAGCGAAATAGGCCTATAATTATTCGCATCTGATTTATGACCCTTCTTGAAAATGGGAACGACCTGCGCTTTCTTCCAGTCGCTAGGTACTTTACGTTCTTCCAGCGATCTACGATAAATTGCTGATAGAAAGGGGGCAAGTTTTTTAGCATAATCACTGTAGAATCTTAAGGGTATCTCGTCTGGTCCGGATGCTTTTCCGCTACTAAGTGATAGCAGTTGTTTTTCAATTCCGATATCGTTTATTTCAATATTTTCCATTTTGGCGTCCGTGCGACGGCTGAAGTCAGGGACCGTGTTACGATTTTCCGCAGTGAAACAGTTTCGGAACACTGAATTCAGTATTTCTGCCTTTCTTCGGTCGTCCTCTGTTTCGGTGCCATCGTGGTCAACGAGTGACTGAATAGGGGATTTAGATCCGCTTACCGATTTTACATATGACCAAAACATTTTAGGGTTCTTGTTTAGATTGTTTGCCAATGTTTTATGTTCGAATTCGTTGAATGCTTCTCTCATTGCTCTCTTTACGCTCTTTTTCGCTTCGTTCAGCTTTTCCTTATCAGCTATGATTCGACTACTCTTAAACCTATGATGAAGCTTTCTTTGTTTCCGTAGTACCTTTCGTACATGATTGTTATACCACGGTGGATCTTTCCCCTCGCTTTGGACCTTAGTCGGTACGAACTTATCTAAGGCGTACTGGACGATGTTCCTGAATTTTTTCCATTTTTGTTCCACATCCTCTTCCTCAGAAATGAACGTTTGATGGTGGTCACTCAGATATTCTGCGATTTGTGCCCTATCACTCTTGTTAAGCAAATATATTTTCCTTCCTTTCTTGGCATTTCTTATTACACTTGTAGTCATTGATGCAACCACTGACTTATGATCACTGATACTCTCTTCTACATTCACGGAGTCGAAAAGTTCCGGTCTATTTGTTGCTATGAGGTCTAAAACGTTAGCTTTACGAGTTGGTTCTCTAACTATCTGCTCGAAGTAATTCTCGGACAAGGCAGTCAGGATAATGTCACAAGAGTCTCTGTCCCTGGCTCCAGTTCTGATTGTGTGACTATCCCATTCTATACCTGGTAGATTGAAGTCTCCCCCTATTACAATAGTATGATCACGAAACTTCTTCACGACGTTCTGCAGGTTCTCTCTGAGGCGCTCAACTACTACGGTTGCTGATGCAGGTGGTCTATAGAAGCATCCGACTATCATATCTGACCCACCTTTGATACTTAACTTAACCCAGATTATTTCACATTCGCATTCGCTAATAAGTTCACTGGATATTATTGAATTCTTTACTGCTATAAATACTCCTCCACCATTGGCGTTTATCCTATCCTTGCGGTATATATTCCATTCTGTGTCTAGGATTTCGTTACTGTTCACTTCCGGTTTTAACCAACTTTCCGTTCCTAATACTATATGCGCACTATTTCCTTCAATAAGAGATACTAATTCAGGAACCTTGCCCTGGATACTCCTGCAGTTTACCAATATTACGTTAACTTTTCCTGTTTTTGGTCTCTGAGGACGGACGTTCTTTATCAACGATGATAATGTCCTCTCTGGTAAGCCGTCAGGTATTTTATCGTTTCGCCCAAGGGGGGGTCCCTCTAACCTAAAAAACCCCCGTGTGCACGCCACACGTACTCTGCTACCCTAGTAGCTGCTTCCGGTGTGTAGTGCACGCCTGACCTGTCTAGGGGGGCCCTACAGTTCTCCACCCAATAACGGAGGTCGATGAATTTGCAACCATTATAGTCGCAGAGTCGTCTGAGCCTCTGGTTTAGACCCTCCACACGGCTCCAAACCAGAGGACCGCGATCGACTCTGGGCACTATGCTGCAGATATTAAGCTCAGCTTGCACTCCGCGTGCGATGCTGGTTGTCTTCACCAAATCAGCCAGCCGCCGGAAGGAACCAAGGATGGCCTCAGAACCCAAGCGGCAGGCGTCATTCGTTCCGACATGTGCTACTATCTGCAGCCGGTCACACCCAGTGCGTTCAATAGCTGCCGGAAGGGCCTCCTCCACATTACGGACGAGACCCCCCGGCAAGCACACCGAGTGCACACTGGCATTCTTCCCCGACCTACCCGCTATTTTCCTGAGGGGCTCCATAACCCGCCTAACGTTGGAGCTCCCTATAACTAATAGGCCCGCCCTCTGTGACTGTCGGGACCTTGCCGGAGAATCGGCCACTGGCCCAACAGGCGAGGCATCATGTGGTGGCTCGGAAACGATGTCATCACCACTAGGAAGCACCCCGTACCTGCGTCGCATTGAAGATAGCCTGTCAACGAGTTCGCGAAGAATTGCGCCTGCAATGGCTGTCAGTCACAGTACCGTCTTGGACGTCCTGCATGAGCGACAGTTACATACGTACCACTTACAAAGGGTACACGCTACGGGTCCAGCAGACTTTCCAGAACGCGTCGCCATCTGCACATGGTTCCTGCACCGTTACATCGACGCGCCCCTGTTTCCGCGTCGAGTTCTCTTCACAGATGTATGTAGGTTCACAAGGGATTGTGTTCTGAATGCTCGAAATAGCCATGTCTGGGCGGACGAAAACCCTCATGCCACGCATGTTCAGGGACTTCAAGACAGGTTTGGAATTAACGTGTGTGCAGGTATTCTGGACGGTCATGTGATTGGACCATACCTGGTGCCATCTGAGTTCACGGGTCCCGCAAACTTAGTCTTCCTACGACACGTAATGGACCCGTTCTTAGAGGCTGTGCCATTGAATGTCCGTCAGGAAATGTGGTTTCAGTATGATTGAGTACCTCCTCGCTTTTTACTGGAGTCATCCCAACAGACGCTATGGTGAAAGGTAGATAGGCTGTGGTGGTCCAACCGCGAGGCCGCAACGATCGCCGGATTTAACCCCTATGGACTGCTTCTTGTGGGGTCGTTTTTTTTGTCATCAGTCTACTGACTGGTTTGATGCGGCCCACCACGAATTTCTTTCCTGTGCTAACCTCTTCATCTCAGAGTAGCACTTGCAACCTACGTCCTCAATTATTTGCTTGACATATTCCAATCTCAGTCTTCCTCTAAAGTCTTGCCCTCTACAGCTCCCTCTAGTACCATGGAAGTCATTCCCTCATGTCTTAGCAGATGTCCTATCATCCTGTCCCTTCTCCTTATCAGTGTTTTCCACATATTCCTTTCCTCTCCGATTCTGCGTAGAACCTCCTCATTCCTTACCTTACCAGTCCACCTAATTTTCAACATTCGTCTATAGCACCACATCTCAAATGCCTTTTATGCCGTAGCGAGTCTGCTTTTGATGCCCTCTTTGCTCCGTCCGCCATTGGTTATTTTACTGCCTAGGTAGCAGAATTCCTTAACTTCAATGACTTCGTGATCATCAATCCTGATGTTAAGTTTCTCGCTGTTCTCATTTATACTACTTCCCATTACCTTCGTCTTTCTCCGATTTACTCTCAAACCATACTGTGTACTCATTAGACTGTTCATTCCGTTCAGCAGATCATTTAATTCTTCTTCACTTTCACTCAGGAAAGCAATGTCATCAGCGAATCGTATCATTGATATCCTTTCACCTTGTATTTTAATTCCACTCCTGAACCTTTCTTTTATTTCCATCATTGCTTCCTCGATGTACAGATTGAAGAGTAGGGGCGAAAGGCTACAGCCTTGTCTTACACCCTTCTTAATACGACCACTTCGTTCATGATCCTCCACTCTTATTATTCCCTCTTGGTTGTTGTAAATATTCTGTATGACCCGTCTCTCCCTGTAGCTTACCCCTACTTTTTTCAGAATCTCGAACAGCTTGCACCATTTTATATTGTCGAACGCTTTTTTCAGGTCGACAAATCCTATGAAAGTGTCTTGATTTTTCTTTAGCCTTGCTTCCATTATTAGCCGTAACGTCAGAATTGCCTCTCCCGTCCCTTTACTTTTCCTAAAGCCAAACCGATCGTCACCTAGCGCATTCTCAATTTCCTTTTCCATTCTTCTGAATATTATTCTTGTAAGCAGCTTCGATGCATTAGGTGTTAAGCTGATTGTGCGATAATTCTCGCACTTGTCGGCTCTTGCCGTCTTCGAAATTGTGTGGATGATGCTTTTCCGAAAGTCAGATGGTATATCGCCACTCACATCTATTCTACACACCAACGTGAATAATCGTTTTGTTGCCACTTCCCCAAATGATTTTAGAAATTCTGATGGAATGTTATCTACCCCTTCTGCCTTATTTGATCGTAAGTCCTCCAAAGCTCTTTTAAATTCCGATTCTAATACTGGATCCCCTATCTCTTCTAAATCGACTCCTGTTTCTTCTTCTATCATATCAGACAAATCTTCACCCTCATAGAGGCTTTCAATGTATTCTTTCCACCTATCTGCTCTCTCCTATGCATTTAACAGTGGAATTCCCGTTGCACTCTTAATGTTACCACCGTTGCTTTTAATGTCACCAAAGGTTGTTTTGACCTTCCTGTATGCTGAGTCTGTCCTTCCGACAATCATATCTTTTTCTATGTCTTCACATTTTTCCTGCTGCCATTTCGTCTTAGCTTCCCTGCACTTCCTATTTATTTCATTCCTCAGCGACTTGTATTTGTGTATTCCTGATTTTCCCGTAACATGTTTGTACATCCTCCTTTCACCAATCAACTGAAGTATTTCTTCTGTTACCTATGGTTTCTTCGCAGCTACCTTCTTTGTACCTATGTTTTCCTTCCCAACTTCTGTGATGGCCCTTTTTAGAGATGTCCATTCCTCTTCAACTGTACTGCCTACTGCGCTATTCCTTATTGCTGTATCTATAGCGTTAGAGAACTTCAAACGTATCTCGTCATTCCTTAGTACTTTCGTATCCCACTTCTTTGCGTATAGATTCTTCCTGACTAATGTCTGGAACTTCAGCCTACTCTTCATCACCACTATATTGTGATCTGAGTCTATATCTGCTCCTGGGTACGCCTTACAATCCAGTATCTGCTTTCGGATTCTCTGACTGACCACGATGTAATCTAATTGAAATCTTCCCGTATCTCCCGGCCTTTTCCAAGTATACCTCCTCCTCTTGTGATTCTTGAACATGGTATTCGCTATTACTGAAACTTGTTACAGAACTCAATTAGTCTTTCTCCTCTTTCATTCCTTGTCCCAAGCCCATATTCTCCTGTAACCTTTTCTTCTACTCCTTCCCCTACAACTGTACAACTGCATTCCAGTCGCCCATGACTATTAGATTTTCATCCCCGTTTACATACTGCATTACCCTTTCATATCCTCATACACTTTCTCTATCTGTTCATCTTCAGCTTGCGACGTCGGCATGTATACCTGAACTATCGTTGTCGGTGTTGGTCTGCTGTCGATTCTGATTAGAACAACCCAGTCACTGAACTGTTCACAGTAACACACCCTCTGCCCTACCTTCCTATTCATAACGAATCCTACACCTGTTATACCATTTCCTGCTGCTGTTGATATTACCCGATACTCATCTGACCAGAAATCCTTGTCTTCCTTCCACTTCACTTCACTGACCCCTTCTATATCTAGATTGATCCTTTGCATTTCCCTTTTCAGATTTTCTAGTTTCCCTACCACGTTCAAGCTTCTGACATTCCACGCCCCGACTCGTAGAACGTTATCCTTTCGTTGATTATTCAATCTTTTTCTCATGGTAACCTTCCCCTTGGCAGTCCCCTCCCGGAGATCCGAATGGGAGACTATCCCGGTATCTTTTGCCAATGGAGAGATCATCATGACACTTCTTCAATTACAGGCCACATGTTCTGTCGATACACGTTACGTGTTTTTAATGCAGTGGTTTCCATTGCCTTCTGCATCCTCATGTCGATCATTGCTGACTCTTCCGCCTTTAGGGGCAATTGCCCACCCCTAGGACAAGAGAGTGCCCTGAACCTGTATCCGCTCCTCCGCCCTCTTTTGACAAGGCCGTTGGCAGAATGAGGCTGACTTCTTATGCCGGAAGTCTTCGGCCGCCAATGCAGATTATTTATCAAAATTTAGGCAGTGGCGGGGATCGAATCCGGGACCGAAGACGTTTTGATCATGAATCAAAGACACTACCCCTAGACCACGGTTTCTCTGCCTCGTAATGGCTGGGTGTTGTGTGCTGTCCTTTGGTTTGTTAGGTTTAAGTAGTTCTAAGTTCTAGGGGACTGATGACCATAGATGTTAAGTCCCACAGTGCTCAGAGCTACCCCTAGACCACGGGTACAGTACGAAGAGCGTAATTCATGAGACACTTGCAGAGACAGAGGAAGATCTGCTGGCACGTAGCCGATGCACAAGACACTGAAGAGACACCAGGTGTGATGGAGAGTGTGTACCAGAACATGCTTCGGAGGTACAATGCGTGTAACAACGTTGGTGGTCGCCACATCGAGCCGCTGTTGTAATGCATCGGTACGTTGCGGCTGGTACAGTAGATGCTGGGTTCTTGTTGTTGTCGACTAATGTAAAAGATAAGATGTAAGTTACAATACAAATGCGCAAGTAATAACGGGACTAGTCAGTATTCTTTTCAAATGGATTGCAACACTTGTGTTGGGTCACGCTTAAGTACATTCCTCACGTAGGTTCAAAATGGTTCAAATGGCGCTGAGCACTATGGGACTTAACATCTATGGTCATCAGTCCCCTAGAACTTAGAACTATTTAAACCTAACTAACCTAAGGACATCACACAACACCCAGTCATCACGAGGCAGAGAAAATTCCTGACCCCGCCGCGAATCGAACCCGGGAACCCGGGCGCGGGAAGCGAGAACGCTACCGCACGACCACGAGCTGCGGACCCTCACGTAGGTGTGGATGAGATAATCATCTGCATTGAAACTGTCGTAAAACGGGAACGATACGTTTCCGGACATGGGTTCCTATTCAAAATGGTATGTACTCACTGGTCCGAGCACGGGGCTCACAACCCGAACCACTGTTGAGCACTAATGTAGGACTGGGTCTCTTACTTCTACTGCACATAGTTCATTAAGGTCAATCCAACACGTTTATTTCAAATAACATAAATGAAGTTACATTTGAATCTGTCTGACATCAAACAGGAATAAAAAAAACAATTTCAATATCAGCTGATCTAGTGCGTGAAGCGCGAGTTAAGACAATAACCAGGTAAACTAAACAATTCACCGTAATCCAAAAGAACTAGAAAAACAAAAAAATGGCTCTGAGCACTATGGGACTTAACATCTTAAGTCATCAGTCCCCGAGAACTTAGAACTACTTAAACCTGACTAACCAAAGGACATCACACACATCCATGCCCGAGGCAGGATTCGAACCTGCGACCGTAGCAGTCGCGCGGTTCCCGACTACAGCGCCTAGAACCGCATGGCCACCGCGGCCGGCAGAGAAAAACAAAATTGAATCAATACACCCCACTGACCAATATCCAAAAAACCTTACAGTACTACTCAAAAGAATACACTGAAGTGGGGAGCAGTCATTCACCCGGCAGAACACTTCAAAATGAGCGCAATAACACAGCTGCGTGCCCCAGAAAACAGCAAGACATTACATACACTTTATTTGACGATTAATAAATACTCGTTAACATTATGCCACTCCTGTTTGAACTGCAGTGTCCCAAAGAGACAGGCGCTTATTCTGAAAGAAGATTTTTTTTATTTGTTAAAATTACAGCATTAAGGAATTCCAAATCTTTCGCCTTTCTAGGCGGAGGCTGAGCCAGAAACACAGAATGCCCCAAAAACACAGTCTTGCTGTGAATCTTACAGGACACCCGGAAGCCGTAACAGACAAGGGGTCGGCACCCACAAGTAACACAGACTAAGAGTCAGGCTGGAAGCACACCCTACGGGAACTTGTTCACACTACGTTCACCACAAACTGTAGACATTCCGGCCGAACATCCGCTTGCGGTGGCTGCCAGAAGGACGAAGCAACCAACAGGCCAACACCAACTCGGGACTCCCCTCTCACTGCCAGGCTTGGCACAGTTTATACGAAATGCCTTCCAGGCAACCAGTAACAGCCGCAGGAGTTACACGATTTGCAAACAGCCCCAACGTAACAGACAGCACACACATGTGCTTACGCCCGAGCCACAACTCCGCCAGTCTCACCGGCCGCCCCAAACCGGCTACCTCTCGCCGTCCAGCGCGCCCCAGCCGAAAACGCAAAGATGCTCATGCCCGGGGACGCGCCAGAGATAACAAGCCTATCGCTGATGATCGAGCAGCGATCTGGCTCACTCACTACCCTCTACATGACCTAGAAGTTTGTAACGAGAATTTCCGACCACCCTGTGTTTTATGTAATGTTGTTATTCCTTGCACGTGGATTAGTCACTCTGTGTACAAACAATTTCAGCTTGATTTGGTACCTGCATGCGCGCACATGGTATATTCACTTAATGAATATACTGGGTGTTCCATTTATCTGACAACCACACGCAAGGCGTAATGGATTGCGGGCAGCGAGCGCTCCATTGTCCAGGGAATGAAATGCCGTGTCGCCCATCTACTACCATAGTTCTAAATTTAAAATACATGAAAATAAATTTTATATGCACACATGTCATGCAAGGACACTGTAGAACTGACTGTCATTGTTTTCCATTCATTTGTGGCGTCTACTCAAGAAATTATCCTCTTAGAGAAATGGAATTAATTGACTCATGTCCCTGTAACGTTTTCGGATTTCTTGTGTACATTCTACTCTTCACTGCTCCATACAAACTGAAATCTCGCGGGCCTAAATCACGACTTGGAATGGGCCGGTTATTGTTCCTAAAGAGTCTGTCACGGAACACATCGCCAGCCGCGATAGCCGAGCGGTTCTAGGCGCTTCAGTCCGGAACGGAGCGGCTGCTACGGTCGCAGGTTCGAATCCTGCCTCGGGCACGGATGTGTGTGGTGTCCTTAGGTTAGTTAGGTTTAAGTAGTTCTAAGTCAAGGGGACTCATGACCTCAGATGTTATGTCCCATAGTACTCAGAGCCATTTGAACCATCTTTTGAACGGAACACATCGTGAACTGCGTGTAAAGAAACATTATCCATATAAGGCCTTGTAAATTCTCATTTTCTACTAATAACCAGATAAACAAGGAGAAATGTCAATTAGCCATAGCGGCAAAGCTCTAGCATTTGGTTTGTATTTTATTTAAAGAGTAATTTTATGCGTAAAATTTCCATTGATTTGAAATATTGTGGTATTACAGAAAATGGTAAAAGAGATCAGTCCTTTTTTAATTACAATGTCGACAGAAGCGAGCAACAAACACATCGCATAAGAACTGGTACATCATTGCTGAGACAGTACTCTGTTACCACGTGGCATGTCCTATTGGATGGTACGCGGGTACTTGCACCATCTCGTCGTATCGTATTCTCGCTGTTGTCGAGCGTTAGTTGTATTACAGAATGGCACTACCCCCAGTCTGGAAGTATTTTACGAAGTGTGCTACCAGCGAACTGTAATGACCTACCTGCTTTAACAGATGAAAAATAGAAGGAGCCGCGCGGGGTAGCCGTGCGGTCAGGGGCCCCTTGCCACGGTTCGCGCCCTCCCTCGGGCATGGGTGTGTGTGTTGTCTTTAGCGTAAGTTTGAGCAAGTTGTGTGTAAGCCTAGGAACCGACGACCTCAGCTGTTTGCTACCATAGAACCCAGTACGTTGTCCTCGATGGTGAGTGTTCATTGGAGGTGAGGGTATCAACTGGAGGGCCCCCCCAGGGAAGTGTGGTAGGTCCGCTGTTGTTTTCTATCTACATAAATAATCGTTTGGATAGGGTGGATAGCAATGTGCGGCTGTCTGCTGATGATGCTGTGGTGTACGGGAAGGTGTCGTCGGTGAGTGACTGTAGGAGGATACAAGATGACTTGGACAGGATTTGTGATTGGTGCAAACAAAGGCAGCTAACTCTAAATATAGATAAATGTAAATTAATGCAGATGAATAGGAAAAAGAATCCTGTAATGTTTGAATACCCCATTAGTAGTGTAGCGCTTGACACAGTCACGTCGATTAAATATTTGGGCGTAACATTGTAGAGCGATATGAAGTGGGACAAGCATGCAGTGGCAGTTGTGGGGAAGGCGGATAGTCGTCTTTGGTTCATTGGTAGAATTTTGCGAAGATGTGGTTCATCTGTAAAGGAGACCGCTTATAAAACACTAGTACGACCTATTCTTGAGTACTGCTCGAGCGTTTGGGATCCCTATCAGGTCGTATTGAGAGAGGAAATGCAATTCAGAGGCGGGCAGCTAGATTTGTTACTGGTAGGTTTGATCATCACGCGAGTGTTGCGGAAATGCTTCAGGAACTCGGGTGGGAGTCTCTAGACGAAAGGAGGCGTTCTTTTCGTGAATCGCTACTGAGGAAATTTAGAGAACCAGCATTTGAGGCTGAGTACAGTACAATTTTACTGCCGCTAACTTATATTTCGCGGAAAGACCACAAAGATAAGATAAGAGAGATTGGGGCTCGTACAGAGGCATATAGGCAGTCATTTTTCCATCCTTCTGTTTTGGAATGGAACAGGGACAGAAGATGCTAGTTGCAATACGAGGTACCCTCCGCCACGCACCGTATGGTGGATTGCGGAGTATGTATGTAGATGTAGATGTAGATAGAAACTTAATACAAATTTCCAAAAATAGAAGGAGCCACAAGAAACTTGCGACATCTTATAAAAAGGGTACTTTAAACTCAACAAATCATTCATACTTTACAATAACAATAGAAGCTAGCTGCTCTGTTAATGTCTACATAATATGCCTCTCTTTGCCTGTAGCTTTTGAAAACTTGAAAATTAACCTCAGTTTTTCCTGTTTGGCGCTCACTAATATTAATGCCCAACAGTGTTATGGTCCTCGGTTGCAAAATGATTGCCGGTCGGTGTGGCCGTGCGGTTCTAGGCGCTTCAGTCTGGAACCGCGTGAGCACTACGGTCGCAGGTTCGAATCCTGCCTCAGGCATGGATGTGTGTGATGTCCTTAGGTTAGTTAGGTTTAAGCAGTTCTAAGTTCTAGGGGAGTGATGACCACAGATGTTAAGTCCCATAGTGCTCAGAGTCATTTTTTTACAAAATGATTTTTGAGTAGAGGTTCAAATAATTAGTAAGAATACTGGTGATTCTAGTACTAAATCACTTATCACTTTACGAGAAAAGCAACGAACACTGGACGGACTAAGATTTCTTTTATTCTGCTGTTTAATTTAATATTTGAATCCATGTATCTCGATACCGATGGATTAAAAATTTTTAAATCTTCGTTCGATTTATACATTTATTACAGAAAATAAAAAGCGTAAAAATCAGAAAACCGTTTATTTCAGAAACTGGCAATTTTGAGCGGGATCAGCATTCAGGTTAACCTGGTGTTGATAAACAAAATCAATATAACGGAAAACTGGTTGTTTCAGCCATAACCGCCATCCACTCTCCAGTGACCGAAAAACACAACCCCAGGCGATCGAATTTCAGATAAATGTAACGTCCCGTAATTTTTGACAGTTACTTTCTGTTAACCTACCTATTACTTTAGTCGATTTTTACCTACCTGTTACATGACACGTTGAGAACATTTCCATGTCCCAAAGTATGGTCTGTTCATGAGATAATTGTCCTCTTCATTACTGCTCATTGTTACAGTTGGTTGTACTGTACATACAGGAGCATGATAACGATGTAATGTGGGCTTACATCGAAACCGGTAATAAAGAGTCAAAATTGATGGCTGAAGGCGTACTGCTCTTTACTTCAGGTAGAAGAAATAGTCTGAAAACCGTTCTGTGAAGCCTCTGACAGCCACCTAACTGTGAACTGCAGGGCAATCATGTAGATGTAGACGTTCAGTCTGTCAAGTAAGACACTGGTCGTCACTACATACAGATGGTGAAACATATCGCCTTAGTTCTTTCACAGAACAGAGGGAAACTTTTCTTTCACGCAGTACAATAAACAATCACTTGACTTTGAATTAGTGACTAACGTACACAAGTGAGACATGAGTCCAGCTAAGGCATCCCCTTTATCGGAGATGTTTGATGTTGAGTGGCAAATTTTGGTTCATCGACAAAAGTGAAGATTGAATACGGCAGGACGGGAACGATCGCCGGCCGCGGTGGTCTAGCGGTTCTAGGCGCGCAGTCCGGAACCGCGCGCCTGCTGCGGTCGCAGGTTCGAATCCTGCCTCGGGCATGGATGTGTGTGATGTCCTTAGGTTAGTTAGGTTTAAGTAGTTCTAAGTTCTAGGGGACTGATGACCACAGATGTTAAGTCCCATAGTGCTCAGAGCCATTTGAACCATTTTTGAACGGGAATGATCCAAACAACCACAATAGGTCTTGAAGCAACTGGAAAAAGGAGAAAAGTGTGCAGGTACTAAAGAATGTTCACTTTGAAACAGCTGAAAAAGCAAATTCGACGTAGTTGGGTCTCTCCCACGCGGATACAGGGAAAAATTGGTTTCAAGCTCGCCTCCGAGATGCGAGTTACCGACACACATGATTTCTTGCGAACCATGGATGAAGGGTATCAGACGGATGTCATATTCCTTGACTTCCGGAAAGCGTTTGACTCGGTGCCCCACTGCAGTCTCCTAACTAAGGTACGAGCATATGGGATTGGTTCCCAAATATGTGAGTGACAGAGAAGACTTCTTAAGTAATGGGACCCAGTACGTTGTCCTCGATGGTGTGTGTTCATCAGAGGTGAGGGTATCATCTGGATTGCCCCAGGGAAGTATGGTAGATGCGCTGTTGTTTTCTATCTATATAAATAATCTTTTGGATAGGGTGGATAGTAATGTGCGGCTGTTTGCTGATGATGCTGTGGTGTACGGGAAGGTGTCGTCGTTGAGTGACTGTAGGAGGATACAAGATGGCTTGGACAGGATTTGTGATTGGTGTAAAGAATGGCAGCTAACTGTAAATATTGATAAATGTAATTTAATGCAGATGAATAGGAAAAAGAATCCCGTAATGTTTGAATACTCCATTAGTAGTGTAGCGCTTGACACAGTCACGTCGATTAAATATTTGGGCGTAACATTGCAGAGCGATATCAAGTGGGACAAGCATTTAATGGCAGTTGTGGGGAAGGCGGATAGTCGTCTTCGGTTCATTGGTAGAGTTTTGATAAGATGTGGTTCATCTGTAAAGGAGACCGCTTATAAAACACTCATACGACCTATTCTTGAGTACTGCTCGAGCGTTTGGGATCCCTATCAGGTCGGATTGAGGGAGGACATAGAAGCAATTCAGAGACGGGCTGCTAGATTTGTTACTGGTAGGTTTGATCATCACGCGAGTGTTACGGAAATGCTTCAGGAACTCGGGTGGGAGTCTCTAGAGGAAAGCAGGCGTTCTTTTCGTGAATCGCTACTGAGGAAATTTAGAGAACCAGCATTTGAGACTGACTGCAGTACAATTTTACTGCCGCCAACTTATAATTTCGCGGAAAGACCACAAAGATAAGAGAGATTAGGGCTCGTACAGAGGCATATAGGCAGTCATTTTTCCCTCGTTCTGTTTGGGAGTGGAACAGGGAGAGAAGATGCTAGTTGCGGTACGAGGTACCCTCCGCCACGCACCGTATGGTGGATTGCGGAGTATGTATATAGATATAGATGTAGACAGGACGTGTTGTTAATTGTAATTGCATTTCCGTGTATGATGTATGTCTATGTTTTTGATACTTGTCAAATACATTTTTATACTGATTAAGCCGCCCACGATCTTACTTAAAACTGTTTACGACTAGTAATTTTGCCGAACAGAAGGATGTAATTCGTGTGGCAGGCAATGTTGTCGGGAATCGTTGCCCGGAGACATTTCCGAGCTATATTGTCGAGAATATGCGATTTTGTGGCCCGTATTAACGAGCTATAATAAAAAAATTGGGTGCGTGCGGCAGAAATGTGACGCTATACGTTGCAAGCTGAGACGAAGCCATCAGGAGGTGTGCCGAGGCCCGGATGTCGCCTTGTGGTCCACAGCAGGGAGCGGTGCCGGGGCCGGGGGTGGGTCAGAGATTTGCATCGCCGCGGCTGCCGCCCCCGGACCGCCGCCCCCGGGGCGCCGCCCCCTGTCAGCAGTGCGACAGATGCGCCGCAACCCCCCGGTGCGACGCGGCCGGGGGCCGTGGCTGCGCGCCCATCCACCCCCAGTCGGCCGACGCTCAGAGCCGCACATGTCGCGCAAAAGCGGGGATTCCCCGCCCGCTGCTCTCTCTCTCTCTCTCTCTCTCACTCTCTCTCTCTCTCTCTCTCTCTCTCTCTCTCTCTCTCTCTCCCCTCCCTCCCCTCCCTAGCACCAGTCTGCAACCACTCAACTCCTCGAAAAACAAATGCACTCTACTGCGACTTCGATCGAGTATCGATGTGGAACACTGCGACAGTGAAGAGGAAAGTCAGTTTTACACGATCAGCTTCTTTGTCTCGGTTGACCACTCGAGGCATATTGTAATGTTGTGTGCCTCACTGCTTTTTTTTCTGTAGCTAATTTGTGCCCGATTTTATTCTGAGAAGCTCAGTAATTTATGTCAATACCGAAAATATAAATGCGATTCAAAAAGTACTTGAAGTGAAGCGCAGCTGGACAGCAAGAAACTCTTTAGCGCAACGATAGTATTAGAGAATCTTTGAGTAAAAAAAAAAAAAAGAAAAAAAAGACAATTGATTTTATTTAAAAAAAGGACTGTTCATCTGTATCTTGTGGAAAGTGGACGTGTTGCTAGGCCGTCGCTCAGAACGTATTGTTGTTACATTTAATGAAAATCGATAGTTTAGTGATTAAACCGAGTGAAGTATGTGTAAGAGTTGCCAAACATTTATGTATACAAATTTTCTGGAAGTGAAGAATAGAAATGTCTTGTTTTTGGAAAAGGAGGTGAACTTCTATTAATTGACAGAATTGTAAGTGTACAAAATTAACTAAAATACAGGAAAAGAAACGCATTCTCTATAGTTTTCATTCAGTGAGTAACAACCTCTCATAATTTCTTAATTATAGTAATTGGATTACGTTCTTGTACAATAGTATGGTGCTGAACTCCACTGACCAATTTGAAGGAATTTCGTGTGTCAAGCAATCTCATTTTCTCACGAAAAGCAGATTGCTGTTTGATCTTACTTACTTACAACAGTGGTCCCTTAGGTATGAAAAGCTACGAAAACGTGGGCTCAAAGCTATCCGCAATACGGCCAAGTAACTAACAGAATCGTATTTTAAACCCTAAAGAACAATAACTTCCTCCAAATTGCAATACGTCACCAACTGGTACAGAAGCTGATCATTCAAGAAGGCAGCAACCAAAATTCAGGTACCAGTTACGACTTAAAGTAAAAATCTCAATTAAAATCAATCGCTCTCTCTCCAAACACATATATTAATATTCATAATATTATTTTAAAAAAGGTCGTTTTACAGTATGAGTCTATTGCAGCACTCCTGGCGTTGAAACATAAATGAATTCGTAAGAGAGAAGCTGGGAACCGACGACTTCCAATTTTTCTTTTTTTTTAAACTAAATTAAAAGCCCACGTCATTCGGCGTTAGTCCATTCTGTTGGTTGGTTGGTTTTTTGGGGGAAGAGACCAAACAGCGAGGTCATCGGTCTCATCAGATTAGGGAAGGACAGGGAAGGAAGTCGGCCGTGCCCTTTCAGAGGAACCATCCCAGCATTTGCCTGGAGCGATTTAGGGAAATCACGGAAAACCTAAATCAGGAGGCCGGACGCGGGATTGAACCGTCGTCCTCCCGAATGCGAGTCCAGTGTGCTAACCACTGCGCCACCTCGCTCGGTAGTCCATTCTGTGTTCTACATCGTTGTACAACATAAACTGCATTTAATAAATAATAAAAATTAGTTGCTCGGGTAACTTCTGCACTTTTATGTCACAGTGATGCAAATACAGTTTACACGCACAAACATACAAAAATGTATATGATTATTGTTATTTTGTACTCAATAGAACGTTCTTCACCATGGCAAAAGGCAAGAGTTGGCTGTTGCTACTGATAAATGCAAAAGTTGTTTATCAATAACAGAAACATGATTCATGTGAGTTCGACGAAGTACTGAAACGCTGTTGGGTATATTTCTGTTTTGCCTTTCTTTTATTTTACGTTTTTTGTGGATGGACAGCATTTTATACCACTATACGATAACTATGTATTGCTTTCATTATTTTTACTACACTGCCCGTCCGTTCCACGTTACAAATCTACAATTTTCGGATAAAGCCTCAATGAAATTTCAGGATACATGGGTACATCCTCACTCATTTTCCACATGGTTCAACGCTTCCGGTTTTTAGGTGCATCCAGCAAGACACTAATCGCATATGTGAAGCAAGCGATCGTTATTTGATAACAGCCAATAAGTTAGAAAATCACCCAACGTATACGTAGTTAGGGTACGACCTTAACTGACCAAACCTACGCGTGATATGTAGTCTACGGTAGCCTACGCTAGTTTTACAACTGTAGTCTGGAGTGGTCGTTTCCATTTACGCATCCGCGGCAAAGCTTTGCATGTTGTTAGAGCTGTTTGCTGTGCAGTTTGGCACCTAACGCTGGACTGGCTTCTTTGCGAAAAAAAAGTCTATAGCAAGAAAGTGCAGGAGTAAGGAAAGATAATACTGTTTATTAATGACCAAAGCGAAATTCATAGTGGATGTTATTCTCTTGACGAACGAGACACAGGACAGGAATCAAGCGGCAGGGGCGCTGCGATAGACTCAGATGCCTCGAGTAGTCAATTGAGACAAAGAAGTTATTCTCTTTTTCTCTTTACAGTCCTTAGAACTGAAAGAAAAAAAGGGCCGTCCAAACATTTTAAAATATATACCTATATTTGCTCTAGAATAAATATAACTGAAAACACACGAAACGATGAACCGATTTTTTGAGTCATCATCAGTTTGTAACTCTACAGCTCCCTCTAGTATCATGGAAGTTATTCCCTGATGTCTTAACAGATTTCCTATGATCCTGTCCCTTGTTCTTGTCAGTGTCTTCCACATATTTCGTTCCTTGCTGATTCTGTGGAGAACCTACTCATTCCTTACCTTATCACCCCACCTCATTTTCAACCTTCTTAACAACACATCTCAAATGCTTTGATTCTCTTCTGTTCAGGTATTCCAACACTCCACGTGTCACTACCACACAATGCATTGCTCCAAACGTGCATTCTCAGGAATTTCTTCCTCGCATTATTGCCTGTGTTTGGTATTAATAGGCCTCTCTTGGTCAGCATTACCATCTTTGCCAGTGGTAGCCTGCTTCTGATGTCCTTGCTCCGTCCATAATGGTTTATTTTGCTGCCTACATAGCGGAATTACTTAGGCCTAATTTCGTCAGCTTCGTGATCTCCAATTCTGATGATGAGTTTCTTTCTCTTATCGTTTCTGCTACTTCTCATTACTTTCGTCTTTCTTCGATTTACTCTCAGTCCATGTTCTGTACTCCTTAGACTGTTCAAATGGTTCAAATGGCTCTGAGCACTAATGTGACTTAACATCTGAGGTCATCAGTCCCCTAGAACTTAGAACTACTTAAACCTAACTAACCTAAGGACATCACACACATCCATGCCCAAGGCAGGATTCGAACCTGCGACCGTAGGAGTCGTGCGGTTCCGGACTGAACCGCCTAGAACCGCTCGGCCACCGTGGCCAGTTTAGACCATTTCTTACGACGTATCCTGTAATTCTTCTTCACTTTCACTCAGGATAGCAATGTCATCAGCGAATCTTATCATTGATATCCTTTCCCCTTTAATTTTAATCCATCTCTTGACCCTTTCTTTTACTTCCGTCATTGCTACTTCCCTGTATAGATTGAACGCTACAAGCGAAAGACTTCATCCCTGTGTTTCATGTTCCAGTCTTACTGATCCCTTTTGGTTCTTATACACACTTTGTATTACCCACGTTTCGCTAGAGTCTATCGCTTTTTTTCTCAGAATTTGGAACACGTTGCAACATTTGGCACTGTGGAACGCTATTTCCAGGTTGACAAATCCAATGAACGCGTATTGATTTTTCTTTAGTCGTGCTTCCATTTTCAACAGCAACGTCAGAACTGCCTCTCTGGTGCAGTTTACCTTTCCTAAAGCCACACTGATCGTCATCTAGCAGATCCTCAGTTTTAATTTCCATTCTGCCATATATGATCCTCGTGTGGCTATTAAGCTGATTGTGAGATATTTCTCGCACTTCTCGGCTCTTGCAATCTTTGGAATTTTGTGGATGATTTACTTCCGAAAGTCTGTGTTTGTGTGGTTAGATTTGTACGAGGGCAAATGTGAAAGTCTTTGGCTCTACGTTTTATTAGGGAAAGTAAGGTACATACAGGTAATGAATGACTAATACACATCCCATTCTATGTACCTCACACTATTTTTTCGCATAGTTCCCATCGTAACACTAAAAGTGAGATGTCCCTTGAGAGGTGGCATGCCATTAGATGCACACAGTGACTTGCCCCCTCTCATATTTATATCTTACTCTGAGTAATTCGATTTGGGGGAGTATGGCCGAGTATTGTCATTACAAGGCTAGTATTGAGAACTCAGAAGATATGAATATTTTCCTCTCTAATTGCATGTGGTGAAAAGTTGCTATTGCTTCACACACGGACTTCCCATGCAGCGTCTCTCGTCACCCAGGAGGTCCGGTGACAGGCGGGTTCTGCTGATATTGAAAGGGTTATGCCGATGGGTGTGAGAGAGCCGAGTGGACGCTGTCCAGACGCCGACATTGTCATAAGAGCGGGGGCCACACGCCCACAGGGGTCTGAAGGAGCGGCTGGGGCTAGAGATTCCGTTACTTCGCAGAAACTTAGTGAAAACACTTTCTGATGGGCTTCCAGTGGGGCGTGGGAATGACTTGTGTTCCCAGGCAGTCTTGGCGGGCAAATTCCCGCGTTTTCTGCAAAATCATAACTGTCATTGGCTTGATCAGGGGATAGCTCTGTGACGTAGCAAAATCGGCGCAGAAATTGGCGCCAAGTATCTCCATTGGTGGAATAGTAGTGTTTCGGCAATAGAGTGGAATTTTCCGCCGGTTTTCGAGTTGCTGATTGGAACGTTTAACCACGACCACTGTCGTGGGGGCGGGAATGTTCTGTGTTCAGCTTGTACGGGTGCTCTTGAGAATGTTGGCTCTCGCCTTTCGCTCAGAGTAGGTTACAAGACTGAGTACTCGCTGCTCTGGACAGCCTGCCTTCCGTTGGCTGTCTAATATACTTTCATTTAATTGTAACTGTTTGACGAAGCTGCTGAAGTTTCGACTTCAACGTAACTTTCCTAGTACAGTTGGCAATTGAGCGTTCTGCGTATGAGCGGCCTATGTTGTCCGTGTTGAGCAGTTTTGGCTAAAGTTGACTGGATTGGAGTTATTGTGTGACTTCGCTTGTTAAAATCGTTCACCGTAGCGTCAGTGTGTGTGTGTAGCGAGCCTTCTTCGTCTCTCTCAGAGGCGCATTTGTGTTGCTAGGAAGTCTTTAGCCTGGAACAAACAGACCAGGATAATTTGTTTTGGGCTATACTCGCGACATTATCATCACCACAACGGGGCGTCGAAGCAGCCAGCCATCACCTCCAGTATGCCAGATCATGTCCTTGCAGTTAAGAAGACAGCTTGGTAATGTATGTCCGCAGCACCGGCAGGGTGATAATCAGAGCTAAGCAGAGCGCATCTGTTCGTCTTTTCTAACTTTGTTCTGTCCTGGGTGTTCATTGTCTGAGTTCTGACTACTGTAACAGCAATTAATGTTGGGTCGGCTGGGTGTTACTCTTAAGATTTGAGTTGCATGGAATTGGCTCTACATACCATTTGGTCATACACGTCACAAGCTACTTTATGGACAACTTCACCCTCACAGCATTTATTTGAGTATCCAAGTTGACGTATTTTAAATGTTTCATGTGTTTTGCTTATTATTTTGAGTTTAGTCATAATAAATCAAATTGTTATTTTGGACAGAACTTTAATTCTTTTGATTGGCAGAGCACCCCTTTATTTCTCACTATGTTCATGAGACTTTCCTTTATCAAATTAATTTCTATCAAATTAAATTATTGCAGGTGCCAAACGCTTTTCTACTCCACTTGCAGGGTCGACTACAGTCAGTTCGAGTTTCTTCTTAATCCATGTGCAACAACAAAAGTCGGAGTTAGAAAAGGGGGGGCTTAAAGCATCATTTCCATATGAAGATTGTAGAAGAAATTTGTGTTAAATACACTGATAGCCCCGGCACCTCGCACCATGTGGTAGAATTCGTCCAGTTTACTAGAGATATGGCGTGTAGGAATCCTGCGTACTCGGTTCGCTAGACAAACATTCAAACAAATCGCATTAGTGAGTTCCATCACAAAAAGTAAATTACAATACTCAACTTTTGAAATTCCACAGATATGTTGCAAGCAAAATGCGACATACGAAATAATCCTAAGTCTGTGTTACATACAGGGTACAAGCGAAGTGTCTAGCGTTGACGCTTCTATCCAATTTGCTAATCTTGAAGCTGCTATTCAACCGGGGCGTCGGCAGTCGGTCGCGCCGCTTATGTCCTCTCCACGTAGGGACCGCTGCTGTAGCGTTGTCGTCCTGGAGCGTGGTCGGTCACCTTGCGATTGGCTGACCTCTTCTCACAGCCATCTCTTCTCTGTCGTTCCCGACAGGCGTGCCGGCGCTTGAGTTTATGCCATAAAAATGGAACCGCCAGAGACTAAGTAGGTGGCAGCAAAATTGTACTGCAGTCAGCCTCAAATGCTGGTTCTCTAAATTTCCTCAGTAGCGATTCACGAAAAGAACGCCTCCTTTCCTCCAGAGACTCCCACCCGAGTTCCTGAAGCATTTCCGTAACACTTGCGTGATGGTCAAACCTACCAGTAACAAATCTAGCACCCCGCCTCTGAATTGCTTCTATGTCCTCCCTCAGTCTGACGAGATAGGGATACCAAACGCTCGAGCAGTACTCAAGAATAGGTCGTATGAGTGTTTTATAAGCGGTCTCCTTTACAGATGAACCACGTCTTCCCAAAATTCTACCAATGAACCGAAGACAACTTTCATTACATGCTTGTCCCACTTCATATCGCTCTACAATGTTACGCCCAAATATTTAATCGACGTGACTGTGTCAAGCGCTACAATATTAATGGGGTATTCAAACATTACAGGATTCTTTTTCCTATTCATCTACATTAATTTACATTTATCTATATTTAGAGTTAGCTGCCATTGTTTACACCAATCACAAATCCTGTCCAAGTCATCTTGTATCCGCCTACAGTCACTCAACGACGACACCTTCCCGTACACTACAGCATCATCAGCAAACAGCCGCACATTGCTATCCACCCTATCCAAAAGATTTTTTTATGTACATAGAAAACAACAGTGGACCTACCATACTTATGAATCGCTGTCGTACCAGGAACTTCTTGAGCGGTCCGAAAACGTAGAAATCACTAGGGGGTGAGGTCCGGACTGTATGTGAGTGGTCCAGAATCTCCCAGCGAAATGCCCGAAGTGTTTCGTCAGTTTTGATTGCCACATGTGGTGTCCTGTTTTAGTGGAGCAGAATCACGTTGTCCACATCGAGGATCCCTCGGCGTCACCGCCTGACGGCAGTCTCCAGACGTGATGTGCACACGTCGACTTGCTTTCACCATTGCCTCCACGCTGGAAATGATGTCAGTCAGCGACGAACGCGGCCTCCGCGACCGCTCACTGTCATGCAAGGCTTCGCGGCCTCTGTCGAACTCACAACACCACCACCTCACAGTTCTCAAAGCGAGACAGTTTTTCCCATATGTGGGCTGTTTCACCCTGTAGATCTCAACGGACGTGAAACGCCTGGTTAGAAGAGGTAGGGGATCCAGTATTAGAATCGGAATTTAAAAGAGCTTTGGAGGACTTACGGTCAAATAAGGCAGAAGGGATAGATAACATTCCATCAGAATTTCTAAAATCATTGGGGGAAGTGGCAACAAAACGACTATTCACGTTGGTGTGTAGAATATATGAGTCTGGCGATATACCATTTGACTTTCGGAAACGCATCATCCACACAATTCCGAAGACGGCAAGAGCCGACAAGTGTGAGAATTATCGCACAATCAGCTTAACAGCTCATGCATCGAAGCTGCTTACAAGAATAATATACAGAAGAATGGAAAAGAAAAGTGAGAATGCGCTAGGTGACGATCAGTTTGGCTTTAGGAATAGTAAAGGGACGAGAGAGGCAATTCTGACGTTACGGCTAATAATGGAAGCAAGGCTAAAGAAAAATCAAGACAATTTCATGGGATTTGTCGACCTGGAAAAAGCGTTTGACAATATAAAATGGTGCAAGCTGTTCGAGATTCTGAAAAAAGTAGGGGTAAGCTACAGGGAGAGACAGGTCATATACAATATGTTCAACAACCAAGAGGGAATAATAAGAGTGGACGACCAAGAACGAAGTGCTCGTATTAAGGAGAATGTAAGACAAGGCTGTAGCCTTTCACCCCTACTCTTCAATCTGTACATCGAGGAAGCAATGATGGAAATAAAAGAAAGGTTCAGGAGTGGAATTAAAATACAAGGTGAAAGGATATCAATGATACGATTCGCTGATGACATTGCTATCCTGAGTGAAAGTGAAGAAGAATTAAATGATATGCTGAACGGGATGAACAGTCTAATGAGTACTCAGTATGGTTTGAGAGTAAATCGGAGAAAGACGAAGGTAATGAGAAGTAGTAGAAATGAGAACAGCGAGAAACTTAACATCAGGATTGATGGTCACGAAGTCAATGAAGTTAAGGAATTCTGCTACCTAGGCAGTAAAATAACCAATGACGGACGGAGCAAGGAGGACATCAAAAGCAGACTCGCTATGGCAAAAAAGGCATTTCTGGCCAAGAGAAGTCTACTAATATCAAATACCGGCCTTAATTTGAGGAAGAAATTTCTGAGGATGTACGTCTGGAGTACAGCATTGTATGGTAGTGAAACATGGACTGTGGGAAAACCGGAACAGAAGAGAATCGAAGCATTTGAGATGTGGTGCTATAGACGAATGTTGAAAATTAGGTGGACTGATAAGGTAAGGAATGAGGAGGTTCTACGCAGAATCGGAGAGAAAAGGAATATGTGGAAAACACTGATAAGGAGAAGGGACAGGATGGTAGGACATCTGCTAAGACATGAGGGAATGACTTCCATGGTACTAGAGGGAGCTGTAGAGGGCAAAAACTGTAGAGGAAGACAGAGATTGGAATACGTCAAGCAAATAATTGAGGACGTAGGTTGCAAATGCTACTCTGAGATGAAGAGGTTAGCACAGGAAAGGAATTCGTGGCGGGCCGCATCAAACCAGTCAGTAGACTGATGACAAAAAAAAAAAAAAATCCGCTGGACAGAACAGGTAGTTGGAATTGTGGAAAGGGGCGAAAAATGAACGACTTTCAATTACACTAGAACACATATAAGTTTTGTAAGGTGGCAACGGCCTTGCACTTTACAAGAGTCCATTTAACGGGACACTTTAGGTTTTGTTGGAGTAATACTCTAAATGACGGTGTAGGAAATCTATGTGGAGACGCATCAGCACCTGAGAATTCTGCGATTTTGTAATTATAAGATTTTGCAGAAAGGCAGTAGGCGAGACAGCGCTCGGCAAACTCCCCGCTTAGCCGCCAAAGGCCACAGCCTGACGGTATGAACAGTGAACTGGGGGATTTCTGTAATCCGTTTAGAGAGGCCACAGCGGTTGCCAAGCTCTGAAGGACGTGCGGCTGCAGGTGTTTAGGTGTTTACCAAAACAGAGCAGTGGATAGCTGGACAGGCTTTCCTGCGCGTGCTCTCGCCTATGTTCCACTAATTTCACTCCTTCGAGTAACTCATGTGAAGCAGGCCAGGAGTTCCGAATAACAAACTTCCAATGCAAGAATCTGTGTTCGCTACGACGGGGAATCTTGCCGGGAAAATCTCGAGTGGTCTCTTGGGAAAAAACATCCAGTAAACGTGTTATTGCCCACAGCTGTGGTTCTTCCCAGCCGGCGAGGGCGGAGTTTACTTGTGAAATTTTGTAGAAATAAAAGAATGGTGGAAAAGAGTTCTGTTCCCAGGCCGTACATTGGTCGGCACTGGAAAACTGGGTATTTTGAGAGCTTCTAGTGATTTGATTCGCTCGGTAAAAGTTGAGAGGAGAAAACAAAGGTGAAGAGCGATCTTGCTAGACTCTCGATAGGGGTGAAGTTCTGGGCTCTCGTACTGAGAGGACGTCAGCCAAGTCGTCTCCCCTGTTGGTCTTTCGTTCTGAGTGGACGTTAGCCTCGCCAGCTCATTGCTGCCGGGAAGATCGTTGCAAATAGAGAAGATTGTGGACAGCAGTCTGTTGTCCGAGTAGTGTGGGAGTGTACTTTCCGAGACGCCACACGCCAACCGCACGGCCGCGGCGTCGCCGTCGGAGACCGCCGCTGCAACAGGAACATTACGGTGAGATGGCTCCCGCTTCGGCCTGTGTTAGGAGTAACGTTAAATAGTTGAATCACGTGCGATTGCAGTTTCCACAGAGGTTTCACGGTACTTTGGGGTGTAGTGGTTCTTCGTATTTTACGTTTTGTGTCGATGTCAGCCGGTCAGTCAAGTTATAAGAGATCGCGTTTTGGACCAATTTTAACACAGTTCACTGCCAATGCTAGTCAGTAGGATAATTTGTAAATTGTCCATTGTGTTTTATTCAGTATTGATGTGAAGGTTATAATAAAATTATTGTGATTGAGTAGAGCCTTTACTTTCAGTAGTTGATCCTGAATTCACCCTTCTGCTTTATTTTATTTTTGTGTATGTGTGTGAGGTCATTGAACACCCTAAGTGTTCGTGATCGTTCATGTATGGAAGTAAAAGTAGGTGTGATTTATCGTCAACACTACCACCGCAGATTAATTAGGGGTGACAGGGCCACATTTAAATCTAGCGTTATCCATTTTTGCGTACAGTTCCACTCCCAATTTCTCTGTAAGGTGTTTGTCAGGGACGAACACACACAAAAATCGGACAAGCAACGGGTTAATTTATTTAGTTGCCCAAACACTACAGCGCAAATTTCCGAGCTTAACTATATGTCACACAATCTTATGGCTTAAGGGCACAAGCTCTTTAATTTTTAAAACGGCTGAAGGCCCATGATTTAAAACACAACTGCGATAAATTTTTACAAGGCAGAAAGCCCAAGGCTTTATCCTTAAATAATTCGTTTTTTAAATGAGGCTGAAAGCCCAAACAGTCTAAGATTCATCAAGTAAGGAATTTTAATTTTAAGACGGCTGAAGGTCCATGATCGAAAAGCACAATTACAATGAATTTTCAAAAGTCAGAAGGCCCAAAACTTTATCCAAAAAATATTTTAAGTGAGGCTGAAGGACCAAACAATGCAAGACTTGACAAGTAAGGAACTTTCAACTTTAAAACGGGTGAAGACCCGTTATTTAAAACCCAACTAAAAGCATACAAATTCAAATCGTCGGCTATAAGCCATTAAAATACACAATCAATCACCAATAAGAAAAAGGCAGTACAGCCAGCGGCCCACAGAAGTTTCCGGGGGTCGGTCTGCACTTGAAATATTAACGTTCGCTTAGGGGAGACAGGTAGTCGGCCTAACTATATCCGATCCGCCGGCAACCCAACCAAGAGACAGTCAACGGACCCACCGACAAGACGACTTGCTTTCCACCCGACCAGTTCACAAGGAACTCCAAAGCCAAAACGTAAAAGGCGTAGCCGTCCACAACCAAGTATGCATAAGCTGTCAAAACTATCCACACGTGTTGGACAGCGACAACACGGTGAGGAAATGACACTGCCTGAATTTTACGTCATCGTCCAGGGCAGGTAACCGGAACGCTAACGGCCACAAGGCAGAAAATTCCGCTGGTGCACCTGAACTTCAAATAACCAAAATACAGTTAAAATCCACAGTATGGTGACCAAACTTTCTCAAACTCGAACACTCGCTGTCGTTCACGGGAATACCCCAAACAGCCAACCATGAAAACCAATGGCACAATGTGAACAGACTGGCTTCGGTAACTAAATCACCCCTCAACTTTGATTTCCTGGATCGGTGAGCCACGAACCTCGCAGCAATCGGAACAGCTCCCACACAGTCCGACACTGCGTAGAGACCGCCATCGGACCTGCCCCATTGTGCCGCGGGGGAATTTCCTGGCTGATCCACACCAACCGACTGACTGCCACACATTAGCACGGAAACAGCACTAAAATAACTGAGCACTCGACATCACAAGCCACACACAGTTTGACGAACACTTATACTAAGGACTAGACAATAATAACGGTAGCGACTGTGCAATAATAAGGACGAATCAGGGGTCAGCACACGCAGGCAATCCACAAGCGATCGCCGGCCAACATACACGTCGTCAGACAAGACGACCGAACGACGACCAACCAGGGTGGTCCGCACTGATGTGATATGTATCGGCAACAGTCGGGCGAGTCATGGCTGTCCGGACCTCACTGCAGCCGCGACCCGATTGAACTTCCACCGCGTCCTAAGTCAAACACTGCCCGGTCCGAACTGCACTGTCAGCGCCTCCCAACTCACTGGCAGATCCGAAGTAGCTCCGAACACACGACAACCGGGAAGTAATAGCAGTCAGCAAACGTAATACGCCAGGGCTTATATCGATCAACGACGCTGCTGCCGCTCACGGGCAGGCAAGGCGGCAACTCAGTGACACCAGTAATTGAAATTAAGACAACGAGATGGAAATACAGTAAAACAGGATGTGAAATGGGATATCGCACGAACACGAGCCACACACGGCTCAGGACGTTCCTCTCTTGTTCCATAGAAAGCTAATCACACTTAAGGGGGGGGGGGGGGGTAGGACGTCAAACGGGCCGACTTTGAGCAGGAGAGGCACCACAGGACATTTTAATTTCCACTGTCTATACTTTTACAAGTAAATTCATAAAACTTTGTCATCATGACAGCATTCACACTCGTAGCAGCGGAAGTTCAAAAACATGACAAAATATTTTTTTTTACATGTGAAATTTCATCATTCTTTCACTTACTATTGGCTGTATTTGTTGCTATAGGTACGCTTTTCTTCATAAGTAAGAGAGACTGTTCGATGAATTTTGCACAGCATACAAACCATACTTACAGGTGTCTGAAACTCTAGAATCTATTTAATTTATGTAAAAATGAATGAGCTGTTACGTTTTAAACTTTATGTTTAGAAAAAAAAATCAAATTTTGTAGTTCATCATCATCATCATCATCATCATCATCTTGGACAGTTTCCAGCCACTGGCTGGGTCTGTCGGGAACACAAGCCTCTCCATCGTGTTCTGTCTTTCCACCATTTCCCCTCTTCCACCTTCGTCCAGTTCTCTCCTCTTCTCGTCACACATTCCTTCACTCCCTTCACCCATGTATCTCTTGGTCTTCCCCTGGGCCTCTTCCCCTCCAGTTGCAGATCAAACATCCTCTTTGGAATTCTTCCCTCATCCATTCTCTTCATGTGTCCATACCACTGCAGTCTTGATTTTTCTATCCTGTCCTGTACTGGTTCCTCCTTTAGTCTTTCCCTCACATACACATTTCGCAATCTGTCTCGTCTTGTTACACTCAACCTGCTCCTCTGGAACTTCATTTCACTAGCTTGTATTCTACTTTTGTCGCTTTTGTGCATTACCCATGTCTCACTTCCGTATGCCAATATGGGGACAAAGTAGGTTCGGTATATAATTCCCTTGGATTTCTGCGGCACCTCCTTGCTCCAAATAAGCCCCCTAATGCATTTGAAGAACTGCCCTGCTTTTCTGCACCTTTCATTTATTTCCATTGCGTTTCCCCCCTTACTTTCAATCATGCTTCCCAGGTACTTGAAGTTCCCTACCACTTGTAGTTTTTCCCCTCCACAAGTTATATCCACATTTGGCCTATTCTTCTTCCTTGTTGTGATAATTATTTCACTTTTCTTTGCAGAGAAATGCATTCCATATTGTGCTGCCGTTGCCTCCCATACATCTAACTGCTCTTGCACCTCCTTCTCGCAATTTCCCCATAACATCAGGTCATCGGCAAAAAGCACTGCTTTCATTTTATGATCTCCAATTGCATCTGATACTTGCTGTAGGATTTCATCCATAACAATAATAAACAATAACGGCGAAAGTGCACTTCCCTGTCGCAGCCCATTTTCCAGCTTGAACCATGCAGTACGTTCCCTCCCCACTTTCACACAACTCTCACTTCCCTCATACATTTTTCTGACTTTTCGTGTTATCTCTTCATCTATCCCTTTTGCGTTCAGCACATCCCAGAGCTTGTCCCTATAGATACTGTCATACGCCTTCTCAATATCTAAAAAGGCCATGATTAAGTCCTTCCCATACTCATAGTGCCTTTCCTGCAGTTGCCTTACCGCAAATATGAGGTCCGTTGTTGATCTTCCCGGTCTGAAACCATACTGCTCCTCTTGCAGTCTACTTTCAATACTGCTTCTTATTCTCTTCTCCAGGATCTTTTCATAGATTTTTCCACAGTGGCATAGCAGGGTGATTCCTCTGTAGTTCTCACATCTCCTTTTATCCCCTTTCTTGAAGATCGGGACTATAATTCCTTTCTTGCAATCCTCAGGAATTCTGTTCTCCTTCCACACCACCCTCAGCACTCTGTATAGCCATTGGGTTCCTACTTCTCCTGCTGCTCGTATCATATCCACTGTTACTTCGTCCCAACCCGGTGCCTTGCCCACTTTCATCCTCTTTATGGCTTCTTCCACTTCATTCCAAGTTAGATCATCAATTTCCCCACTATTATAATCGTCTGCTGCCTTAGGCTCTCCATCGCTGTTAGTTACCCGCTTGGCGGCATTCAACAGATCTTCAAAGTACTCCTTCCAAATCTTTTTGAGCTCGTGCATTTCCTCCACAACTCTTCCATTATTATCCATGATCCTCAGGCACTCGCTTCTGTCGTTCCTATTATTTCTTACCATGGTGTAAAGTACTTTTTTGTTCCCTTCACTGTCCTCTTCTAACATTCTTGTCCATTTTTCCACCCACTTCTTCTTCTCCGCCCTTACTATGGTTTGTGCCGTTTTCTTGCTTTCCTTATATTTTACCCTAGCTTCCTCTGTTCGGGTCTGGAACCATTCTCTGAAGGCTTTGTTCTTTCGAAGTACTGCCTCTTTACATATGTTGTTCCACCATGGGGTTTCCTTACTTCTCCTCTTTGTGCTAGTTCTTCCGCACACAGTCTCAGCTGCCTCAACTAGAGCCCTCTTAAAATCTCCCCATTCTTCTTCCACTGTTCTCTGATCTTCCTTTGGCAGCTTCTTCCTGATCAGTGTCTGGTACTGGGTCCTCCGTTCATCCTCTTTCAGCATTCATGTCTTCAACTTTTTCTCCTGTATGTCTTTTGCCCTCCTATCTTTTTTCTCTCTCAGGGTGGCTACCAACAGCCGATGGTCACTGTCTAAGGCCTCAGATGGAATGACCTTAACATCTGTGAGGCTGCTCATCATCTGCGTATCCACAAGTACATAGTCTACTACTGAGGTTTGGGACCAGTCTCCACTGTACCAAGTTATTTTGTGGCTACTTCTCTTCTTGTACCAGGAATTTGCGATCGCCAGCCCATTCCTCTTGCAGAATTCCAGCAATAATTTTTCTTCTCTATTTCGGTTCCCCCAGCCCTCTGGTCCCATTATCTCCTCGAATCCTTTCCTGTCTGTGCCAACATGTGCATTGAGGTCCCCTATTATAATCTGATTACCTCCATTTAGCTGCTTTTGCATGTCATCTTCAAATTCCTCCTTCTCCTTTTTTGTACACCCCACCTGTGGGGCATATGTTTGGATGATTTCAATGCTTTTTCCTTTCACTCGTACTCTGGCTTTTATCATTCGATCATTGATACCTTCCACCTCCTCCTGCAGACCCTCTCTGACCACTATTGCCACTCCATTTCTTCCCCTCTCATTCCCTATCCAGTACAGTTTACATCCTTTACTTAGTGGTTTTTCACCAACTCCTCTCCACCTAGTCTCAGCAAGTCCCGAGATGTCCAATTTCCTCCTTTCCATCATTTCTACAATTTCTTCTAACTTCCCAGTTAGAGTCCTTATGTTTAAGGTGCCCAGTCGTAAACCATCTCGTAATCCTTTTCCATTGCTTGGTCGGTTTCCTTTAAATCCGTTCCGTGATCCGAGGCATGTTCCCTTTTTGAAAGCAGTTGATTTATCCACTACTGGCTTGCTAGGCCTATCGCTGTTTCACCAGAGCCCCGTTAGTTAACTATCTCAATTTTTACCACAGTTTTTAATGGATTTGTAAAATTCTAGAGTTTCATACACCTGTAAGTATGGTTTGTGTGCTGTACAAAATTCATCAAAGAATCTCTCTTACTTCTGAAGAAAAATGTACCTATAGCAACAAATGTAGCCAACAGTAAGTGAAAAAAAATGATGAAATTTCATATCTAAAAGAAATTTTATTTTGATATGATTTTGCACGTCCACTGCTATGAGTGTGAATGCTGAATCCTTCCTGGTCATGCTGACAAAGTTTTATGAATTTACTTGTAAAAGTGTAGACAGTGGAAAATAAAATGTCCTGTGGTGCCTCTCCTGCTCCAAGTCGGCCCGTTTGACGTCCTGCCCCCCCCCCCCCCCCCCGCCACAATTGGTCTAACGCCCTGGACGTGTGGATACCAACTGCCATCTTTAACAACTGACAGCAGCTCCGTGTGGCGGAGGTACTGTCAAGGTAGGGCCGCCACTGACCAAGAAAGGTCCAACGCTCTGAGTGGATATGCTAACTTCGCATTTACAGCCGTAATTTGGTTAAAAAAACAGGCGCAAAGACTTTATACTGGTATGTCGGATCTGTTACAGATTACAGACGCGGACGTAGAACAGTTTAGATAAGTCGTTAAGAAGACGGAAGGGACGCACGGGCCACTCGCCTAGCTAGCTCGCGGCCCCTAGCCGTGCTGTACGGCGTTTCTTTCGCCTCTCCATTTCCTGCGGCGTTTCGGCCGCTCTCTTCTCTTTCGTCGTCGGCAGGAGGTTCTTCGCCGGCGGAGGCAACCGAATTACCCCGGGGGAGCGCGCCGCTAACAGCGTTTCCACCCCCGCCCCACCCCACGCCGCCCACCCGCGGTACGGGAGGCGGAGGAGGCGGCGGCGGCAGCGGCGGCGGCGGCGGAGCGCGGAGGCGGCGTCGACGTCCAAGTCGTCGTCGTCGTCGTCGTCGCCGGCGCCGGCGCCGCCGTGGCCGTCTCCAGGCGGAGCGACGTCGCGACGGCCGGGCCTAATGCAATAAGGTTGCCGGCACGGCAGCACGGGTGCGCCAGGCAGCGCACCACGTGGCGAGCGAGCGAGCGGGCGTGACCTACCGACACACAGCACACGTGGCCCGTACGTGGGCGTCCAGGGACGTAGAGTGCGTGACTCTCTCCCTGGCGTAAGGCAGCGGTTGAAAATGAAACACATCGATTCCACACGCGGTACGGTACATTTTTCAAGCCGGAGCGACAGTGTGAAATTTTTTTTATTACGGAATTCCAATGTATACACATTGAAGAATTACTCCCCGAAATATTATGCGCTAACTCAATAAAGTAACGATTCTGCGCCGTGTTAGGCTCATGTTTGAGACGTGTTGGCTCTCAACATACATCGCGCTGTTAAGATTGTTCTGAGTCCTTCCATTCCATCGTTAATTGATTCTTTCATATTTATTGTTATTCTGCGTACGGTTCTGTTGAGATTCCCCTCTGGCGGCGTGTCTGGTCTTATCGATCTTCGAGTCGTTGCTTCCTGTTAGCCTTGTGTGAGGGAATAAGATCTTAGGGGGGATGGTGGCGGTTGGTTGCCTAGCGGTGACGAGTCGGTCGGTCGGTTTTTAAAATCGGCAATTAGAGAATGTCGTACGAGGAGACCGCGGCGTGGCGTGGGTGTGGAGAGTTGGCTGCTGTTCCGAGAAGCCGCGTGGTCTATCCTGGCGGTGCGATACGTGTGGGACGAGATGACGGGAGAAGGCTGTAAGTTCTTGCTGTGAACACCCGGGGGCCACGGCTGTGGTTCCGAGTCACTACTTGGTGGGAGCGGCAACGGATGTCTTTAAATTGTCCGTCTGGAGGCCTAACCTGAGGAGTGGTATTTCGCCGCCGTGGGTGCAGAGAAGACGAGGGCTCCGGTGACAGAGCGCGTGGCCGCTCGCTCACCGATAGATCTGTACCTACAGATTGGAAAATTGCGCAGGTCGCACCAGTGTTTAAGAAGGGTAGTAGGAGTAATCCTTCGAACTACAGACCTATATCACTGACGTCGGTTTGCAGTAGGGTTTTGGAGCATATACTGTATTCAAACATTATGAATCACCTCGAAGGGAACGATCTATTGATACGTAATCAGCATGGTTTCAGAAAGCAGCGTTCTTGTGCAACGCAGCTAGCTCTTTATTCGCACTAAGTAATGGCCGCTATCGACAGGGGATCTCAAGTTGATTCCGTATTTCTAGATTTCCGGAAAGCTTTTGACACAGTTCCTCACAAGCGACTTCTAATCCAGCTGCGGGCCTATGGGGTATCGTCTCAGTTGTGCAAGTGGATTCGTGATTTCCTGTCAGGAAGGTCGCAGTTCGTAGTAATAGACGGCAAATCATCGAGTAAAACTGAAATGATATCAGGTGTTCCCCAGGGATGCGTTCTGGGACCTCTGCTGATCCTGATCTACACTCCTGGAAATTGAAATAAGAACACCGTGAATTCATTGTCCCAGGAAGGGGAAACTTTATTGACACATTCCTGGGGTCAGATACATCACATGATCACACTGACAGAACCACAGGAACATAGACACAGGCAACAGAGCATGCACAATGTCAGCACTAGTACAGTGTATATCCACCTTTCGCAGCAATGCAGGCTGCTATTCTCCCATGGAGACGATCGTAGAGATGCTGGATGTAGTGCTGTGGAACGGCTTGCCATGCCATTTCCACCTGGCGCCTCAGTTGGACCAGCGTTCGTGCTGGACATGCAGACCGCGTGAGACGACGCTTCATCCAGTCCCAAACATGCTCAATGGGGGACAGATCCAGAGATCTTGCTGGCCAGGGTAGTTGACTTACACCTTCTAGAGCACGTTGTGTGGCACGGGATACATGCGGACGTGCATTGTCCTGTTGGAACAGCAAGTTCCGTTGCCGGTCTAGGAATGGTAGAACGATGGGTTCGATGACGGTTTGGATGTACCGTGCACTATTCAGTGTCCCCTCGACGATCACCAGTGGTGTACGGCCAGTGTAGGAGATCGCTCCCCACACCATGATGCCGGGTGTTGGCCCTGTGTGCCTCGGTCGTATGCAGTCCTGATTGTGGCGCTCACCTGCACGGCGCCAAACACGCATACGACCATCATTGGCACCAAGGCAGAAGCGACTCTCATCGCTGAAGACGACACGTCTCCATTCGTCCCTCCATTCACGCCTGTCGCGACACCACTGGAGGCGGGCTGCACGATGTTGGGGCGTGAGCGGATGACGGCCTAACGGTGTGCGGGACCGTAGCCCAGCTTCATGGAGACGGTTGCGAATGGTCCTCGCCCATACCCCAGGGGCAACAGTGTCCCTAATTTGCTGGGAAGTGGCGGTGCGGTCCCCTACGGCACTGCGTAGGATCCTACGGTCTTGGCGTGCATCCGTGCGTCGCTGCGGTCCGGTCCCAGGTCGACGGGCACGTGCACCTTCCGCCGACCACTGGCGACAACATCGATGTACTGTGGAGACCTCACGCCCCACGTGTTGAGCAATTCGGCGGTACGTCCACCCGGCCTCCCGCATGCCCACTATACGCCCTCGCTCAAAGTCCGTCAACTGCACATACGGTTCACGTCCACGCTGTCGCGGAATGCTACCAGTGTTAAAGACTGCGATGGAGCTCCGTATGCCACGGCAAACTGGCTGACACTGACGGCGGCGGTGCACAAATGCTGCGCAGCTAGCGCCATTCGACGGCCAACACCGCGGTTCCTGGTGTGTCCGCTGTGCCGTGCGTGTGATCATTGCTTGTACAGCCCTCTCGCAGTGTCCGGAGCAAGTATGGTGGGTCTGACACACCGGTGTCAATGTGTTCTTTTTTCCATTTCCAGGAGTGTATATAAATGACCTGGGTGACAATCTGAGCAGTTCTCTTAGGTTGTTCGCAGATGATGCTGTAATTTACCGTCTAGTAAGGTCATTTGAAGTCCAGTATCAGTTGCAAAGCGATTTAGATAAGATTGCTGTATGGTGTGGCAGGTGGCAGTTGGCGCTAAATAACGAAAAGTGTGAGGTGATCCACATGAGTTCCAAAAGAAATCCGTTGGAATTCGATTACTCGATAAGTAGTACAATTCTCAAGGCTGTGAATTCAACTAAGCACCTGGGTGTTAAAATTACGAACAACTTCAGTTGGAAAGAACCACATAGATAATATTGTGGGGAAGGCGAGCCAAAGGTTGCGTTTCATTGGTAGGACACTTAGAACATGCAACAAGTCCACTAAAGAGACAGCTTACTCTACACTCGTTCGTCCCCTGTTAGAATATTGCTGCGCGGTGTGGGATCCTTACCAGGTGGGATTGACGGAGGACACCGAAAGGGTGCAAAAAAGGCCAGCTCGTTTTGTATTATCACGTAATAGAGTGTGGCAGATATGATACGCGAGTTGGGATGGAAGTCATTAAAGCAAAGACGTTTCTCGTTGCGGCGAGATCTATTAACGAAATTTCAGTCACCAACTTTCTCTTCCGAATACTAAAATATGTTGTTGAGCCCAACCTTTATAGGTAGGAATGATCATCAAAATAAAATAAGAGAAATCAGAGCTCCAACAGAAAGGTTTAGGTGTTCGTTTTTCCCGCGCGCTGTTCGGGAGTGGGATGGTAGGGAGATAGTATGATTGTGGTTCGATGAACCCTCTGCCAAGCACTTAAATGTGAATTGCAGGGTAATCATGTAGATGTAGATGTAGACTGTGTCCAGTTGGGTAGGCTGCCGACGTGGTCGGGTGTGAGGAACCGCTGCATTGGAGTTCACGTGCTGCTTCTCTGATAAACTGCAAGTTAAGTTGGTTAAAGGTTTAGATGTTAATTGAAGAATTTTTGTTTGTGGAACCAGCGTCGTTTCTGCCTTGTGGCGTCCTGCGTTCGAATTTCCAGCCCCTGTCCCCGGTGTAATTATAGACAGTGATCTTTTGACTTCTTATTAGTACTGCCTGGGAGGAAGTTTATTTTTGGGCAGGGATTATGTTTCATGATTTGATTCCTCCTCCTCCCCTGGCCTCGCGCGAGGTCAATGTGATTGCTGAATGTGAGGCGTTGTGGGTGTGTTAGTCCGCTTCTAGCCTGAGCATCCTTCGGGAGACAATTGTGGCCGCCCTTACACCCGGTCCGTTAATCATTTCTATCCCAGGACATTTTGGTGGCTGGTCATGGTATTAAAGTTGTTAGTTATTGTAAAATGTTAAATGGTTGTATTTTACTCTGATTGTTTTTGGCCACTGTTTAAAAAGTTTAAGTTTGCCTTTCATTGGTGTCTTTTTTTAATATTACGTGGTTTTAAAATTGTTAGTTATTGTAAAAGGTGAATGAAGGTATCTTTACTTTGATTGTTTTAATCTACTTGGCATCCTTTGAAAGTGGTAGTTCTGCCTCCCTGTTAGTGAGCCCTTGTAATTTAATATCTTGTTGTGAAAAAATTTGAAACAAGTGGCTCCCTACATGTTCGGTAGCGAAACTGTATGCAAATTGGTGTTTTTGTTTCATTACTTGGAAAGTTTTAATTTTGTTATTATATGCTTTATCAAAGTCTGTTTTAAGTAAAATGGCTTGGCTATTAACGGTAAAGTAAAGTTTTTAATTTCATTACTTGGAAAATTTTGATTTCTTATCAAATGTTTTATCAAAGCCGGTTTTAAGTAAAATGGCTTGGCAGTAAACTGTAAACTAAATTGTTTTGAAAAGGCACTCATGCCTGCTAGTTTTCTGGACCTGTTCCTGGTCAAGTGGTAAAGAAAAGACTTTCAATGGCTGAAGTAATCAATAAAGAAATTGTAAATTGCAACTCGACAGTAACCAACTAATTTTGGCCCCGTTTCCCAACTGAGGGTTTTCCTTGATTAATCGTAACACCCGCTACCGGGCCCGCGTTGGTTTAAAACTTGGTGCCTATGCTGTGTTTGGTACTGCGATTATGCTGTTCGCTCTCTCCGTGAGAGACAGCAGCGGTGTGTATCGATATTCGCACCTTGTACTATCATTGGTCTGGTGCTTATAGTTTCCGGCTGTGCTGTGTGCGAGAGCAGTCGGTCGGTTGGCGCGGAGCAGCGACGCAGTGTCGGAGTGTGTGGTGCTGTTCCCATTGCTACGAGGTCCGTGGCTCACCGACCCTGGACACGAAAGTCGAGTTTGGGTTTAATTTACCAGCAACTCAAGACTGTCAACATTGTGCCATTTGGTTTCTGTATTTGGTTACTCGCTGTTGAAGGGCACCAGCGGAATCTTCTGCCTTGTAGCCTTTAACGTTCCGGTTACCTGCACTGGCCGTTGACGTAAATTTAGGTAGTGTCCTGTCCTCACCGTGTTATCGCTGTCCAGCACGGTGTGTAGTTCGACAACTTAATGTATGCTTGGTTGTGGGCGTCCATGCCTTTCACGTTTGGATTGATCTCCCGGTTGTGTGCTGGTCGAGTGGAGCGCAAGTTACCTTGTCGGTCGGTCCGTCGTCCGATCCAGTATAGTTGGGCCGACAGCCTGTCTCGTCCAATTCAACGTTAGTATTTGTTGGCCGGCACCCGAAAGTTCTGAGCGCCGTCAACTGCACTGCCTTTTCTTATTTTCTGTTGTGTGTATTTTTATGGCCCATAGCCGATGGTTTTCGATTACAGTTAAATTGAAACTTCCTGGCAGATTAAAACTGTGTGCCCGACCGAGACTCGAACTCGGGACCTTTGCCTTTCGCGATGCTCACTCACTTCCACTCCACTCGGGTTGACCCACACAACCACTCTGTCTCATATGCCTTCAGACCACGAAGAAAGAGTTAAAGGTGCTGTAACAAGGATTTAAACATTAACAGAACGACAGAGGAGCTGAAATTACGGCAAAGAACATGAGAGAGGCAACCACCCTGTTAACTCATTAAGAACAAAAAAAAAAAAAAAAAAAAATGGTTGAAATGGCTCTGAGCACTTTGGGACTTAACTTCTGATGTCATCAGTCCCCTAGAACTTAGAACTACTTATACCTAACTAACCTAGGACATCACACACATCCATGCCCGAGGCAGGATTCGAACCTGCGACCGTAGCGGTCGCGCGGTTCCAGACTGTAGCGCCTAGAACCTGTCAGCCACTGCGGCCGGCCTATTAAGAACATCTCCCTAAAATTTTAGGAAACAGATATATTACAAAACCGTGAAACGTTCACCACATTCGTTTGAACGTCACTCAAAAGACAGGGCAGATCTGTCGGCAAATTTGCCGCTGCCCTCTGGTCTGAATAATAAAACGCAGGCTAACAAAATGTGACGCACCGTGACCTGTACGCGAATGCCTCACACACTGGAGGGTCCTCCAGCATGAAGCCTCGTCTCATAGGCGTGTGGCCAATGGTACGGCGAGTAAGGAGGCTGGAAAGAGGCTCGAAGGAGGTATGCCATGACCGTGTTGTGGACTTTACTAGATGCAGCCGGTTGCCTGTCACATCCAGCCATTCGTCTTCTCATTTTATTTATTAATTTATTTACACGTCAAGTTCCGTAGGACCAAATTGAGAAGCAAATCTCCAAGGTCATGGAAGGTGTCAGTACTTACAACATAAAGTAATAACAGATAAAAATAAATGTTCATGAACCCGAAAAGAAGTCAGTCCATAAGTTTAAGTAAACGCTATCAGCAATACAATAACAATCAGCTTAATTTTTCAAGGAACTACTCGACAGAATAGAAGGAGAGACCCATGAGGAAACTCTTCAGTTTCGATTTGAAATCGCGTGGATTACTGCTAAGATTTTTGAATTCGAGTGGCAGCTTATTGAAAATGGATGTAGCAGTATACTGCATGCCTTTCTGCACAAGAGTTAAGGAAGTCCAATCCAAATGGAGGTTTGATTTCTGCCGAGTATTAACCGAGAACTGCTTATACCTAACTAACCTAGGACATCACACACATCCATGCCTGAGGCAGGATTCGAACCTGCGACCGTAGCGGTCGCGCGGTTCCAGACTGTAGCGCCTAGAACCTCTCAGCCACTGCGGCCGGCCTATTAAGAACATCTCCCTAAAATTCTGCTTATTCTTGGGAATAAACTAATATTAGTAACAAGAAACGACAATAAGGAATATAATTATTGACAGGCCCATGTCAAAATACCCAGACTCGTGAACAGTCAGGTTTAAGTACTTCTACGTTCTAGGGGACTGATGACCTCAGAAGTTAAGTCCCAAAGTGCTCAGGTCCGTGAACTCACAGCACTTATTGCCCGAACCGCCCGTTTCTGAACGACACACGACTCTGTATCTCAACAGCAAGGCGATAACGTACAGGCGGAAGGCACTCTGACGAAACTATGAAGGGTAGTCCAAAAGTCTGCGTCTGTGAGCGTTGCTGGAACTGGTATGTAGGCACCGACGAGTAGGCAAGGGTTTAGTGTGGCATTTGTATCTTTATGACTTGTATGCGCTAAATGTGCAAATGCGAACTGTGGTGACGTTATTGCCAAATGAGTGCAGACAGGACCCACCTGCTGCTATTCTTCTTGGCTGCCGAAGTACAACACCGATAGGCATCCTCCGCACAATGAAGAACGTCTATGGGACTGCAGGCCTAACGAAAACCACTGTTGTGCCAAGCTCCGTGCTGGTTGAGATTCGACACAACATGCTGGTGGATCTGGGATGCCAGCCTCAACTGGGAGAGTCGAGTGGAAGACACTCGAGCATGTGCTCTATAATGATGATCTCTGCTGTTGCAAATACCATGTGTTCGATCCCTTAGAAAAGGTGTTGAAGTATCGACGAGTCCAGTAGGATTTGTACCGCAGGCAACTACGGTCTTCATCATGCACCAGGACTTAGTGTCTTGCAAAGTAGTTATCTTCAACCTGGTGCGTAGGTGGTATGATTCCCTCGATGCGCACAGCGATTTTTCCTGATTGGCAGTCCGATTCTGGACTGTGTAGCCTTCGAACAGAAACTTATTGATCGTCCCTTATAACCCCCTGGGAGCCCACAGCTCTTTTATTGGTAACTCTGTCGCGTGTATTGAGCCCCAAGCTATTGCAGCCTCTCCTCTCTCCACCAGTGCATTCCCTTCCCTATACCCAATCTTCCCCATCCCAGCTAGATGTCCTCCTTCTCCCTTTCTCTTTCTCCCTCGGTGTCTCCCTTTATGACGACCTGGTTACTCCCACTGTCCCACCAATCCTGTGTTTTGTCTCGTTTTCCCACTCTTCATTTTCTTCGGCTTTTTGTGGTCCAACTTGGCGTTTGTCCTCCCGTTCTACATTCCGTTTCTGTAGTGTGAGCCATTTGAAGAGAAACTCCCTCCCTCCTTACCCACCTTCGTTTCCCGTCCGCACCCCCCCCCCCCCCCCGCGCCATCCTGTCAGGTCACAAGCATGTGTAACCAGTCCATGTGTTGGGGCTGTTATGTAGCCATCTGCATTTACATCTACATACATACTCCGCAATCCACCATACGGTGCGTGGCGGAGGGTACCTCGTACCACAACTATCATCTTCTCTCCCTGTTCCACTCCCAAACAGAACGAGGGAAAAATGACTGCCTATATGCCTGTGTACGAGACCTAATCTCTCTTATCTTTGTGGTCTTTCCGTGAAATATAAGTTGGCGGCGGTAAAATTGTACTGCAGTCAGCCTCAAATGCTGGTTCTCTAAATTTCCTCAGGAGCGAATCACGAAAAGAAAGCCTCCTTTCCTCTAGAGACTTCCACCCGAGTTCCTGAAGTATTTCCGTAACACTCGCGTGATGATCAAACCTACCAGTAACAAATCTAGCAGCTCACCTTTGAACTGCTTCTATGTCCTCCCTCAATCCGACCTGATAGGGATCCCAAACGCTCGAGCAGTACTCAAGAATAGGTCGTATGAGTGTTTTATAAGCGGTCTCCTTTACAGATGAACCACGTCTTCGCAAAATTCTACCAGTGAACCGAAGACGACTATCCGCCTCCCCACAACTGGCATTACATCGCTCTGCAATGTTACGCCCAAATATTTAATCGACGTGACTGTGTCAAGCGCTACACTACTAATGGGGTATTCAAACATTACGGGATTCTTTTTCCTATTCATCTGCATTAATTTACATTTATCTATATTTACATTCTTTACACCAATCACAAATCCTGCCCAACTCACGTTGTATCCTCCTACAGTCACTCAACGACGACACCTTGCCGCACACCACAGCATCATCAGCAAACAGCCGCACACTGCTATCCATCCTATCCAAAAGAACATTTATGTAGATAGAAAACAACAGCGGACCTACCACACTTCCCTGGGGCACTCCAGATGATACCCTCACCTCCGATGAACACTCACCATCGAGGACAACGTACTGGGTTCTGGCGGAGCTCCCTGACAAAACATAGATCACACATCCGTTACCTGAGCTGCAACTGCCTCGTGTTTTGGGGCATCGGAACTCCCAGCACCGAATGCTGTGCGAGGTGGTCCACATTTCAGCTGAGTGGCGCCCACATAGTGAGCCCCTGATGCGAGTGGATGGTACCATGGCGTCCGCTCAGCACGTGAAACAAGCTAAGCTCCATACCTCTGGCTGCTCTCTTGCAGCTGTTTCTTCAGAGGAGAACGGTTCTCTCTCTGCTGCGACTTTTGCTGCCTTGTCTCACGCTCCTCGCCACCTCCTGGGAGGAAGGCCAGGTCTACCGGCTTGGTGTGAAACTCCCTCCCTGTTACTTGCTTCCAGGACTTATAAGACGCTTTATCCACTTCCAAACTGCTCTTTTTTGTAGACCATATCGAAGATATGTTTGGTAAAGTTGAGTCGCTAATGATGCGTTGAAGTTTGCTATGGATTCAAACCTTTCTGTCAGTCAGTAAAATCTTCTCTAGTATTGTTGAAAGGAAAGTGCGAGTATTAGTTGAGGACAAATTGGATGAATATCAGTGTGGGTTTAGGCCTCTTAGAGGTTGTCAGGACCAGATCTTTAGCTTACGGTAAATAATGGAGAAGTGTTACGAGTGGAACAGGGAATTGTATCTATGCTTTATAGATCTAGAAAAGGCATATGACCGGTTTCCTAGGAGGAAGTTATTGTCTGTTCTACGAGATTATGGAATAGGAGGCAAACTTTTGCAATCAATTAAAGGTCTTTACATAGATATGGTCTACAAGAAAGAGCAGTTTGGAAGTGGATAAAGCGTCTCATAAGTCCTGGAAGCAAGTAACAGGGAGGGAGTTTCACACCAAGCCGGTAGACCTCGCCTTCCTCCCAGGAGGTGGCGAGGAGCGTGAGACGAGGCAGCAAAAGAAGCAGCAGAGAGAGAACAGTTCTCCTCTGAAGAAACAGCTGGAGGAGAGCAGTTGACGGTAAATTGAGTTCATGGTTCAGAGTAGTTTCAGGTGTAAGACAAGGCTGCAACCTGTCTCCACTGTTGTTCATATTATTTATGGATCATATACTGAAAATAATAGACTGGCTGGGTGAGATTAAGATATGTGAACACAAAATAAGTAGTCTCGCATATTCGATTAAAAGTTTGCAAAGTAATATTTCAGAGCTAGAACAGAAGTGTAAGGACTATGGTATGAAGATTAGCAGTTCAGTGGGAAAGAGATATAAACGGATTGAGTGACAAATAGGAGGAACAAAGAACAGGTGGACGGTTTCAAGTACTTAGGATGCATATTCTCACAGGATGGCAGCCTAGTGATAGAACTGGAAGCGAGGCGTAGCAAAGCTAATGCAGTGAGCGCTCAGCTGCGATCTACTCTCTTCTGCAAGAAGGAAGTCAGTACCAAGACTAAGTTATCTGTGCACCGTTGAATCCTTCGATCAGCTTTGTTGTATGGGAGCGAAAGCTGGGTGGATTAAGGTTACCTTATCAATAAGGTTGAGGTTACGGATATGAAAGTAGCTAGGATGATTGCAGGTACTAGTAGATGGCAACAATGGCAGGAGGGTGTCCACAATGAGGAAATCAAAGAAAAACTGGGAATGAGCTCTATAGATGTAGCAGTCAGGGCGAACAGGCTTAGATGATGGGATGTTACACGCATGGGAGAAGCAAGGTTACCCAAGAAACTCATGGGTTCAGCAGTAGAGGGTAGGAGGTGTCGGGGTAGACCAAGGAGAAGGTACCGGGATTCGGTTAAGAATGATTTTGAAGTAATAGGCTTAACATCAGAAGAGGCACCAATGTTAGCACTGAATAGGGGATCATGGAGGAATTTTATAAGGGGGACTATGCTCCAGACTGAACGCTGAAAGGCATAATCAGTCTTAAATGATGATGATGATGTCAGTCAGTCGCCTCCCTTTGTGCTGGCAAGCACTTAGGAGGCATCCCAGTGACCAATACTCCTCACCAGTCCTTAAATATGACCCAGGGCATTATTTTGCTTAGGGACTTGCTTCTTTAATCTGACAAGGAACTGCCGGCCGTTCTGGCCGGCCGGTTCTATGTGCTTCAGTGTGGAACCGCGCGACCGCTACGGTCGCAGTTTCGAATCCTTCCTCGGGCATGGATGTGTGTGACGTCCTTAGGTTGGTTCGGTTTAATTAGTTCTAAGTTTTAGGAGACTGATGACCTCAGATGTTAAGTGCCATAGTGCTCAGAACCATTTGAACAATTTTTTGACAAGGAACTCAGGAGTAATCAGCAATACCGCGGCGTTCATTTCGTCTGGCGAATCAAGGACAATTGCTTTGATACCAGCACTTTCATCATGGCTTTTGAAGGGAATACCCCTTCTGGAAAAAGTCAAAGTTATGGTTTACCAGTGTAATGTGAAACTGTATATCCCACCTCCAACGCAATTTTTTCGGTGTCTCTGATTCCGTCACATGTCTTTGCAATAAGAAGCGAACCCTACTTGCAGCAACGGCAGCCGCCACCTTCATTTGGGGAGCCTTTGCATCCGACTGGCCAAGTGCGTGAACCACCCTGACCTACAATCTTCTCAATCGCCAGATTGTCCAATCTATAAAAAGGAAAGAAAGGTCAGGAATTCAAAACTCTCGACCATCCATCCTACTCTGAGGCCTGGCAAAAATTCGACTGTGTCCACCTGGTATCTTCACCTCCTCCTTAACTCTGTCCTTTACTTCCCTTTCCTCCTACATAACGGTCCACATTCCCTCCCCTAATGGGACAGCGCCTCCTTCGCCAAGAAAGGAACCCTCTTCTCTGGCACCTGCGATGGTTGGGCTTCCCTTAATAATCTCCCTCCCAAGAGTCTCCAAGACAAGAAGCCTGTTACTTCAAGCCGTATGTGGGACTTGCACTGTGCGGGCCTCAAGACCGCTCATTCCATTTCGGATCCTGATATTGCTGCAGCTTGCTCTCTTCCTGACTGTATCTCCTCTCGCCCTCTGAACGAGAAAAACAAGACGCGTAGGTCTAATTACCAAAATACTAAGGATTCACCGTTGACTGACACCGACTAGCACAATAACCAGCCGTGGCTCATTTGACGGCCATCCCGTTGCTTATACTATTTCCTCCAGTGGAACTGTAATGGTTACTAACGTCACCTTATGGAATTGCAGTCTCTTCTCTCTCTCTACTCTGTAGCCTGTATTGTATTGTAGGAATCTCTTTTTGTACTTACTCATTCGCCGACTCCTCATGGATTGCGAGCCTTCTATCACACTCACATTGGCTCTTTGCGAGCATCTGGTGGTGTCTACAAAAAATGACTCTGAGCACTATGGGACTTAACATCTGTGGTCATCAGGCCCCTAGAACTTAGAACTACTTAAACCTAACTAACCTAAGGACATCACACACATCCATGCCCGAGGCAGGATTCGAACCTGCGACCGTAGCGGTCGCTCGGCTTCAGACTGAAGCGCCTAGAACCGCACGGCCAACCGGCCGGCGGTGGTGTCTACACATTGGTCTGCATAGACATTGCTAGTTTCGGGGTTCCTCATACTGTGCCTTTCAGATCGATTTAGACTCCAGTAGCCGGCCGAAGTGGCCGTGCGGTTCTAGGCGCTACAGTCTGGAGCCGAGCGACCGATACGGTCGCAGGTTTGAATCCTGCCTCGGGCATGGATGTGTGTGATGTCCTTAGGTTAGTTAGGTTTAAGTAGTTCTAAGTTCTAGGCGACTAATGACCTCAGAAGTTAAGTCGCATAGTGCTCAGAGCCATTTTTTAGACTTCAGTAACTATATGCACACTTTGTCTCCACAAGACCAGCACTTTCTGTTCTTCTTGCCCTCCTTTCACAGCTCCCTCCCCTTTTCTTCTCTCTGGACATTTAAGCATTCATAACATTATGCAACATGGTATTGCGACGTTTGACTGGGGCAGGATTGTTGCAGACCTGCTGGTGCACTTTAGTGTGGCACACGACACTTTTTCGGCCATTGATCCCCCCATCTGTTCAATGTGGAGTCCATTATGATTAGTGTAACAGTGACTATTTTCGTCGGCATCACTTGCCTGGACGCCCTCCCATGTGGAAATTTACTAATTTGGATTGAGACGCCTTTTCCTTGGCTGTCATCCCAACTGCTTCACCACACGATGGCACTGATGAGACCATATGAAGACTGATCACCATTATGCTTTGGAAGCCTGTCCATTGGCAGACCACCGAAACTGCTGCTGCTATTAAAGATAGCCGTCATGCCCTTGAACACTACAAGTGGCAAGGCATCACCTCCTTGCCTCTAAATGGCCTTGTGCCTGGGCCTGTTACATTCATAAACGTCAGAAAAGGAGCTGTTGGGAATGATATGTCGCTACCATAGGGCTGTATACTCTCTCAGGTGTATTTTTGGCTGGTGCCCTTCTACAGGTGTCCGAGGAATTTCCCTGAATAATCCCCACCAGCCCAGACTCTTCACGGATTTTGCCCAGCGTTTAGGTAGGTCTGAGTGCTCATCCACTGTTCACCCAAGTTTCATCTTCTCAGACACCACCTAGAATGGCTCCCTTAATCATTTGTTCCCCCCCACCTGGATCTTTATAATGCCCTTTTTGGCAGTAGGTATTTACTAGTGCCCTTTCTGCCTCCGCATGGCTCCTTGACCGACCCAGATGCACGACAGAATGATTCAACATTTACTGCTGGCTAACCAATGTAATATACCTGCCCTTCCTAATGGAGAGAAAGAGTCATTATTCCAATTTTGAACTCAGGTAAACTGCGTCTTCAGATGGACAGTTATCGATCAGTGTAACCATTGTCCTCTGCTAGTTTCTTGAAAATATGACGAGACAAATGCTACATTGGATCCTCGAATCACAGGACCATTTGGCTTCGATCCAGAGTGGTTTCCTCTGAGGTCACTGTACTGCAGACAATTCAGTTCACCTAGAGCCCGCTATCTGAACAACTTTTGCACTGCATCGACGCTTTGTTGCAGTTTTTCGATCTGCATTAAATTTATGATACCACATGGCGCCACCATATCCTTGCCACCTTACATTACTAGGGCCTCTGTGGCCCACTCCCGATTTTTATTCCGAACTTCTTTGATATCGCACTTTTCAGGTACAGCTTTGCACTTGCCGTAGCATCTTCCATAAACTGGAGAATGGTTCAAATGGCTCTGAGCACTATGGGACTTAACATCTATGGTCATCAGTCCCCTAGAACTTAGAACTACTTAAACCTAACTAACCTAAGGACAGCACACAACACCCAGCCATCACGAGGCAGAGAAAATCCCTGACCCCACCGGGAATCGAACCCGGGAACCCGGGCGTGGGAAGCGAGATCGCTACCGCACGACCACGAGATGCGGGCCTGGAGAATGGTGTTCTGCAGGGTTCTGAGTATCGTCTTTTTAGTGACAAGCAATGGTCTGGTGATGGCTGCAGGGGCTATGGTGTCCCTCTCTTTGTATTCTGATGATTTTTGCTTCTATTTGTTCTTTTGCAATGGGCATTGCTGATTATAGATTGCAGGGAGCTGTATATCAAGTGCGATCTTGGGCTCTCACTCATGATTTCCGCTTTTCAGCTGCCAAAATCTGTGTTATGCATTTCTCTTTTCACTATACGGCCCATCCCCATTCGGATCTGTACCTATATGTACATTGGTGGCCAGTGCCTCAAAGTGGTGGAATCTCATCGTTTTTTGGGACTGGTCAGTGATGCCTCTTTGACACATTAAATTGGACATGGTGGTCGCACTTCAACAATCTTCGTTGCGTCAGCAACAACAACACTCTACTTTCACATGGCTCTATACAACATTTTTCCAGTCCCGTCTAGATAAACTGAGATGGGCTGTATTCTTTACGTCGATCTGCGCTCATAGACAGCACGCCGCGCCTGGTACACCCGGCGTTCGGGGACCACAGCACAGCTACCGACACTGAGGATGGGCTATTAACAGTCTGAAACCGGTCGTGTGAAAATAACTGAAGCGGTATTTTCAACCTCTGCTAAGATGAGAAGAAGTTTTTTCAGTATTTTCGAATGTTGAAATCTTTATTTGATGAATTGCTAGGAGAAGTGAAAGAAGAAATCACAGGAATGGACACTATACTACGAAAGGTTATCCCAGTAGAGCAAAAACTTGCTATCTCATTAAGGTAGGTACTGTAATATTAAGTTTTTTTTATAGAAAGCATATTTCACAGATTTGAGCTGGTATTAGTATACATTACAAGGATAATGGAATGTAGTCAAATTAAATCGGGTGATGCTGAGGGAATTAGATTAGGAAATGAGACACTTCAAGTAGTAAAGGAGTTTTGCTATTTAGGGAGTAAAATAACCGATGATGGTCGAAGTAGAGAGGATATAAAATGTAGACTGGCAATGACAAGGAAAGCGTTTCTCAAGAAGAGAAATTTGTTAACATCGCGTATAGATTTAAGTGTCAGGAAGTCGTTTCTGAAAGTATTTGTATGGAGTGTAGCCATGTATGGAAGTGAAACATGAACGATAACTAGTTTGGACAAGAAGAGAATAGAAGCTTTCGAAATGTGGTGCTACAGAAGAATGCTGAAGATAAGGTGGGTAGATCACGTAACTAATGAGGAGGTATTGAACAGGATTGGGGAGAAGAGAAGTTAGTAGCACAACTTGACTAGAAGAAGGGATCGGTTGGTAGTACATGTTCTGAGGCATCAAGGGATCACCAATTTAGTATTGGTGGGCAGCGTGGAGGGTAAAAATCGTAGAGGGAGACCAAGAGATGAATACACTAAACAGATTCAGAAGGATGTAGGTTGCAGTAGGTACTGGGAGATGAAGAAGCTTGCACAGGATAGAGTAGCATGGAGAGCTGCATCAAACCAGTCTCAGGACTGAAGACCACAACAACAACAACAACAACAACAACAACAACAAGTTATTGTAAAACTTTCATGGATAACCTACTTTCATTGTTGCTCTGCCTGTGCTGTTGAAAAGTATATTAAGGATTCGTCACTGTACTCAGAGCCCGCTGGCGAACACACAGATGGTAGCTGATCGGACAACCTGGACTGTCCTCCAGTGTAGCCGCGGTGTGCTCGGTCGTGATATGGACCCCCAGTAGCGTAATTTGGTACCGGCACAAATCCTATTTGGCACGAAGCGGAGGCGCTGTATATTGTTGGGAATTAATGACATTCATCAAATGAGATTTCAGTTTCAGTCTTGCGTGACTGGGAATTTTTTAAATTCAGGCATTTTCCGTAGACCACTCGATGGTAAATTGGATGCAACAGTGGTTCAAATCATTCAAATGGCTCTGATCACTATGCGATTTAACTTCTGAGGTTATTAGTCCCCTAGAACTTAGAACTACTTAAACCTAACTAACCTGAGGACATTATACACATCCATGCCCGAGGCAGGATTCGAACCTGCGACCGTAGCGGTCGCTCGGCTCCAGACTGTAGCGCCTAGAGCCGCACGGCCACTCAGGCCGGCGGATGCAGCAGTGTCCATTGTAAATACATCTTGCCTCCTCCACAACTTTGTGCGTGTTCACGATTGAATAGAGTTTGAGAATACGTTAACTACAGGGTGATTCAAAAAGAATACCACAACTTTAAAAATGTGTATTTAATGAAAGAAACATAATATAACATTCTGTTATACATCATTACAAAGAGTATTTAAAAGGTTTTTTTTTCACTCAAAAACAAGTTCAGAGATGTTCAATATGGCCCCCTCCAGACACTCGAGCAATATCAACCCGATACTCCAACTCGTTCCACACAATCTGTAGCATATCAGGCGTAACAGTTTGGATAGCTGCTGTTATTTCTCGTTTCAAATCATCAATGGTGGCTGGGAGAGGTGGCTGAAACACCATATCCTTAACATACCCCCATAAGAAAAAATCGCAGGGGGTAAGATCAGGGCTTCTTGGAGGCCAGTGATGAAGTGCTCTGTCACGGGCTGCCTGGCGGCCGATCCATCGCCTCGGGTAGTTGATGTTCAGGTAGTTACGGACAGATAAGTGCCAATGTGGTGGCGCTCCATCCTGCTGAAATATGAATTGTTGTGCTTCTTGTTCGAGCTGAGGGAACAGCCAATTCTCTAACATCTCACAACATGCCTGCTACATTTTCATCACTCGTTCTAGGCCGTCCAGAACTTTTCCCTTTGCACAAACACCCATTCTCTGTAAACTGTTTATACCATCGTTTAATACACCACCTATCAGGAGGTTTAACACCATACTTCGTTCGAAATGCACGCTGAACAACTGTCGTCGATTCACTTCTGCTGTACTCAATAACACAAAAAGCTTTCTGTTGAGCGGTCGCCATCTTAGCATCAACTGACGCTGACGCCTAGTCAACAGCGCCTCAAGCGAACAAATGTACAACTAAATGAAACTTTATAGCTCCCTTAATTCGCCGACAGATAGTGTTTAGCTCTGCCTTTTGTCGTTGCAGAGTTTTAAATTCCTAAAGTTGTGGTATTCTTTTTGAATCACCCTGTATTTAGGGATTGCAGGACTTGTCACCTTGCTTAATCTGTGGAGGAAATATTGCGAACAATATCAGAGATACTTTGTAAACAAATTCGTTAGCCCTGAAGGCGAAATGCCTTAGCAACTGCAAAAAATCTAATTGCTAGAAATGTTATGTGAACGTTAATGTGGTTAGGCCTTATTCGCTATGTATTTGTGACGTTAACTGCGCATTTATTACTGTGTTAACTGTAACAAGTCATACTTTGGCAGTCATTGAACTGATTGGAACTTACAATTAAAATTATCGAGTGTCAGGAACTAGTACGCCAATAATATTATGATAAATAAAATTCATTATTGCAGTAGCCACATATGCGTAAATAATTGTAACGAGAGGACTGATTGCGGACCTTTGGTACAGAGCCGAGCGGATGGTCTGAACCAGAGGCTCAGACGGTTCAGCGACCGTGTAGGCTGCAGATTTCTCGACTTGCGCCAAAGGGTGGTTGGGTTTCGGGTTCCTCTGAATAGGCCAGGTGTCCAATATACGCAGGAGGCGGCTACACGGGTAGCAGGGGCTGTGTGGCGTGGACTGTACGGTTTTTTAGGTTAGAGTGTCTGGGGAAAACACAACATGGGCTTCAGTCAAAAGGGTGCAGGCTGAACACAGGAAGAACATAGATACAGGAACCATTGGTATAACACTTGTAAATTGTCGTAGCTGTGTTGGGGAAGTACCAGAGCTCCAAGCGCTAATAAAAAGCACTGATGCTCAAACCGTTATAGGCACTGAAGGCCGGATATAAGCTCAGCCGAAATTTTTGCGAAGAACCTACCGGCGTTCCGAAAAGATAGGCTAAACACGGTTGGCGGTGGCGTGTTTGTTGCTGTTAGAAGCAGCTTAACTTGTTGCGAAATTGAAGTAGATACTTCCTGTGAGTTAGTATGGGCAGAGGTCATTGTTGGCAACTGGAATAAAATAATAATTGGATCCTTTTACCGACCTCCCAGTTCATAAAATACAGTTGCTGAAAGGTTCAAAGAAAACTTGAGTTTGATTTCAAACACGTACCCGACTCATACGATAATAGTTGGTGATGACTTGAATTTACCCTCGATATGTTGGCGAAAATACGTGTTTAATTCTGGAGGTACGCATAAAATATCATCCGAAATTGTGCTAAACGCATTCTCTGAAAATTATTTAGAGCAGTTAGTTCATGAGGCCACGCGAATAGTAAACGGTTGTGAAAACACACTTGATCTCTTAGCAACAAATAATCCTGAGTTAATAACCAGCATCAAAACCGATATAGGGATTAGTGAACACAGGGTTACCGTAGCGAGATTGAATATTGTAATCCCCAAACCCTCGAAAAGTAAGCGAAAAATATACCTTTTCAAAAAAGCAGATGAAAATTCACTTGAGGCCTTCGTGAGGGACACTCTCCACTCATTCCAAATTGATAATATAAGTGTAGAACAGATGTGGCTTAAATTCAAAGAAATAGTATCGGCAGCAATTGAGAGGTTTATACCAAATAAACTAACAAACGATGGAGCTGATCCTCCTTGGTACACCAATGGTGTAAACGCCCAGAAGGTTATAACAATAATAAATGCGATTAAGACTGTTCTTGAATTATTCATTAATCATACTAATCGCTGCTTCTCTCCACAACCATGTTGCCCAAAAAACTTAAATGTGATTTGCAGAGTATCCATGTAGATGTAGAACTAAGAATTATATTTTAACTGTGTTGTTCGGATGATAAGGCGGAGGACCTTAAGACGACAAGACACACTCTTAATTTTGTTATGAAAATTTTAAAATATAAGGTTCTTTTTTTACATTTTCTCTTCATTCGCTCTGTAGGGATGAGTTCATGGTTTCCACGCCCATCCATTTTGCCCTTTTTTTTCTTTTTTTTTTTTTTTTTTTTGGTCATCAGTCTACTGACTGGTTTGATGCGGCCCGCCACGAATTCCTTTCCTGTGCTAACCTCTTCATCTCAGAGTAGCACTTGCAACCTACGTCCTCAATTATTTGCTTGACGTATTCCAATCTCTGTCTTCCTCTACAGCTTTTGCCCTCTACAGATCCCTCTAGTACCACGGAAGTCATTCCCTCATGTCTTAGCAGATGTCCTATCATCCTGTCCCTTCTCCTTATCAGTGTTTTCCTCATATTCCTTTCCTCTCCGATTCTGCGTAGAACCTCCTTATTCCTTACCTTATCAGTCCACCTAATTTTCAACATTCGTCTATAGCACCATATCTCAAATGCTTCGATTCTCTTCTGTTCCGGTTTTCCCACAGTCCATGTTTCACTACCATACAATGCTGTACTCCAGACGTACATCCTCAGAAATTTCTTCCTCAAATTAAGACCGGTATTTGATATTATTAGACTTCTCTTGGCCAAAAATGCCTTTTTTGCCATAGCGAGTCTGCTTTTGATGTCCTCCTTGCTCCGTCCATCATTGGTTATTTTACTGCCTAGGTAGCAGAATTCCTTAACTTCATTGACTTCGTGACGATCAATCCTGATGTAAAGTTTCTCGCTGTTCTCATTTCTACTACTTCCAATTTCCTTCGTCTTTCTCCGATTAACTCTCAAACCATACTGTGTACTCATTAGACTGTTCATTCCGTTCAGCATATCATTTAATTCTTCTTCACTTTCACTCAGGATAGCAATGTCATCAGCGAATCGTATCATTGATATCCTTTCACCTTGTATTTTAATTCCACTCCTGATCCTTTCTTTTATTTCCATCATTGCTTGCTCGATGTACAGATTGAAGAGTATGGGCGAAAGGCTACAGCCTTGTCTTACACCCTTCTTAATATGAGCACTTCGTTCTTGATCGTCCACTCTTACTATTCCCTCTTGGTTGTTGTACATATTGTATATGACCCGTCTCTCCCTACAGCTTACCCCTACTTTTTTCAGAATCTCGAACAGCTTGCACAATTTTATATTGTCGAACGCTTTTTCCAGGTCGACAAATCCTATGAAAGTGTCTTGATTTTTCTTGAGCCTTGCTTCCATTATTAGCCATAACGTCAGAATTGCCTCTCTCGTCCCTTTCCTTTTCCTAAAGCCAAACTGATCGTCACCTAGCACATTCTCAATTTTCTTTTCCATTCTTCTGTATATTATTCTTGTAAGCAGCTTCGATGCATGAGCTGTTAAGCTGATTGTGCGATAATTCTCGCACTTGTCAGCTCTTGCCGTCTTCGGAATTGTGTGGATGATGCTTTTTCGAAAGTCAGATAGTATATCGCCACTCTCATCTATTCTACACACCAACGTGAATAGTCGTTTTGTTGCCACTTCCCCCAATGATTTTAGAAATTCTGATGGAATGTTATATATCCCTTCTGCCTTATTTCACCGTAAGTCCTCCAAAGCTCTTTTAAATTCCGATTCTAATACTGGACCGCCTATCTCTTCTAAATCGCCTCCTGTTTCTTCTTCTATCGCATCAGACAAATCTTCACCCTCATAGAGGCTTTCAATGTATTCTTTCCACCTATCTGCTCTCTCCTCTGCATTTAACAGTGGAATTCCCGTTGCACTCTTAATGTTACCACCGTTGCTTTTAATGTCACCAAAGGTTGTTTTGACTTTCTTGTATGCTGAGTCTGTCCTTCCGACAATCATATCTTTTTCGATGTCTTCACATTTTTTCTGCAGCCATTTCGTCTTAGCTTCCCTCACTTCCTATGTATTTCGTTCCTCAGCGACTTGTATTTCTGTATTCCTGATTTTCCCGGAACATGTTTGTTTTTTTTTCCTTTCATCAATCAACTGAAGTATTTCTTCTGTTACCCGTGGTTTCTTCGCAGCTACCTTCTTTGTACCCATGTTTTCCTTCCCAGCTTCTGTGATGGCCCTTTTTAGAGATGTCCATTCCTCTTCAACTGTAGTGCCTACTGCGCTATTCCTTATTGCTGTACCTATAGCGTTAGAGAACTTCAAACTATCTCGTCATTCCTTAGTACATCCGTATCCCACTTCTTTGCGTATTGATTCTTCCTGACTAATGTCTTGAACTTCAGCCTAATCTTCATCACTACTAAATTGTGATCTGAGTCTATATCTGCTCCTGGGTACGCCTTACAATCCAGTATCTGATTTCGGAATCTCTGTCTGACCATGATGTAATCTAATTGAAATCTTCCCGTATCTCCCGGCCTTTTCCAAGTATACCTCCTCCTCTTGTGATTCTTGAACAGGGTATTCGCTATTACTAGCTGAAACTTGTTAGAGAACTCAATTAGTCTTTCTCCTCTTTCATTCCTTGTCCCAAACCCATATTCTCCTGTAACCTTTTCTTCTACTCCTTCCCCTACAACTGCATTCTAGACGCCCATGACTATTAGATTTTCGTCCCCCTTTACATACTGCATTACCCTTTCAATATCCTCATACACTTTCTCCATCTGTTCATCTTCAGCTTGCGACGTCGGCATGTATACCTGAACTGTCGTTGTCGGTGTTGGTCTGCTGTCGATTCTGATTAGAACAACCCGGTCACTGAAGTGTTCACAGTAACACACCGTCTGCCCTACCTTCCTATTCGTAACGAATCCTACAGCAGTTATACCATTTTCTGCTGCTGTTGATATTACCCGATACTCATCTGACCAGAAACCCTTGTCTTCCTTCCACTTCACTTCACTGACCCCTACTATATCTAGATTGAGCCTTTGCATTTCCGTTTTCAGATTTTCTAGTTTCGCTACCACGTTCAAGCTTCTGAAATTCCACGCCCCGACTCGTAGAACGTTATCCTTTCGTAGATTATTCAGTGTTTTTCTCATGGTAACCTCCCCCTTGGCAGTCCCATCCCGGAGATCCGAATGGGGGACTATTCCGGAATCTTTTGCCAATGGAGAGATCATCATGACACTTCTTCAATTACAGGCCACATGTCCTGTGGATACACGTTACGTGTGTTTAATGCAGTGGTTTCCATTGCCTTCTGCATCCTCATGTCGTTGATCATTGCTGATTCTTCCGCCTTTAGGGGCAGTTTGCCACCCCTAGGACAAGAGAGTGCCCTGATCCTCTATCCGCTCTTCCACCCTCTTTGACAAGGCCGTTGGCAGAATGAGGCCGTAAGTCTTCGGCCGCCAATGCTGATTATTTATCAAAATTTAGGCAGTGGCGGGGATCGAACCCGGGACCGAAGACGTTTTTGATTATGAATCAAAGACGCTACCCCTAGACCACGGGTCGGATTAAGATCACATAACGGTGCACTTGGTACTCGTAAACGCAAAAGAAAAGTGGTGAAGGAGGGAAATGTGCTTGAGCGTTACTATCCTCCTAGCCTCGTACAGGGGTAGAAGCTAAATTTAGCTAGTCTTTTATGGTCCGAAAAATAAGGTATTAAGTTTGAAAAAAGAACGTACAACTTAACCAGTTTTGTTTTTTTTTCATCCATGCTCTTCTCATTGAAATGAGGCACAAACTTAAAAAAAAAAATTGTATGTGAAATCTTAGGGGACTTAACTGCCAAGGTCATCAGTGCCTAAGCTTACACACTTCGCAACCTAAATTATCCTAACGACTAACACAGACTCCCATGCCCGAGGGAGGATTCGAACCTCCGCCGGGAGCAGCCGCACAGTCCATGACTGCAGCGCCCCTGACCGCTCGGCTAATCCCGCGCGGCGCACAAACTTCGTTACAGTTTATTGCCATGTATTCGTTTTCACCACTTTGTTGCTGCAGTAATCGCTTTTGACATCCAAAATAGCAGGACGACTTTGTACTTCACTTATAAAGTCTTCCGTGTTAATCAAATCTAAAGTCATGGCTACAGTATTTGCAGTATAATGTACAATGAATGTTTCGCGTCACTGTCTCAGAGACGACTGTCCGTCTGTTGGCACATCTGCAGCGCTATGCCTGTGACCCGTGTCTAACACAGTGACCTTGTCCGCCACATGTGGTGAAGGTGTGTCACTGCTGGGTCACCGTGGCTCGGCGAGGCGCTATAGTGTCCCGGTTTGAAAGCTCCGGTTCAAACGAATGTACCTCTGTCGGCTACTGTCGCTGGTGACCGTCCCCCGTTTCCCAGTGTGAAACGGGCCTTAAGCCGTCGGCACACGGACCGTGCTGTCGAACGTTGAGCGTGCCCAGTTCAACGTGCTGCTGAACTCTCAGGAACAATACGACTCGTGCATACGGTACGTGGGCCCCAACGTGGTATACGCGATCGCAGCGCACTCCAGCGGCAGTTGAGGGATGTTTCTAGTTCGTAAATCACACTGTTTACACAACAGGGTGCGTAAAATTCCCACGTTAGCTCTATTAAAACGCACATTTCCTCCATTGTTCACATCCTAGTCACGTTGTTCTATATGTAATACACACTGAAACGTCCCCTTAGAAGAATTATACACGACTGTGCTTAAACTGACACACAATATTTTTACCGCAACGCAATCTGACTTTCAAAAATCCCTACAAAAGAATGGCCCTGACTAACATTAACCCATACCTTTCACAAATCACTTACCTCACAAAAATATTCGTTACTCGAACTACTGCAATACAGCGAGCGCCACTACTGCCAGCTAAATAAAAGATTCTAACTACTGAAGGCACTAACTACTGATAGGCACAGTTAGCAAATGAAAGATTTTGATAGAGAACAAACAGTGTATTTACCTTAATAGTGTTCAAAAGTGATAATACATATAGCAGTTCATGATATCCAGTATTACAAATTTCAAAACTCCGCCATCTCTCTCCCCACATCCACCACTGCTGGCGGCTCACCTCCAAACTGCGCGACGCTAGGCGCTGTTCACATCCAGCTGCCCAACACTACAATGGCAGACAACAATGCAAACTAGCCACAGACTGCACACAGCACAGCCAGTGATTTTCATACAGAGCGCTACGTGGCGTTACTGTGGTGTCACCGCCAGACACCACACATGCTAGGTGGTAGCTTTAAATCGGCCGCGGTCCATTAGTACATGTCGGACCCGCGTGTCGCCACTGTCAGTGATCGCAGACCGAGCGCCACCACACGGCAGGTCTAGAGAGACGTACTAGCACTCGTCCCAGTTGTACGGACGGCTATGCTAGCGATGCACACTGTCGAAGCCTAGCTCATTTGCAGAGCAGATAGAATAGCCTTCAGCTAAGTCAATGGCTACGACCTAGCAAGGCACCATTAGTAACATTGCATGTATCTACAGAGTCTCACTTGTATCGTCAAGAGCGATGTACAACAATGATGGATTAAAGTTAAGTATTCCAGCAGCTACGTACTTTTCTTTATAGCATTCATTACGTATCCTGTTTCAGACCTCACGCCATCCTGCGTGAGCTTATAGTGTGCATATCGGTCTCCTCAAACCACGCTGTGTCGGCACTTCTGTCGACACATCAGTTACCAATAAGAAACCTAAACAGCCTACTTACATAGCCCACATGCTCCCCACAAAAAGTTTTACAAATTGTTTTGGGCAGTGGCCAATAATGATTTGATAAAATTTTTCATAATTACAATAACAAAGATATCAAATGCACCCACTTATTGATACAATGTTGGTCAAAAGCTAAAATTTTCTCACAGTCCATAAAGACAGTCCTGATCATTCATCACAGTAACATTGCAGTGTTTTTCTCAAAGTCTGAGCAGTAAAAGAAAATGCACACGGAAGTAGTGGATTTCCATGAAATCTTTAAGAAGTAGTGTTGTCCTTCCAACGGAAAGACAGTGCTGACTCTTGACATGCAGACAGGTATTGGTCCACAACAAAGCAAACCCACAGCAGAGTCAGTCGAAATTTTGAAGAGTATTGGTAGGTAGGTCATCACAGAGCAGATCCACTGTAGTCCTGGTAGAGATTACGGTATTGGTGGGCCACCAGAGGTGCAGACCCACTGCAGTCCTTGTAGAAATAATGGTACTATTGAGTCAGCAAAGGTGTAGACCCACTGTGGTCCTTGTAGAAATGGCCAGCAGCCATCTGTTGTGACTGTGCAGGTGCACAATCAGCATTGAAGAGTCTTGCGGATAATATAGCAAGTCCATAACCACCACTTGTGCACTCACAAAGTTTTTGGAATTGTCCTTAGAACCAGAAATGCTGTCATCCAGTCCTTTGCTGAATTATTAACACACATGCAAACACTAACAGTCCCTACTGCTCATATATTGTCCATATACTATGACCAACAGAAAAGTGTGCAGTGAAATGTAACTTACAAGTTAATAATATGATGAACTGGCATCAATTACAATTTTATAACATAAGAATACAATAACAACGGTACAAAATACATCATTAAAAACATAATAATACAGATAACATTTGTAGTAATAGGGGCTTTACAAAAGAATGGAAATAACATATACGTCAGTGTTACAGGAATTATGACATGAGTACATACATAAAAGACCAGAATAACTTTCGAAACATCAACTTCACACATGAGCATTGAAACAAAACAGAATAAATAATGTCTAAACATCTTTACAAAGTAAATAACATATTATTAGAAACATTCTACAACATAACTCTTATTAGCTAAACACATAAAGACAGGAAAAATACAAATATCCAAGAGTACACAAACACATAGCAGAATAACACAGGGGGAAAGGACAGGGTTTGTTTTCAGTGTAACATTTGGAACTGCAGTATTTTGCAAACAAAACCTTTTTTTTCTTGGAGATCTCCCTTCCTTCATCATTATTCCCAAAAAGTCCTATCTATACCTGCTTTCTGTACTTTATTTCGTATAACTTCTCAATGCATTTCTTCCAATTCATCACAACTCATTCTCTTATATAGTGTACCCCCTATTAAGCTAACTTAAATCTACTGAGCTCAGATGCCAAACTAAGGGACAAGGCAATGCAGCAGCACAAAACAATTAATACAAACAGCAATGAAAAAAATTACCAAGCAATGCAACATTACCACTAATATGAGCCAATGTGCAGCAACAAGAAAAATAAATCAGTAGTAAAACTAGCTTAACAGAGTAATACAAAGTGAAATTTAGTGGCACTATGCCTGGCAAACAGCAGCAGCAAATGCAATAACTTATATCTGAACATAACATAGCTCAAGCAGAAAAAATAGTACACTAAAGACAATAATGCAGACAAGGGAAATGTCTGTTCACATCTTAATATCTATGTCATTAAAGTGGTGCACCACAACTTATTCTACAAAAGAAATTACCAAGTACTTGAAAAGAAAATTCTGTATGCAATTCATGTGAAATGTTTTTGTGCTCCTTCGTTTTTTTTAAGTACATGATACAGTGATTATTTACTGGGTCTGTAGGCATAAAATATCTATATTAGTACATCTATTAAACTTTATTTTAACCAATGCTGCAGTGCAGCTAGAAACTAGATATTAAACAAAATGATCAATCTCTCAACTAGAAAGACAATAGATGTAAAATGTTTCACATCATTCATTAGGCATTTTAGTAACTATCATCAATTAAGAGCTCCACAGTATAATCATATGTTTTCAAGTTTGAGGGTGTCGTATTTACGATGCTTTCTACAAAGGAATGTCAATAGCAAGGTTAATGGCCTCCCCCTTTTTTTTTCTCCACCTGTGCCTCTGAAATGGCACACACTAATGGCTTTTTCTCCAGGCGTCTGACACAGCTGGGTGCCCACGACGCATTACGCGCAGGTGGTCACTTAACTTTCTTACGGAAATATTTACGACAGCAGTTTCCGCTACAGTGACAGTCTCATATAAAAATATTTCACAGGTCAAGGATTTGCGTTACAAATCTGTAGAAACAAAATCCTATGAATATAACAGTGTCCAAAAAATTTTCGTCGGCATTGTAATACATTCACGCATTTACATACATTTCATAACTCTTAAAGTACGATTCTTGGTGTCCAACAACCTTTTCACAAACCAAAGTCCCAAACCACTACTCATTATTCCTTACCTTATTCATCGACACTTCTTCAATATTTCATCATAACAAATACGTAGCATACTCAAATAACTCATATAGCATCAGCTTATTGATCATAAACATACCGCAACAGCATAATACACATCATCGTCATCGTAATAATAACATCATAACACCTCAGTCAACTCTCAAAATTGTCATAGCTTCCTCCATTAATTTCAAAACCTAAAAAATTCTCTGCTCATGTCAAAAGTGTCATCTGCCTCAAACGTACTTTAAAATCATGATCCCATACCAAATATATCATTCGAAGCTCTCATAATATCACAATGGGTCCAAAAAAAAATGAACGGTTCACAAAGTACAGACAAAATACAATTTTGTAAGTGTGAAGTTACCCAACTGTGTAACTGCGTAAACATGTGTCACTGATGGAGTAAAAAAGTTGTTTGTTTCTCTGTCAAATAATCAGATAGCTGTGTAATTCTGTGTTAGAGAGATATGGTACCGATGTGTAAAGTTGTATAAGCAAATACCATATTAGCTAGGGCTCCTTGTGCTTGCCAAACACATGGTACACGAAGTAAGCGTGTACCCCCGTGAGGATTAATGTAATTATACCCTCAGGTGTTACAGATTACAGCAATGGAATGAAATGTATCATGGAAAACCTTTGTATCATTGTACTTCAAATATCTTACAAAATAAATGATTTAAGTGCGAAATTAATCACTCAAATACGTGTACTGTAGCGCTAAACTGTGCGTAATGTTGTAAGATAATCTCTGTGGAAGTCTCGTAGTTATCGTCCTCGGAAAGCTAAGTTCTGCAGAAGTCAATGTACTTACCTCATGATAAACAAAAGTGAAATGCTTTGTGTATAGATATCGTAGTTATTACGCTTATTGTTGTGATGAAGAAAGTACTGTACTGTAACGTATTGTTGTGCTATGGAAAAGGCTGTCTCATTGTAGCTATACCACAAAAGTTACTACTAAAACATGTTTTACTTTCCAGAATAAAACAGAAAACTGTGCAGATATAAAACAGAAACACTGCAAAAGCAACATTGTAAATTGTCACTCATTAGTAGCGTCGTGATAAAATCGTGTAGCTGTCACATAAACTAACCACTATGTCATCTGGTATCTCACTGAAAGTACTTTAAATCCAGACTGTATTTTCAAGTAAACCAAAATGTTGCATTAAAATCTCATTAGCAGTACCAGTATGTGTCCTAAGTATGTAAGCCTGATAGTCGTTACGTAATCGTGCAACTAACAAGCAAGAATGTACAAATACAACACGTCTGTTCACTATAACAATGCATTCGTAATTTCCGTTTAAAAATGTTCCCTAGGTTCTAGACTGGATATTTAACTTCAAACACTGTTGCATGTTAACAGTTTCTTAAGTCTGACAAAGCATACTAGAAATGTGAAGTGAAAAGTTTTATGGCAAAGACAAAGTTAAAAAGCAGATTATCTTTCAATAAACGGTTTTACATGTGAAATGTGGTGTAAACCTTTACTCTTCCTAGCAGGCAGAGGTTCAACTTGAACGGAATTATCATGCGGTATACGTCGGTGAGGAATGCTAAAATTTTTCTCAAGGTTAGCATCTATGTTATTTTTCTCTGAGCCAGCCGGCGCACGCGGCTGCCTGTAGTGCGAGTCATTGTCTGTTCCTTTGTTGGCGCGCGTTGTTATTGGGATTAGGAGACTGAACTTCTACAAATTCACCTTGGCGAGAAGGCCCTGCCCTGTTTGAAGCTCGCCAGTTCTGATGGAATTCAGGTCTGTCGTTTTGTCGGTAGTTTACATAGTTTCTTGTTTGTCAGTCATGTGGTGGAGTTATTCTGTCTCCCTTGATAACAATTATTTTGGTTCCCATATTGTCTGTTTCTATGGTTGTCTCTGTCACATTCATTACTATGGAAAAGCGATCTTTCTCTGTAACTACTATTCTGCCAACGGTTGTCATACGGATGGTGTCTGTTTTGTTCATGATTTGTGTTGTGAGAATACCCTTGTCGTGTCCAGTTATTATTTCTTTCATCGCGGAATTGCGGCGGATGTGACCTGTAATTGTTGTGTTCCTGTTTTCGCATTCCGCGATTATCAGTGTCAATTTCTAATTCTTGTAAGAGTCCCTGAAATCTTCAATGTCGTCTTTGCAAAGTCTTGCCAAAATAATATGTCGTAAATGTTCAGCTAATTTCATTAAGCAAATGCGGATGAGTTCTGAAGGGCTGTATGGGTTTGAAAGATATTGATTCTTATGCAACATGTCTTCAAAATATTTGACAAGACTGAAAAATTCAGATTGTTCAAAGTGCTTCATCATCATGATGCTATGTTTTACTCGGTCTTGTGTAGCTTGAGACCAATACGCTGAGAGGAAGGCATGATAAAATTCTCCTTCACTGTGACAATCGTGAATGACCGATCGCATTCTTACAGGTGGTTCATTCTCTAAGTAGCCACACATAAATTCTAATCTGTACTCTAATGACCAGTTGGGAGGAAAACAATGAGAGAATGGATGGAGTCATGCTTGTGGATGAATGTCGTTGCCAGAATTCTTAAATGTTTTGAATTTACGTGTAGTAATGAACAGCTTATAGTCAAAATCATCGTGTCGGTGAGTCGCATGTCGGTCATTGTTACGTCGTTTCGGCGGTTCCATCTCAAAATTCGGTGTGCCTTGCCAATTTCTTTCATAATTTCCGAAGTGCCCTGTGTTATTATTTTGTGGTTGTTCCGTATTTCTGTGTCCCTCTTCCCGTATTGGGGCGCGAGTGGCCTCTGAAATACGTAATTCTTGTATTACCTGAGTCAGCTGATCTTGTACTTCCCGGATTTCTCTTTGGTGTTGCGTATTAATTTGATTCTGATTTTGTTTGAATTTCCTAATTTGTTCGCACTCTTCTGTGTCATTAAAGACTACCGGTTTTGTGTCATTCAGATTATCATCTACCTTCGTAGACAAGTCAGTGAACTGATCCGAAAGTTCGGCTACTTACTCCGATAGTGAACACATTTCCTCAGTGTGTTTTTCTGAACCAAGTTTCAGAGTGTCCATTTGTGTTGAAATCGAATCTACTGTGTCCTTTAAGTTTTCTTGAGTTTTTGCAAGTTGCGTAACCGAATCGGTAGATGCAACTGAGTCAAATTTAGCACACAAGGTCTCATGATTTTCATGAACAATGGTTTGCAGTTATTTTATGGCTGCTTCGTGATTCTGTAATGCATTTTCATGCCGCGAAAAAATAAGATGAAAATGCTCACAAATTTGTGTTTTTACGTCGTTACAGACTTTTTGACATTTCTATTCGATTTTATGTAACTCAGTAGTTAAATCTTCACGTGTTTGTTCAAACGTGGTGTGAAGATTTTGTTCCATTGTGTCTAACTGTTGCTGTGTTTGTCCCTGGTGTTGTTCCATTGTGTCTAACTTTTGAAGCTTTCGCTGTGTTTGTCTCTGGTGTTGTTCCATTGTGTCTAACTTTTGAAGCTTTTGCTGTGTTTGTCTCTGATTTTGTTCCATTTGTTGCATTAGCTGTAATAACAATGCATTAGTGTCTGGAATCTGTTCCTCTACGCTTTTCGGCAGTGCATTTTCACCGGCAACATTCACATTTTGAAAAGCAGAAAATATGTCTTGACTTATTTGAGAAAATGGTGAGGACGCAAAACCTGAATCTACAGTATTTGCAAAATTGTGTCCTGTCATTTCGGATTCCTGTGGCGAGCTGTTGCCGACCGATCGATCGATAATGCTTCCCTGTTCACTATTTGTTTCACTGCCTACGCCATTGTTTGCCGCCCGCTCCATTTTCCTATGCACAATTACCAAATTACTATGTTGAACATTAGTTAATTCATTACACGGTGGCGCTAACACACTGCTTTCGTCTTCACTGTCATTTATCAGTTTACTTTGGAGCCCAGTATTACGTTTTTCACACGCCATTATTGTCACAATATTTCACACGACAACACAGAAAAACACAATTTGAAGAGCAAAAATAAGAGAACACATTAACATAGCACTGAAAATAATATCTAGTTAATTGCAAGCGCAGCTGCGAAATACTTGATGCAAATCTACATGCATGCCACAACTGTTTTACTGTACAACAATGAACGACTGCAACTACAAAGGAGATTCTCTCTACAATTACGCGCTAGCAATAAACAAAAGCTACACTAATTACACAAACTACAAGAAAAAAATCAGAAGATTCCAGTGAGGTATCCTCGGCTAAGGGACGACATATGAAACGTCCCCGTAGAAGAATTATACACGACTGTGCTTAAACTGACACACAATATTTTTAGCGCAACGCAATCTGACTTTCAATAATCCCTACAAAAGAATGGCCCTGACTAACATTAACCTATACCTTTCACAAATCACTTACCTCACAAAAATCTTTGTTACTCGAACTACTGCAATACAGCGAGCGCCACTACTGCCAGCTAAATAAAAGATTCAAACTACTGAAGGCACTAACTACTGATAGGCATAGTTAGAAAATGAAAGATTTTGATAGAGAACAAACATGTATTTACCTCAATAGTGTTCATGATATCCAGTATTACAAATTTCAAAACTCCGCCATCTCTCTCCCCACATCCACGACTGCTGGCGGCTCACCTCGAGCTGCGCAACGCTACGCGCTGTTCACATCCAGCTGCCCAACACTACAATGGCAGATAACAATGCAAAGTAGCCACAGATTGCACACAGCACAGCCAGTGATTTTCATACAGAGCGCTACGTGGCGTTACCAATAAGAAAACCTAAACAGCCTACTTACAACACAAATAAAAACTTCGATATCGATGTACATGTTTTAAGACAAAAAGGAAAGTGCGATGTCCAATCAATAAGGACACAGGCTTATAAAAGTTCCATTACAAACAATACCACACAAATTTGCAATAGTTCTCTATGTAAGATAAACACTATTTTATCTTCTCCACATTTTAGTAAAACTCTCAAGTCATTCATGCTTGATCACTGTTCCTACCCAGTAGCAGAAACTTTAAAACATGTAAATCACTAACCTCAAAAGAAAAAGGAACAAAATATCTTTATACAAGTAGCGCAAGCTGTCCTGTAGATTAAGTCAATCGAACAAACTCACTCCTCAAAGAAAGGTGAAGCTATATTTACCTAACATCAAATATTATAGTATCTACTTACATTAAGCTAAAAATAAAGCATCAGAACCAATTATATACGCGAATATTATGAAAAAAAATTTTTTTGACCTAGCGAGATCCGAACCAGCATCAGATAACGTATGTAGTCTAGAATCAGCAACGCCAGTCACTTTGTTCGCTTTTGTTCGTTTCATCTGTTCGGGGCGGACGTCGTAAGACATCCGTTTAAGTTCGTTGTTGATCGATTAACTCGTTTTTCAGAGGATAGTTAAACCCTCTGACCGAACACGCTGAGCTACCGTGCCGGCAAAATCTTCAAATGATATACTCTCATAATACGCAAGTTACAATAATTCTTTTGCCACGAATATGATGACTCTCATTATTTTATTGCAACCAATCACGCAGTTAACAACAGTTTTCGAATGATTCTCAATTTGCTGGTGCTCAGAAACGACATATAAAAGTGTAGGCTTAACTGGATGCCAAGGATGCCAATATGGCGCCTCACAGCATAATGCTGAAGGGAGATGGCATGGTGGCCGTGCGGTTAAAGGCGCTGCAGTCTGGAACCGCAAGACCGCTACGGTCGCAGGTTCGAATCCTGCCTCGGGCATGGATGTTTGTGATGTCCTTAGGTTAGTTAGGTTTAACTAGTTCTAAGTTCTAGGGGACTAATGACCTCAGCAGTTGAGTCCCATAGTGCTCAGAGCCATTTGAACCATTTGGAGATGGCATGCATGTGACGTAGGTGGCTTTGTGCCATTTGATTGGTCAACGCTCAGACGCACGCTCGGGATATCTGACATGCTAGATATTGCTCTGCACCATAGAGGTAAGAATAGAGGGAGACCCCGTGACGTCACAGCTGTGAAGCTATGTGAAGCCGAGGGTAGCCATCTCAATCCGACCAAAACATTGCTGCTGTAAGCTTGTGTGCATAGGCTTGTCGCTCGCTTTTGGAAGGATTTTGCGCTGTTATGGTGATTTGTGTGGTTTTCGGATGTGCGAATCGTTCTGATTGTGATGCGAAATCGAAGGGAATAACATTTCATGTGTAAGTTGTCTTGTTAAGTGTGATTTTACAACTTCATTGTGAATGAACGTGTGCTACATCGGTACTTGTACTATAGCGTGTTTTTCTCCTGTATGATTTTAGATTTCCTAAAAATGAAAGCCGGAAAGCTCTGTGGGAGAATGCCGTGAGTAGGAAGAATTGGCGTACGTCTAAATGGAGCACTATATGTTCTCAGCATTTCCGAAAAGAGCACATGGATCGAACTTCCCTTTCAACAGTAAGGCTCCGAGAAAATGCTGTACCATCAGTTTTCCCTACACACCCAAAACATTTTGCAAAAGGTATCTTAATTCAAAGAATTAAATTCTTAGTTTTCAAGTTCACGTTTGAGTATAATACGTACGTATCGTCGATAATCGAAGTGTTGAGTAACTCACTTTGTCTTCATCATGTACCAAATTAAAAGCTAACACTACATTAACTGGCGTAAAGTATAGGCCTAAACAGGACACTGTGTAGATTTGCCATTCTCTGTACCGTATTTCAGTAAATATTGGTGGTAATGAACAGTGTTTCCCAGTAGTGTAACGTAACTGAAATGTCCCAGTACGTATTACAAACAAGATGTATTTATGGGGCTTTGGAGGGAGGGTATAGCTAACTTATTTTTCAGTTTCTATTATTTAGTTTGTGATACACGTTTATTACTGAATTAACAAAATTGTATCGTTTACATTGAAGGCTAGCTATTCGTAATATTACATTAAAAACTATTTTTAATCAGAAGAAACGCGGAATTTCGCCTTTACGAGATTTTATTTTAAACCAAAACTTTGAAACAACCAATCTGATGACGTTACATGCGTATATGGTGCAATTAGCGACTGTAATACACGCAGCGCTATAGCACACTGGCAATGTTTTGGTCAGAGTGTCATGGCAGCGAGCCACGCCCCTATGGCTTCAAAACGTAGTATGGCTGGGATACGTAGCGCCATTTCTCCTTATTCTTACCTCCATGCTCTGCACGTTCGGAAAGACTCCCGAACGTGCTATTCCACGCTATGACGTCAAAAACTCGGCACGCTCAACGTTCGGGTGCATGGTCCGTGTGCCGACGGCTTTAGAGACCACTAGCGGTGGCATCTTCGAGCAGGATAACTGTCTGTCTCACAGGACAAGAGTCGTGCTGCAACGGTTTGAGGCGCATGACAGTGAGCTCAAGTTGATGTCTTGACTGTGAAATTCGGTTTATATGATTCCGATGAAACACAACTGGAAGGCTAGCGGGCGCCTAAATCACGGGAAGTGTGTGGCCTGTGCGTAGGCATCTAGTGACAAAAACCTCTGGAAACCTACCAAGTACTTACTGAAACCATGGCTCACAGAATCGCTGCTGAATTGCGTTCCACAAGTGGGCCACGACGCTGTTAAGTGAGTGATCGTGATGTGTTTGTCATCAGTGTTCGTTCCGCAGCTCCTCCTAAACCGCTCTATCGATTTCAACCAGACTTGGTACGCAAATTAATTACTCTTAGAAAAAACCGCTGTGGGGATAAGAACCATCTATCTCTCAAACGTGTGGGGTGGGGGTGAAAGAAATGCGTGGCTGAACACACGCAAGTAGCCAGACTATACAAACCCAGTATTTGAGAATGAGACCACTTAATGTCAGACAACCAATTTTACATACAGTTTCAAGCATTTACGAGACGTTTTCTCGCTGACTCGCCTCCTAAAATTAGAAAACGAGAAAAATTTATCGGCTGCAATATTTTCACTGTATGTGCTGTAAAACTAGCGCATCAGGCATGAGCTTTTAATTTACTTCTTTTTTACTACTAACTCTATATATGCAACACATTTTGGAGACAGCATTCACATATACCACTGAATTTACCTCGGAAAATATATCATCGTGCGACGCATAGTTCAGGTTTTGTGATCTCACAAACCTGCAGGGCGGAATTCACTAAAGGTACAGTGAAAATGTGTACAAGTATATGGGAAATGTGACAAGTATTTGTGAAATACATGAGACATGTGCGTTCGTGGGCAACGCCTCAGATAAACGCCTCCTACTAAACCCCTGGAGCGATTTCAACCAAACTTGGTACACATATTATTATGGGGAAGGAAATACTGTGGGGCTAAGAACCAGCAACTACATGCTGGGTTGGGGGTGATAATGTGTACAGAGAAGGAGGTGGAGGAGGAGGAGATGGGCAGAGAGAGGGGGAGAAGAAAACGCACACAATGAAAAAAAAAGTGTAAATTTACAGACTGAGGGAGAGGAATAAATGGACAGAGAGAGCGGGGAGGAGCAGATGGACGGCGGAGGATGAGAAGATGACACAGAAACGAAAGAGGAGGAAATGGACAGTGATGGGAGAGGAGGGTGACGAGACAGACAGAGAGAGAGAGAGAGAGAGGAAGGAGGAGAAGGTGGACAGAGAGAGGGAAGATGGAGTAATTGTGGACTGGAATACATACATACGCTATGTGACCAAAAGTATCCCGACACCTGGCTAAAAATGACTTAGTTCGTGGCGCCATCCATCGGCAATACTAGAATTCAATATGATGTTGGCCCACCCTTACTCTTGACGACAGCTTTAACTCTCGCAGGCGTAAGTTCAATCAGGTGCTGGAAGGTTTCTTGGGGAATGGCAGCCCATTCTTCACGGAGTGCTGCACTGAGCACCGAGCGAGGTGGCGCAGTGGCAAGCACACTGGACTCGCATTCGGGAGGACGACGGTTCAATCCCGCGTCGGCCCATCCTGATTTAGGTTTTCCGTGATTTCCCTAAATCGCCCCAGGCAAATGCCGGGATGGTTCCTTTGAAAGGGCATGGCCGACTTCCTTCCTCTTCCTTCCCTAATCCGATGAGACCGATGACCTCGCTGTCTGGTCTCCTCCCCCAAAACCAACACAGTGCTGCACTGAGGAGAGGTATCGATGCCTTTCGGCGAGGTCTGGCATGGCGTTCCGAAACATCGCAAAGGTGTTCTATAGGATTCATGTCAGGATTCTGTGCAGGCCAGTTCATTACAGGGACGTTATTGTCGTGTAACCACTCTGCCACAGGCCCTGCATTATAAACAGGTGCTCTATCGTGTTGAAAGATGTAATCGCCATCCCCGAATTGCTCTTCAACATGTAACACCGAAAATGCAGGATGCATGGCACCAACTATCGATGTATAATTTTTTTTAATTGTATGTAAATATTTGTAATTTAAATACTTTCTTTTAATAAGTAAGGATATTGCTTCACTGTATGTGTACATTTAGGTATAAGTCTGTTGACTTTTCATTGTAGTTATCTGTGTTTTACTGTGGAACTTATAAGCTCTGGGAAAAATCCGAAGGAATTGTTATTTGCATCGACTAGCAACGATAATAGCAGTGCTTGTGCGTTGTAAAATCTTTGGGTAGGGGTTTGTTGCGCAGAGCGCGCGGAGAGAGCAGGAAATGGGTTCCAGTGCTTGTAGTGTGTGGAAGTGTGGTGTTAACGCTCTCGTGGTAGAGGCGGCATCGTGTACGCGCGCCGGCCAGATGACAAGTAGCAGGAGGAAGGACAGCGGATGGGCGTAAGATGGTGTATTAATTAGGATTGCTCATTCCTGTAATCAGCCATGGCCCCACAAGATGCTACCGTCTTCAACAACAGTAGCAGTTCCAGCAACACAGGTTCGTCGACGGCTCCGAGTTTCTGAAAGTTATTGTTCACGTGACGACGTTCAGTACCAACATACAGTTTAAGTGCATATTTTCAAAACATTACTCGACTGCCTTTTTCAAAATTTAATGACAAGCTTAACGTAAAGGTGACTTCTCAGTTTTCTTTATCATTACATACTTAAAATTAATGTGAAAAACGTGACAACCTTCAGTTGCCACGTCAGTGTTTAATAATAAATGTTTTTCTTTCCCATCATCTCGTACAGGATTTTGGATGTAAATCGGCCTAGTGGGCTAGCGACCGTAATTATTTCCTTTTCGTTCATTAGTGTAACTTTTGGATTCATGATCAGTGGTACCCATTTTCTGTCCAGTGTTGTACGTGAGTGAGTGCACAAACTAACTTTCATTTCTCCAAATTGTAGCCCTGTTCGGTTTAATTATCTTTCTATTTTTAGTAGACTTTTCTATCAAAAAGATCGGTTGTACACTTTCCCATTACTTATCGGTATTACTTCTTCGGGAAAGATGGCCTTACCCAATTAGAAAAATTCCATTAGGTATACACGCGATCCACGGTCATATTTTATATCGCAAGCAGGATAGGCAGATTGGTAAGGGGGGAGGTTACAAGCAGTGGGAAGCAAGGAGGTGCTTATAAAAGCAATGTAGGCCTGTGCTGTGATAGTGCCACGCAAAACAGCAGGGGTACAAGCCCTCTCCATAAAAAACACGACTACACCATAACACCACAGCCTCCGAATTTTACTGTTGGCACTACACACGTTGGCAAATGACGTTCACCGAGCACTCGCCATACCCACACGCTGTCATCTGATCGCCACATTGTGTACCGTGATTCTTCGCTCCACACAACGTTTTTCCGCTGTTCAATCGTCCAATGTTTACGCTCCTTACACCAAACGAGGCGTCGTTTGGCATTTACCGGCTTGATGTGTGGCTTACGAGCAGCCGCTCGAACATGAAATCCAAGTTTTCTCACCTCCCGCCTACGTGTCATAGTACTTGTCGTGGATCCTGATGCAGTTTCGAATTCCTGTAAGATGGTGTGGATAGATGTCTGCCTATTACACATTACGACCCTCTTCAGCTGTCGGCGGTCTCTGTTAGTCAACAGACGAGGTCGGCCTGTACGCTTTTGTGCTGTACGTGTCCCTTCACATTTCCACTTCACTATCACATCGGAAACAGTGGACCTAGGGATGTTTAGGAGTGTGGAAATCTCGCCTACAGACGTATGACACAAGTGACACCCGATTGAGTTCCGCGGAGCGCCCCATTCTGCTCTCCCATGATGTCTATTCACTACTGATGTCGCAGGAGTACCTAGCAGTAGGTGTCAGCACAATGCACCTAATATGAAAAACGTATGTTTTTGTGGGTGTCCGGATACTTTTGATCACATAGTGTACCTGCGTAACTACGGTTACTCAGGTAGTTATGAAATAAATGTAACTGAGGTGATGCCGTATCGTGAGGCGATCTGTACTAGTAGTATGTTATACAATTAATGTTTTCGGATTAGTTCTCAGAGTAGATTGTGAAAAAAACGATTTCCTCGGACCTAATAACCGAGGCGATTGTAGCATCATTGTGTATGTGAAAAGCCACTCCCACATTCATTATATATTGATTCCACATTAGTAGCCGTGTCCGATGAAGAGCAAATCGAATAGGAACATTGAGTCAGCTTTGGAAAAAACGAGCAATACTCCTCCAGATGATCTTGCGGGAAGTGAAAATTCTCTCTCGCGTACTACGACTTGCGTGGTTAGTATGTCCAATCTAGCAAGGCATGAAGACAGAAAAATTTCTTCTCGTTTCACAATTGCAGTTGATCAATTAAATGGATACTGCATGGGGGCTTAATTAAATAAAATGCAAATAATTTTAATTTTAGTAGCTGACTGTCCGGTTACGCAGTCTCGTACCGGTTGGCCCTGACTAGTATTACTCCGCAATCTGACTGCATAGAATAACAACAAAGAATGGAAGGAAATTTGCGTTAACACAATTATTTAATTAAGTCCCCAGCAACTATAAAAGTTACGAAACAACAAGGCACAAGTTTAGCTGTTCTGTGTGTGGGAGTGTGATTCAACGTACACATCTGGCACGGTTCTTCCTCAATAAGACAAGATATTTTAAATACCATTTACAGTGAAGTAATTAAAAAAAACTGAAATACTATAATTGCACATAGAAACCAGAATTACACTCTAATACATGAACACAAGCCAGATGCTTTGTTGACTGAACCTGAGACCAAAAGGCATTGTTACTTAGGAAACTTGAAATAAATAGAAAAAAAATTTTTTTTACGTACGTATATATTGACGAAAAATACACTTTGATCATTACAACATCCCCAGTCGAACAACATCTGCTGTCTAGCCCATCAAAACAACTGCACACGACATGGCCTCAACTAGTACAGCTATCGACATCCTCTCAGTAATGCACTAACCACCACAACTTCTGAACAAGCACTGCCAGTGGAGGCGGCGGAATAAAACTCTTTGGCGCAATCTCTGGCGCTGTGACTCAGTGTAGCCACCTTTCAATACCTCATACAATGGCTAAGAGACAAGTACATCTGTGAATCTGCTGATAGGACTTGGCTTTTTCTAATGTAAACATCTAAGTGCGGGTAGGTTTCAGTGTAAAGGGTTGTTATACGACTAAACAACAGAGCTACTGCTCTATCGTCCACATCAAAATGAAGAGTGACTCCTTATAGGAAGCCCTTCCTTTCTTGTGACATGGAGGCAACGAGCCTCTGAAAGGCATCTTGAAGAATATTTCGTCACGCTTAAACTCGTGCTGTGTGCTGAATGCTGTTAGGGTATGTGTGTTTGCATCGCATACCAGACATGCTTTGTCGATGACAATCAGTTGACCGAGCAGCCCGTCAAGGATCTGAACATTCCTCCTGGACGAAGACGAGTGAATAGGTAACCCAAGAACTTCCAGGAACATAAAGACAAACTAATTGAAATGATGCACTCAATTTTCCAACTCTCACAAAACAAAACTGTTGTAGCGGAGTGTCAGTAGGCGAACTCCGTATCTCCCCTGTCGCAAACCAACCGCTAGTGACGTCACTAGTAGTTCATAAAAGAGGCTGCTCATTAGCAAAGAATCTGAGAAAAACCGAACTAAACTGATACTGGAAAATGCAGGAGTGGCGATACGTCTTCAAGTTGATTCTGCGAAGTTAACCTGGAGGAAGAAATCATTATGAGCTTCAGTTCAAATGTTGCGTTCGGTTGCATAGCGTGTGTGCTAAAGTAAATGCGAAGGAGATACTACTTCTTCAACTGTGACAGCCGTAAACCTGAATGATTATCTAATATTGAAATCGTTCAGAGCAACTCTAAAAATAGCCTAACATTTTAGATAATGAATACGTATTATGGGTTTCAACTGTTTTTGCTACTCTGTACTACTTATATAAAGAGAAGTCGTATTTTAACGCTATTATCACAAAGCATCAAAAGTACTTGACCGTTTTACTTCATATTTTTAGTGTTACTCTAATGGATATTCCGGCACGCTTAGGCTAAACATTTTACTATAGGTAATATATAAAATTTTATGTAATATGTAAAGAGAATATTTTGCTATCAAAAATCTCGAAAAGTTCTTAACGGTTTTATCTCAAATTCTTACACGATATTCTGTTGTACATTAGGGCTGATATAGGCTATCTATTTTTATTGTATCTGTAATAAAGAAACATATAGGTCTTATGTAATATATGTAATGGGGAGACTTGTTACAAATTCCCTTGACAAACGCTGCAGTCTGGAACCGAGCGACCGCTACGGTCGCAGGTTCGAATCCTGCCTCGGGCATGGATGTGTGTGATGTCCTCAGGTTAGGTTTAATTAGTTCTAAGTTCTAGGCGACTTATGACCTCAGATGTTAAGTCGCATAGTGCTCAGAGCCATTTGAACCATTTTGAACCTTGAAAAATTTCCTTCAAATTTTAATCGACGCCCTTATCAACATTCGACAGGACATAGACTATATATCTTTTAAACGACAGTGACCATGTTTTACGTTGAAAAGCACGTATATCAAATTCCCGTACTGAGTTAGATAGCCGGCTGCTGTGGCTGAGCCGGCACGGTAGCTCAGCGTGTTCGGTCAGAGGATTAGCTACCCCCAGTAATAAAAAAAACGGAGTGAAAGATCAACGAAGAACCTGAGCCGGCCGGAGTGGTCGTGCGGTTCTGGGCGCTACAGTCTGGAGCCGGGCGACCGCTACGATCGCAGGTTCGAATCCTGCTTAGGGCATGGATGTGTGTGGTGTCCTTAGGTTAGTTAGGTTTAATTAGTTCTAGGCGACTGATGACCTCAGAAGTTAAGTCGCATAGTGCTCAGAGCCATTTGAAGAGGTGAATGGGTGTCATCGGACATCCGCTCCGAACAAATTCTACGGACAAAATGAGATTAAAATGATAAAAAAAGCGGTTCTAGGCGCTTCAGTCAGGAACCGCGCTGCTGCTACCGTCGCCGGTTCGAATCCTGCCTAGGGCATGGGTGTGTGTGATGTCCTTAGGTTAGTATAGGGGACTGATGACCTCAGATGTTAAGTCCCATAGTGCTTAGAGCCAATTGAACCATTTTTTGAGTTAGATAGGCGACTGCGATTTCGAGACAGTGCCGTGGGATACTGGTTGCTATTTTAAAAAACCACCGCTAATCTCGAAATAATCGACGCGGACGTCAAAAATTCAAGTAACCTAGTGTATTGATTATATCGGCCGTCATTTACATTTAAACGTTTGTATTTAGTCAACCTCAATCAAAGACCTTGCTGCACGACTCAACGTCTGTGTTGGTAGCGCTGATACAGTCGTCCGCTGTATTCCTCGCCGCCTAACAGAAGAACAGCAAAGGACCAGCTGCTTGCACATTACGAGGCTGAACGTGACAATTTTTTGTCTGACATCGTTCCAAGCGAAGAAACACCAGTTCTTCACTTCGAACGGGAAAAAAACTGCAATACGTGGAGTGGTGTCACACTAACTCTGCTCCGAAGAAAAAGTTCAAAGCCTCACCGTCAGCCAATAAAGTCAATGTGAGAGTCTTCAGGGACTCTGAACGCATTATTCTGTTTGATGTCCTCCCTTTTTGTGCAACGGTTGTGCTACGTTAGGAAATTGAAGAAACAACTCCAGCGTGTTCATCGCCAAAAAAATCCAACCGAAGTTCTCCTTCATGACAACGCAAGGCCACACACAAGTCTGTGCACCCCAGAGGAGCCCACAAAACTTGACTGGGCTGTTCCTCATCCACCCTACAGTGCCTGTTTCGCATCTTCCGACTTCCATTTGTGGAAGAATGAAGGGTGCACCGCGCTGGAAGCAGTACGTGATCGATAGGAAAGTTATAAATGCAGCCAAACACTGACTACGACGTCGATCAGCAGAGTGGTACTGGACTGTGCTTGCAAATAGGCGCTCCCAATTAGTTGGCTCAAGGCCGTAGCATTGAACGGAGGTTACGTTGAAAATTGCGGTTTATAGAAGAAGTAAAGGAGAATAATATCGTGTACTGGAATCCTGAATAAAACTAACCTACTGTCAGAAACGTGAGCGTGGGTAGATGCCCAGCTAGTAATGTGGCGTAAGGCCGTCGCATTGACGGAGATTGTGTTGAAAATAGGGTTTTCCACCCCAAAGAGTGGAGCATAATATGGTGTAGTGCAGGGCTTCACAACATATGTGCTCGCGGAGCAAGCTGTAAGTAGCAAGGCGCGAGCACGGAGCAGCGCGAGCACGCTACCCCCACTACCGCCCGCATCTCGTGGTGGTGCGGTAGCGTTCTCGCTTCCCACGCCCGGGTTCCCGGGTTCGATTCCCGGCGGGGTCGGGGATTTTCTCTGCCTCGTGATGGCTGGGTGTTGTGTGATGTCCTTAGGTTAGTTAGGTTTAAGTAGTTCTAAGTTCTAGGGGACTGATGACCATAGATGTTAAGTCCCATAGTACTCCTAGACAAAAAAACCACCCCCACTACCGGACCAGAGTGGAGAGTGGGGAAAGTCACGTGGGGTACATAACAGCTGCCGCCAGTCAATGTAAATCCGCGGCCACCTGCAGGGATATCACTCACGAATTATTACTGCGACAAATGAAACAAATAAAGGAGAATGTACATGTGCCACATAATTTTATTAGCTTAGTGTATGTCTCTACATTCGCATTAATTTGTGAACTGTTACACAATAAAAGGTGTCTTCACGTCTGAAGTGTGGGATTCTCGGTTATCTTGTACTTTTTGCCCTTTACAATTACATCTATGTTCGGAGTAATTGTTCTTGTGCATTTTAGGCGCAGCGTGCAGTTTAAATTTTGATCAGACAATTCGTTTCTCAGGCGCGTCTTGTTACATTTCATTGCAGAGAACAGTTGTTCACAAACATACGTGCAACCGAACATTGATATTATTGTAGCCGCCAGTTTGTGCAAACGAGGAAATCTATCCTGAGGGAAGTGTCTGTAGAATTCCAAAATGTTTTTCTTGTTCTGAAATTTGTCTCTGTATTCTCCGTCACACTGCAGGTCAATAATTTCTTGCTGCAGCTCAGGACGAATCTCTTAAATATTCGCTGAATGTGGAGCGAACAGATCAAAATCACTGTCTAGTGCTGTCAGATCTTGAAAGCGCTGATCAACTAAACTATGTGAATAACGTTCACAGTCTTTGTGAACATCTTGCATGGATGATAATTTAGGAAAATGAGCTATGTTTCCTGTTTCCAGCTGACTCACCCAAAGTGTCAATTTCATTTTAAAAGCTCGTATTCGATCTATGAAATGAGTAATTAGCAGATCTTAACCTTGTAGTAAAATGTTCGAAGCATTCAGATGGCTAGTTAAATCTGCTAAGAACGCGAGATCACATTCAAACGTGCGCGCGCATTTCCCCTCCCTCCTCTCCCTCCCCACTCCGCGAACTTGCAGCTGCTCGCGAGCACGTGCCTGAGCAGACGCGAGTACTCGCGCTCAAAACCGGCCAGTTGTTAAGCCCTGGTGTAGTGGAATCGTGAATAAAACCAACCTACTGTCGAAAAACAATGTGTTGCATTACTTATTGAACTCTTCGTATTTCTATTTACTGTGTCAGATTCCTCTGTTGTGTTGCAAGTTTTCATATAGGGTTCCTTACAGACAGAAGTGATGACACTTTCTGCAGGATCTGACCATCATTTTGGAGGACAATGCTCGAGCACGTACAGTGCAAGCTGTTACTGATTTGTTTGACTGATGGGGCTGCTAAGTGCTATACCACCTACTGCACTCCCCTGACTTAAGCCCTCATAAGTTCAACTCGATTTCTAAACTGAATGAAACACCTCACAGCATTCGCTTCGGAACTGGTACAAATTTGTCGGGCAATAGACCACGCCGACGGAACTGTCAACACAACTGGCTCTGCTAAGAGTATCCTACGACATCCACATCGCTGACAACGGGTTATACGTAATGCTGGTGACTACCCTGAAGCTCAGTAAAACTTTGAAACACGTATCTGTTTAGAATGAGCTGTAAATAAATAATTGCCACTATTAAAGTTCCAACTCTTGTTTATCAAGATACTTCGGTGACTTGTTTTACAGTACCGGTAGGTGGATTAAGGGAAGAGCTTTTCTTCTGGAATTTTTTGAACAAACAATTTGTAAAAGTTCACATAGAGAAACACTATCTGTAGAAAGCCATAGCTTTCTAGGAGTTTTAACTTTGTCACCGGTTCCTTCCGCTTCTCAAAAGTTTTGCGAAATGTATTTCACTGTTCTTGCTGACTTCCCTACTGTTATGGCCGCCTGCAAGATTGGTTTCCGTAGTGGTACCACTGTCTGATTCAGCTTCGAATACGAGGTCTTTTCAGCCGAACGGGTCCACTTTGCAGGGTTGGCGCATAAGCTCGTAGCGTTCTTCCGTAAGTGTAATAAACACGACAGATACAGATAACAGAGACTTTATTCTTCAATCATATATTCTTCTTCACTATTTACAACAGTCTGCGAACGCTAGGGTAACTTTTCGATTTCGTAGAAATCACGTGTTCTGAGTGCATTTTCTTCCGAAAACAAAATTCCGAGAATATTGTTCGACAGAGAGCGAAAAAGGTGAAAATCTGAGGGCTCAAGATTAGGTGAATAAGGTGGGTGCCGAAGACTTCCTAACCGAACTCGTTTATAGAGTTAAAAGTCAGTCTTACGTCCGCCCCCGTTAGCTGAGTGGTCAGCGTGGCGGAATGCCACGCCAAGGGGCCCGTGTTCGATTCCCGGCTAGGGCAGTAGATTTTCTCCTCTCGGGGACTGGGTGTTGCGTTGTCCTCATCAACATTTCATCCCCATTTCCGACGCGCGAGTCGCCCAATGTGGCGTCGAATGCAGTAAGTACTTGCCCTCGGCGGCCGAACGTCTCCGAATGGGCGGCTCCCGGCCCGCAATGACGAAGGCTCATTTCCATTTCTCAGTGTAGCAGAATGGGGGTGGGCGCTATCGTGGAGTAGCGTCACTTCACACAGTTTTCCTGGTCGTTACTCTTGTGTTGCGTCTGCTTGACGCCTTAGTTGTTGACAGTAAATGTCAGAAGTGAGCCGGCCGAAGTGGCCGAGCGTTTCTAGGCGCTACAGTCTGGAACCGCGCGGCCGCTACGGTCGCAGGTTCGAATCCTGCCTCGGGCATGGATGTGTGTGATGTCCTTAGGTTTGTTAGGTTTAAGTAGTTCTAAGTTCTAGGGGACTGATGGCCTCAGTACTTGAGTCCCATAGTGCTCAGAGCCATTTGAACCATTTTGTCAGAAGTGATGGATACACCTCGGAGAAGTGATTCGTAGTACTCCAAATCATCACTGTTCCACCAGACGCATAACATTATCTTTTGTCTATGTGCACTGGTCTTTGTACAGGTAGTTGCTGCTTTGTTTCTGCCCAACCATTTGTTTCTTTTTCTTATGTTAGCATAAAGACAACATTTATCGTCACCAGTAACGTTACAGTATAGGTACTGTTGGTGTTGTTCGCGAGCCAATAGAGGAGGAGAAAGCAGAGTTGCCCATATGGCCACCTGGTGACTTTTTTGTGGTTTTGGCTTAGAGCATGCGGTACAAATGTACTTGACTTCTGAACCGTCCCCACTGCATGGAAATGTTGCACGATGGTGGAAAGATCACACATCACATTTGCCGGTTGTCGAGTACAGTGACAGGGATCATTGTGGATTAATGCATTTGGAGGGTCACTAGCGTCAAGAAGATCCTTTTTAAAACGAGAAAGCCATTTTCTTGTCGTGCTCTTGTAAAGGGGGACCGCCCTCCAGCATTACCTTTCCTCAACAGAAGTAGTCGATAGCAGAATTAATTTTCGAATTTTGAACAGGTGAACATCGTCAACTGTTTATAAAAAAAAATTCGTATGATTTTATACTCGAGGTGTTATATTCCAAGGTAAAAATCTATAAAAAGGAATTACTTTATTTTCTTTGTTAGAACCGATATATACTAACTCTGGATGTACAGCTAAAATTATTTTTTTAGAAACATTTGCAATTACGAAATATTTTGCACACTTAAAATTTCTATTATGAATTACGAAATTTCGTTCTATTTATTATGCTTATTTGCTGATTCATGTATAAATGAATAGACATCAATTTGTCAAGAAATTTTGTAAACCCTTTGGAATATTATTACCGCAGAGTGAGGTAGTAGTGGGCACGCCTCTGATGATGTGACCGGACGTGTTTTTGTATTTTGCAAGAAAAATGTAATTTCGACTTTTTTAATGTGAAAGTTCAAAAGATAGTGTGATATCGTAAAATATAAGATATTAAATTATTGAAAAAAAATTTATGCAGGCATTCTTCGATATTAATTACGTCAATTGGAACAACGAAAACCTAAAATGTCAAAAATTTCAGCTTGCAGACGTGAAGAACTGGAACGAACTACGAGAAAAGAAATAAGTAAAAAGTTTACTGTAAATCTTACTCCTCTCATATTTTTTTTAAAAAAGAGACTTTACCATCCATAAGAGTTGTGGCAACAACAACAAATTGTGGGAGGGAGACATTGCATTCTCTTCAGTGACATAATACGGATACACGGAGCAAACCTTTCTGGCTTCCTTCGCTGCTGTCACCCTTCTATTGAACTCTAACGGAAGAATAAGTCGGAAATGTTCCGAATTCTCCACTGGGCACTCGATTTTTTAGCGTTCACAGCTCCATTCAATCTCTCCAAGTGACAGTATGTGAACTCATATAGAATCAGTGAACTGCGAATGAAATGTAGCGATCGATAAATAAACCCACAATAGCTGGAATACCAACATGCACAACAAAAATGCTACGAAGTAGTGCACCATCATAATAGAACCACAAGAAGTATAGTTGACACTGGATTACTAAACCCCCCGTAAAATTTACTTTTGCAGTAGGGTATTGCACTTAATTTGGTATTGTTGTTGATAATTCTTCCGGGTTATATGGCCGTGGTCCATGGAATTCTTCTATTCCTAACGTTTCGCCCAATACTACGTTGGACATCCTCAGAGGTATGGCTGGTCCTGCTGAGTCCTGCCGACTGACGAGTCGGGCGTCGGAGAGCGGCCTAAATACCGAGGGAAGTGGGCGTGGTCTAGCTTGCACATAGTAGCAGAGAGAAAACCAGTCAAAGATAAAATGTAACTATAGATAAGTCCGTAATAGATAAAAATCACTTATCGATTCTGTAACGCCACTATACATACCTCGCTTAATTTCAAGGCCTCTTCTTTTCTATTAAAATTATCTTCATGTTTATAAATTTCATTAGTCTCCCCATATCTCGCTTAATTTCAAGGCTTCTTCTTTTCTATTAAAATTATCTTCTTGTTTCTAAATTTCAATAGCCTCCCTATACAGTCGTGGATAATAGTTCGTGGTAGCACTTAAAACTGTAGTTTCAGAAAACTTAACTAGAATAGAAAAGAAGAGGCCTTGAAATTAAGCGAGATATGGACAGTGGCGTTACAGAATCGATAAGTGATTTTTATCTATGACGAACTATTATCGATAGTTACATTTTATCTTTGACTAGTTTTCTCTCTGCTACTATGTGCAAGCTAGACCGCGCCCACTCCCCTCGGTATTTAGGCCGCTCTCCGACGCCCGACTCGTCAGTCTACAGGACTCAGCAGGACCAGCCATAAGATGTCCAACGTAGTATTGGCCGAAACGTTAGGAATAGAAGAATTCTATGGACCACGGCCATATAACCGGGAAGAATTATCAACAGTACCATCCGGTCGTGAAAGCCTCCATTGTTTAATTTGGTTTGTAACATACTATGGCTGATTTAATAATTGTAGTTAATTAATGCATAACCTATAAATTATGATTTCCCTGGAACGATGATTGAGTGGCAATTTTCACCGCTTTGGTGTTTTAGGGTTAAAACAACAAATATGATTTTCTCGTGTGTTTTATCGGTCTCCTAATCCGGCACGTTCCTTTGCCGCGTCCGTCGCACACACGCGTCGGCTTACGCCAAAGCGCTGGTCTCAGCAGTGGCCGACATTTGTGACTCGGCAGGGGTGCTCGGCCGCTCCTGATGGCGGAGCCGCGTCCCCTGGTGCGAAACGCTGCCTCCGAGCCTCCCGCTGGGCACAGATCGTGCGACAACTGGGCCGGAACGCACCACCCCAGGCGTCTGTCCGGCGCGGCTCAGCGCCCTTCTGTCCACCTCAAGGCAGCGGCCTAACCCGCCACAGACGATAACCCCAAATCCGCTTTACACTCGTGATTAAATACTGGCTGTTCCACCTAGCAGTGGCAGCTGCTACCCTGTAGCGATACGAATATTCTGATTCGTAGCTTGTGAAGCTGGACAACTGATAATGGCGCAGCACATACACAGGATGTAAGGGGTAGTAGCGCAGGCATTCGTATTCGTGCATCAGTATTCACCTCATTTGCACACTAGTAACAATAGCTATAAGAAGTATCATGTTTTTAGGTTGGTTAGTACCTCCAAGGACATGTGGCAACAGCAAGCTTATTTTTCCATATACAATTGCTCAGGTGTTGAAGCTTGGACGTAAAAATATTAGCCTGTACTAATAGGCATAGTCTACTTACAAGCAGAGGTCACATGCGGTGGAACTGACTTTTTGAAACAATCCATACGGTAAATTAGATTACGCTGATGCAATAGCTCCCTACTTAGTAATCATATACAACCCCTCGCTCACCGATAGATCTGTACCTACAGACTGGAAAATTGCGCAGGTCGCACCAGTGTTTAAGAAAGGTAGTAGGAGTAATCCACCGAACTACAGACCTATATCATTGACGTCAGTTTGCAGTAGGGTTTTGGAGCATATACTGTATTCAAACATTATGAATCACCTCGAAGGGAACGATCTATTGATACGTAATCAGCATGGTTTCAGAAAGCAGCGTTCTTGTGCAACGCAGCTAGCTCTTTATTCGCACTAAGTAATGGCCGCTATCGACAGGGGATCTCAAGTTGATTCCGTATTTCTAGATTTCCGGAAAGCTTTTGACACAGTTCCTCACAAGCGACTTCTAATCAAGCTGCGGGCCTATGGGGTATCGTCTCAGTTGTGCGACTGGATTCGTGATTTCCTGTCAGGAAGGTCGCAGTTCGTATTAATAGACGGCAGATCATCGAGTAAAACTGAAGTGATATCAGGCGTCCCCCAGGGAAGCGTCCTGGGACCTCTGCTGTTCCTGATCTATATAAAAGACCTCGCTGACAATCTGAGCAGTTCTCTTAGGTTGTTCGCAGACGATGCTGTAATTTACCGTCTAGTAAGGTCATCCGAAGACCAGTATCATTTGCAAAGCGATTTAGAAAAGATTGCTGTGTGGTGTGGCACGTGGCAGTTGACGCTAAATAACGAAAAGTGTGAGGTGATCCACATGAGTTCCAAAAGAAATCCGTTGGAATTCGATTACTCGATAAATAGTACAATTCTCAAGGCTGTCAATTCAACCAAGTACCTGGGTGTTAAAATTACGAACAACTTCAGTTGGAAAGACCACATAGATAATATTGCGGGGAAGGCGAGCCAAACGTTGCGTTTCATTGGCAGGACACTTTGAACATCCAACAAGTCCACTAAAGAGACAGCTTACTCTACACTCGTTCGTCCTCTGTTAGAATATTGCTGCGCGGTGTGGGATCCTTACCAGGTGGGATTGACGGAGGACATCGAAAGATCATTCCGCTTGTACGCTCTATGGAGCACACACTTTGGGATTATCTTTCCCGAAAAAGTTTGATTATTTCGCGTGTCGCCGTTTGTGCTGTGTAATTGCAAAAGTTAAGTACTGTAATTTTCTTATTGAATCAGAAATGGCTCTGAGCACTATGAGACTTAACATCTGAGGTCATCAGTCCCCTAGAACTTACAACTACTTAAACCTAACTAACCTAAGGACATCACACACAACCATGCCCGAGGCAGGATTCTAACCTGCGACCGTAGCGGTCGCGCGGTTCCAGATTGAAACGCCTAGAACCGCTCGGTCACAACGGCCGGCCTATTGAATTAAAACTCATTAATACTACTGTTTGATTGGTTGCCTAGCGAACCAAGTATGCAAGCTTGCTAGACACTGCAGATAGTACTGAGGACGTGCTACAAACTTTACAAATAATTTCAAAATTTTACAAAACATTTCGCGCTGAATGAAAAAAAAATGTTCAAATGTGTGTGAATTCCTATGGGACCAAACTGCTTAGGTCATCGCTGTGGTGTCACCGCCAGACACCAGGATTGCTAGGTGGTAGCCTTTAAATCGGCCGCGATCCGTTAGTATACGTCGGACCCGCGTGTCGCCACTATCAATGATTGCAGACCGAGCGCCGCCACATGGCAGGTCTAGTCTAGAGAGACTCCCTAGCACTCGCCCCAGTTGTACAGCCGACTTTGCCAGCGATGGTTCACTGTCTACATACGCTCTCATTTGCACAGACGACAGTTTAGCACAGCCTTCAGCTACGTCATTTGCTATGACCTAGCAAGGCGCCATATTCAGTTACTATTGATATTGATATTGTGAATCATGTACCTTCAAGAGCGACGTTCATCATTAATGGGTTAAAGTTAATTATCAAACTAATTATGTCCGCTTTCTGAATTCTAATTCCTTGTCATGTTCCAGACCTCACGTCAGTATAGTTCCTCCCTCCTCACGCCAGCCTGCGTGAGCTAAAACGCGTGCATTTCGGCATCCACTAGTAACACGGCGTTGGCTCTTCTGCCAACACAACAATCGGTCCCTAGACTTATAACTACTTAAACTAACTTATACTAAGAACAATACAAACACCCATGCCCGAGGGAGGATTCGAACCTCCGGCAGGAGTCACACAAAATGAAGGAAACAAGTTTTTCGCTTACTAAATTTGCGCTGTTCATGTCGTAAAATTGCAGTACGAAGCGTGATGTGACAAAATTTTATCGCTTCTTTACTACTAACTGTTCTCAAGACACATTTTGCAGAACTTATTCACACACAGTACTAAATGTAGCAGGAAAATTATATCATTGTATGACACATAGCTCAGAAACTGAACCGAGCGAGGAGGCGCAGTGGTTAGCACACTGGACTCGCATTCGGGAGGACGACGGTTCAAACCCACGTCCGGCCATCATAATTTAGGTTTTCCGTCATTTCCGTAAATCGCTGCAGGCAAATGCCGGGATGGTTCCTTTGAAAGGGCGCGGCCGACTTCCTTCCCCGTCCTTCCCTAATCCAACGAGACCGATGACCTCGCTGTTTGGTCTCTTCCCCCAAACAACCAACCAACCAACCAATCTAGCGTTGACGCTTCTGTCCAAGTCGCTAATCTTGAAGCTGCTAACTGGGCCGTCACTAGTCGCGCTTATGTTCCCTCCACATAGGGACCGCTGCTGTCGCGTTGTCGTCCTGGAGGGGAGATTCAGTCAGCGTGCTATTGGCTGACCCCTCCTACAGTCGTGCCGGCGCTTGGCTTTACGTCGCAACAATATCATTATGGAACACCGGCTGACTAAAGTGTGGGTATTCGCGCGTCTTTGGCTACACTGCTTTTTCTCCTCCAACCCCACCCATTGGATAGATAGGTGGTTCTTACTACCACAACGATGATTTGCAGACACTACGTGATACGTGTACCAAATTTGGTTGAAATCGGTTAAGTGTTGTAGGAGAAGATATGGAATCTACGTACATATCGATATACGTTTTAAAAATATGTTACGATTGCAGAGGATTTTGGTGTGCTTAGCAAGTTAGGTGGCGTGGAGCCTTCAGCACACATTGCTCTCTTTCGTCAGTAAGCTCCACACGTCCGCTGCCTGATCAGCGGCGGCGCACAACGTAAGACAGTCAACAAAAGTTGCTAAAAACTGATGCATGAGATGTCACTGCAAAGACTGCATGATGATTTACGGAAGTAATTCCGGGAGTTTATGTTCCAGGCAGAGTTGTGTGGCAAATTGCTTTCTGGCATGTACAACTTACGAAACGGCCACACTGACAAAAAGGGAGACCTTAAAGAGTTGATATGGAGGTTTAGCGGAAATCGATATTACCACGCGCCATTCGCCAGTGCAACAGGGAAGGGGAGGTCAGTTGGCGGTGCCATAAGTACCCTCCGCCACACTCCATCAGGTGAAGTGCACAGTACACGTGAATACCGCAAGTATTAGTTTCCATTCATGTGTTAGAAGTTTTTTTAATGATTACGAAGAAAGAGCTCACATTCCCTTGCAGGGTCAAGATTGATTGTGGAATCAGTCCCCTAGTGCACCGGATCCCAGGCTGTGGCAAGGGGTGCAATGTTGGTACACAAACACATTTCAGGTAATGGGCTTGCAAGTAATCGAAACGCACACTGATACGAATAAAATTATTCTCCTACGTTACTTTATTTCTAAAGAAACTCGATAGTGAGATAATGTGAAAACCGACTGTAAAAGTAGCATCTGTACAGTTTTCATCTACATCTACATACATAATCCGCAATCCACCATACAGTGCGTGGCGGAGGGTACCTTGTACCACAACTAGCATCTTCTCTCCCTGTTCCACTCCCAAACAGAACGAGGGAAAAATGACTGCCTATATGCCTCTGTACGAGCCCTAATCTCTCTTATCTTATCTTTGTGGTCTTTCCGCGAAATATAAGTTGGCGGCAGTAAAATTGTACTGCAATCAGCCTCAAATGCTGGTTCTCTAAATTTCCTCAGTAGCGATTCACGAAAAGAACGCCTCCTTTCCTCTAGAGACTCCCACCCGAGTTCCGGAAACATTTCCGTAACACTCGCGTGATGATCAAACCTACCAGTAACAAATCTAGCAGCCCGCCTCTGAATTGCTTCTATGCCCTCCCTCAATCCGACCTGATAGGTATCCCAAACGCTCGAGCAGTACTCAAGAATAGGTCGTATTAGTGTTTTGTAAGCGGTCTCCTTTACAGATGAACCACATCTTCCCAAAATTCTACCAATGAACCGAAGACGACTATCCGCCTTCCCCACAACTGCCATTACATGCTTGTCCCACTTCATATCGCTCTGCAATGTTACGCCCAAATATTTAATGGACGTGACTGTGTCAAGCGCTACACTACTAATGGAGTATTCAAACATTACAGGATTCTTTATCCGTCTGCATTAATTTACATTTATCTATATTTAGAGTTAGCTGCCATTCTTTACACCAATCATAAATCCTGTCCAAGTCATCTTGTATCCTCCTACAGTCGCTCAACGACGACACCTTCCCGTACACCACAGCATCATCAGCAAACAGCCGCACATTGCTATCCACCCTATCCAAAAGATCATTTATGTAGATAGAAAACAACAGCGGACCTACCACACTTCCCTGGGGCACTCCAGATGATACCCTCACCTCCGATGAACACTCTCCATCGAGGACAACGTACTGGGTTCTATTACTTAAGAAGTCTTCGAGCCACTCACATACTTGGGTACCAGTCCCATACGCTCGTACCTTAGGAGTCTGCAGTGCGGCACCGAGTCAAACGCTTTCCGGAAGTCAAGGAATATGGCATCCGTCTGATACCCTTCATCTATGGTTCGCAAGATATCATGTGAAAAAAGGGCGAGTTGCGTTTTGCAGGAGCGATGCTTTCTAAAGCCGTGCTGATGCATGGACAGCAACTTATCTGTCTCAAGGAAATTCATTATATTCGAAGTGAGAATATGTTCGAGAATCCTGCAACAAACCGATGTTAAGGATATTGGTTCAAATGGCTCTGAGCACTATGGGACTCAACACCTATGGTCATCAGTCCCCTAGAACTTAGAACTACTTAAACCTAACTAACCTAAGGACATGACACACATCCATGCCCAAGGCAGGATTCGAACCTGCGACTGTAGCAGTCCTGCGGCTCCGGACTGAGCGCCTAGAACCGCTAGACCACCGCGGCCGGCTAAGGATATTTGTCTGTAATTTTGAGGATGCGTCCTTCTACCCTTCTTATATACAGGCATCACCTGCGCATTTTTCCAGGCGCTCGGGACTTTACGTTGGGCAAGAGATTCGCGATAAATGCAAGATAAATAAGGAGCCAATGCAGTAGAGTACTCTCTGTAAAAACGAATTGGAATCCCATCAGGACCTGGCAATATATTTATTTTCAACCAATTCAGGTGCTGCACAACCCCAGGGGTGTCTATCACTATGTCCTCCATACGGAAATCTGTACGAGACTCAAACGACGGTATGTTTGTACGATCCTCCTGCGTGAAAGATTTCTCCAATGCTAAATTCAAAATTTCAGCTTTCGTTTTGCTGTCTTCTGTTGCCAGGCCAGACTGATCAGTGAGTGACTGGATGGAAGCCTTCGACCCGCTTACCGATTTTACGTAAGACCAGAATTTCCTTGCGTTTTCAGCAAGATATTTTGCTAAGGTACGACGGTGGTAGTGGTTGAATGCTTCGCGCATCGCTCTTTCTGCAGCAGCACGAATCTCTACTAACTTTTGCCTGTTCTCATTCTCCCGATCTTTCTTGTACCGCGAGTGCAACTGCCTTTGCTTCCTGAGCATTCTCCGAATTGCGCTGTTAAACCACGGTGGGTCTTTTCCATCCGTAACCCACTTTTTCGGCACATACTTGTCCAATGCGTGATTTACAATGTGTTTAAAATTTGCCCATAATTATTCCACGTCCATCGTACCGGAAATAAATGAAGTCGATTCATTTTCTAAGTGGGATGCTAACAACTGCTTTTCTGCTCTTTCTAGTAAGAATACCCTCCTAGCCTTCTTGACCGACTTTTTAACTTTTGTACCCACGGTCGTAATGACAACATCATGATCACTAATCCCTGTCTCAACACTGACACCGTCGATGAGGTCTGGTCTGTTCGTGGCTACCAGATCTAATATATTTCTTTAGTAGATTTCCCACTGAATGTATGTTTTGCGCTGTCGCTGCCGTGACTGGGAATGATTCATTTTATTCTGACGTTAGCGATATTTTGATCGAGTCTCGTCGTTGGTTATTCGAAAGATTTCGTGCGGTTTAGCAACTGCTGCCAACTTGTGCTGTGTGACAAAATTTGACGCAACAGTAGTCACAGAAACCAGTGATAACGCAATTCCATAATGCCTTGTATGCTGAGAAATACCTTCATATTCAAAGCATGAAGGCTTCTTTGTTAAAACGTTTAAGCACTCTGACTTTTTCCAAGGAAATCTGCTTTTTGTAAAACAGAATCCAAATGCACAGCAAATTTTTTGAACACTGATACTAACATGATAAAAACCTCGTACCTGGCTAGGTTTACAGTTGCAGAGGCACGAAAAACCTAATACCCCATTTTGGGATTCGCTAAAAAGTGAACAAGAGATAGTGGTACGCCCAAATTTCTAAGAAAGAGCTCGTACGCAATGATAAAGTCTGGGACCACTGGCCTAGTCTCAGCCTATGTCATTTCTCGGCAATATCCTTGAAGTACATAGTGCTACCGTAGCACAGGAAGGAATGCATGGCAGCTTCTATGAAGTTTGGAAAGTAAAAGAGATACGGAAAGTAGAAGAGGTACTAGCAAAAGTGAAGTTGCGATGCCTGGTCGGGAGTCATGCCTAGGTAGTGTAACGTGGGGCTGAAGGATTAGGAAGAAGCCACCTGTAATAAATAAATAAACAGTACAACAAGAAATAAGATCTCTGTCGGTAATAGCATAACCCGCGGAGGTGAGCCTTCTGCGGTCGTGTTATGGACAGACATACAGGTTTAATCTCCCAGGAAGTCCTTTATATTGTTTTCAATACACGTAAGTCAGTTGCCTAACTCCCTCATTTTCTGCTGTCACTACACGCCACAATCACTGCCGCCGAGATTCTTAATTCTCCCACGGCCACAGGCCATAAAATTTCCATTGTTCAATCCGTCGTCGCCTCGGCAAATATTGTGACACGGCCGACAATGACGGAGCGGAAGGGAAGCAGTAAAAAAGCGGTGGACAATGCCGCCAATCCCGCGCACCGCAATTACCCTACTTCACGGTCACGCGTCGCCCAGCTTCCCTTACGTGGGCGCGTGCCAGTCGCGACAATACGGTCCCGCCTCGTCGACGTACTGGCCGCCGTGCAGGAAAGAATCATCACGTCAAATGTCCCAAACAAAACATCACGCTCGCACGCACACACACACACACACACACACACACACACACACACACACACACAAGCGTGCGCACCGACAGATGCGTATGTGGCAATAAATGCTCCGACAGAAGAGCCTGACATGATTATTATAATTTTTTATTGGCAGTGGTCCATCTCCCACCATCCATCACCTTTACAAAGCATCTTTCTTAATACACTCATGTTCAGAAAAAAACGGAGTACCTTGAACGACTAGAGATAGGACGTTCATATTCACAGGACATGTGCTTTGGTATGTTCTGCAGTGATGATTAGTATTTGAACCACGACGGCCTTCAGGTACAAGATCAACACCTACATCGCGGAGCTACACCCCCCTGTAATCCCTCACACAGTACTCGTTAAAGCCTGTGCTATGGTAAGTGAGCAGGATTCATCTTATGAGAAAGGATTTTCGCATAGATATCGACATCGTGAACCTGAATGGTGGCGAATCAGACTTACATCCAATCTGTAATAACAATGATCTGTCAAGTAAGTTCGAAATGCAGTCACACGTCAGGACGGAACAAAAGCAAACCAGAAGATGCTACCAACGTGACAATAATACGGTCGCCAGCCTAATTAGGCACTAACTGACTTTCTTCCCTGTACAAGTTGGGGTATATTCATGCAAAACAACAAGTTGTGACACTGTATAATATAGTAGGATTTTAGGACCAGAAGATCTATCGAACTGATAGTTTCACGTTCTGCGCTGATATGGAAAATCATGAATACATAACACTACACTATAATGTTTACTACAAAACTTTATACTGTCTATTAATCTGATTAAAATCGGGCATGGGTTACTCTAGAAATTGTACTTTCATGCCACACACAAAATGTCAATTTCGATAAAGATAAAACACTGATAAATTTGACTTTCAGAATGAGATTTTCACTCTGCAGCGGAGTGTGCGCTGATATGAAACTTCCTGGCAGATTAAAACTGTATGCCGGACCGAGACTCGAACTCGGGACCAGGAAGTTTCAAATTTGACTTTTATATTGACTTTAACTTTTGCTGGTCAAACAAATTTAGAACACTTCAGAATTCAAATGAATGAGGGGGGGGGGGGGGGTGAAACTTATGATGGCTGTATTCAACAAAAATGATTACTGAATTTATTATTCATTCAAGATTTCCAGTATATAAGTTACTACTCTTTTCATCTTATTTACTGATCATTTAAATGTCTTTAAATCTGTCTCGGAATAATAAACTTCATTACTATATCACTAAAGTTATCTTTCGACTTCGTTAGACCTTCGCTATTAATTTACTGGTTCATTAACAAAACATTTCTTTAAACAGCATTCGAATATAGCTAGTTCTGCAAATATTATTAACACAATTTTTAATGTTCATTTCGGGACACTCGGATTGCACAACGTTTGGAAAGGACCCTTTCTAGGTTAGTTGTGAGGATAATTGAATGATGGATAGGTTCTGGTAAAATTTTGGTTATTATTGCACCAACAAACACAGTTCACTCTCTGATCCACACGAATACAGTACTAAAAGTTTCAACCTGCTAGTATCGATGCGGCGGTTGGCGGGCGGCGAGATGGTGAGGCACAGAGCACACATACAACCACAGCTATGGCTCTTGACGTACCGGCGCTTTAATTCTTCATAGTGTCGCAATACTTTTCCATTTAGTGCCTGTGGAATTTTGCCATGTTGTGTGGGCGTTGGAACGGCATACCCGAGGCTCAGTGAAGCTATGTCTTCCAGGAGAGCCTCCTCGCTCCAGAAGGTGTTGCTCAAACCAGTGCCGAACTCCAACTACTACTGTGCCCGTTGTGCCGTGCAGTGCCCGCGCGCATTTTCCCGCGCTCGCCTGCCATCCAACTCTTACCGCTCCCTGACAGACCGGGTATTCATCTGAGGTTTTGCTTTCTACATATCCTAACACATTGCTTACGTATGGACCAGATGCACAGTTACAATTTTAAACATCTTACAAGAGTTTCAACATTTGTTACATTTCAATTCTATTACAATATTGCTTGACATTTGACATAAACATTAATATTCACATTGAAACTTATTTACGGTTTTCTTAACATAGTGGCATGAAACAAGGAAGAAATGAAATCATAACATCAATTACACAAGTTTACCGTAAAACCAGATGAAAAGAATTACTTATATGTACAATAGTACAGAGTCGTTGTTGTTACACACCTACCGGTGAAACGTTCCTGTGCTTCCCATAGGCGCTGTGAACCGAAGGTAAAGGATCTGTGAGACTTGAGCAGACGCGCACGATTCCTCGCAGACGCATGCGCGAATCGTACCATCACATTATTGAGAATGAAAGAGGGCCCATGGTTGGCATGAATGTGGTTCTTCCATCCGGGAAACTGCTGCTAGTTTGGGATGAAGTGTTCCGGCAGTGCAACGGATGTGTGCCGAATAGTTCACGGAAGGTCGTAGAACACGACGGTAACGTCGCACCCCCCCCCCCCCCCCCCCTTCCTCTCCCAAGAAGATCGGAGCCTCACACGACTGGCACTGGATGACAGATCTACGCCCTCCTCGGCTCTGGCGCAACAGTGTAACACAGCTTACACATTCAGGGGTGGCAGTCAGTCGGCGTTTATTACGGCATGAGTTACGTGCAAGTCGTCCACTTCTCCACCTACCTTTGACGAATATGCAGAATAATGGTTCAAATGGCTCTGAGCACTATGGGACTTAACTGCTGCGATCAGCAGTCCCCTAGAACATAGAACTACTTAAACCTAACTAAGCTAAGGACAATATATGAGGTGCATTCAAGTTCTAAGGCCTCCGATTTTTTTTCTCTGGACTGGAAAGAGATAGAAACATGCGCATTGTTTTAAAATGAGGCCGCGTTCATTTCCAATACGTCCCAGAGATGGCAGCACCGTACGGCGGATGGAATTTTACCGCCAGCAGCGAGAATGAGAACTGTTTTAAATACTTAAAATGGCGACGTTTTCCTTACTTGAACAGCGTGCAATCATTCGTTTTCTGAATTTGCGTGGTGTGAAACCAATTGAAATTCATCGACAGTTGAAGGAGACATGTGGTGATGGAGTTATGGATGTGTCGAAAGTGCGTTCGTGGGTGCGACAGTTTAATGAAGGCAGAACATCGTGTGACAACAAACCGAAACAACCTCGGGCTCCCGCAAGCCGGTCTGACGACATGATCGAGAAAGTGGAGACAATTGTTTTGGGGGATCGCCGAATGACTGTTGAACAGGTCGCCTCCAGAGTTGGCATTTCTGTGGGTTCTGTGCACACAATCCTGCATGACGACCTGAAAATGCGAAAAGTGTCATCCAGGTGGGCGCCACAAATGCTGACGGACGACCACATGGCTGCCCGTGTGGCATATTGCCAAGCAATATTGACACGCAACGACAGCATGAATGTGACTTTCTTTTCGTCGCTTGTGACAATGGATGAGACGTGGATGCCATTTTTCAATCCAGAAACAAAGCGCCAGTCAGCTCAATGGAAGCACACAGATTCACCGCCACCAAAAAAATTTCGGGTAACCGCCAGTGCTGAGAAAATGGTGTCCATGTTCTGGGACAGCGAGGGCGTAATCCTTACCCATTGCGTTCCAAAGGGCACTACGGTAACAGGTGCATCCTACGAAAATGTTTTGAAGAACAAATTTCTTCCTGCACTGCAACAAAAACGTCCGGGAAGGGCTGTGCGTGTGCTGTTTCACCAAGACAACGCACCCCCACATCGAGCTACCGTTACGCAACAGTTTCTTCGTGATAACAACTTTGAAGTGATTCCTCAAGGTCAATACTCACCTGACCTGGCTCCTAGTGACTTTTGGCTTTTTCCAACAATGAAAGACACTCTCCGTGGCCGCACATTCACCAGCCGTGCTGCTATTGCCTCAGCGATTTCTCAGTGGTCAAAACAGACTCCTAAAGAAGCCTTCGCCGCTGCCATGGAATCATTGCGTCAGCGTTGTGAAAAATGTGTACGTCTGCAGGGCGATTACGTCGAGAAGTAACGCCAGTTTCATCGATTTCGGGTGATTAGTTAATTAGAAAGAAATCGGAGGCCTTAGAACTTGTATGCACCTCGTACACATCCATGACCGAGAAAGCATTCGAACCTGCGACTGTAGCGGTCGCGCGCTTCCAGACTGTAGCGCCTGAAACCGCTCGGCCATCCCGGCCGGGAATATGCAGAAACATGCTAGACGGCAGTGGAGTATGTGGACAGGAATGACGTCAGACAGAGTCTTCTGACGAATCTAGATTCTGTTTGTTTGAAAACGATGGCCGCGTTTCGGTTCGCAACAGACAGGGGAAGCGGCATCACAGAGACTGCATTCGCCCAGGACATACTGCGTAAACTCAAAGCCGTGTGGTGTGGGCTGCTGTTGGGTACAGCCACAAATCACAGCTGGTGCGGGAAGGGCACTGCGACCAATTGAAAAAAAAAAAAAACCTTAGAAAAAATTTATAAATGACAGTGCTGGTAAACCACTTACGTTATACGATTTTCAAACAGCTGAGCAGAACTGAACGTACTCAGACATTTCTCTCTTTACTTATTCTGATCAACACTAAACTAACACATAATATTTTTAGCGCAACGCAATCTAATTTTCAATAATCCCTACAAAAGAATGGCCCTGGCTAACAATAACCTATATCTTTCATGACTCCCTTACTTCACAAAAATCTTCGTTCCTCTAACTACTGCAATACAGCGAGCGCCAATACTGCCAGCTTAAATGAAAGAGTATAACTACTGAAGGCACTAACTACTGATAGGCATAGTTAGCAAATGAAACATTTTGATGGACAACAAACAATGTATTTACCTTAATAGTGTTCAAAAGTCATAATATATATATCAGTTCATGACATCCAATCTTACAAATTTCGTTTTCTGACGGACAAACGTCCTGATCGTCCGCTCTCAAACCTCTGCCATCTCTCTTCCCAAATCCATCACTTCTGGCGGCTGACCTCCAACTGCGCAACGCTACTCGCTGTTCACATCCAATTGCGCGACAGTACAATAGCGAATATTGCAACAATGCCAACCAGCCACAGACTGCACACAGCACAGTCAGTGATTTTCACACAGAGCGCTACGTAACGTTACCAACATAAAAACCTAAACAGCCTACTTACACAATTTGACCTACGTGAATGAAATCCTGCCACCCGCAGCCACACCCTTTCTGCACAACACTCCAGACGCCATTTTTCAGCAAGACAATGCTTGACTATATGTTGCTGCTCGAACATATGCCTTCTTGGTGTCACGCGATGTCAGATTTTTGCCATGGACTGCCACATCACCAGACTTGTACCAGTCGAAAATGTGTGGGATATGGTGAAACCCAGTGCCATCCAACTCAGATGATCTTTGGGACCAGGTGAATCCGGTGTGAATAACTATACCACATTACACATTACGCTATTCACGCCTTTTAGAAGTCGATGCTCTCACGCAAGGACCAAGTTATCAGGTCCATGGCGGACACTGTGCCTACAAGGTAACAGGACACATGCTGAACCGAGGTAACTGACATGATAATCACTTCTGCAGAACATACTAATGTGCGTCTCATGTGAATATTAACGTCCTATCTCTAGTCGTTCAAGGTGTTCTGGTTTTTTCTGAGAATGAGTGTAGTTATTGTATTATAGACTTAATTGATTGCCGCGTATAAAAAATTTAGGGTATGATGAAATGTTTGATACCAGTCACTACTACAAACTACTCCTAAAGTGATTACACCATATTAATAATTAAAAAAAACCTAGCATACAAAAATTCACGCATCGCGTACGCAGTGTGTCTAGATAATAAGGTCACAATTAACTGTTACAGCACTCTTCTGTGTTGATAACATTGCAGCCGACGGTGGAAAAGGAATCTTTGCGTTAATCAATGTGCTCATAAAGCATTTTTGTAGTGTCGGTGTCCGGTACATGCGAGCCGTAGATGATTCACGGCTCCTTTTCCATTGCATAAATAACGTAATGGAGATTTATTTACTATTAAAAACAGTCTTGATCACAATTTATTTAGTCCGGTGACCGCTTTCGACAACTACTGTAGTCATCTTCGGACCAATGAGTAAGAATCTCCTTCTGCTAGAGAATTTAGTGATTCTCTAGCAGAAGGATGGTCTGAGTCATTGGTCTGAAGATGACCACAGTAGTGGTCGAAACCGGCCACCGTACTAAATAAATTGTGATCAAGAGTGTTTTTAACAGTAAATATTTGTAACATATTGATCACTGTCACTCCCATAACGTACTCAAACGTAAATAATGGAGATTTCTTCAGCCATATTGGGAACACAGGAGTTGGGAATCTGCCATGATTTAGGAGCATGCGCGCAATCATTATTACCAACTGTCTGCTCCTACTCCACTCAGTAAACCAAGCGGATAAGGCTGTTTTAGGCTGTAGCTGTCTATATTGTATTCCTTTTGATATCTTGATCGAATCGCTGTGCGTCTGCAATCGTTTTTAGTTAAGCTCAGAATTTGATGGTAAGGAAGTCTTTCATTTAGGATTTCATTACTTGCTTCACTAAGTATGGTATTTCATTATGAAAGATTCCACTGTGCCCTAGAATCCACAAGTAATTTCTTACTCTTCCTGCTTGTTTATTTGTAACGTCTTCTTTAATAATGTCTATAATAGCAGGCGACACGCTTTCGTTCCATTACGGTTTTTTAAAGCCCTTTAGTACACAAAGAGAACCTTCCAATATGACCATACTGCTTCGACTGCAAGATATGCCGTATTTTACTACTTCTCTAACTGCGATGCCTTCGGTGTAATAGATTGTTGCCTCCTTAGGTGAGAATATAGGGCTTGATAATTTTCTGCAGTGTTATATATTGCACATCCTACTCTATTGATGTCCATAGTCTTGGCTCCATTCAATTAAATATTCGTCGAATTCAGTAAAACAACATTTAGCAAAATGTTGCTTTCAGTCTTCAAATTTGGAGAAACTTTACATAGTATGATATTATCAGAGGTTGGTACATTTCCTTCTTGGTACATGAACGTGGCTGGGAATTCTGAGAAAACAGTGTATTTCCGTATTTTATTTTCATACAAAGTCCACTAGTCAAGGGATTTCATAATCGGTGGCTTTCTTCTGTTTTCAGATAAATAGTTAAATTTTTCAGTGACAGGCCAGTATTTCATCACGCCGTTGATTAGAGAGTGTTCCGTCTGTGAGATTCACTTCAAAATGAATTTGTTCGCAGGTTTTTCTCTTCTGATGATAGGTGGCGGTTCCTCTACCTGAACAAACAGACAATTGGTAGATATGGATAACATGGGCCAAAATTATTATCTAATACGCAAATAAAAGAGACAATATACAGTTGGATTTACCACAGCCGGTTTCGCTCTTCAGACGCACGCATGAGAAAATTTCCGAAAATTTCTGTCGTGCGGTCATCAAGGGTACACGAGTGGGCCTTTGGCTCCGAAAGTCCATATCGATGATGTTTCGTTGAATGGTTCGCACGCTGACACTTGTTAAAAGCCCAGCATTGAAATCTGCACCAATTTGAGGAAGGGTTGCACTTCTGTTACTTTGAACGATTCTCTTCAATCGTCGTTGGTTTCATTTTTGCAGGATCTTTTAGCGGCTCAGTGATGTCGAAGATTTGATGTTTTACCGGATTCTTGATATTCACAGTACATTCGTGAAATGGTAGTACGGGTAAACCTACACTTCATGGCCACCTCGGAGATGTTGTGTCCCATCGCTCGTGCGCCGACTGTAACACCGCGTTCAAACTCGCTTAAATCTTGAGAACCTGCCATTGTAGGAGCAGTAACCGATCTAACAATTGCGCCAGACACTTCTTGTATTATATACATATGCATTGCCGACTGCAGCACTGTTTAGATATCTCTGTATCTGAATACGCACGTCTACAATAGTTTCTTTGCTGCTTCGGTGTATAATACATGAAATTTTGCAATGGCTTGTTGTTACACTCAGCGACCAATACGAGCTTAAGGGGCTCCGGAAAGGCTCAAAATCATGAAAAGTTCAATTTTGACTTTTTTGCGTTTTCTGAATCTACAGACTATTACCTTTTAATAGATATATAATTTATTCAATTCCGAAGATTACAACTATTTTTAAATTTTTTTTGAAATGTGTTCTACATGGGCGTGACCCACTGTGGCGCTGTTAAACTGCTGTCAAATGGTGTTATTATTAACGTCCGTGTTCATCAGGTACATTTTAGTGATGTGAGATAAAGTATGTGTTGTGGCTAACCTGTGATGGTTCAATATATATCGCTGGTGTGATTGTCGATCGTTTCATGTTTATTTACTCTGTCGTTATCTCAAAAATATTCATAATTAATTCTGTTTCTTGAGTCTCTGTTTTGTTGAAGCATAATAATGAGTAAAAGTAAAGTTATTAGAAATCCTCTGAAGTCTTTTAAGAAAAGGAGAAATGTTGGAAAGCCAAAGGTATGTGTTATTACTGTAAACAATAAAGACGATAACCAAGTGAGTGAACCTAACCTCTCAAGTACACCTGCCCATAGCAGTCAAAGTGGGAAAGAAAATACTTCACAGAAGAAGCTTGGTTCAATGAGTGAAAACTATGAATGTTTTATGGGCGAATCGGATGTGAATGAAATATTTGATATGTCGGTTCTCAAAGGAATTTTTTCAAACTGTGTAAGATGTATTCATTGTAGTGAAGTTGGTCTGAAACTCTCCATAATAAAGCACGTAGGACTTGCTAGTGAAATACAACTGAAATGTGATAAGTGTTCATACATGACCACCTTTTGGAACAGTGTTGCAGTAACTGCAACTGAAGAAAATGGTAGCAAAATCTACGAACACAACAACGAGCGATGCTTGCTTTAGACAAGGAACGCCTTCGGGCTGCAGACAGGGCTGTAAAGAGTCTAGAAATACAAGCAAGAGTAAACAGGAGGAGGAACAAGAGGAAGCTGGAGGAGGAGTTCGCAGGGGATGAAGATAATCCATCCTATGGACCTGGAATGCACTAAAAAGTTAATCCAATCTTTGTCGCTCGATTCCCAAAACTTTTATTTTCTCATACTAATTACATGTTTTCTAAGGATCTTCCAAACATATTTGTTTCAAACTTTCAGTAAATGTTACACAGTACCTTCTGCATAATTTAACACAGCCTTTTTCCAAAAAACTGTATATTTTTGAATATATAAATAAAAAATTGTAAAAAAATGTTGTGAATTTTCATTACAATTGAAAAAAAATCATCTTTAATAACTGAACTAAAATTTTGTAAAATCCCTGTGTTAAGTTGTAGCTCATATCCCAATAAATAATCTGCAAAAAGTTCAACTTCCTACGTCAAATACTTTGTGAGGAAAGATGTAATTTATAAGCGTTATTTTAACATTGCAAGTATAGGGCGTTCCGGAGCCCCTTAACGGATCCTTGTGTGGAGACGCAACTGCCGAATACAATTAGTGTTTTACCATTTATCCGTTTACAACTTACTACAGCGTTGTTCAGATTAATTGCCGATCATCACGCAGCGCTTTGCAAACTTGAATGCAAGCGCGGAATCTTAAATGATCTGACCAGAGTCTCCAAGCTGTGATTCCGTTTCGCACGTAGATAACAGATATCGGCCCCGCAAAATTGCTGGTGGTATTAAATGACGTAATCGTTTATAAATCTTACGGCGTATCTATAGAAGTCAGTTTGAACACACACAAAATTGCATCCAATATCAACAATGGCCGGCCGCTGTGACCGAGTGGTTCTAGGCGCCTCAGTCCGGAACCGCGCTGCCGCTACGGTCGCAGGTTCGAATCCTGCCTCGGGCATGGATGTTTGTGATGTCCTTAGGTTAGTTAGCTTAAAGTAGTTTTAAGTCTAGTTGACCGATGACCTCAGATGTTAAGTTCAAATGGCTCTAAGCACTATGGGACTTAACATCTGAGATCATCAGTCCCCTAGACTTAGAACTACTTAAACCTAACTAACATAGGGACATCACACATATCCATGCCCCAGGTAGGATTCGATCCTGCGACCGTAGCAGCAGCGCGGTTCTGGACTGAAGCGCCTAGAACCACTCGGTCACAGCGGCTGGCAGATGTTAAGTCCCATAGTGCTTACAAGGGAACCTCCCCATCGCACCCCCCCTCAGATTTAGTTATAAGTTGGCACAGTGGATAGGCCTTGAACACTGAACGCAGATTAATCGAGAAAACAGGAAGAAGTTGTGTGGAACTATGAAAAAAATAAGCGAAATATACAAACTGAGTGATCCATGTGTAGGATATGCAACATTAAGGATAACATGAGCTCAGGAGCGCCGTGGTCCCGTGGTTAGCGTGAGCAGCTGCGGAACGAGAGGGCCTTGGTTCAAGTCTTCCTTCGAGAGAAAATTTTAATTTTTTATTTTCAGACAATTATGAAAGTTCAGGCACTTACACATAATCAACTTCGCTCTCCAAAATTCCACGATATGTTCAGATTTGCTTGGACATATGCAGGATTTGGCGGTCTACACACGGAAAAATTTGAAAACGTTAAAAACATATCTTTTGACAGAGCACAGTGAAAACTGTGTGACTGTGAAACTGTTGCATTCATTTGTTGCAGTTTAGGTGACAAACTCTTATGTTTTCGTCACTGTTTTGGGAGTGATTATCACATCCACAAGAAAACCTAAATCGGGCAAGGTAGAAGAATCTTTTTACCCATTCGCTAAGTGTACAAGTTGGGTGGGTCGACAACATATTCCTGTCATGTGACGCACATGCCGTCGCCAGTGTGTTATAGAATATATCAGACGTGTTTTCCTGTGGAGGAATCGTAAGACCTTGCGATTAAATGTTTTCGGTTCCCATTGGAGAGGCACGTCCTTTCGTCTACTAATCGCACGGTTTTGCGGTGCGGTCGCAAAACACAGACGCTAAACTTATTTCAGTGAACAGAGGCGTCAATGAACGAACGGATCATAACTTTGCGAAAATAAAAAATTAAACTTTTCATCCCAGGGAAGACTTGAACCAAGTACCTCTCGTCCTGCAGCTGCTCACGCTAACCACGGGACCACGGCACTCCTGAGCTCGTCTTGTCCATGATGATAGATATGTTGCGCATGGACTACTCAGATCGTATATTTTGCTTCTTTTTTTCATAGTTCCACACAACTTCTTCCTGTTTTCTCGATTGATCTGTGTTCAGTGTTTCAAGGCCTATCCACTGTGCCAACTTATAACTAAATCTGATGGGGGTGCGATGGGGAGGTTTCCTTGTTAGAGGCATTTGAGCCATCAACAATGGCCGTATGCTGCAGTTAATTTTATCAGTCTTCTTTCCAGTGATTAATTTCGGTTTCTACTTAAAACCAAATGTTAGTAATATTGCGTGAGCAAACGCGTCATACCGCTCGCCATATGGCCAGATAACCAGGATTGATGGTCTGGGGTTGCCACTTCATTTCACAGCAGAACGCCTTTGGTTGTCGTCTGCGGCACATCGGTACGTCGGCGATATACTACGCACCGATTCGTTACCATTCACGGAAGGAATAATGAAGTTACTCTTAAGCAAAATAATGCCCGTTCGTGCTCGGCGAAAGTCTCTACTGCTGGGCTTCATGCTTGCAAATCCTACCATCGCCAGCAAGATCACTGGATTTCTCCACAGTTGAGAACGTCTGGAGCATTATGGGTAGGAACTTCTATCTCGGCATCTTCACGATCTGACACGCCAATGGACAGAATTTGGCACGATATCCCTCATGAGGACACACAATAACTTTATTATTCAATACCAAGAACTGCTTGCATAAGGTGCAGGGATGGACCAGCGTGTTATTAACTTGCTCAACTTGTGAAGCTCTTTCTCTTGAATAAATCGTATTTTTCTTCTGAAATTGTACTTTTTCATGTAAATAATCTCTACCGATGTTCGTCCCCTTCAGATAGTTCCTTCGTGGCGCATTCTTTTCCTAGATCACGTATTACGCAAAAAAAAAAAAAAAAACATGAAGGTAAAATGAGAGAGATTGGAGCGTCACAAACATGTGCTCACCAGCGATTGTTCTTTCTGAAAACTGTCTGTGACCGGAACTGAAAAAGGGGGGAGCGATAGTTGTACACAAAGTAACTTCCGCTACGCACCGTAAGGTCTATTACGCAGTGTAGATCGAGATGTAGACGATGTTGGCAATAAGGTTCAATGAACACAAGCCAAATTGGGAAAAAAACACTTAGTGTCAGTGTCGGGCAGACATCTCCTTTCTGCTGAAACACACTGAGTGACTGGCACGTTTTGCACAGCCAGCTGCAACTTCCACAGTAGGTACGCGTGATGACAAAGTGAAGTACGGGGAACTCCCCCACATCCCCCCCCCCCCCCCCAACACCCCGTGCGCCTGGCCCGTGCGAGGCGCGCTGCGCGCAGTAGCTAATCGAGCCGCACAAAGGCGACCACAATTGCCCTGCTGGCCGACACGCCTCCTCCTGACAAAGGACGCGAACTTAAAAAAGCTCGGGGGTGCGACCGCCGCTGCCGCACGTGCGTGGGCGGAGCACGCACTTCCGTGTAGCTACTGTGACAAGTAGGCTGTGTTCTGCCGTCTGAACAGAAGGAAAAAATGGCCCACCAATCAGGAGCATAAATGCCAGGCCAGGACTGAATACAGCCTGCTCACCTTTTCTCTTAAATAATAGTGACTGTCTAGTGGAAGGCATTCTGGGAAACTGCGGTGTAGCTGCAAAAGGAACTCCAGTGCTACCCAATCGACAAAGCAGTTCCAAAGTTTTGATTCGTCATTTACACCAAATTCTATTCAAAGAGCAGAAAAAACGAGTAACTGAAATGAAAAATTTAACCCTGAAAATGATGATATACCTGCTTTCAACATTTTATCCATTAACTGAGACTTTCAATTTAGCACTAAACTTAACTGCTATCCTGATAGCCTTAGTGAAAGTGAAAAAGATTTACAGGATTCGTTGAATGGTATGAACAATCTAATCAGCACACTAGATGGACTGAGAGTAAAGCGAAGAAAGACTAAAGTAACGAGAAGTAGCAGAAATGAGAATGGCGAGAAACTTAGCATCACAACTGGTGATCATGAATAAGGTGAAGTGAGGGAATTCTTCCACCTAGGCAGCAATATAACAAGACAGATGGGGCAAGGAGGACACAATAAGCAGATTACCAGTGGCGAAAAGGGCATTCCTGGCCAAGAGACATCTACTAGTGTACAAAATACGCAATAATTTGAGGAAGGAATTTCTGAGAATGTACCCTTGGAGCTTGTGGTGTTACAGACGAATGTTGGAAATTAGGTGGACCGATAAGGTAAGGAGTGAGGAGCTTCTCCGCAGAGTCAGCAAGGAAAGGAATATGTGGAAAACAGCGACAAGGAGAAGGAAAAGATCACGAATAACTTCCATGTTACTGGAGGAACCTGTAGATGGTTAAAACTTTGGAGGAACACAGAGGCTAGAATACACCCAGCACAAATAATTGAAGCCATAGATTAAAAGTGCTACTCTGACATATGAAAAGATTGGCCCAGCAGAGGGATTCGTGGCAGGCACCATCAAATCAGTCAGATACTAATGACTAAAAGAACTGAACTACCACGTTTTAGGTTTATTATTTCTCTCTCCTTTATTTTTATTAACAACATCACGAATCAATATTATCTGAAATGAACTATTATGAGTCCATTTTCAGCTGAATTGAATTTATTGGACTTCAGCTTGTAAGTAGGCTGTTTAGGTTTTCATGTTGGTAACGTCACGTAGCGCTCTGTATGAAAATCACAGGCTGTGCTGTGTGCAGTCTGTGGCTGGTTCGCATTGTTGGAATATTCGCTATTGTAGTGTTGGGCAGTTGGATGTGAACACCGCATAGCGTTGCGCAGTTGGAGGTGAGCCGCCAGCAGTGGTTGATGTGGGGAGAGACATGGCGGAGTTTTGAGAGCGGATGATCTGGACGTGTGTTCATCAGAAAGAGTAAATTTGTAAAACTGGATGTCATGCACTGATATATATATAATGACTTTTGAACACTATTAAGGTAAATACATTGTTTGTTCTCTATCAAAATGTTTCATTTGCTAAGTATGCCAATGACTAGTTAGTGCCTTCAGTAGTTAGAATCTTTCATTCAGCTGGCAGTATTGGCGCTCGCTGTATTGCAGTAGTTCGAGTAACGAAGATTTTTGTGAGGTAAGTGACTAATGTTAGTCAGAGCCATTCTTTTGTAGGGATTATTGAAAATCAGATTGAATGCGCTAAAAATATTGTGTGTTAGTTTAATGTTGATCAGAATAAGTAAAGAGAGAAATGTCTGAGTACGTTCAGTTCTGCTCAGCCGTTTGAAAATCAAATAACGTACGAGGTTTACCGGCACAGTAATTCATAAATTTTCCAAAGGGAACGATTGAAGCTTACGCAAAACGACCAGCTCACACTTACGTAAAAGATGCAGGTGTTGACAGAAAATAGTAAATTGAAAAGCGTGTTAGTGCCAAAATCTTCTTTTCATTTCGTTTGGACGAACAAGGTACCATGTCAGTTAAGCTGTCCCTTTTTCGGAGCTTTAACTGCCTTTTAGTGCTGCTGCATTCGTTACTAGTGCTGTTCTTTTCTAGCTTTCCGCGTGTTCAGCTTCGGCTTTTCCTGAAAATATTTGTTTGTATGTAGTTTTTCCTTAAGCGGATTGCGCTCCTCAATATGTTTAGGAGGAGTTTCCAGTTCTCGGAGCTACATTTCAACTCTGGTGAACCACCATCCATTGGGTTAATATCCTTTAAGATATTCTTCCTGGGCTCACGCTTCTAACGTGCCCATAAAAGTGAGTCCTGATTTTCCGAACTGTATCACTTATCGTCCGGCGTGTTTGTACATATAGTTCCCGGTTGCGACGCCTTCTGTACTCACGGTGTTCTCTCACATAACCGAGGATATTTCTCAAAATCTCTCTCTCTTTGGCCTCAAGTTCATCAATTCAACCTTCCTTGTTCATTCAATGTCACAACAGTTATGCCTTTTTCCATTTTAACTATATTGTTATTTATTACTGTTGTAGAGCTATTCCCATGGATTTTACAAGAACTAGTTGCCTAGTACAGCCATCCACAATTGCCTTGCCAACATGATTAAGACCTTTTGCAGCTGTCATTTATGGACCGAAAGAATAACTGCCGTCCGTATGTACCCATAGGCTTTATAATCTCTGCACTCACGTACGAAGTCCACAACCAGCGCACGCTGAGGGCCGAACCTTACAACAACCCTGGGTTCGGTGTGGGGCGGCGGTGTGGTGGGTGGACTGCTGTGGCCTGTTGTGGGGTTGTGAACCAATGAGGGTTACTGCGGGACGAAGCCTCCGTCGTTTCTAGGTCCCCAGTTCAATAGACTATATACACCTGAGAGATATGCGAGAGAAATTGTATGAAATTTCGAATGCAGGAGAAGAGGTCTGGCGGAAGAAAAGCGGTGAGGACGGGCCGTCCGCCGCGCATGGATAGCTCAGCCGGCAACTGCACTGACAGAGAAATACGAAGGTCCCCTGTTCGAGGTCCTGTCCGGCTTCTTGAAACAAATCTGACGGCAACTTTCTGATACACACGTATCGATTTCTCCAGAAGGTCGACTTCACCAGCGCAAGCAATAAGACGTCCTGCTCGTAGCGTGAGGTCGTGCTTCGCGGACTGGAATAATTTTAAGTGGCTCGCAAGCGCGGAAAGGGTGTCTTATTTTGACTTCTGGGAAGAGAGTGCACTTGTCGGGGGCCACGAGCTGGTTTACAAGTCCGAGACGGGCAGCCAGTGGGGCAGGTGGTTTTGTAACTGCCGCTGACGGGTACAACACGCATAGGAGTGCAGGTCAAACGAATCGTGGTGCGGGGTATGTACACTACTGGCCATTAAAATTGCTACACCACTAAGATGACGTGCTAAAGACGTGAAATTTAACCGACGGGTAGAAGATGCTGCGATAGGCAAATGATTAACTTTTCAGAGCATTCGCACAAGGTTGGCGCCGCTGGCGACACCTACAACGTGCTGACATGAGGAAAGTTTCCAACCGATTTCTCATACACAAACAGCAGCTGACCGGCGATGCCTGGTGAAACGTTGTTGCGATGCCTCGTGTAAGGAGGAGAAATGTGTACCATCACGTTTCCGACTTTGATAAAGGTCGGATTGTAGCCTATCGCGATTGCGATTTATCGTATCGCGACATTGCTGCTCGCGTTGATCGACATCCAATGACTGTTAGCAGATTATGGAATCGGTGGGTTCAGGAGGGTAATACGGAACGCCGTGCTGAATCCCAACGGCCTCGTATCACTAGCAGTCGAGATGACAGGCATCTTATCCGCATGGCTGTAACGGATCGTGCAGTCACGTCTCGATCCCTGAGTCAACAGATCGGGACGTTTGCAAGACAACAACCATCTGCAAGAACAGTTCGACGACGTTTGCAGCAGCATGGACTATCAGGTCGACCATGGCTGCGGTTACCCTTGACGCTGCATTACAGCAGGAGCGCCTGCGATGGTGTACTCAACGACGAACCTGGGTGCACAAATGGCAAAAGTCATTTTTTCGGATGAATCCAGGTTCTGTTTACAGCATCGTGATGGTCGCATCCGTGTTTGGCGACATCGCGGTGAACGCACATTGGAAGCGTGTATTCGTCATCGCCATACTGACTTATCACCCGGCGTGATGGTATGGGGTGCCATTGGTTACACGTCTCGGTCACCTCTTGTTCGCGTTGACGGCACTTTGAACAGTGGACGTTACATTTCAAATGTGTTACGACCCGTGGCTCTACCCTTCATTCGATCCCTGCGAAACCCAACATTTCAGCAGGATAATACACGACCGCATGTTGCAGGTCCTGTACGGGCCTTTCTGAATACAGAAAATGTTCGACTGCTGCTCTGGCCAGCACATTCTGCAGATCTCTCAACAACTGAAAACGTCTGGTCAATGGTGGCCGAGCAACTGGTTCGTCACAATACGCCAGTCACTACTCTTGATGAACTGTGGTATCGTGTTGAAGCTGCATGGCGAGCTGTACCTGTACACGACATCCAAGCTCTGTTTGACTCAGTGCCCAGGCGTATCAAGGCCGTTATTACGGCCAGAGGTTGTTGTTCTGGGTACTGATTCTCAGGGTCTATGCACCCAAATTGCGTGAAAATGTATTCGCATGTCAGTTTTAGTATAATATATTTGTCCAATGAATACCCGTTTATCATATGCATTTCTTCTGAGTGTAGCAATTTTAATGGCCAGTAGTGTAAGTCGCACCGTACTGAGTCCTATGGTTTCGTCTCCGCAATCTAACGGCAAGAGCTCGCCGGATACTCTGTTGCGAGTGAAGTTTCTTCAGGATGAAAGTGTTGAACTACGAATACCCGTTTCCTCTATGTACTAACTGGGTGTTAACCAGTACGATCGTTTATACGAATGCGTGGTGTCTGTTCCTTCAGATATGTCCGAAAGAACACACTCCGTGCGTTCATACACTCCTGGAAATGGAAAAAAGAACACATTGACACCGGTGTGTCAGACCCACCATACTTGCTCCGGACACTGCGAGAGGGCTGTACAAGCAATGATCACACGCACGGCACAGCGGACACACCAGGAACCGCGGTGTTGGCCGTCGAATGGCGCTAGCTGCGCAGCATTTGTGCACCGCCGCCGTCAGTGTCAGCCAGTTTGCCGTGGCATACGGAGCTCCATCGCAGTCTTTAACACTGGTAGCATGCCGCGACAGCGTGGACGTGAACCGTATGTGCAGTTGACGGACTTTGAGCGAGGGCGTATAGTGGGCATGCGGGAGGCCGGGTGGACGTACCGCCGAATTGCGCAACACGTGGGGCGTGAGGTCTCCACAGTACATCGATGTTGTCGCCAGTGGTCGGCGGAAAGTGCACGTGCCCGCCGACCTGGGACCGGACTGCAGCGACGCACGGATGCACGCCAAGACCGTGGGATCCTACGCAGTGCCGTAGGGGACCGCACCGCCACTTCCCAGTAAATTAGGGACACTGTTGCTCCTGGGGTATCGGCGAGGACCATTCGCAACCGTCTCCATGAAGCTGGGCTACGGTCCCGCACACCGTTAGGCCGTCTTCCGCTCACGCCCCAACATCGTGCAGCCCGCCTCCAGTGGTGTCGCTACAGGCGTGAATGGAGGGACGAATGGAGACGTGTCGTCTTCAGCGATGAGAGTCGCTTCTGCCTTGGTGCCAAAGATGGTCGTATACGTGTTTGGCGCCGTGCAGGTGAGCGCCACAATCAGGACTGCATACGACCGAGGCACACAGGGCCAACACCCGGCAGCATGGTGTGGGGAGCGATCTCCTACACTGGCCGTACACCACTGGTGATCGTCGAGGGGACACTGAATAGTGCACGGTACATCCAAACCGTCATCGAACCCATCGTTCTACCATTCCTAGACCGGCAAGAGAACTTGCTGTTCGAACAGGACAATGCACGTCCGCATGTATCCCGTGCCACCCAACGTGCTCTAGAAGGTGTAAGTCAACTACCCTGGCCAGCAAGATCTCCGGATCTGTTCCCCATTGAGCATGTTTGGGACTGGATGAAGCGTCGTCTCACGCGGTCTGCACGTCCAGCACGAACGCTGGTCCAACTGAGGCGCCAGGTGGAAATGGCATGGCAAGCCGTTCCACAGGACTACATCCAGCATCTGAACGATCGTCTCCATGGGAGAATAGCAGCCTGCATTGCTGCGAAAGGTGGATATACACTGTACTAGTGCCGACATTGTGCATGCTCTGTTGCCTGTGTCTATGTGCCTGTGGTTCTGTCAGTGTGATCATGTGATGTATCTGACTCCAGGAATGTGTCAATAAAGTTTCCCCTTCCTGGGACAATGAATTCACGGTGTTCTTATTTCAATTTCCAGGAGTGTATAATTCGTATTATTAGCTGGACAATAAATTCACTTCCTTAACACCGGATGCAGAAATATGTCCGACCTCCTGTGGGAATCTCAGAGCAGCTAACGGCCGGAAAAGGACAAGGGCTGTGGATATGTGGCGCTCGATGTGAGTGTGGCTCGCTGAGATAGTCCGCGCAGTTACCATAACGCTGTGTTCCGGATGGTGCGGTGTGTTACCGCACCTGCCTAGTAAGCAGGAGGTCTTGGGTTCGATTCCCGGTCCGGTATGCATTTTCACTCGTCAGCGCTGATTTCTCGTAATGCCCCGCTGGAGCTGACAGCAGTGATCCCTTTCAGTTTACAGCATTAAGAGTTAACACGCCTGTGCTGGGCAGTACCGTGAATTTTTGTATAACTGCTTTGCCTTGCTTTAATCTGTAAATCGATTGTGCTTCAGCCAGGTGTGGCAGAGCAGACAGCATTTTCCTGCATGCGCGCCACTGAAGCATTGTATGCAGCAGCTGCGTAAAAAAGCAGTGTCAGATTTAAATTCGACGAACAACTGCGCGTATTAATATTGCTAATTCTCTGTGTATTTGTATTTCACCCATTGTTGCAGATTACTATGATTTTGGATTAATATTCTTTTTAGCTGTCAAAACTTTATCAGATGGTATAAAGTAAATTGTGGCTGCGAGCCGCGCGATATAGTTTTGAATTGCTTGCGGAGTGTCGTGCTAATTGGAGTTTTGGGACCTCAAATTATTGAGTAATTGAATGCCACTCAATGTTCAGATTGGGTAATTGTATTTCGACTTATGGCTCAAAGAGTTTATTGCAAACCCGGAGGGTGTGTGTACAAATTTCTTGTAATAAGATTCTTAAATGATCAAAATTTAATTTTTCAGATCGGTTTCAAAATCTTCGAAATTATTTTAATTAGTGACTGTTTTAGAGCCAAACCCCATTGCCCTGTTGTAGGATTTGTTTGAAAATATTAAAGAACGAATGGAATTGTTTGTTAAAGTACCAATGTATGCAAAATTTTAGCCCTGTTTCGTTAGAAAAGGAAACATTCAGTAAAAAGATCAGTGGCTTACTGCTCAAAAATCTCTCCATCCAAGCTAACTTCCTCCAATGTTAACTAACGCTATTCCACTTTCGTTTCAGCAGTCTGCATCTTGTCCCTGCCACAGATCATGGCTTGCAGTGAAGGCCTCGGGCACGGATGTGTGTGATGTCCTTAGGTTAGTTAGGTTTAAGTAGTTCTAAGTTCTACGGGACTGATGACCTCAGAAGTTGAGTCCCATAGTGCTCAGAGCCATTTGCAGTGAAGGGCAACAAAATGGAGCGTGGAATATCGTCCACGTACTGCTGTGCTAGAAGGGTGACGCGGATGACAACCAAAGGGGTCCTACTATGAAAACCAAAGGCACACTAGACCATCCATCACTCATGGTTTTCGGGCCATGTGGAAGGCGACAGCCAGGTTGGTATCCAACCGCTTCCAGGTTGTCTCCAGACACGACTCCGCTGGTCATCAGGACTCATCACTGGAGGAACTCACACTCCATTGAATGAGATTCCAAAATGAAGGCATGTCTGGAGTGATGGTCGGATACCAACCTCATTGTCGACCGTCATACGGCCCCACAATCAGGACTGATGGTGTGGGGTCCCATTTCCTTTCATAGCAGCACCTCTTTCGTTGTCATTCTGGCACCCTTGCAGTTCAGAGCTACGTGGACTACATTCAACGTCTCGTTTTGTTGCCCTTGATAGCAAGCCATCCCAGGCTTACAGTTCAGGAAGATGATGGCCGCCTGTCCTCGGTGAGAGTTTCTACCACTTGTTTTAGAGTTTGCCAAACCCAACCTAGACCAGGAAGGTCGTCGGATCTCCAAGCAACTGAGAACGTCTGTAGCATTATGAGCACTGATCTCACACCAGCTTGGCATTCTGACTAACTAATACACCAACTGGACAGAATCTGGCACGACTTCCCTCAGCACGACATCCAACAATCCTACCGCTCAATGCCGAGTGGAGTAATTGTTTGTGTAAGGGCCGCAAGTGTCAATGCGTTGTTGAGTTGCTCAATTTGTGAAAATCTCTGGAGCAAATCATCCAATTTTTGTAAAATTGTACTCATTTTTTCTACGTACATGTGCATCACATCTACCCATTTCCATCCCAGTTGGATATCTCCTTCATGATGTGCTTTTCTTTTACTTTCTTCCACCATTGGTAGTCAATACCGACAACACATTGGCAATACGTAGGCAGTTACCTGTTACAGCCTGTTCCATCAGCAATATTGTCCACCCAGACCGTCATATAGCCAGGTAATGAGTCACACTGCTCTGTTGCGACAAGAGTTGCCTTAAAAGACGGCCCTCGTAAACCAGTCTTTATGAGAGCGCCTCGTTGCGAGAGAGTCCCTTAGCCAGCGCAGGCGGCCGTGGGGGGTCTGGAGACACAACAATAGCCGGTCTGCCAGCCCTCTCCACCCCTGGAAGCGGCGCTTCCCACTCAGACACGTGTCGATGCGTGCCAAGTCAAACCGGCGCACGCGTCGGCAATCAGTGCAGTGTGGGCGCGCCTGCCAACACGCGGGACCATAATTCGCTGTCTAAATATTGTGAGAGCTCGCACGTGGACACCACGTGCGGGCGCGTGTCGCTACCGTCCACTGCCACATATTCCATCCCCCAACTAGATGGACAAGTGCTCTCTCCGACGAGGTAGAGGTGTTTGAGCAGCAATAACAACACTTCGAGAAGCTGCAAGTTAAATAAATGCTTAAATAAAATGTGTCCAAAATTAGGGGGCGAGTATATATATATATATATATATATATATATATATATATATATATATATATATATATATATATACTGTGTGTGTGTGTACAGGGTGGTCCGTCTGAAGTTTCGGATGAGATTATCTCGAAAATCGGGTAAAACAAGTTCGTAAGCTCAAAGGGGGACATCGAAGTATACTTCACGTGACCAGCTCCCGCCCCCGTGGGAAACTCTTAAATGGTAACACCCATTTTTATTGCAGATTCGGATTCATCATAAAAAAGTAATCAAGTTTTGTCTGAAACATTATTTTAAACCATTGACAGATGGCGCTGAAATCGAGAAAAAAGTTAAATTGGGGAAGAACTCTTAGTTAGAGTTATCCGAGAAAGACCCATCAAATCGATAAAAAATGTGCACAAATTCTTTCGTTGCGCCAAATTAAGATACTTTTGTACAAAATGTACTGTATCCTAATTTAAGCGTTATTCAAGAACAACGACATGGACATTGTAGAATGATGTTCCCATGGGGTGCTTCGTTAGTGTCAGTCTCCTTGCCTCGCACAATTTGAGGTGCTTAATTAAAGAAATTAGCCACGAAGAAATTGTAAAATTATCCCCATTTGCTTCAATGCATAAAGTCAATCGTTTGCGAAAGTCGCCCACAGTTTTGAGCAGCACATCCCGTGGTATGGCTGCACACGCTCTTCGAATGCGTTGCTCCATATCGTTTCGGGTTGTGGGTTGTCTTTCATATACAATTTTTTTTAAGATAATCCCACGTGGAAGCCACTGAATTGGTCCAGCACGCCCTTCCACCGACCAGGGTACCGTAAATTTTAAACGTTCTGCCTATTTTTAGCATAATGGGCAGTTGCTCCGTCCTGTTGGAACCACATTCGTTGCCTAATTTCTAAATCAACATCTTCCATTAGCTCCAACAAATCATCGCAGAGAAGTTGTAAATAAGATTCTCCAGTAACATTTCGGTCAGAAAAATACGGCCCTATCAAGCAACCGTTTAAAATTCGACACCAGACCAGTAACGACCATTTGTGTTGATGGTCAACGGGTCTGTGCCAGAGTGGATTCACAGGGGACCAATAATGACAATCATGATGATTTAATTCGCCATTGTTTTTGAATGTGGCTTCATCGGTGAACATAACGTATCTAAAAAACATCATTGTCACCTCTTATCATTTCCAAAGCCTATTGGCAGAAATGAACACGTATTTGTGTGTCTTTCGGCGTTAATGCTTGTGTCAGTGTGATATGGTACGCATGATAATTATTTGCCTTCAAAATCCTCGAAACAGTTGATTTCGGTATTCCAGTTTGTCCCTGAATCGCATGACTACTCATTTCAGGATCCAGTTGAACACAGGCGAGAACGGTAATGGTACGCGCGTCATTTTCTTTGTATTCGCGATGACGAGGTGGGCGGTGCATGTATCCCTTTCGAGCTCGTTGAGTGCAATTTTGGATAATGTTTTCGCTTGGTTGTCGTCTGTTAGGGAAACGATCCGCATACAATTGCGCAGCTGCAGCATAATTGTTATGGCATTCACCTAAAATTAACATCATATCAACAATCTCTGTAGGAGGATAGTGAGCCATGTTTCGCTAAAGAATAATTTACTTTCGTCAGTTGATGTTTACGGTTCACAATCTGAAAGTGAAGTGACGTCTGATGGCATTTCACCGACCTTTATACTGAGCCATAGTTCGCAGTTTGGCCACGGTAACGCCACAGTCGGGTGAGTAATGCAATTGTGAAGAACGAGATTTTAATACCTTTCCGACTTTCATTTTTAGGAAATCTAAAATCATACAGGAGAAAAACACGCTATAGTACAAGCACCGATGTAGCACACGTTCATTCACAATGAAGTTGTAAAATCACACTTAAGGAGACAACTTACACATGAAATGTTGTTCCCTTCGATTTCACATCACAATCAGAACGATTCGTACATCCGAACACCACACAAGTCACCATAATAGCGCAAAATCCTTCCAAAAGCGAGCGACAAGCCTATGCACACAAGCTGACAGCAGCAATGTTTTGGTCGGATTGAGATGGCTACCCTCGGCTTCACATAGCTTCACAGCTGAGACGTCACGGCGTCTCCATCTATTCTTACCTCCATGGTGGAATAGCACACTCGGGAGTCTTTCCAAACGTGCAGAGCAATATCTGTCATGTCAGATATTCTGAGCGTGCGTCTGAGCGTTGACCAATGAGATGGCACAACGCCACCTACGTCACATGCACGCCGTCTCCCTTCAGTACAGAGTTGTGAGGCGCCATACTGGCATTCAGTTCAAGCCGATAAGTATATATGCCGTTTCTGAGCACCAGCAAATTGAGAGTCACTGCAAAACCCGTTGTTAACTATGTGATTCGTGCCAATAAAATAATGAGAAATATCATCCTCGTGGCAAAAGAATTATTGTAACTTGCGTGTTATGAGAGTAGGCTATTTGAAGGCAGCGACACACTGAAGATCCACCCAAAACGCATTATTCTTGGTAAAATTTGTTATAATTAAATTTCAGTTTGTGACACATCTACGATTAAGGTTTTGAGTAACTTGTAAGATACTATGGTTATTGTGGTGTCACCGCCAGACACCACACTTGCTAGGTGGTAGCCTTTAAATCGGCCGCGGTCCGTTAGTATACGTCGGACCCGCGTGTCGCCACTATCAGTGATTGCAGACCGAGCGCCGCCACACGGCAGGTCTAGAGAGACTTCCTAGCACTCGCCCCAGTTGTACAGCCGACTTTGCTAGCGATGGTTCACTGACAAAATACGCTCTCATTTGCCGAGACGATAGTTAGCATAGCCTTCAGCTACGTCATTTGCTACGACCTAGCAAGGCGCCATTACCAGTTACTATTGATGCTGTAAAACATGTACCGTCAAGAGCGATGTTCACCAATTATGGATTAAAGTTAAGTATTCCAGCAGATACGTACGTTTTTTGTTAATCTCATTTCCTTGACCTGTTCCAGACCTCACGCCAGCCTGCGTGAGCTAAAACGCGTGCCTTCGGCTTCCTCTCATAGTGGGTTGGCTGTCTTCCCAATCCACAACAGTTATAACATAGGTTATCTTGTTGGTTTAGCATAATCAGTAGTCTTACTGACAATGATCGAATTATTTTGTTGGGGCGGTGGTTCGCGTCTTGTCGCAACCAAAATTTTTTTCCCTAACATTCCCGTTTATATTAGGTTCTGATACTTTATTATTAGTTTAATGTAAGTATGTACTATAATATTTCATGTTACGTAAATATAAGTTAACCTTTTATGAGGGGGTGACTTTGTGCGATTGGCTTAATCTAAAGGACAGCTTGCGCTACTTGTATAAAGAAATTTTGCTCCTTTTTCTTTTACCCTTCGTAATTCACGTGTCGCAAAGATTTTGCTACTGGGTGGGAACAGTGATCAAGTAAGACTGACCTCGGGGATTTACTAAAATGTGGGAATGATGAAATAATGTTTATCTTATGCGGAGAAGTAGTCCAAATTTGTAACGCACTGCTTGTAATGGAACTTTTATAAGCCTGTGTCCTTATTGATTGGATGTGGTAATTTCCTTTTCGTGGACGATGGCATTTTAATAGAGCTAACGTGGGAATTTTACGCACGCCCGTTGAATAAGCAGCGTGATTTACGAACAAGAAACATCCCTCAACTGCCGCTGGAGTGCGCTGCGATCGCGTATACCACGTTGGGGCCCACGTACCGTAGGCACGAGTCGCATCGTTCCTGAGCGTTCAGCAGCACGTTGAACTCGGCACGCTCAGCGTTAACGTTCGACAGCACGGCCCGTGTGCCGACGGCTTTAGAGAATAACTGACCCGCGCACGGCTCACGTTCAGGCCATTTATTGTTTGTCATCTTCAATTACAGTACTGCTGCCTCGTTTTCTTATTCCGTTTACTGGCGTCACTGACTTCCTGCCTTACTTTCCTGTGATCGGCAGCAGCAGCGTGTATCGGTAAGTGCACTGTCCTACCTTCTCTGGAGCGACTGATAGTATTTCCGGGTCGTCGTGTGTCTGGCAGTGAGTTCGGGATTGACCAGCAGTGCAGTCGGGACGCAACAGCAGTGAAGTCGGGGCGGAGCGCCGGTGAGGCGCCGACAGCTAGTGCTAGCCGACCGCTGGCGACACACATGAACTGTCTGTCCGACAGAGGGAGATTGGAGCGGGACGGCCGTTGGTTGGTCGTCTCATCAGCCGATGTATACTTGGTCCTTTCACCGTTTCCGGGTCTGGGGAGCTGGTTGGTTGGCGTGGAGCAGCGAGGAAATCTCTGCGGGGCGTAGTTTGGCCGGGGCCACTGGCAGTCTCTACGCGGTGTCTGAGTGTGTGGTTCTGTTCCCATTGCTACGAGGTCCGTGGCTCACCGATCCTGGACACGAAAGTTGAGTTTTGACTTAATCTACCAGCAAGTCGCGACTGTTCACATTGTGTCGTTGGAATTTCTGTGGTGTCTGGCGGTGACACCACATTCCTCCCCCGCAAATCGGCGAACGGTCGTGTTATAAGGCTTCCGCCCGCCGTGGGGAGGACCCCATGTTGGCGTATACGACGTGCTGTTTTGCTGTTGCGTTCTGATAATGATCAGTCCAGGGTCGTGGTCCCACGTTCGTTACAGTCCTCTGTCGTACGGCTTCTCCACCAAGGACATTGGGGTATTGTGCGAACGAAACAACTTGCTCGTCAGCACTGTACTTGGTTCGGAATCGATGCTGCGATTACGAATATGTGCTCTTCTTGAATGGAGTGTGCCGAACAACAATCCGCACCACTGCGGAAATTCTTTGCATGGCCGAAAGCCACTTCCCCTTGGCAACGCTTGCACATCGATTTTGCTGGTCCATTCTGGAATGCTCGATGTTTGGTTGTGGTAGATTCTTTCAGTAATTTTCCTTCTGTTGTCCGGATGTCTTCCATGATGTCATTTGCCACCATCCAAGCGTTATCTGCTATCTTTTGCATTGAAGATCTTCCACAGACTATTGTTTCCGACAATGGCCCACAATTCATGTCCGCAGAATTTCAGTCATTCTGCAAGGCCAATGGTATTCAACATCTGACATCCGCGCCGTTTTCGCCTCAGTCAAACGGTGCCGCTGAACGATTGGTCCGGACTTTCAAGTCCCAGATGTTGAAGTTGAAAGAGTCACATTCTCGGGAGGACGCGTTATTGCTCTTCTTGTCCTCGTATCGGTCTCAGCCCCGAGATGGTCGCTCGCCGGCTGAGTTGCTCCACGGTCGTCCTCATCGAACCTTGATGTCTTTGCTACATCCGCCGCATCAGGTTCCTGTGCAGCGGCAGACACCTGCTTTTGCTCCAGGCGACGTTGTAGTCTATCGCAACTATCGCGGTTCGCGGCGTTGGCTCGCAGGGCGCATTCTTCGCTGCCTCGGCCGCGCGATGTATTTGGTTTTGGGGTCCTCTGGTGAGGCGCGTCGGCATCTCAATCAGCTGCGCCTCTGTCGTCGCCTGGGTTCTGCCGCTCCCCGTCTGCTTTCAGCGACGGTGCCGTCCGGTCAGCGCCCTGGGGACCCATCTACTGGCTCGCCTCATCCCCAGGTGTTACCGACACTGCCTTCCATTTTGCCCCATGGCGACGCGCCGCCGCCGCCGCCACCGAAGCTGCCTGTTATCCCGCCGACGCCGCCCGCAGTGGGCGCGTCGCTGCAGCCGCCAAGCGCCTCCCTGGGTCACGCGCCGCCGATCGCTTCCCGTGACCAGCAGTCCTCCGCCATGGAACTCTTGCCCGCTCCGGACCACATGGCGTCTTCGCGCGTCGGGTACCCCGACGCAATGGAGGTCGACCCTTCGGCCCCTCCTGTCTCTTTACGGGCGCATACACCGCATGTTGACGTGCACCCTGGACTAGGTTTTCAGGCGTTTCCTAGCTCCCCTCGGACCGAATGGCCGGGTGCGGGTGGCACAGCCTCGCCTGTTGTTAGGCTCCCCACCTCATCGCATACGCCAACATGGGGTCCTCCCCACGGCGGGCGGAAGCCTTATAACACGACCGTTCGCCGATTTGCGGGGGAGGAATGTGGTGTCACCGCCAGACACCACACTTGCTAGGTGGTAGCTTTAAATCGGCCGCGGTCCATTAGTACATGTCGGACCCGCGTGTCGCCACTGTCAGTGATCGCAGACCGAGCGCAATCACACGGCAGGTCTCGAGAGACGTACTAGCACTCGCCCCAATTGTACGGACGACTTAGCTAACGATGCAACACTGACGAAGCCTCGCTTACTTGCAGAGAAGATAGTTAGAATAGCCTTCAGCTAAGTCAATGGCTACGACCTAGCAAGGCGCCATAGCAATTGATAGTTTTCGTATGAAGATGTCTCATCAAGAACGATGTATACAAATGATGGATTAAAGTTAAGTATTCCAGCAGCTACGTATTTTTCTTTATAGCATTCATTACGTATCCTGTTTCAGACCGCACGCCATCCTGCGTGAGCTTATATCGTGCATTTCGGCTTCCTCTCATTGTGTCTAGGCTGTCTTGTCTAGACACAACAATTTCCTTGTCGGCTGTTGGGACATTCCCGCGGGCAAAAATGTGTGTTTTCAAGATGGCAAATTTCAGCCCCCTTTCGGTGGAGTTTAACTGTACTTATTTATTTTGAATTGAAGTGCACGGAGGGATCTTCTGCCTTGTGGCCGTTAATGTTCCTGTTACCTGCCCTGGCCGTTGACGCAAGTTCCTCTTCGTGTTGTCGCTGTCCAGCACGGTGTGTAGTTTGACAGCTCGATGTATGATTGGTTGTGGGCGGCAATACCTTCTACGTTGTTCCACTGAACTCCCTGTTGTGGTGGTGGTCGGGTGGAGCGGATGTTTTTGGTCCGGGGACTGTCTGTCGGTTGGGTTGTCGTCGGATTGAGAATGTTCGGGCCGACTGCCTGTCTCACCTAAGCGAGCGTTGGTGTTTGAATTCCAGGCCGAGCCTCGGAAACTTCTGAGCGTCGTTGGGTGTACTGCCTTTTCTTATTTGTTGTTCTTGTTTGTATTTGCATATCTTCTAGCCGATTTTTAAATTACAGTTGTTTTCCTCTTAAGGTGACAGATTGTTTGGGCCTTCAGCCTAATTAGAGAACTATTTTAACATAAAGCCTTTTGCTTTTTGAAAATTTGATTTTGGTTTGAGTCTTCAGTGATGGGACTTCAACCGATTTTTAAATTAAGGTTGTTTTGATCTTAAGGTGTCAGATTGTTTGGGCCTTCAGCCTAATTAAAGAACTGTTTTAACATAAGGCCTTCTGCCTTTTACATTTCAGATTTTGGTTTGAGTCTTAAGTTATTGGCTTTTAGCCGATTTTAAACTTAAGTGGTCTTTCCCTTAATGCATGAGATTGTATGGTGCATTCAGAAGGTAATTAAGTTCAAAAAATTAATGCTGTGTTTTTTTAACTTTCTTGACTCTTGTAATGTTTGGTTAAATTAATAAAGTTGTATGTTCGAGTGTAGCCGCTTATTTTGGCGCCATTCCACAATTTAAACTACCTGCCCTGTCCTGCGGGCTTAGCAGGGCGTCTCAATAACCTAAAGCAGTCTGTAGATAAAACGAAAGTTTCCGCATTTCGGAGCACGGAACCAGTAAGATCAAAAGCAGTCTCGAATAATAATATAGAGCAAAGTCGCCAAGTGGTTAACGCACTGGTCTCGCATTTAGAAGGATGACGATCCAAATGGTTCAAATGGCTCTAAGCACTATGGGACTTAACATCTGAGGTCATCAGTCCCCTAGAACTTAGAACTACTTGAACCTAACTAAGAACATCACACACATCCATGCCCGAGGCAGGATTCGAACCTGCGACCTTAGCAGCAGCACGGCTCCGGACTGAAGCGCCTAGAATCGCTCGGCCACAGCGGCGATCCAAATTCGTCTCTGGCCATCTCGATTTAGATTCTCCGCAGTTTCATTAAATTGATCTGGGGAAATGCTAGGGTTGTTCCTTTGAAAGGATACAGCCGATTTTCTTCCCCATCCTCGACACAGCCTGAGTATGTCCTCCGCCTCTAATCACCTCGATGTCTACGAGACGTAAAACTGTAGTCTTTGTCCCTTCCTTTTGAAGTATACAATCTAAGAATAAGTTAAACGTTTTAAATACCCAGGATGCGGCTTGAACACAACCCTGACGTCAATCAAAGGTTAAATACATTTGCTTCTGACAGTCTAGCATCCTTTTAGAGCACTTTATTGCCTAGATCACAAGCGTTGTTTCATAGGTAACCAGTTTCAACCAGTTCAATTCTAAACTTCAGATCCGTAAATACAGGCCGGCCAGAGTGGCCGAACGGTTCTAGGCACTGCAGTCTGGAACCGCGCGACCACTACGGTCGCAGGTTCGAATCCTACCTCGGGCATGGATGTGTGTGATGTCCTTAGGTTAGTTAGGTTCAAGTAGTTCTAAGTTCTAGAGGACTGATGACCACAGCAGTTCAATCCCATAGTGCTCAGAGCCATTTGAACCATTTTTGTAAATACAGGTCGGTACATTTTATCGAAACCAAAAATATTGTAATATACAGTAGTTAAGTACAGTTTAGGATTCATACAGTAAAAACAGTGCTGTTAAGTAACTAATCGTATGTTTGTGTACAACAGGTAAAAAAATAATAATTTACAGACCTTACCCGAAGTAATCATTAACATAACACCATCGTGTCATATCTACCTATAATCACAGTACGGTGCGATACATCTAACATGTGAAGTTTCACTAGTGCAGATTTCGTTATAACTTCAGTAAAATACACCAGTTATCTAAAGTCTATTAGTAGCCAGTATACTATATGTCAGAGATGAAAGTATATAACTGAACCTAATGGAATTTGTTTCACAACTTTAAAACTTAAAATGTAAGCTTTACAGATATTTAACGTACGAGATTCAAGCTCGTTTATCAAAACCAGTTACATGAAAACATCATGGGAAAGTAGTACTAGTGTAATAATGTATGTAAACAATAATGAATTAAGGATGGGTTCTCTTTTTTGCAGTTACACAATATAAACAACCTGACATTCAATAATATGTTAAAATATTGGATGTTTTTCTCAAGTTAATACTAATTTTTTATAGTTCACACTATTCCTCGACGGTCGGATAACAGCCCGCATTGGCGTCGCATTTGTTTATTGCTTGCGCATTAGAGTGTAAATATGAAGAGTCAGTTTTACAACTGCTATATGAAATACAAGCAACAGACGACATACCAGTTACGATGATACTGTGATTCCTTTAGTATATCACCAATTAAGCCTTAGGTGGTCAGTGCTGCCCCACATCACCCCGCCACTCGTGCAAGATAATGCCCGGAAGGGTTCCACAAGCTTTCACGTTGCCAACGAATGTTGTCTCTTTTCGATTACGGATGTGGTGCTGGGGCAGCGCTCCGCGGAAAAGTGAATTATCCGACGCATCAGACGGGTCCGAAAGACGTTCACTGGCAGATAGAGAGGGAGGGAGAGAGGGAGGGGGATGTCCCCCCCTGCCCCCAACCCAGCCATATAGCGGGACCCTCAGCGCGGCTGAGTCACGGCAGGTCCTCAGCCCGGTAACGAAGTTAGGACCTCTGATTCACGGACACACGTCACTTCTGGTAGCAGATGGGCCGTTCCTCTGTCCTCTCACACCATACCACACCGCACAGGGGAACGAAGCTGCGTAAACACGTTCCAACACACTGGACACCACGTACGAGACGTTTTAAAAAATAAGGGGATTTATTCGTCTACATCAATTTTATCTCTTTTAAAACAGTCCCCATCAGATATTACACGCTTAAACCAGCGTTTTTTTCTGTCCTGGGAACACTTCTGGAACTCAGTCTTTGTTCTATGGTAGCTTTTAGTTCTCTCAGCGATGAGTTTTTAATGTCATACGCGCTCGTAAAACGATGTCCCTTTGAGGTTTGCTACGCTTTTGGGAACAAACTAAGTCACATGAGTCCATGTCTTGCGAATATCGAAGCTAGTGACTTCTTTAAAGTATTGAGTTTGTCAAAAATTCTCGAACAAACGACAAAGGGTGAGCAGGTTCATTATCGTAGTGCAAAAGCATTGAATTGTTTTGCCATAAATACGGTAGTCTTTTCCTATTGTTTGGCGCAAAGGGCGTTGAACGTAGTTGATTCAGACTTTCACGTAACTCGAAACAAAAACAAATTTACGCTCAAGAAAATCCATCAGATGGGAACACACATGTAAAGAAAGATGACACGAAACATATCGTAGAATTCTATTTAAAACACAAATTGAGAAGACATGTAAACACATGAGAAGGTTTTTAGACAAAGGTCACACAAAAATACCATGGCAAAATAACACTAAACACCCAAGGTGGGATTCAGGGCGTGTAAATACACTAGAGAGACACAAAGAAGCTCTCTAGGAATACATCAGTAAAACATCCCCCAGCAAACCTATTTCGCTTTAACGAGTCCAGAACACGGACTGTACAAGTTATCACCTTATCTGCCATGGACCTGCTACAACATACCCAACGCAGGACTTCGCTTACACTTACCCAGAATCACTCCGAGCATGGTGTGAAGAGAGCCATAAATACATACTTAAACTAAAAAACCAACAACACATTCCGTGAAGATGGCATCATTGCAGAACCACTAAAGAAAATCGGAACAAAGTCTCCACAGGAAACAGAACCACCAGGCAAACAGAAAAACTTCCTGACTGCTGGAAATGCGTACTTTAGCCATAAGCTGCACTACAAAAGAGGTGAGATGAATGTGAACAACTACAGAGAACCTTCCCTGCTACAAGTCACCTACAGACTGATACACCTTGCCAAACCCGCAGGACAGTACAAGTAGAAGGGATTGTGGAAGGAGGCCAGAATGAGCGGCTGTCAGTTACACTCTAAATATACTTTATTTAGTTGTCCAAACATTACAGCTTGACTATCGACTAAAGACGTCTTTAATTCTAAAACGGCTGAAGGCCCATTAATTAAAGACAACTGCTATAATTTTTTTTAAAGGCAGAAGGCTCCAGGCCTTAACCTAAAATAGTATTTAAAACCAAGCGATGTAAGACTTGACTAGTCAGATAGATTAAGTTTTTAAAAAGCGGCTTAAGGGCCATAAATTTAAAACAACATAAGTACAATAACTTTTCAACAGGCGGAAGGCCCAATCTTCATGACCAATAAGAAACCTTACTTCAAAATGGCTGAAGGCCTTTGTTTAAAAAAAAATGCAATCTATTTTCCAAGACAGAAGGCCTGAAGTTTTTAACCTTAAATAGTATTTAAGCCAAAGTGATGTAAGACTTAATAAGTATCCAAAATTCTGAAGCGGCTGATGGCCCATCATTTTAAGAACAACACAACTACAATAAATTTTCAACTGGCTGGAGGCCCACAGGTAATCTTGAAAGAATGTAATACTTTATAAGTAAGATCCTCAAAACTTAAAGCGGCTGAAGGCCCATGCATTTTTAAAAACAATACAATGACAGTAAATTTTCAAGAGAGAGAAAGCCCACAGCTTTTTGCTCTCATGTGTAATACCTGATAAACAGGATCCTTAAAACTTAAAGTGGCTGAAGGCTGATGCTTTAAAAAAAAAAAAAAAACAATACAATGATTTTTAAAACACAATTACAAGCATACAAATTCCAACCATCGGCTATGAACCATTAAAAAAAAAATACACAATCAAACGCTAATAAGAAGGCAGTATTGGCAACGGCGCTCAGAAGTTTCCAGGGTTCCAGTTCTGTCCTTGGAATCTTAAAGTTGGCTTAGGTGAGACAAGAAGTGAATTTCAAACCGACAAATATAGTTAATTCCACCACACAGTGGCTAAATGTTCACCAACTCGAACACTCGCTGTTGCTCCCAGGAATACCGCCAACAGCGAACTACCAACCAAAGGGACAACGTGAACAGACGTGGCTTCGGTAGTAAAATCACCACTCAACTTTCATATCCTGGGTCGGTGAGCCACGAACCTCGTAGCACTCGGAACAGCCCCCACACACTCCGACACTGCGTAGAGACTGCCAGGGCGCCCGGCCGACTGCGCCGCGGGGAGACTTGCCTGCTGATCCGCTCCAACCGACCGACTCCCTGCACATCGCCAAGCTGGAACTATAAGCAGCAGACCAAAGATGGTATACGTTGCAAATACCGATACACACTGCTGCTGCCACACTTAGAAAGAAAGAAAAACCACGGCATAACCGCAATAACTGCGGGAAACCAAACGCAGAGTAACAGCCAAGTTTTAACACAACGCATAAACTGGGGTGAGCACGGCTCACAGGCTTCTCTCAGCTCGCTTACTCCAGAGCACACGAGAAAAATTAGAACACTACTGACCTCTGACGCAGTCGTTCGTGTACAGAACAAATTTTCAATCCGAAAAGAATCTGAAATCATCAAGTATGCTGCAGTCATCTGCTCCTTCACAGATTTCGAGAAGGCATATGATTCCGTTGACCGACACTCTTTGGTCAGCATCATAGAATAACAGCGAATCGACCCAAAAGGCACTAAGACTAATGAAGCTGACACAAAATCGAAAGTTAAATTGGTGGGTGAGATCTCTGATACCTTCGTGATCAAAACTGGATTACTCAAAGGCCACGGATTACCAAGACTATTATCCAACGTACTCCTGGAAAAAGTAGTGACGGAACAGCACTACACAGAAAACTCAAACCTACCATTTGCAGATAACCTGGCTATACTCTCAAGTAACGAATCAACAGCAACCAAAGAAACAGAAATACTAAAGTAATGCGCAGAAGAAGTTGGCCTGAAAATCTCTTTCCAGAAGTCTGAATTCTTCCTCTCTTAGCTAAACATACAAAAATTAGGTGCAAAATACCACAACATAAACGAAGGTGCAATTTACAAATACCTAGGTGAAAGCCTGGCGTGTACAGGCGGAGAGAAGATCTCACAGAAGACTATACCACAACACAGTTATCAAGTTTGAAATACTACACGCAAGTGAGACACTAACACTCCATACGAAAACCGATACGCAGAAATACCGAAGGAGAAATTCTCGGTATCTTTCCTTTCTGGCAGATAAAAGATAAAGAAATATCTAAATCTTGCAAAAAAGAAGTGTGCAGTACATGAGTGAAAGTTTGCCTCGAGAAAGACCTGCTACATAAGTTATTGCAAGGTGCGGATAGTGAAATTTCACACATTCAGATGTAACTGATTTTATTTCTATCGCGTATCTTGAGTTGTTAATGTATTGGGTCCTGATGGTTATCGTAAGCATTGTTTGAAGGTCCGTTGACCGTGAAGATTTTGTCTTGACTTCCACTTAAAAAGTTGAAGTATATTAATTAGGAGTTCGTCAAATAAATTTGCAGATTCGATTTATTGAGAGTACAACATTTAAACGATGCGACGCAACAAGCAGTCGGTCGTTCTGCCTTCAGACAACGTGTGTACAACGGCCTGACACATCCAGCTGAAACACACAAATTGATCATACTAAAATTGAAATGTGACTGAAAAAGTTTTATGGATCAAATGGAGACGCCTTAGGTATAAATACAGCTTGTTTCCGTAAGAGCGTGCAAAAATTTAACAAGACGTAGAGGATGCTCCACTGAACGATTTGAGGTAGAGAACCTGGAGTCGGGGAAGTCAGCTAAAGAAGATAATGGGAATAAAATCACATTACTGTGTACTTTTTTATTTATATTGGTTACAATTAACTGCAAATACCATCATTAACACGATGAACCTACCACTTGTACTGTATCTTACAACATGTACTGAAACTAACGGCCATCAACATCAATGAAAGCATGACATCAGCGCAAGAGATTCTGACACACCCTGATGTGGTTCGAATTACTTCACAGGCAACTACAATTCTGAGAACTAATACCATCTGCGTATCCACCGGGATGGAATAACAATTGACTCTAGATCTCAAAAATGGTTCAAATGGCTCTGAGCACTATGGGACTCAACATCTTAGGTCATAAGTCCCCTAGAACTTAGAACTACTTAAACCTAACTAACCTAAGGACATCACACACACCCATGCCCGAGGCAGGATTCGAACCTGCGACCGTAGCAGTCCCGCGGTTCCGGACTGCAGCGCCAGAACCGCTAGACCACCGCGGCCGGCACTCTAGATCTCCTCATAGGAAAAAAAGCATTCAGGTCAGGAGACCTCGCAGGCCAGGGAATAGGACTTTCGCTTGCAAGTGGTTCTCATGTTGTCAGGTCCCTCGTTTCTTCTTTCCAGTGAACGAGTCTCTCGCATTCGTCGACCGAGAGAAATGGATGATACCCGTTAGTAAAACATTTCCTGTACAACCTTTCGGCAGCGAGAGCGATGCAACGTACTTCCACATACACAAGTTGCATGTCAGTGAGTTCTGTGAAATTGTACCGGTACTGCTCCATCGTATTGTACTGTACGTCTCTGAATAGCTCTAAGTAATGAGTGGGTCTATCGTTGATTCATAGCACGTTCTGTCATGGAACAATGTAAATACAGTACAACGGAGCCACCTTATGGACAAGTAAACATACCTGCATCATGACTTCCTAGTACTCATGCTCTTCCTCCTTGTTTCCTTGCAGGAAATAAAGACTGTACAAGTAATTAAACGGCACAGTACGTGTTAATCGGTACGCATGATAGTTGTCAATACACTACTGGCCATTAAAATTGCTACACCAAGAAGAAATGCAGATGATAATCGGGAATTCATTGGACAAATGTATTATACTAGAACTGACATGTGATTACATTTTCACGCAATTTGGGTGCATAGATCCTGAGAAATCAGTACCCACACCAACCACCTCTGGCCGCAATAACGGCTTTGATGCACCTGGGCATTGAGTCAAACAGAGCTTGGATGGCGTGTACAGGTACAGCTGCCCATGTAGCTTCAACAAGATACCACAGTTCATCAAGAGTAGTGACTGGTGTATTGTGACGAGCCAGTTGCTCGGCCGCCATTGAACACACGTTTTTAGTTGGTGAGAGATTTGGAGAATGTGCTGGCCAGGGCAGCAGTCGAACATTTTCTGTATCCAGAAAGGCCCGTACAGGACCTGCAACATGCGGTCGTGCATTATCCTGCTGAAATGTAGGGTTTCGCAGGGATCGAATGAAGGGTAGAGCGACGGGTCGTAACACATCTGAAATGTAACGTCCACTGTTCAAAGTGCCGTCAATGCGAACAAGAGGTGACCGAGACGTGTAACCAATGGCACCCCATACCATCACGCCGGGTGTTACGCCAGTATGGCGATAACGAATACACGCTTCCAATGTGCCTTCACCGCTACGTCGCCAAACACGGATGCGACCATCATGAGGCTGTAAACAGAACCTGGATTCATTCGAAAAAATGACGTTTTGCCATTCGTGCACCCAGGTTCGTCGTTGAGTACACCATCGCAGGCGCTCCTGTCTGTGATGCAGCGTCAAGGCTAACCGCAGCCATGGTCTCCGAGCTGATAATCCATGCTGCTGCAAACGTCGTCGAACTGTTCGTGCAGATGGTAGTTGTCTTGAAAACCTGTTGACTCAGGGATCGAGACGTGGCTGCACAATCCGTTACAGCCATGCGGATAAGATGCCTGTCATCTCGACTGCTAGTGATAAGAGGCCGTTGGGATCTAGCACGGCGTTCTGTATTACCCTCCTGAACCCACCTATTCCATGTTCTCCTAAGAGTCATTGGATCTCGACCAATGCGAGCAACAGTGTCGCGATACGATAAACCGCAATCGCGATAGGCTACAATCCGACCTTTATCAAAGTCGGAAACGTGATGGTACGCATTTCTCCTCCTTACACGAGGCATCGCAACAACGTTTCACCAGGCAACGCCGGTCAACTGCTGTTTGTGTATGAGAAATCGGTTGGAAACTTTCCTCATGTCAGCACGTTGTAGGTGTCGCCACCGGCGCCAACCTTGTGCGAATGCTCTGAAAAGTTAATCATTTGCCTATCGCAGCATCTTCTACCCGTCGGTTAAATTTCACGTTTTGTGAATGCTCTGAAAAGCTAATCATTTGCATACCACAGCTTCTTGTCGGTTAAATTTCGCGTCTGTAGCACGTCATCTTCGTGGTGTAGCAATTTTAATGGCCAGTAGTGTAAGTTGGAAAATAGTGATGCTAGACACAGCACTAGACAAGTTTACTTCCATATCTCCTTAAGGTAGCTTCTCTGACCCCAGGCTCCCTACCTCAGACTGTAAAGTGGAGGATTCTCTATGTCCTGCTACATTTTTGCGCTCTCTTACGGTAATACCATGTATACTGATTGTAATTCAGTAAGACAGATGGTGTACTGAAAGTACAACCGAACCTCCTAATGAGTTGGCGATCAAAGCAGAAGTGGCCGGCCGGTGTGGCCGTGCGGTTCTAGGCGTTTCAGTCTGGAACCGTGTGACCGCTACGGTCGCAGGTTCGAATCCTACCGCGGGCATGGATGTTAGTGATGTCCTTAGGTTAGTTAGGTTTAAGTAGTTCTAAGTTCTAGGGGACTGATGACCACAAATGTTAAGTCCCATGGTACTCAGAGCCATTTGAACCAAAGCAGAAGTGAGTAGCAAGGAAAATCTCGCTTACCACATTTTCTCTCGTTTCTCAAAAATAAAAGAAAATAATCGTAGAGTTTACTTGATACGTCTTATGCGTGCCGTGTACGGTTTATACTTGATAAATGGTCTCTAATTTATGTTAATACATACACAATCTACAACATAAATCTCTTACAGATTAATAGTTACTCTGTAAAATGATAAAAAAGTAAGACATGTTTATTCAGTCCGAAGTAGACAGAAGAGGGATGCATATTACACTCCATGCAAAACGACAGACAAGATGTCAAAACAGGCACACCAGCAGGCTGTCACCATCGGGACTCGCCCAACAGAATTCTGACACACATGCAAAGGGTGAAGTCAGCAACGCCTGAACAAGTAAAATCACAAATCGACCCACTTGTAACTGAAGACAGAAATGCAGGGCGGGGCAAATAAAAGGGGCACTGACGAGTGGATATCATTCGTGGCGGCGTAAACGGAGGAGCGAAAGACCTACAGTTAGTTCCAGCAGCATAGGGCGACTGCCCATACAGCCGGTCGAACCCTGGAGCACAGTGTTCAACGCCCGACAACGTCGTCAGCAGTCGTCAGTTCGGCCGCGGCCCTAGCTGGCCACACAGGTCACCTGATCTGCCAGTGTGCGACTACTATGCGTGGGGAGTTCTTAAGTCTGAGCTATATCGCAACAACCCTCATACTTTCCAAGAACTGCAGCAGAACATTTCGGACGACATTGCAGAAATTCCAGCAGCCCAGCTTCCATCCACCTTCAGCAGATTGCTGACCAGGGCCCAGAAGCACCAAAAGGTGAATGGTGGTCACATTCAGTATCTGCTATAGTCAGGTTAGTACTGTATCTCCCTTCCTCTACTGTGTTTCTTCGTACCCGAGAGCACTGTTTCCGGGACACTCATTTGTCGCACTCTGTAATACACAGAGACAAGCTACAGAAGTGAAATGCTAGGTCAGAGCGAAGTCCCAGAGACACCAGGGACAAAGTAGACTAAAGATCGAAAAAGCCTGAATTATCCAAATTACGTGCGAAGGAATTTCTAGGAAAACACTCAGATGGAAGGTTCAAAATGGTTCAAATGGTTCTGAGCACTATGGGACTTTACTTCTGAGGTCATCAGTCCCCTAGAACTTAGAACTACTTAAACCTAACTAACCTAAGGACGTCACACACATCCATGCCCGAGGCAGGATTCGAACCTGCGACCGTAGCATCAGATGGAAGGATTTGACGCCATGTTGTTCAACAGTACTCGCCGTTTAATTTCAAACACAAATATATGATTATGGAAACCATTCAGAAAACATTTTAATCAAGCAGTCAGTTAAAAAAAAGATTACTTTAAACCAACAGTTAACCCGGAATTTGGTATATCAATCTTAACACTGTGTAATGTGACTAATTAATGACATCAAAATCAAGGTTCGCATGTTGGCTAATGCTTTTTTCTTTAACAAAAAAAAAAATTCAAATTCATTTACCACAGGAAACCAGCACCTTAACTATGTGAATAAAAAATGCACTCTTTTTGTAAAAAAAAAAAAAAAAGAAATAACGGGATCATAGTTACAAGAATAACATTTTATCAGTAATATTGCCTCTGAGAAACAAGAGAACAATAGGGAATTCACGGAAGATCAGGCCTGCAAAACTATTAATACAGTAACAGCCCAGATGCAAGAGCATCAAACAGTATAGTAAGCAAGCATCAAACAGTATAGTAAGCAACTCCTTGAAACACGAAAAATTAAGTCTCAGTTATTTCATGAAATATTAAAGGCCGAAATCCAGTTTCCAACCACATTGAGCAACAGTTTAAATCTGCCAGTTAGTTGTGTGGACTAGTTGCAACAGGCTCGAAGACTGACAGAGTCCCTGTAGAATGGTTACACACAAGACTGTGTCGCACGATGTCTAAGTGTCCCTTCAGGATCGCCGATGTGTGGACTGGCCAGCACGACCCTGCCAACGACCAAAGCGTGGAACATTAACGCAAGTAAGTAAGTTAACATCCAGGATGTAAGGCAGACCTAGCAGATATGACTCGAGATACAACAGAGAAACACCGTATTAACTGCACACAACGGTCGCCTAAACTACAGTATGAATATTAAATTTCCTTTAGTAAAACGTTGCAACAGGCAATTACGATTATATGTAAATTGAAGGTGGAGAGGGGAAGAAAGGAAAATAAGGGAAAGTGGAGGGGAGGGATCAGTGCTGTCAGCTGCACTGGGACGTTACGCAAATTCGGCGGCGACGAGTCAAAATGTGTACCGGATCAGGATTCGAAACCGGGATTTCCTGCTTGCTAGGCAGGTGCGGTAAACACTGCGATTAGGACTCTTACAAATTTAAGCAATCGCCTGAACTAGTCAGACCTCACTACCTTGAGACCTCAATAACATGAATAAGCGTACAAACACGATAAAATTTAAGGCATCTGCTGACTAGACAGCACAAGAAATTTATTTGCAACAAAATGCAAACAAACAGAAAACCTACCACCACAGATGTCAATATTGACAAATCATCTTGCCAGCCCAGCCAACAAAAAAATGGCATATTTCAGAGCCATGCTACACCGAATTATAAAAGTACCATTGAGTGACACAGACCAACAAAATGAAATCAATACAATTAAAACAGTTGCTCATAATAATGGATATATACTTATAATAACAGAAAATCTCCACAACAAAATGCAAACAAAAAACACAGATCCACTTAACAGCAATCCACACAACACCCACTCCAAACCAAATGACAGTGCCACAGAAGCCAAACATAAAAATGCTCCCATAGATAGGCCCACTATCATATCAAATAGCAAACTTATTTAAAAAGAAAAATATCAGAATCAGCTTTTCCACAAATAATAAATTACAAAAAAAAGTAATCCGCGATGTAAATGCCTCCAAGAGTCCCTAGAGTAAATCAGGAGTATACAAACTCAAATGCGATACATGCCCAAAATTCTACATTGCACACACAGGCAGAAGTTCTGAAGTTAGATACAAAGAACACATTGATGCTTTAAGGCTTGGCTACTTGAACAAATCTGCATTTGCAGCCAATATTGCTGAAGAAAACCATTCAGTGAGAAACATTGAGAACAACTCAAAAATTTTACATCTAGCAGAAAAAGGGAGCCACTATGAATATATTAGAAGAAATAGAAATACACACACTCAAAAACAGCACCCCAGACTATATACTTACTGAAAAAACCGAGTTTGCTAACACCCCTTTCCTAAAAAATTTCCAAAACCCATTTTCCACCCTCCAAAGTAAATAATATTCCTATATCTATCTGCAGATCAAGTAGCCAATTTATATGTTACTACAATTCTCATGATACTAAATGTAAATAAATAATGTACTGTCTTACCTGTATAGTACTCACAAAAAAATATATCCTTCAGATGGACCATCTTTATAATTAATGTAACAGTATTCGCTCTAAAACTCACAAAATAAATGTCTCTGTATACTAGTGTAAAAGGCGTTTCAGTTGCGTAAGTGAATATATGATATTTTTCCAAACATGGGACATCATTTAATGTTATGATATATCATAGCATCTGTGACACTCATATGTTTGTAACCACTTTATATGTATCAAAACATGTGGTGCATGTTAGAAATCTATTCTGTGATAGATGTAAAATGTTCAGTGAGAAAAATTTACGTGTGCAACGATAACAATGCAGTGGGAATGTATTCACATCTGTTGGGCGAAAGCCGGCCTGTGTGGCCGAGAGGTTCTAGGCGCTACAGTCTGGAACCGCACGACCGCTACGGCCGCAGGTTCGAATCCTGCCTCGGGCATGGATGTGTGTGATGTCCTTAGGTTAGTTAGGTTTAAGTAGTTCTAAGTTCTAGGGGACTGATGACCACAGATGTTAAGTCGCATAGTGCTCAGAGCCATTTGAACCATTTGTTGGACGAAAACTATGAAAACAAACACTCGAAACGTGCCACATCCAATGCAAATCTGTAACGCATTCATCTGTGTAGCGTGCTTATAACTATGTATTATTTATATTTTAGGACAGTTACTCTTTAAAAAGGCACCACATGTTATAATCAAAGCATGAAAACCGTCTGCGGATGAATCGTACTGATTGGAAACCGGTAACGGTACGTTTTGAATAAAGGAACTCAAAATAAATTTGTGGCTGGTTGCTGTCTCAACACTATCAACATTTATCTTCAAATAATAGCCACGGTCTCCAACCATGTCATCATATAACAAAATTGCAATAAAATATTAGTTAATAACTCCTGCTGGGGTAATTACTGGATGGATTGAGTAGCTCAATAGTTGCTGCTGCCGGTCCTAAGCCCAGATAAAGGAGGGTAAAAGCCTAAAACGACATAAGGCACCAGCAAAACTCCAGCAATACATCCGCTGCCGTACGGTCTAACAACCCGTACGACGAGAGTGAATCGAGTCGACAATCAGCCTCTCGCCCACCAGCTGAAATCAACCGTGAACTTAGTATGATGGAAAACAACAAAGCAACTACCTCAGGCCATAACTCAGAAGAGCGAAGGCGAACCCGGTCATTCGGATTCTGGGGGATCAGGACATCATGCAGGGAAGAGTCGGAGCTGCCCAAAACTCCTCAAACCAAAGCGGAAGCAATTCATTGGTACACTGAACGTATAGACACTGAATAAAACAGAGAAACTCAAAATACTGACAGATATTTGTCATAGATGTGGTATTCGTATACTTGCAGTACAAGAAACATGTTTCCGTGATTGTGATCACTTTGATTCCGGTGGCTATCGGGTCTACAAGGGAAAGTCTGCAATCAAACTGAAAAAATAGTAACACAAATATGTTGGGAACGGCATTCCTCGTGCATATCAATATCCAGGACTCGTCACCCTGTTAACGCATCTCTCTTCTCACAGGCCTATACACTGGTAAACGCAAATGCTCCAGTCAATAACGATCCTGACAAAAACAAAGTGGAGAAGTTCTGGTCACAACTCGAGCGTGTGCTCACCAAGGTCCCTCAACAACATTTCAAAGTCCTGTTGGGAGATTTCAGTGAGCAAATTGGCAGAAAACGTGAACACAAAAATACGAACACCAATGGACATCGCTTAGTCAGCATATATGGGATAGCTAACCTCCAAATAATGTCCACTCGCTTTAAGAAACCACCGACGAAAATGACTACATGGAAATTTCCAAACAACCATGTTGGGGAATATCAAATTGACCACGTAGCGATATCTAGAAAACTCTCTCCAGAAATCACGGACGTGAGGGTACGCAAAGGTTTCGTAAAGTCCGATCACCATCTCTCACAACTCAAAATCCGCTTCATACCTAATAGAAAGAAGTGCCGAAAATCTAAACTGCTGCGCATTGATCCAGAATATCTAAGGGAACATGTAGAGGAGTTTGCACAATCATTAGGTACTAACACTGAAACACGGGAAGAGCTTCTCGTAACCATCCAGCAGTCATCAAGAAAACTCCGTCAACCGCCACGGAAAAGGAACCACAGGTGGTGGACAACAGACTGCGACAGAGCACTTGAATCACGTGTTCATGCCTGGAGGATTTGGTACAGCCATCAAACACCGGAGAATTGGCAGAACTTTTTGGAGCCACAGAATAAAACATCCAAAACCATCAGACAAATTAAACGCACGTACCATCACAAACGATTGGAGGAAACTGATAATGATTTTAAAAGAAACAACACGAGAAACTTTTATAGGACATTTAGGGAAGAACTAGCAACCTTCAAGCCACCCACTCTTTGTTTTCGGCGCCCTAATGGAACACTTGAGACGAAAACAAAGGTCAACTGTGAAATCCTGAAACAGCATTTCGAGAAGTTACACAACTGTGAACCTCCAGCAGACAAACTTTACTTCCGTGTTGCGACCCAGAGCCAGGATTCAACTCCACCCACGCATGAGGAGATACGAAAAATTGTATCACATCATAAAAACAACGAAGTACCAGGGGAAGACGGTGTAGTTGTCGAAATGCTCAAGATTGGAGGTGAACTCTTGATTGGCTGACTAAAAACTATCATTGCAAATATATGGGAATGTGGAGTCATACCAGCAGATTGGAAAACTGTTTTGATTCACCCTCTACACAAAAAGGGCGACAAGACCGATCCCAACATCTATCGAGGCATTTCACTGCTACCAGTCGCTTACAAAGTGCTCTCAGGTGCTCTTCTCCTCAGATTAGAACAACAGACAGAACATATGATGGGTGAATAACGGGCAGGCTTCCGCCCACATAGATCCTGCGCCGAACTGCACAGTTGTCAGCTTCGTGGACTTCAAGAAAGCATACCACTCGATTCATCGCACCGGTCTGTTCAATACACTTCGTGAATATGGTGTAGACAACAAAGCTACTTCATTAATTGAAAATGAAACTTCTTTATTATTATTTTTTACTTAAACTGCTGAATGCTTACTGAATCTTCTGCTACTGCCGAGTGCAACTCAGTGCTAGTGAACCGGTTAAACTGCCGAGTGAAACTGAACGTACTGTCTCTTTGCTTCTCTTTATCATTTCAACACTCTCCCTGACAAATAGAGCTCAAAGTTATTCTGTTCATTTATGACCCACAATATGCAAAGATACGCAATCTGACTGCTCAAATAATTAACACAAAAGAATGCTCCTGAACTAGAACGAATCCTAACAGTAACCCATACATTTCACGAGACACTTACCTGACAGAAAATGTTCATTACATGAACTACAGCGATATAGAAAGCACCAAAACAGCCAGCTAAATAAAAGATTCTAACTACTGTAGACTCTACTACTAACAGGCATGTGGTTAGCAAAGGAAAGATTTTGTTGCAGAACAAACAATGTATTTAGCAAATTTTACCTTAATAATGTGACATCCAGTTAAAAAAAAGATTATGTAATCGTCCGTGACATCCAGCTCCAAAAAAATTATGTAATCGTCAATAATTTTAAATCTCTATGACGGACGCGTCCAGATCGTCCGATTGCGCTAACACTTCAGACCTCTAACCTCCATTTCTGTTAACTATTAACATCCAACATCTATCACTGCTGGGTGTTCATCTCCAACTGCGAGTCCGACCAGCCACAGAGTCTCTTACAGAGGCCGCACAACGCTGTCGGAGTTATTAATGCAGTCTATCGCGCTGCCAACATACAGACATATAAACAGGGTACTTACAAGCAGACTTTAACCGACGCAACCTCAAAAGTAAAATTCATGGAAAGTTTCTGAATCTTTTAAAATTTGGACAGGAGTGAGACAGGGTCATGGGTTGTCCCCACTCCTCTTTAGTCTGGTACTGGACAAGATTATCAAGACGTGGGAGAAAGAAATACATGGAATAAATAAGGGAACAAAGGACAAACAATCAGCTTTTGCTGACGACCTAGCAATAATTATGCGGACTCCCGAGGAAGCCTAACCCCCGTCTAGAAACTTCATGAGGTTGCCATCAGAACCGGACTCCAAAATACAATTCATGGACTCCAAAAGTTCAAATCTGAAATCACTTGCAACAAAATATGGTGACCCCAATCAAAAAATGGTTCAAATGGCTCTGAGCACTATGGGACTAGAACTTATAACTACTTAAACCTAACTAACCTAAGAACATCACACACATCCATGCCCGAGGCAGGATTCGAACCTGAGACCGTAGCAGTCGCACGGTTCCGGACTGAGCGCCTTAACCGCGACCCCAATCAAGTTAAGTACTTCAGGTACTTGGGTGAAATTATCAACAACACTGACAACGAAAAAGTAGCTCACAAAACACGAGCAGAAAAATTACCTAAAGCTTATACACTGACCTGGAATATATAAAATAAGAAATCGCCATCCACCCAAGCCAAACTTCACCACTATCATACAGTTACCCTTCCAGAAGCGCTCGACGCAACTGAAACATCTTCATTAACCATCAACATCAAGGGCATTGAGAAAATGGAAAGGCAAATACTCAGGAAAACATTTGGACCCAAGATTCAAGATGGTATCTGAACGAGCAAATGCTCTGAAGGACTGTAAGGGACTGAACGTTCCACGTCAGTTGCACGGAAAATACGATTGAAATTCTACGGACATTTAGCAAGAATGGACGCCTCTAGAATGACCTAGAAAATCTTCGTTATCATCAAAGAGACTCGCCAAATCAGGTCACGCTGGCTAACAGACACCCAAAATGACCTCACAGAACTCAGTATTGACCCACTAGAAACCACACGGATTACGTACAGACAGAAAATCAACTCTCATAAGTTCACAACAAAAAACCTGACGCAAAAGAATCTAAAACTGAAAAACGCATGTACACAACAAAGAAGACAGGCCCATAGTGAAAGGTTGAGGAAGTTTTGGGAAGAAAAGAAGAACAAGAAAGCTAAGAAGACCAGAGCTAATTAATGGTTCCGCGTGCTCCTTAGAGGGCGAAACGAATTAATAGTAATATTAGTTACGTTAAATATTTACATCAGCAATGTCTGCAATGCTGCACAATATGCTACACGTACATTTGCAGGACTTAGAACAAGACAGTTTAAACTTCAGTAGGTTATAGTTTACAACAGTTTCATCCGTGGGCGCAGAAATAACACGTCATATACACCCAGAGGAACTATTGTGCAATGACTTAACCATAGCATTAACTTAGCTTAGAACACACCAAGATTGCCAACAATTTTCAATACAAATACATCATAAACAGAGAACAAATCGCTCACATGCAAACTTAAATAATGTCACATCACACATAGCCGGAGCCAAAGCAGGTGAAGGCATTCATTTAAAATAGAATCTCAAGCCAGCTCTCAACCACGTTGGCAATAAAAATGCAGGAAGAAGCAATTACAATGCTTGGATACACAGTTCGGGAAGTTATGCCTTTTTCTAGTAGATCGGCATCGTTCTTCGCAAATATGGCTTTAATGGACAAACGGAAGGTGCCAAAAATCAGTTTCTGCCCGTCGGCGAATGTGCAACCAAAATCCGGCACGACCACCAAAGACAAGGGTATCGTCAGGAATGTCCCTAGAAAGTGTGCTAGGACTGCTGCTGTTCTCTGCATATACATAAACGATTTGGCGGACAGGATGGGCAACAGTCTGCAGTTGTTTGCTAGTGATGCCATGGTGTACAGTAGTTGTCAAAGGACGGTGCAAGGACGGTGCAAGGACGGTGCGATTTCGATAATATTTCGAGTTGGTACGATGAACTGCAGCTAGCCCTAAATGTGCCAAAATGTAAGTTAATGCGGATGAGTAGGAAGAACGAACCTGTAATGTTCCTATCAGTATTACTAGTGTCCTGATTGACACAGTGAAATAGTTTAATTACCTGGGTGTAACGTTGCAAAGCGATATGAGCGTGTTAGAACTGTAGTGCGGAAGGCAAGTGATCGACTTTGGTTTATTGGGAGGATTGTAGGAAAGAGTGGTTCCCTTGTAAAGGAGACCGCATATAGCAAGCTGGTGCGACCTGTTTTTGAGCACTGCTGGAGTGTTTGTGATCTGTACCAGGTCGGACTGAAGGGATACACAGAAGGAATTCAGCGGCGGGCTGCTAGATTTGTTACCGTTAGGTTCGAATGAAACGTAGGTGTTACGGAGATGCTTCGGGCATCCGAATGGGAGTCCCTGACCGGAAGACGACGTTCTTTCCGAGAAACACTATTAAGAAAATTTAGAGAACCGGCGTTTGAAGGTGACTGCCGAACGATTCTACTGCTGCAAACATACATTGAGCGAAAGGTCCACAAAGATAAGATAGGAGAAATCAGGGCTCATACGGAGATATATTGACAATCGTTTTTCCCTCGCACCATTTGTGAGTGGAACAGGAGGGGAAATGGCAAGTAGTGGTACAGGGTACCCTTCGCCACGCACCTTGCGGTAGCTTGCGGAGTATCGATGAAACCTTCCCGTCTCCTCTATATCTCTTTTGTTTGTTACACAACCTTCCCTTTTACAATAACCTATGAAACCTTTCCTTAGGATTTCTATCTCTTGCTTAATAATAACAAATGCAACCTTCCCTTTGAAATTTATTCTCTTTCTCAATCTTCGCATACAAATTTAATTGCTGCTTATTAAAAGTGATTTTCTGATTATTTCGACGAAACATAGAATGTGTCGCCGTCGTGGCCCTCAGTCGTTACCTGCAATAACCCAAAACTGTTTCTTACTTTTTTTTTATTTACTGTTACTGGATCGCCATCTGACTGCTACATCGAACTGCGACATGAATATACTTACTCTGGTTTACTGTACTCTATTAACTGCTCGTCGGCTGTCATAATGAGTGGCTGTATTTATTACCAAAGCTGACATTCGTTAATAGCAAAGCTGACGTTATTCTTTAATTAATTTGACAGAAGTTACGTAATTAAGAGTTACACTTTTTCTTGACAACAATAAAATTTTTGCAAAGTTTTACGTTGATGGTTTTCGGGATGGATTATAATCAGTAATGCAATATTGCTGGCAAAAATTAATCATATTCTGAAAACGTTTCTTCAAACATTTACTGCTGGTAATGAAATGATTTTACAATCGTTCAAATGGGACTTACTTTTTACAATAATCTTACAACTAGCAGTGCGCATACACACCTTCAGTAGTCTTGAGTTCCGCAAAGAAAATAATTCAATAATATTAATTCCTCTTATGATAACAGTTAGCTGATGTCTCTGTACATCCGTTTATAATCTCTTGTAAATCATAGCTAGTGGCTGGCAGGCACACCGCTCCTCTCAACCTCTCGCTTCAAACCTGCTACCGACTCGCTTCACATCTCGGTTATTACTGACTTCCTACGAACGCTAAAGTGCGGTCTCTCTTGCCAACAATGCTTTCTGGTGCAGACAATCCCTGCTACCATTACAAATTCTATCAATGCGCGGTCTTTCCCGCTCTTTTCTTAAAATGTATCCATACGCGGTCTCTCCCGCCCTTTTTAAAATTATATCAATTTACGGTCTCTCTTGCCAACAATACTTTGGTGCAGACATTCCCTGCTACCACAATTATTTCCAACATGACAAATATTAAATATTCCTGCTTAATCCTATTAATAAAATGTAAACATCTTTCATAAATTGTGGTTTGACAATAGACAATACAAATATACACGTCTTACATCGATGTAGATGTAGGTTGCGAATACTGCAAAATGCTGCCCGTGCCCGCAGCCCGCACGGCTAAAATCGGCGTGCAGTACGCCCAACAGCCTACTCCCCCTCGGAAACAGTCAAGCTCTGTCCGCTCACCTCATTCGCACCGCACAAGGTCTACCTCACTTTGTTAGTTTACCTCCAGCACCCGAAGCGACACCTAACCACGCCACGCGGCAGGGAACCAAAGGAACGCAGGTAGCGATGGATAGACTCGAAACGACACACCACGACTCAAGGAGGAAAAAAAAAAGAGAGAATCGCTGAAGATGAGAAAGAATAAATGAAGAAGAATGTTTTTGCGTTAGGCTGCAGGGTCTCGCGAAAAATAACAACAACACACTAAAGCGCCAAAGAAACTGGTATAGGCAAGCGTATTCAAATTCAGCGCTGCGGTCTAGCTCAGATCGGTTACTGCTGCTACAGTGACAGGTTATCAACGTGGTGTTACAGACGGCTCACCAGCGATGAGGCACAGCATCTCCGAAGTAGCGATGAAGTGGGGATTTTCCCGTATGAGCATTTCACGAGTGTACAGTGAGTATCAGGAATCCGGTAAAACATCACATCTCCGATATAGCTGCGGCCGGAAAAAGATCACGTAAGAACGGGACGACTGAAGAGGACCTTTCAACGTGACAGAAGTGCAACCCTTCCGCAAATTGCTGCAGATTTCAATGCCGAGCCATCAAAAAGTGTCAGTGTGCGAACCATTCAACGAAACATCATCGATGTGGGCTTTCGGGGCAGAAGGCCCGTTCGTGTACTCTTTATGACTACACGACACAAAACTTTACGCCTCGTCTGGGCCCGTCAACACCGACAGTGGATTGTTGACAGCTGGAAACATGTTTCCTGGTCCGACGAGTCTCATTTCAAATTATATCGAGCGGATGGACGTGTAATGGTATGGAGACAACCTCACGCATCCATGTACCCCGCATGTCAACAGGGGACTATTCAAGCAGGTGGAAGTTCTTTACTGGTGTGTGTAGTTGAAGTGATATGGGACACCTCATCCATCTGGATACGACTCTGACAAGTGACACGCACGTGAGCATCGTGTCTGATGACATGCGTCCGTTCATGTCCATTGTGCATTACAACGGACTTTGGCAATCCCAGCAGGACAATGCGACACCCCATGTCCAGAAATGCTACAGAATGGCTCCAGGAACACTCTTCTGAGTTTAAACATTTCCCATGGCTAACAAACTCCGCGGACATGAACATTATTAAACATCCAGAATGAGATTTTCACTCTGCAGCGGAGTGTCCGCTGATATGAAACTTCCTGGCAGATTAAAACTATGTGCCCGACCGAGACTCAAACTCGGGACCTTTGCCTTTCGCGAGCAAGTGCTCTACCATCTGAGCTACCGAAGCACGACTCACGCCCGGTCCTCACAGCTTTACTTCTGCCAGTATCTCGTCTTCTACCTTCCAAATTCTGTGAAGTTTGCAAGGTAGGAGACGAGATACTGGCAGAAGTAAAGCTGTGAGTACCGGGCGTGAGTCGTGCTTCGGTAGCTCAGATGGTGGAGCACTTGCTCGCGAAAGGCAAAGATCCCGAGTTCGAGTCTCGGTCGGGCACACAGTTTTAATCTGCCAGGAAGTTTCATTATTAAACATATCTGTGATGCCTTGCAACGTGATTTTCAGAATAGACTCCACGCCCTCGTACTCTTACGTATTTATGGACAGCCCTGCAGGATTCACGGTGTCAGTTGCCTCCAGCACTACTCCAGACATTAGTCGAGCCCATGCCACGTCGTGTTGGGGCACTCCTGCGTGCTCGCGACGGCCTTACACGATATTAGGCAGGTGTAGCAGTTTCTTTGGCTCTTCAGTGTATTTTCAGTGTGTGGTGGTTGGGCTCCGGCAGGGTGACGTTTTCAGGCATTTGTAGTTATCGCCAGAACACTAAAGCAGGGAAATGTTACACAGCTACCAAACAGTACCAAACTGTACTGCTCCAAATTTTATTCGAAGGACGTCTTAAATTTATACTCTCTGCATCACTTAATTACATTAGATGTTCATTGGCATATTACTTATCACATTAAGTAAGGAATATCCTTTTTTGTACCGTTCTGCAACCATAAATTTTACAGTGGTTTATTTGTCTAGAGCTGATGCTGTTGTAATGTAGGAATAAACAGTCTCTTGGCGGTAACATTGGATAAAAAGTTCTCGGGGTTTCCAGCTGCGTCAAACAGTTAAAATTATTTCAGCACAAGATCGAATCGATCTTGAGCCCACCGACAAAAATCCTTCAGTTACTGAGACAGAGACGCAACAGGTCTCAAAATAGCTGAGGCCTAGAAGATACTCTGCGATTGTGGCTAGTCCTACGACGGACAAACAGTACGCACTGTAGAACTATGCAGGAAGGAGCATGAGATGTTTTATCTTCTACGCTACCCCGAGAAATTCGTTTTATCTCAGAATGCTTTAGAAAAAAAAATGAGATTTCACGAAACGCCTGTTGTGGTTCGCAAGAACGGCTTCTGAGACTATGTACTTAAAGAAATCATCGAAATAAAAATCATCTATAGCATCCCCAATAGAGACGGTGGTCTGCAACACAGCGCGCGTTGGAACCAGCGATCGCGTGGTTGAAGCGGTTACACAAACCGCCGAGTCAATGTACGCCCATGCATGGCGATGCCCTGAACACCAGTCGGCAGCTTAGTGCATATAAGGACGTACCAGCAGTCCACTGACCGTCATACCTCTTGACAATGGCCAAGGAGTGATTGGCCGAAAGCTCGCGGAGTTTGAACTATATGACTCAACTGGAAACGCGAGCATTTTTTATTAAATACTGTTGTAACGCTGTTCATTTTTAATCTTAGTTTCATATTTATTTGGTACACAGTACGTAATGCTGGTCCACGCTAGGGAGTTTCCCATCGACTGCCCTATACACAGTTTATAGCTGACGTTATCACTCTTTTCCGCTAATAAAACGACACGTGCCTTCCGTCCGTCTTTGCACTTCTACGTACCAGCTTCAATTATGAGATTTTATTTCTAATTCCGCTTTTAATAAAAGTTTGTAAAGATTATATTTCTCCTAGTGGACCAAAGCACTCTCGTTTGCTAGTACATTACACAGAAAACATATAAAACATGGGATATTAGCAATTATGACATTTAGTCTGCATTCGGGGTTGATACATACATAAATAGACACAAAAAATAATCAGTAAAACTAATGTTACATCGAATCAACGTTACATACAATGTCTACTACTAAAAAAGTGGTTTTTCGTTAACAGTGGGGAGAATCTCCGTTATAGTATGTGGATGTTCTGTGATGGTCAATTTCCCTTGTGTTCCATTTTTGTGATGTGTAGTGTCTTAAATAAAAAACAATTCTAATCATTTAAATGTAACTGGACAACCAATACAATATGAATGCCGTCTGCTGTGGTAGAGAGGTTCTAGGCGCTTCAATCCGGACCCGTGCTACTGCTACGGTCGCAGGTTCGGAGCCTGTCTCGGGCATGGAAGTGTGTGATGTTCTTAGGTTAGTTAGATTTAAGTAGTTCTAAGTCTAGGAGACTGATGACCTCAGATGTTAAGTCACATAGTGTTTAGAGCCATTCGAACCATTTGAACAATATGAATACATATTTGAACGACGTGCTTTAGTTTTGAATTACTCTTGCGACTTCATTTATTTTACTGCACACACAGGTCCATCATTTATGTGCACTTGCATGGGGTATACCAACTACTTGCACGTAAGGATGAACATATGAGTAACTCCATAAAACGCACACTATCTCTCTCTCGCAGTACTATCAGAAGAGATCATTTGTAAGAGATCGCAAACTCTGTAGGCTATCTAAGTTTTGAAACCTCGGTTCCTGCACCCGCTTCGGTGTACTAGAATAAAAATTTTAGGAGTTACATCGAGAAATGTGACCGCTCTGTCCATATGACCTAGACGAATGATTACTGCATAATTTTCTACCAGCGTCGAGATTTGGAACAGCACCTGCGATACAATATACTCTTTTTTAATTATTTTTTTATTGTTTCGTCACTACTTGCGATGTTCATGCAGTAGTGAAAATAATTTCGTAATAAAATTTCAATGAATAAAGTAAGTACATCGAAATAAATAGTACATTTGAAGGGTTATCATGCCGAAAAGTCTAAGTAATGAAATGTGCTTTCTACGTCATTCGGAATGAGCTTTATAGAAATATCGGGAACATGAATTTGATCTATATCCACACGAACTCTTGGTCATTGACTTTAGGAAAGCAGATTACCACTTGGAATGATCCAAAATAGCAAATCAACACTTTTGCAAATAAATTCTCACTGAAATGCTAAACGGACTAAGTACAGCAAACAAGTTTTGTGATATTTCTGCCACCAGTCATCATTTTACTGTCCAGTCTTGTCACAATCCACTGTAGAAATGTTTGTGTACCTGAGATATGTATTCCATCATAATTCTGAAGTCCCTTTTTCTTATCTGGAAACATCCTTTCGCATCAGTGACCTCAATGAACGTGATTGTTCTCTTCATCACCGTTTATTCAATGCTCTTATCCTTTCACGTCCCTCTATTTAGCCAAACTTTTTTTTATCTGGGTTGCCCTATTCGTGGTGATTTTAGTCTCTGAAGCAGAATATGTATTAACCTTGGTTCTGTTAACGATCGTATCAGTTGCTTGTTCAAAGTCCACAACATAACTATCTCTCATCTGGAACAGTTGCTTATTGTGAGCTGTTGCTATGATGTTCATTTGTGTCCTACCAAATCTAATGTTCGGTAGCTTTCATACACTACATAAATGATGTAGTAAATGATAGGATTACCAGTAGTGTTGGTGGCATTGGTATGGAAAGGAACATAAATGAATGTCTGAGAGAACCTTAGAGCTGACGACATCTCTTTACTTTTTATTTGTTTTGTACATAATTAGGACCTCACATTGTCTAGTGTTAGTCCACTGTGTATTTTATATCCTTAAAGAACATAAATTGCATTTTGTAAGTAATAAAAATTAATTGATCGCGTAACTTCTGTGTCTTTTACGTAACCAAAGCCATTACTTTTGATGCAGCTACATTGTACATGCACAAATATAGAAATATATAATTATTGTTGTTGTTTTGTGATGAGCAGAACGTCCTCCATCATGATTACAGACAAGAGTTTCCTAGTATTACTGATAAATGTGAAACTTGTTTATGATTAAGACAAACATGTTTCTGCAAGTTCGATGAAGTGCTGAAACGGTGTTTGATATACGAGGGTTGTCTAGAAAGTAAGTTCTGATCGGTTGCGAAATGGAAACCATTGGGAAAATCCGGTAACGCTTTGCACAGATGTGTTGGGCAGTCTCTCTAACATGCCCGTCGATCGTGTCACGTCGCTCGTTTCAGTTTTGAGTGAACAGTGAGCACGTAAAGATGCGTAGGGAATATCGTCTCCTGCCATGTATGAGTGCCTGGTTAGAGATTTCGCCTGTGTCATGCAGCCCACATAACACAACTGCCGAGCAATGGCTTCTTCATGCCAATTCTCGGCCGCCCACTGCAGGGGCAATGAAGACGTTCCTGCTTCCGATGAGAAGTGGTTGATCACCCACAATACAGTCCGTAATTGGCTGCCCCTGAGTCTCATCTCAGCTCACAAGAACCGCTGGCTATGAAGACAAAATTTTTCCACAGACAACGAGCTGCAGACCAGTGCAGATAACTGGCCGAAAGCACAGGCGGCTACTTTCTATGACGAGGGTATTGGAAAGCTGATACAACACTACGGCAACACTCGAAGTTGGAACGGCGACTACTTAGAGAAGTAGGTGGCAGGTGTAGCTAACTGTTGCAAATAAAATGTTTCTGGTGTTTACTGTGGCTTCCATTTCGCGACCAGTCGGAACTTACTTTCTGGACAACCCTCGTATTTTAGTATTGCGGTTTTCTCATTTGACATTTTTGTTGAGGAAATTGTGTTTTTTTTAGCGCTATATGATAAATCTCTGTTTTCGTTATTTTTACTACAATATTCCTCTGTTTCGCATTACGTATCAACAATTTTCGAATAAAACCTGCATTAAACATTGATAATTTCAGTTTTGCTATGAATGTTTATTATTCTGAAGTAAGAGAGAGGAGGATAACGATGTTGAACAAAATGTTCCTTATGTTACTCGGCCCTTTACATACCCCCACTTATGCGGTAGCGTTCTCGCTTCCCACGCCCGGGTTCGATTCCCGGCGGGGTCAGGGATTTTCTCTGCCTCGTGATGGCTGGGTGTTGTGTGCTGTCCTTAGGTTAGTTAGGTTTAAGTAGTTCTAAGTTCTAGGGGACTTATGACCACAGCAGTTGAGTCCCATAGTGCTCAGAGCCATTTGAACCATACCCCCACTTAGTTTCTAAGCAGTTCGCAGCTTCCGATTTTTAGAAGAATCCAGTAAGACACTCTCACACGCAAAGAAAACGATCGCTATGAGGCAGCGCCCGATAGGCTTGCAATACACATAACATGTAGGTAACGCGGTTGCTACCTTAACTGACGAAAGTTACTAGGAAATCCACCGTAGTCTACGCTTACTTACGGTAGTCTACAGTAGCCTACCGTAGTTTCACAACTCTATGTTAATTACATCAACAAAAATAAAATGTTTCCTCACCTTTGCTCTCTTTTTTTTTTCAAAACCGTTCTCTCTCTTTTTTTTTCTTTATTGTATTTCATCCTTTATACAAAGTTGGCCAGCAGTGGCTAACATATGCCGCTCTTCAGCCAATAGAAAAGCAGACATCGAACTTGGAGACACAGAAAAAGATACACATGAACGATAAAAACAGATGATATACAGAAGAAATGTAATGGAGGCGTTCGCCGGAAGGCACTCGCTTCATAGGCGAGGTCAACAAATGAAGAAAAACAGTTGAACACGAAACGAAGGAGCACATCGAAGAGAACAATGACACAGAAATGGAGAAAACACTATTGCACTAAAGACTGGTGACCATCTTCGGCAAGGAAAACACTGAACACACTAATGAAATTTAGGGGTGGGGGGCTGCCACTGGTTGTAGGGGACAGGTAGGGGGAGGAGGATGGAGGGAAGGAAGGGGGAAGGAGGGGGGTGGTGGGTGGAGGGGGGAGAAGCCAGTGGGAGAAAGGAAGGGTGAGGGGAGGGGAGAGTGAAGGGTCATGTGGGGAAGCCCAGGGAGGGGGGAGGGTGTGAGAAACTGGGAGTGGGGAGGGGGGGAGGATGTGGGAAACTGGGAGTGAGAAGGGGGAGGGAGAAAGAAAGGTGAGGAAGGAGAGAGGGAGCCCTGGAGGAAAAGGGGAAGGAAAAGGGGGATTAGTTCAAACAAATGGTTCAAATGGCTGTGAGCACTATGGGACTTAACATCTGTGGTCATCAGTCCCCTAGAACTTAGAACTACTTAAACCTAATTAACCTAAGGACATTACACACATCCATGCCCGAGGCAGGATTCAAACCTGCGACCGGAGCTGTCACGCAGTTCCAGACTGAAGTGCCCGGTCCGCACGGCCACACCGGCCGGCGGAGGATTAGATCTGATAGGAGGTGTATATGGAAGGAACGAGAACATCATCAGGGAGTTGGCAGAAGCTACCTTGGGCAAGGGTATGGAGAGTGAGAAGATGCAGGTGGGGTGCAAGAGTAGTGGCATGGCAGCAGGTTGGGGTGGGAGAGGATGGGAGAGACAAGCAGGTGGGGAAAAAATCAAGCTTGTGGGACGTGTAAAGGATCTGTATCTGTTTGAGGAAAAGGAGGAGGTGTAGAAAGGGAACCAGGACGTAAAGGATCCGTGTGGGGGATGGGAGATGGATGCCATAGGCGAGGCAGAGCTCATGGCCTTCACGGACTTGAAGGAACGTATAGTTGGCGGGTGGATATCCAGGCGGGATGGGCATAGCAAAGGACAGGGTGAATGAGGGACTAATAAGAGTGGAGGATAGTGGAGGGGTCCAAATCCCCCTTCAGCCGGAGACGTTCTCTTTTAGAGTTAGCAGTTTTTATGCTACTTCTCTTCGCTGAATTATTCACGTTGGTTTCACTATCCATTGAAGACAGCCAAACAGGAGGCTTCAAGAACCCTCCGTATCCAGTACAGCGAACTCGTGTAACACATTCTGCACTCACCCCATTCAGCATGAACGACTGATTGGAGCTACTTCTCTGGCAGTATCTACATCATCCATCATTGGAGACAGCCCTTTTAGGACGTAAAATGTGGTGTCACCGCCAGACACCACATTTGCTAGGTGGTAGCCTTTAAATCGGCCGCGGTCCGTTAGTATACGTCGGACCCGCGTGTCGCCACTGTCAGTGATTGCAGACCGAGCGCCGCCACACGGCAGGTCTAGAGAGACTTCCTAGCACTCGCCCCAGTTGTACAGCCGACATTGCTAGCGATGGTTCACTGACAAATTACGCTCTCAATTGCCGAGACGATAGTTAGCATAGCCTTCAGCTACGTCATTTGCTACGACCTAGCAAGGCACTATTATCATTTGCTATTTATCTTGTGAAGCATGTACCGTCAGACCGATGTTCACCAATTATGGATTAAAGTTAAGTATTCCAGAAGCTACGTACCGTTTCTGCTAGTCTCTATTCCCTTAACTGTTCCAGACCTCACGCCAGCCTGCGTGAGCTTAAACGCGTGCCTTTCGGCTTCCTCTCATAGTGGCTTGGCTGTCTTGCCAAGTCACAACATAAAAGCCCTTTCCACACACCTCCTAACGAAGTAGAAAACACAATTTATGCAAAACTGGAGAGTAGACCGTTTAGCATGATAACCCTTGGAACTTGCGGTATTTACGTCGAAATTATAAATGTAAAAAGTGTGACTTTTTTTTTTTTTGACGTTACTCCTAAGTCGAATCTAACACTGAATCGTATTGCAGGCGCATCTACAGTGCAGTCTGACGCAAGCAGCAACCGGATTGTGTCCCACGCTAAACGCTTCACGTGTCAGTTAGCAGTACACTGTTTTCATTTTATTTATTTTTCATTCTTTTTTCCCCTCCATCACGCATGTGCATTCGGAGCTGTACGCGCGAATAGCGTTAGCGTTTGCCTACCAGCTACCGGACCGAGCTAATGGAGGCAGCGATGAAAGCCGTCACGCAAACAATTAGTTGTTGCAGATAATAAATTGTATAACATTTACACGGGTGTACAGCCAATCAGCGCGCCCGACGGCCACTTTGTTTTGCATTTACCACTTGCAGCGCCGGTTAATTGGCATTCAGCCACCGGAGTGGACAGACGGGGCGGCTACTGGGGTGGTGGTGGGGGGGTGTCGGTGTGGGGGCGGCTAACGCAATCTGGCGGAACGCGGCCCGAAAGAGATCAAACGCGCCGACAAGCGCCGCCCGCCGCGTTCACTTATCTCTCCCACACTTAATCTCCAATAAAATGCTGCAGTACACAACCCATATACGTAAGGACGCAAGCTAGCCACACTGTCCAACTCTGTCAAGTTACGACGGCAGGATGTCTTACGAAACTGATAGTACCCAGCATCGCCTTACAAAGCAACGTTACATGAAATTTCGTGACAAACTTTCCCCCTAACCTCTGTGCCAAACCGAGGTATTCAGATAAAGCATTTCTCGAAGTCTATTGACAACAGCTGTTACGGTACTTTTTATATACTTGACACGCAGCTGTTTAATTCTCTATTACTAGCTAACGAACCCAGCATTGCCCCGGAATTTATTATGCCAATTTTCTATTACGAACGGAAACAAAAAATTAACATCGTTTGTAGTGAAGTATCCTACAAATTTCAGTTCCATGTGTTACTGAAAACACCTTTGAAATTATGAAACAGCAGTACAAAGAAATAAGCATAATGTACAAAAGCGTAAGTACAGTATCGAAATTAAGGAAAACTACCCCGGACAATTTCTGCACACTCGATCACGGTAACGTGTAACCAGCAAAGGTATCTTTGCGCCAAACAATTTTGTTACAAATGGTTGCTGCTCCACATACTCGCATTATTTTGTACTAAAAGAAATAGTTTTATTACCTAAAGGAATCGCTTTTTTACCTCTGTGATTTCTAGTTAATATTAGAGTTGTCCTTACAACTCCCCACAAGATCTTAGGCTTGTGATTATCTTTTCAGTGCGTTGACTGTGGAGAGAGCAATAGAGATTTAAGTTGAACAGTGCCAGTTCGATACAAATATCTTGATCTTTCAAAGTAAACTCGCATTACTGAATTAACATTGTTCTTTATTATTATTCTCGTGTCTGAAACACACAGGTTATGATTAAATTACTTATTACAGTTATCATTAAATTACTTTTGACCAAAAGCTCGCCACTTAAAGTGCATTTTCTGTGGCTTGTTGAAGGTCATATTCTGTACAGGACACTGGACACAATCGACACCGAAGCTTGTGCCCGACTGTCTGTTCTTCTCCACAGTCACGCCGAATATAATTTGGATCAGTGTATCCACATTTTTCCAGGTTAACTTTTCTCTTCCAACTCCGGATCTCATTCTATTCAGGGACTTCCCCGTCATGGCCTGGAGTTAAAGCTTCAACAACTCTTTTCCAACCAGGGCGACGGTAGGTCGTACCCATCCATAGCAGTATCCTAGCTTTTTCAGCAGTGGTTCTAAGTTCCTTTGATGTCCTAAGGAAACTCTTCATTTAACGTTGTTCGTTTTTAGATTTTAACCTGTATCTAATCCTATGTTTAATAACTTTGTTTCTATGAATAATCTAAAGATAATCCTGAATGATGTGTAAGTTTGTACCAGCATTACAACTGAAATTTTTCTCTAATATAGCATAGTTAGCATACGAATGCCACTTTTCCAAGCACTCAGTAACGATATGCGTAAAATGTTATAATGTTTGCTGTGATGTGGAGTTTATTTTGTGTCCAGTATTTAAAAAAAAAAAACGTAGAAAGTGATACAAGGTCACCCAGACCGACACTGCGCTGGCCGCCGCATCTGCCTCGCGTGTTTACAACACCATCATGTAACGTCTGTATGGCAACATTTCTTCATAGTCCTATAGACGGCTATTGTCTTCGCATACAACCGTTTATGCTTCGCAGTATTAAACTGTGAAAATGGCTGCCAAATGTCAAGGATTTTCTGAAGCTCATCCGACAATAAGAGTGCCTGAGTAGTAAAGAATAAATGTATTAAAACTACATGCATGATGAGTCATTTTTTCACGCATCTCATTGTTTATGATGTCATATCTCTTCAACTATACATCTTACAATGATGTACGAGGTGCATTAAAGTTCTAAGGCCTCCGATTTTTTTTCTAATCGCTGAGGCAATAGCAGCACGGCTGGTGAATGTGCGGCCACGGAGAGTGTCTTTCATTGTTTGAAAAAGCCAAAAGTCACTAGGAGCCAGGTCAGGTGAGTAGGGAGCATGAGGAATCACTTCAAAGTTGTTATCACGAAGAAACTGTTGCGTAACCTTAGCTCGATGTGCGGGTGCGTTGTCTCGGTGAAACAGCACGCGTGCAGCCCTTCCCGGACGTTTTTGTTGCAGTGCAGGAAGGAATTTGTTCTTCAAAACATTTTCGTAGGATGCACCTGTTACCGTAGTGCCCTTTGGAACGCAATGGGTAAGGATTACGCCCTCTCTATCCCATAACATGGACACCACCATTTTTTCAGCACTGGCGGTTACCTGATATTTTTTTGGTGGCGGTGAATCTGTGTGCTTCCATTGAGCTGACTGGCGCTTTGTTTCTGGATTGAAAAATGGCATCCACGTCTAATCCATTGTCACAACCGATGAAAAGAAAGTCCCATTCATGCTGTCGTTGAGCATCAACATTGCTTGGCAACATGCCACACGGGCAGCCATGTGGTCATCCGTCAGCATTCGTGGCACCCACCTGGATGACACTTTTCGCATTTTCAGGTCGTCATGCAGGATTGTGTGCACAGAACCCACAGAAATGCCAACTCTGGAGGCAATCTGTTCAACAGTCATTCGGCGGTCCCCCAAAACAATTCTCTCCACTTTCTCGATCATGTCGTCAGACCGGCTTGTGCGAGCCCGAGGTTGTTTCGGTTTGTTGTCACACAGTGTTCTGCCTTCATTAAACTGTCGCACCCACGAACGCACTTTCGACACATTCGTATCACCATCACCACATGTCTCCTTCAACTGTCGATGAATTTCAATTGGTTTCACACCACGCAGATTCAGAAAACGAATGATTGCACGCTGTTCAAGCAAGGAAAACGTCGCCATTTTAAGTATTTAAAACAGTTCTCATTCTCGCCGCTGGCGGTAAAATTCCATCTGCCGTACAGTGCTGCCATCTCTGGGACGTATTGACAATGAACGCAGCCTCATTTTAAAACAATGCGCATGTTTGTATCTCTTTTCAGTCTGGAGAAAAAAAAATCGGAGGCCTTAGAACTTGAATGCACCCCGTATTCGTGTAGATACATTCAGCGGCGCAAGCGGATACTATCAGCGATATAAGTTACGGATAGAGCCAGTGGTAAAGACGTAATAAATATAAACTCCAAGCATGATGCGGCAGTTTCTCACGTGTCTCAGTGTTTAGAAGTTTTATCTCTTTATGTATGTGTCATACAATTATATAATTTAGTAGATACAATCAGTGGCTTATGAGGATATGGTCTGCAACATGTGTTGCGAATAGAGTTAGTAGATACGAATTTATAAATTTAAATGTCATACACAATGCGGCAGTTTTTCACGCATGTCTTTGTTTATGACCTCATACACTATGTGATCAAAAGTATCCGGACACCTGGCTGAAAATTACTTACAAGTTTGTGGCTCCCTCCATAGGTAATGCTGGAATTCAATATGACACTGGCCCACTCTTAGCCCTGATGACAGCTTCCACTCTCGCAGGCATACGTTCAATCAGATGCTGGAAGGTTTCTTGGGGAATGGCAGCCCATTCTTCACGGAGTGCTGTACTGAGGAGAGCTATCGATGTCGGTCGGTGAGGCCTGGCACGAAGTCGGTGTTCGAAAACATCCCAAAGTTATTCTGTAGGATTCAGGTCATGGATCTGTGCAGGCCAGTCTATTACAGGGATGTTATTGTCGTGTAACCACGGCGTCACAGGCCGTGCATTATGAACTGGTGCTCGATCGTGTTGAAATATTGAAAGATGGAATCGCCAGCCCCGTATTGCTCTTCAACAGTGGAAACAAGAAAGTGCCTAAAGCATTAATGTAGGCCTGTGCTGTGATAGTGTCACGCAAAAAACAAGGGGTGCAAGCCGCCTCCACGAAAAACTCGACCACACTTTAGCACCACCGCCTCCGAATTTTACTGTTGGCACTACACACGCTGGCAGATGGCATTCACCGGGCATTCGTCATACCCACACCCTGCCATAGATCGCCATTATAGAATTTCAAAGGGGGCTGAATGCCTCAGTGTGTAGAAAACGGCATAACAAGAAATGCAGTCAATATAAACAGTTTAATAAACAAAAAATTAAGAATCGACGTAGATAGAAAAAACATTTCGGTAACTCCACGAGGTAACACTAAATCAAATATAAATTAAAGGCTTTATACCGTTCGATAAAAAAAAAAAATGTGTGTGAAATCTTATGGTACTTAACTGCTGAGGTCATCAGTCCCTAATCTTACACACTACTTAACCTAAATTATCCTAAGGACAAACACACACACCCATGCCCGAGGGAGGACTCGAACCTCCGCCGGGACCAGCCGCACAGTCCATGACTGCAGCGTCTTAAGATCGCTCGGCTAATCCCGCGCGGCTTATACCGTTGAAGAAGTATGTACACTCCTGGAAATAGAAAAACGAACACATTGACACCGGTGTGTCAGACCCACCATACTTGCTCCGGACACTGCGAGAGGGCTGTACAAGCAATGATCACACGCACGGCACAGCGGACACACCAGGAGCCGCGGTGTTGGCCGTCGAATGACGCTAGCTGCGCAGCATTTGTGCACCGCCGCCGTCAGTGTCAGCCAGTTTGCCGTGGCATACGGAGCTCCATCGCAGTCTTTAACACTGGTAGCATGCCGCGACAGCGTGGACGTGAACCGTATGTGCAGTTGACGGACTTTGAGCGAGGGCGTATAGTGGGTATGCGGGAGGCCGGGTGGACGTACCGCCGAATTGCTCAACACGTGGGGCGTGAGGTCTCCACAGTACATCGATGTTGTCGCCAGTGGTCGGCGGAAGGTGCACGTGCCCGTCGACCTGGGACCGGACCGCAGCGACGCACGGATGCACGCCAAGACCGTAGGATCCTACGCAGTGCCGTAGGGGACCGCACTGCCACTTCCCAGCAAATTACGGACACTGTTGCTCCTGGGGTATCGGCGAGGACCATTCGCAACCGTCTCCATGAAGCTGGGCTACGGTCCCGCACACCGTTAGGCCGTCTTCCGCTCACGCCCCAACATCGTGCAGCCCGCCTCCAGTGGTGTCGCGACAGGCGTGAATGGAGGGACGAATGGAGACGTGTCGTCTTCAGCGATGAGAGTCGCTTCTGCCTTGGTGCCAATGATGGTCGTATGCGTGTTTGGCGCCGTGCAGGTGAGCGCCACAATCAGGACTGCATACGACCGAGGCACACAGGGCCAACACCCGGCATCATGGTGTGGGGAGCGATCTCCTACACTGGCCGTACACCACTGGTGATCGTCGAGGGGACACTGAATAGTGCACGGTACATCCAAACCGTCATCGAACCCATCGTTCTACCATTCCTAGACCGGCAAGGGAACTTGCTGTTCCAACAGGACAATGCACGTCCGAATGTATCCCGTGCCACCCAACGTGCTCTAGAAGGTGTAAGTCAACTACCCTGGCCAGCAAGATCTCCGGATCTGTCCCCCATTGAGCATGTTTGGGACTGGATGAAGCGTCGTCTCACGCGGTCTGCACGTCCAGCACGAACGCTGGTCCAACTGAGGCGCCAGGTGGAAATGGCATGGCAAGCCGTTCCACAGGACTACATCCAGCATCTCTACGATCGTCTCCATGGGAGAATAGCAGCCTGCATTGCTGCGAAAGGTGGATATACACTGTACTAGTGCCGACATTGTGCATGCTCTGTTGCCTGTGTCTATGTGCCTGTGGTTCTGTCAGTGTAATCATGTGATGTATCTGACCCCAGGAATGTGTCAATAAAGTTTCCCCTTCCTGGGACAATGAATTCACGGTGTTCTTATTTCAATTTCCAGGAGTGTATTACGTAATTGCAGCTGATCATAAAGAATGAGGCCATCATTTCTAGAAAGACGTTTAAAAATTCCTAATTCTTCGAGAATATCTAATCTACGCCCTTTCTTCTGGGTGTGCAAAATGTTGATATCGTCAACTGTTTTAGGCGCGTGACCTGTATTCAGAAGATGGTCGGTAAAAGACGAATTTTAGGTGAAATGCCATTTTTTCTTAAAATATGTTCTTTGTATCTGACCGTAAAGGCACGTCCTGTTATATTGTTTTTCTGCACGCTGAGTCATTCAGCCCTCTTTGTAATTCTATAATGGCGTTTTCAGCTTTTAAACTGTCCTTCTTAGCTCTTATGTAGACAAGTTACCATGTCCGCTGCTGTCAAATAACATATTGCCTCTTACTGCATATACTAAATAATGTTCATCATAATATTGATCTGTCTATCATTTGTATTTGTGGCTACTAGATGACAGTCTTGGTGTACTGTTCACCTGCCCGCAATTGCTAACGCGGGTGCCTCGATCTGTTGCTACCTGTGGCTTGACATGTGTGAGCTGCCCAAAGTGGCTCGCCTTCCATGTATTCTCTTTTAAAATTTTGTGGCTAAAGCTTTATCGCTTGATATTTATTTTATACGTGACATGTAAGTACTGTTTCTGTCTTGTACTGTTAGTCAGTACTTATACTTATATAAAAAAGTTCCAATAATTTTTTTTACTTATGTTATAGACCCGTTTGAGTGTTTTACTGCCGGCCGTTGTGGCCGAGCGGTACTAGGCGCTTCAGTCTGGAACCTCGCGACCGCTCCGGTCGCACGTTCGAATCCTGCCTCGGGCATGGTTGTGTGTGATGTCCTTAGGTTAGTTAGATTTAAGTAGTCTATGTTCTAGGGGACTGATTACCTCAGATGTTGTCCCATAGTGGTCAGAGCCATTTGAACCATTTTGAATGTTTTACTTCTGATGAAGGCACTCATAGTAGTACAGAAACCAGGACAAAAGACTTAATTTTTGCGACCGAGGGCTGTTATTGCTGTAATTTTACTTTGTAAATGGTCAGTGACCGCGCAGCCACGTTTGAAACTTTAACAAAGCTTGTGCTAATTCACTCTGTGATTTTATCATCCTTCTCGAGTCCCCAATGCTTCGGAAATTTTCTAGTAATCATATTGCTGTTGATTTCTTGGACATCTATCTCCTGCTAGTTTTGAACATTACATTCTCTCCTGACTTCCCCATCGCTGCTTCGATATTTCTGCTGTTGATTTCTTGGAAATCTGTATTCTTCTATCAGGAACGTAACATTCTCTGCTGACTACTCCATGGCTCACGGAACTCCCGTCAACAAGATAACTAATTCCCACGCAATCAGCAGACAAATGCCTACTGTGCTCCCAGCTCCTAAACGGAGCGGCAGGGGAAAATATTTTGATAGCACGTTGAAAGACCGGAAATCAGAAGAATACCAGCAAATGCAAGGCGAACACGACTGAATGCTGTTTGCTCGCTCTCGCCTGCCGATTATACCGGTGTGCTGTCTGCGTAGACTGAGGCTTTCAGGACGAACAAGGAGAGGTCCCCAGTGGTGCGACAGGCTTTTTGAAACTATCTGTACGGTGGTTAGGGTAAGATTCCAGGTATCACACACTGTAGGCGATCGCCCTGGTGGGCTCTTGTTTGACAAAAATAAAAAAAATAAAAATCGCACCTTTTTATGACACTCAGTGCTTGGGTTACTCAGCCTGATTGCGTGGTATAATGTATAATATGACAGGTACATGTACAAGAGGTTGTGGGATCGATTCTTGTCAGGTGCACAATTTTTTTTCATTTTTAAACATTTCTCGAAATTAATTCGATCATTACTTTTATGCAATTAATTAATTTTAATGCAATTTTTTATTTCTATTCTTTTATCACTTCACACCGTACGAGCTTTTTCATTAGTTCCGCTTTTTCCTTTGTACAATTCTTTTTACGTTCGGAATTTCTGTGAATATGAATTATATTTATTTATTATGATATTCAATTATTTGAAAACTCCACTCTGTCAGTTAAATAACGAAAGACGAAATAATCTATTAATATCTGTGCAACGGTGTGAAAAACGTACTTTTGTCACCAGATGTGCAATTTTTTTGCCCGGTAATCGTATTCAAACATTTGAAACATAACCTAAATATCTGCTGCAGTATGGGCAAAATAGCGCGGATGAAAATTTAAATGAAAGACGGGTTTATAAGTGAAACGAAATTCAAGCAAAATGATTGATACATATAATGATCGAATAACGTGGTCGAAAAAACAGAGTGACAAAGCAAATTAAATTGAAATTAATACATAAATTAATTAAAAACGCATGAACAAAGGATCCAGACGGAGAAAGAATGATAGGAAGAAAAGTCAGAGCAAATAAAGAAGTTCATATTGTGATTAAAATTATGCGACAAAGCAATAGAAATAAAAAATTACATTGAAACCAACTAATTGAATAAAAACAATTATCATAGTAGTTTCGATAAAGATTTAAAAATAAAAAAGTAGTGCACCTGACTAGATTCGAAACCACAACCTCATCTTATCCGCTATACCACGTAACCAGACGACGTAACGCAACTTTTTTAACGGTACTGAATGTCACACAAAATTTATATTCTTTTTCTAAAATTACTCGCAAACGACCGCCCAACAGTGTGAATGGCCGCAGTGTGTGATACGTGGGATCTTACCCTTACCACAGTACAGACAGTTTCAAAACGCCTATCGCACCACTGGGGTACTCTCCTCTGAAGTCAGAGGTTCCTGGTAATCCGTCGACAGTGGGACAGCTTCTGGATATGAAGTACTTGAATAATGATAACTGAAACCAACAGCTTTATTGTAATCCAACGTCGTTTATTCAAATAATTCTACCAGTTTCGAAGTCAACAACCATCATCTTCTGACCCCAAGCGTAACGTGCCATTAACGCACGAACCACAATAACAAAATACCAAGGGAGTCTTAAGTTGGAAACAGTACAACTTAATCGGACTACGCCTGCTTCTGCACTTGAATGGTCCTGGTGCACTCGACTGGTAAGGACTGCACACACCTAAGATTGGTAGCACGACTGTGTCGTATGCAACCTCCTTCGCAGACTGATCGCAATCCACTAACGTGCTGTCACATAACTGAAGTCTGGCACCTGCTTTAGCCACTTCTTTGTGTAGCGGTGGTCTCAGGCTGTGTTCCAAACATGTACAGCTTAGAGAAAGAAAGAAAAATACATAGGAGAAATTATAATAAACAACTTGGAAGAGAAACCTGCACGGCAAAAAAGAACTAATAAAAATTAATATGGTCTCCGTACAGTCTGAGGCATCAAGGGATGACCAATTTAGCATTGAAGGGCAGCATGGAGGGTAAAAATCGTAGAGGGAGACGAATAGGTGAATACACTAAGCATATTCAGAAGGATGTAGGTTGCAGTAGGTACTGGGAGATGAAGAAGCTTGCACAGGATATAGTAGCATGGAGAGCTGCATCAAACCAGTCTCAGGACTGAAGACCACAACAACTATGTGCAGTAAGAAATGTCTATCAGTCAGAACTAAATCAAAACATTTCAACACGGTGGTTCAACCAGAGATGACATATGGAAGTGCAACTCCGAAAGGAGTCACTCAGAAAAACAACCGACAAAATCCTGAAAGTAGAGAGAACAGCTAGAACACGCATAAATAAGAAACGATGAGCAATGACGGACAGTGTCAAATAGAAAAGAGGTGCACAGCGAACTGGAGTCCATGTTTTTCTTTAATCATTAGTGTTCTGATTTGATTGATAGGGCCCGCCACGAATTCCACTCCTGTGGGAAGCTCTTTACCTCCCAGTGGCACTTGCAACCTACGTCCTTGATTATTTGCTGGACGTATTCCAATCTTTGTCTTCCTCTACAGTTTTTGCCCGCCACGGCTATCCCTAGTACCGTGGAAGTTAACAGATGTCCAGTCATCCTGTCTCATGTTGTAGGCAAAGTTTACCATACATTCCTTTTCTCGCCGATTCTGCAGTGAACCTCCTCATTCCTTACGTAATCAGTCCATCTAACTATCAAAATTCTTCCTTAGCACCACATCTCAAATGTTTCGACTGTCACCTCTCCCGGTTTTTTCCATAGTTTTTGTTTCACTACCATACAATTCTGTGCTCCAAACGTACATTTTCAGAAATGTCTTCCTCTGATTAAGGCCAATGCTTGATACTAGTACACTTCTCATGGGCAGGAATGCACTTTTTGCTTAGTATTAGTCTGCTTTTTTTGTCCATCTTGCTCCGTCCGTCATGAATTATTTTGCTGCCCATGTAACAGAATTCATTAACTTAATCTTCGTGATCACCAGTGCTGATGTGACATTTCTCGCTGTTCTCATTTCTGCTACTTATCATTGCTTTCGTCTTTCTTCAATTTACTCACAATCTATATTCCGTATTCACTAATTGTTCATTCTATTCAACAGGTCCTGTAAATCATCTTTACTTCCACCGAGCGATACCATCAGCGAATCTCATTATTCTTATCCTTTCACCTTGAAGTTTAATTCCACTCTGGAACCCTTCTTTTATTTCCGTCATTGCTTCTTGGATGTATAGACTGAACAGTAGGGGCGAAGGACTTCATCCCTGTCTTGCACTGTTTCCAATCAGAGCACTTATTGCTTCCTCCTGGCTGTTGTACGTATTGTACATTACTTTTCTTCCCTCATAGGATGCCCCTATTTGGCTCAGAATTTTGAACTTCTTGCACCATTTGACATTGACTACTTTCTCGACTTCGAGAAGTCTTGCTTCCATTGTAAAGTGCAACTGCGTCTCTGGTGCCTTTACCTTTTCTAAAGCCAAACTGATCCTCTTCTAACACATCCATACTTTTCTTTTCCAGTTTTCTGTATATTACTCATGTCAGCAACTGGGATGCATGAGATATTAAGCTTATTGTGCGACAATTCTCACATACATTCTACACACCAATTTTGAATAGCCTTTTTGTTCACACTTCCCCCAATTATTTTAGAAATTCTGATGGAATGTTATCTATCCCTTCTTCCTTATTCGATCTTGAGTCTTCTAAAGCTCTTTTAAATTCTGAGTCTAATATTGGATCCCCTTTCTCTGCTATAGAGACTCCTGTTTCTTCTTCTGTCATGTCACCAGACAGGTCTTCCTACTCATAGAGGCCTTTAATGTACTCTTTCCACCTATCCACTATCTCCTCTGCATTTTACAGTGGAATTCCCATTGCACTATTAATTTTACCGCCCTTGATTTTTATTTCACCGAAGGCTGTTCCAACTTTTCTATATGTTGTGTCAGTCCTTCCGACAATCATTTCTTTCTCGATTTCTTCGCATTTTTCATCCAGGCGTATCGCCTTAGCTTCCGTGCACTTCCGATTTATTTCATTCGCAAGTGACCTGTTTCTGTATTCCTCAATTTCAGTGAACATTTTTGCTTTCTTTTCTCCATCGATTAGCTGAAGTGTTTCTTTTGCTACCCATGGTTCTTTCGGAATTACCTTCTTTATACTTCTGTGATTGCCTTTTTTAGAGATGTCCATGCTTCTTCCACGGATCTGGCTACTGTTCATTACTGCAGTATCTACAGCCTCAGACAACTTCAAGCGTATCGCTTGATTGCTTGATACTTCCACATCCCACTTATTTGCGCATTGATACTAAACGGAAGAAAAGGATCTCTTTTTGTGACATTATGAGAACACCTGAAACCAGATTACCAAGAAAAAGCCAGCAGCTGTGGCCAAGCGGTTCTAGGCGCTTCAGTTCAGAACCGCGCTACTGCTACGGTCGCAGGTTCGAATCATGCCTCGGGCATGGATGTGTGTGATATCCTTAGGTTAGTTAGGTTTAAGTAGTTCTAAGTCTAGGGGACTGATGACTTCAGATGTTAAGTCCCATAGTGCTTAGAGCGATTTGAACCATTTAAACCAAGAAAAATTAGACAGAAACGTTGGGAGATGAAGCGACAAGTAGGACTGCTAAATGAAATCACAGGGAGTTTGAAAGAGCTAGAATTAAACGCGGAAGATTTGCAAAACAAAATAGAAAATTTAAACAAACTGAAAAAGAGAAAAGTGAGATTCAAACCAAAAGTAGAGAAACGACTTAAAATGTAAAGTTTATGTTCAAGAGAGGCAAAAAGAATCAGGGGATATAGGAAAGAAAAGTTATCGAAGAACATGAGGAGAAAATGAGACTGAACTGGTCCAACGAGGCCGTAGAAATGGATGAAGAACTGACATGTTAAACTAAAAGGTAGCGGAAAGCTTTCAACGTCCAGAGGCGTGCGTAGACGCGTTAGCTGGCCGGCGGTAGATCTGCTACCGCACAGCAGGCGCCGTCTCGCGCCACAGCCAATTTCTCCAACTGTGAAAACACGCGTGGTCCTGTAATCACACGTGGCAGGGCCGGCTCCCAGTCCGCCTAATGAGCTGCTGGCCTGGGCTGCTGGCTTGCTGCTAGCTGTTGGGTGCCCACTCGCCTATCCGTTCCGTCCCCGTCCCCAGAGGATTAGCTCTGCTCTCCGCCCTTGGCCACTTGCTCGCCGCGCCTCTGTAGAACCGCCACCCTGCTGCCCCTGTAATGGGCTTTGCGCCAACTAGTCGGGGAGGCCTGCCGTGAACCGATCAGAGGGGTGCGTCAAACATGCGCCGCGGACCAGACCGCGATGTTCCTCCTGGCGGTGTGTCACGGATTTGCCAACCATCGTTGCGTCTGAAGCGTTTGCGCAAAACCGACAACTGTACGTGTAAAAGCAGTACTCCACGAACACGTGTCGTAACCTGCCTTCCTCTATTTTAGCCGCACGTGCAAGGAGCGTAGATTGTCATGTGCGCGTCATGATATTCCCTCATCTCAAAAAAGAAAAAAAAAGCAGAAGCACTGTAATATTTTCATTTCTTTCAGTCATCAGTCTACTGACTGGTTTGATGCACCGAGCTTACCGCCACGAATTCTCATTCTGTGCCAACCTTTCGGTCTCAGAGTAGCAAATGCAGCCTATAGCCTCAGTTATTTGTTGGCTGCATTCCAGTCTCTTTCTCTACAGTTTTTATACTCTACAGCTACTTTTAGCAACATAGAAGTTAATCCCCGAAGAAACTTCCTGCTGTGTGCCTGGTCGAGACTCGAACTCTGGACATTTGCCTTTCGCGGACAAGTACGGGCAAGAGCATTTGCCCGAGCAAGGCGAAGGTCGCGAGTTCGAGTCTCGGTCTTCAAATGGTTCAAATGGCTCTGAGCACTACGGGACTTAACATCCGAGGTCATCAGTCCCCTAGAACTTAGAACTTCTTAAACCTAACTAACCTAAGGATATAACACACATCAATGCCCGAGGCAGGATTCGAACCTGCTACCGTAGCGGTCGCGCGGTTCCAGACTGAAGCACCTAGAACCGCTCGGCCACAGCGGCCGGCTGCTCCTGATCTGGCTCACAGTTTTAATCTGTCAGGAAGTTTCATATCAGCGCACACTCCACTGCAGAATGGAAATTTCATTCCGGAAACATCACCCAGGCTGTGGCTAAGCCATATCTCTGCAGTATCCTTTCTTCTAGGAGTACTAGTTCTGCAAGGCCTGCAGGATAGCTTCTGTTAAGTTTGGAAGGTAGGAGGCGAGGTACTGGCGGGTTGATGGTGTGAGGTCGGATCGTGCGTCGTAGCTCAGTTGGTAGAGCACTTGCACGTGAAAGGCAGAGGTTCCGGCACACCGTTTTAGTCTGCCAGGTAGTTTCATATCAGTACACACTCCGCAGTGGAGACTTCATTCTAATCGCTGATGTCTTAAGAGGTATCCTGTTATCCTCTGACAGCTTCTTGTCGGTGTTTTCCATAAGTTCCTTTTTTTTCCAATTCTGTTGAAGACCTCATTCCTTACCTTATCAGACCACCTAACTTTCAATGTTCTTATGAAGCACATCATCTCAAATGCTTCGGCTCTCTTCTGTTCCAGTTCTCCCACAGTCCATGTTTCACTGCCATGAAATTCTGTGCTCCAAATTTACATTCTCAGAAATTTCTACCACAAATTAAGGCTTATGTTTATGACTACCAGACTTCGCTTGGCCAGGAATGCCTTTTTTTGCCGGTGCTAGTCGCTTTTTATATCCTCTGTGCTCCATCCATTATGCGTTGCTTTGCTGCCTAGGTAGCAGAACTCAACTTCGTCTGCTTTGTGATCCCCAATTCTAACGTAAAGAAAAGTTTCTCACTGTTCTCATTTCCGCTACTGCTCATTACTTTACTCTTTCTTCTACTCACTCTCAGTCTGTATCCTGTCGTCATTAGACCATTACATTGAACACATCCTGTAATTACAATTTCTTAGGCTTCCACTCCCAATTTTTCTGAGTATCAGACCATGTCAATAGATCCTGAAGAAGACCACTGTAACCATGGCCAATACAGTTTTTTACATTGTGACACAGTACAATACTCAGGAAACTGTCTTGCCAACATCCTGTTATTCTTCTTCACTTTCACTCAGGACAGCAATGTCATCAGACTAGCGCTGTATTAACAACTGTTGTAAACTAGTAACTACAACTGTCTTAGAACACTGGCTGTCACCTGTAGCTGTGCTCACATATCAGTAGCTTTGTCATGATGAGTAGCGATGATTAGTAAGCTACTGCCTATGCAATAATGTCAGCTGCCATCATGTGTCTGCCATTTCGAGTCAGCACAACTCGTGATGTGCGGCCCACTCTCCCCACCCCATTCCCAAGCTGTCCCCATGCACTATGCTTTGGCATGCGCAGTGTGGCTGGTGGTCGGTGCGTACAGAGGGGCATGGGTAGGAGTGCGCAATAATTCATCATGCTACTTATGTAGCTAGGGGAAAGTGGCCCAAAATAAAATAGAAGGGCAAAATAATATTGTGGCTTGTTTGAAAAGTTGGCAACTGACAGGATGATAGTCCTCAGTTTAATGGATTACTTGCGGACCCACCGGTTTAGCCGAGAGTGCTAATGCGCTGCTTCCTGGACTTGTGTAGGCGCGCTGGCCCCGGATCGAATCCACCCTGTGGATTAACGACGAGAGCCGGTGTGCCGGCTAGCCTGGATGTGGTTTTTAGGCGGTTTTCCACATCCCACTATGTGAATACCGTGCTGGTCCCCATGTCCCAACTCAGTTACACGACTCGCAGACATCTGAGGTAGACTCATTCCGTCCTGGGGGGCCGACGGGGCAGGGGGGAGGGGGGAGGGGAAGGGAGGAGGGAGGAGGGGGAGGGGGAGGGAGGAGGGAGGAGGGAGGACGGGGTAGGGGGGAGGAGGAGGGGAGAGGTGGGAGGGGAGAGGTGGGAGGTGAGAGGGGGGAGGTGAGAGGGGGGAGGTGAGAGGGGGGAGGGGAGAGGGGGGAGGGGAGAGGGGGGAGGGGGAGGGAGGAGGGGGGAGGGCGAGGGGGTGGCGGCAGGAAGGGCATCTGACCAACCCTTAAAATTAACCATACCAAATCCGTACTTAAACCTGCCGAACCTGCACACGATGTGGGACCAAGGCATTAGCAAAAGAAGAAGGTTAATGGATTACTTGTCGTGGCCACACTTTGCCCACAAGTCATTAAATCTGTGTCTGCTTTTATTTGGCGAGGTGAAACGTGGAAAACGATTTTAGAAGTCAACGAAATCAATATTTCTCTTATTAATCTTTTAAAACTGTGCAGTGTTGATTATTTGTGTGGAATATTTACTATCAGTTGGAAGTCTTATAAAAGTAAGTCTTCAGACTTTTTGGAATCTTTTAATTATGTGTTTGTTACTTTTTGAGCTAATGACCAAAGATCAGGTTTGTGTTCAAGAGGGCAAAATGAGGCAGAACTATGTCGCATTTCCATTGTTGCAACATATATTTTATCGATTGCTGAAATGAAGTGTGTGTTCATGGAAACCATGTCAAAAAACAGGAACAAGCACAGCATACTTTTTTTTTATAACTCAAGTTTTAAAGATACTGGATTACAAGAAATAATGTGGCTTTGATATATTTTAATAATGTATGACCCGTGGTCTAGGGGTAGCGTCTTTGATTCATAATCAAAACGTCTTCGGTCCCGGGTTCGATCCCCACCACTGCCTAAATTTTGATAAATAGTCAGCATTGGCGGCCGAAGACTTCCGGCATAAGAAGTCAGCCTCATTCTGCCAACGGCCTTGTCAAAGAGGGCGGAGGAGCGGATAGAGGTTCAGGGCACTCTCTTCTCCTAGGGGTGGGAAATTGCCCCTAAAGACGGAAGAATCAGCAATGATCAACGACATGAGGATGCAGAAGGCAATGGAAACCACTGCAATAAAGACACCTAACGTCTATCCAAAGGACATGTGGCCTGTAATTGAAGAAGTGTCATGATGATCTCTCCATTGGCAGAAGATTCCGGAGTAGTCCCCCATTCGGATCTCCGGGAGGGGACTGCCAAGGGGGAGGTTACCATGAGAAAAAGATTGAATAATCAACGAAAGGATAACGTTCTACGAGTCGGGGGGTGGTATATCAGAAGCTTGAAGGTCGTAGGGAAACTAGAAAATCTGAAAAGGGAAATGCAAAGGCTCAATCTAGATATAGTAGGGGTCAGTGAAGTGAAGTGGAAGGAAGACAAGGATTTCTGGTCAAATGAGTATCGGGTAATATCAACAGCAGCAGAAAATGGTATAACAGGTGTAGCATTCGTTATGAATAGGAAGGTAGGGCAGAGGGTGTGTTACTGTGAACAGTTCAGTGACCGGGTTGTTCTAATCAGAATTACAGGAGAATATGGGCTTGGGTCGAGGAATGAAAGAGGAGAAAGACTAATTGAGTTCTGTAACAAGTTTCACCTAGTAATAGCGAATACCCTGTTCAAGAATCACAAGAGGAGGAGGTATACTTGGAAAAGGCCGGGAGACACTGAAAAATTTCAATTAGATTACATCATGGTCAGACAGAGATTCCGAAATCAGATACTGGATTATAGGACGTACCCAGGAGCAGATATAGACTCAGACCACAATATAGTAGTGATGAAGAGTAGGCTCAAGTTGAAGACTTTAGTCAGGAAGAATCAATACGCAAAGAAGTGGGATACGGAAGTACTAAGGTGGTGGTTGTGGTTAGTGATTAACGTCCCGTCGACAACGAGGTCATGAGAGACGGAGCGCAAGCTCGGGTTAGGGTAGGATTGGGAAGGAAATCGGCCGTGCCCTTTCAAAGGAACCATCCCGGCATTTGCCTGAAACGATTTAGGGAAATCACGGAAAACCTAAATCAGGATGGCCGCAGACGGGATTCAACCGTCGTCCTCCCGAATGCGAGTCCAGTGTGCTAACCACTGCGCCACCTCGCTCGGTACAAGTACTAAGGAATGACTAGATACGTTTGAAGTACTCTAACGCTATAGATACAGCAATAAGTCATAGCGCAGTAGGCAGTACACTTGAAGAGGAATGGACATCTCTAAAAAGGGCCATCATAGAAGTTGGGAAGGAAAACATGGGTACAAAGAAGGTAGCTGCGAAGAAACCATGGGTAACAGAAGAAATACTTCAGTTGATTGATGAAAGGAGGAAGTACAAACATGTTCCGGGAAAATCAGGAATACAGAAATACAAGTCGCTGAAGAATGAAATAATTAGGAACTGCAGGGAAGCTAAGACGAAATGGCTGCAGGAAAAAAATGTGAAGACATCGAAAATGATATGATTGTCGGAAGGTCAGACTCAGCATACAGGAAAGTCAAAACAACCTTTGGTGACATTAAAAGCAACGTTGGTAACATTAAGAGTGCAACGGGAATTCCACTGTTCAATGCAGAGGAGAGAGCAGATAGGTGGAAAGAATACATTGAAAGCCTCTATGAGGGTGAAGATTTGTCTGATGTGATAGAAGATGAAACAGGAATCGATTTAGAAGAGATACGGAATCCAGTATTAGAATCGGAATTTAAAAGAGCTTTGGAGGACTTACGGTCAAATAAGGCAGAAGGGATAGGTAATATTCCATCAGAATTTCTAAAATCATTGGGGGAAGTGGCAACAAAACGACTATTCACGTTGATGTGTAGAATATATGAGTCTGGCGACATACCATCTGAATTTCGGAAAAGCATCATCCACACAATTCCAAAGACGGCAATAGCTGACTAGTGCGAGAATTATCGCACAATCAGCTTAACAGCTCATGCATCGAAGCTGCTTACAGGAATAATATACAGAAGAATGGAAAAGAAAATTGAGAATGCGCTAGGTGACGATCAGTTTGGCTTTAGGAAAAGTAAAGGGACGAGAGAGGCAATTCGGACGTTACGGCTAATAATGGAAGCAAGGCTAAAGAAAAATCAAGACACTTTCATAGGATTTGTCGACCTGGAAAAAGCGTTCGACAATATAAAATGGTGAAAGCTGTTCGAGATTCTGAAAAACGTAGGGGTTAGCTATAGGGAGAGACGGGTCATATACAATATGTACAACAACCAAGAAGGAATAATAAGAGTGAACGATCAAGAACGAAGTGCTCTTATTAAGAAGGGTGTAAGACAAGGCTGTAGCCTTTCGCCCCTACTCTTCAGTCTGTACATCGACGAAGCAATGATGGAAATAAAAGAAAGGTTCAGGAGTGGAATTAAAATACAAGGTGAAAGGATATCAATGATACGATTCGCTGATGACATTGCTATCCTGAGTGAAAGTGAAGAAGAATTAAATGATCTGTTGAACGGAATGAAGTCTAATGAGTACACAGTATGGTTTGAGAGTAAATCGGAGAAAGACGAAGGTGATGAGAAGTAGTAGAAATGAGAACAGCGAGAAAGTTAACATCAGGATTGATGGTCACGAAGTCAATGAAGTTAAGGAATTCTGCTACCTTGGCAGTCAAATAACCAATGATGGACAGAGCAAGGAGGACATCAAAAGCAGACTCGTTGTGGCAAAAAAGGCATTTCTGGCCAAGAGAAGTCTACTAATATCAAATACCGGCCTTAATTTGAGGAGGAAATTTCTGAGGATGTACGTCTGGAGTACAGCATTGTATGTTAGTGAAACATGGACTGTGGTAAATCCGGAAGAGAAGAGAATCGAAGCATTTGAGATGTGGTGCTATAGACGAATGTTGAGAATTAGGTGGACTGATAAGGTAAGGAATGAGGAGGTTCTACGCAGAATCGGAGAGGAAAGGAATATGTGGAAAACTCTGATAAGGAGAAGGGACAGGATGATAGGACATCTGCAAAGACATAAGGGAATTACTTCCATGGTACTAGAGGGAGCTGTAGAGGGCAAAAACTGTAGAGGAAGACAGAGATTGGAATACGTCAAGCAAATAATTGAGGACGTAGGTTACAAGTGCTGCTACTCTGAGATGAAGAGGTTAGCACAGGAAAGGAATTCGTGGCGGGCCGCATGAAACCAGTCAGTAGACTGATGACAAAAACAAAAAAAACAAAAAAATCGTGTCCTACCTGTCTACCTGGGGTGGGGAATTACGCGTTACCCCAGCACCGGCTATGCATGGAAATGCGTGGGTCGGCCTTCAGACACACACAGGGAGGAAAAATGAGAAAGGGAAAGGAAAGAAGAGAGGTCTCCAACGCTGCAGCGGAGAAAAGGGCAAAGAGAACAGGTAAGGAAAAGAGAAGGACAAGGGAAGGATGAAGACTTGCAAGCAGAGAAAGCAAAGAATTTGTTACAGTTTCGAGCGTCCGTCTCCGGACGTAGGCACAAAACATACTCCCAGAGGGGGAGAAAGGGAAGGAAAGAGGCGGAGGTGAGGGGGGGGGGCGAAGATGAGGGATGGGGAAGGATGCGGAATGGGAAGGTATGCAGCCCGGAAAGGAAGGAAAGCCACATTAGCTCGGGGTCCTGTGCTCGCTACGTACGTATCCACAAAAGAGTTGTGGACCCCCTGGGGGGGGGGGGGGCATGGATGTGTGTGATGTCCTTAGGTTAGTTAGGTTTAAGTAGTCCTAAGTTCAAGGGACTGATGACCTCAGATGTTAAGTCCCATAGTCCTCGGAGCCATTTGAACCATTTGACAGTGCTCGTCCTCACGTGGTAAGTTTCTCTGTGAAGTGTCTGCGAGATGTTGAAGTATACCTGACCAGAAAGATCACCAACAGAACATGCATGGAACAAGCGTGGACGTCAACTCCGTCTCAGTACCAGTATCTATGATATCAAAGACAAGTTACAATAGTTGTGGGCCAGCGTGCCTCAGCACAGGGTACAACGTTTTTATGACACCCTTCCGAACCAAATTATTGCATACATTCAAGCCCGAGGGGGTCTAACGTCACATAGGTAAGTGGGCTCACACTGCTAATGTTTTAGTAATTTTGACTCAAGTTTGTGAACACTGATATAAGACTACATACCATCTCAATCTGTACAGTTTCGTTTTGGTTCCTCCTCTGCTATCAGGGACTCTACTGTTTTTCGTCATGCACTGTACGAATTTAAACAATTATTATTTTTTATCTGCAGTCCTACTACGCATTGAAGTTTCAATGCCATAGTACCCTAGCTAGCCGATAGAGGAGGAAAGACAAGACTTCGCAGGTCAACTCCACAATATCAATGGGCTGCAAACGACAAAAACGTATTTTTCGGGAAGATAATTAAAACTTTATGAACAGTGATGACGAATGGTTACATACCATTCTTACACTCTTTCCAACGCCAGGACTTCGTTCTTGGTCTTCTGTTCTCGTTGTTCCCTCATGCTTCTTGTTTGTATTGTATGGTACCCATCTTCCCACGCAGTTTTATTTTTCTCAGAATTTCGAATGCGTTGCACCATCTTACACCGTCGGATGCTTTTATTGGATAAACAATTCCTATAGAGGTGTCTCGTTTTTTCTTAAGTCTTGCTTCCACTATCAAAGGTAACACCTGTCTGGCGCCTTTGTAACCAAGCTGCTCCATCTGGGTAGAGGAGGTAACATGTAATCAAGCTGATATTTGCATACGCTGATGAAACGCTGAGTATAACCTAGATGCTTGCTTGGGGAATCGTATGCTTAAGTTATTTGCAAAAGAAAGAGTCGCCAGGCAAAATACACTGGAGTGAATAAGAGGACGCACTGCGGCTGCTCTCGAATTTCAGTTCTGTCTAAATTACCTTCCAATTACTATGAAAGGCAGGGATATTTTACCGCTATTGAGGACAACGATTTGTTCGATGGCCTGCAACGGAAACGAGTTGGCTTTTAGATCCTCATAACTTTCGAAGATAACTGTCCAGTATGTTTTTGGATAGGGTCCGCCTTTAGCAAAACACAATTTTGTTTTTTAACCCAAACATGTTTCACTGCAGTTGCAGCATCGTCAGTGGGCTTTTTTATTTCTCACCTTTTTACCACATGGTGTGGTTTTCCTGTTTCTACAGTGACTCTTTTGTTCCGCAGTTTGCCATCTGCAACCACTTACACCTTAAAGTAGATAAATTGTTGAAGTCAAAATTACGATTTCAAATAGTTATTTTTAGGCCTGAAATTAATTAATCCTGTGTGTGTGTGTGTGTGTGTGTGTGTGTGTGTGTGTGTGTTTGTGTGTGTGTATTTACATAATGTTTCACTTACGTTTTCTTTTTCCTCATCTTCATCACTGTCATATACTATATATAGAGTTGCCACTGTCACAGTTTCACTGTTTACCAGCTGTAAAAACAAACATGGCGGGCAGTGGAACAGATGGAGGTGTAAAAACAAGATAGCTGACAGTGGAACAGTTGAAGGTGGTCCAGCCAGTTGTTCTGAATCTTTCAGAGGTGTCTGAACCCTTTTTTATTTGTGTGTGTGTGTGTGTGTGTGTGTGTGTGTGTGTGTGTGTGTGTGTGTGTGGTGAGTGAAAAGGGGAAGGAGAGTGAGAGAGAGAGAGAGAGAGAGAGAGAGAGAGAGTGAGTGAATGTGTCAGTAGGTTTTAGGAATTTTGTGTGTGTATGTGTGTGTGGTATTTGAAAATGGAGAGAGAGAGAGAGAGAGAGAGAGAGAGAGAGAGGGTGTGAGAGTAGGTATTATGTTTGTGTGTGGGGGGGGGGGGGGCGGGGAGGGACTGGGGTGGTGATGTGGGGGGGTGAGAGCTCTATAGGTTGGTCTTGTCTAACAATTCTTTGAGGGCAGAGAACAGAGTTCCATTGCAGAGAGCTGTGTATTCATTTATCACTTGTTTCCATTCCACTATGGCTTTTTGTATCTGATAATTTTCTTCGCTAGTAATTTACCTGAATCTTATTTATGGAGTCTTCCGTTACTTCCTGGTAGAACAATTCCATATTTAAAGTTCAAATATCAAGTAAACTCTTTTCGTTCTACCGATTTTTGTTTATTTAAAACTAGTTTCCTGCTTATTGGACCATCTTCGGGAAACATATGAGTAGCGTCAGCAAGGGACACTAGTTGTAGTTAAGCAGATATTGTAAACAACGATACAATCCACTTACACAGAATGTTGCTCACCAAACATGGTTTTTAACATTGTAAATTGTAAATAGCGCGCTAGAGGTTGGACGATATTAAGTACGAATAATTAAAATCCACAATTTTGCAGTGTTACAGGTTATGTGGTTTTATAATGCTGTTGTTTGTGAGGTCGTGACATTGATTCTGACCTGGTGCAACAACATAACGTTTCTTTTCTTGTTGTTGTTGAAGGTAGGCGAAATGCTAAGTAAGCAGCGGAACTGTACATAGAGCGATATCCTCACAGGAACCCACCTTCCCCACGGATGTTTTCTCGTCTTGTTCCGACGCTTCAGAAAACGGGAAGTTTCAACCCACGACAACGCAATCGTCGTAGCACTCGTACAGACGAAGCTGCCGAAGTTATTGTTCTCGCTTCCGTTGCTATGAATCCACATGTGAGTACACGACAGCTTGAACACGAGATTGGCATTCCCAAAACCAGTGTACATCGTATTCTTACACGTCACCGGTTCCATCCTTACCATGTACACCTACATCAAGAATTACTTGGGAATGATTTCCAGAATCGTGTACAGTTCTGTCAGTGGGCACAGCAGCAAATCCTCGCCAACCCGAACTACGTCTCCAATGTTCTATTTCCCGATGAATGTTCCTTCTCAAAGAAAGGACAGGTAAATACAAGGAACATCCATTATTGGTCCAGCGACAACCTGCGATGCCTTAGACAGGTGGAACATCAGCGTCAATGGAGAGTTAACGTCTGGTGTGGGATGCTTGATACTACAATTCTTGGTCCTTATTTCATCAATGGTAGTGTAAACGGCACAGCATATGCCAACTTCCTCAGACCAATTCTTCCTCGTCTTCTGGATGAAGTGCCACTAAGAACCAGAATGCTTATGTGATATCAACACGATGGACGTCCAGCACATAATGCCTTGCGTGCACGTCGTGTTCTGAACCGAAGGTATCCTGCTAGATGGATTGGTCGAGGAGGAACAGTTACTTGGCCTGCTAGGTCTCCTGATTTAAATCCTCTGGAGTTTTTTCTTTGGGGATGCATTAAAGACGTTGTCTATCGCAATATTCCAACAACTCCAGAGGAAATGCAGCAACGTATCGTGCTTGTTGCAGTTCTTTTCAGCAGGCAACACTGGAAACAATAAATAATTTTTTTCATTTAAGGAGTGCACCAGTGTATCGGTGCCAACGGCCACCACTCTGAGCACCTTTGAACGTTCTATACCTGGGCAATGGTACAGGAGAGTCAAAGTCAGTATTGTGTTATGTTTTTACTTGGTTTTCATTTCTTTTCTGACAACTCCAGCAAGTGGACCAGTTTGTGATTCCGGGCTCAAAGTCAATGTTGCGTTATGTAATTAATAACGTTGTGCTTCAGTGAGTGGGATACTGTGATACATTTATGAATAGGTCTTTAGGAGAGGAAATGAATTACCGAATAAAAAAATACAGGGTGCCATTTAAAAAAGTCGTACCGCTGTACATATCTTTGTAAAAAACAAAGCTACAACGAAGGTAATCATGCTGATTGATGTGCCCCTGACGGCTAAAGAGCATTTGATTGAAACATTTTGTAATTTGCATCTGGACAAATAGTTATTTAGGGTGGTCAAGATAAATGGGACACCCTGTATACCACAAAATACTTTCATATTCCTTACCTGGCTTACCTCACACACTTCATCATTATAACAATATAATTTGTAGTACTGTAATATCGTGTATATGTTGTGTTTAATATTATCCAGTGTGTAAACTGTGATTCATAATGTAAAACATGTTTGGTACACAAAGTAAGTGACTGCTGCTCAGCTAAACAATTCTCAACCAATGTCACGATCTCACGAACGATAGCATTATAACCATATAACCTGTAACATTGTAATATTGTGTATTTTAATTACTTATTATATTTAATATTGCCCATAGCGTAAAATGCAATTTACAATGGTGAAAACCATGTCTGGTGCACAACATCCTGTACAAACGGATCGTATCTTTGTTCATAACGTTTTATTACCTACTAACTAACGTTCCTTCCTGATGACGGCTCAATAACCCGAAAATTAGTTAGAAATAATTAAATAACTTTGGACTCAATTTTCAGGTTACTAACTGGGATAGTGATTCGTTAGGAGAATACTGGATTAGAGTCCAGAGATCATCATGAATCCACGCCTGGTGTTTCATTCTTAAATTGACACGGTACATTGGACCATTAACACATATATTAAACAAAGAGGAAATGGTTCACGCTATTAATTTTGCGTATAGGGAAGGAGCAAGTTATCATTTAATAATTTCTATGCATGAACACGGTTAATACCGCAAGCATTATCGGGATATTGGGACAAGGGGTATACTCGGAACAAATACTCCATTATAGTTCTGTGGCGTTCAGCACTATGGTGCGAGGACAGACAGGGACTCCTAAATAAACGCAAGAAAAGTTAGAAAATTCAGAAAATTTTTATATTTCAGAAAACCCAAATTGGAACAACTCTTTGTATTGCACCCAACACATTCATAGACGCCAGAGGGAATCTTATTTTGATATCGTGGGAAAACAACATACTATTTGATCTTGTAAGACCCGTTTCTCAGTTCAATATGACATGTTTGGCGACTGCTGGAGTCAACACTCCTTTACCACCCTCCTAAAAGAAGATTAGATTATGTAATGATCAACGATGGCACAGTCACTTCAAAAAATTGCGGCTACAGAAGGAATAATTCAAGAAAATGCCTACACCGGTCTTGAACTTACAACAACAATAAGCCTTACAGGAGCAGAAAGGGAAAACGCACGTTGCTGGTGAATTTTAACGAGGATGTGTCCTGTACAAATATTTATTTTTAATAAATTTTTAAAACCCAATTTCCTGAGAGTTTTACTTTCCTAAGTTCAATTCCAACTATTTTATCCTGAATATTAACGAATCTCAATGAAATTCTTACATGAAGTAGTCTTGAGGTACTTGCACACTCCTGTGTCTTAGTATTAGGGAAAATGTAGTTTGTGTATTTTATTGTTATATGTATGTATCGAAAATTAAATAGAATTTAAGTGTGAAAATTGAATAAAGTACCGAAAGAAAATAATATTTATCACAAAATAAATGCACAGTTGAACAATGTCTTGTGAAAATACCTAAAAAATATGGACAGTGAAAACTGAGGCCAGAGTAACAAAAGTTGTTTCTCGAAAATACCATTAAAATTTTACTAAACATTCAAAAGTCTGGACTTCAAAGTCTGGGTATTGCTGCATCTTTACAGGATAGTATTGATTTTAAAATTCGACTGGAATCGGAAAAGTAGAAGTTAAATTTTTGAGTTGAGTCTCCCTTGAACGATCCATCTGTGCGTGCACACTGGCGCGTTAAGGTTTTTTTTCCAGTGAGCATACATTCTGAGGAATTTGTTTCCCAAATTAAGTCCAGTGTTCTATACTAGCAGATTTCTTCTGGGCTGGAACGTCCTCTTCGCTTGTGACACACTTCTTCTTATATTCTCTTTGTAAATTGGGTGTGGGATGGGGAGAAAGGAAAGCGAGCGGAGGGAAAGGAGCTGATTATATCAGCTGCATCAGGGGCTTTATGCGAAATCAGCAGCGACGAGTGAAAATGCGTGCCGGACTGGGAATCGAACCAGGGGTGTTATGCTTACTAGCAAGGTGCGTGACACACTGCGCCACCTAGACATACGAGGTCTATTCGGAAAGTAAGGAACGATAGATCGCGAAATGGAAACCATAGTGAAAATCAAAACTGTTTTATTAGCAACTGTTGGCTACACCTTCCAGCCACTTCTCTACACAGTCACCGCTCAGACTTAGACATCTGTCGTAGCGTTGTACCAACTTTTCAGTTCCCTCTGAAACGCCCTGCTAAACCCTCAGGACAGGACAGGTACTTGGAATTGTGGAAAGGGGGCCAAAATCGGCAGCTGTCAGTTACACTCGAACACGTATAACTTATTATTATGACCAAACATTACAGCACAAATTTTTGAACATAATTATCGGCTGAATGGGCCACACTATCTTATGCCTTAAGGGCACAACCACTTAAATTTAAAAACGTCTAAAAGCCATTAAGATTCAGAGTGAAAACAGAAGGCAGAAGGCCTCACGTAAGTAGGTTCTATAAGTTGGCTGAAGGCCCAACAAATCTAACACTTGAAAAGCAAACAAGTTTAATTTAAAGACGGCTACAGGCCCCTGATTTAAGACTCAAGGTAAAATTCAATACAAAAACAGCAGAAAGGCTTATTTTCAATTAGGCAGAAGGCCCAAACAGTCTGATGCTTGAAAGACAAAAACTTTAATTTAAAGCGGCTGAAGGCCCCATGACCTAAAACTCAAGCCTTATATTAAATAAGGCTGAAGGCCCCAAACAATCTTTTAACAAGCAAGAAACTTAACTTTCAAAACGGCTCAAGGCCCACGACTTAAGACACAACTAAAATAAAGGGAGAAGGCCCAAGGCCTTATCTTTAAACAATATTTTACACAGGCTGAGGGCCCAAACAATCTAACACTTGACAAGCAAGTTAATTTCAAAACGGCTGAAGGCCCATGACTTAAAACACAACTAAAAACAATTCAACTTTAATTCAAAACCATCGGTTATGAGTCATACAAATACACACAATACAAAATAGTGCACCTAACGGCGCTCAGAAGTTTCGGGTCGGAGGGTGTCGTCCAGCACTAGAAATACTAACGTTCACTTACGTGAGACAGGCAGTTGGCCCAACCATCCTGAATCCGACGGCAACCAAACCGACAGACCGTCAACAGACCAATGTTCAACGTGGTTTCCGCTACCCACTTGCACCAAAGTTTCGCTCCGCACTTGCACCAAAATTCCAACGATGCTGACAGCACAGACTGTGGAACCAAACACGAACGGATCACAGACGACCCGTAAGGGGTGGAGGACCCGAAAACCCACGTCGTTTAATCAAACGACCGACTAACTCAACCGGACGGTGTGGCCGAGCGCTTCTAGGCACTACAGTCTGGAACCGGGTGACCGCTACGGTCGCAGGTTCGAATCCTGCCTCGGTCATGGATGTGTGTGTGTTGTCCTTAGGCTAGTTAGGTTTAAGTAGTTCTAAGTTGTAGGGGACTGATGACCTCCGAAGTTAAGTGCCATAGTGCTCAGAGCCATTTGAACCATTTGACTAACTCAGAGGCAGTACGCCGACAACACTTAAATAAACTTGTCAGTGAAAATCACATAACTACGCACAGACCCACGAAAATCTGGACGAGGACTAGACGATGCTCAAGGCAGTGACTGTGCAATAACGAGGACGAACCACGATTCGGCGCACACAGCCAATCCAGAAGCGATCGTCGGCCCAGTACACGTCGTCTAATAAGACGACCGACCGACGGTCAACCAAGGTCGTCCCCACGCAAAACATGTGTGTCGTCGGGCAAGTGATGGGTATACTCACCTCTCTGACGCTGCATGCCTCAATGGCGCTACGTCGCTACTATGCCAATCGACCAGCTGCTACACATCAGCACGGAGACAGCACTAAAATAACAGGGCAGTCGACGTCACAAGCTAAACACAATATCACAAACACTTGGACGGATAACGCGACCAATGGTGAAAACAGTGACTATGCAGTGACGAACGACGAACCACGAGTTGAGACACACACATCGCCAACCCTAAACGATCGGCGAGCAAACACGTCCGGTAAGACGATCAACCAAGACCGTCGCTGTTGAAACCATGAGTGCCGGCAACGGTCAGGTGAGTCATGGCTATCCGAACCTCACTGCCGTTCCAACCCGACCGACTCCTGCCACGTCCCAACTGTCCGACTGCCAGGTCCGAATTCCGCTCCTGGCGCGTTGCAACTCACTGCCAGACACGAACTGACTCCGAACACACAAGAACCAGCAAGTAATAGCAGTCAGAAAAGATAATACGGCAGGGCTTATATCGATAAGCGCCGCTGCTGCCGCTCACGGGCAGGCAAGGTGGCAACTCAGCGACCCCAGTAATAGAATTAACAAAAAGAGGTGGCAGTACAGTAAAAACAAAATGTAAAAGAGAGGGATGGCACGAACACGAGCCACGCGAGGCTCACCCTCGTTACAGAAGACAGCCGCCAGTGCTTTTCGACACTTTTCTACTCTGGACTGCAGCTTGCTGTCTGTGTAAAAACATTGTCTTCATAGACAGCGGCTCATTCGAGCAGAGATGAACCTCAGGGGTAGCCAATTCGGGCTGTATTGTGGGTGACCGAACACTTCCCATCGAAAAGGATGCACGAGGATCTTCGTTGCCCCTGCAGAGTGCAGGCGAGAATTGTCGCGTAGAACGAACTGCATGACAGTTATGTGGATTGCATAGCTTCAGGCGAAATCTTTCACCAGGCCCTCATACTTGGCGGGAGACGCTAATTCCTAGACATCTTTACCTTCCCACTGAGAGATCAGAACTGAAAATAGCGGCATGATGCGATCGACGAGCGTTCTAGACACAGTTCCCAGCGCATCTGTGCAAAGCTTCATCAGATTTTCACTGTATTTTCCATTTCGCGACCGATAGTTCCTTACTTTCCAAACAACCCTCGTAGTATGAACAACAAATGTGTGGACTATTTCGGTATGCTCGACCGACGTTCCCACTTAGCACCAGTACTTTGGGGCGGCGCGGTTCTTTCCGTCCCTTTATGACTAACCTGCACCCACCTGTGAACATTGTCTCAGCAGATCATCAGTAGGAAAGCCGAGTGAAACCTATTGTACTTCGAAGTGAACCAGGCTGCAATTGAAGTCACTAATCTACGTTTCGGGATAAAGTTTTCACATGAAATGTAAGGTTGGAAATTTTGTCCTCAATTAATATATTCTGAAACTTAGGTGAACAAGTATCACTGCCAGGCCCGTGCTAGTCTTAACACTGCCACTCACAATTCCTTTCACTCACGTTAGCAAGTTTATGGTGTTGCATTTCCCGAAAACGTAATAGCTATAGAAATACGGATTGTTTTTGATTGAGAATGCTCGCCAAATATTAAGCCTGTCGGTACCAAATGCAGTCACAGTCTTTAGTCACCGACCCGCTCAATACGCCACGCGGAATGTATGTCTTTTCTCGTCACAAATTTCATTTAAATATTCCGAAATTTCTACACGCCCATCGGAATAATTATGCCGTCACTTTACCACACTTTTGATGCATGAAACACTGCTAGATCGGGCAACTTATCATTTTCATCGGAACTACACGTCCGATCTGTTTCATGGCTAGACTCCCACTCTTCTCTAGAATACTTCTCTACCAGCAGAGAAAGACGCGCGAAGAATATTGCCTTACCATTGGTCAGTTTACTCAACAGCCAATAGCAAAACAAGATTCCCCACGTCAGTCCGCGCTTTTCATCAATAACCAATCGCAAAATAGTAAACGTAACGACTGCACTTTTTACCGACGTAATTGTCTAATATGCTAAAGTTTTGTTTATGCATAAAGTTATTTACTGTTGTTATTTATACCTGAATTAACTTTCCCTTTACCATAAACTTGCCTTACAAATCTATTCTACAAAAATCTCCTTTGTTCATATCCATACTTCTCTGAAATGTTCCCACACTAGATCCTACTACACAACTCGTTAAACAATTATCTTCATATTGACCTTAAACCACACTCACGCATTATTCATACTGCTAAAACACATTTATAACATATCTATTAGGACAGTAGCTGTTCTCGAAAGAACAGATTACTGTTGATGACCGTGCAGCTTTTCCCTGGAATAAATGATGATTAACTGAAACCCTGAGCTGCCGACAGGTGTTGTTGATTTACCTCGATGTGGACAGCTGAAAATGTGTGCCCCGACCGGGACTCGAACCTGGGATCTCCTGCTTACATGGCAGACCCTCTACCCACCTTTTTTTTGTTTTTGTTTTTTTAAGGGCCTCCCATCTCCCCTTCTAGCCCTTCCATTCGCTCTCCTTCATGCGCCTTCTTTGGCGAGCTTCAACGCCCCACTTTTTTTGTAATTTTTTTTATTGGTTATGAAACTGAATTGCATCTTGAAGACAATGTTAGAAAATTGTAAATTGTAATCCGAATTGATTACGGTGAAAATAACTCTCTCTATAATACTATTGACTGCATTAACGGAACACAAAATATTCTTATATTAGAATTTTAACAAAAGTGAAAGAGAAGCAAAAGTAAAAAGTATGATAGGAAATTAAACTTCTTCAGTGATGCACGTCTTTTGCATGAGAATAGTTTTTCCCTACTATTCTTGTGCTGTCGCATGACTCCTGTTACTTCTTGGGAAAACATGCTTTTTCGGGGTTCTGTTGAGGCCTTCACGGCTGCCGTATCGGTCCCGGGGCACACGAAGTCCCCACCGTACTTCACCGTCAACACCAATCCCCTACTCTGGCAGTCTATCTTGGTCGGTCGATTTCATGTTATTTAGGTATTAACCGATGCCTTGTTTCTGAAACAAAATTTGCGTCATGTTTCCGAACTTCTTTTTATGGTCTTTGTTCCGGTATATTTTGAAGTATTCGTCTTTCATATATTCTCGATATTCTTGTAGATTGTCATTGCCTTTGTTGTTAACGACATAATTGACAAAATTTCCGAATAGCCACAAAATGACATTGTTTTTTGTGGTGGAAAGGAAGAAATTTTCTGGAAAGAGTATATCGCTTAGTGTGATTTCTCTTCCATGGGTCCGTTTGAGAAAAGCGACTTGCAATGTAATGTCATTCAAAATATTTTTGTATCCACAACAGATGAAGCGATGCTTTAAGGAGTCCAAATTGTGACATTTTTGGCACACATTGGTTGCTTGTAGTCCTATTGAATACAGTTTTTCATCGGTACTAATGATATTGTTCACAACTCTGTACCAAGACGCTTGCACTTCCATGGCCAGTGTTTTGTTATTTATGTTAGTCCATATTTTTTCCCAGTTTTTGGTGGGATACTTCAGCTCCATTTTATCTTGGTTTTCGCGTGATTGTAACTTCTCTACTATATATTTACTTGTCCTATTATTTTTGCGTGTTAAAATGCATGTCAAGTAGCTTAATTCTACATAAAAATCCTTAATATGCTTTAGGTTGTAATTTATGTTGTGAACATCTACTCACGGCTGCATGCTTCCGGGTTTGAGAAGCTCAAATAGAGCGGCAGTTATACTGTTCGGCTGTGTCTCTATAAGTTTCAGCGTTATTTTAATGAAGAGGGCAGTGTTTTTCCTCCGAAGGTCTGTCAGCCCTAGGCCTCATTTTTCGGGTCTCGATGTAGTCGTTCCTACTGCTACTCTAAAAATATGGCCTTTCTACACGTATCGACAGATTGTGCTCATTATAGATTTCACTATGTCTGGAGGTGTTGGTAAAATCTGAGCGACATATGCAGCTTTAGAAAGAACTGCACAGTTTATTAGTTTAATTCTTTGCTTGATATTTAAGTCTCTCGTTTTATGCGGTATTAAGCTGCCTCTGATTTTTCCTAACACCTTTTTCCAATTTGCAGCCGTTGTTCTTAATGGGCAACTGTAAACAGTTATGCCCAAAGCAGTGTGGCGCTCCACCCTGTTTGCCCACGGTAGCTGCACATTGTCAAGACCCTGTAAATTTAAAAAGGAACTTTTCGTTTCATTTATCTTCGCACCAGTTGCCCTGCTATAAAGCAATAACTTGTCTGTTAGCTGGGCACAGTCATCATCGCTCCTAACTAAAACTCCCACATCGTCAGCGTATGCATTTGTAACCGTCTTCAGTCCAGCTATTGTTATGCCTTCTAAGGTTGTGTTCAAATGCCGTAAAAGGGGTTCCAGAGAACCCACATAAAACAACATTGACAGGGGACTTCCCTGAGGAACTCCACTAGATATCAATACTTCATTAGTATATTGTCCATTGATCGAGATTTTGGTTCGTATGCCTCTGACGATGTTCATTAAAACCGCTAAGTTGCCGTAATTGAAACCTATGTGTTTCAAGGATCTGAACAGATATCCGTAGTTGACTCTGTCAAACGCTTTAGCAAAATCAATGAAGGCAATGCCTCCATTCGCTGACGATGATGAGAAAATAGAAATGATGTCTCGATATTCACATACAGTCTTAAAAATGGTACGGCGAGGGAGACACGTCTGGTGGCGTCCAATGAATTTTTCTAAATTAGGTCACATTCGTTCTTTAATTACACGTGCAACTACCTTGTAATCTAAGTTCATTAGACTGATCGGCCTCATTTTAGTAATATCTTTCGTGTCCGTACTCCTTCCCTTTGGAAGCAGTACAGTTATTTGCTTGACGTCCTCAATTATTTGCTTGACGTATTCCAATCTCTGTCTTCCTCTACAGTTTTTGCCCTCTATAGCTGCCTCTAGTACCATGGAAGTCATTCCCTCATGTCTTAGCAGATGTCCTATCATCCTGTCCCTTCTCCTTATCAGTGTTTTCCACATATTCCTTTCCTCTCCGATTCTGCGTAGAACCTTCTCATTCCTTACCTTATCAGCCCACCTAATTTTCAACATTCGTCTATAGCACCACATCTCAAATGCTTCGATTCTCTTCTCTTCCGGCTTTCCCACAGTCCATGTTTCACTACCATACAATGCTGTACTCTAGACGTACATCCTCAGAAATTTCTTCCTCAAATTAAGGCCGGTATTTGATATTAGTAGACTTCTCTTGGCCAGAAATGCCTTTTTTGCCATAGCGAGTCTGCTTTTGATGTCCTCCTTGCTCCGTCCGTCATTGGTTATTTTACTGCCTAGGTAGCAGAATTCCTTAACTTCATTGACTTCGTGACCATCAATCCTGATGTTAAGTTTCTCGCTGTTCTCATTTCTACTACTTCTCATTAACTTCGTCTTTCTCCGATTTACTCTCAAACCATAGTGTGTACTCATTAGACTGTTCATTCCGTTCAGCAGATCATTTAATTCTTCTTCACTTTCACTCAGGATTGTAATGTCTTCAGCGAATCGTATCACTGATATCCTTTCACCTTGTATTTTAATTCCACTCCTGAACATTTCTTTTATTTCCATCATTGCTTCCTCGATGTGCAGATTGAAGAGTAGGGGCGAAAGGCTACAGCCTTGTCTTACACCCTTCTTAATACGAGCACTTCGTTCTTGATCGTTCACTCTTATTATTCCTTCTTGGTTGTTGTACATATTGTATATGATCCGTCTCTCCCTATATCTCACCCCTACTTTTTTCAGAATCTCGAACAGCTTGCACCATTTTATATTGTCGAACGCTTTTTCCAGGTCGACGAATCCTATGAAAGTGTCTTGATTTTTCTTTAGCCTTGCTTCCATTATTAGCCGTAACGTCAGAATTGCCTCTCTCGTCCCTTTACTTTTCCTAAAGCCAAACTGATCATCATCTAGCGCATTCTCAATTTTCTTTTCCATTCTTCTGTATATTATTCTTGTAAGCAGCTTCGATGCATGAGCTGTTAAGCTGATTGTGCGATAGTTCTCGCACTTGTCAGCTCTTGCCGTTTTCGGAATTGTGTGGATGATGCTTTTCCGAAAGTCAGGTGGTATGTCGCCAGACTCATATATTCTACACACCAACGTGAATAGTCGTTTTGTTGCCACTTCCCCCAATGATTTTAGAAATTCTGATGGAATGTTATCTATCCCTTCTGCCTTATTTGACCCTAAGTCCTCCAAAGCTCTTTTTAATTCCAATACTGGATCCCCTATTTCTTCTCAATCGACTCCTGTTTCTTCTTCTAACACATCAGACAAATCTTCACCCTCATAGAGGCTTTCAGTGTATTCTTTCCACCTAACTGCTCTCTCCTCTGCATTTAACAGTGGAATTCCCGTTGCACTCTTAATGTTACCACCGTTGCTTTTAATGTCACCAAAGGTTGTTTTGACTTTCCTGTATGCTGAGTCTGTCCTTCCGACAATCATATCTTTTTCGATGTCTTCACATTTTTCCTGCAGCCATTTCGTCTTAGCTTCCCTGCACTTCCTAATTATTTCATTCCTCAGCGACTTGTATTTCTGCATTCCTGATTTTCCCGGAACATGTTTGTACTTCCTCCTTTCATCAATCAACTGAAGTATTTCTTCTGTTACCCATGGTTTCTTCGCAGTTATCTTCTTTGTACCTATGTATTCCTTCCCAACTTCTATGATTGCCCTTTTTAGACGTGTCCATTCCTCTTCAACTGTACTGCCTAAAGCGCTATTCCTTATTGCTGTATCTATAGCGTTAGAGAACTTCAAACGTATCTCGTCATTCCTTAGTACTTCCGTATCCCACTTCTTTGCGTATTGATTCTTCCTGACTAGTGTCTTGAACTTCAGCCTACTCTTCATCACTACTATATTGTGGTCTGAATCTATATCTGCTCCTGGGCACGCCTTACAATCCAGTATATGAGTTCTGAATCTCAGTCTGACCATGATGTGATCTAATTGAAATCTTCCCGTATCTCCCGGCCTTTTCCAAGTATACCTCCTCCTCTTGTGATTCTTGAACAGGGTATTCGCTATTACTAGCTGAAACTTGTTACAGAACTCAATTAGTCTTTCTCCTCTTTCATTCCTTGTCCCAAGCCCATATTCTCCTGTAACCTTTTCTTCTACTCCTCCCCCTACAACTGCATACCAGTCGCCCATGACTATTAGATTTTCGTCCCCCTTTACATACTGTATTACCCTTTCAATATCCTCATACACTTTCTCTATCTGTTCATCTTCACCTTGCGACGTCGGCATGTACACCTGAACTATCGTTGTCGGTATTGGTCTGCTGTCGATTCTGATTAGAACAACCCGGTCACTGAACTGTTCACAATAACACACCCTCTGCCCTATCTTCCTATTCATAACGAATCCTACACCTGTTATACCATTTTCTGCTGCTGTTGATATTACCCGATACTCATCTGACCAGAATTCCTTGTCTTCCTTCCACTTCACTTCATTGACGCCTACTATATCTAGATTGAGCCTTTGCATTTCCCTTTTCAGATTTTCTAGTTTCCCTACCACGTTCAAGCTTCTGACATTCCACGCCTCGACTCGTAGAACGTTATCCTTTCGTTGATTCTTCAATCTTTTTCTCATGGTAACCTCCCCCTTGGCAGTCCCCTCCCGGTGATCCGAATGGGGGACCATTCCGGAATCTTCTGCCAATGGAGAGATCATCATGACAATTCTTCAATTACAGGCCACATGTCCTGTGGATACACGTTAGGTGTCTTTAATGCAGTGGTTTCCATTGCCTTCTGCATCCTCATGTCGTTGATCATTGCTGATTCTTTCGCCTTTAGGGGCAATTTCCCACCCCTAGGACAAGAGAGTGCCCTGAACCTCTATCCGCTCCTCCGGCCTCTTTGACAAGGCCGTTGGCAGAATGAGGCTGACTTCTTATGCCTGAAGTTTTCGGCCGCCAATGCTGGGAAGCTATTAGGTGCCAAAAGGTCCTATAAAACTCCGCAGGCAGGCCGTCTGGGCCTCGAGACTTACGTGAAGGTGAAGATTTGAGTATATCAAAAACCTCGTCATTCGTAATTTCTAACGTTAAACCTCTGTTCTCCTCCTCTGTAACAACTGCCTCTATTCCGGAGTTCTGTAAAAACTCTTGTACTGAGTTGTCGTCAGTAGCATTTCCAGAATATAATTGCTGAAAAAATCTATGTGCTTCAATTAAGATATCCCTTTGTTCTGTCAGGACTCCGTTATCTTCCGTTCTGAGGCAGGCAATAAAATTTCTTCTTCTGTTTTCTGCCTCCACCGGCGTTCTAGTGTGTGATTTGATTTGCAATCCCTCCAAATCTACCCTCTTGATACTTATCATTTTTGCTTTAACGTTTTTAATATTGATAAAGACGTCTTGAGACATTGGTTGGTCGTAAAGGTCTCTTAAGCAAGAATAGTAAAACTCCATTGTGTGTCTTGACCACATTGCCCTTTCTTTGGCGTAAGATATCAGCGCTGCTCTTATCTTTTTCTTAGCGGCCATAGTCCACCATTCAATAGTTGATCTATATTTAGTACGCATCCTTAAAACAGACTGCCAAGTTTCTTGCATCTTTAAAGCTAGAGCGTTTTCAGAGAGGGTATTGATATTTAATTTCCATAGTGGGCGACCCCAATATGTCGTTTGCCTGGTTAATTTGACGCTGCACCTCACTCCGAGGTGGTCAGAGAAGGCAGCTGGTGTCACCTCGATACCACTGACTTTAGTGCCTAAAGTGGGGGTGACATATATTCTGTCGATTCTGCTCTGTGTAGCACCAGTGATATATGTGAAGCGAACCAGCGTCGGATATTTTATTTCCCACGCGTCAAACCACTTCATGTTGGTGACCAACGCCTGCAGTTCTTGGGAGAAGTTAAAATTTGGTCGCTGATCCTTTTTAATTAAAACGCAATTAAAATCTCCACCAATGACAATTTCTGCAGGGTTTTCTTGGAGTAGAAATAAAATGTCACTTTTAAAAAAGGCTGCCCTCTCTCGTCTCGCATTGTTGCCTGAAGGTGCGTATAGGTTTATAAAAGTGGTGTTAAAAATTTTGTAGCTAATTCCCCTCCCCGACTGTAAAAGACACACGTTTGTCATCTCGATCCCTTCTTCAGCAGGGATGGCTGTTCCACACGCGTTTACTGGAGCCACATTCAACACCTCTTTGTACCCTGAAACATACAATTCTTTGACATTAACTTCCTGCAGGAAGGTGATATCTGTATCTGACTGATACAAAAAGTCCTTCAGTGCAGCTACCTTATCCATCTGGGCCACCCAGGACACAGATGAATAACGCGACTGCAGGGACTTATCCCTTGCACGCTTCACGTGAGACTCACAGTGAATGGGCAAATGTCTATAGGGTACATTGCATATGTAAAATTGTGGACAGTTGGGAATGTGAGTCTCATGGGAAGCGTGCAAGGGATAAGTTCCTGCAGTCGCGCCATTCATCTGTGTCCTCGGTGGCTCAGATGGATAGAGCGTCTGCCATGTAAGCAGGAGATCCTGGGTTCGAGTCCCGGTCGGGGCACACAAAATGGTTCAAATGGCTCTGAGCGCTATGGGACTCAACTGCTGAGGTCATTAGTCCCCTAGAAATTAGAACTAGTTAAACCAAACTAACCTAAGGACATCACAAACATCCATGCCCGAGGCAAGATTCGAACCTGCGACTGCAGCGGTCTTGCGGTTCTTTTTTTTTTTTTTTCTTTATTGTTATTTTCAAACCCGTACAAACAGGCAGGCTGTCAGCAGCATGGTACGCCGCTCTTCAGCCGTAGAGGAGATAAAGAAAGAACAGAAAGAATACACAAATGTGACACAACGGTGGGTAATAAAACAGTAGACACATAAAGACAAACACGGAGCCGTTCACACTCGACGATAATTCACTACAAACTGTTGTCACGACGCACTAACACTGAAGATGGCGATGGCACAGGTGAACGATGGAGTATGACGGGAACACCGAACACGAAACACGACGGCACTCACGAGACACTGATGGCGATGATCTCCAGCGCGCGAATGTCCACTCAGCGTGTACGAGTCCGGGGACCTGGCAAGAGAGGAGGTGGAGGAGGAGGAAGGGGAAATGGGAGATGCCATGGGCAAAGGAGAGAGGGGGAGGGAGGAAGGGGGAGGGAAGCCCGGAGGAGAGGGTAGGAGGGAGGGGGGAAAGGAAAGAGAAGGGAAGGGAAAGGGGGGGAGGGAGGGTGCCTGAAGGAAAGGACACAGGAGGTGGGGGGGGAGGATCAAAGTTGATAGGAGGGGTAGATGCAGGGGAGGAGGACATCATCAGGGAGGGGGAGCTGGCGGAAGCCACCTTGGGAGAGGGTAAGGAGGGTGGAGAGATGGAGACCGGGTGGGACGTGGGAATACAGGCGCGGCAGCGAGCGGGGTGGGAGAGGATCGGGGACACTAGTGGGTGAGGAGGATCAAGTTTACGGGAGGTGTACAGGATCCGTATCCTTTCAAGGAAAAGGAGGAGGTGGGGGAAGGGGATGAGATCATACAGGATCCGCGTGGGGGAGGGGAGACGGATGCGATAGGCGAGGCGGAGAGCATGGCGTTCAAGGATTTGGAGGGATTTATAAAAGGTAGGGGGAGCGGAGATCCATGCAGGATGGGCATAACAAAGGATAGGGCGGATGAGGGATTTATAGGTGTGGAGGATGGTGGAGGGGTCCAGACCCCACGTACGGCCGGAAAGGAGCTTGAGGAGACGGAGTCGGGAAAGTGCCTTGGCTTGGATCGTCTGGAGATGAGGAGTCCAGGAGAGGCGACGGTCGAGTGTGACGCCAAGGTACTTAAGGGTGGGAGTGAGGGCGATAGGACGGCCATAGACGGTGAGATAGAAATCAAGGAGGCGGAAGGAAGGGGTGGTTTTGCCTACAATGATCGCCTGGGTTTTGGAGGGATTGACCTTGAGCAACCACTGGTTGCACCAAGCGGTGAACCGGTCAAGATGGGATTGGAGAAGGCGTTGGGAGCGTTGCAGGGTGGGGGCAAGGGCGAGGAACGCGGTGTCATCGGCAAACTGGAGGAGGTGGCCGGGGGGCGACGGCGGCGGCATGTCCGCCGTGTACACTTGCGGTTCCAGACTGCAGCGCCTTTAACCGCACGGCCACTTCGGCCGGCGTCGGGGCACACATTTTCAGCTGTCCACACCAAGGTAAATCAACAACACCTGTCGGCAGCTGAGGGTTTCAGTTAGGTATCATACATTTATAACATTTTACATACAGAAAAAGACATAATAACACTTTATGAAAATACTAGAACAGTTTATGAAAAACATTCTCTTACTTTAGTGCACTCTAGTGGGCACAATCGAAACTAAAATCACAGTCCCCCTATCCAATACTGTCCTCTATCGGCTGATACATAAACTACGTGCGCGTCCAGTCTGGCGTCACCATCTGTCACTCTCCAGCTCTGAGACCCATCTCCCACTTAACCGCCTCCAAGGCAGGATCGTTATACGGCGCTACGCCTCAACTTGTCTGCATTCCCCACCCTTGCTCTCCACATTCACTATTTCTAGATTCTCGCTGGATAATCTGCGCTAATGTCCAAAAGAATAGACACTATGCATTCGTATAAAACTGATACCACTCGATAATCTTTAAATCCACAGCCTTCAGCGCAGGTGCACATCTATGTCCTCCAGTAGGAATCAAAAATCAGTAAGCACGGAGGTCTTGGAAACAGAATGTGGATAAGAGGTTGAACTAGGTGGGAGTATAGGTCGGCCAAGGACCATACCGAGGCAGTCCACGCGTCTGTTGTGAACACTGTGTCTGTGTGGTGCAGTCCTTAACGCAACTGTGTAGTATTCAGAATTCAGCACTTTCGTCCGTCGCCGCTGGTTCTGCATAAAGTCCCGATGCTGCTGATACCATCAGTTCTTTATCTTTCCTATTCTGTCTTCCCTCTCCACCTTCAATTTGCATAATATATCAGCTGCTGATTCAGCACGGTGTCTTCTACTATTTCCGTCATGCAGTCATATACACCGAAGCGCCAAACAAAACTGCTATAGGGACGCGTATTCAAATACAGATATATTGTAAACAGAAAATGGCGCTGCGGTCGGCAACGCCTATATAGGACAACAAGTGCCTGCGCAGTTGTTAGATCGGTTTCTGTTCCTACAATGGCAGGTTGTCAAGACTTAAGCGAGTTTGAATATCCTGTTACAGTCGGCGCACAAGTGATGGGACATAGCGTCTCCGAGGTAGGGATGAAGTGGGGATTCTCTGGTACAACATCAAAACTGCGGCTGGAAAAAGATCCTGCAAGAACGGGACCAACGATGACTAAAGAGAATCTTTCTATGTGACAGACGTGCAACCTTTCAGCAAATTCCTGCAGGTTTCAAACAGGAGTCAGTGTGCTAACCATTCAACGAAACATCATCAATATGGGCTTCTGGAGCCGAAGGCCCACTCGTGTATCCTTGATGACTGACGACTCAAAGCTTTACGCCTCGCTTGGACTGTTGATTGGAAACATGTTGCATGGTTGGACGACTCTCGTTTTAAACTGTATCGAGCGGGTGGACGTGTGCGGGTATGGAGACAACCTCATGAGTCCATGGACCCTGCATGTCAGCAGGGGACTGTTCAAGCTCGTGGAGACTCTGTAATGGTGTGGGGCGTGTACAGTTGGAATGTTATGGGACCCCTGATACGTCTAGCTACGAATCTGATAGGTGACACGTACGTAAGCATCCATTCACGTCCATTGTGCATTCCGACGGACTTGGGTAATTCCAGCAGGACAATTCGACACCCCGCACGTCCAGAATTGATACAGACTGAGTTTAAACACTTCCGCTGGCTACCAAACTCCCAAGACATGAACATGAAAAAGACGATCATGTGAAACCCAGCTCGCATTTTTCGTCCACGAGACTCGGAGGGCCATAGACACGGGTTCATAGGTAGATGCCGTGTTTCTTGACTTCCGCAAGGCGTTCGATACAGTTCCCCACAGTCGTTTAATGAACAAAGTAATAGCATATGGACTATCAGATCAATTGTGTGATTGGATTGAAGAGTTCCCAGATAACAGAACGCAGCATGTCATTCTCAATGGAGAGAAGTCTTCCGAAGTAAGAGTGATTTCAGGTGTGCCGCAGGGGAGTGTCGTAGGACCGTTGCTGTTCACAATATACATAAATGACCGTGTGGATGACATAGGAAGTTCACTGAGGCTTTTTGCGGATAATGCTGTGGTATATCGAGAGGTTGTAACAATGGAAAATTGTACTGAAATGCACGAGGATCTGCACTGAATTGACGCATGGTGCAGGGAATGGCAATTGAATCTCAATGTAGACAAGTGTAATGTGCTGCGAATACATAGAAAGAAACATCCAATATCATTTAGCTACAATATAGCAGGTCAGCAGCTGGAAGCGGTTAATTCCATAAATTATCTGGGAGTACGCATTAGGAGTTATTTAAAATGGAATGATCATATAAAGTTGATCGTCGGTAAAGCAGATGCCAGATTCATTGGAAGAATCCTAAGGAAATGCAATCCTAAAACGAAGTAGGTTACAGTACGCTTGTTCGCCCCCTGCTTGAATACTGCTCAGCAGTGTGGGATCCGTACCAGATAGGGTTGATATAAGAGATACAGAAGATACAACGGAGAGCAGCGCGCTTCGTTACAGGATCATTTAGCAATCGCGAAAGCGTTACGGAGATGATAGATACTCTGTAGGAGAGACGCTCAGTAGCTCGGTACGCGCTTTTGTTGAAGTTTCGAGAACATACCTTCACCGAGGAGTCGAGCAGTATATTGCTCCCTCCTACGTATATCTCGCGAAGAGACCATGAGGATAAAATCAGAGAGATTAGAGCCCACACACAGGCATACCAACAATCCTTCTTTCCACGAACAATACGAGACTGGAATAGAAGGGAGAACCGATAGAGGTACTCAAGGTACCCTCCGCAACACACCGTCAGGTGGCTTGCGGAGTATGGATGTAGATGTAGAATTATTGAACATATCTGGGATGCCTTGCAACGTGCTTTTCAGGAGAGATCTCCATCCCTCGCACCCTCACGGATCTATGGACACCCATACAGGATTCATGATGTCAGTTCCCTGCAGCACTAATTCAGACATTAGTCCCGTCGATGCCACGTCATGTTCCGGCACTTGTGCGTGCTCGCGAGGTCCCTGCACGATATTAGGCATATTTATGAGTTTCTTTGGCTCTTCAGTGTAATATCCTCTTTGTCTCGGGCGTTGTGTGTTATATTTCTTCCCAGGTAGCAGCATTCTTTGATTTCACTTCCGTCTAGTCACTTAAAGGCGCCTTGCTCCGTAAATACACGGATGCAGATCTTGATGCGGCTGCCAACAGCCTTACTGCTTAATAGGAACACATCAGTCTTCAAGCACGTTCTGCGACCGCTTTCGTCTCAATTGGCCGTGTAGCGATCTCGGTTGGACTATCTGGCGACCATATGTGTGCCCCAGCCAAGAGGGCGCACTGCGGGCTCCTTATCTGGCATCGGCTCCGTTGGTGCCCTCTGCAGACCTCCTTATCTCGATGATGACAGCAGGGGTGGCGAACCACACCGGCCCATTACGCATGTATTTATGCAAATGAAGTGCAGGGGCGCGGTCGCGATTTTTGATGGGGTTACCGGATGCCGGGTTGATGGAGGCGGCCGGCTCCTCTGATACCGAGGGCTGGCCTTGTTATTGTTGCCGACGCTGAAGATGGAGGGCGATAAGGAGGCCGAAACGCCACACCCTGTGTGTGTGTGTGTGTGTGTGTGTGTGTGGTAGGGCAGACTGATGCACCAGGGGACAACCGTGCTGCTGGGTTGATAGCGGCTAATAGAATATTCCGTTTGGTCGGCGCGGTGAGTGATTCGTTAGTAGGACGCGACGCTGTTTGTACGGACCACAGGGACAGCGCCCCCCCTCCCCCCCCCCCCCACTCTCACTCTCTCTCTCTCTTACTCTTTCCTGCTTTCCTCTCTCCCTCTCCCTCTCTCTCGCTCTGTGTCTCTCTCTCTCTCTCTCTCTCTCTCTCTCTTTCTCTTCTCTCTCTCTCTCTCTCTCTCTCTCTCTCTCTCTCTCTCTCTCACACACACATACACACAGCGAGCTGCTCAACCAACTAAGAACATTTCGGGTTTAGATTTGGTGTGGTTAATACAAAAGGCTTTAGAGAAATTTCGTAATGATTTCCTAAATGCGATAGATTAATTCAAGCTACAAATTACTGTAAGCACTGACGTTTACTTAATTTCGGCTATACGATTTGGGATATTTTGCCTATTTTGGCAGGTGTTCTGACATCAACATTGCACGGATGTTTGTAGCTTAAAACTTTTCGTTAACCTGGGCAACTATCAGTTATCAGAAGGCAAGAAAGGTCTTTTAGTAGTTAGACTAAAATTTATATCGATGTTTCCATTGAATAGGTAAACAATATGTGTAGGTGTACATAAATCGTACAGCTATGGTTGTACATTTCGTTTCGTTCAACTTGAGGCAACTAAATATATTGAGAACGACGCATCGTAGCGAAAAAAATGGCTTAGGGGACAAGTTAATATTAACAAAGCGGAGATCTTTCTGTGCTACAACTGGCAATCATCCAATCACCCCTCCTACGTGGGCGGGGTTAACATCGTATTTTCAAATGGGAACCCCCTTTTTTACTACATATCCGGAGTCTACGTCAAAAAAATATGTACGGTGCACTCAAACCATTCGAGGTGGATGTCGCTGTAAATGAGAATTATGAAGTGTGGCTGTTTTTGCAATTAAGAACAGACGGAATAGATTCTACAAATCATATAGCCTGTAAATGTATGTTTTTGTATTCTTAAGGTCGATACTGGTGTTCAGACGTTACATGAAAGTTGGAAATGTGATTGTGCAGTGAAAATTGTGTGGCTAGACACTGACACTTCTCGCAAGTGAGCTACTTCTATTGCTGCCATGGATAATCACCGAAATCAAGAACCCAATGGCGAGAGGCGACGGGTTTTACCGAAATCAAGCACCTGAATGGTATGAGACAAGGGAAATCACCAAAATCAAGCATCCTGATTGGAACAGAAAACTATTCCAGGTACATCGTTGTTACTGGACCACGCCAAACGTAGCATCTAACCAGATGTTGAAAAGCCTAACGATACTGCACTATAGAATCAAAGCTGCAACACAATATCAACCGTTACAGCACAAAGGCTTACATCTACTTCAGAAATGAAATGTATAATCAAATGCATCGGTTCTTAATTGCAAAAAGAGGCGCAATTCACATCTGTCGATTACTACGAATGGGAAACAATGACTTGAGTTAACGGGATTTTTTTTGGCGTGGAATCAGGATATGCTCTTAAAACGGAGGGTTCAAATTTGAAACAACAAAGTTGGCCCCACCCACGCAAGAGCGGTGTTTAGGAGGTGATCTATTGTAGCATAGATAGATATACAATATACTAACATTAATTTGTCACGCAGAACTCTTTTTTTCCGTACAATGCATCGCTTTCGAGATATTTAATAGCCTCAAATTAAAACAACACTCCATACTGTATTTACACTATGTTATCAAAAATATCTGAAGAGGGAAATGCAAAGGTTCAATCTAGATATAGTAGGGGTCAGTGAAGTGGAAGGAAGACAAGGATTTCTGGTCAGATGAGTATCGCGTAATATCAACAGCAGCAGATAATGGTATAACAGGTGTAGGATTCGTTATGAATAGGGAGGTAGGGCAGAGGGTGTGTTACTGTGAACAGTTCAGCGACCGGGTTGTTCTAATCAGAATCGACACCAGACCTACACCGACAACGATAGTTCAGGTATACATGCCGACGTCGCAAGCTGAAGATGAACAGATAGAGAAAGTGGATGAGGATACTGAAAGGGTAATGCAGTATGTAAAGGGGGACGAAAATCTAATAGTCATGGGCGACTGGAATGCAGTTGTAGGGGAAGGAGTAGAAGAAAAGGTTACAGGAGAATATGGACTTGGGACAAGGAATGAAAGAGGAGAAAGACTAATTGAGTTCTGTAACAAGTTTCAGCTAGTAATAGCGAATACCCTGTTCAAGAATCACAAGAGGAGGAGGTATACTTGGAAAAGGTCGGGAGATATGGGAAGATTTCAATTAGATTACATCATGGTCAGACAGAGATTCCGGAATCGGATACTAGATTGTAAGGCGTACCCAGGAGCAGATATAGACTCAGATCACAATATAGTAGTGATGAAGAGTAGGCTGAAGTTCAAGACATTAGTCAGGATGAATCAATACGCAAAGAAGTGGGATACGGAAGTACTAAGGAATGACGAGATACGTTTGAAGTTCTCTAACGCTATAGATACAGCAATAAGGAATAGCGCAGTAGGCAGTACAATTGAAGAGGAATGGACATCTCTAAAAAGGGCCGTCACAGAAGTTCGGAAGGAAAACATTGGTACAATGAAGGTAGCTGCGAAGAAACCATGGGTAACAGAAGAAATTGATTGATGAAAGGAGGAAGTACAAACATGTTCCGGGAAAATCGGGAATACAGAAATACAAGTCGCTGAGGAATGAAATATATAGGAAGTGCAAGGAAGCTAAGACAAAATGGCTGCAGGAAAAATGTGAAGACATGGAAAAAGATATGATTGTCGGAAGGACAGACGCAGCATACAGGGAAGTCAAAACAACCTTTGGTGACATTAAAAGCAAAGGTGGTAATATTAAGAGTGCAACGAGAATTCCACCGTTAAATGCAGAGGAGAGAGAAGATAGGTGGAAAGAATACATTGAAAGCCTCTATGAGGGTGAAGATTTGTCTGATGTGATAGAAGAAGAAACAGGAGTCGATTTAGAAGAGATAGGGGATCCAGTATTAGAATCGGAATTTAAAAGAGCTTTGGAGGACTTACGGTCAAATAAGGCAGAAGGGATAGATAACATTCCATCAGAATTTCTAAAATCATTGGGGGAAGTGGCAACAAAACGACTATTCACGTTGGTGTGTAGAATATATGAGTCTGGCGACATACCATCTGACTTTCGGAAAAGCATCATCCACACAATTCCGAAAACGGCAAGAGCTGACAAGTGCGAGAATTATCGCACAATCAGCTTAAAAGCTCATGCATCGAAGCTGCCTACAAGAATAATATACAGAAGAATGAAAAAGAAAATTGAGAATGCGCTAGGTGAAGATCAGTTTGGATTCAGAAAAAGTAAAGGGACGAGAGAGACAATTCTGACGTTACGGCTAATAATGGAAGCAAGGCTAAAGAAAAATCAAGACACTTTCATAGGATTTGTCGACCTGGAAAAAGCGTTCGACAATATAAAATGGTGCAAGCTGTTCGAGATTCTGAAAAAAGTAGGGGTAAGCTATAGGGAGAGACGGGTCATATACAATATGTACAACAACCAAGAGGGAATAATAAGAGTGGACGATCAAGAACGAAGTGCTCGTATTAAGAAGGGTGTAAGACAAGGCTGTAGCCTTTCGCCCCTACTCTTCAATCTGTACATCAAGGAAGCAATGATGGAAATAAAAGAAAGGTTCAGGAGTGGAATTAAAATACAAGGTGAAAGGATAACAATGATACGATTCGCTGATGACATTGCTATCCTGAGTGAAAGTGAAGAAGAATTAAATGATCTGCTGAACGGAATTAACAGTCTAATGAGTACACAGTATGGTTTGAGAGTAAATCGGAGAAAGACGAGGGTAATGAGAACAGCGAGAAACTTAACATCAGGATTGATGGTCACGAAGTCAATGAAGTTAAGGAATTCTGCTACCTAGGCAGTAAAATAACCAATGACGGACGGAGCAAGGAGGACATCAATAGCAGACTCGCTATGGCAAAAAAGGCATTTCTGGCCAAGAGAAGTCTACTAATATCAAATACCGGCCTTAATTTGAGGAAGAAATTTCTGAGGATGTACGCCTGGAGTACAGCATTCTATGGTAGTGAAACATGGACTGTGGGAAAACCGGAACAGAAGAGAATCGGAGGATTTGAGATGTGGTGCTATAGAATGTTGAAAATTAGGTGGACTGATAAGGTGAGGAATGAGGAGGTTCTACGCAGAATCGGAGAGGTAAGGAATATGGGGAAAACACTGATAACGAGAAGGGACAGCATGATAGGACATCTGCTAAGACATGAGGGAATGACTTCCATGGTACTAGTGGGAGCTGTAGAGGGCAAAAACTGTAGAGGAAGACAGAGATTGGAATACGTCAAGCAAATAATTGAGGACGTAGGTTGGAAGTGCTACTCTGAGATGAATAGGTTAGCACAGGAAAGGAATTCGTGTTGGGCCGCATCAAACCAGTCAGTATACTGCTGAAAAAAAAAAAAAAATCCAGACACCTGGCTGAAAATGACTTGAAAGTTCGCTGCGCCCTTCATCGGTACCGTTGGAATTCAGTATGGTGTTGGTCCACCCTTAGCATTGCTGATAGCTTCCATTCTCTCAGGCATTCGTTCAGTCAGGTGCTGTCTCCAGGAATAGCAGCCCATTCTTCACGGAGTGCTGGACTGAGGAGAGGTACCGATGTCGGTTGGTGAAGCCTGGCACCAAGTCGGCGTTCAAGAACACCTTAAAGGTGTTCTATAGGATTCAGATTGTGCAGGCGAGTCCATTACAGGGATATTATTGACGTGTAACCACTCCGGCACAGGCCGTTTATTATGAACAGGTTCTCGATCGTGTTGAAAGATGCAATCTACATCCCCGAATTGCTGTTCAACAGTGGGAAGGAAGAAGGCGTTTGCAACGTTAATGTAGGCCTGTACTGTGATAGTTCCACGCAAAAAAAAACAAGGGATGCAAGCCCCCTCCATGAAAAACACGACCACACCACAGAACCAAGGCTCCGCATTTTACTGTTCGCACTACACACGCTGGAAGATGACGTTTGCCGGGCATTCACCATACCTATACCCTGCCATCAGATTGCCACATTGTGTACCGTGATTCGTCACTCAACACAACGTTTTTCCATCGTTCAGTCGTCCAATGTTTACATTTCTTACACCAAGCGACGCGTCGTTTGTCATTTATAGGCGTGATGTGTGGCTTGCGAGCAGCCGCTCGATCATGAAATCCAACTTCTCTCATCTCCTGCCTAAATGTTATGGTACTTGCTGCGGATCCTGATGCCGTTGAAATTCCTGTGTGATGGTCTGGATAGATGTCTGCCTATTACACATTACGACCCTCTTCAACTGTCGGCGGTCTCTGTCATTCAACAGACGATGTCGGCCTGTACGCCTTTGTGCTGTACGTGTCCCTTCACGTTTCAGCTTCACTATTACATCGGAAACAATGGACCTAGGGATGTTTAGAGGTGTGGAAACCGCGCATACAGACGTATGACACAAGTGACTCCCAATCACCTGACAACGTTCGAAGTCTGTGAGTTCCGCGGTGCGCACCATTATGCTCTCTGAAGACGTCTAATGAGGTCGGTGATATGGAGTACCTGGCAGCAGGTGGCAGCACAGCGCTCCTAATATGAAAAAGCATGTTTTTGGGGGTGTCCGGATACTTTTGATCACGTAGTGTATGTAATGTGTAACACTAAACACTTCTCAGGCTGCAACTCGTTGGTTGATCACTTATTGACGATGATTATTCACAGCACATGCATGATCATTCAGCAGAAGTTGTATCATAACGATTACGCTCCAGAAATCAGCCGGAGAGCGGTTTTAAAATGTATCATGAGAGTGGAGAGCACTTTCTGGGGCAGTCTGGGTGGGTCATGTGCGTCGACAAAGCTCAGGCCAGCAGCAGACAACAGCAGAAGTTTTCCCTGTTAGTAGTCAGCAGGCCGTGGACCACCGGTCTGTTCAGTGAGTGTGTGCGATACAATGGCCCCTTTTGCAACAGCATTAAAGATGGCCGTGATGAAACACAGTAATTCACAATTCTAAAATTATTCCATGTTTCACAGTACGACAAATCTAAAAACCGAATCATGTTTGCGGCATTGAGGCGCATTCATTAAGACTTATCGTTATACACTCCTGGAAATGGAAAAAAGAACACATTGACACCGGTGTGTCAGACCCACCATACTTGCTCCGGACACTGCGAGAGGGCTGTACAAGCAATGATCACACGCACGGCACAGCGGACACACCAGGAACCGCGGTGTTGGCCGTCGAATGGCGCTAGCTGCGCAGCATTTGTGCACCGCCGCCGTCAGTGTCAGCCAGTTTGCCGTGGCATACGGAGCTCCATCGCAGTCTTTAACACTGGTAGCATGCCGCGACAGCGTGGACGTGAACCGTATGTGCAGTTGACGGACTTTGAGCGAGGGCGTATAGTGGGCATGCGGGAGGCCGGGTGGACGTACCGCCGAATTGCTCAACACGTGGGGCGTGAGGTCTCCACAGTACATCGATGTTGTCGCCAGTGGTCGGCGGAAGGTGCACGTGCCCGTCGACCTGGGACCGGACCGCAGCGACGCACGGATGCACGCCAAGACCGTAGGATCCTACGCAGTGCCGTAGGGGACCGCACCGCCACTTCCCAGCAAATTAGGGACACTGTTGCTCCTGGGGTATCGGCGAGGACCATTCGCAACCGTCTCCATGAAGCTGGGCTACGGTCCCGCACACCGTTAGGCCGTCTCCCGCTCACGCCCCAACATCGTGCAGCCCGCCTCCAGTGGTGTCGCGACAGGCGTGAATGGAGGGACGAATGGAGACGTGTCGTCTTCACCGATGAGAGTCGCTTCTGTCTTGGTGCCAATGATGGTCGTATGCGTGTTTGGCGCCGTGCAGGTGAGCGCCACAATCAGGACTGCATACGACCGAGGCACACAGAGCCAACACCCGGCATCATGGTGTGGGGAGCGATCTCCTACACTGGCCGGACACCACTGGTGATCGTCGAGGGGACACTATATAGTGCACGGTACATCCAAACCGTCATCGAACCCATCGTTCTACCATTCCTAGACCGGCAAGGGAACTTGCTGTTCCAACAGGACAATGCACGTCCGCATGTATCCCGTGCCACCCAACGTGCTCTAGAAGGTGTAAGTCAACTACCCTGGCCAGCAAGATCTCCGGATCTGTCCCCCATTGAGCATGTTTGGGACTGGATGAAGCGTCGTCTCACGCGGTCTGCACGTCCAGCACGAACGCTGGTCCAACTGAGGCACCAGGTGGAAATGGCATGGCAAGCCGTTCCACAGGACTACATCCAGCATCTCTACGATCGTGTCCATGGGAGAATAGCAGCCTGCATTGCTGCGAAAGGTGGATATACACTGTACCAGTGCCGACATTGTGCATGCTCTGTTGCCTGTGTCTATGTGCCTGTGGTTCTGTCAGTGTGATCATGTGATGTATCTGACCCCAGGAATGTGTCAATAAAGTTTCCCCTGAATCCTTCCTGGTCATGCTGACAAAGTTTTATAAATTTACTTCTAAAAGTATAGACAGTAGAATATAAAATGTCCTGTGGAGCCTCATGCTCCAAGTCGGCCGTTTGACGTCCTACCCCCTTAAAATCATATGCCGTAGACCAGGGGTGGCCAAATGCACTCTTGCGAGTCCCCCCCACCTCTCTCCGGACGTCGCTAGTTTGTCACTGACGTGGTGCGGCAAGGCCGGGCTGGTTACTTAGCGTGGTCAGTGTTATCGGTGGCTGCGGATACACAGTCAACACAGATTTAGAAAACATGGTTCTTGTGAAACACGACAAGTGCTTTACCCACACGAAGTGCTGACTGCTATTGGCAAGGGTTTCTGTATTTCTAAGTTTCCAGGAGGCTTTTGACACTGTACCTCGAAGTGGCTTGTAATCACATTACGTGCATATAGAATATCGTCTCAGTTACGCGACCGGATTCGTGATTTACTATCAGAGAGGTGAGTGTTCGTAGTAACTGACGGAAAGTCGTCGAGCAAGACAGAAATGACTACTGGCGTTCGCCAAGAAAGCGTGTTGGTCATTTGCTGTTCCTTATTTATGTAAAGGATTTAAGAGCAAATCTGAGCAGCTGCCTTACTTTGTTTGCAGATGATGCTGTCATTTATCGTCCAGTATAGTCATCAGAATATCAAAAAAATTGCACAACGATTTAGAAAAGATCTGTATGGCGCGAAAATTGGCAATTGACCCTAAATAATAGTAAGTGTAAGGTCATCCACATGTGCTAAAAGGAATCAGCTAAACTTCGGTTACACGATAAAGCAGTCAAATCTGAAGGCCGTAAATTCAACTAAATACATTTGTCATAAGTCTACTGACTGGTTTGATGCGGCCCGCCACGAATTCCTTTCCTGTGCTAACCTCTTCATCTCAGAGTAGCACTTCCAACCTACGTCCTCAATTATTTGCTTGACGTATTCCAATCTCTGTCTTCCTCTACAGTTTTTGCCTTCTACAGCTCCCTATAGTACCATGGAAGTCATTCCCTCATGTATTAGCAGATGTCCTATCATCCTGTCCTCCTTATCAGTGTTTTCCACATATTCCTTTCCTCTCCGATGCTGCGTAGAACCTCCTCATTCCTTACCTTATCAGTCCACCTAATTTTCAACATTCGTCTATAGCACCACATCTCAAATGCTTCGATTCTCTTCTTTTCCGTTTTTCCCACAGTCCATGTTTCACTACCATACAATGCTGTACTCCAGACGTACATCCTCAGAAATTTCTTCCTCAAATTAAGGCCGGTATTTGATATTAGTAGACTTGTCTTGGCCAGAAATGCCTTTTTTGCCATAGCGAGTCTGCTTTTGATGTCCTCCTTGCTCCGTCCGTCATTGGTTATTTTACTGCCTAGGTAGCAGAATTCCTTAATTTCATTGACTTCGAGACCATCAATCCTGATGTTAAGTTTCTCGCTGTTCTCATTTCTACTACTTCTCATTACCTTCGTCTTTCTCCGATTTACTCTCAAACCATACTGTGTACTCATTAGACTGTTCATTCCGTTCAACAGATCATTTAATTCTTCTTCACTTTCACTCAGGATAGCAATGTCATCAGCGAATCCTATCATTGATATCCTTTCACCTTGTATTTTAATTCCACTCCTGAACCTTTCTTTTATTTCCATCATTGCTTCGTCGATTACAGACTGAAGAGTAGGGGCGAAAGGCTACAGCCTTGTCTTACACCCTTCTTAATACGAGCACTTCGTTCTTGATCGTCCAGTCTTATTATTCCCTCTTGGTTGTTGTGCATATTGTATATGACCCGTCTCTCCCCATAGCTTACCCCTACTTTTTTCAGAATCTCGAACAGCTTGCACCATTTTATATTGTCGAACACTTTTTCCAGGTCGACAAATCCTATGAAAGTGTCTTGATTTTTCTTTGGCCTTGCTTCCATTATTAGCCGTAACGTGAGAATTTCCTCTCTCGTCCCTTTACTTTTCCTAAAGCCAAACTGATCTTCACCTAGCGCATTCTCAATTTTTTTTTCCATTCTTCTGTATATTATTCTTGAAAGCAGCTTCGATGCATGAGCTATTAAGCTGATTGTGCGATAATTCTCGCACTTGTCAGCTCATGCCGTCTTAGGAATTGTGTGGATGATGCTTTTCCGAAAGTCAGATGGTATGTCGCCAGACTCATATTCTGCACACCAACGTGAATAGTCGTTTTGTTGCCACTTCCCCCAATGATTTTAGAAATTCTGATGGAATGTTATCTATCCCTTCTGCATTATTTGACCGTAAGTCCTCCAAAGCTCTTTTAAATTTCGATTCTAATACTGGATCCCCTGTCTCTTCTAAATCGACTCCTGTTTCTTCTTCTATCACATCAGACAAATCTTCACCCTCATAGAGGCTTTCAATGTATTCTTTTCACCTATCTGCTCTCTTCTCTGCATTTAATAGTGGAATTCTCGTTGCACTCTTAATGTTACCACCGTTGCTTTTATTGTCACCAAAGGTTGTTTTGACTTTCCTGTATGCTGTCCTTTTGACAATCATATCTTTTTCGATGTCTTCACATTTTTCCTGCAGCCATTTCGTCTTAGCTTCCCTGCACTTCCTATTTATTTCATTCCTCAGCGATTGTATTTCTGCATTCCTGATTTGCCCGGAACATGTTTGTACTTCCTCCTTTCATCAATCAACTGAAGTGTTTCTTCTGTTACCCATGGTTTCTTCGCAGCTATCTTCTTTGTATCTATGTTTTCCTTCCCAACTTCTGAGATGGCCCTTTTTAGAGATGTCCATTCCTCTGCAACTGTACTGCCTACTGCGCTATTCCTTATTGCTGTATCTATAGCGTTAGAGAACTTCAAACGTATCTCGTCATTCTTTAGTACTTCCGTATCCCACTTATTTGCGTATTGATTCTTCCTGACTAATGTCTTCAACTTCAGCCTACTCTTCATCACTACTATATTGTGATCTGAGTCTATATCTGCTCCTGGGTAAGCCTTACAGTCCAGTATCTAATTTAGGAATCTCTGTCTGACCATGATGTAATCTAATTGAAATCTTCCCTTATCTCCCGGCCTTTTCCAAGTATACCTCCTCCTCTTGTGATTCTTGAACAGTGTATTCGCTATTACTAGCTGAAACTTGTTACAGAAATCAATTAGTCTTTCTCCTCTTTCATTCCTCGTCCCAAGCCCATATTCTCCTGTAACCTTTTCCTCTACTCCTTCCCCGACTACTGCATTCCAGTCGCCCATGACTATTAGATTTTCGTCCCCCTTTACATACTCTATTACCCTTTCAATATCCTCATACACTTCTCTATCTGTTCATCTTCAGCTTGCGACGTCGGCATGTATACCTGAACTATCGTTGTCTGTGTTGGTCTGCTGTCGATTCTGATTAGAACAACCCGGTCACTGAACTGTTCACAGTAACACACCCTCTGCCCTATCTTCCTATTCATAACGAATCCTACACCTGTTATACCATTTTCTGCTGCTGTTGATATTACCCGATACTCATCTGACCAGAAATCCTTGTCTTCCTTCCACGTCACGTCACTTCACTCACCCCTACTGTATCTAGATTGAGCCTTTGCAATTCCCTTTTCAGATTTTCTAGTTTCCCTACCACGTTCAAGCTTCTGATATTCCACGCCCCGACTCGTAGAACGTTATCCTTTCGTTGATTATTCAATCTTTTTCTCATGGTAACCTCCCCCTTGGCAGTCCTTTCCCGGAGATCCGAATGGGGGGGGGGGGTATTCCGGATTCTTTTGCCAATGGAGAGATCATCATGACACTTCTTCAATTACAGGCCACATGTCCTGTGGATACACGGTAGGTGTCTTTAATGCAGTGGTTTCCATTGCCTTCTGGATCCTCATGTCGTTGATCATTGCTGATTCTTCCGCCTTTAGGGTCAATTTCCCACCCCTAGGACAAGATTCAAATGACTCCGAGCACTATGCGACATAACTTCTGAGGTCATCAGTCGCCTAGAACTTAGAACTAATTAAACCTAACTAACCTAAGGACATCACACACATCCATGCCCGAGGCAGGATTCGAACCTGCGACCGTAGCGGTCGCTAGGTTCCTGACTGTAGCGCCTAGGACCGCACGGCCACTTCGGCCGGCCCCCTAGGGCAAGAGAGTGCCCTGAACCTCTATCAGCTCCTCCGCTCTCGTTGACAAGGCCGTTGGCAGAATGAGGCTGAGTTCTTATGCCGGAAGTCTTCGGCCGCCAATGCTGATTATTTATCAAAATTTAGGCAGTGGCGGGGATCGAACCCGGTACCGAAGACGTTTTGACTATGAATCAAAGACGCTACCCCTAGACCACGGGTACATCCCACTAAATACCTAGGAATTATAATTACGAACAACTTAAATTGGTAAGAACACACACACACACAATGTTGTGTGGAACGCGAACCAAAGCTGCGATTTATTGGCAGGACACGCAGATGATGCAACAGATCCACTAAAGAGACTGCCAACACTACGCTTGTTAGTCCTTTTTAGAGTACTGCAGCGCGGTGTGGGGTCCTTACCAGATATTATTAACAGAGTACATCGAGAAAGTGCAAAGCGGAGCAGCACAATGTGTATTATCTCGAAATATGGTAGAGGCTGCTATGTACATGATACAGGATTTGAGGTGGACACCATTAAAACAAAGGCGTTTCTCGTAGCGGCGGAGTCTTCTCATGGAAGTTCAATCAGCAACTTTCTCCTCCTAACGCGAAAAAAATTTTTGTTGACACCGAGCGCCAAACGGAGAAACGATCGTCATAGTAAGAAAAAGGGATATCAGAGCTCTCACGGAAAGATGTTGGCGTTCGTTATATCCTGCGCGCTGTTCGAGAGTGGAATTGTAGAGAATTATTGTGAAGGTGGTTCGATGAATCCTCTGCCAGGCATTTCTGTGTGGTTTGCAGAGTATCCACGTACTCGTTGATGTAGGTGTAGAAATCCCTTTGGCGTTCGTGGTAGTACAAAATTAATGGGAGTAAAATGGCCGAGGAGGAGTCAAGATCCTCAAAACGAAAATTGTTGAATCACTACGCTTCATCCCAACTCTGGGATAAATATTACTTTTTTTCGCTGCAACACAAACTGGTCCTCAGCTTCTCTTTTTGTGACACTATTTTATCGATGTGGAAGAAGTAGAATAAAAAGCATCGTTTTCAACTCTGTCATTAGAAACTGGTGATCACTTTGGAACTGAGGAAAGGAAAGCTAAACTTTTCGAGTTACAACAGGTAAGTTGTGAAAGTGAAGAAAGTCCATATAGGTATATGCTATTTCTCGAAAATGATACTGCTACTTATAAAGCACTAAGTTGTTTCACCCTAGATTTTAGCTCTCCCTTGTAACGTATTTACAGGAAGAGAACCGTGTCACCCACAATGATGGTGGCTGGAGAATCAGCTGTGATATAGTTCTTAAAATAACGAAAACAACGCGCTCTACAGCAACGGATAGCTCGTTAAAAATTTTCGCTCACTCAAAATCATACGAAACAAACATTATATTTTCATAACCTAATACCCGACTTTCGAAGACTTAAGTGACGAACTGGCGCATAAAAATATGCACTCTTGCATAATTAGGTTTGGTTTTCTTCACGACAGGATTGTTTTAAGCTGTTATTTATGTTTCATTCAATATCACTTTTGCGGAAGACAAAACCAGCCTTTAAGGTTACACTTCTGCAAATACTATGCACATATTACATTGCGTCGTGAGTTCTTATTGCATTGTTATACAGTAGTAATTACGACAATTTAAAGGATTCTTGTGCGAGTACAAATGCGAGAGTCCGCTGCCAGTCACGTATTACTGGCAGTCTTCAGTCTTGTTCACGAACAAGAAAATGTGAGCTTGTCGCGCATTGTGGCTGTGTGGCGATATAGGACTCCCACAGTACCTGCAGGCAACCCCTCGGGTTGCTCACGCGTACCTCCCTGCTGTAACTATATTGATTTGTTGCTTATGTCTCTATTTTCACATGAAAAATATCGTGTCTAAACAAATTTGAGAAAATTTTCTTTATTTTAAGCCGTATATCTAACTTGTAACTTCATTATTATGCAAATGGTCATTCTAATGAACTTTGCCTCCTAAGAATTAGGTATTTCGATTGAAATGTTCGATTCCGAATAAATTTTGGCCAGACTTGGGTCCATTCCCTTTCTTAAATTATATGTTCCACATCTGAAGCTATCTTTGAACGTATTCGATTGCCTGAAAACTATTTTTTCGATAACATATTTCTTTATTATTCATGTCTGTTTATTTCGTAATATCGATATAGTATCATGAAAATTATTAACTGCAGTTCTGATCGAAGAACCAGTTTGCAGTAAAAACATCTTATTGTGCTTCAGGTTTTATGCAAGGTAAATTTCTGTTTTCATTTATAATTTTTGTAATTTTACTATCGACCATAAAGTCGATTTTGCACAATTATGGGACGCTGCTATTTTTCCTATTGTCAAAATTTGTTACACTTATTATTACCACTAGGCGTATAAATTATTTCCAGAAAGCGTTATGCAAATTAAATCTGAAAAGCAGTTTAGATTGAGACAGTTATGCCAATATTAATTTGGACTACGTACTGCTCTAGAAGGTACTAGAACATGTTTGTACTCTTAATACTTACAGAGCGCCAGACTGGTTAGATTTGTGTAGAAATGTTGCACAATGTGTCACCTTAAGAAGCACTATTGGGAAATAATGTACGTCAAGAATGAAGAAATAAATGGAGATGATGGTAAAAAAAAAACATAAAATTCCAGCAACATGTGATTTGAAAAAGCCTGGACCAGATATTTTAAAAGTTGATACGAAAACAATTAAGTCAGCCTAGACACCGACTTGGTAAGATAAGTACTATGTATCTGCTAATAAAACGTTTATTCCCTTCAAAAACTATTTAAAAGTTGACAACATTGGAATAGTCAATGCGGTGTAGTATACTTTGCTTTGTTATATGTAGGAACAAAACTGGGAAGGGAAGTGTCTTATATGAACTCTTTTATAGATTTTAGTATCTCTCGTTCTTTCGTGGGGGCGAATGCATCTCATTGGTTCGATCAGTGAGGCTCTCGGACATTCGGATTCGTGCATTGGCTCTCGGGACAGAGGTGGGATTTCTGCGTGATGGAGAGAGTTGGCGCACTTGTGGACACGTGACACTGTGAGACACTTCCTGTTGAGATCGGATAGAGGGAAATGATTTATTTGCTGTTTTGGGATGTTCCTAGTTCAGGAAATGTGACTTATTTACTTGGGGTACTAGTGACGATTTATTGATTTCTAAGGAGTCTACTACCATACTGACTATGCAGATTTACGCAGCTCAATATTTTATGTCCTTGAAACAGAATTAATGTAGGGCCATCATTTCTAGATTTACAAATAACCTTATAGGTCGGGTAGCGATGGCTAAAAAATTGATCTATAATGTGAAGGCCTATCAAACAGTTCAAAATAACACATGGAAAAATATTCTATATTAAGCAAAGATCCGCAATAGCTGTTTATTGTGTTTTCACTGTACGACGGCCCGTTTTGTACACTCTAGTTTTATCTTCAGATAATATCTGGATACAGAGTAAAACTACATAAGTAAAAGCACTAGTAGTCAATATAATCTATCGATCAAAGTAGAGAATAAAGCAATGTACTCACAGAACTAGTGCTTCACGCGCGGCGAATTCCAAGGTGCAAGTGCACGTAAAAATATGTCACTGATCGGTAACACCTTGGATGAACCGGCAGATGGGTATCCGATCTGAGCCATGCATGAGTAGTAACACATCTCCAAAACACAGTTAAAAGATGAGACCGGCACGTATGATATGATAAAGCCTATGTGCACAACACATTACAGAGTGAAATCAATGTAAAGTAAAACACAGCTCTTCGTGTTGGTGGAGAATAAAGGAGAAGAGAAACCTACCATCGTCAAAATCCGCGGGAGAAACAAAGAATGAAGAAACACACAATCCTTCGGAGTCGTCAATATACTAAAAGGTATTGGCATGCGTCAAATAGAACGGCACGTTATAGCGCTAGCCACACACTGAATACTGTGAAGTCAAGCACGCGTCAACCCCTCGTGAGTTTAAGGTAGCGACATCTAGCGGTAGAAACCAGATTAAAGGGACACTCACAGTGGACCGTCGCAATAGCAGTAACAAAATGAATCTCTGTGTTAAATAACAATCCACTAAAAGAGACAGAAAATATTAACCATTACACGTCTTATGAGAAGTAAGAAACAATTAAAATCACTTAAAGCCAAACCAACTAAACCACCTCGTTCCATCCACGGTGCAGGTAACAGGACCGAAAAAAATATGGCCCTATGATAAATCATGCCGTAAACCTGTACCACATAGTGACCTTTTCAGGATGAAGCGGTACTGGTTGATTTGCGAATGGATTTTCCGTTGCCCATATTCGACAATTCTGTGTATTGACACATCCCGTCAGATGGAAGTGGGGCTTAGTCTGTCCACCAAATCTTCCACGCCCAATCATTGCCCTCTTCCACGTTAACAAGAAACCTACAGCATAGGTCTCTCTTTCTGGTGGGTTAACAGGAGGCAACTCGTGCGCAGAGGTAATTTTAAATGGATAGCAAACAATTATGTTTTGTAGGATTTTACGCACCGTGCTCGCGAGTATGTCCAATGTTCGGGCAATTCTCCGTCCACTACACGTTTGCACACCACCACTCGTCTCCTCCTGCATTGCTGTGGCCACTGCTTCCGCTGACGTCGAGTCATTTCGTTTCCTCCCTCTACCAGCTTGCACACCAAAAGAACGCGTCTTTTCGAAATTTCCAATCATTTTCCCCAGACCCGCAGCAGTAATCGGACCAACGCCTTTTTTAAAACCCTTCAGTGTCCGGAACTTATGCAGAGCGACGTGTGCACAGTCATCATTTTAGTAACACAGCTTTACGAGCAGAGCGCGATCCTGCATTGAGACAGTCATGGCGAACTCTGCAGACGCTAAAGGAGGAAAAGCCGTGTACCCGGTATGTTTATACCAACTTCAGTGGGTCGTGCGCATGACAGGTGTTTGAAGTTAGGTAATGTGACACATACAACGCCATATATTGATCAATTTTCACACTAGATAATATTCCGTTGCAATTTGACGTCATTCTGACAAGTGGTGTCATTTCCACAGCGTTTTGAAAGTTTAACTGTAGCTATAATCACTTTCTACATCAAGCCAATGAAATTTATAAAAACGTAAAGAATTTCAGAAATATAAAAAGCAAAATATCTAAAATGGTGCTACGTAATGCCATACCAAGTTAACGTAATATCATCCCTATCATTATTTTAAAAAGTCCATATTAAAATGAAACATTTAGAGACCGTATGATAGATCTTACTGAATCCAGACCAGAGCTGACAGAGACAAATTCATGGACCAGAACTCTCCTAAAACTAATCTCTGAAAACCGAGCAATAGTTGGAAGGATGGGGGGAGGGGGGCACAGAGGAATGGGGGTGGTGGTTGAGAATAGAGAAGCAATATAGGATAACTGGATCTAGGTGACAGGAATAATCATTTATCAAGGGTAAATGTGGACCCTACAATAGGCGAGATTCGCTAACAGACCCGATGTTCTCTCAATATTCTTTCGTGTGATAGATTGAATAAATTATTCAACATAGATTGTTCAACACAGATTTGTGATATGGTCTACATCAAGTTATTATCGACAGATAATAATCTTTTATTACCATCTAATGTTGTTCATTTAACTGCAATTTGTGTTTATTTAAAATTTCACTTAACTTTCCAGTGTTTCAGCTATGTGACCGCAGGATCACGACACACTCACATAATCTGAAACAGTATTTCACCTAGCTTATCTAATGGATATGACAGCAGAAGTGCACCCCTCGAGCTTATGACAACGCCGTGCCGCATTTTCGGAACAGAGCTGTTCGTGGTCCAAATACCAACCGACCACAAATACCTTAATTCTGGAACGTCCTGGATGTGGTTCCTCGTCAAGGAATCCGAACAGAAAATCCACTCTTATTCCTCACCAGTTGGTATGACGCAAAGTATCTCGGAGACCAATTACTTCGCAACTACTAAAGGTCTAAACCGTTTGCCCTCTTACAATTGCAGGTTGCCTATCTAACGGCTTGCACGATCAACAAAAATTTTCTTTTCAAAATTCCATGTAATCACTGACCAAATGTAAAAATTTTGAAACGCGTCATAACGTAGCCAAAGTCATGTGTTGAGAGTTTGACACACTAACTCAAGTGTTCGACACTATAGCTTTTCAGGCAGTCTAACTCACGACTCACAAATTACCCAAACTATAGACACTATGTGATCAAAAGTATTCGGACACCCCCAAGAACATACGTTTTTCATATTAGGTGCATTGTGCTGCCACCTACCGAGATGTACTCCATATTAGCGACCTCAGTAGTCATTATACAACGTGACAGAGCAGAATGAGGCGCTCCGCGGAACTCACGGACTTCGAACGTGGACAGGTGATATGGCGTCGCTTGTGTCATAAATCCGTACGCGAGATTTACACATTCTTAAACATCCCTAGGTCCACTGTTTCCGATGTGATAGTAAAGTGGAAACGTGAAGCGACACTTACAGCACAAAAGCGTAAAGCCCGACCTTGTCTGTAAATGCTGGTAAATGCCAAACGACGCCTCGCTTGGTGTGGGGAGTATAAACATTAGACGAGCGAACAGTGGGAAAACGTTCTGTGGAGTGACGAATCACGGTACACAATGTGCCCATCTGATGGCAAGGTGTGAACGTCATCTGCCAGCGTGTGTAGTGCCAACAGCAAAATTCAGAGGCGGTGGTTCTATGGTGTGGTCGCGTTTTTCATGGAGGGGGCTTGCGCGTCTTGTTGTTTTGCGCGGCACTATCACAGCACAGGTCTTCATCGATGTCTTAAGCACCTTTTTGCTTCCCACTGTTGAAGAGCACTTCGGGGATGGGATTGCATCTTTCAACACGATCGAGCACCTGTTCATAATGCACGGTCTGTGGCGGAGTGGTTACACGACACAAACATCCCTGTAATGGACTGGCCTGCACAGAGTCCTGATCTGTATCCTATAGAACACCTTTGGGATGTTTTAGAACGCCAACTTCGTGCCAGGCCTCACCGACCGACATCGATACCTCTCCTCAGTGCAGCACTCCGTGAAGAACCGGGCGCCATTCCCCAAGAAACCTTCCAGCAGCTAATTGAACGTATTCTTGCGAGAGTTGAAGCTGTCATCAAGGCTAAGGGTGGGCTAACACCATACTGAACTCCAGCATTACCGACGGAGGGCGCCACGAACTTGTAAATCATGTCAGTCAGGTGTCCGGATACTTTCGATTACATAGTGTACGTCGGGCGTTAGAAAATGAGAGCAATTAGCGACTACCGACAAACTTTACACACAGTTTCAAACCTTTTAGAAGCTTTTTCTCTCTGACACACCGTAAAAAATATTGAAAGGAAAAAATTTCTATCATTTACAAAAATTTTCTTTGTCATCCAGTAACACTTCAGCTACAAGTATGACGTTTCAGTTTATTACTTTTTTACTACTAACTCTACCACATTTTGCAGAAAATATCCATATATACAACTGAATACACCTTCAATATTACAGTATACCATTGTAGTTCAGGAGATATGACGTCATAAACATGCGATGCCTGAGAAACTAACTATTATGAAAATGGAGCGAAAATTACCTATACTCATCCATTGTTAATCCGTTAATAATAAGAGCAGTTAGCGACTTTCAACATACTTTAAGGGTGGAGTTGGTTGCTGCTGCAAGTTTATGGAGCGTCATGCGAACCGTAACCAAAATATCTCAGAATACGAAATGAGATTATGAAGAGAGAATATTATCTATCGCATCACTATTCAACATCGAAAGGAAACCATTGTGGAACCAAGCCAAATAACGAATATGGATGGAAGTCCTCTGATATTTGATGTGCCGAGTAACATAACTGTTGTCATGAAACGTGCTAAAACTGTAGCTATGAAGACAAGTGGACATGAAAAAATGCTCAACACTGTTGTCCTTTCATGTTGTGCTGACGGTACTACGCTTAATCCAATGATCATTTTCAAGCGGAAAACAATGCCGAAACCTTCTGTAATGCCGCCAAGCGTTATTGTTAACACACATAGGAACGGTTGGATGGACGAGGCTGATATGAATTTATGGATTAACGGAGTGTGATAGAGAAGGACAGGGTTCTCCTCGTGTGCTATATCAGTTTAATTGTCATTTTAAAAATTTTGTGAAAAAGAAACTGAGACAGATAAATACAGAACTTTCTATTATTCCGGGAGAACTTACTTCGCAATTGCAACCTCTTGATGTCTCGATAGAGGAAGCATTTAAAGTGTATATGAGAGAGGAATCGAAAAAATGGATGATGGATGAAATGCAACATGAATTCAGTCCAGAATTTGAAACGCCCTACAATCAAGCAAGTGTGTCAGTGGATAAAACAATCCTGGTCTAGAGTGAGAGAAGAGATTATTGTTAAAACCTTCAAGAAGTGAGGCATAACTAGCGCTCTGTATGACAGCGAAGACCGTTCTATACATGAAGAGGACAACGATGAGGATGAAAAGGAAGAATAAGAATAAGAAGAAGAAGAAGAAGAAGAAAGTTCAGATGATGATCTTCAGGGATTTTGAAGGTCAGTACTGTTTTATAAACTAATATCTTTTTTGTGATTCTTGAGTTTCTCCCGGCGTATTTGATAATCAAAATATCCACGGGTATGCTGCCGGTCTATTGTGTCCAACGGGCACAATATTTCGGCGATCATACATGTCGCCATCATCAGGTGAACTGACGGACTGAGCTCCTGTGAACGTGCCAGCACGAAGATCCGTACGCTATGGCTGCTCAGAGGGAACTGGGTTCGGTCGCGGCGGCGGCCAATTTAAATACCCTCCGCCCGCGGCGCGCTCCCTCCGCCGTCCGCGACCCGCGCCACGGTCGCGCGGTGGAACAGATTGCGACGGCGTCTGAGATGACGTCGGTGTGATGGCTCTGTCCGCCGTGGTCGTCACAACTATACGTTTGCTCGATTTACTCTTGATTAACCCGATCGCTGGTTCCCAAGCCTTGCTAAGATTATAGCCACAGTCACGGTTTATGAGGTCGTCATTGGTGCGAATTTCGATGGCCTCTCTAACAACGCTGTCCCAGTATCTCGACGTCTGTACCAGAATCCTCGTGCGGTCATATTCCATGGCGTGATTTTCCGACAAACAATGTTCAGTGACCGCCGACTTGCTCGGATACATCAGTCGAGTGTGCCTCTGGTGTTCACAGCATCGATCCTCGACGGTACGCATCGTCTGACCAATATACGACTTGCCACATTGACACGGAATCTGGTACACGCCGGCCTTCCTCAAACCGAGGTCATCTTTGGCGCTCCCCACCAGTGCACGAATTTTATTTGGAGGACAAAACACAGTTCCGACCCGGTGTTTCTTCAGAATGCGGGCGATTTTCCCCGAGAGTGCGCCGGTGTATGGAATAAATGCAGTGCCTACCTCCTCCCTCGTGACTTCATCCATCTCAACAGGTTGTGCTGCAGTGGTTGGGCGGAGAGCACGTTGAATCTGCCACTCTGAGTACCCATTTTTTCGAAATACAGTTCTCAGATGTTCCAATTCCTGGGGTAGACTCTCTGCGTCAGAGATAGTGCGCGCCCTATGTACTAGAGTTTTAAGTACCCCATTCCTCTGTGAAAAGTGGTGGCAGCTGTCTGCGTGCAAATACAGATCAGTGTGCGTTGTCTTCCGATACACCCCATGACCTAGGGTGCCGTCAGCCCTTCTCTTGACCAAGACGCCAAGGAAAGGTAATTTACCCTCCGTTTCAGTCTCCATAGTGATACACATCTAAACTCCATACACCCCAACATCAAATTCACTAGTGATACACATCTAAACTCCATACACCCCAACATCAAATTCACTATGGAGACTGAAACGGAGGGTAAATTACCTTTCCTTGGCGTCTTGGTCAAGAGAAGGGCTGACGGCACCCTAGGTCATGGGGTGTATCGGAAGACGACGCACACTGATCTGTATTTGCACGCAGACAGCTGCCACCACTTTTCACAGAGGGATGGGGTACTTAAAACTCTAGTACATAGGGCGCGCACTATCTCTGACGCAGAGAGTCTACCCCAGGAATTGGAACATCTGAGAACTGTATTTCGAAAAAATGGGTACTCAGAGTGGCAGATTCAACGTGCTCTCCGCCCAACCACTGCAGCACAACCTGTTGAGATGGATGAAGTCACGAGGGAGGAGGTAGGCACTGCATTTATTCCATACACAGGCGCACTCTCGGGGAAAATTGCCCGCATTCTGAAGAAACACCGGGTCGGAACTGTGTTTTGTCCTCCAAATATAACTCGTGCACTGGTGGGGAGCGCCAAAGATGACCTCGGTTTGAGGAAGGCCGGCGTGTACCAGATTCCGTGTCAATGTGGCAAGTCGTATATTGGTCAGACGATGCGTACCGTCGAGGATCGATGCCGTGAACACCAGAGGCACACTCGACTGATGTATCCGAGCAAGTCGGCGGTCGCTGAACATTGTTTGTCGGAAAATCACGCCATGGAGTATGACCGCACGAGGATTCTGGTACAGACGTCGAGATACTGGGACAGCGTTGTTAGAGAGGCCATCGAAATTCGCACCAATGACGACCTTATAAACCGTGACTGGGCTATAATCTTAGCAAGGCTTGGGAACCAGCGATCGGGTTAATCAAGAGTAACTCGAGCAAACGTATAGTTGTGACGACCATGGCGGACAGAGCCATCACACCGACGTCATCTCAGACGCCGTCGCAATCTGTTCCACCGCGCGACCGTGGCGCGGGTCGCGGACGGCGGAGGGAGCGCGCCGCGGGCGGAGGGTATTTAAATTGGCCGCCGCCGCGACCGAACCCAGTTCCCTCTGAGCAGCCATAGCGTACGGATCTCCGTGCTGGCACGTTCACAGGAGCTCAGTCCGTCAGTTCACCTGATGATGGCGACATGTATGATCGCCGAAATATTGTGCCCGTTGGACACAATAGACCGGCAGCATACCCGTGGATATTTTGATTAATATCTTTTTTGTCTCTCATTGTAATCTGATAACAAAAATGGAAGAAATGTCAATTTTTTAAAATAAGTCCTTAAAAATTAAGGTGGGTCTTTTGGTCGGTAGCGTCATAGTCCGTAAAATGTGGCAACTGTTTCATTATACTTGTCTGAATCTGGTGGGAAGCCCTGTCGAGGCATGTGGCGAATGTAAATATTTCTTGTACCAGCTTCTGAACGGAGTTCTCCAACGAGAATCTTTAACTTCTTTCGTCAGCTATTGGTGTGCTATTTTGGTACTGTAATTAAATTGTGGGTCGCAGTTTACCCTTTGTTATTGGAATCCTCACAGTTAGCTATTATTTTAGAATCTATTGGACGCTGCGGCACAGAGAGTCTTTCAATCGAAATTATTTTGCTATTCAAAGTGTTCAAAGTGTCTGACTTACTTATTTGTGATTCTAAACATTTCCGCAACTGAACTTTCCATGGGTGACTGTCTACGACTGTGAGACCAGTGCCATCAGCTGTACACTTGTATGTTTCTTCTCTACCGGTTTCAACCATTACGATCATCTGCAGAGGAGAAAAACAGTGCACATCAATGGATCAACAATACATTTTCGTCAAATATGACGCAACTAAATGTAGGAGAAACATAAGTCATAGTAGTCGGTCTTAATGTAGTTCATATAAACTTACTGTGCCATGACACAATTACAGTTATGCACAGCTGGTGATAACTCCACACTTAATAACTGACACGATATATCGTATCATTTATTAAGTGTGGAATTATCACCAACTGTGTATAACTGTGATTGTGTCATGGCACAGTACGTTCATATGAACTGCGAGGTGTGACTGGAAAGTTTTAAGAATAGGCTTGCAATTGTACTATGGTGATACTTACATGCTACTGTGATGCATTTCCTTCAAATCAGTCCCATTCTGGCAGAACACACCGACTCCAACGGTGTTTCCACCTTTGGAAACATTCCTGGAAATTTTTCTCCAGAAGTGTGTTAAGGACGCTCTCCGTATCTGCCTGGATGTCTTCAGTCGAGTCAAATCGCTCCCCTTTCAGTGAAAATTTCAGTTTAGGAAACAGGTAGAAGTCCGCAGCGGCCAAATCAGAGGAATATGGCGGCCAAAAATTCAACGATGGAGAAGGTACGGTGAGCCGGAGCATTGTGACGTTGCAGCACCCAACTCCGGTCTCTCCACAATGCAGGCCTTTCCTTCCGCATCTTTTCGCGCAAACGCTCAAGGACACATTTATAGTATTCCTGGTTAATTGTCTGTCCTCCAGGGGTAAATTCATGACGCACAATACCGGTAGAACCGATAAAAATCAACAACACTGTCTTCACATTCGACGGACTTTGCCTTGCTTTTTTCGGTCGTGATGAACCTGGAGTTTTCCACTGCGAAGACTGCACTTTTGTTTCAGGATCGCATCCATATACCCACGATTCATCACCTGCAATTTCCCTATTTAACAAATCTGGGTCATTTTTAGTCCGATTAATCATTTCTTGGCACTCTTCAAGTCGGTATTGTCTCTGGTCACATGACAACACTTTTGGAATGAATTTTGCGGACACTCGACGCATGTTCAGATCTTCATTTAACATTTCCTGAACTGCATCGAAATATAAATTAAGTTCATCAGCCATATCCATAATCGTAAGTCTAACATCAGAGAGCACTAAGTCGCGAACTTCCACAACATTTTCATTCGTTTTTGAGGTTGAAGTACGGCCGGACCATGGTTCATCTTCAAATGATTCGCGGCCATTTTTAAATCTGTTGAACCAGCAAAGGATATTTGAATGGCTCATACAATTATCTCCAAAAGCTCTTTTTAATAGTTGGTAAGTCTCAGAAGCTGATTTCCCGATTTTAAAACAAAATTTCACACAAACTCCTTGCTCCGTTTTACGTCTATTTTCGCGCAGATAGAATCCGGCAACAAGCCCTAACAGACCCACACTCAACCAGCTGCCGCAACGAACTGAATAAAGGCAACGCAGTTTCTTGTCAGAGGGCGATCAAGGACAAGGCAGTGACTCACTCCCCACTCTCCGTGTATCTGCCCACCAAACCAGTACGCAGTAGCGGATCCATTCTTAAAACTTTACCGAGCGAGGTGGCGCAGTGGTTAGCACACTGGACTCGCATTCGGGAGGACGACGGTTCAATCCCGCGTCCGGCCATCCTGATTTAGGTTTTCCGTGATTTCCCTAAATCGCTCCAGGCAAATGCCGGGATGGTTCCTTTGAAAGGGCACGGCCGACTTCCTTCCCCGTCCTTCCCTAATCCGATGAGACCGATGACCTCGCTGTTTGGTCTCTTCCCCCAAACAACCCAACCCTTAAAACTTTCCAATCACACCTCGTATGTTAAGAGAAACTGCTATGATAATTTTGTTTAGAATTGGAAGGAAAAAAATCAGCATTGGCCGTATGTTGTTGTTTTATTGTCAGCAAAATCGATTTTCAGTCACTTAGTGACCATCCTCAGTGCTGTAATATACAATTAAAATTGGTAGGCACTGGTATCAAGCTATAAGCACAAGCTTAGAGCTATCATATAAATCACAGTGATAGCTCTAAGCTTGTGGTTATAGCTTGATACCAGTGCCTACCAATTTTAATTGTATATTACAGCACTGAGGATGGTCACTAAGTGACCGAAAATCGATTTTGCTGACAATAAAACAACAACATAGGGCCAATGCTGATTTTCCTTCCAATTCTATCCACTATTTGGTCGTGGTGCACACAGCACGCCATGGAGTCGCCAATCAATAATTTTGTTTGTCCTACTTTTAGTTGGTTCATATTTTACGAAAATGTATGTTTGATGTATTTCATATATATTTTTGATCCATTGATGTAGACTGTTTTCCTCGTGTGAAGATGATTGCATCAATCGAAACCTGCTGAGAATAAATGTACAGTTGTACAGTTGTTGGCACAAATATGCCTTTTTTTTCCAAAACGAAAAAGATCTGTAACTACCCTATGAGTGTTTAATTCAAGAATCACTTGTGCTGAGATTACCATCGTGTGGTTTACGTAATATTGTCAGTGTGAAATAAATTGTGAAAATTTATTTTGTTCAGTGTGGCCTTGGCCATTTACCACTCCTGGATCCCCACATCTTTAATGTTCCATTCTTCATACCGCACGGAAACACTGATCTTTCTCTGATGGGAGCACAAGCACAAGAGTTAGTACTTTGAACTCATTACATTGGAAACTCCTGAAGTACACAGACACACACAACCATAAGGGAATGAGCAACGAATACCAACAGGAAGACTGGTCGTTTTTGAGAGAAGTACTCATATCTCAACACACTTTTATATGACGCTTTTCTACTTTTGGCCAGAGTTAAAATCCTTAAAAACATGGGACTTCAATCTTGGTGATTTTTGAATTGAGGAATGTTCACGCTGCCTAGGGAGGTGTGGGCTGTCCCCCTACTCCCCCATCTATGGCACCCCCGGCTGGCAGGTCCTTCGCTCTCCCTGCAACACCCTGCAGGCTGGCACCCCCAGCTAGACTCAGACGTCCTCAGGGGGCGCGCACCCTCTTAGTCGCTGCCGCCACGGCTGCAGGGGGCTGGACCGCACTGCAGGGGTTGGTTGGGGGCGGCACTCTCCTCGTGAGGCTGCAGAACCCTCCCGGGCGATGGCCGGGGGCGGCAGTGGTGGGGAAATCCACTCACAGTCCGAGGAATGGCTGGTTCAAAGAATGGACGGACCGCTTAAAAGGCAGCGACTCACACTTGAAGAGCTAAGACTGACGAGGTTGCATTAAATTACAATGGGGTCCCAAGAGACAGTTCTCCCGGTATATTAGCCTCCATCGACAATATTTCGTATCTGGAAGCGCCGAGGGTACCTTACGGCACTGTTGCAAGACCAAAGTTTATAGTTCTGTTTTAAGCTTTTTAAAGGAAGAATGGCGAGGTTGTCTGACACTGGGATCTTTAGAGCGAATCCTTTTTGTGTAATAACTTGGATTGGAAGTATAGAGTAGAAATTGTTATTCTGTGCTCCTCACGGTACTATAACAGGACCAATAATGATGTATGCTGTATTTATAGCTTCTTTAAATTTTAAGTTTTGGACTCAGTTGAGTGATAGCTGGGTCGAGAGAAGGCCCTCGCATCCCTAGAAACGGTTATTCACAGAACTGCTTCAGTACAAGAATGGAGCATGTCGTGCATGAAAAGCGAAGGTTGGCGATCTTAGGTTATTGTAGGATCTACATTTACATCATCAGACATAATGCGCAAGCCACCGTACGGTGCATGGTGGAGGGTACCTCAGACCACTTCTGGTAATTCCTTTTCCTGTTCCACTGTCAACTGGAATCCACGCGGGCCCTAATTTCTCTCATCCTATCGTGGCCTTTACTCAGAAAGTACGCTGGCTGCAGTAGACTCGAACTGCAGTCGCCTTCAAATATCGGTTCTCGAAATTTCAATATTGCCTGGAGAAATGAGTGTCACCTTCCTCCTAGGGATTCCCACTTGAGTTAGCGAAGCATCTCTGTAATACTTACGTGCTGATCGAACCTACCACTAATAAATCTAGAGGCACGCCTCTGAATTGTTTCGATGTCTTGTTACAATTTGACCTTACGTGGAACCCAACTACTCGATCAGCACTCAAGAATGGGTCGCACTAATGTTCTGTACGGCGTCTCCTTTACAGATAAGCTACACTTTCCTAAAATTCTACCAATAAAAGGAAATCTTAACATTGGACTACCAACGTGACGCGCTCATTCTATTTCATATCGTTTCGCTACATTGCTCCTGGACATTTAATCGAAGTGACTGTATCAAGACCCACACAACTAATGTTGTATTCGAACGTTAAAGGATTGTTCTTCCTTCTCATCCATGTTAACTTACATTTTTCTACAATTAGATCAAGTTGCCGTTCATCACACGAACTATAAATTCTGTCTGTCTTCATGTATCCTTCTACAGTCACTCAACGATGACACCTTAACGCAGGCCTCAGCGTCATTAGTAAACAACCGTAAATTGCTGCTCACCCTATCCCCTAGATTGTTTATGTTCGTTGCAGCGGTCCTACCACAATTCCCTGGGGTACTCCTACATTACCATTGTCTCTGATGAATACTCGCTGTCGAGGAAAACGTACTGGGATCTATTACTTTAAAAGTCCTCGAGCTACTCTTAATATGGGAACCTATATGACTGGTTCGTCAACAGTCAGCGGCGGGGCACCGTATCGAATGCTCGCTGGAAATGTAGGAATACGGAAAGTGCCTGTTGCCCTCTATTAACAGTTTGTAAGAAGGCATGTGAGAGAAAGGCAAGCTTAGTTTCGCACGATAGACGCATTTTTAAATCCTTGCTGAATTGTGGACAGAAGTTTTTACGTGTCAAAGAAATTTGTTGTACAAACAATCCTGTTGGCACAACATCCGCAACTGAGCATTATAGCAGAGGTTGAAAATACCGCTTCAGTTGTAAATTACTTTATTTCCACGATCGGTTTCGGACTGTTATAAGCCCATCCTCAGGTGTTGTTGCTGTGCTGTCGTTCCCGAGCACCGTGTGTACAAGGCGCGGTGTGCTGCCTATGAGCGCAGAACTATGCGGGTCCATTCATCTACCCTTCATCTATACAGGATTCATCTGCCCTTTTTATTCACTCGCTTGGGAGCTTGCTCTGGGCAAGACATTTGCGATAAATGGAAGCTAAGTAAGGAGCCAGTGAGGCAGTCTCGGGGTAAAACGGAATTGGGATTCCATCTGGACCTGTTAACTTTCTTGTTTTCAAATCTTTCAAATGCTTCTCTACGCTAGGGATGTTGTTTTCTATGTCGAGCATGCTGGAGTCTGTGCGACAGTCGGCGGTATGTTTCTACGATCAACCTGCGTGAATGATTTTTTAAAAGTTAAATTTAAAAGACCAGCTTTTCTTTTGCTGTCTTCTATTGCCACTGCAGACCCGCGACGAATGAATGGATAGAAGCCTCTGACCCGCTTAGTGACTTTATGTATGATGATAATTTTCTCCGGTTCTCGGCAAGATCTTTCGCTATGGCGATGGAAGTTGTTGTATGCTTAGCACGAAAAATTCTACTCACTTTCGCTTGTAGACATTTGCGAGATCTTTTTGTAACCGAGAGTGCTACAATCTCTGTTTCCTCAGCATTTTCCGAATTTGATTATTAAACCACGGACGGTCTACTCCATCCGTAATCCACTTACTTGGCGCAAACGTCACTAGCGTGTGTTTTTTTTTTTTTTCTAGTCATCAGTCTTCTGACTGGTTTGATGCGACCCGACACGTATTCCTCTCCCGTGCCAACCTCTTCATCTCAGAGTAACACTTGCAACCTACGTCCTCAACTATTCGCTGGATGTGTTCCAACCTCTGTCTTCCACTAGACTGGTTGCCATCTACAGTTTCCTCTGATACAATGGATGTCTTTCCCTGACGTTTTAACAAATGTCCTATCATCCTTTCCCTTCACCTTGTCAGTGTTTCCCACATATTCCTTTCCTCTCTGATTCCGCGCAGAACATCCTCTTTCCTTACCTTACCGTCCACCTAATTTTCAACATTCCTCTGTAGCACCACAACTCAAATGCTTCGATTCTCTGCCGGTTTTCCCACAGTCCATGTTTCACTGCCATATAATGTTGTGAGAATTTTCAGCATATTGCAGCCCCGTCAGCAACTGTGAAAGAGTAATATTTTGAAGGATCAGCCCCAGTTTCGGAAATTTTCTGGTCTTTACCAGGTTTCGGCTAAATTAATCTTGCCTTCCTCAGAGGCATAAAATTACTATAACATGCCGGAGTAAGGCACAGTCAACGTTAAAATTAAAACCTATATTGCCGTTGTACCATGTCGAATTAAAACTACTTAACTGAAGCCCCGGCATCTCTTCACCACAAGGTCGGTTGGCAGTATTGACCGACATGGGTCAAGCGTATTAATTAAAGTCTGACGGAGGGTACAACGCCTCCCTCATCACGCTTATGTGCTATTGACCGACATAGATTGCTATGTGCTCAGTGCAATTCCGCATTCAACCGTCAGTGTCAACGTAGTTGCCGCTGCCAACCGACCGCGTGGTGAAGAGATGCCGGGGATGGACTTCAGTTAAGTAGTTATAATTCGACATGGTACCACGGTACTATAAATTTTAATTTTAATGTTGACTGTGACTTACTTTGGCATGTTATAGTAATTTTATGCTTCTGAAGAAGGCTAAATTAACTTAACCGAAACCGGGTAAAGATCAGAAAATTTCCGAAACTGGGGCTGATCCTTCAAAATATTAATATAATGTTGTGCTTCAAACGTACATAAGTTCTTCGTCTAATTAAGGCCTATGTTTGATACTAGTACACGTCTCGTGCCCAGGAACGCTCTTTTTGCCATTGCTAGTCTGCTTTTGATGTCCTCCTTGCTCCGTCCGACGTTGGTTATTTTGCTGCCTAGGTAACTGAATTCCTTAACTTCATCTACTTCGTGACCATTAATCCTGATGTTTAGTTTCTCGCTGTTCTCATTTCTGCTACTTCTCATCACTTTCTCTTTCTTCTATTTACTCTCAGTCCATATTCTGTATTCATCAGTGTGTTCATTCCATTCAGCAGATCATGTAATTCTTCTTCACTTTCACTCAGGATAGCAATGTCATCAGCGAAGCTTATCACTGATCGACAATCGTTTAAAGTTCTTCTACGTTTATCACACTGCGACTAAACGATGTCCATTCATTGTGTACGTGGGATGCTAACAACTGCTTATCTTCTTCTTTCTAGCGTAAATACTCTCCTAGCCTCCTTGATGGATTTATTAGCTTCAGTAAACATCACCGCTATTATAGCTTCATGATCACTAACTCCTGTCTCTATAGTGACACCGTCGGTAAAGTAAGGCCTGTTTGTAGATACAATGTCTGAAATATTTCCACTGTGTGTGAGTTGTCTAACTAGTTTTCAAGACAGTTTTCGGAAAACGTAAGACTGTCCGTCCCAACCACATGCAATGAATACGCAGACGTCCCAGTCTATAGTCGATAGATTAAAGTCTTCTCCAACTAATCATGCGTGATCCGCATATTTCCGAGCTGCTGACCGAAGACTTCTCTTGAATTCTACAAGGTGGCCCATAGGAAAGAGCGACAAATAACCCTTCACATAGGCCTGCTGATCCTAAATCAGAGCATCGTGAAATGTTTGCAATTCCTTTAGCAAATTGCACCGGTTCAACATTGTCAACAGTTTCTTTGTTAAGTGTGCAAGTTGCGTCAGTGGTCTCAAAAAGTGGCTCAAATGGATGGCCACAGTGCATTTGACTTCTCGCCATTCTTTCTCGCAGATATCAATTTACACTCGCGACAAGCGGGGACCGTACATTAGCGCACAATTCAGTGCTAACTGACGCCGCGAAAGGACCCTTGTTTGCGAGTCGGCTGGATTTAAATTTAATGATTGTCACCGTTGCTGCTATTGTTTCCAACGTATGCGGTGTTACTCAGTGCTGTCACGCAGCAGGTTGTGAGCCATATGGGACGAAATACGAGCCCCACGAATATTAATTGAACTGGAAGTGACCGTGCTCATCTACGGAAACTGGAGAAACCCTGACACGTCTCAAATGATTTCTCACGTACGTAAGTTTTGAGGTAAATGAAATCAGGGGTATCAAGCTCCTGCCAAGAGTAGCGAGCCTGTCAAATGACTTATTGATACGTAACAAACATGGATTCAGAAAATATCGTTCATGTGCAACGCAGCTAGCTCTTTATTCCCATGATGTAATGAGTACAGTCGGCAAGGGATCTCGGAGCGATTCTATATTCCTAGATTTCCAGAAGGCTTTTGATACCGTTCCTCACAAGCGACTGTTAATCAAATTGCGTGCGTATAGAGTATTGTCTCAGTTGTGTGACTGTATTCATGATTTCCTCTCAGAGAGGTCACAGTTCGTAGTGATAGACGGTAAATCATTGAGTAGAACAGAAGTGATATATGGCGTTCCGCAAGGTAGTGTCGTAGGCCCTCTGCTGGTCCTGATTTACATAAATGATGTAGGTGATAATCTGAGCAGCCCCTTTAGATTGTTAGCAGATGACGCTGTAATTTACCGGCTAGTAAAATCATCAGACGATCAATTCCAATTGCAAAATGATCTAGACAGAATTTCTGTATGGTGCGAAAAGTGGCAATTGGCACTAAACAAAGAAAAGTGCGAGGCCATCCACACGGGTACTAAGAGAAATCCGATAAATTTTTGGTGTACGATAAGTTGCACAAATGGTTCAAATGGCTCTGAGCACTATGGGACTTAACTTCTGAGGTAAATCAGTCCCCTAGAACTTAGAACTACTTAAACCTAACTAACCTAAGGGCATCACACACATCCATGCCCGAGGCAGGATTCGAACCTGCGACCGTAGCGGTCACGCGGATCCAACCGCTCGGCCTCTAAGGGTTGTCAATTCGACTAAATACCTGGGAATTACAATTACGGGTAACTTAAACCGGAGAGACCACATCGATAATATTGTAGGAAAGGCGAAACAAAGATTGCGCTTTGCTGGCAGAAAACTTAAAAGATGCGACAAACAGACTAAAGAGACAGCCTACATTACACTTGTCCGTCCTGTGTTGGAACATTGCTACGCGGTATGGGATCCTTACCAGGTAGGATTGACGGAGGACATCGAAAAAGTGTAAAGAAGGGCAGCCCGTTTCGTGTTATCGCGCAATAGGGGTGAGAGTGTCACTGATATGATGCGCGAGTTGGGGTGGCAGTCACTGAAACAAAGGCGGTTTTCTTTGCAGCGAGATCTATTTACGAAATTTCAATCACCAATTTTCTATTCCGAATGCGAAAATATTTTGTTGACACCCACCTACGTAGGGAGAAATGATCATGATAATAAAATATGAGAAATCAGAGCTGGAACTGAAAGATTTAGGTGTTTCTTTTTCCCATGCACCATTCGAGAGTGGAATGGTAGGGAAGTAGTATGAAAATGGTTCGATGAACCCTCTGCCAGGCAGAAAAGTGTGAATTGCACAGAAACCATGTAGATGTACATATAGATTGCAATAATGGAAAGTGTATTTCTTGAGCAAACAGAGTAAAATTAGGGTAAATTAGAAAGTCAGTGATGTTTGTTGCAGGAGTCGTTTAGAAGATATCGTATTTTGAAAAGTTACCCACACCGGCCCTTGTACATCGCCTGTGATAGCACACACTAAAGAAAAGCACAAGTGTATACACCAGTTATGTGGGTTCTGACCAGTGACGAGACAACTGACCATCACATGTTTTTTTTTCAAAATGACCATCGGCAGCGGCAATACATGCTTCTGGTCTTGTATGGGAAGACTGCTGCACACGTGATAGCATTTCAGCGAAGATGTCCGAGCAGGTTGCAGTAATAAGTCGTTGCATATCATCGGGTGTAGTTGGTACGTCCTTGTACACAGCGTGTTCCAGCTTTCCCCACGGGAAAATCTCTACAGGGAGCAAATACACGGAACGGGCCGCCTAAGGTACAGATTCTCTGCTTCCAGTCCAGCGATATAGAAACAATTCGTGAAGATATGCTGTAGTATTTCGTGAACTACGGGCTGGACAGCCTCGACGGCCATCACGTTGGTACGACTGGTTCGCCCTAGCCTGCAGAGGAATGTCTTCTAGCATCCGTGGAAGATGGTCTGTTAGGAGCTTGCGATACTTGTAAACGTTGAGTGACCCGTCTCTGGAAAACGGGCTTATGAGCTCCATGAACGCTGACGAAGCGAACAGGGACTGTCAACAGACCAATTGTGCATGTTTCGGAGCCTTACCTGGCCGTGATTGGTGAATGTGGCTCCATCACTAAACAAGATACATGCTATATCTGTAGCACATATACAGGAGTTAACAAGATTCTCTCTCTTGACGGCGAGAGATGTGATAGCAAAGGAACTTCTCGATGAAGAATGCGTAGAACACTTGCCTGATTGATGCCACTTCCTCGTGCGATTGCGCTGGAGCAAACGTACAGATCAACTGTAACAGCAGCAAAAACATTAATTTTCTTCTCTTCTGTCGTCACTTGTTTCCTTATGTTACGTTGTCTAGGTTTTACATTACCACTTCCACGCATCTGGTTGAAGAGGTTGATAAATAACTGCCGAAATGGTTGACGTCTCTTCGGATTTCTTGCCGCAAACACCGAACAAGAACGAACTGCGTTCTTCCTGCACCATTAGCACGTCGACTTTTTATGCGTTGGTAAATCCCATCCATCACTCACGATCTACTGCTCGGACTGTCACGTCAACTGACTAGCAAGTCACAGTGCACTCAAGGAACAAACACGCACATTGTAAACAAACGTCAAACATCGTAACTAGCAACTAGGCATGTCGAATGGCACAAACAAATGTCGATTCAGAAACTCTTCAGAATACGATATCTCGTAACAATTCGCACATGAATCCTGCAAGAAACACCAATGTCATTCTAATCTTCTCCATTTTTTTTAAAGATCAATAGCTATTGTTCCATTTCAAAAAGTGTATATCTGCACAAAAAAAGCAAATTCTACGCATTATTAGAACCTATGTATTGGCTAATAATATGAGCTTAACTACCAGTTCCTTTTGTGAAAAGCGCACATCAGCCGGCCGCTGTGGCCGAGCGGATCTAGACGCTTCAGTCTGGAACCGCGCTGCTGCTACTGTCGCAGGTTCGAATTTTGCGTCGGGCGTGGATGTGTGTGATGTCCTTAGGTTAGTTAGGTTTACGTAGTTCTAAGCTCTTGGAGACTGACGACCTCAGATGTTTAGTACCATAGTGCTCAAAGCCATTTGCACCATTTGAGAAGCGCACATCGATAACACTTTCCATTGCTGCAGTATTTGCGGTGCAAGTTTTAGGCGATTCACTATGTATATATAGCTTATATCTATTCAAAGGTGTAGTGGGATAACGCATAAATATTTGAAGTAAATCGGAGAAGAACATTGAGAAGTTTTGTTGAACGTTTCGCTAAAACGTCTCCGTGTTATATATGTATACAGACTGAGTCAAAAATGGTTCAAATGGCTCTGAGCACTATGGGACTCAACTGCCGAGCTCATAAGTCCCCTAGAACTTAGAACTACTTAAACCTAACTAACCTAAGGACAACACACACATTCATGCCCGAGGCAGTATTTGAACCTGCGACCGTAGCGGTCGCGTGGTTCCAGACTGTAGCGCCTAGAACCGCTCGGCCACCTGCGGCCGGCAGGATGAGTCACCTAACGTTACCGCTGGATATATTTCGTAAACCACATCAAATACTGACGAATCGATTCCACAGACCGAACGTGAGGAGAGGGGCTAGTGTAATTGGTTAATACAAACCATAAAAAAATGCACGGAAGTATGTTTTTTAACACAAACCTACGTTTTTTTAAATGGAGCCCCGTTAGTTTTGTTAGCACATCTGAACATATAAACAAATACGTAATCAGTGCCGTTTGTTGTATTTTAAAATGTTAATTACATCCGGAGATAGTGTAACCTAAAGTTGACGCTTCAGTACCACTCCTCCGCTGTTCGATCGTGTGTATCGGAGAGCACCGAATTAAGTAGGGATCCAAAGGGAACGGTGATGGACCTTAGGTACAGAAGAGACTGGAACAGCACATTACGTCCACATGCTAACACCTTTTTATTGGTCTTTTTCACTGACGCACATGTACATTACAATGAGTGGTGAGATACACGTACACACGTGGTTTCCGTTTTCAATTACGGAGTGGAATAGAGTGTGTCCCGACATGTCAGGCCAATAGATGTTCAATGTGGTGGCCATCTTTTGCTGCACACAACTGCAATCTCTGGCGTAATGAATGTCGTACACGCCGCAGTACATCTGGTGTAATGTCGCCGCAGGCTGCCACAATACGTTGTTTCATATCCCCTGGGGTTGTAGGCACATCACGGTACACATTCTCCTTTAACGTACCCCATAGAAAGAAGTCCAGTGGTGTAAGATCAGGAGAACGGGCTGGCCAATTTATGCGTCCTCCACGTCCCATGAAACGCCCGTCGAACGTGTACCTCACCCCTCATTGTAATGTACATGTGCGTCAGTGAAAAAGACCAATAAAAAGGTGTTAGCATGTGGACGTAATGTGCTCTTCCAGTCTCTTCTGTACCTAAGGACCATCACCGTTCCCTTTGGACCCCTACGTAATTCGGTGCTCTCCGATACACACGATCGAACAGCGGAGGAGTGGTACTCAAGCGTCAACTTTAGGTTACAATATCTCCGGTTGTAATTAACATTTTACAATGCAACAAACGGCACTGATTGCGTATTTGTTTATATGTTCAGATGTTCTAACAAAACTAACGGGGTTCCATTTAAAAAAACGTAGGTTTGTGTTAAAAAAACATACTTCCGTGCATTTTTTTATGGTTTGTATTAACCAATTACACTAGCCCCTCTCCTCACGTTCGGTCTGTGGAATCGATTCGTCAGTGTTTGACGTTTTTTGCGAAATATATCCAGCGCTAATATTAGGTGACTCACCCTGTAAATGCCACAGGGTGACACTTAATAAAACCGGAAAACTGCAGGGACTGATTGCTGACTGCAGAATGGAGACAAAAAGGTCCTATGAACATGTATCCGGAAATGGACGTTGTGCGTGCAATGACAATAAATCGTTCCGCAACACAGAGCAGAGCTGCATTGCATCCGTGTCACAACAGATGTTCAAAGTGGCCTCCATGGGATGCAATGCACGCGTTGACACGTCGCATCATGGACTTTAGACATCGTGAACTTGCTGCTGAAGGGTCTGCAAGCCAGGAACTGGTCCAGCACACACGACGTTTTCCAGATGCCCCCCAGAGGTACAAATAAATCCGGTTTTAAATGACCTAGCAGGCCATCGTACAGATCGTCCATCTCCTAACGAACGTCCGGGGAGGATGCTGTCCAGACGTCGGCTACCTGCAGTGCGGAAGTGAGGTGGTGCTCCGCCATATAGAAATCACACAGACTCTCATATTGGCAAAGGAACATTCTCAAGCAGCCTAGGGAAAGTATTCCGCAGGAAGTGCAGGTACGTTCCTCCGACGAGGCGTTGTGTAACAATATCAGGCCCAAGTACGTGGTCGTCAAGAATCCCTCCTTACTGATGAGTCATCTGAACCATTTCCCGAGAGTTGTCTGTAGCCCACAGATGACGATTATGCAGACTGATGATGGCAGTTGTGGTGAAGGTTGCTTCGTCGCTAAAGAGGGCTGGTGGCAGAAATCCGATAATCGTGTTGGTCTGACGCAAATACCATTGACAAAATCCTTATCGCCGAGTGAAATCCGCTGTTGGAAATCCTTGAACTCGTTCCATGTGATAGTTACAACAGCGGTAGTACGCAGGATGCGCATAATCATGCTTTTGCTTACAGAATGTTGTCGGGCAACTTTACTGGTGCTTGTACGAGGTGCATTCAAGTTCTAAGGCCTCCGATTTTTTTCTAATTAACTACTTACCCGAAATCGATGAAACTGGCGTTACTTCTCGACGTAATCGCCCTGCAGACGTACACATTTTTCACAACGCTGACGCCATGATTCCATGGCAGCGGCCAAGGCTTCTTTAGGAGTCTGTTTTGACCACTGGAAAATCGCTGAGGCAATAGCAGCGCGGCTGGTGAATGTGCGGCCACGGAGAGTGTCTTTCATTGTTGGAAAAAGCCAAAAGTCACCAGGAGCCAGGTCAGGTGAGTAGGGAGCATGAGGAATCACTTCAAAGTTGTTATCACGAAGAAACTGTTGCGTAACGTTAGCTCGATGTAGGGTGCGTTGTCTCGGTGAAACAGCACACGCGCAGCCCTTCCCGGACGTTTTTGTTGCAGTGCAGGAAGGAATTTGTTCTTCAAAACACTTTAGTACGATGCACCTGTTACCGTAGTGCCCTTTGGAACGCAGTGGGTAAGGATTACGCCCTCGCTGTCGCAGAACATGGACACCATCATTTTTTCAGCACTGACGGTTACCCGAAATTTTTTTGGTGGCAGTGAATCTGTGTGCTTCCACTGAGCTGACTGGCGCTTTGTTTCTGGATTGAAAAATGGCATCTGCGTCTCATCCATTGTCACAACCGACGAAAAGAAGGTCCCATTCATGCTGTCGTTGCGCGTCAACATTGCTCGGCAACGTGCCGCACGGGCAGCCGTGTGGTCGTCTGTCAGCATTCGTGGCACCCACCTGGATGACACTTTTCGCATTTTCAGGTCGTAATGCAGGATTGTGTGCACAGAACCCAGAGAAATGCCAACTCTGGAGGCGATCTGTTCAACAGTCATTCGGCGATCCCCCAAAACAGTTCTCTCCACTTTCTCGATCATGTCGTCAGACCGGCTTGTGCGAACCCGAGGTTGTTTCGGTTTGTTGTCACACGATGTTCTGCCTTCATTAAACTGTCGCAACCACGAACGCACTTTCGACACATCACCACATGTCTCCTTGAACTGTCGATGAATTTCAATTGGTTTCACACCACTCAAATTCAGAAAACGAATGGTTGCACGCTGTTCAAGTAAGGAAAACGTCGCCATTTTAAGTATTTAAAACAGTTCTCATTCTTGCCGCTGGCGGTAAAATTCCATCTGCCGTACGGTGCTGCCATCTCTGGGACGTATTGGCAATGAACGCAGACTCATTTTAAAACAATGCGCATGTTTCTATCTCTTTCCAGTCCGGAGAAAAAAAATCGGAGGCCTTAGAACTTGAATGCACCTCGTACTAGGGTTCGTCTCAATATCCTGTACAACCCAGTCCTCCAAGTCTGGTGCACGCACAGTCGCCGCTTCTCTACACGCTCGTCTGTTTTGAAGGACACATGATCGCACACACGCCTGAAAAGAATTTGAAGTGTTGTGTGATCTGGTTGGTGTCTGTGAGCGTACTTGTTTTGGTGTTGTGCTACGAGGTGGTTTTTTTAAGTAAGTACCGTTTTGAAATTTAAAAAAAGACGTGCTAAGATACCTTAATAATTTTATTACCCTCTTCATAGAAGTCTGCCTTCTGACTTGTTAACCACAGCATAACCACTGTTTTGACTTCGTCATCGTCTTGAAGTTGCTGACAGCCCAGGTGTTCCTTCAAGATGAAACATGGGTTGCCTACGTCACACCAGAATCAAAGCAACAGTCCACGGAATGGCGGCATTCAGATTCACCCAGGAAAGTGAAGTTTAAGCGAACAATTTCTGCCCGGAAAGTCATGTGCACAGTTTTTTTGGGACAGAAGAGGAATATTGCTTGTGGAATTTCTGCCTCGTAATGAGACAATCAATGCAGCAGCTTACTGTAAGACATTGCACAATCTGCGCAGTTCAATTCAGAACAAAAGACGTGGGAAGCTGAGCAAGGGCATCGTTTTGCTGCAAGACAATGCCCGTCCGCATGCCGCGCATCAGACCACGGACCTAGACACATCTTTTCGATGGGAAACTGTAGATCATCCTCCACACAGCCCCGATCTTGCGCCCAGTCACTACCATCTGTTCACTTAAAGAAACACCTGGGCGGTCAGCGTCTTCATGACGAAGTCAAAACAGTGGTGATGCTGTGGTTAACAAGTCAGGCGGCAGACTTCTATGAGGAGGGTATTCAAAACTGGTACAACGTTATGACAAGTGCCTCAGTATTGACGGAAATTATGTAGAAAAGTAGATTAAGGTACAGGCTTTCATGTAAAAGTAAAATTATTGAGATATCTTAGCACAGCCGGCCGAAGTGGCCGTGCGGTTAAAGGCGCTGCAGTCTGGAACCGCAAGACCGCTACGGTCGCAGGTTCGAATCCTGCCTCGGGCATGGATGTCTGTGATGTCCTTAGGTTAGTTAGGTTTAACTACTTCTAAGTTCTAGGGGACTAATGACCTCAGCAGTTGCGTCCCATAGTGCTCAGAGCCATATCTTAGCACGTCTTTTTTTTAATCTCAAAATGGAACTTACTTAAAAAACACGCCTCGTATCTCTCAACCGTTTCCGTCCGCTTCGCCGTACACAGACACCATTCGTCTTGTTCCTGACATCAGTAGCGGGCTATTCTGCTACTTACAGTACGCTGTGTCAACGACACAGCCTACAACACACAAGGAACAAACGGTACATGCCAGAGTGAGATTTTCACTCTACAGCGGAGTGTGCGCTTGTATGAAACTTCCTGGCAGATTGTGTGCCGGACCAAGACTCGAACTCGGGACCTTTGCCTTCGCGGGCAAGTGCTCTACGAAATGAGCTGCCCAAACACGACTCACGCCCCATCCCCACAGCTTTACTTCCGCCAGTACCTCGTCTCCTACCTTCCAAACTTTGCAGAAGCTCTCCTGCAAACCTTGCAAGACTAGCACTCCTGAAACAAAGGATGTTGCGGACACATGGCTTAGCCTAGTCTGCTACCTTCCATAGTTCACAGAAGCTCTCCTGCGAATCTTGCGGAACTAGCACTCCTGGAAGAAAGGATACTGCGGAGACATGGCTTAGCCACAGCCCGGGGCTAGTCTTGCAAGGTTCGCAGGAGAGCTTCTGTAAAGTTTGGAAGGTAGGAGACGAGGTACTGGCAGAAGTAAAGCTGTGGGGACGGGGCGTGAGTCGTGCTTCGGTAGCTCAGTCGGTAGAGCACTTGCTCGCGAAACGCAAAGGTCCCGAGTTCGAGTCTCGGTCCGGCACACAGTTTTAATCTGCCAGGAAGTTTGAAACGGTACATGGTCAGACGAACTTTCTTTCGTCAGCGCCGTTTACTGTGGCAACGATCCATTTCTGGAGACATTGTCATATGACTTTTCTTCCTCCATTTCCAGTCAGAAATCCATTCTTGGGACTGGTTGGGTGCATGTGGTCGTATACGGCCTTCCAGCTAGTCCGTTCCAGTGTACGGCCACCCTCGCTCGCTCCGTCTCTGATCTACATCTACATGATTACTCTGCAATTCACATTTAAGTGCTTGGCGGAGGGTTCATCGAACCAGAATCATACTATCTCTCTACCATTCCACTCCCGAACAGCGCGTGGGAAAAACGAACACCTAAACCTTTCTGTTCGAGCTCTGATTTATTTTATTTTGATGATCATTCCTACCTATGTAGGTTGGGCTCAACAAAATATTTTCGCATTCGTAAGAGAAAGTTGGTGACTGAAATTTCGTAAATAGGTCTCACCGCGACGAAAAACGTCTTTGCTTTAATGACTTCCATCCCAACTCGCGTATCGTTTCTGCCACACTCTCACCCCTATTACGTGATAATACAAAACGAGCTGCCCTTTTTTGCACCCTTTCGATATCCTCCGTCGATCTTACTTGGTAAGGATCCCACACCGCGCAGCAATATTCTAACAGAGGACGAACGAGTGTTCAAATGGTTCAAATGGCTCTGAGCACTATGCGACTCAACTTCTGAGGTCATCAGTCACCTAGAACTCAGAACTAATTAAACCTAACTAACCTACGGACATCACACACATCCATGCCCGAGGCAGGATTCGAACCTGCGACCGTAGCGGTTGCTCGGCTCCAGACTGCAGCGCCTAGAACCACACGGCCACTCCTGCCGGCCGAACGAGTGTAGTGTAAGCTGTCTCTTTAGTGGACTTGTTGCATCTTCTAAGTGTCCTGCCAATGAAACGCAACCTTTGGCTCGCCTTCCCCACAATATTATCTATGTGGTCTTTCCCCTACTAGCCACGACCCACAAGCGCGCTGTGACTTTTAACACGGGCAGCGCGTTTGTGCTGCAGTGCGGCGACGGGGTTCCCGCTACCTGCTCGAGCGCCGTCCGTCATTGGCTAGTTTCCTGTCGTCGCTAGGCAACGAGACGGCGCTGCTGAGCTGTCCTGCCGGTACCGGACGATCTCCTCCCACCAGACTGCCCAGTCGCCGCCTGGAGACAATCCAGCTGCTGGCCCCTGGAGAGCACTCTGTCTGCAGACAGGCCGCCGCCGTTCCAGTGTTCTGCCGGCGGAACCACAGCCGGGCGTCTCGCCAGGCGAGGCAGCGCCAAGGAAAGGCGAAGCAACGCGGCCCGGGGCTTTTATTTTCCGTAGCGAGGCGCAGACAGGACGGGCGCAACGCGCGAGAGCCGAGGCGGAACTCTGCAGCCCGCCGCTTCCCTGGGGACACGCCCACACACACACACACACACACACACACACACACACACACACACACCGTGTCCCGCAGGCCGGCACTTTATTCTCTCGCTCTCGCTGCCCGCCCTTCTTCGCCTTCTTCTTATTCTCTACTCCTCCTCCTCCGCCTTATTCTACTTCGACTCCGCAGTGCGTGTCCCCTCCCCACCGACACGCACACACACAAACACACACACACACTCGCACATACACAAGCACAAGGCCAGGTCGCTCAGTTTTCTCCGCCCCCACACACCCGCCGCCGGCCCGCCTTGTTCTTGGCGCACGCAACCTCCGCCACCCACCTCACCGTCCCAACCCACTCCGCGAGAAAACCCGGAGCCGATCTTCGCTTCGCCTTACAGCCGCAGGCGGAGACGCTTTGAGGGGTGTCTGTCTGCCACGACGTTGCAGACAGGCGAGCGATGTCGCACCCATATCAGGACTCGCTGCATTTCCCAAATAATTATGGGGGCAATCGCCGAAATAGCTTCAGTAAATGTCAAGAAATATTGTATTTCCGTTCTTAAAATGAGGACTGCATTTATTTAAATCTTATTTAAGACTGCCTTCAATCCCTAGCGCGATTTTCAATTAGAGTTTATGCTATCTGTACTACTATTTCATGATAAGTCCTGGTTTAACATTGTTACAAAAGTCTCGATACATTCCTCACCGATTTAGTCCAGATTATTACACGACACTCTAATATCTCACGAAATAAGCATCAAACGAAGAAACTACAAAGAACGAAACTTGTCTGGCTCGAAGGGGGAAACCAGATGGAGCTATGGTTGCCCCCCTAGATGTTGCTGCCATAGGTGAAACGGATATCAACATTTTTAAAAAAAATAGGAACCCCCATTTTTTATAACATATTCATGCAGTACGGAGAGAAATATGAATGTTTTAGTTGGACCACTTTTTTCGCTTTGTGATAGATGACGCTGTAATAGTCACAAACGTGTAAGTACGTGGTATCACGTAACTTTCCTCCAGTGCGGACGGTATTTGCTTCGTGATACATTATCCTTGTTGAAATGGACCGTTTACCAATTGCTGTATGGCTATTGTGATTAAAATGCCCAACGGGCGTGTGCTATGTATGCTGCTCGGTATCCTGGACGACATCATCCAACTGTCCGGACCCTTCGCGGGATAGCTACGTTATTTAAGTAAACAGGAAGTGTTCACCCACATGTAAACAGCGACCACGGCCTGCAACCAATGATGATGCCCAAGTAGGTGTTTTAGCTGCTGTCGCGGCTAATCCGCACATCAGTAGCACATAAAGTGCGCGAGATTCGGGAATCTCAAAAACGTCCGTGCTGAGAATGCTACATCAACACCGATTGCACCCATACCATATTTCTATCCACCAGGAATTCCATGACGACGGCTTTGAACGACGTGTACAGTTCTGCCACTGGGCAAAAGAGAAATTACGGGACGGTGACAGATTTGCACGCGAACGAGCGTCATTCACCAACAGCGGTAACGTAAACCGGCATAATATGCGCTACTGGGCAACGGAAAAAACGAGGATGGCTGCACGTAGAACATCAGCGACATTGGCGGGTTAATGTATGGTGCGGCATTATGGGAAGAAGGATAATTGATCCCTATTTTATTGATGGTAATCTAAATGGTACAATGTATGCTGATTTCCTACGTAATGTTCTGCCGATGTTACTACAAGATGTTTCACAGCGTGACAGAATGGCGATGTACTTCCAACATGATGGATGTCCGGCACATAGCTCACGTGCGGTTGAAGCGGTATTGAATAGCATATTTCATGACAGGTGGATTGGTCGTCGAAGCTCGATACCATCGCCCTCACGTTCACCGGATCTGACGTCCCCGGATTTCTTTCTGTGGGGAAAGTTGAAGGATATTTGCTATCGTGATCCACAGACAACGCCTGACAACATGTGTCAGCGCATTGTCAATGCATGTGCGAACATTACGGAAGGCGAACTACTCGCTGTTGAGAGGAATGTCGTTACACGTACTGCCAAATGCACTGTGGTTGACGGACATCATTCTGAGCATTTATTGCATTAATGTGCTATTTACAGGTAATCACGCTGTAACAGCATGCGTTCTCAGAAATGATAAGTTCATAAAGGCACATGTATCACATTGGAACAACCGAAATAAAATGTTCAAACGTACCTACGTTCTGTTTTTTAATTTAATTTAATTTGTACCTCTCTATCTAATATATATATATATATATATATATATATATATATATATATATATGGTGATCAAAAATTCAGTATAAATTTTGAATATATATATATATATATATATATATATATATATATATATATATATATATATATATATGTTATGCTAATCATTGCTATTCTAATCAGATGAAGCGCCATCTGTCGGACATTTTCTGAACTCTTCTATTCTTTTGGTTCTAATAAAACCCCATCTCATTCCAAGCATGTGTGCCAATTTGTACCTCTCTATCTACATTATACCGTCTTTTATATATATATATATATATATATATATATATATATATATATATATATGAAATTGTGGCGATTTACTGTACCATTGAGTTTGAACTGTGCCTCATCAGACCACACAATCATCAAGACCGATGGATTGGTAGAGGCGGACCAATTCCTTGGCCTCCACGGTCTCCTGAACTCAACCCTCTTGACTTTCATTTATGGGGGCATTTGAAAGTTCTTGTCTACGCAACCCGGGTACCAAATGTAGAGACTCTTCGTGCTCGTATTGTGGACGGCTGTGATACAATACGCCATTCTCCAGGGCTGCATCAGCGCATCAGGGATTCCATTCGACGGAGGGTGGATGCATGTATCCCCGCTAACGGAGGACATTTTGAACATTTACTGTAACAAAGTGAAGTCACGCTGCTACGTTCTGTTGCTGTGTGTTTCCATTCCATGATTAATGTAATCTGAAGAGAAGTAATAAAATGAGCTCTAACATGGAAAGTAAGCGTTTCCGGACACATGTCCACATAACATATTTTCTTTCTTTGTGTGTGAGTAATGTTTCCTGAAAGTTTGGCCATACCTTTTTGTAACACCCTATATATAATGTAAACGGGTAACGTTGTTAGAAAAAATCTCGAAGAGCTCTTGACCCTGTATACAAGATGTTCTGACGGCCTTAGGACATATCTATACAGGAAATTCAAGAACAAGTGCGAAGACTTATGGAAGTGGTAGTACTTGTCGCAACAAGAAAAATAAGTCCAGTACACATGGGTCCGGAAAAACATACTTTCCGAGATAAACACGTGTTTATAGGAAAGGCTGCGGGACAACTGGTTGCGGATGTTAAGACAATCGTTGCACTGGCGCTCCGACAAATGTGTCGGAAGGGTTTTATGATGTCTTACTGACAGTGCTGTACTTACCACTAACTGGCCTGCAGTCAGTGGTGTGACTCGAGTCGTATTATAGGCTACGTTAGTTTTCGTCGTTGTTTGTGTACCTCATTGTATTGTACTTACAACCCTAAGTACGCATCACTGTGTTTTACTTTCTTCCAAACGCGGATTCACATGAGTGTTTACTGTTATTGCACTGTTTGTACGTATCAGTGGTGTATACATTTATATTTTCTCTCTTGCACTACTTGTTATCTACGGAAGCCTACAACTCGACAAGTGAAATGGCGGATATGATGTTCGAATCCTGCCTCGGGCATGGATGTGTGTTCAAAAATGGTTCAAATGGCTCTGAGCACTATGCGACTTAACTTCTGAGGTCATCAGTCGCCTAGAACTTAGAACTAATTAAACCTAACTAACCTAAGGACATCACACACATCCATGCCCGAGGCAGGATTCGAACCTGCGACCGGAGTGGTCACCCGGCTCCAGACCGTAGCGCCTACAACGGCACGGCCACTCCGGCCGGCCATGGATGTGTGTGCTGGCCTTAGGTTAGTTAGGTTAAAATAGTTCTAAGTTTTAGGGGACTGATGACCTCAGCAGCTAAGTCGCATAGTGCTCAGAGCCACTTGACCCATTTGAACCCCGCACAGTCCGTACGCCTGACATGGATGAGCGGGTGCTAAGTTGGAAATCTGGTTTCACAAGACAGAGCGGATCAGTAGTTGTGGAAAGGGGCCAAAATCAGTTACTGTCGCATAAAACATAGAAACTTTATTTTTCTAAAACAGGTAATCACACATGCCCTTAAAAGGATTGAAACAATACGGCTGAAGACCCGAACGCAAGTTATTAAAATTGCCATAAGGAATACACACGGTTGAAGGCCTTAGTTACAAAAGTTTACATAAAAACTCAGCTGAAGGCCACCCACTCGAAATAGAAAAACTGAGGGTTTAAGGCCTGAATAACAAGAATTTCAGATAGGGAAGGAAGTTTTAAAAGATTTTAAACAAGTGACTATTCAAATTTTAATTGAAGACGGCTGAAGGCCTTATCTTAAAATATTTCACGTACAGTTCAGCTGAAGGCCACATACTGAACATAGAAAAACTCAAGGCTCAAGGCCTGGATAATAATAAGGATTTCCAATGGGCAAATTCCCCATTTTTTAAAAGAAATAGTTTAAGCACGAATCTTCAAAGCTTTAATTTAAGACGGCTGAAGGCCTTTTCTTGACATTAAAACAAACTAAATTAATAGATAGCTGAAGGCCTCGCACAGTACTTGAGACTAAAAGAAAATCACAATCTAAAACAACAGACAGTGGTGTCAGAAGTGCTCCAAGGGTCAGCCTGAGAAGGTAACTAACATAAATTTAGGTGAGACAGGCAGCAAAGCGTAATTCTAAATAACTGGATGGCAACCCGCCCCAGGGACGGCTGAAGGACCGACCAACAACCTAATCAATTCCCTTCCTCCCGACCAACAGCACGACAACGGAAAAATCAGCGAGGACGAAGATACCAGCAGCAATACGTCTTGAAAATTGGCGTTGAAACACAGTCAAAAATATGAACAACACCAATGGCTGTCGAACTACACACCGTGACGGACAGCATCAACACGGCGAGGAGAACACATTGCCGGAAAAATTACGCTAACGAGGAGGGCAGGTAACTGGAACGTTAACGGCCACACGGCAGAAGATACCGCTGGTGCTCTTCACTAATAAGTACCAACTAATTCAATAGTTAAACACCATACAGCAGACGGCTGCAAAATTTCGCCGACTAGAACAGCCCAGAAAGCAACAACCGGCAGTGAACGAAGAGACCTCAGAGCAGTTGAGGTTTCATAACAGGCTAATTGATCACTCAACGTAAGTGTCCAGGTTCGGTGGGCGAAGAACTTAGTAGCACTCGGAGCTAGCGCCACATATACCTTACCGTGCGTGCACGCCACCAGCGGCCCGGGTCTGGCGCCGCACTGCGGAGACTTCCTCGCTGCTGTCCCAACCTAGACATCGCCACACACACCACACACACATATACGAGGTGCATTCAAGTTCTAAGGCCTCCGATTTTCTTTCTCCGGACTGGAAAGAGATAGAAACATGCGCATTGTTTTAAAATGAGGCCGCGTTCATTGTCAATACGTCCCAGAGATGGCAGCACAGTACGGCAGATGGAATTTTACCGCCAGCGGCGAGAATGAGAACTGTTTTAAATACTTAAAATGGCGACGTTTTCCTTACTTGAACAGCGTGCAATCATTCGTTTTCTGAATTTGAGTGGTGTGAAACCAATTGAAATTCATCGACAGTTCAAGGAGACATGTGGTGATGTGTCGAAAGTGCATTCGTGGGTGCGTCAGTTTAATGAAGGCAGAACATCGTGTGACAACAAACCGAAACAACCTCGGGTTCGCACAAGCCGGTCTGACGACATGATCGAGAAAGTGGAGAGAACTGTTTTGGGGGATCGCCGAATGACTGTTGAACAGATCGCCTCCAGAGTTGGCATTTCTGTGGGTTCTGTGCACACAATCCTGCATTACGACCTGAAAATGCGAAAAGTGTCATCTAGGTGGGTGCCACGAATGCTGACGGACGACCACATGACTACCCGTGTGGCACGTTGCCGAGCAATGTTGACGCACAACGACAGCATGAATGGGACCTTCTTTTCGTCGGTTGTGACAATGGATGAGATGCGGATGCCATTTTTCAATCCAGAAACAAAGCGCCAGTCAGCTCAATGGAAGCACACAGATTCACCGCCACCAAAAAAATTTCGGGTGACCGCCAGTGCTGAAAAAATGATGCTGTCCATGTTCTGGGACAGCGAGGGCGTAATCCTTACCCATTGCGTTCCAAAGGGCGCTACGGTAACAGGTGCATCCTACGAAAATGTTTTGAAGAACAAATTCCTTCCTGCACTGCAACAAAAACGTCCGGGAAGGGCTGCGCGTGTGCTGTTTCACCGAGACAACGCACCTGCACATCGAGCTAACGTTACGCAACAGTTTCTTCGTGATAACAACTTTGAAGTGATTCCTCATGCTCCCTACTCACCTGACCTGGCTCCTAGTGACTTTTGGCTTTTTTCCAACAATGAAAGACACTCTCCGTGGCCGCACATTCACCAGCCGTGCTGCTATTGCTTCAGCGATTTTCCGGTGGTCAAAACAGACTTCTAGAGAAGCCTTCGCCGCTGCCATGGAATCATGGCGTCAGCGTTGTGAAAAATGTGTACATCTGCAGGGCGATTACGTCGAGAAGTAACGCCAGTTTCATCGATTTCGGGTGACTAGTTAATTAGGAAAAAAATCGGAGGCCTTAGAACTTGAATGCACGTCGTATAGTGGTGACACCAAAGATGGTACAGCAGTACTCGTATCGATAAGCACTGCTGCTGCCACTGACGGAGGCAAGTCAGCAACTCGTTGTGGCAGTAAGTCTGGGAGAAACAAGACGCCACTCGATTGTGACAAATTGCCAAAGAACAAGGCATCAATGTGAGCCGGCCACAGCTCAAAGTTTGGTGGGAGAAACCCCTGGGACCAGTGTGTGGCGATTAGCAGCAGCAGAAGGCGTGACTCTAATGTTGGGGATACTTCATGAACAATTGCTGTATGCATATCACCTACAGCGCGTTCAGGACTTAGGGCAGACCGCAGTTCTGTCAATGGCTGTTGCGGAAGTGTGACCCCGATCCACTGTTCACATGGAAGATTTAATTTACCGATGAGACAGGCTTCACAAGAGATGTTTGCTGCGAATTTCTATAACCAGCATGTTTGGACAGAACTAAATCCATAACCAATTCAGGTAAGAGGGCATCAACACTGATTCTCAATCATCGTATGCGCAGGCGTACTTGGCGATAGTTTAACACTGCCATACGTGCCATCACAAAGGTTAACTTAGGCGCATTATCTGGACTTTCTCATTAACGTATCCCCTATTTTGCTGAGGGTTGTGCCATTGCAGCAACGAATACAAATGTGGTGCATGCATGATTCTGCCCCAGCACTCTTTCGTCATACTGTTTGTGAACATGTGAAGCAGGCATTTTAGGACTGCCGGATTGGTTGGGGCGCCCCGTACCTTACCCTGCTCGTTCGCAGACCTAAATACCCTAGACTTTCGGTTTTAGGGACACTTGAAGGAATTTGCCTACGCCACGCCAATCAACGATGTGCGGACACAACGGGGTTGCGTCTTCAATGCGTGCCAGCAGGTGCAACAACTTCAAAGTGGACGTCATTCCTTTCGCCAGAGCGCAGAGCGGTGCATTGTCTCGAATGGACGCCACGGTGAACGTCTCTTGTAAAGACGGGGTTATCGCAGAAATTATGCATATCCGGACCCATGTTTATTGGGCTTATTTTTTTTCTTATTTCGATGAGTACTATTACATCTCAAAGTATTCAACAGTTTTTTTGAACAAACACACACATACACATACATATTATGAGTACCTATATTGAGACCAAGTATTACTGTTCACCATATACGTGCGTTTGTGAACTTATCATTTCTGAGAACGCATGCTGTTACAGCGTGATTACCTGTAAATACCACGTTAATGCAATAAATGCTCAAAATGATGTCCGTGAACGCATTTGGCAATACGTGTAACGACATTCCTCTCAACAGCGAGTAGTTCGGATTCCGTAATGTTCGCACATGCATTGACAATGTGCTGACGCATGTTGTCAGGCGTTGTCGGTGGATCACGATAGCAAATATCCTTCAACTTTCCCCACAGAAAGAAATCCGGGGACGTCAGATCCGGTGAACGTGCGGGCCATGGTATGGTGCTTCGACGGCCAATCCACCTGTCATGAAATATGCTATTCAATACCGCTTCAATCGCACGCGAGTTATGTGCCGAACATCCATTATGTTGGGAGTACATCGCCACTCTGTCATGCACTGAAACATCTTGTAGTAACATCATTAGAACATTACGTAGGAAATCATCATACATTGCACGATTTAGGTTGCCATCGATAAAATGGGGGCCAATTACCCTTCCTCCCATAATACCGCACCATACATTGACCCGCCAAGGTCGCTGATGTTCCACTTGTCGCAGCCATCGTGCATTTTCCGTTGCCCAATAGTGCATATTATGCGGGTTGACGTTACCGCTGTTGGTGAATGCCGCTTCGTCTCTAAATAGAACGCGTGCAAAAAATCTGTCTTCGTCCCGTAATTTTTCTTGTGCCCAGTGGCAGAACTGTGCAAGACGTTCAAAGTCGTCCCCATGCAATTCCTGGTGCATAGAAATATGGTACGGGTGCAATCGATGTTGATGTAGCATTCTCAACACCGACCTTTTTGAGATTCCCGATTCCCACGCATTTTGTCTGCTACTGATCTGCAGATTGGCCGCGACAGCAGCTAAAACACCTACCTGGGCACTATCATTCGTTGCAGGTCGTGGTTGACGTTCCACATGTGACTGAACACTTCCTGTTTCCTTAAATAACGTAACTATCCGGCGAACAGTCCGGACACTTGGATGATGTCGTCCAGGATACCGAGCAGCGTACATAGTTCACGCCCGTTGGGCATATTGGTCACAATAGCCATACATCAACACGATATCGACCTTTTCCGCAATTGGTAAACGGTCCATTTTAACACGGGTAATGTATCACGCAGTAAATACCGTCCGCACTGGCGGAATGTTACGTGATACCAGTAGGAACGTTTGTGACTACTACAGCGCCATCTATCACAGACCGAAAAAAGTGGCCGAACTAAAACATTTATATTTCTTTACGCACTACACGAAAATGTAACAAAAAATCAGGGTTCCTATTTTAAAAAACGCAGTCGATATCCGTTAGACCTATAGCAGCGCCATCTAGCGGTAAACCATAGCGCCATCTGGTTTTCACCTTCAAGCTAGACGAGTTTCGTTCTTTGTAGAGTTTTCGTTTGATGCTTATTTCGTGAGATATTTGGCCTGGTCACTATCAATTGACCACCCTGTATACAGGGAAGAGAAAAATTGTGTCACGAAATTTTAACCCTGAAATAGTACCAGTAGGAACCAAAACTAGTAATGTTGTGTAGGTCGAAAACGCATTATTTTTAAACTACGGAAACTTGGTGCCACGTGCTCCGATCGGCTGTGGGATTCCTCTGTTGCCGTTCGTCGGTTCACGTCACTGCCGCTACTTGATACGCATACGTGTCGAATAGGTCTTGATGCTTGTCTCCACCTCACATCAGAGGGATTCGCACATAAACTTCACCTCGGAGCACAGACACATCACCTGCGATTTTACAATACGAATGGCGGCACAGTGACTGGGCTACGGTAATGCGCATGAAGCTGGACGCCACCCACACCCGCAAAAGATCACATCAATTCACCGGCATTGGCGAAACTGGCTCGTTAGCGGGATGTCATGGTGATGCTGGAAGACCTGCAACACGACGGGATGGTGCATTTGTAGAGACTGTTCTCGAATGGTTCGAAGAAGCACCTAAGGCAAGTATTCGAGTGATTGGGCAGGACACGGGGATCAGTCATCGGTTAGTCTGGGAGGTTTTGAGGGATGACGGCCAGCATCCATTTAGTTTCCACCCTGTCCAAGACCAAATTCCTGTGGCGGACTATGAACACAGGCTAGGGTTTTGCCGGTGGTTTCTGCGACGTGTTGCGCGAGGTCCCGACTTCCCCGCTATTGTGTTGTTTACCGACGGGTGCACTTTCCAGCGGGACGGCCTTTACAGCACTCTAAACTTTCATTACTGGGCGAGGGGAAACCCTCTCGTGGCGTACGTCCACGGACACCAGGGACGATTTTCGCTCAACATTTTGGCAGGCATTGTGGGTGACCATCTCATTGTGGGCCGGTACCTCTACCTCCTCGACTTTCTGGGGCAAATTACCTTCACTTTTCGCGAGAAACTATACCCGGCCTGCTGGAAGATGATTTCCTGGACGTACGGCTACCCGTGTGGTTTGCAGCTCGATGGAGCGCCCGCATATAACAATCACGCTGTGCACGGATATTTAAATGAACTCTTGGGCGACCGGGTAATTTTGGCAGAGGTGCTCCTAGGACATGGCCCCCGCGACCACCAGGCCTCACGCCATAATACTTTTTCCTGTGGGAATTCTTCAAGGATCTAGTTCACGCACCAGGACACGAACCACCTAGAAACGAAGAGAATGGATCGCATTCAACATGCTGTAAGTAGGCTCTTTAGGTTTTTATATTGGTAACGCCACGTAGCGCTCTGTATGAAATTCACTGGCTGTGCTGTGTGCAGTCTGTGGCTGGTTTGCATTGTTGGAATATTTGCTATTGTATTGTTGGGTCAGTTGGCAGCGGGTAGCGTTGCGCATTTGCAGGTGAGCCGCCAGCAGTGGTGGATGTGGGGAGAGAAATAGCGGAGTTTTGAGACCGGATGATCTGGACGTGTGTCCATCAGAGAGATTAAATTTGTAAGACTGGATGTTATGAACTGCTATATATATAATGACTTTTGAACACTATTAACGTAAATACATTGTTCTCTATCAAAATCTTTCTTTTGCTAACTATGCCTATCGTAGTTAGTGCCTTCAGTAGTTTGAACCTTTTATTTAGCTGGCAGTATTGGCGCTCGCTGTATTGCAGTAGTCCGAGTAACGAAGATTTTTGTGAGGTAAGTGATTCATGAAAGGCATAGGTTAATGTTAGTCAAGGCCATTCTTTTGTAGGGATTATTGAAAGTCAGATTGCGTTGCGCTAAAAATATTGTGTGTCAGTTTAGTGTTGATCAGAATAGGTAAAGAGCGAAATACCTGAGTACGTTCAGTTCTGCTCAGCTGTTTCAAAATCAAATAATGTAATAGGATTACCAGCACAATCATTCATAAATTTTTCTAAGGGGACGTTTCAATGCCACCAATCACATCAGGGCAGTGCCATTCGACGTTACCAAGCTTGTGTCGCGTCAGAGGGTCACAAATTCGAACATCTGAATTAAGTAAACAATATCCTAGCTACAAAAAAAGCCCTTTTCAGGGCCGATACAATTTGCAAAAGACTATACGCGAACTGACAGCTGTTGACGGGTTTCTTCGCGGTACGTCTTATCATGAAACTGCAATGGATGTGTCGGGACCCCGGCGGATTCACCCCCCAGGCCCCCAGAGTGCAAGGCTGGCGCGCTACCACCGCCTTGGACACATCGTGATTTGAAGCAGGCAAAGGATTCGCGGTCTTGGGTTGTCCAGAGCATCTGGCAACAGGGCAATCATGAGGCCAATCGTAGCGCGTGACGCAAAGTTTCCGTAGTTTAAAAACTGTGCGTTGTCGACCTACACAACATTAGTAATTATGGTTCCTACTGGCATCAGCTATTCAGGGTTAAAATTTCGTGACACAGTTTTTCTACACCCTGTATGTAGGGTGAACATTAATAAAATCGGATTCCTGACTAGAAATGGAGTAAAAAAGAGTCCCACGAACATTTGTCCGGAAATGCATGGCTGCCACGATAGATGATGCTGACGAATAAGAGCTTCTCTGACCTCATGCCGTGGGTTCCTCGTCGGTTGCAGGCTGTGTAACTGACGCAGCGCACCGTAAGTAGCAGAATGGTCAGGTATTCATGTCGAGGGCGAGCCGGAATGGTGTTTGTGTACGACCAGGCAGACAGAAACGGACGAGAGAGAGCACGATTATACCAAAACAAGTATCGTCACAGAAACTAACCACATCACACAACACTTTGAGCCCTTTTTCGTCGTTTGTGTGATTGTGGGTTCTTTGAGACAGACGAACGTGCAGGGAGGCGTTGGACTGTGCCTACACCAGGTCTGGAGGGTAGGGCTCTACAGATACTGAGACGAATCCTAGTACAATCTCCAGCTTACCTGCTGTAAGCAAAGTCCGACTGTGTGTATTCTGCATGACAAACCGCTACTATATTTTGTATCCCGCTCGGAAGGCGGCCCGTGGGTTGGATCAGGAAAAGGTAAAACACGTCAGTACTGCTGTATGAGTTTATATCCCCTTCACTCAAGCAATAAGAATACATAACTTTGTACAGATACGAAGTCTTAGACCCGTCGTATATAGAGCAAGCAGAGCGAAGTTTCTGGGCTGAAGCAGTCGCGGAGCTCATAGACCTCGACAGCACCGGCTACAGGGCGCTCTCGTCTGTGTCTCTTGGTAGTGCCAACTATTGAGCCTATGTGGCATAGTTACTATCGATACCACACTATCCATATCACTTTTAACCACATGGAGGCCAGTTTGAACGTTTGTTGTGACGTGGATGCTCTGTACTGTGTTCCGGGACTTTTTGTTATCGTTGCACACACACTGTCCATTTCCGGACACACATTCGTTAGGACCTATTTCCTCCATTCCCAGTAAGGAACCAGTCCCTACAGTTTGTCTATTTTTATTAATGTTGACCCTGTACAACTACTTGGAGAAATGCGTGACATACAGGGTGTTGCAAACGATACGGCCAAACTTTCAGGAAACATTCCTCACACGCAAATAACGAAAAGATGTTATGTGGACATGTGTCCGGAAATACTTAATTTCCATGTCAGAGCTCATTTTAGTTTCGTCAGTATCTACTGTACTTCCTTGATTCACCGCCAGTTGACCCAATTGACTTCGGTGCTTGTGTTGACATGCGACTCATTGCTCTACAATACTAACATCAAGCACATCAGTACTTAGCATCAAAAGGTTAGTGTTCATCACGAACGTGGTTTTGCAGTCTGTGCAATGTTTACAAATGCGGAGTTGGCAGATGCCCATTTGAAGTATGGATTAGCACGGGGCAATAGCCGTGGCGCGGTACGTTTGTATCGAGACAGATTTCCAGAACGAAGGTGTCCCGACAGGAAGACGTTCGAATCAATTGATCGGCGTCTTAGGGAGCACGGAACATTCCAGCCTATGACTCTCGACTTGGGAAGACCTAGAACGACGAGGACACCTGCAATGGGCGAGGCAATTCTTCGTGCAGTTGACGATAACCCTAATGTCAGCGTCAGAGAAGTTGCTGGTGTACAAGGTAACGTTGACCACGTCACTGTATGGAGAGTGCTACGGGAGAACCAGTTGTTTCCGTACCATGTACAGCGTGTGCAGGCACTATCAGTAGCTGATTGGCCTCCACGGGTTCACTTCTGCGAATGGTTAATCCAACATGTGTGAATCATCATTTCAGTGCAAATGTTCTCTTTACGGATGAGGCTTCATTCCAACGTGATAAAATTGTAAATTTTCACAATCAAAATGTGTGGGCTGACGAGAAGCTGCACGCAATTGTGCAATCACGTCATCAACACAGATTTTCTGTGAACGTTTGGGCAGGCATTGTTGGTGATGTCTTGATTGGGCCCCATGTTCTTCCACCTACGCTCAATGGAGCACGTTATCATGATTTCGTACGGGATACTCTACCTGTGCTGCTAGAACATGTGCCTTTACAAGTACGACACAACATGTGGTTCATGCACGATGGAGCTCCTGCACATTTCAGTCGGAGTGTTCGTACGCTTCTCAACAACAGATTCGGTGATCGATGGATTGGTAGAGGCGGACCAATTCCATGGCCTCCACGCTCTCCTGACCTCAACCCTCATGACGCTCATTTATGGGGGCATTTGAAAGCTTTTGTCTACACAACCCCGATACCAAATGTAAGGACTCTTCGTGCTCGTATTGTGGACGGCTGTGATAATACGCCATTCTCCAGGGCTGCAACAGCGTGTAACCTCCCCCTCACTTATCGACCTTAATGACAGTGAAAAATGAAACCGCGCGTACCTAATGGGAATTTTAGAAAAGCAATCGTCAGCGAAGTTAACTTGTCGGTAAAGAGGGAGGAAAGGGTTACATCTAAATGAAAGGAAAAATGCAAGTGAAACTGGTGGAAATTAATTTTGAAGTAGGGATAAAGTTAATAAAGAAAGTAAATGTGCGGCCGTTACGTTAACAATCAAATAGCGGTAATTAGATATTTGAGATTTGGGGAAATTACGGTCGCCAGTCCTATGGACAATTACTATAATAACTGAAAAAGAAAGGTTATTACACATATAATTAGCACTAGAAGCGTGGCAACTGAAGGTTGACACGTGCCGTGTGAAAACTGAAAGTTTGTCAGAAGTAATAAATTTCGCTACACTTAATTTAGCAAAAGAATTAATGAAACCGGAAAATCGAAAGTTAATTTAGTGACTGAAGTTAATAGTGAGCTTTCTTTCTGAAGCACATCGAAATACAGTTAGTCTTGGACTACCTCAACAATCATTTCTAAAGCTACTTGAATCTACGCAATTTAGAAAGAAGAGATTTAACTTTGAACTTGAATTAAACGATTCTGAACAATTAACAATAGTAAAATTTAGTACGTACCAGGCTGAGCTGCAGTCACAGGTAAGCTAAAATACGGTAACAAAACTCGCACTCTTAATTTGTGCTTGTGTAATCTAACTATTGTAGCCAGCTATGAATACTTAAATTGAACTTTGAAATTAAAGCAGTGAAATGGAATTATACTGGCGTTTGAATTTCAACGACACTCGGGTTCATTTCGGAAAAGGAAGGGACCCTGCTTGGCAATGCAATTGGGACAATGAGCAACAAAGGTTCATGCTAAGTTGCTGTAATTTTGCGAGGCAAATGGAACAATTTGAAAAGCTGAGGTCTGCCATACAGTTCTGAAACTTTACGTGCTTTTAGTCTTCCTTGTTGGTTGATTGAAGGTTTGAAGCCGTCGATCGAGGAGGTGGCGACAGTCACTCATTGTCGGCCGTCGCTGTTGCAGAAGCTGAATGTTGGCGCGCCTTCTTCTCGACACGGTCACCAGGCGAAACGGGCTCTTGATGTGCGCCAGCTAATGCTTCCCGTCCGCGACACCATGTCAGAAACTATCATCGCGAGTCGAGCGCAATTACATGCTGCCAAACCCCGAAAGCGCGGCAACTCGCGGGAGCGTCACACAACACACCTGCTCCACTCGCTACTCCAGCCAGACCCCCACCCCAGCTCTGCCCGCGCTCCACGCGGCAGAGTTAACACTACCAAAGATCCTACACACTTTGAGTCTTCACACGACCTATCGATGTAATCGTTCGATAGCAGTTTTCCCTAGGCAAGACCCAGCCTAAAAATACAAATAATATTTACGAAACAAACCAATTATACATCGACATAAATGCATAAATATGTATATACAAATAGTAAAACAATTACAATATGTAAAGACACAAAAATGTCATATATTCAAGTAACAAAAATAAGGAAAACAAATTATAGTACAATAGATGGAAATAGGAGGATATGCATTTCCGGCGTTACACGTGCCCCACATTGTCTGAGGATGTTCGTGTAACGTAAACAGACTCAGAAAATGTCCAAAAAAAAAAAAAAAGAAACAGCGGAAATGCATATGCTCAAAACATCAACAAAATTTAGCATTCGCTTAATTAACCATAAACCAATTTTTAGACGATAATAATTGAGTGGAGACACTCCTAATCTTATTCCACTCTGTCATCTTGATCAAAATAAAACAGGTTGATAACATATTAAAATTCATAGAAAACATAGAAAATGGTTTAGCTATTCTAAAAATCTGAATTCCTAGCAGTATCAAGAAATGGAATACTATTTAGAAAATTAATCAGATTACATGGTCATAGAATACAGGTATATCAAAATACGCAAATTAATAATTAATTACATAGAATACGTATTTTATATAAACTTTTCATAATTAATATTCTCGTCATGAGTGTGCACTTAACGCTAAACAAGAAAATAATATACAGCAGATCGACAAAAACATAAATATTGACAACAGAATTCTTTCATATCAGCTGTCCGGGAAGAAAAACAACTCCGCCTTCCGTACTCGCAAGTACAAAGAATGCCGACAGCGGCACAAGAGCCGACAGCGGCACAAGAGCCGACATCGGTCCCGCCCCGCCAGTATTGTTGCGCCCGCCTGTACGGCACGCTTGATCTCTCTCGCCCTTGTAACGGCATTTCCAGAACGTCCGTTTCACTGAATTCTTTCGGTAAAACTCACTCCCGAGTAATCTCGAGGAGTCCATAAACACTATCACAGTGGATAACTCAACACTGTCCATCATCACACGCATGTACTAGCCTGAAACTTAAAACAGCGTCTAAGTACATCGGCAATGACTAGCAAATCACATATTTATGGAATCTTACAGCTATTTACAAAATCATATTTACATTCCTTAATCTACTGTGACTCAGCTGAAAACTTAAACTAGCATCTTGGATTTTTCAGTTGATTAGATCATGATTAAATTGATTAAAATTAAATTGATTAATCAAAATTAATTACTTATTAATTACAACTTCTTTAATGACCTTGGTCAGTCAAAAGCATGGCAATCTAGCAAATCGTTAGATCTTACACTCTGTTTTACATACTGTACAAATTACCCATTCTGTGGTATTAATCAATCCTAGGTTGGTACAATTTCAGGTCTACAATGTTCCGTATACCTAATAGTTTTCCAGAGCTTGGATACTCTAAGCAATAAGCATTTGTGTGAGGTATACCAATGACTTTATATGGTCCATTATAAACAAACTTAAATTTAGAGATTTCATTGTCTATCTCGCTCGATTTCTCATGAGCTTTTACAAGTACTAAGTCTCCGATTGCAAACTTAGCGAAACGCACTTTAGCGACATGACGACGTTTGCGAGCATCGGCTTTTAGCTTCATTACTTCTCGCAAACGATCTTTTTTCACACAAATACTAATGTCAATCCGTGGAGGGAATTTGATTATCTCTCCCACTAAACTTTTACTTCTGTCACCCAACAGGATTTCCTCTGGAGAAAATCCCGTTGTTTCATGTCTCAAGGTGTTCATAATTCTCTCAAATACTGCTACATATTTGCCCCATGCCCTATGGTTGTGATGGCAATAGGTACGGCAAAGTCGGCCTAGCTCGCGCATATACCTCTCAGCGGGATTCCCAGCCGGACAATAAGCTGAAATATGGATCACCTCGACCCCAATACTTTCCATGCCTTCATTCCACAACTTAGAAGTAAATTGTGCCCCATTGTCTGATAGAATCGCCTTGGGCTTACCAATATGAACAAAATAATCGTTCACAAGCTTGCTATAGACCGCTTTGGCTGTAGCTTTCCTAATCGGGTATAGTTTGATGAACTTGGAAAAAGCTTCTAGCACTACTAAAATGTAGGCGAAGTTTCCTGATGACTTGGGCAAAGGTCCGTACAAGTCCACACACAGTAATTCAAAGGTGTCGTTAGGCCTTATACTTTGCATAGGACCACGACTCGTGCAGTTGGTAACCTTCACCTTCTGACATAAATCGCAAGTTTTCACTCTGTCAGTAACGCGTTTTAACATGTTGTTAAAATGCGCTACTTCACTCAGCTTTTCCGTACATTTCTTTGGTCCACAGTGACCATACGCCAAATGGTAGTAGTCAATTATTTCCGTGACGTATTTGGTGGGCCAGCATACCCGCCAAATATTACTATCTTCACTCTTACATATGTACAAGATATGATCGTATATCTTGTAATACTTCCTTAATTTTTCTCCTTCTGGACTCCTTTCATCATATCGGGTTTTCACCATATTTAAACAACCATCCTCGTTCTGATGACGACATAGATTCTTACAGATGTTCATTATTAATTTACGTCCCTCAACTTCTTTAAAATAGTACAATTTGACCACTCCATCTGCCTCAGCTTTCAATAGACCTTGATTAGACTCGGGCAACCGCGACAGCGCATCCGCTACGCAATTGTCGGTCCCTTCTACGTAACAGATGTCATAGTTAAATTGCTGTAAATACAGCGACCACCTAGTCAGTCTTTCGTGAAGTAGTTTACAATCCTTCAGATAAGTGAGCGCCTTACGGTCCGTATGAATAATCACCTTACGGTCCCTTAGGTAACCCTTGAACTTTTTGAATCCCCACACGATAGCGAGACACTCTTTCTCAGAAATCGTGTAGTTTCGCTCACTTTTTGATAAAGTTCGACTCGCGAACGCTATCGTCCGGTGTTCCTTATCCTCTCCTTTACCAACTTCTTGAAACAGTTCTACCCCCACCCCATAATTCGACGAATCCGTTCCCAGATGGAAGGGTAGCGATAAATCAGGATGAAATAGTATGTTAGATCTTAACAACTCATCTTTTAATCTCTCGAAAGCGGCCTGACACCCGTCAGTCCACACAAACGGAACGTTTTTGCGTAAGAGGTTATTCAAATTTTCATCATTAAACACTTGTCCTTTTACAAATTTACGGTAAAATCCTGTTAGCCCTAGACAACTTTTTAACTGTTTCCTAGACTTGGGTGGAGGACAATTCCTTATTGCCTCCAGTTTCTCTGGGTCCTTTGTAATACCAGCAGTGGTAATTACATGCCCTAAAAATTTCAGTTCCTGCTTCACAAATTCGCATTTCTTTAGCTTTAGAGTCATTCCGCCACGGCGCAATGCTCTAAAAACTTCATCTAACAGGTCACAATGGTCATGCCAAGTGGCATTGTCCAACAATAGGTCGTCAACATATACAGTTAATCTTGAACTCAGCCGGCCGGTGTGGCCGTGCGGTTAAAGGCGCTTCAGTCTGGAACCGCGTGACCGCTACGGTCGCAGGTTCGAATCCTGCCTCGGGCATGGATGTGTGTGATGTCCTTAGGTTAGTTAGGTTTAATTAGTTCTAAGATCTAGGCGACTGATGACCTCAGAAGTTAAGTCGCATAGTGCTCAGAGCCATTTAATCTTGAACTCAAAGCCGGTCCTAGCAGTTTATCTAGGGCCCTGATGAATACGGACACAGATATATTAAGTCCAAACGGCAGTACTCTATACTGATAACACCTGCCCGCAAACAAGAAGGCGGTGTATGGCCTAGATTCTTCTTCGAGTTCTATTTGCCAGTAACTCGCCGTCAGATCGAGGCTAGTCATGAATTTAACGTCATGAAAACGTTGCAAAATGTCCTCCATACTCTCTGGTCTGTCTGTTTCGCGTTGAACGACCCTATTCAACCTGCGTGCGTCAATCACAATACGCACACTACCATCCCGTTTTGCTACAATGACCAAACCGTTATTGTATGGGCTCGTACTTCTTTCAATCACTCCCCATTCGATCATCTTATCTCTCTCCCGTTGCACTGCTTCCTTTTTGGACAGCGGTATAGCATACGGTCTCACGAAGAATGGTTCGTGCGGAATCACATGCAACTTGCATTTATATCCTTCCACAAGTCCCGGTTTGTCTGAAAACACACTCTTATTCTTCATTATTACTTCATACAGGCCTCGTCTTTGTTCGTGTGTTACGTTTGACACACCGTCTACAATACTTTCCAATTCACTTTCTACACTATTGTCAATGCCGAGATTCCTCACATTACAGTAGTTCAAATTCATACCTACGTCAATAGCATCCGGCCAGTTAACAATGTGTATAGGCTGGTATTGCCTATGCACACCGTCTCCTGCCTCGTCAAAACTAACTACTATTGTTTTATCTTGTGACGTACATGTCAAAGTTTTGCTTTCGCAATTAATCACTGCACGGTACTTTAATAGCCAATCTAACCCGATAATTACTTCCGTAGTCAAGTCTGGCACGACGACAAACTCTTGTTCAAATCGTGCCCCACATATCTCGAAGTGGACAAAAATCTGTTTTGTGAGCGGTTTACTGGCCTTCCCAGTAGCACCGATAATTTTCACTCCTGTTACTGGCATAACTACGATGCCAGGTCTATCTTTCAGTAACTCAAATATTTTCCCAGATACAACACTCAATTCTGCACCGGTGTCAATCAACACGTTTAGTTGTAGGTCGTGCATATTAACAGACAGTACTATCTGTCTACACTTGTCCTCGACTGTTTCTTTATTTTCCCACAGTAAATCCTCGTCTATATCCAGGTCATTCCAGAAAAAACCATCCGGCTTTGATCCTAAATCCGGTTTATCTGGCGGCTTTTCCAGCCTCTGTTCACATACAGTTTTAATTTCAACACATTTGTCCTGAGGCTTTGTCTGTAGCTTCGCCTCCAATACCGAAACCTTTTCCTGTAACTCGTCAACTAGCGAGTGTTGCTTTGCTATCAATTCACTAATTGTCACCTTCGTTGATTCCTCTTTAGCCAGATTGATCTCATCTGCCAATCTACCTGGAGAAATGTGCCCAGTAGTATCTGCAATTACTTCCTCTAGATCTGCGCAACCCACACTGTTATCGTCTGACCGTATAACGTCAGCTCTAACCTCATACACACTGTAATCTACGTGGTTTTCTACCAATCGTGTTCGGCTATCACTAAAATTTTCGCAATCTTTCTCCTTAATACTTTCTCAATGTTTAAACCGGAGGTTTGCGTCGGATGGGTCGGCTACTTCTACCACTGAAACTTTCGATAAGGTCTGCCGGTTAGGGCCAGAACTTTCCGTTACTACTTCAACATCCAATTCTTGCGGGACGAAACACGACCAATCTTGCTCGTGCTCCCCATTAACATCAACTATTTCTAGTAAAGTCTGCCGGTTAGGGCCAGAACTTTCTATCATTTCACAAACACTATCTTCCTGCGGGACGAGACGCGGAAAATCCTGCACGCGCTCCCCATAAACACTTCTCCCATACAGGCCCCTATAATCTCTTAGTTCGTCGTATAAGCGACCGAACTGCCTTAACCAGACCTCGTCCCTCTCTGCATCCCCTCGCTCGATGACGGACGTTTTATCCGACATCTGATCTTCTCTCAACACTTGCGAATCATTCTTAAACTCAATCTCCAGTTCCGCTGTGGGTATTACAGCTGCCACTTTATAATCGATTTCCGGAACACTACTTAAATTGTTCTCACTGACAGTGAATGTACTTCCTACTGCCGTGTATACAGCTGATCTCCTACTTGTGGGCGCACTCCTTTCTCCTAACACTGGCACACTCTCCCGCCGTTGATTATTCCACACGGAATTTTCATATCGACGAAACCTGGGTTTTCTCCTGCTATTGAGCCGCCAAAATTTCTCCACGCCCGGTCGGCCCCTCACCGGCGCGGCTAATGGTTTCCCTGTCTCGTCACAGCAGATACGCTCCCCGGATGCTGCTGAGGCGGCTGATCACACCCTCTGGCGTTATTACTATTCTGTGAAGCCCGTATCACGTTAGTATGATACTGGTTTCCGTCATTCCTGTTATTATTTGCATTGTACCGATTGTTATTACGATCCGAACCATTATTGTTATTGCTGCCATGGTTGCGGTATGCATTATTCCCATAGTTATCATTGTTGTGGTTGCTGTGGTACCCGTTGTTATTGTCACGGCCTCTACCACTGTCGCGATTATTGCGCCAATTGTCCTCGTCCTCCACTCTTTCCAGGAAATCATTTATTGTTCTGTAATTGCTTCCTACGTAGCGTTTTGTATCATCTGGAAGCTTTTTGTAGAGTTCCCAGACTATTTAGGATTCTGTGCGGCGATCACACAAGTATTCCAACTTGCGGATCCAGCCCTCACAAAACTCCTTCATCGAACCGCGCGAATTCGCATCGAAAGGCCTCGATACGACAAATTCGCGCCAGACACTTTGCTGTTTTTGCTCTGACCAGTATTCAGGCAGAAACAAATTTTTAAATTCGTCAAAAGTCAGGTCCGTAATGTTGAGGTTTAAGCCCCAACGCTTGGCATCACCAGCCAACACATCAATAATCGCATTAATTTTTCTCTCATTGGTCCATGATCTGGGTAAAACTCTTTCACAATTCTTAATGAAATCCGTCGCGTGTATACCGCCTTCTTTCAAGGGGTCGAACCGCTCCTCTTTCGTCAACAATTCCTAACTATGTGCATAGATTGGCACATAGCTCTGTTTTTCGTCAAGTTTCTTTTCTAATTCCGACACTTTCGTAATTACTTGGCAAGTGGTTGTCGCAAGCGTTTCTACTTCCCTTTTTTTTTCTTCGCAGGTATTAGCCTGCTTCGTCACTTTGGTATCTACTTCGGATACTAAAGTCTTTAAAGTTTCCACTTTCTTTTGATCCTCTTTTTTCACTAATTGAATTTGTTCCGTCACCTTATTCTCGATGATCGAAGCATCTGATTCTCCTACACTTTTCCCGATTCTGCTAATTTCGGAATAAAAACGAGTATTTATGCTCGCAATTTCCGCCTGAACGCCTATCATTTCCTGTTTAAGATTACCGATTTCGCTATTAATCACAACAATATCTTCTTTGATTTTATCAACTTTCGTGTTAACAACTCCAACATTGTTGTTAACAACATTAATAGCTTTGTTGTGACTGTCTAGCTTTCGTTCAATTTTTTCAGACTGAGCTTCTTGCTTGGCCGATTGACTCTTGATTTCGTTAATCAAAACATTCAATAAATCAGTTAAATTCCCGGAAACTACCGGTTTTACTTCCGTAGCGGCTTCTTCTTTAATTGTCCCCCCGTATTCGTCATCAAGGAATTCGCATTTGATTTTCACTTCCGACTCCGAAACATTTTCTAAAGTGTGGAATTCCATTTCTGCTCTTTGTTGCGTTTCGGCGGTCGCGTCTTTCATGCTAGCCGCCCGTCCCTGAACAATGGGTACCGCGGTGCGCGTTCCCCACTGTTCGACCGATTGTTCCTTATCCAAGCCTACCAAATTTTGGTAATTGTTGCCTTCACTCATCTTAATGATTTTCAATATAAATGCCAAATCTCAAATCTAATTAGGATTCCTCACACTAATATTCTCGCTGACGTATCGACCATTTCGTAAGCAGTACTTTGTTACGAGATTTGTACAATGCAAAATTCGTGTCCAGAACAACCTCAAATTTGAAGATTGTCCTGTCACCAGGTCGCCACGTGTAACCTCCCCCTCACTTATCGACCTTAATGACAGTGAAAAATGAAACCGCGTGTACCTAATGGGAATTTTGGAAAAGCAATCGTCACCGAAGTTAACCTGTCGGTAAAGAGGGAGGAAAGGGTTACATCTAAATGAAGGGAAAAATGCAAGTGAAACTGGTGGAAATTAATTTTGAAATAGGGATAAAGTTAATAAAGAAAGTAAATGTGCGGCCGTTACGTTAACAATCAACTAGCGGTAATTAGATATTTGAGATTTGGGGAAATTACGGTCGCCAGTCCTATGGACAATTACTATAATAACTGAAAAAGAAAGGTTATTACACATATAATTAGCACTAGAAGCGTGGCAACTGAAGGTTGACACGTGCCGTGTGAAAACTGAAAGTTTGTCAGAAGTAATAAATTTCGCTACACTTAATTTAGCAAAAGAATTAATGAAACCGGAAAATCGAAAGTTAATTTAGTGACTGAAGTTAATAGTGAGCTTTCTTTCTGAAGCACATCGAAATACAGTTAGTCTTGGACTACTTCAACAATCATTTCTAAAGCTACTTGAATCTACGCAATTTAGAAAGAAGAGATTTAACTTTGAACTTGAATTAAACGATTCTGAACAATTAACAATAGTAAAATTTAGTACGTACCAAGCTGAGCTGCAGTCACAGGTAAGCTAAAATACGGTAACAAAACTCGCACTCTTAATTTGTGCTTGTGTAATCTAACTATTGTAGCCAGCTATGAATACTTAAATTGAACTTTGAAATTAAAGCAGTGAAATGGAATTATGCTGGCGTTTGAATTTCAACGACACTCGGGTTCATTTCGGAAAAGGAAGGGACCCTGCTTGGCAATGCAATTGGGACAATGAGCAACAAAGGTTCATGCTAAGTTGCTGTAATTTTGCGAGGCAAATGGAACAATTTGAAAAGCTGAGGTCTGCCATACAGTTCTGAAACTTTACGTGCTTTTAGTCTTCCTTGTTGGTTGATTGAAGGTTTGAAGCCGTCGATCGAGGAGGTGGCGACAGTCACTCATTGTCGGCCGTCGCTGTTGCAGAAGCTGAATGTTGGCGCGCCTTCTTCTCGACACGGTCACCAGGCGAAACGGGCTCTTGATGTGCGCCAGCTAATGCTTCCCGTCCGCGACACCATGTCAGAAACTATCATCGCGAGTCGAGCGCAATTACATGCTGCCAAACCCCGAAAGCGCGGCAACTCGCGGGAGCGTCACACAACACACCTGCTCCACTCGCTACTCCAGCCACACCCCCACCCCAGCTCTGCCCGCGCTCCACGCGGCAGAGTTAACACTACCAAAGATCCTACACACTTTGAGTCTTCACACGACCTATCGATGTAATCGTTCGATAGCAGTTTTCCCTAGGCAAGACCCAGCCTAAAAATACAAATAATATTTACGAAACAAACCAATTATACATCGACATAAATGCATAAATATATATATACAAATAGTAAAACAATTACAATATGTAAAGACACAGAAATGTCATATATTCAGGTAACAAAAATAAGGAAAACAAATTACAGTACAATAGATGGAAATAGGAGGATATGCATTTCCGGCGTTACAAGCGCAATCAGGGATTCCATGCGACGGAGGGTTGATGCATGTATCCTCGCTAACGGAGGACATTTTGAACATTTTCCTGTAACAAAGTGTTTGAAGTCACGCTGCTACGTTCTGTTGCTGTGTGTTTCCATACCACTTAATGTGATTTGAAGAGAAGTAATAAAAAATGGAAAGTAAGCGTTTCCGGACACATGTCCACATAACATTTTTTATTTCGGTGTGCTGTTCTGTCTTACAATACATTTACTCATGGACCGTCTTCACAGAGGAAAAATATCTATTGTGACTTCATATGGCATACATGCTATTTAACCAGTAAAGTATACGCCATTGCTGACGTGAAAATAATATTGATACTTAACCCCGTAATACAGGCATAACCAAGCAGAAAACAACGTTGAAAATATGTGTTCATGTAAAAATTCGCTTTATTCCTTATTAAAACAGCTTCAGTCGTTCCCAGCTTAGTATGTTAAGCATAAAACAGACAAGGCTTAGGTTCAGAGAAGTACTATGACGACAGTTGAAAGTTCTATAAAAAAACTAATAAGTGACGCTACTGGTCCCGCACGGTTCACAATACAAACACTGTCGCGAAAACAACGAAAGAGCATGCTTAATTTAAAAGAACGCATAATCTCCAAGATTGGTGATCTGGAGCTCGAAATTTATCGCGTACTTCAGTGGGAGATACTTTTAATAGGTTCTGCAGCGAAACTTTGTCTCGAAGTTTTTCAGAAAATCCAGAGAGATTCCAGTCGTAAGTAAAGTACACCAGCGGTAAGACACAACCAATACCTTCATTGCACGATAGCAATGGTAATGCTATCGATGACAGTGACACTAAAACGGACTAACTAAACACGCTTTTCCGGAATTCCTTCACTAAATATGACGAAGCAAATGTTCTAGAATTCCAATAATGAACATCTGTCAACATGAGCAGCATAGAAACAGGCATCCTCGTTGTGGTGAAGCAGCTTAAACTACTTAATAATGACAAGTTGTCTACTCCAGATTATATACCAATTAGGTTCCTTTCAGAGTTTGTTGATACAGTATTCAAGTAGTTAGCAATCACGTACAAGCGCTCGCTCGACTAAAGTTCTGAAATTAATTCTATACTTTTACATTTCCTGCATTTTCACCCACTTCCTCACAATAGTCCTGTATTCAAACTACAGGATTGCGGAGTACTGCCTCAGCTGTGCAAGCAACAGTTCTTGGTAATTAACGGAAAGTCAATGACATACCCAGCGTTTCCCAAAGAGATGTAATAGGCCCTCTGCTGTTCCAATCTCTATGGAAGATTTTAAAGGCAAATTGAGTGGCTTTCTTAAACTGTTTGTAGATGATTTTGGCCTTTTTCTTTGCTACAGGATCTTTTCAGAAAATGTCACTCACCAATTTTCTCCTCTTGTGTGAAAATATTTTGTTGAGGCGCGCCTGCAAAGGAAGGTATGATCATTGTAGTACAATAATAGAAATTAGAAGACGCACGTAAATGTTTTAAGTGTTCGTTTTTCCCAGGCGCTTTTAAGAGTGGAACGGTACAGAAATAGCTTGGAGGTGGTTCGATGAACCCTATGCGAGGCACTTGATTTTGGATTGCAAAGTATTGGTGTGAATTTTAAATGCAAATGATCGTATCTTGGTTAGTAGTCGACTATGTGGTAGTGTCGAATTTCTTTCTGGAAATCTAGAAAGACGGATTCTCCCTCTTCAACTGCATCCGTTATATGCAAAGTTTAGACCCGCACAGAAGAGAGGTACTGAACTGATTGAGGGGGAGGGGGGGGGGGGGGGGCGGCTGTAATGGAAGAAGGTCATGGCACAACTTGAATAAGAGAAGAGAGCGGTTAATGGAACAGATCCTGTGGCACCAAGGAATCGTCAGATTGTTAATGGAGCGAAGAGTTGGGCGTACGAGCCGTACAGTCCAAAAATGGTTCTGAGCACTATCGGACTTAACTTCTGAGGTCATCAGTCCCCTAGAACTTAGAACTACTTAAACCTAACTAACCTAAGGACATCACAGACATCCATGCCCGAAGCAGGATTCGAACCTGCGACCGTAGCGGTCGCGCTGTTCCAGACTGTAGCGCCTAGAACCGCTCGGCCACTCCGGCCGGCCGTACAGTCCAGTTCTTGAGTATAGTTAACACAATAAAATGAATGTTGGTTAAATAGAGGTGAGGTGGCTTGCAGAGGACAGATTACTATGGATAAATGCATCAAACTAGGTTTCCCACTTAAAGATGCATCAACAACAGACAGACAGACAAAAAGATTTTTCTCCAAATAAGACAGTTTGTCAGTCCTTTACGTCCGTCCGTCGACTCCACTTTTCACTACAGAACAGCATCATCAGCAGACAATACAGTAGACAAACGGGCTAGCAGTGCGGCCCGCCTGTATTTCCTGCCTAGCTGCCCTGCGACCTTATTTTTCGCCTGCCTTTGAGACAGGCCGCCGGAGAAATTGCGTTGCGCTCCTGCACGCTCGCGGAGTGCCCCGCTACACGTCCGGCAGTTCATTTGACCGACCGAGACAGGCGACACGCGGACCGACGCGGCTATCGATAGCCGCGGGCCGCCGCCATTATCCGTCCGCCATTGCCCGCCCCCGCCACCGCCCCGCTGTTGCCAGCGCCCGCCCGCCCGCCCGCCGCCCCCACGCCCCCGCCTCCCGCCCCGCAGCCCGGAAAACGCCGCCGCCGCCGACCCCTCCCATTTCGTCGTTCCGGAGCGGCCGCTTTGATCTGCCCCTGGCGCACAGGCAACCCAACCATGCGGCTGCTGCTGCGGGTGGCCTGACTTTCAGGGGCAAAGAGAAACGCTGACGACAAACCGCCGGTCGTTGCGATGTAACACACACACACACACACACACACACACACACACACACACGCATGTATGTATGTATGTACCCATGCATACATACATACACTGACTGCAGCCTTTCTTTGATTAGAGTGATATGGCTGAACAGTTTTTCACCTTGTAATCTGTCAGATCATCATAATGACAATACAAGGTGTCATTCATCAAGTATCGGACCTGATATGAGTGATTCAACTTAAGAAATGGTTGCAGACAGAACGTAGCACTTTGCCCTTAACGGAAGAAAATCGGAAGTTGAAAACTATTTGTTGAGTACCCAAGGAAAATGTAGTAGGCACTTTACTGTTTACAATATAAATACACTAGTCAGTGGATGACGTTGAAAGCTTCATTGTGCGTAAACAGCCGAACAAATGCACGGCTGCCCCATTACATTATTGGTAATAAATGACTAGAAACAGCAAACACCGTAATGCTTTCCTCAAGACTTTCCTCGTGCTCTTTGAAAGTTGCTTTCCGTTAGAACGTGGTACTAGCACAAACACGCAGCCTGAGTGGGTGACTAGAGGGATAAGAATATCCTGTAGAACAAAGTGGCAATTATATCAAAACGTTAGAAACAGTCAAAATCTAAATGCAGCAGTCCACTACAAACAGTATTGTAAGGTGCTTAAAAAACTTATTAGGAAGGCAAAAAGTATGTGGTATGCAGGTAGAACAGCTAAGTCTCAGGATAAAATTAAAACCATATGGTCAGTCGTAAAGGAACTGGCTGGTCTGTAGAGACAGGTCGAGGATATAGAATCAGTGCATAGTGGGAATGTCCGTGTTACTGATAAGTCGCATATATGTACAGTATTTAATAGTCACTTTCTGAATATAGCAGGTGAACAAAATAGAAGCCTAGTCCCAACAGGGAATCATATAGCGCTTGTAAAAAAAAAGTGTTTCCTGAAATGCTTCTCCATGATACTGACAAGAGGGAGATTGAGTTAATAATTAAATCACTAAAGACCAAGAACTCTCATTGATATGACGGAGTATCTAGCAGAATACTGAAGTATTGGTCTATGTATGTTAGCCCAGTACTTAGCCATATCTGTAACTTTTCCTTTAGGAGTGGTCAGTTTCCTGGCCGATTAAAGTCCTCGGTAGTGAAGCCACTTTATAAAAAGGGAGAGAGGGATATGTTGACAGTTATAGACCTATTTCTATGCCATCGGTGTTTGCTAAAGTTTTCGAGAAGATTGTATATAAGGTTACTGGAGCATTTAAATTCACATAATTTGCTGTTAAATGTACAGTTTGGTTTTAGAAATGGTTCAGCAACTGAAAATGCTATATTCTCTTTTCTCTGTGAGGTTTTGGACGGATTAAATAAAACGTTGCGAGCGCTAGGTGTTTTCTTTGATTTAACGAAGGCTTTTGACTGTGTTGACCACAAAATATTACTGCAGAAATTGGACCATTATGGAGTAAGGGTTGGTTGGTTGTTTCGGGGAAGGAGACCAGACAGCGAGGTCATCGGTCTCATCGGATGTGGGAAGGACGGGGAAGGAAGTCGGCCGTGCCCTTTGAAAGGAACCATCCCGGCATTTGCCTGGAGCGATTTAGGGAAATCACGGAAAACCTAAATCAGGATGGCCGGACGCGGGATTGAACCGTCGTCCTCCCGAATGCGAGTCCAGTGTCTAACCATTGCGCCACCTCGCTCGGTTGGAGTAAGGGGAGTAGCTTACAATTGGTTTGCCTCTTACTTTAAGAACAGAAAGCAGAAGATAATTCTCCGCAATATTGAGAGTGGTAGTGATGTTGAGTCCCAATGGGGCACTGTTAAGTGGGGCGTTCCCCAAGGGTCGGTGCTGGAGCCACTGCTGTTTCTAATTTATATAAATGATATGCCTTCTAGTATTACAGGTGAGTAAAAAATATTTCTGTTTGCTGATGACACCAGGTTGGTAGTGAAGGATCTTGTATGTAATATTGAAAGATTATCAAATAATGTAGTTCATGAAATAAGTTCGTGGCTTGTGGAAAATAATTTGATGCTAAATCACAGTAAGATTCAGTTTATACAGTTTCTAACTCACAATTCATCAAGAACCGATATTTTGATCAGACAGAATGGGCATAACATAAGTGAGACGGAACAGTTCAAGTTCCTAGGCGTTCGGTAGATAGTAAGCTGTTGTGGAAATCCCATGTTCAGGATCTTGTTCAGAAACTACATGCAGCTTTATTTGCCATTAGAACAGTATCTGAAATAAGTGACAGTTCAACACGAAAAATAATGTACTTCGCCTATTTTCATACGCTTATGTCATATGGTATTATTTTTTGGGGTAATTCTTCTGATTCAAAAATGGTATTTTTGGCTCAAAAACGGTCTGTTCGAGCTGTATGTGGTTTAAGTTCGAGAACCTCTTGTCGACCCCTGTTCAACAATCAGGGAATTCTGACATTGCCCTCGCAGTATATACGTATTTTCTTTAATGTCGTTTGTTGTTGGCAATATTAGCTTATTCCCAAGAGTTAGCAGCTTTCACTCAGTTAATACTAGGCAGAAATCAAATCTGCATGTGGAATGCATTTCCTGGACTCTTGTGCAGAAAGGAGTGCACTATTCTGCTGCATCCATTTTCAATAAGCTACCACAAGAACTCAAAAATCTTAGCAGTAGCCCAAACACTTTTAAGTCCACACTGAAGAGCTTCCTCATGGCTCACTCCTTCTGTTCTGTCGAGGAGCTCCTGGAAGAGTTCAAAAATTAAGTAAATTCCAGTGTTACATTGTTGATTTTCTTTATTTAAACTTACGAATTGTCGCTTGAATACGTTTCTTATATTTCATTTTATCTGTTTCTACTATCGTGTTATAATTTCATGTATTGACTCGTTCCATGACCATGGAGACTTCTCCTTAATTTGGTCCCACGGAGCAATAAATAAATAAAGTAAGTAACCACACAGATCAATCTGAACTGGAATTAGCGCACAAAAGAAAAGTTGCAGGAAAAGCAGATGTCAGCCCGTGAAAGAATATAAAAGAAACGTAATACATTCACGAAAGAAGTGTCTTGAAAATAATTGTATGACTGATTCTTGAGCATTCCTGGGACCATTGCCAAATAAGAGCAACTACGTCGAACCAAGAGCCATACCTTTCGGTTTGATAACGTTTCTTATCACTTGACCACACGTTTATTATTTCCAAAAGCAGCTTACGCGTTTCGACATTCCATCGTTTTCAAAGGGAGTGTTACGTCAATCATATAGAGTTGTTCATTAGTTACGTTGCATACCGTCAGCATTTCAGTCATGAAACATGTGATTGACATAACATTGACTTTGAAAATAGCGGAATGTCGAAACGCATAAAGCGTTTTTGGGGATAATAAAAAGTTGGTAAACACATAAGAGTAATTATTAAACTGCATCCAAATGACCGCTTCGTCCCACAGCATTTTCATGCAAATTTCAGCCGCACCTTTCGTCGTGGGATCGTTTGGTCGGCACGAAATGGCCACGGAGACACTTAACAAACTCCAGTGGCATACTAAATACATTTAAATATTTTGCAGCGATATTAAATCAGTTGTGCATGCAACAGGCGGTTTGACATGTTGATAACATTAGGTAAAAGTTTCATTATCATCCAGTTGTTATGAGAGGATTAATGAAAGTTTTCCTCACAAATAATTTTGATGATTCTTACCCCATAGTGTTCGATAAGGGTACAGAAGCTTGGGGCAAGAGTACGCAGTGCCTACTTTTACCCCCAGCTGAAGAAAATTGTAAGGATTACAAATCAATATGTGGAAAAAAGTAAATGTAACTGTCTGAGAGCAGTCCCGAAAAAACAATTTATCCAGCGAAACGCATTGCTGCAGTGTTGTTTGTTTCTTGTTTATTCTCCAATAAAAACGTTATTGTAAATCGGCCGAAATGCTGACTTCCTTTACGGGTTCTAAGACGTTTTATTAAGGCAGCCTCTTAAAACCCAGTAGCTTCGGATGTTTGCCGTACCGAGTTCCCATTTCCAATATGGCCAACAGTTTGATGGTAGAGCGCCCTGTTAATGGCTGTCGAGTTCATGTTCTCGTTCTCTTACTGGAAAAAAATGCCGCTCTGGAAGATGTGATTGTATTCGAATTGTATCTGAGAGGTATCTTTGAAAACACGAAAGAACAACTTCAGGAAAGTAAAATTAATTTAAGTTCTACAAGGTGAAAAATGAAACTTCTAAGGTAAATAAACAGCAAGAAAACTTGCTTCAATACGTTTGGAGCCATTATATTAGTCAAAGAAGAGGCTATGGGGCAAAAGTTCGCAAATTGTTTCCTGATGGGGTAAATATGCGCCTCCGAACTTCTACCCCAACAGGCCTGTGTGCTTTTATACTATTCCGCTATTTTCTTTCTCGGCAGTCAACACACATACAAAAGTCGTGGAAATTAAGGTGGGTATTGGAAGCTTATAGTCCCTACTTCCGGTACCGAGTTTAACTAATTTTTTAACTATATTTAAGGTCATCCAACACTCAATCAAAACTATACAAATTTTACCTTGAAAGCGTATAACTGACCGCCTTTTCTCCAGCTGCAAGCGTCCGTCCGCCACGAGGTTCCAGAATAGGACTGTGGAGATGATGACGTATGCGCTGCCTGGTGGGAGAATGACGAACTTCTACTTTAGGGACATGATGTGTAGCCCCGACCCAGTCGTTATTTTTATCCCCACCTACACTATGTTCCTGCAAGATTCGGCAACATAATACTCCCACACGAGAAACTCAGAAAAGTCTGAGGAGTCAACTTAATACGCAGTATTGCGCACAACTATTCTTCCTTCCCACGATCCATGCAAGTTTGTTTACATCTGCCTTATGTACTTCTAAAGGTCATAATGATTTAAAAAAAACAACGGTACTGTGATACTGAAAACGAATACCAACTGGTCATTGTTAGTCACTTAAATGTTTAATATCAGTCTACCAGTCTTACATTGTAGCCAACCTTGCTTAACAAAACAAAACAAAACAAACAAACAAAAAACAAGAAATTGATGCACCGTACACAATTTGATTCATTATAGTAGAAGACAAAATACGATATGTTGCATTTGTTATATTGGATGGCGAAACCAGTGTAACATAATGAATTATCATAATGAAGCGTAACAGGACCTCTAACGTTTTTACACTACTGGCCATTAAAATTGCTACACCACGAAGAAGACGTGCTACAGACGCGAAATGTAACAGACAGGAAGAAGATGCTGTGATAAGCAAATGATTAGCTTTACAGAGCATTCTCACAAGGTTGGCGCCGGTGGCGACACATACAACGTGCTGACATGAGGAAAGTTTCCAACCGATTTCTCATACACAAACAGCAGTTGACCGGCGTTGCCTGGTGAAACGTTGTTGTGATGCCTCGTGTAAGGAGGAGAAATGCGAACCATCACGTTTCCGATTTGATAAAGGTCGGATTGTAGACTGTCGCGATTGCGGTTTATCGTATCGTGACAGCTCGCGTTGGTCTAGATCCAATGACTGTTGGCAGAATATGGAATCGGTAGGTTCAGGAGGGTAATACGGAACGCCGTGTTCGATCCGAACGGCCTCGTATCACTAGCAGTCGAGATGACAGGCATCTTATCCGCATGGCTGTAACGGATCGTGCTGCCACGTCTCGATCCCTGAGTCAACAGATGGGGACGTTTGCAAGACAACAACCATCTGCAGGAACATGGACTATCAGCTCGGAGACGATGGCTGCGGTCACCCTTGACGCTGCATCACAGACAGGAGCGCCTGCGATGGTGTAATCAACGACAAACCTGGGTGCACGAATGGTAAAACGTCTTTTTCTCGGATCAGTCCAGGTTCTGTTTACAGCATCATGATGGTCGCATTCGTGTTTGGCACATTGGAAGCGTGTATTCGTCATCGCCATACTGGCTTATCACTCGGCGTGATGGTATGGGGCGCCATTGGTTACACGTCTCGGTCACCTCTTGTTCGCACTGACGGCACTTTGAACAGTGGACGTTACATTTCAGATGTGTTACGACCCGTGGCTCTACCCTTCATTCGATCCCTGCGAAACCCAACATTTCAACAGGATAATACGCTACCGCATGTTGCAGGTCCTGTACGGGCCGTTCTGCATACAGAAAATGCTCGACTACTGCCCTGGCCAGCACATTTTCCAGATCTCTCACCAACTGAAAACGTCTGGTCAATGGTGGCCGAGCAACTGGCTCGTCACAATACTCCAGTCACTACTCTTGATGAACTGTGGTATCGTGTAGAAGCTGCATGGGCACCTGTACCTGTACACGCCGTCCAAGCTCTGTTTGATTCAATGCCCGGGCGTATCAAGGCCGTTATTACGGCCAGAGGTGGTTGTTCTGGGTACTGATTTCGCAGCATCTATGCACCCAAACTGCGTGAAAATGTAATCACATGTCAGTTGTAGTGTATTATATTTGTCCAATGAATACCCGTTTATCATCTGCATTTCTTCTTAGTGTAGCAATTTTAATGGCCATTAGTGTAGTATACATAAAGGATTTATGAGACAGTATCACCAGCACTGTGACATACAGGAATGTACGACTGTTGGGTGGCCGCAACAAAGACTTGCGCAAAGCCGGCCGTCGTGACCGAGGGGCTCTAGGCGCTTCAGTGCGAAACCGCGCTGTTGCTACGGTCGCAGGTTCGAATCCTGCCTCGAGCTCAGATTGACTCCATGCCAACTGGATCAGAACCGTTGTTGCAGCTGAATGTTCTGAATTTCGTGTCCTGCAAACGCCAAATCCTTTATGTATACCGAAAATAACAGCGGTCCTATCACAAATTCATGGGGCTCCTGACGACATCCTCGTCTCTAATGAACATTCGCCGTAGAGGACAACATACTTAGGTATGTTAACTTAAAAAGTCTTCGAGCCACTCATGTGTTCTACATGCAAGTACATTCTTCAACAGTCTGCAGTGGGACAAATGGTTCAAATGGCTCTGACCACTATGGGACTTAACAGCGGAGATCATCAGTCCCCTAGAACTTAGAACTACTTAAACCTAACTAACTTAAGGACATCACACACATCCATGCCCGAGGCAGGATTACAACCAGCGACCGTAGCGGTCGCGCGTTTCCAGACTGAAGCGCCTAGAGCCGCTCGGCCACTCCAGCCGGCCAGTGAGACAGTCAAATATTTTTCGTAAACTTAGAAACTCGAAACCTGCATGTTACCCTGCATCCAAAAAACCGTGCTGAGTCGTGGACATAAGTTTTCAGTCTAAAAAAAAAAAAAAAAAAAAAAAAAAGATATATAAAATAAAATAAAATTATATTCGGACTCAGAATAGTTCAAGAGTTCAAGAATTCTGCAGCAAATCGGTGTGAAGGATATTTGTCAAAGTATGCAGGAGTCACCCGCGCTTTTTGCCAGTCCCTTGGGACTTCGAGCTGGGTGAGAGATTCGTGATAAATGCAAGCTAAGTAGGAGGCCAATGCCGTAAAGTAGTCTCTGCAAAGCCGAACTGGGATTCCATCCGGACCTGGTGGCTTATTTTGATCTCCTTCATTGCTTCTCTGTGCAAGGGATGCTTATTACTAGTTCGTGCATATGGGGCTATGGGCGACGGCCAGACAACGGTAAGTCCGTTTTCTTAGACGTGAAATTTAAAACTTCAGCTTTCTTTCGTTCTGTTCCACACCAGACTGGTGATCGAGTGGCTGGATGAAAGCCATTGACCCGTTTGGTGATTTCACGTATGACTAGAATTTTCTAGGGTTCTCCATAATCGTGCAATTTAATTAACATACCCTTGTGAGGAAAAGCGTCAGTTTTGAAAATTTAGAAATATGACTCAAGTTGAGATACCTTGTACTTGGATAATAAAACTTACTTTAAGTAAAGCTGTGAGTACCGGGTGTGAGTCGTGCTTCGGTAGCTCATATGGTAGAGCACTCGCCCGCGAAAGGCAGAGGTCCCGAGTTCGAGTCTCGGTCGGCCACACAGTTTTAATCTGCCAGGAAGTTTCATATCAGCGCACACTCCGCTGCAGAGTGAAAATCTCATTCTGGAAAAATTACTTTGTATGAATGGAGAGCTGGTTATGTGTCACAAGAAGTACATTCGTTCCGCAGTTCGGTGACGCATCCCGTATTTACCCTGTGCAGCCAGTTACTGAGTGAGCTGTAACGCGGACGCTTCCCTCTGCCAGGACGGGATTTGGGGAACAAGTTGGCCGCGGACGCCACGTCGTTAGCCTTATATATCTGGTGTGTAGCAGCGCGCGCAGTCTTTCCGCATTACGTTTGAGGTCTGCCGGTGAGACCCCGCTGCGTGGATTAGGGGCAGCTTTCCGGAGTCGTCCGTGTGCTGGTGGGTAAGGGAGGGAGGGGGAGCCAGGGAGAGGGGTGGAAGTAACCACCACAGGTAGTGTGCGTGGCAGTGGCGAGGCGGGGGGAAAACTGGCTGTAGTGGGATTGCAGTAACCTGCTTTGCCGACGGGGCCGCCGAATTTGAATATAAAGAGGCTGCCCTGCGCCACGGCGGGGTGCTGCTGTGTAAACAGGGCAGCCGCGTCTCCTCTGAACTCATCCCGGACTTCAGATTGGAGTAGTGTGGCTGAAGTGAGTTTGTGCACTGCTAATCATTAAAATTACAACAATAGGCAGGATGGCAAACAACGAAAGTTTATTTGTTGTGCGTATTACAGTAATAACGGTACATAATTAAGTTTATTGCCGGCTTTGGGGTTTACAGAATACGAAATTCAGAACATTCAACTCAAAGAACTATTCTAACCCACTTGGCATCGAGTCGATCTGAGCTTGGATGACACATACGGGTGTATCAGTTTCAGCTCCTTCAAAACTGTGCCAGAAATGAAAAGAAATGATCGTTCGGCAATACTGCCATAGAGGCGACGTCTGAGATTGCACTCGTTGAGTAAGTAATGCAAAGCATTTTTTTTTTTTACGAATTTCGGTTGAAGAAATGCTGAATATTCTGTCGGATGTCGTCAAATATTCCAGCTCCCACCCCTACGTCGCCTTGGTGCGTGCCAAGCATTAAGTTTCGTCGACATACACATGCGCATGCAAAATGCATCGGAAACCTGATACTGAACAAAAGCACGGTGACTCGTTGGGCGAGGCGTCCGTCATAATCAGAAAGAGGTCGCTCAAGGCTGCCAACCTGCCGCATGCCGGTCAGCCGCGCATAGCTGAGAATCATGCAGTGTCGAAACGTGCGTACACTCTCGTTCGAGGCGATCAACGCATCGCAGTCGAACACCTCGCTGCGCGACTGAATATCTCTGTTCGTGGTACTGACACACTCGTAAGGCACTCAAAGATGTGATCCCGCCACTTTCCTCCCCGCCCAACAGAAGACCAAAAAAGAGCAACAAAGGACCATCAGTGCAGAATTGCTTCGGCGTTACGAGGTTGATCGTGACCAAAAGCGACGAAACCTGGGTTCATAACTTCGAACCGGAAGCAAAACTGTCATCACTGGAGCGGCACCACATCACTTCTCCTCTGAAGAAAAAGTGGTTTTCTGGGACTTTCAAGAAGTGATTCTGTTTGACGGCCTATCTAATAGTGTAACGAATAACTCTGAGTGAAACGATTTCAGAGTTTTCGTCGCCACAAAAATGCAAATGAACTTCTAGTACTCCATGGCAACACAAGATCTCGAACAACTCTGAACACACGAGAGAAGCTCACAGAACTGCGTTGGACTGTTCTTCTACTTCCACCCAATAGCCCGGATTTCGCGCCTTCCGACTTCCATCTCTTGGCTCTAATGAAAGATGCACTCCAAGGGAAGTGATAGGTGGCTGAGGGGGAAGTTGACGATGGTGCAGTGCGATAGCTCCAGCATCGATCAGAAGACTGGTAACTTGGGGCGTAAGGCCCTCCCAGTAAGATGGCATAGAGTGCCGCGTTCAACTGAGATTACGTTGAAAAGTAGTAGTTTGGAGACAAAAGAGTGGAAACTAATATAGAGTACTTGAATGCTAAATAAAACAAACCTGTTTTCAGAATAAAAGTGTGTTGCATTACTTGTTGAACGTCCCTCGTATTTGATACCACTCAGTGGCTTTACGCGTCAGTCACAATGAAATGATGGTGAAGGTAACAGAACACCCAGCTCTCCGACCGAGCCGGGAATCATACCTGAGCTTCTCATATGTCTGACTGACACACCCATCTTTCAGCTACAGGGCACGTTCTATGCCAATGTTGATCAGTCACAGTTGCATAGGAGTGGTGATCTGCCAGTGGCTTGATAGCCCGTGACTAAATGTGTTCAGTAAATGAGAGATCTGGAGAAAACGCTGCCCAGGGCAAGAGTATAGTCAGGGTAGCGTGGGGAACATGCCGTCTTGTGTTATCTTGTTGAAAGATATGACGAGGACCTCGAACACAGGGTACAACCACCAGCCTTACCATATCAGCAGTGTGCTGTTCAAAATACAGGCTGTGTGAACCAGAGGTGACCGTGTGTTGTGAGCCACGGCACTTCGCCAGGTGATGATGACAGATGCAGTCATTGTGATGCTGTACGCACGACCTGGACTAGCCTGAAGAAATGACGTGGTGCTACACTTGTGTCCAGTGTGGTCGTTGGATGCGTCACCGTGCGTGCGCTTCTCGTCTATGACGTAAGGAAAGCCAGGAAAATGGTCGTCATACCAACAGCCTGTGGCACTCCAGACGTCATTAAACTTCCAGGTTGATGCTTGTCTTCTTAAAAACGTACCAGTCTCCCGATTCAAGGTAGGTGATTTGTTTCCATGTTCCTTCAAGTCCAAATGAACAGATGTATTTCCTCTCTCGCCTTCCAAATGATTCGATGAAGTTCATGGATTTTTCCACTTCGTCCATCACAATTTGCAGAAAAGATTGCAAAGACTTGGCAACTACATGTTTGCGGTGATGAGACAATGGTCACTTCACAAGTTAGGATTTACTTCGCGTGCTTTACCTACGAATACTTTCTCTCACCCTGTCATAGAAGTGTCTTCGTCTGTACATAATTCAGAACAATCCTTCTACGATAAATCATTACGGACAGAATATTCATTAAGCTGTTGTATGTCCATCCTTTTGACTGGAGGTCTGGGAGACCACGACCATTCACTATTGCAACAAAATAAAACGCCTACAGCCGTCCTTACGATCTTATTTATTGTGTAGCTATCGGTTTCGGCGCTTCAGTGCGCCCTCTTCAGGCCTTGGTTGATTCTGAAGGGGTTATAACGATCCATATATACAATGTATCAGTGGCCAACATAACTGGTTTATGCAGGCTATCTGTAACTGTGACGTAGACTCTCTAGCCACAAAGTGTTGACAGTTAATGGTTAGACAGACAACATTAGAGTTACTGAAACGCCCTGCTTTAGTCCGCAGGACAGAACAGGTAGTTGGAATTGTGGAAAGGGGCCAAAAGGGGCTGTCAGTTACACTGAAAGACATATATGTTTAGTTGTCGAAACAATACAAATGTGTGTGAAATCATATGGGTCTTAACTGCTAAGGCCATCAGTCCCTAAGCTTACACACTACTTAATCTAAATTATCCTAAGGACAAACACACACACCCATGCCCGAGGGAGGACTCGAACCTCCGCCGGGATCAGCCGCACAGTCCATGACTGCAACGCCTTAGACCGCTCGACTAATCCCGCGCGGCTCCAAACGATACAGCAAAATTTTTGAACTTAGTGATCGGCAGAACAGGCCTCACTATTTTATGCCTCAAGGGCACAACCACTTACATTTAAAAACGGCTGAAGGCCATTAACTTAAAATTCTGACTCAAAACAGCATATTTAGAAGGCAGAAGGCCTCACGTAAGTAGGTTCTATAACTTGGCTGAAGGCCCAACGAATCTAGCACTTGAAAAGAAAACAAGTTCAATTTAAAGACGACTGAAGGCCCATGACTTAAGACTGCAGATAAAAGCAATTTAAAAAAAACACAAGGCAGAAGGCCTTATCTTCAATTGGGCTGAAGGCCCCACACAGTCTGACACTTGAAAGACAAGAACTTTAATTTGAAAACGGCTGAAGGCCGATTACTTAACGCAACTACAATAATTTTTAGTAGGCAAAAGGCCCAAAGTTTTATCTTTTAACAATATTTTACACAGGCTGAAGGCCCAAACAATCTAAGATTTAACAAATAAAGAATTTAAATTTTAAAGCGGCTGAAGGTCCATTATTTAAACCCCAACTAATAGCATACAAATTCAAACCATCGGCTATGAACCATTGAAATACACAATCAAACACCAATAAAAAAAGACAGTACAGCCAGCGGCGCTCGGAAGTTTCCGGGGGTCGGTCAGCACTTGAAATACTAGCGTTCGCTTACGGGAGACAGGCAGTCGGACCAACCATACACGATCCGACGACAATCCAACCGACCGAAAGTCAACGGGCCCACCGACAAGATGTTGTTGTTTTTGTTGTCTTCAGTCCTGAGACTGGTTTGATGCAGCTCTCCATGCTACTCTATCCTGTGCAAGCTTCTTCATCTCCCAGTACCTACTGCAACCTACATCCTTCTGAATCTGCTTCGTGTATTCATCTCTTGGTCTCCCTCTACGATTTTTACCCTCCACGCTGCCCTCCAATACTAAATTGGTGATCCCTTGATATCTCAGAACATGTCCTACCAACTGATCATTTCTTCTAGTCAAGTTGTGCCACAAGCTCCTCTTCTCCCCAATTCTATTCAATACCTCCTCATTAGTTATGTGATCTACCCACCTAATCTTCAGCATTCTTCCGTAGCACCACATTTCGAAAGCTTCTATTCTCTTCTTGTCCACACTATTTAACGTCCACGTTTCACTTCCATACATGGCTACACTTAATGCAAATACTTTCAGAAACGACTTCGTGGCATTTAAATCTATACTCGATGTTAACAACTTTTTCTTCTTCAGAAACTCTTTCCTTGCCATTGCCAGTCTACATTTTATATCCTCTCTACTTCGACAATCATCAGTTATTTTGCTCCCCAAATAGCAAAACTCCTATACTACTTTAAGTGTCTCATTTCCTACTCTAATTCACTCAGCATCACCCGACTTAATTCGACTACATTCCATTATCCTCGTTTTGTTTTTGTTGATGTTCATCTTATACCCTCCTTTCAAGACACTGTCCATTCCGTTCAACTGCTCTTCCAAGTCCTTTGCTGTCTCTGACAGAATTACAATGTCATCGGCGAACCTCAAAATTTTTATTTCTTCTCCATGGATTTTAATACCTACTCCGAATTTTTCTTTTGTTTCCTTTACTGCTTGCTCAATATAAAGATTGAATAACATCGGAGAGAGGCTACAACCGTGTCTCACTCCCTTCCCAACCACTGCTTCCCTTTCGTGCCTCTCGACTCTTACAACTACCATCTGGTTTTTGTACAAATTGTAAATAGCCCTTCGATCCCTGTATTTTACCGCTGCCACCTTTAGAATTTGAAAGAGAGTATTCCAGTCAACAATGTCAAAAGCTATCTCTAAGTCTGCAAATGTTGGAAACGTAGGTTTTCCTTTCCTTCATCTTTCTTCTAAGATAAGTCATAAGGTTAGTATTGCCTCAGGTGTTCCAACATTTCTACGGAATCCAAACCGATCTTCCCCGAGGTCGGCTTTTACCAGTTTTTCCATTCGTCTGTAAAGAATTCGTGTTAGTATTTTGCAGCTGTGACTTATTAAACTGATAGTTCGGTAATTTTCACATCTGTCAACACCTGCTTTCTTTGGGATTGGAATTATTATATTCTTCTTGAAGTCTCAGCGTATTTCGCCTGTCTCATACATCTTGCTCACCAGATGGTAGAGTTCTGTCATGACTGGCTCTCCCAAGGCCGTCAGTAGTTCTAATGGAATGTTGTCTACTCCCGGGGCCTTGTTTCGACTCAGGTCTTTCAGTGCTCTGTCAAACTCTTCACGCATTATCGTATCTCCCATTTCATCTTCATCTACATCCTCCTCCAAAAAATGGTTCAAATGGCTCTGAGCACTATGGGACTCAACTGCTGAGGTCATTAGTCCCCTAGAACGTAGAACTAGTTAAACCTAACTAACCTATGGACATCACAAACATCCATGCCCGAGGCAGGATTCGAACCTGCGACCGTAGCGGTCTTGCGGTTCCAGACTGCAGCGCCTTTAACCGCACGGCCACTTCGGCGGGCGAGGAGAGACCGTTCAAGATTTTATGCGAAGGAGGTCGCACCCTTATTCGAGGGACGGTATGATCATGCCATCCCAGAGGAAGACTTCGGTTGTGTCCTGTCACCACAGAATCAAATATCACACTTTAGCACGTGCAGGAAACTGCAGCGTCCGGTGTAGGACCTTCGCTTCGTCGATATCTGGCAGAGTATCGACGGCATCAGACAGTCACATATATGTTGGTGGACATTCGGTGAGTCACCTTGACTGGGTCCATGTCTCCCAGGGACTTATGGTAGTGACGCTTGATGCTGAGATGTGGCCAGCGGCTTTCACGCATCGTGATGCCTACCTCTGCACCATCTGCTTCCAATGACAGAGAGGGTGGTGGAGCAGGAGCACATGGAAGCGCATCTCGAGGATACAGACTGTGGGCAGACAGAGGAGTTCTGAAGGAACTATGAGTCGCGGCATCCGAAGTTTCCTTCCAAGATCCAGTGGTGACTCGATCGCACAAAAGCTGCGCTGCGGCGTCTGATGGTGAACTGCGGTCAACAGGCTGTGTGTTGCAATGGCACACCATGGAATATCATTTTATGCTACTGCAGAAGATATCCACCCAACGCCGTCGGCAGGACGTAAGGCAAGGTTCGGCGATTGCAAAGATAGCAACCCTTACATGATGTCGTTTTGAGGACACGATTGTGCACGAACGTAATCAAGACCACATCGAGTGTGAACCGCTGACAATGCATCAAATTATACACAAACGTCATAGATATCGAAGAGCATTGACCACTGTGCTGGAAATGTCAAAAATGGTTCAAATGGCTCTGAGCACTATGGGACTTAACATCTATGGTCATCAGTCCCCTAGAACTTAGAACTACTTAAACCTAACTAACCGAAGGACATCACACAACACCCAGTCATCACGAGGCAGAGAAAATCCCTGACCCCGCCGGGAATCGAACCCGGGAACCCGGGCGCGGGAAGCGAGTACGCTACCGCACGACCACGAGCTGCGGACCTGGAAATGTCGCATGGATCTTTACTGCCGGTTCAACTCCTCAGAAGACCAGAGTGCTGTGGCGATGGATGAAATCCTGCTCTTGCTGCCTCCGTCCCTCGATGGAGATGCGGTGGAAACCCTCACAGACCTCATAACATTGGAGGACGTCGCCGACGCCCTCAGCAAAGGGCGACCAACAAATGTCCAGGCCCAGACGGTCTCCATCTATTTTATCATACGTTACATGAAGTTGATGATCTGATGGATTACGATGTGCCAAGGACTGATGAAGCCTGTAGTGCAGATGCCACCTGTCTTTGCCATGGTATCGTTATATCGTCCCCAAGGTGTCTACTGGAAGGGAGGTGACCACGAACAGTCTGTTAGGACGTTCAACAGCTATTTCAAGATAAGTAGGGCAATTATTGCTGCCTACATTCGGAGTGTCCTGCACCAAGTATTCACTAAGTGTAGCAACAACATACAGAGTCCCCAACGTGTCTACTGGAAGGGAGGTGACCACGAACAGTCTGTTAGGACGTTCAACAGCTATTTCAAGATAAGTAGGGCAATTCTTGCTGCCCACATTCGGAGTGTCCTGCACCAGGTATTCACTAAGTGTAGCAACAACATACAGACAGCACTCAGTGATTACCATGAAATCATCGCACTGTCAAGGCGTGTCGCATGCACAGAGCCTTAGTGTCACTGGACTTTCACCATGCTTTCGACAGGGTATACCATGATTAGTTTGAGGTGCTGCGGCAGCTGACCTTCCCCCAGCCCGCCAGGCGCCTTCTGCATGGAGCGACTTCACAGTTTATGGCCAATATGAGGCAAGGTTGCCCCCTGTCAGTGGTTACGTTGAGAGACTATAACTTTGCCTGCCATGCGTATGTAGACGATTTTTCTAGTGTGTACACCAGACGAAGTTCTAGGGTCATTGGAATGGACTGCACAATACGGTGCCATAGCCGGAAGTCACTTGGAGAAGCCTGGAGTGATGGTCACCAGCAGCAGCCTCCGAGAAGAGAGTTTGGCTCCATGTCGACTCTGGGATATGATCAAATCTTTGGAGGGGGCAGAGTTGTCTTTATATGTGATAGACGATGGAAGGCACACCTTACCTAAACTCGTCTCCTATAGGGCTTCCATACGGTTGTCCATAACACCCTGCTGCAATCTTTGAATATGGTCCAGCAGGTGGCTTATGTCAATATCTACCTGGTATCCAAGATACTCCATCTGGCCACAGTCCCCCCAATGTCAATTTACAGGCAGTGCGACACCGTTCCCGTGAGATCACCGAAGTTAAGCGCTGTCGGGCGTGGTCGGTACTTGGATGGGTGACCATCCAGGCCGCCATGCGCTGTTGCCATTTTTCGGGGTGCACTCAGCCTCTTGATGCCAATTGAGGAGCTACTCGACCATCACAACGACCGGGAGAGCGGTGTGCTGACTCCACGCCCCTGCTATCCGCATCCTCCACTGAGGATGACACGGCAGTCGGATGGTCCCGATGGGCCACTTGTGGCCTGTAGATGGAGTGGTTTGCAGGCAGTCTTCGCCATTCTGGAATGATCATTGAAGTATAATACGACATGCCCACCCACCCTACAACAAAGAGCTATCTCGGAGTGGTCAATGTGTGGGTTAGAGCGGCTGCTTTATGTATTAAATAATTAAAGAGTAAACAAGCTCCTTCTTAAGAGGTGCGATCAAAAAGTTTCCGTTTGAGGGCGCTGCTGCAGGTATACTCAACTTGGCGCGCCTCTGATGCGGATGTGCACTTCCATGTTGGCTATGGATTAGCGTAGCATTCGTGTATTTCGACGTGCGCGTCGTAAATCGGAAACTTGACGTATGGTGAAATTACAAGGGGCGCTCAATACGCGATCCAATAATGTTGCATCTAGGAGTCCTGCATACTCGGTTCGCTAGACAAACAATCAAAAACTCACATTAATGAGTTTTATTACAAAAAGACGAGTAGAATACTAAACTTTGATAGGTGTGTCGCAAGCAAAGCAAGAAAAGACAAACACAAGTCTGTGCCAGTTAGAGATTCCTAAAGAAGAGGCTAACGTTGAGGCTGCTACCGAAGTGGGCTGCCACCAGTCGGGAGCAGGGCCAGTCCTCTTCACATAGGGGCCACTGCTGTAGCGTTGTTGTCCTGGAGGGAGGTCGGTCGTAGTGTGATTGGCTGACTTCTTCTCATAGCCTTCTCTTCTCTGTCGTTCCCGACTGGCGTGCCAGCGCTGACTTTACGCCGAAACAAACAATTCTTTTTTTCTTGGCCGAATTCGGTTGGACATATGCAGAATTTTCCCGCTTCAGTCCCTATAATTTTATGACGTTTGGACAGGTGGAGGCGCTATATGTAGTCCATCCAGAGATTCTCATTTGAGTTCCCGAAGTGTCTCCATAACACTTGCGTGTTTTTCTAACCTAACGGTAACAAATCTAGCATCCCACCTCTGAATTGCATTGATGTCTTCCTTCAATATGACCTCGTGCGGATCCCAAATACTCGAGCAGTACTCGAGAATAGGTCGCACCAGCCTCCCATATGCGGTCTCCTTTACAGGTGAACCACTCTTTGCTAAAATTCTCCCAATAAATCTAAGTCGACCATTCGCCTACGCTACCACAGTTCTCAGATGCCCGTTGCATTTCACATCGCTTTGCAACATTATGCCCAGATATTTAGTGGTGGTGGTGGTGTGTTGGGGGTTATGGGCGCTCAACATCGAGGTCATCAGCGCCCTGACACACATTAAAAGGAACGAATGTGGACAGACCTAAGAAAACTAAAGCACACACTCAAACAAAGCAGGAAAAGAAGGAAAATGCTACCTAAGAAAGTAAAACCTAAGGAAAGGGGAAACATAGCAACAAGAATGTCACAGGAAATTGTTATTGGCTGGCCACTTACATAAAATATGGGCGAGCTTGTCACACAGTGAGCAAATTAAAATCCTCTCCCTAAAATCTTTGTAAAAACATTTGACAGGGCACAGAACTTTAAAACTTTAGCCACATTCGTCCGAGTGTTGCCTAAAAGAGATGGCAGGTCCGCTGGCAAGTCAGCCGCGACCCGCTGGTCAGAAAATAAAACGCAATCCAATAAAACGTGGCGCACAGTGACCTGGACGCCGCAAGCACCACACATTGGAGAGTCCTCTCGCCGGAGAAGGAAGCCATGCGTCATAGGGCTGTGGTCTATTCGAAGCCGAGTGAGGAGAACCTCGTCCCGTCGATGGGGCTGAAAGGAAGTACACCACACACGGGTTGTGGGCTTGACTATACGGAGCTTATTGTCAGTCACTTCCAGCCACTCACCCTCCCACCGACGCATGACCCGTGAGCTCAACAGCGAGGTGAGTGCGTGCAAGGGGATAGCACACTGAGATACTTGTGGGGCGAGACACGCCTCCTTGGCTGCGAGATCTGCCCTTTCATTCCCAGCAATGCCAACATGCCCCGGAACCCAGCAGAAAGCTACAAACTTTCCCCAGTCACTGTAGTCGGAGGAGGGCATCCTGGATGGTCTGGACAATTTTGTCTGCCGCATACAAACGTTGCAATGAGTGAAGGGCACTGAGTGAATCGGAACAGACAAGAAATTTAGGAGAGGAAGAATGTCTCATGTGCTCCAGTGCCCGCAAGATCGCAAACAATTCTGCATCAAAGACAGTAAAAGTCTGAGGCAGTCGGACCTTGAGGACACGATATGGAAAAACAACTGAGCAACCAACAGAATCCCCCTGTTTCGACCCATCCGTAAAAACAGCTACATAGTCGTGGTGCTCAGATAAAATGGCAGAAAATGCTGCATTAAAAACGGTGGCAGGAGTGCAATCTCTCTTGTACTGCAATAAATCTAAAATCACTCCGGGCCTCTTCAGTAACCAGGGTGGCAGGCGGTTAAAGCCTTGGATTTGGGGTTGTACAGACTCCACACCGAGGGACTCTAGTACACGTTGCACACGTATCCCAAACGGCAACGTAGCCCGGGGACGGCGGGAAAAAAGGCGGTCCAGAGGTGGATGGGCAACAAGATGGTGAGCAGGCGATCTGGGAGCTGCAAGAAACTTACAAGCCTGGCGCACCAGCAGGAGCTGCCGCCGGATGGTAAGTGGCGGTTCGCCAGACTCAGCACAGAGGCTGGGTACGGGACTGGTCCGATAAGCACCCGTGGCCAGCGTCAAGGATCCGCAAATAAGACGGTCTCGCTGACCCATATACTCTGCACCCATAGTCCAGCCGTGAACGCACAAAAGCTCCATAAAACTGAAGGAGACGCGCCCTGTCCGCGCCCCAAGACCTGTGGCTGAGGCACTTGAGAATGTTCAGTGCCTTCAGCGTTCTGGCTTTCAAGTCACGTAGGTGTGGCAGCCATGACAACCTGGAGTCAAAACTTAGGCCCAGATACCGCACTGTGTCTCTAAAATGTAGGACAGTATCCCCCATATGCAAGGCAGGCAAAGTAAAAAGATGACGAGAACGATTAAAATGAACACAAACACACTTTTCGGCAGAAAACCGAAAACCCGTCTTTGCAGCCCACTCCTCTAACCGCCGCACTATTAGCTGCAACTGACGGCTCACGGTTGCAACACTGGAGGAAGAACAGAAAACAGCAAAGTCGTCCACAAATAAGGAGCACTGTACTGGACTCCTCACTGTAGACGTTATACTGTTGAAGGCTATGGCAAAGAGGGTAACGCTTAAAACACTGCCCTGGGGGACACCGTTCTCTTGCTCAAAGCGATCAGACAGTGTGTTACCAACGCGGGTCCGAAAAAACCGCTGAGACAGGAAAGACCGAATGAAAATCGGGAATCCACACTGAAAGCGGCTAAGGAGCTGTCTGGTCTCTAACAGCCAGACCAGACGCCGGTTAACCATCCGTTACAGGGTCTTTCCGACACAGCTTGTCAAGGCGATACTACGATAACTACCGGGACATGTGCGGTCCTTTCCTGGTTTGAGGAGAGGGATGAGAATTGCCTCCCTCCACGAGGCGGGGAACACTCCTGTCTGCCATATGAGATTAAAACATTCGAGGAGGATTTCCTTTGACGCCGCTGGCAGATGTCGAAGCATGGAGTACCCGATGCGGCCGTAACCTGGTGCAGTGTCAGAAGTCTCAGTAAGTGCCGATTCCAGTTCCCACACGGAGAAAGGGGAATTGTAGGCCTCAGAACTGTTCGACCGAAAGTCCAAGGTCGCTCTTTCGACAGTCGCACGGTAGCGACGAAACGCTGGATCCTGATTTGCAGTGGCAGTACTTTGTGCAAAATGCTCTGCCAGCGTCTGAGCAATGGCTCTGGGTGTCGTTTGGAGGTATCCCTGGTTCAGGACAGCAGCTATTGGTAAACGGCTATGTTTACCGGAAATCCTCCGGATGGCTTCCCATACTCTTGTGGAACAAGTGGAACGGTTGATGGAGTCCAGGAACTCCTGCCATGACCTTTTCTTGCTCTCTTTAATGACACGCCGTGCCCTGGCTCTCGCGATTCGAAAGGCGGTAAGATTGACCGCTGTTGGGCGGCATTTAAATCGGCTAAGAGCCGCACGCCTGACCCGGATGGCTGAACGGCACTCTTCTGTCCACGAAGGCACAAGGCGCCGCTTAATAGTGCCAGAAGACTGTGGTATGGACAGGTCAGCAGCATGATGGATCACAATCGTGATGTGATCCACCCATTCCTGTACGTTATTGTGGCGGTGAAAGACAGCCAACCGAGTGAACAGTGGCCAGATAACCCTGCCAATCATCCACGATGGTGGCCGCTGCTCCAGCAATACACCATCCAGGAGATGAATGCGGATAGGGAAGTGATCGCTGGAATGAAGGTCGTCAATGACCTCCCAGTGAACAGAGTCGGTGAGGGTTGGAGAGCAGAAAGATAGGTCAATGGCTGAGAATGACCCAGTAGCAGTAGAGAAATGAGTCGGAGTACCTGTGTTGAGGATGCACAACACTTGAGATGTTAGGAGGCTCTCCAAAATTCGACCTCGAGCGCAAAGAGAAGTGGAGCCCCACAGGACATGATGGGCATTGAAGTCTCCCAGGAGGAGAAATGGGCGAGGGAGTTGGTCGATAAGATCTGTGAGAGCGTCTAAGGTCATTGCATCCAGAGCGAGTAAATAAAGGGAGCAAACGATAAGCCTCCGAGGTGAATGAATTTCAACTGCAACTGCTTGCAGGTCAGTATCCAGGGGGAGAGCAGAGGAGTGGTGGTCATTATTGACAAACACAGCGACTCCGCCTTTGGCCCTTTCTCCAGACAGGTCATCTTTGCGATATGACGTATAGCCCCTTAGTACAGGAGCATCAGATGGTTTTAAATGCGTTTCCTGTAAACACAAGCACAGGGGGCGTTGCCGTGCTAGGAGGTTCAGTTCCTCCACAAGTGCCCGGAATCCATTCATGTTCCACTGTATAATGGGAGCCACCTATCAGGGTGGGAGTACCTTCATTCTCACTTTCTGTCGGGGAGGAGAGCCGACAACAGGTGGAGGATCAGTTTTGGGGCGAGATGATTGCCCCAGTCTGACATCAACCTCCATCGCCTCAGAAGAGGAGTCGAGAGAGACGTCACAGAGAATGACATCCACATCAGGAGGAGACTGTATAACTTCAGTCTCCTTTAGTGGGCGAGTCTTCACCTTTGTCTTTGGCTTCGATGTTCTGGCCTGAGGTGGCATTGGAGCCAAAACCTCAGAAGCAGTAGGGGGTGTAGCAGCGCTGGGCAGTGCACAAGACTGGACCCGGGAAGGGGCAGAAAGTTCCATGATGTCAGCTACCACGGCCTGGTCAGAAGGCCGGGGGGGGGGGGGGGGGGGAGCAGCAGGCTTCACAGGAACGGCAGCAGCACACGTACATTGACAAGCGCAGGCGCTAGTGCTGACAGTAGCAACCTCCGTTTGTGTAGCGGCATCGGTTTTCAAGACTGGTTGTTTGAGAACGGAAGAAAAGGAAGCAGCGAACGTGGGCGGCTGCATGGACTTGTCGATTTTCTTCGCCTCACCATACGGAATGCGTTTTGTAGTTTTTAGTTCCTGGATCTTCCGTTCCTCGAGGAAAACTCTGCATTCCCTACTCCACACAGGGTGATCCCCAGAGCAGTTGACACACTTGGGAGGAGAGGAGCAACCAACTCCCTCATGGGCGGCTTTACCACAATTCCCGCAAGTGGCTTCCCCTCTACAGCCGAGAGTAGTGTGTCCAAAGTGTTGGCATTTAAAACACCACATGGGGTTGGGGTAATAAGGCCGTACACTGAGACGCAGGAAACCTGCCTTCACATGCTCTGGCAATTTGGTGGTGTTAAATGTAAGGATAAATGAGTCAGTCTTTATGAGAGCACCATCCACCCGTTTCATAATGTGTTGCACGTCGACAATTCCTTCCCGGGACCATTCAGCCTTCAGTTCATCTTGGGGAATGTCAACGAGATCTCTGCAAGTCACAACACCCTTGCTGTAGTTCAAGGTGTTGTGAAATTCAGTCTCTATCGCAAACTCCCCAAGAAATTGTGCCTTCTGAAGGTTCTGGACTTGCTGGAAGCTAGATTTTTCAACCAACAAGGTGCCATTTCGCAAGCGCTTTACAGATTTTAATGTGCCAGCAATACCTTCTAAGCCCTTCTGTATATAAAATGGCGAAACTTTTTCAAAACTCCCATCTTTTCTTTTAATTATGAAAAACACATTCTGCGAAGCAGCATGCGTTCTGTTACTACTACCTGAATCAGGAGGACTGGCTACACGAGCCCTCTTGTTGGATTGGGTGCTAGAACCCACCAGCGGTCCACCCTTTCCGCTGGCAGGAGAAGAATAAAAGTTCGAGGGTTCCATCTCGGTCCCACGAGCAGCTAGGGAACTAGGAGTCCACCTAGACAGAGCCCCGCGTGCCTAGGTAAGCCTTATACAACCGGGGCGCGGCAGGTTCCCCAGAGGTTGCCCGCTTGCGACTGTTCCACCCCAACAGCCATGCATCTTATAGGCGCGCAGCACACCGTAAGATTGAGGGGTTTTTATAGAGGTTTACCTTCCTCGCAATCCAGGCGTTCAAGCCAAGATTACCATTCCCCGCAGCACACAACATTCCACCGCTGCGAAATGCGGTGGTCGCTGAAGCATGTCCGGGGGTTACGGTGACAGGAGACTGGCGGCGCTGACCAGTCCCCAGCTCAGGACCCCGGGGTCGCCAAGCCCGTACCAGATATTTAAACGACTTGGCTGGGTCAAGCAGGAAACTAGTAAAACTGTAACCGAACATTAACCTACGTTTCTACACATTTAGAGCTAGCTGTCATTCATCACACCAACTATGAATTTTGTCTGTCTTGTATCTTTCCACAGTTAGTCAACTTCGACACCTTACCGTGCACCACGGCATCATCAGCAAACAACAGCAGATTGCTTTTCACCCTGTCCGCCAAATCATTATGTGTGTAGAGAACAACAGCAGTTTCTATTTTCCCTGGGGCACTCCTGACGATACCCTTGTTCTGATGAACATTCGCTAAAACGCTATACAGTGCAGAGTGATCATGTAGACGTAGATGTGTCGGGCGAGCGTAATATTGCGCACTATATTTAGAAAATGCCGCCAAAGAAGTTTTTTTGAATGTTATTTCGAGTGTTGTGAAAGCAGCTATGGGAAGTGAGATATCTGGTGGTCCAGCAAGACGATGTACCTCCGCACATGAACGTACAGAACTGGATATCGGAGGATTTCAACGTGTTTTAGTCTCAGTCAGTTTGGCCTCCCTATAGTCCTGATTCTGATACCTTACATCAATATGCGTGGGGCATAGATGAAAAGAACTCAAGCAATTCTCGACATCCCAGTTATTAAACACCACCACTGAGGCAACAGTGGTGCACTTCAGGCTGGGACTGCAGTCCATTACTCAAGCTGAACAGGGATACACTGAGGGATGTTGGCTGTAGATGTCCCCAGTGTATCACTGTAAAGTATTTTATGTGATATTTAATATTTTACTGTTCGCTTAAAGAAACTGTTGAATTTGTCTGGGTTGTAGTCTTTATGTAATACTTTGTGTAAAACGTGGCGCCGCAGGGTGTTCATTTATTCCAGTCTTCTATTAGTCCATCTCCTCCCCCGTCACCTCTCTGTCCATCTCTTCTTCCCCTCTCCATCTGTCCACCTCCATCCTCTCTCTCTCTCTGTCTGTCCACCACCTCCATCTCTCTGTGGACCAACTCAGCCCTCCTCTACTCCTAAAACACCCCGTTATCACCTCGATACTCTCTCCAATGGGAGGTTGACTGTTTTTACTTTTAAAACATTTCTTTCCACGTACTAAATAACACACTCAAAGGAAAAAATTCCACCAAAAAGATGTTGTGGTTGGCAAGAGAGCCAACACCGTTTTACTAAAGGAGGCCGAAATGCACGCGTTTTAGCTCACGCAGGCTGGCGTGAGGTCTGGAACAGGACAAGGAAATTAGAATTTAGAAAAACGGACGTAGCTGGTGGAATACTTAACTTTAATCCATTAATGATGAACGTCGGTTTTGACGGTACATGATTCGCAATATCAATAGTAACTGATAATGGCGCCTTGCTAGGTCGTAGCAAATGACGTAGCTGAAGGCTATGCTAAACTATCGTCTCGGCAAATGAGAACGTAAGTAGGCAGTGAACCATCGCTAGCAACGTCGGCTGTACAACTGGGGCGAGTGCTAGGGAGTCTCTCTAGACCTGCCCTGTAGCGGCGCTCGGTCTGCAATCACTGATAGTGTTGAACGCGAGTCCGATGTATACTACCGGACCGCGGCCGATTTAAAGGCTACCACCTAGCAAGTGTGGTGTCTGGCGGTGACACCACAAAAGAAGTCGTGCGACAGAAACGGAAGTTGGTACACGCGTTTCTATATCTGAAACATGATGTCTAATGAAATTTCGCGTCGGTGGCGGTAGTAAAGCCACTATGAGGATGCAAATCAGGTTCGCTTTAAATATGCGCTGTAATAGTCACTTGCGTTAGTTACCTCGGAGATTGCATGTTGTAAGTTGATGCTATTCGAGAATGCTTTTAAGCTTACGAAGGCGCCATTATCAACCGCCCACTGACACCTCATTCCTCCCCCGCAAATCGGCGCACGGTTGTGGTATAAGGCTTCCGCCCGGCGTGGGGAGGACCCCATATTGACGTATGCGACGAGGTGGGGAGCCTAACAACAGGCGAGGCTGTGCCATCCGCACCCTGCCATTCGGACCTCGGGGAACTAGGAAACGCCTGGAAACCTGCTCCAGGGTGCACGCCAACATGCGGTGTATGCGCCCGCAGAGAGACAGGAGGGGCCGAAGCGTCGACCTCCATGGGCCGGGGCACCCGACGGGCGAAGACGACATATGGTCCGGAGCGGGCAAGAGTTCCATGTCGGAGGACAACTCGTCACGGAAAGCGATCGGCGGCGCGTGACCCAGGGAGGCGCCCGGCGGTTGCAGCGACGTGTCCACTGCGGGCGTCGCCGGCGGGAGAACAGGCGGCGGCGGCGGCGGCGGCGGCGGCGGCGGTGCGTCGCCATGGGCCAAATGGAAGGCAGCGTCGGTAACACCTGTGGCTGAGGCGAGCCAGTAGATGGGTCCCCAGGGCGCTGACCGGACGGCACCGTCGCTGAAAGCAGACGGGGAGCGGCAGATCCCGTGCGACGACAGGGGCACAGCTGATTGAGATGCCGACGCACCTCACCCCCAAAACCAGATACATAGCGCGGTCGCGGCAGCGAAGACTGCGCCCTTCGAGCCAACGCCGTAAACCTCGATGGTGGCGGTAGTAGACAACGTCGCCTGGAGCAAAAGCAGGTGTCTGCCGCTGCACAGGAACCTGATGCGGCGGATGTAGCAAAGACATCAAGGTTCGATGATGACGACCATGGAGCAACTCAGCCGGCGACCATCTCGGGACTGAGATACGAGGACAAAAAGAGCCATAACGCGTCCTCCCGAGAATGCGACTCTTTCAACTTAAACATCTGTGACTTGAAAGTCCTGACCAATCGTTTAGCGGCACCGTTTGACTGTGGCAAAAACGGCGCGGACGTCAGATGTTGAATACCATTGGCCTTGCAGAATGACTGAAATTCTGCGGACATGAATTGTAGGCCATGAATCTACCACAACCAACCATCGAGCATTCCAGAATGGACCAGCAAAATCGATGAGTAAGCGTTGCCAAGGGTAAGTTGCTTTTGGCCATGCAAAGAATTTCCGCGGTGGTGCGGATTGTTGTTCGGCACACACCATGCAAGAAGAGCACATATTCGTAATCGCGGCATCGATTCCGAACCAAGTACAGTGCTGACGAGCAAGTTGTTTCGTTCTCACTGTACCCCAATGTCCTTGGTGGAGAAGCTGTAAGACAGAGGACTGCAACGAACGTGGTACCACGACCCTGGACTGATCATTATCAGAACGCAACAGCAAAACACCACGTCGTACAAAAAGTCTCTCCTGGTGAGCAAAGAATCGGCGAACCAACGGATCCCCGATCCGTGACTTTGACAAGGGCCATTGCGTAGCAACAAAACGCAGAACGGTAGCAAGGACAGGGTCGGCAGCTGTGGCTGTAGCTACACGACGAAAATAAATCGGAAACGATTCGACCACGTCACCGGTTTCCGAATCAATGAACATGCAAGCAAGTTCGGAGGAATCGAATGCTCTGTCCTCAACAACAGGCAAACGGAACAACACATCGGCGTTTCCGTGCTTAGCGGTGGACCGATACAAGATATCGTAGTGGTACTGCGAGAGGAAAATAGACCAGCGAATGAATTTCTGCGCTGTACGTGGAGGTACAGGCTTGTTCGGATGAAAAAGGGATGTCAAAGGTTTGTGGTCTGTGATGATGGTAAAGTGACGACCATACAAGAAATCATGAAACTTTGTAACACCAAATACGAGAGCCAATGCTTCTTTCTCGATCTGTGAATAATTTCTTTGCGCAGACGAGAGCAATTTGGACGCAAAGGCAATAGGGCTATCGTGCGATCCATCTTTGTGCGCAAGCACAGCACCGATCCCGAAATCCGATGCATCCACCATCAACCGAAGGGGCTTCTGGGGATCGAATGGCGTAAGGCAAGTATTGGAAAGCAACGCCGATTTCAACTGGCGAAAGGCGCAGACGAACGGAACACCTTTACGGCGTAAGCGATGAAGCGGAGCTGAAATGGAAGAGGCATGTGGCACATATCTGTTATAGTAATTTATTTTTCCCAGCACACTCTGTAGCAGCTTCAAATTCTGCAGCGAAGGCAAGTCTTGTATGGCACGAAGGTGCGTGGGACTGGGATGTATGCCTTGGGAATTGAGTACATGTCCCAGATATGGTAAGTCACGAGCAGAAAACACACATCTGTCCTTCCACAGTCCGTCCAGATAGTTTGCTGCAGTAGGGACCGACGCACAAACAGTTTGTAGATATTGCTGAAACAATGCAGGGGCGGATGCACACCCGAATGGCAGTCGTTTGAATTGATACAACCCAAGATGCGTGTTAACCACCAAAACGCGCTGGGATTCTTCGTCCACCGGAATTTGCAAGTATGCATCTGCGAGATCCAACTTCGAAAAATATTTACCCGGGCACAGTTTGTCAAAAAGATCTTCCGGGCGGGGTAAAGGAAAAGTTGAAATCACTAGTTGTGGATTCACTGTTGCCCTGAAGTCCACACAAAGTCTCAATTTTCCCGAAGGTTTTGGCAAAATTACTAAGGGTGAGGCCCAGAGAGAAGCCTGCACACGTTCAATTACACCTTGTGATTCTAAATCGTGTAATGTTTTTGCGACCTCATTACGCAATGCGTGGGGAACATTGTGCGCTCTGAAAAATTTCGGTTGCGCGTTTGCTTTCAGTTCCAAACGTGCTTTATAGTTCTTAGCGCAACCGAGGCCCGGTTCAAAAATGTCTGCAAATTCTTCACACAGACGAGAAACACTGTCTGAAGGCACAGTCTGGTTCACTGATAGGACCTGATTTACTATAATCAAGTTAAACAACTGAAATAAATCGAAAACAAACAAGTTCACTGCAAAAGAAGAACGAAGGACGTAAAATGAATTGATCCGTTTTGTTTGTCCTTTGTATGTTGCAAGAAGGCTGCACTGTCCTAACACAGGGATCTCTTGACCTGAATAGCTAGTTAACTTAACATTTGCGGCATGCAATGGCGGTGTGCCCAGCAGTTTGTAAGTGTCTTGATTGATCAGTGATTGATTGAGCTGGAATGGTATCACTTTGCCGTTAATGTCCAAGTCCACAAAAAGTTTATTGTCCTGCTGACGACAAGAGTGACTGTCTCGTGCAACGTGAACTGAGACTGGTACAAAATCAATTGCGACTTGACGGGAGTTCCGGCGATGTCAAGGCACACTATTTGTGGGACGAACACAGTCACTATTAGAGAGAGTGGCACTGGGCGGAGTGGAATGAACTACATGAATTTCCATGGGCGAAGTTTCGCGAGCCTGAGTATCCTTGGTTCGATTCCGATTCCGGCGCGAAGAAAAGGGCCTGGAATGGTTATGAGCTTCCGATCTGAGCTTTTTCTGGCAAACACTCTGAACATGTCCTTTTTTATTACAGAAAAAGCAAATAGCTTGGCGTGACAGGCAATTCTCATGCGAATGTCTAGTAGCACACCGCGGGCATGATTTTAGCACTGCATTTGCTTGCCGGCGCGGTACACGTGGCTGAGTGCCTGGCGGCAGCGGCGCGGCCGGGCGCGAGGGCTGTTTTAGAGTTCCGTACAGGTCGCCCGGCGGGCCGGTTAACCTGACACCTGGCTGTTGAAGTTCCAAATGATTCCTGAGCAAAGTCAAGTGTGTCCTGCCAATCCAATATGTCCATCACTTGTTGAAGGGAGGGATTGACTAGTTTCAAAATCTGTTCCCTTATACGAACATCCGAAACGTTCTGTGCAATTGCATCATGTACCATAGTATCTGAATAAGGGAGTCCACATTAACACTCAAAAGCACAATCCCTAGTAAGGCCTTGCAAGGTTGCAACCCACTCCCGATTAGTCTGACCTGCCATACATGTTGTATGAATGAAGGTATACCTTTTCGCAACTACATTGACTGATTCTTTGAAATATGCATCCAATGCAGACAAAATTTCTTTGTAGGACAGAGTTGCTACGTCGCGTCGGGGAAATAATTTGACTATCACACGGTACATGGTCACCCAGACGGAAGATAATAAAAAAGGCTGCCGCTCGTTACCTTGAATTCTGTACGCGGCGAGATGGAATCCAAATTGGCGTGACCACTCCGTCCAGCTTTCCAGTGCAGCATCAAAAGGTCGAAAAGTTGGTGCAACTGCGTGTTGTGGCTGCATTAGCGGTGGAGCGCCGGCTGCCGCATCGTGTTGCATTGCACGTTGACCCTGGACGAGCTGTCCAAGGGCATCCAGTAAGGCCTGCGTCTGCTGATTCTGCAAGCGATAAAATTCGGGCAGTACATCTGGAGATGGTGGCGAAGCCATTACACAAGTAAACCAGGGCAGTATAGTAACGAACGCGATGTTGCCTCGTCGCCAATGTTGTGGGTTGATAGGAGAGCCAACACCATGATACTAGAGGAAGCCGAAAGGCACGCGTTTTAGCTCACGCAGGCTGGCGTGAGGTCTGGAACAGGACAAGGAAATTAGAATTTAGAAAAACGGACATAGCTGGTGGAATACTTAACTTTAATCCATTAATGATGAACGTCGGTTTTGACGGTGCATGATTCACAATATCAATAGTAACTGATAATGGCGCCTTGCTAGGTCGTAGCAAATGACGTAGCTGAAGGCTATGCCAAACTATCGTCTCGACAAATGAGAACGTAAGTAGGCAGTGAACCATCGCTAGCAACGTCGGCTGTACAACTGGGGCGAGTGCTAGGAAGTCTCTCTAGACTTACCGTGTGGCGGCGCTCGGTCTGCAATCACTGATAGTGGCGAACGCGAGTCCGACGTATACTACCGGACCGCGGCCGATTTAAAGGCTACCACCTAGCAAGTGTAGTGTCTGGCTGTGACACCACAAAAGAAGTCGTGCGACAGAAGCGGAAGTTGGTAAACGTGTTTCTATATCTGAAAATGATGTCTAATGAAATTTCGCCTCAGTGGCGGTAGTAAAGCCACTATGAGGATGCAAATCAGGTTCGCTTTAAATATGCGCTGTAATAGTCACTTGCGTTAGTTACCTCGCAGATTGCATGTTGTGAGTTGATGCTACTCGAGAATGCTTTTAAGCTTACGAAGGCGCCATTATCAACGGCCCACTGAGTCTGAACGACTGTAAGAGAATGAAATGCCTACAGCCGTCCTTATGATCTTTATTTTGTAGCTACCAGTTTCGGCGATTCAGTGTGCCATCTTCAGACCGTAACTGATGCTGATGGGATTATCACGATCAATATATACGCTGCATCAGTGGCCAGCATAACTGGTTTACGCAGACTATCTGTAACAGTGATGTCGTCAGTCCAACCGTCAACTGCCCACTGATGCAGCGTATACTACACTGCTGGCCACCGTAAATGCAACACCCTGAAGGAAGCATCCGAATCAAGTGAAATTTACACCATGGGTTTGCAGCGATGAGATATGCAACTGATTAGAATTTCAGCGCAGACGCACATCACGCGCGCCTGTGGCGCCACCTCATAGCGCTATTTAAGGCTTGGTGATTTCGACGAGTGTACGTTCGGCACGTGTGTTTACCTTGTGGTTGTTTCACAAGACGATCAGTTATGCCTCGTAGACAACACCGAACATCGTTTGATCAAGTATCCGAGTTAGACAGAGGAAGGATAGTGGCTTACCGAGATTGTGGATTATCATACAGAGAAATCGCTAGTCGTGTTGGACGAAACCAAACAACTGTAATGCGGATATGTGACCGTTGGGTGCAGGAGGGTACGACGGACCGACGTAGTCGATCGCATTCACCTCGGTGCACCACTGCACGTGCTGATAGGCAAATTGTGCGCATGGCAGTGACGGATCGCTCAGTGACATCCCGAACCATAGCACAGCACATTGCGTCTGTAACGCATCATCCAGCGTCTGCGCGTACCATTCGACGCCGTTTACAGCAGAGTGGTCTGTCCGCAAGACGTCCATTGCTTCGTCTACCATTGACACGGAACCACAGACGTCTCCGTCGCCAATGGTGTGATGACAGACGGATGTGGACGGCAGAATGGAATGACGTTGTCTTTACTGACGAGGCACGCCTCTGTCTGCAGCACCACGATGGTCGGATTCGAGTGTGGAGACACCGTGGAGAGAGGATGCTGGACAGCCGCATTATGCACCGCCACACTGGTCATGCACCGGGTATTATGGTATGGGGCGGTATTGGATATTACTCTCGCACGCCTCTAGTACGCATTGCCGGTACTTTAAATAGCCGGCGCTACATATCCGAGGTGCTGGAGCCAGTTGTCCTTCCTTACCTTCAGGGCTCGGCCACAGCCATATTTCAACAGGATAATGCGCGACCGCACGTGGCACGCATTGTCCAAAGGTTCTTCGTCAATAACCGGATTGAATTGCTTCCCTGACCTGCTCGCTCTCCGGATCTTTCGACGATAGAAAACATGTGGTCCGTGGTTGCTCAACGAGTGACCCAGATTACATCCCCAGCTGCCACACCAGATGATCTTTGGCAACGTGTGGAAGCTGCTTGGGCTGCTGTACCCCAGGAACACATCCAACGTCTCTTTGACTCAATGCCGAGACGTGTGGCAGCGGTGGTCTCCAACAATGGCGGCTACACTGGCTACTGATTCTGGCAGGTACCACATGTCACAGACGTCTGTAAACGTAATCATTTGACACTTGGTCAACATGTTATCTACAAAATAAATTTTGTTGTGCTACCTCTTGTCTTTCTTTACGGTGGCCAGCAGTGTATATCGATCATGATAATCCCTTCAGCATCAGCTACGGCCTGAAGATGGCACATCGAAGCGACGAAACTGGTAGCTACACAATAAGTCTTAATGACGGCTGTAGGTGTTCCATTTTCTTACAATAATGACGGTGGTCGCCAAGGATTCCAGTCAAAAGGACGGACATACAAAGAGAGTCCGAGTGAGGTCGTGTAGCAGGGATACGAGGATCTGGATGCTCCTTCCACGATATTGCCGAGAGACTAGCAGGAACGTAGTCTCCGTACACGATTGTTGGTACCAAGAAGACCGAGCTAGCGAGAGGGAAGACCATCGTGTGTGGCGTGTGGCTGTGAGCAATTGGCACCGCACTGACAAGACGAACTGTTAAGAAATAGGTAACTATAAGGACAGCTCCGAGCCGGACTCCTTGTTGCGTGAATTCCATTGACCCCAAACCACAGCCATTTTCTACTTCAGTAGTGTCAAACGAGAGCTCATTGGAGGACAGGGATGCTTTTATTTATTTATTTGTTTGCATGTCAAGTTCCGTAGGACCAAATTGAGGAGCAAATCTCCAAGGTCATGGAACGTGTCAGTACATGAACTCACAACATAAAAGTAATAACAGATAAAAATAAATGTTCATGAACCTGAAAGAAAATCAGTCCATAAGTTTAAGCGAACGCTATCAGCAATACAATAAGAATCATCTCAATTTTTAAGGAACTCCTCGACAGAATAGAAGGAGTGACCCATGAGGAAACTCTTCAGTTTGGATTTGAAAGCGCGTGGATTACTGCTAAGATTTTTTAATTCGAGTGGCAGCTTATTGAAAATGGATACAGCAGTATACTGCACACCTTTTTGCACAAGAGTTAAGGAAGTCCGATCCAAATGGAGGTTTGATTTCTGCCGAGTTTTAACCCAGTGAAAGCTGCTTATTGTTGGAAATAAACTAATATTGGTAACAAGAAACGACAAGAAGGAATATACATATTGAGAGGTCAATTTCAAAATACCGCGACTCGTGAACAGAGGTCGACAAGAGGTTCGTGAACTCACACCACTTATTGCCCGAACCGCCCGTTTCTGAGCCAAAAATATCCTTCTAGAATGGGAAAAGTTCCCCAAAAAATAATACCATACGACATAAGTGAATGAAAATAAGCAAAGTAGACTAATTTACGTGTCGAAGTATCACTCACTTTCGATACCGTTCGAATAGTAGAAATGACAGTATTAAGTCTTTGAACAAGATCCTGCACGTGGGCTTTCCAGGACAGCTTACTATCTATCTGAACACCTAGGAATTTGAACTGTTCAGTTTCACTAATCATATTCCCGTTCTGTGAGATTAAAACGTCAGGTATTGTTGAATTGTGTGTTAGGAACTGTAAAAACTGAGTCTTACTGTGATTTAACGTTAGTTTATTTTCTACAAGCCATGAACTAGGGTCATGTACTGCACTACTTGAAACCGAGTCAATGTTGCACACAACATCCTTTACTACCAAGCTAGTGTCATCAGCAAACAGAAATATTTTTGAGTTTCCCATAATACTAGAGGGCGTATCATTTATATAAATAAGGAACAGGAGCAGTCCCAACACTGATCCCTGGGGCAGCCCCACTTGACAGTACCCCACTCAGATCCCACATCACAGCCGTTATCAACATTGTGAATAATGACCTTTTGCTGCTTGTTGCTAAAGTAAGAGGTGAACCAATTGTGAGCTACTCCCCTTATTCCGTAATGGTCCAACTTCTGGAACAATATTGTGAAATCAACACAGTCAAATACCTTTGTTAAATCAAAAAATACGCCAAGCGTTTGAAACTTTTTGTTTAGCCCATCCAGTACCTCACAGAGAAAAGAGAATATAGCATTTTCAGCTGTCAAACGACTTCTAAAGCCGAACTGTACATTTGATAGCAAATCGTGTGATATAAAATGATCAATTAACCTTACATACACAGCCTTTTCGATAACTTTTGCAAACACTGATGTCATAGATATAGGTCTAAAATTATCTACATTATCAATTTCTCCCTTTCTATAAAGCGGCTTTACTACTGAGTACTTTAATCGCTCAGGAAACTGACCATTCCTAAAGGAAAAATTACAAATATGGCTAAATATAGGGCTAACATGTGCAGCACAGTACTTTAATATTCTACTAGACACTCCATCATAACCATGAGAGTCCTTAGTCTTCAATGATTTAATTATTGACTCAATCCCTCTCTTGTCTGTATCACAGAGGAGTATTTCAGACGCCAATCTCGGAAAGGCATTCGCTAAGAAATTTATATGATTTCCTGTAGATACTAAATTTTTATTTAATTCACCAGTAATGCTCAGAAAATGGTTGTTAAATACTGTACATATGATTTATCAGTAACAGAAATATTATTACTGCAAACTGACTTTATATCATCAACCTTGAGCTGCTGACCAGACACTTCCTTCACAACTGACCAAATGGCTTTAATTTTATCCTGTGAATTAGCTATTCTATTGCATACCACATACTTTTTGCCTTGCTAACAACATTTTTAAGCACTTTACAACACTGTTTGCAATGGGCTACTGTAGCTTGATTGTGACTACTTCTAACATTTTGATATAATTCCCGCTTTGTTCTACATGATATCCTTATCCCACTAGTCAGCCAACCGGGCTGTCCATTACTGTTAGTACCCCGTTTAGAATGTTCTAATGGAAAGCAACTCTCAAAGAGCATGAGAAATGTGTTATGGAAAGCATTGTTTTTATCATCTATATTATCGGCACTATAAACATCTTGCCACTCTTGTTCCTTGACAAGTTTTGAAAAACTCTCTATTGCTGTTGGATTAACTTTCCTACGTAGTTTGTAATTAAATACGACATTGGTTTGAGTACAAAAACCTTTTAGTGTTAAAATTTGTGCATCATGGTCTAAAAGGCCATTCACCCTTTTATTAACAGAGTGCCCATCTAGTAATGTATAATGAATAAAAATATTGTCTATGACTGTGCTACCGTTCCTCTGCACTCTAGTTCGAAAAACACAGTTTGCATCAGATCATATGAATTTAGGAGATCTACCAACATCCTTTTTCTTGCACAATCATATACAAAATTAATATTGAAGTCATCACATATAACTACTTTCTGGTACTTCCTACAAAGTGAATCAAGAACCCTACCTAGCTTAAGCAAAAATGCTCTGAAGTCGGAGTTAGGGGACCTATAAACAACAGCAATTAGAAGTTTAGTTTCACTAAATTCAACTAATGCTACACAACTTTCGAATATCTGTTCAGTGCTGTGTGGTGATACGTCTATGGACTCAAATGAAATACTGTTTTGTACCTACAGAGCCACTCCCCCACCCCGGAAGGGACTCCTTGAGAAACAGCCAGCTAATCTGTAGCCTGGTAAAGGAAGCCTCTGAATTATCAAATTATTTAAGTGGTGCTCTGATATACCAATAATTTCAGAGTTAACATCTATTAGCAGTTCACTAACTTTATCTCTAATACCTCTTATATTTTGATGAAATATGCTAATTCCTTCTCTACTTGGAAACATTACATCCTCTGGAGGTGAGCCCTTAGTTAGAGGCACTTCCTTTAAGCAGGTATACCTATCAGCTGACTTCAGTCGAAAAAAGGTGCAGCTTTAGCACCAACTACTACAGGAATTTTTCCATGAGTGATACCACTACCACCACCACCACCCACTACACTGTCACCTATAAGCTTAGTCAGCCTCCCCTTCGCATACCCATTGAGGCGCAGGCCATGCCTAGTGAAACCCCATCTACTGATAGACCCAACTGGCACCACTGAGATGTGATTCATGCCCTCCGCCATCAGTGCTCTCCCCAGCCCCACATTAACGCGCCTAACAGCCGCATTAAGATGAGGCCGATCATGACGCTGGAACAGTTGCACGAAATGCACATTAGTGCCACCAGTTTGAGTAGCTATCTTAACTAAGTCACCACTGACATCATAATCCCCGTCCCTATCGAGACTGTTCCCTGCTCCACCCACTATCACTACCTGATCCTCTTTCGCAAAATTCTTACATAACTCCCCCATGCTCTCAGTCACCTGAGCCAACCCTGCACTAGGCTTCACAATGCTGGTGACCTGGTACTCACTCCCCAACACTTCCTGCAACTGCTGGCCCACACCTCTACCGTGGGAGCTACCTAGCAGCAGAACCTTCTTTCTGCTAGACTTTGCAACTGACCTAGGCCTCCTAATTGCTGAGGACTGCTGCAAGTTACCTACATCTACAGCTACACGAGACTCCTCTCCACTCAACTCTGACAGTTGGTCGTATCTATTGCATGTACGCAAAGTAAAACTGTCTGAATACCTCCTCTCCCTAGTTACCTTCTTGCCAACTGCCAGTTCCCATTTCCCACCACCCTTCACCCTCTTCAACCTATCTAGTTCCTCCTTTGCGCATTGTAACTGCACCTGAAGGGCACAGATCTTACGCTCCTGCTCCTCTATTAACTTGTTTCTACTATAGATTCTACATTCCCAGGAGAGGATCTCCCTAAAATGACCACTGGCTTCCCCACTGCATTCCCCCAATGAAAATACTTTGAACAAATCCCACACCGTAATCCACTAATCACAAACCTACGACAGAGCCCACACTTTTCACTCATGGTAAATTTTACACTTACTGAAAAAAAACTATACGTCTACGTTACCAAAGTTCAGTTACACCAGTAGAACTATTTAAGAACTAACAATAATGGTCTCGAAATTCTCTGCCTACTAAGAAACCAGCTACTTGTATTAAAACTACTACAACAAAGCCGATTCCAATACCAGCAAAACTTCACAAAATTATTAGCTACAACCAAAAAATTAATACGACCACTGTAACACTAAGCGAAGTTAAAACACTAAATGAAAGTTTTACTGAAATATTTCACTAGAAAGAATAATAAACGTCAGTTGAAAACTAAAGCACGAAATTTACTAAACGACTTCAACACACTGAAAACCCTATAAATCGCAGCGAGCGAACGATTACAAAAGTCTTATTTCGCCACCAACGGCACGCAACACCGCTGAAATGTATTAAATTTAATAATTGTATTACAGACCACAAATAAGTTTGTCAGTACTTAGCTTGTAAACACTACAGCTGCAGTGCACACCGCAAAATGTAAACACACTACTGAACTACTGAGGCGCGAGGCTTACACGAACGATGAAAGCAGACTCACAAATAATAGACCACTCGAGTCAATAACACAGGAAGAAAGACTGAGATTAATGAAAATCCACTAATAAGTTACTTTTACGGTGTATATTAAAAAAAATCTGTTGTGTTTTCCGATGAATCCTGGTTTTGCGTCGGCGTCAGTGGTGGCCGTGTATTCGAAGGGAGGAAGCGAGTTGAAGTCTGCAACCAACCTCCCCGTGTGCTTGACAAACTGAATCTAAAACTGAGTGATTGCCTAGAGTGCAATTCCATATAACAGCTGGGGCACTCTGGTAGTTATCCCGCGCACATTGGCTGCAAAACTGCACATGATCCTGTTTTCCAACAGGATAACGCTCACCCACACACCGCTGTTGTAACACAACGTACTCTACAGAGTGTCGATATGTTGTCTTGGTCTATTCGATCACCATATCTGTCTTTAGTTGAGCACATATGGGACATCATCGGACACCAACTCGACCTCTTGTGTTGGCGTTCATGAACAGCATTCTAAGGAGTGTTTTCCAACAGGATAGCGCTCACCCACACACCACTGTTGTAACACATCATACTCTACAGAGTGTCGACATGTTGTCTTGGTCTATTCGATCACCATATCTGTCTTTAGACGAGCACATATGGGACATCATCGTACACCAACTCGACCTCTTGTGTTGGCGTTCATGAACAGCATTCTAAGGAGTGTTTTCCAACAGGATAGCGCTCACCCACACACCACTGTTGTAACACATCATACTCTACAGAGTGTCGACATGTTGTCTTGGTCTATTTGATCACCATATCTGTCTTTAGTCGAGAACATATGGGACATCATCGGACACCAACTCGACCTCTTGCGTTGGCGTTCATGAACCGCTTTCCAAGGAGTGTTTTCCAACAGGATAGGGCTCACCCACACACCGCTGTTGTAACACAACGTACTCTACAGAGTGTTGACATGTTGTCTTGGTCTATTCGATCACCATATCTGTCTTTAGTCGAGCACATATGGGACATCATCGGACACCAACTCGACCTCCTGTGTTTGCATTCATGAATAGTATCCTAAGGACTGTTTTCCAATAGGATAGCGCTCACCTACACACCGCTGTTGTATCACAACGTATTCTACAGAGTGTCTAAATGTTGTCTTGGTCTATTCGATCACCATATCTGTCTTTAATCAAGCACATTTGGGACATCATCGGACACCAACTCGACCTCTTGTGTTGGCGTTCATGAACAGCATTCTAAGGAGTGTTTTCAAACAGGATAGCGCTCACCCACACACCACTGTTGTAACACATCATACTCTACAGAGTGTCGACATGTTGTCTTGGTCTATTCGATCACCATATCTGTCTTTAGACGAGCACATATGGGACATCATCGTACACCAACTCGACCTCTTGTGTTGGCGTTCGTGAACAGCATTCTAAGGAGTGTTTTCCAACAGGATAGCGATCACCCACACACCGCTGTTGTAACACAACGTACCCTACAGAGTGTCGACATGTTGTCTTGGTCTATCGATCACCATATCTGTCATTAGTCGAGCACATACGGGACATCATTGGACACCAACACGACCTCTTGTGTTGGCGTTCAGGAACAGCATTCTAAGGAGTGTTTTCCAACAGGATAGCGCTCACCCACACACCACTGTTGTAACACATCATACTCTACAGAGTGTCGACATGTTGTCTTGGTCTATTCGATCACCATATCTGTCTTTAGACGAGCACATATGGGACATCATCGTACACCAACTCGACCTCTTGTGTTGGCGTTCATGAACAGCATTCTAAGGAGTGTTTTCCAACAGGATAGCGCTCACCCACACACCACTGTTGTAACACATCATACTCTACAGAGTGTCGACATGTTGTCTTGGTCTATTTGATCACCATATCTGTCTTTAGTCGAGAACATATGGGACATCATCGGACACCAACTCGACCTCTTGCGTTGGCGTTCATGAACCGCTTTCCAAGGAGTGTTTTCCAACAGGATAGGGCTCACCCACACACCGCTGTTGTAACACAACGTACTCTACAGAGTGTTGACATGTTGTCTTGGTCTATTCGATCACCATATCTGTCTTTAGTCGAGCACATATGGGACATCATCGGACACCAACTCGACCTCCTGTGTTTGCATTCATGAATAGTATCCTAAGGACTGTTTTCCAATAGGATAGCGCTCACCTACACACCGCTGTTGTATCACAACGTATTCTACAGAGTGTCTAAATGTTGTCTTGGTCTATTCGATCACCATATCTGTCTTTAATCAAGCACATTTGGGACATCATCGGACACCAACTCGACCTCTTGTGTTGGCGTTCATGAACAGCATTCTAAGGAGTGTTTTCAAACAGGATAGCGCTCACCCACACACCACTGTTGTAACACATCATACTCTACAGAGTGTCGACATGTTGTCTTGGTCTATTCGATCACCATATCTGTCTTTAGACGAGCACATATGGGACATCATCGTACACCAACTCGACCTCTTGTGTTGGCGTTCGTGAACAGCATTCTAAGGAGTGTTTTCCAACAGGATAGCGATCACCCACACACCGCTGTTGTAACACAACGTACCCTACAGAGTGTCGACATGTTGTCTTGGTCTATCGATCACCATATCTGTCATTAGTCGAGCACATACGGGACATCATTGGACACCAACACGACCTCTTGTGTTGGCGTTCAGGAACAGCATTCTAAGGAGTGTTTTCCAACAGGATAGCGCTCACCCACACACCACTGTTGTAACACATCATACTCTACAGAGTGTCGACATGTTGTCTTGGTCTATTCGATCACCATATCTGTCTTTAGACGAGCACATATGGGACATCATCGTACACCAACTCGACCTCTTGTGTTGGCGTTCATGAACAGCATTCTAAGGAGTGTTTTCCAACAGGATAGCGCTCACCCACACACCACTGTTGTAACACATCATACTCTACAGAGTGTCGACATGTTGTCTTGGTCTATCGATCACCATATCTGTCTTTAGTCGAGAACATATGGGACATCATCGGACACCAACTCGACCTCTTGTGTTGGCGTTCATGAACCGCTTTCCAAGGAGTGTTTTCCAACAGGATAGGGCTCACCCACACACCGCTGTTGTAACACAACGTACTCTACAGAGTGTTGACATGTTGTCTTGGTCTATTCGATCACCATATCTGTCTTTAGTCGAGCACATATGGGACATCATCGGACACCAACTCGACCTCCTGTGTTTGCATTCATGAATAGTATCCTAAGGACTGTTTTCCAATAGGATAGCGCTCACCTACACACCGCTGTTGTATCACAACGTATTCTACAGAGTGTCTAAATGTTGTCTTGGTCTATTCGATCACCATATCTGTCTTTAATCAAGCACATTTGGGACATCATCGGACACCAACTCGACCTCTTGTGTTGGCGTTCATGAACAGCATTCTAAGGAGTGTTTTCAAACAGGATAGCGCTCACCCACACACCACTGTTGTAACACATCATACTCTACAGAGTGTCGACATGTTGTCTTGGTCTATTCGATCACCATATCTGTCTTTAGACGAGCACATATGGGACATCATCGTACACCAACTCGACCTCTTGTGTTGGCGTTCGTGAACAGCATTCTAAGGAGTGTTTTCCAACAGGATAGCGATCACCCACACACCGCTGTTGTAACACAACGTACTCTACAGAGTGTTGACATGTTGTCTTGGTCTATTCGATCACCATATCTGTCTTTAGTCGAGAACATATGGGACATCATCGGACACCAACTCGACCTCTTGCGTTGGCGTTCATGAACCGCTTTCCAAGGAGTGTTTTCCAACAGGATAGGGCTCACCCACACACCGCTGTTGTAACACAACGTACTCTACAGAGTGTTGACATGTTGTCTTGGTCTATTCGATCACCATATCTGTCTTTAGTCGAGCACATATGGGACATCATCGGACACCAACTCGACCTCCTGTGTTTGCATTCATGAATAGTATCCTAAGGACTGTTTTCCAATAGGATAGCGCTCACCTACACACCGCTGTTGTATCACAACGTATTCTACAGAGTGTCTAAATGTTGTCTTGGTCTATTCGATCACCATATCTGTCTTTAATCAAGCACATTTGGGACATCATCGGACACCAACACGACCTCTTGTGTTGGCGTTCATGAACAGCATTCTAAGGAGTGTTTTCCAACAGGATAGCGATCACCCACACACCGCTGTTGTAACACAACGTACCCTACAGAGTGTCGACATGTTGTCTTGGTCTATCGATCACCATATCTGTCATTAGTCGAGCACATACGGGACATCATTGGACACCAACACGACCTCTTGTGTTGGCGTTCAGGAACAGCATTCTAAGGAGTGTTTTCCAACAGGATAGCGCTCACCCACACACCACTGTTGTAACACATCATACTCTACAGAGTGTCGACATGTTGTCTTGGTCTATTCGATCACCATATCTGTCTTTAGACGAGCACATATGGGACATCATCGTACACCAACTCGACCTCTTGTGTTGGCGTTCATGAACAGCATTCTAAGGAGTGTTTTCCAACAGGATAGCGCTCACCCACACACCACTGTTGTAACACATCATACTCTACAGAGTGTCGACATGTTGTCTTGGTCTATCGATCACCATATCTGTCTTTAGTCGAGAACATATGGGACATCATCGGACACCAACTCGACCTCTTGCGTTGGCGTTCATGAACCGCTTTCCAAGGAGTGTTTTCCAACAGGATAGGGCTCACCCACACACCGCTGTTGTAACACAACGTACTCTACAGAGTGTTGACATGTTGTCTTGGTCTATTCGATCACCATATCTGTCTTTAGTCGAGCACATATGGGACATCATCGGACACCAACTCGACCTCCTGTGTTTGCATTCATGAATAGTATCCTAAGGACTGTTTTCCAATAGGATAGCGCTCACCTACACACCGCTGTTGTATCACAACGTATTCTACAGAGTGTCTAAATGTTGTCTTGGTCTATTCGATCACCATATCTGTCTTTAATCAAGCACATTTGGGACATCATCGGACACCAACTCGACCTCTTGTGTTGGCGTTCATGAACAGCATTCTAAGGAGTGTTTTCAAACAGGATAGCGCTCACCCACACACCACTGTTGTAACACATCATACTCTACAGAGTGTCGACATGTTGTCTTGGTCTATTCGATCACCATATCTGTCTTTAGACGAGCACATATGGGACATCATCGTACACCAACTCGACCTCTTGTGTTGGCGTTCGTGAACAGCATTCTAAGGAGTGTTTTCCAACAGGATAGCGATCACCCACACACCGCTGTTGTAACACAACGTACCCTACAGAGTGTCGACATGTTGTCTTGGTCTATCGATCACCATATCTGTCATTAGTCGAGCACATACGGGACATCATTGGACACCAACACGACCTCTTGTGTTGGCGTTCAGGAACAGCATTCTAAGGAGTGTTTTCCAACAGGATAGCGCTCACCCACACACCGCTGTTGTAACACAACGTACTCTACAGGGTGTCGACATGTTGTCTTGGTCTATTCGATCACCATATCTGTCTTTAGTCGAGAGCATATGGGACATCATCGTACACCAACTCGACCTCTTGTGTTGGCGTTCATGAACAGCATTCTAAGGAGTGTTTTCCAACAGGATAGCGCTCACCCACACACCACTGTTGTAACACATCATACTCTACAGAGTGTCGACATGTTGTCTTGGTCTATCGATCACCATATCTGTCTTTAGTCGAGAACATATGGGACATCATCGGACACCAACTCGACCTCTTGCGTTGGCGTTCATGAACCGCTTTCCAAGGAGTGTTTTCCAACAGGATAGGGCTCACCCACACACCGCTGTTGTAACACAACGTACTCTACAGAGTGTTGACATGTTGTCTTGGTCTATTCGATCACCATATCTGTCTTTAGTCGAGCACATATGGGACATCATCGGACACCAACTCGACCTCCTGTGTTTGCATTCATGAATAGTATCCTAAGGACTGTTTTCCAATAGGATAGCGCTCACCTACACACCGCTGTTGTATCACAACGTATTCTACAGAGTGTCTAAATGTTGTCTTGGTCTATTCGATCACCATATCTGTCTTTAATCAAGCACATTTGGGACATCATCGGACACCAACTCGACCTCTTGTGTTGGCGTTCATGAACAGCATTCTAAGGAGTGTTTTCAAACAGGATAGCGCTCACCCACACACCACTGTTGTAACACATCATACTCTACAGAGTGTCGACATGTTGTCTTGGTCTATTCGATCACCATATCTGTCTTTAGTCGAGCACATATGGGACATCATCGGACACCAACTCGACCTCCTGTGTTTGCATTCATGAATAGTATCCTAAGGACTGTTTTCCAATAGGATAGCGCTCACCTACACACCGCTGTTGTATCACAACGTATTCTACAGAGTGTCTAAATGTTGTCTTGGTCTATTCGATGACCATATCTGTCTTTAGACGAGCACATATGGGACATCATCGTACACCAACTCGACCTCTTGTGTTGGCGTTCGTGAACAGCATTCTAAGGAGTGTTTTCCAACAGGATAGCGATCACCCACACACCGCTGTTGTAACACAACGTACCCTACAGAGTGTCGACATGTTGTCTTGGTCTATCGATCACCATATCTGTCATTAGTCGAGCACATACGGGACATCATTGGACACCAACACGACCTCTTGTGTTGGCGTTCAGGAACAGCATTCTAAGGAGTGTTTTCCAACAGGATAGCGCTCACCCACACACCGCTGTTGTAACACAACGTACTCTACAGGGTGTCGACATGTTGTCTTGGTCTATTCGATCACCATATCTGTCTTTAGTCGAGAGCATATGGGACATCATCGTACACCAACTCGACCTCTTGTGTTGGCGTTCATGAACAGCATTCTAAGGAGTGTTTTCCAACAGGATAGCGCTCACCCACACACCACTGTTGTAACACATCATACTCTACAGAGTGTCGACATGTTGTCTTGGTCTATCGATCACCATATCTGTCTTTAGTCGAGAACATATGGGACATCATCGGACACCAACTCGACCTCTTGCGTTGGCGTTCATGAACCGCTTTCCAAGGAGTGTTTTCCAACAGGATAGGGCTCACCCACACACCGCTGTTGTAACACAACGTACTCTACAGAGTGTTGACATGTTGTCTTGGTCTATTCGATCACCATATCTGTCTTTAGTCGAGCACATATGGGACATCATCGGACACCAACTCGACCTCCTGTGTTTGCATTCATGAATAGTATCCTAAGGACTGTTTTCCAATAGGATAGCGCTCACCTACACACCGCTGTTGTATCACAACGTATTCTACAGAGTGTCTAAATGTTGTCTTGGTCTATTCGATCACCATATCTGTCTTTAATCAAGCACATTTGGGACATCATCGGACACCAACTCGACCTCTTGTGTTGGCGTTCATGAACAGCATTCTAAGGAGTGTTTTCAAACAGGATAGCGCTCACCCACACACCACTGTTGTAACACATCATACTCTACAGAGTGTCGACATGTTGTCTTGGTCTATTCGATCACCATATCTGTCTTTAGACGAGCACATATGGGACATCATCGTACACCAACTCGACCTCTTGTGTTGGCGTTCGTGAACAGCATTCTAAGGAGTGTTTTCCAACAGGATAGCGATCACCCACACACCGCTGTTGTAACACAACGTACCCTACAGAGTGTCGACATGTTGTCTTGGTCAATTCGATCACCATATCTGTCTTTAGTCGAGCACATATGGGACATCATCGGACACCAACTCGACCTCTTGTGTTGGCGTCCATGAACAGCTCTCTAAGGAGTGTTTTCCAACAAGATAGCGCTCACCCACACACCGCTGTTGTAACAATACAAACTCTACAGAGTGTTGACATGTTGTCTTCGTCTATTCGATCACCATGTCTGTCTTTAGTCGGGCACATATGGCACATCATCGGACAACAACTCGACCTCCTGTGTTGGCGTTTATGAACAGCATTCGAAGGAGTGTTTTCCAACAGGATAGCCCTCACCCACACACCGCTGATGTAACACAACATACTCAACAGAGTGTCGACATGTTGTCTTGGTCAATTCGAGCACCATGGCTGTCTTTGGTCGAGCACATACGGGACATCATCGTACACCAACTCGACCTCTTGTGTTGGCGTTCATGAACAGCTTTCTAAGGAGTGTTTTCCAACAGGATAGCGCTCACCCACACACCGCTGTTGTATCACAACATACTCTACAGAGTGTGGACACGTTGTCTTGGTCAATTCGATCACCATATCTGTCATTAGTCGAGCACATATGGGACATCATCGGACACCAACTCAACCTCTTGTGTTGGCGTTCATGAACAGCTTTCTAAGGAGTGTTTTCCAACAGGATAGCGCTCACCCACTCACCGCTGTTGTAACACAACGTACCCTACAGAATGTCGACATGTTGTCTTGGTCTATTCGATCACCTTATCTGTCGTCGGTCGAGCGCATATGGGACATCATTGGACATCAACTCGACCTCTTGTGTTGGCGTTCATGAACAGCGTCCTAAAGAGTGTTTCCCAACAGAATAGCGCTCACCCACACACCGCCGTTGTAACACAACGTACTCTAGAGAGCGTCGACATGTTGTCTTGGTCTATTCGATCACCATATCTGTCTTTAGTCGAGCACGTATGGGACATCATTGGACACCAACTCGACCTCCCTTGTTGGTGTTCATGAGCAGCATTCTAAGGAGTGTTTTCCAACAGGATAGCGCTCACCCACACACCGCTGTTGTAACACAACATACTCTGCAGAGTGTCGACATGTTGTCTTGGTCCATTCGATCACCATATCTGTCATTAGTCGAGCACATATGGGACATCATCGTACACCAACTCGACCTCTTGTGTTGGCGTTCATGAACAGCTTTCTAAGGAGTGTTTTCCAACAGGATAGCGCTCACCCACTCACCGCTGTTGTAACACAACGTACCCTACAGAGTGTCGACATGTTGTCTTGGTCTATTCTGTTGTGTCGGTAGCTGGGCCGACACCGTGAAGTTGAGATGGCTGAAAAGGCAAGCTAGACTAACGCAGACGGGCGTGATGTACTGGAACAGGATACGTAATTAATGTTAGGAAGAAAAGTACGGAGCAGGATTAATACTTATCTTTAATATCATTGTGGTACATCGATCTTGACGATACACAGGAGACTTTAAGTACAATCACTGTATGGCTAATGGCGCCTTGCTAGTTCGTAGCCATTAACTTAGCTGATGGCTATTCTGTCTCTCGGCTAATGAGAGAGAAAGGCTTCGTACATCTAGTCGGTAGCTAGGTTCTCGTACAACTGGGCGGTAGCTAGGTTCTCGTACAACTGGGGCGAGTGCTCTCTCGTATCACGAGACCTGCCTTGGTGGTGGCGCTAGGTCTGCGATTACACAGTGGCGACACGCGGGTCCGACATGTACTAAATGGACCGCGGCCGATTTAAGCTACCACCTAGCAAGTGTGGTGTCTGGCGGTGACACCACATTCCTCCCCCGCAAATCGGCGAACGGTCGTGTGATAAGGCTTCCGCTCGCCGTGGGGAGGACCACATGTTGACGTATGCGATGAGGTGGGGAGCCTAACAACAGGCGAGGCTGTGCCACCCGCACCCGGCCATTCGGTCCGAGGGGAGCTAGGAAACGCCTGAAAAACTAGTCCAGGGTGCACGTCAACATGCGGTGTATGCGCCCGTAAAGAGACAGGAGGGACCGAAGGATCAACCTCCATTGCGCCGGGGTAGCCGACGCGCGATGACGTCATGTGGTCCGGAGCGGGCGGGAGGTCCATGGCGGAGGACAGCTGGTCACGGGAAGCGATCGGCGGCGCGTGACCCTGGGAGGCGCTTGGCGGCTGCAACGAAGCGTCGAATGCGGGCGGCGCCGGCGGGAGAACAAGCGGCGGCGGCGGCGGCGGCGGCGGCTGCTGCTGCGGCGGCGGCGGCGGCGCGTCGCCATGGGGCAAAATGGAAGGCATCGTCGGTAACACCTGGGGATGAGGCGAGCCAGTAGATGGGTCCCCAGGGCGCTGACCGGACGGCACCGTCGCTGAAAGCAGACGGGGAGCGGCAGAACCCGAGCGACGACAGAGGCGCAGCTGATTGAGATGCCGACGCACCTCACCAGAGGCCCCCAAAACCAAATACATCGCGCGGCCGAGGCAGCGAAGAATGCGCCCTGCGAGCCAACGCCGTGAACCTCGATAGTTGCGATAAAATACAACGTCGCCTGGAGCAAAAGCAGGAGTCTGCCGCTGCACAGGAACCTGATGCGGCGGATGCAGCAAAGACATCAAGGTGCGATGAGGACGACCGTGGAGCAACTCAGCCGGCGAGTGACCATCTCGGGGCTGAGAGCGATACGAAGACAAAAAGAGCAACAATGCGTCCTCCCGAGAATGCGACTCTTTCAATTTCAACATCTGTGACTTGAAAGTCCGGACCAATCTTTCAGCTGCACCGTTGGACTGAGGCGAAAACGGCGCGGATGTCAGATGTTGAATACCATTGGCCTGGCAGAATGACTGAAATTCTGCGGACATGAATTGTGGGCCATTGTCGGAAACAATAGTCTACGGAAGACCTTCAGTGCAAAAGATAGCAGACAACGCTTGGATGGTGGCGGAGGACGTCGTGGAAGACATCCGGACAACAAAAGGAAAATTACTGAAGGCGTCGACCAGAACCAACCATCGAGCATTCCAGAATGGACCAGCAAAATCAATGTGCAAGCGTTGCCAAGGGGAAGTGGCTTTTGGCCATGCAAAGACTTTCCGCGGCGGTGCGGACTGTTGTTCGGCACACGCCGGGCACGAAGAACACATATTCGTAATCGCAGCATCGATTCCGAACCAAGTGCAGTGCTGACGAGCAAGTTGTTTCGTTCGCACTATACCCCAATGTCCTTGATGGAGAAGCCGTAAGACAGAGGACTGTAACGAACGTGGGACCACGACTCTGGACTGATCATTATCAGAACGCAACAACAAAACACCACGTCGAACAAAAAGTCTCTCCTTGTGAGCAAAAAATCGGCGAACCAACGGATCCTCGATCCGAGACTTTGACAAAGGCCATTGCGTAGCAACAAAACGTAAAACAGTAGCAAGGACAGGGTCAGCAGCTGTGGCTGTAGCGACACGACGAAAATCAATCGGAAACGATTCGACCACTTCATCGGTTTCCGAATCAATGAACATGCAAGCAAGTTCGGAAGAATCGAATGCTTTATCCTCAGCAACAGGCAAACGGGACAACGCATCGGCGTTTCCGTGCTTAGCAGTGGATCGATACAAGATATCGTAGCGGTACTGCGAGAGGAAAATAGACCAGCGAATGAAGTTCTGCGCTGTACATGGAGGTACAGGCTTGGTCGGATGAAAAGGCGATGTCAAAGGTTTGTGGTCTGTGATGATGGTAAAGTGACGACCATACAAGAAATCATGGAACTTAGTAACACCAACACGAGAGCCAAAGCTTCTTTCTCTATCTGTGAATAATTTCTTTGCGCAGACGAAAGCAATTTGGACGCAAAGGCAATAGGGCGATCATGGGAGCCAACTTTGTGCGCAAGCACAGCACCGATCCCGAAATCCGATGCATCTACCATCAACAAAAGGGGTTTCTGGGGATCGAATGGCGTAAGGCAAGTATTAGAAAGCAACGCCGATTTCAACTGGCGAAAGGCGCGTTCACATTCCGTCGTCCAGACGAACGGAACACCTTTACGGCGTAAGCGATGAAGCGGAGCTGAAATGGAAGAGGCATTGCGCACATATTTATTGTAATAATGAATTTTACCCAACACACTCTGTAGCTGTTTCACATTTTGAGGGGAAGGCAATTCTTGGATGGCACGGAGGTGCTCTGGACTCGGATGTATGCCTTGGGCATTAACGACATGTCCCAGGTATGGTAAGTCACGAGCAAAAAACACACATTTGTCCTTCCTCAAGCGCAGACCATTTTGCCGCAAGACCTGAAATAATGTTCGTAAGTTCGCAAGATGATCTTCTTCTGTCTGTCCGGAGACCACTATATCGTCCAGATAGTTTGCTGCAGTAGGGACCGACGCACAAATAGTTTGTAAATATTGCTGAAACAAGGCAGGGGCGGATACACACCCGAATGGCAGTCTTTTGAAGCGGTACAATCCAAGATGCGTGTTAACCACCAATACGCGCTGGGATTCTTCGTCCACCGGTATTTGCAAGTACGCATCGGCTAGGTCCAACTTTGAAAAATATTTTCCCGGGCACAGTTTAGCAAAAAGATCTTCCGGGCGGGGCAAAGGAAAAGTAGCAGTCACTAGCTGTGGATTCACTGTGGCCTTGAAGTCCACGCAAAGTCTCAATTTTCCGGAAGGTTTTGGCAAAATTACTAAGGGTGAGGCCCAGAGAGAAGCTTGCACACGTTCAATTACACCCTGTGATTCGAGATCGTGTAACGTTCTTGCGACCTCATCACGCAATGCGTGGGGAACATTGCGCGCTCGGAAAAATTTCGGTTGCGCGTTTACCTTCAGTTCTAAATGTGCTTCATAGTTTTTAGCGCAACCTAAGCCTGGTGCAAAAATGTCTGCAAATTCGTCACACAGCCGAGAAACACTGTCTGTAGGCACAGTCTGATTCACTGATAGGACCTGATTTACAATAGACATGTTAAACAACTGAAATAAATCTAGACCAAACAAGTTCACTGCAGAAGAAGAACGAAGAACGTAAAATGACACAAGTTTTGTTTGTCTCTTGTATGTTGCAAGAAGGCTGCACTGTCCTAACACAGGAATTTTCTGTCCGGAATATGTAGTTAGCTTAACATTTGCGGAACGCAACGGAGGTTTGCCCAGTTGTTTGTACATGTCGTGATTGAGCAATGAAACTGCAGCTCCGGTATCGAGCTGGAATGGTATCACTTTGCCTTCAAAGTCTAAGTCCACAAAAAGTTTATTGTTCTGCTGACGACAAGAGCGACTGTTTTGTGCAATTGGAACAGACACTGGTACAGAATCACTTGCTAATTGACGTGATTTCCGGCGACGTCGACGCACAGGTTTTGTGGGACGATCACAGTTACTGTTAGAGAAAGTGTCACTGGACGAAGCGGAATTAACGACATGAATGTCCATAGGCGAAGGTCCACGAGCCTGAGTGTCCTTGGTTCGATTCCGGCGCGAAGCAAAGGGCCTGGAATGATTTTGATTGTCTGATCTGAGCTTTTTCTGGCAAACACTTTGAACATGTCGTTTCTTATTGCAGAAAAAGCAAATAGCTTGGCGTGACGGGCAATGTTCACGCGAATGTCTAGTAGCACACCGCGGGCATGATTTCACTTCATTTGTGTGCTGGCGCGGCACACCTGGCTTAGCGCGCGGCGGCAGCTGTGCGGACGTATGCGAGGGCAGTTGACCGGGCCGCGCAGCTCGAGAGCGCCCAGCGGGCCGGTTAATGTTACACACAGCTGGCAAAGTTTCAAAAGATTCCTGAGCACAGTCAAGTGTGTCCTGTCTATCCAATATGTCTATCACTTGTTGAAGGGAGGGATTAACTAGTTTCAAAATTTGCTCCCGTATGCGAACATCAGAAACGTTCTGTGCAATTGCATCACGCACCATTGTATCTGAATAAGAAAGACCACAGTCACATTCAAAGGCACAGTCCCTAGTAAGTCCTTGCAATGTTGCTACCCACTCCCTATTAGTTTGACCGGCCGTACGTTTTGTACGAAAGAACGTATACCGTTTTGCAACCACATTAACTGTTTCTTTGAAATAGGCATCTAATGCAGACAAAATTTCTCGTAGGACAGAGTTGCTACGTCGCGTCGGGGAAACAATTTCACTATCACACGGTATGTGGACACACCGACACAAGAAAGCAAAAACGGCTGCCGCTCATTACCCTGAATTCTGTAGGCTGCTAGATGAAAGTTGAACTGGCGAGACCACTCGTGCCAGGTCTCATCGGCTGCCACGTATGGTCGAAAGGGAGGTGCAACAGCGTTTAGTGGCAGCGGTAGCAAAGAAGCGGCTGCGGCCGCATCGGTTTGAATGGTACGTTGACCCTGGACGAGCTGTCCAAGGGCATCCAGTAACGCCTGCGTCTGCTGATTCTGCAAGCGATAAAATTCGGACAGTACATCGGGAGAATGTGGCGAAGCCATGACACAATTAAATGTAAGCAATCAGAAAGAACTCTTTTCCCTCGTCGCCAATGTTGTGTCGGTAGCTGGGCCGACACCGTGAAGTTGAGATGGCTGAAAAGGCAAGCTAGACTAACGCAGACGGGCGTGATGTACTGGAACAGGATACGTAATTAATGTTAGGAAGAAAAGTACGGAGCAGGATTAATACTTATCTTTAATATCATTGTGGTACATCGATCTTGACGATACACAGGAGACTTTAAGTACAATCACTGTATGGCTAATGGCGCCTTGCTAGTTCGTAGCCATTAACTTAGCTGATGGCTATTCTGTCTCTCGGCTAATGAGAGAGAAAGGCTTCGTACATCTAGTCGGTAGCTAGGTTCTCGTACAACTGGGCGGTAGCTAGGTTCTCGTACAACTGGGGCGAGTGCTCTCTCGTATCACGAGACCTGCCTTGGTGGTGGCGCTAGGTCTGCGATTACACAGTGGCGACACGCGGGTCCGACATGTACTAAATGGACCGCGGCCGATTTAAGCTACCACCTAGCAAGTGTGGTGTCTGGCGGTGACACCACATATTCGATCACTATGTCTGTCTTTAGTTTATTTATTTATTTATTTATTTATTTATTGTTCCGTGGGACCACATTTAGGAGAAGTCTCCATGGTCATGGAACGAGTCAATACATGAAATTATAACACGATTGTAGAAACAGATAAAATGAAATATAAGAAACATATTCAGGCGACAAGTCGTTAGTTTAAATAAAGAAAATCAAAAATGTACACTGGAATTTGCTTAATTTTGTATCTCTTCCAGGAGCTCCTCGACAGAATAGAAGGAGTGAACCATGAGGAAACTCTTCAGTTTGGACTTAAAAGTGTTTGGGCTACTGCTAAGATTTTTGAGTTCTTGTGGTAGCTTATTGAAAATGGATGCAGCAGAATACTGCACTCCTTTCTGCACAAGAGTCAAGGAAGTGCATTCCACATGCAGATTTGATTTCTGCCGAGTATTAACTGAGTGAAAGCTGCTAACTCTTGGGAATAAGCTAATATTGCTAACAACAAACGACATTAAAGAAAATACATACTGTGAGGGCAATGTCAAAATTCCCAGACTATTGAATAGGGGTCGACAAGAGGTTTTCGAACTTACACCATACATAGCTCGAACAGCCCGTTTTTGAGCCAAAAATACCCTTTTTGAATCAGAAGAATTACCCCAAAAAATAATACCATATGACATAAGCGTATGAAAATATGCGAAGTATACTACTTTTCGTGTTGAAATGTCACTTATTTCAGATACTGTTCTAATGGTAAATAAAGCGGCATTTAGTTTCTGAACAAGATCCTGAACATGGGCTTTCCACAACAGCTTACTATCTATCTGTACGCCTAGGAACTTGAACTGTTCCGTCTCGCTTATAACATGCCCATCCTGTCTGATTAAAATGTCAGTTCTTGTTGAATTGTGGGTTAGAAACTGTAAAAACTGAGTCTTACTGTGATTTAGCATCAAATTATTTTCCACAAGCCACGAACTTATATCATGAACTACATTATTTGATAATGTTTCAATATTACACACAAGATCCTTCACTACCAAGGTGGTGTCATCAGCAAACAGAAATATTTTTGAATCACCTGTAATACTAGAAGGCATATCATTTACATAAATAAGGAACAGCAGTGGCCCCAGCACCGACCCTTGGGGAACGCCCCATTTAACAGTGCCCCATTGGGACTGAACATCATTACCACTCTCAATATTGCGGAGGATTACCTTCTGCTTTCTGTTCTTAAAGTAGGAGGCGAACCAATTGTAAGCTACTCCCCTTACTCCATAATGTTCCAACTTCTGCAGTAATATTTTGTGGTCAACACAGTCAAAAGCCTTCGTTAAATCAAAGAAAACACCTAACGTTCGCAACCTTTTATTTAATCCGTCCAAAACCTCACAGAGAAAAGAGACTATAGCATTTTCAGTTGTTAAACCGTTTCTAAAACCAAACTGTACATTTGACAGCAAATTATGTGAATTTAAATGCTGCAGTAACCTTGTATATACAACCCTCTCAATAACTTTAGCAAACACTGATGGCATAGAAATAGGTCTATAATTGTCAACATTATCCCTGTCTCCCTTTTTATAAAGTGGCTTCACTACCGAGTACTTTAATCGGTCAGGAAACCGACCACTCCTAAAGGAAAAGTTACAGATATGGCTAAGTACTGAGCTAACATACGTGGAACAATACTTCAGTATTCTGCTAGATACCCCGTCATATCCATGAGAGTTCTTGGTCTTTAGTGATCTAATTATTAACTCAATCTCCCTCTTGTCAGTATCATGGAGGAGCATTTCAGGTAACAGTCCCGGAACACTTTTTTCTAAGAGCGCTATATGATTCCCTGTTGGGACTAGGTTTCTATTTAGTTCACCTGCTATATTCAGAAAGTGATTATTAAGTACTGTACATATATGCGACTTATCAGTAACACGGACATCCCCACTACGCACTGATTCTATATTCTCGACCTGTCTCTGCAGACCAGCCACTTCCTTTACGACTGACCATATGGTTTTAATTTTATCCTGAGACTTAGCTATTCTATCTGCATACCACATACTTTTTGCCTTCCTAATAACTTTTTTAAGCACCTTACAATACTGTTTGTAATGGGCTGCTGCATTTAGATTTTGACTGATTCTAACGTTTTGATATAATTGCCACTTTGTTCTACAAGATATTCTTATCCCTTTAGTCAGCCACCCAGGCTGCCTGTTTGTGCTAGTACCCTGTTTTGAACGTTCTAACGGAAAGCAACTTTCAAAGAGCACGAGAAAAGTCTTGAGGAAAGCATTATATTTATCGTCTACTGTATCAGCACTATAAACATCTTGCCACTCTTGTTCCTTGATAAGGTTTACAAAAGTCTGTACAGCAACTGGATCAGCTTTCCTAAAACGTTGGTAACTATATTTAACATGTGTTGCAGCACAAAAAACTTTTAGACTTAAAATTTGTGTATCATGATCTGAAAGGCCATTCACCTTTTTGCTAACAGAATGCCCTTCTAATAATGACGAATGAACAAAAATATTGTCTATGGTTGTTCTACTGTTCCCTTGCACTCTCGTTGGAAAGAATATGGTTTGCATAAGATTATATGAATTAAGGAGGTCTACCAGCATCCTTTTCCTTGCACAATCACTTATACAATTAATATTGAAGTCACCACATATAACTAACTTTTTGTATTTCCTATAAAGTGAACCAAGAACCTCCTCTAGCTTTAGCAAAAATGTTGTGAAATCGGAGTCTGGGGATCTATAAATAACAACAGTAAGAAGTTTAGCTCCACTAAATTTAACCACACCTGCACAACATTCAAACACCTTTTCAGTGCAGTACTTTGAAACATCAATTGACTCAAATGGGATACCGTTTTTCACATACATGGCTACTCCCCCACACCGCAAAGAGCTCCTAGAAAAGCTGCCAGCCAACCTGTATCCTGGTAAAGGAAGCCTCTGAATTATCTCCTTATTTAAGAAGTGTTCAGATATACCAATAATTTCAGAGTCAACATCTATAAGCAGTTCACTAACTTTATCTCTAATACCTTGTATATTTTGATGAAATATACTAATTCCCTCATTAATCGGATACCCAAGCTTTGTAGAGAGTGGTTTCTTTGTTAGAGAGACTTCCCTTAAGCAGGAATACCTATCAGCTGACTTCAATCTAAAAAAGGTACAGCTCTAACACCCACAACTACCGGAATTTTCCCATGAGTGATCCCACCACCCCCACCTATGCTGTCACCTATAAGTTTTGCCAACCTCCCCTTCCCATACCTGTTGAGGTGCAGGCCATGTCTAGTGAAACCCGTCCTACTGATAGACTCCACCGACACCACTGAAATGTGACTCATGCCTTCTGTCATCAGCGCACCCCCAAGTCTCATGTTATTACGCCTGACGGCTGTATTAAGATGAGGCCGATCGTGACGCTGAAACAGTTCCACGAAATGCACATTCGTGTTGCCAGTCTGAGTGGCTATCTTTTCCAGGTCACCATCTATGTCATACTCCCCATCCCTATCAATACTATTACCAGCCCCACCCACAATCACTACCTGATCCTCTTTAGTAAAATCCCTACATAACCCCCCTATGTTAAAAGTCACCTGAGCCAATCCTGCATTAGGCTTCACAATGCTGGTGACCTGGTACTCACTCCCCAAAACTTCCTGCAACTGCTGGCCTACACCTCTACCATGAGAACTACCTAACAGCAGAACCTTCTTCTTTCTCTTAGACTTTGCAACTGTCCTAGCCACCGTAACTGCTGAGGTCTGCTGCATACTTCCTACATCTACAGCTACTAGAGATTCCTCTCCACTAGACTCTGACAGTTGGTCATATCTATTATAAACACCAATAGAAAAACTATCTGAAAATCTCCTTCTCCTAGCAGATCTCTTGCCAACAGCCAGCTCCCATTCCCCAACACCCTTCTCCCTCCTCATCCTATCTAGCTCCTCCTGTGCGTTTTTCAACTGCACCTGAAGGGCACAGATCTTACGCTCCTGCTCCTCTATCAACTTACTCTTGCTACATAACCTGCAGTTCCAGGAGAGGATCTCACCAGAATGCCCACTGGCTTCCCCACTGCATTCCCCCCAGTGAAAATACTTCGAACAAGTGTCACACCGCAATCCACTACTCACGAACCTACGGCAAAGCCCACACTTCTCACTCATGGTAAAATTTTACAATTATTGAAACAAGAAAACAACTTTATCTAAGTTCCGCTACTACAATAAGAAGATGTTAAAAACTGACTACAATAATGACAAACTTGCTCTACAAGGGAAGTAACTACTATTATTGACAGTATTAATCAACAACAAATGAGAATATAACAAAATACTAACACAGAAAGAAAATCAAACGTCTAATGACAGTAACGAAACTGAAAGCAGTTCGCAAAAAATTCTTCTGAAGTTATTTCACCGGAAAACACCAAGAACACCGGTTCAAGACCACTATAGTTCCTAAATAAACTACTATACACAAACAATTAATTAGTACTTAGCTTTCGATGCGCCGCTACAGCTGCAACTGGTCAGCGCGGAATGTAAACACGGGTAAGAGGTTAAGTTGCTCGATACGAAACACTCACAAATATCAGGCCACAACACAAGAAATGCAGAGGTGAATGAAGAAACCACTAATAAGTCACTTATATAGTAAATATTATCACAAAAACAGTTAAAATATATATCTGAAACCTAAAAATAGATGAAAACTTAGAGAGCGATCTCACACGCAGTCACGCGCTTATGACGTCACACCAAAGACCAAGTCGAGCACATATGGGACATCATCGGACACCACTCGACCTCCTGTGTTGGCGTTCATGAACAGCATTCTATACAGTGTTTTTCACCAGGATAGTGCTCACTCACACACAGCCGTTGTAACACAACATACTCTACAGAGTGTCGACATGTTGTCTTGGTCTATTCGATCACCATATCTGTCTTTAGTCGAGCACGTATGGGACATCATTGGACACCAACTCGACCTCCCTTGTTGGTGTTCATGAGCAGCATTCTAAGGAGTGTTTTCCAACAGGATAGCGCTCACCCACACACCGCTGTTGTAACACAACATACTCTGCAGAGTGTCGACATGTTGTCTTGGTCCATTCGATCACCATGTCTGTCCTTAGTCGGGTACATTTGGGACATCATCGGACACCAACTCGACCTCTTATGTTGGCGATCATGAACAGCATTGGAAGGTGTGTTTTCCAACAGGATAGCCCTCACCCACACACCGCTGTTGTAACACAACATACTCAATAGAGTGTCGACATGCTGTCTTCGTCAATTCGATCACCATGGCTGTCTTTAATCAAGCACATTTGGGTCATCATCGGACACCAACTCGACCTCTTGTGCTGGCGTTCATATCAGCATTCTAAGGAGTGTTTTCCAACAGGATAGCGCTCAGCCACACACCGCTGTTGTAACACAACATACTCTACAGAGTGTCGACATGTTGTCTTGGTCTATTCGATTACCATATCTGTCTTTAGTCGAGCACATATGGGACATCATCGGACACCAACTCAACCTCTTGTGTTGGCGTTCATGAACAGCATTCTAAGGAGTGTTTTCCAATAGGATAGCGCTCACCCACACACCGCTGTTGTAACACAACGTACCTTACAGTGTGTCGACATGTTGTCTTGGTCTATTCGATCACCATATCTGTCTTTAGTCGAGCACATATGGGACATCATCGGACACCAACTGAACCTCTTGTGTTGGCGTTCATGAACAGCATTCTAAGGACTGTCTTCCAACAGGATAGCGCTCACCCACACCCCGCTGTTGTAACTCAACGTACTCTACAGGGTGTCGACATGTTGTCTTGGTCTATTCGATCACCATATCTGTCTTTAGTCGAGCACATATGGGACATCATCGGACACCAACTGAACCTCTTGTGTTGGCGTTCATCAACAGCATTCTAAGGACTGTTCTACAATAGGATAGCGCTCACCCACATACCGCTGTTGTATCACAACGTATTCTACAGAGTGTCGACATGTTGTCTTGGTCTATTCGATCACCATATCTGTATTTAAGCAAGCACATTTGGGTCATCATCGGACACCAACTCGACCTCTTGTGCTGGCGTTCATATCAGCATTCTAAGGAGTGTTTTCCAACAGGATAGCGCTCACCCACACACCGCTGTCGTAACACAACGTACTCTACAGAGTGTCGACATGTTGTCTTGGTCTATTAGATCACCATATCTGTCTTTAGTCGAGCACATATGGGACACCATCGGACACCAACTCGACCTCTTGTGTTGGTGTTCCTGAACAGCATTCTAAGGAGTGTTTTCCAACTCGATAGCGGTCACCCACACACCGCTGTTGTAACACAACGTACTCTACGGGGTGTCGACATGTTGTCTTGGTCTATTCGATCACCATATCTGTCTTTAGTCGAGCACATATGGGACACCATCGGACACCAACTCGACCTCTTGTGTTGGTGTTCCTGAACAGCATTCTAAGGAGTGTTTTCCAACTCGATAGCGGTCACCCACACACCGCTGTTGTAACACAACGTACTCTACAGGGTGTCGACATGTTGTCTTGGTCTATTTGATCACCATATCTGTCTTTAGTCGAGAACATATGGGACATCAACGGACACCAACTGAACCTCTTGTGTTGGCGTTCATGAACAGCATTCTAAGGACTGTCTTCCAACAGGATAGCGCTCACCCACACCCCGCTGTTGTAACTCAACGTACTCTACAGGGTGTCGACATGTTGTCTTGGTCTATTTGATCACCATATCTGTCTTTAGTCGAGAACATATGGGACATCAACGGACACCAACTCGATCTCTTGTGTTGGCGTTCATGATCAGCATTCTAAAGAGTGTTTTCCAACAAGATAGCGCTCACCCACAAACCGCTGCTGTAACACAACATACTCTACAGGGTGTCGACATGTTGTGTTGGTCTAATCGATCACCATGTCTGTCTTTAGTCGAGCACATATGGGACATTATCGGACACCAACTCGACCTTTTGTGTTGGCGTTCATGAACAGCATTTTAAGGAGTGTTTTCCAACAGGATAGCGCTCAGCCACACACCGCTGTTGTAACACAACATACTCTACAGAGTGTCGACATGTTGTCTTGGTCTCTTCGATCACCATATCTGTCTTTAGTCGAGCACATATGGGACATCATCGGACACCAACTGAACCTCTTGTGTTGGCGTTCATGAACAGCATTCTAAGGACTGTCTTCCAACAGGATAGCGCTCACCCACACCCCGCTGTTGTAACTCAACGTACTCTACAGGGTGTCGACATGTTGTCTTGGTCTATTCGATCACCATATCTGTCTTTAGTCGAGCACATATGGGACATCATCGGACACCAACTGAACCTCTTGTGTTGGCGTTCATGAACAGCATTCTAAGGACTGTCTTCCAACAGGATAGCGCTCACCCACACCCCGCTGTTGTAACTCAACGTACTCTACAGGGTGTCGACATGTTGTCTTGGTCTATTTGATCACCATATCTGTCTTTAGTCGAGAACATATGGGACATCAACGGACACCAACTCGATCTCTTGTGTTGGCGTTCATGATCAGCATTCTAAAGAGTGTTTTCCAACAAGATAGCGCTCACCCACAAACCGCTGCTGTAACACAACATACTCTACAGGGTGTCGACATGTTGTGTTGGTCTAATCGATCACCATGTCAGTCTTTAGTCGGGCACATATGGGACATCATCGGACACCAACTCGGCCTCTTGTGTTGGCGTTCATGAACAGCATCCTAAGGAGTGTTTTCCAACAGGATAGTGCTCACCCACACACCGCCGTTGTAACACAACGTACTCTACAGAGTGTCGACATGTTGTCTTGGTCTATTCGATCACCATATCTGTCTTTAGTCGAGCACAGATGGGACATCATTGGACACCAACTCGACCTCTTGTGTTGGCGTTCATTAGCAGCAACTGAAGGAGTGTTTTCCAACAGGATAGCGCTCACCCACACATCGCTGTTGTAACACAACATACTCTACAGAGTGTCGACATGTTGTCGTGGTCTATTCGATCACCATGTCTGTGTTTAGTCGAGCACATATGGGACATCATTGGACAATAACGCGACCTCTGGTGCTGGCGTTCATGAAAAGCTCTGTAAGGAGTGTTTTCCAACAGGATAGCTCTCACCCACACACAGCTGTTGTAACAAAACATACTCTACAGAGTGTCGACATGTTGTCTTGGTCCATTCGATCACCATGTCTGTCTTTAGTCGAGCACATATGGGACATCATCGGACACCAACTCGACCTCTTGTGTTGGCGTTCACCAACAGCATTCGCAGGAGTGTTTTCCAACAGGATAGGCCTCACCCACACACCGCTGTTGTAACACAACATTCTCAACAGAGTGTCGACATGTTGTCTTGGTCAATTCGGTCACCATATCTGTCTTTAGTCGAGCACATATGGGACATCATCGGACACCAACTCAACCTCTTGTGTTGGCGTTCATGAACAGCATTCTAAGGAGTGTTTTCCAGTAGGATAGCGCTCACCCACACACCGCTGTTGTAACACAACGTACCTTTCAGTGTGTCGACATGTTGTCTTGGTCTCTTCGATCACCATATCTGTCTTTAGTCGAGCACATATGGGACATCATCGGACACCAACTCGACCTCTTGTGTTTGCATTCATGAATAGCATCCTAGGGACTGTTTTCCAATAGGATAGCACTCACCCACACACCGCTGTTGTAACACAACGTACTCTACAGAGTGTCGACATGTTGACTTGGTCTATTCGATCATCATATCTGTCTTTAGTCGAGCACATATGGGACATCATCGGACACCAACTCGACCTCTTGTGTTTGCATTCATGAATAGCATCCTAGGGACTGTTTTCCAATAGGATAGCACTCACCCACACACCGCTGTTGTAACACAACGTACTCTACAGAGTGTCGACATGTTGACTTGGTCTATTCGATTACCATATCTGTCTTTAGTCGAGCACATATGGGACATCATCGGACACCAACTCGACCTCTTGTGTTTGCATTCATGAATAGCATGCTAGGGACTGTTTTCCAATAGGATAGCACTCACCCACACACCGCTGTTGTAACACAACGTACTCTACAGAGTGTCGACATGTTGTCTTGGTCTCTTCGATCACCATATCTGTCTTTAGTCGAGCACATATGGGACATCATCGGACACCAACTCGACCTCTTGTGTTTGCATTCATGAATAGCATCCTAGGGACTGTTTTCCAATAGGATAGCGCTCACCCACAAACCGCTGCTGTAACACAACATACTCTACAGAGTGTCGACATGTTGTCTTGGTCTATTCGATTACCATATCTGTCTTTAGTCGAGCACATATGGGACATCATCGGACACCAACTCAACCTCTTGTGTTGGCGTTCATGAACAGCATTCTAAGGAGTGTTTTCCAGTAGGATAGCGCTCACCCACACACCGCTGTTGTAACACAACGTACCTTTCAGTGTGTCGACATGTTGTCTTGGTCTCTTCGATCACCATATCTGTCTTTAGTCGAGCACATATGGGACATCATCGGACACCAACTCGACCTCTTGTGTTTGCATTCATGAATAGCATCCTAGGGACTGTTTTCCAATAGGATAGCACTCACCCACACACCGCTGTTGTAACACAACGTACTCTACAGAGTGTCGACATGTTGACTTGGTCTATTCGATCATCATATCTGTCTTTAGTCGAGCACATATGGGACATCATCGGACACCAACTCGACCTCTTGTGTTTGCATTCATGAATAGCATCCTAGGGACTGTTTTCCAATAGGATAGCACTCACCCACACACCGCTGTTGTAACACAACGTACTCTACAGAGTGTCGACATGTTGACTTGGTCTATTCGATCACCATATCTGTCTTTAGTCGAGCACATATGGGACATCATCGGACACCAACTCGACCTCTTGTGTTTGCATTCATGAATAGCATGCTAGGGACTGTTTTCCAATAGGATAGCACTCACCCACACACCGCTGTTGTAACACAACGTACTCTACAGAGTGTCGACATGTTGACTTGGTCTATTCGATCACCATATCTGTCTTTAGTCGAGAACATATGGGACATCAACGGACACCAACTCGATCTCTTGTGTTGGCGTTCATGATCAGCATTCTAAAGAGTGTTTTCCAACAAGATAGCGCTCACCCACAAACCGCTGCTGTAACACAACATACTCTACAGGGTGTCGACATGTTGTGTTGGTCTAATCGATCACCATGTCAGTCTTTAGTCGGGCACATATGGGACATCATCGGACACCAACTCGGCCTCTTGTGTTGGCGTTCATGAACAGCATCCTAAGGAGTGTTTTCCAACAGGATAGTGCTCACCCACACACCGCCGTTGTAACACAACGTACTCTACAGAGTGTCGACATGTTGTCTTGGTCTATTCGATCACCATATCTGTCTTTAGTCGAGCACAGATGGGACATCATTGGACACCAACTCGACCTCTTGTGTTGGCGTTCATTAGCAGCAACTGAAGGAGTGTTTTCCAACAGGATAGCGCTCACCCACACATCGCTGTTGTAACACAACATACTCTACAGAGTGTCGACATGTTGTCGTGGTCTATTCGATCACCATGTCTGTGTTTAGTCGAGCACATATGGGACATCATTGGACAATAACGCGACCTCTGGTGCTGGCGTTCATGAAAAGCTCTGTAAGGAGTGTTTTCCAACAGGATAGCTCTCACCCACACACAGCTGTTGTAACAAAACATACTCTACAGAGTGTCGACATGTTGTCTTGGTCCATTCGATCACCATGTCTGTCTTTAGTCGAGCACATATGGGACATCATCGGACACCAACTCGACCTCTTGTGTTGGCGTTCACCAACAGCATTCGCAGGAGTGTTTTCCAACAGGATAGGCCTCACCCACACACCGCTGTTGTAACACAACATTCTCAACAGAGTGTCGACATGTTGTCTTGGTCAATTCGGTCACCATATCTGTCTTTAGTCGAGCACATATGGGACATCATCGGACACCAACTCAACCTCTTGTGTTGGCGTTCATGAACAGCATTCTAAGGAGTGTTTTCCAGTAGGATAGCGCTCACCCACACACCGCTGTTGTAACACAACGTACCTTTCAGTGTGTCGACATGTTGTCTTGGTCTCTTCGATCACCATATCTGTCTTTAGTCGAGCACATATGGGACATCATCGGACACCAACTCGACCTCTTGTGTTTGCATTCATGAATAGCATCCTAGGGACTGTTTTCCAATAGGATAGCACTCACCCACACACCGCTGTTGTAACACAACGTACTCTACAGAGTGTCGACATGTTGACTTGGTCTATTCGATCATCATATCTGTCTTTAGTCGAGCACATATGGGACATCATCGGACACCAACTCGACCTCTTGTGTTTGCATTCATGAATAGCATCCTAGGGACTGTTTTCCAATAGGATAGCACTCACCCACACACCGCTGTTGTAACACAACGTACTCTACAGAGTGTCGACATGTTGACTTGGTCTATTCGATTACCATATCTGTCTTTAGTCGAGCACATATGGGACATCATCGGACACCAACTCGACCTCTTGTGTTTGCATTCATGAATAGCATGCTAGGGACTGTTTTCCAATAGGATAGCACTCACCCACACACCGCTGTTGTAACACAACGTACTCTACAGAGTGTCGACATGTTGTCTTGGTCTCTTCGATCACCATATCTGTCTTTAGTCGAGCACATATGGGACATCATCGGACACCAACTCGACCTCTTGTGTTTGCATTCATGAATAGCATCCTAGGGACTGTTTTCCAATAGGATAGCGCTCACCCACAAACCGCTGCTGTAACACAACATACTCTACAGAGTGTCGACATGTTGTCTTGGTCTATTCGATTACCATATCTGTCTTTAGTCGAGCACATATGGGACATCATCGGACACCAACTCAACCTCTTGTGTTGGCGTTCATGAACAGCATTCTAAGGAGTGTTTTCCAGTAGGATAGCGCTCACCCACACACCGCTGTTGTAACACAACGTACCTTTCAGTGTGTCGACATGTTGTCTTGGTCTCTTCGATCACCATATCTGTCTTTAGTCGAGCACATATGGGACATCATCGGACACCAACTCGACCTCTTGTGTTTGCATTCATGAATAGCATCCTAGGGACTGTTTTCCAATAGGATAGCACTCACCCACACACCGCTGTTGTAACACAACGTACTCTACAGAGTGTCGACATGTTGACTTGGTCTATTCGATCATCATATCTGTCTTTAGTCGAGCACATATGGGACATCATCGGACACCAACTCGACCTGTTGTGTTTGCATTCATGAATAGCATCCTAGGGACTGTTTTCCAATAGGATAGCACTCACCCACACACCGCTGTTGTAACACAACGTACTCTACAGAGTGTCGACATGTTGACTTGGTCTATTCGATCACCATATCTGTCTTTAGTCGAGCACATATGGGACATCATCGGACACCAACTCGACCTCTTGTGTTTGCATTCATGAATAGCATGCTAGGGACTGTTTTCCAATAGGATAGCACTCACCCACACACCGCTGTTGTAACACAACGTACTCTACAGAGTGTCGACATGTTGACTTGGTCTATTCGATCATCATATCTGTCTTTAGTCGAGCACATATGGGACATCATCGGACACCAACTGGACCTCTTGTGTTGGCGTTCATGAACAGCATTCTAAGGACTGTCTTCCAACAGGATAGCGCTCACCCACACCCCGCTGTTGTAACTCAACGTACTCTACAGGGTGTCGACATGTTGTCTTGGTCTATTTGATCACCATATCTGTCTTTAGTCGAGAACATATGGGACATCAACGGACACCAACTCGATCTCTTATGTTGGCGTTCATGATCAGCATTCTAAAGAGTGTTTTCCAACAAGATAGCGCTCACCCACAAACCGCTGCTGTAACACAACATACTCTACAGGGTGTCGACATGTTGTGTTGGTCTAATCGATCACCATGTCGGTCTTTAGTCGGGCACATATGGGATATCATCGGACACCAACTCGGCCTCTTGTGTTGGCGTTCATGAACAGCATCCTAAGGAGTGTTTTCCAACAGGATAGTGCTCACCCACACACCGCCGTTGTAACACAACGTACTCTACAGAGTGTCGACATGTTGTCTTGGTCTATTCGATCACCATATCTGTCTTTAGTCGAGAATAGATGGGACATCATTAAACACCAACTCGACCTCTTGTGTTGGCGTTCATTAGCAGCATCCGAAGGAGTGTTTTCCAACAGGATAGCGCTCACCCACACACCGCTGTTGTAACACAACATACTCTACAGAGTGTCGACATGTTGTCGTGGTCTATTCGATCACCATGTCTGTGTTTAGTCGAGCACATATGGGACATCATTGGACAATAACGCGACCTCTTGTGTTGGCGTTCATGAAAAGCTCTGTAAGGAGTGTTTTCCAACAGGATAACTCTCACCCACACACAGCTGTTATAACACAACATACTCTACAGAGTGTCGACATGTTGTCTTGGTCCATTCGATCACCATGTCTGTCTTTAGTCGAGCACATATGGGACATCATCAGACACCAACTCGACCTCTTGTGTTGGCGTTCACCAACAGCATTCGCAGGAGTGTTTTCCAACAGGATAGGCCTCAACCACACACCGCTGTTGTAACACAACATTCTCAACAGAGTGTCGACATGTTGTCTTGGTCAATTCGGTCACCATGTCTGTCTTTAGTCGAGCACAAATGGGACATCATTGGACACCAACTCGACCTCTTGTGTTGGCGTTCATGAACAGCCTTCTAAGGAGTGTTTTCCAACAGGATAGCGCTCACCCACACACCGCTGTTGTAACACATCATACTCTACAGAGTGTCGACATGTTGTCTTGGTCTATTCGATGACCATATCTGTCTTTAGTAGAGCACATATGGGACATAATCGGACACCAACTCGACCTTTTGTGTTGGCGTTCATGAACAGCATTTTAAGGAGTGTTTTCCAACAGGATAGCGCTCACCAACACACCGCTGTTGTAACACAACGTACTCTACAGGGTGTCGACATGTTGTCTTGGTCTATTCGATCACCATATCTGTCTTTAGTCGAGCACATATGGGACATCATTGGACACAAACTCGACCTGTTGTGTTGGCGTTCATGAACAGCATTCTAAGGAGTGTTTTCCAACAGGATAGCGCTCACCCACACACAGCTGTTGTAACACAACATACCCTACACAGGGTTGACATGTTGTCTTGGTCAATTCGGTCACCATGTCTGTCTTTAGTCGAGCACATATGGGACATCATCGGACACCAACTCGACCTCCTGTGTTGGCGTTCATGAACAGCCTTCTAAGGAGTGTTTTCCAACAGGATAGCGCTCACCCACACACCGCTGTTGTAACACATCATACTCTACAGAGTGTCGACATGTTGTCTTGGTCTATTCGATCAGTGTATCTGTCTTTAGTCGAGCACATATGGGACATCTTCGGACACCAACTCGTCCTCTTCTGTTGGTGTCCCTGAACAGCATTCTACGGAGTGTTTTCCAACTTGATAGCGCTCACCCACACACCGCTGTAGTAACACAACGTACTCTACAGAGTGTCGACGTGTTGTCTTGGTCTATTCGATGACCATATCTGTCTTTAGTAGAGCACATATGGGACATAATCGGACACCAACTCGACCTTTTGTGTTGGCGTTCATGAACAGCATTTTAAGGAGTGTTTTCCAACAGGATAGCGCTCACCAACACACCGCTGTTGTAACACAACGTACTCTACAGGGTGTCGACATGTTGTCTTGGTCTATTCGATCACCATATCTGTCTTTAGTCGAGCACATATGGGACATCATTGGACACAAACTCGACCTGTTGTGTTGGCGTTCATGAACAGCATTCTAAGGAGTGTTTTCCAACAGGATAGCGCTCACCCACACACAGCTGTTGTAACACAACATACCCTACACAGGGTTGACATGTTGTCTTGGTCTATTCGATCACCATATCTGTCGTTAGTCGGGCACATATGGGATATCATCGGACACCAACTCGGCCTCTTGTGTTGGCGTTCATGAACAGCATCCTAAGGAGTGTTTTCCAACAGGATAGTGCTCACCCACACACCGCCGTTGTAACACAACGTACTCTACAGAGTGTCGACATGTTGTCTTGGTCTATTCGATCACCACATCTGTCTTTAGTCGAGCACAAATGGGACATCATTGGACACCAACTCGACCTCTTGTGTTGGCGTTCATTAGCAGCATCCGAAGGAGTGTTTTCCAACAGGATAGCATTCACCCACACACCGCTGTTGTAACACAACATTCTCAACAGAGTGTCGACATGTTGTCTTGGTCAAGTCGATCACCATGTCTGTCTTTAGTCGAGCACATATGGGACATCATCGGACACCAACTCGACCTCCTGTGTTGGCGTTCATGAACAGCATTCTAAGGAGTGTTTTCCAACAGGATAGCGCTCACCCACACACCGCTGTTGTAACACAACATACTCTACAGAGTGTCGACATGTTGTCTTGGTCTATTCGATCAGTGTAACTGTCATTAGTCGAGCACATATGGGACATCATCGGACACCAAATCCTCCTCTTGTGTTGGTGTTCCTGAACAGCATTCTAAGGAGCGTTTTCCAACTTGATAGCGCTCACCCACACACCGCTGTAGTAACACAACGTACTCTACAGAGTGTCGACGTGTTGTCTTGGTCTATTCGATCACCATATCTGTCTTTAGTCGAGCACATATGGGACATCATCGGACACCAACTCGACCTTTTGTGTTGGCGTTCATGAACAGCATTTTAAGGAGTGTTTTCCAACAGGATAGCGCTCACCAACACACCGCTGTTGTAACACAACGTACTCTACAGGGTGTCGACATGTTGTCTTGGTCTATTCGATGACCATATCTGTCTTTAGTCGAGCACATATGGGACATAATCGGACACCAACTCGACCTTTTGTGTTGGCGTTCATTAACAGCATTTTAAGGAGTGTTTTCCAACAGGATAGCGCTCAGCCACACACCGCTGTTGTAACACAACATACTCTACAGAGTGTCGACATGTTGTCTTGGTCTATTCGATTACCATATCTGTCTTTAGTCGAGCACATATGGGACATCTTCGGACACCTACTCAACCTCCTGTGTTGGCGTTCATGAACAGCATTCTAAGGAGTGTTTTCCAATAGGATAGCGCACACCCACACACCGCTGTTGTAACACAACGTACCTTACAGTGTGTCGACATGTTGTCTTGGTCTCTTCGAGCACCATATCTGTCTTTAGTCGAGCACATATGGGACATAATCGGACACCAACTCGACCTTTTGTGTTGGCGTTCATTAACAGCATTTTAAGGAGTGTTTTCCAACTTGATAGCGCTCACCCACACACCGCTGTAGTAACACAACGTACTCTACAGTGTGTCGACATGTTGTCTTGGTCTATTCGATCACCATATCTGTCTTTAGTCGAGCACATATGGGACATCATCGGACACCAACTCGACCTTTTGTGTTGGCGTTCATTAACAGCATTTTAAGGAGTGTTTTCCAACTTGATAGCGCTCACCCACACACCGCTGTAGTAACACAACGTACTCTACAGTGTGTCGACATGTTGTCTTGGTCTATTCGATCACCATATCTGTCTTTAGTCGAGCACATATGGGACATCATCGGACACCAACTCGACCTTTTGTGTTGGCGTTCATGAACAGCATTTTAAGGAGTGTTTTCCAACAGGATAGCGCTCACCAACACACCGCTGTTGTAACACAACGTACTCTACAGGGTGTCGACATGTTGTCTTGGTCTATTCGAGCACCATATCTGTCTTTAGTCGAGCACATATGGGACATAATCGGACACCAACTCGACCTTTTGTGTTGGCGTTCATTAACAGCATTTTAAGGAGTGTTTTCCAACTTGATAGCGCTCACCCACACACCGCTGTAGTAACACAACGTACTCTACAGTGTGTCGACATGTTGTCTTGGTCTATTCGATCACCATATCTGTCTTTAGTCGAGCACATATGGGACATAATCGGACACCAACTCGACCTTTTGTGTTGGCGTTCATTAACAGCATTTTAAGGAGTGTTTTCCAACTTGATAGCGCTCACCCACACACCGCTGTAGTAACACAACGTACTCTACAGAGTGTCGACGTGTTGTCTTGGTCTATTCGATCACCATATCTGTCTTTAGTCGAGCACATATGGGACATCTTCGGACACCAACTCAACCTCCTGTGTTGGCGTTCATGAACAGCATTCTAAGGAGTGTTTTCCAATAGGATAGCGCACACCCACACACCGCTGTTGTAACACAACGTACCTTACAGTGTGTCGACATGTTGTCTTGGTCTCTTCGAGCACCATATCTGTCTTTAGTCGAGCACATATGGGACATAATCGGACACCAACTCGACCTTTTGTGTTGGCGTTCATTAACAGCATTTTAAGGAGTGTTTTCCAACTTGATAGCGCTCACCCACACACCGCTGTAGTAACACAACGTACTCTACAGTGTGTCGACATGTTGTCTTGGTCTATTCGATCACCATATCTGTCTTTAGTCGAGCACATATGGGACATAATCGGACACCAACTCGACCTTTTGTGTTGGCGTTCATTAACAGCATTTTAAGGAGTGTTTTCCAACTTGATAGCGCTCACCCACACACCGCTGTAGTAACACAACGTACTCTACAGTGTGTCGACATGTTGTCTTGGTCTATTCGATCACCATATCTGTCTTTAGTCGAGCACATATGGGACATAATCGGACACCAACTCGACCTTTTGTGTTGGCGTTCATTAACAGCATTTTAAGGAGTGTTTTCCAACAGGATAGCGCTCAGCCACACACCGCTGTTGTAACACAACATACTCTACAGAGTGTCGACATGTTGTCTTGGTCTATTCGATTACCATATCTGTCTTTAGTCGAGCACATATGGGACATAATCGGACACCAACTCGACCTTTTGTGTTGGCGTTCATTAACAGCATTTTAAGGAGTGTTTTCCAACTTGATAGCGCTCACCCACACACCGCTGTAGTAACACAACGTACTCTACAGTGTGTCGACATGTTGTCTTGGTCTATTCGATCACCATATCTGTCTTTAGTCGAGCACATATGGGACATCATCGGACACCAACTCGACCTTTTGTGTTGGCGTTCATTAACAGCATTTTAAGGAGTGTTTTCCAACAGGATAGCGCTCAGCCACACACCGCTGTTGTAACACAACATACTCTACAGAGTGTCGACATGTTGTCTTGGTCTATTCGATTACCATATCTGTCTTTAGTCGAGCACATATGGGACATAATCGGACACCAACTCGACCTTTTGTGTTGGCGTTCATTAACAGCATTTTAAGGAGTGTTTTCCAACTTGATAGCGCTCACCCACACACCGCTGTAGTAACACAACGTACTCTACAGTGTGTCGACATGTTGTCTTGGTCTATTCGATCACCATATCTGTCTTTAGTCGAGCACATATGGGACATAATCGGACACCAACTCGACCTTTTGTGTTGGCGTTCATTAACAGCATTTTAAGGAGTGTTTTCCAACAGGATAGCGCTCAGCCACACACCGCTGTTGTAACACAACATACTCTACAGAGTGTCGACATGTTGTCTTGGTCTATTCGATTACCATATCTGTCTTTAGTCGAGCACATATGGGACATAATCGGACACCAACTCGACCTTTTGTGTTGGCGTTCATTAACAGCATTTTAAGGAGTGTTTTCCAACTTGATAGCGCTCACCCACACACCGCTGTAGTAACACAACGTACTCTACAGTGTGTCGACATGTTGTCTTGGTCTATTCGATCACCATATCTGTCTTTAGTCGAGCACATATGGGACATCATCGGACACCAACTCGACCTTTTGTGTTGGCGTTCATGAACAGCATTTTAAGGAGTGTTTTCCAACAGGATAGCGCTCACCAACACACCGCTGTTGTAACACAACGTACTCTACAGGGTGTCGACATGTTGTCTTGGTCTATTCGATGACCATATCTGTCTTTAGTCGAGCACATATGGGACATAATCGGACACCAACTCGACCTTTTGTGTTGGCGTTCATTAACAGCATTTTAAGGAGTGTTTTCCAACAGGATAGCGCTCAGCCACACACCGCTGTTGTAACACAACATACTCTACAGAGTGTCGACATGTTGTCTTGGTCTATTCGATTACCATATCTGTCTTTAGTCGAGCACATATGGGACATCTTCGGACACCAACTCAACCTCCTGTGTTGGCGTTCATGAACAGCATTCTAAGGAGTGTTTTCCAATAGGATAGCGCACACCCACACACCGCTGTTGTAACACAACGTACCTTACAGTGTGTCGACATGTTGTCTTGGTCTCTTCGAGCACCATATCTGTCTTTAGTCGAGCACATATGGGACATCATCGGACACCAACTCGACCTCTTGTGTTTGCATTCATGAATAGCATCCTAGGGACTCTTTTCCAATAGGATAGCACTCACCCACACACCGCTGTTGTAACACAACGTACTCTACAGAGTGTCGACATGTTGACTTGGTCTATTCGATCATCATATCTGTCTTTAGTCGAGCACATATGGGACATCATCGGACACCAACTCGAACACTTGTGTTTGCATTCATGAATAGCATCCTAGGGACTCTTTTCCAATAGGATAGCACTCACCCACACACCGCTGTTGTAACACAACGTACTCTACAGAGTGTCGACATGTTGACTTGGTCTATTCGATCATCATATCTGTCTTTAGTCGAGCACATATGGGACATCATCGGACACCAACTCGACCTCTTGTGTTTGCATTCATGAATAGCATCCTAGGGACTGTTTTCCAATAGGATAGCACTCACCCACACGCCGCTGTTGTAACACAACGTACTCTACAGAGTGTCGACATGTTGACTTGGTCTATTCGATCATCATATCTGTCTTTAGTCGAGCACATATGGGACATCATCGGACACCAACTGGACCTCTTGTGTTGGCGTTCATGAACAGCATTCTAATGACTGTCTTCCAACAGGATAGCGCTCACCCACACCCCGCTGTTGTAACTCAACGTACTCTACAGGGTGTCGACATGTTGTCTTGGTCTATTTGATCACCATATCTGTCTTTAGTCGAGAACATATGGGACATCAACGGACACCAACTCGATCTCTTGTGTTGGCGTTCATGATCAGCATTCAAAAGAGTGTTTTCCAACAAGATAGCGCTCACCCACAAACCGCTGCTGTAACACAACATACTCTACAGAGTGTCGACATGTTGACTTGGTCTATTCGATCATCATATCTGTCTTTAGTCGAGCACATATGGGACATCATCGGACACCAACTGGACCTCTTGTGTTGGCGTTCATGAACAGCATTCTAATGACTGTCTTCCAACAGGATAGCGCTCACCCACACCCCGCTGTTGTAACTCAACGTACTCTACAGGGTGTCGACATGTTGTCTTGGTCTATTTGATCACCATATCTGTCTTTAGTCGAGAACATATGGGACATCAACGGACACCAACTCGATCTCTTGTGTTGGCGTTCATGATCAGCATTCAAAAGAGTGTTTTCCAACAAGATAGCGCTCACCCACAAACCGCTGCTGTAACACAACATACTCTACAGAGTGTCGACATGTTGTCTTGGTCTATTCGATCATCATATCTGTCTTTAGTCGAGCACATATGGGACATCATCGGACACCAACTCGACCTCTTGTGTTGGCGTTCATGAACAGCATTCTAATGACTGTCTTCCAACAGGATAGCGCTCACCCACACCCCGCTGTTGTAACTCAACGTACTCTACAGGGTGTCGACATGTTGTCTTGGTCTATTTGATCACCATATCTGTCTTTAGTCGAGAACATATGGGACATCAACGGACACCAACTCGATCTCTTGTGTTGGCGTTCATGATCAGCATTCAAAAGAGTGTTTTCCAACAAGATAGCGCTCACCCACAAACCGCTGTTGTAACACAACGTACTCTACAGGGTGTCGACATGTTGTCTTGGTCTATTCGATCATCATATCTGTCTTTAGTCGAGCACATATGGGACATAATCGGACACCAACTCGACCTCTTGTGTTTGCATTCATGAATAGCATCCTAGGGACTGTTTTCCAATAGGATAGCACTCACCCACACACCGCTGTTGTAACACAACGTACTCTACAGAGTGTCGACATGTTGACTTGGTCTATTCGATCATCATATCTGTCTTTAGTCGAGCACATATGGGACATCATCGGACACCAACTCGACCACTTGTGTTTGCATTCATGAATAGCATGCTAGGGACTGTTTTCCAATAGGATAGCACTCACCCACACACCGCTGTTGTAACACAACGTACTCTACAGAGTGTCGACATGTTGACTTGGTCTATTCGATCATCATATCTGTCTTTAGTCGAGCACATATGGGACATCATCGGACACCAACTGGACCTCTTGTGTTGGCGTTCATGAACAGCATTCTAAGGACTGTCTTCCAACAGGATAGCGCTCACCCACACCCCGCTGTTGTAACTCAACGTACTCTACAGTGTGTCGACATGTTGTCTTGGTCTATTTGATCACCATATCTGTCTTTAGTCGAGAACATATGGGACACCAACGGACACCAACTCGATCTCTTATGTTGGCGTTCATGATCAGCATTCTAAAGAGTGTTTTCCAACAAGATAGCGCTCACCCACAAACCGCTGCTGTAACACAACATACTCTACAGGGTGTCGACATGTTGTGTTCGTCTAATCGATCACCATGTCGGTCTTTAGTCGGGCACATATGGGATATCATCGGACACCAACTCGGCCTCTTGTGTTGGCGTTCATGAACAGCATCCTAAGGAGTGTTTTCCAACAGGATAGTGCTCACCCACACACCGCCGTTGTAACACAACGTACTCTACAGAGTGTCGACATGTTGTCTTGGTCTATTCGATCACCATATCTGTCTTTAGTCGAGAACAGATGGGACATCATTAAACACCAACTCGACCTCTTGTGTTGGCGTTCATTAGCAGCATCCGAAGGAGTGTTTTCCAACAGGATAGCGCTCACCCACACACCGCTGTTGTAACACAACATACTCTACAGAGTGTCGACATGTTGTCGTGGTCTATTCGATCACCATGTCTGTGTTTAGTCGAGCACATATGGGACATCATTGGACAATAACGCGACCTCTTGTGTTGGCGTTCATGAAAAGCTCTGTAAGGAGTGTTTTCCAACAGGATAACTCTCACCCACACACAGCTGTTGTAACACAACATACTCTACAGAGTGTCGACATGTTGTCTTGGTCCATTCGATCACCATGTCTGTCTTTAGTCGAGCACATATGGGACATCATCGGACACCAACTCGACCTCTTGTGTTGGCGTTCACCAACAGCATTCGCAGGAGTGTTTTCCAACAGGATAGGCCTCACCCACACACCGCTGTTGTAACACAACATTCTCAACAGAGTGTCGACATGTTGTCTTGGTCTATTCGATGACCATATCTGTCTTTAGTCGAGCACATATGGGACATCATCGGACACCAACTCGTCCTCTTGTGTTGGCGTTCATGAACAGCATTCTAAGGAGTGTTTTCCAACAGGATAGCGCTCACCCACACACCGCTGTTGTAACACATCATACTCTACAGAGTGTCGACATGTTGCCTTGGTCTATTCGATCAGTGTATCTGTCTTTAGTCGAGCACATATGGGACGTCTTCGGACACCAACTCGACCTCTTCTGTTGGTGTCCCTGAACAGCATTCTACGGAGTGTTTTCCAACTTGATAGCGCTCACCCACACACCGCTGTAGTAACACAACGTACTCTACAGAGTGTCGACGTGTTGTCTTGGTCTATTCGATGACCATATCTGTCTTTAGTCGAGCACATATGGGACATAATCGGACACCAACTCGACCTTTTGTGTCGGCGTTCATGAACAGCATTTTAAGGAGTGTTTTCCAACAGGATAGCGCTCACCAACACACCGCTGTTGTAACACAACGTACTCTACAGGGTGTCGACATGTTGTCTTGGTCTATTCGATCACCATGTCTGTCTTTAGTCGAGCACATATGGGACATCATCGGACACCAACTCGACCTCTTGTGTTAGCGTTCATGAACAGCATTCTAAGGAGTGTTTTCGAACTGGCTAGTACTCACCCACACACCGCTGTTGTAACACAATGTACTCTACAGGGTGTCGACATGTTGTCTTGGTCTATTCGATCACCATGGCTGTCTTTAGTCTTGCACATATGGGACATCATCGGACACCAACTCGAAATCTTGTGTTGGCGTTCATGAACAGCATTCGAAGGAGTGATTTCCAACAGGATAGCGCTCTGCCCAACACGGCTGTTGTAACACAACGTACTCTACAGGGTGTCGACATGTTGTCTTGGTCTATTTAATTACCATATCTGTCTTTAGTCGAGCACATATGGGACATCATCGGACACCAACTCGACCTCTTGTGTTGGCGTTCATGAACAGCACCCTAAGGAGTGTTTTCCAACAGGATAGCGCTCACCCACACACCGCTGTAGTAACACAAAGTACTCTACAGAGTGTCGACATGTTGTCTTGGTCTATTCGATCACCATATCTGTCTTTAGTCGAGCACATATGGGACATCATCGGACACCAACTCGACCTCTTGTGTTAGCGTTCATGAACAGCATTCTAAGGAGTGTTTTCCAACTGGATAGCACTCACCCACACACCGCTGTTGTAACACAATGTACTCTACAGGGTGTCGACATGTTGTCTTGGTCTATTCGATCACCATGGCTGTCTTTAGTCGAGCACATATGGGACATCATTGGACAATAACGCGACCTCTTGTGTTGGCGTTCATGAACAGCTCTCTAAGGAGTGTTTTCCAACAGGATGGCGCTCACCCACACACCGCTGTTGTAACACAACGTACTCTACAGGGTTCGACATGTTGTCTTGGTCTATTTGATCGCCATATCTGTCTTTAGTCGAGCACATATGGGTCATCAACGGACACCAACTCGTCCTCTTGTGTTGGCGTTCATGAACAGCATTCTAAGGAGTGTTTTCCAACTCGATAGCGCTCACCCACACACCGCTGTTGTAACACAACAAACTCTAAAGAGTGTCGACATGTTGTCTTGGTCCATTCGATCACAATGTCTGAGTTTAGTCGAGCACATATGGGACATCATCGGACACCAACTCGACCTCTTGTGTTGGCGTTCATCAACAGCATTCGCAGGAGTGTTTTCCAACAGGATAGGCGTCACCCACACACTGCTGTTGTAATACAACATTCTCAACAGAGTGTTGACATGTTGTCTTGGTTAATTCGATCACCATGTCTGTCTTTAGTCGAGCACATGTGGGACATCATCGGACACCAACTCGACCTCTTGTGTTGGCGTCCATGAACAGCTCTCTAAGGAGTGTTTTCCAACAAGATAGCGCTCACCCACACACCGCTGTTGTAACAATACATACTCTACAGAGTGTTGACATGTTGTCTTGGTCTATTCGATCACCATATCTGTCTTTAGTCGAGCACATATGGGACATCATCGGACAACAACTCGACCTCCTGTGTTGGCGTTTATGAACAGCATTCGAAGGAGTGTTTTCCAACAGGATAGCCCTCACCCACACACTGCTGATGTAACACAACGTACTCTACAGAGTGTCGACGTGTTGTCTTGGTCTATTCGATCAGTGTATCTGTCATTAGTCGAGCACATATGGGACATCATCGGACACCAACTCGAAATCTTGTGTTGGCGTTCATGAACAGCATTCGAAGGAGTGATTTCCAACAGGATAGCGCTCTGCCCAACACGGCTGTTGTAACACAACGTACTCTACAGGGTGTCGACATGTTGTCTTGGTCTATTTAATCACCATATCTGTCTTTAGTCGAGCACATATGGAACATCATCGGACACCGACTCGACCTCTTGTGTTGGCGTTCATGAACAGCATCCTAAGGAGTGTTTTCCAACAGGATAGGGCTCACGCACACACCGCCGTTGTAACACAACGTACTCTACAGAGTGTCGACATGTTGTCTTGGTCTATTCGATCACCATGTCTGTCTTTAGTCGAGCACATATGGGACATCATTGGACAATAACGCGACCTCTTGTGTTGGCGTTCATGAACAGCTCTCTAAGGAGTGTTTTCCAACAGGATGGCGCTCACCCACACACCGCTGTTGTAACACAACGTACTCTACAGGGTTCGACATGTTGTCTTGGTCTATTTGATCGCCATATCTGTCTTTAGTCGAGCACATATGGGTCATCAACGGACACCAACTCGTCCTCTTGTGTTGGCGTTCATGAACAGCATTCTAAGGAGTGTTTTCCAACTCGATAGCGCTCACCCACACACCGCTGTTGTAACACAACAAACTCTAAAGAGTGTCGACATGTTGTCTTGGTCCATTCGATCACAATGTCTGAGTTTAGTCGAGCACATATGGGACATCATCGGACACCAACTCGACCTCTTGTGTTGGCGTTCATCAACAGCATTCGCAGGAGTGTTTTCCAACAGGATAGGCGTCACCCACACACTGCTGTTGTAATACAACATTCTCAACAGAGTGTTGACATGTTGTCTTGGTTAATTCGATCACCATGTCTGTCTTTAGTCGAGCACATATGGGACACCATCGGACACCAACTCGACCTCTTGTGTTGGTGTTCCTGAACAGCATTCTAAGGAGTGTTTTCCAACTCGATAGCGCTCACCCACACACCGCTGTTGTAACACTACGTACTCTACGGGGTGTCGACATGATGTCTTGGTCAATTCGATCACCATATCTGTCTTTAGTCGGGCACATATGGCACATCATCGGACAACAACTCGACCTCCTGTGTTGGCGTTTATGAACAGCATTCTAAGGAGTGTTTTCCAACTCGATAGCGCTCACCCACACACCGCTGTTGTAACACAACAAACTCTAAAGAGTGTCGACATGTTGTCTTGGTCCATTCGATCACAATGTCTGAGTTTAGTCGAGCACATATGGGACATCATCGGACACCAACTCGACCTCTTGTGTTGGCGTTCATCAACAGCATTCGCAGGAGTGTTTTCCAACAGGATAGGCGTCACCCACACACTGCTGTTGTAATACAACATTCTCAACAGAGTGTTGACATGTTGTCTTGGTTAATTCGATCACCATGTCTGTCTTTAGTCGAGCACATGTGGGACATCATCGGACACCAACTCGACCTCTTGTGTTGGCGTCCATGAACAGCTCTCTAAGGAGTGTTTTCCAACAAGATAGCGCTCACCCACACACCGCTGTTGTAACAATACATACTCTACAGAGTGTTGACATGTTGTCTTGGTCTATTCGATCACCATGTCTGTCTTTAGTCGGGCACATATGGCACATCATCGGACAACAACTCGACCTCCTGTGTTGGCGTTTATGAACAGCATTCGAAGGAGTGTTTTCCAACAGGATAGCCCTCACCCACACACTGCTGATGTAACACAACATACTCAACAGAGTGTCGACATGTTGTCTTGGTCAATTCGAGCACCATGGCTGTCTTTGGTCGAGCACATATGGGACATCATCGTACACCAACTCGACCTCTTGTGTTGGCGTTCATGAACAGCTTTCTAAGGAGTGTTTTCCAACAGGATAGCGCTCACCCACACACCGCTGTTGTAACACAACATACTCTACAGAGTGTGGACACGTTGTCTTGGTCTATTCAATCACCATATCTGTCATTAGTCGAGCACATATGGGACATCATCGGACACCAACTCAACCTCTTGTGTTGGCGTTCATGAACAGCTTTCTAAGGAGTGTTTTCCAACAGGATAGCGCTCACCCACTCACCGCTGTTGTAACACAACATACCCTACAGAGTGTCGACATGTTGTCTTGGTCTATTCGATCACCATATCTGTCGTCGGTCGAGCACATATGGGACATCATTGGACACCAACTCGACCTCTTGTGTTGGCGTTCATGAACAGCATCCTAAAGAGTGTTTCCCAACAGAATAGCGCTCACCCACACACCGCCGTTGTAACACAACGTACTCTAGAGAGTGTCGACATGTTGTCTTGGTCTATTCGATCACTATGTCTGTCTTTAGTCGAGCACATATGGGACATCATCGGACACCACTCGACCTCCTGTGTTGGCGTTCATGAACAGCATTCTATACAGTGTTTTTCAACAGGATAGTGCTCACTCACACACCGCCGTTGTAACACAACATACTCTACAGGGTGTCGACATGTTGTCTTGGTCTATTCGATCACCATATCTGTCTTTAGTCGAGCACGTATGGGACATCATTGGACACCAACTCGACCTCCCTTGTTGGTGTTCATGAGCAGCATTCTAAGGAGTGTTTTCCAACAGGATAGCGCTCACCCACACACCGCTGTTGTAACACAACATACTCTACAGAGTGTCGACATGTTGTCTTGGTCCATTCGATCACCATGTCTGTCCTTAGTCGGGTACATTTGGGACATCATCGGACACCAACTCGATCTCTTATGTTGGCGATCATGAACAGCATTGTAAGGTGTGTTTTCCAACAGGATAGCCCTCACCCACACACCGCTGTTGTAACACAACATACTCAATAGAGTGTCGACATGCTGTCTTCGTCAGTTCGATCACCATGGCTGTCTTTAATCGAGCACATATGGGACATCATCGGACACCAACTCGACCTCTTGTGTTGGCGTTCATGAACAGCTTTCAAAGCAGTGTTTTCCAACAGGATAGCGCTCAGCCACACACCGCTGTTGTAACACAACATACTCTACAGAGTGTCGACATGTTGTCTTGGTCTATTCGATTACCATATCTGTCTTTAGTCGAGCACATAAGGGACATCATCGGACACCAACTCAGCCTCTTGTGTTGGCGTTCATGAACAGCATTCTAAGGAGTGTTTTCCAATAGGATAGCACTCACCCACACACCGCTGTTGTAACACAACGTACTCTACAGGGTGTCGACATGTTGTCTTGGTCTATTTGATCACCATATCTGTCTTTAGTAAGGCACATATGGGACATCATCATACACCAACTCGACCTCTTGTGTTTGCATTCATGAATAGCATCCTAGGGACTGTTTTCCAATAGGATAGCACTCACCCACACACCGCTGTTGTAACACAACGTACTCTACAGAGTGTCGACATGTTGACTTGGTCTATTCGATCATCATATCTGTCTTTAGTCGAGCACATATGGGACATCATCGGACACCAACTCGACCTCTTGTGTTTGCATTCATGAATAGCATCCTAGGGACTCTTTTCCAATAGGATAGCACTCACCCACACACCGCTGTTGTAACACAACGTACTCTACTGGGTGTCGACATGTTGTCTTGGTCTATTCGATCATCATATGTGTCTTTAGTCGAGCACATATGGGACATCATCGGACACCAACTCGACCTCTTGTGTTTGCATTCATGAATAGCATCCTAGGGACTGTTTTCCAATACGATAGCACACACCCACACACCGCTGTTGTAACACAACGTACTCTACAGAGTGTCGACATGTTGACTTGGTCTATTCGATCATCATATCTGTCTTTAGTCGAGCACATATGGGACTTCATCGGACACCAACTCGACCTCTTGTGTTTGCATTCATGAATAGCATCCTAGGGACCCTTTTCCAATAGGATAGCACTCACCCACACACCGCTGTTGTAACACAACGTACTCTACGGGTTGTCGACATGTTGTCTTGGTCTATTCGATCATCATATGTGTCTTTAGTCGAGCACATATGGGACATCATCGCACACCAACTCGACCTCTTGTGTTTGCATTCATGAATAGCATCCTAGGGACTCTTTTCCAATAGGATAGCACTCACCCACACACCGCTGTTGTAACACAACGTACTCTACGGGGTGTCGACATGTTGTCTTGGTCTATTCGATCATCATATGTGTCTTTAGACGAGCACATATGGGACATCATCGGACACCAACTGGACCTCTTGTGTTGGCGTTCATGAACAGCATTCTAAGGACTGTCTTCCAACAGGATAGCGCTCACCCACACCCCGCTGTTGTAACTCAACGTACTCTACAGGGTGTCGACATGTTGTCTGGGTCTATTTGATCACCATATCTGTCTTTAGTCGAGAACATATGGGACATCAACGGACACCAACTCGATCTCTTGTGTTGGCGTTCATGATCAGCATTCTAAAGAGTGTTTTCCAACAAGATAGCGCTCACCCACAAACCGCTGCTGTAACACAACATACTCTACAGGGTGTCGACATGTTGTGTTGGTCTAATCGATCACCATGTCTGTCTTTAGTCGAGCACATATGGGACTTAATCGGACACCAACTCGACCTTTTGTGTTGGCGTTCATGAACAGCATTTTAAGGAGTGTTTTCCAACAGGATAGCGCTCACCAACACACCGCTGTTGTAACACAACGTACTCTACAGGGTGTCGACATGTTGTCTTGGTCTATTCGATCACCATATCTGTCTTTAGTCGGGCACATATGGGATATCATCGGACACCAACTCGGCCTCTTGTGTTGGCGTTCATGAACAGCATCCTAAGGAGTGTTTTCCAACAGGATATTGCTCACCCACACGCCGCCGTTGTAACACAACGTACTCTACAGAGTGTCGACATGTTGTCTTGGTCTATTCGATCACCATATCTGTCTTTAGTCGAGCACAGATGGGACATCGTTGGACACCAACTCGACCTCTTGTGTTGGCGTTCATTAGCAGCATCCGAAGGAGTGTTTTCCTACAGGATAGCGCTCACCCACACACCGCTGTTGTAACACAACATACTCTACAGAGTGTCGACATGTTGTCGTGGTCTATTCGATCACCATGTCTGTCTTTAGTCGAGCACATATGGGACATCATTGGACAATAACGCGACCTCTTGTGTTGGCGTTCATGAAAAGCTCTGTAAGGAGTGTTTTGCAACAGGATAGCTCTCACCCACACACAGCTGTTGTAACACAACATACTCTACAGAGTGTCGACATGTTGTCTTGGTCCAGTCGATCACCATGTCTGTCTTTAGTCGAGCACATATGGGACATCATCGGACACCAACTCGACCTCTTGTGTTGGCGTTCACCAACAGCATTCGCAGGAGTGTTTTCCAACAGGATAGGCCTCACCCACACACCGCTGTTGTAACACAACATTCTCAACAGAGTGCCGACATGTTGTCTTGGTCAATTCGGTCCCCATGTCTGTCTTTAGTCGAGCACATATGGGACATCATCGGACACCAACTCGACCTCCTGTGTTGGCGTTCATGAACAGCCTTCTAAGGAGTGTTTTCCAACAGGATAGCGCTCACCCACACACCGCTGTTGTAACTCAACATACTCTACAGAGTGTCGACATGTTGTCTTGGTCTATTCGATCAGTGTATATGTCTTTAGTCGAGCACATATGGGACATCTTCGGACACCAACTCGTCCTCTTCTGTTGGTGTTCCTGAACAGCATTCTAATGAGTGTTTTCCAACTTGATAGCGCTCACCCACACACCGCTGTAGTAACACAACGTACTCTACAGAGTGTCGACGTGTTGTCTTGGTCTATTCGATGACCATATCTGTCTTTAGTCGAGCACATATGGGACATAATCGGACACCAACTCGACCTTTTGTGTTGGCGTTCATGAACAGCATTTTAAGGAGTGTTTTCCAACAGGATAGCGCTCACCAACACACCGCTGTTGTAACACAACGTACTCTACAGGGTGTCGACATGTTGTCTTGGTCTATTCGATCACCATATCTGTCTTTAGTCGAGCACATATGGGACGTAATTGGACACAACCTCGACCTGTTGTGTTGGCGTTCATGAACAGCATTCTAAGGAGTGTTTTCCAACAGGATAGCGCTCACCCACACACAGCTGTTGTAACACAACATACCCTACACAGGGTTGACATGTTGTCTTGGTCTATTCGATCACCATATCTGTCTTTAGTCGGGCACATATGGGATATCATCGGACACCAACTCGGCCTCTTGTGTTGGCGTTCATGAACAGCATCCTAAGGAGTGTTTTCCAACAGGATAGTGCTCACCCACACACCGCCGTTGTAACACAACGTACTCTACAGAGTGTCGACATGTTGTCTTGGTCTATTCGATCACCATATCTGTCTTTAGTGGAGCACATATGGGACATCATTGGACACCAACTCGACCTCTTGTGTTGGCGTTCATTATCAGCATCCGAAGGAGTGTTTTCCAACAGGATAGCGCTCACCCACACACCGCTGTTGTAACACAACATACTCTACAGAGTGTCGACATGTTGTCTTGGTCTATTCGATCAGTGTATATGTCTTTAGTCGAGCACATATGGGACATCTTCGGACACCAACTCGTCCTCTTCTGTTGGTGTTCCTGAACAGCATTCTAATGAGTGTTTTCCAACTTGATAGCGCTCACCCACACACCGCTGTAGTAACACAACGTACTCTACAGAGTGTCGACGTGTTGTCTTGGTCTATTCGATGACCATATCTGTCTTTAGTCGAGCACATATGGGACATAATCGGACACCAACTCGACCTTTTGTGTTGGCGTTCATGAACAGCATTTTAAGGAGTGTTTTCCAACAGGATAGCGCTCACCAACACACCGCTGTTGTAACACAACGTACTCTACAGGGTGTCGACATGTTGTCTTGGTCTATTCGATCACCATATCTGTCTTTAGTCGAGCACATATGGGACGTAATTGGACACAACCTCGACCTGTTGTGTTGGCGTTCATGAACAGCATTCTAAGGAGTGTTTTCCAACAGGATAGCGCTCACCCACACACAGCTGTTGTAACACAACATACCCTACACAGGGTTGACATGTTGTCTTGGTCTATTCGATCACCATATCTGTCTTTAGTCGGGCACATATGGGATATCATCGGACACCAACTCGGCCTCTTGTGTTGGCGTTCATGAACAGCATCCTAAGGAGTGTTTTCCAACAGGATAGTGCTCACCCACACACCGCCGTTGTAACACAACGTACTCTACAGTGTGTCGACATGTTGTCTTGGTCCATTCGATCACCATGTCTGTCTTTAGTCGAGCACATATGGGACATCATCGGACACCAACTCGACCTCTTGTGTTGGCGTTCACCAACAGCATTCGCAGGAGTGTTTTCCAACAGGATAGGCCTCACCCACACACCGCTGTTGTAACACAACATTCTCAACAGAGTGTCGACATGTTGTCTTGGTCAAGTCGATCACCATGTCTGTCTTAAGTCGAGCACATATGGGACATCATCGGACACCAACTCGACCTCCTGTGCTGGCGTTCATGAACAGCATTCTAAGGAGTGTTTTCCAACAGGATAGCGCTCACCCACACACTGCTGTTGTAACACAACGTAGTCTACAGGGTGTCGACATGTTGTCTTGGTCTATTGGATCACCATATCTGTCTTTAGTGAGCGTACATGGGACATCATCGGACACCAACTCGACCTCTTGTGTTTGCGTTCATGAACAGCATTCTAAGGACTGTTTTCCAAAAGGATAGCGTTCACCCACACACCGCTGTTGTAACACAACGAACACTACAGGGTGTCGACATGTTGTCTTAGTCCATTCGATCACTATATCTGTCTTTAGTCGAGCACATACGGGACATCATCGGACACCAACTCGACCTCTTGTGTTGGCGTTCATGAACAGCATTCTAAGGAGTGTTTTCCAACAGGATAGCGCTCACCCACACACCGCTGTTGTAACACAACGTACCCTACAGAGTGTCGACATGTTGTCTTGTTCTATTCGACCACCATATCTGTCTTTAGTCGAGCACATATGGGACATCATCGGACACCAACTCGACCTCCTGTGTTGGCGTTCATGAACAGCATTCTAAGGAGTGTTTTCCAACAGGATAGCGCTCACCCACACACCGCTGTTGTAACACAACATACTCTACAGAGTGTCGACATGTTGTCTTGGTCTATTCGATCAGTGTATCTGTCATTAGTCGAGCACATATGGGACATCATCGGACACCAACTCGTCCTCTAGTGTTGGTGTTCCTGAACAGCATTCTAAGGAGCGTTTTCCAACTTGATAGCGCTCACCCACACACCGCTGTAGTAACACAACGTACTCTACAGAGTGTCGACGTGTTGTCTTGGTCTATTCGATCACCATATCTGTCTTTAGTCGAGCACATATGGGACATCATCGGACACCAACTCGACCTCTTGTGTTAGCGTTCATGAGCAGCATTCTAAGGAGTGTTTTCCAACTGGATAGCACTCACCCACACACCGCTGTTGTAACACAATGTACTCTACAGGGTGTCGACATGTTGTCTTGGTCTATTCGATCACCATGTCTGTCTTTAGTCGAGCGCATATGGGACATCATTGGACACCAACTCGAAATCTTGTGTTGGCGTCCATGAACAGCATTCGAAGGAGTGATTTCCAACTGGACAGCACTCACCCACACACCGCTGTTGTAACACAATGTACTCTACAGGGTGTCGACATGTTGTCTTGGTCTATTCGATCACCACGTCTGTCTTTAGTCTTGCACATTTGGGACATCATCGGACACCAACTCGAAATCTTGTGTTGGCGTTCATGAAGAGCATTCGAAGGAGTGATTTCCAACAGGATAGCGCTCTGCCCAACACGGCTGTTGTAACACAACGTACTCTACAGGGTGTCGACATGTTGTCTTGGTCTATTTAATCACCATATCTGTCTTTAGTCAAGCATATATGGGACATCATCAGACACCAACTCGACCTCTTGTGTTGGCGTTCATGAACAGCATCCTAAGGAGTGTTTTCCAACAGGATAGCGCTCACCCACACACCGCCGTTGTAACACAACGTACTCTACAGAGTGTCGACATGTTGTCTTGGTCTATTCGATCACCATGTCTGTCTTTAGTCGAGCACATATGGGACATCATTGGACAATAACGCGACCTCTTGTGTTAGCGTTCATGAACAGCATTCTAAGGAGTATTTTCCAACTGGATAGCACTCACCCACACACCGCTGTTGTAACACAATGTACTCTACAGGGTGTCGACATGTTGTCTTGGTCTATTCGATCACCATGGCTGTCTTTAGTCTAGCACATATGGGACATCATCGGACACCAACTCGAAATCTTGTGTTGGCGTTCATGAACAGCATTCGAAGGAGTGATTTCCAACAGGATAGCGCTCTGCCCAACACGGCTGTTGTAACACAACGTACTCTACAGGGTGTCGACATGTTGTCTTGGTCTATTTAATCACCATATCTGTCTTTAGTCGAGCACATATGGGACATCATCAGACACCAACTCGACCTCTTGTGTTGGCGTTCATGAACAGCATCCTAAGGAGTGTTTTCCAACAGGATAGCGCTCACCCACACACCGCCGTTGTAACACAACGTACTCTACAGAGTGTCGACATGTTGTCTTGGTCTATTCGATCACCATGTCTGTCTTTAGTCGAGCACATATGGGACATCATTGGACAATAACGCGACCTCTTGTGTTAGCGTTCATGAACAGCATTCTAAGGAGTGTTTTCCAACTGGATAGCACTCACCCACACACCGCTGTTGTAACACAATGTACTCTACAGGGTGTCGACATGTTGTCTTGGTCTATGCGATCACCATGGCTGTCTTTAGTCTAGCACATATGGGACATCATCGGACACCAACTCGAAATCTTGTGTTGGCGTTCATGAACAGCATTCGAAGGAGTGATTTCCAACAGGATAGCGCTCTGCCCAACACGGCTGTTGTAACACAACGTACTCTACAGAGTGTCGACATGTTGTCTTGGTCTATTTAATCACCATATCTGTCTTCAGTCGAGCACATATGGGACATCATCGGACACCAACTCGACCTCTTGTGTTGGCGTTCATGAACAGCATCCTAAGGAGTGTTTTCCAACAGGATAGCGCTCACCCACACACCGCCGTTGTAACACAACGTACTCTACAGAGTGTCGACATGTTGTCTTGGTCTATTCGATCACCATGTCTGTCTTTAGTCGAGCACATATGGGACATCGTTGGACAATAACGCGACCTCTTGTGTTGGCGTTCATGAACAGCTCTCTAAGGAGTGTTTTCCAACAGGATAGCACTCACCCACACCCCGCTGTTGTAACACAACGTTCTCTACAGGGTGTCGACATGTTGTCTTGGTCTATTTGATCACCATATCTGTCTTTAGTCGAGCACATATGGGTCATCAACGGACACCAACTCGTCCTCTTGTGTTGGCGTTCATGAACAGCATTCTAAGGAGTGTTTTCCAACAGGATAGCGCTCACCCACACACCGCTGTTGTAACGCAACGTACTCTACAGAGTGTCGACATGTTGTCTTGGTCTATTCCATCACCATATCTGTCTTTAGTCGAGCACATATGGGACATCATCAGGCACCAACTCGACCTCTTGTGTTGGCGTTCATGAACAGCATCCCAAGGAGTGTTTTCCAACAGGATAGCGCTCACCCACAAACCGCTGTTGTAACACAGCGTACTCTACAGGATGTCGACATGTTGTGTTGGTCTAATCGATCACCATGTCTGTCTTTAGTCGAGCACAAATGGGACACCATCGGACACCAACTCGACCTTTTGTGTTGGCGTTCATGAACAGAATTTTAAGTAGTGTTTTCCAACAGGATAGCGCTCACCCACACACCGCTGTTGTAACACAACATACTCTACAGAGTGTCGACATGTTGTCTTGGTCTATTCGATCATCATATCTGTGTTTAGTCGAGCACATATGGGACATCATCGGACAACAACTCGACCTCTTGTGTTGGCGTTCATGAACAACATTTTAAGGAGTGTTTTCCAACAGGATAGCGCTCACCCACACACCGCTGTTGTAACGCAACGTACTCTACAGAGTGTCGACATGTTGTCTTGGTCTATTCCATCACCATATCTGTCTTTAGTCGAGCACATATGGGACATCATCAGGCACCAACTCGACCTCTTGTGTTGGCGTTCATGAACAGCATCCCAAGGAGTGTTTTCCAACAGGATAGCGCTCACCCACAAACCGCTGTTGTAACACAGCGTACTCTACAGGATGTCGACATGTTGTGTTGGTCTAATCGATCACCATGTCTGTCTTTAGTCGAGCACAAATGGGACACCATCGGACACCAACTCGACCTTTTGTGTTGGCGTTCATGAACAGAATTTTAAGTAGTGTTTTCCAACAGGATAGCGCTCACCCACACACCGCTGTTGTAACACAACATACTCTACAGAGTGTCGACATGTTGTCTTGGTCTATTCGATCACCATACCTGTCTTTAAACGAGCACATATGGGACATCATCGGACAACAACTCGACCTCTTGTGTTCGCGTTCATGGACAGCATTCTAAGGAGTGTTTTCCAACAGGATAGCGCTCACCCACACACCGCTGTTGTAACACAACGTACTCTACATCGTGTCGACATGTTGTCTTGGTCTTTTCGATCACCATATCTGTGTTTAGTCGAGCACATATGGGACATCATCGGACATCAACTTGACCTCTTGTGTTGGCGATCATGAACAGTATTCTAAGGAGTGTTTTCCAACAGGATAGCGCTCACCCACACACCGCCGTTGTAACACAAAATACTCTACAGAGTGTCGACATGTTGTCTTGGTCTATTCGATCACCATATTTGTCTTTAGTCGAGCACATATGGGACATCATCGGACACCAACTCGACCTCTTGTGTTGGCGTTCATGAACAACATTTTAAGGAGTGTTTTCCAATAGGATAGCGCTCACCCACACACCGCTGTTGTAACACAACGTACTCTGCAGGGTGTCGACATGTAGTCTTGGTCTATTCGATCACCATATCTGTTTTTAGTCGAGCACGTATGGGACATCATCGGACACCACCTCGACATCTTGTGTTGGCGATCATGAACCGATTTCTAAGCAGTGTTTTCCAACAGGATAGCGCTCACCCACGCACCGCTGTTGTATCACAACATATTCTACAGAGTGTCGACATGTTGTCTTGGTCTATTCGATCACCGTACCTGTCTTTAGTCGAGCACATATGGGACATCGTCGGACACCAACTCGACCTCTTGTGTTGGCGTTCATGAACAGCTTCCTAAGGAGTGTTTTCCAACAGGATAGCGCTCACCCACCCACCGCTGTTGTATCACAACATACTCTGCAGGGTGTCGACATGTAGTCTTGGTCTATTCGATCACCATATCTGTCTTTAGTCGAGCACATATGGGACATCATCGGACATCAACTTGACCTCTTGTGTTGTGCATTCATGAACAGCATTCTAAGGAGTGCTTTCCAACAGGATAGCGCTACCCACACACAGCCGTTGTAACACAAAATACTCTACAGAATGTCGACATGTTGTCTTGGTCTATTCCATCACCATATCTGTCTTTAGTAGAGCACATATGGGACATCATCGGACACCAACTCGACCTCTTGTGTTGGCGTTCATGAACAGCATTCTAAGGAGTGTTTTCCAACAGGATAGCCCTCACCCACACACCGCTGTTGTAAGACAACATACTCTACAGAGTGTCGACATGTTGTCTTGGTCAATTCGATCACCATATCTGTCTTTAGTCGAGCACATATGGGACATCATCGGACACCAACTCGACCACTTGTGTTGCCGTTCATGAACAGCTTCCTAAGGAGTGTTTTCCAACAGGATAGCGCTCACCCACACACCGCTGTTGTAACACAACATACTCTACACAGTGTCGACATGTTGTCTTGGTGTATTCGATCACTGTATCTGTCTTTAGTCAAGCACATGTGGGACATCATCGGACACCAACTCTTCCCCTTGTGTTGGCATTCATGAACAGCATTCTAAGGATTGTTTTCCGACAAGATAGCGCTCACCCACACACCACTGTTGTAACACAACGTACTGTACAGTGTGTCGACATGTTGTCTTCGTCTATTCGATCACCATACCTGTCTTTAGTCGAGCACGTATGGGACATCATCGGACACCAACTCGACCTCTTGGGTTGGTGTTCAGGAACAGCTTTCTAAAGAGTGTTTTCCAACAGGATAGCGCTCACCCACACACCGCTGTTGTAACACAATGTTCTCTACAGAGTGTCAACATGTGGTCTTGGTCTATTCGATCACCATATCTGTCTTTAGTCGAACACATATGGGACATCATCGGACACCAACTCGACCACTTGTGTTGGCGTTCATGAACAGCTTCCTAAGGAGTGTTTTCCAACAGGATAGCGCTCACCCACACACCGCTGTTGTAACACAACATACTCTACACAGTGTCGACATGTTGTCTTGGTGTATTCGATCACTGTATCTGTCTTTAGTCAAGCACATATGGGACATCATCGGACACCAACTCGTCCCCTTGTGTTGGCATTCATGAACAGCATTCTAAGGATTGACTTCCGACAAGATAGCGCTCACCCACACACCACTGTTGTAACACAACGTACTGTACAGTGTGTCGACATGTTGTCTTGGTCTATTCGATCACCATACCTGTCTTTAGTCGAGCACGTATGGGACATCATCGGACACCAACTCGACCTCTTGGGTTGGTGTTCAGGAACAGCTTTCTAAAGAGTGTTTTCCAACAGGATAGCGCGCACCCACACACCGCTGTTGTAACACAATGTTCTCTACAGAGTGTCAACATGTGGTCTTGGTGTATTCGATCACCATATCTGTCTTTAGTCGAACACATATGGGACATCATCGGACACCAACTCGACCTCTTGTGTTGCAGTTCATCAACAGCATTCTAAGGACTGTCTTACAATTGGATAGCGCTCACATACACACCGCTGTTGTAACACAACATACTCTACAGAGTGTCGACTTGTTGTCTTGGTCTATTTGATCACCCTATCTGTCTTTAGTCGAGCACATATGGGACATCATCGCACACCAACTCGACCTCTTGTGTTGGCGATCATGAACAGCTTTCTAAGGAGGGTTTTCCAACAGGATAGCACTCACCCACACACTGCTGTTGTAACACAACGTAGTCTACAGGGTGTCGACATGTTGTCTTGGTCTATTGGATCACCATATCTGTCTTTAGTGAGCATACATGGGACATCATCGGACACCAACTCGACCTCTTGTGTTTGCGTTCATGAACTGCATTCTAAGGACTGTTTTCCAAAAGGATAGCGTTCACCCACACACCGCTGTTGTAACACAACGAACACTACAGGGTGTCGACATGTTGTCTTAGTCCATTCGATCACTATATCTGTCTTTAGTCGAGCACGTATGGGACATCATCGGTCACCAACTCGACCTCTTGTGTTGGCGTTAATGAACAGCATTCTAAGGGGTGTTCTCCAACAGGATAGCGCTCACCCACACACCGCTGTTGTACACAACATACTCTACAGAGTGTCGACATGTTGTCTTGGTCTATTCGATCACCATATCTGTCTTTAGACGAGCACATATGGGACATCATCGTACACCAACTCGACCTCTTTTCTTGGCGTTCATGAACAGCATTCTAAGGTGTGTTTTCCAACAGGATAGCGCTCACCCACACACCGCTGTTGTACACAACATACTCTACAGAGTGTCGACATGTTGTCTTGGTCTATTCAATCACCATATCTGTCTTTAGTCGCGCTCATATGGGACATCATCGTACACCAACTCGACCTCTTTTCTTGGCGTTCATGAACAGCATTCTAAGGTGTGTTTTCCAACAGGATAGCGCTCACCCACACACCGCTGTTGTACACAACATACTCTACAGAGTGTCGACATGTTGTCTTGGTCTATTCAATCACCATATCTGTCTTTAGTGGAGTACATATGGGACATCATCGGACACCAACTCGACCTCTTGTGTTGGCGTTCATGAACAGCATTCTAAGGAGTGTTTTCCAACAGGATAGCGCCCACCCACACACCGCTGTAGTAACACAACGTACTCTACAGAGTGTCGACATGTTGTCTTGGTCTATTCAATCACCATATCTGTCTTTAGTCGCGCTCATATGGGACATCATCGTACACCAACTCGACCTCTTTTGTTGGCGTTCATGAACAGCATTCTAAGGTGTGTTTTCCAACAGGATAGCGCTCACCCACACACCGCTGTAGTAACACAACCTACTCTACAGAGTGTCGACATGTTGTCTTGGTCTGTTCAATCACCATATCTGTTTTTAGTCGAGCACATTTGGGACATCATCGTATACCAACTCGACCTCTTGTGTTGGCGTCCATGAGCAGCATTCTAAGGAGTGTTTTCCAATCGGATAGCGCTCACCCACACACTGCTGTTGTAACACAACGTACTCTACAGAGTGTCGACATGTTGTCTTGGTCTATTCGATCACCATATCTGTCTTTAGTGGGGACATATGGGACATCATCGGACACCAACTCGACCTCTTGTGTTGGCGTTCATGAACAGCATTCTAAGGAGTGTTTTCCAACAGGATAGCGCCCACCCACACACCGCTGTAGTAACACAACGTACTCTACAGAGTGTCGACATGTTGTCTTGGTCTATTCAATCACCATATCTGTCTTTAGTCGCGCACATATGGGACATCATCGTACACCAACTCGACCTCTTTTCTTGGCGTTCATGAACAGCATTCTAAGGTGTGTTTTCCAACAGGATAGCGCTCACCCACACACCGCTGTTGTACACAACATACTCTACAGAGTGTCGACATGTTGTCTTGGTCTATTCGATCACCATATCTGTCTTTAGTGGAGTACATATGGGACATCATCGGACACCAACTTGAACTCTTGTGTTGGCGTTCACGAACAGCATTCTAAGGAGTGTTTTCCAACAGGATAGCGCTCACCCACACACCGCTGTAGTAACACAACGTACTCTACAGAGTGTCGACATGTTGTCTTGGTCTATTCGATCACCATATCTGTCTTTAGTCGCGCACATATGGGACATCATCGTACACCAACTCGACCTCTTTTGTTGGCGTTCATGAACAGCATTCTAAGGTGTGTTTTCCAACAGGATAGCGCTCACCCACACACCGCTGTTGTACACAACATACTCTACAGAGTGTCGACATGTTGTCTTGGTCTATTCGATCACCATATCTGTCTTTAGTGGAGTACATATGGGACATCATCGGACACCAACTTGAACTCTTGTGTTGGCGCTCACGAACAGCATTCTAAGGAGTGTTTTCCAACAGGATAGCGCTCACCCACACACCGCTGTAGTAACACAACGTACTCTACAGAGTGTCGACATGTTGTCTTGGTCTATTCGATCACCATATCTGTCTTTAGTCGCGCACATATGGGACATCATCGTACACCAACTCGACCTCTTTTGTTGGCGTTCATGAACAGCATTCTAAGGTGTGTTTTCCAACAGGATAGCGCTCACCCACACACCGCTGTTGTACACAACATACTCTACAGAGTGACGACATGTTGTCTTGGTCTATTCGATCACCATATCTGTCTTTACTTGAGCACAAATGGGACATCATCGGACACAAACTCGACCTCTTGTGTTGGCGTCCATGAACAGCATTCTAAGGAGTGTTTTCCAACCGGATAGCGCTCACCCACACACTGCTGTTGTAACACAACGTACTCTACAGAGTGTTGACATGTTGTCTTGGTCTATTCGATCACCATATCTGTCTTTAGTCGAGCACATAAGTGACATCACGGGACACCAACTCGACCTCTTGTGGTGGCGTTCATGAACAGCATTCTAAGGAGTGTTTTCCAACAGGATAACGCTCACCCACACACCACTGTTGTAACACAACATACTCTACGGAGTGTCGACATGTTGTCTTGGTCTATTCGATCACCATATCTGTCTTTAGTCGAGCACATATGGGACATCATTGGACATCAACTCTACCTCTTGTGTTGGCGTTCATGAACAGCATTCTAAGGAGTGTTTTCCAACAGGATAGCGCTCACCCACACACTGCTGTTGTAACACAACGTACTCTACAAAGTGTTGACATGTTGTCTTGGTCTATTCGATCACCATATCTGTCTTTAGTCGAGCACATAAGTGACATCACGGGACACCAACTCGACCTCTTGTGTTGGCGTTCATGAACAGCTTTCTAAGGAATGTTTTCCAACCGGATAGCGCTCACCCACACACCGCTGTTGTAACTCAACGTACTCTACAGGGTGTCGACATGTTTTCTTGGTCTTTTCGATCACCATATCTGTCTTTAGTTGAGCACAAATGGGACATCATCGGACACCAACTCGACCTCTTGTGTTGGCGTCCATGAACAGCATTCTAAGGAGTGTTTTCCAACCGGATAGCGCCCACCCACACACTGCTGTTGTAACACAACGTACTCTACAGAGTGTTGACATGTTGTCTTGGTCTATTCGATCACCATATCTGTCTTTAGTCGAGCACATAAGTGACATCACGGGACACCAACTCGACCTCTTGTGTTGGCGTTCATGAACAGCATTCTAAGGAGTGTTTTCCAACAGGATAGCGCCCACCCACACACCGCTGTAGTAACACAACGTACTCTACAGGGTGTCGACATGTTTTCTTGGTCTTTTCGATCACCATATCTGTCTTTAGTCGAGCACATATGGGACATCATTGGACATCAACTCTACCTCTTGTGTTGGCGTTCATGAACTGCATTCTAAGGAGTGTTTTCCAACAGGATAGCGCTCACCCACACACCGCTGTTGTAACACAACGTACTCTACAGGGTGTCGACATGTTTCTTGGTCTTTTCGATCACCATATCTGTCTTTGGTTGAGCACAAATGGAACATCATCGGACACCAACTCGACCTCTTGTGTTGGCGTCCATGAACAGCATTCTAAGGAGTGTTTTCCAACCGGATAGCGCTCACCCACACACTGCTGTTGTAACACAACGTACTCTACAGAGTGTTGACATGTTGTATTGGTCTATTCGATCACCATATCTGTCTTTAGTCGAGCACATAAGTGACATCACGGGACACCAACTCGACCTCTTGTGTTGGCGTTCATGAACAGCATTCTAAGGAGTGTTTTCCAACAGGATAGCGCCCACCCACACACCGCTGTAGTAACACAACGTACTCTACAGGGTGTCGACATGTTTTCTTGGTCTATTCGATCACCATATCTGTCTTTTGTCGAGCACATAAGTGACATCACGGGACACCAACTCGACCTCTTGTGCTGGCGTTCATGAACAGCATTCTAAGGAGTGTTTTCCAACAGGATAGCGCCCACCCACACACCGCTGTAGTAACACAACGTACTCTACAGGGTGTCGACATGTTTTCTTGGTCTATTCGATCACCATATCTGTCTTTAGTCGAGCACATAAGTGACATCACGGGACACCAACTCGACCTCTTGTGTTGGCGTTCATGAACAGCATTCTAAGGAGTGTTTTCCAACAGGATAGCGCCCACCCACACACAGCTGTAGTAACACAACGTACTCTACAGGGTGTCGACATGTTTTCTTGGTCTTTTCGATCACCATATCTGTCTTTAGTCGAGCACATATGGGACATCATTGGACATCAACTCTACCTCTTGTGTTGGCGTTCATGAACAGCATTCTAAGGAGTGTTTTCCAACAGGATAGCGCTCACCCACACACTGCTGTTGTAACACAACGTACTCTACAGAGTGTTGACATGTTGTCTTGGTCTATTCGATCACCATATCTGTCTTTAGTCGAGCACATAAGTGACATCACGGGACACCAACTCGACCTCTTGTGTTGGCGTTCATGAACAGCTTTCTAAGGAGTGTTTTCCAACAGGATAGCGCTCACCCACACACCGCTGTTGTAACACAACGTACTCTACAGGGTGTCGACATGTTTTCTTGGTCTTTTCGATCACCATATCTGTCTTTAGTTGAGCACAAATGGGACATCATCGGACACCAACTCGACCTCTTGTGTTGGCGTCCATGAACAGCATTCTAAGGAGTGTTTTCCAACCGGATAGCGCTCACCCACACACTGCTGTTGTAACACAACGTACTCTACAGAGTGTTGACATGTTGTCTTGGTCTATTCGATCACCATATCTGTCTTTAGTCGAGCACATAAGTGACATCACGGGACACCAACTCGACCTCTTGTGTTGGCGTTCATGAACAGCTTTCTAAGGAGTGTTTTCCAACAGGATAGCGCTCACCCACACACCGCTGTTGTAACACAACGTACTCTACAGGGTGTCGACATGTTTTCTTGGTCTTTTCGATCACCATATCTGTCTTTAGTCGAGCACATATGGGACATCATTGGACATCAACTCTACCTCTTGTGTTGGCGTTCATGAACAGCATTCTAAGGAGTGTTTTCCAACAGGATAGCGCTCACCTATACACCGCCGTTGTAACACAAAATACTCTACAGAGTGTCGACATGTTGTCTTGGTCTATTCGATCACCATATCTGTCTTTAGTCGAGCACATATGGGACATCATCGGACACCAACTCGACCTCTTGTGTTGGCGTTCATGAACAGCATTCTAAGGAGTGTTTTCCGACAGGATAGCGCTCACCCACACACCGCTGTTGTAACACAACGTACTCTACAGAGTGTGGACATGTTGTCTTGGTCTATTCAATCACCATATCTGTTTTTAGTCGAGCACATTTGGGACATCATCGTATACCAACTCGACCTCTTGTGTTGGCGTCCATGAACAGCATTCTAAGGAGTGATTTCCAATCGGATAGCGCTCACCCACACACTGCTGTTGTAACACAACGTACTCTACAGAGTGTCGACATGTTGTCTTGGTCTATTCGATCACCATTTCTGTCTTTAGTGGAGTACAAATGGGACATCATCGGACACCAACTCGACCTCTTGTGTTGGCGTTCAAGAACAGCATTCTAAGGAGTGTTTTCCAACAGGATAGCGCTCACCCACACACCGCTGTAGTAACACAACGTACTCTACAGAGTGTCGACATGTTGTCTTGGTCTATTCGATCACCATATCTGTCTTTAGTTGCGCACATATGGGACATCATTGGACATCAACTCTACCTCTTGTGTTGGCGTTCATGAACAGCATTCTAAGGAGTGTTTTCCAACCGGATAGCGCTCACCCACACACTGCTGTTGTAACACAACGTACTCTACAGAGTGTTGACATGTTGTCTTGGTCTATTCGATCACCATATCTGTCTTTAGTCGAGCACATAAGTGACATCACGGGACACCAACTCGACCTCTTGTGTTGGCGCTCATGAACAGCTTTCTAAGGAGTGTTTTCCAACAGGATAGCGCTCACCCACACACCGCTGTTGTACACAACATACTCTACAGAGTGTTGACATGTTGTCTTGGTCTATTCGATCACCATATCTGTCTTTAGTCGAGCACATAAGTGACATCACGGGACACCAACTCGACCTCTTGTGTTGGCGTTCATGAACAGCATTCTAAGGAGTGTTTTCCAACAGGATAGCGCCCACCCACACACCGCTGTAGTAACACAACGTACTCTACAGAGTGTCGACATGTTGTCTTGGTCTATTCAATCACCTTATCTGTCTTTAGTCGCGCACATATGGGACATCATCGTACACCAACTCGACCTCTTTTGTTGGCGTTCATGAACAGTATTCTAAGGTGTGTTTTCCAACAGGATAGCGCTCACCCACACACCGCTGTTGTACACAACATACTCTACAGAGTGTCGACATGTTGTCTTGGTCTATTCGATCACCATATCTGTCTTTAGTCGAGCACATATGGGACATCATTGGACATCAACTCTACCTCTTGTGTTGGCGTTCATGAACAGCATTCTAAGGAGTGTTTTCCAACAGGATAGCGCTCACCCACACACCGCTGTAGTAACACAACGTACTCTACAGAGTGTCGACATGTTGTCTTGGTCTATTCGATCACCATATCTGTCTTTAGTCGCGCACATATGGGACATCATTGGACATCAACTCTACCTCTTGTGGTGGCGTTCATGAACAGCATTCTAAGGAGTGTTTTCCAACAGGATAGCGCTCACCCACACACCGCGGTTGTACACAACGTACTCTACAGAGTGTCGACATGTTGTCTTGGTCTATTCGATCACCATATCTGTCTTTAGTCGCGCACATATGGGACATCATTGGACATCAACTCTACCTCTTGTGTTGGCGTCCATGAACAGCATTCTAAGGAGTGTTTTCCAACAGGATAGCGCTCACCCACGCACTGCTGTTGTAGCACAACGTACTCTACAGAGTGTTGACATGTTGTCTTGGTCTATTCGATCACCATATCTGTCTTTAGTCGAGCACATAAGTGACATCACGGGACACCAACTCGACCTCTTTTGTTGGCGTTCATGAACAGCATTCTAAGGTGTGTTTTCCAACAGGATAGCGCTCACCCACACACCGCTGTTGTACACAACATACTCTACAGAGTGTCGACATGTTGTCTTGGTCTATTCGATCACCATATCTGTCTTTAGTGGAGTACATATGGGACATCATCGGACACCAACTTGAACTCTTGTGTTGGCGTTCACGAACAGCATTCTAAGGAGTGTTTTCCAACAGGATAGCGCTCACCCACACACTGCTGTTGTAACACAACGTACTCTACAGAGTGTTGACATGTTGTCTTGGTCTATTCGATCACCATATCTGTCTTTAGTCGAGCACATAAGTGACATCACGGGACACCAACTCGACCTCTTGTGTTGGCGTTCATGAACAGCATTCTAAGGAGTGTTTTCCAACAGGATAGCGCTCACCCACACACCGCTGTTGTAACACAACGTACTCTACAGGGTGTCGACATGTTTTCTTGGTCTTTTCGATCACCATATCTGTCTTTAGTTGAGCACAAATGGGACATCATCGGACACCAACTCGACCTCTTGTGTTGGCGTCCATGAACAGCATTCTAAGGAGTGTTTTCCAACCGGAAAGCGCTCACCCACACACTGCTGTTGTAACACAACGTACTCTACAGAGTGTTGACATGTTGTCTTGGTCTATTCGATCACCATATCTGTCTTTAGTCGAGCACATATGTGACATCACGGGACACCAACTCGACCTCTTGTGTTGGCGTTCATGAACAGCTTTCTAAGGAGTGTTTTCCAACAGGATAGCGCTCACCCACACACCGCTGTTGTAACACAACGTACTCTACAGGGTGTCGACATGTTTTCTTGGTCTTTTCGATCACCATATCTGTCTTTAGTCGAGCACATATGGGACATCATTGGACATCAACTCTACCTCTTGTGTTGGCGTTCATGAACAGCATTCTAAGGAGTGTTTTCCAACAGGATAGCGCTCACCCATACACCGCCGTTGTAACACAAAATACTCTACAGAGTGTCGACATGTTGTCTTGGTCTATTCGATCACTATATCTGTCTTTAGTCACGCACATATGGGACATCATCGTACACCAACTCGACCTCTTTTGTTGGCGTTCATGAACAGCATTCTAAGGTGTGTTTTCCAACAGGATAGCGCTCACCCACACACCGCTGTTGTAACACAACGTACTCTACAGGGTGTCGACATGTTTTCTTGGTCTTTTCGATCACCATATCTGTCTTTAGTCGAGCACATATGGGACATCATTGGACATCAACTCTACCTCTTGTGTTGGCGTTCATGAACAGCATTCTAAGGAGTGTTTTCCAACAGGATAGCGCTCACCCACACACCGCAGTAGTAACACAACGTACTCTACAGAGTGTCGACATGTTGTCTTGGTCTATTCGATCACTATATCTGTCTTTAGTCACGCACATATGGGACATCATCGTACACCAACTCGACCTCTTTTGTTGGCGTTCATGAACAGCATTCTAAGGTGTGTTTTCCAACAGGATAGCGCTCACCCACACACTGCTGTTGTAACACAACGTACTCTACAGAGTGTCGACATGTTGTCTTGGTCTATTCGATCACCATATCTGTCTTTAGTGGAGTACATATGGGACATCATCGGACACCAACTTGAACTCTTGTGTTGGCGTTCACGAACAGCATTCTAAGGAGTGTTTTCCAACAGGATAGCGCTCACCCACACACCGCAGTAGTAACACAACGTACTCTACAGAGTGTCGACATGTTGTCTTGGTCTATTCGATCACCATATCTGTCTTTAGTGGAGTACATATGGGACATCATCGGACACCAACTTGAACTCTTGTGTTGGCGTTCATGAACAGCATTCTAAGGAGTGTTTTCCAACAGGATAGCGCTCACCCACACACCGCTGTTGTAACACAACGTACTCTACAGGGTGTCGACATGTTTTCTTGGTCTTTTCGATCACCATATCTGTCTTTAGTCGAGCACATATGGGACATCATTGGACATCAACTCTACCTCTTGTGTTGGCGTTCATGAACAGCATTCTAAGGAGTGTTTTCCAACAGGATAGCGCTCACCCATACACCGCCGTTGTAACACAAAATACTCTACAGAGTGTCGACATGTTGTCTTGGTCTATTCGATCACTATATCTGTCTTTAGTCACGCACATATGGGACATCATCGTACACCAACTCGACCTCTTTTGTTGGCGTTCATGAACAGCTTTCTAAGGAGTGTTTTCCAACAGGATAGCGCTCACCCACACACCGCTGTTGTAACACAACGTACTCTACAGGGTGTCGACATGTTTTCTTGGTCTTTTCGATCACCATATCTGTCTTTAGTCGAGCACATATGGGACATCATTGGACATCAACTCTACCTCTTGTGTTGGCGTTCATGAACAGCATTCTAAGGAGTGTTTTCCAACAGGATAGCGCTCACCCACACACCGCAGTAGTAACACAACGTACTCTACAGAGTGTCGACATGTTGTCTTGGTCTATTCGATCACTATATCTGTCTTTAGTCACGCACATATGGGACATCATCGTACACCAACTCGACCTCTTTTGTTGGCGTTCATGAACAGCATTCTAAGGTGTGTTTTCCAACAGGATAGCGCTCACCCACACACTGCTGTTGTAACACAACGTACTCTACAGAGTGTCGACATGTTGTCTTGGTCTATTCGATCACCATATCTGTCTTTAGTGGAGTACATATGGGACATCATCGGACACCAACTTGAACTCTTGTGTTGGCGTTCACGAACAGCATTCTAAGGAGTGTTTTCCAACAGGATAGCGCTCACCCACACACCGCAGTAGTAACACAACGTACTCTACAGAGTGTCGACATGTTGTCTTGGTCTATTCGATCACTATATCTGTCTTTAGTGGAGTACATATGGGACATCATCGGACACCAACTTGAACTCTTGTGTTGGCGTTCACGAACAGCATTCTAAGGAGTGTTTTCCAACAGGATAGCGCTCACCCACACACCGCAGTAGTAACACAACGTACTCTACAGAGTGTCGACATGTTGTCTTGGTCTATTCAATCACCATATCTGTCTTTAGTCGCGCACATATGGGACATCATCGTACACCAACTCGACCTCTTTTGTTGGCGTTCATGAACAGCATTCTAAGGTGTGTTTTCCAACAGGATAGCGCTCACCCACACACCGCTGTTGTACACAACATACTCTACAGAGTGTCGACATGTTGTCTTGGTCTATTCGATCACCATATCTGTCTTTAGTGGAGTACATATGGGACATCATCGGACACCAACTTGAACTCTTGTGTTGGCGTTCACGAACAGCATTCTAAGGAGTGTTTTCCAACAGGATAGCGCTCACCCACACACCGCAGTAGTAACACAACGTACTCTACAGAGTGTCGACATGTTGTCTTGGTCTATTCGATCACTATATCTGTCTTTAGTCACGCACATATGGGACATCATCGTACACCAACTCGACCTCTTTTGTTGGCGTTCATGAACAGCATTCTAAGGTGTGTTTTCCAACAGGATAGCGCTCACCCACACACTGCTGTTGTAACACAACGTACTCTACAGAGTGTCGACATGTTGTCTTGGTCTATTCGATCACCATATCTGTCTTTAGTGGAGTACATATGGGACATCATCGGACACCAACTTGAACTCTTGTGTTGGCGTTCACGAACAGCATTCTAAGGAGTGTTTTCCAACAGGATAGCGCTCACCCACACACCGCAGTAGTAACACAACGTACTCTACAGAGTGTCGACATGTTGTCTTGGTCTATTCGATCACTATATCTGTCTTTAGTCACGCACATATGGGACATCATCGTACACCAACTCGACCTCTTTTGTTGGCGTTCATGAACAGCATTCTAAGGTGTGTTTTCCAACAGGATAGCGCTCACCCACACACTGCTGTTGTAACACAACGTACTCTACAGAGTGTCGACATGTTGTCTTGGTCTATTCGATCACCATATCTGTCTTTAGTGGAGTACATATGGGACATCATCGGACACCAACTTGAACTCTTGTGTTGGCGTTCACGAACAGCATTCTAAGGAGTGTTTTCCAACAGGATAGCGCTCACCCACACACCGCAGTAGTAACACAACGTACTCTACAGAGTGTCGACATGTTGTCTTGGTCTATTCGATCACTATATCTGTCTTTAGTCACGCACATATGGGACATCATCGTACACCAACTCGACCTCTTTTGTTGGCGTTCATGAACAGCATTCTAAGGTGTGTTTTCCAACAGGATAGCGCTCACCCACACACTGCTGTTGTAACACAACGTACTCTACAGAGTGTCGACATGTTGTCTTGGTCTATTCGATCACCATATCTGTCTTTAGTGGAGTACATATGGGACATCATCGGACACCAACTTGAACTCTTGTGTTGGCGTTCACGAACAGCATTCTAAGGAGTGTTTTCCAACAGGATAGCGCTCACCCACACACCGCAGTAGTAACACAACGTACTCTACAGAGTGTCGACATGTTGTCTTGGTCTATTCGATCACTATATCTGTCTTTAGTCACGCACATATGGGACATCATCGTACACCAACTCGACCTCTTTTGTTGGCGTTCATGAACAGCATTCTAAGGTGTGTTTTCCAACAGGATAGCGCTCACCCACACACCGCTGTTGTACACAACATACTCTACAGAGTGTCGACATGTTGTCTTGGTCTATTCGATCACCATATCTGTCTTTAGTGGAGTACATATGGGACATCATCGGACACCAACTTGAACTCTTGTGTTGGCGTTCACGAACAGCATTCTAAGGAGTGTTTTCCAACAGGATAGCGCTCACCCACACACCGCTGTTGTAACACAACGTACTCTACAGAGTGTGGACATGTTGTCTTGGTCTATTCAATCACCATATCTGTTTTTAGTCGAGCACATTTGGGACATCATCGGATACCAACTCGACCTCTTGTGTTGGCGTCCATGAACAGCATTCTAAGGAGTGTTTTCCAACCGGATAGCGCCCACCCACACACTGCTGTTGTAACACAACGTACTCCACAGAGTGTTGACATGTTGTCTTGGTCTATTCGATCACCATATCTGTCTTTAGTCGAGCACATAAGTGACATCACGGGACACCAACTCGACCTCTTGTGTTGGCGTTCATGAACAGCATTCTAAGGAGTGTTTTCCAACAGGATAACGCTCACCCACACACCACTGTTGTAACACAACATACTCTACAGAGTGTCGACATGTTGTCTTGGTCTATTCGATCAGTGTATCTGTCTGTAGTCGAGCACATATTGGACATCATCGGACACCAATTCGACCTCTTGTGTTGGCGTTCATGAACAGCTTTCTAAGGAGTGTTTTCCAACAGGATAGCGCTCACCCACACACCGCTGTTGTAACACAACGTACTCTACAGGGTGTCGACATGTTTTCTTGGTCTTTTCGATCACCATATCTGTCTTTAGTCGAGCACATATGGGACATCATTGGACATCAACTCTACCTCTTGTGTTGGCGTTCTTGAACAGCATTCTAAGGAGTGTTTTCCAACAGGATAGCGCTCACCCATACACCGCCGTTGTAACACAAAATACTCTACAGAGTGTCGACATGTTGTCTTGGTCTATTCGATCACCATATCTGTCTTTAGTCGAGCACATATGGGACATCATCGGACACCAACTCGACCTCCTGTGTTGGCGTTCATGAACAGCATTCTAAGGAGTGTTTTCCAATCGGATAGCGCTCACCCACACACTGCTGTTGTAACACAACGTACTCTACAGAGTGTCGACATGTTGTCTTGGTCTATTCGATCACCATATCTGTCTTTAGTCGAGCACATAAGTGACATCACGGGACACCAACTCGACCTCTTGTGTTGGCGTTCATGAACAGCATTCTAAGGAGTGTTTTCCGACAGGATAGCGCTCACCCACACACCGCTGTTGTAACACAACGTACTCTACAGGGTGTGGACATGTTGTCTTGGTCTATTCAATCACCATATCTGTTTTTAGTCGAGCACATTTGGGACATCATCGTATACCACCTCGACCTCTTGTGTTGGCGTCCATGAACAGCATTCTAAGGAGTGTTTTCCAATCGGATAGCGCTCACCCACACACTGCTGTTTTAACACAACGTACTCTACAGAGTGTCGACATGTTGTCTTGGTCTATTTGATCACCATATCTGTCTTTAGTCGAGCACATAAGTGACAATACGGGACACCAACTCGACCTCTTGTGTTGGGGTTCATGAACAGCATTCTAAGGAGTGTTTTCCGACAGGATAGCGCTCACCCACACACCGCTGTTGTAACACAACGTACTCTACAGAGTGTGGACATGTTGTCTTGGTCTATTCAATCACCATATCTGTTTTTAGTCGAGCACATTTGGGACATCATCATATACCAACTCGACCTCTTTTGTTGGCGTCCATGAACAGCATTCTAAGGAGTGTTTTCCAATCGGATAGCGCTCACCCACACACTGCTGTTGTAACACAACGTACTCTACAGAGTGTGGACATGTTGTCTTGGTCTATTCAATCACCATATCTGTTTTTAGTCGAGCACATTTGGGACATCATCGTATACCAACTCGACCTCTTGTGTTGGCGTCCATGAACAGCATTCTAAGGAGTGTTTTCCAATCGGATAGCGCTCACCCACACACTGCTGTTGTAACACAACGTACTCTACAGAGTGTCGACATGTTGTCTTGGTCTATTCGATCACCATATCTGTCTTTAGTCGAGCACATAAGTGACATCACGGGACACCAACTCGACCTCTTGTGTTGGCGTTCATGAACAGCATTCTAAGGAGTGTTTTCCGACAGGATAGCGGTCACCCACACACCGCTGTTGTAACACAACGTACTCTACAGAGTGTGGACATGTTGTCTTGGTCTATTCAATCACCATATCTGTTTTTAGTCGAGCACATTTGGGACATCATCGTATACCAACTCGACCTCTTGTGTTGGCGTCCATGAACAGCATTCTAAGGAGTGTTTTCCAATCGGATAGCGCTCACCCACACACTGCTGTTGTAACACAACGTACTCTACAGAGTGTCGACATGTTGTCTTGGTCTATTCGATCACCATATCTGTCTTTAGTCGAGCACATAAGTGACATCACGGGACACCAACTCGACCTCTTGTGTTGGCGTTCATGAACAGCATTCTAAGGAGTGTTTTCCGACAGGATAGCGCTCACCCACACTCCGCTGTTGTAACACAACGTACTCTACAGAGTGTCGACATGTTGGCTTGGTCTATTTAATCACCATATCTGTCTTTAGTCGAGCACATAAGTGACATCACGGGACACCAACTCGACCTCTTGTGTTGGCGTTCATGAACAGCATTCTAAGGAGTGTTTTCCGACAGGATAGCGCTCACCCACACACTGCTGTTGTAACACAACGTACTCTACAGAGTGTCGACATGTTGTCTTGGTCTATTCGATCACCATATCTGTCTTTAGTCGAGCACATAAGTGACATCACGGGACACCAACTCGACCTCTTGTGTTGGCGTTCATGAACAGCATTCTAAGGAGTGTTTTCCGACAGGATAGCGGTCACCCACACACCGCTGTTGTAACACAACGTACTCTACAGAGTGTGGACATGTTGTCTTGGTCTATTCAATCACCATATCTGTTTTTAGTCGAGCACATTTGGGACATCATCGTATACCAACTCGACCTCTTGTGTTGGCGTCCATGAACAGCATTCTAAGGAGTGTTTTCCAATCGGATAGCGCTCACCCACACACTGCTGTTGTAACACAACGTACTCTACAGAGTGTCGACATGTTGTCTTGGTCTATTCGATCACCATATCTGTCTTTAGTCGAGCACATAAGTGACATCACGGGACACCAACTCGACGTCTTGTGTTGGCGTTCATGAACAGCATTCTAAGGAGTGTTTTCCGACAGGATAGCGCTCACCCACACTCCGCTGTTGTAACACAACGTACTCTACAGAGTGTCGACATGTTGGCTTGGTCTATTTAATCACCATATCTGTCTTTAGTCGAGCACATATGGGACATCATCGGACACCAACTCGGCCTCTTGTGTTGGCGTTCATGAACAGCATTCTAAGGAGTGTTTTGCAACAGGATAGCGCTCACCCACATACCGCTGTTGTAGCACAACGTACTCTACAGTGTGTCGTCATATTGTCTTGGTCTATTCGATCACCATATCTGTCTTTAGTCGAGCACATTTGGGACATCATGGGACACCAACTCAAGTGTCGTCAACAGGCTTAACCATCCCTGTATTGGCCGACCATGGAACTCCCAAAGACTGACATCCGGCGTCTCTATGGCAAAAAACACTCAATACGATTTATTCAACATTCTGGAGGTAACGTCGGTTATTAATTTACCAACATTTCACAATTGCGATGGCTTTTCTCGCACTGGAATTGCCTTGTGAACTTGAGACGTTAATCACTAATCTATGTTACCTACACAAGTGTAATCCTGATTTTGAGTACTCTACATTAATTATTTCTTCGTGTTGCGATTTTCTTTTCCATCAGTGAATGGGTACTAAGTTCGGCTGAAGTCGATCCAGTGGATTAGGACATGCTGAAAAAGTGCATATGTGGCATACATTGCACAGATACATGTCTCAATCTCCGCTGTTTCACCCATACGGCAACATATTGGATGTTAAATTTATGTGACTTCGCCTCAGATCCCAATACACACTAACAAAATTATTGGCTTGCTGCAGTACACATTTCGCGACCTGTTTCACACATTGAAATAGAGACAAATTGCAGATCAAATATTCCAAGTCAACTACGTACAAAAAATACACTGATCAGCCAGAACATTATGGCCGCCTACCTAATATGCTGGTATGTCCATCTCTGGCACAGATAACAGCAGCGACCCGTCATGGTATAGAAGCCCTGAACCAATGGTAGGTCGCTGGAAGGAATTGGCACCACATCTGCACACGCATGTCACCTAACTCCCATATATTCCATATATTCCTTTCCTTGGATGGGGGCGATAAGCTCTGCCGCCACTTTCAATCACATTCCAGATCTACATCTACATCTACATTTATACTCCGCAAGCCACCCAACGGTGTGTGGCGGAATGCACTTTACGTGCCACTGTCATTACCTCCCTTTCCCGTTCCAGTCGCGTATGGTTCGCGGGAAGAACGACCGTCTGAAAGCCTCCGTGCTCGCTCTAATCTCTCTAATTTTACATTCGTGATCTCCCCCGGAGGTATAAGTAGGGGGAAGCAACATATTCGATACCTCATCCAGAAACGCACCCTCTCGAAACCCGGCGAGCAAGCTACACCGCGATGCAGAGCACCTCTCTTGCACAGTCTGCCACTTGAGTTTGCCAAACATCTCCGTAACGCTATCACGCTTACCAAATAACCCTGTGACGAAACGCGCCGCTCTTCTGTGGATCTTCTCTATCTCCTCCGTCAGACCGATCTGGTACGGATCCCACACTGATGAGCAATACTCAAGTATAGGTTGAACGAGTGTTTTGTAAGCCACCTCCTTTGTTGATGGACTACATTTTCTAAGGACTCTCCCAATGAATCTCAACCTGGTACCCGCCTTACCAACAATTAATTTTATATGATCATTCCACTTCAAATCGTTCCGCACGCATACTCCCAGATATTTTACAGAAGTAACTGCTACCAGTGTTTGTTCCGCTATCATATAATCATACAATAAAGGATCCTTCTTTCTATGTATTCGCAATACATTACATTTGTCTATGTTAGGGGTCAGTTGCCACTCCCTGCACCAAGTGCCTATCCGCTGCAGATCTTCCTGCATTTCGCTACAATTTTCTAATGCTGCAACTTCTCTGTATACTACAGCATCACCCGCGAAAAGCCGCATGGAACTTCCGACACTATCTACTGGGTCATTTATATATATTGTGAAAAGCAATTGTCCCGTAACACTCCCCTGTGGCACGCCAGAGGTTACTTTAACGTCTGTAGACGTCTTTCCATTGAGAACAACATGCTGTATTCTGTTTGCTAAAAACTCTTCAATCCAACCACACAGCTGATCTGATATTCCGTAGGCTCTTACTTTGTTTATCAGGCGACAGTGCGGAACTGTATCGAACGCCTTCCGGAAGTCAAGAAAAATAGCATCTACCTCGGAGCCTGTATCTAATATTTTCTGGGTCTCATGAACAAATAAAGCGAGTTGGGTCTCACACGATCGCTGTTTCCGGAATCCATGTTGATTCCTACAGAGTAGATTCTGGGTTTCCAAAAACGACATGATACTCGAGCAAAAAACATGTTCTAAAATTCTACAACAGATCGACGTCAGAGATATGGGTCTATAGTTTTGCGCATCTGCTCGACGACCCTTCTTGAAGACTGGGACTACCTGTGCTCTTTTCCAATCATTTGGAACCTTCCGTTCCTCTAGAGACTTTCGGTACACGGCTGTTAGAAGGGGGGCAAGTTCTTTAGCGTACTCTGTGTAGAATCGAATTGGTATCCCGTCAGGTCCAGTGGACTTTCCTCTGTTGAGTGCTTCGAGTTGCTTTTCTATTCCTTGGACACTTATTTCGATGCCAGCCATTTTTTCGTTTCTGCGAGGATTTAGAGAAGGAACTGCAGTGCGGTCTTCCTCTGTGAAACAGCTTTGGAAAAAGGTGTTTAGTATTTCAGCTTTACGCGTGTCATCCTCTGTTTCAATGCCATCATCATCCCGGAGTGTCTGGATATGCTATTTCGAGTCACTTACTGATTTAACGTAAGACCAGAACTTCCTAGGATTTTCTGTCTAGTCGGTACATAGAATTTTACTTTCGAATTCACTGAACGCTTCACGCATAGCCCTCCTTACGCTAACTTTGACATCGTTTAGCTTCTGTTTGTCTGAGAGGTTTTGGCTGCGTTTAAACTTGGAGTGAAGCTCTCTTTGCTTTGGCAGTAGTTTACTAACTTTGTTGTTGTACCACGGTGGGTTTTTCCCGTCCCTCACAGTTTTACTCGGCACGTACCTGTCTAAAACACATTTTACGATTGCCTTGAACTTTTTCCATAAACACTCAACATTGTCAGTGTCGGAAGAGAAATTTTCGTTTTGATCTGTTAGGTAGTCTGAAATCTCCCTTCTATTACTCTTGCTAAACAGATAAACCTTCCTCCCTTTTGTTATATTCCTATTAACTTCCTTATTCAGGGATGCTGCAACGGCCTTATGATCACTGATTCCCTGTTCTACACATACAGAGTCGAAAAGTTCGGGTCTGTTTGTTATCAGTAGGTCCAAGATGTTATCTCCACGAGTCGGTTCTCTGTTTAATTGCTCGAGGTAATTTTCGGATAGTGCACTCAATATAATGTCACTCGATGCTCTGTCCCTACCACCCGTCCTAAACATCTGAGTGTCCCAGTCTATATCTGGTAAATTGAAATATCCACCTAAGACTATAACATGCTGAGAAAATTTATGTGAAATGTATTCCAAATTTTCTCTCAGTTGTTCTGCTACTAATGCTGCTGAGTCGGGAGGTCGGTAAAGGGAGCCAATTACTAACGTAGCTCGGTTGTTGAGTGTAACCTCCACCCATAATAATTCACAGGAACTATCCACTTCTACTTCACTACAGGATAAACTACTACTAACAGATGTGTTCGATCGGGTTCGGATTTAGCGAGTTGTGGCGGGGGGAGGGGGGTGGGAGGTGGGGCGCTAGCACATCAATTGGAACTGTGTTTCTCGGTCCGCTCCCTCCCGGCCTTGTGATATGGCGCATTATCTTCCTGTAAAATGGCGCTGCCTTCGGGAAACATGATCCTCATGAATGGGAGTACGTGGTCTGCAACCAATGTACTATGCTGATTGGCTGTCATGATACCTTACACGAGCACCAATGCACCAAAGGAAGCCCACGTGAATGTTCCATAGAGTATAATGGAGCAGCCGCCAGCTTGCCTTTTTCCCGCATTACAGGTGTCAAGGAGCTGTTCCCCTTCCATCGGCACGATGAAGAAGGTGTCGGGATTCATAAGACCACACATTGCTCCGCCACTATGCCAGCATACAATACCGAGGATCACGTACACATTGCAATTGTAGTTGCCGACGTCATTGTGTTAACATTGGCACATGCATGGGTCGTCGGCTGCGGAGTGTTTGTTGCACTGTGCATTCAGACACACTTGCACTCTGCCCAGCGTTAAAGTCCTATGTTAGTTCCACCACAGTTCCTGTCAGCCCAGGCTACAATGTACATCTGTAATGAGAGATGGCCGCCCACCCAACGACGTCTGGACGTGCTTTCACCACATGGTGAAGACACCACAGCAGTCCCCAAACACCCGACAACTCGTGCAGTTTCCGAAATGCCCATGCAGAGCCTCTGGGCCGTCACAGTCTGCCCTCAGTCAAACTCAGATATATGGCGCGCTTTCCCCATTCTACCCCCATACAATTAATAAGTCCTGTATCCAACAGATTTGTTTCAGATTGCTCCAGATGTTCCTGAGCTATGCTTCAACATCATCCCCAAAAGCATCAAGCTTCTGACTACAAATTATTTAAATATTTGACATTAAGCATGAAATCAAAAAAAGTTTAGGAAATGTTTCGAACTAAGTATCAATTTTGTTGGAAGTCGCTAAGTGCTCTCATTATGAAACACTGGATGAGTGCAGCTTGGATAAGCAAAAGTTATTTTTTCACACATTTCAGTATATATGACGTCATATATGTTTTATGATTGTTGTTGTTGTTGTGGTCTTCAGTCCTGAGACTGGTTTGATGCAGCTCTCCATGCTATTCTATCCTGTGCAAGCTTCTTCATCTCCCAGTACGTACTGCAGCCTACATCCTTCTGAATCTGCTTAGTGTATTCATCTCTTGGTCTCCCTCTACGATTTTTACCCTCCACGCTGCCCTCCAATACTAAATTGGCGATCCCTTGATGCCTCAGAACATGTGCTACCAACCGATCCCTTCTTCTAGTCAAGTTGTGCCACAAACTCCTCTTCTCCCCACTCCTATTCAATACCTCCTCATTAGTTATGTGATCTACCCATCTAATATTCAGCATTCTTCTGTAGCACCACATTTCGAAATCTTCTATTCTCTTCTTGTCCAAACTATTTATCGTCCATGTTTCACTTCCATACATGGCTACACTCCATACAAATACTTTCAGAAACGACTTCCTGACACTTAAATCTATACTCGATGTTAATAAATTTCTCTTCTTCAGAAACGCTTTCCTTGCCATTGCCAGTCTACATTTTATATCCCCTATTTTGCTCCCCAAACAGCAAAACTCCTTTACTACTTTAAGTGTCTCATTTCCTAATCTAATTCCCTCAGCATCCCCCGACTTCATTCCACTACATTCCATTATCCTCGTTTTGCTTTGGTTTACGTTCATCTTATCTCCTCCTTTCAAGACACTGTCCATTCCGTTCAACTGCTCTTCCAAGTCCTTTGCTGCCTTTGACAGAATTACAGTGTCATCGGCGAAACTTAAATTAAAGGCGCTACAGTCTGGATCCGCGTAGCCGCTACGGTCGCAGGTTCGAATCCTGTGTGATGTCCTGAGGTTAGTTAGGTTTAAGTAGTTCTAAGTTCTAGGGGACTGATGACCTTAGAAGTTAAGTCCCATAGTGCTCAGAGCCAGTCGAACCATTTTGAACCTTAAAGTTTTTATTTCCTCTACATGGATTTTAATACCTACTCCGAATTTTTCTTTTGTTTCTTTTACTGCTTGCTCAGTATACAGATTGAATAACTTCATGGAGAGGCTACAACCCTGTCTCACTCCCTTCCCAACCACTGCTTCCCTTTCATGTCCCTCGACTCTTATAACTGATCTGGTTTCTGTACAAATTGTAAACAGCCTTTCGCTCCCTGTATTTTACCCCTGCCTCCTTCAGAATTTGAAAGAGATTGTATATGATACGATTTTGCGGGTACTTTCAGTGGTATATATAGAATTATTTTTGTGGTGCAGTTAGGCTGCTAGGGTCCGCCGCGTAAGTAGTTTTGTGTGGCCCATAGTGCTTCACCTAGTCCATGCAGCACCACATGAAGGTGGGGCTTCCTGGAGGTCTTTTTCCCTGTGTTATACATACAAAACTATCAACACTCATGTTCAGAAAAAAAAGAACAGGTCGTCTTGAACTGCGAGATAGGATGTTGACATTCATAGGTCATGTACACTAGTATGTTCTGTAGAAATGATTAGCATCAGCCACCTCAGTTCAGCACGTGTCCAGTTGCCTAGCAGGGACAGAGTCCGCCATGGACCCTGATAACCTGTTCCCTCCGTGATGGCATTGACGCGTACAAGGCGCGAATGGCGTCCTATGGCATAGTCATCTATGCTGCATTCACCTGGCTCAAAATTCATCTGTGGTGGTTGGCATTTCGTCACGGCCCTCCAGTTGGTTGGTTGGTTGTTTCGGGGAAGGAGACCAGACAGCGAGGTCATCGGTCTCATCGGATTAGGGAAGGACGGGGAAGGAAGTCGGCCGTGCCCTTTGAAAGGAACCATCCCGGCATTTGCCTGGAGCGATTTAGAGAAATCACGGAAAACCTAAATCAGGATGGCCGGACGCGGGATTGAACCGTCGTCCTCCCGAATGCGAGTCCAGTGTCTAACCACTGCGCCACCTCGCTCGGTCACAGCCCTCCAGTCGTGGTTCCAGCGTATACCACTGATTTTCAATTGGCAACAAGTGTGGTTATCTGGCGGTCCAGGGCAAAAGGCTGTCGTGACACCAAGAAGCCACATGTGATAGCGCATAGCCTTGCTGAAAAAAATGGCGTCTCGGGTGTTATACAGAAAGAGCATGGATACATGTCACAGGATGTTTATTCTCATAGGTCACACTGCTCCCAGAGACCAGGACTCGCACCAACTGTGATTTGGGGCTATATCCAACAGCATCTCACACCATAAGGACTTGAGATAGCACTATATGTCTTGTGCGAATGCAGTTACTCTAATGCCGCTCCCTCTGTCTGTGGTGAAGCAAAACGTGGCCTTCATTTTCCGACAACAGAACCTGAATTCGTTCAAAACTATTACCTGATGCTATCCCTGTCCGTTCACCATTAGCATCTAGCATGTTTCTGCGTAATCGTCAGCGGTAGGTAACGAAATGGACATGCCGTAATAAACGGTGACGGACTGTCACCACTGATAGTTTACTATCTGTTACACCGTTTCATTGTAGCGCCAGAGCCGAGGGGGACGCAGATCTGCTGTCCTTCAGTGCTACTGGGATGAGGTGTAGATCTTCACGTGAGGTGATCTCTGACTCACCTCGACGTGTACTACGGCCTTCAATGCACCATTCTGCACACACCCGCTGGGTTGAAACGTTTCACCCCAAACGAGAAGCTATTTCCGGGACGGATGTATCACATTCATGGCATTTTTTTTTTGGTCATCAGGCTACCGACTGGTTTGATGTGGCCCGCCACGAATTTCTTTCCTGTGCTAACCTCTTCATCTCAGAGAGTAGCACTTGCAACCTACGTCCTCAATTATTTGCTTGACGTATTCCAATCTCTGTCTTCCTCTACAGTTTTTGCCCTCTACAGCTCCCTCTAGTACCACGGAAGTCATTCCCTCATGTCTTAGCAGATGTCCTATCATCCTGTCCCTTCTCGTTATCAGTGTTTTCCCCATATTCCTTTCCTCTCCGATTCTGCGTAGAACCTCCTCATTCCTTACCTTATCAGTCCACCTAATTTTCAACATTCGACTACATCACCACATCTCAAATGCTTCGATTCTCATCTCTTCCGGTTTTCCCACAGTCCATGTTTCACTACCATACAATGCTGTACTGCAGACGTACATCCTCAGAAATTTCTTCCTCAAATTAAGGCCGGTATTTGATATTAGTAGACTTCTATTCGCCAGAAATGCCTTTTTTGCCATAACGAGTCTGCTTTTGATATCCTCCTTGCTCCGTCCGTCATTGGTTATTTTACTGCCTAGCTAGCAGAATTCCTTAACTTCATTGACTTCGTGACCATCAATCCTGATGTTAAGTTTCTCGCTGTTCTCTTTTCTACTACTTCTCGTTACCTTCGTCTTTCTCCGATTTACTCTCAAACCATACTGTGTACTCATTAGACTGTTCATTCGGTTCAGCAGATCATTTAATTCACTTTCACCCAGGATAGCAATGTCATCAGCGAATCGTATCATTGATATCCTTTCACGTTGTATTTTAATTCCACTCCTGAACCTTTCTTTTATTTCCATCATTGCTTCCTCGATGTACAGATTGAAGAGTAGGGGCGAAAGGCTACAGCCTTGTCTTACACCCTTCTTAATACGAGCACTTCGTTCTTGATCGTCCACTCTTATTATTCCCTCTTGGTTGTTGTACATATTGTATATGACCCGTCTCTCCCTATAGCTTACCCCTACTTTTTTCAGAATCTCGAACAGCTTGCACCATTTTATATTGTCGAACGGTTTTTCCAGGTCGACAAATCCTATGAAAGTGTCTTGATTTTTCTTTAGCCTTGCTTCCATTATTAGCCGTAACGTCAGGAATGCCTCTCTCGTCCCTTTACTTTTCCTAAAGCCAAACTGATCGTCACCTAGCGAATTCTCAATTTTCTTTTCCATTCTTCTGTATATTATTCTTGTAAGCAGCTTCGATGCATGAGCTGTTAAGCTGATTGTGCGATAATTCTCGCACTTGTCAGCTCTTGCCGTCTTCGGAATTGTGTGGATGATGCTTTTCCGAAAGTCAGATGGTATATCGCCAGACTCATATATTCTACACACCAACGTGAATAGTCGTTTTGTTGCCACTTCCCCCAATGATTTTAGAAATTCTGATGGAATGTTATCTATCCCTTCTGCCTTACTTGACCATAAGTCCTCCAAAGCTCTTTTAAATTCCGATTCTAATACTGGAGCCCCTATCTCTTCTAAATCGACTCCTGTTTCTTCTTCTATCACATCAGACAAATTTTCACCCTCATAGAGCCTTTCAATATATTCTTTCCACCTATCTGCTCTCTCCTCTGCATTTAACAGTGGAATTCCCGTTGCACTCTTAATGTTACCACCGTTGCTTTTAATGTCGTTTTGACTTTCCTGTATGCTGAGTCTGTCCTTCCGACAATCATATCTTTTTCGATGTCTTCACATTTTTCCTGCAGCCATTTCGCAATAATGCAGCCTATTTCAATCTCACTGATTTGATGGTTTGGTTCGTGCATACGTGTACGAAGCATATTGCAGGTCTGCTCAAGTCACACTGACCCATGCCATCGGCTCATAATGATGACAGCCTCAGGCACGTTTCACCGGTAGGTGGTGTTGTGCCGCATCATTGATGTTGACTTTGAACACCCGGACCGACATGGTTCAAACCCTAATCATTTCTGCAGAACACACTAACGTACATGTCCTGTGAATATGAATGTGCTACCTCTAGTCGTTCAAGGTGTTCTGCTTGTAATGTCACTTCCTCAGACGAGAAATAAAAATCAAAAATTAGCTCCCAATACCCCAAAGATTTCCCCTCGAGTCCCAAATTCCCAGAAAAGGGAATAAGCGAACGAAGTTCCATTTATCACTATTATTAGGACAATAACAAGTAATTAAATCAGGAATCTAAGACTTAACAATTTAGCAATCTACGAAAGAAAGATAAAATTTCATTAAAATTAAAATCAAAATCATAATAAATCGCAAAATTAGTATAAATTAACATTCGCGAAGTAGAACCAACGATCCCAAAGAATACTCCGTGTGAGTACTCTTTGGGAATCGTGAGTAATGACTAAGTATAATTCAATGAATTGTCACTACGTTACGAGAGTTAGCCGAAACAAGTCATACACTCCTGGAAATGGAAAAAAGAACACATTGACACCGGTGTGTCAGACCCACCATACTTGCTCTGGACACTGCGAGAGGGCTGTACAAGCAATGATCACACGCACGGCACAGCGGACACACCAGGAACCGCGGTGTTGGCCGTCGAATGGCGCTAGCTGCGCAGCATTTGTGCACCGCCGCCGTCAGTGTCAGCCAGTTTGCCGTGGCATACGGAGCTCCATCGCAGTCTTTAACACTGGTAGCATGCCGCGACAGCGTGGACGTGAACCGTATGTGCAGTTGACGGACTTTGAGCGAGGGCGTATAGTGGTCATGCGGGAAGCCGGGTGGACGTACCGCCGAATTGCTCAACACGTGGGGCGTGAGGTCTCCACAGTACATCGATGTTGTCGCCAGTGGTCGGCGGAAGGTGCACGTGCCCGTCGACCTGGGACCGGACCGCAGCGACGCACGGATGCACGCCAAGACCGTAGGATCCTACGCAGTGCCGTAGGGGACCGCACCGCCACTTCCCAGCAAATTAGGGACACTGTTGCTCCTGGGGTATCGGCGAGGACCATTCGCAACCGTCTCCATGAAGCTGGGCTACGGTCCCGCACACCGTTAGGCCGTCTTCCGCTCACGCCCCAACATCGTGCAGCCCGCCTCCAGTGGTGTCGCGACAGGCGTGAATGGAGGGACGAATGGAGACGTGTCGTCTTCAGCGATGAGAGTCGCTTCTGCCTTGGTGCCAATGATGGTCGTATGCGTGTTTGGCGCCGTGCAGGTGAGCGCCACAATCAGGACTGCATACGACCGAGGCACACAGGGCCAACACCCGGCATCATGGTGTGGGGAGCGATCTCCTACACTGGCCGTACACCACTGGTGATCGTCGAGGGGACACTGAATAGTGCACGGTACATCCAAACCGTCATCGAACCCATCGTTCTACCATTCCTAGACCGGCAAGGGAACTTGCTGTTCCAACAGGACAATGCACGTCCGCATGTATCCCGTGCCACCCAACGTGCTCTAGAAGGTGTAAGTCAACTACCCTGGCCAGCAAGATCTCCGGATCTGTCCCCCATTGAGCATGTTTGGGACTGGATGAAGTGTCGTCTCACGCGGTCTGCACGTCCAGCACGAACGCTGGTCCAACTGAGGCGCCAGGTGGAAATGGCATGGCAAGCCGTTCCACAGTACTACATCCAGCATCTCTACGATCGTCTCCATGGGAGAATAGCAGCCTGCATTGCTGCGAAAGGTGGATATACACTGTACTAGTGCCGACATTGTGCATGCTCTGTTGCCTGTGTCTATGTGCCTGTGGTTCTGTCAGTGTGATCATGTGATGTATCTGACCCCAGGAATGTGTCAATAAAGTTTCCCCTTCCTGGTACAATGAATTCACGGCGTTCTTATTTCAATTTCCAGGAGTGTATATTTGAATGCTCCTACATGTAGGCGCGCTTGGATTGTTTTTGAGATTGAATAATTGCGATCTATTATGACGCAGTAATACGATCTTCTGACTTCAAATATCACGGCATTAGAATTCGGAGGACTTTTACCTACTAGAATAAAGTGAACTTTTAAGTAGATAATTGAAGTAAACGTTGCTTAGACAGTGAATTAGGCAACGAACACTGATAGACAATTTTCATTCATAGTAGCCAGTTGTTTATGGAACTTCAGTGATAGGTCCGAAACATATAATTTAAATCCCCCCAACACCTGAGAAAGTTTTCTTCTGAAGGCTCGGTTACGAAGTGACTGATATGGTGCAATAAAACACCCTCTCGTGCCAAGTCGCGCATTTGTGATTTAAAATTCTATCAAATTATTGACATGAAACTCCCGAGTAATAATTACGCGCAGCGATAATATTTGACTGTAGCGCTCGGCGCTTGTGTAGAATAATTGACTCAAATAACAAGCCCACTGTTACGATTTCTTAGATACTTGAAATTACGACCAGTTTGTAGGGAATTTGTTGTGGATGTGACTGTATTGGTTTTATCATTAATATTTCATCGTTAATCAGTTAAACATCGATTACGAACGATTAATTACGATTCTTGGTGAAGTAAATATCCCACGCACGTCGACATTTCGGTTCAGCACTTTTATTTTGGGTAACGCCGTCTTCGTAATTTGGTAACGATCTCAACACTCTAGCGACTGTCGCCGAGTTTTAGCCGAGGCCAAGTACAAATCAAACCATATCATCAAGAAGAAGAGGCGTTATATGCTTTTTTCTGGACATAATTATATATCAAACTGGGAAAATAAATAATAAAAGACAAAACCACGTAGATACTGTCTGGGAAATGTGTTGCGAATCGAGTTAGTAGTAAAGAAGTAATAAATTGGAGTCCCTTGCCTGATGCGGCAGAATTTCAAACACCTCTATATTTATGGTGTCTTATCTGCTGCACTATACTGAAGCGCCAAAAAAAAAAAACTGCTATAGACATGCCTATTCAAATACATAGGTAAACAGGCAGAAGACGGTTCTGCGGTAGGCAACGCCTACATGGCACAAGTGTCTGGCGCAGTTGTTATATCGGATAATGCTGCTACAATGGCAGGCTATCAAGATTTAAGTGAGTCTGAGTGTGATCTTATAGTCGGCGTACGGGCGATGGTACACAACATCTTCGAGGTAGCGATGAAGTGGGGATTTTCCTGTAGGACCATTACACGAGTGTACCGTGAACATCAGGTAAAATCTCCGACATCGCTGCGGCCGGAAAAAGATCCTGGAAGAACGGGACCAACGACGACTGAAGAGAATCGTTCAAGGGGACAGAAGTGCAACTCATCCGCATACTGCTGCAGATTTCTGTGCTGGGCCATCAACAAGTGTCAGCGTCGGAACCATTCAACGAAACATCATCGACATGGGCTTTCGGAGTCGAATTCCCACTCATGTTTGATGACTGCACGACACAAAGCTTTACACCTCGCCTGGGCCCGTCAACACCGACATTGGACTGTAGATGACTAGAAACATGTTGCCTGGTCGGACGAGTCTCGTTTCGAATTGTGTCGAGCGGGTAGGGATACAACCTCATGAACCCATGGACCCTGCATATAAGCAAGGGACTGTCCAAGTTGTTGGAAACTCTGTAATGGTGTGGAGTGTATGCAGTTGGAGTGATATATGGTCCCTGATACGTCTAGATACGACTCTCGCGGGTGGTAAGTACGTAAGCATCCTGTCTGATCAACTGCATCAATTCATGTCCATTGATCATTCCGACGGGCTTGGACAATTCCAGCAGGACAGAGCAACACCTCACACGACCAGAATTGTTATAGATTGGCTCCAGGAACACACTTCTGAATTTAAACACTTCCGCTGGCCACCATACTCCCCAGACATGAACATTATTGAGCCTATCTGGGATGTCTTGTAACGTGCTGTTCACAAGAGATCTCCAACCCTTCGTACTCTTACGGATTTACGGACAGCCCTGCAGGATTCATGGTGTCAATTTCCTCCAGCACTAACTCAGCATTTAGTCGAATCAATGTCACGTCGTGTTGAGGCACTTCTACGTGCTCGCGGGGGCCCTACACGATGTTAAGCAGGTGTACCAGTTTCTTTGGCTCCTCGTTGTACGTGTTGTACTATGATATACACTGACACCAGTTCCAAAAGTAGTTGCGATCAGAGTTAGTAGTAAAGAAGAAAAAAATTAAAATCTCATGCGTAGTGCGGAAGATTTACTGCACGAGCAGCGAAAATGAGTAACCGATCAACTACTTCTCTTCCATTTTGTAGGGGCTGCCAGCATGTTGCAAGTCACCAAGTGCTCCTATTCTGAAATACTGGATGAATAAAATCTGGGTATTTCAGCACGGTGTGTTATGGTTCTTTTTCACTTGCACCTCCAACATTTTTAGAGTTGGTGGTTCGTAGCCCACAGCCGATGGTATGTGCACTTAGTTTGATTGAAGTCGATTCAATAGTTTAGGAGGTGGTATTGAACATACATACATGTACTTTTTAAAAGATACAGGTATTTCATATTTCATTAACAAAAGTTTTCTTAAAGAAACTATTATCTCTGTCCAGACTTTAGATACGCCTTCCCTTCAAAGAAAAAAGCGAATTTTTTTAGAGCAGGCCACCACAGCAGAACAGTCGATTCGCATCTATCAGCATTAGTCATGAAGAGCCAAGTGAAGTACAAGAAGATGCAGAGAAGAGAACGGAATGCTTCAGAAGTGAGATTTAATTTCATGGTACAAAAAAATCAAGGATGAGATTTGCTAATGACCTTCCTTTTCTTTGCTAACATAAATAACAATTATAGGACCTGTCAAAAGAAATTAACGGTGTGACGAACGTAGAAAACCGGTTGGAAATAAACCGAAGAGGAACTGAGGTAACGGAGGCAGGAGAAACGAGATTAGTGCAAATTTCACATGAAAATTGGGATTCACGAAGAAAATGATGTGAAGGAAGTAACAAAATAATGCATGGCGGATGAAGTAAGAAGCACATAAGAAGCCCAGACCAACACATACAAAGGAAGAAATCTCTAAAAACAAGACTGCTAATATCAGTATAGGCCAACATCTGAGGAAGAACGTTCTGAGAATGTTGCTGTTGTTGGTTTGTTTCGTGGCCTGCAGCCGTAAGACTGATTTGGTCCAGCTCCCCACACCTAAGTATGTGCCCTATGAGCGGTTCCCTTCTCTCAATCAAGTACTCACATAAACATCTTTTCTACACATTATGATTCAGTACAGCCTCACTGGTAATGCGATCTACTCATCTAATCTACAGTATTCTTCAGCAGCACCCTATTTGAAAGGCTATTATTCTGTCCTATGATCTGCTGCAGCTCAGAGACCGCGGCAGCACACAGCTATTCCCGTGGTGAATAACCGTATGTGCGACAGCGCAAGGCACGCAGTAACACCGGCCCCAGTACAGAGCCCTGGGGGACACCGCACCGCGCCGCGCCGCGCAGCACTGCCGCTATCGCTGCCCGCCGTAATTCCGTTCTGCGGTCGCGGTAGACCCGCCCCCATTTTCAGCCCACAGCGGCTGCATTGATTGCGGTGCGTGCGGCTTGTGCCCATAGCCGTTTCGGAGGAACGGGCTCTGGGCGCATCAAGCCGCCCATATATCATAGCCACACGGTTGTGGGCCGGCTCGTATCTGCATATGGACTCCGAGGCGTACAAATTCCAGTACACACCATCCCAATGCCTTTTCGTGGCATTAGCGTCCACTAATACTGCTCATTTATCTGTAAAATTCGCAACCTGACAAAAGAGATCAAGCATCCAGAAATGGCGGGCGAAACGAAATGAAACTCCGCCATTTGAAAGGGTATGCGATGTTATTTCTGTGATTACAATATCAAGTCAAGTGAAGAACGAACTTGCCAGTATGAGGCCACATACCACTCTGATTTAGGCATTCAGTGATTCAGTTTGAAAGGATGTCATTAAACCATTGTATCTTCTCCTGAGCCGAACTGGCATACAACTGTTGTAACTGTACCTTGAGATCCTGCATACATGCACTGAGTAAAAGTCAACGTCCGGGATAACTGGGACCTTACTGGCCATGAGAGTTTCTCAAAAAAAATCAAATGGCTCCGAGCACTATGGGACTTAACTTCTGAGGTCATCAGTCCCCTAGAACTCAGAACTACTTAAACCTAACTAACCTAAGGACATCACACACATCCAAGCCATGCCATGCCATGCGGCTCCAGACTGTAGCGCCTAGAACCGCTCGGCCACTCGAGTACCTCAACATCACGCAGGCAGTTCATAGAGTTGCGTGCCAATTGTGTATGACCGTTGTCCTGATGAGAAAAGGGACCTTGAGAGTATCGCAAGTGGAGTTACACATGAGGACGCAGGAAGTCCGTGTTGTTCTGTTGTCCCATCACAATTCCCTCTATACTGCCAGCTGTGAGCTGAAGCCATACCCAATGGCTCCCTATAATGTGACGCCCTCTCAAAAACATTGAGAGAATAAGACCTCTCCTCAGGTTGCCGCCATTCTGTGCGACGATGGTCATCAAATGGTTCAAATGGTTCTAAGCACTATGGGACATAACTACTTAAACCTAAGGACATAACACACATCCATGCGAGGCAGGATTCGAACCTGCGACCATAGCGATCGCGCGGTTCCAGACTGTAGCGCCTAGAACCGCTCGGCCACCCCGGCCGACACGATGGTCATCCGCGCCACAGCAGAAACGCTATTAATCGTTGAAAACAGTGTGACGCCGTTCATCAGCTGGCCATGCTTCCCAATGACAGCACCACCACAGTCCAGTTGCCACGTACAGATCAAAAGTGTAGGCTGACACAAATTTTTGCAGGCAGTTTATAATTTGTTGGTTTGGCTGATTTTGGGGAGGGGACCACACTGCGTGATCATTGGTCCCGTCGAATTCGGGAAGGACAGAGAAGGAAGTCGGCAGTACTCTTTCAAAGGAACCATCTCAGCATTTCCCTGAAGCGAATTATGGAAACAACAGAGAACCTAACACAGGATGGCCGGACGCAGGTTTGAACCATTTTCCTCCCTGAATGTGAGTCCAGTGCGCTAAAGACTGCGCCACCTCTCTCCGACATAATTTGTTCCAGCATAGCTGGTGCGGATACCCAGTGGGGATCATCCCTTGCGGCGGTCGGACATCGTCAGACGAGAGTGCCAGCCCTCAGGACCATATGCAGTGCAACATCGGCCCAGCATCACATCAGAACGCCCCACTGGTCTGGATATTCCACAAGCTCCTTCAAACTTTCCCAGCCGCTGGTAGCACTGTCCCACATGCGTACAGGGCGTCCCCATGGACTCGGCAGTGGTCAATAATCATCCAACGCTATTCACGTCCCTTACGTACTCGTAGCTTACCAGGCCTGGCAACAACACTAAACACGAGCGGTACTGTTGTTGTACTCTGATGGCCGTTCCACCTGCCACAGATACGTTTGCTCAAAAAATTCGGATACATTCGTAATTTCACGCCAATGGTGTGTAGGAGCCTGCATATATCGCTAATCTCTTGCCCAACGTAAAGTCCCGAGCGACTGGAAAAAAGCGCAGGTGACGCCTGTATACAAGAAGGGTAGAAGGACGCATCCCCAAAATTACAGACCAATATCCTTAACATCGGTTTGTTGCAGGATTCTCGAACATATTCTCACTTCGAATATAATGAATCTCCTTGAGACAGATAAATTGTTGACCATGCATCAGCACGGCTTTAGAAAGCATCGCTCCTGCGAAACGCAACTCGCCCTTTTTTCACATGATATCTTGCGAACCATGGATGAAGGGTACCAGACGGATGTCATATTCCTTGACTTCCGGAAAGCGTTTGACTCGGTGCCCCACTGCAGACTCCTAACTAAGGTACGAACATATGGGATTGGTTCCCAAGCATGTGAGTGACTTCATAAGTAATAGAACCCAGCACGTGGTCCTCGATGGTGAGTGTTCATCGGAGGTGAGGGTATCATATGGAGTGCCCCAGGGAAGTGTGGTCGGTCCGCTGTTGTTTTCTATCTACATAAATGATCTATTGGATAGGGTGGATAGCACTGTGCGGCTGTTTGCTGATGATGCTGTGGTGTACGGGAAGGTGTCGTCGTTGAGTGTAGGAGGATACAAGATGACTTGGACAAGATTTGTGATTGGTGTAAAGAATGGCAGCTAACTATAAATATAGATAAATGTGAATTAATGCAGATGAATAGGAAAAAGAATCCCGTAATGTTTGAATGCTCCATTAGTAGCGTAGCGCTTGACACAGTCACGTCGCTTAAATATTTGGGCGTAACATTGCAGAGCGATATGAAGTGGGACAAGCATGTAATGGCAGTTGTGGGCAATGCGGATAACCGTCTTCGATTCCTTGGTAGACTTTTGAAAACATGTGGCTCATCTGTAAAGGAGACCGCTTATAAAACACTAACACGACCTATTCTTTAGTACTGTTCGAGCGTTTGGGATCCCTATCAGGTCGGATTGAGCGAGGACACAGAAGCAATTCAGAGGCGGGCTGCTAGATTTGTTAGTGGTAGGTTTGATCATCACGCGAGTGTTACGGAAATGCTTCAGGAACTCGAGTGGGAATCTCTAGAGGAAAGGAGGCGTTATTTTCGTGAATCGCTACTGAAGAAATTTAGGGAACCAGCATTTGAGGCTGACTGCAGTACAATTTTACTGCCACCAACTTACATTTCGCGGAAAGACCACAAAACTAAGATAAGAGAGTTTAGGGCTCGTACAGAGGCATATAGGCAGTCATTTTTCCCTCGTTCTGTTTGGGAGTGGAACAGGGGGAGAAGATGCTAGTTGTGGTACGAGGTACCCTCCGCCACGCACCGTATGGTGGATTGCGGAGTATGTATGTAGATGTAGATGTAGATGTAGGAGTAAAATGCGGTTGGCATCCCTGAACATGCATATGTTTCATATGTAACTGCCGAAAGTTTCATTGCTGTATGTCTGTTAGTTATTGTTCAGTGCTGTATTGAGCAGGACATCGTGTCAAACAGTTTGCGAATTTCGAGATTGCAGATTCAGAGGAGATACTCGTCTGCATCAGATTTTACGTGAAACTCAAGATCTCTACACAGACACAGCAAATGATGCAGGAAGCCTGCGTTGATGACTGTTTCAGCTGTACTCGATGTTACGAACTGTTGACACGCTTTAAAAATGGCCAGATGGAAGTTAAAGATGACCTTCGTTCGAGACGCTCTTCGACGTCTAGCGACGGCGTTCATGTCAGGAACGTCAACGACACTGAAGGTGCTACTCGAAGACTGGCTGTCCGAGATATTGCAGAAGAATGTAACATTTCAGTTGGACCATGTGATGGAATCCTGACACAGCATCTAGGAATGCATCGTGTTGCCGCCAAGTTCGTCCCACGGGTCATGAGTCAAGACCAGAAAGACCTTCACCTCGCAATCTATGAAGAGCTTTTGGATCGCGCAAGCGAGATGTTCCTTAAGAGAATCATAACTGGCGATGAGACGTGGGTCTACGCTTATGATGTTGTGACCAAGGTTCAAATGGCTCTGAGCACTATGGGACTTAACTTCTGAGGTCATCAGTCCCCTAGAACTTAGAACTACTTAAACCTAACTAACCTAAGGACGTCTCACACATCCATGCCCGAGGCAGGTTTCGAACCTGCGACCGTAGCGGTCGCGCGGTTCGAGACCATAGCGCCTAGAACCACTCGGTCACTCTGGCCCCCACCAAGGTTCAATCTTCACAAAGTGTCGTGAAATGTTCTACAAGAGCAAAATATGCTCGTTAGATCAGGTCAAATGTCAAAGCCATGTTGATAGTTTGCTTAGACTTTGGAGGATTATTTCATCATGAATTCGTGCCACAGGGACTAACTGTTCATCGTTGGTACTATCTGGACGAGTTGCGACTCCTGTGAGAAAATGTGAGGAAGGAACGACCTGAAATGTGGCGAGACAGTTCATGGCTCTTGCATCGCGATAACGACGGATTTTTTTTTATTTATTTCCGAAGTTGAAAGCCCCGCTGAACAAACGGAAATTTTCAACGGTAGACGAGACCAAAGGAAATTCGCAGTTGGCACTTCTCGCGATGCAGCAAGAGGCCTGTCATGACTCGTCCGGAAGTGGAAACGGTGCTGGGAGTGGTGCATCAATTGTGGAGGAGAGTATTTTGAAGGAGATCATGCACAATAAGTAAAAGATAAGCGTAGAAAAATTTCGTAGACAAATTTCCGGCATTTTGTGAACACACCTCGTAATTGCAACTCTGTCCATTCACGTACCACTAGTGATGTTTAGGTGTACATTGACACCTGGAAGTATAATACAGAAAGGCGGGATATTCTTGTCTGTCAACACGAAAAAGTATAAGACTTTTAGTGAACCGCCATCACGCCCATTATTCCCGGTTCACGAATTCCATCTATGCACTATGGGGACGAGAAACTTTTGTTTATGGTATTAATTGTTTACGTAGTAAGACGAACTGTTATCCTGTGTACAAAAGAGTATGTAAAAGTATTATCTCACTGCGATGTATATGAGAAGCAGTATCGATGATTCACGATAATGAACCTATGTCTGGTAGTAAAGATACTGACAACAATGAAAACAAAAGAAATGGATTTTAATAAATCTTTTTGCTCTTGTTTGAATCTTCCTGCTGGAAAGACATGGATAGAGACGTGTGCATATTGTATTTCTGGTAAATATATGCTCCTACTGATAATCAAACCACTTATTTCAGTAGCTTTAACATCCTTACTTGTATCAGAAATCATTAGCGCATTTTACAGAGATTAATAACACGCGGTACAGCGTGCGTTGAGATTAGCAGTGCTGGCCGCCATCTGCAAGACGGCAGATTCATTTTTAATTTACTCCAATATTACATGGCGCAAAGGTAAAAGGAGACGGTTTACAATTAATATCATGTATAAACAGACTAAAGTCAAGTTAATTTCATTCATTTTGCAAAGAGGAGCGTCGATATCAAAACAGATTCTCGTGGTTGACGTTTCCCGGCTATCTTCTGTTCAAATGACGAGACATTTTACACTTCAGAAAGGGCTCGGTTTTGAATTAATAATAAGTGTACCAAGAAAGTGTTATTTCTCTACGCAAACCTACGAAACTACAAATTATTATTCATACTAAAAGACATTCCATTTCAACCCTGAGATATTTCTGAATGTAAACGATTAAGATGCTTGGCACCGACCTGTTCGTTATTTATTTTACGTCCATATAGACACTCTAAAGTTATTTATTTATCTCGGGAATTCAGTATAAGAAGCTTTAACAATATCAAAGATATAATTACTTGCCCGTGGAATGAAATTGTATTGCGTATATTGTACGTTGCCTCATCTGATCTTATGAAGTTTTTCTAACAGCACAAGTGGGAAGTGTACTCACCCAGTAACTCGTACATACACACACACACACACACACACACACACACACACACACACACACACACGCACATTTACACCAAAAATCATTACACCCCCTTTGGGCTCGCACTTAACATCCATATTCTCATGACTGTACACATACGGTAGTCATTCAATAAATAATGGCCCAATTAATTTTCAGCCATTGTCCTACGAAAAGAATGTTCCGGATGAAAAGATATTTTCAAGGTGGACATCTCAGAACCTCCGACAGGGCAGTTTTAGCGCAAATTCGTTTCTGCCCCCAAAAAATACCTATGGTGTACCAAAAAGATAGCGCTGCCATCGAGAAAATTCCTCCACTTTCTGCAACTGATAACCGACACATCTGATTCTACTTCACACTTTTCATATGATTGTAAAAAAAAAATATATATATGATATTTTTCATCTTCCACTGCTATGAGTGTAAATCCTGAATCCTTTCTGGCCATTTTGACAAAGTTTTATGAATTTATTCGTAAAAGTATAATATCAAAACAGTTGATATTATTGTCAAAAATTTAATGTGGTTTCGAAAATACACTACTGGCCATTAAAATTGCTGCATGAAGAAGATGATAAACGAGTATTCATTGGACAAAAATATATTATACTAGAAGTGATTACATTTTCACGCAATTTGGGTGCATATATCCTGAGAAATCAGTACCCAGAACAACCACCTCTGGCCGTAATAACGGCCTTGATACCCCTGGGCATTGAGTCAAAAAGAGCTTGGATAGTGTGTACAGGTTCAGCTACCCGTGCAGCTTCAACACGATACCACAGTTCATCAGGAGTAGTGACTGGCGTATTGTGAAGAGCCAGTTGCTCAGTCACCATTGACCAGACGTTTTCAATTGGTGAGAGATCTGGAGAATGTGCTGGTCAGGGCAGCAGTCGAACATTTTCTGTATCCAGAAAGGCCCGTACAGGGCCTGCAACAGCGGTCGTGCATTATCCTGCTGAAATGTAGGGTTACGCAGGGATCGAATGAAGGGTAGAGCCACATCTGAAATGTAACGTCCACTGTTCAAAGTGCCGTCAATGCGAACAAGAGGTGGCCGAGACGTGTAACCGATGGCATCCCATACCATCACGCCGGGTGATATGCCAGTATGGCGATGACGCTTCCAATGTGCGTTCACCGCGATGTCGCCACACACCGATGTGACAATCATGATGCTGTAAACAGAACCTGGATTCATCCGAAAAAATGACGTTTTGCCATTCGTGCACCCAGGTTCGTCGTTGAGTACACCATCGCAGGCGCTCCTGTCTGTGATGCAGCGTCAAGGGTAACCACATTTCATCTGCGTCGTGATCACCAATCCTGATGTTAAGTTTCTCGCTATAGTCATTTCTGCTACTCCTCATTACTTTCGACCTCCTTCGATTTACTCTCAATCCACATTTCTACTCATTATACTACCCATTCCGTTCAGTAGATCCTGTAATTCTTCTTCACTTTCACTCAGGATAGCAATGTCATCAACGAATCTTATTACTGAGTGATGAGACATCCCTGTCTTACACCCTTATTAATCCGAGCACTTTTTCATCGTCTACCACTCTTATTGTTCCCTCTTGGAACTTGTTTGTACATATTGTACATTACCCGTATTTCCGTATGACATACCCCTTTCAGAATTTTGACTATATTACACTGTTTCACACTGTCGATCGCTTTTGCCAGGTCGACAATTCGTATGAACGTGTCTTGATATTTTCTTAAGTCTTGCCTCCATTACCGATCGCAATATCAAAACTTCCTCTCTGGTTCATTTATCTCTCCTAAATCCAAATTGATCGTCATATAACATATTCTTAGTTTTATCAATTTTCCTCAATTTTATTTATATCTACAATAATCGCTGTGCACTGGAAGTGCTTGTGCAGCGGTGGAGACTCTTGGATATTCAAAGGCGTGCTTAAGATCGGTTACAGGAATGCTCACAACACACCACAAGATTCAGAGAAATGCCATTTCATCTGAACAGTTGGAGCAGTTTGTAGTCAATATTGTAGTATTGTCGAGAGATCGCGGTGCTATGCCAAAGTCGGCAACGAGAATCGACATCATAGACATTGGCGAGGGTGCACTGCAATCCGTAACAACGTGTGGGAGGTGTTGCTGATGATGACACCTGCATCTCAGCACAGCTGCGCCCTCACGCCGAGGTCAATATAGTTCTGAGCATGCATAAGCTCAGCCGGGTTCTGGGTCTCAGCTCAGCTACAGCAGGCAGTTAAAGTTTCAGATGAACTTTTAGTGTTGTTAACGCTGAGCATTGTACACCAAGAGAACAGTTCCATAATTAGTGCATCAAGTGACGCTTTGCTTGTCCACGACAGTTGTAAATTGTCCAGTACTCCATTGGGAAAGAAGAGTATCAAAATTAAGTAACTCTTTTATTCATGTATATAATAAAGGAACTAATTTTCAATGCAGCCAGAAGACGTCGTCGCCAACTGTGCATATTTTGACAGCAGCACAGCCTGCCATTTTTAACGCAAAACTGCAGCAAGTAAGCTCTGTGCAAGTGTATTTAAATGCTCGATTTTCACAGGAAATCCGCTAATATGACACACATACACACGCACACATTGTAAACACAAATACCACCGCAAACCAAGGATGACCGACGTCAGAAACTATCGATGGTGAAATTAATAATTAGCAGAGAGCATAAACTCTGTCCTTTTCTTTTTTGAGAAGAGAGAGAGAGAGAGAGAGAGCAGGAGTCCATGCAGAACAAACCAAAAAACCGTCATCACTATGTATACAGTTGGTTGCAAATTGAATTTCAACAGGTCCTTTAATAACACTATTGAACCGTGATTTATTTTCAAAGAATATTCTTAAGAATTTATTTTATTTACAAGCGATTCATCAAGAACATTAACACATTTAATCACACTATGTAAGGATGGAAGTAGTTGCCAGGGAGTAACTGATGAAATCATAACCAAATTCCTTTTAACAAATGAGAATTTTACTCACTTTAATAGTGCCTAAAAGCATTTTTTAAAAGAGATTTAAAATTATAATCAGAAAGCACCCTCTAAATATCAACGATACAATTCATTCAGAGGCAGAAAGAAACAGGTTTTGACTGTATGAGCTTCCGGACAGAGATCCTTGCTGTTCCGTTTTGACACGGCTGTAGTTACGACCGCTCACAACAGCCTCTGAAAGACTACATTGATGCAAATCTGCAACACACCAGATAACTATAAACTAAGAGTTTGAACAATTTACACAAGCACACAAACTATGCACCCCCCGTTAGAGGGATGGAAATGGTACAAAACACTAACAAGGTGCAATTTGATTTCAACTTCTAAGAAATGTCTTACGGTGAAAGGGTGGCAACTTTATATACTAAAATGATTATTTAAGTAAAAGCCCATGAAATGCAATCTTATATAAACTTCTACAAGGTTGGCCAAACAATAGTTAAGATGCTATACAGTACACAGATACCGCCTCTCAAGGTCATAGGCAATAATATCAAAGTTTCCAAAGATCAAAACATATTTCAGGTACTAGGCCGTTACACTCAAAGCAATAAATTCGTTAACACCCCAAATCCGACAAACATGACAGAGGCAGCTACTAGCGTACGGTAGATTGATAGGGAGAGTACCGAACAACCCGAACCGCAGGTTGCTCTAACCTGCCCCTACTCCACAAGGGAAAAACGGACCACCCAACTTATAAACAACCACCTTCCCGCGAGTGGGCAAACGGAGGAGAATGGTGGGACGACCCGAAAGAAAAACGGCTGGTGACCTCATCAAGAAAACAAGTAGAATTTAACAACAGTAAATGAAACAACATATCACCAATCACTTAACTTCTAACAAACTGCGATTTCTAGAGAAGACCTGGCGCATCACCCCCAAATCGCTCTCCCGAACTGCCAGCCGCTTCAACGGACGCAGGAAGGCGCGCCGATCTCCCGTCTCACGGCGTCGCAGCTCACACCGGCCAGACCGATGTCGTGGGTGGACTCCTGTTGCTCTCGTGTCAACCCCGAAGTCACTACCCCTCGCTATACGGCGCGGCCCAATGGACTCACGTGGCGACCTCACATGCGCCGACGCTCAAGACGGACAAGTCATCTTGTGTCTCAGTGCGCGTCCGACCAACCGATCGATCCAACCGCCAATGAGCATTGCCTGAGGAAACTCGAGCAGACTGGCGGCCTAACGCGCAGACTCAGATGCAGGAACTAAGCCCCGACCGGGCGACCACTCGCTGAGTTCTCGTACTGGCGGAGTGAAAAGACTCTTATTTTCTGGCTTTAAAGGTTGATCCGAACGACAGACATACTAGCACTCCGAACGACAGACAGACACTAACTGCCTAACAAATGCGGACGAGAGACAGACTAGCAAGCTGGGGGCGATAGACTGACACAGACTAACCGACTGGCGAGCTCATAGCGCCCCTTAAATGCACGTGAACAGGCTACCTTTCCCCTTTCCCACCAGAGGGAGACACCAAAGCTGCGATTTCGACAGCGGTGCCACTGCCAGAAACGGAGGGCGACTGCTTTACAGTACGCGCTGCGGCGCGCTCTTCAAAACAGCAATTTTTACCACGGCTCAACTATTCCAGTAGCTGGAAGTCCATCCCAGAAACTCCATATTGTTGTATTCCATAGGATCAAGAGGATGTTCTGCAATGGTGAATTTGCCCGGCCGTTGTAAGCGTGTGTGGCGCTTATGTTCAGTACACCGGTCTTCCACAGTCCTCGTAGTCTCACCAACAAATCACATGCCACAACTGCAGGGAGTACAGTAGACACCCATCTTATGCAAACCGAGATCATCCATAACGGAACCTAAAAGGACCCTTATCTTAGATGGTGGTCAAAAAATACCCTTGAAATTTCCGCAAAACACGACCATTCCTGTTCGAAATACTCCCTGCATAAGATATAAAGTCAGTAGGCTTTGATACCTTCTCGGTGTTATCAACACTTACCCGGTGCACAGTTGGTCGATAGCGCAAAACCCGTATAATTGTCTTTCACTTTAATCATTCTGACGAAGGGCGACTTCGAGATGGGTTATACCAGCTACCAACTTCTCAGGGACCGAGAAGACACGGGCACTGTGAACACAAGGCACGAAGTACCCATTAACGCTTAGCCGGATGGTCACAATTGTCAGCCTGCAGATACAGGTCAGTGTGAGCTGGCTTCCTATGAACGTCGTGTCCCAGCGCTCCATCCACCTTCCTTCTGACCAACACACCAACAAGTCAAGGAAGGAAAGACAGCCCCATCGTGAAACGAATATTCGAATGGATTGAATTCAGGCGTTCTAGAAAGTCGTTCAAATCCTCGCTACCATGAGGCCAAACAACGAAAGTATCGTCTACATATCTGGAAAAAAAAAAAAACACGTAGATTTCAAAGCCGCCGACTCCTAGTTAGGTTCCTCGAAATCTTCCATAAAGAAACCGGCAATAATTGATGCCAGTGAGTTGTACTCTTAGTACAGGTCAATGAATTAAAAGTAAGTAAAAGTTAACACATGTCGAAATAGGTTCGTTAATTTAGCACTCAACCTAACTTAAATCAACCGTAACGAATAAGACAGAGGAACACTAGTGAAGAGAGACCACCCACAGCGATCAAAGTTGCTAGAACATTCAAAACTGTTCCTTCCAATCGACGAATGTGGTGCTCACATCAATCTACAATAGCGCTCAACAGGACGATATGTCGGAGCACCGATGTTACTCACAATCGGAGAAAGAGGAACCACTTCCCTATGGACCTTGCGGAGACCACATAATCCAGGGGGAACAGCAAGGTAAGAATTGAGACTATTGATGGTCTCCAGCGATAAGGAACTTTTCTTCAGGAGGCTGTTAGTTTTTCTCTCAACACATTTTGTCGGGTCAGCACCGATCATGCGATACTGTTAATCAGGCGCTAAACACTGCATTTTTTGAAGGTAATCCTGCTTGTCCAAACCAACTATAGCATTGCCCTTGTCCACAGATAAAATGACAATATCCAGGTCAACTGTGAGTGAATATAAAACAACCATTGCACAGCGTTTACTTGCTGCATTTTTGCTCTGAAAATGGCAGGGTGTGCTCCTGTCCAAATATCAGCTGCATTCACATAAAGGGGGGTAGGACGTCAAACGGGCCGACTTGGAGCAGGAGGGGCACCATAGGACATTTTATTTTCTACTGTCTATAGTTTTACAAATAAATTCATAAAACTCTGTCAGCATGACCAGGAAGGATTCAGGATTCACACTCGTAGGAGTGGAAGTGCAAAAACATAACGAAATAATTTTTTTTAGTAATGAAATTTCATGTATGAAACTCTAGAATTTTACAAATCTATTGAAAGCTGTGGTAAAAATTGAGATAATTAACTATACAATTTGAGTTTTTTCTAAACATGAAGTTTAAAATGTAACAGCACCTTCAGTTTTTGATAAATTAAATAATTTCTAGAGTTTCTTACACCTGTAAGTATGGTTTGTATGCTGTGCAATATTCATCGAAGAATCTCTCTTACTTACGTAGAAACGTGTACCTACAGCAACATACGCAGCCAATAGTAAGTGAAAAAATGATGAACTTTCACATGTAAAACAAAATTAATTTTGTTATGTTTTTGAACTTCCACTGCTATGATTGTGAATCTTGAATCCTTCCTGGTCATGCTGACAAAGTTTTATGAATTGATTCGTAAAAGTATAGACTGTGGGAATTAAAAAGTCCTGTGGTGTCTCTCCTGCTCCAAGACGCCCCGTTTAACGTCCTACCCCCCTTAAGTTATTTGATCACTGTATAAGCCGGGTAAAATTACGGTCCTGCTAAGGAACAAAATATTTAATCTTGTTGATTAGCCTTCTCCCAGAGCATTCAAATGGTTCAAATGGCTCTGAGCACTATGGGACTCAATTGCTGAGGTCATTAGTCCCCTAGAACTTAGAACTAGTTAAACCTAACTAACCTAAGGACATCACACACATCCATGCCCGAGGCAGGATTCGAACCTGCGACCGTAGCGGTCTCGCGGTTCCAGACTGCAGCGCCAGAACCGCGCGGCCACTTCGGCCGGCCATATCGAGATAGGCACGGACGTCCAAACCCCAATGAGGCGGTGCACCGTCTTGCTCAAACAAGACATCGAAGTGATACTGAAGCAGCTGAGGAACAGCATACATTTGCAACATGTCCAGACACACTGCAGATGTGATGGTAGCCTCAGCGAAGAAGAACGGTCCGATAATTCGATCGTGCAATAGCGCGCACCAAACATTCACATTTGGACTGCCTCTGGTGCACTCCATGCCCTCGCCAGGGGATTGTGAACCCCCAATGCGCACATTATGGCGATTCTCTACTCCACTGACAAAAAACGTCGCTTCGTCGGAAAAGGCAATTCGTCTGAGATAACCATCATCGTCCTCAATACGTTATAGCATATCGACCGCAAAGTCATATCGACGTGTACTGTCATTGAGCAACAAGGCCTGAACGTTTGTGTAAAATGTCATGGAGAGAGCTTTTTGGCATCTGTAATTCACGTGAGGCCCTGCGCACCTATTTCTTCGGACTTCGCAGAAAAGACTGCCTTACAGCTTCCACCCTGTCTGCTGAGGTTCTTGGTCGACCAGACCTCGGAAGGTCAGCAACCGATCCTGTGTTCTTGAACTTCTCACACCAGGCTTTAATGCTCTTGACATCAGGTGGATTCCTTCCAAATGTTGTCTGGAAGTGTCTCTGCACTACGGTTGGTGATCGTGTCTCATGGTACCACAGGACACACTGTGCCTTCTCCTGACTGGTTAACATGGCTTCTTGGGCACTGCACCTCATCCACTACTTACGGACTGCGAACCTAAAACAGAAAAAAAACTTTGATAGTTGTAAACAATTCGACACGTTTCATATTTGTATCTTAATTCCTGCCTGCGTTATCAATTCATGTGATCAGGGAAAGTCTTTTCGGACATCTGTACATACAAGTTATTGTGAAACACATAATTGGAGGTAAAATTTGGTATTTTACTGGCCAGTATTAGATGCTATTGTACGAGGTGCATTCAAGTTCTATGGCCTCCGATTTTTTTTCTCCAGACTGGAAACAGATAGAAACATGCGCATTGTTTTAGAATGAGGCAGCGTGCATTGTCAATACGTCCCAGAGATGGCAGCACCGTACGGCAGATGGAATTTTACCACCAGCGGCGAGAATGAGAACTGTTTTAATTACTTAAAATGGCGACGTTTTCCTTACTTGAACAGTGTGCAATCATTCGTTTTCTGAATTTGCGTGGTGTGAAACCAATTGAAATTCATCGACAGTTGAAGGAGACATGTGGTGATGGAGTTATGGATGTGTCGAAAGTGCGTTCATGGGTGCGACAGTTTAATGAAGGCAGAACATCGTGTGACAACAAACCGAAACAACCTCAGGCTCGCACAAGCCGGTCTGACGACATGATCGAAAAAGTGGAGAGAGTTGTTTTAGTGGATCGCCGAATGACTGTTGAACAGATCGCCTCCAGAGTTGGCATTTCTGTGGGTTCTGTGCACACAATCCTGCATGACGACCTGAGAATGCGAAAAGTGTCATCCAGGTGGGTGCCACGAATGCTGACGGACGACCACATGGCTGCCCATGTGGCATGTTGCCGAGCAATGTTGATGCGCAACGACAGCATGAATGGGACTTTCTTTTCGTCGGTTGTGACAATGGATGAGACGTGGATGCCATTTTTCAATCCAGAAACAAAGAGCCAGTCAGCTCAATGGAAGCACACAGATTCACCGCCACCAAAAAAATTTCGGGTAACCACCAGTGCTGAAAACATGATGGTGTCCATGTTCTGGGACAGCGAGGGCGTAATCCTTACCCATTGCGTTCCAAAGGGCACTACGGTAACAGGTGCATCCTACGAAAATGTTTTGAAGAACAAATTCCTTCCTGCACTGCAACAAAAAGTCCGGGAAGGGCTGCGCGTGTGCTGTTTCACCAAGACAACGCAACCGCACGTCGAGCTAACGTTACGCAACAGTTTCTTCGTGATAACAACTTTGAAGTAATTCCTTATGCTCCATACTCACCTGACCCGGCTCCTAGTGACTTTTGGCTTTTTCCAACAATGAAAGACACTCTCCGTGGCCGCACATTCACCAGCCGTGCTGCTATTGCCTCAGCGATTTTCCAGTGGTCAAAACAGACTCCTAAAGAAGCCTTCGCCGCTGCCATGGAATCATGGCGTCAGCGTTGTGAAAAATGTGTACGTCTGCAGGGAGATTACGTCGAGAAGTAACGCCAGTTGCATCGATTTAGGGTGAGTGGTTAATTAGAAAAAAAATCGGAGGCCTTAGAACTTGAATGCACCTCGTATAATTGCCTATTTGACAAGGTGATCCTTTCCCTAGAGTACTCTGATTTCTGTATCTAACTACATTTTCTCAACTTTCTTTCGGAATATGTTATCAGATCGCGAATTCTGTGTGGATTTTCGCCTTGATGTGTTTTGGGATACTTCCTTATCTCCCGCATTCTTTGTTGAAATCAGTACTACCGATGGTTTTCGCAAGTCTGAACTTCATTCTGTTAGCAACTGCAGGAACTGTGTCATTTGGATGTAGCACATACATTCTGAAGCTGGGTGAGCGTGCGGTCCGTGTCCGTGTCCAGTGTCCAGGAAAAGTTCACAGGCCATACTCACTGAGGGTGAAAGATGACAGAGCAGAGCACAAACTGTCGTACGTTTGTCAGAGTTTGGTCAGCTGGTTACAGTGTGGCCGTTTGCTCTGGGACGGTTGATATCGGCTTTATTCAGTTTGTTGTGTGAAACCACGGCTATGCTGTGAGGAATCCGAGTCCTCCAGAGCTACTATCAAATGTTTTTCGCTGTACAGCTGTGGAGCCATACAGTGTTTCATTTTTTATTCTGAAATTTTACGAGGGGCCTTCATTAAGTAATGGAACACTTTTTTCACATATCGGGATGTTTGACAAACAAATGTCACTCACAACCTGAAGCAATTCCGCACAAATGGTCCTTGGTTGCACTTTATCGTCTTCTGTTACGTGTTGGGGAATCAAGTGGGCACACACCTGTGAGTACGTCAGCTGGTGGACGGGTGTGTCAGCACTGCCAACAGAAACGTCCAGTTTCGCAGCGACGTGCTCTGTTGTGATCCGTTAGTCACCTCGAATGAGACTGTCCGCACGTTCCAACATTCCAGAAGTCACAGCCGGTAGGCGGGTGACAGAACAGGTTTGTGCGACCTTGTTGCGATGATTACAAGCAGCTGACCAAACAACTCACCGTGCTTTTGTTCACTGCCAGGTCTCTGTAGACATTCTGCAAGCCGCGTGAAGTGGCCGCGCGGTTTGAGGCACCATGTCACGGATTGCGCGGCCCCTCCCGCCGGAGATTCGAGTCCTCCCCCTGGCAAGGGTGTGTGTGTTGTTCTTAGCATAGGTTGGCTTAAGTAGTGTGTAAGTCTAGGGACCGATGACCTCAGCAGTTTGGTCTCTTAGGAATTCACACACACTTGAACATTTCAACATTCTGCAAGCGCCTTTGAATACGTGCGATTCTCTGGTTTTCTGCCATAAGAAACTCAATTACAGCCCTCTGCTTGGAACGCACTTCCGTCATAGACGCCATTTTGAAGGTACGTATAGCGCCGCCACGTATTGGAACTGTGGGGCTGTAGCGGTTATATACCATGATGCCGCAGAACAAATTCCCCATTTTTATAACCTAAATTGCTTGAGAAAAAATTACATTGCATTACCTATTGAATGTTTCCTGTAAATACAACTAGGCCGTTGTTTGATGACAGTGTACTAGCAACAAGTTATTGTGTCTTTGTTTACCTGCATTTACTGTTACTGTGTCTTTGATTATCTGCATTTTCTTGTGGTCGATATAGCAGTTATAGTTCTGTGTGGATATCTTGTCTGTAGGTCCTTGGTGTTGGTAATAGTAGACTGTATATTATTATAATGACTCAGTTACTCGTACTTGTTTATTTTAGTGCGTCCTTGTAAGATTGTTAATGGGTAGGAACTAGTTTGTTCTTTTGTTTGGGTCACACTTGTTAAATTAATCATAAGCAGGAACAAGTTATCCCTTTCTTGTGAGTCGCCTTGTATAGTCATTCTGGGCTGAAGTCAGTATTTTATTTATGTTATATAAAGATGTATTTTAACCCAAGTTCAATTGTAATTCATTATAATATGGGCTTATTGTATATCATTTTCCGGGGCTGGGGGGAATATTAATTTTGACATCTTCTATCATAAGAGTCCTGAAATTATTATTCTTGAAACTGTATGCACTCTATTGTTGTAATGTATTGTTTAATAAAGGAAAAACTAATTATAAGCCCATGCTTGTACAACCTACATTCAAATTCCACTCCATTCACCCCTGCGTCACAGTGAAGACTTTGTACAAACTTAAGAACCGTTTCTGACGTGTTCAATTTGACTATTATCCAAAATAAATCTTGCTCCAAAATGACAGTGAATACTTACAAGCAAGTCTCAGACCTAAGAGCACATCGCCAAACTGTGTGGGACTTGATTTCCACATTCACCCTATAGGACCTGGACATCTCCGACTTTTTGGGCTACTTAAGGATTCTCTACGTAGTCCAAGCTTTGAAGATGACGAGAGCGTTACTCATGCTACGAAAACGTGGCTCGAGCACAGGACAAGAGATTTTACCAACAAGGAGTAAGTGCTCTTACACAACGCTGGCTTGGGGCTATGGAAAGTGAAAAAAGCCATATAGTGAAACGTTGCACGTAAATCCGACTCACCTCTGAAGCCGAGGACCTGCTATCAAAGTAGCTCTGTGTTCGGTCAGGAGACTGCCCACCCTCTGCAATAAAAAACAAGCCGAGTAGTTGGATGAGGAATTATGCAAAACACCTTTGGAGTTTTGTTTTACGCAGACATGTTTCAACACTTTTTGTGCTATCTTCAGTAAAAATTATTATTGCATATTAACGTTTAGAGAAAACGCTTCGCACAAAGTATTTAAATTTTCGAATTAAGTGACTGTTGTCAAATATTATACACGATTTTTTGCAGTTCACAGTTGCGATACATATTACTCGGCTGATGCATTGTATGTTGTTTATTACACTATACCTAAAGTTTTATAGGGGAAAATTGGTGGATTCATGCACTAGGTTACACACCTTACATGAAGTTTTTGAATGTTCGTGTTAATAGCTGTAAATAAGAATCTGCAATTTGTCATCTGCAAACGACAAAACATAATTTTTATTTTTGTTTATTATGCATTTCCGAACGAAAATGAGTATGTATCGCGCTATTTTGCGCGTTACTTGCGGCTTTGATGTTGCGATGTGTGTCTCCTTTCCTTACGGTGTGGTGTGGTGTGATGTGGTGATTTCTACTACTTCGGTCGTTTCACAGGCATTTTCTGCAATTGTTCGAACTTGCACAGTTTTTCCGCCCCCCCCCCCCCCCTTACGTGTTGTTTTGGCTGTGTAGATTTCATTTGTTTCATGGCAAGTTTGTCTGGGTGAGGCGCACGGATTTGAAGTACTGTTGGTGTTTATGATGTTTGGTGTGTGTGTGTGTGTGTGTGTGTGTGTGTGTGTGTGTGTGTGTGTGTGTGTGTGTGTATGTGTGTGTGTGTGTGTGTGTGTGTGTGTCAGTTCAGAGCTGGGAGAGAGGGAGGAGGAGAGAGAGAAAGAAAGAGAGAGAGAGAGACAGAGAGACACAGCTTCATGTAAGGTACGTAAACTATTGCATACATCCAATGCATACATCCATCCTTTTTCCAAATAAACTATAAAACCAGAACTTTAGACATACTGTAAAAAACAACATCCAACGCATCAGTGCATCAGCCCAATAGTACATATCTCAGCTGTGAACTGTAAACAAACCATACACAATATTTCCAACGATCGTTTTATTCACAAATGTAAATATTTTGTACCAAATGTCCTTCAAAAATGGTTCAAATGGCTCTGAGCACTATGCGACTTAACTTCTGAGGTCATCAGTCGCCTAGAAATTAGAACTAATTAAACCTAACTAACCTAGGGACATCACACACATCCATGCCCGAGGCAGGATTCGAACCTGCGACCGTGGCGGTGGCTCGGCTCCAGACTGTAGCGCCTAGAACCGCACGGCCACTCCGGCCGGCCCAAATGCTTTCTCTGAACGTTAATATGTAATAAGGATTTTACAGAAACGAGATGAAGTAACCCACTGAAAACAGCGCAAAAAACATGTCAGGGTAAAACAAAACTACAAAGATGTCTTTCATCAGGCGGAATTCCTCATCCAGTTTTTTTAGTAAGCATGGAAATATGAAGAACTTCAACACCACAAGATAATTAAGTAACATTTTCGGTGATGAACCTGAAGAGGTGTCTTGGACATCTGCCCTGACCTAATGACAAAAAATAACTAACAAAGAGATGAACGAAAAAAAATGTTCGTCGTCGTGGCTGACTGGCATGCAGAGGTCCTATGTTCGATTACCGGTACTAACACGGATTTTTTTTTTGTTTTTAGGACTATAACACGGTACAGTCAGCCTTGTGATGCCGGCTGAGGAGCTGGTTGAATGAGAAGTAGCGGCATGCAGGTCTACAGGACTGACAATGGCTGGGAGACAAGTGTGCGTACCCCTCCAAATGACGCATGTGGTGAAGGGTGACATAGCGGCCGGTCGGTTCCGATTCTCCCCCGAGGCGTGAACGGCGGTGCAGTTCTGCTACCAGAAATTTTGTTCTAGTAGCACATTTGGACTCTTGAGGATAAATTCTGGTTCATTGTTTATTATTTGATATACTCATACACACTATCGTATCTTAATTCCACAGAAAATGCCTCCTTTAAAGCCAGCAAAATAAGAGTCTTTCCACTCCGCCAGTAAGAGAACTCAGCGAGTGGTCGCCCGGTCGGGGCTTAGTTCCTGCATCTGAGTCTGCGCGTTAGGCCGCCAGTCTGCTCGAGTTGCTCAGGCAACAGTCATTAGTGGTTGGATCGATCGGTTGGTCAGTCGCGCACTGAGAAACAAGATGACTTGTCCGTCTTGAGCGTCGGCACATGTGAGGTCGCCACGTGAGTACAGTGGGCCGCGGCGTATAGCGAGGGGACAGTATATTCGCAGTCGACACGAGAGTAACAGGAGTCAACGCACGACATCTGTCTGGCAGGTGCGAACTGTGACACCGTGAGACGGGAGATCGGCGCGACTTCCTGCGTCCGTTGAAGCGGCTGGCAGCGGACGGTTCGGGAGAGCCATTTGGGGGTGCTGCGCCAGGTCTTCTCGAGATATCGCAGTTCATTGGAAGTTAAGTGATTCGTTATATGTTGTTTGATTTACTCTTGTTAAATTCTACTTGTTTTCTTGGTGAGGTCACCAGCCGTTTTGCTTTGGGGTCGTCCCACCATTGCTCTCCATTTGCCCACCCGCGGGAAGGTGGTTGTTTATAAATTGGGTGGTCCGTTTTTTTTTTTTCTTGTGGAGTAGGGGCGGGTTAGAGCATCCCGCGGTTCGGGTTGTTCGGTACCCTCCCTATCAATCTGCAGTACGTTAGTAGCTGCCCTGTCATGTTTGTCGGATTTGGTGTGTTAACGAATTTATTGTTTGGAGTGTAACGGCCTAATTCCTGAAATATGTTTTGATCTTGCCTATCATCTCGAGAGGCGGTATCTGTGTACTGTAGGGCATCTTAAATTCTTTAGCCAACCTTGTAGAATTTTGTATAAGATTGCATTTAATGGGCTTTTATTTAAATGATCATTTTAGTATATAAAGTTGCCACTCTTTGACCCTAAGACTTTTCTTAGAAGTCAAGTTGCACCTTCGGTGGCAAGGTTGATATTTTAATTGTTAGTGTTTTGTACCATTTCAATCTCTCCTACTGCGGGTGCATAGTTTGTATGCTTGTGTAAATTGTTAAAACTCTTAGTTTAAAGTTATCTGGTGTGTTGCAGATTTGCACCAGTGTAGTCTTTCAGACGCTGTTGTGAGCGGCCGTAACTACAGCCGTGTCAAAAGGGAGCGGCAAGGTTCTCTGCCAGTAAGCTCATACAATCAAAACTTGTGTCTTTCTCCCTCTGAATAAACTGTAACTTTGATATTTAGAGGGTGCTTTCTGATTATAATTTTAGATCTGTTTCTTCGAAAAATGCTTTTAGGCACTATTAAAGTGAATAAAATTCCCATTTGTTAAAAGGAATTTGGTTGTGATTTCATCATTTACTTCCATGCTTACATAATGTGATTAAATGTGTTAATGTTCTTGATGAATCGCTAGTAAATAAAATAAATTCTTAAGAATATTCTTTGAAAATAAATCACGGTTCACTTGTCATAGAAGGCAAGTCACCTGTGCTTTCCGGCAATTCTCTATGCTGGTCTGCAACTCGCTGCCTCCGCCAAAATGTTGTCTTCATAGTCAGAAGTTCAAGTGAGCAGACATGACAATCGGAGGGGGTCACGTCCGGGTTGTATGGTGGGTGATCAAACACTTGCCATCGAAAATGCCGCAAGAGCGTCTTCATTGCCCGTGCTGTGTGCGTCCGAGAGCTGTCGTGAAGAAGAAAATGCATGACAGTTGCGTTATGTGTGGTTGCATGAAATCAGACCAAATCTTTCGGCAGGCACCTATTGACGCTGCCCGACACATCTGTGCTTCATCGGGTTCTCACTCTGGTTTCCATTTCACGACCGATGGGAACTTAGTTTCTCGTACATGTAGATGTGTGTTGCGTGTCTAGCTCTGTAAGTGGAAAGTGGAATATGTCCCTCAAGCCTTTGGTTTGAGGAAAGGCAGAGCTGGAGGCGATTCTGACGTCGCCGACGCCGCTGCTGTTGCCACTGCGAAGTCGCGCGGTTTGGTGCGAGCTTCGGACTGGGGGCTGGGGGCTGGGGGCGGGGGACGGGGACGAACGAACGAGTCGAGTTTTAATTGCCAGAGATGATGTTTAATGCATTTTTAATGGGTGCGCGCCGGCAGCGGGGCGTCGCAGAAAACGACGGAAAAGCGACGCGGCGTGGAATTATTCAGCGGCGGTGGCGGCGGCGTCGGTGGTGGAGACGCAGGGGGCGGGAGGCGGGAAGTGGCGCTGCCTGGAGCGGGGGTCGGGAGGCGGGAGGCGACAGTGCCTGCAGCAGGAGGTAGGGGCGGGGGGTGGGGGCCGCTTTTTGCTGTCGAAACTCGAGCTGGAGCGAGGCGAGGCGCTTCAGCCAGGGAGAACAACTTTGTCTGCAGGTGGCTGCACGATACAGCGAGCTGTGTGTGTGAGTGTGTGTGTGTGTGTGTGTGTGTGTGTGTGTGTGTGTGTGTGTGTGAGTGAGCAGACGAGGGGTCTACACCACAATTATGGCTTGTTTCTAAGGAGACTTATCACTAAGTACTAACACCCAGAAGATGAACTTGGTGATCGTAGAAACCTGATGTTTTATGCGAATCTTGAAACTTTACCAGTGTACCAGAACAAAGAAAACAGGCAGTGGGGAACATAGCAGTCATAAATGTAAGGAATGACGTGGAGGACAGCGGATTTAGACATATTGATCAGTATATTGGAGGTAGGTGAAGCAGTGAAATATGGAGAACTCTGAAGTCTCCAAAACGAAATAGAATAGAAAGCTTAATTTCATAGGAAGATTAGAGGAGGTGTTATGGGAAACTTTTTACTGTAGACGGTACAGAATTCTTTGTAAAAAATAACGATTAGTTGTGTAGCTCTGAGTCATTTTAGGAAGTAAGAGAAATAATTATGCCTGTACAAGTCTGAGAGGAAACCGCTTATGACTATGAAGGATGAACGAGCTTCAGGTCCAGTTGGATTGCCCATCGAATTGTTCATAAGCGGAGCAGATAAATTTCTGGAATGGGTGGCCTATGTTTGGAGTTGCTTCCTGTGGGGTAGGGGGCGGCAATTACCAGAGAAATGGAAAACGTTATATATATACAACGTACGTGGATAAAAAGTTGACAGTAAAATAATTCTCAAACTATGGAGAAGTAAGTGTAATAAGTCCAATCTCTAGATTGTGTGGGAAACTTTCGAAGGCGAGAATCGAATTACACGTTGTGCAAAAAGACCACAAAATTAGTTCCATATCCTAAGGTCATGCGTCAACAATATCTTTTTTTTTATTTTCTCTAAGACAGCTCGTGGAAAAATATGGCCAGGAATCTGGAGACATTGGGTAACAGCACTTCTCCCTCCACAATTGTGGAACGCAATATCACAGATTGGAGTGAGTTCCAGCTGTTAGAGCTTTATATAGTTCCACGTTTATCTAGAGATATTCCAGCACCCCAAGGGTTATGACGAGGATGCGTGATAGCACCTACATTATTTTAAAAAATTCTTGAATTCTATCTTATGGTTACAGAAACGTGTGCCTGTAATTGATGACAGTCTCTTCACTTCGCATTTTTTGTTGATGACCAAGTCAGGGTTAGAAAGCTGCACGGAGAATATCAGAAACAAGGTTTAACTCTTAGTTTGGAAAAAATGAAATACAGGGTTTTCCAATAAAATGTTGCCACTCGTATGGTGCCACATAATTTTAAATTTTCTTTTGTTGCGCATTAGAAACGGCCACCCGACTTACTTTGAAAGAAAGAAGAAGGTAACAACTTGGGAAAGGCAGCAACTTGGATGGAAGCATTTGGGTCACCCCCAACAGTGAGAAGAAATATCGGCAGTTGTTTCGTAAGGAGCCTCCGTGCCGTTTCACACCATTCGCAGACTGCAAGAGAAATTTGTGCTCACCGAGTCTGTGTCCAGTGACTCCAAAGGAAACAACGGACGTCCAAGAAGCATTCGAACGGATGATAACATCACAAACGTTCAAGGCGCAATGGTTAGGAGCCGAGGAAAGTCGAGAATGATGTCGGCACTGGGACTCGTACAGACGAGTGTGTCAAGAATTTTCCGCCTCGATCTGGGAGTGGAGCCGCATCGCTCTCAAATGGCACATGCCCTATCCGATGCTGATAAAATTCCTCATGTACGAGCTGCAGAAGTCTTATTAGAAATGAAGCACGTAGACCCTAACGATGTGTTCCTTGCATCACATGAAGCCACCTGTCACGGGAAACGTAAATAAGCAGAGTCATACTATTTAGGTGTACAGACAATTAGCATGAACTAAGAGAGCACACTCGACCCTCGCAGACATTTAATGTATGGTGCGGTAATTTGGAGTTTCGAGTACTTGGTCCATATTTATTTTAATGATCAGACTGTAACGGGAGAGTCTTACCTTCATGTTGTTGTTGTTGTGGTCTTCAGTCCTGAGACTGGTTTGATGCAGCTCTCCATGCTACTCTATCCTGTGCAAGCTTTTTCATCTCCCAGTACCTACTGCAACCTACATCCTTCTGAATCTGCTTAGTGTATTCATCTCTTGGTCTCCCTCTACGATTTTTACCCTCCACGCTGCCCTCCAATACTAAATTGGTGATCCCTTGATGCCTCAGAACATGTCCTACCAACCGATCCCTTCTTCTGGTCAAGTTGTGCCACAAACTTCTCTTCTCCCCAATCCTATTCAATACTTCCTCATTAGTTATGTGATCTACCCATCTAATCTTCAGCATTCTTCTGTAGCACCACATTTCGAAAGCTTCTATTCTCTTCTTGTCCAAACTATTTATCGTCCATGTTTCACTTCCATACATGGCTACACTCCATACGAATACTTTCAGAAATGACTTCCTGACACTTAAATCTATACTGGATGTTAACAAATTTCTCTTCTTCAGAAACGCTTTCCTTGCCATTGCCAGCCTACATTTTATATCCTCTCTACTTCGACCATCATCAGTTATTTTGCTCCCCAAATAGCAAAACTCCTTTACTACTTTAAGTGTCTCATTTCCTAATCTAATTCCCTCAGCATCACCCGACTTAATTAGACTACATTCCATTATCCTTGTTTTGCTTTTGTTGATGTTCATCTTATATCCTCCTTTCAAGACACTGTCCATTCCATTCAACTGCTCTTCCAAGTCCTTTGCTGTCTCTGACAGAATTACAATGTCATCGGCGAACCTCAAAGTTTTTATTTCTTCTCCATGAATTTTAATACCTACTCCGAATTTTTCTTTTGTTTCCTTTACTGCTTGCTCAATATACAGATTGAACAACATCGGGGAGAGGCTACAACCCTGTCTTACTCCCTTCCCAACCACTGCTTCCCTTTCATGTCCCTCGACTCTTGTAACTGCCATCTGGTTTCTGTACAAATTGTAAATAGCCTTTCGCTCCCTGTATTTTACCCCTGCCACCTTTAGAATTTGAAAGAGAGTATTCCAATCAACATTGTCAAAAGCTTTCTCTAAGTCTACAAATGCTAGAAACGTAGGTTTGCCTTTCCTTAATCTTTCTTCTAAGATAAGTCGTAAGGTCAGTATTGCCTCACGTGTTCCAGTGTTTCTACGGAATCCAAACTGATCTTCCCCGAGGTTGTCTTCTACTAGTTTTTCCATTCGTCTGTAAAGAATTCGTGTTAGTATTTTGCAGCTGTGACTTATTAAACTGATAGTTCGGTAATTTTCACATCTGTCAACACCTCCTTTCTTTGGGATTGGAATTATTATATTCTTCTTGAAGTCTGAGGGTATTTCGCCTGTTTCATACGTCTTGCTCACCAGATGGTAGAGTTTTGTCAGGACTGGCTCTCCCACGGCCGTCAGTAGTTCCAATGGAATATTGTCTACTCCGGGGGCCTTGTTTCGACTCAGGTCTTTCAGTGTTCTGTCAAACTCTTCACGCAGTATCATATCTCCCATTTCATCTTCATCTACATCCTCTTCCATTTCCATAATATCGTCCTCAAGTACATCGCCCTTGTATAGACCCTCTATATACTCCTTCCACCTTTCTGCTTTCCCTTCTTTGCTTAGAACTGGGTTTCCATCTGAGCTCTTGATATTCATACAAGTCGTTCTCTTATCTCCAAAGGTCTCTTTAATTTTCCTGTAGGCGGTATCTATCTTACCCCTAGTGAGATAGGCCTCTACATCCTTACATTTGTCCTCTAGCCATCCCTGCTTAGCCATTTTGCACTTCCTGTCGATCTCATTTTTGAGATGTTTGTATTCCTTTTTGCCTGTTTCTCTTACTGCATTTTTATATTTTCTCCTTTCATCAATTAAATTCAATATTTCTTCTGTTACCCAAGGCTTTCTACTAGTCCTCGTCTTTTTACCTACTTGATCCTCTGCTGCCTTCACTACTTCATCCCTCAAAGCTACCCATTCTTCTTCTACTGTATTTATTTCCCCCATTCCTGTCAATTGCTCCCTTATGCTCTCCCTGAATCTCTGTACAACCTCTGGTTCTTTTAGTTTATCCAGGTCCCATCTCCTTAAATTCCCACCTTTTTGCAGTTTCTTCAGTTTTAATCTACAGGTCATAACCAATAGATTGTGGTCAGAGTCCACATCTGCCCCTGGAAATGTCTTACAATTTAAAACCTGGTTCCTAAATCTCTGTCTTACCATTATATAATCTATCTGATACCTTTTAGTATCTCCAGGGTTCTTCCATGTATACAACCTTCTTTCATGATTCTTAAACCAAGTGTTAGTTATGATTATGTTGTGCTCTGTGCAAAATTCGACTAGGCGGCTTCCTCTTTCATTTCTGTCCCCCAATCCATATTCACCTACTATGTTTCCTTCTCTCCCTTTTCCTACACTCGAATTCCAGTCACCCATGACTATTAAATTTTCGTCTCCCTTCACAATCTGAATAATTTCTTTTATTTCATCATATATTTCTTCAATTTCTTCGTCATCTGCAGAGCTAGTTGGCATATAAACTTGTACTACTGTAGTAGGCGTGGGCTTCGTATCTATCTTGGCCACAATAATGCGTTCACTATGCTGTTTGTAGTAGCTTACCCGCATTCCTATTTTCCTATTCATTATTAAACCTACTCCTGCATTACCCCTATTTGATTTTGTGTTTATAACCCTGTAGTCACCTGACCAGAAGTCTTGTTCCTCCTGCCACCGAACTTCACTAATTCCCACTATATCTAACTTCAACCTATCCATTTCCCTTTTTAAATTTTCTAACCTACCTGCCCGATTAAGGGATCTGACATTCCACGCTCCGATCCGTAGAACGCCAGTTTTCTTTCTCCTGATAATGACATCCTCTTGAGTAGTCCCCGCCCGGAGATCCGAATGGGGGACTATTTTACCTCCGGAATATTTTACCCAAGAGGACGCCATCATCATGTAATCATACAGTAAAGCTGCATGCCCTCGGGAAAAATTACGGCTGTAGTTTCCCCTTGCTTTCAGCCGTTCGCAGTACCAGCACAGCAAGGCCGTTTTGGTTATTGTTACAAGGCCAGATCAGTCAATCATCCAGATTGTTGCCCTTGCTACTACTGAAAAGGCTGCTGCCCCTCTTCAGGAACCACACGTTTGTCTGGCCTCTCAACAGATACCCCTCCGTTATGGTTGCACCTACGGTACGGCTATCTGTATCGCTGAGGCACGCAAGCCTCCCCACCAACGGCAAGGTCCATGGTTCATGGGGGGGCTTACCTTCATATGTTGCATAATTTTATTGTTGGTAATGTTCCCCTTCATATCCTAGCATCACGTTGCTCATAGCAATTGTGGGCCAATCTGAGCATAGCTGCATGCCTACGCCGAAGGTAAAGATCAGCGCATCATTCACGCCTCACTACCAATATGCAGTTCTGCTCGTGAGTCTAAGGCGAGGTTTTTAAAAATTCTTTTACGAGGGCAGTTCAATAAGTAATGCAACACATTTTTTTTCTCGGCCAATTTTGGTTGAAAAAACCGGAAATTTCTTGTGGAATATTTTCAAACATTCCTGCTTCGTCTCGTATAGTTTCATTGACTTCCGACAGGTGGCAGCGCTGTACGGAGCTGTTAAAATGGCGTCTGTAACGGATGTGCGTTGCAAACAACGGGCAGTGATCGAGTTTCTTTTGGCGGAAAACCAGGGCATCTCAGAAATTCATAGGCGCTTGCAGAATGTCTACGGTGATCTGGCAGTGGACAAAAGCTAGGTGAGTCGTTGGGCAAAGCGTGTGTCATCATCGCCGCAAGGTCAAGCAAGACTGTCTGATCTCCCGCGTGCGGGCCGGCCGTGCACAGCTTTGACTCCTGCAATGGCGGAGCGTGCGAACACACTCGTTCGAGATGATCGACGGATCACCATCAAACAACTCAGTGCTCAACTTGACATCTCTGTTGGTAGTGCTGTCACAATTGTTCACCAGTTGGGATATTCAAAGGTTTGTTCCCGCTGGGTCCCTCGTTGTCTAACCGAACACCATAAAGAGCAAAGGAGAACCATCTGTGCGAAATTGCTTGCTCGTCGTGTGGCTGAGGGTGACAATTTCTTGTCAAAGATTGTTACAGGCGATGAAACATGGGTTCATCACTTCGAACCTGAAACAAGACGGCAATCAATGGAGTGGCGCCACACCCACTCCCCTACCAAGAAAAAGTTTAAAGCCATACCCTCAGCCGGTAAAGTCATGGTTACACTCTTCTGGGACGCTGAAGGGGTTATTCTATTCGATGTCCTTCCCCATGGTCAAACGATCAACTCTGAAGTGTATTGTGCTACTCTTCAGAAATTGAAGAAACGACTTCAGCGTGTTTGTAGGCACAAAAATCTGAACGAACTTCTCCTTCTTCATGACAACGCAAGACCTCACACAAGTCTTCGCACCCGAGAGGAGCTCACAAAACTTCAGTGGACTGTTCTTTCTCATGCACCCTACAGCCCCGATTTCGCACTGTCGGATTTCCATATGTTTGGCCCAATGAAGGATGCAATCCGTGGGAGGCACTACGCGGATGATGAAGAAGTTATTGATGCAGTACGACGTTGGCTCCGACATCGACCAGTGGAATAGTACCGTGCAGGCATACAGGCCCTCATTTCAAGGTGGCGTAAGGCCGTAGCATTGAATGGAGATTACGTTGAAAAATAGTGTTGTGTAGCTAAAAGATTGGGGAATAACCTGGTGTATTTCAATGCTGAATAAAACAACCCCTGTTTCAGAAAAAAAATGTGTTGCATTACTTATTGAACTGCCCTCGTACTTTTGTATTTCAGATGCACACTGAAGTTTCAACTATTTATAACTAATGCGTTACCCGCAGTTCCTAACCGTAAGTCCGCCTTCACTATGATGTCTTTATAATACTTCAAAAAAGGTTTTATTACCTTCTTATGCTAGTAGGACCACATCCCTAATCTGCTTTCATGTATTTTCCCAATGTAGGATTTCTGAAGATGCCTGAAAAATTCGAAAATCGTCAATAAAGCTTACGCTATTTTTGCAACTCAGACTTTTTTTTCCTTCTGCACCATGGCCATAAAGTGGGAGGATTTATAAAATCAGAATTCTTTTTCAATCCTATATCCGATTTCAAAAGCATTTGCCGACAAGCAGACAGTGACAGAATCCATAACATACTAACTGTCAATGTAACTTTTCCAACGACACCATTTGAAATTATTCACGTATTTAAAAACAAGATAAGCAATTCAGCTCTCAAAACAACCCATGAACAGCTCAAATAACTACTAGGGATGCTATTAGTACTCCTAAAAAGATGTGCAAATATGTAAAATTTAACTATTTTCCTGAAAAATGGAAACTAGTATAATCAAAGAACCATTGACCAAAGGCAACACATCTAGACTGGTACAGCTCTGAATCAAGAGGAAACTAATCAGCAGAGACCAGGAGACTAACTGAAAGTACCGCGTGATCAAAAAGTCAGCGTAAATTTGAACGCTAAGTAAATCACGGAATAATGTAGATAGGTACAAATTGACACACATGCTTGGAATGACATGGGGTTTTATTAGAACCAAAAAAATACAAAAGTTTAAAAAATGTCCGACAGATGGCGCTTCATCTGATCAGAATAGCAATAATTAGCATAACAAAGTAAGACAAAACAAAGATGATGTTCTTTACAGGAAATGCTCAATATGTCCACCATCATTCCTCATCAATAGCTGTAGTCGAGGAATAATGTTGTGAACAGCACTGTAAAGCATGTGCGGAGTTATGGTGAGGCATTGGCGTCGGATGTTGTCTTTCAGCATCCCTAGAGATGTCGGTCGATCACGATACACTTGCGACTTCAGGTAACCCCAAAGCCAATAATCGCACGGACTGAGATCTGGGGACCTGGGAGACCAAGCATGACGAAAGTGGCGGCTGAACACACGATCATCACCAAACGACGCGCGCAAGAGATCCTTCATCTGTCTACCAATATGGGGTGGAGCACCAACCCCGTGTCATTCCAAGCATGTGTGTCAATTTTTACCTCTCTATCTACATTATTCCGTAGTTTATTAAGTTTTCAAATTTATACTGGCTTTTTGATCGCTCGGTACTACAACCAACATTAATGTGTCGGCATCGAAGACTGCTGTATTAATGGAATGGACAAAAGCCTACGACAAAGTCAGGAGAGACAAACTGATTCTGAAACTAGTGACGAAAACCACAATCCCCGGCTACTTGGTTAAGATTGCCGATAACTTTAATACAAACAGATGTGTAGTTATCGCCAAAGAAAGTAAAAGATTAGCAACAAATCCCGTACATCTGACAGTCCCATAAGAGTCAGTGGTCTCGCCGTCTGTATTTAATGTATACATTAGTGACTACCTACCACTGCATAAAGGGGTGGACCTAATATGTGACACTTTTCACAAAAAAAATTAAAGGTCAGAGTTGCAGTACCAGTTCTATCTCCAAATTTAAGATCACTGATAAGAAAAAATAAGACCTCTGCTGATACAATAAGACTTCTGACGTATCACACTACACCTGAGGCAATTGCGTGAAGTATATTTAATGTCAAATCCACCCGCCTACCCCAGTGGACATCGAAACCCCCACACCTTCACATCCGCCCTTTTCTCTCTGATTCAGGAGGATTGCTTAAAAAAAGGTGGGGAACCCTTGGACCAATAGGGATCAAGCTCCCCTCGCTTTTTTTTATTATAAAATTCGACTACACTAGTCCCATAATTTAAGGTCTGTACGCATAGTGAAAACATCATCATAAAGAACCAGCAGCAGCAGCCAATTCCATTAAACAGAATCTAAGAAGACAGATTTGGAAATAGTAAAAATTTCTCCATCCATTATTAACGTTATTAAGATGATTAATATATGTGTATTAATATATTTCTTAATACTTTGTTTTGTTATCAATTTTCCAACGGCACAATATGCCCTTGATGAGTCCTAGCAGAACTGCTAGATGAGAATACTTATGCGTTCGAACTACCATTTTACGTGCCACCACAGCTGGTCATCCTGATTTATCGGACTATTCTACACCACGACCACACAGGTAGCAACAGAAGCCTCAGTTGCCATAACAATGCTGCTATTCGCCAGCATATGTAATTTGACTGCTAGTGGACCAAAACGTGTGGATGTAGGCCTAGAGCCCGACAGCGACTTTGATGTAGTATTAGATGTAGTGAAATTTGAACGTGCTGGTACTAGAGTGCAGTATTTGTGTTACAAATGGGACTATTTTTGCAGCATGACAAGTACATTCAGAAGAGGATGATGGCCGGGTATCCTATGAATCAATTAATCTCCATGTGTTTGGGAGGGAGATACTGAGTTTATATGTATGGAGAAGCAGTGCTGGCATTAACTTCAGGAACATGCACATTTACATAAAACATCGTGCTTTTGCTCATTCGCATGGCCTATACTGAACATTAGCGACCACTACAGACAAACTGAGCCACTGGCATTCATACGTTAGAGGTGCATACTATGACGTTTCGTGAGCTTAGTGTAAATATGACATAATATTCCTCCCCCATGAACCATGGACCTTGCCGTTGGTGGGGAGGCTTGCGTGCCTCAGCGATACAGATGGCCGTACCGTAGGTGCAACCACAACGGAGGGGTATCTGTTGAGAGGCCAGACAAACGTGTGGTTCCTGAAGATGGGCAGCAGCAGGGTTATAAACACAAAATCAAATAGGGGTAATGCAGGAGTAGGTTTAATAATGAATAAAAAAAATAGGAGTGCGGGTAAGCTACTACAAACAGCATAGTGAACGCATTATTGTGGCCTGATAGACACAAAGCCCACGCCTACTACAGTGGTAAAAGTTTATATGCCAACTAGCTCCCCAGTTGATGAAGAAATTAATGAAATGTATGATGAGATAAAAGAAATTATTCAGGTAGTGAAGGGAGATGAAAATTTTTTAGTCATGGGTGACTGGAATTCGAGTGTAGGAAAAGGGAGAGACGGAAACATAGTAGGTGAATATGGATTGGGGCTAAGAAACGAAAGAGGAAGCCGTCTGGTAGAATTTTGCACAGAGCACAACTTAATCATAGCTAACACTTGGTTCAAGAATCATAAAAGAAGGTTGTATACGTGGAGGAATCCCGGGGATACTAAAAGGTATCAGATTACATAATGGTAAGACAGAGATTTAGGAACCAGGTTTTAAGACATTTCCAGGGGCAGATGTGGACTCTGACCACAATATATTGGTTATGAAATGCAGAGTAAAATTGAAGAAACTGCAAAAAGGTGGGAATTTAAGGAGACGGGACCTGGATAAACTGACTAAACCAGAGGTTGTACAGAGTTTCAGGGAGAGCATAAGGGAACAATTGACAGCAGTGGGGGAAAGAAGTACAGTAGATGAAGAATGGGTAGCTCTGATGGATGAAGTAGTGAAGGCAGCAGAGGATCAAGTAGGCAAAAAGACGAGGGCTAGTAGAAATCCTTGGGTAACAGAAGAAATATTGAATTTATTTGATGATAGGAGAAAATATAAAAATGCAGTAAATGAAGCAGGCAAAAAGAAATACAAACGTCTCAAAAATGAGATCGAAAGGAGGTGCAATATGGCTAAGCAGGGATGGCTAGAGGACAAATGTAAGGATGTAGAGGCTTATCTCACTAGGGGTAAGATAGATACTGCCTACAGGAAAATTAAAGAGACCTTTGGAGAAAAGAGAACGACTTGTATGAATATCAAGAGCTCAGATGGGAACCCAGTTCTAACCAAAGAAGGCAAAGCAGAAAGATGGAAGGAGTATATAGAGGGTCGATACAAGGGCGATGTACTTGAGGACAATATTATAGAAATGGAAGAGAATGTCGATGAAGATGAAATGGGAGATAAGATACTGCGTGGTTTGACAGAGCACTGAAATACCTGAGCCGTAACAAGGCCCCGGGAGTAGACAACATTCCATTAGAACTACTGACAGCCTTGGGAGAGCCAGTCCTGACAAAACTCTACCATCTGGTGAGGAAGATGTATGAGACAGGCGAAGTACCCTCAGACTTCAAGAAGAATATAATAATTCCAATCCCAAAGAAAGCAGGTGTTGACAGATGTGAAAATTACCGAACTATCAGTTTAATAAGTCACAGCTGCAAAATACTAACGCGAATTCTTTACAGACGAATGTAAAAACTGGTAGACGCCGACATCGGGGAAGATTAGTTTGAATTCCGTAGAAATATTGGAACACGTGAGGCAATACTGACCTTACGACTTATCTTAGAAGAAAGATTAAGGAAAGGCAAACTTATGTTCCTAGCATTTGTAGACTTAGAGAAAGCTTTTGATAATGTTGACTGGAATACTCTCTTTCAAATTCTAAAGGTGGCAGGGGTAAAATACAGGGATCGAAGGGCTATTTACAATTTGTACAGAAACCAGATGGTAGTTATAAGAGTCGAGAGACACGAAAGGGAAGCAGTGGTTGGGAAGGGAGTGAGACACGGTTGTAGCCTCTCCCCGATGTTGTTCAATCTGTATATTGAGAAAGCAGTAACTCAAACAAAAGAAAAATTCGGAGTAGGTATTAAAATCCATGACGAAGAAATAAAAACTTTGAGGTTCGCCGATGACATTGTAATTCTGTCAGAGACATTAAAGGACTTGGAAGAGCAGTTGAACGGAATGGACAGTGTCTTGAAAGGAGGATATAAGATGAACATCAACAAAAGCAAAACGAGGATAATGGAATGTAGTCGAATTAAGTCGGGTGATGCTGAGGGAATTGGATTAGGAAATGAGACACTTAAAGTAGTAAAGGAGTTTTGCTATTTGGGGAGCAAAATAACTGATGATGGTCGAAGTAGAGAGGATATAAAACGTAGATTGGCAATGGTAAGGAAAGCGTTTCTGAAGAAAAGAAATTTGTTAACATCGAGTGTAGATTTAAGTGTCAGGAAGTCGTTTCTGAAAGTATTTGTATGGAGTGTAGCCATGTATGGAAGTGAAACATGGACGATAAATAGTTTGGACAGGAAGAGAATAGAAGCTTTCGAAATGTGGTGCTACAGAAGAATGCTGAAGATTAGGTGGGTAGATCACATAAGTAATGAGGAGGTATTGAATAGAATTGGGGAGAAGAGGAGTTTGTGGCACAACTTGACGAAAAGAAGGGACCGGTTGGTAGGACATGTTCTGAGGCATCAAGGGATCACAAGTTTAGCATTGGAGGGCAGCGTGGAGGATAAAAATCGTAGAGGGAGACCAAGAGATGAATACACTAAGCAGATTCAGAAGGATGTAGGTTGCAGTAGGTACTGGGAGATGAAGAAACTTGCACAGGATAGGGTAGCATGGAGAGCTGCATCAAACCAGTCTCAGGACTGAAGACCACAACAACAACAACAACAGTGTAAATATGAATAAATTAGAGCAGTGTATAAATCTCTAAATGCATGCAGCGCCAAAGTCCACAATTGTAGATCCTATAAGCATAAAGTCAGTACAAGTTGAATTTATGGACAGAAAAGCTAGGTATTCAGGGTGTACCATTTATCTTGACCACCCTAAATAGGCTGGTCAGGGTGGCCGAGCGGTTCTAGGCGCTTCTGTCTGGAACCGTGCGACCGCTACGGTCACAGGTTCGAATCCTGCCTCGGGCACGGATGTGTGTGATGTCCTTAGATTAGTTAGATTTAAGTAGTTCTATGTTCTACGGGACTGATGACCTCAGATGTTAAGTCCCATAGTGCTCAGAGCCATTTGAACCATTTTGAACCACCCTAAATAACTGTTTGTCCAGATGCAAATTACAAAATGTTTCAAGCAAATGTTCTTTAGCCGTCATGTGGACATCAATCAGCATGATTGCCTTCGTTGTAGCTTTGTTTTTATTAAGTTTTGTTTTTTTACAAGGATATGAACTGCGGTATGACTTTTTTAAATGGCACCCTATATTTTTATTCGGTAATTCATTACCTCTGCTAAAGATTTATTCAAAAATGTATCACAGTGTACCATTCACTGGCACACGACGTTATTAATTGCATAACATAACATTGACTTTGAGCCCAGGATCACAAAATCATAAACTTGCTGGAGTTGTCAGAAATAAAATGAAAAACAAGTAAAAACATAGCACAAAATTGTGTTGACTCTCCTGTACCATTGGCCAGGAGTAGAACATTCAAAGGTGCTCAAAGCGGTGACCCTGGACACCATTACACTGTGCACTCGTTGAATGAAAGAATTATTTACTGCCTCCAGTGTTGCCTGCTGAAGAGAATTACAAACAAACACGTTACTCTCCTGCATATCTTCTGGAGTTGTTGGAATATCGCGATAGACAACTTCTTTAACGCATCCCCAAAGAAAAAAGTCCAGAGGATTTAAATCAGGAGACCTAGCAGGCTAAGTAACTGTTCCTCCTCGACCAATCCATCTGGCAGGATACCTTCGGTACAGAACATGACTTACACGCAAGGCATTATGTGCTGAACAACCATCTTGTTGACACTTCATCCAGAAGAGGAAGTGGAATTCGTCTGAGGAAGTTGGCATACGCTGTGCCGTTTAGACTACCATTGATGAAATAAGAGACAATAATTGTAGTACCAAGCATCCCATACCAGATGTTAACTTTCCATTGACGCTGATGTTCCATCTGTCTAAGTCATCGTGGGTTGCCACTGGACCAATAATGCCTGTTTCTTGTATTTACCTGTCCTTTGTTTGAGAAGGAACATTCATCGGTAAATAGAACATCGGAGCTGTGCTCACTGACAGAACTGTACACGATTCTAGAAATCATTCCCATGCAATTCTTGATGTAGGTGTACATGGTAAGGATGGAACAGATGACGTGTAAGAATACGATGTACACTGGTTTTAAGAATGCCAATCTTGTGTTCAAGCTGTCGTGTGCTCACATATGGATTCATAGCAACAGAAGCGAGAACAGTAACTTCGGCAGCATCATCTGTGCGAGTGCTACGACGATTGCGTTGTCGCGGGTTGAAACTTCCCGTTTCCGGAAGGGACACAACAAGACGAGAAAACATCCGTCGGGAAGGTAGGTTCTTGCCATGACATCGCTCTCTGTAAAGCTCCGCTGTCTGCGTAGCGTTTAACCTACCTTCGACAACAACAATAAAAGAAACGTTATGTCGATGCAGTTTGTAGGAAGGACAGCCTTTACTGCATGCCTACTCTACACAACTGTGTTTAAAAGGACTAAACTACTGTACTAAATGTACCCGTACATAAGAAAACAGTACTGCAATTACTGTTCTGATGACTTACATTGTCCACAGATGAGTAGCATTTCTACACTACTGGCCATCAGCATTTCTGCCCTACTGGCCATTAAAATTGCTACACCAAGAAGAAATGTAGATGATAAACCGGTATTCATTGGACAAATATATTATACTAGGACTGACATGTGATTACATTTTCACGCAATTTGGGTGCATAGATCCTGAGAAATCAGTACCCAGAACAATCACCTCTGGCCGTAATAACCGCCTTGATACGCCTGGGTAATTGAGTCAAGTAGAGCTAGGACGACGTGTGCAGGTACAGCTGCCCATGCAACTTCAACACGATACCACAGTTCATCAAGAGTAGTGACTGGCCTATTGTGACGAGCCAGTTGCTCGGCCACCATTGACCAGAGGTTTTAAGTTGGTGAGTGATCTGGAGAATGTGCTGGCCAGGGCAGCAGTCGAACATTTTCTGTATCTAGAAAGGCCCTTACAGGACCTGCAACATGCGGTCATGCATTATCCTGCTGAAATGTAGGGTTTCGCAGGGATCGAATGAAGGGTAGAGCCACGGGTCGTAACACATCTGAAATGTAACGTCCACTGTTCAAAGTGCCGTCAATGCGAACAAGAGGTGACCGAGACGTGTAACCAATGGCACCCCATACCATCACGCCGGGTGATACGCCAGTATGGCGACGACGAATACACGCTTCCAACGTGCGGTCACCGCGATGTCGCGAAACACGGATGCGACCATCATGATGCTGTAAGCAGAACCTGGATTCATCCGAAAAAATGACATTTTGCCATTCGTGCACCCAGGTACGTCGTGGAGTGCACCATCGCAGGCGCTCCTGTCTGTGATGCAACGTCAAGGGTAACCGCAGCCATGGTCTCCGAGCAAATACTGCATGCTGCTGCAAACGACGTCGAACTGTTCGTGCAGATGGTTGTTGTCTTGCAAACGTCCCCATCTGTTGACTCAGGGACCGAGACGTGGCTGCACGATCCGTTACAGCCATGCGGATAAGATGCTTGTCATCTCGACTGCTAGTGGTACGAGGCCGTTGGGATCCAGCACGGCGTTCCGTATTACCCTCCTGAACCCACCGATTCCATATTCTGCTAACAGTTATTGGATCTCGATTAACGCGAGCAGCAATGTCGCGATACGATAAACCGCAATCGCGATAGGCTACAATCCGACCTTTATCAAAGTCGGAAACGTGATGGTACGCTTTTCTCCTGCTTACACGAGGCATCACAACAACATTTCACCAGGCAACGCCGGTCAACTGCTGTCTGTGTATGAGAAATTGGTTGGAAACTTTCCTCATGTCAGCACGTTGTAGGTGTCGCCACCGGCGCCAACCTCGTGTTAATGCTCTGAAAAGCTAATCATTTGCGTATCACAGCATCTTCTTCCTGTACGTTAAATTTGGCGTCTGTAGCACGTCATCTTCGTGGTGCAGCAATTTTAATGGCCAGTAGTGTACTTCCTTTACCGTTTCACGCGACCTAAACGCCACTAGGGGTGGGCAGTATCGTAATATGTTGGCGCATGAGTGTGTCCATCGATCGTTCTTTCAGCTTTACCCCTTCAGTCCATGGGTACATATATGTGTAGTTCACAAAATTAATAAACGATTTCTTTCCAACTAGAGACCTGTATGACACGTGTAGGTTACGTAGTTTTATACTGAAGAACCAATGAAACTGGCACACCTGACTAGGCACAGCGAGCGCACAGATGTGTCGCAGCACGACTTCACTAACGTCTGAAGTAGCGCTGGAGGGAGCTGAAACCATCAATCCTGCTGAGCTGTCCATAAATCCGTAAGAGTGCGCGGGGGTTAGGACCTCGTCTGAACAGCATGTCGCAAGGTATCCCAGAAACGCTCAAAAAAGTTCATGTCTGGCGAGTTTGGTGGCCAGCGGAAGAACTCAGAAGAGTGTTCCTGGAATCACTCCGTAGCAATTCTGGACGTGTGGAATGTCGCATTGTCACGCTGGAATTGCCCAAGTCCGTCGGAATGCCCAATGGACATGAATGGATGCAGGTGATCAGACAGGATGCTCACGTACGTGTCACCTGTCACAGTCGTATCTAGACGTATCATCGGTCCCATATCACTCCAACTGCACACGACCCACGCCCTTACACAGCCTCCACCAGATAGAACATTCCCCTGCTGACATGTACCGTCCATGGATTCATGAGGTTGTCTCCATACCCATACACGTTCATTCGCTCGATACAATTTGAAACGAACTCGTCCGACCAGGCAACCTGTTTCCAGTCATCAACAATCCAATGTCAGTGTTGACGGGCCCAGGCGAGGCGTAAAGTTTTATCTCGTGCAGTCATCAATGGTGCACGAATGGGCCTTCGGTGCAGAAAGCCCATATGGATGATGTTTTGTTGAATGATCCGCACGCTGACACATTCTAATCTGCAGCAATTTACGGAAGGGTTGGACTTCTGTCACGTTGAACGATTCTGTTCAGTCGCCGTTGGTCCCGTTCTTGCAGGATCTTTTTCCGACCACGGCGATGTAAGAGATTCGATGTTTCACCGGATTCCTGATATCCACGGGACACTCGTGAAATGAAAAATTCCCACTCCATCGCTACCTCGAAGATACTGTGTCACATCTCTCGTGCGCCGACTACAACATCACGTTCAAACTCACTTAAATCTTGATAACATGCCACTGTAGCAGCAGTAACCGGTGTAACATCGGCGCCAGACAGTTGTTGTTTTACATAGGCGTTGTCGACAGCAGCGCCGTATTCTGCCTGTCTACACATCTCTGTATATGCATACGCATGCGTATACCAGTTTCTTTGGCGCTTCAGTGTCGTCTGTGCTGCTAGACCGCATCGCACTTCGCTCGCAGCGCCCGACTGAACACAGTAGCTGCCCACAGAGCGCGCTTTCAATGTATTTCAAAATATATTTCCAGACAAAGAAAATGACACATCGCGAAGAAATTATCCGAGCCGGACGAAAATCCGTAGATGTCACGTACATGCACAGAAGAACAAATGATTACAATTTAGAAATAAAAAATGGATGATTTATTCAAGACAAAGAGCTTCACAAATAGAGCAAGTCAATAAGTGTTGCCGGCCGGAGTGGCCGTGCGGTTCTAGGCGCTACAGTCTGCCTCGGGCATGGATGTGCGTGATGTCCTTAGGTTAGTTAGGTTTAAGTAGTTCTAGGGGACTGATGACCTCAAAAGTTGAGTCCCATAGTGCTCAGAGCCATTTGAACCATTTTGAACCAATAAGTGTTGGTCCACCTTGGGTCTCTAAGCAAGCAGTTATTCCGTTTGGGATTCATAGATTTGTTGAATGTCTCCTGACTCACGTTGTGTCAAATTCTGTCCACTTAATGCGTTACATTGTCCAGATTCCGTGATTGTTGGTTGTAGGGTGAAATCTGGTTTCCAAACTTTACTTTCCTGAAAACATTTAATCACACATGCCCTTAAGACGATTCAAAACAATACGGCTGAAAGCCCGAATGAAAGTTATTACAATCGCTTTAAGGAATACACGCGGCTGAAGGCCTTACTTAAAAAAGAAAATCTTACGTAAATACTCGGCTGAAGGCCACACACTGGACACAGAAGAATTGAGGCTTAAGGCCTGGTTAAAGAGAATTTCCAATAGGGAAGAAAATTAAAAAAGGTTTTAAACAAGCGAATTTTAATATTTTAATAAAAGACCGCTGAAGGACTTATTTTAGAAATATTTGACATAAAAGCTCGGCTGAACATAGGACAACTTACGCATTAAGGCCTGGATAACAAGGATTTGCAATAGAGAAATGTTCCCCTACTCTTTTAAAAAACATTTAGTTCAAACAAGAATTCAAAGTTTTAACTTAAGACGGCTGAAGGTCTTATTTCAATATTAAAACAAACCAAATTAATATGCGGCTGAAGGACTCGCACCGTACTTGAGACAAGAGTCACAATCTAAACGGAACGATGGTGCTCAGAAGTGTTCCAAGGGTCGGCCTGAGGAGGTAACTCTAACGTAAGGTTAGGTGAGACAGGCAGCCAAGAATCAGATTAAGTAATCAGATGGCAACTTGACCCACGGACGGCTGAAGGACCGACCAACAACCTAATCAATTCCGCTGCGCCGACCAACGGCACGACAACGGGAAATATTAGCCGAGGACGAAATACCAGCAGCACTACGTCTTCAAAATTGGCGTCTAAAAACAGCCAAGGCACAAAAACCACTCAAAATTATGAACAACACCAGAGGCTGCCAAACTACACGCGGTACGGACAGCAGCAACACGGCGCGGTAAAACACACTGCGGAACACCACGTGTAACACTCCAGTCTGCTACTGCTGTACCATAACCTTAAAGTTGTAGGCAGGTCGTGAAATAAAACTATGTTGTTAAAGCAGTTATGGTATAAAGCAACAGAGCAGTGTTACCCTCTGAGAGGAATTTTGTTGTGTTGACCGTGTTGTACCTAACGGAGGTGGCTTATCGGAAATGAGAGTCACAATTACGTAAATATTTTAACAGTAACAAACAAAATTTTGCCTATCTGCACTGTTTAACTGATAGAGAAAAACGGTCGCCAGCCTAACTAGGCAAGAGAATGATTAACATTCTCGTTCAAGAAAATAGTTATTAGTAACTTTAATGGATAAACACAACCTATACTTTGTCACACGCGAGTGCAGTGAACTCTGACACATACATATGTATACGGTAAGATTGAAACTAACAGTTAGAGCAGCAGAAACTATTTGCAAAATTATAATAGATACCGAAACACACTATTACTTTCGGGGCTTATACAAACTGAATGGTCCTTATAACGTTGTTATTACTTTTCACTGCAGAATCATTAATTGGATATAGGTTAAGTCTCTCTCAGTTAAATACTTTACTATTTAAAATGAAAGTTAATTGGAATCCACTAACAGGTTGCTTCTCACTATCATTTGAATAAAGAAATTATGGTTTTCATAATTAGTGGTCTTCCCATTACTTGTTACCCAGCATTAACACAATAGACAAACTGTGGATCCTGTTATATTATTAATATGCACTTCCAATACACAAGAGAGACAAACACTTAGCAAACATGGGTATATAACGTTTCACAACTGCAGTTTTCCACTTTTACTACATTGAGAGAAAAAATTAACATATACATAAGATACTGACTCACCTTCTGCGATTTGCAACAGACAGTAATGTGATCATTTACTAAGCAAAACTTTATAAGCCTCAGTCTTAAGAACTTTTAATTTGAATTTGGCAACAACACATTAATAAGCAGTTTTACTAGGAAAATTATTTTCAGCAAGCATCATTAACTTTAACTCACTCTCTTGCCGCATTAACTTTAACTTTCTTTTTACTATGTTCAAGAGGTATTAATTAGCAAAAACACTGGTCTTTAGTGTTCTTTCAGTAGGGACATTCGGTAATCACTTTAGTTCAAACGGAGAGGAACCTGAGAGGTGTTATGATGAGGAAAAAATCAAGGTAGGTACATAAATTCAGTAATAGGTTACCTTATATTTGTGCACACTAACACATCCAATGAGCCGATCCTTCACTGTACATTATTATAGCATTCCGATACAGTGATTGCGCAATGTGGTGGCAACTGGATGTTGGTAGGTGGATTTGCAGGCAGAATTGCTGGACTCTGTCCCTTCTTGGTGGCGATGATGAATACCAATTCCAGAATCGTTCCAGCTATTTATCCACCCATCCGAGGCATGGGAAAGTGGCAAAAGAAAAAAACCCTCTCTCGGAACCAGCACAATATACAACATTAACATGGCAGTGGACAGTCGGGTAGCTCTTCCCCGACTCGTAGCTCGTTCCCGACTGACTCTTGGTTCCACCTTTTCTACCTAGGCCAACCACAATTAGCGCGCGCTACACAGTTCCGTTCCCGAGGGGAACCACAACATCTTTTACATACAAATTAACTAAGAACCCTAAGTGAGGATCAGCAGTTTACATAACAGCAACCAAGTACATTAGATAAGACAGAACGTTTGCACATATTGACATTTCTACAAAAAGTTACTCACACTGAAATTACAATTATATATTGTAAGTTTTGTTCCCTCCAAATGGGACAAAGAATTTAAATGACAGATACACTAATTTGCATAGAATCAAACCATGACATCAAAGTTTTTTTTTACAAAGAAAGGAGTATACAGTTTTGTGTTATCGATTCAAACAAACACATTGACAGAAGCTCAACGATGTAATATTAAATAAAACAGAAGGGAAGATAAATCCGTACAGCATTAGAGCTATGGTGTTACATACGCTAACGCCCTCGCCGCGGCGACTTCCTCGCTGCACTGTCCCAACCGACCGACTGCCTACTCCAGTACGTAGACAGCATTAACATAACTGCTCAGTCTAAATTACACAAGCTAGACACAGTTCCGCGAAAACACTTCCACGAGAACTCGAACAACCGTAAAAGCAATCACTGAGGAACAACTGGGACGAATGACAAGTCGACACACACACAGAGAAACCGAAGCGGTCGGCGACCAAATAAATATACGTCGTCCATTGAGACGACCGACCGAACGACCAACCAAGGTCGTCCCCACTCAAGTGATGTGTGTCAGCAACAGGCGGGCGAGTCCTGGCTGTCCGGACCTCACTGCAGCTCCATCCCGACTCAACTCCACTTCCGTTCGGAACTCGGAGACACGACGACCCGGACACACTGGCTCGGACCCAACCATTCGCCACCCGACATCTCTGCACAAGGAAGGAACCGATCCACGTCCGGCAAGATGACCAATTGACGAGGCCCAGAAACGGTCAAAAGACAAAATACACGTCTCCCCATGGAGGTAAGAATAGATGGAGACGCCGTGACGTCACAGCTGCGAAGCTAGGTGAAGCCGATGGTAGCCATCTCAATCCGACCAAAACATTGCTGCTGTAAGCTTGTGTGCACAGGCTTGTCGCTCGCTTTTGGAAGGATTTTGCGCTATTATGGTGACTTGTGTGGTGTTCGGATGTACGAATCGTTCTGATCGTGATGCGAAATCGAAGGGAATAACATTTCATGTGTAAGTTGTCTCGTTAAGAGTGATTTTACAACTTCATTGTGAATGAACGTGTGCTACATCGGTACTTGTACTATAGCGTGTTTTTCTCCTGTATGATTTTAGATTTCCTAAAAATGAAAGTCGGAAAGGTCTGTGGGAGAATGCCGTGAGGAGGAACAATTGGCGTGCGTCTAAATGGAGCACTATATGTTCTGAGCATTTCCGAGAAGAGGACATAGACAGAACTTCAACAGTAAGGCTCGGATAAAATGGTGTACTATCAGTTTTCCCTACACACCCAAAACATTTGCAAAAGGTATGTTAATTCAAAGAATTAAATTCTTAGTTTTCAAGTTCACGTTTCAGTATAATACGTACGTATCGTCGATAATCGAAGTGTTGAGTAACTCACTTTGTCTTCATCATGTACCAAATTAAAAGCTAACACTACATTAACTGGCGTAAAGTGTAGGCCTAAACAGGACACTGTGTAGATTTGCTATTCTATGTACCTTATATCAGTAAATATTGGTGGTAATGAACAGTGTTTCCCAGTAGTGTAACGTAACTGAAATGTCCCAGTATGTATTGCAAACAAGATGTATTTATGGGGCTTTGGAGGGAGGGTATACCTAACTTAGTTTTCAGTTTCTATTATTTAGTTTGTGATACACGTTTATTACTGAATTAACAAAACTGTATCGTTTACATTGAAGGCTAGCTATTCGTAACATTACATTAAGAACTATTTTTAATCAGAAGAAACGCGGAATTTCGCCTTTACGAGATTTTATTTTAAACAAAAACTTTGAAACAACCAATCTGATAACGTTACATGTGTATAAGATGCAATTAGCGACTGTAATACACTATGGCACACTGGCAATGTTTTGGTCAGAGTGTCATGGCAGCGAGCCACGCCCCCATGGCTTCAAAACGTAGTACGCCTGTGATACGTAGCGCCATCTCCCCTTATTCTTACCTCCATGCGTCTCCCGATGAGACGACCAACCAACTGTCGTTCCCGCTCCAGTCTCCTTCCCCTGGACAGTGTACGTGTGTCGCCAGCGGTCGGCGAGTACTGGCTGCGCAGACCTCACTGGAGCTGCGTCCCGACCCAATTCCCCACACACGACGACCCGGAAATACTAGCGGTCGCTCCAAAGATAATACGACAGTGATCTTATCGATAAGCGCTGCTGCTGCTGCCGCCACTCACGGGCAGGCAAGCCAGCAACTTAGTGACGCCAGTAAATCGAATAAGAAACAAAGCGACAGTTACGTAAAGAGAAGCTGTCAAGCAAGAAACGGCATTAACACTAGCCGTGCAGGGCACATAGGGCCCTGCCCATAAAGCTCCAAAGAGATCCGGCGGCCTTGCTGACCAAGGCAAGGACGTAGACAGGCAGCCGAGACTCTCGCCTTGTGCAGGCGGGCGTTGTCTTGCTGAAGTGTAGCATCAGGAGGGTTTATCAACGGCACGTAGAATATAGTCTACGTACCCCTGTCCTCTAAATGTGCCGCAGATGACAACCGAAATCTCTCCTGGTTGTCAGGACGTATGGTGGTGACAGTCAGGATGGAATCCCACCGGTGGCTGGGGCGTTTCGAGACACGTCTTTGCTGGTGATTGAGGCTCAGTTCGAAGCGCGACTCATCTCCGAACACGATTCTACTCCAGTCACTGAGATTTCATGTCCTCGCCAACTCGGAAGGATGGTCTGGGATGCCGTTTCGTTTCATTGCATTACCACTTTGATTGTTATCTGCGGCACCCTTAAAGCAAAGCGGTACGTCGACGACATTCTATGCCCCGTTTTAATGCCTTTCTGGGACTACATTTCAGCCATATAACGCCCCCCCCCCCCCCCCCCCGCGCACGACGAAGAAAAATACACTGAAGCACTTTGGTATAGGTATGTGTATTCGAACAGAGATATGTAAACGGGCAGAATATGGTGCTGTAGTCGGTAACGCCTATATAAGAAAAGTGTTTAGCGAAATTGTTATATCGGTTGTTGTTGTTGTTGTTGTGGTCTTCAGTCCTGAGACTGGTTTGATGCAGCTCTCCATGCTACTCTATTCTGTGCAAGCTTCTTCATCTCCCAGTACCTACTGCAACCTACATCCTTCTGAATCTGCTTAGTGAATTCATCTCTTGGTCTCCCTCTACGATTTTTACCCTCCACGCTGCCCTCCAGTACTAAACTGGTGATCCCTTGATGCCTCAGAACATGTCCTACAAACCGATCCCTTCTTCTAGTCAAGTTGTGCCACAAACTCCTCTTCTCCCCAATTCTATTCAACACCTCCTCGTTAGTTACGTGATCCACCCATCTAATCTTCAGCATTCTGCTGTAGCACCACATTTCGAAAGCTTCTATTCTCTTCTTGTCCAAACTATTTATCGTCCATGTTTCACTTCCATACATGGCTACACTCCATACAAATACTTTCAGAAACGACTTCCTGACACTTAATACTAGATGTTATATCGGTTACTACTGCTATAATGGCTTGTTACCAAGATTTAAGTGAGTCTGAACGTGGTGTTATTGGCGCGCGCACAAGTGGTGGGACACAGCATCTCCGAGGTAGCGATGAAGTGGGGATTGTCCCGTGCGACCATTTCACGAGAGTACCTAGAATATCAGGAATCCCGTAAAACATCAAATGTCCGACATCACTGCGGCCGGAAAAAGGTCCTGCAAGAACGGGACCAACAACGACTGAAGAGAATCGTTCAACGTGATATGGGTGCAACCCTCTTGCAAGTTACTGTAGATTTCAGTGATGGGCCATCAACAAGTGCGAACCATTCGACGAAACATGATCGATATGGGCTTTCGGAGTCGATGGCCCGATCATGTATCCTTGATGACTGCACGAGTCGCCTGGGCCCGTCAACACCGACATTGATGACTGGGGACATGTTGCGTGGTCGGAATTGTCTCGTTTCAAATATTATCTAGCGGGTGGGCGTCTACGGGTATGGAGACAACCTCATGAATCCATGGACCCTGCAAGTCAGCATGGGGCTGCTCAAGCTGGTGGATGCTCTGTGCGGGGCGCGTACAGTTGGAGTTATAAGGGGCCTATGATACGTGTAGATGCGACTCTGACAGGTGACACGTATGTAAGCATTCTGTCTGGTCACCTGCAACCATTCATGTCCATTGTACATTCCGGCGGAGTTAGGTAATTCCAGCAGGACAATTCGACACCCTGAACGTCCAGAATTGCTACAAACTGGCTCCAGGAACACTCTTCTGAGTTTAAACACTTCCACTGGCCACCAAACTCCTCAGAAATGAACTTTATTGAGCATATCTGGGATACCTTGCAATGTGCCTTGTACTCTTACGGATTTACGGACAGCCCTGCAGAAAACACTGCGTCAATTCCTTGCAGCACTACTTCAGAAATTAGTCGAGTCCTTCCCACTCGTGTTGCGGCACTTCTCGCGAGGACCCTACACGATATTAGGCAGTTGTATCACTTTCTTTGGTTTTTCAGCGTAAAAACCACAAATGCGGCGTGAACAAGATAGGTATTACATAAGACAGACGGAACCAAAATTCGAAATCCAATGCAAGGGACATTGCAGTCATAGTAATCAGACAGCATTAGGAGAGCATCAGAAATATAGCAAACATAAGGTTAGCGCATTTAGTGAACGAATGAAAGTGCTACTCAGAGCTCTTAAAATTTTTGCTTGAATGTACTGGAGGAGCTAGAAAGTCAAGGCCACCAAGCGTAAGACCGAGAAAAATTGCTTAATGAGCAAAATGACTTGACGCACAGTAATTATTACGAAATGTTCAAAGACTTGCTATTACAGTCTTGCGTTGGGGTATGGCGCGGCGCCCTACCAAACACAGGCTGCGACGGCCCTCGGTACACTGCCGGCGGCTAATTGGAACATCAGCGTAGTAACTCTACTGTCAAACAACAGGGACAGAACTTTGTAAAAGCTTTTAAAGCGTAATGATACTGAAGCCCTGATTTTTGAGCGTCGTGCCTAGGAACGCTTTTATGCATGAATTATTAGAGTACATTCAGGGATACTATTGAGCGGCACCGGCTTTGTGATAGCCAAATGGAAGGATGAGAAAATATTTTTGCAATATTTTAAAGCTCTTTCAAACTTTTTGATGATAACAATATTTCGTTTTTTCATATTTACGAACATCATTTACGTGTTATACCAATCAACAGAATGCACTTTCGAGCGCCATAAAATTTGCGTCCGGCAGGATCCGTACAAAAGAATTTAAAAAAGGTTCTTAATAGTTTTATGAAGTTCTCTTAAATATTTTGTTGCTATTAAATTCGACATCAGTGTTTTGTGCTGTATTCATGAGCATTTCTTATGAATTACAGCAGTCCTTATTCCTTAGAGAGAGGGCGCTTTTCAGTTTTGCGTCAATCAGATTTATTAATTTTCTTTTGTAAACCAGCAGCACTTTTATGTATGACTAGTTATGACAACAGGTCTTCAGTTCCACAATGGGCAAGTTACTCTGTAACTGTAACAAATGATCTGTTGCACAATTTAGCATTATAACTAACTGCTTAGACATTTTGAGCCACTTGTAACTTGCACTAACTGTAATTATAAAATAATTTTTTTTAGTGGATCTGAAGATGGACAACTGGCCCAAAACAGGTCGTGTGAAGATAATGGAAAGGGATCTGTAGACGACTCTAAACACTTTCCTAAAACTTTATTAACATTCTACATCTTTATTCTTTATGTCTACATGTCTATTTCTCACTCTAACGACGGACAAATTTCTCCCAACGACGTACCAGTTTGCTGACCGATGCACAATCTCACCTTTGCTTGCACCGCTTCGACGCTCTCAAAGTAAAAGTCTTTGAAGATGTTCGTGAAGTTTTGGGAAGAGATGAAAATCGAGTGGGGCCAGGTAGCGGCTGTATGATTAATGAATGATGAGAGGCAGTCCAAGGCGTCAGATTTTTTCAGATGTCTCAGAGTTCGTGTGTGGTGTGGCATTGTCTTGCTGAAGGAGGGGGTACACCATGTTGGGACGAACTCTTCAGATTCTAAACTCAATTACAAGCTGTTTCTCCTGCACTGACACAGTTACATCCACTCCGTCATGTTAAAAGCTACATTTTGGAGGCATGTAGCGTCAGAGGGCTGCAAATATATTGACATAAAGAATAAATAATGTTAATTAAGTTTGGTTTATTTACACTACTGGACAATAAAATAGCTACACCAAGAAGAAATGCAGATGATAAACGGGTATTCATTGTGCAAATATATTATACTAGAACAGACATGTGATTACATTTTCACGCAATTTGGGTGGATAGATCCTGCGAAATCAGTACCCAGAAAACCATCTCTGGCCGTAATAACGGCCTTGATACGCCTGGGCATTGAGTCAAACACAGCTTGGATGGCGTGTACAGGTACAGCTGCCCATGCACCTTCAACACGATACCACAGTTCATCAAGAGTGGCGTATTGTGACGAGCCAGTTGCTCCGCCACCATTGACCAGACGTTTTCAATTGCTGAGAGATCTGGAGAATGTACTGGCCAGGGCGACAGTCGAACATTTTTTGTATCCAGAAAGGCACGTACAGGACCTGCAACATGCGGTCATGCATTATCCTGTTGAAATGTAGGGTTTCACAGGGATCGAATGAAGGGTAGAGCCACGGATCGTAACACGTCTGAAATGTAACGTCCACTGTTCAAAGTGCCGTCAGTGCGAACAAGAGGTGACCGAGACGTGTAACCAATAGCACCCCATACCATCATGCTGGGTGATACGCCAGTATGGCGATGGCGAATATACGCTTCCAATGTGCGTTCGCCGCATTGTCGCCAAACACGGATGCGACCCCCATGATGCTGTAAACAGAACCTGGATTCATCCGAAAAAATGAAGTTTTGCCATTCGTGCACCCGGGTTCGTCTTTGAGTACACCATTGCAGGCGATCCTGTCTGTTCGTGCAGATGGTTGTTGTCTTGCAAACGTCCCCATCTGTTGACTCAGGGATCGAGACGTGGCTGCACGATCCGTTACAGCCATGCGGATAACATGCCTGCCATCTCGACTGCTAGTGATACGAGGCCGTTGGGATCCAGCACGGCGTTCCGTATTACCCTCTTGAACCCACCGATTCCATATTCTGCTAACAGTCATTGGATCTCGATCAACGCGCGCAGCAGTGCCGCGATACGATAAACCGCAATGGCGGTAGGCTACAATCCGACCTTTATCAAAGTCGGAAACGTGATGGTACGCATTTCTCCTCCTTACACGAGGCATCACAACAACATTTCACCAGGCAACGCCGGTCAACTGCTGTTTGTTTATGAGAAAATGGTTGGAAACTTTCCTCATGTCGGCACGTTGTAGGTGTCGCCACCGGCGCCAACCTTGTGTGATGATTTGCATATCACAGCATTTTCTTCCTGTCGGTTAAATTTCGCGTCTGTAGCATGTCATCTTCGTGGTGTAGATATTGTAATGGGCAGTAGTGTAGAATACTTTAAGAGTTAAAAATTAGGTGGCGTTACTTTTTAGAAGGCCCTTGTAACATGTCACATTGTATCTTAGACTTACATTATTTATTACTTTCAATACACGAAAAAGATAGAGAGGGCAAGGTACGCTCATACCTATTTTATGCTTACGGAAAGTTATTGAAGATTTTGTTATAACCTGATGTACCTTGAGTGATAACCTAGAAAGTTGACGACCTGAGCAAATGTTGATAGAGCCTGTTAGGGCACTAAAAGCATGAGGTATTTTTATGGTTCTTAGCTCATAGAAAAGGTATGCTGGGAGTCGAAAGCTGGGAGACGAGCTCATCCCTCAGTGCATCCTGTCGGACAGGCCCACAGCCATACAGGGCAGTCAGGGCTGGCCCTCTTCGAGCCTGGTCTCCAGCAGAACAATGCCGAGCTACCTGCAGCAGCGCCAGCAGAAGGCTCTCATTCAAAAACATGATGGCAACTCTGCTATCACGTCTTCGAATGAAGCAATTGTATAACGAATGAATTCACGATATCCAGTTATTTATGGCGCTATAAGACAAGTTCATTAATCTGGATAGATGTGTGTGGGGCCTGAAGATTGGACAGCGTAAAAGTTGTACATGACCACAAACAAAGCGTCATCAAACAAATAGCTCTTTCTCACAGGAGATGTTCAATAAGCCCTCCACGAAACTTATACATGCATCAGCCCGCCACCATAGCAAACTTCGGATGCACTGACATGTCCCTGGAGTGTTGCGTATGGTTTCACAGACTTCCATAATACGGGCACGGAGACTCTGGAATCTTGTACTGGGATTCCGTACACAAGAGCTTTCAAATGGCCCTACAAGTGAAAGCCCAGTGAGTTTAGGTCCTGAGAGCGTGGAGGCCAGGTAATTGGTCCATCTCTACATATCCAACTGTCACCGAATGTTAATTAGAAGCCGACGGATATGGCTGGCTCTGAGCACTATGCGACTTAACTTCTGAAATCATCATGCGCTTAGAATTTAGAACTAATTAAACCTAACTAACCTAAGGACATCACACACATCCATGCCTGAGGTAGGATTCGAACCTGCGACCGTCGCAGTCGCTCGGTTCCAGACTGTAGCGCCTAGAACCGCACGGTCACTCCGGCCGGCGAGGACGGATACTAACACTAAAATGAGGAGTTGCTCCATCGTGCATGAAGTACATGCTTCGTCGCACAGCTAAAGGGATATCTGCTAACGGATCAGGTAGAGCATTCTCTAAGAAATTATGACAACTTTGTCTTTAGAGCCTAGGTGGAAAAAAGTGAGACTCTTCCCAACAGTCAACAACAACGACGCATGGCAACGAGGACATATAAAACAAAACGAGGCGCAAAACGTAACCAGACGTCACCAAGAGGGCATTTCCCCCATCACTCTAACGTTGTGTTCTTATGGGTTACCCACGATTAATGAGTTGAAGAAAATGATTTGTAATATCGAAACAAAGCGTTTTCAGACACACTTTCATGTAACATAGTTTCTACGTATACGTGTGAGGAACGCCGTACATTTTTGTTACACCCTATGTAACGGTCACCTACAGCGCCATTTTTTGTACCAGACGAAGAGAAACTCATCGATACAACGATGGGTTTTTAGTTTGCTCCAGGAGGAGGCCAAGTGGGTAACATGACGCATAAAATTTAGTTCAATTTATTACAACATAGATGAGAAGAATTACATAACTTTGTGCAGTCCTTCCCCCAGGAATGTTATGAGTATTTACAATTGTCTCTGGATATTGAAGTATCAACAACAGGTTAGTGTTCATCACGAACGTGGTTTTGCAGTCAATGCAATGTTTACAAATGCGGAGTTGGCAGATGCCCATTTGAAGTATGGATTGGCACGGGGAAATAGCTGTGGCGCGGTACGTTTGTATCGAGACAGATTTCCAGATCGAAGGTGTCCCGACAGGAAGACGTTCGAAGCAATTGATCGGCGTCTTAGGGAGCACGGAACATTCCAGCCTATGACTCTCGACTGGGGAAGACCTAGAACAACGAGGACACCTGCAATGGACGAGGCAATTCTTCGTGCAGTTGACGATAAACCTAATGTCAGCGTCAGAGAAGTTGCTGCTGTAAAAGGTAACGTTGACCACGTCACTGTATGGAGAGTTCTACGGGAGAACCAATTGTTTCCGTACCATGTACAGCGTGTGCCGGCACTATCAGCAGCTGATTGGCCTCCACAGGTACACTTCTGCGAATGGTTCATACAACAACATGTCAATCCTCATTTCAGTGCAAACGTTCTCTTTACGGATGAGGCTTCATTCCAACGTGATAAAATTGTAAATTTTCGCAATCAACATGTGTGGGCTGACGAGAAGCCGCACGCAATTGTGCAATCACGTCATCAACACAGATTTTCTGTGAACGTTTGGGCAGGCATTGTTGGTGATGTCTTGAGCGGGCCCCATGTTCTTCCACCTACGCTCAATGGAGCACGTTATCATGATTTCATGCGGGATACTCTACCTGTGCTGCTAGAACATGTGCCTTTAGAAGTACGACACAACATGTGGTTCATGCACGATGGAGCTCCTGCACATTTCAGTCGAAGTGTTCGTACGCTTCTCAACAACAGATTCGGTGACCGATGGATTGGTAGAGGCGGACCAATTCCATGGCCTCCACGCTCTCCTGACCTCAACCCTCTTGACCTTCATTTATGGGGGCATTTGAAAGCTCTTGTCTACGCAACCCCGGTACCAAATGTAGAGACTCTTCGTGCTCGTATTGTGGACGGCTGTGATACAATACGCCATTCTCCAGGGCTGCATCAGCGCATCAGGGATTCCATGCGACGGAGGGTGGATGCATGTATCCTCGCTAACGGAGGACATTTTGAACATTTCCTGTAACAAAGTGTCTGAAGTCACGCTGGTACGTTCTGTTGCTGTGTGTTTCCATTCCATGATTAATGTGAGTTGAAGAGAAGTAATAAAATGAGCTCTAACATGGGAAGTAAGCGTTTCCGGACACATGTCCACATAACATATTTTCTTTCTTTGTGTGTGAGGAATGTTTCCTGAAACTTTGGCCGTACCTTTTTGTAACACCCTGTATAGGTCACACTGGAAGAGATTTTAGTACGTGGTTTAAGGAACACCTTAATATGAATACCCCAAGGCCTGGCTTATCTTTACATTAGCGAGAAACGGAACATTCAATAAGGAGTGCGGAAAACAACCTAGACATTTTATACATTGGGAATAAAGGGACAGTGTTAGAGATTTTAGAAGAGATACAAATTTCAGGGCTATCAAAGAGTCCGCTTCACAGATACTGAACGGCCAAACGGACCTAAGACATCGAAGTCTGTTACTGAGTACTTATAGTCTCTTTATACTTATAGGGTACACGTGTGTTTCCATTCATCCAGAACAAATAATTGCTCCTGTCGGCTAGATCCATTTTTCCTATATTCCTTCTCTATTCCCAACCAACTCCTCCGTCCTCGCTCCCTCCCCATTCTCCCTCCCCAACCCCACCTCGTTGTCAGCTCTGGTTTGGTTCACTAAGATCCACCATATGGTCTGTATATTCTCAGTGTTAATTATACTGTTTAAAAAATGACAGGGGTTGGTTTTACGTTAACTTGGTCTATGCACTATTTTTGATATTTTGTTTTCTTATTTTTTTTACATTTCTTATATTTTTATACTTTCATTGGTGTAATATATTTTGCCAACATGTACTAGGGCTTCAGTCGGGTTGTATTATCTTGTTGCGGATGGATCCGGGTAGTTTGTAGCTTTCGCTTTATGTAATTTTAGTCGTATCTTACTTCTCGTAAGTATAATGGTTAATATTTTCTGTCTTTTGCTCTGATTGGTATTTAACAGTAACATCCATTCTGTTATTGCGATTCTCAAGATCCAGTTTGAGTGTCCTTTTTAGTCTGGTTTCTAGCGGTAGATATCGCAATCTTCAACTCGCGACGGGATGGCGCGTGCTTGGCTTCACTGGATTCACCGTGTGGCTACCGCTGTATCGTGTGGTTCTATTTGACGCACTCTTCTATATTTACATCTAGACTCTGCAAATCACTGTGAAGTTCATGGCAGAGGGTAGGTCCCACTGTGCTAGTTAGTAGGGACTTTGTCTTTCCATTCACCATGGAGGTGGGAAGAATTTTCTTTTAAATGACTCCATGCATGCTGTAATTAATCCAGTCTTGTCGTCACAGTACCTACGGGAGCTGTATGTAGGAGATTGTGGTATATTCCTAGAGCCATCATTTACATCCGGTTTTTGAATGGAAGCAGGCTTTCTCGGCATAGTTTGCAAGAGGGTGTCAGTTCGTTTCTTCAGCATCTCTTTGCATTACCCCGCAGCTCGAGCAAATTTGTGAACATTCGTGCAGTGAATTCCATTGACGAAATCTTCTCGCGTGATAAGCCGATTGATGGCGACGTCTTGTACGACGTTTCAGTGAGTTTCGTACCCATCATTTACAAGTGACACTCTATATGGTGCGGGTCCCTCACACCTGCGCAGTATTCTATTATATGTCGCGTGAGTGATTTCTAAGCAATCTCCTTTGTAGGCTGATTGCATTTCCAAAGTATTCTACCAATAAACCGATGTAACGTTACAATGTCTACCAACCGCTCCATCAGTCATGCACGTAATGTCTGCAATAACAGAAGCAAACGAAAGCTTTTTCTACCGCTAGCGCAGTAGCGGTGATGACACGAACTTCCTAAGATGGTTACCTAAGAGAAGGATAACCATTGGAACACGAGCGGAGCGAAACACGACTGAATGCCATTTGCTAAAGCATCCCAAGTCTTCTCCACTCCTTTATTTTACTTTAGCAGGCGTTCCCACTTATCACCAGTTGCCTGTTCTCACTTGCTACAATCTTCTATCCCATCAGTCTTCTTCCGACGGACCTCCTCTTTCCGGAACTTTGCCTACACTTTCCCTCCATGTCACCACCGATCTCCCTCGGCTTGTTCTCACTGGACGAGACCAGATGAGCAAATACTGAGGACATAATTTTTCTTTCATCCATTGGATATGTCCAATACATGTCAGTAGTCCAGCACAAGCCCTATATCTGATTGGTTTCAACGCATCCATCTCCATCCTCACATATTCATTCGTCTGTCGATGCTGGGCAAGACCAGATGACCAAACACTGCAGCCATCATTGTTTCTCCATTCATCACACATGCCCATACCGTCTCAGTGCTCAAACACAAGCCCTATCAGTGATTGGTTTCACCGCATCCATCTTGATCCACGTATTTTCATTCCTCTGTTGATGCTGGCCAAGACCAGATGACCAAGCACTGCGGCTGTTATTGTTTCTCCATCCATTGGACATGCCCATACCATCTCAGTGCTTCAGCACCAGCGCTATCACTAACTGGTTTCACCGCATCCATCTCGATCCACACATATTCATTCCTCTGTCGACGCTGGCTGAGACCAGATGACCAAACACTGCAGCCATCGTTGTTTCTCCATCCATCAGACATGTCCATATCATATCAATGCTCCAGCACAGGCCCTATTTGTTTCCACCACATTCATCTCCATCCTCACATATTCATTCCTATGTCGATCCAAGAGAATCACCCTTATGACCTCTCCTAACCTGTCCGTTTAGCCAGCCTCAATTTTCCCCCATGTCTCTTGTTCAGTGTCCAACACCCTGAACCAGAGGTTAGAATGCTTTCAACAACACCACATAGCGCTACATGTTTTTTATTTAGTGGTCAACAGCCAGCTTCGATCGTCTTATCCTGTGGAGTGTGACCACAATTCACTGTCCAGTCTTATCGATTAGTGAAGACACTTGAACACTGCCACATTCATTACCTCTCCAAACGCAGAACCAAAATCCTGACCTTATCCACTTCCAAAGCAAGATTTTGTGTTTTATCGATATTCACTGTTAGTCCCTTCTCAACTGATAAATGGCAACATCGCTGTCGAGAGACACAAGTGATCGGTCGTTGGCAAATAGTAATGGATGAAAACATTGGTATTGTTCTGTCACACGCAAACTTCTGCACTGTTTAGTCTAACAACCACGAGCAACTTCTAAACACGGCGATATAGAACACCCTTATTTTAATCCTTCACTTGTTTTAAAACTTTCCGATATCTCACAATCAATCTTCACGACTGCCTCCCATTGGTGGTACATCCTGTTTACCAACTCTATTAATACACCATCCACTCCAACCTTTTTCTGTGCTGTCCATAGTAACCTCGTTGGCACAGAATCATAGGCTTTTTCTAAATCAAAAGAAATTAGATGGAGATCATCTTCTCTTTCGATCATTTTCTTTCACATCTGGGCTTCACAAAAGATGTTATCAACACAGCTTTTCGCAGCAATAAGGCCAACTGTTCCTGCGATTCAACAACCTGCGAGCGAATGGTTATGAACTCGCATGTGATAAATAGTGATAACAAATGGAATTTCGAATTTTAGAAAGCATTCTATCAATGGAGCGTGAACAGCAATCGTTATAAAATGCTAAAATTCACTAAAACAGACGCAATCGCAACAGTAGTTTATATATATTCGCAACAGGTTTTGATGTTTAATTTAGACCTTCTTCAGGGCCTAAGCACCACTATGCAAGCTGGCAGCGGTGGACGCAGCAAAATCCGTAAGAGCAACAAAGTCAACTTCAATTGCTTACGGGCTGAAGATGGTCTAAATTAAAGACCGAAACCGGTTGCAAACCTAAATAAACTTCTGTTGCGATCGCGATTCTTTTACTGAATTTTTAATATCACTGTTTAGGCTCGGTTGATAGAATGCTTTCCAAAGTTTTCAATTCCGCTTGTTATCACCATTTATCATATGCATGATAAGTAAAAATGACGTCATTTATTGAGTTCATTGTGATACTGAATTACAACGCCGAATTAAATAGCTGTTTCTCAGCAACCGTATTGCAAACGTGCCAAAGGCTGCAATGTGTTTATTTTACTTCTTTACTTGAGCATATCTACTCTTAACTCTGACCACTGCATCTCGCAACGTAATTTTACGGTTTTACAAAATATCATTGTGATGAAAACATCCTTAGAAGTGTCGAAACCTAAGTCAGTGTACCGATTTGCAACCGGTTGGCTGTGTGATTCCTATGTTGCGAATTACAACAAGTGGAGTTTACTGTCGAACATTTTCCTGCTTCTGGTTAGTCTCTGTTCAGGAGTTCCAAAGACAACACTTTCTCGACAGAGCTGTAGCATTTTCCGCCTTATCTCAGACTCGCATGGACGAACAGGTGCGCTCGAAGGGCGACTGCTCCAGACGGGTGGAGGGTTGAGCAGTTCCTGAAGACGGGAGGCCGGTGAGCCCGCCTCACCCCCCGGCACCACTCCATCTCCACCCCCATCCCCTGCTCCGTTATGGCTGGCTGGAGCGGGGGTGGGATGGGGGGCTCGGCTGATTGGACGCCCAAATCTAATTTGGGCCGCCTGACGTCTACGTGCGTACGGGGGAGTCCCCGCCCGCCTGCGCGCGTACGTGCGTGCGTGTAAGTGCGTGCGGATGCGTGCAGACGCGTGCGTGCCGCGCGGAGAGGAAGCGGGGGCGGTCAGCCATGATACACGGCGGTAGCAGCAGCGCAGAGCGACCCTCCGCGTCTCGCCAGCCCAGCCCAGCGCGAAACACCTGCCGCCTCCACTTCACGTCCTCCCGTCACTCTCGCTGTACTGTCCCGCCATCTCATCGCGAAACACGTATCAGCCTAAGACTGCAATAGTAAACCGAGACAAAGTGACGTACTGGATTTCCCCAGATTATGTGAACACGCTTACTCTTGTACAGGTGGTGGAAAAATACAGCCGGCCGCGGTAGCCGAGCGGTTCTAGGCGATTCAGTCCGGACCCACGCGGCTGCTGCGGTCGCAAGTTCGAATCCTGCCTCGGGAATGGATGTGTGTGATGTCCTTAGGTTTAAGTAGTTCTATGTTCTAAGGGACTGATGACCTCAGATGTTAAGTCCCATTGTGCCTAGAACCACTTGAACCATTTTTTTTTGAAAAATACAGCGAGTCAGGTTTGTTGATATTGTCAACCAGGAGACACGCGACCTGTTGTAAATTTGTTTATGATAGGGACTCGAAATCCATGACGTTATGATAGTATGTGAAATCTTCTTTATTTGGACTGATTACTAGTTTCAGCCAACAATCTAGTCATCTTGATGTAAATACTGATTGTGTCAGGTTCTGAAGTGTAATGCCTTTGTTTTATAAATGTCGTTCGATTACACTGGCCATTAACGATAGAAATCCGTTTTTAATTATGTCATGTATGGATGTTATCATTTTAAGAAATATTTTAACGATGTGTGAAGCCATAATGGCACCAACTCTAATTACGAATGTTTATCTGAAGGTGGCAATATTGTTAGCCGAAACCAGTATTCAATCAATACATATAAAGATTTCATTTGTGATATTGATTTCACAGGTTTTCAATCCCCCACATAACAAAAAATACAGAATGTCCCAGAAACGTTCTGACAAACTTCGAACAGTTTAGAGACTCGCTCGAGGCACAAATCGAGGATAGGAGCCTGTGTTTGGAAACGCCATTCAACGTCGCTACAGAGTGTTGAAGTTATAGGCACCGGCGCCTGCCGCTAGGCAACCCCTTCGTCAGCAAACGGGACTCTGCACGCTGACTTCTCGCAATGCTCTTTTTCATTTAGTGATCGCTACTGACTGACACAATCGCCGGTGGTGAAGATGGAAGTCGCTGCTGCATAGGAAGGCCTTGTACCCCAGGAATGTGATGCTCTCTTGCCTTACAGATGATGATTTCTGACATGGGTTTCCATCTCAAGTTATTTTCCTGCTGTATATCGAAACACATTAGAGATTTTACGGTGTTGCAGGAGAAAAATAAACTGTGGATGGAGACTCACGTTTGAAACAGTCATCTACTGAGACAATAGTGACTTCTTAAGTAATAGAACCCAGTACGTTGTCCTCGATGGTGAGTGTTCATTGTCAGCCGAGGTGGGCGAGCGGAACTAGGGGCTACATTCTGGAACCGCACGACCGCTATGGTCGCAGGTTCGAATCCTGCCTCGGGCATGGATGTGTGTGATATCCTTAGGTTACTTAGGTTTAAGTAGTTCTAAGTTCTAGGGGACTGATTACCTCAGCAGTTAAGTCCCATAGTGCTCAGAGCCATACATAAATGATCTTTTGGACAGGGTGGATAGCAATGTGCGGCTGTTTGCTGATGATGCTGTAGTGTACGGGAAGGTGTCGTCGTTGAGTGACTGTAGGAGGATACAAGATGACTTGGACAGGATTTGTGACTGGTGTAAAGAATGGCAGCTAACTCTAAATATAGATAAATGTAAATTAATGCAGATGAATAGAAAAAAGAATCCTGTAATGTTTGAATACTCCATTAGTAGTGTAGGGCTTGACACAGTCACGTCGATTAAATATTTTGGCGTAATATTGCAGAGCGATATGAAGTGGGACAAGCATGTAATGGCAGTTGTGGGGAAGGCGGATAGTCGTCTTCGGTTCATTGGTAGAATTTTGGGAAGATGTGGTTCATCTGTAAAGGAGACCGCTTATAAAACACTAATACGACCTATTCTTGAGTACTGCTCGAGCGTTTGGGATCCGTATCAGGTCGGATTTAGGGAGGACATAGAAGCAATTCAGAGGCAGGCTACTAGATTTGTTACTGGTAGGTTTGATCATCACGCGAGTGTTACGGAAATGCTTCAGGAACTCGGGTGGGAGTATCTAGAGGAAAGGAAGCGTTCTTTTCGTGAATCGCTACTGAGGAAATTTAGAGAACCAGCATTAGAGGCTGAGGCAGTACAATTTTACTGCCGCCAACTTAAATTTCGCGGAAAGACCACAGAGATAAGATAAGAGAGTTTAGGGCTCGTACAGAGGCATATAGGCAGTCATTTTTCCCTCGTTCTGTTTGGGAGTGGAACAGGGGGAGAAGATGCTAGTTGTGGTACGAGGTACCCTCCGCCACGCACCGTATGGTGGATTGCGGAATATGTATGTAGATGCAGATGTAGATATCACATTCATAGGGGACAAGGTCATTCTAGACTGCAACTATAAGTAGCTCCATCTTCTCCATTGGCAATCGTGGCAAGCAGTTGTGAGAACTGAATAAGACACAACATTCCGAGACGTTCTACCTATGCTCCAGTAGTGTACAAAGTAACGGTTGCTGCCGAAGGGGAAGCCTAGTGTCAGGCGATGACGCCCATAAGTTCGACGTTATGCGGCGTTTTTGTATGACGGTTCTGGACACGGGTTCATATACTCAATTTGTTCCTCAAGAGACTCTCCACAAACCCTCAAAGTTTGTCGCCACATTTCTGGGACACTATATATGGAAAAACCGCGAAAACTGCTTCCTCTAACATAAATGCAGGTTCTAGCCAACCCTAAAGATTGTGTAGTTATATTTCAACACGAACTATATCTGTACGAAGTCCTCAATACGTTTAAAGGATCAGTTGTGGTCAGCACATTGTTCTGCGTAGTTGTGAGTGCACAGTTTCAGAGGTCAGTGCACTCATACGTGGGCAAAGTGTTGGTGTTCATATGGTCGATGCTTTCATAAACAAGTTAGCCGAAGCCTTTGGTGTTTCAAGGTGCAACACGTTGAAGTTTTGTACCGCGTACAGGCAACGCGGGAAAACAACTTCTACTCACTCACAATGGCAGCGAAAGTGCGCCTTGAATGAAAATGACAGACAGAAGCTCAATGATAGCACTGTGGCGAAACATAAGAGGATGACAGGAGCAAATCTCAATGAAGAACTGAATTCCACACTCCCGAAACCTGCCAGCATCAAAACAACAAAACAACACGTAGGCAGCTCCATAAGCACGAAATTCCATGGCAAGCTTGTATTCAAAAATCGGTCTCAGTGATTCAAATACTTGTGACACGGAAATATGATGGCGAATCCATAAAACCTATACTACTGACCAATGGGAGCAAGTCATTTGGTCGGATTTCACACTGTTTCCAACTTCTGGTCGAGTTTACGTCCCAAGAGTGAAACATTGTGGGAGTTCTGTTACGATTTGGGAAGCGGTATCGTGGTATTCCATTCGATCCATAGTTATTGTGCAAAGTCGCGTTGCTGCCAAGCATTACGTGACCATTTTGGCTGGTCTGCTTCATTACAGGGGACAGTGTTTGTTCTCCAATGGTGATGCTGAATTCCAAGATGACAAGGTCGTGTTTACAAAGTGAACTGTCCAATCTTTCGTGACCACCGCAGTCACCATATCTCAATATTACTGAGCCTGTGTGGTCTACGTTGCTTGAACTTGCCACTATCTTGCGGGAAGAGTGGCGTAAGACTCCTTTGGAAGCCAGCTGCTGTCGATGCCAACGGCTTTACTATACCGTATTAGGAACTGTAATGGGTAGGTTTTTGTTTTTTCCATATCTTCGTCTACCCACTTGTACCTTACTGTTGCAACACGAGATGCACTTCGCGTCAAACATATAAATGTAGAGGAACTGAAGGCTCAAGAATAATGAAGACGAAGAACAAATGTAAAGTACCAATCATCTGAACGTTATGCTACTACGAGGTGCATTCAAGGTCTAAGGCCTCCGATTTTTTTTCTCCAGACTGGAAAGAGATAGAAACATGCGCATTGTTTTAAAATGAGGCCGCGTTCATTGTCAATACGTCCCAGAGATGGCAGGACCGTACGGCAGATGGAATTCTACCGCCAGCAGCGAAAATGAGAACTGTTTTAAATACTTAAAATGGCGACGTTTTCCTTACTTGAACAGCGTGCAATCATTCGTTTTCTGAATTGGCGTGGTGTGAAACCAATTGAAATTCATCGACAGTTGAAGGAGACACGTGGTGATGGAGTTATGGATGTGTCAAAAGTGCGTTCGTGGGTGCGACAGTTTAATGAAGACAGAACATCGTGTGACAACAAACCGAAACAACCTCGGGCTCGCACAAGCCGGTCTGACGACACGATCGAGAAAGTGGAGAGAATTGTTTCGGGGAATCGCCGAATGACTGTTGAACAGATCGCCTCCAGAGTTGGCATTTCTGTGGGTTCTGTGCACACAATCCTGCATGACGACCTGAAATTGCGAAAAGTGTCATCCAGGTGGGTGCCACGAATGCTGACGGCCGACCACACGGCTGCCCGTGTGGCATGTTGCCAAGCAATGTTGACGCGCAACAACAGCACGAATGGGACTTTCTTTTCGTCGGTTGTGACAATGGATGAGACGTGGATGCCATTTTTCAATCCAGAAACAAAGCGCCAGTCAGCTCAATGGAAGCACACAGATTCACCGCCACCAAAGAAATTTCGGGTAACCGCCAGTGCTGAAAAAATGATGGTGTCCATGTTCTCGGACAGCGAGGGCATAATCCCTACCCATTGCGTTCCAAAGGGCACTACGGTAACAGGTGCATCCTACGGAAATGTTTTGGAGAACAAATTCCTTCCTGCACTGCAACAAAAACGTCCGGGAAGGGCTGCGCGTGTGCTGTTTCACCAAGACAACGCATCCGCACATCGAGCTAACGCTACGCAACAGTTTCTTCGTGATAACAACTTTGAAGTGATTCCTCATGCTCCCTACTCACCTGACCCGGCTCCTAGTGACTTTTGGCTTTTTCCAACAATGAAAGACACTCTCTGTGGCCAAACATTCACCAGTCGTGCTGCTATTGCCTCAGCGATTTTCCAGTGGTCAAAACAGACTCCTAAAGAAGCCTTCGCCGCTGCCATGGAACCATGGCGTCAGCGTCGTGAAAAATGTGTACATCTGCAGGGCGATTACGTCGAGAAATAACGCCAGTTTCATCGATTTCGGGTGTGTAGTTAATTAGAAAAAAAATCGGAGGCCTTAGAACTTGAATGCACCTCGTAGCATATATGTCTGAAGAGCACTGTGATGTGAAAATATAGCCACTGTATAAACTCAGACCTTGTAGCCATCGATGAATATTTTACTCTATATTCACACATAATCGTTGTAAGGAGTGTGACTAAATATAAGTTAAATATTTATTTGACAGTACAATAGTAAAGCAACAGTCACAGAACATTTTTTTTTTCTTTAAACAAGTTGTTACATTAATGGTTACTACGAACTACGTCGTCATTTTCAAATGTAAAACATCATTTGGAGAACGCAAAGTGGGTCTTATGACCCTATATTCAGACGTAAGTGTCGTAAGGAATGTGACTAAAGTTAAAAGTTTATTTTAAACCACAATTGCGAAGCCATAGTCACAGTACCTAAAATTTCTTTCTTTAACGGAGGGTTTACAGTAGCTGTTTCAACGAACTGCCTCGTCATTTTCAAATGGTAACGATTCCCATTATATATTCTGCAACTGATGTTTTACATTTGAAAATGGCGGCTCAATTCGATGAAACCGGTAATGCAACTCATTCTTTAAAGAAAGAAATTTTATACACTGTGACTGTGGATTTTCAATTGTAATGTCAAATAAACATTTAACGAATATTTTATTGTTCGTCTTTCAATGCTGACAACTGACGAGTGTTCGATTGTAGCACTGATCAGCTGCTATGGTTTAAATGTGGAACGTAAGTAACATTCATTCGTGAATGCACGTTATAGAGATGGTCATATTCAAACGTCGTGGGCTTGTAATAAGTAATATGAAATCAAATTAATGCTATTGTAATGCAGTGGAATGAGTAAAGCAAAATGACGTTAAACACACTTAGCGAATGTTTTATATCGTGTCTCATATTGCAATTAATGTTATTAATAAAATAAAATACTAATTAATGTAGCTTACCAATTTACCGTAAGATCGGCTGGGGAAGATGTGGTAAATTGGTCAGGAAAGAAAAAGTGTCCACTGCATAGTTTTTGCCTCAAAGGGCGCTGCTGTATGCTGGGAAATGGTCTAACTAGTTTTGATACACATTGCCAGGAAGACTTAGAGTGGAAGCTTGTTCACTTTATATTTAGCAAAAATATTTTTTCCTTGCGAATCGTCTCAGTCAGTTATTTTATTCTTATTGCCACACTTGTATGGAGAGTAATAATATTATATTATATTGGTGTTTATCTAACGTCGTTTGGTCTACAAATATAAGTTACTTGTTATTTATTTCAGTTTGATACTTTCTTCTGTGGATCGCTAATGGTGACATGGCTTCCGATAGGGAAAACTAGTAACGCTAGTCATCGGAAAAAGTATCCAAGGTGTTCACCACAATAAGAGTCAGCTAACTCCAAAAAAAGGCGTAATGCAACGGATTAAACCGACTTCTGAACCACTTTTACATAAAAGATTTGTGGAAATTTTGAGTTAATTAAGCTATATATTATTTAAAAGCGAGTATTTTCTGTTATATTAATAAAACTAAAGCCCGACAACACAGTCTACGGCAACCGTTCGATAGGGCGTGGAAATGTAACAGACACGGGACCCTGTTGCGATGGCGCTGACCACAGCTCACGCTGAAGGCAGAAAATTGTTCACTATGTAAGCCTTCGGAAAATTGCGTGAAGTTCCAATATATTATTTTTTTATTCAATCAAAATTACCTGGAGTGATACCTTACATGTAGATACAAAATGTGAAAGTGGTAAGTTTCTACCAATAATCATAGTTAAGGTTTGGTGGAAACTGAATTCCTCTCTGAGTGGCGACTCTACACCTCCCTCCCCCCCAACTACCCACCGCCGATTGATTCTTCCCCCCCCCCCCCCCTACACCCCCCCCACCCCCAAGCTCTCGCTCCCTATGTGGCTCGGCGCGTCGCTTTACGCTTTACAGGGTCAGTGTTGGCTCTTAAGGAAAACAGTCTGATGACCGCTGGTTTAGAACAAAAAAGGAACATTTTTATCCCAAATGCAATGCAGACACGAAATATTCAGTACTTAATTGTAAAAATTGGATAAATGGAATTTTAGCGGTTACAGAGCCATCCATCACGAATGGCGAAACGTGTTTTGGGTAAACACCAGGAATATATTGGCGTAGGAAGTGAATCTGCAATAAAAATTGAGGGTTTCTTGGAAATACACACATCAAAAATACACTCCTGGAAATGGAAAAAAGAACACATTGACACCGGTGTGTCAGACCCACCATACTTGCTCCGGACACTGCGAGAGGGCTGTACAAGCAATGATCACACGCACGGCACAGCGGACACACCAGGAACCGCGGTGTTGGCCGTCGAATGGCGCTAGCTGCGCAGCATTTGTGCACCGCCGCCGTCAGTGTCAGCCAGTTTGCCGTGGCATACGGAGCTCCATCGCAGTCTTTAACACTGGCAGCATGCCGCGACAGCGTGGACGTGAACCGTATGTGCAGTTGACGGACTTTGAGCGAGGGCGTATAGTGGGCATGCGGGAGGCCGGGTGGACGTACCGCCGAATTGCTCAACACGTGGGGCGTGAGGTCTCCACAGTACATCGATGTTGTCGCCAGTGGTCGGCGGAAGGTGCACGTGCCCGTCGACCTGGGACCGGACCGCAGCGACGCACGGATGCACGCCAAGACCGTAGGATCCTACGCAGTGCCGTAGGGGACCGCACCGCCACTTCCCAGCAAATTAGGGACACTGTTGCCCCTGGGGTATCGGCGAGGACCATTCGCAACCGTCTCCATGAAGCTAGGCTACGGTCCCGCAAACCGTTAGGCCGTCTTCCGCTCACGCCCCAACATCGTGCAGCCCGCCTCCAGTGGTGTCGCGACAGACGTGAACGGAGGGACGAATGGAGACGTGTCGTCTTCAGCGATGAGAGTCGCTTCTGCCTTGGTGCCAATGATGGTCGTATGCGTCTTTGGCGCCGTGCAGGTGAGTGCCACAATCAGGACTGCATACGACCGAGGCACACAGGGCCAACACCCGGCATCATGGTGTGGGGAGCGATCTCCTACACTGGCCGTACACCACTGGTGATCGTCGAGGGGACACGGAATAGTGCACGGTACATCCAAACCGTCATCGAACCCATCGATCTACCATTCCTAGACCGGCAAGGGAACTTGCTGTTCCAACAGGACAATGCACGTCCGCATGTATCCCGTGCCACCCAACGTGCTCTAGAAGGTGTAAGTCAACTACCCTGGCCAGCAAGATCTCCGGATTTGTCCCCCATTGAGCATGTTTGGGACTGGATGAAGCGCCGTCTCACGCGGTCTGCACGTCCAGCACGAACGCTGGTCCAACTGAGGCGCCAGGTGGAAATGGCATGGCAAGCCGTTCCACAGGACTACATCCAGCATCTCTACTATCGTCTCCATGGGAGAATAGCAGCCTGCATTGCTGCTAAAGGTGGATATACACTGTACTAGTGCTGACATTGTGCATGCTCTGTTGCCTGTGTCTATGTGCTTGTGGTTCTGTCACTGTGATCATGTGATGTATCTGACCCCAGGAATGTGTCAATAAAGTTTCACCTTCCTGGGACAATGAATTCACGGTGTTCTTATTTCAATTTCCAGGAGTGTAGTTTTGCATCACCTCTGTTCCGGGAGTTCCCGAACCGGTACAGAAAATTGAAATAGAGATCAACCTAAACATCATATCTGCCCATCTTATTGCTCATGAAAACCACGCATTGCACGTTGTACCACCGTAGAGCGAGACCTTCAGAGGTGGTGGTTCAGACCGCTGTACACACCGGTGCTTCTAATACCCAGCAGTACGTCCTCTCGCGCTGATGCATGCCTGCATTCGTCGTGGCATACTATCCACAGGTTCAAGACACTGTTGGTCAAGAATGTCCCACTTCTCAACGGCGATTCGGCGTAGATCCCTTAGAGTGGTTGGAGGGTCACGTCGTCCATAAACAGCTCTTTTTAATCTATCCAGGCATGTTCGATAGGGTTCATGTCTGGAGAACTGCTGGCCACTCTAATCGAGCGATGTCGTTATCTTGAAGGAACCCATTCACAAGATGTGTACGATGGGGGCGTGTATTGTCGTCCATGAAGACGAATGCCTCGCCAATATTCTGCCGATATGGTTGCGGTATCGGTCCGAGGATGACATTCACGTATCGTACGGCCGTTACGGCGCTTTCCATGACCACCAGTGGCGTACGTCGGCCCCACATAATGCCACTCCAAAACAGCAGAGAACCACCTTGCTGTACTCGCTGGACAGTGTGTCTGAGGCGTTCAGCCTGACCGGGTTGCCTCCAAACACGTCTCCGACGATTGTCTGGCTTAAGGCATATGCGACGCTCATCGGTGAAAAGAACGCGATGCCCATCCTGAGCGGTAAATTTGGCATGTTGTTGGGCCCATTTGCAACGCACTGCATGGTGTCGTTGTTGCAAAGATGGACCTCGCCACGGACGTCGGGAGTGAAGTTGCGCATCATGCAGCCTGCTGCACACAGTTTGAGTCGTAACACGAAGTCCTGTGGCTGCACGAAAAGCATTATTCAACACGCTGGTATTGCTGTTTGGGTTCCTCCGAGCCATATTCCGTATGTAGCGGTCATCCACTGTAGTAGTAGCCCTAGGGCGGCCTGAGCGAGACATGTCTCCTCCATGTCAGAACAACATCGCTTTGGTTCATTCCGAGACGCCTGGACACTTCCTGTGTTGAGAGGCCTTCCTGTCACAAAGTAACAATTCGGATGCGATCGAACCGTGGTATTGACCGTCTAGGCATGGTTGAACTACAAACAACAGGAGCCGTGTACCTCCTTCCTGGTGGAGTGACTGGAACTGATCGGCTGTCGGACCTCCTCCGTCTAATAGGCGCTGCTCATACATGATACTTTACATCTTTGGGCGGCTCTAGTGATATCTCTGAACAGTCAAAGGGACTCAGTTTTTCCCCTTAGAAAACATTAACTTTTTATCGGTAGCCTTTTTTTTGCGTACAATGAGTATTGTGTGAGATATTTAGCTGTTCCAAGGTAAAAATAAAACACCATAATATGAATACGGGTTCCAAGTCCAGATATTTTCACGAGTGGTGCCTTGACATATGCGTGCATTAGTGTACCGGTTGCTTTTACTCTCTGTCGAACAGTCTTCCGCCATACAAGTCGCATAATTTGCTACCAGATGTCTCCTGCACAATGGTGACTGCACCACTGACAACGCCTGTCAGTGTCTGCATTGCGTCCACACTTCAATACCTGATCTGCTGCCCAGGACAAAATAAGCATTAATGTCCCACATGTAATTGAAGGTACGGAGCAAACCTAACAACTTACGACTGCTAATAGATATGATAGCTGGTCTACAAATGAAATATCAACTTTTTTAAACTGGCTCTGGACACAGTCCTCAGTCACCAATAGAAATATCTGCACTCATACCCTTCACGCACTGTACACATTGGTCAGCCAGAACAGAACATTGTGATCATCTACCTAATAGTCGGTATGTACACCTTTGGCACGTACGGCAGAGGCGACGGGTCGTGGCTTGGAGGCAATGAGGCTTTGGTAGCTAGCTAGAGGGAGTTAGCACCACATCTGCACACACGGTTCACCCAATTCCCGTAAATTGCGTAGAGGGAGCATTGACCTCTGACGCCACGTTCAATCACATCCCAGATGTGTTTGATGGGGTTCACAATTGGCAAGCTTGGGGGGGGGGGGGGGGGCAGCACATCAACTGGAACTCGCCACTGTGTTCCTCGAACCTCCCCATCACACTCCTGCCTTGTGATGACATGGCGCATTATCTTGTCGATAGTCACAGTTGCGGTCTGCAACCAGTGTGCGATAGTCCTTGTCCGTCATGGTCCCTTGCACGAGCTCCACTGGACCCATGGATGCTGTAGTGGGACGCGAAATTGAAGCGTCACCCATCCACCAGTGTCAGCCCAGTTTGCAGGTGAATATAAGTTTAACTTAGTTTTGTTTATGTATTTTTTGTAATATTTGTAATGGGTGCGAATTGTCTAAAGTTTTTGTATTTATTTTTTATGTTTCATGTACGGAGAGGGCGGCGCAACGAACGGAGACAGCATCTTCGCTGTCGGGACCAGAGAGAAAATTGCTGGCCACTATACGTCGCGGGTCGACAGCCAAAGAGCAACAGAAGATTCTGAAACCGATTTGTTGCGTCGTGCTTCTAAAAATTGAAAATGAATAATTTGTAATGTTTTGTACAACAAAGATGTCATAGAGAGTTTAATCTTATTGAAAATGTTAGTCCTATCTTGTCAAGGCTCAGGTTCACGTCTGTATGTAGGAAGATAATAAACTAATGGATGCTACTAAAGTTGAAATACGTGTTCCGAGGATTTATTTATGAAGAATTATGTGAATGATTTAATAATATATTTGACAAGATTATTGAATTTTGACAGCGTTCATCGCGACTTTGAATCTCAAACGTTTATTCAATGTGGTTCTAATATCGATTAAATCAGATAACGTGTATCAATATAATTTCTGAGGAGAAACAAACGACATCTAAAATTGAAAAAGTTTACGCAAACCAATTGGCCCGAGTGACGTAATTCTGCGCATACGACTCAAATGATGTTTTACAGTTTCGTTCAAGAACCATTCTGAGACAATTTAAAAAGAATATAAATAATTTTGAAGTGGGTTGTAACTGACGTAGGTGACGAAGTGTACACATGGTCATATGTCGAAAGAAAACCATTTATAAGAAACATACGTCGTTACACTACAATGCCCACGTGAATGCTCCCCAGAGCATAATGGAGCCGCCCCCATACCGTAGTACAGGAGTCGAGGTTACCCTCGATAACGAGCGATTCGCGCCTTCCCATTGGCATGTTGGAGAATATACCGGGATTCCTCAAACCATGCAACACTTTCCCACTGTGCCAACATCCATGGCCAATGGTCACCTCTTCATTTCAGTCACACTGCCGAGGTCATGGCATTAACACTGGTGCATTCAAGGGTTGTCGGCTGTGGAGTCCCAGGTTACCCTCAACAACGAGCGATTCGCGCCTTCCCATTGGCATGTTGGAGAATATACTGAGATTCCTCAAACCATGCAACACTTTCCCACTGTGCCAACATCCATGGCCAATGGTCACCTGTTCATTTCAGTCACACTGCCGAGGTCATGGCATTAACACTGGCGCATTCAAGGGTTGTCAGCTATGGAGTCCCAGGTTACCCTCGACAACGAGCGATTCGCGCCTTCCCATTGGCATGTTGGAGAATATACCGGGATTCCTAAAACCATGCAACACTTTCCCACTGTGCCAACATCCATGGCCAATGGTCACCTGTTCATTTCAGTCACACTGCCGAGGTCATGGCATTAACACTGGCGCATTCAAGGGTTGTCGGCTGTGGAGTCCCAGGTATCCCTCGACAATGAGCAATCCGTGCCTTCCCATTGGCATGTTGGAGAATATACCGGGATTCCTCAAACCATGCAAGACTTTCCCACTGTGCCAACATCCATGGCCAATGGTCACCTGTTCATTTCAGTCACACTGCCGAGGTCATGGCATTAACACTGGTGCATTCAAGGGTTGTCGGCTGTGGAGTCCCAGGTTACCCTCAACAACAAGCGATTCGCGCCTTCCCATTGGCATGTTGGAGAATATACCGGGATTCCTCAAAACATGCAACACTTTCCCGCTGTGCCAACATCCATGGCCAATGGTCACCTGTTCATTTCAGTCACACTGCCGAGGTCACGGCATTAACACTGGTGCATTCAAGGGTTGTCGGCTGTGGAGTCCCAGGTTACCCTCAACAACGAGCGATTCGCGCCTTCCCATTGGCATGTTGGAGAATATACCGGGATTCCTCAAACCATGCAACACTTTCCCACTGTGCCAACATCCATGGCCAATGGTCACCTGTTCATTTCAGTCACACTGCCGAGGTCACGGCATTAACACTGGTGCATTCAAGGGTTGTCGGCTGTGGAGTCCCAGGTTACCCTCAACAACGAACGATTCGCCCCTTCCCATTGGCATGTTGGAGAATATACCGGGATTCCTCAAACCATGAAACACTTTCCCACTGTGCCAACATCCATGGCCAATGGTCACCTGTTCATTTCAGTCACACTGCCGAGGTCATGGCATTAACACTGGTGCATTCAAGGGTTGTCGGCTGTGGAGTCCCAGGTTACCCTCAACAACGAGCGATTCGCGCCTTCCCATTGGCGTGTTGGAGAATATGCCGAGATTCCTCAAACCATGCAACACTTTCCCACTGTGCCAACATCCATGGCCAATGGTCACCTGGTCATTTCAGTCACACTGCCGTGGTCATGGCATTAACACTGGCGCATTCAAGGGTTGTCGGCTGTGGAGTCCCATGTTACCCTCGACAACGAGCGATTCGCGCCTTCCCATTGGCATGTTGGAGAATATACCGGGATTCCTCAAACCATGTCTTGTGACAGCCAGAGCGAGAGCACCAGCAGCAGCGAGTACTGTTTGTATAAAGCGTTTATTTTGCATTTTGTTTACGACCTTCCACTAAGGAAGGGATTCTATTTGTGTTTATCTGCTCTGCATAGTAACTAACAGTTCTTGATAAAACCTTACGTAGTTTTCGTGTTAGATTTCTTAGTGTTTTCTTGATCGTTTAGAACAGAAAGCGCCCTAAAACCGTCTTTTGTTTGTTTCGCGGCCGTTAGCCACTAGTCACTTGAATCAGCAGTTGTCTTGTGACAGCCAGAGCGAGAGCACCAGCAGCAGCGAGTACTGTTTGTATAAAGCGTTTTTGTACTTATTTGCTGCGCTTAGCTTTTAAATAGTTTTTCTGGGAAAACCTAGCGTAGTTTTCGCGTCTCGTATTTCAGTGAGTGTTTCTTGATTATCAGAGTAGCTCATCAGAAGATTACCTTGGGAATTTGTCACCGTTTAGAGTAGGGTAAACATAGTCATGTGTAGGGACTGTGGTTGTTGTGAGCGGACGCAAGGAGAATTGGCCACTCTTCGGGGGCAGGTGGAGGCTTTGTCTGTTAGGCTCATCGAGCTCGAGGCGCAGGCGTCGGCTCGTAGTGGCGTTGGGGCAACTGTGGTGAGACCTATGCCTACTTCGGTGGCCTTGGAATCACATGAAACCCCTGATGTCGCTGCGTCTTCCGGCAGTGAGCATCTTACCGGTCAGCCATCACTCCAGGGTGAATGGCGGACAGTGGTGGGCTCGCGCGTGCCTGGCCGAAAGGCGAAGGTGGGATCTGGCCGCGTGGCAGCTGCCTTACCCCTTTCCAACAGGTACGGGGTGCTTCCTAGTGGTGATGACATCGTTTCCGAGCCACCACAGGATGCCTCGCCTGTTGGGCCAGTGGCCGATTCTCCGGCAAGGTCCCGACAGTCACAGAGGGCGGGCCTATTAGTTATAGGGAGCTCCAACGTTAGGCGGGTTATGGAGCCCCTCAGGAAAATAGGGGGTAGGTCGGGGAAGAATGCCAGTGTGCACTCGGTGTGCTTGCCGGGGGGTCTCGTCCGTAATGTGGAGGAGGCCCTTCCGGCAGCTATTGAACGCACTGGGTGTGACCGGCTGCAGATAGTAGCACATGTCGGAACGAATGACGCCTGCCGCTTGGGTTCTGAGGCCATCCTTGGTTCCTTCCGGCGGCTGGCTGATCTGGTGAAGACAACCAGCATCGCACGCGGAGTGCAAGCTGAGCTTAATATCTGCAGCATAGTGCCCAGAGTCGATCGCGGTCCTCTGGTTTGGAGCCGTGTGGAGGGTCTAAACCAGAGGCTCAGACGACTCTGCGACTATAATGGTTGCAAATTCATCGACCTCCGTTATTGGGTGGAGAACTGTAGGGCCCCCCTAGACAGGTCAGGCGTGCACTACACACCGGAAGCAGCTACTAGGGTAGCAGAGTACGTGTGGCGTGCACACGGGGGTTTTTTAGGTTAGAGGGACCCTCCCTTGGGCGAAACGATAAAATACCTGACGGCTTACCAGAGAGGACATTATCATCGTTGATAAAGAACGTCCGTCCTCAGAGACCAAAAACAGGAAAAGTTAACGTAATATTGGTAAACTGCAGGAGTATCCAGGGCAAGGTTCCTGAATTAGTATCTCTTATTGAAGGAAATAGTGCGCATATAGTATTAGGAACGGAAAGTTGGTTAAAACCGGAAGTGAACAGTAACGAAATCCTAGACACAGAATGGAATATATACCGCAAGGATAGGATAAACGCCAATGGTGGAGGAGAATTTATAGCAGTAAAGAATTCAATAATATCCAGTGAAGTTATTAGCGAATGCGAATGTGAAATAATCTGGGTTAAGTTAAGTATCAAAGGTGGGTCAGATATGATAGTCGGATGCTTCTATAGACCACCTGCATCAGCAACCGTAGTAGTTGAGCGCCTCACAGAGAACCTGCAGAACGTCGTGAAGAAGTTTCGTGATCATACTATTGTAATAGGGGGAGACTTCAATCTACCAGGTATAGAATGGGATAGTCACACAATCAGAACTGGAGCCAGGGACAGAGGCTCTAGTGACATTATCCTGACTGCCTTGTCCGAGAATTACTTCGAGCAGATAGTTAGAGAACCAACTCGTGAAGCTAACGTTTTAGACCTCATAGCAACAAATAGACCGGAACTTTTCGACTCCGTGAATGTAGAAGAGGGTATCAGTGATCATAAGTCAGTGGTTGCATCAATGACTACAAGTGTAATAAGAAATGCCAAGAAAGGAAGGAAAATATATTTGCTTAACAAGAGTGATAGGGCACAAATCGCAGAATATCTGAGTGACCACCATCAAACGTTCATTTCTGAGGAAGAGGATGTGGAACAAAAATGGAAAAAATTCAGAAACATCGTCCAGTACGCCTTAGATAAGTTCGTACCGACTAAGGTCCAAAGCGAGGGGAAAGATCCACCGTGGTATAACAATCATGTACGAAAGGTACTACGGAAACAAAGAAAGCTTCATCATAGGTTTAAGAGTAGTCGAATCATAGCTGATAAGGAAAAGCTGAACGAAGCGAAAAAGAGCGTAAAGAGAGCAATGAGAGAAGCATTCAACGAATTCGAACATAAAACATTGGCAAACAATCTAAACAAGAACCCTAAAAAGTTTTGGTCATATGTAAAATCGGTAAGCGGATCTAAATCCCCTAATTCAGTCACTCGTTGACCACGATGGCACCGAAACAGAGGACGACCGAAGAAAGGCAGAAATACTGAATTCAGTGTTCCGAAACTGTTTCACTGCGGAAAATCGTAACACGGTCCCTGACTTCAGCCGTCGCACGGACGCCAAAATGGAAAATATTGAAATAAACGATATCGGAATTGAAAAACAACTGCTATCACTTAGTAGCGGAAAAGCATCCGGACCAGACGAGATACCCTTAAGATTCTACAGTGATTATGCTAAAGAACTTGCCCCCTTTCTATCAGCAATTTATCGTAGATCGTTGGAAGAACGTAAAGTACCTAGTGACTGGAAGAAAGCGCAGGTCGTTCCCATTTTCAAGAAGGGTCATAAATCAGATGCGAATAATTATAGGCCTATTTCGCTTACGTCAATCTGTTGTAGAATAATGGAACATGTTTTGTGTTCTCGTATTATGACGTTCTTAGATAATACAAATCTCCTTCATCATAACCAACATGGATTCCGCAAACAGGGATCATGTGAAACTCAGCTCGCCCTATTTGCCCAAGAAATTCACAGTGCCGTAGACACTGGCGAGCAGATTGATGCCGTATTCCTGGACTTCAGGAAGGCATTTGATACGGTTCCGCACTTACGTTTAGTGAAAAAAATACGAGCTTACGGAATATCGGACCAGGTTTGTGATTGGATTCAGGATTTCCTAGAAGAAAGAACACAACATGTCATTCTTAACGGTTCAAAATCTGCAGATGTAGAGGTAATTTCGGGAGTACCGCAGGGAAGCATGATAGGACCTTTATTGTTTACAATATACATAAATGACTTAGTTGACAACATCGGTAGATCCGTGAGGCTATTTGCAGATGACACGGTTGTCTACAAGAAAGTAGCAACATCAGAAGACTCGTACGTACTCCAGGAGGACCTGCAGAGGATTAATGCATGGTGCGACAGCTGGCAGCTCTCCCTAAACGTAGATAAATGTAATATAATGCGCATACATAGGGGCAGAAATCCATTCCAGTACGATTATGCCATAGGTGGTAAATCATTGGAAGCGGTAACGACCGTAAAATACTTAGGAGTTACTATTCGGAGCGATCTGAAGTGGAATGATCACATAAAACAAATAGTGGGAAAAGCAGGCGCCAGGTTGAGATTCATAGGAAGAATTCTAAGAAAATGTGACTCATCGACGAAAGAAGTAGCTTACAAAACGCTTGTTCGTCCGATTCTTCAGTATTGCTCATCAGTATGCGACCCTTACCAGGTTGGATTAATAGAAGAGATAGACATGATCCAGCGAAAAGCAGCGCGATTCGTCATGGGGACATTTAGTCAGCGCGAGAGCGTTACGGAGATGCTGAACAAGCTCCAGTGGCGGACACTTCAAGAAAGGCGTTACGCAATACGGAGAGGTTTATTATCGAAATTACGAGAGAGCACATTCCGGGACGAGATGGGCAACATATTACTACCGCCCACATATATCTCGCGTAATGATCACAACGAAAAGATCCGAGAAATTAGAGCAAATACGGAGACTTACAAGCAGTCGTTCTTCCCACGCACAATTCGTGAATGGAACAGGGAAGGGGGGATCAGATAGTGGTACAATAAGTACCCTCCGCCACACACCGTAAGGTGGCTCGCGGAGTATAGATGTAGATGTAGATAGATGCAACACCTTCCCACTGTGCCAACATCCATGGCCAATGGTCACCTGTTCATTTCAGTCACACTGCCGAGGTCATGGCATTAACACTGGCGCATTCAAGGGTTGTCGGCTGTGGAGTCCCAGGTTACCCTCGACAACGAGCGATTCGCGCCTTCCCATTGGCATGTTGGAGAATATACCGGGATTCCTCAAACCATGCAACACTTTCCCACTGTGCCAACATCCATGGCCAATGGTCACCTGTTCATTTCAGTCACACTGCCGAGGTCACGGCATTAAGACTGGTGCATTCAAGGGTTGTCGGCAGTGGAGTCCCAGGTGACCCTCAACAATGAGCGATTCGCGCCTTCCCATTGGCATGTTGGAGAATATACCGGGATTCCTCAAACCATGCAACACTTTCCCACTGTGCAAACATCCATGGCCAATGGTCACCTGTTCATTTCAGTCACACAGCCGAGGTCATGGCATTAACACTGGTGCATTCAAGGGTTGTTGGCTGTGGAGTCCCAGGTTACCCTCAACAACGAACGATTCGCGCCTTCCCATTGGCATGTTGGAGAATATGCCGAGATTACTCAAACCATGCAACACTTTCCCACTGTGCCAACATCCATGGCCAATGGTCACCTGTTCATTTCAGTCACACTGCCGAGGTCATGGCATTAACACTGGTGCATTCAAGGGTTGTCGGCTGTGGGGTCCCAGGTTAACCTCAACAACGAGGGATTCGCACCTTCCCATTGGCATGTTGGAGAATATGCCGAGATTCTTCAAACCATGCAACACTTTCCCACTGTGCCAACATCCATGGCCAATGGTCACCTGTTCATTTCAGTCACACTGCCGAGGTCATGGCAGTAACACTAATGCATTCAAGGGTTGTTGGCTGTGGAGTCCCATGTTACCCTCGACAACGAACGATTCGCGCCTTCCCATTGGCATGTTGGAGAATATACCGGGATTCCTCAAACCATGCAACACTTCCCTGCTGTGCCAACATCCATGGCCAATGGTCACCTGTTCATTTCAGTCACACTGCCGAGGTCATGGCATTAACACTGGTGCATTCAAGGGTTGTCGGCTGTGGAGTCCCATGTTACCCTCGACAACGAGCGATTCGCGCCTTCCCATTGGCATGTTGGAGAATATGCCGAGATTCCTCAAACCATGCAACACTTTCCCACTGTGCCAACATCCATGGCCAATGGTCACCTGTTCATTTCAGTCACACTGCCGAGGTCATGGCATTAACACTGGTGCATTCAAGGGTTGTCGGCTGTGGGGTCCCAGGTTAACCTCAACAACGAGGGATTCGCACCTTCCCATTGGCATGTTGGAGAATATGCCGAGATTCTTCAAACCATGCAACACTTTCCCACTGTGCCAACATCCATGGCCAATGGTCACCTGTTCATTTCAGTCACACTGCCGAGGTCATGGCATTAACACTGATGCATTCAAGGGTTGTTGGCTGTGGAGTCCCATGTTACCCTCAACAACGAACGATTCGCGCCTTCCCATTGGCATGTTGGAGAATATACCGGAATTCCTCAAACCATGCAACACTTTCCTGCTGTGCCAACATCCATGGCCAATGGTCACCTGTTCATTTCAGTCACACTGCCGAGGTCATGGCATTAACACTGGTGCATTCAAGGGTTGTCGGCTGTGGAGTCCCAGGTTACCCTCAACAACGAGCGATTCGCGCCTTCCCATTGGCATGTTGGAGAATATTCCGGGATTCCTCAAACCATGCAACACTTTCCCGCTGTGCCAACATCCATGGCCAATGGTCACCTGTTCATTTCAGTCACACTGCCGAGGTCATGGCATTAACACTGGTGCATTCAAGGGTTGTCGGCTGTGGAGTCCCAGGTTACCCTCAACAACGAGCGATTCGCGCCTTCCCATTGGCATGTTGGAGAATATTCCGGGATTCCTCAAACCATGCAACACTTTCCCGCTGTGCCAACATCCATGGCCAATGGTCACCTGTTCATTTCAGTCACACTGCCGAGGTCATGGCATTAACACTGGTGCATTCAAGGGTTGTCATCTGTGGAGTCCCAGGTTACCCTCAACAACGAGCGATTCGCACCTTCCCATTGGCATGTTGGAGAATATGCCGTGATTCCTCAAACCATGCAACACTTTCCCACTGTGCCAACATCCATGGCCAATGGTCACCTGTTCATTTCAGTCACACTGCCGAGGTCATGGCATTAACACTGGTGCATTCAAGGGTTGTTGGCTGTGGAGTCCCATGTTACCCTCGACAACGAGCGATTCGCGCCTTCCCATTGGCATGTCGGAGAATATGCCGAGATTCCTCAAACCATGCAACACTTTCCCACTGTGCCAACATCCATGGCCAATGGTCACCTGTTCATTTCAGTCACACTGCCGAGGTCACGGCATTAAGACTGGTGCATTCAATGGTTGTCGGCAGTGGAGTCCCAGGTGACCCTCAACAATGAGCGATTCGCGCCTTCCCATTGGCATGTTGGAGAATATACCGGGATTCCTCAAACCATGCAACACTTTCCCACTGTGCAAACATCCATGGCCAATGGTCACCTGTTCATTTCAGTCACACAGCCGAGGTCATGGCATTAACACTGGTGCATTCAAGGGTTGTTGGCTGTGGAGTCCCAGGTTACCCTCAACAACGAACGATTCGCGCCTTCCCATTGGCATGTTGGAGAATATGCCGAGATTACTCAAACCATGCAACACTTTCCCACTGTGCCAACATCCATGGCCAATGGTCACCTGTTCATTTCAGTCACACTGCCGAGGTCATGGCATTAACACTGGTGCATTCAAGGGTTGTCGGCTGTGGGGTCCCAGGTTAACCTCAACAACGAGGGATTCGCACCTTCCCATTGGCATGTTGGAGAATATGCCGAGATTCTTCAAACCATGCAACACTTTCCCACTGTGCCAACATCCATGGCCAATGGTCACCTGTTCATTTCAGTCACACTGCCGAGGTCATGGCAGTAACACTAATGCATTCAAGGGTTGTTGGCTGTGGAGTCCCATGTTACCCTCGACAACGAACGATTCGCGCCTTCCCATTGGCATGTTGGAGAATATACCGGGATTCCTCAAACCATGCAACACTTTCCTGCTGTGCCAACATCCATGGCCAATGGTCACCTGTTCATTTCAGTCACACTGCCGAGGTCATGGCATTAACACTGGTGCATTCAAGGGTTGTCGGCTGTGGAGTCCCATGTTACCCTCGACAACGAGCGATTCGCGCCTTCCCATTGGCATGTTGGAGAATATGCCGAGATTCCTCAAACCATGCAACACTTTCCCACTGTGCCAACATCCATGGCCAATGGTCACCTGTTCATTTCAGTCACACTGCCGAGGTCATGGCATTAACACTGGTGCATTCAAGGGTTGTCGGCTGTGGGGTCCCAGGTTAACCTCAACAACGAGGGATTCGCACCTTCCCATTGGCATGTTGGAGAATATGCCGAGATTCTTCAAACCATGCAACACTTTCCCACTGTGCCAACATCCATGGCCAATGGTCACCTGTTCATTTCAGTCACACTGCCGAGGTCATGGCATTAACACTGATGCATTCAAGGGTTGTTGGCTGTGGAGTCCCATGTTACCCTCAACAACGAACGATTCGCGCCTTCCCATTGGCATGTTGGAGAATATACCGGAATTCCTCAAACCATGCAACACTTTCCTGCTGTGCCAACATCCATGGCCAATGGTCACCTGTTCATTTCAGTCACACTGCCGAGGTCATGGCATTAACACTGGTGCATTCAAGGGTTGTCGGCTGTGGAGTCCCAGGTTACCCTCAACAACGAGCGATTCGCGCCTTCCCATTGGCATGTTGGAGAATATTCCGGGATTCCTCAAACCATGCAACACTTTCCCGCTGTGCCAACATCCATGGCCAATGGTCACCTGTTCATTTCAGTCACACTGCCGAGGTCATGGCATTAACACTGGTGCATTCAAGGGTTGTCGGCTGTGGAGTCCCAGGTTACCCTCAACAACGAGCGATTCGCGCCTTCCCATTGGCATGTTGGAGAATATTCCGGGATTCCTCAAACCATGCAACACTTTCCCGCTGTGCCAACATCCATGGCCAATGGTCACCTGTTCATTTCAGTCACACTGCCGAGGTCATGGCATTAACACTGGTGCATTCAAGGGTTGTCATCTGTGGAGTCCCAGGTTACCCTCAACAACGAGCGATTCGCACCTTCCCATTGGCATGTTGGAGAATATGCCGTGATTCCTCAAACCATGCAACACTTTCCCACTGTGCCAACATCCATGGCCAATGGTCACCTGTTCATTTCAGTCACACTGCCGAGGTCATGGCATTAACACTGGTGCATTCAAGGGTTGTTGGCTGTGGAGTCCCATGTTACCCTCGACAACGAGCGATTCGCGCCTTCCCATTGGCATGTCGGAGAATATGCCGAGATTCCTCAAACCATGCAACACTTTCCCACTGTGCCAACATCCATGGCCAATGGTCACCTGTTCATTTCAGTCACACTGCCGAGGTCATGGCATTAACACTGGTGCATTCAAGGGTTGTCGGCTGTGGGGTCCCAGGTTAACCTCAACAACGAGGGATTCGCACCTTCCCATTGGCATGTTGGAGAATATGCCGAGATTCTTCAAACCATGCAACACTTTCCCACTGTGCCAACATCCATGGCCAATGGTCACCTGTTCATTTCAGTCACACTGCCGAGGTCATGGCATTAACACTGATGCATTCAAGGGTTGTTGGCTGTGGAGTCCCATGTTACCCTCAACAACGAACGATTCGCGCCTTCCCATTGGCATGTTGGAGAATATACCGGAATTCCTCAAACCATGCAACACTTTCCTGCTGTGCCAACATCCATGGCCAATGGTCACCTGTTCATTTCAGTCACACTGCCGAGGTCATGGCATTAACACTGGTGCATTCAAGGGTTGTCGGCTGTGGAGTCCCAGGTTACCCTCAACAACGAGCGATTCGCGCCTTCCCATTGGCATGTTGGAGAATATTCCGGGATTCCTCAAACCATGCAACACTTTCCCGCTGTGCCAACATCCATGGCCAATGGTCACCTGTTCATTTCAGTCACACTGCCGAGGTCATGGCATTAACACTGGTGCATTCAAGGGTTGTCGGCTGTGGAGTCCCAGGTTACCCTCAACAACGAGCGATTCGCGCCTTCCCATTGGCATGTTGGAGAATATTCCGGGATTCCTCAAACCATGCAACACTTTCCCGCTGTGCCAACATCCATGGCCAATGGTCACCTGTTCATTTCAGTCACACTGCCGAGGTCATGGCATTAACACTGGTGCATTCAAGGGTTGTCATCTGTGGAGTCCCAGGTTACCCTCAACAACGAGCGATTCGCACCTTCCCATTGGCATGTTGGAGAATATGCCGTGATTCCTCAAACCATGCAACACTTTCCCACTGTGCCAACATCCATGGCCAATGGTCACCTGTTCATTTCAGTCACACTGCCGAGGTCATGGCATTAACACTGGTGCATTCAAGGGTTGTTGGCTGTGGAGTCCCATGTTACCCTCGACAACGAGCGATTCGCGCCTTCCCATTGGCATGTCGGAGAATATGCCGAGATTCCTCAAACCATGCAACACTTTCCCACTGTGCCAACATCCATGGCCAATGGCCACCTGTTCATTTCAGTCACACTGCCGAGGTCATGGCATTTACACTGGCGCATTTAAGGGTTGTCAGCTGTGGAGTCCCATCGTTTGGAGTGTCCGGTGTACTGTGCGTTCAGACACACTGACACCCTGACCCCTCCCAGAAGAGGGAACAGGCTGTAGCTAGACACTGTTTCACAAGAAGTTGTGTTCAGAACAATCGAATGTTTATTAAGAGAGCTGACGAAGAGGACGAAGTTAGCCATCTCCTCTGAGAGTCTTCTTCAGTAACTGATTAAATAAGGAAAGCGGAACTAGTAAATCCATCGCTGCCCAATGGCGACTCTCTACTGCTACAGCTGGATCTGTAGTAGCGCCAAACTACACTATTCAGTGACGCTGCCTAGTTTTCTCCGCTACGTCAGGTCCCTGGATAGCCATTCGTCTGTTGCGAACGGTACCTAGGTTTCAGACTGACACTCCCCTCTAAGCGTCGCAAGAGAAGTTCGCTGCACTCGACGGAGGCGTACTGTAACGGAACTTACCGTGTTCTTCATCAACATCGCCCACTCTAGAGACACAAATATTTATGTAATAATACTGCATCAACAGGCGTTACCTTGATATTGTTTCATTAGGTACACAGTTTCGACATTCCAATCACGTCATCTTTATGCCTGTCGCACGAATGTCACCAAGTATCACTCGCGCAAGTACAAGACAAGTCACCAATATTCGTACCTGGTGCCGTAGATATCCGGACTTTACCAGCATGTGTGCTCTTCACACATGTGACATCAACACAGTCAAGTGACAGACCTGAAGATGACGTGTTTGGAACGTCGAAAATAGTTGCCTAATAAAAAAATCAAAATAATGATTCTTGGTACATTATTACTTCGTTTCATCGGCCAATAGCTGTCCCACGCTGCTGAGCCTATGATGGAGTGTGTGTGCGTGGTTTGAGGTTTTCGGGCGCTAAACAGCGTGGTCATCAGCGCCCAAACGCATAGAAACAGGAACACATGCGGTGATGGGACGAAGACGGACAGCGAACAAGGAGAACGGCTAAAAGACACAGGCGTGACGCAGTTCCAAATCCTCACATACAGAGGCAAAACAAGTGGAAAAGGAACGCACTAAAAAAGGAAAGGAAACACAAGGAAAAGAGAACAGAAATCGAAGTGAAACAAGTAGGTAATCGTGACTGGCGGACCTCTTACCTAAAACTTGGGTGAACCAGTCACCCAATATCACATTAAAATCCTCTCTCTAAAATCCGAGGCAACAAATTGGACAGGACACAAAACCGTAAGACCTTAGCCACAGTCGTTGCGTCGTCTTGCAAAATAGAGGGCAAATCTGGTAGCAAGGAAACCACCGCCCTCTGGTCAGAGAATAAAGGTCAACTAAAATGTGGCGGACAGTAATCTGGACGCCACAAGCACTGCAGATTGGGGGGTCCTCCCGGCGAAGTAAAAAACCGTGCGTTAAGGGACTGTGCCCGATGCGGAGGCGAGTGAGGAGAACGTCATCCCGCCTGCATGACTGGTAGGACGTACGCCATGGCCGTGTGGTGGCCTTTACCAGACGCAGCTTATTTTCACCGACTGCCAGCCACTCCTCTTCCCATTGACGCATAACACGAAAACGCAAAAGGGAGGTAACAGCATAGAGGGGGACGGCACATTCAACAACGTGAGGGAGGGAACATGCATCTTTGGCAGCCACATCCGCCAGTTCGTTTCCCCTAATACCCACGTGCCCCGGCACCCAGCAGAAAGAAACCTCCTTCCCCTGCCGTTGCAGGTGGAGTAGGGCATCGTGGATGTTCTGGACGACCGTATCCGCTGGGTACAAGTGTTGCATGCTCTGAAGGGCACTCAGGGGGTCAGAACAGATGAGAAACTTAAGACTGGGAACACATCTCATCCGCTCCAATGCCTGCAAGATCACAAACAATTCGGCATCAAAGATGGTGAACGCCGCAGGAAGCCGTAACTTGACGACTCGATCAGGCCATCCGTAAATACTGGTACACGGTCGGGATGCTGGTTTAAAATATCGTAAAATAAGGAGGTAAAAACAAACGCAGGAGTGCAGCTCCTCCGGTACTCTGACAAGTCTAAAAGGACGCTGGCCCTCTGGAGCAACCAGGGAGGCAGGCGGGTAAAACCCTAGAGTTGGGGTGCCACACGCTCCACACCAAGGGACTCAAGCTATCCAGGCCGTTGCTTCCCTATCTTAAAATGGTATAGGATCCTTCCCCATATACACCATGCTAATACTGAACGGTTAGAATTACGTATTTAAAAGATGTTCGTCATTTAAAACTTGAAAGTTGGCAGTTTGAAACTTAGGAAACTAATAGTTGCGTTTTACAGTTAGTGATTCTGTGACATGAATATCGGGAACTGAATATACAGGGTGGTCGATTGATAGTGACCGGGCCAAATATCTCACTAAATAAGCATCAAACGAAAAAACTACAAAGAACGAAACTCGACAGTAGTTAAAACACGTACTTGAGAATCATCATTTGTTGCAGGTCGTGGTTGACGTTTCACATGTGGCTGAACACTTCCTGTTTCCTTAAATAACGTAACTATGCGGCGAACGGTCCGGACACTTGGATGATGTCGTCCAGGATACCGAGCAGCGTACATAGCACACGCCCGTTGGGCATTTTGATCACAACAGCCGTACATCAACACGATATCGACCTTTTCCGCAATTGGTAAACGATCCATTTTAACACGGGTAATGTATCACGAAGCAAATACCGTCCGCACTGGCGGAATGTTACGCGATACGACGTACTTACACGTTTGTGACTATTACAGCGCCATCTATCACAAAGCGAAGAAAGTGGTCCAACTAAAACATTCATATTTCTTTACGTACTACACGAATATGTAATAAAAAATGGGGGTTCCTATTTAAAAAAAAAACACAGTTGATATCCGTTTGACCTATGGCAGCGCCATCTAGCGGACCAAACATAGCGCCATCTGGTTTCCCCCTTCAAACTAGACAAGTTTCGGTCTATGTCGCTTTTTTCGTTCGACACTTATTTCGTGAGATATTTGGCCCTGTCACGATCAACGGACCACCCTGTATATTCTGTCGTCCCGAAACACACAAAAGAACTGCTTTTCGTGGCACTATATTCCAAATATTACATGCAAAACGAAGGTCTACTCTGTTCTGCTCTGCCACAATACCTGAAATACGGTCGTCTGCATCTTAATCTAAAATAAATAATGCTGCTACGCAATTCGGGTATGCTTATTTGCGCACGGTGGTTTTTCAGTGGTAAACGGAAATTCAGGAGTCGAATGTGAGGAGTCCCAACAACTTACTTCAATGCAAGTTTTATACTGAAATTACAACTATATCTACATCTACACGGATACTCCGCAAGTCACCGTATGGTGCGTGGCGGAAACTACCATCTACCACTACTACTCATTTCCTTTCCCGTTCCACTCGCAAATACATCCCCGGACTGCCTATATCCCCCATAAGAGTCCTAATGTCTCTTCTCGTTCTTTGCCCGAAATGGCGGCAACAGAATCGCTCTGCAGTCAGCTTCATTTGCCGGTACTCTAAATTTTTTCTATACCGGTAGGTGCGAACAACACACGAGTATTACGGAGCTTTTCCAGGAACTCCTATTTGAGTTCCTGGAGGGATGGTCGCGATGGTCTGACGTGGGTTTCAATGGTCGTGGTCCTGAATGCGGATCCAGTGTGCCAACCACTGCACCACCTCCGTCGAAGCATGAAGGGATGCAAGTGGTTCGAAGCAGTCAATGTGGTGTCACCGCCAGACACCACACTTGCTAGGTGGTAGCCTTTAAATCGGCCGCGGTCCGTTAGTATACGTCGGACCGGCGTGTCGCCACTGTCAGTGATTGCAGACCGAGCGCCGCCACACGGCAGGTCTAGAGAGACTTCCTAGCACTCGCCCCTGTTGTACAGCCGACTTTGCCAGAGATGGATCACTGACAACTACGCTCTCATTTGCCGAGACGATAGCATAGCCTTTAGCTACGTCATTTGCTACGACCTAGCAAGACGCCGTAGCATTTGATATTATTTTATGAAGCATTTACAGTCAAGAGAGATGTTCTACAATTATGGATTAAAGTTAAGTATTACAGCAACTGCGTCCGTTTTTCTAAGTTCTCATTTCCTTGTAATGTTCCAGACCTCACGCCAGTCCGCGTGAGCTAAAAGCGTGCATTTCGGCCTCCTCTAGCAACACGGTGTTGGCTCTTCTGCCAACACTTCAGTCAACATGTCTTTTTACTGCCGCAGGTCCCACGCAAGAGCAGGAGAACGTCACTTTCCCTCCAGGAACTCATATTTGAGTTCCTAGAAAACCTCCATAACACTTGTGTGTTGTTCGAACCTACCGGTAACAACTCTACCAGCCTGTCTCTTAATTGCTGCGATGTCTTACTTTAATCCTATCTGGTGTGGATCCCGAGGACTCCACCAGTACCCAAGAAATGGGATACACTATTGTTCTATATGTGGTCTCACTTACATATGAACCACACTTCCCCAAAATTCTCCCAGTAAACCGATGCCTCCCGCTAGCTTGCCCTGCTGCAATCCTTATACATGAAATGTATTCACAATTACGATTTTAGGCAATTCTCCACTGCGTAGTGGAATTACGACGACCAAGTAAATCTGTGCCGGACTGGAATTCGAACCTGGATTTCCCGCTTATCGTAAGCCGTCGCCTTACCATTTGGCTATCCGGCCATGGATCACTGCCAGATCCAAACTTCCCGAAGTCCTTCAACACGTGTCTACAACCTGTACTCGTACATCTACACTCATGCTCATAACGCTGATACATGGTGAAACTATGCTCTGGTGGGCGGTCTGCGGGTTTAAATCACCTCGGGGTATGACCATGCGGTGCATTTGACCTGCGGTCGTCGCACGGTGGCGCTGGCAGCAGTCCACAAACGCAGAGATGTGTTGGTGCATGTCAGAGTACGGTACAGCGAGTAAGTGTGCAGACGTTTTCAGACGTGCTAAAGGTGACTGTGTGTTGAAAATAGCTCAAAGAACACATGCTGATGACGTTATGATGGGTAGAATACTAGGGCGACTGGAGGATGGTCAAACACAGCAGGCCGTAGCACGGGCCCTCCGTGTGCCACAAAGTGTGATCTTTTAAGGCAACGATTCCAGTAGTCAGAAAAAGGGTCCAGGCGCTACAGTAGGGGACGTCCACAGTGTACAACACCACAAGAAACCGATATCTCACCATCAGTGCCCGCAGACGGCCACGGAGTATAGCAGGTAGCCTTGCTCAGGACCTTACCGCAGCCACTGGAATAGTTGTCTCCAGACACACAGTCTATAGACGACTGAACAGACATGGTTTATTCGCCCAGAAACCTGCAAGGTGCATTCCACTCACCCCTGGTCACAGGAGAGCCCGTAAAGTCTGATGTGAAGAACACAGTACTTGGTCATTGGAACAGTGGTGCCAGTTTATGTTCATGGAAGAGTCCAGGTATAGTATGAACAGCGATTTTCGCCGGGTTTTCATCTGGCGTGAACCAGGAACCAGATATCAACCCCGTAATGTCCTTGGGCCTGTATGCAGGCCGTGGTTTGATGGTGTGTGATGGCATTATGATTGGTCCACGTACACCCCTGCATGTCTTTGACAGAGGAACTGTAACAGGTCAGGTGTATCGGGACGTCATTTTGCACATGTCCGCCTTTTCAGTGTTGCATTTGGTCCCACCTTCCTCCTCATGGATGATAATACACGGCCCCATCGAGCTGCCATCGCGGAGGAGTACCTTGAAACAGAAGATATCAGGCGAATGGAGTGGCCACTTGTTCTCCAGACTTAAACCCCATCGAGCACGGTCAACGTATCGCTGCACGTCTTCAAACCCCTACGACACTTCAGGAGCTCCGACAGGCACTGGTGCAAGAATGGGAGGCTGTACTCCAGTAGCAGCTCAACCACCTGATCTAGAGTATGCCAACCCGTTGTGCGTCCTGTGTACGTGTGCATGGTGATCATATCCCATACTGATGCGCGGGAAACAGTTTCGTTTTGTAGCACATGTGTTTCGGGATGGTTTTCTTAACTTATCACCAATACTGTGGTCTCACAGATATGTGTCGTGTGTGTTCCCTATGTGCTTATGCTATTAGCACCAGTTTTGCAATTCTGCAATTATCCTTAATTTATGAGCATAAGTATAGTATGTATATTCCACTACAGGGGAGACACTTTACTTTAAAATCGGTTGCCCGGTGTCGACAGGTAAATATGATAGTGCAATGCCTGTTTTAAATTACGATGCAAAGTTCTTTCGGACATACATAAATGACCGAACGAACAGGCACTGCAGCGATTACAGTCGTTATGAAATACAGGAAAAGTATTCGCAGTTGTGAATATGGACAACCATCGGCTGTAGACTGGAATGAGGACAATGAAAATTTTTGCAGGATCGGAACTCGAACCCGGATTTCCCGCAGATTTCGAACGACTACTTTACCATTTGGCTACCTGAGCACGATTCAACGGCATATCCAAACTTCAATACGTCGTCAACCACGTGTCCTTCAGGCATGCATGCATCATAATTCGGAATAACACAGGCATTGCTCTATCGTATAACCCTCACATGCTTATTTCATTTCTTATCGCTCTGCAACGTTTCGCCTACAAAGTTAATCGACGTGACTATGCCATGCACTTCTCTATTAATGCTGAGTTCGAACACTAGAATGCTGTTCTTCCTATTCATCCGCTTTAACTTACAGTTTTCTACACTTAGAGCTAGTTGCCGTTCACCACACCAATTAGAAATTTTGTCTATCCTGCTAGAGTGACTCAACGACATCCCCGTACACCGCAGTATCATCAGCAAACAGCCGCAGAACGCTTCTCACTGTATCCTCTAAATCATTTATGTACACAGAAAATAACAGCGGTCCTATAACACCGTCCAGCGGCACCCCTGGCGATATGTCTCTAAAGATAACTCGCCGTCGAGACTACCGTGCTGGGTTGTGTAACTGGAGAAGTCTTCAGGTCACCCACATATCTGGGAACCTATTCCGAATGCTCGTGCCTCCATTAACAGCCTGCAGTAGGACACCATGACAAACCCTTTTCGGGAAACTAGGAATACGAAATCTGCCTTTGTCCTTCATCCATAACTATGAAACAAAAATACAGTTAACGTGCTCCATGTAAATTTTACGTTGCAGGTTGGTTCAAATGGCTCTGAGCACTATGGGACTCAACTTCTGAGGTCATTAGTCCCCTAGAACTTAGAACTACTTAAACCTAACTAACCTACGGAAATCACACACATCCATGCCCGAGGCAGGATTCGAACCTACGACCGTAGTTGTCTCACGGTTCCAGACTGCAGAGACTAGAACCACACGGCCACTTCGGCCGGCTTACGTTGCAGGTGTATGCATCTCTTAGACAAACATATCGATCACGATCACATGGAGACAATTTTGGAACACAGAAATAAAATTAATGCAAGATCATACATACGTTATGTGAACAAAAGTATCCGAACATCTTTCAGAAAATGACTTACAAGTTCGTGGCATTGGTAATACTGGAATTCAATACGGTGTTGGCCCACCCGTAGCCTTGATCACAGCTTCCACTCTCTCATGCATACATTCAAACAGGTGCTGGAAGGTTTCTTGGGGAACGGCAGCCCATTCTTCACAGAGTGCTGCATAGAGGAGAGGTGCCGATGACGGTCGGTGAGGCCTGGCACGAAGTCGGCGTTCCGAAACATTCCAAAGGTGTTCTGTAGGACTCAGGTCAGGACTCTGTGCAGACCAGTCCATTACAGGGATGTTGTTGTCGTGTAACCACTCCGCCACAGGCCGTGCATTATCAACAGGTGCTCGATCGTGTTGAAAGATGCAATCGCCATCCCCGAATTGCTCTTCAACAGCGGCAAGGAAGAAGGTGCTTAAAACATCAATGTAGGACTGTGCTGCGATAGTGCCACGCAAAACAACAAGCGGCGCAAATCTCCTCCATGAAAAACACGACCACACCACAGCACCACCGCCTCCGAATTTTACTGTTAGCACTACACACGCTGGCTGGTGTCGTTCACCGGGCATTCGCCATACCCACACACTGCCATAGAATCGCCACATTGTGTACCGTGATTCATCACTCCACACAACGTTTTTCCACTGTTAAATCGTACAATGTTTACGTTTCTTACACCAAGCGAGGCGTCGTTCGGCATTTACCGGCGTGAAGTGTGGCTCATGAGCAGTTCATCGACCACGAAATTCAAATTTTCTAACCTCCCGCCTAACTGTTATAGTACTTGCAGTGGCTCCTGATGCAGTTTGGTACTCCTGTGTGATGGTCTGGACAGATGTCTGCCTATTACACATTACGACCCTCTTCAACTGTCGGCGGTCTCTGTCAGTCAACAGACGAGGTCGACCTTTACGCTTTTGTGCTGTACGTCTCCCTTCACGTTTCCACTTCACTAACACATCGTAAACAGTGGACCTAGGGATATTTAGGAGTGTGGAAATCTCGCATACAGACGTATAAGTGACACCCAATCACCTGACCACGTTCGAAGTCCGTGGGTTCCGCGGAGCGCTCAATTCTGCTCTCTCACGATGTCTGATGACTACTGAGGTCGCTGATGTGGAGTACCTGGCAGTAGGTGGCAGCACAATGCACCTAATATGAAAAACATGTGTCTCTGGGGGTGTGCGGATACTTTTGATCACATAGTGTATGACTCGAAGAATTTATATGAGGCGATCAAAATGTTTCTGTTTGATGGTGCTGCTACAGCGTATGTGCAATGTGTATAAACAGCGACATACAGGCAAGGGGTTAGTGCGGCATTCGTGTGCTTCGTCTCGCGTCCGGTAAATGCGGAAACAATTTTTTTTTTTTTTTTTTAAGTCACGAGTCTCCTGGCCGGTTTGACACGGCGCGCAACGGATTCTTCTCCTATGAGAAACTTTTCGACTCAGAGTAGCATTGTAACATACTTAATTATTTCCTTGATGTTTTCCAATCTCTAACTTGCTCTACAGTTTTTACCCTCTACAACTGCCTCTTGTGTCACGGATGTTCTATCTTGTTGCCTTAGAATATGTCTTACCAACCCGTCCATTCATCTTGTTCGTGTTTTTCCCACATTCCTTTCCTCGCGGATGATCGGGAGAGCTTCCTCATTCCTTGCCTTATTTGTCCACCTAATTTTGAACATTCTTCTTTAGTACCACATCTCCAACGCTTCGATTCTCTTCCGTTCCGGTTTTCTCGCAGTCCATGTTACACTACTATAGAATGCTGTGCTCCAAACGTACATTCTCAGAAATATCTTCCTCAAATTAGTGCCTATGTTTGATACTAGTAGAGTTCTCTTGGCCTCGAATGCTCTTTTTGCCACTGCTCGTCTGCTTTTGATGTCCTCTTTGCTCTGTCCGCCACTGGTTATTTTGCTGCCTAGGTAGCAGAACTCCTCAACTTCGCCTACTTTGTGATACCAATTTCCGATGTTACGTTGCTCGCTATTCTCATTTCTGCTTCTCTCATTACTTTAATCTTTCTCTCAATCCATATTCTCATTAGACTGTTCATTCCGTACAATAGTTGCTGTAATTCTTCACCGAGAATAAGAATCTCATCAGTTAATCTTATAATTCACATCCTTTCACCTCAATTTTAATCCCACTCTTAACTCTTTCTTTTACAGGAACTACAAAAAGAAGCATCAATACACGGTTGACGGAGTACAAAAGAAACTGTCGCTTGGGACATATCGACAAATCGGCAGTAGCGGAACATGTTTTTAACGATGGAGATCACGAAATAAAATTTGGTGAGACAAGCGTGCTAGCGAGGACGTCGCATTATTATACACGTATGTATAGAGAGGCAATTGAAATCCACAAACATCAATACAATTTTAATCGTAAAGAAGAAGGATTAAAATTGGAGAAGATATGGCGATCGACGTTGCATCAATCACGTGATAATCGATTGCCTGCAATCGAGAGAACAGACGATAGCCAGAGATAGCTGCACATCGACGCCACGTGACGTGCGGTGGCGCCCTCTACGATCTCCAAATCAGCGGCGGCCCCAGTTCCTAGCAGCCAGTCGTCCACTCACCTCGTAAGATGTTCTTCGTAGTTGAGAACGAAACGACAGGGAGAAGAAGTTTTACAGATCGACCACGGCAACTTAGCCCGGAAGTGTTTACTGATGAAGACGCCGGCCGTGAAAGCCTTCATGGGATGATTTTGCACCATTTTACACTGTCGAACGCTCTTTCTAGATCGACAGATCTAATGAGCGTGTCTTGAATTGTCTTCAGTCTTGTTTCTATCATTAGTCGCGAAGTCAGAATAGAGTCTTTGGTGCCCTTACGTTCCATGAAGGCAAACCGATGCTCATCTAACATTTGCTCAATATTCTTTTCCGTGATCTATCTGTTCTTCATATCAGCAGCCTACTTGCTTGAGATGTTAAGCAGACTGTGCGATAGTTTTTGCAGGCCCACTCATCAGCGGAAACATTATGACTACCCGCTTAATAACGAATTTGACCGTCTTTGGAACGAAATACGTCATTTGTCCTACCTATCATAGATCCGAGAGTTTGTGGATGGCGTTAGGTGTCTACGCACAGATCATGTAATACGATTTGCGATCCAGATGGGCTCCACAGGTTTCACACCAGACGAATTTCGTTGTGGAGACTTCAACGTGAGTTCACTAGGACGCTCCTTAAACCCCTGTGGCATGTTTCTCGCTCTCAGAAACGGAATATTTTATTGCTGAAAGATGACATCGCAGCTGGGGCAGACGTGAAGTGTTGGTTGGTTGGTTGATTGATTCGAAGGACGGGACCCATCGGATTAGGGAATGATTTGGAAGGAAGTCGGCCGTGCCCTTTCAAAGGAACCGTCCCGGCATTTGCCCGAAGCGATCTAGAGAAATCACGGAAAAACTGTCGGGATGGTCTGACATGGATTTCAGCGGTCGTCGTCCCGAATGCAGATCCAGTGCGCTAACCACTGCACCACCTCGCTAGAAGCATGAAGGGATGCAGGTGGTTCGCAGCGGTCAGCATGTCCTATTACTGCCGCAGGTCCCATGCAAGCGCAGGAGAGTATTTCCTGTAGCATAGTACTGCATCCACTAGCCTGCGTCTCTGGCGCCCTGTGAGTTTCTCGCCGCCGTTCACCTCAGTGACCCGCTAGGAAGCGTTCGAAGGCCGTGCACACTTATTAAGTGCTGTTAACAACAAGAAAGGTAAGTGACAGAATTACACCTCAAGTAAAGTTATGATTTAGTACTTGTAATGTCCCCACAGAAAATACCCTCTACCACGCACCAATTAATCGTTTTCAATCAAACCATCCACATTCATTCACTTTGAAAAAGTTATCTGATCTGATTTTGTAGTAGTATATGCGGCGACAGCACGACGACGCCAAAGTATTTTCTAGTGCGTTTATTCTTTGAAATAACAGAGATGCATATATGCATTGTTGTGACTTGGCAAGACAGCCAAGCCACTAGGAGAGGAAGCCGAAAGGCACGCGTTTAAGCTCACGCAGGATGGCGTGAGGTCTGGAACAGGTAAAGTAATTTATAGTAGCAAAGAACATAAGTAACTACTGGAATACTTAACTTTAATTCATAATTGGTGAACATCGGTCTGACGGTACATGTATCACAAGATAAATAGCAAATGATAATGGCGCCTTGCTAGGTCGTAGAAAATGACGTAGCTGAAGGCTATGCTAACTATCGTCTCGGCAAATGAGAGCGTAATTTATCAGTGAACCACCGCTAGCAAAGTCGGCTGTACAACTGGGGCGAGTGCTAGGAAGTCTCTCTAGACCTGCCGTGTGGCGGCGCTCGGTCTGCAATCACTGACAGTGGCGACACGCGGGTCCGACGTATACTAACGGACTACCAGCTAGCAAGTGTGGTGTATGGCGGTGACACCACATGCATTCTCCATGGTTGTTAGAGTGGTAACTAGGACAGCTTCTGGAGTATCTGTTGATGGATTGACGTGTTTCTGAGTGATACATATTCTGCTTTTCTTCTCGCTAAAGCGAGCCAATTAACATTTGTGCCGCTAGCGGTTTGTTTGAGGAGAAAGAGACTGTAAAAGGAAAATAATTAAGGCGTGAAATCACCGGAGATCTGGACATGTAATGGAGATGGATTTAATACACAATTTCCTCCATAAGGTTTGTGACTTTTTCTTCTGGAGTGAATGAACGAATGAGTTTTTTCTGAATCATTTGTTGATCACGTTGGCCCTGTAATTAGTGGGGAAGTTTCAGCTGTGTCGAAGAGAGCCTGCAATCACTGAGACTGTGTTAAATCGTCCAAAAAGGCTTCGTACACATCTGGAATTCGCAATCTTTCGTAAAAGGAAAAAATCGTCCAAACGATTGATTCTCCCGACTGACTGCAGTGTTTAACAGTAATAATAAATGTAAAGATCTCTTACAGCAAGCCAGCCGCTGATTACCAAGACGAAGGACTCCACCAAAGATCCTATTCGGCTGATTTCACGTAATGAAATATTATATTAAAAACTGTACATAGATAAAGGAGAGAAAGAGAGAGAGCGAATGAAAGTAGAGATAATACTAATAATCCTCCATTAGTCTAATTTTCCGCCTGTCTTATCACGGATCAGCCAAGAACTGGGAGGGCCTTACTTTACTGTATTGACTTGTGTGGGAAGGTGAAAGGATCTTAAAGACAACAGATACACGTCTATACAGACAAGACATTACACAGAGATAGCGGCTAGCTGCATTCATCATCTATTCTTAGATAAAGAGACGGCAACTTATTACCCGAACATTTAAAAAAACGTTAAATACTGGCTTCATCTATTGAGAGTTTCCAATAAGTTGATACGTACTTGGAAATAAGCTTCGCTAATAGAGCTACAGAAAGGAGGCTATTAATTTCTTCCAGGAAGGAATATAATAAACAACTCGCTCGTGTCTCACCACCAAATGCAGCTTACAACATGCCTAAAAAGGCTGGAAAATAGTGATACCAGAGCCGAGTAGCTTGTAAACCATCGTAAAAACAAATATGAAACCTTGAAACAGCTGGTTTCTTGCATCTTCTCTTCTGTAGTGGTCAATCCAAGGATTGGTTTGCAACAGCTACAATGGCAGCTTGTCTGCATTCTGTGCGTCTTTCAGCTTTTCTCTTCATTTCTTTATAGGTGTTACATCCCACATCTTTCACGATTTGATACATGTACCTCTTGGTCTTTTTCCCTCGACATATCCCTCTATGATTGTGTCCATGAGTCCTTTATGTCTTAATAGATGGCCTGTAAATTGCACTCTTCTTTTAACAATGAACTCCAGAAGCTTCTCTTCTCACCTGCTCTTTCCAGAACCAGTTCGTTTGTGACCTTGTCGATACATTTTATTTTGAGCATGCGTCTATAGCACAACATTTCAAAAGAATTTAGCTTCTGGTCTTCCTCTGTCCGCAGAGCCCATGTTTCTCACCCATAGCATGCCACACTCCACACATATGATTTCAAAAATCTTTTCCTGATTTCAAGGTTGATGCTCATAGATGTTAAGATGTTTTTATTCTTGTTAAAAGCAGCTTTTACTTGAACCATTCTACTTCTCACTTCTGCCTTGCTCCTTCCATCCCTGGAAATATTACTGCTCAGATAACTAAATTTATCAACTTGTTCAAGCAGTTCATTGCCTACATGAACTTGGACTTTCACTTGATCTTTTTTGTCGCATGCCATTACTTTTGTTTTTGCTGTATTAGTTCTGATATTATATTCTTCCCCCATAACTTTATCCATTCTATTCAGTAGGACTACAAGATCTTCTTCACTTTCAGCCAGGACAGCTATATCATCGGCATATCTTATCATATCTATTCGTTGCCCATGAATTACTACACCTGTCTGTGAATTTTCCCTTACTTTCTTCAGCGCCTCTTCAATGTATAGGTTAAAGATAACAGGGGATAGTGCGCAACCTTGTCGGACAGCTTTCCGTATCTGCACCTCTTCTTGTTTTGTCCGCCCACGGAATTTTAAAACCAACACAACTTTTAAAAAAACGTACGAACTACGTACAGCTATGCATCATAACTGGGCATATTACGTGACCATAACAACATCAACCGTAGCAAATGTTTTGAGAGAGAACGCTGGCGGGCAGATTAAGACAAGATATTTCAAAATCAGACAGATCAAACAGGGCAATACACTGTTCCTAAAATCACAGGGCCCCCGAAAATTAAGGGATCCGTGAAGACTCAAATAACATAACACTAACATCTGTTCAAACAGCTTGCGGAGTGGGAAATCGGTGCACTGAGCTAAGCAACTACACTCACGCTCATAAATTGAGGATAACTGCCGAATGTGGTGCCACACAACGTGGCACTACACAAAACTAGCGCTAATAGCACAGGCACATAGGTAACACACGACACAGACCTGTAATTCCACGGTATTGGTGATAAGTTGAGAAAACCGTCCCGAAACACATGTGCTACAAAACGCCACAGTTTCCTGCGCATGTAGCACCACGGCAATATGGGATGTGATCACCGTGCACACGTACACAGGCCGCACATACTCCGGATCAGGTGGTCGAGCAGCTGCTGGGGTATAGCCTCCCATTCTTGCACCAGTGCCTGTCGGAGCTCCTGAAGTGTCCTAGGGGTTTGAAGACGTGAAGCGATAAGTCGACCGAGAGCCTTCCAGACGTTCTCGGTGGTATTTAGGTTTGCAGAACAGGCAGGTCACCCCATTCGCCTGGTATCTTTTGTTTCAAGCTACTCCTCCATGCTGGCAGCTCGGTGGGGCCGTGCGTTATCATCCATCAGAGGAAGGTGGGACCCACTGCACCCCTGAAAAGGCGGACATACTGGTGCAAAATGACGTCCCGATACACCTGATCTGTTACGGTTCCTCTTCAAAGACATGCAGGGGTGCACGTGCACCAATCATAACCCCACCCCACACCATCAAACCACGACATCCATCCTTTCAAGGACATTAGGGGATAGGTATCTGGTTCCAGGTTCACGCCAGATGAAAACACGGCGAGAATCACTGTTCAGACTATACCTGGACTCGTCCGTGAACATAACCTGGTACCAATGTTCCAATGACCATGTAATGTGTTCTTGACACCAGGCTATACGGGCTTTCTTGTGGCCAGGGGTCTATGGAATGCACCTTGCAGGTCTCCAGGCGAATAAACCATGTTTGTTCAGTAGTCTGTTCCAGTGGCTGCGGTGAAGTCCCGAGCAAGAGTACCTGCCGTACTCCGTGGCCATCTTCGGGCACTGATGGTGAGATATCGGTCTTCTTGTGGTGTTGTACACTGTGGACGTCCCGTACTGTAGCGCCTGGACACGTTTCCTGTCTGCTGGACACGTTGCCATAATCTTGAGATCACATTTTGTGGCACACGGAGGGTCCCTGTTACGACCTGCTGTGTTTGACCAACCTCCAGTCGCCCTAGCATTCTACCCCTCATAACATCAATATGTGAGCCATTTTCAACACACTGTCACCATTAGTACTTGTGAAAACGTCTGCACACTTAGTGGCTGCACCGTACTCTGTCATTCACCAACACATCTCTGCGTATGAGGACTGCTGCCAGCGCCACCGTGCGACGACTGTAGGTCAAATGCACCGCATGGTCATACCCCGAGGTGATTTAAAGCCGGAAACCGCCCACCCGAGCGTTGTTTCATCAGGTATCAGCATTATCCATAATTTATGAGCATGGGTGTAGCTGCGGACAACATAAGCGAGGCAAACATTTGCCTTCTGTCCAATCCAAGTAGTACTCCCCGTGGAGTTCATGTTTCATGGAGCCAAACAGAGGTTCCAGGAAAGAAACTCTCAAATATTGATACAAATTTACGGTGGAATAAACTGAATTTGGCACCAGCATCATTTTCTGTGTATACTTCATCCCATTCTACCTCTTCTTGGCTGCACTTAAAGCTCTGTATCCTGATCGCATTAATATTGTGATCTATATATTTAAGGTTTCGCTTTTACTTGTGTAGTTTTTGTGAAAACTATCCAAAAGTGCAAGCCTTTGGCGTGGGTTTGTTTTCCTTATTGACCGCAGTAAGTTACGTGATTATTCAATAATTTCCGGGTAGTGTCTGTGTAACATTATTGTTAAGAGTATCGTACGTGTTTAGCTTGCATGCGGTTTGTGTTTTCTGTGTTTAGAAACACAGTTAATTTTCCATACTGTGCAGTAAAGTCGTTAAGTGGGACAGGTTAGCGCTACCTGACTGTAATGATGACAGATACGTCGACAACGGCTCACCGTGCTTTTGTTCACTGCGAGGTCTCTGCAGACAGCCCACATTAGAGTAGTTATACATAATTCAGTGATATCGCCTGTTCAGTTTTGTCGTTAGAAAATATCGAGCCTCTTCAGTTTCTTACTCGTTTCTTGATTTCCGCCACTATAACCTGCGCCAGCAATTAACTTCGCGCTGTTTACATTCGCCTGCTGCTACATTCGCCTGACGTCCAGAAGTTCTCTGATAATCTCAACGCAAGCTAAGTTACTTTTTACTAATTATTAATTTGTGGCCGCAGCCGCCAACCCGTGGGCATCGTGTGTATGTACAGCGATACTGGAGCACTCATCTACGGCGGACAAGTCTCTTCTGTGCGCGGAGCAGTGTACAGCCGTGTACAGCTACCACCGAGTCTACAAGCTGCAGTGTTTGTCCGTCGTCTCCGAGACTTGGGCTTCGTAGCTCAACTCTGGACTCTACGAAGGCATCACTCAGAGGCACAGTGACAGGACTTTAATATTTTAGAGAACTTGTAGTGATTGTAATAGACGAGTTTTGCTACACTACTGGCCATTAAAAATGCTACACCACGAAGATGACATTCTACAGATGCGAAATTTAACCAACAGGAAGAAGATGCTGTGATATGCAAATAATTAGCTTTTCAGAGCATTCACACAAGGTCGGCGCCGGTGGCCACACCTACAACTTGCTGACATGAGGAAAGTTTCCAACCGATTTCTCGTACACAAACAGCAGTTGACCGGCGTTGCCTGGTGAAACGTTGTCGTGATACCTCGTGTAAGGAGGAGAAATGCGTACCATCACGTTTCCGACTTTGATAAAGGTCGTTTTGTAGCCTATCGCGATTGCGGTTTATCGTATCGCGACATTGCTGCTCGCGTGGGTCGAGACCCAATGACTGTTAGCAGAATATGGAATCGGTGGGTTCAGGACGGTAATACGGAACACCGTGCTGGATCCCAACGGCCTCGTTCACTAGCAGTAGAGATGACAGGCATCTTTACCGCATGGCTGTAACAGAATGTGCTCCCTCTAGTACCATGGAAGTCATTCCCTCATGTCTTAGCAGATGTCCTATCATCCTGTCCCTTCTCCTTATCAGTGTTTTCCATATATTCCTTTCCTCTCCAATTCTGCGTAGAACCTCCTCATTCCTTACCTTATCAGTCCACCTAATTTTCAACATTCGTCTATAGCACCACATCTCAAATGCTTCGATTCTCTTCTGTTCCGGTTTTCCCACAGTCCATGTTTCACTACCGTACAATGCTGTACTCCAGACGTACATCCTCAGAAATTTCTTCCTCAAATTAAGGCCAGTATTTGATATTAGTAGACTTCTCTTGGCCAGAAATGCTTTTTTTTGCCATAGCGAGTCTGCTTCTGATGTCCTCCTTGCTCCGTCCGTCATTGGTTATTTTACTGCCTAGGTATCAGAATTCCTTAACATCATTGACTTCGTGACCATCAATCCTGATATTAAGTTTCTCGCTGTTCTCATTTCTACTACTTCTCATTACCTTCGTCTTTCTCCGATTTACTCTCAAACCATACTGTGTACTCATTAGACTGTTCATTCGGTTCAGCAGATCATTTAATTCTTCTTCACTTTCACTCAGGATAGCAATGTCATCAGCGAATCGTATCATTGATATCCTTTCACCTTGTATTTTAATTCCACTCCTGAACCTTTCTTTTATTTCCATCATTGCTTCCTCGATGTACAGATTGAAGAGTAGGGGCGAAAGGCTACAGCCTTGTCTTACACTCTTCTTAATACGAGCACTTCGTTCTTGATCGTCCACCCTTATTATTCCCTCTTGGTTGTTGTACATATTGTTTATGACCCGTCTCTCCCTATAGCTTACCCCTACTTTTTTTAGAATCTCGAACAGCTTGCACCGTTTTATATTATCGAACGCTTTTTCCAGGTCGACAAATCCTATGAAAGTGTCTTGATTTTTCTTTAGCCTTGCTTCCATTACTAGCCGTAACGTCAGAATTGCCTCTCTCGTCCCTTTACTTTTCCTAAAGCCAAACTGATCGTCACCTAGCGCTATGGTGCTATCTGTGAGAAAATGTGAGAAGGAAACGACCTGAAATGAGGCGAGACAATTCACCACTCTTCCATCACGATAACGCGCGATCCTGCAAGAGGCGTTCCAAGACTGCTTCCGGAAGTAGAAACGGCGTTGGCAGTGGTATTTCAGTTGTGGAGGAGACTATGTAGGAGGAAACGAAGCACAAAAAATAACCGTAGAAAAATTTTGTTGCCAAAGTTCCGGAATTTTTTGAACGGATCTCGTGCAGTCACTCTGTTTTGTATTTGACGCCTCGAGAAACTTTTTATCTACAGAAAATCTGAAGGAGCCTTGGTTCCTTTAATCGAATTTCAAAGCCTTGCAAAGAAAAGTGAGACGCACGGTGTCGTAGTCAAAGGTGACCAGCTTGGTGCCGTATTTCTTGACTTTCGGAAGCTTTCCGATACAGTCCAGCACTGACTTCATGTGAGCAAAATACGAGCTTGGCGATAACTGGAACGAATTTGTGGCTGTTTTCAGGACATCCAAACGGAACTCAACATGTCCCTCATTGAGAGACGAAATCGACAAATACACTCATGTTCAGAAAAGATGTAACATCTTAAACGACTAGAGATAGGACGTCCACATTCAGAGGACATGTATGTTCTGCAGGAATGATTGGCATTTCAAATATGTCGGCCCTTGTGTTCAAGGTTTGAGAGGGGGCGCGTTATTGGCATGACAGAATGTGATGCATGCAGCCGTAAATTGCTCCTCGCGTGGGGCGAGGTGTTTTGGCAGTGCAACGGGTGTGTGCGGAACGGTTCACCGAAGGCGGTACAACACGACGAGATGGGTCAGGTCGCACCACCCAGACCGCCCCACGAGAAGATCAACACCTCATCCGAATAGCATTGCAGGACAGATCTGCCTCCTCCTCGGCTCTGAAGCAACAATGGAACGGTGTAGCATATCGTTCACTATCAGTGGTGACAGTCGATCGCCGTCTATTACGGCATGGGTTATTTGCGCGTCGTCCACTTCTCCACATGCCTTTGACGAATGTGAAGAAACATGTTAGACGGCAATGGGACAGGAATGGCATCAGACAGTGGTTTCGGACGAATCCAAGTTCTGTTTGCTTGAAAATGACGGCCGCATTTCGCTTCGCCACAGACACAGGGAGCGGCATCGCTGTGACTGCATTCGCACTAGACATACAGCGATAACCTCAAGGCTTTACGGTATGCTGTTGGTACAACCACAAACCACAGTTGGGGCTTGTCCAGGACACTGTGACCAGTGCAATGTACGTGAATGGCATCCTGCGACCGGTAGCTATACCCTTTCTGCACAACATCCCAGACACCACTTTTCTGCAAGACAATGCAGTGCCTTCTTGGTGTTGCCTGTGCCCCACTGCTAACGACCACAGATGAACTTTCGAACTAAATGAACGTAGCATGGATGGTTATACCTTATTTGCGTCGATGGCATCATGTTATCAGGGCCTACGTCGGACCCTGTGCCTTCTACACAGCAGAACAAATGATGAACCGAGGTGACTGAGATGCTAAGCATTTCTTCAAAACATATTAATGTACATGTCTTGTGATAGTGAATGTCCTATCTCTAGTCGGTCAAGGTATGTAAACTCTAACGCAACAGAGTGTTGTTGGGCCGTTACTGTTTGAACTGGACACCTAGTTCAAAGTGGCGGAAGCTAATGAGTATTTACTAATGAGGAAGCTGTGTACGCGAAAGATGAAAAGCCAGAACATTTTAGTTACGTACAGTCGATTGACTATTTGTGCAAGGAATAACATTGCAAACTGAAACTAAGTAAATGTAATGTGCTGAGCATAAATAACACAGTGACCAGTTACCCTTTTGGCGACGAATCAATGGTAACTGTAAAAGCGTAAAAGTATCTATGAGTACCATTAGGGGCAACCTACTGTGGAACGACCACATATAACTACTTGTAGGGAAAGTAGGCGCCAGGTTGTGAATCTTCACGAAATATCGCTCATCCACGAATGAAGTAGCCTACAAAACACTTGTTCGACCTATTCTTGAGTATTGTTCGTCAGTATGGGACAGAAGGGGTGAAAGACAACATACATATCTTATACTCCTTTTAATCCGAGCACTTCATTCTCGGTCGTCCACTATTAGTATTCCTTCTTGGCTCTCGTACATATTGTGTGACTGAGCGAGGTAGTGGAGTGGCTAAAACACTGGACTCGCATTCGGGAGGACTACGGTTCAATCCCGTGTCCGTCCATCCTGATTTAGGTTTTCCATGATTTCCCTAAATCGCTCCAGCAAGTGCCGGGATGGTTCCTTTGAAAGGGCACGGCCGACTTCCTTCCCCGACCTTCCCTAATCCGACGAGACCGATGACCTCGCTGTCTGGTCTCCTCTCCCAAAAAGAACCCAACCCAACATATTGTTTGTTATCGGAGTCTCTCTGTAGTTTACCCCTAGTTTTCTCATAATTTCGAACATCTTGCACCATTTTACATTGTCGGAGGTTTTTTACCACTCGGACAATCCTATGAACGTGTCTTGTTTCTTCCTCAGTCGTCCTTCCGTTATCAACTGAAACGTCAGAACTGCCTCTGTGGTCCCTTTACCTTTCCTAAAGCCAAACACGTCGTCATCTAACAAATTCTCTATTTACTTTCCAATCCTCTGTATATTATACTTGTCAGCAACTCGGATACATGACCTCTTAAGCAATAATTCTCGCCACGTAATTGTCTGGAAAATGTCTGATAGTATGTTGCCAGTCTCATAGATTCTACACATCAGCGTGAACAGTCGTTTCGTTACCACTTCCCCCAATGATTTTAGAAATTCAGATGAAATGTTATCTATCCTTTCTGCAATGGTACTGCCTGTAAATATTGCGCCGCAGCTCTGAGCGATCAGTTCCATAGTCGAAACTTGAAATGAGGTTAGCGTACCGAAAGAGGATTTTGACAGCGTGCACTCCATTCAATAACGTATTTTTGTGGTGCTATAATGCCGCAGGTTAGAACACAGACCTATGGCAACAGGACGCAGTTTTCAAAGACGATTTAATGTTCCAAAAGGAGCCGGTGCGAAAAACATTCGCAAGTTCTTCGCTAAATGTCAACCGACAGGCAATGTGGCTGTTGGTCTAGAGGAGAATGTTGGTCTCCGGAAACAACAGTTCCTCCAGAAAATGTCGCAACGTTTTCTGGAATTATTCAGTAAAACCTAAAGAAATCTGTCCTAAGAATTGCAGCAGAGACCGGGTTGAAGAGCTCCAGCACTCATAAAATAGTGAGACCGAGGCAACACATGTTCCCATTGTGAATACGAAGCCACCAGGCCATGCCTGTATGGGCTGTGCGACAGAGGAGTGACTTTGTGACCCAGATTCTCACAATCATTGATAATAAGGGAGTTGATATTAGCTGCATATGATTGACAGGTGAAGCACGTTTCCACCTGAATATAGTCTTCAATAAACGAAACTCACGAATTTGGGGTTCGGAAACTATATCAGGCAGTGGCTCATGCAAAGTGGAGCACGAACACATCGCACCTACTTCTACATCTACATGGATACTCTGCACCTCGCATTTAATTGCCTGGCAGAGGGTTCATCGAACCATCTTCACAATAATTCTCTATTATTCCAATCTCGTACAGCAACCTCTGATTTCCCTTATTTTATAATGGTGATCGTTTCTCCAGACATGTAGATCCCCGTCAACAAAATACACTCCTGGAAATGGAAAAAAGAACACATTGACACCGGTGTGTCAGACCCACCATACTTGCTCCGGACACTGCGAGAGGGCTGTACAAGCAATGATCACACGCACGGCACAGCGGACACACCAGGAACCGCGGTGTTGGCCGTCGAATGGCGCTAGCTGCGCAGCATTTGTGCACCGCCGCCGTCAGTGTCAGCCAGTTTGCCGTGGCATACGGAGCTCCATCGCAGTCTTTAACACTGGTAGCATGCCGCGACAGCGTGGACGTGAACCATATGTGCAGTTGACGGACTTTGAGCGAGAGCGTATAGTGGGCATGCGGGAGGCCGGGTGGACGTACCGCCGAATTGCTCAACACGTGGGGCGTGAGGTCTCCACAGTACATCGATGTTGTCGCCAGTAGTCGGCGGAAGGTGCACGTGCCCGTCGACCTGGGACCGGACCGCAGCGACGCACGGATGCACGCCAAGACCGTAGGATCCTACGCAGTGCCGTAGGGGACCGCACCGCCGCTTCCCAGCAAATTAGGGACACTGTTGCTCCTGGGGTATCGGCGAGGACCATTCGCAACCGTCTCCATGAAGCTGGGCTACGGTCCCGCACACCGTTAGGCCGTCTTCCGCTCACGCCCCAACATCGTGCAGCCCGCCTCCAGTGGTGTCGCGACAGGCGTGAATGGAGGGACGAATGGAGACGTGTCGTCTTCAGCGATGAGAGTCGCTTCTGCCTTGGTGCCAATGATGGTCGTATGCGTGTTTGGCGCCGTGCAGGTGAGCGCCACAATCAGGACTGCATACGACCGAGGCACACAGGGCCAACACCCGGCATCATGGTGTGGGGAGCGATCTCCTACACTGGCCGTACACCACTGGTGATCGTCGAGGGGACACTGAATAGTGCACGGTACATCCAAACCGTCATCGAACCCATCGTTCTACCATTCCTAGACCGGCAAGGGAACTTGCTGTTCCAACAGGATAATGCACGTCCGCATGTATCCCGTGCCACCCAACGTGCTCTAGAAGCTGTAAGTCAACTACCCTGGCCAGCAAGATCTCCGGATCTGTCCGCCATTGAGCATGTTTGGGACTGGATGAAGCGTCGTCTCACGCGGTCTGCACGTCCAGCACGAACGCTGGTCCAACTGAGGCGCCAGGTGGAAATGGCATGGCAAGCCGTTCCACAGGATTACATCCAGCATCTCTACGATCGTCTCCATGGGAGAATAGCAGCCTGCATTGCTGCGAAAGGTGGATATACACTGTACTAGTGCCGACATTGTGCATGCTCTGTTGCCTGTGTCTATGTGCCTGTGGTTCTGTCAGTGTGATCATGTGATGTATCTGACCCCAGGAATGTGTCAATAAAGTTTCCCCTTCCTGGGACAATGAATTCACGGTGTTCTTATTTCAATTTCCAGGAGTGTATTTTCGGATTCGGAGGAGAAAGTTGGTGATTGAAATTTCGTGAGAAGATTCAGCCGCAACAAAAAACGTCTTTGTTTCATTGATGTCCACCCCAAATTCTGTATCATTAAACAGTGACACTCTCTCCCATATTTCGCGATAACGCAAAACGTGCTGCCCGTCCTTGAACTTGCTCTATGTACTGCGTCAATCCTATCAGGTAATGGTCCAACATCGCACAGCAGTATTCTAAAAAAGGACGGACAAGCGTAGTGTAGGCAGTCTCTTTAGTACATTTGTAACATTTTCTAAGTGTCGTGTCAATGAAACGCAGTCTTTGGTTAGTATTCCCCACAATGCTTTCTACGCTTTCCTTCCAATCTAAGTTGCTCGTAATTGTAGTTCATAGGTATTTAGTTGAATTTACGGGTCTCAGATTTGATCGATTTATCGTTGAACCGAAGTTTAACGGATTTCTTTTAGCGTCATGCGGATGACCTCACACTTTTCAGTATTTGGAGTCAATTGGCAATTTTCGCACCATACAGATATCTTCTCTAAATCGTTTTCCAATTCGTTCTGATCTTCTGATGACTTTACTAGCCAATAAACGACAGCGTCAATTGTAAATAACTTAATACGGCTGCTCAAATTGTCTCCTAAATCGTTTATATAGATGAGAAACAACAAATGGCCTATAACACTACCTTGGGGAACGCCAGAAATCACTTCCGTTTTATCGATGACTTTCCGTCAGTTACTACGAACTGTGACCTCTATGACAGGAAATCACGAACCCGGTCAGCTAACTGAGACGATATTCCATAAACACGGAATTTCACTACGAGCCGCTTGTGTCGTAGAGTGTCAAAAGCCTTCCGAAAATCAATTTGAAATCCGATGTCAATATCACTCAACACTTCGTGTGAGTAAATGGCTAGTTGTGTTTCACAAGAACGATATTTTATGAATATATTTTGACTGTATGTCAATAGACCGTTTTTTTCTAGGTAACAGGTGTTTCGCTGTCTTGATGAGTACTTCTGGAACAGTCACTGCATTGGATTACTGAAAATTTATTGGTGCAGGGATGGATTAGCATCCATATTCGCGAAATCTTACTTCTTGTGAGCTCCTGTAGTGAGCCCCATAGAAAGACACTGTCCACCGGAACCATCCGGCCACAATGGTCTAGCTTGAATCGGCATTGAGACACTAGAGGGAGTGATTGCTCGTTTGTGCCACCTACGTGCTGCGAGGCATGGGCATTTATAAAAAGTTTGTGATGTGGCTATAAAGACTACTTCCAGAGAACGAGTTTAATCAGGCACGCTGATACTGTACGACCAGCGCAAGGTACAGGGCCATCTGTTAGCAGCTTTTAGAACTATGTCGAAACTTCTGTATAAAATTCTCACAATGAACATACATTTCGTTGGCCTCGTCTATCGATCTTCGTTTTGAGATATTTGCTTCTCAAATCAGGGACTGCTTCGCTGATCACTCTGTACTAGGACGTAGGCTATTCTTAGAAATTTCTTTACCTTACAATCGAGAAATATTTCAGCTGAATAACTTCTGGGCATAGTCATTTACAGCGTTAATCGTTTAAGATCGTCTTGTCCAGTTTATTATTACATGCTCTCTATTGGTATATTATACTATTATGGTTGGCTTGAACATGAACCTGTCCAACACAAAAGTAATGTCCAACAAATGGGTCCCAGATGGAGATGTGAAAGTCAAGGACAGTCTACTAGAAGAGGTCAGTGAATATTACCTTGACCAGATTATAAATATGAAGGGAGACATAAGGCCAGAAATTTATCGACACATTGGCTGGCAAACATTTGGGAAGAATTCAAAAGTATTCCAAAAATACCAGCAAATCTGAAGAAAGCACTATTTGAACAATGCACTCTTCCTGTGATGACGTATGGCTATGAGACATGGACACTGAACTCATTTACAAAAGGGAAACTTAGGACAGCACAGAGAGCTATGGAGAGATCAATGCTGGGCTATACAAGAACGGATAGGAAAAGGGCAGATGACATCCGGTCTGTGACGAAGGTTAATGACATCTTAGAGAGAGTAGGTTCCTTGAAATGGCAGTGGGCTGGCCACGTCGCAAGAAGAAAACACAACAGATGGACGAAGCTAGTACTGGAGTGGAGTCCGAGAGAGCTCCGGAGGCCTAGAGGAAGACCACCAGACAGATGGGTCAAAGACATCAAGAAGATCGCTGGTAACACTTGGCAGAGAACTGCCCAAGACCGTCCCACTTGGAGAAGACTGATGAAAGCCTACCTGAATCCATGATTCGAAGAGGCCACATCATTTAATGATTGAATTGATTGATGATGATGATGATTATGGGGCAGATACCAACTAGTGTCAGTACCGTCCTGGAACGTAGGCTCATTGCAGTATGGGAGAAATCTTGCTGATTAGGGTTAGTCGATTCTTATATTTAAATTTCTCATGGCGTACCCCAGGTTAGGTATTTTAATATGTAAGACTCCCAAGCCACGAAATCCACTCTTATTACTCTAGCAATATCACGTGCAATTCTATATCTACTCTCTACCGACTGTTGCTATGAAATAAAACTTGTAAACTTGTACGGCTACAGCTTGGTTCCAGAAACCAATTGGTCACTCTGAATTAATAATTTCTCTTACTATTTTATTTCGGAACTAGTGTATTTCTTGGTTGTTATTGATTATCTGTCAACTCTACAGGCTCAGTGGCAGTGAGTAGGTCTCACAAAATTCCAAACCGCTTCACACACCTAGTCTCCTATGTCTAAAATCTGAGGACACACTGCATTTGCAATTAACACCCTATTCCAAGCCCTACTCATTCCTAGTGAGGTTTCGGTGCCATTTCCTAACCGCACATTACCATCCAAACCTATTACACCATCTTATGATATACCCTTTAAATTATTAAACTTCCGTTCATTATTCCCGTTAAAGGTACATAACAATATCTTTAACCATTTACATGCAGCACCCATCTACCTTACATATGTATCACTGCTTGAGACTACCTAGTTTTGTTTGTTGTGTCTACCTAATTCGCCAAAAATATTTCCTCTTTGTGTATTCATTGATCTTTATTAGCATTTAAAGGTCTAACAGACTCCAGTTAAATTTTACTGCTTTAATAATATCTATTCAAGCTGAACTGCACTATAAAACACTTACTCTTTCTTATGTGGAATACTCGCAACCCTGTCAGCCTGTTGCCTAACTTTCTAGTGAGCGTCATTCTGCGAGGTTGCATGTGTTCTCCGTTATACAAGCCTTTGATTTTCCGGTCTTTGACTTATAAATAAGAGAACTTTCAGCTGAGGGATTTTCAGAGTCTGTCACGGTCCCTCATTCTTTTACTACATCCTCGCTCAAAAGTATTGAGCACCCTAAGCAACTTTGAGTAATGTGGAAAATAAGAAAATTAAATAAATAGGAACAATTTGAGTTCATAATGTTTATTAGTAACGCAAAATTAATATTTTTGGGGCCACCTTTTGCCCTTATTATAGTAACATTTTTTATTGGCGGAGATTACACTAGCTTTTCACAATCTTCAGCACCTACGGAGTTCCTCTCAAGGCGCAGGCGGTTTTTTAAGTCTTCTCTTGATTTAACTGTGTGCTGCCTGATTTTTTTTTTACTGGCGGAGATTACACTAGCATTTCACAATCTTCAGCACCTACGGAGTTCCTCTCAAGGCGTAGGTGGTTTTTTAATTCTTCTCTTGATTTAACTGTGCGCTGCCTGATTTTGCACTTCAATAAACGCAGTAAATGCTCTATGGGGTTCAGGTCCGGTGGTTGGGCAGACCAGGCCAGAAGATCATTGTTATTTTCTCGAAGCCAAGTCATTGTACAGGCAGATTTAGGGCAGGTTGCGTTGTTGTTGTTGTTGTTGTGGTCTTCAGTCCTGAGACTGGTTTGATGCAGCTCTCCATGCTACTCTATCCTGTGCAAGCTTCTTCATCTCTCAGTACCTACTGCAACCTACATCCTTCTGAATCTGCTTGGTGTACTCATCTCTTGGTCTCCCTCTATGATTTTTACCCTCCACGGTGCCCTCCGATACTAAATTGGTGATCCCTTGATGCCTTAGAATACGTCCTACCAACCGATCCCTTCTTCTAGTCAAGTCGTGCCACAAACTTCTCTTCTCTCCAATTCTATTCAATACCTCCTCATTAGTTATGTGATCTACCCATCTAATCTTCAGCATTCTTCTGTAGCGCCACATTTCGAAAGCTTCTATTCTCCTCTTGTCCAAACTATTTGTCGTTCATGTTTCACTTCCATACATGGCTACACTCCATACAAATACTTTCAGAAACGACTTCTTGACACTTAAATCTATACTCGATGTTAACAAATTTCTCTTCTTCAGAAACGCTTTCCTTGCCATTGCCAGTCTACATTTTATATCCTCTCTACTTCGACCGTCATCAGTTATTTTACTCCCTAAATAGCAAAACTCCTTTACTACTTTAAGTGTCTCATTTCCTAATCTAATACCCTCAGCATCACCCGACTTAATTCGACTACATTCCATTATCCTCGTTTTGCTTTTGTTGATGTCCATCTTATATCCTCAAGACACTATCCATTCCGTTCAACTGCTCTTCCAAGTCCTTTGCTGTCTCTGACAGAATTACAATGTCATCGGCGAACCTCAAAGTTTTTATTTCTTCTCCATGAATTTTAATACCTACTCCAAATTTTTCTTTTGTTTCCTTCACTGTTTGCTCAATATACAGATTGAATAACATCGGGGAGAGGCTACAACCCTGTCTCACTCCCTTCCCAACCGCTGTTTCGCTTTCATGCCCCTCAACTCTTATAACTGCCATTTGGTTTCTATACAAATTGTAAATAGCCTTTCGCTCCCTGTATTTTACCCCTGCCACCTTCAGAATTTGAAAGAGTATTCCAGTCAACATTGTCAAAAGCTTTCTCTAAGTCTACAAATGCTAGAAACGTAGGTTTGCCTTTCCTTAATCTAGCTTCTAAGATATGTCGTAGGGTCAGTATTGCCTGATGTGTTCCAATATTTCTACGCAATCCAAACTGATCTTCCACAAGGTCGGCTTCTACTAGTTTTTCCATTCGTTGGTAAAGAATTCGCGTTAGTATTTTGCAGCCGTGACTTGTTAAACTGATAGTTCGGTAATTTTCACATCTGTCAACACCTGCTTTCTTTGGGATTGGAATTATTATATTCTTCTTGAAGTCTGAGGGTATTTCGCCTGTCTCATACATCTTGCTCACCAGATGGTAGAGTGTTGTCAGGTTGCGTTATCCTACTGGAATTTATCGCAATGTTTGTATCGCCAAAAAGGGTTGTAAAAGAGGGCAGTAAAGCATATTCTAGGACTGCTATGTACTTCGTGGAATCCATACGGCCTTCACACACGACCATTTGTCCCACTCCTGCAGCGCTCGTGCAGCCCAGATAATATCGCTCTCTCTGCCGTGTTTTACAGTAGCTACCATAATGTCGCTCCCTCCGCCATGTTTTACAGTAGGTACCATAATGTCGCTCCCGCCGCCGTGTTTTACAGTAGGTACCATAATATCGCTCCCTGCGCCGTGTTTTACAGTAGGTACCATAATGTCGCTCCCTCCGCCGTGTTTTACAGTAGCTACCATAATGTCGCTCCCTCCGCCATGTTTTACAGTAGGTTCCTTAATGTCGCTCCATCCGCCGTGTTTTACAGTAGGTATCATAATGTCGCTCCCTCCGCCGTGTTTTACAGTAGGTACCATAATGTCGCTTCCTCCGCCGCGTTTTACAGTAGGTACCACAAACTCTGGGTTAGATACCTCACCCGTCAGGCGACGTACATAGCTCAAACCCAGTGTGCCAAAAATCTGACATATGAATAATTATTGTAGAGAATTCTTTCATGACTTTTTAAAGTAATACATTTTGTTTCCTACCGATATTGGTACGTGTTGTTAGATAATCAAATTGACAAACCTGAATCTTTGCTTCGTCAGACCACATGATATTTGACCAACCTTGTTCGGTGAACGTTTGGTGTTTCAGAGCCCACTCGTGCCGTGCCTTTCTATTCTTGTCAGAGAGCCGTGGCTTCTACCTGGCTTTACAGCGTTTTAGACCTGCTACTTGAAGCGACACCCCCTGGATAACAAGGCCGCCCAGCAGTGTTAGTGACGTCACACTAAGCGGCCCGTAGCCGGCGCAGCAGTCCACGGACACCTCCGTGCAGACGCGCCTCATGCTAACTGTCTTCTGTCCGTCATACAGAAAGGAGCGAACTGTAATTCGAACCAAAGACCAAATTATATATATTCTTGTAAACAGCATAAAGGTTCATGACGGAATACCGATTACATATACGGGCAGGAATAAGTTTAATCGATTGAGGAAGTTTGCCACTATTTTATAATTGTCAGAACACTATTTAACTTTAAAACTCGCATACCGGTGGTGACAAATGCCAACTGACAGCAGGACTTAACATTTTCAAGCTATTACACTGAAAGTAAATTATCTTAAACACTGTCATACATAGCAAAACCCTCACAACTTTCGTTTAAATAAGGTAACAAGAGTTCGCTTTATCTCATAAAACACATGACTACTGTGAATCTACGCATATGTTCATGGTGACAGCTCTTTTCAAGAATTTTTACAAGTGCATCCCCAGTAATAAAGAATGGAATCAAAAGATAGATATCAAATATTCTCGTTTTAACATAGACATCACTGAACACAAGATTCTGTCTTGCACTGTGATACTAAGGGACTGCTCTTTCCTTTGAGAAAAGCCAGACAATTTGAAGTTCACTCTGCTATTGAAAATACACTTATTGAAACAATATTAAAAATGTTATGAAAGGTAAGGAAAAGAAAAACAACCGAGAGCATTACATGTAAGAATGTGAGCAAAAGGCTGAGGCTCTCTTTACTTACCGTGGACTGCTGCGTCGGCTATGGGCCGCTTAGTGTGACGTCACTAACACTGCTGGGCGGCCTTGTTATCCCTGGGGTGTCGCTTGAAGTCGTCTGCGAGTGGTGACACGAGATATTCTTTTGTTAATACTTTCGGACAACTCAGCGACGAGGTCTTAAGAGGTTTTCTTCGTATTTTTTAACGACTCTCTCACTATTATTCGGTCCTCACATTCGGTTGTGATCCACTTGCGCTCGGCTCTGGGCCTATTAACACGCAACCTGGGCAAGGCGAATCGTTCAATGGCATGATGCACGCACTGGCGTGAACATTTCACAGCTTTCGACCCTTCCACCTGCGATGTCCCTTGCTCACGCAAAAGCTTTATCTGTGCTCGTTCCTCTAAACTAAGTTCGTTTGTTTTGGGCATCATGCAGCAATATCACCGATGTCACAGATGTAAAAAGGAAAAGAGCACTGGATTAGTGATATGCATTGACAGCGTGCGAATGTAGCGGACTGATTAGTACACAGAAAAACATTCAGGTGACAAATTTTGTTACACCACACGTGTTATTGGTGGCCTTGGCGTGGATCACTGTTTTTGGCCTTTTTCAATGCCGACACACTACTTTTTAAATCAAAGTGTTTGTTTACTTTGAAACATCCCCTTAGAAAAATTAAGAATGACAGTGCTGATAAAACTCTTACGATATTTGATTTTCAAACAGCTGAGCGAAACTGAACGTACTCAGACATTTCTCTCTCTACTTAGAGTGACCAACACTAAACTGACACACTATATATATATTTGCGCAACGCAGTCTGACTTTTAATAATCTCTAGAAAAGAATGGTCCTGACTAACAATAACCTATACCTTTCATGAATCACTTCCCTCACAAAAATCTTCGTTACTCGAACTACTGCAATACAGCGAGTGCCAATACTGCCAGTTAAATAAAAGATTCTAACTACTGAAGTCACTAACTGATAGGCATAGTTAACAAATGAAAGATTTTGGTAGAGAAAAAACAATTTATTTACATTAATATATATATATATATATATATATATATATATATATATATATGTATATATATATATATATATAAGTTCATGACAGCCAGTCTTACAAATTTCCTTTTTCTGACGGACACACGTCCAGATCGCCCGCTCTCAAAATTCTGTCATCTCTCTCCCCACATCCACCACTGCTGGCGGCTCACCTCCAACTGCACAGCGCTATGAACTGTTCACATCCAACTGCCCAACACTACAATAGCGAATATTTCAACAATGCCAACCAGCCACAGACTGCACATAGCACTATCAGTGATTTTCATACAGAGCGCTACGTGGCGTTACCAATATAAAAACCTAAACAGACTACTTACAACTTTTGTGTGTAACGCACATGCGCAAAATTTCTAGAGTGCCACAGGAGTTCAGAACCTACCGATCTTCTTATCTAATTTTAAGCTTTAATAGTGTGCTCTCCCTACTACTGAGGCCCCAACCTTCAGCTGTGGTGTCTATGCTCTGTCTTTATGCCTGTATAACCTTTTCTCGATGACAGCTTTAAACCTTCCGCCAACCAGTTTGGCTGTTGGGACTTCTTCCTTAGAACGGGAATGTGGCCACTTCAATGCTGACAACAGCGACACTTCTGTGAATTTTTTCCTATTACTTTCTTGGGCATTAGTCCCACACTTAAATGTGGTACGTCAATCAGTGTTGTTTTCGAATTCCCTTAGCTTTTCGACCTACTCATTATATCGGGTCCCTCAGTAAGTTCTTCAAGCCCGTCTAGTTATTTCATCCCTCTTTCTGAAGATTCCCTGCGAGCAAAATTTCGTTACTCTAATGAGCTTTATCTTACTGTCTTCTACGAACTGTTCACATTCTGCGCTTGCGAATTGAGTGCCATTATCTGATAAAATTCTTTTTATTATTCTGTGTTTCTCCAGACACCTGGTTACAGCAAGTGATTTAGCAGCTTTTGAAGGATACAGGCGAACATAGTCGGACAACAGTATATCACTACCACCACATTCTTGTAACCACCTTTGACTGAGGGCAACGGGCCAAAAAACATCCCCCAGGCTGCAGCTAAGCCAAGTCTCTGCAGTATGTTTTCTCCCATTAGTGCTAGTCCTGCAAGTTTCGCAGGAGAACTTTTCTGAAATTTAGAAAGTAGCAGATGAACTACTGGTGGAAGAAAGACCGTATGAGCCAAGCTCGTGTCTCGATCCAGCACACAGTTTTAATCTGCCTTAAGTTTTGTATCAATGCACATTGCGCAGCAGAATGAAAACTTCATTCTCTAAACATAAATTACTTAAAAGAAAAGTGTCGTTTGTGTTGTTTGTCTCTACAAATACGTAATGTGGTTCTACAACACAGAAAAAATGAAAGGGGATATTGTGAAATCGAAACATCAAGCCCATGGGAAAAGTATTGTCTGTGTAGTTTATCAGTGTGTGGCAGGGGTCATGGTATACGATACTGAAGAACTACAAAAGACAGGAGGAACATCACTGTGAAATGAAAACATCAATTGCTTGAACGAAAAATGTGTCGTTCATTTAGTATTGGTGCTGAAATATTGAAGGAAGACATAGACGTTTCCTTAACTCTCCACATCAGTTGCATGAAAGGAAAAGTCTCTTTTCGTGATTTTTAACTATTTAGCTGTTATCCTCGAACACACCTCTGCAGTACTGCAGAACAGTTGGACAAGAATGTCATGAAATTTAAGCACCATTGTCGTGAAAAGAAAACATCATTTGCATGAGAGAACATATGTCCTTACAGCTTTTTAGTAGCAGTCCTAAAACAATACAGTGAACCTCTAAAAGAAGTGAGTAGGATTGTCTGAAATCTAAAGGCCAATTAACTAAGAGGAAAACTTAGTAGCGTAGTATTTTACTATGTAACACTATTCTGGAAATTAGTTACGTTGAACAACATATGAATTGTGGAAGAATATACTGTAATACAACCATCAATTGCACTGAAAAGAAGGTTTCGCGCATGAAGTTTGTGTTTATGCTGCGTCGGCGCTGGAACACTGTCTTGTGAACTGCAGAATAAATGGAGGAGGGATGTCGTGAAATATAATGAATTACATGGATAAAAAAAAGTGACTTATTGGGGTACTATGTAGCAGTGGTTCTAGAACCTTTCTTAGAGAACTGCCGGAGACTTGAGCAGATATACAGCGTGTTTGTTTTAACTTCTCACAAACATATATCTCGAAACGAAGCATCGTACGAAAAATATGTTCTAGGTGAAGAATTAATATTAGAGGGGTGGGGGTGGAGGGGTAGGGGTGGAGGGGTAGGGGGGGGGGCGGGGTGGGGAACCTGTCTGCTGTGCTACAACCGGCCATCTCCTAACAACCCCAGTTGCTTGAGAGGGGCAACTTCGTATTTTAAAATGTTGAACCCCAATTTTTGCTGCACATTCGGATTCTCCGTCAAAAAATACGTACGGCTTACTCAAACAAGTGTTTCCTATTCGTGGTAGATGGCGCTGTAATCGATAAATATCACGTGAGTTTGTTTTTGCAATTAAGAACAGACGCTTGAATTTATGTTCGTGATCTATCTAAGTGTTGCAAATTTGATTGATACAGTACAATAATGTTAGCCGTTTCAATGTTCGGTTAGGAATTACGTTTAGCGTGATCCAAGAACAAAGACGTGGATGAAATAGTTTCCTGTTGCCATAGGAATGCTTAATATCTGTGCGTCCCATTGTCTCTGACCACTGCGGTAACTGATTTCGGTGTATCCCCATGCCTCTCAACGTTGGAATGCTTGATTGTGGTGAGTCACCTCGCCTTTTACCACCAGAGTGCTTCATTTCGGTGAGTATTCATGGTGGGTGCGCCTGTCACTATCACTCCATGGACGTTTTGTCTCACATGGGAGGACACAAGGACGACCACAGATTCCGAAACCGAGGTAGGAACGCTAAGTGAACACGACTCAGAAGGGATCAACATGTAAGGGACGAAAACCAACAATGCATGACACTGCATGACACAACACAGTCACAAGCAACACGACAATCATAAAACTAATAAACACCGGCACCATCTACTAAGGATGTAGTAATAAGGTAATGTCCCTTGGGAGGAGAAGGCTCGAAGAACTTTTATTCCGAGGCTTCTCCTCCCCAATGGCATCCTGCACAGAGTTTAAAGTATACCGCACACAAGCAGTAATGTATTACTTGTCCTGTTGTGTGCAGACAGAAGTATATTCTCTTCTCTATTCAAAGCTACACCCTAAGAATTTTATATATCAGAAATGTATTTAGTTATTTAAGGAATAATGCACTCAAGTAGCAATGAACTATACTCTAGTTCCACTAACAAGTTACAAACGTAAGTGTATTTCTCATGTAAAGCTAAAATTCATGTATTCCATGTATGAAGTTCTCAATCAGCATTTAATCTGTATAATCTGTGTAAACATACATTGGTACAAACCATTTCGGATGAGAATACCTCGTGCCGGCCGTTGCGACCGAGAGGTTCTGGTCGCTTCCGTCCGGAACCGTGATGCAGCTACGGTCGCAGGTTCATCTCCTGCCTCGGCCAGGTTAGTTAGCTTTAAGTAGTTCTAAGTTCTAGGGGACTGATGACCTCAGATGTTAAGTCCCATAGTGCTCAAAGCCATTTGAATCATTTTGAGAATTCCCCGAGATTGTACCGAGACCTTTTCATCTGATATAAGTATAAATAGGCCATTATTAACCAACGTGGTACTTAGACTGTATTACACATCCAAATAGAGCATATCACTTCCCTCTAGATTCTACAAGTTATTTTCACCACGCTCATTGTGTTGTATTTTATTTTTTTATTTTTCTTTGACATTTGCATTATATAAATTATTCTCATCAACTAGGTAGTAACAAATTATATCGAACCATTTTAACAATTGTTAAGCATTCCATTCGCTGTAACCTCAGAGAAATCTTTGTATATTAAGGTCTTTATATTATTAAAAAAAGCATTAACAATTTTATACCAATAAGATTGTAACAATGAGGAGTCTTTGCTATTAGATCAGAAGCATCCGACCCACGTTACATTTGAAGGCGGTGGGTTGCTCTGTAATGTTAATGAAATAAATAAATATGGTTTAGGTATCCATCACAATCAACCTCGTAGGGAACAGAAACCTACGTTACCATACAAGTAGCTTATTTGCCAGAAATGTTAAAACCTAGCCGTACTATTTGTACTGTATAATTACGTTTGCCACACTCAAGTAACATTTGATGATCAGTATCAACCGCTAGAACACAAAGATTTATATTTACTTCATAAATGACATGCAGAATAAAATGTATCGGTTCTTAACAACAAAAAGAGGCAAACATGAAATGTGTCGATTACAACGCCATCTACCACGAATGAGAAACGACGGTTTGAGTAAACAGTACGTATTTTTTGGCGTAGAATACGATTATGGAATAAAAATGGAGGAGGGGCTGTTCCCATCTGGAAACAGCAAACTGTCCCCGCCCACGTTGGATGAGTACTGAAGAGGTGAGCAGCTGCAGCACAGACATATCTCCCTTTTTCTAATATTAACTTTTCACCTACAACATTCACTTCCTACGATGCGTCGTAAACAGAAGGAAACAAACCACCTTCATTCAGAAATCGTAATTTTTAATTTAATACACGATGCATTTCAAGCTCCTGTAGGTTTCATTTTGAGATGCTTCATCAGTTTACATTATTTGTTTTGAAATTTAGGCCGCTGTTCGTCTGTTTCTAGTAGTGGTTACGTAGGTGAGTTTGAATTTTGTTTACAAATTTGCTGTGAGGTGAAAGATGTTCAAATGTGTGTGAGTTCCTAAGGGACCAAAGTGCCTACGCCATCGGTCCCTACACTTACACACTACTTAAACTAACCTAAACTAACTTATGCTAAGAACAACACACAAACTCAAGCCCGAGGGAGGACACGAACCTCCGGCGGGAGCGGCCGTGCATTCCGTCACATGACGCCTCGAACCGCGCGGCAGATGAAAAATATACAAACGTATATAAAAATTTCTACTCAAACCGATTTCGAAACCTATGTACTCACTACAGAAAACAGGTTATCAGTAACTTATACTTTTAAAAAAAGATATGTAAACTGATTAAGCATCGCAAAATGAGCCCCAGGGCAAGAAACGCATCGCGTATAGAAATAAAATGGTATCGCATTTGCTGCCAGTAGTACAGTATATAACAAGACATTAACGATTCGGGTGGTAGAGGGTGGAAGTCAGTATATAGGCAGTGGCGCTGTGCGGCGTTGGTATGAGCGTATGTGCCTCTACTACAGATAGGGGACAGATACGATAAGCGACAGTGCGTGCTCTGTACATAAATCCCGATTGTGATAGCGCCACGCCGAAAACAGTTATCAAGGGAAGAGTAAGCATAAATCGATGCTTACAAGGAACCGAGACACTCTAATCGTCAAATCGCCAAGAAGTTGAATCGTTCAAGTAGAGTGATCCATAATTTCGTTAGACTGGGTGCACGATATGGACAGAACGTAAAATAGGGGCACAGTAGTAAATATTTGAGGCATGGAAACAGTTATTTTTAGGCATAGCAAGGCTCACAAACCGTTATCATTCTCAAGTGGTTGCTGATTTAAAGTTGTCTGTAACTGACAGACGTGAGCGACAAATTTTGTCAAATGACAAAAATCATGCATTCAAGAAACTACTGTAGAAACCTGATCTAACACCCAAACATAAATAGGCTGGATTGGTGTTTGCTAAAAAAAAAAAAAAAAAAAAAAAAAAGTGTGTGACGGACTTCAGAATGGGATAAAGTAATCGTCAGTGGTGAGAAGAAGTTTAAATGGATTTAAATATTATTACCACAATCTGAGAACAGAGCAATAGGTAAGAATGAGCAAAAATTTTGGGCGGTGAAAGTATTTTGGTTTGGGCAGCCTTCTGCTCTAAAGGTGAATCACGCTTTTTTTGGGTGAATTCTAGAATAAACTCTAACATGTACACCGAGATGTTCGAAACAGGTTTTACTGTACAAGGACCTAGCGAACCAAAGTCTAGCGTTTCACCAAGGTAATGCCTCTTTGTCCATTTCTTCTACAACCAAAAGTGGTTTGAAGATACAGATATCGATGTATTGCCCTGGCCTGCACTTGGCTCAGATATGAACCCTGTGGAAAAACCGCTGAGGAATACTTGCAAGGTGTGTTTATCGCAACAGAATTCAGCCTGAGGCCGTATGTGAGCTGAAAACTGTGATACGAAAAGAGCGGTCGACAATTTCACTGCAAGGACTACAAACCCTAATAAATGACGAAGAGAATTTTTGAGGTAATTAGGAAGAACTGAGGTTGCACAAAGTACTAACAATGCAATAACTTCACAGGATAGCGACTGCCTTTATAGCAGTTTCCACCCAGGAAATGTAAACGCCTTATTTTGGTACTCGTGGTATTAAACTGTGTAATACCGTCATGACTATTTATGGGTTTTAGAGGGTGACAATTGTTGAACTATATGAGATAAAATCGTCGTAACTTCTGTAAGCTTTGCGTTAGGACGTCAAAACTGTCCGGTTGGCTACGGAACATGGTGGCAATTAGCATGCACGTGCATGGTTTGGTTTAGCGACGAAGCCCACTTTCATTTGGACGGGTTCGTGGCTCATGTGGGGGGACTGAGAATCCGTATATCGCGATCGAGAAGTCTCTTCACCTTCAACGGGTGACGGTCTGGTGTGCAATGTCCAGTCATGGAATAATCGGTATGATATTCCTTGATGGCAGGGTGACTACCGTACGGCACATGAAACTTTTGGAGGATGATTTCATCTCCATTATCCAAAGTAACCCTGATTTCGACAAGATATGGTTCGTCCAAGGCCGAGCTCGATCCCATCGAAGCAGGAGAGTGTATGAGGTCCTGGAGGAGACCTTTGGAACCGTATTCTGGCTCTGGGGTACCCAGAGGCTGCTGGCGTGAGCCTCGATTGGCCGCCATATTCTCCGGGTCTGAATACATACGAATCATTTTTGTGCGGCTGTATTAAGGACAAGGTGTACAGCCACAATCCTAAAACAATTGATGAGCTTAAAACAGCCATTCGGATGGTCATCCACAGCATCGATGTTCCGATAATTCAGCGGGTCGTACAGAATTTCGCTATATGTCAGCGGCGTATCATCGCCAATGATGGCAGCCATATAGAACATGTAATAACCTAAATCCGAATATCTGTAGTGAGGTTTACATGTTAGCACGCCGCAGTTCGTAGCTAATTTAGGCTTTTTTTCATATAGTGATTGTCAACCCGTAGGTACCTAATAACCCTGCCGTCATACTGATTTCCACTACCGTAAAACTACGATAAAATTGGACTCCTGGTGCAGCTGGTGAGTGTGTGGAAGTGGCCCCAGAACGCATCCCTGTGGAGCAGCGCAGGTTTCTGCCGCTCGCCGGCATCCGGCACACAGACTCCCGGGACAGGCTTCTGGCCCGGCGCGTTGCCATGACGACGGCTCCCTCCGCCTCTCCTGTGCCACCGCCCCCTGTCCCCCCTCCTCCCCCCCACCCTCCAACAACCCAGTGTTGCTCCAGCCGAGGGTATTGATCGCTGGCCCCGTCGCTATGCTGGGGGACGCCCAACGGCCGCGTCCGCACCAGCAATACCGGAGGCCGTCAACGTCTGTATCAACAGCTCCAGATGGCTTACTGTTTACACCGTACGAGGTTGTTACTGAGATCCCTAACTTAATTTAGTCAGTTTTAGAGTTAGTGCCAACTACAGGCTACAGTTTCATGTGTTTCAATTTTCGCACAGCGTATTTGCATTTCCATCAATACTCTGCAAAGTTCGTGGGACATATTATGGTTACAAGTCGAGCTACAGCTGTTGTGGTTGTGGTCAGAAGACTGGCCTGATGGAGTTCTCCATGCTACAGTAGTGGAATGCTGTCGAATTAAATCAGGTAACGATGAGGGAACTGGATTAAGAAATGAAGCACAAGAAGTAGTAGATGATGTTTGCTCTTTTGGCAGGAAAATTACTCATTAAGGTCGAAATGGAGACGATATAAAATGCAGACCGGCTGTACCGACGAAGGCAGTTTCTGAAAACAAATTTTTAACATCGACATTTTCGAGCTGGAAAGTAATGTCTCCGAAATTTTAATGTGAAATCTCTTAAAACGTTTTTAGTAAAACGTAAGCTATTAACATTCTGCACTTTGCTCGTCATGTTTGCATATTTGCAGCCGTCTGTCGCTTGAGGGTTCCAAACTGTAGTGTGTAACATGGCAGCGAGTGACATAATTACGTCGGTCCATGAGAAACAGCGTGCTGTAATCGAGTTTGGAATTCGAATATGTGGGGCATATTCTCCTTCCGCATGAAAATGCCATAATGCGCGCGAGAGCTGCAACACCTATAACAATGCAAAGACTTGGGCTCACTGCCATCGGTCATCCTCCACACAGTCCCGACTAGAACCCATCCGATTTCCATCTGTTTCCGGAAATTAAAAAACACCTTCGAAGACTATATTTTGATGGTGATGAAGCGGCGCAAGCAGAGGCGAGGTTGTGGCTCAGTCAACAAAGTAAAATATTCTACAGTGACGGCACGGCTACAGTATCATGTGCCATCCTCTACATCTGTTCGTAACTTCTGCAGACATGCACACTTCTGAATCTGGTTCCTGAATTCATCCCTTGATCTCCCACTGCAACATTTACCACAGCCACACACATCCCTCCGATACCAAACTGACAGCTGCTTGATGCCTCACAATGTGCCCTATCAAACAATACCTTCGTTCCGTTACAATTTGCCATAAATTCATTTTGACTCGAGTATCAGTACTTTCTCAACAGGTACACGATCTACACTATGTGATAAAAAGTATCCGGACACTCCCAGAAAAGTACGTTTTTCATATTAGGTGCGTTGTGCTGCCACCCCCTGCCAGGTACTCCATATCAGCGACATCAGTAGTCATTAGACATCGTGAGAGAGCAGAATGGGGCGCTCCGCGGAACTCACGGACTTGGAATGTGGTCAGGTGGTTGGGTGTCACTTGTGACATACGTCTGTCGCGAGATTTCCACACTCCTAAACATTTCTAGGTCCACTGTTTCCGATGTGATAGTGAAGTGGAAACGTGACGGGGCACGTACAGGACAAAAGCGTACAGGTCGACCTTGTCTGTTGACTGAGATGTGTAATAGGCAGGCATCTATCGAGACCATCACACGGGAATTCCAAACTGCATCAGGACCCACTGCAAGTACTATGACAGTTAAGCGGGAGGTGAGAAAACTTTGATTTCATGGTCGACCGGCTGCTCATAAAAATGGTTCAAATGGCTCTGAGCACTATGGGACTTAACATCTGTGGTCATCAGTCCCCTAGAACTTAGAACTACTTAAACCTAATTAACCTAAGGACATCACACACATCCATGCCCGAGGCAGGATTCGAACCTGCGACCGTAGCAGTCGCGCGGTTCCGGACTGAGCGCCTAGAACCGCTAGACCGCGGCCGGCGGCTGCTCATAAGCCACACATCACGCCGGTAAATGCCAAACGACGCCTCGCTTGGCGTAAGAGGCGTAAACATTGGACGATTGGAAAACGTTGTGTGGAGTGACAAATCACGGTGAACAATGTGGCGATCCGATGGTAGGGCGTGAGCATGGCGAATGCCCGGTGAACGCCATCTGCCACCGTGTGTAGTAAAATTCGGAGGCGGTGGTGCTATGGTGTGGTCGTGTTTTTGTTGGAGGGGCTTGCGTCGCTTGTTGTTTTGCGTGGTACTATCACAGCACAGGCCTGCATTGATGTTTTAAGCGCCTTCTTGCTGCCCACTGTTGAAGAGCAATTCGGGGATGCCGATTGCAACTTTCAACACGACCGAGCGCCTGTTCGTAATTCACGGTCTGTGGCGGAGTGGTTACACGACAATAACATCCGTGTAATGGACTGGCCTGCACACAGTCCTCACCTGAATTCTCTAGAACACCTTTGGGATGTTTTGGAACGCCGATTTCGTGGCAGACGTCACCGACCGCCATCGATACCTATCCCCAATGCCGCACTCCGTGAAGAATGGGCTGCCATTCCCCAAGAAACCTTCCAGCACTTGACTGAACGTATGCCTGCGAGAGTGTAAGCTGTCATCAAGTCCAAGGTGGGCCAACACCATATTGAATTCCAACATTACCGACGGTGAACGCCACGAACTTGTAAGTCATTTTCAGCCAGGTGTCCGGATACTATTGATCACATAGTTTATGGTCCAAATGACTCTGAGCACTATGGGACTTAACATCTTAGGTCATAAGTCCCCTAGAACTTAGAACTACTTAAACCTAACTAACCTAAGGACATCACACACACCCATGCCCGAGGCAGGATTCGAACCTGCGACCGCAGCAGTCGCGCGGTTCCGGGCTGCAGCGCCAGAACCGCACGGCCACCGCGGCCGGCCACAGTTTATGTATCGAACCTTAACCGTCATTCTACAGCACCTCATTTAGAAAGTTTACTGTTTGAAATGCTTATCGTCCACATTTCACTTCCGTACAATACTATACTCCACACAAGTACCTCCAGAAAAAACACCCTAGCACTTGTATTACGAATCCATGCTGAAAAGCAATGCCTCTGAATTATTTATGTGAAAAATCTGAAGGCTTTAATAAAACAAATATTATTAACATTCTTCACCTTTACTCTTCATACCTACACCTTTTTTTTTCAACAGTCACCGTGACGACGAACACTTCATCCAGCGTGTGATCATTTTCTTGGTGCCGTCACTGTAGAGTATTTTACTTTGTTGACTGAGCCACAACCTCGCCTCTGCTTGCGCCGCTTCATCACCATCAAAATATAGTCTTCGAAGGTGTTTTTTAATTTCTGGAAACAGATGGAAATCGGATGGGTTCTAGTCGGGACTGTGTGGAGGATGACCGATGTCAGTGAGCCCAAGCCGTCGCATTGTTATAGGTGTTTCGGCTCTCGCGCGCGCGTTATGGCATTTTCATGCGGAAGGAGAATATGCCCCACATGTGGAACGCTCTTCGAATTCTAAACTCGATTACAGCACGCTGTTTCTCATGGACTGACGTAGTTAAGTCACTCGCTGCCATGTTAAACACTGCAGTTTGGAACCCTCAAGCGACAGACGGTTGCAAATATGGAAACATGACGAGTGAAGTGCAGAATGTTAATAGCGTATGTTTTACTAAAAACGTTTTAAGAGATTTCACATTAAAATTTCGGAGACATTACTTTCAAGCTCGAAAATGTCGATGTTAAAAATTTGTTTTCAGAAACTGCCTTCGTCGGTACAGCCGGTCTGCATTTTATATCGCCTCCATTTCGACCTTAATCAGTAATTTTCCTGCCAAAAGAGCAAACATCATCTACTACTTCTTGTGCTTCATTTCTTAATCCAGTTCCCTCATCATTACCTGATTTAATTCGACAGCATTCCACTATTTTTCTCTTACCTTGGTTGATGTCCATCTTGTAAACTCTTTTCAAGGCACTGCCCTACCAACTACTTTGTTGTCTCTGACAGAACTACAATGTCAAGTGCAAACCTCAACATTTTTAGTGCCTTTCCCTGAATTCTAATTCCTCCTCCAAATTTGTCTCTGGTTTCCTTTACTGCCTGCTCAGTGTACAGACTGAATAACATCGGGGATAGGCTTCAACACGATCTCACTCTCTTTTCAGTTACTGCTTCCTTTTCATGTTCTAAACATATAACTGCAGTGCGGTTTCTCACTCAGTTGTAAATATGGTTTCGCTCCTTGCATTTTACCTCTGCTGTCTTCTGAAATTCAAAGAGTGTTTTCCAATTGCAATGAACCATTCTTTAATGCTGCTGTGTAACACTGCTTATTCCAGCTTATGTCCAGAGGTGTAATGAATCCACCATTAAATTTTCTACAGTAGTTACATTACTTCGCTACTTCTTGATTGTGACGTTGCAACGAAATTTTTCTCATATTGTAGCGATAATTTTCTAGGTTAAAAGGTAGTATTCATTACATTACAGAATGAATAGGGTACTTATGTTTTCAAGATTGCTTTGGTGTCTCGGTCCCTTCCTCTGCTGCTTAATATTCTATAAAGGAAGTAGTCGGTGTTACCAACAGCTTTGTCTGAAGAATTAACAATTTCACTTTACAATAACTGTCATTTTAATCTTCTTGTTAGATCACAAACATGTTCACAACTACTGTACACACTTCTTCATAAACAAGACATAGAAAATGTTTCTTGTTCATATAATCCAAAGACTTTAATCAAAAACTGTCCGATTGCAAACTGAAAACCACACGAACCAAATTCTATAAATGCCAATCGCAATCTGGTGTAGTCTAATAGAATCCTGATGCTATATGACGCGCTTGGCGCAAAAAAAATATCATATTTTCTACCAATGCAGCTTCCAGTACATCCTAAAGCAGGTAGGAAATCAAACAAGCACTGATGTAACTTTAGCTATTGATATCGTTTATCAGTTTTAATTTATAAATTGTTTTTCAAAAAAGTTATTTAAGTGAAGATCAATAACAATGTCTGCAAATTTTGAAAATATGAAAAATAGCATCTTCCTGTTAATTTGACTATCGACAGAAAAATTTTAAAAAGATTATAAATCGAGACTGATATTTTGTTTGAAGACAATACTGGAGAATACAAGTTATTGTATCTAACATAGATTTCTTTTTAGATCATGTACTTTTAAAATTGTGACTACTAATTTTCATGGTGTAAAACCGATACCTGTGAATATATCGAAATATAAGTAGAAAAACATATTTGGGGAAAAAGTTGTATTTGACAGTTTGAAAACTGTAAGTTTTCATGGATATGAAATAATTCATTTATGTATGAAATTTGACTCAGGTCTGGCAAAAATTTATATTGTATCGAATATTTCAGTAATTCATTACACAGTCAATCTTTGAAAATTTTCTTGTTTCTATACGCTACCAAAAACTGTGAAGTGCATGTCAGATGGTACATCCCACTGTGCTATTTCATGGTGTTTTTCTCTCTCTGTTCACACATGGAGTGCAGGAAGAATGATTACTTAAATGCCACGACACGCACTGCGACCAGTCTAATCTAGTCTTCGTGTGCCCTAAAGCAGTAGTACGAAGAGTTTAGTTGTATGCCCCAGATTATTCTCTTAATCCTGTCCCCTGAAACTTTGTAAACAGGCTTTCTGGGGATATTCTGCGTATAATTTCAAGTGTCTGCCGGTTCCGGTGTTTGAGCATCTCCGTGATGCCGTCACACGGCTCCCAACAAAGCAGTGAACGTTTGTGCTACCCTTCTTTAAATACGTTCGAGTCGTATTTGGCATGCATTTTACACACATGATTAATTTTCTATGATGGACAGCGATGCACAAGTGCCTGTTAAATCAAAAGTTTTCCTGCCTTATGGAACGTCCCCTTTTGTAAAATTATATACGTGACTGGGCTTAAACTGACACACAATATTTTTTAGCGCAACGCAATCTGACTTTCAATAATCCCTACAAAATAATGGCCCTGACTAACATTAACCTATACCTTTCACAAATCACTTACCTCACAAAAATCTTCGTTACTCGAACTACTGCAATACACCGAGCGCCACTACTGCCAGCTAAATAAAAGATTCAAACTACTGAAGGCACTAACTACTGATAGGCATAGTTAGCAAATTAAAGATTTTGATAGAGAACAAACAATGTATTTACCTTAATAGTGTTGAAAAATCATAATATACATAGCAGTTCATGACATCTAGTCTTACAAATTTCAAAACTCTGCCATTTCTCTTCCCACATCCACCACTGCTGGCGGCTCACCTCCAAATGCCCAACGCTACGCGCTGTTCACATCCAGCTGCCGCTGCCCAACACTACAATGGCAGACAACAATGCAACTGCACACAGCACAGCCAGTGATTTTCATACAGAGCGCTACGTAACGTTGCCAATAAGAAAACATAAACAGCCTCCTTACATAGCCCCCATGCTCCCCACAAAAAATTTTACAAATTGTTTTGGGCAGTGGCCAATAATGATTTGATAAAATTTTTCATAATTACAATAACAAAGAAATCAAAGGCACACACTTATTGATACAATGTTGGTCAAAAGCTAAAATTTTCTCACAGTCCATAAAGACAGTCCTGATCATTCATCACAGTAACATTGCAGTGTTTTTCTCAAAGTCTGAGCAGTAAAAGAAAATGCACACGGAAGTAGTGGATTTCCATGCAATCTTGAAGAAGTAGTGTTGTCCTTCCAACGGAAAGACAGTGCTGACTCTTGACATGCAGACAGGTATTGGTCCACAACAGAGCAAACCCACAGCAGAGTCAGTCGAAATTTTGAAGAGTATTGGTAGGTAGGTCATCACAGAGCAGACCCACTGTAGTCCTGGTAGAGGTTACGGTACTGGTGGGCCACCAGAGGTGCAGACCCACTGCAGTCCTTGTAGAAATAATGGTACTGGTGAGTCAGCAAAGGTGTAGACCCACTGTAGTCCTTGTAGAAATGGCCAGCAGCCATCTGTTGTGACTGTGCAGGTCCACAATCACCATTGAAGAGTCTTGCGGATAATATAGCAAGTCCATAACCACCACTTGTGCACTCACAAAGTTTTTGGAATTGTCCTTAGAACCAGCAATGCTGTTATCCAGTCCCTTGCTGAATTATTAACACACGTGTAAACACTAACAGTCCCTACTTCTCACATATTGCCCATATACTATGACCAACAGAAATGTGTGCAGTGAAATGGAACTTACAAGTTAATAATATGATGAACTGGTATCAATTACAATTTTATAACATAAGAATACAATAACAACGGTACAAAATACATCATTAAAACATAATAATACAGATAACATTTGTAGGAATAGGGACTTCACAAAAGAATAGAAATAAACATATACATCAGTGGTACAGTGGTACAGTAAATAAATAAAAGATCAGAATAATCATTGAAACATCAACTTCACACATGAGCATTAAAACAAAACAGAATAAATAGTGCCTAAACATCTTTACAAAGTAAATAACATATTATTAGAAAAATTCTACAACATAACTCTTATTATCTAAACACATAAAGACAGGAAAACACAAATATACAAGAGTACACAGACACATAGGGGGATAACACAATGGAAAGGACAGGGTTCGTTTTCAGTGTAGCATTTGGTACTGCAGTCCAACCCAAAACTTCATTCCATACATCGTCCCTCTTATTTCAACATTTGCTCCAGCCAAAAAAAAAAAAAAAAAAAATCCTATCGAAGCATGCTTTCTGTATTTTGTTCACATCCTCTTTCAAAAATAGTTTTTCTCCACTGTGCACTACTTTTTTGGCCAAACCATTTTCTTATATCTTCTTAATGCATTTCTTCCGATTCATCATAGTTAGTTTCTTATATAGTCTACCCTCTCTTAAGCTAATTTAAATCTACTGAGCTTAGATATCTATACCAAGGGATGAGGCAATGCAGCAACACATAACAAATTAACACAAATAGCAAAAAAAAATACAAATTGGCAAAGTAAGCAACAATATTACAACTAATATAAGGCAATGAGCAGCAAACAAGAAAAATAAATCAGTAGTAAACTGGCTTAGCAGAGTAACACGAACTCAAATTCAGTAACACTATGCCTGGCAAAAAGCAGCAGCAAATGAAATAACTTATATCTAAACATGACAACGCTCAAGCAAAAAAAATAGTACACTAAAGACAACAATGCAGGTAAAGGAAATGTATATTCACATCTTAATGTCTATGTAATTAAAGTGGTGCACCACAAAAACTAATTCTACAAAAAATTACAAAGTACTTCAAAAGGAAATTATGAATGCAGTTCCTGTGAAGGTAAATGTCTTTTTGTGCTCCCTCATTTTTTTGAAAAAAATTATTATTTACTCGATCTGTAGACAGAAAATATTTATATTAGTACATCTATAAAATTTTATTTTAACCAACGCTGAAGTGCAGCTAGAAACTAGATATTAAACAAAATGAGTTAATAAATACATAAAGCAAGCCATATGGAATTTCTCTCAAATAGCAAGACAATAGCTGTGAAATGTTTCTCATTGTTTCATTAGGCATTTTGGTAAATATCATAAATTAAGAGCTCCACAGTATAATCATATGTTTTCAAGTTTGAGCGTGTCGTATGTGCGATGCTTTCTACAAAGGAATGTCAATAGTGAGGAAAATGGCCTCCCTTTTTTTTCTGCCTGTGCCTCTGAAAAGGCACACACTAATGGCTTTTTCTCCAGGCGTCTGACACAGCTGGGTGCCCACGACGCATTACGTGCAGGTGGTCACTTAACTTTCTTACGGAAATATTTACGACAGCAGTTTCCGCTACAGTGGCAGTCTCATATAAAAATATTTCACAGGTCAAGAATTCGCGTTACAAATCTGTAGAAACAAAATCCTATTGATATAACAGTGACCAAAAAATTTTCGTCAGCATTGTGACACATTCACGCATTTACATACATTTCATAACTCTTAAAGTACGATTCTTGGTTTCGAACATACTTTTTCACAAGTCAGAGTCCCTAAACACTACTCATTATTCCTTACCTTATTCGTCGACAATTCTTCAATATTTCATCATAACAGATACGTAGCATACTCAAATAACTCATATAGCATCAGCTTATTGATCATAAACATACCTCAACAGCATAATACACATCATCATCGTAATAATAACATCATAAAACCTCAGCCAAATCTTAAAATCGTCGTAGCTTCCTCCAATAGTTTCAAAACCTAAAAAAAATTCTCTGCTCATGTCAGTAGTGTCATTTACCTCAAACTTACTTTAAAAACCATGCTCCCTTACCAAATACATCATTCAAAGCTCTCATAGTATCACAATGGTTCCAAAAAAATATGAACAGTTCACAAAGTACAGACAAAATACAATTTCATAAATGTGAAGTTACCCAACTGTGTAATTGCGTAAACATCTGTCACTGATGTAGCAAAAAAAATGTTTATCTCTCAGTTAAATGATCAGATAGCTGTGTAATTTACCTGTTAGAGGAATATGGTACCGATGTGTAAAGTTGTATAAGCAAATATCATATTAGCTAGGGCTCCTTGTGCTTGCCAAACACATGGTACACAAAGTAGGCGTGTACCCCCCTGAGGATTAATGTAATTATACCCTTAGGTGTTACAGATTACAGCAATGGAATGAAATGTATCACGGAAAACCCTTGTATCATTGTACTTCAAATATCTTAAAAAAATAAATGTTTTAAGTGCGAAATTAATCACTCAAATACGTGTACTGTAGCGCTAAACTGTGCGTCAAGTTGTAAGATAATCTCTGTGGAAGTCTCGTAGTTATCGCCCTCCGAAAGCTAAGTTCTGCAGAAGTCAATGTACTTACTTCATGATAAACAAAAGTGAAATGCTTTGTGTATAGATATCGTAGTTATTATGCTTATTGTTGTGATGAAGAAAGTACTGTACTGTAACGTATTGTTGTGCTATGGAAAAGGCTGTCTCATTGTAGCTATACCACAAAAGTTACTACTAAAATATGTTTTACTTTCCAGAATAAAACAGAAAACTGTGCAGATATAAAACAGAAACACTGCAGAAGCAACATTGTAAATCGTCACTCATTAGTAGCATCGTGATAAAATCGTGTAGCTGTCACATAAACTAACCACTATGCCATCTGGTATCTCACTGAAAGTACTTTAAGTCCAGAATGTATTTTCAAGTAAACCAAAATGTTGCATTAGAATCTCATTAGCAGTACCAGTATGTGTCCTAAGTATGTAAGCCTGATAGTCGTTACGTAATCGTGCAACTAACAAGCAAGAATGTACAAATACAACACTGTGTCGTCTGTTCACTATAACAAACAATGCATTCGTAATTTCTGTTTAAAAATGTTCCCTTGGTTCTAGACTGGATATCTAACTTCAAACATTATTGCATGTTAACAGTTTCTTAAGTCTGACAAAGCATACTAGAAATGTGAAGTGAAAAGTTTTATGGCAAAGACAAAGTTGAAAAGCAGATTATCTTTCAATAGACGGTTTTACATGTGAAATGTGGTGTAAACCTTTACTCTTCCTAGTACTCAGCGTCTCAACTTCAACGCAATTATCATGTGGTATACGTCGGATTCTGTAAGGTCCATTGTAAACTAGAAAGAATTTGTGACTCAAGTGTTTCTTCTTATGTGACAATGAATGAGCTTTAATGAGAACTTTCTGACCAATATATAATTTCTTTGCATTTGCTTTACCGTGTAGTTTTCTCCTTTTGTCTGCTGCAGATTTTATATTTATAATAGCCAAATCAATTATGTCTTTGTGTCGAAGTTTACGCGTATTCGGGAAAGGTACAAGCTCTCTGATTCTGTTCGGTGGTTCTTCATTCTTTAGTACAAGAGTAGGTGGTAAAGCAGTGGAGTCGTGAGGCATTTCATTCAGCACGTTTTGAAATAAGTGTAAATATCTGTCCCAATGCTGATGCTTTCTGTGACAATAAAGTCTGCAAAGCTTATTGATTTCTTTCATAATCCGTTCAGACGGGTTACAATGTGGTGAGTACAATAAAATAAAAACAGGTTTGATTTTATGATTCCGAAGCATGCGTGACCAAACAGCAGATCTGAATTGCGGTCCGTTATCCGAAATGACTTTACTAATGCATCCAACTTCACGTAAGAAATTTTTAACAAAGGCGTTGGATACAGACCGTCCAGTGGCTTTACGTAACGGAGTGAAAGAAACAACAGCGACTAGAACGTACGAAAATCCATTAGATATTCTGACAAGCAGTCCCAAGAGATCAACAGCAGCAAATTCTTTTAATTTAGAAGGAATAATAGGAAACAACGGAGCACGATGTGAGACAGTAGATGGTTTCGCCTTTTGACAAAGTTTACAAATAGACAAGACTTTTCGAATTCTCTTTTCCATATTGTTAAAATAACAAGTCGTTCGAAGAATATGATAACATTTTCGTGGACCAAAATGTGTATAACTGAAATGAATGTACCAAATGAGCTTATTAACAAAATCGTCTGGAATGCGAAGTACCCATAGCTTGTCATCAACAGTACAGCGTTTGAAGAGTATGTTGTTTCTAACCAGATAATAATGCCGAATCTGAGTGTGTGTCTTTTCATGCCATTTGCTCTTGATGTCTTTCCAAATCGGATCTTTGTCTTGTTCATGAGCAATGTCCTTTAAAGATGTGGTGATGAAGTTTTCAAAGGCGACTTTCTGAATGTAAAGAATACTGAAATTTTTCTCGAGGTTGCCTTCTGTGTTACTTTTCTCAAGCCCAGCCGGTGCGCGTGACAGTGCGTCCGCAACAATGTTCTCCTTGCCGGGAATGTAGACTATTGTGAAGCGGAATTCTTGCAGAAACAATGCCCAACGTTTTAACCTGTCATGATTTAATTTTGAAGACATAAGAAATTGTAATGCACTATGATCACTGTATACTTTTACGTGCTTACCAGAAAGAAAGAAACGGAATTTGTTAAATGCCCAAACGATAGCTAAAGCTTCTAATTCAGTAACGGAATAATTTTTTTCAGATTTTGTTAGCACTCAGCTAGCAAAAGCAATGGTTTTCTCAACAGTAGTGTCAATTTCTATGGCTTCTTGAAATAAATGGGCACCAAGACCGACTTTAGAAGAATCCGTGCTAAGGCAGAAATCTTGTGACAGATCTGGATGAGCTAGTATTGGCGCATTAAGTAGCGATTCTTTCAAAGAATTGAATTCCAACTGTGCTTGTTCGTCCCAGTTCCAAATAGTATTTTTTCCAGTGAGAGAACAAAGTTTTGGTGTAACTAGAATTTTCATATTCAGAAAACGACGGTAAAAATTTACAAGACCTATAAAACTGCGGAGTTGTTTTTTTGTGGATGGAACTGGAATGGCTCTTACTGCTTCTAACCTTTCGGGATCCGGCTGAATACCTTCAGAAGAAATAATATGTCCCAAAAACTTCACCTTTGTCCTACCAAATTCAGACTTTTCCAAGTTAACTGTAATTCCAGATTCTGCAGAAATATGTAACACGCTGTTGAGGATGCGATTGTGTTGTTCCCATGAGGCTTCTGCTATCAGAATATCGTCCACATATAAGGTGATGTGACGTTTTAAGAACTCAGGTAATATGGAATTTAGCCCGCGAATGAATGCTGCCGAAGAAATGTTCAAACCAAAAGGAAGTTTCCGAAACTGATAACAAACGCCGAAACAAAGGAAAGCTGTGTATTTTCTACATTCTGGATGAAGTTTGATCTGATAAAAGCTGGATCTGAGATCAATAGAAGAGAACACTTTTACGCCATTAAAATTTTGAAGAAGTTCTTCCATTGTTTGCGGCCTGTCTGTTTCAGGAATGATGATAGTATTGATTTGTCTCAAATCTAAGACAAGTCTGATCGATCCATTTTTCTTCCCAACAACATGTAATGGATTGTTGTATGAGCTTACTGCAGGCTCAATAATGCCCTCATTAAGCATAGATTGTATTTCTGTTCTAACACGGTCGCTATAATGTGCTGGAATTACGTATGGTCTAATACAAAATTTAGTATGCTCACGAACACGAAATAGGTGTTGAAATCCCTTGATTGTTCCTGTTTTGTGAGTAAAAACTGTGGAATGTGCTTGTAAAATCTCAAAAAGGTCTTGCCTATCAGTGTCATTACAATTCTCAATTGTTCGAATTTGATTCTGAATTAACTCATTAGTATCAAATATGTCGTCGATATCATCCCGGTCAGTACTTGCAGAGTGATTGTTAGTGTCTAGTTCCGTAGAAAATTCCGAACTGTTGTCTAACAGAAGGTAAAGCCGATTAATTTCCTCGTCATGGTTTGAGAGCCAATCTTCAAATTTCAAAGCTATTGACTTACCTTCTTTCTCTAAACTTATTTCAGCATCGTGAAAGTTTAAGATTGCTTTGTATTCATTCAAAAAGTCTACTCCCAATATAATTTCCGTCGACAATAATGGAACAATGAGAAAGTTCATAGAGAAGCTGTGGCTTTGACAAAAGAATTCTAAGTCGGTTTGTTGGCGTACATCTACACTTTTTCCAAAGATTGCACCTTGTAATTTAATCTTACGTAACGGAAGTGTGGGGCAATCGTTCGATTTGTTACATTTGCTAAAGGCTGTTTCACTAATTACTGAAATGGGACTGCCAGAGTCAAGTACTGCCGTAAATTTTACGTCATTTACTGTAATGTGAATCACAGGATATGCAATGTTGTTATGTTTTACGTCGTGTTCGTGGAGTAAGATGCCCCTAATGTCTTCCATTTTTACGTAATTTCTAGCTACGGCAGCTGCGTCGTCAGTTTCATACGTACGTTTCGTGGCTGCCAGCGGTATGAGTCATTGCCTATTGTCTCTTTGTTGGCGCGCGTCGTTATTGTGATTTGAAGATATAACTTCTACAAATTCACCTTGTCGAGAGGGCCCAGCTCTGTTTGAATCCCACCAGTTCTGATGCAATTCAGGTCTGTCGTTACGATCATATCGTCTGTCGTCATGTCGATGGATTCCATAGTTTCTTTCTTGTCAGTCACGTGGTGGAGAACTTCACCCTGAATCGTAACTGCGCGCTGGTCCGTTGTGTCTAAAGTTATTCTGTCTCCCTTGATAATATATATTTTGGTTCCCATATTGTCTGTTTCTCTGATTGTCTCTGTGACAGTCATTACCGCGGAGAGGTGATCTTTCCCTGTAGTTATTACTACTCTGCCAACGGTTGTCATACGGGTGGTGTCTGTTTTGGTCACGATTTGTGTTGTGAGAATAGCCTTGTCGTGTCCAGTTATTACTTCTTTCATCGTGGAATTGCGACGGATGTGACCTGTAATTGTTGTGTTCCTGTTTTCGCGTTCCGCGATTGTCAGTGTAAATTTCTAATTCTTGTAAGAGTCCCTCAAATGCTTCAATGTCGTCTTTGCAACGTCCTGCCAAAATAATATGTCGTAAATGTTCAAGCAGTTTGATTAAGCAAATGCGGATGAGTTCTGAGGGGCTGTATGTGTTTGAAAGATACCGATTCCTATGCAACATGTCTTCAAAATATTTCATAAGACTGGAAAATTCAGATTGTTCGAAACGTTTCATCATTATGATGCTATGTTTTACTCGGTCTTGTGTGGCTTGAGACCAATATGCTGAGAGCAAGGCATGGTAAAACTCTCCTTCACTGTGGCAGTCGTGGATGACCGACCGCATTCTTACAGCTGGTTCATTCTCTGAGTAGCCACGCATAAATTCTAATCTGTGTTCTAATGACCAGTTGGGAGGAAAACAATGAGAGAATTGATGAAGCCACGCTTTTGGAATGAATGTCGTAGCCGGAATTCTTAAATGTTTTGAATTTACGTGTAGTAATGAACAGCTTATAGTCAAAATCATCATGTCGGCGAGTCGCATGTCGGTCATTGTTACGTCGTTTCGGCGGTTCCATCTCAAAATTCGGTGTGCCTTGCCAATTTCTTTCATAATTTCCGAAGTGTCCTGTGTTATTATTTTGTGGTTGTTCCATATTTCTAAGTCCCTCTTCCCATATTGGAGCGCGAGTGTCCTCTGAAATATGTAATTTTTGTATTACCTGTGTCAGCTGATCTTGTACTTCCTGGATTTCTCTTTGGTGTTGCGTATTAATTTGATTCTGATTTTGTTCGAATTTCCTAACCTGTTCGCACTCTTCTGTGTCATTAAAGGCTACCGGTTTTGTGTCATTCAGATTATCATCTACCTTCGTAGATAAATTATTTACCTGATCCGAAAGTTCAACTACTTTCTCTGATAATGAACTAATTTCCTCCATGTGTCTTTCTACTGTGTCCTTTAAGTTTTCCTGAGTTTTTGCAAGTTGCGTAACCGAATCGGTAGATGCAACTGAGTCAGTTTTAGCTTGCAAGGTCTCATGATTTTCATGAACAATAATTTGCAGTTCTTTTATGGCTGCTTCGTGATTCTGTAATGCATTTTCATGCCGCGAAAAAATAGGTTGAAAATGCTCACAAATTTATGTTTTTACGTCGTTACAGACTTTTTAATATTTCGATTCGATTTTATGTAACTCAGTAGTTAAATCTTCACGTGTTTGTTCAAGCGTGGTGTGAAGATTTTGTTCCATTGCGTCTAACTGTTGCTGTGTTTGTCTCTGGTGTTGTTCCATTGTGTCTAACTTTTGAAGCTTTTGCTGTGTTTGTCTCTGGTGTTGTACCATTGTGTCTAACGTTTGAAGCTTTTACTGTGTTTGTCTCTGATTTTGTTCCATTTGTTGCATTAGCTGTAATAGCAATGCATTAGTGTCTGGAATCTGTTCCTCTACGCTTTTCGGCAGAAAATGTGTCTTGACTTATTTGAGAAAACGGTGAGGACGCAAAACCTGAATCTACAGCATTTGCAAAATTGTGTCGTCATTTCGGATTCCTGAGGCGAGCTGTTGCCGAGCGATCGATCGATAATGCTTCTCTGTTCACTAATTGTTTCACTGCCTACGCCATTGTTTGCCGCCCGCTCCATTTCCCTATGCACTATTACCAAATTACCACTTTGAACATTAGTTAATTCATTACACGGTGGCGCTAACACACTGCTTTCGTCTTCACTGTCATTTCTCAGTTTACTTTGGAGCCTAGTATTACGTTTTTCACACGCCATTATTGTCACAATATTTCACATGACAACACAGAAAAACACAATTTGAAGAGCAAAAATAAGAGAACACATTAACATAGCACTGAAAATAATATTTAGTTAATTGCAAGCGCAGCTGCGAAATACTTGCTGCAAATCTACATGCATGCCACAACTGTTTTACTGTACAACAATGAAAAACTACAACTACAAAGGAAATTCTCTGCATAATTACGCGCTAGCAATAAACAAAAGCTACACTAATTACACAAACTACAAGAAAAAAACCGAAGATTCCAGTGAGGTATTCTCGGCTAAGGGTCGACATATGAAAGGTCCCCTTAGAAAAATTATACACGTGACTGGGCTTAAACTGACACACAACATTTTTAGCGCAACGCAATCTGACTTTCAATAATCCCTACAAAATAATGGCCATGACTAACATTAACCTATACCTTTCACAAATCACTTACCTCACAAAAATCTTCGTTACTCGAACTACTGCAATACAGCGAGCGCCACTACTGCCAGCTAAATAAAAGATTCAAACTACTGAAGGCACTAACTACTGATAGGCATAGTTAGCAAATTAAAGATTTTGATAGAGAACAAACAATGTATTTACCTTAATAGTGTTGAAAAATCATAATATACATAGCAGTTCATGACATCTAGTCTTACAAATTTCAAAACTCCGCCATTTCTCTCCCCACATCCACCACTGCTGGCGGCTCACCTCCAACTGCCCAACGCTACGCGCTGTTCACATCCAGCTGCCGCTGCCCAACACTACAATGGCAGACAACAATGCAAACTAGCCACAGACTGCACACAGCACAGCCAGTGATTTTCATACAGAGCGCTACGTAACGTTGCCAATAAGAAAACATAAACAGCCTACTTACACTTTCATCAAGGACGTTAGTGACCGGATAGGTAAGGTGATGAGAAAGCGGAACATCGATGTGATCTACGTACGTACGTGGAAGATACAGAATCTACATCTACATCTGCGTGATTACTCTGCTATTCAGAATAAAGTTCCTGTCAGAGGGTTCAACGAACCACCTTCAAGCTGTCTCTCTACTGTTCCACTCTCGAATGGCACGCGGGGAAAACGAGCACTATTTTTTCTGTGCGAGCCCTGATTTCTCTTATTTAATCGTGATGACCATTTCTCCCTATGTAGGGGGGCGCCAACAGAATCTTTCCGCAATCGGATGAGAAAACTGGTGATTGAAATTTCATGAGAAGATCCCGTCTCAACAAAAACGTCTTTGTTTTAATGATTGCCACTCCAATTCACGAATCATGCCTGTGGCACTCTATCCCCTACTTCGTGATAATACAAAACGAGCTGTCCTTCGTACGTTTTCGATGTCATCCGTCAGTCCCATTTGATGCGGATCCCACACCGCACAGCAATACTCCAGAACAGGGCAGACAAGCGTGGTGTAAGTAGTATGTTTAGAAGACCTGTTGCACCTTCTAAGTGTTCTGACAATGAATCGTAGTCTTTCGTCGTCTCTACCCACAACATTATCTCTGTGATCGTTCCAATTTAGGGTATTTGTAATTGTAATCCCTAAGTATTTAGTTGGATTTACAGCCTTCAGGTTGGTGTGACTTATCGCGTAATCGAAATTTAGCGGATTTCTTTTAGTACTCATGTGAGTAACTGCACAGTTTTCTTTATTCAGGGTCAATTGGCACTTTTCACACCATACAGGTATCTTACCAAAATCATTTTGCAATTCGTTTTGGTCATCTGATGGCTTTACGAGGCGGTAGATAATAGCATCATCTGCAAACAATGTAAGAGGGCTGCGGAAATTCTCTCCTACGTCATAGGTCAGGAACAACGGCCTGTAACACTTCCTTGGGGAACGTCGGATATTATTTCTGTTTTACTCGATAACTTTCCGTCTATCACTACGAACTGTGACCTTTTCGACAGGAAATCACGAATGCAGTCGCACAACTGAGGCGATATTCCACACAGGCGCGCAGTTTTGTTAGAAGACGCTTGTGGGGAACCTTCTGAAAATCCAAAAACATGGAATCAATTTGACATCCCTTGTCGATAGCAGTCATTACCTCAAAATGTTCAAATGTGTGTAAAATCTCATGGGACTTAACTGCTAAGGTCATCAGTCCCTAAGCTTACACACTACTTAACCTAAATTATCCTAAGGACAAACAACACACCCATGCCCGAGAGAGGACTCGAACCTCCGCCGGGACCAGCCGCACAGTCCATAACTGCAGTCATTGCTTCATAAGTGTAAAGAGCTAGCTGTGTTTCGTAAGAAGGATATTTTCTGAATCCTTGCTGACTACGTGTCAATAATTCGTTTTGTTCGAGGTACTTCATAATGTTCGAGTAGATAAGGTTAAATTGGCCAAGGATGCTCGCAAACCACTGGAAAAACCAGGAGTTTATAGGATTCCGTGTAGTTGTGGGGAGGTGTACGTGAGTACCACAAAAGCAACAGTAAAAAAGCGATTACAGGGCAACAGGGAATATTGAAAGATCAGATGTCGCGGAATGTGCTTCGCAGCCAGGAGACGACCACATTACTTCCGATAAGACCCAAATACTGACAACCACAAGCGGAAACCGTGAATGGCTGTTCACTGTAGCTAGTATTAAATACCTTGGGAATTTCAATAGCGAGGTGGAGGGTATGAAACTGTCATCTGGACCCCAGTACTGAAGAAGTTGTTTGGGGTGATAGCAAAAGTGGGAGAAGGCAACCGACAACTGCCATTTGCACTCAAGCATTGAAAGCATGTGACTTCACGCCAGTGCGAGAGAGAATGCGTAAACAGAATTTTGCTGAAGTCAGTAGTGAGCCAAGGTGTGAATCAGACACTAAAAGAAGCTACGATCCCCTGTGAACCGTTCTCCACCGATGGGGACGAAGCTTTGGGTTTTAATGTGAAATCCGTCTGAACAGGCTGTGATGGCTCAACGGTACCGACCGGCCGCCGTGTCATCCGCAAGCCCTTAGGCGTCACCAGATGCAGGTGCCGAGTGGCATGTGCTAACCACAGGGCTCTCCTTGCCGTTGTCAGTTTTCGTGACCAGTGTCGCCGCTTCTCAATCAAATGGCTTTTCAATTTGGCTCATATGGGCTGAGTCCACCCCCCTTGCCAACAGCACTCAGCAGCTCCAAACGGTGACCCACGACGTGCTAGCCAATACTTCGATGATCTGAGGGGAACAGGTGTTGTTACTACAGCACATTCGTTGGCATCACCAGATAATGGTCGGAATATTTTATTAATTGTGACATTTCCAGTCGTGAAAGTTTACATTTTACAAACACCTGCTTTACCTGTGACTGGGCCCGCGAGATCATTTTGTTTCATATGTGAACAAACAGTTATATCCAAGTATTTCTACGAGCCGACGGAGTCCATATGTGACTCATTGTTGCAGTAATGTAAACACCGTTCACATTCCTGACGGCCTCATGGGCGCCGACCGACCGCCATGTCATCCTCATCCAAAACCGTCACAGGATGCCGTATGGAATGGTGTGGAGTCAGCAAACTGCTCTCCAGGCCGTTGTCTGTTTTCGTGACCGGGATCCACTCTCACTCAGTTACGTAGTTCCTCAATTGGCATCACAGGGCTGAATGTCTAGTCATCCGACCAAGAACAATTCTATTGTTTTTATTTGACTGCTAAACAAACGGCGGGACAAGAGAAAACTATTTCCTTCAGTTACAGTTTTGTCCCTTTTAAAGTCCTGTTTACATTCCACCTCAATTCTGCGGAAGTTACACAGGGGTGTCATTTTCATTAACAAACTGCATAGTGAATCAGTTAATTTTTATATATATACTAAGATGTCCGAAAGAACAGATACCATCTTAGTATATATATAGTTAAGGCTCACCGGCCACTTGACCATCTTCTTCTTCTGTGCGAATGCACAAACAGTGCCCGAACTCTTACGGGAATCGTCAACGCGCCGCGAGCAATGAGTATAATGCGCGGGGGCACAACGAATGTAGTGCGGGGCAATACGTCGAGAATATGTGTTTCGCGGGAGGCGTGCCGGGGATAAATCCCTGCAGTCGCGCTATCCTCTCTGTCCTCGGTGTCTCAGATGGAGCCGGCACAGTAGCTCAGCGTGTTCGGTCAGAGAGTTACCAGCCTCTGTAAAAAAAAAAAAAAAAAAAAAAAAACTGAGTTAATCGCCGGCCGCGGTGGTCTCGGAACCGTGCGACTGCTACGGTCGCAGGTTCGGGCATGGATGTGTGTGATGTCCTTAGGTTAGTTAGGTTTAAGTAGTTCTAAGTTCTAGGGGACTGATGACCTCAGCAGTTAAGTCCCATAGTGCTCAGAGCCATTTGAACTGAGTTAATCGATCAACAACGGACTTAAACGGATGTCTTACGACGCCCGCACCGACCAGATGCAACGAACGAAAGCAAAAACAAAACAAAAATGGGATGAAAAAAAAATGGCTAGAGCGTCTGCCATGTAAGCAGGAGATCCCGGGTTCGAGTCCCGGCCGGAGCACACATTTTCATCTGTCCCCGTTGACGTATGTCAACGCCTTTAAGCAGCTAAGGGTGTTCATTCCACTTTAAAGTTAATTTTTAAACTAGATAGTGAATCAGTTAATTTGTTTTTAAACGATCCTCCTGCATATGATAACTGTAGCAATTTTCATAAATATGTGCATTCCCTCATGAGAAAAAAGATTTAATCGATAATTCAGTAGTCAATAGTGGTAAAAATACATTTTATACTTGAAACCTCATACGTAGACAAGGTGAACATTAATAAAAGCGGCAAACTGCAGAGACAGATTTCTGACTGGAAATGGAGAGGAAAAGGTCCTGCGAACATGTGTCTGGAGCACCATGGTTGCCGCGGTACACGGCGCTGTGAAAAATAAGTTCCTGTGACCACACGCCGTGCGTTCCTTGTGTGTTGTAGGCGGTGTGATTGAATCAGAGTACTGCAAGCAGCAGAATGGTCCAGTATTGATGTCGGGAACAAGCGGTGACCGCGTTGGTGTATGGCCAAGCTGATGGAAACGGTCGTGAGGTAGCTCGGCTATACCTCACAGACACAATTTACATCACACAACATTTCGAGCCCATTTCGGGCGTATGTGTATGTGTATGGGTCCTTTCACACAGAAGAACATTCGAGGAGGCAACTGACTGCGCACACACAAGATTTGGAGGACCGCGTTGTGGTACAAGCTCCAGGCGAGTGGTCCGCCAACAGGGTGTAAGCCAAGTTACAACTATGCGTAACCTGCCTGACAACACTTGTTATCCCTATCATCTGCAACGCGAGCAAGTACTACCTGCAGTGAATTTCTCTCTTCGCAAAGCATTTCGCCGATAGTTTTTGCACCAGATCATCACAATTATGGGATTTCTGTCATCAGTCCTCTTTACCGACGAAGTACCCTTTACCAGACTTGCCATCACCAATCTGCATAATCATCAACTGTGGCAATCCTGCTGTAGCAATTCCCGCAACTGAGCATTATAGCACAGGGAGAAATATGGTTCAAATGGTTCTGAGCACTATGGGACTTAACAGCTATGGTCATCAGTCCCCTAGAACTTAGAACTACTTAAACCTAACTAACCTAAGGACATCACAGAACACCCAGTCATCACGAGGCAGAGAAAATCCCTGACCCCGCCGGGAATCGAACCCGGGAACCCGGGCGCGGGAAGCGAGAACGCTACCGCACGACCACGAGCTGCGGACGCAGAGGGAGAAAATACGGCTTCACTTGTAAGGTTCTTCCAGTACTTTAAACACAACCGGGTTATAGGTCTTACATGCCCACCACCAGATGTTATACTGAAAACAAACAACACGCAGTAGCACAGATGTTGTTGTTGTTGCTGTGGTCGTCAGTCCTGAGACTGGTTTGATGCAGCTCTCCATGCCACTCTATCCTGTGCAAGCTGCTTCATCTCACAGTACCTGCTGCAACCTACATCCTTCTGAATATGCTTAGTGTATTCATCTCTTAGTCTCCCTCTATGATTTTTACCCTCCACGCTGCCCTCCAATACTAAACTGGTGGTCCCTTGATGCCTCAGAATATGTCCTACCAACCGATCCCTTCTTCTAGTCGTGCCACAAACTCCTCTTCTCCACAGTTCTATTCAATACCTCCACATTAGTTACGTGATCTACCCACCTTATCTTCAGCATTCTTCTGTAGCACCACATTTCGAAAGCTTCTATTCTCTTCTTGTCCAAACTGGTTATCGTCCATGTTTCACTTCCATACATGGCTACACTCCATACAAATACTTTCAGAAACGACTTCCTGACACTTAAATCTATACTCGATGTTAACAAATTTCTCTTCTTCAGAAACGATTTCCTTGCCATTGCCAGTCTACATTTTATATCCTCTCTACTTCGACCATCATCAGTTATTTTGCTCCCCAAATAGCAAAACTCCTTTACTAATTTATGTCTCTCATTTCCTAATCTAATTGCCTCAGCATCACCGGACTTAATTCGACTACATTCCATTATCCTCGTTTTTCTTTTGTTGATGTTCATCTCATACCCTCCTTTCTAGACACTGTCCATTCCGTTCAACTGCTCTTCCAAGTCCTTTGCTTTCTCTGACAGAATAACAATGTCATCGGCGAACCTCAAAGTTTCTATTTCTTCTACATGGGTTTTAATACCTACTCCGAATATTTACTTTGTTTCCATTACTGCTTGCTCAATATACAGATTGTATAACATAGGGGGGAGGCTACAACCGTGTCTCACTCCATTCCCAACCACTGCTTTCCTTTCATGTTCCTCGACTCTTATAACTGCCATCTGGTTTTTGTACAAATTGTAAATAGCGTTTCGCTCCCTGTATTTTACCCCTGCCACTTTCAGAATTTAAAAGAGAGTATTCCAGTCAATATTGTCAAAAGCTTTCTCTAAGTCTACAAATGCTAGAAACGTAGGTTTGCCTTTCCTTAATCTTTCTTCTAAGATAAGTCGTAGGTTCAGTATTGCCTCACGTGTTCCAATATTTCTACGGAATCCAAACTGATATTCCCCGAGGTCTGCTTCTACCAGTTTTTCCATTCGTCTGTAAAGAATTCGCGTTAGTATTTTGCAACTGTGACTTATTAAACTGATAGTTCGGTAATTTTCACATCTGTCAACACCTGCTTTCTTTGGGATTGGAATTATTATATTCTTCTTGAAGTCTCAGCGTATTTCGCCTGTCTCATACATCTTGCTCACCAGATGGTAGAGTTTTGACAGGACTGGCTCTCCCAAGGCTGTCAGTAGTTCTAATGGAATGTTGTCTACTCCCGGGGCCTTGTTTCGACTTAAGTCTTTCAGTGCTCTGTCAAACTCTTCACGCAGTTTCATATCTCAGATTTCATCTTCATCTACATCCTCTTCCATTTCCATTATATTGTCCTCAAGTGCATCGCTCTTGTATAGACCCTCTATATACTCCTTCCACCTTTCTGCTTTCCCTACTTTGCTTAGAACTGGGTTTCCATCTGAGCTCTTGATATTCATACAAGTGGTTCTCTTTTCGCTAAAGGTCTCTTTAATTTTCCTGTAGGCAGTATCTATCTTACCCCTAGTGAGATAAGCCTTCTTTTATGATTGTTGAACCAAGTGTTAGCTATGATTAAGTTGTGCTCTGTGCAAAATTCTACCAGGCGGCTTCGTCTTTCATTTCTTACCCCCAATCCATATTCACCTACTACGTTTCCATCTCTTCCTTTTCCTACTCTCGAATTCCAGTCACTCATGACTATTAAATTATCGTCTCTCTTCACTATCTGAATAATTTCTTTTATTTCATGATACATTTCTTCAATTTCTTCGTCATCTGCAGAGCTAGTTGGCATATAAACTTGTACTACTGTGTTGTAGGCGTGGGCTTCGTATCTATCTTGGCCACAATAATGCGTTCACTATGCTGTTTGTAGTAGCTTACCCGCATTCCTATTTTCCTATTCATTATTAAACCTACTCCTGCTTTACCCCTATTTGATTTTGTGTTTATAACCCTGTATTCACCTGACCACAAGTCTTGGTCCTCGTGCCACCGAACTTCACTAATTCCCACTATATCTAACTTTAACCTATCCATTTCCCTTTTTAAATTTTCTAACCTACCTGCCCGATAAAGGGATCTGATATTCCACGCTCCGATCCGCAGAACGCCACTTTTCTCTCTCCTGATAACGCCGTCCTCTTGAGTAGTCCCCGCCCGGAGATCCGAATGGGGGACTATTTTACCTTCTGAATATTTTACCCAAGAGGACGCCATCATCATTTAATCATACAGTAAAGTTGCGTGCCCTCGGGAAAAATTATGGCTGTAGTTTCCCCTTGCTTTCAGCCGTTCGCAGTACCAGCAGAGAAAGGCCGTTTTGGTTAGTGTTACAAGGCCAGATCCGTCAATCATCCAGACTGTTGCCCCTGCAACTACTGAAAAGGCTGCTGCCCCTCTTCAGGAACCACACGTTTGTCTGGCCTCTCAGCAGATACCCCTCCGTTGTGGTTGCACCTACGGTACGGCTATCTGTATCGTTGAGGCACGCAAGCCTCCCCACCAACGTCAAGGTCCATGGTCCATGGGTGGGGGGGGGGGGGGGGGTATAAGCTCCTAATTTAATCAAAGCGCGACCTCTCCTTTGGTGGCCCACGCCTTCGTAGCCCTGGAGCAGGCTAAATGTGATAACACCACAAAAAACTCCATCTCTTAAAATCTGAATAAAGCATTGCATTAGAGCTTGGCGCAGAAAATGAACAAAAGCAAAAACAGTGAAATCCCCGCAAGAAGTACGTCCACTCGCGATCCATTTTGTGCGTAGTTAATAGCGGACGGACATAGGCCACACATCAGTAGCTTTGTACGAGCCCGACTACATACAGTAAGCACAGGACTTCCTTTTCTGTTAACCCTACAGCTAAGTTCGTTGCGGAAATTCAGATCCCTCTTAAAGAAACACCTGCTTCACCCACCCCATTTTTTGAAAGAACTTTGATTCCGATGAATCCGCGAACGCCCACTTTCAGGGGTGTGGTGAAGCTCCATACGCCACAGGCTCCTTTAAGGCCAATTATCAACACTACTAATGCCCTAGATTACTTATTGGCTGAAGAATTGCAAAGTTTCCTCAGTAAGCATTACTTTTTCCGTGATGTTAGTGGCATTACGAATAGAGAGGAGTTGATTACACACCTCAAATATGTGACTAACCAGTGATACAAATCTGGCAAGTCTGGAACCGTAAGCATAAATACGAATATCCCCATTAAAGAGGTGATTCCTATTACTGAATCAAACTTACGGCTGTACTCTCGTCTAGACTGACAAAAAATGAATGAATGCCTTCGTCTGCTCAGAACTGTTCTGTAACTACTTTGCCTTCGAAGACACCGTATATGGACTAACTGATAGGTTATACATGGGATCCCCCATTGTCAGTAGAAGAGCTAACATTTACATTAATTAGAGTGAACGTCGGTTTTTTCAAACCCACCCGCATCTCCTTCAAAGAGTAGTATGTTACAAGATGTAAGTCGATGACATCATACTTTTGTATAACGGGACCGACGCCCAGTTGCAACTTTTGCAATATGGCTGTAAGAAAATGCACCCCAAGATACACTGTATAATAAAATAGCATTGTGGCTTCACACTCCCATTTTTGGATTTGGAAATTATGTTACAGGAGAGTAAAGTTTACTTTAATATATTTAGGAAACCAACTACCAGTAATTCTGTTATTCATTGCTCTTCAGTTCATCCAAAATAGCTAAAAAGGGCAGCTCATCGTGCTATACTTCACCGCGCGGCGAGACTCCCTCTCTTAAAACAAAAGTAACAGCACGAATTGGATACCATTAAATTCATAGCACATGCTAATCGCTACCAGCCAAATATTGTTGGTGTTCTTCACCAACAAATGCAATCTAAAACCGCTTCTAATAATTCGTACTGGACTACCCTATCATCTACTGGTAATGATAACTCTAGAAAACGCCTTGCAGGATCCCATACGTAGGTCTTATACCCGATAGCATTGACAAGTGGCTTAGAAAAAACTATAACCGCCTTCTATACCCTCATAAGGTCGGGCACCTATCTAAGCACCAGGAAACCAGAGCAGTATCACAACGCACAATCGGGGTCTATCGCATCCAGTGTAGTGTGTGTCCTTCCGCCCCCACAGGCCAAACAGGACGCTCCTTTAGCATACGTTCGGAGAGCATCAGGACCTTAGCAACTATAAATCCGCCCTCACTAACTACCTGAAAGATCATAATCGTCCCATTTCAGACATAAACACGAATTGCAACATTCTGCTTATTCAACGTAAGGGCCCTGTTTAAAACATTTTAGAAGAAATGGAGAAATTATCGCTACATTAACGGTGATCTGACAGGTATTTTGAACGAGCAATCATCACTTACGGACATAGTCCTGCTAAATAACTTTTCTGTATTGAAGCAGCGTCCAGCCAGATATCCTTCTCCTTCTGGTTTCTGATTGTTGTATGTTACGCATGTGTACTTAACTAGGTCATCACTTTGGTGGCGCTTAATTAGGCTTAGCGCCGGCCGCTGTGGCCGAGCGGTTCTAGGCGCTTCAATCCGGAACCACGCGGCTGCTACAGGTTCGAATTCTACCTCAGGCATGGATGTGTGTGATGTCCTTCGGTTAGTTAGGTTTAAGTAGTCCTAAGTTCTATGGGACTGATGACCTCAGATGTTAAGTCCCACAGTGCTTAGAGCCATTTGAACCATCAATCAGGCTTAGCGATTATGTGGCATATGTCTGTCTCCTGTAGCGGGGTCTGCAAGGTCCCCCAGTTCATTTTAAATAGCTCTAAAATGACCTCTTTTAATAGAAGTTTGTATATTTTCAAGTTTCTATCCTATGACTGCGGCGCATTATTGTGCGTCATTATCTGTGTCCTCACTAAATTACAATTTGCCTGTCTTTCATTATGCAAAAATTTCCTCAGGTCTTATGTAATCCACGTTGAGTCGTCGGCTTTTAGTTAGCACGTTGTGAATTGCTCATACTTTTAATGTCCCCCTTTAGCTAGCTACTAATTGGTACAGTAGTTTCTGACAGTGTGGATTGTAAGGTTTGGCTACCTTCCATTTTGTTCAGTACCGAGAAGCTTTTTAATTGGAGTAGCACTTGTGTATGTTCTTTTAACTGGTGACTGTGGCACGTTATTCCACGTCGTTATGTGTACCCCCACTAAATTACGAGGGCTGTCCAGAAATTAAGTTACGATCGGTCGCGAAACGGAAACCACTGGGAAAATCTGGTAAAGCTTCGCACAGATGTGTTGGTCAGTGTCTCTAGTACACCCGTCGATCGTGTCGCGTCGCTCTTTTCAGTTTTGAGTGAACAGTGAGAACGTAAAGATGTGTAGGGAATAGCGTCTGCTGCCAAGTATGAGGGCATGGTTACAGAGATTTCGCAAGCAGCCCACATCACACAGCTGTCAAGCAGTTCCTTCTTCATGCCAATTCTCGGCCGCACACTGCAGGGGCAATGAAGACGCTCCTGCAGCGTTTGCGATGAGAAGTGCTTGATCACCCACAATACAGTCCGTAATTGGCTCCCCCTGAGTCTCATTTCTGGTCACAAAAACCGCCGGCCATGAAGACAAAATTTTTCGACAGACAACGAGCTGCAGACCTGGCCGAAAGCACAGGCGGCTCCTTTCTGTGACGAGGATATTGGAAAGTTGATACAACACTACGACAACACTCGAAGTTGAGGCGGCGACTATGTAGAGAAGTAGGTGGAAGGTGTACCTAACTGTTGCAAATAAAATGTTTCTGGTTTTCACTGTGGTTTCCGTTTCGCGACCGATCGTAACTTACTTTCTGGACAGCCCTCGTAAAAACTTGCATGACTCTCGTGGAAAGGGAAAAATACTCGTCGTATTTTATGGTTTACACATAAATTTTATGTCACCAGCTCCCAGCTAGTCTTACTACAGTTCTGTACTGCCCCAGGTTTAATATGTTCCTTTATCACTCATACAGTACTTTTAGCGCTTTTCATGTGACTTTCTGTGTAATGGTTATTTTTTCATTTTGAATGTTAATCACTAATTCAGATTGTGAACGGTTGGGCTTGTCTATCCCAAGTTGCTGTTTCCATCAACGGATGGCAGTACTTTTGCCGCTCTACTTCACCAGTTTGCTTCCCCCTCCATGCACGCTACTACGTGCTCTGTTCTCACTGTAGGTTCACCGCGTCCTGTACCTGTCCACCGCGCCGCTCTGGATGTGTGAAAAAAAATGGCTCTGAGCACTATGGGACTTAATATCTGAGGTCATCAGTCCCCTAGACTTAGAACTACTTAAACCTAACTAACCTAAGGACATCACACACATCCATGCCCGAGGCAGGATTCGAACCTGCGATCGTAACAGCAGCGCAGTTCCGGACTGAAGCGCCTAGAACCGCACGGCCACAGCGGCCGGCTCTGATTGTGTCCTGGTGTTCACTGCACATTTCATTACCCAGGCAGCAGTCCGTAGTATTGTAGGACGTCGCTTCGCTGTTGATTGAGGTTTTACCAGACCTAGCCCGACCGCTGTTTCCTGAAATGTGATATGGAACTCCTTTCTTGCTTTTTTGTGTGTACTACTGCGTGTAAAAAATATAAATGGCAACCGTCTCTTGTTTAGTTTTCCGTGTAATACGTGATGATGAGCGTGTAAGACCCCGAAACCAGTCGTATTTTGACTACTGAAAAATAATGATAACGTTAAAACTGGAGCAGTAATTTACGCCCCTGTGGGCTGGATTTCTACCTCTGGCAGCATCAGAAAAACCGTTGTGTACACTGAACCAGTTTGTGATGCGCTGACCGTTCAACAGCGTGTTCATGGCGCCTGTGGCGCTGTTCGGAGAGGGACCGAAACGTGAGAAAGACTGCGGCAATCCATGATGCGACCTGTAAAAGCATGCATTGCACCCCATGGACACCACTTTCAACATATGTTGTGACGCGGATCCGTTACAGCCGACCGCCGTGGCCGAGCGATTCTAGGCGCTTCAGTCCGGAACCGCGCTGCTGTCACGCTCGCAGGTTCGACTCCTGCCTCGGGCTTGGCTGTATGTGAAGTCCTTAGGTTAGTTAGGTTTCTAAGTTCTAAGGGACTAATGGTAAGTCCCATAGTGCCCAGAGCCATTTGAACCATTTCGAATCCGTTACAGCTCTGTACTGTGTTGCGGGACAATTTGTTGGGTGTTCCAAGCATACCGTCAATTTCCAGACACATGCTCATAGGCCATTTCTTCCTCCATTTCAAGTCAGGAATCGGTCCCTGAAGTATGTCGCTTTTATTACTGTTCAGCCTGTGTAACGTAGTCTAAAAACACTGCAATACTTCTGACCATGTACAAACTCTTTGTGAAACGATAGTGTCGTAATATCTTTGTCACATGATTTGAAAACAAACGCTATGTGCCGATTTGCGTGTGTGATATTCTGTATAATGGAGGAGGGACGATACCTGTAAGTAGGCAAACAGAAATACCATTTTTAAAATTAGCTTTCAGAGATTCAGCATGTCCGATTTTCCGGTTGCAGTATAACTTCAAAACAACGCAAGACAGGCGGAAAATCACATACGCAAATATCACCAAAAATATCCATGTAAATAAATGTACAAATGCAATTGAAACTGAGAATAAATTCTCCAAACAATTTCTGTTAAACGTGAAAAAATAAGTAACGGGGGCAGTTTCCATAGTTTGAATAAGAAATTTGTTATTGTTTGCTTTAAAGATTCTCGCACTTTTACGTACAATTCTTTTACAAAAATATTCATGATCATCACCGTGACATACCACGGACTGCCGGTTACAGATCTATTCCAGACGTCTCCATACAAGGGTTCTGGGGCGGCTGTTAGAAAATTTACTGTTGTATAAATGTTTGAATGTAGAAAAGATGCATTTCCCGGCCGATTAACCATATGTACGGCGGCGGGTGGAATTAATTGTTATATAAGTGTTCCTATTATTTATGCTGTTGTTTTGCCGTTCTCAACATTGGCTCTCTAACTACAATATTGGCAACCAGAAAGTGATTAGCAAAACGTAAAGCCTGTAATTAGAATTCCTAGTGCCCACTTCGTCTGAGAAACACACTTATAGCTGCAGCTTATAGCTCTGAGGAATTAGGAGATTGTCTGGGATTCATAATCAAAAACGATCGTGTAAAAAAAGTTCTCTGTATTCTGAAAGTCACAGATGAGAAAAAAAAAAAAAGAAATCCACACAATTTGACTAACAGAGCAGTTCAGAGTCTAATGCGCTAATGCAACTGTCCAAATTAAATGTTTAAATGAATGCTCGCCATAATTTGACGATTAGGTTCATCAAACGCCACGCTAAATAATGGTAGAATGTCTGTCCCGCGACGGCACTCAAAATACGACATACGCAAACTGAAGATAGATCATTAAAGTCATCCCAGAATTAATACTTCAGTCGAAAACGATTTCATGGTTACGCATATCCCGAGTAACTTAATACGGCATCCGAGCAATGATACCGACGCGACGCGACTCCCGACACAGATGGTGTGCTATTCAGCGTCTGGAGAGAAGTGGGGCCTTTCTCTCTCGCGCAGCGTTCTTATATATAAAGCCGCGGGGAGGACGGCTAAGGGAACGCCTAATCAAATCGGCTCTCCCGACTAGCCGCTGGGCTAGTAATGCACCACATTAAGTTATTGAATAAATCATACCTTCTTTTGCTGATGGCGGATGAAGCTCTCAATTGAAATGTGCATTCAACACACAGGTAAGTAGTCATAATAAAAGTTTCACGTTGCTAAGTCAAATATTTTGGGCGAGAGAATTAATTTAATTACACTACACGCAGTAGACGAGCTCTGAACTTGCCCTTTGGAGATACGCTATCGCTATGGTTTTATAGTCATTCAGTTGAAATTTCTCACATCTTTATGATTATAGCGGATCTGCATTCTACTTAAATTTAAACATCCTAGCCTTATTTATTAGCCTACTTAATCTATCTTACTTCCTTAATTTTTAAGACAAAAACCAGAAAATCATGAATTTCTACTAAAATTTTAATTTGTGAAATCCAAAGTACTGTTTCTATTAAATAATTATGAAAAAGGAATCTAAATATAAATTTTTAAGTCTCTAGCTCTTTTCTGTTGCGCCAATGATTTTTACAGAAAAATGTCCAAATTTCGAAAATGGTTAAAGTTATCGAACTGATATTCAACACATATTAATTTAGTATTACTCCTGACATGCTAGAAACATTTTAGGTTATTTACTTGATTTTTAAAGTATTGCACAACATTTATGACGTCAGAGCTAGTTACAGCGGACTGGCTGGCACACAATGAAAAGACTGATGTGAATTTATTACAGCGTGAGTAGGCTGCTTTCCTACATCACCCTCTACTTAATTTTTTTTAATGTTAATGAACGAAAAAAAATTTAATTACAAGAAGGGAAGCAAGAGTACAGCTTAACTCCCTACGAAAATTTAAAATTGAAATGTAAACATATAGAAATATTAAAAGAAAACTGATTACCTACTTCATTATTTAACTTACTGGCATGTTCACTGCCTCTCAAGCAACATTATCATTCAAATTTTAAGCAAAATCAATGAAACACTTTGGCATACATATTGGCTTAGACAAACAAACACACAGAAATATGTAAAATTATGAAAATCCTAAATCCATTAAATACATTTTTACATACAAAAATTCAAAGAAAATAACACAGTTATTCAAGTTACATAAACAGATGATTATATCTTAGCAGTCTTTTCTAAACCTGAAAGAAAATTTCACAAATCATTTTTACACACGTGGTTGTAGCCGCTTTGGCTGGCGTTCTACACTTCCATTCACAAGGGTGGAGGAGGGGAAGTTGCTATGGTGTGCGTCCTTCATGTTCATTCTAAATTACATGGGGAAAGGGGAGGGGTCACTGTGAGTTGTGTCCAAGTCACTCCACGCTTTCACGCAGCTACCAGGCTGCCATTATCCGGTTTGTCCTGTAGAACAAACAAAAAGAGTGCCTCAGACTCTGTTCACTTATTATCTGAGGGTGGGTCACAATGAAATGGGGATATATACATTTTATCCTTCAATATGTTACTGGAACAAAGTTAACAGAACCTTTTTCAATTTTACTTTCGCGGTTACTTAACTGTCATAAAATCGATAAGCAAATGGCTCAAAACGCCGTTAGTCACGTACTAGAGAAAATTTATGCTCAAGGCATACAATCATGAATCATATTTAATTTCAATTTATCAATTCTGGGCCGGAACACTGAACCAATGCTCTGTACATTCCTGATAAATCTGCATTTTATTTACTTAGCTGACTCATCTTCAATTACCTTATTCTTAGAGATAGTATGAGTATATTTGATTAGTAGTTGTATTCTCAGATTCTTTGCACATGTGAGTAACTTGTGGTAATAGTACAGTTCTGAGTGTTCAAAACACACTACGTTTAGTTGACTACTGACTCCACTTATTGGTCCTCTGCTGCTGTTTCAGTTCCACATCTGCAATTATGTACTTACTAATTGTATTTACGCTGAGCTATAAATAATGTTTCACGTCTGCCATTATGTTACTCAATTATGTTGCTAGTGTATGTACTTATTTAACACTCACTCTATTAACATTTAAACATAGGATAGCACATTTATTTCGTATCTATAGTGTATTGCAGCTGATCAGTTTGCTCACGTGGCAATCCATTTCCACTCGATCGGACGCTGAAACCACAGGTAGTCTCTCTCGACCTACCACTAAAATGCATCAAGTAATTATGGACAAGCGTAATGCTAAATTCCTTAAACCTATAGGACACCATGAGCTACTCTGTCTCATCTGACATAAGGGTACCTATGGTCGCATTCACGCCTCCAACTCATAACCTCAATACATGTAAGTGTGCTCTGTCACACACTACACCAAATAATGGCCAGCTCCAACCTTATAAATATTTCAAAGACGTGTCCGTCACGTCTCAACCACAAACACTGTTCAATTCTATTACATTGCCATTTCTTGCTACACAAGGGGAGTTCATTCTTACAACTTATCTGCCTATTTTTCGTAACACTAAGCAATCTCTTTTACTATTATTTAGTTAGCTCTACAGCATACAGTAGGTTTCACTGCCACTTCAGATCCTGCTTGAACACGAATTTGTACATCTTTTTAAAATATTATTGTGGGACCATTTCCAATAAAACAACACTTTGTACTTACTATATTACCAGGGTTCTATACATAATTAATACTCAAATACATTTGTATCTTAATTACGTCATACTTCTCTATTGTTTATGTCACTGTTAGGGTTGTCACATTAGGTTTTTTTTTTTCACTAATCGGTGGATAGAATGGTTACAGAACTCATGGCTTGATAACCATGACGGAAAATTTTCATATTGGAAAGAAGGGGTCGAAATTTTTGAGGACAGGAAAGATGAAGAATGAGTGAGACCTGAAATGGGAAAGAAGATCTCACACAGCTGCTACACTGTGTAGAGGTTGCAGAACAACCTCCTCCCTACAGAAACCATTAGCTTAATGCTGGCTTGATAGTCATACCGAAAGATTTTAGTATTTGAGAGTAAGAACCGAAATTTTGGTGGATAGTAAACATGAAGAATGAGTGAGACCTGAAATGGGAAAGAAGATCTCACACAGCTGGGACTGCACAGCTGCCACACAGTGTAGAGGTTACAGAACAACCTCCTCCCTACAGCATTCATTAGTTTCTTATTGGTTTGATAACCATAACGGAAAATTTAATGTGTTGGAAAGAAGAGGTCGACATTTTAGGTGGATAGAAAGATGAAGAGTGAGTGAGACCTGAAAAGGAAAGAAGATCTCACACAGCTGGGACCGCACAGCTGCCACACTGTGTAGAGGTTACAGAACAACCTCCTCCCTACAGAAATCGTTCATAACCTTTGACCACGCCACGTCGATCTGAAAATACCTTATGATGCCTTTTTAGAACCTGTCTCAGTTCTTCCTTCTGATTAGCTGAAATTTTATCGATTTCCTGCAATTTAGCTTCTATTTTGTCCAAAATAATTGCTTCTTCTTCTTCTTCTTTTGTGTTTAGCTAACTTGTATTAAGATTAACACTTTTGTCCCAATATCTCCTATTTTTCAGAACTCGTATAGGCAGCTCCCAAGTTTTATCATTAGTTACTATATGTTTATCACGAAAAGGTACTGTAATTACTCTGGTTATCGGCAAGACCATTTTTAACTGGCTTCTTTCAAAGTCAACAACACTCTGATATTTTGACAAGAAATCTATGCCAATTAAAACCTCAATACTGAGATTATTTACAATTAAACATGGATGATCAATTAAATTACCATTAATGTTAAAGGGCAGCAAAGCTTCTTGCTTTACCGTTTTTGACACCTTGCTAGTAGCACCAATTATTCTTAGTCCTGATACCCTCGTTACTGTAAGTTTGTCTTTGCCAGGTAATGCAACATAGAAGGACTGAGATATCGCACTCACCTCACTTCCACTGTCTGAGAGACAACGTGCATTGATACCCAACATATTCACTATTATTATAGGGTGGCTTATTCTAGGTTTTATTCAGGTAGTGAAGGGAGACGAAAATTTAATAGTCGTGGGTGACTGGAATCCGTCAGTAGGAAAAGGGAGAGAAGGAAACATAGTAGGTGAATATGGATTGGGGGGAAGAAATGAAAGAGGAAGCCGCCTTGTAGAATTTTGCACAGAGCATAACTTAATCATAGCTAACACTTGGTTCAAGAATCATAAAAGAAGATTGTATACCTGGAAGAATCCTGGAGATACTAAAAGGTATCAGATAGATTATATAATGGTAAGACCGAGATTTAGGAACCAGGTTTTAAATTGTAAGACATTTCCAGGGGCAGATGTGGATTCTGACCACAATCTATTGGTTATGAACTGCAGATTGAAACTGAAGAAACTGCAAAAAGGTGTGAATTTAAGGAGAGGGGACCTGGATAAACTCAAAAAACCAGAGGTTGTAGAGAGTTTCAGGAAGAGCATAAGGGAACAATTGGCAGGAATGGGGGAAAGAAATACAGTAGAAGAAGAATGGGTAGCTCTGAGGGATGAAGTAGTGAAGGCAGCAGAGGATCAAGTAGCTAAAAAGACGAGGGCTAGTAGAAATCTTTGGGTAACAGAAGAAATATTGAATTTAATTGATGAAAGGAGAAAATATAAAAATGCAGTAAATGAAGCAGGCAAAAAGGAATACAAACGTCTCAAAAATGAGATCGACAGGAAGTGCAAAATGGCTAAGCAGGGATGGCTAGAGGACAAATGTAAGGATGTAGAGGCTTGTCTCACTAGAGGTAAGACAGATACTGCCTACAGGAAAATTAAAGAGACCTTTGGAGAGAAGAGAACCACTTGTATGAATATCAAGAGCTCAGATGGCAACCCAGTTCTAAGCAAAGAAGGGAAGGCAGAAAGGTGGAAGGAGTATATAGAGGGTTTATACAAGGACGATGTACTTGAGGACAATATTATGGAAATGGAAGATGATGTAGATGAAATGGGAGATACGATACTGCGTGAAGAGTTTGACAGAGCACTGAAAGACCTGAGTCGAAACAAGGCCCTGGGAGTGGACAACATTCCATTAGAACTACTGATGGCCTTGGGAGAACCAGTCATGACAAAACTCTACCATCTGGTGAACAAGATGTATGAGACAGGCGAAATACCCTCAGACTTCAAGAAGAATATGATAATTCCAATCCCAAAGAAAGCAGGCGTTGACAGATGTGAAAATTACAGAACTATCAGTTTAATAAGTCACAGCTGCAAAATACTAACGCGAATTCTTTACAGACGAATGGAAAAACTGGTAGAAGCGGACCTCGGCGAAGATCAGTTTGGATTCCGTAGAAATGTTGGAACACGTGAGGCAATACTAACCTTACGACTTATCTTAGAAGAAAGATTAAGAAAAGGCAAACCTACGTTTCTAGCATTTGTAGACTTAGAGAAAGCTTTTGACAACGTTAACTGGAATACTCTCTTTCAAATTCTGAAGGTGGCAGGGCTAAAATACAGGGAGCGAAAGGCTATTTACAATTTGTACAGAAACCAGATGGTAGTTATAAGAGTCGAGGGGCATGAAAGGGAAGCAGTGGTTGGGAAAGGAGTGAGACAAGGTTGTAGCCTCTCCCCGATGTTATTCAGTCTGTATATTGAGCAAGCAGTAAAGGAAACAAAAGAAAAATTCGGAGTAGGTATTAAAATTCATGGAGAAGAAGTAAAAACTTTGAGGTTCACCGATGACATTGTAATTCTGTCAGAGACAGCAAAGGACTTGGAAGAGCAGTTGAACGGAATGGACAGTGTCGTGAAAGGAGGATATAAGATGAACATCAACAAAAGCAAAACGAGGATAATGGAATGTAGTCAAATTAAATCGGGTGATGCTGAGGGGATTAGATTAGGAAATGAGACACTTAAAGTAGTAAAGGAATTTTGCTATTTAGGGAGTAAATAACTGATGATGGTCGAAGTAGAGAGGATATAAAATGTAGACTGGCAATGGCAAGGAAAGCGCTTCTGAAGAAGAGAAATTTGTTAACATCGAGTATAGATGTAAGTGTCAGGAAGTCGTTTCTGAAAGTATTTGTATGGAGTGTAGCCATGTAAGGAAGTGAAACATGGACGATAACCAGTTTGGACAAGAAGAGAATAGAAGCTTTCGAAATGTGGTGCTACAGAAGAATGCTGAAGATAAGGTGGGTAGATCACGTAACTAATGAGGAGGCATTGAATAGGATTGGGGAGAAGAGAAGTTTGTGGCACAACTTGACTAGAAGAGGGGATCGGTTGGTAGAACATGTTTTGAGGCATCAAGGGATCACAAATTTAGTATTGGAGGGCAGCGTGGAGGGTAAAAATCGTAGAGGGAGACCAAGAGATGAATACACTAAGCAGATTCAGAAGGATGTAGGTTGCAGTAGGTACTGGGAGATGAAGAAGCTTGCACGGGATAGAGCAGCATGGAGAGCTGCATCAAACCAGTCTCAGGACTGAAGACCACAACAACAACATATTCTAGGTTGTGCGGGCGGTTCCTCAAATTCATCCAATAGTTCCTTTTGTATTTGTCTCCAACTACAGTGATCGACATCTGTCTTCATTACATTTAGGTCAAAGTGTGTAGGGGTTTCCTGAATTACATTTTCAGCTGCCTTTTCCAGTCGGTCTATTAATTTCAGATCGAAACACCACATGACTTCATTACACTTAGTTTGCTTAACATGACCCAAATTACTGTAGTCTGAGCGATTCTGCGCTTCCAGACCGGGCATAACACTAGTTACAGCTAAACCACTTTCATTATTACCGTCGGGTTCCTTCTCAAGTGACAACTGGTCACAGCTACTGGGTTCATCGACCCCCAACAGGCTACCCTCTACTTTCTCACTTACCTCCTGTCCTAAATCTATTAGTACAGTATCAACATCCTGCACAGGCACTTTAGATAAGAGCACATCATCCTCATCGTAAATATAAGCATTAATTTCCTCTGCTTCTTCACCTGACAATTCAGTATTTTGTAGCTGTTCCCTACCGTTACACTGCTGCACTTTCTCTTCCTCTTCCCACTTAGAAAGCGTCTCTAACGCGGTATCTATCAAGTACTGTGAGTGATCTAATATTTCTGCTGTATCCTTAGATGCTACCGACCCTTCATCCACATGTTCAGTTTGAGTATTCTGATCTGTCTTACCAATTATTGTAATTACTGGCTTAGGAAAAGTAACCGCCTGGTGAGCGCCAGTGTCCTCATAGACGGGAACTAGTTTTCCTGCCTCGGCCTACTGCTGTTTCCTTTATTTCCATTATAGTTAACTGGCACAGCATTGCTTTACGCACTGTTGCTTACCTGCATAATTCTGTTCAGAACAAAATTACTATCATTTGGATGCCCTTGCTGGTTCTGATAATTATTTCTCCGATTCCTACCTCTCTTAGGATGGCGAACACCTACTGTTCTGATGTTTACATTGCCATTCTGCTCGTTCTTAAAATTACTACTAGTGTTATTAGCATTTCTGTTATTACGTGCTTACTCCTCATTGGCAGCAACACGCTCTACACGTTCCAAATATTCAATGAAACGATCCAGATTGTCTCTAGGGGCAGGTATAATTATAGTTTGCCAATACCATGGCAGTTTGGCTTCAAGACCTAGTATTATCATTTCAGGTTTTAGTTTTTCAGCCAAATGTGACAAATGTGAGATCCATGACCTGGCAAACTCTTTAATAGATTCCTTGCCTGCATTGATGCGTTTTCCACTCCAAAATTCTCTCAACACTTCATTTTGCTTATTACTAGACCAATACTCATTAATGAAAGCTGCTTTAAATTCCGCTAATGTTTTACACTTCAACATAACACCTGCTAAATGGTTTCTAATAAATGAAATTTTCTCTCGTTCAGTCCAAGTTGGTGGAATCACATCTTCAAAATCGTTCCAGAAATCTAGCGGGTGGATATTTTTATCTGGATCGAAGCACAAGAACTGCCGACACCCGATAAAAGCGGCGTTTGAGCTACAACTTGTTGTATACTATCATTACCAGAAGTTACTGAAGCTACTTTATTCTCAATGTTAGCAATGTTAGTACTAATATTTTCTACTCTCATTTCAACATTATCTACTCTTTGCACAATATGAGTAGTATCAGTTTTGATTGCGTCTACTTCTGCTTGACATATGTTTACTTTTATATTAACATCTTTAAACCTATCGGAGCACAGTTCAGATTCCGCCTCGATCTTTTCTGTTAACTTGTGCTCCAGCTTCGCATCTTCCATTTGGAAGTCTTTGCGAACCTCAGCAACTTCGGATTTTACTGTTTTATACATTTCAGAAAATTGTTGAACAACCTTTTTCTTAATATCCTCACGATTGTAATCAATTTTACAATTCAAACTGTCCAGCTCCTCTTTCAACTTATTGCAACCAGCCTTGAAGGTATTGTCCATTACCTCCAAGCGTTTATTAAAATTAGTTTGGCTGGCCACAATCTCATACTTTAATTCAGCATTACTGCTTTTGACCTCAGTTATTTCAGGCTTTAAGTCAGCTGTCATTTTAGTATTACTGGCAGCTATTGCTTGTAATATTACATTTAAATCCATAGCCTTAGTATCTCTGGGTTGCTCACTAGCTGGCTTCTTATCACACTCAGGTGACGAAAAACTAGCTCCAATACCAGAATCATCAAAACTAAATGAAACTTCTGATTGATTAGTCATATCTAACTTTTCCTGTTTAAACTCTACCTCCTCTGATGACTCATCAGATAAACTATCATCCAATAAATTAACAATTTCTAATTTCTGCTTTACTACAGGGGTCTCTATTATTGAAACATTGCCCCTTCCCACACTACTGTCAGTAGACAATACTTCATATTTCACTTTAACATTACTACTTTCATGCATATTTACACTTGAACCGTTTTCTGGATTTACAGGTTCTTCAACAGACATAGGCTCTGATTTAAGTTTAACCTCAGTTTCTTCTGGCAGTTCCATTGCCGACAGTCTTTTAGTGCAGGTTAGTAAAATTTTCAACAGCTTTTCACTTAACTTAGTTCCTTCTGCACGACGTATGGCGTTGCCGGTGCGGCGTACCAGGATTACTGATGCGACGCAGCACGCTGAACTGCAGATGGCACTCCGACGGCTGTTGTGTATTTGCGTGGCCCGCAACTGCAGGCGCGGGTCCGGCTGCTCCAGCGGATGACTGCGGTGCGGCGAAACTGACTTCTCGCGATGCCGGCAGTGCCGCTAGACTCAGTGCCAGCTCCATCAATCCAGATGCGTTGTTAATCCAATTGCGTCGTCCACATACACACGTAACACTTTCACTGTTCTATTACTCAGTTGCGCGTCGCATTTCACTGCCGAATCCGAATATTTAAAAATCACTTTCACTTTACTCAGTTTCGATTCTTTCTTTCTTTCACGGCCGATGCACCAATTGTGGGGCGGCTGTTAGAAAATTTACTGTTGTATAAATGTTTGAACGTAGAAAAGATGCATTTCCCGGCCGATGCACCATATGTGGGGCGGCGGGTGTAATTTAATCAATTTTATGTTGTTTATATAAATGTTTGGTTTGTAGAATGTAAAACCAGTTACTATTATTTATGCTGACTTTAGCCGTTCTCAACACTGGCTTTCTAACTACAATATTGGCAACCAGAAAGTGATTAGCAAAACGTGAATCCTGTAATTAGAATTCCTAGTGCCCACTTCATCTGAGAAATACACTTATAGCTACAGCTTATAGCTCTGAGGAATTAGGAGATTGTCTGGGATTTATAATCAAAAACGATCGTGAAAAAAAAACTTTCTCTATATTCTGAAAGTCACAGATGAAAAAAAAAAAAGAATCCACACAATCTAACTAACAGAGCAGTTCAGAGTCTAATGCGGTGATGCCACTTTAACTGTCCAAATCAAATATTTAATTTGATGATTATGTTCATCAAACGCCACGCTAAATAATGGTAGAATGTCTGTCCCGCGATGGCACGTGACAATACGACATACGCAAACTGAATATAGGTAATTAAAATCATCCCAGAATTAACATTTCACTCGAAAATGATTTCATGGTTACGCGTATCTCGAGTAACTTACTATGGCATCCGAGGCCGTTTATAGCAATGATACCGACGCGACGCGACGCGACTCCCGACACAGATGGTGTGCTACTCAGTGTCAGGAGAGAACTGGGGCCTTGCTTCCCCGCGCAGCGTTCTTATATATAAAACCGCGGTGCGGACGGCTAAGAGAACGCCTGATCAAATCGGCTCTCCCGACTAGCCGCTGGGCTAGTAATACACCACATTAAGTTATTGAATAAATCGTAGCTTCTTTTGCTGATGGCGGATGAAGCTCTCAATTTAAATGTGCAATCAGCACACAGGTAAGCAATCATAATAAAAGTCTGACGTGGCTAAGTAAAATATTTTGAGCAAGAGAATTAATTTAATTACACTGCACGCAGTAGACGAGCTCTGAACTTGCCCTTTGGTGATACGCTATCGCTATAGTTTTATAGTTATTCAAATGAAACTTCTCACATCTTTATGGTTATAGCGGATCTCCATTCTACTTAAATATAAACATCCTAGCCTTATTTATTAGCCTACTTAATCTATCCTGCTTCCTTAATTTTTAAGACAAAAACCAGAAAATCATGAATTTCAACTAAAATCTTAATTTGTGAGATCCAGAAGACTGTTTCTATTAAATAATTATGAAAAAGGAATCTAAATATAAATTTTTTTTAAGTCTTTAGCTCTTTTCTGTTGCGCAAATGATTTTTACAGAAAAACGTCCAAATTTCGAGAATGGTTAAAGTTATCGAACTGATATTCAACACATATTAATTTAGTATTACTCCTGGCACGCAAGAAACATTTTAGGTTATTTACTTGATTTTTTAAAGTATTGCGCAACATTTATGATGTCAGAGCTAGTTACAGCGGACTGGCTGGCACACAATGGAAAGACTGATGTGAATTTATTACGGCGTGAGTAGAATGCTTCCCTACAGGGTATATATATATATATATATACTACTGGCCATTAAAATTGCTACACCAAGAAGAAATGCTGATGATAAACGGGTATTCATTGGATAAATATATTATACTAGAACTGACATGTGATTACATTTTCACGCTATTTGAGTGAATAGATCCTGAGAAATCAGTACACAGAACAACTACCTCTGGCCGTAATAACGGCCTTGATACACCTGGGCATTGAGTGAAACAAACCTTGGATGGCGTGTACAGATTCAGCTGCCTATGCAGCTTCAACACGATACCACAGTTCATCAAGAGTAGTGACCGGCGAATCGTGACGAGCCAGTTGCTCTGCCACCATTGACCAGACGTTTTCAGTTGGTGAGAGATCTGGAGAATGTGCTGGCCAGGGCAGCAGTCGAACATTTTCTGTATCCAGAAAGGCCCGTACAGGACCTGCAACATTCGGTCGTGCATTATCCTGCTGAAATGTAGGGTTTCGCAGGGATCGAATGAAGAGTAGAGACACGGGTCGTAACACATCTGAAATGTAACGTCCACTGTTCAAAGTGCCGTCAATGGCCGGCAGAAGTGGCCGTGCGGTTAAAGGCGCTGCAGTCTGGAACCGCAAGACCGCTATGGTCGCAGGTTCGAATCCTGCCCCGGGCATGGATGTTTGTGATGTCCTTAGGTTAGTGAGGTTTAATTAGTTCTAAGTTCTAGGGGACTAATGACCTCAGCAGTTGAGTCCCATAGTGCTCAGAGCCATTTGAACCATTTTTTTGCCGTCAATGCGAACAAGAGGTGACCGAGACGTGTATCCAATGGCACCCCATACCATCACGCCGGGTGATACGCCAGTATTGCGATGATGAATACACGCGTCCAATGTGCGTTCACCGCGATGTCGCCAAACACGGATGCGACCATCATGATGCTGTAAAAAGAACCTGGATTCATCCGAAAAAATTACGTAATGCGATTCGTGCACCCAGGTTCGTCGTTGAGTACACCATCACAGGCGCTCCTGTCTGTGATGCAGCGTGAAGGGTAACCGCAGCCGTGGTCTCCGAGCTGATAGTCCCTGCTGCTGCAAACGTCGTCGAACTGTTCGTGCAGGTGGTTGTTGGCTTACAAATGTCCCCATCTGTTGGCTCAGGGGTCGAGTCGTGGCTGCACGATCCGTTACAGCCATGTGTATAAGATGCCTGTCATCTCGACTGCTAGTGATACGAGGCCGTTGGGATCCAGCACGGCGTTCCGTATTACCCTCCTGAACCCACCGATTCCACATTCTTCTAACAGTCATTGGATCTCGAATAACGCGAGCAGCAATGTCGCGATACGATAAACCTCAATCGTGATAGGCTACAATCCGACCTTTATCAAAGTCTGAAACGTGATGGTACGCATTCCTCCTCCTTACACGAGGCATCACAACAACGTTTCACCAGGCAACGCCGGTCAACTGCTGTTTGTGTATGAGAAATCGTTCGGAAACTTCCCTCATATCAGCTAGTTGTAGGTGTCGCCACGGCGCCAACCTTGTGTGAATGCTGTGAAAAGCTAATCATTTGCATATCACAGCCGGCCGAAGTGGCCGTGCGGTTAAAGGCGCTGCAGTCTGGAACCGCAAGACCGCTACGGTCGCAGGTTCGAATCCTGCCTCGGGCATGGATGTTTGTGATGTCCTTAGGTTAGTTAGGTTTAACTAGTTCTAAGTTCTAGGGGACTAATGACCTCAGCAGTTGAGTCCCATAGTGCTCAGAGCCATTTGAACCATTTGCATATCACAGCATCTTCTTCGTGTCGGTTAAATTTCGCGTCTGTAACACGTCATCTTCATGGTGTAGCAATTTTAATGGCCAGTAGTGTACGTATATACTGAAGAGCCAAAGCAAGTGATACACCTGCCTAATATTGTGAAGAGCCTCCGCGCGCTCGCGGATGTGCCGCAACACGACGTGGCACGCACTCGACTAATAATAATGTTCATGTCTAGTGATGGGAAGTGTTTAAGCTCATAAGAGTGTTCCTGGAGCCACTCTGTAGCAATTCTGGACGTCTGGGGTGTGGCATTGTCGTGCTGGAATTGCCCAAGTCCGTAGGAATGCACAATGGACATGAACAGATGTAGGTGATCGGACAGGATACTTTCGTACGTGTCGCCTTCATAGACATATCTAGGCGTATTAGGGGTCCAATATCACTCCAATCGCAGACGCCCCACGCCATTACAGATCCTTCACCAGCTTCAGCAGTCCCCTGATGACACACGGGTCCATGGATTCATGAGGTTGTCTCCATACCCGTGCACGTCCATCCAATCGATACAATTTGAAACGAGACTCGTCAGACCAAGAAACGTGTTTCCAGTCATCAACAGTCCAATATCGGTGTCGTGCACTCATCAAGGGTACACGAGTGGGCCTTCGGCTACGAAACCCCATTTCGATGATGTTTCGTTGAATGGTTTAGACGCTGACACTTGTTAATGGCCCAGCACTGAAATCTGCAGAAATTTGCGGAAGGGTTGCACTTCTCCCACGTTGAACGGTTCTGTTCAGTCGTCGCTGGTCCTGTTCTTGCAGCGTCTTTTTGCAGCCGGACCGATGTCGGAGATGTCATGTTTTACCGGATTCCTGATATTCACGGTACACTCGTGAAAAGGTCGTACGGCAAAAGCCCCACATCACCGCTACCTCGGAGACGCTGTGTCCCATCGCTGGTGCGCCGACTATAACATCATATTCAAACTCGCTCACATCTTGATAACCTGGCATTATAGCAGCAGTAACCGATCTAATAACTGCGCCAGACACTTGTTGTCTTATGTAGGCGTTGCCGACCGCAGCGCCGTATTCTGCCTGTTTTCGTAAATCTGAATATGCATGCCTATACCAATTTTTCGCGTTTTAGTGTATAAATATGAAGTTCCTTCACATGTTCCCCCTGCTGATTCTACAGATATCAATGCGATGATTGCTTCAGTCCAGAATGAGGTTTTCACTCTGCAGCGGAGTGTGCGCTGATATGAAACTTACTGTCAGATTAAAACTGTGTGCCGGACCGAGACTCGAAATCGGGACCTTTGCCTTTCGCGGGCTAGTGCTCTACCAACTGAACTACCCAAGAACGACTCACGCCCCGTCCTTTCTTCAGTCGTTTCCCTGAGATCTTCCAAACTGTGTGTTGCTCTTTTCTTCGACTTCTGTGGGCTAAATACGAAACTCAACCACACGCGATAAACCGCTTTTTCACTCAGTGCCGGCCGACCTGTTGGTTTCCCCTTACCGGAGACATCCTGAACCTTTAAACTGCACATCTGCACATACCGTCACCGAATGAGTTGGCGGTTGGTGGATCTTCGGTGAACATCGTTCTGAAGTGTCCTTGCACTGTTACACCAAACAGTTGTGAAGCCATTTCAGAAACAACATATGCTTACTCGGCGCCTGTCGCTATCTTGCCTAACTGCTCACAGTTGCACTCTCGTGGAAGAAATCTGGAGTTCGCCTGGAACAATATACAACTTCATGAGTTTTGTTTTTTATTTTTTTTAATGAGTGTTGAGTGTTGCTACAAGATATCCGTTAATGTAGCTACAGTGAATTTATGAAATCACTTTAGTCATTCATAATAATTTTGTATTGGTTTGGGAATGGCCCCTCGTCAATGATGGCGACTTCAGTTGTACGAGTAACGAGGGAGGAGTGTGGAGTGGGCATGAAGACAAGGCGGACGAGACGGTGTCCAGACTCTGTGGAACTGCCGACAGCAGGTCCTTCGTGCGTGAAAAAAATGGTTCAAATGGCTCTGAGCACTCTGGGACTTAACTTCTGAGGTCATCAGTCCCCAAGAACGTAGAACTACTGAAACCTAACTAACCTAAGGACATCACACACAACCACGCCCGAGGCAGGATTCGAACCTGCGACCGTAGCAGCTGCACGGTTCCGCCCTGAAGCGCCTAGAACCGCTCGGCCACCCCAGCAGGCTTCGTGTGTGAAGGAAAGCGCATGGACTGAGGGCTGACCTAGGAACTTTTGAGGCTTTGTGTCCATTCGAGCAGGGTGTTCCAAGTTTTTCAAGAAGCGACTGGATTCATTTTCACACCTTCACTCTGATGGCTCTTTGCTGTACCTCGACCTTACTTATACCTTGCAGTGTATTACTACAGATATAGGGTTATTCACAGCTCTACCATAACTTTATTATTTGAGATATTTTCACAATGCTTTGCACACACATAAAAAAACTCAAGAAGTTTTTTTAGGCATTCACAAATGTTCGATATGTGCCCCTTTAGTGATTCGGCATATATCAAGCCGATAATCAAGTTCCTCCCACACTCGGCGCAGCATGTCCCCATCAATGAGTTCGAAAGCATCGTTGATGCGAGCTCGCAGTCCTGGCACGTTTCTTGGTAGAGGAGGTTTAAACACTGAATCTTTCACTTAACCCCACAGAAAGAAATCGCATGGGGTTAAGTCGGGAGACCGTGGAGGCCATGACATGAATTGCTGATCATGATCTCCACCACGACATATCCATCGGTTTTCCAATCTCCTGTTTAAGAAATGCCGAACATCGTGATGGAAGTGCGGTGTAGCACCATCCTGTTGAAAGATGAAGTCGGCGCTGTCGGTCTCCAGTTGTGGCATGAGCCAATTTTCCAGCATGTCCAGATACACGTGTCCTGTAACGTTTTTTTCGCAGAAGAAAAAGGGGCCGTAAACTGAAATTGCACAAAACACGTTAACTTTTGGTGAATTGCGAATTTGCTGCACGAATGCGTGAGGATTCTCTACCGCCCCGATTCGCACATTGTGTCTCTTCACTTCACCATTAAGAAAAAATGTTACTTCTTCACTGAAAACAAGTCTCGCACTGAACACATCCTCTTCCATGAGCTGTTGCAACCGCGCCGAAAATTCAAAGCGTTTGACTTTGTCATCGGGTGTCAGGGCTTGTAGCAATTGTAAACGGTAAGGCTTCTGCTTTTGCCTTTTCCGTAACATTTTCCAAACCGTCGGCTGTGGTACGTTTAGCTCCCTGCTTGCTTTATTCGTCGACTTCCGCGGGCAACGCGTGAAACTTGCCCGCACGCGTTCAACCGTTTCTTCGCTCACTGCAGGCCGACCCGTTGATTTCCCCTTACAGAGGCATCCAGAAGCTTTAAACTGCGCATACCATCGCCGAATTGAGTTAGCACTTGGTGGATCTTTGTTGAACTTCGTCCTGAAGTGTCGTTGCACTGTTATCACTGACTGATGTGAGTGCATTTCAAGCACGACATACGCTTTCTCTGCTCCTGTCGCCATTTTGTCTCGCTGCGCTCTCGAGCGCTCTGGCGGCAGAAACCTGAAGTGCGGCTTCAGTTTTTCTACGTATCTGTAGTGTGTCGTGACCATATGTCAATGAATGGAGCTACAGTGAATTTATGAAATCGCTTCAATCATTTGTAATAGCCCTGTACTTGATGATGCGGCCAGAAAGAGTAATTTTGGAAACTGACTGGTCAAAGCGGCGAGTTACTGTAAGTAAATATTTTTTCTCCCCTGATAGACTATAACAAAAGTTGTGGGGCACACAATAGAAAAATGTAAGGATTTATGAACGAACTTTTACATTGGTTCACTGTGGAAGTAACTGCTGTGTCGTCCCAACAGAAACAGCCAGGACAAAAGCGCCACAGGCGCAAAGATGCGAGCTGATACCATTGCCATAAATACCACTTGCGCGAGTTCCCCCACCGCCACGGATGGCGATGAGGATGAAGATATCGACTTCGCCTCTGCTAACTGCTGGCCGAGCACAATCCGCCGCCGCGCGGAGTGGCCACGCGGTTAGAAGCGCCATGTCACGGATCGGGCGGCTACTCCCGCCGGAGGTTAGGGTACTCCGTCGGGCATGGGTGTGAGTGCTGCCTTTGACCTCAGCAGTTTGGTCCCGTAGGAATTCGAAAAATGGCTCTGAGCACTATGGGACTTAACATCGGAGGTCATCAGTCCCCTAGACTTAGAACTACTTAAACCTAACTAACCTAAGGACATCGCACACATCCATGCCCGAGGCAGTTTTCGAACCTGCGACCATAGCAGCAGCGCGGTTCCGGACTGAAGCGCCTAGAACCGTTCGGCCACAGCGGCCGGCCGATAGGAATTCATATAGTGAATCATCGTCAAGAGCTAACTTATAAAGGGAACGTCGTTTAGTAAACACTTAGAAGTGAAGAGACAGTTGTTGTAAATTGCATTTACTGTGCACTGTGAAGTTTACCTACGATTATTTGCACGTAGCCATTGAGGTGCTTTTTCTGTGTTCTATTACATGCAGTGTTGTAGACATCATTATTCAACTACACAAAAAATAAGTAAACCTTTAAACTCAATTCAGAGACTTTGTTACTAATTTGTTGGACTGTTCTAGAACTTTCGTTCTCCTATCCTGTTACCTGACCCTGGGGCATAGCTGTGTAATCTTACAGATGTACTGCACCAAAAGCCGTTTCCCGAACTCACAGACTCGGCTTCCACAGCAGTAGCGACGAGGCCCTCACAAAACTGGCGACGAGGGTTTGTAAACTATTGTTTGTAACTACTTTTGTTTTCAACAAACTATTGTTTGTTATGTAACTATTGTTTTTTTTTTTTTGTTTTTACTATCTTTCGTCAACTTGCGGTCTGTAAGTCTAAAAGGTTAATTTTTTTCGTATCTTAAGAGCTTGGAATAAATGAATATATTTTAATGCCTATACACGGCTGGAGCAAAACTTCATATTTGTATCTGCGAAAAACTGTTAAGGATTCATGAACTTAACTAAACATTTGGTGGTCAAAGAAGTCAAATATTACAAAGTTCTATTTTATAAGCCTTTTAAAATATGTTTCTGAAATACTAATTTAAAGTATGATTACCAAATATGTTGGCAGAGTACACTTTGACTGTACACCTATTGTTTTTGTCTGCTTTGCTACTAATTATTAATAAAATGTTAAAGTTTCTTTTGCGTTTCAGCAGTCCAACAGTCTTCTCGCGTTCCCACAAGACTGTTTCTCTACACTTTTCATTGCAGAAAAGCATGGTTTGTGGAAAAATTGCTGAACAGTGTAGAAAAGAATAGGGCAAAGTATCAAAGGAAAAAGGGGACCGTATTTGCGAAGTTGTTACATTTCTCTGTGATTAGACATTATAGTCTAATTTCCTTCTGGCGATGAGGTGTGCCGAGAGATCCCTGGGGTAAATCTATTAGAAAAGAAAAGTCTGATGTATGAACTCCGGATTAGAGTAATGACCAGAGAATGTTGAAGAGGAGATGCGCCGCCTACGGACTGCAGCTGACCGCGCGGTAAATACGAGGTGCATCCAAGTTCTAAGGCATCCGATTTTTTTTTCTAATTAAATACTCACCCGAAATCGATGAAACTGGCGTTACTTCTCGACGTAATCGCCCTGCAGACGTACACATTTTTCACAACGCTGACGCCATGATTCCATGGCAGCGGCGAAGGCTTCTTTAGGAGTCCGTTTTGACCACTGGAAAATCGCTGTCGCAATAGCAGCACGGCTGGTGAATGTGCGGCCACGGAGAGTGTCTTTCATTGTTGGAAAAAGCCAAAAGTCACTAGGAGCCAGGTCAGGTGAGTAGGGAGCATGAGGAATCACTTCAAAGTTGTTATCACGAAGAAACTGTTGCGTAATGTTAGCTCGATGTGCGGGTGTGTTGTCTTGGGTAAACAGCACATGTGCAGTCCTTCCCGGACGTTTTTGTTGCAGTGCAGGAAGGAATTTGTTCTTCAAAACATTTTTGTAGGATGCACCTGTTACCGTAGTGCCCTTTGGAACGCATTGGGTAAGGATTACGCCCTCGCTGTCCCAGAACATGGACACCATCATTTTTTCAGCACTGGCGGTTAACCGAAATGTTTTTGGTGGCGGTGAATTGTGTGCTTCCATTGAGCTGACTGGCGCTTTGTTTCTGGATTGAAAAATGGCATCCACGTCTCATCCATTGTCACAACCGACGAAAAGAAAGTCCCATTCATGCTGTCGTTGGGCATCAACATTGCTCGGCAACATCCCACACGGGCAGCCATGTGGTCGTCTGTCAGCATTCGTGGCACCCACCTGGATGACACTTTTCGCATTTTCAGGTCGTCATGCAGGATTGTGTGCACAGAACCCACAGAAATGCCAACTCTGGATGCGATCTGTTCAACAGTCGTTCGGCGATCCCCCAAAACAATTCTCTCCACTTTCTCGATCATGTCGCCTAACCGGCTTGTGCAAACCCGAGGTTGTTTCGGTTTGTCGTCACACAATGTTCTGCCTTCATTAAACTGTCGCACCCACGAACGCACTTTGGACATATCCATAACTCCATCACCACATGTCTCCTTCAACTGTCGATGAATTTCAATTGGTTTCACACCACGCAAATTCATAAAACGAATGATTGCACGCTGTTCAAGTAAGGAAAACGTCGCCATTTTAAGTATTTAAAACAGTTCTCATTCTCGCCGCTGGCGGTAAAATTTCATCTGCCGTACGGTGCTCCCATCTCTGGGACGTATTGACAATGAACGCGGCCTCATTTTAAAACAATGCGCATGTTTCTATCTCTTTCCAGTCCAGAGAAAAAAAATCGGAGGCCTTAGAACTTGAATGCACCTCGTATTCCGTCAGGCGTGACCAGGCGTGGTAGATGGGGTCGTCTCCACAGTAGTAAGTGGTTTTGACACGCTTGGTAGAATTTTGGCTTTCTTTACGTCTTTGAACCACTTTGTAGTGTCGATTGCAGGTTCAGCTTGTACAGTGTGTGAACTGGATTAGACACTTGCAGACAGTCAAGTTCGACTCAGGAGTTAATGGATGTGATTGCACGTCATCGTGCAGAAGTCGCCAAGTTTTTAGAAGGGATTAACGAAGGAGAAGATATGAATTTGCAGTTTCGACAAGAAAGGACGGAATTGTTGGTGTCTTCTGCATTATATCAGTTTTTTGATCTTCCCAATCCATTTCTAGTAGTGTCGCAAAAGATAACTACTATGTTGGTACAAACAATTCCACCATTGAAAAACACGTTAAGATCTCTTGTGGATGTGGCGTGATTGAGTGAGGTATTATGTCTGAAAAGCCGACGCGTAGAATCGCGGTTTGGATAGAAATGTTTCCGTTTAGCCTGGACTAGCGGCCATTTATAAATTCGAACATCTTCCTTAGTATAGCGATGTTACGGCATATTAAGCAAGGTATGCGCCCAGAAAACTGTGCGAATTGATTAATTATTTTTGCAAAATATTTTATTTGGCCTCAAATTAATACTCAGCTAATGACACCATTTTTATAAGCACTGTTCGGATTTTACGTGAAACACATGCAAAAAATACACGTTTTTCTGCCACTTTTATACTTTAAACTCGTACGAGTCGGTTGAAACTTTGCACGAAGAAAGGTAAATAGGTAAAGTCAAAACGAAACTCTTTGTACCCAGTAATCTTTATCCCCTGTCGAGATGCCATGGTCTAAAGTCGAGTTAAAGGTTGCACGTAGAATCGTTTTAACGTGGAATGAACGCACAGAAACGGTTCCACGTGAATAAAATCGTAATAAACAACGCATTTTTACGATAAATTGAAAACTCGCTTCCTTTTTACGGGCGCCCCTTCTGTGTTTCAGACTTGTGCGAATCTGTTAAAATTTTGTACTAATGTAGGCAGATACATTTCATTAATGGTCCTCCTGTTTTTTTGTGAAAGTTTTATCTGTTGCCATTATATATCGGTCTAAAGAACGTAACGAACGTAACGTAACATAATGAACGTAAGATCTTGAAAAAGTACAATGTTATCTTGTAGAAAATTTATTTTCGGACAAAACAAGCTTAAGTTCGTCCATTTTTGTACAGGATTTACGGAATTGATAGCATTTTCTCGTGCCTACATTGTTTCACAGTTCTTCTGCTTATTGCAGCCAATTAAACTTAATTCGGGTTGAACCTACTTCCCCAGTGCAGCGATGTCATTTAGCTCCAAGGTGTTGCACGTGCATCTCGAAATTTATATGCTAAGGTCGCTGATCTGTGGGGAAAAGGTAGAAGATGCACCAGGTATAGTAAACAACATGTAATACAACATGGTTGACGAGCCTGGCGGAGGGGGGGGGGGGAGGGGGCAATGATGTTTCCTGTAGAGGTCGAGTAGTTCTCTCCCAAACCCAACCCCTGTCCACAATTTGATGTGCTTCTAGAGAGTAAGATGCATTTACAATTGGAGGTGTCCCAGAGAGGTATGTGCATCTCTAATAGAAAGTATAACAGAGTGGGAAAGCTCGAATTCTAAACTTTAATGATACGTTGTGCCATATTGCACGACATGACAAATGGTATGTTGGATGACATGGTGGCATATGTCATTTCGTACGACATGACATCATTATCGTGTTACTTTACCTTAGAGAAAGCATTATATTACATGGCATAGGCACTAATCTTCTTCTGTAGTGGTCAATCCAAGGATTGGTTTGCATCAGCTACAATGGCAGTTTGTCTCCGTTCGGTGCGTCTTTCAGCTTTTCTCTTCATTTCTTTATAGGTGTCACATCCCACATCTTCCACAATTTGATACATGTACCTCAGCTGTGGAGTTCCTCTTGCTCTTTTTCCCCCGACATATCCCTCTATGTTTGTGTTCAGGAGTCCTTTATGTCTCAATAGATGGCCTGTAAATTGCACACTTCTTTTAACAATGAAACTCCAGTAGCTTCTCACCCGCTCTTTCCAGAACCACTTCGTTTGTGACCTTGTCGATACATTTTATTTTGAGCATGCGTCTATAGCACAACATTTCAAAAGAATTTAGCTACTGGTCTTCTTCTGTCCCGAGCGTCCATGTTTCACACCCATAGCGTGCCACACTCCAAACATATGATTTCAAAAATCTTTTCCTGATTTCAAGGCTGATGCTCTAAGATGTTAAGATGTTTTTCTTCTTGTTAAAAGCAGCCTTTGCTTGAGCAATTCTACTTCTGCCTTGCTCCTTCCATCCCTGGTAATATTATTGCTCAGATAACTAAATTTATCAACTTGTTCAAGCAGTTCATTGCCTACATGAACTTGGACTTTCACTTGATCTTCTTTGTCGCATGCCATTACTTTTGATTTTGCTGTATTAATTCTCGTATTATATTCTTCCCCCATAACTTTATCCATTCTATTCAGTAGGACTACAAGATCTTCTTCACTTTCAGCTAGGACAGCTATATCACCGGCGTATCTTATCATACCTATTCGTTGGCCATGAATTACTACACCTGTCTGTGAATTTTCCCTTACTTTTTTCAGCGCCTCTTCAACGTATAGGTTAAAGACAACAGGGGACAGTGTGCAACCTTGTCGGACACCTTTCCGTATCTGCACCTCTTCTTGGTTTGTCCGTCCACGGATAACTGCTGTCTCGTTTTTGTACAGTTTCCATATCATTTTTCTATCTTTATAGTCTATTCTTACTTTTTTGAGTACCTCAGACTAACAAGTAAAAAGGCGCGAATATGTCAAGATGATTTAATTTAAATGTCATTGAAGCTGCCAGATAAGTCGAAAAGCTAGTTCCCTTCTTTTACAACCGTAACTCTGTCCAGGACAGATACGCCTTTTTTTATTTATGATAGAAGTATTTTTTTCTAGTATAATGTTGGTGATACTGATGTCTTAAAAATGTTGTATGCGATAGATAAGGGAATACTGCAGGATGCGATTCGTCATATTATGCAACAAAACAAGTACAAGGGACATTTTGTAGGGATTATGTTCCCAAACGGTTGTGAATGAACTTTTTCACACACTCGCAGGTTCAGAGCCGGGATGGGAGGCCGCCTCACCAGGTGCCATTGCCTGTTAGTTCAGCCGCTCTCCGAGAGTCTTGGGTTCATCACGTTGCTTCCAAACGCCTCGGGTCTCAAAGGACGCTCACCAGCCGAGACGTCTGACGTCACGGCGTTGCCGAGCTGACACCCGACTTGCGTCTGTTTTTGTGCTGCTGCAGCCCTAGCACGCGTCACCAGCTGCGACCGGCTCTTGCCCATTTTAGTTGCATCTGCACGAACAAAAAGTTTAGAAATGGCCAATCCTACAAGTGGTACTTTCCATACCCAAAAATCATGGTTTTTTTCAGGAACCGCACAGGAAGAAATGGTGCTTTTACAGTGTGGGGTAAATAAAAGTGTCCCGGAGTACAGAGTACCAGGGTAAAAAAGATACACAGCAGAGTAAACGAAATACAGTACTAACCTGACTGTAGCAGATGTTGAAAGTGACCACCATTTATCTCTTGGCACTTTTGGACCCTGGTTAGCAGATGGTTAAAGTGGATTGAAACTAGACTGGAGAATTTCTACAGTGTCATCCGAAATGTTCTGTTGCAGTTCTGCAGATCTTGAATACTATGAGGGTTGTTGCGATACACAGACTTCGGGCTACCATCACAAAGTAATCGCACACTGACAGATGAGGTGATCCGTGTGGTCAGTTAGGGCCGCGACCAGCCTGATAACTCTGTCAGGCGTGAAGATTGTTTACATGTACTGCAAGGTGCTGTATGGGCAGTTGCTCCATCCTGTTGGAAGTAACTGCAGGTCTTTTCCTCCTCCATCAATGCAAACACAAATGTTGGCAATGTAACGCGCCGTAGTTGGTGTCCGATGAAGGAGGATGGGGCCAATAATACGGGACGCAGACACTGCACACCGGACCGCAACCTTCTGATCACTCAATGGTGTTTCGTAGAAGTTATGCGACTTCCCCGTTGCCCAGAACGTCTGACTGTGTGAGTTGACGTAAGCACTCAGATGAAACCAGGCTATATCTGGCATCAAGAACAGATCCACGCCGGCCGGAGTGGCCTAGCGGTTCTAGGCGCTACAGTCTGGAACCGCGCGACCGCTACGGTCGCAGGTTCGAATCCTGCCTCGGGCATGAATGTGTGTGATGTCCTTAGGTTAGTTAGGTTTCAGTAGTTCTAAGTTCTAGGGGACTGACGACCTCAGATGTTGAGTCCCATAGTGCTCAGAGCCATTTTAACCAACAGATCTACGTCCAAGCCACTCATTCTTATCTCAGTGTTCAGCCACTCATAAAACTGTAGTCGTTGAGGAGCAACCGCTGCTCCTAATGCATGAGCAACAACACACACTCGGAAGGGATGCATGTGCTGGTCCAGGTGAAGTATTCGTCCGCACAATCGACGTGATATGGTGGTCTCTTGGGACGGGCTTGGCGTTGATTTGGTAGGACTCTGAAGCATCTTCTCGTAAACTGCAGCCACATCCTCTGGTGTGCTTTGGAAATGTACTTTGACTTGTTCGAAGCAGATTCTGTCTGACGCCATTTCCGGACTGAGCGTTGCATGGCATTCTTTGCTGGCACTTTGACACCATTAAACTTCTCATGAAGCAACTGACCACACCGTTTCCGCGACTTTCCACAACGAACACCTACTGCTCCACCGTGAGCACCATCGTCGGCTTTAAGCTGCTCCACTCACACTTAAACAGCCCGCAGTACGCTCTCAACGTGTGTACAAATGGCTCTGACCACTATGGGACTTAACTACTGAGGTCATAAGTCCACTAGAACTTAGAACTACTTAAGCCTAACTAACCTAAGGACATCACACACATCCATGCCCGAGGCAGGATTCGAACCTGCGACCGTAGCGGTCACGCGGTTCCAAACTGACGCGCTTAGAACCGCACGGCCACACCGGCCGGCCAACGTGTGTACGTCACGTGGCGGGCGTACACGTGGTGTGCGCATCACGGGGTGCAGTAGTACTCATACAGTCATGTCCAATCGTATCCACTCGCCGGGGCCTCTTCTCTTTGACGCACCGTGTATAATATGCCTAAGGTGCACCCTAGACCACACCTAATGCTAAATAAAGAACAATCCGATTTGCTCAATTTGCCTGGGCTGGAGGAAACGTGTACTGATTATACACTACTGGCCATTAAAATTGCTACACCACGAATATGACGTGCTACAGACGCAAAATTTAACCGACAGGAAGAAGATGCTGTGATACGCAAATAATTAGCTTTTCAGAGCATTCACACAATGTTGGCGCCGGTAGCGACACCTACAACGTGTTGACATGAGGAAAGTTTCCAACCGATGCACAAGCAGCAGTTGACCGGCGTTGCCTGGTGAAACGTTGTTGTGATGCCTCATGTAAGGAGGAGAAATGTGTACCATCACGTTTCCGACTTTGATAAAGGTCGTATTGTAGCGTATCGCGATTGCGGTTTATTGTATCGCGACATTGCTGCTCGTGTTGGTCGAGATCCAACGAGTGTTAGCAGAATATGGGATCGGTGGGTTCAGGAGGGTAATACGGAACGCCGTGCTGGATCCCAATGGCCTCGTATCACTAGCAGTCGAGATGACAGGCATCTTATCCGCATGGCTGTAACGGATCGTGCAGCCACTTCTCGATCGCTGACTCAATAGATGGGGACGTATGCAAGACAACAATCATCTGCACGAACAGTTCGACGACGATCGCAGCAGCATGGACTATCAGCTCGGAGACCGTGGCTGCGGTTACCCTTGACGTTGCATCACAGACAGGAGCGCCTCCGATGGTGTACTCAACGACGAACCTCGGAGCACGAATGGCAAAACGTTATTTTTCGGATAGCTCCAGGTTCTTTTTACAGCATCATGATGGGCACATCCGTGTTTGGCGACATCGCGGTGAACGCACGTTGCAAGCGTCTATTCGTCATCGCCATACTGGCGTATCACCCGGCGTGATGGTATGGGGTGCCACTGGTTACACGTCTCTGTCACCTCTTGTTCGCATCGACGCCACTTTGAACAGTGGACGTTACATTCCAGATGTGTTACGACCCGTGGCTCTACCCTTCATTCGATCCCTGCGAAACCCTACATTTTAGCAGGATAATGCACGACCGAATGTTGCAGGTCCTGTACGGGCCTCTCTGGATACAGAAAATGTTCGACTGCTGACCTGGCCAGTACGTTCTCCAGATCTCTCACGAATTGGAAATGTCTTGTCAATGGTGACCGAGCAACTGGCTCGTCACAGTACGCCAGTCACTACTCTTGATGAACTGTGGTATCGTATTGAAGCTGCATGGGCAGCTGTACCTGTACACGCCATCCAAGCTCTGACTGAATTATATATGACGGTAGTATCTGTTCCCGAAAGAACAGTTACCGTGGATGACCATGCAGCTTTGTTAGAAATGAAACGATAATTAAATGGACACCCTAGCTGCAAACAGGCGTTGATGTACTTCATTGGGGACATGTTGAAAATGTGTGCCCCGACCGGAAACCGGGATCTCCTGCTTACATGGCAGACGCTCTATCTATCTGAGCCACCGCGGGCGCAGAGGATAGTGCGTCTGCAGGGACTTATCCCTTGCACGTTCCCCGTGAGATCCACATTCCCAACATGTCCACACCACTACATTCGTAGTGCGCCTAATAGATGTTTGCCCATCATACTCATTACTCGTGGCAGATTAATCTACCCATTCTATTATCGTTTCATTTCTGACTCAATGCCCAGGCGTATCAAGGCCGTTATTACGGTCAGTGGTGCTTGTTCTGGGTACTGATTTCTCGGCATCTATGCACCCAAATTGCATGAAAATGTAATCATATGTCAGTTCTAGTATAATATATTTGTCTAATGAATACCCGTTTATCATCTGCATTTCTTCTTGGTGTAGCAATTTTAATGGCCAGTAGTGTATTTTGACGTTCTACTCCAGAATAGCTGCAGTATCCCTGTTCTTGCAAGAGGCACACAAATAGTCGCTAGGCCAAGGGCCATCCGAACCACTTGATCTCTTGTCTGAGTGTTTAGCTGCCGTGTACGAACCGATCTTTTAGTTGCGTAAGTATCGTCGATTCTGTGTCCATTCGGTACTGGAGAATCCATTCCACGACCAAGTCAGAGGTGACCATTCTGCGACGATGGTGTCAGTCAGCTGCAGCAAACTGTAGGCGCTCAACAAGTCTGTGAAAGTTGGTTTCTGCTGTAACCTACAGGAATAAATAAACACACAGTTACAGTATTTACTGGTAATCAAACACTAGTGAAACCTGGCTGGTAGGTACTCAGAGAGCGCATGGATAAGTTTACTGTTGTGGATGGGACCGTAAACAGCTACTGTGAGTTGCACAATCAAACACACAACTTATTTACACGTTTCTCTAAAAGATCATAATTAGACTGTACGGTTGAAGGCCTAGTTAGAGAAAACTTGAGATGCTTTCTGGTCTGAAGGCCCAAAACCACACCAAAAACAAGAATGGCTGAATGCCTGGCTTACAAGTCAAAAGCAATTAAAAATAGAAGGTAAAAACATTTAAAGAAATATGCAATTGAAAACAATTAGCTGCTGGAGGCCTACACTACAGTCTAAAAGACATCTATAATTAAAACACATTAAGGAACAATTTTTTCTAACCAAGGAATTTCTTTTTAAACTTACAAGAGAATGGCCGAAAGCCTAATTAAATAAATATTAACTTACAGCACGGCTGAAAGCCACAAACAAATTCGAAACAACAGCTGAAGGCCTGAACAACCAGTCAAACAATTTATAATAAACCCCTTCCTTCTTATACAAAAATTTCCCTTTAAAGAATACACATGAGTGAAGGCCTTATTAAAATGGGTTCACATAAATCCTCGGCTGAAGACGACACATAACACATCGAACAACTAACTGCTTAGGTTTTCAGAAATTACTGCAACCAGTCGCCTTTTATGTAGATGTATTTTATTTAACCATGACCGGTTTCGAGCTGCCTAGCAACTCATCATCAGCTAGGCAGCTCGAAACCGGTCATGGTTAAATAAAATACATCTACATAAAAGGCGACTGGTTGCAGTAATTTCTGAAAACCTTTTCACACCACAGTCGCAGTGTTCCACATCCACAATGGATAAAAGTCTTAACTGCTTAGGACCTGGATTACAAGCAATTTCAGATAGAACAAATTTTAAGGACAATATGTCTTTTAAATGAAATCAGTCTTCAAAAATTTAACAGGGCTGAAGACCTTTATGTAAAATTTAAAAGAACTGAATTAATACATGGCCACAGACCTTGCACAATACTTCAAACTAAAATGAAAATCACAATATAAAACAAACAGAACAAGTGGTGCTCTGAAGTGTTCCAAGGGTCGGCCTGAGAAAGTAGTTGAGATGTGAAGTGAGGTGAGACAGGCAGCCGAAGTTAAATAATCGGATGGCAACCCAAACTAGGGACAGCCCAAGGACCGACCAACAATTTAACGAATTCCCTTCCATCCGACCAGCAGCATAACGATGGAAAATATCACCTGAGGACCAGGATACGAACGGCACTACGTCTTCAGAAATTGGCATCTAAAAACAGATAAGGGAACAATAACCACTCTAATCAAAATATAACCAAACACCTTAAGAGGCTGTCGAACTACACGCCATGTCAGACAGCATCAACACGGCGAGGAAGGACACATTTTGGAAAACTACACTAACAACCAGAGCAGGTAACTGGGGCATTAACGGCCACAGGGCAGAAAATACCGCTGGTACACTTCACTGGCAAGTAACAGTCAATTTAATAATTAATCACAGTATAGGAAATGTTGTGTACATAGTTCCGCGAAGTCAGCATGTACACAACTTTCCCACTAGAGCGCGCCCCACTAAGCAGCACTCGTCCATCTCCGCACTACGAGATGGCGCTGCCTTAGAGACGGACCAAATTCTGCTTCCGCCAATCCGCTTATTAATATGTAACGCAGCCAATGAGATTGCTGCTAACGTAGAACATTTTCTCCTCCTGCAGTGATACATGAACGCGCAAGGTATTATAACGAGTGTACAGACCTCCGATTAGTCAGTCTGCATTAGTCTGCATTTGTCTGTACTAGTCTATAGTCAAGTTTCAGTCTGCGCCTAGTAAGATTATCATATTCCTGTACATAGCCCTGAAGATAAATGTATAGACACTTTTGTCAAGTATCAGAGATATGTGAGAATAAGATTAATGTACCAAAACGAAAGGAACTTCAGATTGTCAATTGTAAATAGCATCCAGAATCAAGTTAAGTAATGTTTATGATTGTTATTTTAATAAATGTGTGTGAAAATTAATCAAGTTCTGTTTAAAGTTGGCCACCGTCAATCTGCTACTCTAAGCGTGCAAGTGGCATTTCTATCGTCTACCTCGCCTCCTTCGTTAGAGCGACAAGTCAAATAATCTGATGGTGTGTGTACCAAAGGTCTTGCAGTACGCACGCCAGAGGAAGACGGCTGCAAGATTTCGCCGACTCCAGCACATCATACGGCCCAGGGAGCAACAACACGGCAAATAAATGAAGAGATCAGTAATTAAAACTTCCGGGCTAAGAGGCCGTGGTCTAATAGTGGAAATACTTCTCCCTGACGTTTCGTTGTCAGCTGTGCGCAACATCATCTGAGGTGAGTCTACGACTGGCTGCTAGGCCGTGGAGGTCCTGTTTATATAGAGCGTGTAGAGGGCGCCACCACTCATCACGTGTTGTCAACAGCAAAACTATCTCTGGCTCGCGTCATTACTCTCGATCGAAGATAATCGATTGTCACATCTATGGTACAAAGTCGATCGCCATATCTTATCTAACTTCAAGCCTTCTTCTTTCCTGTTAAAATTATTGTGGTGGTTAAAAATCTCTACAGCCTCTCTATACATACGTGCATAATAATGCGATGTCTTAGCTAGCACGCTCGTCTCACTAAATTTTATTTCATGTCACCCGTTTCAAAAACATGTTCCGCTACAACCGATTTGTCTGTGTGTCCCAGTCGACAGTTCCTTTTATGTTCAGTTAGGCGAGTATTGATACTTCTTTTTGTGGTTCCAATGCAAACCTTCCCACAACCACACGGAATCTTATACACACCAGGAGTAGCTAAAGGGTGTCGTGCAACTTTCGCCGATCTTAAGCATTCACTAATCTTCTTTGTGGGTCTGAAGATTGTTTCGACTCTGAACTTGGCCAGGACTTTCCCGATACGGTCCGTAATATTGTGGATGAATGGAATAAAAACTTTCCCCACCGATGGTTGTTGTTGTTGCACGTTTTCGGACATTTTTCTTCTGGGATGGAGTGCTCGATCATCTCCTTTCCAGCGTACCCACTTTTCTGGAAAGCGGTTCGCAAGTGATTTAGTTCCTCTTGCAAATAAGCTGGCTCACAGATTTTATTAGCCCTGTCCACCAATGTCTTGATAATACCTCTCTTCTGCCTGGGATGATGGTTCGAATCCTTATGAAGATAACGATCGGTATGCGTATCTTTTCTGTAGACTTTGCGACCCAGAGTCCCATCTGCTCGTTTAATCACCGAGACGTCCAAAAAATTAATCTGTCCATTACTTTCTGTCTCCATAGTGAATTGTATTTTTGAATTGATGCTATTAAAATGTTTCAAAAAACGGTTCAGTTCTTCTTCACAGTGATTCCATACGATAAAAGTGTCGTCCACATACCGATACCACTTCAAAGGCCTCTTTTTCTGGCTGACTGCAGTGCTTGCTGTTCAAAAAATTCCATAAAAATATTAGCAACGGCTGGACTTAGAGGGCTACCCATTGCCACTCCATTAATTTGTTCATAGAGCTCATTCTTGTACTGAAAATAAGTGGTGGAAAGCTACTATATCAGTAGGAAATATGTCAGATATGCAAGCAAGAGCTTCGTTGACAGGAACCATGGTGAACAGAGACACCACATCAAAGCTGAGAAGAATATCACTGTGGCTGACGGTAATCCCCTTCAATTTTTCGATGAAGTGCATAGATTTTTTAAACACCACAATAATTTTAACAGGAAAGAAGATGGCTTGAAGTTAGATAAGATATGGCGATCGACTTTGTACCAAAGTACACGCTCTATATAAACAGGACCTCCACGGCCTAGCAGCCAGTCGTAGACTCACCTCAGATGATGTTGCCCACAGCTGGCAACGAAACGTCAGGGAGAAGTATTTCTACTATTGGACCACGGCCTCTTAGCCCGGAAGTTTTAATTACTGAAGACGCCGGCCGTGAAAGCCTACACGCTATGATTAAATGAAGAGATGTCACAATAGTTGAGGTTTCATAACAGGTTAACTGATCACTCAACTTCAGCGTCCAGGTTCGGTGGGCAACGATCTTTGTCGCTCTCGCTGCTGGCGCCTCACGATCTGAGAGCGCGTGCCCGCCGCCAGCGGTCCCAGCCTGGCATCGCGCCGCAGAGACTTCCTCGCTGCTCCGTCCCAACCGACTGACCACCACACACACAACACGACCACCCAGAAATACCAGCGGTTCCACCAAATATAGTACGACAGTACTAGTATCGATAAGCGCTGTTGCTGCCACTCAAGGAGGCAAGCCAGCAACTCAGTTACGCCGGTAAGTAAGGAAGAAACAAGACGCCACCCGACGTGACAAAATGGCAAAGAACAAATGGCGTGAACGCGAGCCGCACACGGCTCAACTAGTACAATTTAAATTGAAGTATCCATGTGTCTGAAATTTAAAGTCTTCGAGAAAGGAACTGGCTCTTGTTGTTTCACATTTTGAGCGTCTAGAACTAGATAATAACCTCTGCAACCTCGCAGGGTACCATAGGAATAGGGCATGGTAGACAGAGATAACCTCAGGAAATGTTTCAGAATCTATCACCGGTAGTCCAGCACACTTGCTGACGCTTATGATGGCACAGCTGAACTTGCCATGCCCATAGTCTCTGACTTCGTTAGGTCTTCAAAGATATAAGCTTTCCTTAAAGCTGCGTCTTATAACACAAACACAATCGATTAGAAATGAGGCTGGGTTTCAGTGCAGAACCTCGTACATGATATCCGCAGCAACAAGGTCTGACCTTTGTAACGGTTTAGGCTAGGTATCGGTCGATGCACTAAGTAATCTAAAAATGGCTCTGAGCACTATGGGACTCAACTGCTGAGGTCTTTAGTCCCCTAGAACTTAGAACTAGTTAAACCTAACTAACCTAAGGACATCACAAACATCCATGCCCGAGGCAGGATTCGAACCTGCGACCGTAGCGGTCTTGCGGTTCCAGACTGCAGCGCCTTTAACCGCACGGCCACTTCGGCCGGCACTAAGTAATCTGGTCAGTTCTCGACTACCACGTTTTAGGTTGCTGAGTATCGATCTCTTCAGTTGACGTTATAAAGCTCTGCTTCAGCGAATAACACTTGTAATTGAAATGACAATCTTTTATATACCATCTGTGATACTTGACATATAACAGTCGACTTACATACTTCTAGTTAAGAAAGTTGTTGATATGGCATAATTACTGTCATTGAAATCCGGGTTTCGCAGGTCAGAGCGGATCAGGTTGTGGAAAGTGGCCCAAATCAGTCGCTGTTAGTTGCACAAACATACAAACTTTATTTTTCTAAAACACTTATCACACATGCCCTTAAAAGAATTCACAAACAATATGGCTGAAGGCCCGAACACAAGTTATTAAAATTGCCTTAAGGAATAGACACGGATGAAGGCCTTAGTTACAAAACAGAAGATCTGAGGGCTGAAGGCCTGGATAAGAAGAATTTCAGTAAGAAAATTTTAAAAGAAATTTAATTTAAGACGGCTCAAGGCCTTATCTTAAAGTATTTCACATAAGGTTCGGCTGAAGGCCATATACTGAACAATAAAACAAACTAAATTAATACACGGCAGAAGGCCTCGCACAGTACTTGAGACTAAAAGAAAATCACAATCTAAAAGTAACAGAACAGTGGTGCTCCGAAGTGTCCCAGGGGTCGGCCTGGGGAGGAAACTCTAACAACAGTTTAGGTGAGACAGGCAGCCAAGCGTAACACTAAATAATCGGGTGGCAGCACGACCTAGGGCCGGCTGAAGGACCAACTATCAACCTAGTCTATTCCCTGCCACCCGACCAACGCCAATGAGATATATCTCAGTGTTGCCAGATTTGCTGGACTGACCTACTATTGAAATACGGCACATTTAAATTGCGTCGTAATTCTAAATTTAAATAAAAGAAACCTCCAATCGTAAAATTGTTAACCACTATCCCTTTTGGATTTTTGCACCAGTAAAATAATACACAACAAACAAAAGAAGCTTGTAAAGGTCCTTGAAAGACGGAAGAGGAAGATGTCAACGTCATTGTGACACAGTACTCGTTCCCCACGTGTAGTCTTTTCAGTGATGCGTTTGACCACAACTTAATTTTTTACAGATGACAATGCGCGACCAGTTCAAACAGTGCGGATGGAGGAGTTCTTGGACCTGGAGGATGTTGGACGAATGGAATAACGTGCTCGTTCCCCCAACTTAAATCCCGTTGAACACGTATAGGATGCTGAGGTGAGGTATTTCAGCACGACCACGAGCACCAACGACGATACAGCAGTTGTCACCCGCGCTGGTGGGCGAATGAAACGCCCTCCAATAAGAACTCGTTTCCAACATTCAGGCCTGCATAGGAAGACGTCGCAGAGCATGTACTGCCGTCCCTCGTGCTCACACAACATATTAATATCCGTCTATCGCCTTTTGTAATGTCCAGGGAAGCATCATTAATCGCGGTAATTTCACTGCAATTGTAATCTTTGAATAAAACTGTTACTACATAAGTTTCATCGAGCTATGTTCCTAACCAGTGGCGCATCATTCGATTGTTGCTTAACAACAATGTATTTGAAAAACATCACGATTCAGCACCGACGCTGCTGACAAAAATGTCTTTATTATGTAACTGGTTTGCCGGCCGGAGTGGCCGAGGGGTTCTAGGCGCTACAGTCTGGATGTGCGCGACCGCTACGGTCGCAGGTTCGAGTCCTACCTCGGGCATGGATGTGTGTGATGTCCTTAGGTTAGTTAGGTTTAAATAGTTCTAAGTTCTGTGGGACTGAAGACCTCAGAAGTTAAATCCCATAGTGCTCAGAGCTATTTGAACCATTTTTTTGTAACTGGTTTCGGCGTACAAACCGTCAAGTACGGTATATAGCAATGAAAAGAACACATGAAAACCACTACAAATTGAACCATCGGCATACAAGTAACTGGTGTTTTTTTCTACCAAAAAATCGCATAATGAGGTGTCAGACTTTCATATTAAATACTACACATTTCCAGAAGATCACAAGGCGATATAAAACTAATGGCGTGAAACAACAATAAATCCTTAATTCGTCGCTGGCAGCAAAAGTACGACTCATAAGGTGATGTAACAGGCTGGCACACATATCAGAAATACTTCGATAAGTGCATTTATATAGTGTTACCTGTTGTCAAATAGTAGCATAAATTACATCAGACACTGCTCTCCTCCATATTTAAAAACAGTTGGCTTTCCGCCTTTCGAGAGGGCGCATTATACGTAGTGCCCAGTGCACAGCTGATTATTCTTTGCAAGTTGAATCAAAGCTGAGACAGATCTGCATGCATCAGTAGCTACAGTGCGATTCCAACGACTAGCATTTTTACGTTTATATGTCTTGTACATAAGTATATATGTTGCTGAAAGGACACGTTAGAGTCATAAGAGTTCACTGTTCTAAGCAATAACACATAACGCAAATGGATAATGATTTATATATTTACACTTTCACATTTTTATGAAACAAGTGACAGCTACTTTTAGTAGCCATGTTTATTTTTGTTTTACTGCCACATTTGAAGAATAGAATACACTTCACTTACAACTGAGTGCAGTGCAAGAAGTAAATTTGTATACATAGGATTCCGTAGGCTCTAAGTAATATGGAAGTGCAATAATAGTAGGCTCTAATTCCTTAAGGTAAATAATAAAATAATGGACCTGTGACATGTAGGTTCAAAACATGGCTCTGAGCACTATGGGACTCAAATTCTGAGGTCATCATTCCCCTAGAACTTAGAACTACTTAAACCTAACTAACCTAAGGACATCACACACATCCATGCCCGAGGCAGGATTCGAACCTGCGACCGTAGCGGTCTCGCGGTTCCAGACTGCAGCGCCTAGAACCGCAAGGCCACTTCGGCCGGCCTGACATGTAGGCCCTCGGCATGTAGGCACATGTAGCTTCATTCAATTATGTAATTAATGTGCCATGACTGCGGGGCCCCTCCCGCCGGAGTTTCGAGTCCTCCCTCGGGCATAGGAGTGTGTATGCTGTTCTTAGCGTAAGTTAGTTTAAGTAGTGTGTAAGTCTAGGGACCGATGACTTCTGCAGTTTGGTCCTTTAAGAACTAAAAAAAAAAAAAAAAAAAAAGGTAATCAATGGCAAAAGGCACATCCAGTGGATATTATTATACAGTAGTGGCAAGCAATATAAAGTCATGGATATTTGTAGGAAAATTTAAATTGCAGGCTGGAATAGCTGTGTACAGTGTATAAGCAGTAATATGAGACCCAGTATACTGACAAAAGCAATCAAATTGTGTCGCATTTGACGCCGGTAGTACAGTATGTAACAAGACATCAACGATTCAGGTGGCAGAGGGTGGCACTCGGTATAAAAGCAGTCGGCTCTGTGTCGTGTTGGTGTGTACATAAGTGCCTCTCATGCAGACAGGGGTTGGGTTGGGTTGTTTGGGTGAGGAGACCAGGCAGCAAGGTCATCGGTCTCATCGGATTAGGGAAGGACAGGGAAGGAAGTCAGCCGTGCGCTTTCAAAGGAACCGTCTCGGTATTTTCCTGCAGCGATTTAGGGAAATCACGGAAAACCTCAATCAGGATGGCCGGACGCGGGATTGAACCGTCGTCCTCCCGAATGCGAGTTCAGTGTGCTAGCCACTGCGCCACCTCGCTCGGTCCATGCAGATAGGAAACAGAAATCATTCATGACATTTCGTGTTGTGTACAGACACCACATTTGTTACAGTTCTACGAGGAAAACAGTCGCCATGAGACGAAAAAGAAAAAATCGTTGCGTGCAAGTAAATGAGACTCTCTAATCGTCAAATTTCGAAGAACTTCAACGGTTCAAGTACAGTGATTGATAATTTCGTTAGACTAGACGTGTAATATAAACAGAACGGAAAATATGAGGAAAACAGAAAATTATTTTAGGCATCGAAACAGTTCCTTTGGCGCAAAGCAATGGCCACAAACCGTTACTCTTCTCAGGGTGTTGCTGATTTACAGTTGCCAGCAACTGCCAGAAGCCTACGGCAAATTTTGTCAAATTAAAAACACCTTTAATTCAAGAAACGATTGCAGAAACCTGCTCTGACACCCAAACATAAACAGGATAGACTGTGTAACGCTGCGCTTTGTGCACACACGATACTCATTAAAGCCTGTACTATGGTAAGTTGACGGGCTTCACCTTACGAGAAAGGATTTTTGTATAGATATTGACCGCGTGTACCTGAATGGAGGCAAATCAGACTTACACCCACTCTGTAATGACAATGATACGTCAAGCAAGTCCGGAATGCAACTACACGCCAGGACGGACAAGAAACAACACAGAAGATGCTACCAATTTGTTAATAATACGGTCGCCAGCCTAATTAGGCATTAACTGAGTTTCCTCCCTGTACAAGTTGATGTACGTTCATGTAAAACCACACGTAATAACACTGCATAATACGGTAAATTTTAGAACCAGAAAATCTACTGAACTGATAATTTCACTTTCTGTACTAATATGGATAAACCATAAATACATAACATTACTCTATAATGTTTACTACAAAACTTCGTACTGTCTATTGATCTGATTAAAATCGGGCATAGGTTACCCTAGAAATAGCACTTTCGAAACACACACACAATGCCAATTTTGATAAAGGTAAAACACTGATAAATTTTGGTTTCTATTTTCGCTTTGACGTTGCTGGTCAAATCAGTTTAGAACACTTCAGAGTGCAAATGACTTCAGAGTGCAAATGAATAAAAAAGGGGGGGGGGACCCTGAAACTGTTATGAACACTGTATTAAAATAATTAATTTCTGAAATCATTATGCCCTCAAGATTTCCAATATATGATTTACTACTCTTTTTGTCTTATTTCCTGCTCATTTAAATACCATTATATCTGTCTCGAAATAATTAAGCTTCATTACTAAATCAATATCAAAATTATCTTCCAACTTTGTCAGACCTTTGTTATTCGTCGATTAGTTCATTAACAAAAAAAGTTCTTTAAACATCATTCTAACATAGCTAGGTCTGCAGGTAATTATTATTAACATAAACTTTAATTCTTCATTTCGGGACACTCGGATTGCACAACACTTGGAAAGGAACCTGTCTAGGTTAGTTGTGAGGATAATTAAATGATAGGACAGTTCTGGTAAAATTTAAGTTGTTATTGAAGAGAATGGAACAAAAGTAACACTGGTCCATACGAATACAGTACTAAAAGTTTCAACCTGTTCGTATCGATGCGGCGGTTGGTAGGCGGCGAGATGGCGAGGCACAGAGCACACATACAACCACAGCAATGGCTCTTGATGTATCGGCACTTTACTTCTTCTTAGCGTCGCAATACTTTTCCATTTAGTGCCTATGTAGTTTTGCCATGCTGTATGGGCGTCGGAACGGCATATCCGAGGCTCAATGAAACCACGTCTTCCAGGAGAGCCTCCTCGATCCAGAACGTGTTGCTCAGACCAATGCCCAACTCCGACTACTACTGCTGAGCCCGTTATGCCGTGCAGCGCCCGTGTGCATTTTCCCGCGCTCGCCTGCCATCCACCTTCTACCGCTCCCCTACAGACAGGGTATTCAACCGAGGTTTTGCATTCTACATATCCTAACACATTGCCTATGTATGGACCAGACGCACAATTACAATTTTAACATCTTACAATGGTTTCAACGTTTCTTACATTTCAATTCTGTTATAATATTGCTTGAAATTTGACATAAACATTAATATTCACATCGAAAATTGTTTACAGTTTCTTTAACATAATGGCATGAAACAAAATAGAAATGAAATCAGAAGATCGATTACACTAATTTATCGAAAATCAGAAGAAAAAATTATTATATGTACAATAGTACAGCGTTGTTGTTGTTACAACTGGAGTTTCCTGAGACACATATGTCAAGGGTTTCAGAATGGGATAATGTCATCTTCAATGGTGAAGATAAGTTTAATTTAGATAGGAATGATGGATTTCAATATTATTAGCATGAACTGGAATAGAGCAGCAGATAAGAATAAGCAGAACTTTTGATGGTGGAAGTGTTAAGTTTTGGGCAGCCCTCTACGCTAAAGGGAAACCACGTATTGCTTGACAAGCAACACTGCATGAAATAACCGCAGGGACGTAGAAGAACGTTTCTGCTAAGACAATAACCGAAACTTGGCTTTAATGGGCTATGGCAGCATGCGCCCGACGCGAGTGTCTTTGCTAACAGCAAGACTTCGCCTGTAGCGCCTCTCCTGGGCCAGTAACCATATCGCTTGGACCGTAGAAGAAAGGAAAATCGTGCCCTGGTCAGATGAGTCCCAATTTTAGTTGGTAACAGCTGATGGTACGGTTCCAGTGTGACACAAACCCCACGAGGCCATGGACCAAGCTGTCGACAAGGCACTGTACAAACTAGCGGTTGCTCCACTATGATGTGGGCTGTGTTTACAGTGGATTGAGTGGAAATAGATACGTTCGGCTACTTTGAGACCGTTTGCAGCCGTTCACGCATTTCATGTTCTCAAAGAACGATGGAATTTTCGTAGATGACAACGCCCCGTGCCATCGGACCATAATTGTTCGCGACCGGTTTGAAGAACATGTGGACAATTCGAGCAAATGATTTCGCCCCGCAGATCGCTCGACACGAATTCCATCGAATATTTATGGGACATAGCTGAAAGGTCAGTTCGTGCGCAAAATCCTGCACAGGGAACATTTTCGCAATTCTGGACGGCTGTAATTTGTAGCATGGCTCAGTATTCCTGCAGGGGACTTCCAACGGTTTGTTGATTCCATGCCACACCGAGTTGCTACATTACGTCGGGAAAAAGGTGGTGGTGGTGGTGGTTAGTGTTTAACGTCCCGTCGACAACGAGGTCATTAGAGACGGAGCGCAAGCTCGGGTTAGGGAAGGATTGGGAAGGAAATCGGCCGTGCCCTTTCAAAGGAACCATCCTGGCATTTGCCTGAAACGATTTAGGGAAAAAGGAGGTTCGATGCTATATTAGTTAGTGTCCTATGACGTTTGTCACAGCAGTATACAATCTCAGCGAAACAGTCACAAGGGGAGGAGGAACCGAAATTAAACTTCATGTATTGGGAGCATGGGACATACTATTTCAACGATTTCAAAATCGAGTCGGGTTTTCAGAGATCTCGGAAGACCGATCCCATTTATCAGTATCACTTCCACCCTCTCTGGCCTGGATCCGTGCACTGATTCGACTGAGAAGGCCGTCATAAAGGCTTTGTACCCTCTCCTCACGCAAGCCGTTCCACACCTGTTGTAGCTGGTACTTGATATATTGGATACTAAGTCTAGGACGAGATCCGTTTTGGTCCCGTACACATTCTATCGGTCGTAGATCTCTGGAATGGTCGCAAGTGAACTATCGTTATCCTGTTAAAAATTTGCATTACAATACTGTCGGTGAGAGGGGTGCCACATGAGGACGCAGGATGCCTGTAAGTGCCCATTGTTCCCTTGGTCACTGCCAGCTGTGACTCGGACGTCATACCCGATAGCTATCTACATCATCACGCCAGGGGTAGCATCACTGTGCCTTTAGAAAACATTGTAAGAATCAGATAAACCCGCAGGACAGGACAGATAGTTTAAGTTGTGGAAAGGTGCCAAAATAAGCGACTGTCAGCTACAGCCGAACATACAACCCTTTATTTGATGAAACATTACAAGAACCAAAAGAAATTTTTTTTAAATAAAAAAACAGAGCTTTAGTTTTGGAACCTAATTAGCGGCTGAATGCGCCTTACGATCTGATGCCTTAACGGCAAGACCACTTTAATTTAAAGACGGCTGGAAACCAGTAACTTATAGCTCAACCACACACTAACACTCGCTTAGGTGAGACAGGAAATCGGCCCAACGATGATCGATCCGTCGACAACCCAACAGACAGACATTCAAAGGACCCACCGACAAGCTAACCTCCGCTTCAACCGACTAGCACACAACAGGGAGTTCAATGGAACCGCGTACAAGGTATTGGCGCCCACAACCAATTACACATTGAGGTGTCAAACTACACAGCGTGCTGGACAGCGACAAGACGATGACACTGCCTGAATTAATGTCAACGGCCAGGACAGGTAACCGGAACGTTAACGGCCACAAGGCAGAGGATTCCGCTGGTGCACTTCAATTAAAATAACCAGACGGTGGCTAAAATCTGCCAACTTGAAGACACACGTTGTTGCTCGCGGGAATAGACCAACAGCCGGCAAAGAAATCCGAACGACACAACGTGAACAGTCGTGACTTGCTGGTAGATTAAGTCAAAACTCAACTATCACGTCCAGGATCGGTGAGCCACGAACCTAGTAGCAATGGGAACAGCACCACACTCTGCGACACCGCATAGAGGCCGCCAACGGGCACGGGAAAACTACGTGCCACGGAGATTTCCTCGCTGCTCCAGCCCAACTCACCAACAATTCGCACACAGCCCAGCTCGAAACTATAAGCGCCAGGCCAAATCTAGTCCAAGGTGTGGATAACGACACACACCGCTGCTGCCACGCACGGAAAGAGAGGATAATGGCGATAACTGTGGGAGACTTAACACAGAAGAGTAACCAAGGTTTAATCCAATGCATGGCATGAGCCAGCCACAGCTCACAAGCCTCTTCTCAAGCCACCGTCATACTCCCTGATGGTGATCATCCAGGGTAGTGCAAAACAGCGATTCACTGCTGAACATAGTGCTACGCCATTCGTCAGCAGCTCGTGTCTCCCGGTCAGGGCAGCACTCGAAAACGCAGCCGTTCGTGTTGGGGTGTTAAAGGCTACTTATGGGTGGGACGGTAATTTCCCTGTCCATATGTGAAACCATCTGACGAGCTACTTCATTGGGAAGTAACAGCTGCAGTCACGAAAACTGATTACGGCTGGGAGGGTGGATAGCAGACCACATGCTCCTCCATATCCGCATCCGGTGACACCAAAGGGTTGTGGATGACACGGCGGCCTGTCGGTACCATTGGGCCTTCATGGCCTGTCGGGAAGTTAAGTTCTTAGATTTTGCTACTCTCCTACCAGTGGCGTGTTCTGGTATGGCAGCATCACGTGGGAAGGGGTTAAATGTGGCCAGCCTCTGTGGCCAAGCAGTTCTAGGCTCCTCAGTCTGGAACCGTGCTGCTGCTATGGTGACAGGTTCGAGTTCTGCCTCGGGCATAGATGTGTGTCATGTCGTGAGGATAGTTAGGTTTAAGTAGTCAAGGGGACTGATGACCTCATATGTTAAGTCCCATAGTGCTTAGAGCCATTTGAACCATTTTTTGGCTAGATGTGTCTGGTACACAATACGCTAATCCTTTCTAGCGACTGTAAGACAGAGCCGATAGGAACTTCGACGATAAGTATGCCTGCCGTTACGTTTCAGTGCAGTCGAACAATAGGAATGCCCAATAAATGTGGATATTGCACGATTAGACCAGGCGGCCAAATGGAGTCGCACAATGAGGCCGCCTTCAAACGCTGTCCAGTGCTAATAACGCTGTCTCAAAGGGGTATGCGGCATCTCCGTGTCCTCCACATTGATCACTCAACATCTGACGCTCTTCGCGCCACTCAGAAACCCTACCAGGACAACACTAAACACGAGCAGCATCATTGTATTCTGGTCCTGTCACAGAGAATGGAAACTCGTATCACTTACATAATCTACGGTGTGTAAATGTACGAAGCTACGTTAATATCCGGCAGTCTCTTTTGGATGCTTCGGTTTTCCTGTTAGGCAGTGTATTGCGATATGACAGATGCAGAAAGCCCACATATATAAAGAGATGGATCAAACCACATCTCACATAGCTGATTAAAACAAATAGTTACATAAGGTGAATTAACTAAATATTTTTCATTCTGACAAATGCAATTTGCTCGGTTATGTAGACTGAGTGAACATTAAAATTAACTACTTCAAGAGAAAATCAAATTCAATGAAGCCCAAGCTTAACTACGTTCAACATATTTCAATGAAAAGTAACATGCAGATATGCATATTGCATTTATGTTAACAAACGTTTTAAAATGAATAATATAAATACATCTCTCAGTTACCAGATCATTTGATATACATACTTTGTAGAAGAAGCAGACTAGATAATGGAAATCTAACATCAAATTAAGAGCATTAGTACAGGAATCTCCTCTGGAACTATTACATGACTTTTATTTTAAGAAATGCATGTTATCATTTATTCTGACCGGTTTCGGTTTTCAACCATCATCCAGGAAATAGCAAACTCTCGATGACGGTTGAAAACCGTAACAGGTCAGAATAAATGTGTAAAATTCATTACAGCGAAGTTATCGTGCATTTATTAAATATGTATTCGTGCTGCAGATGGTCGTGTAAAAAGATGTTTGTATACGGTTTTTAGTTTTTCTCTGAAACTTTCCATAAAATTCTCACTTTTTGGATCAGTTTTTTCATTTTAAACAATAACGGTGTTTTTCTCTAAACGTGTGTAGGTTTACAGTCCTTCTAAAAGAGCCACGTGTCGGCCTGTGTCAATTCTATGTAAGAGATTTAGTTTGTCTGTCTGTCTGAAACAGAAGGGTTCTCCTTTTTAAGGTGTATAAATAATGTGGACCGCTTATTATGAGTTTATCACCGTCGAAAATATGTTTACTATATATTACACGTATTTTCCATCCAGTTTGTCCTATTAAAACTTTGCTTTTATCATTACAATCAATCTTATGTATTTCTGACTGGACAGACTGGCTTATTTTATCGATAGTGTGTACTACGGTAATTTTGATGGTGTTTCCGGAATGAAAATCTACTGCAACATTACTAGTACGAAAAATATATTCAATTTTTGCGGATTTCTTTCTTATATATATTAGTACAACAGACTAGTTTTTCGTTTCTCTCTCTCTCTACATTTTCTAGAGCTATTTATTTTGCTCTGTGTTTTCATTAACTTTCAGTTTTGTGATATATCATCTACATACTACGTCAGAGCTACATTCATTACATATTGCTGCATCCGGTAGTGTATCTAATTTCATCTGAGAAACAGTATGAGTTACAAAGTTATTTAATTTCAATAATGCTTTTCGCCCTTTTGGGGCATGATGAAATTGTTTGGAAACCAAGGAAACATTCATTAAGAACAAATAGAGCGAAGACAATTTTGCTATCTTGTACCACCAAGCGATTAAATAACCAAATCATATATTACAGTATATGCAAAAGTAACTAGATACAAAACCCGTCCGTCATTGAGAAATACAGAATGAGAGGTAGACATAATTAAAAGAAAGAAATTACAAAAATCCGTCTCGTGTATGAAGGAGACGGGAAGTTTCAAAAAAGTTTCAAAAACCGTATGTTGCCTTACCACGCTTGCAAAAATACGAGTATAAACCTGGCATCAACTGTGCACAGCACGATAGGTTCGTTTAGCGCTCACACAAATATGACTATGGCAGACTAGAAAGCACTCACATTGATATCGCCAAAGACTAGCCATAAGGTGAGTACGTAAGTATAAAGCTACGTAAAACAGATTAAAAAGCATACATGCAAAACTTAAGAAGTCATCGAAATTACGTAAAACCAAATATATAATGTTAACGTGGCCTTATACGCGTAAAAGAGAAAGGTAAATTGATGGTAGCATGATAGAGAGTAAAGTATGTCATGAAGGTCCAATAATGAGCAGTCAACTGGCTAAAATTTGAAGTGCATTTACAGCACATTGTACTAGACATCCTCCTCCAGCGTTGCTTTTCCTCGACAGTAGTTGTCGATACCAGTATTATTTTTCGAGTTTTGGACAGGTCAATATTATCTCAGCTGCTTTTCTGAAAACTTTCATATAATTTTATACACAGTATGTTATATTTCAAGCTAAAATTTATGAAAAGGAATTACTTTCTTTTTCGATGTTACAATCGATAAGTACTAGCTCTGAATTAGAGTTAAAATTATTATTTTTTTAGAAACATTTGAAATTACAAATTATTTGCACACTTAAAATTTCTATCATTAATTATGCAGTCTAATACTGTTTACTCAGTTTATTTCTGAATTCATTTATGCAATAGTAACCAAAACTAATAGAAATTCATTTTTAAAGAAAACTTGTAAACCCTTTGGACCATTGTTATTTCCGCCGAGTGAGAGAGTAGTAAGATGGAATAATAACCAAAACTAACATTAAATCATTTGTCAAGAAAACTTGTAAACCCACTGGAGTGTTGTTATTTACGCCGAGTGAGAGTTTTTTAGAAACGTTTGAAATTACAAATTATTTGCATACTTAAAATTTCTATCATCAGTTATGCAGTCTAGTACTCTTTACTCTGTTTATTTCTGGATTCGTTTAGGGAATAATAACCAAAACTAATAGAAATTCATTTATGAAGAAAGCTGGTAAACCCTTTGGAATGTTGTTATTTCCGCTGAGTGAGAGAGTAGTACGCATGCATCTGATGTGATCCTGATGTAAGTTTTCTGTAATTTCCCTAAATCGCTTCTGGCCAATGCCGCTCCTTTCACGTCCTTAACTAATCCGATAGGACCGATGACCTGGCTGTTTGGACCCCGCCCTCCCCCCCCCCCCCCAAATCAACCAGCCAACCTACAACCCTCTGTCTAACTTCTCTCATATCAAAACTCCAACATTAAAATAATGTTGTTGTGTGAGCCAACCTGAAACCGAAACCAGAAAGTATTATTTCACCACTCTGAAAACCGGTACGCTTGATTTTTACTCGTTCAGCGAATTGTGCTCGAGCAGATTCAGCTCTTTCCCCTTCTGAGTAAGATGATAAATTCTCAAAATTTCCTATATAGCAGACTGATGCTCGTTTTAGATGCTCGGCAGAAGCGGCTTGCTGTTTAACTTGGCCTTTCTTAGTTAACAAATGCTCACTGAACCTAGTCTTCAACATTGTACCAGTGTGGTGTGTATATGGCATTTCGCAATCACTGCAATCCACCTTATACACACCAGATCCTACATCATTATCTGTGCGGGAGGAGGCGCTCATTATGAATATAACTGTGCTGGGAAACTAATTCGTTTAGCCGGTTTTCATCAGAAATAGCGAGCTTAATTAATCATCCAGTCATCCCGTTAAATATCTCCGTTATGCTTAGGTCTCTGTAGGTGGCAAGAAGACTCAGATGATGCCATCGGCAGTCGACTTTTCGGAATACACAAGTTCGTATTTCCCATTAACACTCTTTATTCTCATAACTAAAAAGTTAGTTACTCACTTCAAGAAGTAAACATAAAGTAGATATGCATATAACTAAAAATTCTCTGAAGATTACTACGCTACTGGCCATTAAAATCACTACACCAAGAAGAAATGCAGATGATAAACGAGTATTCATCGGACAAATATACTATACTAGAACTAACATGTGGTTACATTTTCACGCAATTTGCGTGCATACATCCTCAGAAATCAGTACCCAGAACAACCACCCCTGGCCGTAATAAGGGCCTTGATACGCCTGGGCATTGAGTCAAACAGACCTTGGATGGCGTGTACAGGTACAGCTGCCCATGCAACTTCAACACAATACCACAGTTCATCAAGAGTAGTGACTGGCGTATTGTGAGGAGCCAGTTGCTCAGCCAACATTGACCAGACGTTTTCAGTTGGTGAGAGATCTGGAGAATGTGCTGGCCAGGGCAGCAGTCGAACTTTTTCTGTGTGCAGAAAGGCCGGTACAAGACCTGCAACATGTGGTCGTGCGTTATCCTGCTGAAATGTAGGGTTTCGCAGCGATCGAATGAAGGGTAGAGCCACGGGTCGTAACACATCTGAAATGTAACGTCCACTGTTCAAAGAGGCGTCAATGCGAACAAGAGGTGACAGAGACGTGTAACCAATGGCACCCCATACCACCACGCTGGGTGATACGCCAGTATGGCGAAGACGAATACACGCTTCGAATGTGCGTTCACCGCGATGTCATCAAACACGGATGCGACCATCATGATGCTGTAAACAGAACCTGGATTCATCCGAGAAAATGACGTTTTGCCATTCGTGCACCCAGGTTCGTCGTTGAGTACACAATCGCAGGTGCTCTGTCTGTGGTGCATCGTCAAGGGTAACCGCAGCCATGGTCTCCGAGCTGATAGTCCATGCTGCTGCAAACGTCGTCGAACTGTTCGTGCAGATGGTAGTTGTCTTGCAAACGTTCCATCTGTTGACTCAGGCATCGAGACCTGGCTGCACGATCCGTTACAGCCATGCGGATAAGATGCCTGTCATCTCGACTGCCAGTGATAGGGATCCGGCACGTCGTTCCGTATTGCCCTCCTGAACCCACCGATTCCATATTCTGCTAACAGTCATTGGATCTCCACCAACGCGAGCAGCAATGTCGCGATACGATAAACCGCAATCGCGATAGGCTACAATCCGACCTTTATCAAAGTCGGAAACGTGATGGTACGCATTTCTCCTCCTTACACGAGGCATTACAACAACGTTTCACCAGGCAACGCGGGTCAACTGCTGTTTGTGTATGAGAAATCGGTTGGAAACTTTCCCCATGTCAGCACGTTGTAGGTTTCGCAACCAGCGCCAACCTTGTGTGAATGCTGTGAAAAGCTAATCATTTACATATCACAGCATCTTCTTCCTGTCTGATAAATTTCGCGTCTGTAGTACGTCATCTTCGTGGTGCAGCAATTTTAATGGCCAGTAGTGTATTTCCTTTCATTCGTATTGCCATTCATGAGTATCTACGTGTCTTCCCTACGATATTGTCTGTTTTCGCAAAAGTTTTTAAACAAGCTCGGCAAGCCGAAATTTTTATACACATGTGTGCAAGGATCGGTTTGCGACGCCGTTCGAATGTTCAAATGTGTGTGAATTCCTAAGGGACCAAACTGCTTAGGACGTCGGTCTCTAGACTTACACACCACTTGAACTGACTTAAACTAACTTATTCTAAGTACAACACACACACCTATGAGCGAGGGAGGACTAATATCTGCGGCGGGAGGGGCCACGCAGTCCGCGACATGGCGCCTCAAACCGCGCGGCTCACCACGTCGTCAGACCGCTGTCTAAAATGAAGGAGTCGCACCGAAGTACCGGGTGATCAAAAAGTCAGTATAAATTTGAAAAATTAATAGACCACGGAATAATGCAGATAGAGAGGTAAAAATTGACACACATGCTTGGAATAACATGGGATGTATTAGGAAAAAAAAAATTTGTCGGGCCTTTTTTCTTCAAGGAAATGCGTGATTCTGGTTTTGTAACTGCTAGCCGGCCGGAGTGGCCGTGCGGTTCTAGGCGCTACAGTCTGAAGCCGAGCGACCGCTACTGTCGCAGGTTCGAATCCTGCCTCGGGCATGGATATGTGTGATGTCCTTAGGTTATTTAGGTTTAATTATTTCTAAGTTCTAGGCGACTGATGACCTCAGAAGTTAAGTCGCATAGTACTCAGAGCCATTTTTTTGTAACTGGTACCATGACGGGTGAGAGATATGCCGATATGTTACAGAATCGCATCATCCCTAGCCTGGCTGATAAACACCTACTGGAATGTACGATGTTTATGCAGGACGGCGCCCCACCCCATATTGCTAGACGCGTGAAAGATCTCTTGCGCGCGTCGTTTGGTGATTATCGTGTACTCAGCCGCCACTTTCGTCATGCTTGGCCTCCCAGGTCCCCAGACCTCAGTCCGTGCGATTATTGGCTTTGGGGTTACCTGAAGTCGCAAGTGTATCGTGATCGACCGACATCTCTAGGGATGCTGAAAGACAACATCCGACGCCAATGCCTCACCATAACTCCGGACATGCTTTACAGTGCTGTTCACAACATTATCCTCGACTACAGCTATTGTTGAGTGATGATGGTGGACATATTGAGCATTTCCTATAAAGAACATCATCTTCGCTTTGTCTTGCTTTGTTATGCCAATTATTGCTATTCTGATCATATGAAGCTCCATCTGTGGGACATTTTTTAAACTTTTGTATTTTTTTGGTTCTAATAAAACCCCATGTCATTCCAAGCGTGTGTGTCAATTTGTACTTCTCTATCTACTTTATCTTTTCCGCTTCCGTTCACGTTTGAAGCGCGGGAATGATCATTGCTTAGGTACCTCTGTGCACGCTGTAATTAATCTAACATCATCCAAACGATCCCTTTGGGAGCGATACATAGAGGGCAGTAGTATATTCCTAGAGTCATCTTTTAAAGCTGGATCTTGAAACTTTATTAGTAGACTTTTCGGGATAGTTTTTGTCTGTCTTTCATAGTCCTCTCAGTTGTTCTGGCGTAACACGAAGATGAAGAACGCAAGAGCAGGGAAGGCTGTGAGACGACGTCAGCCTAAAGCGCGTTGACCAGGAGCACACCGCGACACGTGCGGCCTCAGCAAGAAGAGAATATAAACGCCGCTCCTGCCAGCCTCGACCGCACTCCGCCTCGCCTTCCCTATTCGCCTCCCGTCCCCCACGCGAATCCTCTATGATCTCATTCCTTTCCCCATCTGCTCCTATTCCTCGAACATATCCGCATCCTCTACACCTCCCGCCGTCTTGAACCCCCTCACCCCCTGGTTGCTCCTCTCCTCTCTGATCCCCGCCCGCTGCCACGTCTTCACCGTTGTGTCCCCCCTACCCTCCATCTCTACACCCTATATCTCCTTTCCCAAGGTGGCTTCCATCAACTCCCCCTCCTGGATGTTGCCCTCTCTCCCTCCATTTATCCCTCATATCAACTCTGATCCTCACTCCCCCTCCTTTCCTCTGTCCTTTTCCCGGGCTCCCTCTCCCCCCCTTCCATCCTCTTTCTTCCACACCTCCCCTCTCTTTGCCCCCTTCTCTCCCCCGAGTCCTTTTAAATTTCCCTCCTCTGCCTCCTCTAATTCCGTCTCGCGTCTGCCCTTCTCCCCCTTTATTAGTCCTCTCCCTCCTTGGTTCCCTCCCCCCTTTTCGTTTTTTCCTCTCCTCCCTCCTTGTTTTTCCCCCTACTCCAGGTCCCCCCCCCACCTGCCTTGGATCGGGAGTGCCATCTTTGTGCCGCCTTTTTCATGCAGTGTTTTACAGTGTGTTTTTCCAGTGCGTGCTCCGTGTTGTGTCATTTGGGAAGTGTAGCGCACAGCCATCATACTGTCGCTGGGTGTGCTTTTTATCACTTGCGAACAGAAACCAGACTGTAGCCATGTTTTTTAATTGTGTGTCTACTATGTTACTTGTCTGATTCCTGTGTATTTTATCAACATTGCCATCCCCTTTTGCTTTCTGTTTTAACTTTCCACATTTTTACGCCATTTTCCACTTTAAATCACCATTTTATCGCCTGTTTTTTCTTGTTTCTTTCTTCTTCCTTTTTTTAAAAAAAAGTCTGTAGGCTGTAGAGCAGCGTAGTAAGCTGCTGCCAGCTCGCCCCCTACGGGGGGAATTGAAAATTAATAAAGGAAAAAAAAACAGCCTCGACCGCACAGTAGAAGAACGGCGCTAGCAGACCCGGTCTAGAAACTGCGGACGGTAGAAGACGGACACAAGCAGAGAGGAGTAGATTATAGCGGAGGTCACCCATCGCTTGCGACAACTCACTGTCAACTAAACTTAAGTACTGTCAGTTTACTTAATTGTAGTGATAACTATTAATGTGATTTGGTTAAATTGTTGTATAACAATCCGAGAAACTTGCTTTAGGCACCCTGTAAGAGACACTTTCTCAAGGGTCAAATGAACCTGTGACCATTCGTGTTACCCATCTCCGTAAGCATTCAATATTGCTAGTCCCTTTTGGTACAGCTCCCACACGCTTGAGCAATATTCTAGTATGGGTCGCATGAGCAGTTTGTAAGCCGTCTCCTTTGTAGACTGATTGCTATCTCTTGAATTCTGCCAATAAACCGAAGGCTGCTACCTGCTTTACCACGGAGCCAATGTGATCGTTCCACTTCACGTACCTGCTAAGTGTTACGACCAAGTATTTGTATCAGTCTACAGTCTCGAACTATGACTCACTAATGTTATATCATAGGATACTATGTTTGTTTCGTTTTTTGAAGCGTACAATTTTACATTTAAATCAAGCTGCTTATCATTGTACCACATTGAAATCTTATTAAGGTCTAATTGAATATCCGTACAGCTCCGTTCAGACTGTACTTCGTTGTAGATAAATGCATCATCTGCGAAAAGTGTGAGGTTACTGTTAAAACGAGAGTTGGAATTTTCATTGTGGTAGCTATTTATTTACAGCGCGTACAAAACAGATACTTGTTTCAAAGTTTTATTGACCTTCAAAGTAGTCACCAGCATTGTGCATAACCCGTTGCCAGCGATGTGGAAGTCGTTGGATACTCTTAGCAGTGCCAGTTGTGTTGACAGTTCGAGCTGCGCGGTCTATCGCCCGACGAATTTGTAGCAGTTCTGGAGCGAATGCCGTGAAGTGTTTCCTTCAGTTTAGAAATCGAGTTGAACTTCCGAGGGATTAACTCAGGGGAGTGCAGTAGGTGGTATAGCACTTAGCAGCCCCATCAGTCAAACAAATCAGTAACGGCTTGCACTGTACGTTCTTGAGCATTGTCCTGCAAAAACATAGTCAGATTCTGTAGAAAGTGTCATCACTTCTGTCTCTATGCTGTTCACGTTTGGAACACAACCTAAGACCAGCTTAGAGACAGACAGACGGGCAATAGACCGCGCCGCTCGAACTGTCAACACAACTGGCACTGCTAAGATTATCCTACGACTTCCACATTGCTGGCAACGGGTTATACACAATGCTGGTGACTACTTTGAAGGTCAGTAAAACTTTGAAACAAGTATCTATTTTTTACGAGCAGTAAACAAATAGTTGCCACTACTAAAGTTCCAACCCTCGTATTATTCGCAAGATCATGAACATACAATATGAACAGCAAAGTTTTCAACACTCTTCCATGGACACACCCGAAGTTACTTCTACATTTGACCATGACGCTCCATCCAAGACAACACGCTGCAGCCTCCCTACAACGGAATCTTCAGTCCAGTCACATAATTCGTCTTATACCCCACATGATTGTACTTTTGGTAATAAGTGTAAGTGTGTACTGTGTCAAGTACTTATCGGATATCGAGAAATACTGCATCTAGCTGACTGTCTTGATCCATGGTTTTCAATATGTCATATAAAAAAAGCGTGAGCTGAGTTTCATATGATCGATGCTTTCGAATGCCATGCTGGCTGGCATTGAGGTCATTCTCTTCAAAATACCTCATTATGTTCTAAGACACTACAATTCATATACGTCAAGGAAACCGGACGGAAGTTTTGTGGATCACTTCTGCTAACCTTCTCGTAGACAGGTATGACGTGTTTAAAGTTAACAGAAGGGCTACCTCAGCTGAAATTTGGGAGCAGAATCTGATAGGGATTCCATCGGGCCCTGGGAATTTGTTCAGTTTTAAAGATTTCAGCCGTCATAAAGTGTCAATTAAGGAATCTGTCAACAGATGCTGATTACAGCTGCTTCTCAGCGGCATGGACGCTAATATCTATTTTACGTATATTTTCGGTTGAACGAGAAACAAGTTCGGGCAATACTCCTAGGTTTTCCTTTGTTAAGCAACATTCGAAAACTTCTGTTTTTGTTACTCTCAACTTCACTTCCAGTCTCGTCCATGAGTAACTGGATACTAACTTTAGTGCCACTAACAGTCTTTGCACACGACCAAAAGTTGTTTGAGTTTTGTTAAACATCAGTTGACAATATTGTGCTACTATGGTGACTGAAGGCATCGCGCATTGGCCTCTTGACTGAAAAATGCGTTTCATTCAGACTCTATCTGTAGCCCAACGCTTCGTTTTATACCTATTCTGCAATGTTACGTAGCAAATACGGCTCATCACTTGTATAATTTCAGACCGTTGTCTTTTTTATTAAAGCTCTCTTAGTGTCTTTTTTTTATTTCCGTGGTCACTCTATACATTCTGATATAACTATGACTGTGTACTGAAAAATCACAGTATCGGAGAAACGAATTTGGTAATTCTCCGGTCACTGTGAATGATCTGGTACGGTCGCTTATCCATGTCTTCCAGACGACAGTTACTTTGTGATACTGAATCCGGGTGATTATGAATCGTCTTGTAGTTCCTATGTACTCAAGACCGAGTGTGCAAGTGATTTTGTGTATCCTTCTGTGCCAGGCGGGCGTAGGTGCTTTCTAGTATTCAAATACTCACCAAGTTTCATATAAATGCTGTTCTAGTGCCGTGTCTTCTTATAACTTTTTCTTGATGCTTTAGGATGCAGTGCCCGACTTTGCGAGAGTAGCCATTTATTACGAAATCCAAACACAAGAATTCCTTTCTCCCACTGTTTCACGTCTCTGTCGTCGAGCAGTGTTGCTGCGCTGAATACATCAACAGATTCGTACATACACTACATCTAAATAACACTCCGCAAGCCACCTAACGGTGTGTGGCGGAGGGTACATTCGGTACCACTATCTGATCCCTCCATCCCTGTTCCACTCGCGAATAGTGCGTGGGATGAATGCTTGTTGGTAAGTGTCTGTATCAGCTCTAATTTTCTCCTCGTGATCAATACGCGAGGTGTTTGTGGGGATTAGTAATACGTTGTCCGGCTGCTGAAGAGTATTGTCCCGAAATTTCAATAGTAATTCTTTTCGTGATGTACAACGTCTCTCTTGGAACGTCTGCCTGTGGAGCTTGTTTAGCATCTCTGTAACGCTATCTTGCCAGCTAAACGATCTCGTTACGAAACGCGCCGCTCTTCGTTGAATCTTCTCTATCTGTTCTACCTGATAGAGATCCCAGATAGATGAACAATACTCAAGAACCGGGCGAACAATCGCCTTATAAGTCACTTCTTTCGTGGATGAGATACATTTCCTTAACATTCTTGCAATGACTTTGAGTCTGGTTTCTGCTTTTCCCACTATCTGTTTTATGTGGTCATTCCACTTAACGTCGCTCTGGATAGATATGTTACAGCAGACGCTGTCTCCAGCTGTTTTTCATCAGTAGTGCAATTGTACGGTAGTGGATTTCTTTCCCTACGTATGCGCAATATGTTACATTTATTTACGTTCAGGGTCAACTGCCAGAGCCTGCACCATTCATCATTTCTCTGCAGGTCGTTCTGAAAATTCTTACTACTGAGAATTTTTCCGGGTTGTAAGGCCGTGGTCCATGGAACTCTTCTATTCCTGACGTTTCGTCCAAGGCTACGTTGGACATCTTCGGAGGTGCTCCTGGTTGTGCTGAGTCTTGCCGACTGACGAGTCGGACGTCGAGTACGTGTGGCAATGTCCACATTGGAACTACAATGGGAAGTGTGAATACACGGTTGAAGGAACATAAAAGTCTTTGTCGACTAGGGAAAACAGACAAATCAGCCCTGGTGGAACATGCTCTTCAATCAGGCGATCACGTAGTGAAATTTTCGGAAACTGAAGTTTTATGCACTATGTTGTTGTTGTTGTGGTCTTCAGTCTTGAGACTGGTTTGATGCAGCTCTCCATGCTACTATATCCTGTGTAAGCTTTTTCATCTCCCAGTACCTACTGCAACCTACATCCTTCTGAATCTGCTTAGTGTATTCATCTCTTGGTCTCCCTCTACGATTTTTACCCTCCACGCTGCCCTCCAATACTAAATTGGTGATCCCTTGATGCCTCAGAACATGTCCTACCAACCGATCCCTTCTTCAGGTCAAGTTGTGCCACAAACGTCTCTTCTCCCCAATCCTATTCAATACTTCCTCATTAGTTATGTGATTTACCCATCTAATCCTCAGCATTCTTCTGTAGCACCACATTTCGAAAGCTTCTATTCTCTTCTTGTCCAAACTGTTTATCGTCCATGTTTCACTTCCATACATGGCTACATTCCATACAAATACTTTCAGAAATGACTTCCTGACACTTAAATCTATACTCGATGTTAACAAATTTCTCTTCTTCAGAAACGCTTTCCTTGCCATTGCAGTCTACATTTTATATCCTCTCTACTTCGACCATGATCAGTTATTTTGCTCCCCAAATAGCAAAACTCCTTTACTACTTTAAGTGTCTCATTTCTTAATCCAATTCCCTCAGCATCACCCAACTTAATTAGTATGACGAACTATTATCTATGGCTGTATAGAGAAGCCATCGAAATTTATAAACATGGGGATAATTTTAACAGAAAAGAAGAACCCATGAAACTCAGTGATATATGGACTGTAGCGCTACAGAATCGATGAGAAGTTTTTATCTTTGACGTACTACAATCGATAGTTAAAAATATTCTATCTTTGACAAGGTTTACGTCTGCTATCACGTGAAATCCAGACCACGCCCACTTCCCACGGTATATAGGCCGCTCTTCGACGTCCGACTCGTCAGTCGGCAAGACTCAGCACAATCAGGAGGACCTCCGAAGATGGCCAACGTAGCCTTGGACGAAACGTCAGGAATAGATGAGTTCCATGGACCACGGCCATACAACCCCGAAAAATTCTCAGCAGCTGAAACATCCGGTCGTGAAAACCTTCATTGTATGAAATCTTACTACGTTCTGGCGTTGCTACCTTGGCACATATGCTCAAAAGTATCCGCACACACTGTAGTGGACATCAATATGGTGTGTGTCCACTCTTGGCCTTCATAACTACTTCAGCTCTGCTGGAGACACCTTCAGTGAGGTCTCTGAGTGCGTGCTGAGGAATGGCTGCCCTTTCTTCTTCAAGAACCGAAACCACGGAAGCTTGTAACGTTGGATGCTCGGGTCTGGAGCGTTCTAAACCATCCATTGGGTTCAGACCGGGACTGCCTAGTCCATTTGAGGAGTGTCGCTGTCAACAAAAAACTGCCCTCATATATGCTACTTTATGACAGGGTGCATTGTCGTGCTGAAATTTTTCTCTGTTGTACGCAGTACACAATACTGTAAAAATTTTGGTATCCTTACGCACTTGATGTTTTCATAAGCGGAATAGGGGGACCGAACACTAACCACCAACACCATCACCACGCCATAACACGAGTTCTCCCTAGTAACGTTCTCCAGGCATTCGTAAAACCCAAACATTCCATCGGATTGCCGCAAGGTACAGCGTGATTGGTACAATACTCTCGTTTCCAGTCATCCACTGTGCAGTGGCGGCGCTTCAAGTGCCGCTTTGTTGTGACTGCAGAAGTTCGTGGTTTATGAGGAGCTGGTCGACCATCGTACCCCATTAAATAAAGTCCCTGCGCACATTCACTTTCCTAGATAGACTGCCGGTAGCACATTGGAAATCCTCTGATTTCGTGTGATTTTTTCACAACAACCTTCCGCAGTGCTCGACTGTTCCCGTCTCCCAGTACCTCATGTCAGCCTGTTCTGGTTTTATTTGTGGTTGCTCCTTTTCACTTCACCATCAAATCACCAACAATGCACTGGAGCAGCTTTAGAAGAGTTGAAATGTTCCTGAAACGCCCGCTAAACCCCTCAGGACAGAACAGGTGATCAGGATTGTGGAAAGAGCCAAATAAGGTGTCGGTAAGTTTCACTACAAAATTGTAATTTATTGTAATTTAATAACACCTCTCAAACAAAACGGCACATAGCCGAACCTTTACAGCTGCGAGTTTCAAAATCCAATTCTTTCACGGCTGAAGGCCTCCAAACAAGAAATCTTAAAAAGCAATAAGATGAATTTCAAGTGACTGAAGACATGCAGTTAAAATTGCAAATAAAATAATTAAAATATACATGTATATACATGACAGCTAGGTTGGAAGCCTCAAGGCAAAAGTGGATAGAACAAGGTGCAATACAAACGGCTGAAGGTCACAATTAAATTTCAACATTTTCAAATATATTACCACAATCTTCTAAGGCAGAAGACCGCAATGTTTTCACTTAAGAGGAAATTTTGAGAATAAGGCTTTAAGTGGCTGAAGGACCACAGTTTATTTTCCTAAAATTCAAAAATACCTTAACCTTTAAGTTTTCAATGGCCGAACGCACACTAAATGAAAAAGCAACGCAACGACAATAACTAAATTTAAGAATAAGGTTTCAAGCGGCTGAAGGCCCTTAGTTGATTTACATAAATTGATTTACATAAAACACAATAGCGGTGGTCTAGTGGTTCTAGGCGCTCAGTCCGGAACCGCGGGACTGCTACGGTCTCAGGTTCGAATCCTGCCTCAGGCATGGATGTGTGTGATGTCCTTAGGTTAGTTAGGTTTAATTAGTTCTAAGTTCTAGGCGACTGATGACCTCAGAAGTTAAGTCGCATAGCGCTCAGAGCCAGCCAAAACACAATAATTTTTTTTTTCTTTTAAAGCATTGGGTATAATAGATTACCAAAAGACCATTAAACACCCATGAAAAGGACAGTATAGACAACGGCACACAGACGCCTCCAGAGGGGGTTGGCTCTGGTCTCGAAACATTAACGTTCACTTAGGTGAGACAGGTGGTGGGACCAACTACACTTGATCCGTCGGTAACCCAACTAAGAGACAGTCACTGACAGACCGATCAAACGACTTGCCACCAATCGGTACATAAAAACTGAAAGACCAAACTGTTACGGACGTGATTATGCACAATGAAATATGTATTAAGCTGTCAAAACGACACACGATGTTGGACAGCGACACCTGGTGAGGAAAGAACACTGCCTGAAATTATGTTAGTGGCCAGGGCAGGCAACCGGAACACTAACGGCCACAAGACAGAAAATTCCACTGGTGCACTTGAATTCTAGTCAACAGGTATAGTTAATTCCAGCGCATGGTGGCTAAATTTCAGCATTAGAAACACTCGGTGATCCTCACAGGAAAACCTTCCCAACAGCGAACTACCGAAACGCACCACACAACATTAATGGACGTGGCTTGGGTACTTGAAACCACTGCTCAACTTTGACGTCCTGGTTCGGTGAACCACGAAAGTCGCAGCGATCAGACAGCTCCACACACGCTCCGACACTACGCAAGGACCAGCAGCGGACCCAGCCCACTGCACCGGGCGGAGATAACTTCCCTGGTCCGCAGCAACCGACCGACTGCTCTCAGAATGCCGACAATATCTAAAATAGTCATCAGTGGAAATAACGCCAACTACACACACAACCTGACAAACACTTACACAAAGACCTGAACGATACCCAACAGTAACTAAGTACGCACGAAGAAAAATCAGGAGTCGATGCACACACACACACACACACACACACACACACACACACACACACACACACAACCGACTCATGAACGATCGGCGAGCCAAAACGCGTTGTCCGGTAGGACGACCGACCGACGATCCACCAAGACCGTGGCCCGGCTCAAGTGATGCGTGGCGGCAACGGTCGGGCGAGCCACGTCGACGCAGACCTCACTGCTGCTCCAACCCATAGAGTAAATATTTCTGGAGTGAGCATTCACATGCGCAGAACAGACTTTGTGTTGTCAACACACATTGCCGGCCTGGTCACGTGTTCTCGGGACGTCTTGTGTTTGTCCGTACAGCGCCCTGTATATTTCGAATGTCAATACATCCCTAGTACAAACGGATTCTTTTCGTAAGTGTCGTGGATTATTTATATATGTAGCGCAGACATGTCAACAGTATTCATTTGATACCGGGAACAAACCGGCTACGTAACTTTTAGGGGCAAGTGATATTGCATTGTGCTTCTTTGCGACAGGTGTCACAGTTCAAATGCACTCGATTTTTGGTAGTTTTCGGTGTGATACGGCACTTTATAGTATTACAGAGCCTGACGTACATTTTTGCAGTGATAGTCTTGAAAAACGACTTGACAGTACGCTAGTACTTTTGCAAGTGTCCGAAAAACACAGAATTTGCCACACATTAGCGATTATATCCCTGCTAATTCGTCCTTTTTTCCTGCTATTTCAGCATATTTATTTTCTCGTTTTTGCGACCTAAAGCACAATTTCTCTTACTGGTGACACTTTGAAGTGTTTATTTAACGCATTTTACGTACTTGCTCCTAGTTTATTAAATAAATAGTAGTCTGAGTAAGAAGGGGGAAAAAAAGGCGACCGGAGAATAAATGTACTGTAAAGCAAATACAGTTGGTCATGTAACAGTCAACCCATATAACACCATTAAGGGAAGTGGAAAGTGACACAAATGAAAGAGTTTAAGAACATGTTTACTAATATTTTACGCTTCTTAATCAAATGGCGAAGAAACTAAATTGAAGGGAAAATACATCAAAGAAGATGAATGTGTACTTTGATTAGCTACACTATTGTGTTTTTTATTTGATTTGTGCAGAAAATGTATTTACGCTGAATGCAGAAATTGGTAGTAGGTGCTGTGGAAAATTAAAAATAGTTGGTATAGCATCTACCTTCAGCCACACGTCCAATTTTTTCTCTGTCTAAACATTCCTCTTCAAAGTGTTTTGAACATACTTCGGAATATTTTGTGGGGACAAAATTACCACTCCTTATTTTCTGGAGCCACATCTTTACTCGTTGTTCATCCTTCGGGAAAGTAAACTATAAATCACACATAGTCATTCTCCATGTCCTAGACACACTTATCATGGTCTCCTACTGTAACTTTATACTAAACAAAAAGGTTTGGACACACATATTATATGAAGACAATTACAGACTCCCATTCTATTTAATCTATATACATAATCGACAAGTCATTGATAAATGCGTGGAGGATAGTATTTGCTGAAACAACTAACCATTCCTTTTCCTGTTCCACTAGCAAATTTACGAGGGGAAGCGATTGTTTGTAAGCTTTTGTACAAGCCGTAATATATATTATATAATCATAAAATCGTAGAAAAATAGGTCTACAGAATCAAGGCTTAATTATAATGCGTCTCGAAATTTTTAAACATAGTACCCATGAAAATTTATTATCCCTCCTTTCACATATTTTTCTTTGCATCCGTAGCAACAACAGTAATTCACATAGCTATTACACTATCAACAAACGGTGAACACAACAAAAACTCTTGATATTATAAACTTAAAACTCTGCGGAAAGCACACACGCACAGCAAAATCCCGAAAACACGTGAGAATCCTGGTTTAACGTTGACAATATGCGCAGAACGCAATGCTCACTCCAGAGGTATTTACTCTATTCTCCAACCCCACTGCACTAGTGCCGCATTGCAACTCCCCGACTGGCAGGTCCGGACTGCGCTCCAGACGCGTTCCAACTGACTGGCAGCCCAAACTCGCGACCTAACTGGCTCACGACAGACAACGACCGGGAAGTATTAGCAGTCGAGCAAAGATACTACGAGAGCGGATATATCGATACTCGCTGCTAGCGCCGCTCACGGTGAGGTAAAGCAGCAACTCAGTGACAGTAGTAATTTAAATTAACGTAGTGGGTTGGAAGTACGTTAAAAACTGGGTGTAAAATACATGATGGCGGGACCACGAGCCACGCACGGATCAGTTCATGATAGATTTGTTACTCAGCGACATCCCGTGACTAGTCCACGACCGAAGAAGTCTCTGAGCTCTCCTGATGCAGGCATTCTGCTGTTACCGCTTCTGTACCAACAACAGAATACTCCCTGCCTCCCTTTACACTGGCGGGCCAACCTCTCGTTGCATCTAGTGGGCAATTGCACATTACATGGGGCTGTTCAGATACCTTGGATCACATATTGTGCACGTAAATTCACTGCCATTACTTGTCAGTAGTATTGGTCCAATAGAGAGATCATTATGACACTTCTTCTATTCCAGGCCACATGCCCGGTGGATACATGTTGTGTGTCTTTAATGCAGTGTCATAGTGATCTCTCCATTGGCAAAAGATTTCGGAATAGTCCCCATTCGGATCTCCGGGAGGGGACCGCCAAGGGAGAGGTGACCATGAGAAAAAGATTGAATAATCAATGAAAGGATAACGTTCTACGAGTCGGAACTTCACAAGCTTGAACGTGTTAGGGAAACTAGGAAATCTGAAAACGGAAATGCAAAGGCTCAATCTAGATATAGTAGGGGTCAGTGAAGTGAAGTGGAAAGGAGACAAGGATTTCTGGTCAGATGAGTATAGGGTAATATCAACAGCAGCAGGAAATGCTGTAACAGGAGTAGGATACGTTATGAATAGGAAGGTAGGGCAGAGGGTGTGTTTCTGTGAACAGTTCAGTGACAGGGTTGTTCTTATCAGAATCGACAGCAAACCAACACCGACAACAATAGTTCAAGTATACATGCCGACGTCGCAAGCTGAAGATAAAGAGATAGAGAAAATGTGTGAGGATACTGAAAGGAAAATGTAGTATGTACAGGAGGATGAAAATCTAGTAGTCATGGGGGACTGGAATGTATTTGTAGGAGAAGGAGTAGAAGAAATGTCACAGGAGAATATGGGCTTGGGACAAGGAATGAGAGAGGAGAAAGACTCATTGAGTTCTGTAACAAGTTTCAGCTAGTAGTACCGGATACTCTGATCAAGAATCGCAAGAGGAGGAGGTATACTTGGAAAAGGCCGGGTGATACGGGAATATTTCAGTTGATTACATCATGGTCAGGCAGAGGTTCCAAAATCATATTCTGGATTGTAAGGCATATCCGGGAGCAGATATATACTCAGATCATGAAGAGCAGGCTGAAGTTTAAGACGTTGGTCAGGAAGAATGAGTAAGCAAAGAAGTGGTAGACAGAAGCACGAAGGAATGACGAGACACGCTTTAAGTTTTCTGAGGCTGTAGACACAGCAATAAAGAATAGTCCCAACGACATTACAGTTGAAGAAGAATAGACATCTCTAGAAATGGCAATCACAGAAGCTGGAAAGAAAAACATAGGTACAAAGAAGGTAACTGATAAGAAACCATGGGTAACAGAAGAAATACTTCACACGATCGATGAAAGAAGGAAGTACAAAAATGGTCAGGGAAATTCAGGAATACAGATATACAAGTCGCTGGGCAAATAAATAAATAGGTTGTGCAGGGAAGCTAAAACGAAATGGCTGCATGAAAAATGCGGGAAAATCAAAAAAGAAATGATCGTCGGAAGGACTGATTCAGCGTATAGGAAAGTCAAAACCACCATGGGTGAAATTAAAAGCAAGGGTTGTAACATTAAGAGACCAACGGGAATTCCACTTTTCAATGCAGAGGAGAGAGCAGATAGGTGGAAAGAATACACTGAAAGCCTCTATGAGGGTAAAGATTTGTCTGATGTGATAGAAGAAGAAACAGGAGTGGATTTAGGGGAGATAGGGGATCCAGTATTAGAGTCAGAATTTAACTGAGTTTTAGAGGACTTAAGATCAAATAATGCAGAAGAGGTAGCTAACGTTCCATCACAATTTCTAAAATCATTGGAAGAAGCGGCAACAATATGGCTATTCACGTTGGTGTGTAGAATGTATGAGTCTGGCGACATACCATCTGACTTTCGGAAAAATATTATCCACATAATTCCGAAGGCTGCAAGAGCTGACAACTGCGAAAATTATCGCACAATCAGTTTAACAGCTCATACATCCATGATGCTGAGAAGAATAACATGCAGAAGAATGGAAAAGAAAATTGAGGTTGTGTTAGATGTCGATAAATTTGGCTTTAGGAAAGATAAAGGCACCAGAGAGACAATTCTGACTTTTCGGTTGATAATGGAAGCAAGACTAAAGAAAAATCATAGGATTTGTCGACATGGAAAATGCATTCGACAATGTCAAATGGTTCAAGATGTTCAAAATCCGGAGAAAAATTGGGCAAAGCTATATTGAGAGAATAATAAGAGTGGACGAAGTGCTCGGATTAAAACGGTGTAAGATAGGAGTGTAGTGTTTCGCCGCTACTGTTTAATATGTACCTCGAAGAAGCAGGGATGGAAAGAAAGATTCAGGAATGGAATTAAAATTCAAGTTGATAGGATATTAATGATAAGATTCGCTGATGACATTGCTATCCTTAGTAAAAGTGAAGAAGAATTATATGATCTGGTGAATGGAATGAATACAGAATATGGACTGAGAGTAAATCGAAGGAAGGCGAAAGTGATGAGTAGTAGCAGAAATGAGAACAGCAATGGCTGATGTCGCGAAGTCAATGAAGTTAAGGAATTCTGCTGCCTAGGCAGCAAAATAACCAATGACGGAGCAAGGAGGACGTCAAAAGGAGACAGGGACTGGAAAAAAGAGGAGTCTACTAGTATCTAACATAGACCTTAATTTGAGGAAGAAATTTCTGAGAATGTACGTTTGGAGCAAAGCATTTTATGCTAGTGAAACCTGGACTGTGGGAAAATCGGAACGGAAGAGAATCGAATCATTTGAAATGTGGTGCTATAGACGAATGTTCAGAATTAGGTGGATTGATACGGTAAGGAATGAAGAACTTTTGGGAATATTCGGAGAGGAAAAGAATATGTGGCAAACACAGACAAGAAGGGACAGGATGATAGGATATCTGTTAAGACATCAGGGAATGACTTCCATGGTGCTAGAAGGAGCTGTAGAGAACGAAAACTATGGAGCAGGACAGAGACTGGAAAACACCCAGCAAATAATTGAGGACCTAGGTTGCAAGTGCTACTCTAAGGAGAGGAATTCGTAGCGCGCCGCATCAAACCAGTCAGAAGACTGATGACCCAAAATAAAAATAAAAAATTTAAAAAAAAATGATAGTGGTCCAGATAGTGGTCCACTCGACCGCCTGGTATGACGTGGACGCCGTCTACAGCACCCTCTGACGTAACTCTGAAAGCTCAGTTTCTAGATTAAAGTGGCAGCTGGAGACGTTCGGGCCTTCAGAGAGTAACTTACAATAAAAAAATTGTGCCCAGAAGATGTGAATCTAGTTTACGGAAAACAGTTTTTAGCTTCGCAATATTTAGTTTCATAAAATTTTAATGAGTAATTATTTAATTGTACACACAAACAAGAGAAGGGTTATCGCTCAAAGTAGCCACAAAGGCGTTTAGTTTCCAGCTATACAGCTAAGAAAAAACTTCTTAATAAACTTATACCGACGAGATAGCTAAAGAAACCACACTATAAAGCAGGAGGCTGGGCTGTAAAGGGAGGAAAGATGACCATAAAATGAGCAAAAAGAATAGAATCGACTAAGTAAATCAAGCAAGACAGGTTTCAAACACCTTATTGTTCGTAAGCCGTTGCCTCTCTTCGACACCTGAAATCACTCAGCAATGCAGTTATAAGTGGACTTACAGTTCAGTGTCAGTTCTGAACCAAACTTCTTACACATTAAAATCTTGCAGGCTTCAAACAAGTGAAAATTCGCACACAGTTTATTACGAATTCTTTTAGTATATCTATGAAGAATTACGGCTGTGATCTAAACTGACGATTTACATGGGTATAAATTTGCAACCACTCGTTTTTTGGATAACTAGTTTTCAAACCACTGCATGTTCATCATCAGATGCACTTGTTACAGGAACGTTATATCTTGGACTAAGTGTAGCTACCGCGCTGTCGTGGGAAAATGACGGAATTTAGTAATCGTTTCCAAGCCACCGATCCCTACATTCTGTGAAGAGCAATGGACGCCCAACTTCCTTTCACCTACTCGTAGTTTCAGTATTCTCAGTCACTTAACATAGATGTTGACGGCGGTAGCAGGTGAACAGGTGTCCAGGTACTCGCTCGCAGACGCTGGGCCACAACAATCTGGCTTTTGCCAAAGTCGCTAAAGTATGCTGATCTCCTCATCTGCGCCACTTATCGCCGTTAAAATGATTCCCTGATTGTCTCTACTCCGCTCCTATACTTCACTTAGCGCGTCACGTGCCGTCAGCACGACCGGGCAGCATACGCTCTCACAGTGGGCAGTTGTCATAACGTTTTGGCTGATAAGTGTATATTTAAGTTAATCTTGCTAGCTCCAGCTGTGTTCTTATGTTAGCAGCATACATGCAATACGGATTAAAAAGGTGCACAGATAAACACAAAGAGCGAAGTATTTCCTATGTACTTGAAGACTGAATGAATTACAGCATGCCATAGTTGTCTGAAAACTAAGAGAGTGAAGCATTTACTTTGTAACTACAGAGTGAATAAGTAAGAGAGCTACAGTTGTTACATGACTAAGAGCACATAATTTATGGAGGAGGATGGATATCGTGCTTTGGTACCAAGAAGCTTTGAAGTTTTTCCCCAATTCTGTTTGTTCGTTAAGGATATTTTGAGGCGAATGTATATATCTAATTGTTCAAGTCGACCTGATTGTAACCTTTTGTCAGCAATGTGTAAAAGAGAGATGATATAGTTTTTTTGCAGTTTATTGTCTGTGTAGAAGATATTTTTATTTTAAATGGTCTGAAAATATTCGCATTTTTTATGACACTTTCCCAAGAAATGTAAGACTGACGAGTTTAATTGGCCTTTCTTTCTTATTGTGTAATGGTGTTGTGGCTGCTTAATTTTACTTTGGTTTTTTTCAACTAAGGTGTTTTTTTGCACTATAAACTTAAGTAGGTTTATTTCTGATCGTGTGTCTGTTTCACTGATAGGATGGGCAAGTGGATCATAAAACCTGAAGAAAATAGTTTTATGGTAGGTCTGGTGGCATGAGGTATTGTCAATGACGACATAAGTGGTAGTGGATTTTCTGTGTATTTGTAAAGCATGCTTGTTACTGTAGTTGGAAATAGTGATATCGAGGAAATTAATTTCTTAAGTTGTCTGATGTTGAACTGTACATCTGATATGGGATGCATTTTATTCACTTTACCTGCAAGGCTTTTTAGCTCTTCTTTTGGACCACTGATAAGTATTATTGTGTCATCTACAAACCTTTTATAGCACATAATTTTGTATGTAGGTTATGTAGAACTTAAGAATTTTTATTCTAGGTTATGTGTAAGTACATCAAGTAGCAAGTCTGCAAGGTTGCTACTATTGCTTTGGATGTAAAAGTTGCGGTCGAATGAAAACAAATTTATGTGGTCTTGGGCTGATCAGCGATCGAGCCCAAATCAAACCTAGCTACAAAAGAAACCTGTGAATATAATTTTACACATATTTATTGATTAGTTTAACCTGCAATGAAATCAGCAAAAGTGGACAACTTCCGCGTGATATCAGTGGAGATGGAATGCCTCACAATAAAAATTAGGCACCCAGAAGAGAAGCAGGAACTGAACAGGATCTTTATAGGTTGAGAGGGTATGTGATGATATTTCAGTGATTACAAGATAAATTTACACAGATCTTGGGAGCAAGAGCCCACTTATCAGTATGACATTGCATCACCTTTAGTGTGGATACATGCGCTGAATCGGTTAGGTAGTCTCTCCTGAGGCAAGATGATCCATAACTGTTGTAATTCGTCCCTGAAACCCTGGATACAGCCTCTGAAGTTGATGCCACACATCTTCTATCCTGGACAGATGTGGTTATTTTGCTGGCCGCTGTAATTTCTCAACATCATGGAGACATCCATAGAGATTTTCGTAGGTGATTGTCCACAGCTATTAAACAATTTGGGGAAAGCGTGGTTCTACCATTATCTACGAGTACACAGCTTTATGTTTGTTATCTACCAGTTTCGATCTCATAACATCTAGACAGATATGTCACGAGGTATGACCACTTCTCTACGTATGTTACAATGAGATATTTCTGTAGAGCTTTTACTGGCAGATAACGGTTCCCACAAGGGCCACATAGTACTTTAACAAGATTTGGTTGCTACTTCAATACAACTGAAAGAATGAACAGGTTAAACGGTTGGTTTCTACACCTGACTACAACGTTTCTCATATTTTTATTGTCTTTTTTAATCTACATACGTAATGCCATCGTCTGCATTTAGCACACAGTATAACAGTGTTTAATGTCCTACTCCATTACAGTCCTTTGAAGTGAGTTCTTTCACAACGTGTAGTGCAGATAAATATCTTCTTTTTAATTTACGTAACACGAAAGTCGGTATACCACATTATAACAGATTATATCTTTTTGTAGCTATTCAGAGAAAGGACGCAATATTATCTCTGTATTTCTGTTGCTGTAATCTTTGGCTAGGCCAAAGAACATTTGTAATCTCTTAGGCATCGATACTGTGTATGTGTTTCAACTTGATCTCTTTGACTGTCACATAGTATTTATACCTTTGACAATTGTAATGTGCAGTTATTAAGAGTGGAGTTATCACCAAATATGCGCTACTGTAATTGTGCTAAGGTACAGCGCATTTATGTCGACTGTGTTAGCATATTATGAGAGGTATGTATGTTCTGTATTTGTATAACACTTATAAGACGGAAATTTACGGTTGACCCATTGTGTTGGGTCTTGTTCCACAGGAATGAAGAGAGAGGATGTTGTTTGGTGGCCAGTATCCTCTCTCTACAACGAAACTGCACACATATATTAACAGGGTTCTTTAGCTACATAAGCAGATAGCTGCTACTTTAATAGCGTCCATGTGTTGTGGTACAAGCTCTTCAATGTTAAACCAAATTAGCCTCACCGCTGGTGAAGTCCCGCTATGTACACTAATCTTGTCGCAGTGTATTGACAGACGCCAACTTGGAGTGCGAGGCAGTGTGCCAGTGACTGAGCGGCTGAGTTAGTGACTGAGGGACTGCGCTAGTGACTGAGACTGAGTCCTCCAATCTGCGGCGGCTATCTAAATACGGGTGATCGAGATGGCGTTGATGGCACGTTGCTTGCGAGTCTGTCTTTGGCCTCTATCCTGATAGTCGCACTTGATCCAGCGCCTATTGAAAAAGTTAACGCAGAACAGGGAATCAGCGATCATGAAGCGGTTACGGCATCGATGATTTCAGCCGTAAATAGGAATATTAAAAAGGGTAGGAAGATTTTTCTGTTTAGAAAAAGTGACAAAAAGCAGATTTCAGAGTACCTGTAGGCTCAACACAAAAGTTTTGTCTCAAGTACAGATAGTGTTGAAGATCAGTGGACAAAGTTCAAAACCGTCGTACATAATGCGTTAGATGAGTACGTGCCAAGCAAGATCGTAAGAGACGGAAAAGAGCCACCGTGGTACAACAACCGAGTTAGAAAACTGCTGCGGAAGCAAAGGGAACTTCACAGCAAACATAAACATAGCCAAAGCCTTGCAGACAAACAAAAATTACGCGAACGCAAATGTAGTGTGAGGAGGGCTATGCGAGAGGCGTTCAATGAATTCGAAAGTAAAGTTCTATGTACTGTCTTGGCAGAAAATCCTAAGAAATTTTGGTCTTATGTCAAAGCGGTAGGTGAATCAAAACAAAATGTCCAGACACTCTGTGACCAAAATGGTACTGAAACAGAGGATGACAGACTAAAGGCCGAAATACTAAATGTCTTTTTCCAAAGTTGTTTCACAGAGGAAGACTGCACTGTAGTTCCTTCTCTAGATTGTCGCACAGATGACAAAATGGTAGATATCGAAATAGACGACAGAGGGATAGAGAAACAATTAAAATCGCTCAAAAGAGGAAAGGCCTCTGGACCTGATGGAATACCAGTTCAATTTTACACAGAGTACGCGAAGGAACTTGCCCCCTTCTTGCAGCGGTGTACCGTAGGTCTCTAGAAGAGCGTAGCGTTCCAAAGGATTGGAAAAGGGCACAGGTCATCCCCGTTTTCAAGAAGGGACGTCGAGCAGATGTGCAGATCTATAGACCTATATCTCTAACGTCGATCAGTTGTAGAATTTTGGAACACGTATTGTGTTCGAGTATAATGACTTTTCTGGAGACTATAAATCTACTCTGTAGGAATCAGCATGGGTTTCGAAAAAGACGGTCATGTGAAACCCAGCTCGCGCTATTCGTCCACGAGACTCAGAGGGCCATAGACACGAGTTCACAGGTAGATGCCCTGTGTCTTGACTTCCGCAAGGCGTTCGATACAGTTCCCCACAGTCGTTTAATGAACAAAGTAAGAGCATATGGACTATCAGACCAGTTGTGTGATTGGATTGAGGAGTTCCTAGATAACAGGACGCAGCATGTCATTCTCAATGGAGAGAAGTCTTCCGAAGTAAGAGTGATTTCAGGTGTGCCGCAGGGGAGTGTCATAGGACCGTTGCTATTCACAATATACATAAATGACCTTGTGGATGACATCGGAAGTTCACTGAGGCTTTTTGCAGATGATGCTGTGGTGTATCGAGAGGTTGTAACAATGGAAAATTGTACTGAAATGCAGGAGGATCTGCAGCGAATTGACGCATGGTGCAGGGAATGGCAATTGAATCTCAATGTAGACAAGTGTAATGTGCTGCGAATAAACAGAAAGATAGATCCTTTATCATTTAGCTACAAAATAGCACGTCAGCAACTGGAAGTAGTTAATACCATAAATTATCTGGGAGTACGCATTAGGAGTGATTTAAAATGGAATGATCATATAATGTTGATCGTCCGTAAAGCAGATGCCAGACTGAGATTCATTGGAAGAATCCTAAGGAAATGCAATCCGAAAACAAAGGAAGTAGGTTACAGTACGCTTGTTCGCCCACTGCTTGAATACTGCTCAGCAGTGTGGGATCCGTACCAGATAGGGTTGATAGAAGATATAGAGAAGATCCAACGGAGAGCAGCGCGCTTCGTTACAGGATCATTTAGTAATCGCGAAAGCGTTACGGAGATGATATATAAACTCCAGTGGAAGACTCTGCAGGATAGACGCTCAGTAGCTCGGTACGGGCTTTTGTCAAAGTTTCGAGAACATACCTTCACCGAAGAGTCAAGCAGTATATTGCTCGCTCCTACGTATATCTCGCGAAGAGACCATGAGGATAAAATCAGAGAGATTAGAGCCCACACAGAGGCATACCGACAATCCTTCTTTCCACGAACAATACGAGACTGGAATAGAAGGGAGAACCGATAGAGGTACTCAAGGTACCCTCCGTCACACACCGTCAGGTGGCTTGCGGAGTATGGATGTAGATGTAGATGTAGATCTTCCTGTTACATCTTTGCCGACTGGTGTGCTGGCGACAGCTTACGCCAGCACACATCAATGTACAACGTGTAAGTTTTATGGTTTAAAAATCGCCTTTTTCAATTCCTCCATTTTCCATGATTCTTGGGTATATTCTAGATTCGGTTTTTGTATATTACAGATTTCTTCTTAAAGATGACTTAACAATAGAAACCGGTAGAAAATAAACATAGAATTGTACAGCTGATGGCACAAATAGGCTTTTTCCATGTTCACAGACACACGGGCCACACGTACACGAGTCTTGTCCTGTTGACAGATGGTACCTTGAAATGTCTCTGTGAATTGGTTTCATAAGACGCTTGTCGAAGTCAGTACAACTTATTCATTTTACTACCCTATTTTAGGTAAATTCATGAACTCTTCCAGAATGACTGAGCACTCAAATAAGGCGTATTGAATATTATATGTGTGTTTCAACGTGGGGTTTCGGTTTTGTTTTGTGGGAATCGCTGAATTGGTCATCGTCTGCTGGGAGCAGACGAAGTTGCTTCTCCTTCAAAGGAGAGCACAGGATGACCAACTTAGGTTTCCAATACCTCAAAAGACAGGTTTACCCATCTTAGTCGAGGGCTGTGTCGAAGGCTGTTTTTGTGTGTGAGGTTGGTGACGGTAGCTTCCGCTGCACGAGGAGCTAGGTAATCTCGAAAGAGAAAGCGGCACTCTTCGGTGAACGCTTGGTGAGTACGGATCGTAGCTCTTAAGGGGGGTTTCAGGTCATAAGAATCAGGTTGAGTTAGGACTTCGTTATGTTTAACTGTTGAAATACTTAAGAACTTCAGCTTAACTGAAGCGTGTGAAGCGAGTATGACTTTTAATGATTTTAATCTTAGGTTTTGTGTAAGTTGGTTTTGTCTTTGTGTGTCGATTTTGTGCCACGTGTTTGGTAATCAGTTACACTTCTGGTCCACCATGGCACCGCAATAGGTTTTACTTTAGCAGTTTGCCTCCTTAATGAGCTATAATTTCTGCAAGAATATCTGTTCTCTCGTGTGCTTTCTACAAAGCAGCATAACAGTTTGAACTGTAATGTACCACGTGCTCTAGTTCGGCCGTTTGCAAGCAGCAGACGCAGTTAGTATGTTGAATAATTATCGCACAGCCTCGTGTATTGGTTAAACCTCTGTCCAGAATAGTGCATGCGTAGAATCGTAATGCAAATCTCACTGAGATATTTTTATGGTATTAATGCAAAGGAGATGATAGTATAATTGTCTCCCACCCCCGTCTTCTGTTTCTTCTTGCTGTTGATAAATTGTGCTCTGTTTCATTCTCACTTAAATATTTCTAGTCAGGCACCAGTTAAGTGTAGTTAGGATGTGCAACCAAATATTTAGTTACAATAAATAATTTACGCGAAAGATAAATTCTTTGGTGTCGATCTTACCCCCTTACTCTGATTTCCATTCCTGAATTAATCAAGTTGCTTCATACACGACATGGAGTGCTATTTATCTGGCTGCTTAAAGAAATTTGCGTACTTGTAATTAAATTATTAAAGTAATTAAACTAATAATTTTCCAGCTCCCTTTTTTCTAAATGATTAGGAAGGACTTGGGCTGGTGGCGACCCTGAATTTCTGAATTTTTATCATTGTTTGTGCGAGAGAAGCAGCTAGAAATGCAAGAAACGTCGTAAACATAGTAATGCGTTACAGCCTCTATACTCTCAATGAGAAGTAAAACATGAAGATGCCGGATACCCATCAAGTACTGTTGTGTCGTCAGATTTTCCACAGTCAATTTGAGCAGTAATCAGAAGTCATACACAATGGCTGTCCACAGCGTGATGTAACACAACTAAGCTTTTCTAAAACTTTTGAAGGATGGGACCACTGCCCAGGTCGCTACCATACACACGAACTATGGTCATCTAGGATAGTGTAGAAACGCGATTCAGAGCTTAACAATATGCAATGGTGTTCATTGGCAGTCCAAATGCAGCCGTTTTTGTTGTCGTGCATTGGAGGAAGCTATACACAAGCGTAATGGTCTGTTCTTCTTTCACGCCAGGGAAGCACCACGCTTAACCCGATAAATTAGCCTTACGTTTTCTCCAATGCTCATTTACCTCTTACTTCTCCATTCCTCTTTCCCACTGCCCATTTTATTCCCCATCTTATTCGAACTGTTTCGTATGCAAAATTCCCCGCCTTTTAGTTTTGTCTCTGTAGTTTGTTCTATCTTTCATTTCTTGCTTATGTACATCAATCACTTCTAGACCTTCCATGCACTTTACGAAAACCAATTACAGTTTTTACTTTTTAATTTTTCAAAATGTTCCACAATTTTTGACGTGCCTGCTAGGATTCGTTCTATGGATGTGCCCCTAGAACAGGCGATGGCAAACATTTCCTCTTATGGAACACTGAGAGAATCCTTCGATGGAACACCCTGTTTATTTTGTGGGTTATTTTTTAAAATAAGAAATGCTAGTTTTATTTAGTGATTATTTCAGTTTTAAATCGTAATTAATAAACTGACATCATAATAAAATTTTAAAAAATAATTAACACCATCAAAATATCAATGATAAAACGCCATATTATTAATAGTTTTTTTTTCCGGAGCACTTACTCGCTTCCCGTGAAACACCAATGTTCCGCAGAACACTGTTTGGGGAACCCTACACTAAAACATTAGTCTTCGTAATTTCTACATGACGTATATTTCTGTGCAATTTCCTAATTTAAACGTTTCTACCATTGTGCTGTTTCCTAAGATCTTCCTCACAATTTTTTTTCCTTCATATATAACAACTGAATTCTGTTTCTACCTGTAGCAAACACCGGTACTTCGTGTTTAACACCCGAACATGTTTCAGCGAAGTTTCACCGTCGTCAGAGAATTCATGTATTTTCTGTCGTATCCCTAAACGTCTTTCAGTGAAGTTTCACCATCGTCAGAGGTGATATGTTTTCGTTAAACGAATTGTAAACAAATTTATCACGACAATATATACATCTTAGGGAATTATACTATTTTTATTTGTAATATTATTAACAGAAGAATAACTACCATAGTTTCATACACTGATAGTTATATGAGTGATTGACATTAGCAACACAGCTGATTGCTCCAGTTTGTCAACTGCAGTTGATCATGAGTTTTCAATCTAATGTTAAATATATTTACCAAAATTAAAATGAAATTTTTGCTTTTCTCCGTTTTATATTCTCCTGTAAACATTGATTGATAATTCTTTGCCTAGCATATTCGAAAACTATTACTTTAACATGACAGATGACAGTTAAAGAATAAAACAACAAATCTGTAATGCCATCAAAGTATGAGATTCGGCACTAACGTAATCTTATGCTAAAAAAAGGGAAAAAACTATAACTTCATTTCAGTTTTGGTTAATATTTGTAACCTAATTTAGAAAAATCCTGATTAATTGCAGATGACAAACTGAAGGAAATATCAGCGGTACTGCTAATGCCAAACAGCCACAAAAATTTAACTATGTGATAGGAAGGTATATATTGTTGTGTTAATAATTTTTACATGTAAATAGTGTAACTCTCGAAATTGGGTATATTGTACGTTTCAATTTATTTATACGTTTTTTGGCAGAAAATAAATTAACCAAAGTCTGCTTCTGTTTAAACAAGGAGAATTTGCATTTATCTGGACAGAGCCAAGTATCCATAATAGTATACATTAAGAATCGAACAGAGATGAAAAGTGAGCAGCTTCCTCAAGCTGAAAATCTTCCTTCTTTTTTCCTAATTTCTTAATTTTGTCCCGATTCGTATGTAGATTCTGGCAAAATTGCTATCTTCCAACAACAAATTTTTGCATTGCTAGAGAATGATCGTTTTACTATAAATGTATTTCGTTAAGTAATCTTGCTCTGACAGCTTCTTTTTCCCCCTTCGTTACTCTGATTATTTCTCTTACATACTTAAGTTTATGTTCTATTAATATTTCCGTAGTTTATACTTAACAAAGAGTGCAGTATAAGCACCAATATTTATGACTTAGGAGTTTCTTTTTTTCTTATTTCATGTCTTTCTAAGCTAAAGAATTTGATGTATTCTATGGAGACGATCAATATGATATTCGCAGAATATGTATTCATATGAAACGCGCTAGCCTCGTAAATTGTTTCTAAACACAAGTTTGTTGTTGTGGCTTCTTTCCACAGCAAGCATATAAATATTTCATTTATATCTAGACGCATTTTTCTTGCTAAATTATATTCGACCAAGAAAAAGACGTTTGAACTTACAAATCGAATATGCTTCTAAATATTGTCAACAAATACAAGAAACAACATTTACTAAAATTACAGAATGAACGTGATCGCTTGTGACACAGTTTTGGGATAATTAAACTAATTCTTTCGCTTGACGTTAAATGTGCAGTAAACAGCACTTTGAGTTCATTTGTAGCGAAACATGCACTTGTTACGATTGACAGCAATGGATTACAAGCTCCGCTAAAATGCCGGATGCTATTGCATCGTCGCGCGGCAAAATTTCGTTTGTTATTCCGGGCGAAAGTTCAGGGTTAATATATCAGGTTAATAAATAATTTCTCCACACTTCGCATGTTAAATTATAATCCAGTAACACGAAATAACGTTTCCCGTTGTTTAAAACAGACCGTGCACGCTACGAGTAATTCACTTTCAGTAACTGGTTTACTATTGTTCCCGGCGATTGCACTAAGCGCATTTTAGTTTGTTGTGTATATAAATGTTTACTGATACGCCAAATCCCTCGGCACGACAGAACAAGCGTTTCAAACTACCACACTCACCCTCAATGAAATCGCTCTTTTCCGTCGTACTCTTTCGGTATTACCATTTCGCGCTCTCTCTTTTTTATACCCTGACAAAAAAACAAGTTCCATCTCCCTTTCACAAACTGTTACAGAAGCGCACTGGGCTGAGAGCGAAATACAATCTGCCAAATGTAATTCGTATCGTGTTTACAGTTAATTCGTTTCAAAGAACACTCATTCCTCTTCACTAACTCACGCCCTGCCTGAGGTTTCGCTCCAAATCCTATTGTAAGGATCAAGAAAATGCAATTGCAGGTATTCGCCACGAGCTAACACGTTAAGCGATAACCGTTCATCAAATTCTCTAACAGAATTTTTCAAAGGGCGTGCTCCCTTTTTTTATTCTTTTTTTTAATCAGTCTCTCTCTCTCTCTCTCTCTCTCTATCTCTTTCTGTCTCCCTTCGCACGATTGAAGCTTCTTAAACGAAGCGGCAAAAACATCGTTGGCCAAAGCCATTCAGGAATATGCTCTTTCACTTTTTTCCCTCTTTTTCTGTCACTGGTTTTCTCTTCTGCCTCGGTGGAATTTATCTTCTAGTGACTATCAGTTGCTCGTAACGTATCACCTTAATTCGATTCAAGGCAATATCCTACGCATGAAATGCAGTGGAAAGATTTAATATAAGGTCCTCTCTCCACCTCCCCCCCCCCCTCCCCTCCCTGAAGAACCTTCCTGTTCACGACATGGTGTGGGGCAGCTGTTTCAAGAGAGAGAGATAAAGAAGAGAACGAGGAAAAGGTAGAAAAACTGTTTGTTTTAACACTTTTGTTGATTTTCAAATTCAATTTGTTTGCAGCATAAAGGATCCTTGTAATAAAGACATTATGTCCCATTTAAAATTAAACCTCGCTTTCTCTCTCCCTTTCCAGCTCCTTTGGACTTCTGTCGCTCTTCCTCTCACAGTTTTCTCCATTCCCCATCTCTCTCTGTCACTTCCTCCCCTCCTTTTTTTTATTCCCAGCGACGGCTAACGCTGTTAGTCAGAGCAAAAGACATTACCTTTTAGTTGGTGCCGCTCGGCTTCGAATGCGTACACCAGCGCCTCCCGGCGGCCGCCACCGCTACTAAGAGCAGCAGATGTTTTCGGGCGTGCGCGTTGCCAACCTCGCGCGACCAAACCCGCTGCGGGGTCGCAAGTATTGATGTCTTCCCGTCTGCAAAGCTCCACCTGGTCGCGTTTGTTCTTGTATGTGTGTGTGTATGTACTTGTATGTGTGTGAAGGCTTACGACGGTGTTAGTGAGAGCGGGGGCGTGTGTGTTTGAGTGTGTGCATGTGTGCACAGCTTGGAACAGCACTGGGAGACGTCGAAGCCTTGACAGACAAAACGAATAGCTTTGGTGTTCAGCGGAAGATGTGAGTTTCTGTGTTTGCAGATCTAAATGTTTAGCTTCATGTTATTCCTTCTGTTGAAGTGCAGGCATTAACATTGCTCCTCTGTTTTATTGCGTTTCTCGTTTTCTTATTTTCATTTATTAGTAGTGTTAATGTTGAACGAGGCCAATACGCTTTCACACGTACTGTTACTGTCAGAATTTTGCGGAAATCGCTGTTTTTCAAGGAATAAAACGCTTTTTTAGCATAACCTGCAATAAAAAAAGACAGAGCCCTCTTCCAACCTTCACGAAAAATATTATTACATTTATCAAATCCAGAGCTGTAAAGAGATATATTTTATACTTTTTGTGAAATTTGCATGACTGACACTCATTTTAAAAATTCATACTACACAATAGTGCACCCAAACACTCGAAATATCTTCACCACTTATAATTACATACACGTGAATAACGTATAACGTCCGTTTCGCATCAAAATACAGGAAAATGAGTTTAATACTAAGCAAAATTCTGTTGTTGGAAATAAAAGCAGTATGTCCCAACACATTTGAGTGAAATTCACAACACATCCTTTTACTTTATGAGACGATTATGTTCGACCCTACTAGTACACACAGCAACGGTTTGAATGTTTTCTTTCCTAAGTGCATTAAAGACGCTTTTCTAGTTTTTAATACGCCAGCCTACGAGTATAGAACGAGCTCGTCAGTGTGGCGTCGACTACAGAGCGCTCTAGTAGTCGTTGAAACAACTAAATGACTTACAGGTACCAACAGCCACGTTCTTTTACTGAAATCAAGTCGCGTGGCAATAAAATAAGAGAATGGGAATATGGTGATCAGTTCGAATGCTAATGAAGGCCTTCGTTGCTGTTATTTCGAGCATCAAAGATTAAGACGGAAACCTTGATATATTCATTCTGTAACGACTCCAAATAGTTTCTTCTGTGGCCACTGTAAATATTTGTGACACTGAAAGAGTCGAAACTATAAATAATTTGAGTGTGGGAACTAATATAAGGACAGTGATATACACTGAACGTAAAGCACCGTGGTGTCTCATTTTCACCCAATTACTTTAAAGCTAAACGGAACTGGAGACTTAAGTTTCATGCTTCTGCCTATTATTCACTCATACATTGTAATTACACGAATTAAAAATTCTACTGATTTAATGAAATTTGTTTCATTCAGTTAATACGAAGTAGTGGCAATCTGTTTTTATTCAACCTTTTTGGAAGGCGCCTATCAACAGCTGCCAAGTAATGTATAAAATGTATGTTGACCGTCGGCGGCTTTTATTTTAAATCCAAACATCAACCGGTTTCACTCATGGGCCATCTTCACGGATAACAGTTAAAATGGTTTAAGCCACCACTTTATATTCGTCATTACTCGAATAATGTGTAGAGCATGTCATGAATATCAGTGTATGACAAAGGACTATCAGAAGCAATCATGGTAATACTAAGTGTACACAGAGCAGTACTGCTCTGCATGCATTTTATACATTGTTTTTATTATATTCTGTGTGTAGAGAATTGTGTACTTTCTTCTGTTAGGTTGGTCCGTAATTTTGTAGCGATTTTGTTTTGCATGTTGGTATCATGGTTGCAATGGATTTATTTATTGACTGTCGTTTTTTATTTGTAGTTAACTGTTGATATTTGAGTTTACATATTGTCATTTGATTATACGAAGATAGTGATTGGAGCTGTGGATGTAAGAAAGTGGAATCCCAAATGAAGAAACCGAAACACTTCCGATTTATCCTCCTATTTGCGTTCATTAGATAGGCGACAGCAATGGAGACAGCCACAGACAATTGCGCCTTGTACGGGGATAATGCCACTGGACAGGGCGCGGCAAGAAAATGATTTTCTCGTTTTAGGGAGGGTCGTTTTGACGTTAGTGACTATCCTTATACAGAACCTCCGGCCTTTGATGGAGATCTTTTAAACGCACTAATCCATAACTATCTACATCAGTGTACTCGAGAAATGGCAAATTTGATGAAATGTGATCATTCCACCATCGTGCAACATTTGCATACAAAGGTGAAAGTTCAAAAATCGGGTGTATGGGTACCACAAGCTCTAAACCACAATCACACAAATCTGCAGGTGGCCACATGTTCACCTCTGTTTGCTCCTCATCAGTTGGCTCGTGAAGAACACCGACCTTTCTGTCGTGTGTCGTCACTGGTGAGGAGAAATGGTGTCTTTATGCTAGCATGAGGAAAAGAAAGGACTGGTTGAGCCCAAACAAAGCAGCAACTCCTCGTGCAGATCCATATCTTCAAAAGGTAATGTTACGCATATGGTGGAACTGTGACGGTGCGGTGTAGCACGAATTGCTTTCCCGACGTGTAACCAGCACTGTTGACATTTCTTACCAACAACGGAGACACCTTGCAGAGGCAGTCCAAGAACAACGACCAGGAAGACTGCGTGAAGCAATGCTAGTCCATGATAATGCCCGTCCGCATTCTGCTAAACAACACTGTGCAGGACTTGAGTTGGGAACCCACTCCGCAACTCACCTTATTCACCTATCTTGCGCCCTCTGATTTTCGCGTATTCTGCTGTCTGTTGTACAACCTTCAAGAAACTTCCTTTCCAGATAAGAGTGCGCTCCGAACGTGGTGCGACGAGGTTCTTTGCCTCAAAACTACGTGATCTCTACAGCTACGTGATCGAAAAGGTACCCCCATCATTTCCAGACTGTTGTAAATAATGAAGGAAAACATGGGAGCAGGTTACCTTTATTGGACCACTTTTTTCTATTTTGCTACCCCAAGCCATTATTGTATATCTAATAGAAACAAAATGTACTGTACAAAAAGCTACATGTGCATACTTTCACCAGGTGGTATTATACTTTTGAATAAACACATGACATAAATGGGCATCATTTCAAATTTAGACATTTGTAAATCGTCGGAATTAGGAAACCTGTTCCTTAATTTGGATCTTTAGTTGCGTACATTGCACCATATTGTAAAACAATGAACAAAAAGTAAATAATAACTCTAATATTTTAAATAAAGCTTTAGTTCAACATGTTTGTTAAACAGACATGTCAATTATGTACTTGATGCTATATTATATAAAACAGAGGGGTTTGAAATATTCATTATGTTAAGATGTTTATATTGTGAAATTACTGAAATAATTTTCGTACTCATAGCTATATTCGCTTCAAATCAAAACAAAGAATAAACTAGGAAACTTGTTACAAAGAAAAATGTAAGTAAACTTGACACCCTGAAATATACCAATAATTTCCATTAACTGGGGTTAAGAATGACAAATTACTTTGAAGCCTAATTGCAATCTGAATAGAAAATTTTCTTTATATTGAACTTCACATTGGCACATCGTGTATGAACTCGTAATTTACAGACCATACACTGTATCGTGTCACCTTCTTTAATCTTCTTATACAGAACCAGCTTGAATTTCCAACAGTGCCGTTTGTTTTCTGTTCTTTGGGAAATAAAGCAGTGTTAGCAGCTTTTTATTTCTTTACTTGACCTTGCAGACTGCTCTAATTCTTGTTTGTAAGGATTGCTAGTGTTTACAGTGGCATTCTGTGCTTTTCCTCTACCTCGAATAGCAGGCTTGTTGTATAAATTTGGAAGGGGTGACATCTTGCTAATAATCTTCTTGAATTTCTTAGTGGGTGTCGCAGGCCCACAGTAGTCATCGCTTGAATTGTCGTTTGAAGAAGATTCGTATCTAACGTTCGCTGAACTCGGTTTCTCAAGAAAATTATCATCGCTTCCCAAGCAATCAGCTGGTGAAAAATGATTATCTGTAAACATATTCCTTTTCACAGGGCAAATTCCAATTGAGCGGAAGGCACTCTCCACTATTTCTACTGTTGCTGTTCGGTCATAACCTTCATTCAACAGTCCAGATAACTGATACTGTGTCACTTAGGATTTCTCTACTAAGCTAAGAAAATGGCGTGAAAGAAAGGACACTTAGACTAGCCTCAGTCACTCAACTGCCACCTCCTCCCAAGGATTCATGGAAAAAGGACTTGGACACAAGTCTTTCTTTAAACAATTTCATACAGTATGGCCATCCAGTGTTTTCATCATGAGGTCTGGACTCAAACTGACCTGGTACACAGCACCACTAACAGAGGGCACTGTCATCTGAGATGGAGGCCATGATGTCAGGTGATGTCACAAGCACTGTTATCAAAGATGGTGGCAAACAGTATGTTCACTATGATGCCTAGTACACAGCACCACCACCAGAGTGCGGTGTTGCCCATTTAGTGACATAATCCAAGATGGTCGGACAAGTGGCGAGAAAATTACTCTGGCTGTGTTGGGTATAAGGTTTTATATTGCAGGGAGTGTCTACACCATGAGATCTAGACTCCAGCTGACCTAGTACACAATACTGCCACCGGACAGTGCTGTTCTCCCTCCTGTGAGGTAATCTAAGATGGCTGTCTGGGATATGGGAAAATGGTGGGAAAACGACTCTGTCTTTGCTGAACATGAGTCTTTATTTTGCAGGCAGCCTTACACCATCAGATTAAGTGTCCAACTGACCTAGTACACAGTACCATCACCAGAGTGTGCTGTCATCCATCATGTGACATAATCCGAGATGGTGGTCTGGAGGGGGAAAAATGGCTCCAAAATGACTCAGCCTGCGCTGGGCTGTTGGGGGGAGAGTGAGAAAAGATTTTATTTATTTTGGAACATTTTATTTAGGGATGGAGTATATTTATCACACTGATCCAAAACACCCACCCTGATGTGCTTGGAGTCAAAATACAGTCAGCAGACTTATAAACTACTTATAAATAACGCTCTCCAGACACGCAAATAGCTCCTAATTTTCGAAATAATTTCAGTACAGATCTGCAGACTGCTCCTAAATAATGCAGTACACAGATGTGCAGACACGAAATCAACTTGTACACTGTTCAAATAGTGCATGCAGCAGCCTACAGGACCACTCGCAAAATAATGCAACAGACACGCAATCAATGTGACCAAGAACTGCCCCCCCCCCCCCCCCCCCCATCCACACACCCTGTCACCTTGATCACACAGGAGGTTAACGGGAACCCCTGCAAAGTGATCCAGCCATCAGGTGTCAAAACACACAAAGACACACATTAAGGTCCCACCCGCATGAGATGGTGCCGCCCCTTTCATACTTTACACCTGACAAATTCCTTGCAGATGTGTGCAGTCACAGCCGTGAGCCGCTGCCTCGAAGTTGGCTCTATTTTCGAGTATACTGTCACTGTTATACTGATGTCACCAAACTCCAAGGTACGCTCACGCAGCCCCCATATGCGAGACAATTGACACATTCGAGTAGAGTGGTATATTACGCTTCCCAATCAGTGCATTTGGGCTGGGTGTTGGCAGCTGTGCTACATGGATAGATCTGACACAAAATCGATAGCGAAAAATGGCGAGGGAATAGGTATAAATTGACTGAATATACACTGAAATGCGGGGAAACTAAGGAAGTACTTGCCAGTCTTCTGGTTCATTAGTACAAGTTAGTGCATGCTAGTAAACGTTTATGTACTTTAATGTGTGGTACATTTTGTCTAGAGAAATAAAAACACAAACAGAAATTCAAGATTGTAAATATATTTATTTATTCCAAGGGAATAGGTATAAATTGACCCAATATACAGCAAAATGTGGGAAATTGAGGAAGTACTTGCATATCTTCTGGTTCGCACTGAATAACTTGTACGTGGGAACACGTTTGCGGCACCAAGAGGAATCCGGAAAATGTTGACATCAAAATGAAGGGAATCTGAGAGGCAGTCAAATTTTTTCCATGAAGGCAGTATTATACTGTATGTACACTACTGGCCATTAAAACTACTACACCAAGAAGAAATGTAGGTGATAAACGGGTATTCATTGGACAGATATATTACACTAGAACTGACATTTGATTACATTTTCACGCAATTTAGGTGCATAGGTTCTCAGAAATCAGTACACAGAACAAACATTTCTGGCTGTAATAACGGCCTTGATACGCCTGGGCGTTGAGTCAAACAGAGCTTGGATGGCGTGTACAGGTACAGCTGCCCATGCAGCTTCAACACGATACCACAGTTCATCAAGAGTAGTGACTGGCGTATTGTGATGAGCCAGTTGCTCGGCCACCATTGACCAGACGTTTTCAATTGGTGAGAGATCTGGAGAAAATGCTGGCCAGGGCAGCAGTCGAACATTTTCTGTATCCAGAAAGGCCCGTAAAGGACCTGCAACATGCGGTCGTGCATTATCCTGTTGAAATGTAGGGTTTCGCAGGGATCGAATGAAGGGTACAGCCATGGGTCGTAACACATCTGAAATGTAAGGTCCATTGTTCAAAGTGCCATACCATCACGCCAGGTGATACGCCAGTATGGCAATGATGAATACACGCTTCCAATCTGCATTCACCGAGACGTCGCCAAACATGGATGCAATCATCACGATGCTGTAAACAGAACCTGGATTCATCTCAAAAATGACGTTTTGCCATTCGTGCACCCAGGTTTGTCGTTGAGTACACCATCGCAGGTGCTTCTGTCTGCTATGCAGTGTCAAGGGTAACCGCAGCCATGGTTTCCGAGCTGATAGTCCATGCTGCTGCAAACGTCGTCGAACTGTTCATGCAGATGGTTGTTGTCTTGCAAATATCCGCATCTGTTGACTCAGGGATCGAGACGTGGCTGCACGATCCGTTACAGCCATGCAGATAAGATGCCTGTCGTTTTGACTGCTAGTGATACGAGGCCATTGGGATCTAGCACAGCGTTCCGTATTACCTTCCTGAACTCACCGATTCCATATTCTGCGAATAGTCATCGGATCTCGACCAACGCGAGCAGCAATGTCGCGATACGATAAACCGCAATCGCGATAGGCTACAATCCGACCTTTATCAAAGTTGGAAACGTGATGGTACGCATTTCTCCTCCTTACCCGAGTCATCACAACAACATTTCACCAGGCAACGCCGGTCAACTGCTGTTTCCTGCAAGTTTCCCTCATGTCAGCATGTTGTAGGTGTCGCCACTGGACTCCAACCTTGTGTGAATGCTCTGAAAAACTAATCATTTGCATATCACAGCATCTTCTTCCTGTAGGTTAAATTTCGCGTCGGTAGCACGTCATGTTCATGGTGAAGCAACTGTAATGGCCAGCAGTGTATATTGAGGTACCAGGAGGACAGAGAACCATTCACCTCTAAACTTACCTGCATCTGCGTTAAAGGATAACAGAGGGTGGACAGGGTGATCGACTGAGATGGAGCTGTAATCAGGTACGATTTAATGCTTGATTGATGCATTGCAGAGAAGGAGAAGTTGCTGCAGGTGAATTGCTTTCCAGTGCTCTGTCCGGATGCATCAGTCACGTGACATAGCCTACGTTCTACTCGTATACAGCCAGGTGTCCTGTACGTGGTTTAAAGCACTGTCTACTTGCGATCGTTAATGGTAAACCTTTTGGGCATCGGAGGACTTCCATCCCATGTGTGATGAAACTTGGCACATATGTCTAAACGAACTTTGATTTGTGCGATGTACTCCATCTCCCCTGTCGCATCTTGGATGAAAATCGAGACTTCAGCATCATATCTAAGTTAGCGATAGGAGCTTGTGAGCTGCTGCAATCCTCGTGTACACATCTGCCCCACAGATGTGCTGTTTACAGAGTTAGTGACAGAATTACTTGTAATGTTCACATGTCGGACACTGCTGCTTGCGTTTATCTGTTTCCTTGTAGGATGTATCCCCTGCTACTAACGGTTATTTTATATAAGCCTGATGCATCCATAGTATAATTTCTGAACTGTGATTGGATGTGAACAGTGGACACTATACGTATCCAGAAAGCTATATTGTGCTCATATAATGCAGAGCATGTGTTTTAAGGAAGTTTATCGTAGAGAAATCGTCAAGAAGGACGTATGTCATGTGCTAGAAATATATTTCTCACAATGGAATATTAAGAACGCTACATTCCATACGACTGATAGGTCGGAAATGCAGGCGACCTAACATTATAGCCCGTTTTAAGTGCAGAACGTTGTAGCCGTAGGAGCGTGTCTGTGTTTATGTTGTCTCTTACCAGTACCTTCCAGGTACCGATCCTAGACCCTAGAACAATACTTTAGAGTTAATAGCTTGGTTGATTTATGTAAAAATGCGTCGAACTTCATCCGTCTGGAGCTCCATCGCACATACAAATCATTCGTTTCTTGTTCTTCTTAACTGGCTGCTATTACAACACGATCCTTTGAAATCTGTTACTATACTTCGATAAGGAGTGCTAAGCTCCTTGACATGGGCGCATCTCGAGATGGGTGAGGACTCAGAAAGCCACAAAGCCCCATTCATTCACGCGACGTGGAGTGTAGCGGTCTTCTTCTGGTGGGTTGCAGATTAACTCGCTAACGGTGCTGCAGGGTGGGTTGGTCAGTGGCAGTGTGAAGAAGGTATTTCATTCTCTGATTGTACCCTGTGACAGTGAGAATGCTCTGTGACTCCCATTCACAGAGAGACAGATCGTAAATTAAACACTATACTCGAGATGAAGGAAATATGTGGAGTGCTGTCTGGTACACTTTGATGATTTATGTGTTTGAAAATTAACCCTGAATGAACATACTGCACTGTCATCTATCCATGTTCACAATGATACTCGCAAAGTGGAGAGGTGGTGGTTTACCTATGAAACTGAAATTGGGGAAACATGCTGTCACATCATCGGGCGGTGTTGAAGTTACTGTAAAATTGCTAAAATTGTTCGCGCTATCAACTGTGGTGCTCATTATTAGAGTACATCGATGTTGTCTTTTCCATACCATCTGTGCACTGGAATGCTCTTGGCTACCACATAATGATTGACTAGTATCGCTTGTTTGCATCGGGGAAAAATTTTTGATGGATGGAGAGCACCTTCTGGGGTGGATAGCACCGAAACACTGATCGCATACATGAGTGCTATATTAGGAATCAGTCGAAGGGAATGCAGAGCCATCAGTTATTCCATCAGTGTGAGAGACGAGTCCAATTTGGAGCTCGTGAATCACCTTTGGACTGTAGTTTGGAAACCTATGCCAACACCGTAAAACTCTTCCAGTTTGCTTGTGTTGTAACTGTCTTTTAGTTAAAATCACACGATGTGTGGCATGCTATGCTACCCGCCGTAAGAATGTGATTTACACCATGCAATCTCTAGTTTCCTGCGAAATGCCACGGATCAGAACTTCTTAATATCAGTTTAGAACCTGGCACAGGCCTCGAAGTCGCGGCAGAAATACGAAATCTTTGTCATTGTACAAAAGCGTGTTACAAAACAGTGTTTCAAACAACTAAACAGGACCAGAGGGAGCATCTCATGCAATTTAGTATAGCCTCTGGGATACAATCATTCACCTACAGTATAGGTGATCAAACTTTAAAGTGGCCTCTGCAGTGCCTGTATATTTAATAGGACGATGTCACACAGGTGGCAGTAGCAGCAGCAGTTTGAGGTGTAAATTCGGTGAGGGACTGGTATACCGGTAGGAATGCATGGAGGGCTGCACACTGCGGTATTCTGGGGAGTATTACGAAATCTTTTTCTCCGCACTGGACCGCATCGTAGCTATGCCTTGTAGAGCCAGCACTGGTGCCTTGGTGACTTCTATATATGATGAAGTTAGTGGGGCTTTTATAGTTCGTAATTTTTCTCTGTTGGGGGGTTGAGAATAATGATAGTATGTCGGCCTGATTGATTTGAATGGGCGCAGATCTGCTTCAAAAATGGTGCAAATGGCTCTGAGCACTATGGAATTTAACATCTGAGGTCATTAGTCCCCCTAGAACTTAGAACTACTTAAACCAAACTAACCTAAGGACATCACACACATCCATACCCAAGGCATGATTCGAACCTGCGACCGTAGCAGTCGCACAGTTCTGGACTGAAGCGCCTAGAACCGCTCGGCCACACCGGCTGACTGGATCTGCTTCGGACTGTAGTATCTGTATCTAGTTTTGGATACATACCACATTGCCTGCATTTCAGCCGAATGGTCAAAACAAGGCCCTTTTGCACTAACTCAGGTCATTCTGTTTCTACACGGGTTGCAGAAGGCGGTGGATATGTCTTTCTCAGACTTCTGCTCAGTTCTGACTTAAATTGGAACGATCACATGTGGAAAGGCGTAGAAATGGGGTCAGTTGCAAGAGGCATAGGGGGTGACTGAAACCACGTTGGAATTTTACTGTAGCAGCTAGGCTCGGGAAAGGTGATTTGTTTCGAGATATGGGAGTGCCAGAAATATGATTGGTGAGTAGTGGTTGTAATCATTAAAGGAATTGTCAATAGCATCCAATGCAGGTATGTGCTTGAACGGAAAGAGCTGTTTCCAAATCCCAGACATCATTTCCAGCAGATATCATAACACTAGAGCTCTGAGAAGCTGGTGTACATTTTCTTACAACTTCAATAAGCACATCATCTGCTACTACTGTTTGTGTTCCTTCTCGATCAGTCATCGCCTATAACTCAGTGGATATATCGCGGAACCTCTGATATGGTATCGAGACAGAATGTGTTACAACTACTATAGAATTATCTAGCTGGGGCGGTGTGAGGGAGTCGCAAATACCGCTTACATACCATGTTCCTTAGCCGAATCACTTTCAAAATGCGGTAATTTTATCACTAGGTTGCATTGTGGACTATGTGTTGGTCTGATAATAGACATTCCTACTATCCCCGTCATGGTATTTGTCCGGAAAAAACCACCTGATTCAGTGCTAATGTCGTACTTCGATTTGTAAAGCGGGTACAGCTTTTAACATGGATACTTGTGTGCACCTGTGGAACCAAAACAGCTTGTGACAGTAACATACAGTAGTTGTTGCGATCGAGTTTTTTTAAGATCTGGTCGATTACGTCTTTCTTTCTAGAACATGGTGGTAGGACTTGTAAGAACACAAACTTATGAGACATGTCCACCCATCGCTGATTTTGTTTCAGTATTATTTCGTATCGTAGGCAATCAGCTATTGACGAAATTAGTAGTAGTGGATGTGTGATAGGTCCGTGTTTGAGCATCAGGTTTATAAAGTATGTGTTGGTGTAAAGGAAATGACTATGTCCAGTCGTAAGGAGGGTATGGATTTTACTTGGAGTACTTTGATAGCAGAGGTATTTCTGTTTCCAGAGCCACTGCCGACAGCAGGGTGTATTTCCAGTACTTTGCTCATTGTCAAATGCCGTTCAATTGAGACTGTAATTCTAACATTTAATTGTAAATATAATGATAAAAAATATATGTGACCGGTTTTCTAGAATGATTCCGCATATGCATGACCTGTGGTGTGAATGATTCACATTTCCCATTAACGGCAGCAGCTGTCCGAATGCAGAGACCTGTTTGAGTATAGGAATGTATCTCAGTTAACTTTACCGTCCTAGCGAACTAATACTCAGTATGTGTTGGGCGTCTTTCGTGATCAAATGGAAATTTGAAAAGATTGTGTATGGAGGTGGGTTTGCGCTGGACCGTTATTGCCTCCCACGTAAATTGTTCAGTTGGCTGCTTCTGAACATTTCGCGCCTTTATTTAGTTGAGAGAAGATCGATTGTGGTGAGTGCATCTGCCATGTGTAGGACACGTTTGCCTGTTCTCTAGACATGGGAAAGATCTTAGTCGCCTTGTAAATTATGGGGATGATATGGAATATGTTAAATCACCGAATTCGGTATTCGAGAGTGGAAATATGAGTTTCCTCTATTTGTTTCTAGTTACTCAGTGGTTTCGAGCATGCTGCACCTAGCTAAAGTTTGGGGTTTGAAGAGAAATAATTTCCAGTCTATATCTTGGGAATTATGTTGCGCTAGCGATCGGTAGGGTGCTGCCTAGTGCTTAATATCCAGAAGTACCTCGAAAATGGTGTAATATTATGGTGAACCATGCGAAAATACGTATGTTCTTGTAATCCCCGAGTCTGGAGATGTGCGTAGAAAAGTGAGAAAGCAAAGAAATAGGTTCAGGGCAGAAACAGCAACGTGTTTGTGCCGAGGGGAAATGAATGCACGTTAGTAAACGTTAGTGCACATTAGTTCACGTTAGTACACGTTTATGTATGTGACACACTTCCCCTTGAAATGTACGACTTGCAGTTTATTCTATTGTGTAGGCATTGTAGGTTAATATTCAAGCACCTGTCCTCAGTGGGAGAGCAGTGTAATTCAGTAAGAGTCTTTCCGTATTTGACGATATGTATGGCACTTTGCAAGGTTTAGTTATCAGTGCAATATGGTGTTCAGTGTGAAATAACCACTGAAAGTCTCGTTTGCAGAAGGAAAAAAGGCGGATGGTGCTTTGATACTGGTGGCATCAGTAATTCGGCAGGTAAATTCGATAAGAGCCAGTCATAATGCTCGATTCATTCACATCCTTTGTGCTGAGATAGTCTCTACATAGCGGTGAGAACATTTGCATATGTTGAGAGCGTGGAAGAGTGCATTCGATGTTATTCTACGCTACTTTAGTAAACAGGTTCTGTAAGGCAAGAATTTCCATGCATACAGGCTGCAATATAACAGTGACTGTATATTCGAAAATAGATCAAACTTTGACCTGCGTCCGGTGGCGGCTCGTAGCTGTGACTGCATGCGACTCAGGTGTAAAGTATGAAAGAGGCGGCACCACCTCATGCATGCAGGAAATTAGTGGGTGTCTGTGTGTGGTTTGACAACTGATGGCCACATCACTTCGTGGGGGTGCCGTTAACCTCCTGTGCGGTGGACAGGGTGTGGTGGAGGGGGTGGGGGGGGGCGGTGCTTGAGCGCGTTGATTGCATGTCTGTTGCATTATTTTGTGAGTGGGCCTGTAGGTTGTGCCATGCACTATTTGAACAGTGTACAAGTTGATTTTGTGTCTGCACATCTGTGTACTGCATTATTTAGGAGCAGTTTGCAGGTCTGTACTGAAATTATTTCGAAAATTAGGAGTTGTTTGCGAGTCTGGAGAGTGTTATTTAGATGTACTTTATAGGTCTGCAGACTGTGATTTGTTACCCCGAGCACATCAGGGTGAAAGTTTTGCGTCAGTGTGATAAATATACTCCATCCCTAAATAAAATGTTCCAAAATAAATAAACTCCTTCCTCACTCTACCCCCAGCAGCCAGCACAGGCTGAGTCATCTTAGCGCCATTTTCCCTCTCCAGACCACCTTCTCAGATTATGTCACATGATGGATGAGAGCACACTCTGGTGGCAGTACTGTGTACTAGGTAAGTTGGAGTCTAGATCTCATGGTGGAGACACTGCCTGCAAAATAAAACCTTGTACCCAGCACAGGCAGAGTCGTTTTCCAGCCTTTTGTCCCACCATCTTGGATTATATCACGAAATGGACAACAGTGATCTCTGGTGGTGGTGCTGTGTACTAGGCATCGTAGTGAAGATACTGTTTGCCGCCATCTTTGATAATGGTACTTACGACATCACCTGACATCATGGCCACCATCTTGGACGACAGTGCCCTCTGGTGATGATGCAATGTACCAAGTCAGTTTGAGTCCAGACCTCATAGTGAACAAACTGGATGGCTGTACTGCATGAAATTGTTTAAATAAAGATTTATGTCCAAGTCCTTTTCCCACGAAATCTTAGGAGTTGGTGGTGGTTGGGTAACTGAGGTTAGTTTAATAAACTCAAGTGGCAGACTCTGCAAGAGAGGCGCTCTGCATTGCGGTGTAGCTTGCTCGCCAGGTTTCGAGAGGGTGCGTTTCTGGATGAGGTATCGAATATATTGCTTCCCCCTACTTATACTTCCCGAGGAGATCACGAATGTAAAATTAGAGAGATTAGAGCGCGCACGGAGGCTTTCAGACAGTCGTTCTTCCCGCGAACCATACGCGACTGGAACAGGAAAGGGAGGTAATGACAGTGGCACGTAAAGTGCCCTCCGCCACACACCGTTGGGTGGCTTGCGGAGTATCAATGTAGATGTAGATGTAGATGTAGTCAAAGTGTCCTTTCTTTCACGCCATTTTCTTAGCTTAGTAGAGAAATCCCAAGTGACTTATATTGCCGCCGAAATTCAAACATGGCATCAGTTCATAGAAAGAAGTGGCGTTCAGGTGAGGTAGCTCAAGTGACCTATCTTCCTACTTTTTCTTAGCTTAGTAGAGAAACCCTGACTGACTTATCTCCCAACCAAAATTCAAACTTGGTGCCGGTTCATAGCAAGCAGTGGCGGTCAGATGACTTAGGTTACCTCAAGTGACCTATCTTCCCACGATTTCCTTAGCTTAGTATTCATAACCATGGTGTGATGCATTATCCTGTTGGAATTTGAACTTTTTTTCTGGAGGAGGGTGGGTGGCACTTTCCCACCAAAAGCTGCCATCTGGATAACGGTACTTGCATCATCATTTGACATCATGGCAGCCATCTTGGATAACGTCCACATCTACATCCATACTACGCTAGCCACCTGACGGTGTGTGGCGGAGCGTACTTTGAGTACCTCTATCGGTTCTCCCTTCTATTCCAGTCTCGTATTGTTCGTGGAAAGAAAGATTATCGGTATGCCTCTGTGTGGGTTCTAATTTCTCTGATTTTATCCTCAAGGTCTCTTCGCAAGATATATGTAGGAGGGAGCAATAAACTGCTTTAATCCTCAGTGAAGGTTGTTGTTGTTGTTGTGGTCTTCAGTCCTGAGACTGGTTTGATGCAGCTCTCCATGCTACTCTATCCTGTGCAAGCTTTTTCATCTCCCAGTACCTACTGCAACCTACATCCTTCTGAATCTGCTTAGTGTATTCATCTCTTGGTCTCCCTCTACGATTTTTACCCTCCACGCTGCCCTCCAATACTAAATTGGTGATCCCTTGATGCCTCAGAACATGTCCTACCAACCGATCCCTTCTTCTGGTCAAGTTGTGCCACAAACTTCTCTTCTCCCCAATCCTATTCAATACTTCCTCATTAGTTATGTGATCTACCCATCTAATCTTCAGCATTCTTCTGTAGCACCACATTTCAAAAGCTTCTATTCTCTTCTTGTCCAAACTATTTATCGTCCATGTTTCACTTGCATACATGGCTACACTCCATACAAATACTTCCAGAAACGACTTACTGACAAATCAATACTCGATGTTAACAAACTTCTCTTCTTCAGAAACGCTGTCCTTGCCATTGCCAGTCTACATTTTATATCTTCTCTACTTCGACCATCATCAGTTATTTTGCTCCCCAAATAGCAAAACTCCTTTACTACTTTAAGTGCCTCATTTCCTAATCTAATTCCCTCAGCATCACCCGACTTAATTAGACTACATTCCATTATCCTTGTTTTGCTTTTGTTGATGTTCATCTTATATCCTCCTTTCAAGACACTGTCCATTCCGTTCAACTGCTCTTCCAAGTCCTTTGCTGTCTCTGACAGAATTACAATGTCATCGGCGAACCTCAAAGTTTTTATTTCTTCTCCATGAATTTTAATGCCTACTCCGAATTTTTCTTTTGTTTCCTTTACTGCTTGCTCAATATACAGATTGAACAACATTGGGGAGAGGCTACAACCCTGTCTTACTCCCTTCCAAACCACTGCTTCCCTTTCATATCCCTCGACTCTCATAACTGCCATCTGGTTTCTGTACAAATTGTAAATAGCCTTTCGCTCCCTGTATTTTACCTCTGCCACCTTTAGAATTTGAAAGAGAGTATTCCAGTCAACATTGTCAAAAGCCTTCTCCAAGTCCACAAATGCTAGTAACGTAGGTTTGCCTTTCCTTAATCTTTCTTCTAAGATAAGTCGTAAGGTCAGTATTGCCTCACGTGTTCCAGTGTTCTACGGAATCCAAACTGATCTTCCCCGAGGTTGGCTTCTACTAGTTTTTCCATTCGTCTGTAAAGAATTCGTGTTAGTATTTTGCAGCTGTGATTCATTAAGCTGATAGTTCGGTAATTTTCACATCTGTCAACACCTGCTTTCTTTGGGATTGGAATTATTATATTCTTCTTGAAGTCTGAGGGTATTTCGCCTGTTTCATACATCTTGCTCACCAGATGGTAGAGTTTTGTCAGGACTGGCTCTCCCACGGCCGTCAGTAGTTCCAATGGAATATTGTCTACTCCGGGGGCCTTGTTTCGACTCAGGTCTTTCAGTGCTCTGTCAAACTCTTCACGCAGTATCGTATCTCCCATTTCATCTTCATCTACATCCTCTTCCATTTCCATAATATTGTCCTCAAGTACATCGCCCTTGTATAGACCCTCTATATACTCCTTCCACCTTTCTGCTTTCCCTTCTTTGCTTAGAACTGGGTTTCCATCTGAGCTCTTGATATTCATACTAGTCGTTCTCTTATCTCCAAAGGTCTCTTTAATTTTCCTGTAGGCGGTATCTATCTTACCCTTAGTGAGATAGGCCTCTACATCCTTACATTTGTCCTCTAGCCATCCCTGCTTAGCCAGTGAAGGTATGTTCTACGAAACTTCAAGAAAAGCCCGTACTGAGCTACTGAGTGTCTCTCCTGCAGAGTCTTCTACTGGAGTTTCTTCTCCATAATGCTTTCGCGATTACTAAATGATCCTGTAACGAAGTGCACTGCTCTCTGTTGGATCTTCTCTATGTCTTCTATCACCCCTATTTGGTACAGATCCCACACTGGTGAGCAGTATTCAAGCGGTGGGCAAACAAGTGTACTGTAACCTACTCCCTTTGTTTTTGGACTGCGTTTCCTTAGGACTCTTCTAATGAATCTCAGTCTGGCATCTGCTTTACAGACGATCAACTTTATATGATCCTTTCCAATTTAAATCACTCCTAATCCTACTCCCAGATAATTTCTGAAATTAACTGCTTGCAGTTGCTGACCTGCTATATTGAAGCTAAATGATAAAGGATATTTCTTTCTATGTATTCGCAGCACATTACACTTTTCTATACTGACATTCAATTGCCATTCCCTGCACCATGCGTCAATTTGTTGCAGATCCTCCTGCATTTCAGTACAATTTTCCATCGTTGCAACCTCTCGATATACCACAGCGTCATCCGCAAAAAGCCTCAGTGAACTTCTGATATTATCAGCAAGGTCATTTATGTATATTGTGAATAGCAACAGTCCTACGACACTCCCCTGTGGCACACCTAAACTCACTCTTACTTCGGAAGACTTCTCTCCATTGAGAATGTCCTGCTGTGTTCTTCAATCCAATCACACAATTGGTCTGATAGTCCATATGCTCTTACTTTGTTTATTAAACGACTGTGGGGAACTGTATCATGCACTGTTGCCAAGTCTACGCGCCACCATTTTCGATTACGTCATTGCGCCGTCTTGGATACATCTGGCAACAATGCAGAGTAGCGTAGAATCCCCTTTGTCCCAATAGTGAGAATGTGTTTTTACTATCAGGATGTGTCTGTATTGTAGCTTTGGGTACTCCATATACACGAGCACACTCGTTAAGTCCATGGTCACCTTTTCTGTATGCTGCCACAGTGAGTTTCAACTCATCTCCTCTCTTTACTGTACATTCCCCATCTTGGCATCTTTGAAAGATTACCCATAGCTGTTACTTACTGTAGAAATTCTCCCATCCTGAAAACCTAAAAAAAATACCCATACCTATTACGTATTGTAAAAATGGACTTAAAAATTATTTGTTGCGAGTGTCTCCTCAATTTCCCGGTCCAATTTAGGAAACAGGCATTGGTCCAACTTCGTCAACTGGACGCCATATAAATAATGATAAAGGAACACCAAAATTAAACTCTAGTTTTGCGATGTTTAATTATTAACTATTGAATCGCTCTTATGAACTATAATGCAGATAATTTATTTAATTAACCGTACTGCCTAGTAAGCGACAGATCCCGGGTTCTAATCACGGTCTGACAGACATTTTAACTCGTCGCCACTGACAGCAGTGATCCTTCCTTCCCCTCTCCATCTTGAATTTACATGTAGAATATGTCAATCATTTTCCAAGCGAAGCTTGTGAAGCGATGTTTGGTATCGGTACCTCGCAAAAAGCCATCGCTCACAGCATCACTAAAAACTGGTGGGTATTCAGTGGGCCTAACGGCAAAGAAACTGGGAAGTAGCTGACCAGTGGTGTAGTGTGACTTGAGGAGTCGCGATTTTGCCTCAGTTCAGATGAAATGTGCGTATTGCATCATTGGCTCAGAGTCCTGGGCAGTTTGGCCTCCTGGTGCAAAGTATTTTGTATCTGACACCACCTCGGCGACTAGCTCGTGGCTGATGATTTAATGATGGTGAGGACAACACACACACACACACACACACACACACACACGCATACACACACACACGACACATACCAGACGCAAAAGGACGAAATCCCCCACCCGGTCAGTAATCGAACTTGTGACTGCATGATCGACAATCACCAATCTATCCACAATATCACCAACTGCTTACCTCTTTTCGAGTGATGTAAGGTGCAAGTGCACCGAATGGGCCGTTTAACCTGCAGTGTGTGAAGGATATACGCTGATGGGAAAAGAGGTCGCAACACAGAAAAGTAATTATCGTAAAGTAATAAATACATTTCACTGGGTAACATATTTAAATCATTAATATTGTAAGATCATAGGTTAATGGAAGTGCGATATAAGTCATTGCAAATGTCAAATGCTGGTACATTAATAACCAGAGTAACTGCCAGAATATTGAATGGAAGCATGCAAACGTGCATGCATTGGATGCACAGGTGCTGGATGTCTCTTTGTTGGACAGAGTTCCAGAGCTGTTCACATGGTCAGTCAATATAGCGACGGTTATTGCTGTTTGTGGATGGCCATCATTGCCAGACAGATCTGGTAACCGAGCAAGCCAAGGTAACATGTCGACAGTATATAGAGCATGTTGGGTAACAGTGGAATGTGGATGAGCGTTATCCTGTTGGAAAACACTCCCTGGAATACTGTTCAAGAATGGCAGCACAGCAGGTCCAATTACCAGACGAGGTACAAATTTTCAGTCAGGGGATAACCACGAGGACGCTTCTTCTGTCATACCAAGTCTCCTCCCAGACCATAACTCCATGGGTAGGTCCAGTGTGTCTAGCACACAGACAGGTTGGTTGCTGGCAATGAATTGGCCTCCTTCTCGCCGAAATAAGCCCATCGCTGGCACCGGCGCAGAACCAGCTTTCATCAGAAAACACAACAGATCCCCACACTGCCCTCCAATGAGCTCTCGCTTGACACGTCTGAAGTCGCAAATGGCAGTGGTTAGGGGTTAGTGGAATGCGCGGTACAGGGCGTCTGCCTCAGGGCTGTCCTTGAAGTAACTGCCTTGTAACAGATTGTTGTGTCACTGTTGTGCCACCTGCTCCTCAAATTGCTGCTGCAGACGCAGTAAGATGCCGCCAGAGCCATAGTCACACTCGATGGCCTTCCCTCCCGGTAGTACCATGTGACCACCCGGATCCTCCATATTGCTGTGACCACTGTTGCCATCGGTCATGTACATTGGCTGTATTTCTGCCAAGTCTTTCTACAGTATCGCAGAAGAAACATCAAGGTTATTGTAGCCCTATTACACGACCACGTTCAAACTAAGTTACCTGCTGATAATGGCGTCTTTGCCACACTGAATGTATTCTTGACTAACATCCAATCACAACGTTAAATCTCAAAGGAAACTAACGCTCACGAACGTTACAGCGTGTATTTAAATAAAACCTGATTTGCATCCTCATAATAGCTCTACTAGCACCACTCTTACGCGACTGGCGGGAAGTTCAAATAGACATTATTTTTCAGATGTAGAAAGACGCCCACGGAATTTAGTTTATGTCGCAGAACTCCTTCTTGGTGTTGGAATTTTTTTTCCGTTAGTGTACTTCAGACCAGAGGCGGATCTGTGAAATACTGAGGATATTTTTCATACTTGGTACTAGGTGCTTCAGTCCAGAACCGTGCTGCTGCTACGGTCGCAGGTTCCAATCCTGCCTCGGGCATGGGTGTGTGATGTCCTTAGGTTAGTTAGGTTTAAGTAGTTCTAAGTCTATGGGACTGATGACCTCAGATGTTAAGTCCCATAGTGCTTAGAGCCATCATACCTGGTCCCTCTCATTCTGGCTATCGTGACCATAAGGCAGGTTATTTATTTCAACATTACTGGTGACTGTGTATTGCGCTTTCTTTTACATCAGTGTAAGCCAAAAATTCGGCTGGCGAACCGTTCAAAAAATGGCTCTGAGCACTACAGGACTTAACATTTGAGGTCATTAGTGCCCTAGACTTAGAACTACTCAAACCTAACTAACCTAACGACATCACACACATCCATGCCTGAGGCAGGATTCGAACCTGCGACCGTAGCAGCCGCGTGGTTCCGGACTGAAGCGCCTAGAACCGCTCGGCCACAGGGGCCGGCTGCCGAACCGTGTCCTGGCATGAATACAACAGCACTCAGCCTCACTGTACACTTCCCTCGCGTCACTCCAAGGTGTCTTAGGGCGAGGAGAGAGAGAGGAGGGAACTTCAAACGCGCCACATTTAAAAAAATAATGGAGTCGCCTTGCGAATGGCATCGGTTTATACTTCACATTTCACAAAAATATACACTGATCAGTCAGAACATTATGATCACAGACCGACTGACGATATAAACCCGTCCAGACAATAGCACATCACCTGACAAGGAATGACTGCTACTCAACCACACGCACAGCTCACGTAGTATCAGTGACGGTGTTGTCCACCTGTAGAATGGGAATGGTGTGTGATCTGTCTGAGATTGACCGAGAGTACATTGTGATCCACTGGAGGCTCGGCACGAGCATTTCGGAAACTGTACAACTTTTCGAGTGTTCCAGGACTGATGTGGTGAATCTCTTCAACACATCGTGAAACCTTGTTCATATGTCACGAGGTTGGGCTGCCATCCCTCATCCCAGCTGTCAGACATTGTAGGCTAGGAATACTGGTAAAACAGGACAGGCAGCGAACTGTGGCGGAACTGATATCAGACATTAATACTGGCCAGAGTACAGGTGTGTCTGAACACACAGTGCACCGAACACTTGTAACGATGGGGCTCCGCAGCCGATGACCCATGCACGTGCCAGTGTTAAAGACATCGGAAACTGCGATTGAAGTAGGGACGTGACCATCGGCACTGGACGTTGGGACTGTGGCAGAGCGCTGCATGGTCTGATGAATCTCGATACATAACTCATCATGCCCATGGATCAGCTCTTTGACACTTGTACTGTGGCATGGAGACAAGGTGATGGCGGCTTCATATGCTCTGGGAAACATTCACATGGGCATCTACAGGTCCAGTGGAGCTCGTGCAAGGTACTATGACGACCAAGGAGAATCATACACTTGTTGCGGACCATGTACACCCCTTCATGACGATTATGTTTCTCGACGGCAGTGGCTTTTTTCAGCAAGGTAATGCGCAATGCCACAAGGCCAGGACAGTGATGAAGTGGTTCGAGGCACGCAGTGGCGAGTTCCAGTTTATGTGGTGGCTCCCAACACTCTAGCTCTGAACGTAAACGAACACATCTGGGATGTAACTGAATGTGGAATCAAAGCTCAACATCTCTCTCTCCAGAATTTACGGGAATTAGGTGACTTGTGTGTACAGATGTGGTGCCAACTCCCTCCAGCGACCAATCAAGACCTCGTCGGTCCATGCCACCCCAAGTGTCGACGCCGTTATCCGTGCCAAAGGTGGATGTACCGGCTATAAGGTAGGTGGTCATAATGCTCTATGTAATCAGTGTAGCTCACAAAAAAGCAGTGTTATTTAATTATTTTTGGCGCTATGAAGACATAATATAATTTGCATTTGGTACAAACTGTCGGGACAGAAACAGACTCAGACAATTTCACAGGTTTTAGAAAGTTTGCCACGTGATCGTGAGTTATTTAGTTTGATAACCCAAAACTAGGTCTTTCACATGTATATATACATATATGTTCATTGAAATGTTGTAGCACTTACGCAACCGCACTATGAAGATGAGGAAACTACCTGATGAAAACAACGTAGGCATGCTGGACAGTTTTAACGTAAAAGGACTTGTCTTTAAAACGGGAACTACACTACAGATCTGTCAGCTACATGTGCACATGTACAGGGGCGAAATGGTTCAAATGGCTCTGAGCACTGTCGGACTTAACATCTGAGATCATCAGTCCCCTAGAACTTAGAACAAATTAAACCTAACTAACCTGAGGACATCAGACACATCGATGCCCGAGGCAGTATTCGAACCTGCGACCGTAGCGGTCGCGCGGTTCCAGACTGAAGCGCCTAGAACCGCTCGGCCACACTGGCCGGCGTACAGGGGCGGTTTCAACTGAAACCGCAAACGGTCACGAAAACATTTCGGAAACTCAATGTCCTCAAAACGTCTATCCCTGTAATTCCTTCAAGGTCACAATGAATTACTGAAATCTCGCCATTTCTTTGCGCCAGTGGGCTTACGAAACTGTCTGTTTTTTTTTCAGAATTTGTCGTTTCTAAAATCCGATTTTCTTTATCCACCTTGCAGTGTGTTCCTGTGGACAGTGTCCAGTCAAGTCCACTTAAAATGGGACGTCGGCAGTCCATTTCTTATGTTCTAATTTTCTTTGGTACACTCATGTTTCCTTCATAAATTCAGCAATAGGCGGTTTTAAGTCGACAGTTCCATAGAAAACTGTTGAAACTGACTGGATTGATGCGTTTGACTTCAGAAATATTACTGTTCATACCACCAATTCCTTCACATGCTCCACCGCTGCAAATTTAGCACAGAAGGCTTCTGATTGTACAGAACAATGAATCCCGTCTATCGATTGTTGTAATTTTTTGCTCTTTCGTTGTAAACTAAATCCTTAAATCCTTTCTGCATGGTACTGCAATGTAGTATTATAGTAAATTTACAGTAGCCGCCGATTATGCTACTGCAAATTATTTACTGAGCATTCTGATCCCTTTCTTCTATCATTCAAATTCAGTTTTAAAGGTTTGTGACAATAGATCGCTAGACTGTCTCCTTTTGTGTAAACGGCCAGCATACCCGTGAATGCCCTTCATACCACAAACAAATAGCAAAGGGTAAAGAGAGTTGACACCACTATTCTACCGAAATGAAGAGGGTTTTGCTGACCGGAAAATACCGCATCGCAGTTCTAAATGACACGTGTCCTGTACTGAATACTTCCGGTTCAAATGGTTCAAATGGCTCTGAGCACTATGGGACTTAACTTCTGAGGTCATCAGTCCCCTAGAACTTAGAACTACTTAAACCTAACTAACCTAAGGACATCACACACATCCATGCCCGAGGCAGGATTCGAACCTGCGACCGTAGTGAATACTTCCGGGAAGGAACGAACAAAGCCGGCAGAGGCCGAGCTCTGGTCCGCAAGCGGTCCGCACACCCTGCTCACGTGCGTTGTAGCATGTTGTGACCGAGCTTGTCCCAGGTATTCTGGATGATGATGATGTTTGGTTTGTGGGGCACACAACTGCACGGTCATCAGCGCCCTTACGAAGTCCCAATTTGTGCACAGTCCAATTTTCACACAATCCAGTCTAGCCACTGTCACGAAAGATGATGATGATGACGATGATGAAATGATTAGGACAACACGAACACCCAGTCCCCGGGCAGAGAAAATTCCCATCCCGGCCGGGAATCGACCCGGGACCTCGTGATCCAGAGGCAGCAATGCTAGCCACAAGACCACAAGCTCCTTCAGTGTGTGTTGCGGAACAGATCGTATGAAAGCAGTGCTGATTTTGCTACAGTTTTCATCTAACTTTTTTGTGCGTCACGAAGAGAATTACTGTAATAAGGTAAGTGGAAACTTATTGTTTTATTTATGGATGAAAATACATGATACGGTTCAAAAAATTCCTGAACATTGTTCACAAAATCTTTCTACGCTTACCTTCCAGTTATCGTGCGTGGTCTCCTTCGAAATACTCCCGTCCACAATTGATATACCGCTCCCAACGACGTTTCCATTTCCTTAAGGAGTTTCTTGCTGGATCGCGCCAACCGCCCTCTGCCGAATTTTACTTTATTTTGTCTACCGTTGCAAATCTTCGTCCTTCCAAAGGGATTTTTCAACATTGGAAATAAAAAAAAGTCCGCGGTGGCCACGTCTGGAAGGTACGGAGGATGAGGCGGCACAGGAATTTCGTTTTTTTGCGCAATAGAACACGTGAGGCAATACTGACCTTACGACTTATCTTAGAAGAAAGATTAAGGAAAAGCAAACCTACGTTTCTAGCATCTGTAGACTTAGAGAAAGCTTTTGACAATGTTGACTGGAATACTCTCTTTCAGATTCTAAAGGTGGGAGGGGTAAAATACAGGGAGCGAAAGGCTATTTACAATTTGTACAGAAACCAGATAGCAGTTATAAGAGTCGAGGGGCATGAAAGGGAAGCAGTGGTTGGGAAGGGAGTGAGACAGGGTTGTAGCCTCTCCCCGATGCTATTCAATCTGTATATTGAGCAAGCAGTAAAGGAAGCCAAAGAAAAATTCGGAGTAGGTATTAAAATCCACGAAGAAGAAATAAAAACTTTGAGGTTCGCCGATGACACTGTAATTCTCAGAGACAGCAAAGGATTTGGAAGAGCAGTTGAACGGAATGGACAGTGTCCTGAAAGGAGGATATAAGATGAACATCAACAAAAGCAAAACGAGGATAATGGAATGTAGTCGAATTAAATCAGGTGATGCTGAGGGAATTAGATTAGGAAATGAGACACTTAAAGTAGTAAAGGAGTTTTGCTATTTGGGGAGCAAAATAACTGATGATGGTCGAAGTAGAGAGGATACAAAATGTAGACTGGCAATGGCAAGGAAAGCGTTTCTGAAGAAGAGAAATTTGTTAACATCGAGTATAGATTTAAGTGTCAGGAAGTCGTTTCTGAAAGTATTTGTATGAAGTGTAGCCATGTATGGAAGTGAAACATGGACGATAAATAGTTTGCACAAGAAGAGAATAGAAGCTTTCGAAATGTGGTTCAAAATGGCTCTGAGCACTATGGGGCTTAACATCTATGGTCATCAGTCCCCTAGACTTAGAACTACTTAAACCTAACTAACCTAAGGACATCACACAACACCCAGTCATCACGAGGCAGAGAAAACCCCTGACCCCGCCGGGAATCGAACCCGGGAATCCGGGTGCGGGAAGCGAGAACGCTACCGCACGACCACGAGCTGCGGACCGATGTGGTGCTACAGAAGAATGCTGAAGATTAGAAGGGTAGATCATTTACCTAATGAGGAGGTACTGAATAGAATTGGGGAGAAGATGAGTTTGTGGCACAACTTGACAAGAAGAAGGGACAGGATGGTAGGACATGTTCTGGGGCATCAAGGGATCACAAATTTAGCATTGGAGGGCACCGTGGAGGGTAAAAATCGTAGAGTGAGACCAAGAGATGAATACACTAAGCCGATTCAGAAGGATGTAGGTTGCAGTAAGTACTGGGAGATGAAGAAGCTCGCACAGGATAGAGAAGCATGGAGAGCTGCATCAAACCAGTCTCAGGACTGAAGACCACAACAATAGTCACACACCAACAGGGATGAATGTGCGGGTGCGTTACCGTGATGCAAAACCATAAATTGTCTGATCACATTTCAGACCGTTTCCTCCTCACATTTTTTGCAGGCTTTGCAACACGTCCCGATAGTACCATCGATTTACATTGTGTTCCTGTGACACCGGATTCGTGATGAACTAATCCTTCAAAGTCAACGAAAACTATCAGCATGGCTTTGATGCTTGACCCGATCTGACGAGCTTTTGTTGTGCTTGGAAAACCTTTCCCGACCAGTTGTGAAGATTGAATCCTAGTCGCAACATCATAACGGTAGACCATTTACGATTCTCTTAACTAACATCTCGTTCTCATTTGCGCGATCCAAAAGCGCTTCTGGCCTTGAGACATAAGCCGTGGTACGAACGTGGCGCCAACACGATGTATTCCAAGATGCTGTGTCATGTTTTCGTGACATGATCCAACTGAAATATTACATTCTTCTGCAGTCTTTCGGACAGTCCGTCCTCGATTGGCACGAAGAATTTCGTTGACCTTCCAGAGCGTAGTCGGCAGACGTCGAAGGGCGTCCTGAACAAGAAATATTTTTAATTTCCATGCGGCATCTTTAAACCGTGTAAACCACTCGTAACACCGAGTACTGTCTCTGTAAAGGTTTTCTTGAGCTTCACGCAAAATTTAATGCAGACGTGTTGCTCGTCTAACTCTACCATTTCGAAATTCGCAAACTGTGCGACGCAACGTTATACTCAACACAGCACTGAACAGTAACTAACATGCGAGCAGCAATGAAACGTCCAGCAATTACACATTAAACAAAGGGTGTGCTGGGAAGCCAACCGTATTTCACTCCACCACACTACTGGCGTGAAATTACAAATGTCCTGGAATTTTTTGAACAGGCCTCGATAACATCCATTTTTAGGCCGTCATGCATCTAAATTTGTTTTTAGGAAACTGACAAAGAGAAAATGGCTATTTTACTTATAATGTATCGCTGTAAGTTTCCGATACTGTACGAGTACAATTTACGTAACTTGTTCATAGAGTAAGCTTTAAATATGAGTTTAGAATTATTATTGTAACATAATGTTCATAAAAGATATGGTGAATTTTCTATAGCATTCTTTACACAAATAAATGTATTACAGGATGGCAATAGAGAGGCTTTGTGGATATTGGATGAAAGGTGGTTGAAATTAAGCTGTAGAGGTATATGGAAACTGAGATTATGGATTAAATGAATTTGTACCCATATAAAATGTGTCTCAGCCAACAATTAATTGATGCGCTGAAAATGAAAACAACAATGCAAACGAGGATTTGAAACGGCTTGGTCACAGTGAAGTATTTTCCAGCGAAGTTGAAAACGAATTGCAGAAGCAAATTCTAACGTTTGCGGAGAAGAATGTTCTGTTTAAGATAACTTACGTCCGACTTTTCAGAGCGCAACGTACTTCCCCAAAATTTCGATGTAGAAGAAGACTAGACAGGAAATAATTGCGCTGAAGGTATTAAATCCAAGAAATATCGCCGAATCCGAGGAAAATTAATGAAATCTCGAAGCGAAACTTGGAGACTTAAATAGGAGCCTTTGAGATGACGAGGAGGTCACTCAAAGAAATCTAACCAGAGCGAAGGAAAAGAAATCTGTAACTACAGCTCTACCTTGAAGAGGAGTTTTCGGAGACTGCGGGGAAACCACCACATAAACACTGAGACAGAGGAATGGTATAGCGGGTTGTGCGAGGAAGATTGTACGGAAGAAATGATCAGATGCATGAAATTCAAACTGTGAATTGTTGCGGTGTACCGAGTGGAAATGAAGTTATATCGCCTTGCCTGTAAATAGAGATGTAAGATTTTCAACATAGCTGCTGTTTGGCAACAGTGAATGTGAATGAATGATTTGAGAAAATCAGCCAACGTGTTGCTGGTATAAAGATTTATTAACAGCCTATGTCGTGAAGAAGACAATTTTACCATTGTTGAAACCATGGTGAAAGGTTGTTAATAAACCATTGTACTTGCAAATGGTTGGCTGATTTTCTCAACTTATTCAGTGATGGAAAAAGTATTGAACATTCCTTTAAACTCACGCTAGTATCTCTGAGCTCAGGGACATAATCGTAGTTTATGAGGGCGTTACAGTTTATGCACCAATGGAATAACTTCTACATCTACATCTATAACACTACTCTGCAATTCAAATTTAAGTGCTTGGCACAGGGCTCTTCGAACCATCTTTAGACTATTTCTGTACCGTTCCACTAGCTAACAGCACGTGGGAAAATTGAACACTTAAACCTTCCTTTAGGAGCTTTTATTTCTTTTGTGTTGTTACGGAGATCAAATCTCTCAGTGTTGGTTGGCAACAGTAAAATGTTATCACATTCAGAGGAAAAAGTAAATGTGTAAAATTTCGTGAAAAGTGCTCGCCGCAGTGAAAAACGTCCTTGTTTTAATGATTGCCATCCCAACTCGCGTGTCATATCCCTCACACCCTCTCCCTATTTCATGATAATACAAAACGAGCTGCCCTTCTCTGAACTTTTTGGATATCCTCCGCCAGACGTATTTGGTAAGGATCCAATATTGCGCAGCTTACTGTAGCATAGGGTGGCCAAGTTTAGGGTAGGCAATCTCTTTCATACATCTGTTGGATCTTCTGTTCTAATAATGAACAGTCTTTAGTTTGCCTTCCCCACGACATTATCTTTGTGATCGTTCCAATTTAAGTTGTTCGTAACTGGATTCCTAGGTATTTAGTTGAATTGACAGCCTTTTAATTTGTGTGATTTATCATTTAATCGTAATTTAACAGATTTCTTTTCGTATTCAAGCGGATAATCTCACACTTTTCGCTATTCAGAAACAACTACCACTTTTCGCACCACATGCATGTTGCTTCTGAATCATTTTCCAGTTAATTTTGATTTTCTGATGCTCTACTAGACGGTAAGTGACAGAATCAGCTGCAAATAATCTAAGAAGGCTGCTCCGATTGTCTCCTAAATCGTTTACACAGATTAGGAGCAGCAGAGGACCTTTAACACTCCCTTGGGGAACGCCGGATGTCACTTACGTTTTACTCAACGACTTTCCGTCGGTTACTACGTACTATGATTTTCCTGGCAGGAAGCCACGATTCCAGTACGACGACCGAAGCGATACTCCATAGGCACGCAATCTGATTAGAAGTCTCTTGTGATGAGTGTTGTCAAAAGTTTTCTCGAAATCTAGAATTATGGTATCAGTCAGACATCCCCTGTCGACAGCATTTATTGGTTCGTGCGAATAAAGAGCTAGATTCCTAATCTGTTCCGCTTGCAGATGTTAATAAAATTAAATGTAGTGTGTTTATTTTCCTCAGAATTTCTATTCTTTAAATCAGATAAAAAGATCAACATCCTGCAGTTGAAGATGACATAAATAGAAATACATTTTTATTTGCCATCAGCAGTAATATGGTATCGGCAGCAATTGAGAGATTTATACAAAATAAATTTGTAGACACAGAAAAAGTTTTCGATTATGTTGAATCGAATATTGTCTTTGAAATTCTGAAGGTAGCAAGGGTAAAATACAGCGAGCGCAATACTATTTACAGTTTGTGTAGAAACCAAACGGCAGGTTTTTAAATGAACACACCGCCATTTGACTGTTTTGTTGTTTATTTAATTACGACCTGGGTTTCAGATTGTTATGTCATTTTCAAGTGATTGAGTTTATGTCATTAACATATGTTGCAGTACATTACTAACATAAATTCAATAACTTGGAAATGGCTTAAAAGGTTGAAACCGAGGTCGTCATCAAATAAACAACAAAACGTCAAATGGAGGCGTCTTCATTTAAAAATTATTCTATCACCGCTGCACAGAAACATCAGCAACAGCTACAAGAGGCGAGAGACATGCAAGGGAAGCAATGGTTGAGGAGGGAGTGAGACAGGATTGTAACCTATCAGCGATGTCATTCAATCACTACACGGAGCAAGCAGTAAAGGAAACAAAAGAAAAAAATTAGAGTACGAATTAAAGTTCAGGGGAAAGAAACAAAAGGTTTGAGGTTTGCCGATGACACTGTAATTCTCTCAGAGACGGCCAAAGACTTGGAAGAACAGTTGAACGGAATGGACAATGTCTTGAAAGAAGGATTAAGATGAACATCAACAAAAGCAAAACAAGGATAGTGGAAAATAGTCAAATTAGATGATGCTGAGGGAATTAGATTAGGGAGCGAGGCACCTGAAGTAGCACATGAGCTTTGCTACTTGCGCAGCAAAATAATTTACGATGACCGAAGCGGCAAGAAAGCATTTCTGGAGGAGAGAAATTTGTTGACATTGGAAGTCTTTTCTGAATGTATTTGTGTGGAATGTAGCCTAATATCGATGTGAAACATGAAAGATAAACAGTTTAGACAAGAAGAGAATAGAGGCTTTTGACATGTGGTACTATAGAAGAATGACTAAGATTAGATGTATAGTTCACGTAACTACTGAGTAGGTAAGGAATAGCATTGCTGGGAGGGGGGACCGTGGGGGCGAGGGGGGGGGGGGGGGGAAGGGAACAAAATTTGTGGGACAACCTGATAATCTGACTAGAAGAACGGGTCAGTTGGTGGGACACATTCTGAAACATCAAGGGATCACCAGTTTACTACTGGACTGCAGGGTAGGGTGTTAAAATGATAGAGGGAGACATAGATTCAGAAGTATGTAAGTTGCGGAAGTTATTCCGAAATGAAGAGGCTTACATAGAACAGTGTATCAAAGAGAACTGCATCAAACCAGTCTTCGGACTAAAGACCGCAATACATGATACATTTGTTTAGATATTACACATGATGCTATATAATATGTGTACTGTTAGCTTTAAATCTACCATACATTTACAGCTTGTCATCATCAAACATCGCAACGTAATTTGTTTGTCTGTTGATTGAACATTTCCGACCGCTATATATCGCATTAGTTAGCGGATCACTTACAGTGGCTCTCGTCCCTTGCGTGTGTCGTGTTAAAATGCATATCTCTTTAGCTGCTGCCATTAACACGCTCTTTGTATGATTTGTCAGCCAAGCATACAGTCCTTGTCACTACTACGTGTGTTGTTGTGCCTATGCGGTGTTCATTTGGTGGCACGCAAATTAAAAGTATTGTTTGAGATTCTTAGCTTATCCATGTGTGTGTGTGTGTCTGAGTGTGTGTGTGTGTGTGTGTGAGAGAGAGAGAGAGAGAGAGAGAGAGAGAGAGAGAGAGAGAAAGAGAGAGAGGGGGGGAGGGAGAGAGAGATAGGGGCGAAGGGAGAAGAGAGAGGGAGCGGGAGGGAAGGAATTACGGATGGCCGGTAGAGTGAATGGGGTCGATTATGGAGAAGAGAAAACAGTTTTCAGAAGTTGACAGTTGTAGTTTTTCATCTACTACTCGCTTTCTTTTTGCAAAAGAATGCGATAGCGAAAGCCGTTTTAAATACATTGACGTACCGATCTACAACTGTTCATGATGAGAACCACTTGAATTCCGAAATTAAATGTCCAAAATACGTATTCTGAAGAATCAACTGTCAGACTGTAAGTGCATTTTTCAAGATATTGTCAAAATCTGGTTATGTCGCCGTTTACTTTTTGTCATTGACACATGTGGTATATGAAAGAGTCTTTTATGCGAAATATACATTTTTAACCCCCCTCCCCCCCCCCTCCCATGAACCATGGACCTTGCCGTTGGTGGGGAGGCTTGCGTGCCTCAGCGATACAGATAGCCGTACCGTAGGTGGGACCACAACGGAGGGGTATCTGTTGAGAGGCCAGACAAAAGCGTGGTTCCTGAAGAGGGGCAGCAGCCTTTTCAGTAGTTGCAGGGGCAACAGTCTGGATGATGACTGATCTGGCCTTGTAACGTTAACCAAACCGGCCTTGCTGTGCTGGTACTGCGAACGGCTGAAAGCAAGGGGAAACTACAGCCGTAATTTTTCCTGAGGAAATGCAGCTTTACTGTATGATTAAATGATGATGGCGTCCTATTGGGTAAAATATTCCGGAGGTAAAATAGTCTCCCATTCGGATCTCCGGGCGGGGACTACTCAGGAGGATGTCGTTATCAGGAGAAAGAAAACTGGCGTTCTACGGATCGGAGCGTGGAATGTCAGATCCCTTAATAGGGCAGGTACGTTAGAAAATTTAAAAAGGGAAATGGATAGGTTAAAGTTCGGTATAGTGGGAATTAGTGAAGTTCGGTGGCAGGAGGAACAAGACTTCTGGTCAGGTGATTACAGGGTTATAAACACAAAATCAAATAGGAGTAATGCAGGAGTAGCTTTAATAATGAATAGTAAAATAGGAATGCGGGTAAGCTACTACAAACAGCATAGTGAACACATTATTGTGGCCAAGATAGATACGAAGCCCACGCCTACTACCGTAGTACAAGTTTATATGCCAACTAGCTCTGCAGATGACGAAGAAATTGATGTATGATGAAATAAAAGAAATTATTCAGATAGGGAAGCGTGACGAAAATTTAATAGTCATGGGTGACTGGAATTCGGTAGTAGGAAAAGGGAGAGAAGGAAACATAGTAGGTGAATATGGATTGGGGGACAGAAATGAAAGAGGAAGCAGCCTGGTAGAATTTTGCACAGAGCACAACTTAATCATAGCTAACACTTGGTTCAAGAATCATAAAAGAAGGTTGTATACATGGAAGAAGCCTAGAAATACTGACAGGTTTCAGATAGATTATATAATGGTAAGACAGAGATTTAGGAACCAGGTTTTAAATTGTAAGACATTTCCAGGGGCAGATGTGGACTCTGACCACAATCTATTGGTTATGAACTGTAGCTAGAAACTGAAGAAACTGCGAAAAGGTGGGAATTTAAGGAGATGGGACCTGGATAAACTGAGTAAACCAGAGGTTGTACAGAGTTTCAGGGAAAGCATAAGGGAACAATTGACAGGAATGGGGGAAAGAAATACAGTAGAAGAAGAATGAGTATCTTTAAGGGATGAAGCATTGAAGGCAGCAGAGGATCAAGTAGGTAAGAAGACGAGGGCTAGTAGAAATCCTTCGGTAACAGAAGAAATATTGAATTTAATTGATGATAGGAGAAAATAAAAAAATGCAGTAAATGAAGCAGGCAAAAAGGAATACAGACGTCTCAAAAATGGGATCGACAGGAAGTGCAAAATGGCTAAGCAGGGATGGCTAGAGGACAAATGTAAGGATGTAGAGGTTTATCTCACTAGGGGTAAGATAGATACTGCCTACAGGAAAATTAAACAGACCTTTGGAGATAAGAGAACAACTTGCATGAACATCAAGAGCTCAGATGGAAACCCAGTTCTAAGCAAATAAGGGAAAGCAAAAGGTGGAAGGAGTATATAGAGGGTATATACAAGGGCGATGTACTTGAGAGCAATATTATGGAGATGGAAGAGGATGTAGATGTAGATCAAATGGGAAATACGATACTGCGTGAAGAGAGCACTGAAAGACCCGAGTCGAAACAAGGCCCCCGGAGTAGACAACATTCCATCAGAACTACTCACGGCCTTGGGAGAGCCAGTCCTGACAAAACTCTACCATCTGGTGAGCAAGATCTACGAAACAGGCGATATACCCTCAGACTTCCAGAAGAATATAATAATTCCAATCCCAAAGAAATCAGGTGTTGACAGATGTGCAAATTACCGAACTATCAGTTTAATAAGTCACTGCTGCAAAATACTAACGCGAATTCCTTACAGACGAATGGAAAAACTAGCAGAAGCCGACCTAGGGGAAGATCAGTTTGGATTCCGTAGAAATGTCGGAACACGTGAGGCAATACTGACCCTGCGACTTATCTTAGAAGTTAGATTAAGGACGAGCAAACCTACGTTTCTAGCATTTGTAGACTTAGAGAAAGCTTTTGACGATGTTGACTGGAATACTCTCTTTCAAATTCTGAAGGTGGCAGGGATAAAATACAGGGAGCGAAAGGCTATTTGTAATTTGTACAGAAAACCAGATGGCAGTTTTAAGAGTCGAGGGACATGAAAGGGAAGCAGTGGTTGGGTAGGGAGTGAGACAGGGTTGTAGCCTGTCCCCGATGCTATTCAATCTGTATATTGAGCAAACAGTGAAGGAAACAAAAGAAAAATTCGGAGTAGGTATTAAAATCCATGGAGAAGAAATAAAAACTTCGAGGTTAGCCGATGACATTGTAATTCCGTCAGAGACAGCAAAGGACTTGGAAGAGCAGTTGAACGGAACGGATAGTGTCTTGAAAGGAGGATATAAGATGAACATCAACAAAAGCAAAACGAGGATAATGGAATGTAGTCGAATTAAATCAGGTGATGCTGAGGGAATTAGATTAGGAAATGAGACACTTAAAGTAGTAAAGGAGTTTTCTTATTTGGGGAGCAAAATAACTGATGATGGTCGAAGTAGAGAGGATATAAAATGTAGACTGGCAATGGTAAGGAAAGTGTTTCTGAAGAAGAGAAATTTGTTAGCATCGAGTATAGATTTAAGTATCATGAAGTCGTTTCTGAATGTATTTGTATGGAACGTAGCCATGTATGGAAGTGAAACATGGACGATAAATAATTTGGACAAGAAGAGAATAGAAGCTTTTGAAATGTGGTGCTACAGAAGAATGCTGAAGATTAGATGGGTAGATCACATAACTAATGAGGAAGTACTGAATAGGATTGGGGAGAAGAGAAGTTTGTGGCACAACTTGACTAGAAGAAGGGATCGGTTGGTAGTACATGTTCTGAGGCATCAAGGGATCACCAATTTGGTATTGGAGGGCAGCGTGAAGGGTAAAAATCGTGGAGGGAGACCAAGAGATGAATACATTAAGCATATTCAGAAGGATGTAGGTTGCGGTAGGTACTTGGAGATGAAGAAGCTTGCGCAGGGTAGATTAGCATCGAGAGGATTGAAGACCACAACAACAACAACATTTTTAAACCAAAAGATATTGTAATTTTTCTTCAGCTTGATGGTGGTTTAATAAACCTAAACCGGTCAAGAATACATCTACATCTACATCTACATGGATACTCTGCAAATCATATTTAGGTGCCTGACTTGGAACCACCTTCACAATTCTCTATTATTCCAATCTCGTATAGCGCGTGGAAAGAACGAACACCTATATATTTCCGTACGAGCTCTGATTTCCCTTATTTTATAGTGGTAATCGTTTCTGCCTATGTAGGTCGGTGTCAACAAAATATTTTCGCATTCAGAGGAAAAAGTTGGTGATTGGAATTTTGTGAGAAGATACCGGCGCAACGAAAAACGTGTGATGTCCAGCCCGAATCCCATATCATTTCAGTGACACTCTCTCTCATATATACAAAACGTGCTGCCTTTCTTTGAACTTGAAGCCATAGCTGGTATTCTAAGAGAGGACGGACAAGCGTACTGTAGGTAGTCTCTTTAGTAGATCTGTCACATTCTCTAAGTGTCCTGCCAATAACATCTGGGAAAGGCTACAACCCTGTCTCACTCGCTTCCCAACCGCTGCTTCCCTTTCATGCCTCTCGATTATTATAACTGCTATCTGGTTTCTGTACAAATTGTAAGTAGCCTTTCGCCCCCTGTATTTTACCCCTGCCATCTTCAGAATTTGAAAGAGAGTATTCCAGTCAACATTGTCAAAAGCTTTCTCTAAGTCTACAAATGCTAGAAACATAGGTTTGTCTTTCCTTAATCTGTCTTCTAAGGTAAGTCGTAGGATCAGTATTGCCTCACGTGTTCCAGTATTTCTACGGAATCGAACCTGATCTTCCCCGAGGTCGGCTTCTACCAGTTCTTACATTCGTCTGTAAAGAATTCGCGATAGTATTTTGCAGCCGTGACTTATTAAACTGATAGTTCGGTCGTTTTCACATCTGTCAACACCTGCTTTCTTTGGGATTGGAATTATTATATTCTTCTTGAAGCCTGAGGGTATTTCGCCTGTCTCATACATCTTGCTCACCAGATGGTAGAGTTTTGTCAGGACTGGCTCTCCCAAGGCTACATCCTCTTCCATTCCCATAATATTGTCCTCAAGTACATCATCCTTGTATATAGAGGGTCTTCCACCTTTCTGCTTTCCCTTCTTTGCTTAGAACCATGTTTCCATCTGAGTTCTTGATATTCATACAAGTGGTTCTCTTCTCTCCAAAGGTCTCTTTAATTTTCCTGTAGGCAGTATCTATCTTACCCCTAGTGAGTTAAGCCTCTACATCCTTACATTTGTCCTCTAGCCATCTCTGCTTAGCCATTTTGCACTTCCTGTCGATCTCATTTTTGAGACGTTTGTATTCCTTTTTGCCTGCTTCATTTACTGCATTTTTATATTTTCTTCTTTCATCAATTAAATTCAATATTTCTTTTGTTACCCAAGGATTTCTACTAGCCCTCGTCTTTTTACCTACTTGATCGTCTGCTGCCTTCACTACTTCATCCCTCAAAGCTACCCATTCTTCTTCTACTGTATTTCTTTCCCCCATTCCTGAGACTCTGTACAACCTCTGGTTCTTTCAGTTTATCCAGGTCCCATCTTCTTAAATTCCCACCTTTTCGCAGTTTATAAGTACGGAAAGACTGGCAGTACTTATATGTCATTTATAAAATAAGAAATACGCCAAAAGGGCATTAGTCACAAAGATCTTTAAGATAATGAAAACTGTGATGACGAGCTGCTTTTTTATATTTTGGCCAGACCTGTACAGGGCTGTACACCCATCTTCAGCAATCATACAGAAGATGCACAATAATTTGTACAAAAACACAATTGTATGCTATGGAATGTGGTCACAGTTTTATGCTTTGTTGCTCAATAGTTACATCCAATTTACTATCTTGCTCTAATACAATTTCTGTAAATTTTTATTGTTAATTTTATTTTAAGTTTTAACTAGTTTTCAGGGCGTCCATTTAGTGTCACAGATGGGTCAGCATGCTTTCCATTACCAACGATGTATTTTGTCCTCAAAGTTATTGGTATTCTGAGTTTACGCAGAGTGTTTTCGGTGACTTAAGTGGTGTATGTATGAATGTTTTATTGGCGGCAAAATATATGACTAGTAACGTAAAGAACATTTTCCTCACCTGTAACACAATGGACACATGCTGAAAAGCAGTGAAAATAAAAATAAAATAAAAATCCAAAAAAAAACTTTGAGGGTTCAATAATGAAACTTTATGTAGACCGAGTGTGTAGCTGAATGGTTGGTGTCGCTGCGTTCGTTGCGGGAGAACGCGGGTTCGATTTCCAATACCTTCTCTGAGTTAGTGAGACAGGGATAAAGGGATCTACTCAACCTTGTGAAGCCAAATGTGGAGCTGCTTGAATAAAGAAATAGCCGCGTCATCAGGATTCAAGTGTCAGTCGTTCTCAAAACAGTGTTCTGTGTGATTGTGAGTGCATTATGTCAGAGCTCTGTCTATTCGATCGTGAACAAATTGCTGGTGCCCTTATGGTGGGTGGTTTCATAGCCAAGGTAGCCACAGTTTCTCATGTTTCAAGAGGCACTCTATCGAAGATTTATATAACATCCAGGGGTACGCTTCGACGGTGCTAAGAGAGGCAATTGGAAGCTGATTTACAAAGACTTCGCGTCGGATGTGTATCTGGTTATTATTTGGTATTCTCGGCATAAAGGAATGGCTCTAATATGTTGAAAATCCGACACCAAGAAGAGATTTTATAGAGCATTCGAACATCAAGAGCCTTGAGTACCGTTAGCTGCCATTTCGCCTGCCACCAATCTTCTCCACTACTTCACCAACTTCATACATTCAGTAATATGTATGGGCAAGGATCAGCTAATTTGTGTGTTGTTTTAATAATAATCACAAAACATAAATTTGTGTCCGGAACTATATTTTCTATCCCTCACCTGCTACTAAAACCGAGTATCCTGATTTAAATGAACAATTCTTGCATTCAAGTGTTTATAACTGATTTTTTTTTTTGTATAATGTAAAAGGAGTAGTAAAAGTTAAAGCTAAAACCACAAAAGTGAAGTTTGATAGGTTTTTGCTAAAGTATCCTTAGTTTATAACAAAATATAGTTTTGTAGGATTACAGTGCAAGATTGTGTAAATATGACGGTCTAGAACACCTGCTTCACAGGTGATAAAAAGGCAAATAACTTATGCTCATTTTCAAAGATAGTGTGTTTTTGATTTCTGTCATCGATGGTTTCTTTTTTTGAGTTAATTAAGCGTTGTGTTGTATTTTATTGTCTTGCAAAGTAAAGTATGACCTACTCCAAGTGAAGTGAATAATTAGATTTTTGGATTAGTCTTATCTACACTAAAAGAACGTAGACTAGTGAAACTATACTAGTTGATGGGCCCCATCATATTCTTCGCCTATTAGGAAATCATTGAACTATAATTGTTGCTAAGAAAAAGTGATATATGTATAGGACAAAATCTTGTCCATGGCTGCACGTTGAGAGACCGTGAATAGTTGTAATTGAATGAAAATCAGCCCTCGGTCACTATTTTTAACAAATTAAACTGGTTTCGACACTTGTAGGAGTGTCTTCCTCAGAATTTAAAACATAGAATGGTCTATATTCTGTCACATGGTCACAGAATTATGACTAAAAATGTATGATAGAATTACAATGAAATGAACACCCCTAGCTGCTTACAGGCGTTGACATACGTCAACGGGGACAGATGAAAATGTGTGCCCCGACCGGGACTCGAACCCGGGATCTCCTGCGTGCATGACAGACGCTCTACCCACCCTTTTTTTTAAATTCTTTGTTGATCTCATTTTGTTCGTTGTATATGTTCGGGGCGGACGTCTGATGACACCCGGTTAGGTTGTTCGTTGATCCGTTCACTCAGTTTGTTTTTTTTTATTCAGAGGGTAGCTAAACCCTCTGACCGAACACGCTGAGCTGCCGTGCCGGTAGACGCTCTATCCATCTGAGCCAACGAGGACACAGAGGATAGCGCGACTGCAGGGACTTCTCTCTGGCACGCCTCCAGCGAAACCCACATTCTCAACGTATTGTCCCGCACTACATCCGTAGTGCTCCCGCCCATTATACTCATTACTCGCGGCGCGTTGCCGATTCCCGTAAGAGTTCGGACATTGTTTGTGCATTCGCACAGAAGAAGAAGATGGCCAAGTGGCCGGTGAGCCTTAACAATATATATATATATATATATATATATATATATATATATATATATATATATATATATACTAAGATGGTATCTGTTCTTTCGGACATCTTGACGTCCCGTTCTGTCCCGTCACATTAGTTTCAGTTGCAGATCTGTCTGAATGCCACCATCTGAACTGCACTGTGCAAGCCAGCCGGAGTGGCCGAGCGGTTCTAGGCGCTACAGTCTGGATCCGCGCGACCGCTACGGCCGCAGGTTCGAATCCTGCCTCGGGCATGGATGTGTGTGATGTCCTTAGGTTAGTTAGGTTTAAGTAGTTCTAAGTTCTAGGGGACTGATGAGCTCAGAAGTTAAGTCCCATAGTGCTCAGAGCCATTTGAACCATTTTTTTGCGCTGTGCGACATTTCACGGTCGATTCCCTTAAGTGTCAGTTTACCTTAAGGGAATTATCTCGAAGCTTGCGCTCCTCGTGGATGTCGACGAACACCGCGCTGTGCTCCATACCCTCTCTCTATACATCCAATGGCCGCACAAATAAAGGCCGGAATCGGGATAAACTGGAGAAACAATTGGTACTCCACGCAGGATTCCGGTCAACAGTGCGCATTCGGCGCACTTCCGATCGTCCGATTGTGCGGGGGCGACCCCTCCGCCAGTAGGGTGGTAGCGGGTCCGCTGGGGTGGCGGCACTGAGAGAGAGGGTGGCAGCGGGCTAGGGCGGGATTTTATATAGTGTCCGATTCGGCGGTCCAGGGGCTCCCAGCCGAGAGGCCCTAGCACGGCTGATTGCCCGCTGATGAGGTGCGAATTGACGCTTTGGGAGCGACACATGTCGGCCCGAGGGGCTGTGGGAGGGAGGGGGGGTGACAGGAGGGGGCTGATGGGCGGCTTTGTGATGGCGGTGGTGTGAGGGCCGCCGGCTTAGCGGCCGGCCCGGATCAAATGACCCGCCGTATTAATATTTATTCTGTGCCCGGCGGCCACGGGCGCGTATAGCGCCGTCCCCAACCCCTCCCCCCTCACACACACACACACACACACACACACACACACACACACACAAAATGCGGTGCGCAAACCGCGACGTAACGCCGGACCGACGATCAGCGACCTGCTGGCGCACGTGGCGAGTGCGTGCGGCACGCACACCACGCGCTAACGCATACCGCGGCCGTATCAATTTCAGGAGTCATTACCGGGCAAGAGGAGCGATGTCAGCACTTTCATCGCCCCCCCCCCACCCCCACCCCATTCGCCACTACCACACTCCGACCCATCATCCTCCCACTCTTGCAGTGGAAACGTCCTTCAACACGACAAAAACTGGCAAATTACTTCGCATCCCAGTCACACAATTTCCTGAACTTTTCCCCACTACAAAATGAAATCATGGTACGGCATTATTCGCCGGGATATCCAGCCTGGGGATCATAGGCCGCCTGCTGCAAGTCTTTCTATTTGATGCCCCTCTGGCGACACGTACGTCGATGAAAATGAGATGAAATGATCAGAACAAAACAACATTCGGTTCCCGAGAGAAGGAAATCTCCGGGAACTGAAACTTCAACCATGCGGTGTACTGGTCAGTCAGTATAAAAAGTCAGTATAAATTTGAAAACTGTATAAACCACGGAATAATGTAGATAGAGAGGTTCAAATTGACACACTTGCTTGGAATGACATGGGGTTTTATTAGAAACAAAAAAATACAAAAGTTCAAAAAATGCCTCACAGATGGCGCTTCATCTGATCAAAATAGCAATAATTACCATAACAAAGTAAGACAAAGCAAAGATGGTGTTCTTTACAAGAAATGCTCAATATGTCTACCATCATTCCTCATCAATAGCTGTAGTCGAGGAATGATCACTGTAAAGCATGTCCGGAGTTATGGTGAGGCACTGGCATCGGATGTTGTCTTTCAGCATCCCTAGAGATGTCGGTCGATCACTTGCGACTTCAGATAACCCAAAGCCAATAATGTCACGGACTGAGGTCTGGGGACCTGGGAGGCCAAGCATGACGAAAGTGGCGGCTGAGCACACGATCATCACCAAACGACGCGCGCAAGAGATCTTTCACGCGTCTTGCAATATGGGGTGGAGCGCTATCCTGCATAATCATCGTACGTTCCAGCAGGTGTTTATCTGCCAGGCTGGAGATGATGCGATTCTGTAACATATCGGCGTACCTCTCACCCGTCACGGTAGCAGTTTTGCTGTCCAGCGCCATCTGTCGGACATTTTGTGAACTATGTTTTTCTTTTTTTTTGTTCTAATAAAACCCCATGTCATTCCAAGAATGTGTGTAAATTTTTACCTCTCTATCTACATTATTCCGTGATTTATTAAGTTTTCAAATTTATACTGACTTTTTGATCACCCGCTACAGGTAGCGGTCCAAATCTCCACCATTATATAGTCAGTGGTTCTTTGCGGATTTCGCGTGACGTCTTTCAGTTTCTATCAGGTGGAATTCCACTCATCCATTTTATTAAAGAGGTTGGCAGCTGCTCAAAATATTCGAAGTGCCGCAAATTTCAGGTAGAAGGCGTTATACGCTGTTAAGACCTTAAGGATACCACAAGACGTAAAGGTACTGGTTGTGATTACCTTTTGGAGTTCGCGCATTATTTTAGTGGACAAAAACATTTGGACGAGTGTTGGAGTAGCAATCACTCTAAACAAATGGTGCTCAAAATTTGTAACGTCGTGGAAACCGGTTAACAAAAGGTTAATAAAGAATACAGCAATAGTGGGAGTGTATGCCTCTACTGAAGACTCGCCGTTTAAAGTAAAAGGAGATTATGAACAGATGCTGGTAGTGACTATAGAAACCGTTCCAGGATGCTATACTTACTATGGCACAAGAATTTAATAGCAGAATAGGCAAGAGAGGAATATTAAGACTATTGGGACGTGTCTGGGGTATGTTAGAAATAACAGTGGGAAAAGTTTGGTATATATATTAGAGCAGTATGAATTACGACTAGAAAATACATTCTTTGCTCACAGGGATGTAAATGAATTTACATGGTATAACCATACAAGAAGGTTGATATCAATAATTGATTATCTAATTTTGATGGAAAATGCCAATTTCAAAAATTCAGGATGTCAGAGTAAAAAGAGGGGCAGATTGTGCAAGTGATTTGGTGGAATGTAAAATTTATATCCCACTGTACTTTTAGGCGTAGTGGCGAACAGAGGAGGTAATAAAATTCTGACCACTCTGAGATCATACGGAAAATCTTGGACACTTTAAGGGAAGGTAGTACTAAGTATTTAAATCAACAGCGCCTGGCAAACAAATTGGAGATGCTGAGAGAACATTAGAAGAGCAATATCAGCAAATAAAGAAGGCCAGAGATGAAGCAGCAAAAGGAGCCCTTGGAAAATATGAGAAGAACATGAAACCAGTTTGATAGGATTTATAACTAGCAGGGATGATTGAAAGGAAAAGAGAAACCTATTTGACGTTCCTGTGTGTGAATGACACTAATATAGAGACAGTTACAGGACAGAAAATAAAGAAGTAAAAATAGAAGCGTTAAAAAGGAAAAACAAGGAGTGGGAAGCAAGTTGTGAATATGTATAGAGGATCATTATTGGGGCTCGTAGTGCCGACGCAAGGAGAACAATCAAGTCAATGCAAGTGTCAAAGGATGACAAACTACATCATAACAACACCAGTCATGGTCAATGGATAACGTATTGCAGGAATTTTATCCAGGAAAATCGGCCTGAATTTTGACATAGTTGTGAGATGAGGATGCGCCAGGAGGAGTTTGGCGTTTACATATAAAAATTCTTCAGCAGGCTGTGAGGAGCTGTAAGATGAAGAAGACACCGACATATCGATTAATATATTCAGAACTAGGGAATTTTTGCTTTCCGAAATTGTTGGAGATTTTAAGATGGTTGTCTGAAAAATAATTAAATGGAGAATAGGTTCCTTTGGAATGGTAAATAAGGTACGTACGACCGGTACATAAGAAAGGGGCATATAATAATCCAGTTAATTTTAGGTGGTTTTTGGCGATCCCTTCAGCAGTCGAAGGTACTGAAAGACCTGGTAGTGGGAGAAATTACTAACAAGCCGCAAGAGGAGCAAGCAAGATTCTGAGAAGGAAGATTGGACGTCTTCACCATGGAACTAATGTGTGAAAAACGCACTAAGCTTGGACTGGAGACGCATGTTGCACTGATTGACGTAGGGAAAGCATATGATAATGTACCCACCAACAAACTGTGGGCAAAGTTGAAAGAGATAGAGCAAAGATCCCTAAAGACTATTATGAAATTGTATAAAACAGTGCAGCGAGAGTAAGGATTGGGAATAATTGGAGAGAAGAATTTGAGGTGAATAAGTGTCTGCGGCAGTTATGTGGGCTGTCATCTACGCTCTTTAAGCTGTATCTAGGAGCAGTCCAGCTGACTTGGCATCGAAAATGCCGGATAATGGGAATGGCAATGGAAGACAGCGAAGTATTTAGCCTGTATTTTGCAGATGACCAGATTGTGCTATCAGAAGGTGAAGATGATCTGAGCTATATGGTAAGAGAGCTTAAAGAGGAGAACAATGAGGTTGGCCTGAAGATGAACATGATAAAGTACTCACACTTGGGTGTTGGAATGGAAAACGTAAACAATTTGGAGTTAGATGGAGAAGTAATTGCAGGGGTGGTAAAGGCAAAATATCTTGGGATATTAATTAATAGATAGGGCACAAGCAATGATGAAATCACTAATCGGATTAATAAATGACAAGCTGTAACAAGGACAATGAACTCTGCTCCGTGGAACAAAAAGACAAAAAGAACAACGAGGAATAAAATGTATGAGACTATAGTCCATACTGTAGTTTTGTACGGAGCTGAAGCCTAGGACGTTAGAAAAAAACAAAAACAAAAAGAGTACATTGCTTGCCACTGAGATCAATTGAACTGGGTTGGACAGGATAAGAAATGACGTAATACAACAAAGGATGTAAATGGATAGGGATATCTGTAACGACATCCAACAAAAACAAGTGATTCGGTTTGATCATGTGAATAGGACGAATGAAGACAAGGTACCAAATAGGATACCACGATGCATACCATCCCAGCGGAAGAAAAGAGGTCGCCCACGACGCAGCTGACAGAATGATGTGGAGGGAGCAATATAGCAAGGAAATTGAACATTGAGAAAAGTCAAGAAAGAAGAAGATGGCGAGTTGTGGTGGAGAAGCGGCGCCAGCCTTAGATTAACCGCATGTTACCGATGTTTCTGCGTGGATCCGAATTGTATTTAGATTAATGGGTATTCCACCCTCAGAAAATATATTTTTCATATTTTTAAGACTAATATGTTTTAAAACCTACACTATCTGATCAAAAGTAGCTAGAAACCTATTTTTTTCGAGACATCTGTCTTCTGACTGGTTTGACGCGGGCCACAAAGAATTCTCTCTTGTGCCAACCATTTCATCTCAGAGTTGCACTTGCAACTTCCACTCTCACTTACTTGCTGATTGTATTCCAACCTCTGTCTTCCTCTACAGCTTTTGTCCTCTACAGCTCCCTCTAGTACCACGGAAGACATTCCCTAGTGTCTTAACAAATATCCTATCATCTTGTCCCATCTTCTTATCGGTGTTTTCCATGTATTCCTTTCCTCGCTGATTCTGGGGAAAACCATCTCATTTCTTATTAGTCCACCTAACTTACTACATTCTTCTGTAGCACCACATCTCAAATACTTCTATTCTCCTCTGCCACGGATTCACCGCAGACCCTGTTTTACTACCACACAATGCTGTACTCTCATTGTATGTTCTCAGAAATTTCTTCCTCAAATTAAGGCCTGTGTTTGATACTAGTAGACTTCTCTTACACAGGAATATGCATTTTTTGCCGCTGCTAACCCGCTTTTAATGTCCTCCAACCTTTGTCCGTCTTGCGCTATATTGCTGCATAGGTAGAAAAATTCCACAACTTCTACAACTTCGTGATCACCAATTTTATTGTTAACATTCTCGCTATTCTCATTTCTGCTACGACTTTTCACTTTTGTCTTTCATCTGTTTACTCTCTATCTGTATTCTATATTCATTAGACTATTCATTCCATTCAACCCATCCTGTAATCAATGTTATCAGCGAATCTTATCACTGATATCGTTTCACCTTGAACTTAAATCCGACTCTTGAACCTTTCTGGTATCTCCTCACTGCTTCTTCGATGTATAGATTGAACAGTAGGGGTGAAAGACTATATCCCCACGTACACCCTATTTAGTTTGAGCAATTCCTTTTTGGCCTTTCATGTTTACTTTTTCTTTTTGCTTCCTGAACAACTGTATAGTACCAATTTCTCCCTACAGCTTACCCTACTAGTTTCAGAATTTCAAAAATCTTACACCATTTGACATTGTCGAACACTTTTTAGAGGCCAACAATTGGTATGAAAGTGTCTTAACTTCAATCCTTGCTTACATCGTCAACCGCAACGTCAGAATTGCCTCTCTGGTACCTTTACCTTTCTTAAAGCCAAACTGATCGTCATCTAACACTTTCTCAATTTTGTTTCCCATTCTTATGCTTATTATTTTCTCAGCAACAGGGATGTATGTGCTATTAAGCTGATTGTGCTAAGTCTCGCACAGAACTTAGCAGTTCTTGCAGTTCTTCGAAATTGTGTGGATGACATTTTTCCGCAAGAGTGATGGTATGTCACCAGACTCATACATTCTACACAAAAACGTGAATAGTGGTTTTGTTGCCACTTCCCCAAATGATTATAGAAATTCTGATGGGATGTTATCGATCCCTTCAGCCTTATTTGATCTTAAGTCCTCGAAAGCTCTCTTAAAGTCTAATACTGGATCCCCTACCCCTTCTAAATCGACTCCTGTTTCTCCTATCACATTAGACAAATCGTTCCCCTCATAGAGGCATTCAGTGTATTTTTTCAACCTATCGCTCTGTCCTCTGCATATAAAACTCGAATTCCCGTTGCACTCTTGATGTTACCATCCTTTCTTTTAATTGCTCCGAAGCTTGTTTTTACTTTGTTATATTCTGAGTCAGTTCTTCTGACAATCCCTTCTTTTTCAGTTTGTTCACGTTTTTAATACAACTATTTCACCTTACCTTTCCTCCACCTACTATTTATTTCATTCCTAAATGACTTGTATTTTCGTATTGCTGAATTTCCACACTTTTCTAGTTCTTTCTTTCGTCGATTAACTGAAATATTTTTTTTCTGTTATCCGTGGTTTCTTCGCAGTTGCGTTCCTTGTATCCATGCTTTTCTTTCCAACTTTTGTAATTGCCCTTTTTAAGGATCTCCATTCCTCTTCAAGTGAACTGTCTATTGAGCTAGTCATTATCGCAGTGTCTACAGCATCAGAGAATCAAGCGTGTCTCTAAGCTTTCTTAGTATTTCTGTATCCTATCTCCTTGCTCATTGATTCTTTCTCACTAGTCTCTTAAACTTTAGCCTACTGTTCATTACTACTAAATTGTGATCTGAGTCTGCATCTGCTCCTGTACCTGATTCGGAGTGTCTGCCTGATCATCTGCGTCTACACCTACATCTGCTGTTCACAATAAAGTGCCTGGCAGAGGATTCAACAAACCACCTTGAAGCTGACTCTCTACCGTTCCACTCTCGAGCAGCGCGCGGGAAAAACGAGCACTTAAATTTTTCAGTACGAGCCCTGATTTCTCTTCTTCTATCGTGATTATCATTTCTTCCTATTTAGGCGGGTGCCGACAGAATGTTTTCGTCAACAGAGGAGAAAATTGGCAATTGAAATTTCATCAGAAGGTCCCGTAGCAACGAAAAACGCCTTTCCTTTAATGATTAGCACACCAATTCGCGTATCATGTCTGTGGCACTATCTCGTCTATTTCGCGATAATACAGAACGAGCCGACCTCCTTTAAACCTTTTCGATGTCATCCGTCAGTCCCAACTGATGCGGATCCCACACCGCACGGCAGTACTTCAGAATAAGGCGGACAAGAGTGGTGTAAACAGCCTCTTTAGTAGACCTGTTGCACCTTTTAAGTGTTCTGCCAATGAATCTATCTATGCGAACGTTCCAATTTAGATTATTTGTAATTGTAATCCATTAGTACGTAGTTTAATTTACAGCCCTCAGGTTTGTGTGACATATCGCGTAATCGAAATTGAGCGAATTTACACTCCTGGAAATGGAAAAAAGAACACATTGACACCGGTGTGTCAGACCCACCATACTTGCTCCGGACACTGCGAGAGGGCTGTACAAGCAATGATCACACGCACGGCACAGCGGACACACCAGGAACCGCGGTGTTGGCCGTCGAATGGCGCTAGCTGCGCAGCATTTGTGCACCGCCGCCGTCAGTGTCAGCCAGTTTGCCGTGGCATACGGAGCTCCATCGCAGTCTTTAACACTGGTAGCATGCCGCGACAGCGTGGACGTGAACCGTATGTGCAGTTGACGGACTTTGAGCGAGGGCGTATAGTGGGCATGCGGGAAGCCGGGTGGACGTACCGCCGAATTGCTCAACACGTGGGGCGTGAGGTCTCCACAGTACATCGATGTTGTCGGCGGAAGGTGCACGTGCCCGTCGACCTGGGACCGGACCGCAGCGACGCACGGATGCACGCCAAGACCGTAGGATCCTACGCAGTGCCGTAGGGGACCGCACCGCCACTTCCCAGCAAATTAGGGACACTGTTGCTCCTGGGGTATCGGCGAGGACCATTCGCAACCGTCTCCATGAAGCTGGGCTACGGTCCCGCACACCGTTAGGCCGTCTTCCGCTCACGCCCCAACATCGTGCAGCCCGCCTCCAGTGGTGTCGCAACAGGCGTGAATGGAGGGACGAATGGAGACGTGTCGTCTTCAGCGATGAGAGTCGCTTCTGCCTTGGTGCCAATGATGGACGTATGCGTGTTTGGCGCCGTGCAGGTGAGCGCCACAATCAGGACTGCATACGGCCGAGGCACACAGGGCCAACACCCGGCATCATGGTGTGGGGAGCGATCTCCTACACTGGCCGTACACCACTGGTGATCGTCGAGGGGACACTGAATAGTGCACGGTACATCCAAACCGTCATCGAACCCATCATTCTACCATTCCTAGACCGGCAAGGGAACTTGCTGTTCCAGCAGGACAATGCACGTCCGCATGTATCCCGTGCCACCCAACGTGCTCTAGAAGGTGTAAGTCAACTATCCCGGCCAGCAAGATCTCCGGATGTCCCCCATTGAGCATGTTTGGGACTGGATGAAGCGTCGTCTCACGCGGTCTGCACGTCCAGCACGAACGCTGGTCCAACTGAGGCGCCAGGTGGAAATGGCATGGCAAGCCGTTCCACAGGACTACATCCAGCATCTCTACGATCGTCTCCATGGGAGAATAGCAGCCTGCATTGCTGCGAAAGGTGGATATACACTGTACTAGTGCCGACATTGTGCATGCTCTGTTGCCTGTGCCTATGTGCCTGTGGTTCTGTCAGTGTGATCATGTGACGTATCTGACCCCAGGAATGTGTCAATAAAGTTTCCCCTTCCTGGGACAATGAATTCACGGTGTTCTTATTTCAATTTCCAGGAGTGTATTTTAGTACTCATGTGAATAACTTGACACTTTTCTTTATTCAGTATCAATTGCCACTTTTCACACCATACAGATATCGTATCTAAATCGTTTTGGAATTAGTTTTGGTCGTCTGATGACTTTAGAAGACGGTAAATGACTGCATCGTCTGCAAACAATCTGATACGGCTGCTCAGATAGTCTCCTATGTCGTTAATATAGATCAGGATCAATAGAGGGCCTATAACACTTCGTTGGGGAACGCCAGATATTACTTCTGTTTTACTCGACGACTTTCCGTCTATTACTACGACCTTTCTGACAGGAAATCGCGAATCCAGTCGCACAACTGATCGATATTTCATAGGCAGGCAGTTTGGTTAGAAGACGCTTTTCAGGAACGGTGTCGAAAGCCTTCTGGAAATCCAAAAATATGGAATCAATTTGACGTCCCCTGTCGATAGCACTCATTACTTCATGAGTATAAAGAGCTATTTGTGTTTCACAAGAACAATGTTTTCTGAATCCGTCCTGACTATGTGTTAATAAATCGTTGCCTTCGAGGTAATTTATAATGTTCGAACATAGTATATGTTCCATAACCCTACTGCAAATCGACGTCAGTCATACGGACCTGTCATTCAGCAGATTACTCTTCCATTTTTGGGTATTGGTGTGACTTGAGCAATATTCCTGTCTTTAGATGCGGGTCTTTCTGTAAGTGAGCGGTTGTACACAATTGCTAAATATGGAGCTATTCTATCAGCATAATCTGAGAGGATTATTAAATGATGCTTCGTTCCTCCGAGGATATCTACTTCTATGTTTCTCATCTCGGCAGTTGTTCTTGATTGGAATTCAGGAATATTTACTTCGTCTTCTTTGGTCATAATCTAATCGAACTGAAACCTCCACATATCTCAGGGCCTTTTAAAAGAATACCTTCCCCTCTTCTAATTCTTCAATACAGTATTAGCTGAAACATATTGCATAGCTTAATTAGTGGAAATTAATAGTGTGTGTGTGTCCTCTTCGCCTTATAATGGCTTGAACTCTTACGGACACGCTTTCACTGAGGTGCCTGAATGTCTGTCGAAGAGCGGCCGCCCATTCTCCCTCAAGAGCCGAAACCAAAGAAGGTAGTTATGTTGAATGCTGGGGTTTGCAGCGGAGTCGACGTTCTCATTCCAAAGGCCGTGAGCGAGCAAGTCTATTTCAGGAATATTGTTACCGTCAAAACAATGTTCCACAGGTGCTGCTTAATGACTAGAAGCACTATCGTACTGATAAAAACGATCATCGTCTATGAACTGCCTCACTACTGTACACTGCATACAATGATATAGAATGTGTTCACGTACTTTCGCCTTTAGCGTTTTCTTAACCACCTTAAGGGGAAACCGAAAAGACGCCTATACTGACAGACCACACTTTACTGGATGACTGGTAACATTCGTCAGGCATTCGTCAACCTTTTTTTTTTTTTTTTTTTTTTTTTTTCTTTTGAATCGTGTGTCCTCTCCTGTGCCATCATCTGCCGGATGTATTCCAATCTTTGCCTTCCTTTACAGTTTTATACAGTTCCGTCTAGTACCACGGAAGTTTCTCTCCCATGTCTTACGAAATGTCCAATCATCCTGCCCCTTCTTCTTGTCAGTGTTTTTTATATATTCCTTTCCTCTCCAATTCTGCACGGAGAAGCTCCTCATTCCTTATCAGTCCACCTAATTTTCAACATTCGTCTGTCACACCACCACTCAAATATTTCGATTCTCTTCTTTTCCGGTTTTTTCACAGTCCATGTTTCATTACCGTTGAACGCTGTGCTCCAAACGTACATTCTCAGAAATTTCTGCTTCGACCTAAGGTCCATGTTTGATACTAGTAGACTTTTGTTCGCCAGGGATGCCCTTTTTGCCTGTGCCAGTCTACTTTTGATGTTCTCCTTGGTCCGACCGTCATAGGTTATTTTGCCACATAGGTAGCAGAACCTGTTAACTTCATCTACTTCGTGACTATCAATTCTGATGTTTTAACTTCACAGCTGTTCTCATTTCTGATACTTCTCACTACTTTCATCTTTCTTCGATCTACTCTCCATCCATCTCTGTACTCATTACATTGTTCATTCGATTCAGCAGATCATGCAATTTTTCTTACTTTCACTCAGGATAGCAATGTCATCAGCGAATCGTAGCATTGACATCCTTTCAGCTTGAATTTCAATTCCACTCCTTAACCTTTTTTTTATTTCCGTCACTGCTTCTTCGATGTACAGATTGAACAGTAGGGGAGAGAGACTACGCCCTTATCTTACACCCTTTTCAATCCGAGCATCGGATTCCCTCTTGGCTCTTGTATATACTGTATATTACGCATCGCTCCCTATAGTTTACCCCTATTTTTCTCAGAATTTCAAACATCTTGCACCATTTTACGTTCTCGAATGATTTTTCCATATTGACAAATCCCATAAACATGTGCTGATGTTTCTTTACTCTTGCTTCCTCCTTAAGCACGGTAATTATACCGGCTGGACTGTCGGTAGCACTAAGACACTCGCGAGTGACTCCTTTCGCTGATTTGGTGCGGTATTTTACAAACACCCTCCGCAATTTTTGACGGCCCCTGTGCGTCAGTACGTCTACCTGTTCTTGGTTTCGCTGCGGTTGTTCCTTCGCCTTTCCAGTTCAAAATTACGTCACCATTTTGACCAGCTTTAGAAGCGTTGAGATGGGTATAGAGGACTTGTTCAGAACAACGCTAAAGATTAATTAAGTAGACTGAATAACTGACGAGGTACTGAATCTGGCTGCGAAAAAATGAAATTTATGGCACAAATTGTCTAAAATAGGTATCGGTTGGTAGGGCACGTCGAGAGGCATCGTCGAGGACTCATTTCTGTTATGGAGACAAATGTGGAGGATAAAAGTTGGCCGACCGGGGTGACCGAGCAGTTCTAGGCGGAGGTTCGAATCCTGCCTCGGGCATGGATGTGTGTGATGTCCTTAGGTTAGTTAGGTTTAAGTAGTTCTAAGTTCTAGGGGACTGATGACCTTAGAAGTTAAGTCCCATAGTGCTCAGAGCCATTTGAACCATTTTTTTTGATAAAAGTTGTAGAGGTAGATGATCATCTACAGTAAGCAGGTTATAGTAGTTATGCAGAGATGAAGAAGAGTCTTGCACACGACAGACTACCGTGGAGAGGGGCATCTAAAGCGTCCTCGCACTGAAGACTAAAACAGCACACGAGGCGTGTTAACGTCACGTGATGCAGACTGAACGTCATTGTATCTGACTGGTTGCATCATTCAAGATTACAAATAGATGGCTCTGAGCACTATGGGACTTAACTGCTGAGGTCATCAGTCCTCTAGAACTTAGAACTACTTAAAACTAACAACATCACACACATCCATGCCCGAGGCAGGATTCGAACCTGCGACTGTAGCGGTCACGCGGCTCCAGACTGTAGCGCCTAGCAACGCTCGGCCACACCGGCCGGCCAAGATTACAAATATTTGGTTGTTGCAACTCCTCTCTGAATGCTTTCATATTTTGTTTAAATAAGCTCACTCTTCCTGTCGGTTAACATTAGTACGGTGTTTATTAGCTTTTCTTTTTTACCTCTCTGTACAAGTACGGGTAATAATCCATTTTCTTGGCGGAAAATAGTAATCTAATGAAAATTTAATAACATATCCACAGTGTGAAGTATGTTCCGCTACGGTGAAGTTGTCACTTTGTCCATTTCTCCAGAGTTTGGCTAAATGGGTGTAGCTTGTCAGTGGAATGGTTCTATACACCACCACGACCTGTCAGCCCAAAACTTTTAACAGAAACATGTAGCAGATATAATGAGATTCACTGTAACTCCTGTACCTCAGTCAGCAAAAACGGAACCCTTGTACAGGAGAACTTTGTTCTCCGCCTGTCTTTCCGTTTGACTGTTCAAAACCCTGTTTCTCAGGAGTTGTCAAGTTGAAATTTATGTTAGGTATTAAGGTGTACGGTCCCTTGGTGGTGCAAAAACATGAAGCTTCTATGTCAATGCTATCAAAAGGTACGGCCATTCATGTCACATATTTTGGTACTCTCAAAACCAGCTGCGTCCTTCCCGTTAGTGTAGAATCGTGAAACATGGAAAGAAGCAAGGTTTGAGAGTACAATCGAAGGAAAAAATTGGGAACTGTGAATCTGTAATTACAGCACACAAAAAGATTGTCATTTGTTATCTGACATTCTGTCCGTCCCTACGTTAAGTCCCCTTTTTCTCAGGAGCGGGTAGACGTATCAAGCTGACATTTGTGTCACATACTAAGGCCTATGGTCGCTTCACCATGTAATAAATAGAAGCTTCTAAGTCAATGCAACCAAAATATGCAATCATTTATGTCACTTATTTTGATATTCCCAAACTGACCCAATGAGAACCTACAGGGGAGTCCCTTTGACCTAGTACCATCAATTTTGCCAGGAAGCAATGTTTCATAGTTCAAACAAAGGTAAATATCCAAAAATTGTTAATTTGTTATTATATCACACGAAAAAATATTTCTTTTGTCATTTGTTATCCGACTTCAAACTTGAAATTAAAACAATCTAGAAAGTCTTGCTATCAGTGGGGCCGATAGGTTGCCAGTATCAATGTCGATAACAGACAAAAAACGTTGAGATTCTCTATTCCCGGAATAGATGAACTGCCTGTATGTACAGGGTGAGTCAGCAGGAAAGGTAGATGCTTTGAGGGGTGACACTATCAGTGATTCTGAAGAAAAAACTTCAAATGGACGTATGCCCTATTCCGAATGGTGTGTGGACATTGGACGATTGAACAGTGGAAAAATGTTGTGTGGAGTGACGAATCACGGTACACAATGTGGCGATCCGATGGCAGGGTGTGGGTACGGTGAATGCCCGGTGAACATCATCTGCCAGCGTGTGTAGTGCCAGCAGTAAAATTCCGAAGCGGTGGTGTAATGGTGTGGTCATGTTTTTCATGCATGGAACTTACACCCCTTGTTGTTTTGCGTGGCACTATCACAGCACAGGCCTACATTGATGTTTTAAGCATCTTCTTGTTTCCCACTGCTGAAGAGCAATTCGGGGATGGCAATTGCACCTTCCAACACGATCGAGCAAACTGTTCATAATGCACGGCCTGTGGCAGAGTGGTTACACAACAATAACATCCCTGTAATGGACTGGCCTGCACAGACTCCTCACCTGAATCCTATAGAACACGTTTGGGATGTTTTGGAACGCCGACTTCGTGCCAGGCCTCACCAACCGACATCGATACGTCTTCTCAGTGCAGCACTCCGTGAAGAATGCGCTGATATTTCCAAAGAACCCTTTCAACACATGACTGATCGTAAGCCTGCGAGAGTGGAAGCTATCGTCAAGGGGATGGGTGGGCCGACACCATATTGAATTCCGGCATTAACGATGGAGGGCGCCACGAACTTGTAAGTCATTTTCAGCCAGCTGTCCAGATACTTTTGATCACATAGTGTAGCTCATCACTACAACCAGATCTTCCGTGTCGGCGAATTTTACCACGTGTTCGGTCTCACACAGCGCGGCCTCTGCCACCGCCTATTTCTCCACCTGCCCCACCGTGCAGTGTCGCTTATGTTCTGTGATATTGGTGTTTGCCAATCTGAAACACTCTTTTATCCTCTTTGTCGGATTGTAAATAGTCTTTACCCCGTGTTTGCGCATTATACGGCGATTCTGTCCGTCACTCTGGGAATGTATTCCAAAAGGCCGTATCCGACATTTCTTTTCCCGATGTGTCACTTCGCCTATGTTTACCTCTGTTCTACGTCCAGTATAACTTGTCCAGTACCCATTGCTACTCAGAAACCTGTCCAGGTGTTGCATTTCGCTTCTGAGGTGCTGCGGCTCACAAATTCGTCATGCTCGCGATGCGATTATATTATTCATGCCTCTTTTCTGGCTCGGTTGGTGATAAGTATCCATCTTTCGGTATGAAATTACAGATCTTATTTATTGCAGAACTTTTTTTTCTATCGCCCAACACTGTTTTGAAGCGTTATTGATGTTTCATTGAAATATCCCTGTCGGGAAACCTCAATGAGACATGGGGCATGTGAAACACTTATATCGCGGCTGCTACGGTCGCAGGATGGAATCCTGCCTCGGGCATGGATGTTTGTGATGCCCTTAGGTTAGTTAGGTTTAAGTAGTTCTAAGTCTAGGGGACTGAGGACCTCAGATGTTAAGTCCCATAGTTCTTAGAGCCATTTGAACCATTTGAACACATAACGATTAGGTTTATATTATGTATCTGTGTATTCTTTGTTAGTCAAGGTCATCGATTTTTGACAGGAAATTTAAAGTGTTGTAATGTATATATGGAAAAAGATAAGTGATCGTTAAAATAATGAAATTTTAAAATATGTGTATGATTATAAAGAAAATAGTGCTATGGGAAACTGGTTCATGGTTAGGGCATTTATGTTTGTAATGTGTAAAAGACGTAGGGAAGATCATCCGCAAAGGAAGTGGCTGGGCGCGATGTAGAAGGTGGTTTTGGCGGTAGAACTGGGCGGCTCCTTGGTGGGAACGGTACGCAGTCAGTGCCTAGCTGTTGCAAGGTACACATCAGCGGTGCCAAAGGAGGCAATTGGAAGCCGCTTTGAAGGAATTTTGTATTGGATGTGGATTTGGCTGTTGCATGGTACTCTCGGCAACAAGGAATGGCTCTAACACGCTAAAAATCCGTCGCCAAGAAGAAATTTTATAGAGCATTCAAACATCAAGAGCCGTGAGTACAGTTAGCCGCCATGTCGCTTCGCTTGCCACCACAACTTCGCCACCGCTCCACCAACTTCATGCACACAGATATGTATCAGAGCACGGACCAGTCAATTTGTGTGAGTGATTTTAATGATAATCCAAATGCTCTAAATCAGTGTTTGGAAGCGTATCTTTTATCCTAACCATGAACCTATGCAGCGTCCTCTCCTAAGTTTACTAAACCGAGCATTCTCTTTCAAATGCACTATTATTGTTCATTTATGTTTGTCAGATGTGCAAGGATTAGTAAAAGTGAAGCTAGTTAGAATTTTGCTAAAGTACTCTCAGCTTATTCAAAGTATCATTTTGCAAAAATTCAGTGCCAGACTGTGTAAATGTTACTGTCTAGAATACCTACTATACTCATTTGAAACTTAACTGTCATGAACGAATTTTTGAAGTTAATTGAGCTCAGTGTTAAATAATTTGCCTTGAAAAGTAAAAATATATTCCAAGTGAACTTAAGAGTTAATCTTGTTTGAATTAATCTTAGAGCTTGGCTAGTGACACCACACTAATTTATGGGTCCCCATCATATTCTTCACATATTACAAAGATAAATGGACTATTATTACTACTAAGGAAATCTGATATATTTCAATAGATGGGAGTATAAACTGTGATTGTGGTATTATTTATTTTAAGAGTGGTATTTATATGTCAGTTAAGTCTGAAGCCCCTCCTGGCCAATTTTAGTTCTGCACTTCTGGCAGGAACATTTCAGTACTGGTCCAAGTAACAATATTGAGTGTAGTCTTATTAGTGTGAGTTTGGTACGATTTTGCTTTCTATTATTATTAGTATGTGTATTATAGCTAACCACTGCTACCCACAGCTCATAGTGCCCTGTGTCAGTTTGAATCCTATGTGTTATTCAAAGGGAAATTTTAATGAAAGCCACCTCAGTAACTAATATTCAATTTTCTTAAACATATATTTTCAAATTAGTGTGCCTAATTGGGCTGGCGACCGTTCGATTTTTCATTCGTGTATGAATTTTACTACTTTTATTAACCCTAAAGTTAAAGTCTGTTTAGTTTTTCTGTTAGTTGCACACTATTCAAAATAATAGTCCGATACCTTCATCCATTAGACACACGCACGGTCAAAACTCAAAATCCTCCCAGCGGGTAAAATTAGCTAATGTCACGGTAGGCTAGTGTTATACAGCCTAGACTGTATACTAAATTATGTTCCTGTCAGAGTACGCTGATGCAGTACTTCCATACTTAACAATCATATACAACCGCTCGCTATACGAAAGATCCGTACCCAAAGACTGGAAAGCTGCACAGGTCACACCAGCATTCAAGAAAGATAGTAGGGGTAATCCACTAAATTACAGATCCACACCATTAACATCGACATGCAGCAGGATTTTGAAATATGTATTGTGTTCGAACATTACGAATTACTTCGAATAGAAAGGCTTATTGACACACAGTCAACACAGATTTAAAGCACCTAGTTGTTATGAAACACAACTAGCTCTTTATCACACGAAGTGTTGAGTACTATTGACAAGTGATTTCGAATCGACTCCGTATTTCTAGATTTCCGGAGGGCTTTTCACACTCTACCACACAAACGGCTTGTAGTGAAATTGGGTGCTTGTGGAATATCGTTTCAGTTATGTGACTGGATTCGTGATTTCCTGTCAGAGAGGTCATAGTTCGCAGTAACTGACAGAAAGTCATCGAGTAAAATAGAAGTGATTTCTGGCGTTCCCCAGGGTAGTGTCATACTGCCTTTCCTACTCCTTATCTTATATAAACGATTTAGTTGACAATCTGGGCAGCTGTGTTAGTTTGTTTACAGGTAACAGTGTCGTTAATCGACTAGAAAAGTCATCAGAAGATCAAAACGAATTCCAAAACGATTTAGAGAAGATATCTGAATGCTGCCAAAATTCGCAGTTGCCCCAAATAAGGAAAAGTTGAGGTCATACTGATGAGTGCTAAAAAGCATCCGCTAAACTTCAGTTATACGACAAATAAGTCAAATTTATGGGCCGTAAATTCGAGTAAATACCTAGGACTTATAATTACGAACGACTTAAATTGGAAAGAACGCACACAAAATGTTGTGGGAAAGGCTAACGAAAGACTGCGTTTTATTGGAAGGACATGTAGAAGATGCAACAGATATATTAAAGAGACTGCCCACACTACGCTTGTCTGTGCTCTTTCAGAATACTACTGCGCAGTATGGAATCCTTACCAGATAGTACTTACGGAGTTAATCGAGAAAGTTGACAGAAGAGCAGCACGTTTTGTATTATTGGGGAATAGGGGAGACAGTGTCAGTGACAAGGATTTGGGGTAGACATAATTAAAATAAAGGCGTTTTCCGTTGCGGCGGTATTTTCTCACAAACTTTCTCCTCCGAATGCAAAGATATTTTGTTGACGCCGACCTACATAGGGAGGAACGATCATCATGATAAAATAATGGAAGGCAGAGCACACGGAAATACATAGGTCTTCGTAGTTTTCGTCCGCTGGTCAAGACTGGAATAATAGAGAATTATTGTGAAGGTGCTTCGATGAACTCTCTGCTAGGAGCATAAGTGTGATTTGCAGAGTATCCACGTAGATGTAGAAAAGGCTTGTCCAGGATACCACAGTGTGGAGAGCAGCGTCGAATAGCTCATTTTCATAGATCCTCTCCTACGCGCCGCAGACGTAGCCCTCGGTTTGCTGCTGGAGAGCGGATGTCGGTGATGACGCAGACGTCAACCCCGCCCGACGTGACAGACGGCGGCGGGTCGCCCACTCCTGCTGCGGCCAGCTGCGCGAGGGTGGCAGCCCTGCTAGGGGGGAACCCCCGGCCAGGCTTGGCCCAGCCCCCCGGTATTCTATTAGGCGACAAAAGCCGCTCATCTGACATGCCGGCCTGAGCCGATAATGAATACCCGCGACGTGTCATTACACGCGCGCCCATATGTCGCCCGCGCTACGCTGGCGTCTCCCCCGCGCAGTATGTTGCGCTCTTAGGACAACACTTACAGCTTGTCCGCCCACGCCACCCACCCCTGGCCCGCTGGTGTAGTGTTCACTTGTCACCAAGTGCATCGCACCCCAACCCACCTCACCCCTCTTCACGTCACGTATTCACTTTACTGTCGAGGGGCCTGACCGACGTCTATATTATTTGGTCGTACATTGTCACCTGTAGACTCAGTTCCATGTTTAATTATACGGTGCAGATTCGCTGCAGAAATTAATTCAAAAGTGTAAAATATGCTCAGTTATTAACAGACAAATATATACTGGCACGAAAAGAGTATTTATTACACCAGAGCGCACGGAAGCCGACTGGTCCCGGCGGAGGTTCGAGTCCTCCCTCGGGCATCGTTGTGTGTGTTTGTCCTTAGGATAATTTAGGCTAAGTAGTGTGTAAGCTTGGAGACTGATGACCTTAGCAGTTATGTCCCATAGGATTTCACACACATTTGAACATTTTGAACGAACGCAAGTAAATCGGCATTCGCAAAAAATTCGCCAGACTTCACTAGCATCCACTTGTATCTGTGAAGAAGTGCCTACACTAGAGTCCTAGACGTCAAATGATTTTGCTTAAGAGCCAATATTGACACTCTAGGGAGACACCTTGGGCCGTATAGGTAGGGCGGGGGGAGGGGGTTTGGGAAGGGGGGAAGAGGGATTAAGAAGCCACTCAAAGACAAATTTAATTTTCACCAAACCATAGTTATTGATAGAACCTTACCACTTATATAGTTTAAGTCTACATATTATGAGCTATCATATGTTGTTGTGGTTGTGGTCTTTAGTCCTGCGACTGTTTAATGCAGCTCTCCATGCTACTCTATCTTGTGCAAGCTGCTTCATCTCCCAGTACGTACTTCAGTCTACATCCTTCTGAATCTACTTAGTGTATTCATCTCTTGGTCTCCCTCTACGATTTTTACCCTCCACGCTGCCCTCCAATACTAAATGGGTGATCCCTTGATGCCTCAGACCATGTCCTACAAACCGATCTCTTTTTCTAGTCAAGTTGCGCCACAAATTTCTCTTCTCTCCAATTCTATTCAATACCTCCTCGTTAGTTTGTGATCTAACCATCTAATCTTCAGCATTCTTCAGTAGCACCACATTTCGAAATGCGCTATTCTCTTCTTGTCCAAGCTATTTATAGTCCACTTTTCAATTCCATACAAATACTTTCAGAAACGACTTCCTGACAAATCTATACTCGATGTTAACAAATTTCTTTTCTTCGGAAACGCTTTCCTTGCCATTGTTAGTCTACATTTTATATCCTCTCTACTTCGACCATCATCAGTTATTTTGCTCCCCAAATAGCAAAACTCCTTTGCTACTTTCAGTATCTGATTTCCTGATCTAATTCCCTCAGCATCACCTGACTTAATTCGACTACATTCCATTATCCTCGTTTTGCTTATGTTGACGTTCATCTTATATCCTCCTTTCAAGACACTGTCCATTGCGTTCAACTGCTCTTCAAAATCTGCTGTCTCTGACAGAATTACAATGTCATCGGCGAACCTTAAAGTTTTTATTTCTTCTCCATGGATTTTCATACCTACTCCGAATTTTTCTTTTCTTTCGTTTCCGTATTAAATATTTTTAAGAGAAAAAGAAAATAATATAACAGAACTATACGCATTTTTCTGAACACTTACATAGTGAACAATTTTCCTTAATTAACCTTACCTAATAGGCTGCTGTGGCTAGTGATGTCATAACAGCGTCCCATCTCTGCTGCTCAGGTGTCCGGGCAAATTTTCTAGTCATCTTCATGCTCTAATGTCTGAAAGAATATCGAGCGACTGCAGCTGACCGCTTTCAATCGCACTTTTGTATCAGGTCAAATACAACAGAACAGAGACGGTTTTACATAATACAACGAAATTAATGGTGTATGATAGTTTTGTATAAAAAAGGGCGTAGGAGTCTGTTGTGTTATGCGTGCTTTTTGGAAGTTACTAACTCTCATTAGGGTGATCACGTTGGCCACATTTCCCGACGAGTAGTGTGGTTAACTTTCCCGATTGGACACCATGTCACCATTAGTGATACACATAAGAAACTCTCAAACTGCAATAAATAACGAGGAACTACATTTGTAGGTCAAAAGACGCTGTTTATACATTGATATTCTAAAAAAGAAATACCATTCTCCATGCCAGTGAGGTAAACAAGAATAATGTAAATAACTTCTCTTACAGGAGGAGTCTCAAAAGCAAAAAACGCTTTTATTAAAAATAGCGCTAGAAACTTCCTCTGTTAATCTCACTGACAACAGTGGCAATGTAGTATATTAGGTCCAGTCTGACCACTTTTCGGCAGTCACCAGAGCTGATCGGGGCAAAAAAATATGTAGTGACCACTTTTCCCATTGTGGCCACTTTACTACACATTTCTCCACCAGCCTTACTATTAATTGGTAACCTACCTACATTAGCGTATTATATTAATTAATAACAGTAATTGCAATATGAGACACGCTCAAAAATGTTTAGTGTGTGTGTTAAATGCCATTTTTCTTTTATTCATTGCACTGTGCAGGGTGTCCCACTCAAACCTCCCTGATTTCAAGGACCCAAGAGAGAAAAACCACACTAAACACGACAGTGAAAAATGCACCACATTGTAGAGCATATCAAAGAATTTATATTCCCGCATCAGAAGTGGCAAGTATCGTCGCCAGAGTGCAGCATGGTCGCATGTAGTGAAAATGGCGACTCCACACAATGCGCACTCACAGTAGTGTGGATGGCAGAAACAAAATCGCCCATTACTGTGCAAAGAAATTATCGTCGTGTGTATGAATGTAATCAACCTGATTTGGAAACAATAGGAAGTTTCTGGCAACAGGAAGTGTTCTGAAACATTCTGGCGGTGCACGTTACAGAGTTTCAGAAGAGACAAACGGTTCTCAGAAGCCCACGTAAGTCAATTCGTCAAGCATCTAGGGAATTTGATGTACGAGGTGCATTCAAGTTCTAAGGCCTCCGATTTTTTTTCTCCGAACTGGAAAGAGATAGAAACATGCGCATTGTTTTAAAATGAGGCCGCGTTCATTGTCAATACATACCAGAGATGGCAGCACCGTACGGCAGATGGAATTTTACCGCCAGCGGCGAGAATGAGAACTGTTTTAAATACTTAAAATGGCGACGTTTTCCTTACTTGAACAGCGTCCAATCATTCGTTTTCTGAATTTGCGTGGTGTGAAACCAATTGAAATTCATCGACAGTTGAAGGAGACATGTGGTGATGGAGTTATGCATGTGTCGAAAGTGAGTTCGTGGGTGCGACAGTTTAATGAAGGCAGAACATCGTGTGACAACAAACCGAAACAACCTTGGGCTCGCACAAGCCGGTCTGACGACACGATCGAGAAAGTGGAGAGAATTGTTTTGGGGGATCGCCGAATGACTGTTGAACAGATCGCCTCCAGAGTTGGCATTTCTGTGGGTCCTGTGCACACAATCCTGCATGACGACCTGAAAATGCGAAAAGTGTCATCCAGGTGGGTGCCACGAATGCTAACGGACGTCCACATGGCTGCCCGTGTGGCATGTTGCCAAGCAATGTTGACGTGCAACGACAGCATTAATGAGACTTTCTTTTCGTCGGTTGGATGAGACATGGATGCCATTTTTCAATCCAGAAACAAAGCGCCAGTCAGCTCAATGGAAGCACACAGATTCACCACCACCAAAAAAATTTCAGGTAACCGCCAGTGCTGAAAAAATGATGGTGTCCATGTTCTGGGACAGCGAGGGCGTAATCCTTACCCATTGCGTTCCAAAGGGCACTACGGTAACAGGTGCATCCTACGAAAATCTTTTGAAGAACAAATTCCTTCCTGCACTGCAACAAAAACGTCCAGGAAAGGCTGCGCGTGTGCTGTTTCACCAAGACAACGCACCCGCACATCGAGCTAGTTACACAACAGTTTCTTCGTGATAACAACTTTGAAGTGATTCCTCATGCTCCCTACTCACCTGACCTGGCTCCTAGTGACTTTTGGCTTTTTCCAAGAATGAAAGACACTCTCCGTGGCCGCACATTCACCAGCCGTGCTGCTATTGCCTCAGCGATTTTCCAGTAGTCAAAACAGACTCCTAAAGAAGCCTTCGCCGCTGCCATGGAATCATGGCGCCAGCATTTTGAAAAATGTGTACATCAGCAGGGCGATTACGTAGAGAAGTAACGCCAGTTTCATCGATTTCGGGTGAGTAGTTAATTACAAAAAAAATCGGAGGCCTTAGAACTGAATGCATCTCGTACTTCGATCTACATTTTATCATGTGCTTACAAAGTGAAAATTGTGCAACATCTGACGCCGAATGAGAAACCATACCGACAACAATTTGCTGCAGACATGCTGCAGCGTATTGATATGGATGGAAAGATGTTTATTCTCAGATGAGGCAAACTTTCATCTATCAGGAAGTATTAATAGGCATAATGTTCGGACTTGGGGTTCGCAAAATCCGCACGTTGTCACTGAACAATGTTCGTGATAGCCCTAAACTAAACGTCTGGTGCGGGCTAATGCACGGCAGGATTGCTGGACCGTTCTTCTTTGCGGATCGATCAGTGAATGGGTCAGTGTATCTGGACATGTTAGAGCAGTTTGTGTAGTCTCAGATACAAGCAACCCAACATCTTTTTCCAACAAGGTGGAGCTCCGCCGCATTGGTCAACGGCTGTTCGCAAGTTCCTGGATAGGAAATTTCCCAATCGTTGAATCGGACGCGGAGGACCCATTGCATTGCCACCACGTTTACCTGATATTACGGCGCTTGATCTCTTCATGTGGGGATTCGTGAAGCACCGCGTATATGCGACCAAAGTGGACGATATTTATACTTGCCGACACTATATCACTAATGTGATTGTAACAATAACAGAGGAGATACTACAAAGAACTTGGCAAGAAATTGGACTCGATATTCTTCGTGCTACAAATGGTTCACATGTAGTGGTGTATTGATGATAAATAAATAAATTCCTTGAGATGCTCCAGAATGTGGTGCATTTTTCATTGTCGTATCTACTGTGTGTGTGTGTTTTCTTTTTTTTTTTTTTCTTGGGTCTTTGAAATCAGGGAGGTTGAGTGGGACACCCTGATCTTATATTACTTCTTACAAATATGCACTACATTCGGCGACACCTACAACGTGCTGACATTAGGAAAGTTTCCAACCGATTTCTCATCACAAACAGCAGTTCACCGGCGTTGCCTGGTGAAACGTTGTTGTGATGCCTCGTGTAAGGAGGAGAAATGCGTACCATCACGTTTCCGACTTTGATAAAGGTCGGATTGTAGCCTATCGCGATTGCGGTTTATCGTATCGCAACATTGCTGCTCGTGTTGGTCGAGATCCAATGACTGTTACTAGATTATGGAATCGGCGGGTTCAGGAGGGTAATACGGAACGCCGTGCTGGATCCCAACGGCCTTGAATCACTAGCAATCGAGATGACAGGCATCTTATCCGCATGGCTGTACGGGATCAACAGATGGGGACGTTTGCAAGAAGACAACCATCTGCACGAACAGTTCCACGACGTTTGCAGCAGCATGGACTATCAGCTCGGAGACCGTGGCTGCGGTTACCCTTGACGCTGCATCACAGACAGGAGGGCCTGCGGTGGTGTACTCAACGACGAAGCTGGGTGCACAAATGGCAAAACGTCATTTTTTCGGATGAATCCAGGTTCTATTTACAGCATCATGATGGTCGCATCCGTGTGTGGCGACATCGCGTTGAACGCACATTAGAAGCGTGTATTCGCCATCGCCATACTGGCGTATCACCCGGCGTGATGGTAGACGGTGCCATTGGTTACACGTCTCGGTCACCTCTTAATCGCATTGACGGCACTTTGAACAGTGGACGTTACATTTCAGATGTGTTACGACCCGTGGCTCTACCCTTCATTCGATCCCTGCGAAACCCTGCATTTCAGCAGGATAAAGCACGACCACATGTTGCAGGTCATGTATGGGCATTTGTGGATACAGAAAATGTTCGACTGCTGCCCTGGCCAGCACATTCTCCAGATCTCTCACCAACTGAAAACGTCTGGTCAATGGTGGCCCAGGAACTGGCTCCTCACAATATGCCAGTCACTAGTCTTGATGAACTGTGGTATCGTGTTGAAGCTGCATGGGCAGCTGTACCTGTGCACGCCATCCAAGCTCTGTTTGACTCAATACCCAGGCATATCAAGGGCGTTATTACGGCCAGAGGTGGTTGTTCTGGGCACTGATTTCTCAGGATGTATGCACCCAAATTGCGTGAAAATGTAATCACATGTCAGTTCTAGTATAATATATTTGTCCAATGAATACCCGTTTATCATCTGTATTTCTTCTTGGTGTAGCAGTAGTGTAGTTGGCTAGTGATCGGAAGCGGTAGGACTGAGCATAAAAATAAACACGTGACCGTCATCTAGAATGAAGTTTCGCAATTATTAGACAGCCGGAAAGCCGCATCTCGTCACAGATGTGAACTGTCATTCGAGGTGATCGACTGTTAACAGACACCTGGCTGCACAACTGGGTGTCTATGTTGGTAGTGTTCACACACTCGTCCACCAGTTGGGGTGCTCAAGGCTGTGAGCCCGCTGGATTCGTCGCTGTCCACCATAAGACCACAAAGAGCAATAAGGACCATCTGTGCGGAATTGCTTCCGCGTTAGGAGCCCGATGGTGACAATTTATTGTCGAACATCGTCAGAGGCGGCCTTGGTTGCTACGTCGACCGGTAGCGTGGTAGCAAGCGGGCGTACCGGTAGCGCGAGGCCGTCGTATCGAACGGAGATTATCTTGAAAATGAGTTTCGCAGCCAGAAGAGTGCGGAATAATGTGGTGTATTGAAATCGTGAATAAAATGGTTCACATGTAGAGGTGCATTAACGATAAATAAATAAATTCTTTGAGATGCTCTAGAATGTGGTGCATTTTTCATTGTCGTATCTACTGTGTTTTTCTGCAGGAAAGTAGTGAAAAAATCAATGAGGATTTGCTGAAAATAAATGTGGTGTAATGACTGGCAGTTATCTCTCAATATAAGTAAGTGTAACCAATTGCCTGTAACAAGGCGAAAATCCCCGTTAATGTACGAGTACGAAGTAAATGCCCAGTCTTTGGAAGCGGTAACATCTGTCAAGTATCTGGGTGTGACTATTCGAAATGATCTCAAATGGAATGATCAGATTACACGAGTAACGGGTAAGGCGAACTCTAGATTGCGGTTTATTGGTAGATGCAGTCCTTCAGCAAAGGAAATAGCTTACAATACGTTAGTTCGTCCAGTCTTAGAGTACTGTCCGTCTGTTGGGTCTGATTCAAGAGATTGAGAAGGTCCAAAGAAGAGCGGCAAGATTCGTGACTGGTACATTCAGCCATCGCGAGAGCGTTACAAATCTCATACAAAGTTTGTAGTGGGAGACACTTGCAGATAGACGGCGCGCTAAACGGAAGGGGCTGCTCACTAAATTTCGAAATCCGATCTTCCCCGAGGATGTAGAGCGTATATTATTACCACCAGCTTTCAAATCGCGCAATGATCACCATTCAAAGGTTAGGGAAATCGGAGCTCGTTCTGAGGCGCTCAGACAGTCGTTTTTCCCTCGCGTGATCCCCGAGTGGAAATGACTTTGGCGCGAATTGTGCCCTCCGCTACACACCGCCTGGTGGCTAGCGGAGTATATATGTAGATGTAGATGTAGAAAGCCAACCTGCTTTCAGAACAAAAATGTGTTGCATTACTTACTGAAACCCCCTCGTAGTGAAGAGTGCATGAGCCTCTTCATGATTTTGCTTAACATTTGACTTAATGTTCCCGCCTCTGGCACCTCAATTCTGGGCGCAAACTGTCAATTACACACACACACACAAAAAGAACACTGAGCATCAGCGTCTGTTCGTAGTGGCCACAATGTACATTATCTATATTTCATTTCACATTTCACTAAGACTTTTGGTAATTATCGGAGCCCCGCATGCATACTCAATACATTTATGTGCAATGTGTCAGTATACACAGCCTTTCCTCCTCTCACCTGATGAATGAAAAGCGTGAACTGGAAAGATAAATTTCAATATCCAGATCTCTGGGAGTAAATGTAGTCTACTACTTTGGCAGAACAGCCAATCCTATAAACCACGCACCAGAGGTTTCTTTTTTCTTTTTTTTTTTTTTAATTTGTGGTAAGATTCTATGGGACCAAACTGCTGAAGTCATCGCCCCCTAGGCGTACACTCTAATTAAACTAACTTACGCTAATGACAACACATATACCCCTGCCTGAGGGAGGACTCGAACCTCCGACGGGGGTAGTCGCGCGAAACGTGACGAGGCGCCCCAGACCGCACTGCTACCCCGCGCGGCCAAAGAGGTTTCTGTTCGCCTTAGACGAAGGTTGGCACTACGCAGTAGGCAGAGATCTCTGGGCACATCCGGAGGAACGGGACTCGTGCTTTCCAAAAGGGTTCGCTCGGCAGCGTTCCCGGAGACGGGCGACACCGACTAAGTGTGCATGTGGCTGTTCATAGTTAATTCAATGTCTTATATGTTTAGATTTCATCTCCAGTCAAAAATTAACGTCTTGATCTCATCGCTCACTGTTCGTTGAGCAGTATACGGAATATTTCTTGCCAATTTCGAAACATCATAACCACTTGCACTTAACCACGCATGCAATTTATTGTTCTGCCCTACCTTGGTTCAAACATGGGGATGCTTGACGTGCTGGCCAAAGTGGCCGAGCAGTTCTAGGGGCTACAGTCTGGAACCGCGCGACCGCTACGGTCGCAGATTCGAATCCTGCCTCGGGCATGCATGTGTGTGATGTCCTTAGGTTAGTTAGGTTTAAGTAGTTCTAAGTTCTATGGGACTGATGACCTTAGAAGTTAAGTCCCATAGTGCTCAGAGCCATTTGAACCATTTGATGCGTGACGTAACTTCTCGGTTCAGTCTGATTTAGTTCGTTGGTGATCTCACGAGTATAGTACAATTTAACAGATTTCTAAACTTCACTAATTTTGATTTCAGTTCGTAAACATGTTTCCACAGGTCTTTGTTGTCTCAGCACGTGTTAAGTACGGATCTGAGAACCTGAAGTTCGCAGTGATGTATCCTGTCCAACTTGCTATGCTGTTCTGAATTGCACCACTCATTTCATGCACAATTTTTGTTTGTGACGACCACGTGTTCGCGGACTGTGAGAATCGTTACATGTCACAGTTACTGATTCTCGGGGTAAAACTTCCAAATTAATTTCGGAATTTCGTCGGAGGCGCAATTATGAAAAGTTTACTTTTATGGGCGAATTCTTGTTCACCTGCTTCGTGCAGTCAAGCCAAGGGAACGACCGTTTGCTAACCATGTGCATACTGGTGAAGTTGTTCTTTATTCTTATATTTTTCCTGAATCTCTATGATATATGTATATGTGCGTAAATGTCGCCATTGAAATATTCCTCTAACCCTTCCATAATTAATGATAAACCCTGTTGGGATCTCCAAGACGCAGTTGTAATTTTGTAACTCAGCCAAGAGTGTTATGAAGAATAGCAACCATCAGCCATTTATTAGTTGTTTAGTTTACTAGTTTGTTCGGGTGTGTCTTAAATAAATGTGTTATTTTTACCATACTACATGCAACTTCCATTTCTTGCTTTCTATTGATATCCGTTGTGCAACAAATGAATACGGCCCAGTTATTTATATAATATTTATCCAACGATCATAAATGTGCAGATCCGGCAACTCGGTTCATTTAAACATAAAAGGTTTTTCTGTCGTATATATATATATATATATATATATATATATATATATATATATATATATATGCAGATACCGTCTTCTCACTTTGAAAGTTAATACATACATCCTGCTTATGGACACCTCCATCACGAGCACAGACCCCCTACCTGATCCTTCACGTCTAGACACCTTTCACTACAATTTTACAGTCACATACCTTGAGTCGAGAAATAGTCTTTTACTGAGGCAAGGCAGATATCCACGTGTACGAAGAGATGACCTCTGGAGCACCACGTGCTGTTAGCACAGTCTTGCACCCAGAACACGAGAGCGGCTCTCGACGAAACATTGTAACTAGAACATGAATGTATAAGCGTATTCTTTGCTGGCCTGTGTAGAATTTTATAGTCAAGGTACATCCTCTGAGTCAGAAAATTGTCCTTTTTTCAGCAAGAAAGTAATACGTACAAGTACAGTGTGACGACATCTGGAGAACTATGGACTGTCAACGTGGCTTCCCTTTACTTACAGGCACAGAGAGACCGCCAGTGGCGCGCCCGCCAACAACACGGGACACAGGAGAGTCTCTCAGTGGCCTCTTGCCATTAGCGCCCGAGAGGACAAGCATATTGTTTTCCCACCCGTATCGAATTCCACATCTGCTTCACGCACCTTCAGTCCGAAAATGGCCCTTTTTACAGCAGGTTCAAATGGTTCTAAGCACTATGGGACTTAACATCTGAGGTCATCAGTCCCCTAGAACTTAGAACTACTTAAACCTAACTAACCTGAGGACATCACACATCCACGCCCAAGGCAGGATTCGAACCTGCGACCGTAGCAGCCGCGTGGTTCCGGACTGAAGCGCGTAGAGCCGCTCGACCACATCGGCCGGCTTTACAGCAGGTCACGTGTCTACCTTTACAGTGCACCGACGTGTGAAGCACCACAGGCTGTATGACTGCTCCCCTTGTCGCCAAAGCACAGTGAGGCAAACCGAAACACCGAACACAGGAGTGGCACCAAGTTTGCTTTTCAGACGAGTCCCACTTCTGTCTACATCATCATGAAGGACGTCCCCATGCCCGGACGCGCAGAGGAGAACAAACGTTGCCAGACTGCATTCGTCAGAGCAATCTGGACACCGCAAGTGGCATGATGTCACGGGATGTCATTAGGTCAGCAATATCGTCACCTCTGTTTCGGATAGCGGTTAATTTGGACACAATCTATCACTTTTCTGAAGGGTTAAGACCAGTGTCTTCGAAGTCTCTTTCGTCAACGCAGTAACGCATGTTTCCCGTGCTTTGCTAACGTGCCTCCTAACGTACCTGTTGCCCTGGGCTGCACATTCTGCACATCTCTGAGTCATGGAAACATCCGGCCATGGCTTCCCAAGAGACTGGTACACCACTGCAACTGAATAATGATTGCACAAAGTTGAAGCAGTATGGAATGATTTACCCAGATGTGTCAATCAAGCTGATTCGAAGCCCAGCTGCGTTACAGCAGTTTTCACTTCTGCAATGGCTACTCTGTCTACTGAATTTCGGCCGGCCGGGGTGGCCGAGTCTGGAACCTTGCGACCGCTACGGTCGCAGGTTCGAATCCTGCCGCGGGCATGGATTTGTGCGATGTACTTAGGTTAGTTAGGTTTAAGTAGTTCTAAGTTCTAGGGGACTGATGACCTCTGATGTAAAGTCCCATAGTGTTCAGAGCGATTTGAACCATCTACTGAATTTCGCACCCTGTACACGCACAAATCGCCTACAGGTATAATCGTGAATTCTCTCACCATACTGTACAATGATCAGCCAGAACATTACGACCACCAGCTGATAGCTCGAATGTCCATCTATGGCACAGATAACAGTGTATCGATTGGAATTCGCCACTGTATTCCTTGAACCACTCCATCACACTCCTGGTCTGGTGACCTGGCGGGTTATCTTGATGAAAAATGCCACTACCGTCGGGAAACAGGATCGTCATGAACGGGCGTACATGGTCTGCAGCCAGTCTACTATACTCCTTGGCCACCATAGTGCCTTGTACGATCTCGCCTGGACTCATGGATGACCATGTGAATGTTTCCCAGAGCATAATCGAACCACCGCCAATTCCTCTTCGTCCCGCAGTGCAGGTGTCAAGGAAGCAGTTTCCTGCTAGACGACGGTTTTGCGCCCTCTTCCTCCCCCCCCCCCCCCCCCCCCCCCCGCATCAGAGTGATGAAAAAGATATCGGGATTCATCATACCGTGCAACGCTCAATGCCAGTGGGCATGTGCCTATTTCAGTCAAAGTTTCCGATGTCGTACCGTTAATATTGGCATATTCGTGGTTCATCGTTAGGAGTGCGCTCAGACACCCTTGTACTCTGCCCAGCATTAAAGTCGGACGCTAGTTCGCCAGAGTTCGCCCAGCCTACGAAGTCCGACATGAGTTATGAGGGGACGGCTGCCCAGCCCCACGACGTCTCGACGTGGTTTCATCTTGAGTTCGTCAAGTGTTGAAGACACCCACCACAGCACTCCTCGAACACCCGACAAATCGTGCAGTTCCCGAAATGTTCAAGCCGAGCCTCCGGGACATCACAATCTGCCCTCGGTCAAACTCAGATGGATCGCACGGCTTCCCCATCCTACACACATCACACTCACGCACCTAGCCTGATTCTGACTAGCAGTCATACCTCGCCAGATGACGCTACTACCGCCTGGATGGGTTTATATCGATAGTAGGCCGGTGTACGTAGCTTTCTGGCTGATCAGTGTACGCACACAATGAGTAATATTTCATATTTAGTATCGATCGTGGTGTTGCAATTATAGTGGACAGCAGAGTAATATTCAATGTTTCTCAGCAGTACAGTTTCGTAGCGTCTATTTTGGATATGATAGCACGCATATGAATTATTCTAGCAGTGACGCATAGCGGTTTTTGTAGCCCATCGAGTGCATGTCCGTCAGTACGTCATCCGTGACATGCGGGCGATCACACACGGACACAGGGTGCGATCAAAGCGCGGACGATCGCGGCGTGACCGTGCGACTGGTTGATCTTCCACGGTCCGCGGGGCGCGCCGGTTTGGCCGCGCGCCGCCGGTGGCGCGTGTTCCGGAATCACTGTGCGTGACGTCACACGGCGTCGCACACAGGAGCGCGGCTGTGTTCTGCTTCTTTCATTTTTAAACAGGCGAAACTGCGCTCAGGGCTGCTACCAGTAGGAACCGCACAGTGGATTGGTGGTGCCGTTTGCTTCACCTTGTGAGCCGGTTGTGGCCAATGTGAATACTTCGATGTATAAGCCCATTTACTGTGTGTCTGAGATTGCTCGATCCTAGATAACCAGGTAACTGAATAACTACATAACAGGATAATACGGGAGATATTGACTCTAATAACACAGGAGATCTTTGTAATTGACGAAGGGAGAAAATATAGAAATGCAACAAAAGAAGTAGGTAAAAGTGAATAAAGACGATTAAAAATGAGATAAAAATGCAAAATACTAACACGAATTCTTTACAGACGAATGGAAAAACTGGTAGAAGCCGACCTCGGGGAAGATCAGTTTGGAATCCGTAGAAATGTTGGAACACGTGAGGCAAAACTGACCCTACGACTTATCTTAGGAAATAGATTAAGGAAAGGCAAACCTACGTTTCTAGCATTTGTAGACATAGAGAAAGCTTTTGGCATCGTTGACTGGAATACTCTTTCAAATTCTGAAGTTTTCAGGGGTAAAATACAAGGAGCGAAACGCTATTTACAATTTGTACAGAAACCAGATGGCAGTTATAACAGTCGAGGGGTATGAAAGGGAAGCAGTGGTTGGGAAGGGAGTGAGACAGGTTTGTAGCCGCTCCCCGACGTTATTCAATCTGTATATTGAGCAGGCAGTAAAGTAAACAAAAGAAAAATTCGGAGTACGTATTAAAATCGATGGAGAAGAAATAAAAACTTTGAGGTTCGCCAATGACATTTAATTCTGTCAGAGACAGCAAAGAACCTCTAAGAGCAGTTGAACGGAATTGACAGTGTCTTCAAAGGAGGATATAATATGAACATCAACAAAAGCAAAACAAGCATAATGGAATGTAGTCGAATTAAGTCGGGTGATGCTGAGGGAATGAGATTAGGAAATGAGACACTAAAAATAGTAAAGGAGTTCTGCTATTTGCGGAGCAAAATAACTGATGATGGTCGAAGTAGAGAGGATATAAAATGTAGACTGGCAATGGCAAGGAAAGCTTTTCTGAAGAAGAGAAATTTCTTAACATCGAGTATTGATTTAAGTGTCAGGAAGTCGTTTCTGAAAGTATTTGTATGGAGTGTGGCCATGTATGTAAGTGAAACGTGGACGATAAATAGTTTAGACAAGAACAGAATAGAAGCTTTCGAAATGTGGTGCTACAGAAGAATGCTAGCTACATCAAACCACTATTCTCTTCCTGCTGCTGTTATTACAGCAATTAAACCTATTTTCAGAGACTTGGCTCATCCTGACCTTCTAAGGAAATGTCTGCATGGGCAGACACAGAACCCGAATGAATGTTTAAACAGCATAATTTGGAACCGGCTTCCTAAAACTGTATTTGTAGGCGTGCATACAATGAAACTAGGAGTTCACGATGCTGTTATTACATTCAATTGTGGTAATAATGGAAATAATGGAAAGTGTTGGGTACTGAAAAAGCTGGGAATTAATCATTGTGAAAATATGATCACTGGGCAGCAAACAATGCGATAGGATGAGGATAGCCGATGCGGACAGGTCTGCATCTAATATGGCCAAGAAAGCAAGACAAACATCCAAGAAGGTGAAAAAGAAGCTGGAAGACCTGCTAGAGGCCAAAGAAGGGCCATCATATGCAGCAGGACAGTTTTAGTTAACTGTAAGTAACAAATTTCAAAAGTTTTTTCTTTAAAGTCAATGTCCCGCAAACTAAAATTTTGAGTACATATGCCCCATTATATCAGAAACTATCGTAGATAAAAGAACGAATTTTTCCGAGACTCTGTATAACATAAAAGCCTCCTCTGGTACTACATTCATTAATATTGCCCCATTAGTGAAACATGGACTGTGGGAAAACCGGAACAGAAGAGAATCAAAGCATTTGAGATGTGGTGCTATAGACGAATGTTGAAAATTAGGTGGACTGATAAGATACGGAATGAGGAGGTTCTATGCAGAATCGGAGAGGAAAGGAATATGTGCAAAACACTGATAAGGAGAAGGGACAGGATGATAGGACATCTGCTAAGACACGAGGGAATGACTTCCATGGTACTAGAGGGAGCTGTAGAGGGCAAAAACTGTAGAGGAAGACAGAGATTGGAATACGTCAATCAAATAATTGAGGACGTAGGTTGCAAGTGCTACTCTGAGATGAAGAGGTTAGCACAGGAAAGGAATTCGTGGCGGGCCGCATCAAACCAGTCAGTAGACTGATGACAAAAAAAAGGAAGTTCACAAAAAAATATTTTCTGGAGAAAAATCTTAATATTTTTCGTTAATAAATTTAAAAATGTGTTTCTTAAAAACTATAGAATGGATAAAGTGGATTTTAGTACAATTGACTATTAGCATCATGTAACATACAGTAAAAATATTAAGTTCCTGCATCAAATAGTTTTTTCAGAAATGGGTCAAATACTTGCCTATATTAACATGGGTTAGATAGGCAGGGTGTGGCCCCTTAAGTTTTAACGTATGTCGCACATACACTCTTTCAATCATTCTCACGCACTCACACAACAAAATATAATCAAATAATAATTTTGACCGATGATTGTATTATGCAATGCACAGTGACTATAGTTTTGAAAAGAAAATTCTAATTAATTGATTTTATGTACTGATATATTTTTAATGGGTTCAAATTATAATGAAAATCAATCTGTATTTATTCCTGGCTTGGTTTTAAAAAATAAGCGTCGGTTTAAGACTTTTAGGTAATTTTCTCTATCTCCGGAACTATAATGAATAAAAATCTGAAATTTTAACAGTATCTTTCCATTAATAATAAAAGGCTGTGCACCAAATTTTAACAAAATCGGAAAATAAGTGATATGGATTATTTAGATTCGTAGAGGGTGTGAGCCTTTGGATCGACGGAATGTTACTCTACGCAGTTGTCACGGCAGGCAGCGTCAAAAAAAAACATAGCCATCCTGCAGCCACCACACCAGACGGCTGCGTCCCTTACTGCAATGAATGTCCGCTCGTAATAACTTGCTGTGTTACACGACATCCGTCCAAGATATGGCGCAGCACTGCGGGCGTGGTCAAGCATCGTCAACGTGCAAACGTGCAATGCACGTGGAATTACCAGAACGGTGGACATGCCTACGAGCAAGATGCACAAAATCCTACGAAACTTCCTGCATTCCTATGCATCAAAATAACACATGCTTAGGAGTTGCTTCCTGCTGACCTGCCAGCAAGACAAACGTTCGCTCTGGAATTTCTTGCTCGCTTGGAAGTGAACAATAAATGGTGATAGAACATTCTGCGGTCAGTTCAAAATACAGAGAATTGCAGAATATGGGCAACGGAAAACCCGTACGCATGTCAACCGGCACCACTTCATTCAGTGAAAGTAACTTTGAAAATGCCGGAATTATCAGCCGGCATTTACCTACGGCCTATAACTCCACATATTCTGATCTTAATCCGTGTGACGCCTAGCTGTGGGGATACCTGAAAGATGTGCTCAATCCTTCAATTACGAACGTAGCTGAACTGAAGGCATGCATTTCGTAACGCGTTCTGAACGTCACTCCCGAGAAACTCCTACCTGTTATGGAAAATACTGTTTCTCGGGCTCAGTTTGAGGCAGAAAACGGTGGACACTATACTGGACATGGCTTGCACCAGTCTCACGACGATTAGAAACAGATATCATTTTCCCTTTTTATGCAGTTTTTGACCTCAGGACAATTAAAACCCGATTTTTTCCATCCGATGTGGTACGAACTAGTCACGGTTGATGGGCTTACCTAACAGTACTGCAACTGTTGACTGCCAAACATGTGCAGTCATGTACATTGAACAGTACAGATGGCATAATCTGCAATTCAAACCATAGCCGTCGTAATGTGATGCATCTGCCATTTGTAGCTGACCCAAGTTACATTAAGACGCTTGCAGCGACATCTATTAGTAAAATTTTCGTTTTTTTTTTCGTTCCATGACGTTCCCCCTTGCGTCAATAATATGCTCTTCAAATCTGATACCATTTAGAGCAGTGGTTCTCTTCCTACAGCATTTTGAAACTGGAAATTTGATTATTGACACATGGTATGTCAGTAGATCGTACGGCATCAGTACAGTAAGAACGCTCGATGGGCAGGCGTAACAGAATGACAATTAGGCCGTATCGTATAATACTCGAGTTGGGGTAGCAGTCACTGAAACAAAGGCGGTTTTCTTTGCGGCGACATCTATTTACGAAATTTCAATCACCAACTTTCTCTTCCGAATGGGAAAATATTTTGTTGACACCCACCTACGTAGGGAGAAATGATCATCATAATAAAATAAGAGAAATCAGAGCCCGAACGGAAATATTTAGGTGTTCCTTTTTCTCACGCGCCATTCGAGAGTGGAATGGTACTGAATTAGTATGAAAATGATTCGATGAACCCTCTGCCAGGCACTTAAGTGTGAATTGCACAGCAACCATGTTGATGTAGATGTATTAAATGTTCCCATAACCACGTTGTGAATCAATTTGCTCGATTTGTACAGGGTAACAATTACTGAATTATATGAAATAAAATCCTCATAACTTTTGCACAGGTTGCGTTAGAACGTTCAAACTGCACGTTTGACGCAGAGCATGATGGGAATTAGTAAGATTTGGTTTAGCAACAAAGCCGACTTCCATTTGCATGGGTTCGTCAATAGCCAAAATTGCAGCACTGGGGGACTGAGAACCCACAATTCGCGGCCGACAAGTCTCTTCACCCTCAACGGGTGACTGTGTGATGTGCCGAGTCCACTCACAGGATAATCAGCGCGATATTCCTTGATGACACGGTGACTACCGAACGGCACGTGAATGTTTTCGAAGACAATCTCATCCCCATTATCCAAAGTGACCTTAATTTTGACAAGATGTCGTTCGTGTAAGACGGAGCTCGACCCCAATGAAGCAGGAGATTGTTTGATGCCCTGGAGGAGAACTTTGGAAATCGTATTCTGCCTGGAGTACCCAGAGGTCACTGTCATGGGCCTTGATTCGCCGCCATATTATCCGGATCAGAACGGTGCTTTTTGTGTAGATACATTAAAGACAATGTGTACAACAACGACACCAAAAACATTGCTGAGCTGAAAACAGCCATTCAAGAACTCAGCGACAGGATCAATTTTACGACACTTCAGCGGGTCATGCAGAATTTCGCTATTCGTCTGTGCCATAGGATCGCCAAATGATGGCAGGCATATTGAACATGTCATAACCTAAATCTGAATATGTGTAGTGACGTTTACATGTTGAATGAAGTGTGTGCACTAAGTAGTTTGTAACTAATTTACGTTTTTTTTAAATATAGTTTAATAATTGTCACCCTGTATGAACACTAACTGTTCAAGATCTCTGCTAGAAAGGATGTACCATAAGAGACCATTAAAAACAGCCTAAGGACAGTCGTCCTGAAAATATAGTAACTGACAGCGGCTACAGAGGAGTGTCAGGAAGCTTACGTAACAGAGTGGCGGGTGAGTAGAAGAACTTGTTGATTAAGAGAGTCATTCTTAACAATTTTTATTAAAACACACATTAGAACAAAATTTAATCACCCCCAATGGGCTCAATTAAATGAGGCACATCTGATTGATTAATGAACATATTTGGATAAACAATGTAAGCAAAATTCAGTGAGAAAATTATTTTAAATTACTGAGTAAGGGCATAACAAGGGTGGAAATTGAAACTAGTCACCAGAGCACAGAAAATGACAACCAGATAGACTTCTCATTGGTGAAAATGTACACTGCAATAGCAAGATATAAAAATAGAATATCCCAGGCTCAGATAGCATATACTATATAAAGAATTAATCAAATGTGGAGGAGAGACTATTATATCAACAGCTTCATGCTCTATTTATCAGTATCATGGAGGAAGATAGCATATCAAGAGAATAGAAAGTATTACAATCACAGTGTACAAAAAACGAGATAAACGACTGTTAGATAATTACCGGGTAATTAACCAGCTTGTTAGTACCTTTAAGGTACTAAGATCAGTAAGTAGAGACAGAAAGCAGAAATATATAGAAATAGCAGAAGAATAGGAAGGATTCAGGAAGCACAGGCGCACAATAGATGCTGTTTCTGCTTTAAGACAGATTGGAAGAAATTCATGGAGCCATTCGTGGAGCCTACCTGTCCTTCGTTGACTTGTCAAAAGTCCTTGATAGGACTAGACAAAAGGATATGACTCAAAGAGCATTCCTGGCCAAGAGAAGTCTACTATTATCAAACATATACACTCCTGGAAATTGAAATAAGAACACCGTGAATTCATCGTCCCAGGAAGGGGAAACTTTATTGACACATTCCTGGGGTCAGATACATCACATGATCACACTGACAGAACCACTGGCACATAGACACAGGCAACAGAGCATGCACATTGTCGGCACTAGTACAGTGTATATCCACCTTTCGCAGCAATGCAGGCTGCTATTCTCCCATGGAGACGATCGTAGAGATGCTGGATGTAGTCCTGTGGAACGGCTTGCCATGCCATTTCCACCTGGCGCCTCAGTTAGACCAGCGTTCGTGCTGGACGAGCAGACCGCGTGAGACGACGCTTCATCCAGTCCCAAACATGCTCAATGGGGGACAGATCCGGAGATCTTGCTGGCCAGGGTAGTTGACTTACACCTTCTAGAGCACGTTGGGTGGCACGGGATACATGCGGACGTGCATTGTCCTGTTGGAACAGCAAGTTCCCTTGCCGGTCTAGGAATGGTAGAACGATGGGTTCGATGACGGTTTGGATGTACCGTGCACTATTCAGTGTCCCCTCGACGATCACCAGTGGTGTACGGCCAGTGTAGGAGATCGCTCCCCACACCATGATGCCGGGTGTTGGCCTGTGTGCCTCGGTCGTATGCAGTCCTGATTGTGGCGCTCACCTGCACGGCGCCAAACACGCATACGACCATCATTGGCACCAAGGCAGAAGCGACTCTCATCGCTGAAGACGACACGTCTCCATTCGTCCCTCCATTCACGCCTGTCGCGACACCACTGGAGGCGGGCTGCACGATGTTGGGGCGTGAGCGGAAGACGGCCTAACGGTGTGCGGGACCGTAGCCCAGCTTCATGGAAACGGTTGCGAATGGTCCTCGCCGATACCCCAGGAGCAACAGTGTCCCTAATTTGCTGGGAAGTGGCGGTGCGGTCCCCTACGGCACTGCGTAGGATCCTACGGTCTTGGCGTGCATCCGTGCGTCGCTGCGGTCCGGTCCCAGGTCGACGGGCACGTGCACCTTCCGCCGACCACTGGCGACAACATCGATGTACTGTGGAGACCTCACGCCCCACGTGTTGAGCAATTCGGCGGTACGTCCACCCGGCCTCCCGCATGCCCACTATACGCCCTCGCTCAAAGTCCGTCAACTGCACATACGGTTCACGTCCACGCTGTCGCGGCATGCTACCAGTGTTAAAGACTGCGATGGAGCTCCGTATGCCACGGCAAACTGGCTGACACTGACGGCGGCGGTGCACAAATGCTGCGCAGCTGGCGCCATTCGACGGCCAACACCGCGGTTCCTGGTGTGTCCGCTGTGCCGTGCGTGTGATCATTGCTTGTACAGCCCTCTCGCAGTGTCCGGAGTAAGTATGGTGGGTCTGACACACCGGTGTCTATGTGTTCTTTTTTCCATTTCCAGGAGTGTACTTCAATTAGAGGAAGAAATTTCTGAGAATGTACGTTTGGAGCAGAGAATTGTATGGTAGCGAAACATGGACTGTGGAAAACCGGAAAAGATGAGAAGAGGAGCATTTGAGATGTGGCGCCACAGACAAATTTGAAAATTAGTTGGACTGATAAGACAAGGAATGAGGAGGTTCTGTGCGGAATTGGAGAGGAGAGGAATATGTGGAAAACACCGATAAGGAGAAGGAACAGGATTATAGGACAGCTGTTAGGACATCAGGGAAGTACTTCCACGGTACAAGAGGGATCTGTAGAGAGCTAAAAATGTAGACACAGGCAGAGATTGGAATAGATCGAGTAAATAATTGAGAACGTAGGTTGCGAGTGCTACTCCGAAATGAAGAGGTTGGCACAGGAGAGGAATTCGTGGCTGGCCACGTGAAACCAGTCAGAAGACTGGTAAATGTTTTAAAATTTGAATGTTATTGAGATACGAAACACATAATAAGGACAAGAGTTTGAGTTCCATGGTTCAGCGTGTCACATAGCAGTAGTACGCCTGAAAGCGCGGCAACCCTTCGGACAGAGCAGCATCGGGTGCAGACATGCATCCTAGGCGTGGCCTCCCACGACTTGCGCCAACGGCGATAGCCATACCGGAACTGGTAGACGGCGGGGCAAAGAGTCACGTGCACGCAAACAGACCTACAAGTGCGCCTCCATGCACGGGCTGATTATGGGGGCGCAGTTCCACTCATCGACAGTTCACCGCCGACGCTCCGGGCCAACCCTTGTGGCAGTTAACCCTCAGCTTTCAATCGGAGCCTGGTAGGAGCCACAGTAGCGGCAGTTAAGGCATCTCCAGCATCGCCCCAAGAAGTATCTTCGGCCAGCTTGCGCTGAGTACACTCTACTTCCTGCCCGTGCGAAACTTCATTGGATTAATCTCCACGTACCGTCATCTTCATTCATTATGTTGTTTTCGAGGCGCACGGCTGATAGATGACACGAGGAGTGCCAGGTAGGTGGCATCACCCGATCTACCAGTAAAGTCGCTCAGCGGAAGAGGTATTAAAATAAGCGAACCCGTGTCTCGGCTTATCCGTAACTAGTCGACCGTTTCTGAGATAACGGCGGTCACAGTTTTCGCCATAATTTATATGCGCTGAAAGTTGAACTGAAGAGCTCGCACAGAGGGTAGCATCGCAGCTTCGCGCCTCTGCGTCCCGTGTTCGGAACGCGATTCCTTTTTAACTTTATTTAATTTCATTTATCTGTCCATGTTCGTACAGGCTTATTACACAAACGTTTCAAATCAATTTATGGAATACAAGGGCTTTATATTAACTGTAAAGTAGCAACTGGGTTTCACAATAAGTGTAATACGGTTATTATACCACGTCCTTTCGTAATATATTGGGAAGCATTCGTGTTGTAATCTTCTACGGACAAAGGCAGGCAAAAACAAAAACCAAAATAAAAACATAATCGGGTTTCGAACACAGGATGCAAAACTGCGAAGCCGCAGCTAAGATAGCGTCTCGGTCGAGCTCATCACGCGCCATAAAGGTACACACAGTACCTCGAAAACTTTGACCGTCGTTTTCTCAGAAACTGTCGAGTGGCTGCGGGTAGGCTGAGACACGAGTTCGCTTATGTTTGCTCCTCTTCCACTTAGAGAGGTTTCTCGGAAATCGGCTTGTGGCACTTGCCGTGTTCCCTTTGTGAGAGAATTTTGTATTACTTTTTGTGAGAAGAAGTATATGTTTTGTCAATGTTCTCTTGTTTTGGCATAAAACGTTCTTTTGTTGATTGGAACGTGAACGTGTCATCTCTTAGGCATCTCACTGCGTGAGAGAAAGCAAGGGCCAGTTTATCCCCCACTCCCCCAAAAAACTGAATTTTTTGGAAGCAGTTAGCATTCAGCTTAATGATTAGGTCTAGTAGCCAATTTACCAATTAATTTAAACAATTAGAATTTGATTGGTAAACAACAGTGCTATAACAAGAACAACAGTTTGAATTGAGTTAGTAGGCGTGACAGCCACTATACCAAAACAACACATTTTTAATACTGAATTGGACTAAGCATACAGACAAGCTACAAAAGACAAGACCTACAATATCTAGCTCCGATAATCTGAACCTTCTCGGCGGAATTTTAATTTACATCTTTACAAACACGGAGGTCACCTCCAGCACCTGTTTGAAAGGAAAAATATAGTCTTCTTCAGGTTGCTTACGGATTGTTGGCCGTTGTCTCAGGAAACCTGTTGACGTGTCGCACCGTAGGAACCTACCACACCCGGTAAGACTTCAGAGTGTTAACAGAGGTGTAACATCACCGACAGTGTTGACCACCTCACTCGATACCCAGAGACATTCTGTCTCCGAATGCTTCGCTACTGCACAGGGCGGGGTCGTCACGCGCCCCTTGAGTGCCGAGGTAGTGCTCGACGCGACCGCCCTGAATTTCGAAAGACGGGAGAAAGGAAGGATGGGTTTAACTTCCCATCGACCTCGAGGTCATTAGAGATGGAGAACAACCTCGAATGGTGTCAAGGATGGGGTAGGAAATCGACCGTGCCCTCTCAAAGGAACCACTTGGCATTTGCCTGGAGCTATGTAGGGAAATCACGGTAAACCAACATCTCGACGGCCGGACGCGGGTTTGAAACGTCGTTCTCCCGAATGCCACCTCGCCCAGTGCGGAACTGGAGTTTGTACAGACGGCAGCTGTGGAACGGTGCGGTGTCTGTCACGTCACGGTTGGAACCCTTCAGTTTTTTGCGGGTGGTAACCTTGCCCAAGGTCCAGGTTAGGTTAGGTTGAAAAGTGATAGTTTGGATGTGAGTTGGCGAAGCTACCGAATATAAAGGGTGAGTCACCTAACGTTACCGCTGGATATATTTCGCAAACCACATCAAATACTGACGAATCGATTCCACAGACCGAACGTGAGGAGAGGGGCTAGTGTAATTGTTTATTTCAAACCATACAAAAATGCACGGAAGTGTGTTTTTTAACACAAACCTAGGTTTTTTTAAATGGAACCACGTTAGTTTTGTTAGCACATCTGAACATATAAACAAATACGTAGTCAGTGCCGTTTGTTGCATTGTAAAATGTTAATTACATCCGGAGATATTGTAACCTAAAGTTGACGCTTGAAACCTCCGACCACGGGCCGCGGTCGGCGAGCAGTGTCATGCGCATACTGCATCGTCACCGCTTTCACCCGTTTCATGTGTCGCTACATCAGCAATTACATGGTGATGACTTCAATCATCGAGTGCAATTCTGTCAATGGGCATTATCAGAGAATGCGTTGCAGTTCTACCTGTTTACCGATGAGGCTGGTTTCACAAACCACGGGGCAGTGAATCTACGGAACATGCATTACTGGCCCGTGGACAATCCTTGCTGGCTCAGACAGGTAGAGCGACAGCGACCGTGGACTATAAATGTATGGTGCGGAATCACTGGCGACCACCTCGAAAATGTCCCACTGGAAACGCGTCGACGTATGTGGTATCAGCATGATGGTGCACCTTCACATTCCGCAATTAACACTAGGCTGACCCTTGACAGGATGTTCGACGGGCGTTTCATAGGACGTGGAGGATTTATAAATTGGCCAGTCCGTTCTCCTGATCTTACACCTCTGGACTTCTTTCTGTGGGGCACGTTAAAGGAGAATGTGTACCGTGATGTGCCTACAACCCCAGAGGATATGAAACAACGTATTGTGGCAGCCTGCGGCGACATTACACCAGATGTACTGCGGCGTGTACGACATTCATTACGCCAGAGATTGCAATTGTGTGCAGCAAATGATGGCAACCACATTGAACATCTATTGGCCTGACATGTCGGGACACACTCTATTCCACTCCGTAATTGAAAACGGAAACCACGTGTGTACGTGTACCTCACCCCTCATGGTAATGTACATGTGCGTCAGTGAAAAAGACCAATAAAAAGGTGTTAGCATGTGGACGTAATGTGCTGTTCCAGTCTCTTCTGTACCTAAGGTCCATCACCGTTCCCTCTGGATCCCTACGAAATTCGGTGCTCTCCGATACACACGATCGAACAGCGGAGGAGTGGTACTCAAGCGTCAACTTTAGGTTACAATATCTCCGGATGTAATTAACAATTTAAAAATGCAACAAACGGCACTGATTACGTATTTGTTTATATGTTCAGATGTGCTAATAAAACTAAGGGGGTTCCATTTAAAAAAACGTAAGTTTGTGTTAAAAAACATACTTCCGTGCATTTTTTTATGGTTTGTATTAACCAATTACACTAGCCCCTCTCCTCACGTTCGGTCTGTGGAATCGATTCGTCAGTATTTGATGTGGTTTACGAAATATATCCAACGGTAATGTTAGGTGACTCGCCCTGTATACGAGGGTTATGCGGAAAGTAAGGAAAGATTGGTCGCTCGCGAAATGGAAACCACAGTGAAAATCAGATGAAGTTTTGCACCGGTAAGTGTCTCTAGTACGCCCGTCGCTCACGTTACGTCGTTCTTTCCAGTTCTCAGGACACAGGGAGCACATAAAGATACCTAGAACAATAGTGTCTGCCACCAAGTACGAGTTCCTGGTGTGAAATTTCGCCTGAAGTTACGCAGCCAACATTACATAGCTGTCGTGCGTTTTCTTCTTCAAGACAATTCTCAGCCGCATTCTCCAGGGGCAATGAAGATGCTCCTGCTTCGTTTTCAATTGCAAATGTTTGGTTACCCACAATACAGCCCGTAATTGTCTCCCTCTGAGTTTCATCTCTGCTCGCATGAACCGCTGGATATGAAGACAACATTCTGGCACAGACAACGAGCTGTAGGCCAGCGTAGAGAATTGGCGAGGAGCACTGGCGGCTGCCTTCTATAATGAGGGTATTGGAAGGTTGGTATACGACTAACGTCTAAGCCGAATCGGCGACTATGGAGATAAGTAGCTGGAAGATGTAGCTAACTGTTGCAAATAAATAGTTTTTATTTTCACTGTGGTTTCGATTTCGCGACCTATCTTTCCTTACTTTGCGCATAGCCCTCGTCACGTACAGAGAATCTCGGCCGGCCGAAGTGTCCGAGGGGTTCTAGGCGCTACAGTCTGGAACTGCGCGACCGCTACGGTCGCAGGGTCGAATCCTGCCTCGGGCATGGATGTGTGTGATGTCCTTAGGTTAGTTAGGTTTAAGTACTAAGTTCTAGGGGACTGATGACCTCAGCAGTTAAGTCCCATAGTGCTCAGAGCCAAGAGAATCTCGTGGATTTTTGGCTTCTATTGATATCGATACTGGCGATATCGGTCCCAGGAATTCGCAGACCGTATCAAAACCTCTACAGAAGATCCTCAGACTATCCCACACATACAGAAAGAACCGAGCAGGGCAGTTCAAGTTATATATGTAGCGAGAGAAGATCAATATTTTTATTTACTTACTTAAATACGACTTAGATTCTATGTTTACATGCAGTAATATTTTCCTATCATGCAATGTCAATACTAATGGTAGAAAGATATTTTGATTTAATATAATTAAAATTTAACATATTTCGTAGATTTTTCCTTTACTTGTGCTGTGAAAACTTACTTATTGCCAAATTTCACGATCCTAGGTCAACGGGAAGTACCCTATATGTTTTGATGACTGTCTTTGCGAGTATCAAAATATGTAAATGGCCGTATCTTTTGACTGCATTGACTTAGAACCTTCAATTTTTTTACACAGCCAATTGATTGTAAACCTTAGTATGTGACAAAAATGTGAACTTGATAGGTGTGTCCGCTTCTGAGGAAAAGGGGTCTTAACAGACAGAGGGATAAAAATGACGTAACAATATTTCTTTCATGTCATAAATTAAAAATTGACAATTCTTTGATTTTTTCCTGTACTTGTACTGTGAAAGCTTGCTTCTTGCCGAATTTCATGACTCTGTCAGCAGGAAGTACACTATATGTTTTGATGAGTGAGTTTTGCGAGAATCAAAGTATGTGACACAAATGGTGGTATGTTCTGATTGCAATGACTTAGAAGGTTACAATTTTTGCAATGCCAATAGGCCGTAGAGCTTAGTCTATCACACAGATTTGAACTTCATACGTCTTCTCGTCCACGAGAAACAGGATTCTTAACAGTCGTGCAGAGAGACATACAGAAAGACGGACAAAGCGATCCTATGAGGTCTCCGTTCTTACCGATTAAGGGGTTGAGTTGTTTCGGGAAGGAAACCCGACAGCGAGGTCATCGGTTTTACCGATTGAGGTACGAAATCCCAAAAACACCTGGTTGTCGTGACAGTCCGAGGTCAAGGTTTGGTTGGAGTGTGACAGTTTGGTCTTGAGCTGTTGAGTCCAAAGAATGTGAGTGCAAAAATCTACCTGAAGTATCCTGAAGCTCCCCTCAGGAACACCAACACATGCCATCTCCGCACAAGTCTCACCCCGAACAACTGTCACAAACTCGAGTGTCTCGTTTTGCCAACGACAATCGATTTTAAATGCGACAGGGTTTGAAAGAGATTCAGCTCAGCTGATCTCAGAGAGGACATTGTAAAGAGAACTGCACGCAGTGGACATTAGCGTCTAAAACGACCGTAAGTCACAGCCCCACATGAAGCTGCACTTCTTCAGTCGGCCAAACAACGCAGAAACTGGACTGTAGCTGAAAAGAAGCGTGTGGTGTGGTCCCGCCAGTCGCGATGTAACCTCCTTCCAATCGATGCAAGACAACGAGAGCACCGGAGCCCCAATTAAGTGATTAGGGTTCAGTGACTGTGGAAGGAATCTTTGAAGCCAGGGTCGACTAACTTTTTTGGGTATGTTTTTCCTGGCATGTATTGGGCCCTCTCTTTCATTTTTAGGACGAGTACACTGTGAACTCTCCCATATTCCAAGTTGAAAACAACCCTGCTGTTCAGAGGGCAGCACGCGTACATCCCTGGTACTGAAAAACAGTGAGGCATCCTGCTGGCCGCGCGGGATTGGCCGAGCGGTCTTAGGCGCTGCAATCCGCTGATCGCGGCGGAGGTTCGAGTCCTCCCTCGGGCATGGGTGTGCGTGTTTGTCCTTAGGATACTTTAGGTTAAGTAGGGTGTAAGCTTAGGGACTGATGACCTTAGCAATTAAGTCCCATAAGATTTCACACACATTTGAACATTTTTGAACATCCTGCTGGATCTCGACTGGCGCGCTAAGTGATCCAGTCCTGATCCTGTAACGAATGTCTGTGACTATTTGTAAACATAGCAATCAACATTTACCCACTCTGGCAGCTTTGTCAAATCTTATCATCAGTGTGTGGTTTCAGCTGGATTTAGCATATATGAACAAAGATGTAGAGTCTCATCCCCGCAAAATTACCAAAGCTACGGACCGTGCCGTACACAAATATTACGCACTACTGAAAGCACGATAGGGGTCTGACAAGAGAATGGTCCAATCTGGCATGTCGAAACATCCCCTGAAATGTTTATACAGAAAGAGCACACAGAAAGTAAGGCCCTGTCAAAATTTTAGTTGCTAAAATCTTGAGGGGAGTGGCAACATTGCCGTTTGGAATGTATGAGTCTGGCTGTATACGAGGGTAAGTCAATTATTATCCGCAATTTAGCGACATTTTTGTTTATTTTGGTTGTTGTTGTGGTCTTCAGTCCTGAGACTGGTTTGATGCAGCTCTCCATGCTACTCTATCCTGTGCAAGTTTCTTCATCTCCCAATACGTACTGCAGCCTACATCCTTCTGAATCTGCTTAGTGTATTCATTTCTTGGTCTCCCTCTACGATTTTTACCCTCCACGCTGCCCTGCAATACTAAATTGGTGATCCCTCGATGTCTCAGAACATGTCCTACCAACCGATCTCTTCTTCTAGTCAAGTTGTGCCACAAGCTCCTCTTCTCCCCCATTCTATTCAATACCTCCTCATTAGTTATGTGATCTACCCATCTAATCTTCAGCATTCTTCTGTAGCACCACATCAAAGGCTTCTATTCGCTTCTTGTCCAAACTATTTATCGTCCATGTTTCACTCCCATACATGGCCACACTCCATAAAAATACTTTCAGAAACGACTTCCTGACTCTTAGAACTATACTCGATGTTAACAAATTTCTCTTCTTTAGAAACGCTTTCCTTGCCATTGCTAGTCTACATTTTATATCTTCTTTACTTATTTTGGTAGTACTGTCGTTTTAGGTTGATGACGAATCCTTTGTTATATCTTTGCAGTTTTCAAGCTGCTAGGTTAGTTTCATTATCGCTGCCGTGCCGTTAATCATGGCTGCTCCGCTGTCTATTTGCACCAAAGAAGGGCAACGTTCAGAGATCCCTTTTTTGTGGTCGGAAGGTCGGGGACGAAATTCATCGAAGACTTTCGGTACGGAACTGGAACAGTGTTCTGCCACAACGGATTGTCTACGAATGGATTGAATAATTCCGAAATGGTTGCTCAAGTGATACGCACGATCAAGGAGCCGGACGACTGTTTACCGCCACAAATGAGGAAACCATTGAGCGTTCATGTGAAATGATTCTCTTGGACAGACAATTAACTATTGACGAAGTGGCACATCGTCTGCAAACTGTTCACGGTTCTGCCTACGAAATCGTTCACAACAGACTTGGGTTTCATAAAGTTTGCTCAAGATGGGTCCCAAAATAACTCACATGGTTGCATAAGCAAACGCACTTGGACATATGCAAAAAAACATTTGGATCGCTATAGTAACGAAGGGGACAACGTCTTAGACAGGATCATTACTGGTGGCGATACATGGATCCACCATCACGAGCCGGAGAGTAAACGGCATAGTATGGAATGGAGACATTCAAATTCGCCGTGCAAGAAAAAATTCGAATCGTCCGCAGGAAAACTGATGCTTACGGGTTTTTGGGACGCACAAGGTCCAGCACTGGAACGTTACGGGGAAACGGGCACAACAATAAACAGTGTACGTTACAGTGATATGCTTACTGCCAGGCTAAAGCCTGCAATTCGAAGCAAACTCCGAGGATTGCTGTCAAAAGGTGTTGTGTTGTTGCACGACAATGACCGTCCGCATACTGCTGCCCACACTGCTGAAACGCTCCAGAAACTCAAATTTGAAGTACTGGATCATCCTCCATACAGTCCCTATCTTGCTCCTTCTATCGCTTGTTTGGCCCACTCAAACAGGCATTAAGCGGCCATCGATTTGCGTCGGACGAAGCAGTGAAAGAAGCGGTGCATTCCTGGCTCGCAGTTCAACCGAGAACCTTCTTTTATGAGGGCATCAGGAAGCCTGTACAATGATGGACCATGTGCGTTGAAACGCAAGGAGACTATGTCGAAAAATTATGTTCTTGTAAGTTTCCTATTTCATTATAATAAAATTTTGTTTCTACTTTGCGAATAATAATTGACTTACCTCGTACCAACTTACTTTCGGAAAGACGCCATCCACACAATTCCAGCTATCGAAGAGCCAAGATGTGCGAGATTTAGCGCACAGTCAGCATAACAGCTCATGCATCCAAGCTGCTGACAAGAATAATATACAGACGAATGCAAAAGAAAATTAACGATCTGTTGGATGTCGATTAGTCTGGCCTTAGGAAAGGTAAAGGCACCAGAGAGGCAATTATGACGTTGAGCTTCATAATGGTAACAAGACTGAAGAAAAACAAAGATATGTTCACAGGATTTGACGACCTGGAAAAAGTGTTCGACACTGTAAAACGGTTCAAAATGTTCGAAAATCTGAGAAAAATAGGGTAACCTATAGGGAAAGGAGGGAAACATACAATATGTACAAGAACCAAGTGATCAATAAGAGTGGATGACCAAGAACGCTGGGGCTACAAAGGGTTTAAGCCAGGGATAAAGTCTTTGACCCCGACTGTTCACATTGTACATCGAAGAAGCAATGATGGAAGTAAAGGAAAGGCTCAGGAGTAGGTTTAAAATTCAAGATGAAAGGATACCAGTTATAATATTCGCTGATGAAATTGCTATCCTCAGTGAAAGTGCAGAAGAAATGCAAGGTCTGCTGAATGGAATAAACAGTCTAATTGGTACAGAACATGGACTGAGAGTAAACCGAAGAAAGTCGAATGTAATGTACAGTAAGGGAAGTGAGCAGAGAGGGAAACTTAACATCAAGATTGGTGATCACGAACTAAATGAAGTGAAGGAATTCTGCTTCATAGGCAACAAAATAACCCATGACCTTCGGGGTAAGGAGGACATCAAAAGCGGACTAGCGCTAGCAAAAAGAGCTTTCCTGACCAAGAGAAGTCTACTAGTGTCAAAGATATGTCTCAATTTCAGGAAGAAACTTCGGAGAATCCACGTTTGGAGCAGATCATTGACTGTCAGTTTAACATGAACTGCTGGAAAACCGGAAAATCGAAGAATTTGAGGTGTTACAGACAAATGTAGAAAATTAGCTGCACTGATAACGTGAAGAATCGAGAGGTTCTATGGAGAATCGGCGAGGAAAGGAATAGATGGAAAACACTGACAAGAAGAAAGGATAGTATTAAACGACTATCTTAAGACATCAGGGAATGACTTCCACGGTAGTAGCGAGAGTAGTAGAAGAAAAAAACTGTAGAGGAAGACAGAGATATGAATAGTTCCTGCAATACTCTGAAGAGCCAAAGAAACTGGTAAACCTGCCTAAGGCCGTGTAAGGCCACTGCGAGCGTGCAGAAGTGCCGCAACACGACGTGGCATGGACTCGACTAATATCTATGGTAGTACTGGAGGGAACTGACACCACGAATCCTCCAGGGATGTCCATAAATTCGTAAGAGTACGAGAGTGTGGAGATCCGTTGTGAACAGCACGTTGCAAAGCATCCCAGATATGCTCAATAATGTTCATGTCAGCGGAGTCTGGTGGCCATAGGAAGTGGTTAAACTCAGAAGAGTGTTCCCGGAGCCATTCTGTAGCAATTCTGGACTTGTAGGGCGTCGCATTGTCCTGCTGGAACTACTCAAGTCCGTCGGAATGAACAATGGACATGAATGTATGCAGGGGATCAGACAGGATGCTTACGTACGTGTCACCTGTCAGAGTCGTATCTAGACGTGTCAGGGGTCCCATATCCCTTCATCTTCACATTCCCCACACCATGGCAGAGACTCCACCATCTACTGACATGTACGGTCCATGGATTCCTGAGGTTGTCTCCATACCCATACACGTAAATCCGTTCGATGCAATTTGAAACGAGACTCGTCCGACCAGGCAACATGTTTCCAGTTATCAACAGACCATTGTCGGTGTTGACGGGCCAAGGTGAGGCGTAACGCTTTGTGTCGTGTAGTCATCAAGGGTACACGAGTGGGACTTCTACTCCGCAAGTCCATATCGATTACGTTTCGTTGTTTTGTTTGCGTGCTGACACTTGTTGATGGCCCAGCACTGAAATCTGCAGCAATTTCCGGAAGGGTTGCACTTCTGCCACGTTCATCGATTCTCTTCAGTCGTCGTTCGTCCCGTTCTTTTTCCAGAGACAAGCATTGTCTGAGATCTGATGTTTTACCGATTCCTGGTATTCACGTTACACTCGTGAAATGGTCGTACGGGAAAATCCCCACTTCATCGCTACCTCGGAGATGCCCTGTCCCATCGCTCGTGCCCCGCCCGTAACACCGCGTTCAAACTCACTTGAATCTTCCAGAATGAGATTTTCACTCTGCAGCGGAGTGTGCGCTGATATGAAACTTCCTGGCAGATTAAAACTGTGTGCCCGACCGAGGCTCGAACTCGAGACCTTTGCCTTTCGCGGGCAAGTGCTCTACCAACTGAGCTACCGAAGCACGACTCACGCCCCGTACCCACAGCTTTACTTCTGCCAGTATCTCGTCTCCTACCTTCCAAACTTTACAGAAGTTCTCCTGCAAACCTAGCAGAACTAGCACTCCTGAAAGAAAGAACATAGCGGAGACTACATAAGTGTTTCCAAACGCGGCGCCGTATTCTGCTTGTTCACATATCTCTGTATTTGAATACGCATGCGTATACCAGTTTCTTTGCCGCTTCGGTATAATTGAGGACGTAGGTTGCAAGTGCTACTCTGAGATGAAGAGATTGACACAGGAGAGGAATTCGTGGCGGGTCACGTGGACTATGCTACCGCAACATGGCAGGCACGTATCCTTGGTTGACAGTGCATCGGTGAGCAGATAACACGACCGAACGCGATAATATTTGGTAAAACAGATTTCAGTTTTCGTTGATAGTTTCTCTGAAACAGATGTTCACAGTCACTCTTCATTACTACTCATTTAATATCCATTGTAATTACCAGCTGCTTCTGCAGTAGTGCAAATGTTATCAATGAAAATAAAACTGCATTACTAGTCATTGTGCTTAACGCCTAGTGTCGAGCAGTGTGTAAACCTAGTTTTGCTCCGTAACATGTCAATATGATCTGTATAAGTGGACAAAAACACTCACTCAGAGCAAAAAACTATGCACCAAAATGAAATTCGTAAGCCTATGAACAGAAAACTATCCAAAATACTTACTGTACAGAATAGCCACATAGCCCCATTCTCTACCATTAATAACCAACATACACTATATGATCAAAAGTATCCGGACACCCCACAAAACACACGTTTTTCATATTAGGTGCATTGTGCTGCCACCTACTGCCAGGAACTCCTTATGAGCGACCTCAGTAGTCATTAGACATCGTGAGGGAGCAGAATGGGGCGCTACATGGAACTCCCGGGCTTCGAACGTGGTCAGGTGATTGGGTGTCACTTGTGTCACACGTCTGTATGCGAGATTTCCACACTCCTAAACATCCCTAGTTCCACTGTTTCGGATGTTATAGTGAAGTGGAAACGTGAAGGGACACGTACAGCACCAAAGCGTACAGGCCGACCTCGTCTGTTGACTGGCAGAGACCGCCGACAGTTGAAGGGGGTCGTAATGTGTAATAGGCAGACATCTGTCCAGGCCATCACACAGGAATTTCAAACTGCATCAGGATCCAGTGCTACTATGACAGCTAGGCGGTAGGTGATAAAACTTGGATTTCATGCTCATAAGCCACACATCACGCCGGTAAAAGCCAAACGACGTCTCACTTGGTGTAAGGAGCGTAAACATATTACGATTGAACAGTGGAAAATACGTTGTGTGGAGTCACGAATCACGGTACGCAATGTGGCGATGCGATGGCAAGGTATGGGCATGGCCAATGCCCGGTGAACGTTATCTACCAGTGGGTGTGGTGACAAAAGCAAAATTCGGAGGCGGTGGTGTTATGGTGTGGTCGTGTTTTTCATGGAGGGGGATTGCACCCCTTGTTGTTTTGCGTGGCATTATCACAGCACAAGCCTACATTGGTGTTTTACGCATCTTCTTGTTTCGCACTGTTGAAGAGCAATTCGGGGATGGCGATTGCATTTTTCAACACGATCGACCACCGGTTCATAATGTACGGCCTGTGGCGAAGTAGTTACACGACAACATCCCTGTAATGGACTGGCCTGCACAGAGTCCTGACCTGTATCCTATAGAACACCTTTGGGATGTTTTGGAACGCCGACTTCATGCCAGGCCCCATCCACCGACATCGACACATCTCCTCAGTGCAGCACTTCGTGAAGAATGGGCTGTCATTCCCCAAGATACCCTCCAGCACCTGTTTGAACTTATATTAACGGTGGTCCAGCACCACACGAATTCCAGCATTACCGATGGAGGACGCCACGAACTTTTAATTGATTTTCAGCCAAGTGTCGGTATACTTTTGATCACATAGTGTACATTCCTAAGCTTGAATAAATAACTTGAACGGTTCTTTAGAGGAGTTTTCTTGTGATGTGAATCGTGTGAGCCGGTCGTGGTGGCCGAGCGGTTCTAGGCGCTATAGTCTGGACCCGCGTGCCCGCTACGGTCGCAGGTTCGAATCCTGTGTGATGTCCTTAGGTTAGTTAGGTTTAAGTAGTTCTAAGTTCTAGGGACAGATGACCTCAGAAGTTAAGTCCCGTAGTTCTCAGGGCCATTTGAACCATCTTTTTGAATCGTGTGAAGCAACACGTGAGGGGCAGTGTACCGCTAGCGATGGTGGTGTATGGGACTGTGCCCTCAGAATCGCAGTTGTGATGACCATCACTGATTTGAAGTTTTTTCGACCTGGTTTAGGAGACGCAAGAAATCATACAGTATAGGAAGTCACAAAACAAGGAAGTTGCTTCAAGTAAAGGGGTAGAGGAGATGCGATTAATTCGTAGTCGAAGACAAATCTAGCTGTTATCCCCATATTTGATGTGTTTACCACTGAGCGCTCAGATTGCGTGAAAGAACAGCTAGCAAACCACACTTTATCATTTCGAAGGATAAAAGTCAGTATATTGTACCATCAATTAACGCTGTGACACATTTATACAGTCACATACAACAGTGACGAGTGGATTATTGTTTCTGCAGTTGTATATCTGTGTTCATGGACCTCAAGGTATGTCATGACCACAAATTTCAAAAAAGGGTTGTTTAGTGACCAAAATCCTATAACTAATTAATCAAAATTCCAGCTGGAGACATAGGAAAGAACGATTTTTAACAGTTCATTCGAAAAACTTTGTAACCAGTTACAGAAATTAATTAATTGGTTTTGATGGGCTCTTGGCCCGGTAATTGCAACGCCTCTGCCTTTCTGCAGGACGACAAAAAGACTGTTGATATAATTCAGATCCAGCCAGAACAACCAGAGTGACTCTCGATAAAGAAATTTTTCGACTGTGAGAAGTATTGCTCAGGAAATTGTCGGCCAATATAATTTCCGATTTCTCTCTGTCATTTGGGGTTTATCAGCAGGACACTATTCTTAAATGTCAGTCATTTGCGCATTTTCAGTTTGAATCAACACAATGTACGAACTGCTTGAAGTACTTTCTGTATAAAGCACAATAAGCAGTGAAATGGCCAGGACCATTTCTAAATCCACCACCATTCCATCTAAATAAAACTAGTAATGACTGATGTGCCTGAAACTTTTCTTTCGTCAGTTGGGCCTGGTGTAAGGCAAATGTCCCTTTGTGTCATTCAAATTACACTTCGCTTTATTGTGACGTCTACGGGGAATAAACAAGGAGCTGGATACGATGTTGCACTGCCTGTTCTGTTAAGAAGGACGATGCAATACCCCTTCGGACGCGCATGCATGTCTGAAGGAACAAGCTCAGCGGCGTCCGCAGCCGTTATGAAACACATGAGATGTGTTCACAGTTGCGAATATAGACAATCATCAGCTCTATAATAGAATGACGTCAGTAAAGTTCTTGCCGGACCGGGCCTCGAACCCAGATTTCCCGCTTTAAGGGAACGGTCTCCTTAACCGCTTTGGCTATTCGTGTGCGACTCAAGGCCGCGTACACACATTATGTAAATCACGTACAGGGGTGGACATTTTAATTAGAAGTCGGTACCGGGTATCGGTGAATAAATACGATACGTGTTGCTAAAAAGAACGATATTGTGGTCCTTCGGATATGCATGCATGCGTGCAAATAACACACTCTCTGAACTCTGAAAATTCCCGGGAGGGATATATTGCTAGCACCGACATCGACAACAAACAAAAATCGTCGAGGTTCTCGATTCCTAGGATGGATGAAGTACCTAAATACATGATTAAGTTTGTACGGAAACCTCAGAGCCCGACCCGTACTCACAATTGGCCATTTTTTTTCTAATGTGGCACACGTCCCTAAACCATGAGGGAGAACTGGCGCAAAGTATGTGTGATACATGATTGTGTTTGCTATTTGTGGTATTTTCCGCCCTCATAGAAAGTTTTTAATTTATTTTAAAAATCTAACGCATTCAGTGTGCTGCTAAGTATTTCATGATTAATAGTGCCTTCTGCGGAAGCTGAGCTTCAGAAGTATTTGAAATGAGAAACTGATTTTAATTTCATCCCTTCCAAAAATGAGAGCTGTTGAATAAATAATCCTAAAGACTGTTTCCTTGGTCAATTTTGGTTGAAAAAAATGCGGAATTTATTGTTGGACATCATGAAATATTCCCGCTTCAGCCTCTGTAGTTTCACTAAATTCGAAGAGGTGGTAGCGCCGTACGTAGCCTTCGAAATGGCGTCTGCAACACGTGTGCGTTCTAAGCACAAAGCTATTGTTGAATTTCTGTTGGCGGAAAATCATAGTATCGCAGATATTCAAGGCGCTTGCAGAATGTCTACGGAGACCTGGCAGTGAACAAAAGCACGGCGAGTGGTTGGGCGAGGCGTCAGTCATCGTCGGAACAAGGTAGCGCAGACCCGTCCGACCGTCCGAGTGCCGGGAACGGGCCAACACTCTGATTGGGGGTGATAGAAGGATCACAACCATCACAACCAGACACAGCGCTGCTCAACTTCACCTCTCGGTTGATTCTGCTTACCCACTCGTCGACCAGTTAGGCTACTCAAACGTTTGCGCCAGCTGACTTCATTACCGCCTGACAGAAGACCACAAAGAGCACAGAAATACCGTCTGTGTGGAGATGCTTGCGCCTTACGAGGCTAATCGTGACAGCTTTTTCTATAACTTGGTCACAGAGGATGTAACGTGGGTTCATCATGTTATGTCTTCCTTTGCACACTGTGTGGTTTAGTGGATACAGGAACGAAATCGAAACTGTTCATGAACAGAGAATTCGGATATTAATTTACTCTGCATCTACCATCAAATAGTAAAAATGTAAGGTGTACAACTTTGCTTCCGCCTTTGCCGATAGGTGACGACAACGGTAAGTAGCGGTCGAAAAAAAAAAAAAAAAACAAATCACAGACGCCAGGCAGTTAGCTTGGACCTCGGTCAACATAACCTCATTCGAACATTAGTCGATTTCTGTCTGTATCATAAAGTTGTTCTTGATCAAAAATGTCAGTTGACGAGCCTAATTTTCGTCGTTTGTGGGAGGTGTTACTGTTTTGTTTCAATATGAACAAATCAGCGGCTGAGTCTCATCGAATGCTCCCAAGTAGATGTGGTAAGGACACTATTAGTAAAAGAACGTGTCGTGAGTGGTTTCAACGTTTCAGAAACAGTGATTTTAACGTCGTAGACCGGCATAGTGGTGGAAGAGAGAATGTTTTCGAAGATGCAAAATTGGAGACATAGTTGAGTGAAGACTGGAGTCAAACTCGAGAAGAACTGGCACGATTAGTGGGAATGGCACGGCAAGCCATTTCAAAACGTCTCAAGGCTATGGGCATGATTCAGAAAGAAGGAAGTCGGGTCCCGTGTGAGCTGAAACCAAGAGACGTTGAACGGCGTTTGTGTGTTTGTGAACAATTGCTTCAGAGGCAAAAACGGAAGGGATTTCTGCATTGCATTGTGACCGGGGACGAAAAATGGTTTCATTACGATAACCCTAAACGCAAAAAAATCATGGGGATATCCCGACCATACTTCCACGTCGACGGCCAAACCGAATATTCGGCTCCAAGATCATGCTCTGCATTTGGTGGGACCAGCTCGGCGTTGTGTACTATGAGGTGTTCAAAAACCAAGTGTAACAATGACAAGTGCTCGTTATCGAACGCAATTAATGCGTTAGAGCAGAGCATTAAAAGACAAACGGCAGTAGTACAGCCAGAGGTACGATAAAGTGATTTTGCAGCACGACAATGCTCGACCCCACGTTGCAAAAGAGGTCAAAACGTACTTGGAAACATTAAAATGGGAAGTCCCACCCCACCCGCCGTATTCTCCAGACGTTGCTCCCTCTATCACCTGTTTAGACCAATGGCTGACCAACACTTCCGATCTCATGAAGAAGTCACAAATTGGGTCGATTCGTGGATCGATTCAAAGGATGAACAATTTTTTCGACGCGGAATTCGAACACTGCCTGTGAGGTTTTGGACGGATTAAATAAAAGGTTGCGAACGCTAGGTGTTTTCTTTCATTTAACGAAGGCTTTTGACTGTGTCGACCACAAAATATTACTGCAGAAGTTGGACCATTATGGAGTAAGGGGAGTAGCTTACAATTGGTTCGCCTCTTACTTTAAGAACAGAAAGCAGAAGGTAATTCTCCGTAATATTGAGAGTGGTAGTGATGTTCAGTCCCAATGGGGCACTGTTAAGTGGGGCGTTCCCCAAGGGTCGGTGCTGGGGCCACTGCTGTTTCTTATTTATGTATATGATATGCCTTCTAGTATTACAGGTGATTCAAAAATATTTCTATTTGCTGATGACACCAGCTTGGTAGTGAAGGAAGTTGTGTGTAATATTGAAACAGTAACAAATAATGTAGTTCATGAAATAAGTTCGTGGCTTGTGGAAAATAATTTGATGCTAAATCACAGTAAGACTCTGTTTTTACAGTTTCTAACTCACAATTCAACAAGAACCGATATTTTGATCAGACAGAATGGGCATATTATAAGCGAGACGGAACAGTTCAAGTTCCTAGGCGTTCGGATAGATAGTAAGCTGTTGTGGAAAGCCCATGTCCAGGATCTTGTTCAGAAACTAAATGCTGCTTTATTTACCATTAGAACAGTATCTGAAATAAGTGACACTTCAACACGAAAAATAGTCTACTTCGCATATTTTCATACGTTTATATCGTATGGTATTATTTTTTTGGGTAATTCTTCTGATTCAAAGAGGGTATTTTTGGCTCAAAAACGGGCTGTTCGAGCTATATGTGGTGTAAGTTCGAGAACCTCTTGTCGACCCCTATTCAATAGACTGGGAATTCTGACATTGCCCTCACAGTATATATTTTCTTTTTCGTTTGTTGTTAGCAATATTAGCCTATTCCCAAGAGTTAGCAGCTTCCACTCAGTTAATACTTGGCAGAAATCAAATCTGCAAGTGGAATGCACTTCCTTGACTCTTGTGCAGAAAGGAGAGCAGTATTCTGCTGCATCCATTTTCGATAAGCTACCACAAGAACCCAAAAATCTTAGCAGTAGCCCAAACTCTTTTAAGTGTAAACTGAAGAGTTTCCTCATGGCTCACTCCTTCTATTCTGTCGAGGAGCTCCTGGAAGAGCTAAAAAATTAAGCAAATTCCAGTGTTACATTGTTGATTTTCTTTATTTAAACTTACGACTTGTCACCTGAATATGCTTTTTTATATTTCATTTTATCTGTTTCTAATATCGTGTTATAATTTCATGTATTGACTCGTTCCATGACCATGGAGACGTCTCCTTAATTTGGTCCCACGGAACAATAAATAAATAAATAAGACGGGAGAAAGTAGTTGCCGGCGATGGAAAATACTTTGAATGATACATGCGTAACCAATTTGTTTCATTAAAACCTCAAATGTCGGGAGAAAACGGCGGAAGCAAAGCTGTACACCTTGCAATATATAATTTTGTTGCTGTATTTGCAGCGCCAGCTGCTAACAGAATATTTGAATGTAGAAGTACAGTATATAGAGATGCAAAAGATTTATAAATCTGTCGTTCTACAATACAACGTGTCTTCAGGAGACGTCGAGCCCTGGGCACTATGAAACTCTATAAATGGTAGTCAACTGCCAAACACACAAAATGGGCTCAGTGCGTAAATGTTCGAACTTACGTGCACCCGGCGCTGGATCTGCAGAGAGGGGATGCTTGCGTCTCATTGCGTGGGAGCGCCCTCGAGCATGCGTATTTGAAAGTGCGGCGGCCGATACCGCACGTCACTTCGAACCGGGATGAAAACGACTTCCACGGGGAGGCACCACACAGCTTGTCCTCAAAAGAAAAAGTTCAAAGCCGCACCCCCAGCTGGAAAAGTCGTGACACCAGTCTTCTAGGACTCTGAAGGGGTCATCTGTTTGATACGCTCCGTCGTGGTGCGATGACCATCTCTAAAGCGTATTGTGCTACCCTCAGGAAAGTGTAGCGAACTACGTCAGAGAGCTCGTCGTCACAAAAATACAAACGAACTTCTCCTTCTCCCTGTCAACGCAAGGCCCAACGTAAGTCTGTGCACCCAAGAGGAGCTCACAGAACTTCACTGGACTGTTCTTCCTCATCCACCCTGCAGCAATAATCTCGCCCTTTCAGACTTCGATTTGCTTGCCCCAATGCATAATGCGCTCCGCGGGAAGAAGTAACTGAATGATACCGTTATTAATACGGCAAGACCTTGGATCCGAGAGGTACTATGCGGGTATAAAAAACCTCCCAGGAAGGTGGTGTGAGGCCGTCCCAGTGAATGGAAATTATGTTGAAAAACAGTGTTTTGTAGCCAAGAGAGTGGGGAATATTATGGTGTATTATAATCCTGAATAAACTAACCTGCTTGCAGAAAGAAATGTGTTGCATAGCGAAAATGATGCTGTCCATGAGCAGAGAATTCAGATATTAATTTACTCTACAAGTAATGTTAAAACCGAGCGAGGTGACGCAGTAGGTAGCACACTTGACTCGCATTCGGGAGGACAACCGTTCAATCCCGCGTCCGGCCATCCTGATTTAGGTTTACCGTGATTTCCCTAAATCGCTTTAGGCAAATGCCGGGATGGTTCTTCTGAAAGGGCACGGCCGACATCACTACCTAATACGATGAGGCCGATGACCTAGCTGTGTGGTCTCTTCAAACAAATCAACCGATCATATAATATTAACAATTCATAATTTTGTTTCTGTATCTGGAACGCCAGTTGCTAACAATAGGTAATGACTGTAGAAATAGAGTATATACAGATACAAAAGATTTATAGACCTCTTGCTCTACAATACAATGTGTCGAGCCCTGGGTACTGTTGTCGTTGTGGTCTTCAGTCCTGAGACTGGTTTGATGCAGCTCTCCATGCTACTGTATCCTGTGCAAGCAGATTCATCTCCCAGTACCTACTGCAGCCTACATCCTTCTGAATCCGCTTAGTGTATTCATCTCTTGGTCCCCCTCTACGATTTTTACCCTCCACGCTGCCCTCCAGTACAAAATTGGTGATCCCTTGATGCCTCAGAAATGGTCCTACCAACCGATCCCTTCTCTTAGTGAAGTTGTGCCACAAACTCCTCTACAATTCTATTCAGTACCTCCTCATTAGTTATGTCATCTACCCATCTAATCTCCAGCATTCTTCTGTGGCAACACATTTCCTAATCTTCTATTCTCTTTTTGTCAGAACTATTTATGGTCCATGATTTACTTCCATACATGGCTACACTCCATACAAATACTTTCAGAATCGACTTCCTTACAATTAAATCTATACTCGATGTTAACAAATTTCTCTTCTTCAGAAACGCTCTCATTGCCATTGTCATTCTACATTTTATATCGTCTCTACTTCGACAATCATCAGTTAGTTTGCTCCCCAAATAGCAAAACTCCTTTACTACTTTAAGTGTCTCATTTCCTAATCTAATTCCCTCAGCATCACCCGACTTAATTCGACTACATTCCATTATCCTCGATTTGTTTTTGTTGATGTTTATCCTATACCCTCCTTTCAAGACACTGTCCATTCCGTTCAATTGCTCTTCCAAGTCCTTTGCTCTATCTGACAGAATCACAATGTCATCGGCTAACCTCAAAATTTTTATTTCTTCCCCATGGATTTTAATACCTACTCCGAATTTTTCTTTTGTTTCCTTTACTGCTTGCTCAATATATAGATTGAATAGCACCGGGGAGAGGCTACAACCCGGTCTCACTCCCTTCCCAACTACTGCTTCCCTTTCAGACCCCTTGACTCTTATAACTGCCATCTGGTTTCTGTACAAATTTTAAATAGCTTTTTCTCTCTGTATTTTACCCTTGCTACCCTCAAAATTTGAAAAAGTGTATTCCAATCAACATTGTCAAAAGCTTTCTATAAGTCTACGAATGCTAGAAACGTAGCTTCTAAGTCAAGTCGTAGGGTCAGTATTGCGTCACGTGTTCCAACATTTCTACAGAATCCAAACTGAGGTCGGCTTCTACCAGTTTTTCCATTCGTCTGTAAAGAATTCGCGTTAGTTTTTGCAGCTGTGACTTATTAAACTGATAGTGCGGTAATTTTACATCTGTCAACACCTGCTTTCTTTGGGATTGGAATTATTGTATTCTTCTTGAAGCCTGAGGGTATTTCGCCTGTCTCATACATCTTGCTCACCAGATGGTAGAGTTTTGTCAGGACTGGCTCTCCCAAGGCTGTCAGTCTACCCCTGGGGCCTTGTTTCGACTTAGATCTTTCAGTGCTCTGTCAAGCTCTTCACGCAGTATCATATCTCCCATTTCATCTTCATCTACATCCTGTTCCATTTCCATAATATTGTCCTCAAGTACATCGCCCTTGTATAGACCCTCTATATACACCTTCCACCTTTCTGCTTTCCCTTCTTTGCTTAGAACTGGGTTTCCGTCTGAGCTCTTGATATTCATACAAGTGGTTCTCTTTCTCCAAAGGTCTCTTTAATTTTCCTGAAGGCAGTATCTATCTTACCCCTAGTGAGATAAGCCTCTACATCCTTACATTTGTCCTCTAGCCACCCCTGCTTAGCCATTTTGCACTTCCTGTCGATCTCATTTTTGAGACGTTTGCATTCCTTTTTGTCTGGTTCATTTATTGCATTTTTGTATTTTTTCCTTTCATCAATTAAATTCAATATTTCTTCTGTTACCCAAGGATTTCTATTAGCCCTCGTCTTTTTACCTACTTGATCGTCTGCTGCCTTCACTACTTCATCCCTCAGAGCTACCCATTCTTCTTCTACTGTATTTCTTTCCCCCATTCCCTTATGCTCTCCCTGACTCTGTACAACCTGGTTTAGTCAGTTTATCCAGGTCCCATCTCCTTAAATTCCCACCTTTTTTCAATTTCTTCAGTTTTAATCTACATTTCATAACCAATAGATTGTGGTCAGAGTCCACATCTGCCCCTGGAAATGTCTCACAATTTAAAACCTGGTCCCTAAATCTCTGTCTTACCATTATATAATCTATCTGAAACCTTCTAGTATATCCAGGGTTGTTCCATGTATACAACCTTCTTTCATGATTCTTGAATCAAGTGTTAGCTATGGTTAAGTTATGCTCTGTTCAAAATTCTACCAGGCGGCTTCCTCTTTCATTTTTTAGCCCCAACCCATATTCACCTACTGCGTTTTCTTCTCTCACTTTTCCTGCTATCGAATTCCAGTCATATTCTTTTATCTCATCATACATTTCATCAATTTCTTCGTCATCTGCAGAGCTAGTTGGCATACAAACTTGTACTACTGTAGTAGGCGTGGGCTTCGTGTCTATCTCGGCCACAGTAATGCGTTCCCTATACTGTTTGCAGTAGCTTACCCGCATTCCTATTTTTTTTATTCATTATTGAACCTACTCCTGCATTACCCCTATTTGATTTTGTATTTATAACCCTGTATTCACCTGATCAAAAGTCTGGTTCCTCTTGCCACCGAACTTCACTAATTCCTACTATATCTAACTTTAACCTATCCATTTCCCTTTTTAAATTTTCTAACCTACCTGCCCGATTAAGGGATCTGCCATTCCACCCTTTCGATCGGTAGAACGCCAGTGTTCTTTCTCCTGATAACGACGTCTTCTTGAGTAGTCCCCGCCCGGAGATCCGAATGGGAGACTATTTTACCTCCGGAATATTTTACCCAAGAGGACGCCATCATCATTTAACCATACAGTAAAGCTGCATGCCCTCAGGAAAAATTACGGCTGTAGTTTCCCCTTGCTTTCAGCCGTTTGCAGTACCAGCACAGCAAGGCCATTTTGGTTAGTGTTACAAGGCCAGATCAGTCAGTCATTCAGACTGTTGCCCCTGCATTCAAACATTATGAATCACCTCGAAGGGAACGATCTATTGATACGTAATCAGCATGATTTCAGAAAAACATCGTTCTTGTGCAACGCAGCTAGCTCTTTATTCGCACGAAGTAATGGCCGCTATCGACAGGGGATCTCAAGTTGATTCCGTATTTCTTGATTTCCGGAAAGCTTTTGACACCGTTCCTCACAAGCGACTTCTAATCAAGATGCGGGCCTATGGGGTATCGTCTCAGTTGTGCGACTGGATTCGTGATTTCCTGTCAGGAAGGTCGCAGTTCGTATTAATAGACGGCAGATCATCGAGTAAAACTGAAGTGATATCAGGCGTCCCCCAGGGAAGCGTCCTGGGACCTCTGCTGTTCCTGATCTGTATAAATGAGCTGGATGACAATCTGAGCAGTTCTCTTAGGTTGTTCGCAGACGATGCTGTAATTTACCGTCTAGTAAGGTCATCCGAAGACCAGTATCAGTTGCAAAGCGATTTAGAAAAGATTGCTGTATGGTGTGGCAGGTGGCAGTTGACGCTAAATAACGAAAAGCGTGAGGTGATCCACATGAGTTCCAAAAGAAATCCGTTGGAATTCGATTACTCGACAGATAGTGCAATTCTCTAGGCTGTCAATTCAAGTAAGTACCTGGGTTTTAAAATTACGAACAACTTCAGTTGGAAAGACCACATAGATAATATTGTGGGGAAGGCGAGCAAAAGGTTGCGTATCATTGGCAGGACACTTAGAAGATGCAACAAGTCCACTAAAGAGACAGCTTACACTACACTCGTTCGTCCTCTGTTAGAATATTGCTGCGCGGTGTGGAATCCTTACCAGGTGGGACTGACGGAGGACATCGAAAGGGTGAAAAAAAGGGCAGCTCGTTTTGTATTATCACGTAATAGGGGAGAGAGTGTGGCAGATATGATACGCGAGTTGGGATGGAAGTCATTAAAGCAAAGACGTTTTCCGTCGCGACGAGATCTATTTACGAAATTTCAGTCACCAACTTTCTCTTCCGAATGCGGAAATATTTTGTTGAGCCCAACCTACATAGGTAAGAAAGATCATCAAAATAAAATAAGAGAAATCAGAGCTCGAACAGAAAGGTTTAGGTGTTCGTTTATCCCGCGCGCTCTTCGGGAGTGTAATGGTAGGGAGATAGTATGATTGTGGTTCGATGAACCCTCTGCCAAGCACTTAAATGTGAATTGCAGAGTGGTCATGTAGATGCAGATGTAGATGTAGACATATAGTTCCATTCAGTCCTGCACCTCGTTTTCTGCTTAGCAGACCTTTTTAACGAATACAAGTGCATTAGATTCATTGTTCATTCTGGTGATTGATTTTATAATCACGTGGATTACTGAGCTTTCGTGCAGTCCCACATGCGTCGTCCGGTGCCTAGTGGGAGAAGCCGCAGCCTGTGGCAGTTCAACCCCCTCCGCTATGTAGATTCAGACCCGGCAGCTCGCCGGGGGGTTCGACGGCAGCACGCGTCTAGCCTCGCACAGCGGATTCGGGGGCGGGAGGGGGTGGGATGCGCGGACGGCTTTGGCAGCCAGAATTCGCAATTAGGCGCAGCGGGGGCGTGTATCGATTTGTTATGATCGCATCGGCTCCGGCTGCGGGCCGCCCATATCGGAATCCGGCGCAGCGGGCATCAAAGCGACCGCAGCGCCGGCGGCCGGTCCGGGGGCGGTCGCTGTCGTTATTATCACTGCCGGCCATCTCGCGGCACGCACACGCACACGTACACGCACGCGGGTACGCGCCGCGCCCACTACAAAGGACGGCGCCGGGCTCGTGTAATTAGCGGACGGACGGTCGCCATGCAGCCCGGTCGGCTGTAGCTGCGGCTGTCTTCCGCTTATAACGATCGCCAATCGCCGCGCGAGGCACGTAAAAAATTTTTTTTGCTTTTTCTTGCATACCAATTCTGTGCAAAAAAAAAAATTTGTTCCGTGGGGCGCTCTGCGAATCAGTAGAAAAGGGGTGAAGGGGAGGGCGTCGGGTCGGGGGAAGTCCCGTTGTATCAACCGCCGCTGGTAGTTGAGTGGTCAGCGCGACGGAATGTCATACCTAACGGCCCGGGTTCGATTCCCGGCTGCGTCGGAGATTTTCTCCGCTCAGGGACTGGGTGTTGTGTTGTCCTTATCACTTGGTGTTGTGTTGTACTTGTCTAGCCACATGTACCGGATTTAGTTGTAATCAATTTAATCAACATTACACATGAATTATCACATTTTAGACTTCTATGTAACTTAATTTTTGATTTGTCTGCTGTAGACATTTATAGCTTTTAAAACACACAGGGTGTTACAAAAAGGTACTGCCAAATTTTCAGGAAACATTCCTCACACACAAAGAAAGAAAATATGTTATGTGGACATGTGTCCGGAAACGCTTACTTTCCATGTTAGAGCTCATTTTATTACTTCTCTTCAAATCACATTAATCATGGAATGGAAACACACAGCAACAGAACGTACCAGCGTGACTTCAAACACTTTGTTACAGGAAATGTTCAAAACGTCCTCCGTTAGCGAGGATACATGTATCCACCCTCCGTCGCATGGAATCCCTGATGCGCTGATGCAGCCCTCGAGAATGGCGTATTGTATCACAGCCGTGCACAATACGAGCACGAAGAGTCTCTACATTTGGTACCGGGATTGCGTAGACAAGAGCTTTCAAATGCCCCCATAAATGAAAGTGAAGAGGGTTGAGGTCAGGAGAGCGTGGAGGCCATGGAATTGGTCCGCCTCTACCAATCCATCGGTCACCGAATCTGTTGTTGAGAAGCGCACCAACACTTCGACTGAAATGTGCAGGACCTCCATCGTGCATGAACCACATGTTGTGTCGTACTTGTAAAGTCACATGTTGTAGCAGCACAGGTAGAGTATCCCGTATGAAATCATGATAACGTGTTCCATTGAGCGTAGGTGGAAGAACATGGGACCCAATCAAGACATCACCAACAATGCCTGCCCAAACGTTCACAGAAAATCTGTGTTGATGACGTGATTGCACAATTGCGTGCGGATTCTCGTCAGCCCACACATGTTGATTGTGAAAATTTACAATTTGGTCACGTTGGAATGAAACCTCATCCGTAAAGAGAACATTTGCACTGACATGAGGATTGACACATTGTTGGATGAACCATTCGCAGATGTGTACCCGTGGAGGCCAATCAGCTGCTGATAGTGCCTGCACACGCTGTACATGGTACGGAAACAACTGGTTCTCCCGTAGCACTCTCCATACAGTGACGTGGTCAACGTTACCTTGTACAGCAGCAACTTCTCTGACGCTGACATTAGGGTTATCGTCAACTGCACGAAGAATTGCCTCGTCCACTACAGTTGTCCTCGTCGTTCTAGGTCTTCCCCAGTCGCGAGTCATAGGCTGGAATGTTCCGTGCTCCCTAAGACGCCGATCAATTGCGTCGAACGTCTTCCTGTCGGGACACCTTCGTTCTGGAAATCTGTCTCGATACAAACGTACCGCGCCACGGCTATTGCCCCGTGCTAATCCATACATCAAATGGGCATCTGCCAACTCCGCATTTGTAAACATTGCACTGACTGCAAAACCACGTTCGTGATGAACACTAACCTGTTGATGCTACGTACTGATGTGCTTGATGCTAGTACTGTAGAGCAATGAGTCGCATGTCAACACATGCACCGAAGTCAGCATTACCTTCCTTCAATTGGGCCAACTGGCGGTGAATCGAGGAAGTACAGTACATACTGACGAAACTAAAATGAGCTCTAACATGGAAATTAAGCGTTTCCGGACACATGTCCACATAACATCTTTTCTTTATTTGTGTGTGACGAACGTTTCGTGAAAGTTTGGCCGTACCTTTTTGTAACACCCTGTATTAACATTGTTTCTGCTTTAGTAATCTACTGTCCCAAATAAAATCTTGTATAGAGGAATTTATCATGTATAACCTTCAACTATCTGAATATTTTTTGTATTTTTATTTGTGTTGGGGATAACTTTGGTATCAATTATGATTAATAGCCTGCAAAGGTATAATTGTATTGCTATATGTCAATATTCTTATTGTTTTATTATTCACGTGAAATTTGAAACATTATTAGAACGTCATATAGAGGAATCTAGTTATGTTCAATCCATAGGCACATACATAGCCTCCACACTCAGGAATTGCATGTGTGGGAATCAGGTTTTAGGAGACACTATGTTTTTCAAAAAACTCACTATTTATACTCATTTTCTTTTATACTAAGTATAATTATATTCTTTTATTAATTATAATAACTTTGTTAACCACTTATCTCTAATAACTGATGATTTGTATATTATCTCATACTTAAATTTAATTTTTAAATTTTGAATAGAGAAATCTTATGATGTTTAAACATAGCTACCTGATTACTTCCCGAATCTAAGATTGTTTATGCAAGAGTTTACCACTACCATTATATCTTAATATTCATTATGCTCTTATGTTTCATGTGAAATTTTAACATCATTTATAATCTCACATAGAGAAATCTAGCTCAGTTTAATTTTGGGGCACATGTATAGCCTTGCACTTTGAAATTGCATCAGCGAGAACTTGTTCTTGGTAGATACCACATAGTTTAGAATTCTTTTTCTTTGTTTTCTTTTGTGTATATATTTTTAATTCTATTTTGTTTCACTTTATATTTCATTAATTATATTAGTTTTATTAATTACTTTGCATATAAACATTACTCACTGTATCAAAGAATGTACCAACAAACAGAGCAACAGCCAGGGCAGAAACATTAGAAAAAGGTCAGCCTCCACGTGGCAGGGACGGTAACGGAATGGGGACTTGTCAGGCTAACCTAACTCGCAAGCAGCCATTACGGCTAAGAGACCTAACACTGCCTAGCTTGTCACTTGTCTTAAGTAGCACACGGCCTACCTTAGTTACCCAGGTGGTGGGCAACTCTGTAGTGTTTAAATGAAAAAAAAATATCCTTATCATCATCATCATTTCATCCCCATCGACACGCAAGTCGCCGAAGTGGCGTTAAATCGAAAGACTTGCACAATGCGAACGGTCTAACCGACGGCAGGCCCTAGCCACACGGTATAAACCGACTGGTCTTCGCTTGTTGTGACAAGTACACACGTCTACAAGGACACATTGTACCGTATTTTACGGACTACAAGATGCCCTTTTTGGTTTGACAAATTGTCTCCCAAAATTTAAAAAAGGACTCAAAAATGGGCATATACACTCCTGGAAATGGAAAAAAGAACACATTGACACCGGTGTGTCAGACCCACCATACTTGCTCCGGACACTGCGAGAGGGCTGTACAAGCAATGATCACACGCACGGCACAGCGGACACACCAGGAACCGCGGTGTTGGCCGTCGAATGGCGTTAGCTGCGCAGCATTTGTGCACCGCCGCCGTCAGTGTCAGCCAGTTTGCCGTGGCATACGGAGCTCCATCGCAGTCTTTAACACTGGTAGCATGCCGCGACAGCGTGGACGTGAACCGTATGTGCAGTTGACGGACTTTGAGCGAGGGCGTATAGTGGGCATGCGGGAGGCCGGGTGGACGTACCGCCGAATTGCTCAACACGTGGGGCGTGAGGTCTCCACAGTACATCGATGTTGTCGCCAGTGGTCGGCGGAAGGTGCACGTGCCCGTCGACCTGGGACCGGACCGCAGCGACGCACGGATGCACGCCAAGACCGTAGTATCCTACGCAGTGCCGTAGGGGACCGCACCGCCACTTCCCAGCAAATTAGGGACATTGTTGCTCCTGGGGTATCGGCGAGGACCATTCGCAACCGTCTCCATGAAGCTGGGCTACGGTCCCGCACACCGTTAGGCCGTCTTCCGCTCACGCCCCAACATCGTGCAGCCCGCCTCCAGTGGTGTCGCGACAGGCGTGAATGGAGGGACGAATGGAGACGTGTCGTCTTCAGCGATGAGAGTCGCTTCTGCCTTGGTGCCAATGATGGTCGTATGCGTGTTTGGCGCCGTGCAGGTGAGCGCCACAATCAGGACTGCATACGACCGAGGCACACAGGGCCAACACCCGGCATCATGGTGTGGGGAGCGATCTCCTACACTGGCCGTACACCACTGGTGATCGTCGAGGGGACACTGAATAGTGCACGGTACATCCACACCGTCATCGAACCCATCGTTCTACCATTCCTAGACCGGCAAGGGAACTTGCTGTTCCAACAGGACAATGCACGTCCGCATGTATCCCGTGCCACCCAACGTGCTCTAGGAGGTGTAAGTCAACTACCCTGGCCAGCAAGATCTCCGGATCTGTCCCCCATTGAGCATGTTTGGGACTGGATGAAGCGTCGTCTCACGCGGTCTGCACGTCCAGCACGAACGCTGGTCCAACTGAGGCGCCAGGTGGAAATGGCATGGCAAGCCGTTCCACAGGACTACATCCAGCATCTCTACGATCGTCTCCATGGGAGAATAGCAGCCTGCATTGCTGCGAAAGGTGGATATACACTGTACTAGTGCCAACATTGTGCATGCTCTGTTGCCTGTGTCTATGTGCCTGTGGTTCTGTCAGTGTGATCATGTGATGTATCTGACCCCAGGAATGTGTCAATACAGTTTCCCCTTCCTGGGACAATGAATTCACGGTGTTCTTATTTCAATTTCCAGGAGTGTATTTGATGCCGCAGCAAACCTTGCTCTGTCTGTGAGCATTGGATTCAACTGGCAGCAGCAGTGCACCGATCAGACGAACATGAGTTGATAATACGAGGGCTGTCCTGAAAGTAAGTTCCAATCGGTCGCGAAATGGAAACCACTGTATAACTTTGATTTTATCCATACTGGATGAGAGGTCGTGGTTGTGAATGTCAATGTTAAAAAATACATCGGCTCAACCACTTGTTTATAGTGTAAAACACTAAGATTGACGCGTTTCAGAAGTCTAGCTTCCATCACCAGAATAATAAAAAGTAAAAGAACCTGTTAAAACTCACTAAAATGGAACATGCACCAGGCACAATAAAATTGATAATAAAATTAAAACATCGTGGCTACTTCCCTTGTTGCAGCCGTATCTTCCAAGGTGCATCTCCACATAGTCGTCAAAATATAAAAAACTCTAAAATGGTGTCGCCTATGGTGTTCAACATCTAACCACATGGCTCTCTCCTCTATCGTCGTAAACCGCCCGTGCGTCTTCGTTGATACCACACACCACGCAGCCAAACACGACACTGAAACGCGAGTGAGCTCACGCGCAAGTAAACAAGGAAGTGGAGATGCACCTTGGAAGACACGGCTGCAACAAGGGAAGTAGCCACGATGTTTTAATTTTATTATCAATTTTATTGTGCCTGGTGCATGTTCCGTTTTAGTGAGTTTTAACGGGTTCTTTTACTTTTTATTATTCTGATGATGGAAGCTAGACTTCCGAAACGCGTCAATCTTAGTGTTTTACACTATAAACAAGTGGTTGAGCCGATGTATTTTTTAACATTGACCACTGTAAAAATCTGATGAAGCTTTGCACAGATGTGTTGGGCAGTGTCTGTAGAGCGCCGGTCGATCGCGTCACATCGCTCTTTTTAGTTCTGATCACACAGTAAGCACGTAAATGTACCCAGAACAATAGTGTCTCTCGCCAAGTACGAGGGCGTGGTGAGAAATTTCGCCTGAAGCTATGCAGCCTACGTAGCACAACCGTCACACCGTCCCTTCTTCATAACAATTTTCGCTGCCCTCTGCAGCGGTAGTGAAGATCCTAATACAGCGTTTTCACTGGGAAGTATTTGATCACCAACAATACAGGTCGCAATTGAACCACTGAGTTTCATCTCTGCTCGCACGAACCGCGGACTAGGAAGACAACATTTTGGCACAGACAACGAGCTGTCGGCCAGCGTAGAGAATAGGCGGAAAGCACTGGCGGCTACCTTCTATGACGAGGGTATTGAAAAATTGGTACAACGCCACGACAAGTGTCTAAGTCGGAGCGGCGACTATTTAGATAATTAGCTGGGAGTTGTGGCTAGCTGTTGCAAATAAAACATTTTTGAATTTTACAGTAGTGCCCATTTCGCGGACGATCGGAACTTTCTTTCTGGATAGCCCTCGTACTATCTCCCTCCCGCGCCGCCGTCACAAAGGCAGAATACTGTCTAACTTTTGACGCGTAATTGCAGTCTACGGTGCCAGTAAACTTGATCTGAAAGTGATTCGTGTTATCTGCAACAGCACGACATTTTTGTTAGCAGCTAGTTTCGTAAGGGAAAAAAGATAAAAGGTATTCATATGATGCTGGCTATAAATTCAATGTAATAGCATATGCAGAAGGAGATGGCGACAGAGCAGCTGAGTGGTATTTCGGCCCGCTGTCAACAGAAAAAACTGTCTGTGATTGGCAGGCTAGTAAAGAAAAACTGGAAAAAAATGAGGAAGACTAAATGTGCAAATCGAGGACTGAATGCAAAACGACCAAAACTAGAAGATGATGTATTGAAATGGATTCAAGGAAACAATCAAAAGGGCATTGTAATTAATACAAAAATGATTCGAATACACGCTCGTAAGCTAGCACTATAAAGGAATTAAATAGACTTTAAGGGTGGAGTAGGTTCGTGCTACAGGTTTATCAAGCGTCATTGACTTAGTATGCGAACCAACACCAAAATATCTCAGAAAATGCCGCAAGACGATGAAGAGAAAATATTATATTTGCATCGTTTTATTGTTCAACATCGGAAGGAAACCAGTGTGGAACTAAGCCAAATAGCAAATATGGACGAAACTCCATGAAACGTACTAAAACTGTAACGATAAAAGCAAGGGGACATGAAAACATGCACTACACTGTTCTTCTTTCATGTTGGGCTGACGGTACTAAACTTAATCCAGTGATCATTTTCAAGCGCAAAACAATGCCAAAACCTTCTGAAATACCACCAGCTGGTGATGTTCACGTACATGAAAAGGTTTGGATGGACGAGTCTGGTATGAAATCATGGATTAACAGATTGTGAGAGACAGGGACAGGTGCTTTATTGAAGAACAGTTGTCTTCTTGAGCTAGATCAGTTTAGGACTTATCTGAAGAATCTGTGAAAGAGAACTTGAGACAGAGAAATTCAGAGCTTGCTACTATTCTGGGAGAACTTACTTCACAATTGCAACCTCTTGATGTCTCGATGAATAAACCATTGAAGGTGTATATGAGAGAGGAATGGAACAAATGCTTGATGGATTAAACCCAACGTGAATTCGCGTCGAAGGGAGCTATAAAACGTAATACAATCAAACAAGTGTGTCGGTGAATAAAACAGTCGTAGTTTACATTGAGAAAAAACATTATTGTTAAATCTTTCAAGGAGTGTGGCACAAGTAACTTACTCGATGGCAGTGAAAACCATCTTATATATGAACAAAATGATTTATTTTGTTTTCTTTTTACTTACAGGTCAAGTTCCGTAGGACCAAATTTAGGAGCAAATCTCCAAGGTGATAGAACGTTTCAGTACATGAAATTGCAATATAAAAGTAATACCAGATAAAAATAAAATGTTTATGAACCCAAAAAAACTCAATCGATATTGCAGTCAACAATATACGTAACATAAGAATCAGCTTAATTTTTCAGGAATAGAAGGAATTTTTTAGAATAGAAGGAGTGACCCGTGGGGAAACTCTTCAATGTCGATTTCAAAGCGCGTGGATTACTTCTAAGATTTTTGAATTCTTGTGGTAGCTCATTGAAAATTGATGCAACGGTACACCGCACACCTTTCTGCACAAGAGTTAAGGAAGTCCGATCCAAATGCAGGTTGGATATCTGCCGAGTATTAACTGAATGAAAGCTGCTTATTCTTGGGAATAAGCTGATGTTGTTAACAAGAAACGACAGTAAAGAATATATATATATATATATATATATATATATATATATATTGAGATGCCAATGTCAAAATAACCAGACTAATGAACAAGGATCGACAAGAGGTTCGTGAACTCACACCACTTATTGCCCGAACGGCCCGTTTCTGAGCCAAAAATGTCCTTTGAGAACGGGAAGAGTTACCCCAAAATAATATACCATATGATATAAGCGAATGAAAATAAGCAAAGTAAACAAATTTTCAATTAGAACGATCACTTACTTCAGATACCGTTCGAATAGTGAAAATGGCAGCATTAAGCATTTGAACACGATCCTGAATGTGGTCTTTCCACAACGGTTTACTGTCTATCTGAACACCTAGAAATTTGAACTGTTCAGTTTCATTAATCATATGCCCATTCTGTGACATTAAAACGTTGGGGTTTGCAGAATTCCGTGTAAGAAACTGTAAAAACTGAGTCGTACTGTGGTTTAGCGTTAGTTTATTTCCTACAAGCCATGAACTAATGTCATGAACTGCGCTATTTGAAACAGAGCCAATGTTGAACACATCATCCGTTACTATCAGACTAGTGTCATCAGCAAACAAAAATATCTTACAATTACACGTAATAGGAGAGGGCATATCATTTATATACAGCCATTCTCATCGCTGTGAATAATGAGCTATTGCTGTCCGCTGCTGAAATAAGAGGTGAATCAATTGTGAGCCACTCCCCGTATTCCGTAACGGTCCAACTTCTGGAGTAATATTTTGTGATCACCACAATGAAACGCCTTACTTAAATCAAAATCCAGATGACGCAGGCATTGTAAAGGTCAGTTCGGTGCTATAAACAAAGAAAGTTTTTAGTCTGGCTTTACAATGTAATGATAAAAATGGTGAAAATTTAATTTTAAAAAACTGATTAAATTAAGGTGCGTCTTATATTCCGTAAATATGATACCTTTTTGGCGTCATATTTTCTGAAAATCGGAACCTATTTGTTTTGCATATGTTTTACCGTTTTGCAGTTTATTACAGTTAATTCATAATACTTTCCAAACAGTCTGCAAGTACACTTCATCTTGTATGACGCACAACTGCACCGGTAAGTAACATCGTATGAATATGTGGTATCTGTTGTTTCGGACATACACTAAATATTCATATTCCAAACAGTCTGCAAGTACACTTTATCTTGTATGAGGCACAACTGCACCGGTAAGTAACATCGTATGAATATGTGGTATCTGTTGTTTCGGACATACACCAAATATTCATATAACTGATTCACCTGACGGAAAATGAATCCACCGAGGTCAGTGCGGATGCATTATTACGTTCGATCTCCTGTGGGAATCTCGAAGTTGTGAGCATGGAGGACATTGACGGGGACTGTGGATAGGTGGCGGCCGGCGACAATGTGGGTCGGTCGGCCGGGGGAAAGTGGAGGGGAGGCGGGGGGGGGGGGGTGCGACCTGTAATAGTCCACGCAATTACGACAAACATAGTGGGTGGATGTGGGTGGTGCAGTGTTTAACGCAGCTGCCTACTAAGCAGAAGATCGATCCTGGGTTCGAGTCCCGGTCCGGCACACACTTTCACTCGTCGCCGCTAACTCAGTGTGAAGTCCCACTGCAGCTAACATCATGGGCAACTCCCCTCCACCTTCAAGTTTTGTAAATAACTTATTTTACGACCGGTTTCGTACCCTAGAAGCCACATCATGAGGCAAAAATCTGTTAAATAACTAAAAGCGTTTGCTACAATTCTGGTTGAATTGCAGTTACAATAATTGGTGAGAAACAGAGCAAATTACTTATATGGTGAATCATGACATTAAAGTTGCAACATGGAGGGGGCTGAAATTTCCTTGCCCATGAATAAATGGCGCAATCAGCAGATCGTCAGGTAAGTGAAAAGTATGGGTCCACGGTTCCTCAAGCGTGAATAATTTTTCTTTTAACTATGAGAACCGAGAAGAAATACCCTCCCAACTTCATGCGATAAAAGACCAATAATAGGTACAGCACTCAGTCATAGACTGAAAATTAAAAGTACCTACCATGAACATGGGATGAACGATAGGAGCCCGAACATAACCAGTTAACCATTCGAGGTAGGGGCACAATCCATCCAGAGCGTCTAAAAATTAACGAAAATGTGGGAAGTATCAACAAGAACCCTCTTAGTAATAAAAACAGTATGGAGACGATGACTCATGGGCAGATTTGTGTGAAAATGATATACTTTAAATATAGCAGACCGCAGGACATGGCGATGCAGGCGAGAAAGTGCCTAGCATATAGGTATATAGGCAGTCATTTTTCCCTCGTTCTCTTTGGGAGTGGAACAGGGAGAGAAGATGCTAGTTGTGGTACGAGGTACCCTCCGCCACGCACCGTCTTGTGGATTGCGGAGTATGTATGTAGATGTCGATGTAGATGCAGCTATGGACCCAGCGATAATGTGAAAGTACTTTTCTACGTAGGATGTACTGGTGTTCACAAGAAAACAATAATTAAAAAAGTGAAGATAAGATTTTCTAACATACTTCCTCAAATCCAGGTACCATTTAATCCAATAATACACATGTGAAGCTGACCAGATTTTTGCCAGATATATATTACATGATCACTGAGATACTAGGCCTATTTAATCATTCCCATTAGGTACATAAAAATAAGAAAAATTATAATGTCTTATATTTTAACTTAAGTTCTAACTAAAAAATTTAATTCTCTATAATTTAGAGGAACATACAATGAAATATAAGTCTCCTACATAGGAGCAGACGGTTGAAAGTTATAGAAACAAAATTTTGCAATGCTTTATAAACTGAAGTAGATATGTGTTCAACGTGAGGGAAACTGCGAGATATGAGTCATACTGAAATGTTCCTCAGAATATTAATGGAGCGTAGTCCTCATCCTGTTGCACTTCTTCAAGACTCCTCTTGGAATTCTTTTTTAGTATTGCTTCACTGGTCAGTTATACAAAATACACAGGGAAACGTTGTTATCAAAAATCTCTAATATTTATTGGCTGATTTGCTTCAAGCTTTAATAACTTAACTTAACTTTAATAAAATTAACTTTAATAAACATTAACATTTACTATTCAATGGATAGCATATTTTGACTACAGACGATGGGTATTCCTGTGATCTTTTAACGTTGTTGTAACTGATAATGAGACTTTGGGCCGCGAAACACATTGCGTTTTAATAAACAACAATTTTAGCAGCTGTTAGCGGAGTTCCTCTTAACATCATGCCTTCCAATAGCTGCGGTTGAGTAGAATGTACTCTCTGTGATCAAAAGTGTCCGAACACCTCAAAAGACGTACCTTTTTCATATTAGGTACATTGTGCAGCCACCTACTGCCAGGTACTCCAAATCAGCGACCTCAGTAGTCATTAGACATCGTGAGACAGCACAATGGGGCGCTCCGCGGAATTCGCGGAGTTTGAATGTGGTCAGGTGATTGGGTGTCACTTGTGTCATACGTCTGTACGTAAGATTCCCGCACTCCTAAACATCCGTAGGTCCACTGTTTCCGATGTGATACTGAAGTGCAAACGTCAACGGGCACGTACAGCACATAAGCGTACAGGCCGACCTCGTCTGTTGAAAGACAGAGACCGCCGACAGTTGAAGAGGGTTGTAATGTGTATATAGGCAGACATCTAACCAGACCAATACACAGGAATTCCAAACTGCATCAGGATCCACTGCCAGTTGGGCGGGAGGTGAGAAAACTTGAATTTCATGGTGATAAGCCACTCATCACGACGATAAATGCCAAACGACGCCTCGCTTGGTGTAAGGAGCCCAAACATTGGACGACTGAACAGTGGAAAATCGTTGTGTGGAGTGACGAATTACGGTACACAATGTGGCGATCCGATGTCAAGGTGTGGGTATGGAGAATGCCGGTGAACGTCATCTGCCAGCGAGTGTAGTGCCAATAGTAAAATTCGGAGGTGGTGGGGTTATGTGTGGTGGTGTTTTTTTTTTTTTTTTGTTTTGCATGGCACTATCACAGAACAGGCCTACATTGATGTTCTAAGCACCTTCTTGCTTCCCACTGTTGAAGATCAATTCGGGGATGGCGATTGCATCATTCAACACGATCGACCACCTGTTCATATTTCACGCCCTGTAGTGGAGTCGTTACACGACAATAACATCCCTGTAATGGACTGGCCTGCACAGAGTCCTGGCCTGAATCCTATAGAACACCTTTGGGGGGTTTTGGAACGCCGACTTCATGCCAGGCCACATCTACCGACATCGATACCTCTCCTCAGTGGAGCACTCCGTGAAGAATGGGCTGCCATTGCCCAATAAACCTTCGAGCACCTGATTGAACGTATGCCTGCGAGAGTGGAAGCTGTCATCAAGGCTAAGTGCAGGCCAACACCATACCGAATTCCAGCATTACGTATGGAGAGCGCCACGAACTTCTAAGTCATTTTCAGCCGCGTGTCCGGATACTTTTGATCACATAGCGTAAAATGGCAGTATTAATAGTGAGTCTAAGGACTATTTAAAGCTCTCTGATATAAGAAGTATAGTGCATACTTTGAGTCATTTGCCTAGTTCCACCAGCCCTTTTCTTGAAGGTACTATTATTAAATGGCTCTGAGCACTATGGGACTTAACATCTGAGGTCATCAGTCCCCTAGAACTTAGAACTACTTAAACCTAACTAACTTACGGACATCACACACATCCATGTCCGAGGCAGGATTCGAACCTGCGACCGTAGCAGCCGCGTGGTTCCGGAGTGAAGCTCCTAGAACTGCTCGGCCACACCGGCCGGCTGTTATTGTTATTTAAGATGGTTGTTTCCTAGATATTAAGTATTCATGAGTACTGTCATTGTATGTGTTGTAAGAATTTTGTTAGTTATCGTAAAAGTAAGTGTTATTATGAATTGCCCAGGATATCAATGTATGCATACCTGTTATGTCTTTTTTTTTTGGGGGGTGGGGGGGGGGGGGGGTTGTGTTGATAAAGTTTTGGAAATCTAATAGCTCAGTGCCTTCCAGTCAAGGATCGTTCTATCAAGCAAACCCACTCTAAAGGTAAAAGTAGACTAATCCTGTCCCGCTACGCTTTCACGATCTACCCATTTTTATATAACTACCAACTTTTGTTTTTCTTCTACTATTTACTATTCTGTTATAACTTTTTCCAGCACACCGTCTCCTAGTCTCACTGCTGATACAGTCTGAAAGAATCTAGAAGTTCAAAGAAATTTAACTGTAAGTACTGTGTTTGTTGAAAATTTCCGCGCGATTGTGAGACAGACTAGAGAGGAATTGTTGGGGTAATGGTGGAGATGGAGAACGTGAGTTGGCAACAGTGGTGAGCGCCGGACATGACGCGCAGGGAACGCTCATAGCCAATTCTGCCATCAAGATGATCAGCAATTGTAATGACGTGAGTTATGGGGGCGGGGGTCGAGGGTGGCCGAGGACGAGAGAGAAATGCGTCGAGCCAGCCCGCTGGTCAGCCTGTCCCTTTGTCTTCCGGGGTTGGTGTGGCAATGTTGTTCCTTACTACTGCTTCCCCCCCACTTTCGGGAGCGCGCCCCGATAACAATCTTTCGCTTCGTCCTGCATCGGCAATTACGAGATCTCACAGAGTGAATCCACGTTGGCTGATCCATTTTCCTGGCTGTACAGCGATTCTTTTTTCAATAGGCGCCGGTAACAAATTGCGGCACGTTACTCTTAGGCAGTGGGTACCAATTATTTGAAGTCAAGGGAAATAAATGACAGCAGCTATGTAGTATCTGCGTAATGTTGTTGTTGTTGTGGTCTTCAGTCTGGTTTGATGCAGCTCTCCATGCTACTCTATCCTGTGCAAATGTAATGTATTGCGAATACATAGAAAGAAGGATCCTTTATTGTATGATTATATGATAGCGGAACAAACACTGGTAGCAGTTACTTCTGTAAAATATCTGGGAGTATGCGTGCGGAACGATTTGAAGTGGAATGATCATATAAAATTAATTGTTGGTGAGGCGGATACCAGGTTGAGATTCATTGGAAGAGTGCTTAGAAAATGTAGTCCATCAACAAAGGAGGTGGCTTACAAAACACTCGTTCGACCTATACTTGAGTATTGCTCATCAGTGTGGGATCCGTACCAGATCGGTTTGACGGAGGAGATACAGAAGATCCAAAGAAGAGCGGCGCGTTTCGTCACAGGGTTATTTGGTAAGCGTGATAGCGTTACGGAGATATTTGGCAAACTCATGTGGCAGACTCTGCAAGAGAGGTGCTCTGCATCGCGGTGTAGATTGCTCGCCAGGTTTCGAGAGGGTGCGTTTCTGGATGAGGTATTGAATATATTGCTTCCCCCTACTTATACCTCCCGAGGAGATCACGAATGTAAAATTAGAGAGATTAGAGCGCGCACGGAGGCTTTCAGACAGTCGTTCTTCCCGCGAACAATACGCGACTGGAACAGGAAAGGGAGGTAATGACAGTGGCACGTAAAGTGCCCTCCGCCACACACCGTTGGGTGGCTTGCGGAGTATAAATGTAGATAGATGTAGATGTAGATGCATGCTGCTTCATCACCCAGTACCTACTGCAACCTACATCGTTCTGAATCTGCTTAGTGTATTCATCTCTTGGTCTCCCTCTACAACTTTTACCCTCCACGCTGCCCTCGAGTACTAAATTGGTGATCCCTTGATGCCTCAGAACATGTCCTACCAACCGATCCCTTCTGATAGCCACGTTTTGCCACAAACTCCTCTTCTCCCCAATCCAATTCAATACCTCCTCGTTAGTTATGTGATCTACCCATCTAATCTTCAACGTTCTTCTGTAGCACCACATTTTGAAATTTCTATTCTCTTCTTGTCCAAACTAGTTATCGTCCATGTTTAACTTCCATACATGGCTACACTCCATACAAATACTTTCAGAAACGACTTCCTGACACTTAAAACTATACTCGATATTAACAAATTTCTCTTCTTCAGAAACGCTTTCCTTGCCATTGCCAGTCTACATTTTATATCCTCTCTACTTCGACCATCATCAGTTATTTCGCTCCCCAAATAGCAAAACTCCTTTAATACTTTAAGTGTCTCATTTCCTAATCTAATTCCCTCAGCATCACCAGACTTAATTCGACTGCATTCCATTATTCTCGTTTTGCTTTTGTTGATGTTCATCTTATACCCTCCTTTCAAGACACTGCCCATTCCATTCAACTGCTCTTCCAAGTCCTTTGCTGTCTCTGACAGAATTACAATGTCATCGGTAAACCTCAAAGTTTTTATTTCTTCTCCATGGATTTTAATACCTACTACGAATTTTTCTTTTGTTTCCTTTACTGCTTGCTCAATATAAATCAGACAATTACTGTCTACAATAAAGCGTTACCTCATCAGAAACTGTAACTTTGCTGTTGAAGTTATAAACAAGCCAGCCTCTGGCTGCAAGCATGGTTTTCAGTTCCTTCTTTGCAGTATCGATTTCAGAACTGCCAGCAAAATTGGAAATTTGTGGTAAGGACTTGGGACCAAACTGTTGAGGTCATCGGTCCCGAGGCTTACACACTAATTAATCTAACTTAACCTAATTTACGCTAAGGACAACACACACACACACACACACACACACACACACACACACACACACACATGCCCGAGGGAGGACTCGAACCTCCGACGGGGGGGGGCCGCGCGAACCGTGACAAGGCGCCTGAGACCACGTGGCTTCACGGCGCGGCACAATTGCCTGCCCCATGTTGAGGTGCACCTTGCACATGTACATCTTACAGACATTTGGTACAAAGATTGTTATCGTTGGCAATCAACAATATGTGCAAGAAACCCGTGCCTACAAAAACCAAACGAGGTTGAACCTCAGATGATGCCGACCGCTGAGGTGTCAGTTACGTGGTTTTGTAGTCACAGGTTTGTTACACGTCGGTGAGGATAGCAATCTGTGTAGACAACATACGTAAGATGCACATATACAAAGTGCATCGGGCTGGTAGGTCTGAAATTGATAATGCAATAAAGAAATTGAAAACCTAACTTGCAGCCAGAGGCTAATTTATTCATAATTTCCACTGATTGTAGAATTACGTTCCTACCCTCCATAACGATGGAAAGTTAAAACTTCTACAGTTATCGCTTCCAGCCTTACACCATTTAAAAAAATAATTCATCTCTATTAGTGTTCCTTTTCTTCCATGTGTTGATGGTATGTATCTTAACACTTGAAATAATTCCTTAACGTGGTCCGATAAAGCAGGAGATGGTGCAAAAGTTTTCGGAGGGTGTCATTCTGATTTGTCTCTGTCAGTGTGGCCGGCCACTGTGGACGAGCGGTTCTAGGCGCTTCAGTCTGGATCTGCGCTGCTGATATGGTCGCTGGTTCGAATCCTGCCTCGGGTACGCATGTGTGTGATGTCCTTAGGTTAGTTAGGTTTAAGTTGTTCTAAGCCTAGGGAACTGATGACTCAGATGTTGTCCCATAATGCGTAGAGCCATTTGAACCATTTTCTCTGTCAGTGAACGATATTTTTGGAGGAAGAGTATCGATCACTGTGACAATATTGGTTGCTCAGGCAGACTATTGAGGTGTCTACTATGTTCTATGGCAACTAACTCAGACGCTGAGTCTTCAGTGAATCTGATAGGGATTCCAATGGGTCTTTTTAGATTTTAGTAATGACATCACTTGGCTGATCGTCGTATTATAACATTTAAGATAGCATTTACTGTTATTGCGAAACTTTGTGTGAGATCATGATCTGAAATTTTAGGATCACTGAAAATATGTCATCTATACTAAGTGGCTTCTAATAGTACGTTATACCTTATTATGAGTAGCCAAGAAACTTTCATTGCTGCTGCACTTCGCACTACAACTGCTTTTAACAATTATGTCGCTGATGATAATCGTAAAAATGTGTGACATGCAAATTTAGCGAATCACGGCATTCCCCTAAAATTAAAATACCCCGCTGGGTGGTAGTTATAAAAGAGTCTATCTCTATTCATTCTTCTGTTGGCTTCATGTGGTCTAGGCTGAAATTCATTATCAAAACTTTGCAGTATGGAAGTTCGGGTTTTGCTCTGTAATTGACTGAACACTAATTGTTCATGTCGCTGATTTATTGCACAGTTTTTCTTGAATGCAGACATATCCTATGTCACACTTTCCATCACACGATAATGCTTGCGTTTAAATAGTTGTTCAAATTAGACTCGCATCTTTCACTGTCACAAAAGGCAATATACACTCCTGGAAATGGAAAAAAGAACACATTGACACCGGTGTGTCAGACCCACCATACTTGCTCCGGACACTGCGAGAGGGCTGTACAAGCAATGATCACACGCACGGCACAGCGGACACACCAGGAACCGCGGTGTTGGCCGTCGAATGGCGCTAGCTGCGCAGCAATTGTGCACCGCCGCCGTCAGTGTCAGCCAGTTTGCCGTGGCATACGGAGCTCCATCGCAGTCTTTAACACTGGTAGCATGCCGCGACAGCGTGGACGTGAACCGTATGTGCAGTTGACGGACTTTGAGCGAGGGCGTATAGTGGGCATGCGGGAGGCCGGGTGGACGTACCGCCGAATTGCTCAACACGTGGGGCGTGAGGTCTCCACAGTACATCGATGTTGTCGCCAGTGGTCGGCGGAAGGTGCACGTGCCCGTCGACCTGGGGCCGGACCGCAGCGACGCACGGATGCACGCCAAGACCGTAGGATCCTACGCAGTGCCGTAGGGGACCGCACCGCCACTTCCCAGCAAATTAGGGACACTGTTGCTCCTGGGGTATCGGCGAGGACCATTCGCAACCGTCTCCATGAAGCTGGGCTACGGTCCCGCACATCGTTAGGCCGTCTTCCGCTCACGCCCCAACATCGTGCAGCCCGCCTCCAGTGGCGTCGCGACAGGCGTGAATGGAGGGACGAATGGAGACGTGTCGTCTTCAGCGATGAGAGTCGCTTCTGCCTTGGTTCCAATGATGGTCGTATGCGTGTTTGGCGCCGTGCAGGTGAGCGCCACAATCAGGACTGCATACGACCGAGGCACACAGGGCCAACACCCGGCGTCATGGTGTGGGGAGCGATCTCCTACACTGGCCGTACACCACTGGTGATCGTCGAGGGGACACTGAATAGTGCACGGTACATCCAAACCGTCATCGAACCCATCGTTCTACCATTCCTAGACCGGCAAGGGAACTTGCTGTTCCAACAGGACAATGCACGTCCGCATGTATCCCGTGCCACCCAACGTGCTCTAGAAGGTGTAAGTCAACTACCCTGGCCAGCAAGATCTCCGGATCTGTCCCCCATTGAGCATTTTTGGGACTGGATGAAGCGTCGTCTCACGCGGTCTGCACGTCCAGCACGAACGCTGGTCCAACTGAGGCGCCAGGTGGAAATGGCATGGCAAGCCGTTCCACAGGACTACATCCAGCATCTCTACGATCGTCTCCATGGGAGAATAGCAGCCTGCATTGCTGCGAAAGGTGGATATACACTGTACTAGTGCCGACATTGTGCATGCTCTGTTGCCTGTGTCTATGTGCCTGTGGTTCTGTCAGTGTGATCATGTGATGTATCTGACCCCAGGAATGTGTCAATAAAGTTTCCCCTTCCTGGGACAATGAATTCACGGTGTTCTTATTTCAATTTCCAGGAGTGTAGATACGCCGAAACACCACTTGAGCAAGCGGAGCCATAACCACAACTCCACTTAACACAGGTTACCTCAGATTGCGTTAACTCACGACAAGAGATCGTAATACACCGAAGATAATTTTCTAAGAGGTTACACGCATCTATACCGTTATATTAATTGCGTACTTTAGAAAAGTGGAAAAACTGGTAATATGTGGTAAGGTCTTACGAGACCAAACTGCTGAGGTCATCGGTCACGAAGCTTACGCACTACCAAATCTAACTTAAACTAACTTATGCTAAGGACAACACACACACCCATGCCCCAGGGAGGACTCGAACCTCGGACGGGGGACGCCGCCCGGACTTTGGCAAGACTCCATAGACCGCGCGGCTACCCGCGCGGCAGAAAAGTAGATTCGTGCATTATTTTAAAGCATAATTTGCGTTGATACTAATAACTGTTTTTATCTGATTTTGTCGAAGTTAAATAAAAAATACCTTTATGACTAGCGGTTTTTATTTTGTATAAAAAATATATACATCGTATACGACGTCTGTTCAAATCACTCCGGAACTTTGTCCACAAAATTTTTCTGCGCTTGCCCCTTCAGCAACAACAGAGGCGAAATTACGAATGTGCATGGTCTCCTTCGAAATACTCGCCTCCGCAATTTATACACCGCTCCCAATGCCGTTTCGTCCTCTAGAAGCAGTCTTGGTACGGCTCTTGCTGGATCGCCGAAGCGCCGTTTGCGATTTTCCTTTATCTCGTCTATCATTGCAAAACTTCGTCCTTTCGACGGGGCCTTCAACTTTGGAAATAAAAAAAGTCGGCAGTGGCCAGATCTTGTGAGTGCGGAGAATGAGGCAGCAGAGTGATTTCGTTTTTTGTGCAATAGTCACGCACCAACAGGGATGATGTGCGGGTGCGTTACCACGAAGCAAGAGCCGCGAATTGTCTAGCCCCATTTCAGGCCGTTTCCTCCTAAAACTTTCTCGCAGGCATCACAAAACATCCAGATACACGTCGAGGGACCTCCTGAACGAGGGTCAGCTTCAACATCCAAGAGGCCACTTTTGAACCGTGTGACTCATTAGTAACACAGAGAACGGCTTAAGCACTCACCACCGTATGCTTCCTCCATCATTTGTCCCCTGTACAGGTTTTATTGAGTTTCAGGCAAAATACAGCATTGAACTATAACTAACAGACGTACAACAATGAAACTCCCGGCATTTACACTTCAACAGTGACGTTTGGAGGGATGCCAACCGCATTTCTCTCTAACAACAATTGAGGCGGAATTACGAATGTTCCGGAAGTTTCTGAACAGACCTCCTACATACGCCGAAGCATGTTTTGATAAAAAATGCCGTCTGAAGTGTAGCGCAGAAAGGGTTCGCTACAGATCGCAGGATATCATTCATGTATGTCACATTAGTCACAGTGCCCAAAACACGCACCAAGTGGGACTTGTGGTTATACCCAACAGCAACCCACACCATAAGGCTTCGAGCTGCCGCTGATGTCTTGTACGAATGCAGTCACTGTGACGCCACTCTCCTTGTCTGCCGCGAATCAAAATGCAGTCATCGTTTTCAGACAGAATCTGGATCCTCCCGAAAACACAATGTGATGCCTACCGAGCGGGGTGGCGCAGTGGTTAGACACTGGACTCGCATTCGGGAGGACGACGGTTCAATCCCGCGTCCGGCCATCCTGATTTAGGTTTTCCGTGATTACCCTAAATCACTCCGGGCAAATGCCGGGATGGTTCCTCTGAAAGGGCACGGCCGACTTCCTTCCCAATCCTTCTCTAATCCTATGAGACCGATGACCACGCTGTCTGGTCTCCTTCCCCAAACCAACCAACCAACAATGTGATGCCATTCCTGCCCCCGTCGTTCCATACACCAGTGCCGTCTAGCATGTTCCTACACGTTCGTCAAAATACGCGGAGAAGTGGAAGGCGCTCACTAACCTACGCCGTAATGAACGGCAACGAACTTTGACTCTTGATACTGCGCAGTGTATTACAGTGTTCCGCTGTTGCGCCAGAGTCGAGGAGGACACAGATCTCTGCTGCAGTGCCATTCGAATGAGATGTCGATCTTCTCGATTGGTGAGGGAGGGAGGGGGGGAGGGGAGGCGGGACGTCTGAGTGGTGCGACCTGACCCATCTCGTCTTCTACGGCCTTCCGTGAACCATTCGGCACACACACGCTGCACTGCCGAAACACTTCATTCCACACAAACAGCAATTTTTCTCTCATGCCAATAATACGCCCCCTTGCGCCCTCTTTCAAACTCACTGATTTCAGAGTGCTGTTGTCGTATACGACTGCGATGCATGCTGCACGTCAGCTCAACTCACACTGATCCATTACCTTCGATTTATAGTGAAACCCAGAGCCGCATGCTCATTTCACCGGTAGCTGGTGTTGCGCCGCGATATCGATGTTCATTTGAACCCGCGATTCGAAATGGTTCAAATGATAATCATTCCTGCAGAACATACCAGTGTACAGGTCCTGTGCATATGAACGTCCTACCTCCAGTCGTTTAAGGTGCTCTACTATTTCTGAACATGAGTGTATTTTTTTTTTTGTCATCAGTCTACTGACTGGTATGATGCGGCCTGCCACGAATTCCTTTCCTGTGCTAACCTCTTCATCTCAGAGTACCACTTCCAACCTACGTCCTCAATTATTTGCTTGACGTATACCAATCTCTGTCTTCCTCTACAGTTTTTGCCCTTTACAGCTCCCTCTAGTACCACGGAAGTCATTCCCTCATGTCTTAGCAGATGTCCTATCATCCTGTCCCTTCTCCTTATCAGTGTTTTCCACATATTCCTTTCCTCTCCGATTCTGCGTAGAACCTCTTCATTCCTCACCTTATCAGTCCACCTAATTTTCAACATTCGTCTATAGCACCACATCTCAAATGCTTCGATTCTCTTCTGTTCCGGTTTTCCCTACATCCTCAGAAATTTCTTCCTCAAATTAAGGCCGGTATTTGATATTAGTAGACTTCTCTTGGCCAGAAATGCCTTTTTTGCGATAGCGAGTCTGCTTTTGATGTCCTCCTTGCTACGTCCGTCATTGGTTATTTTACTGCCTAGGTAGCAGAATTCCTTAACTTCATTGACTTCGTGACCATCAATCCTGATGTTAAGTTTCTCGCTGTTCTCATTTCTACTACTTCTCATTTCCTTCGTCTTTCTCCGATTTACTCTCAAACCAGACTGTGTACTCATTAGACTGTTCGTTCCGTTCAGCAGATCATTTAATTCTTCTTCACTTTCACTCAGGATAGCAATGTCATCAGCGAATCCTATCATTGATATCCTTTCACCTTGTATTTTAAGTCCACTCCTGAACCTTTCTTTTATTTCCATCATTGCTTCCTCGATGTACAGATTGAAGAGTAGGGGCGAAAGGCTAGAGCCTTGTCTTACACCCTACTTAATACAGCACTTCGTTCTTGATCGTCCACTCTTATTATTCCCTCTTGGTTGTTGTACATATTGTATATGACCCGTCTCTCCCCATACCTTACCCCTACTTTTTTCAAAATCTCGGACAGCTTGCACCATTTTATATTGTCGAACGCTTTTTCCAGGTCGACAAATCCTATGAAAGTGTCTTGATTTTTCTTTAGCCTTGCTTGCATTATTAGCCATAACGTCAGAATTGCCTCTCTCGTCCCTTTGCTTTTCCTAAAGCCAAACTGATCGTCACCTAGCGCATTCTCAATTTTCTTTTCCATTCTTCTGTATATTATTCTTGTAAGCAGCTTCGATGCATGAGCTGTTAAGCTGATTGTGCGATAATTTAATTCTCGCACTTGTCAGCTCTGTCTTCGGAATTGTGTGGGTGATGCTTTTCCGAAAGTCAGATGGTATGTCGCCAGATTCATATATTCTACACACCAACGTGAATAGTCGTTTTGTTGCCACTTCCCCCAATCATTTTAGAATTTCTGATGGAATGTTATCTATCCCTTCTGCCTTATTTGACCGTAAGTCCTTCAAAGCTCTTTTAAATTCCGATTCTAATACTGGATCCCCTATCTCTTCTAAATCGACTCCTGTTTCTTCTTCTATGACATCAGACAAATCTTCACCCTCATAGAGGCTTTCAATGTATTCTTTCCACCTATCTGCTCTCTCCTCTGCATTTAACAGTGAAATTCCCGTTGCACTCTTAATGTTACCACCGTTGCTTTTAATGTCACCAAAGGTTGTTTTGACTTTCCTGTATGCTGAGTCTGTCCTTCCGACAATCATATCTTTTTCGATGTCTTCACATTTTTCCTGCAGTCATTTCGTCTTAGCTTCCCTGCACTTCCTATTTATTTCATTCCTCAGCGACTTGTATTTCTGTATTCCTGATTTTCCTGGAACATATTTGTACTTCCTCCTTTCATGAGTGTATAATAAGGGACAATTCTTCCAGGTTTGACCAGTACTACCTCCTGCAGAAATATGTGATTTTTTTTTTCATTTTAAACCCCCTGTGCAGTGAAATCATCACTGCATACCCCGACAGCATCAGGACACCTGCTATCGAGGGCAAGCGCAGGAGCGTTATCGCGTACGCGGTCTCTAGTCTTAACTAGGAGTGCGCGTACCCGCTAGCGAGCGGGCCCAAGCGGGTTGCATCACGGAGCCTCGCAGGCGCTCAGCGGCCAACGCTGATGTCGAGTTAATTTCAGTCTTGATGTTGCCACAGGGAGTACCGGAAGTGGATGGTTTACACTCGCTATCGTCCGATGTGAGAATGCCTCTCTACCTGGGTTGTAATCATTCGCCGATCGAGATGTCATCGTATACCATACATGGCATTGTGGAATAGATGCTAACAAGGGAACCTCCTCATCGCAGCCCCCTCAGATTTAGTTATAAGTTGGCACAGTGGATAGGCCTTGAAAAACTGAACACAGATCAATCGAGAAAACAGGAAGAAGTTGTGTGGAACTATGAAAAAAATAAGCAAAATATACAAACTGAGTAGTCCATGTGCAAGATAGGCAACACCTAGGGGAGTGGGAGCTCAGGAACGCCGTGGTCCCGTGGTTAGCGTGAGCAGCTGCGGGACGAGAGGTCCTTGGTTCAAGTTTTCCCTCGAGTGAAAATTTTCATTTTTTATTTTCAGTTTATGTGACAAAGTCTTATGTTTTCATCGCTTTTTCGGGACTGATTATCACATTCACAATAAAACCTATATCGGGCAAGGTAGAAGAATCTTTTTACGCATTCGCCAAGTGTAAAAGTTAGGTGGGTCAACAACATATTCTTGTCATGTGACGCACATGCCGTCACCAGTGTCGCATAGAATATATCAGACGTGTTTTCCTGTGGAGGAATCGGTTGACCTATGACCTTGCGATCAAATGTTTTCGGTTCCCATTGGAGAGGCACGTCCATTCGTCTACTAATCGTACGGTTTTGCAGTGCGGTCGCAAAACACAGGCACTAAACTTATTACAGTGAACAGAGACGTCAATGAACGAAAGGACAGATCATAACTTGCGAAAATAAAGAAAGTAAACTTTTCACTCGAAGGAAGACTTGAATCTAGGACCTCTCGTTCCGCAGCTGCTCACGCTAACCACGGGACGACGGCGCAACTGAGCTCACATTATCCTTGATGTTGCCTATCTTGCGCATGGACTACTCAGTTTGCATATTTTGTTTATTTTTTTCATAGTTCCAAACAACTTCTTCCTGTTTCCTCGATTGATCTGTGTTCAGTTTTTCAAGGCCTATCCACTGTGCCAACTTATAACTAAATCTGAGAGGGGTGCGATGGGGAGGTTCCCTTGTAAGAGCCAATCTAGACCTAGTTATGTATATAGTAATACGCCTTATACTTTGTATACCCGCTCATGTCGTGAAGTCGAGCCCTACGGCATGGCACGTCACGGTCTCGTTGCTACGGCCACTCGCGGGGCTGGCCAGCGCGCGCACAGAAAGGCGAGCAGACCCTAGCGGAATGGCAGGCGCGGCCCCTCCTGCTGTGGGGCGGAGTGAATCACTTGCCGGCCGCTTCGCCACTTTGCAGGCACCCTGCGCAGCCTCCCCCCTAATGAAGATCCCGCGGGCTCTGCCGGTTGAGGACCCGCCGACCCTGATTGTCGGATTATGGGCAGACTGCGACAACCCTCACCCCGCCGCGCTGAGCCGCCGCTTCGCCCGTGCACACGCGCTCTTTGATACAGCACCTTGTTCACCAGCACATACCGCCGATAGACATTAAATTCACTCGTACACAGCCACAGGCACTGATGGTCCAGACGTTATGACCACTGCCCACAGGAAGACCGAATGCCGCCTGGTGACGTGATATGGAAAGCATATATGCAGAGCGTTGCTGATGTGGGAATCATTTGGCGGCGATACGGGCCACAAATAGGGAAGTCTACCGGCTTAACGGGAGTTAGAACACAGCAAATTTATTTGACTTTTTCTAATTTTTATCTCACAGTAAAATTTTCCATTTCCTCAATAAAAAGGTATAAAAATCTATACCACTATATAGAAACAAGTTGTGGTTTGACGTTGTTACCAAAAACTCTAAACGTTCTTGACCTATTTACTTCGAATTTTTACGCAGTGCTCTAATAAACGTTTAGACAGACACAGAGTACATATTTTTAACATATGTCTATCTAATGCATAAAGTGAAAACGCTATTTGGAAAAATCTTGAAAAGTTCTTGAACCGATTTACTTCAGATTTTTACGCAGTTCTCTAATAAACGCTCTGTAGTATATATATATATATATATATATATATATATATATATATATATATATATATATATATATATATAGGGTGTTACAAAAAGGTACGACCAAACTTTCAGGAAACATTCCTCACACACAAAGAAAGAAAATATGTTATGTGGACATGTGTCCGGAAACGCTTACTTTCCATGTTAGAGCTCATTTTATTACTTCTCTTCAAATCACATTAGTCATGGAATGGAAACACACAGCAACAGAACGTACCAGCGTGACTTCAAACACTTTGTTACAGGAAATGTTCAAAATGTCCTCCGTTAGCGAGGATGCATGCATCCACCCTCCGACGCATGGAATCCCTGATGCGCTGATGCAGCCCTGGAAAATGGCGTATTGTATCACAGCCGTCCACAATACGAGCACGAAGAGTCTCTACATTTGGTATCGGGGTTGGGTAGACAAGAGCTTTCAAAGGCCCCCATAAATGAAAGTCAAGAGGGTTGAGGTAAGGAGAGCGTGGAGGCCATGGAATTGGTCCGCCTCTACCAATCCATCGGTCACCGAATCTGTTGTTGAGAAGCGTACGAACACTTCCACTGAACTGTGCTTGATGCTAGTACTGTAGAGCAATGAGTCGCATGTCAACAAGCACCGAAGTCAACGTTACCTTCCTTCAATTGGGCCAACTGGGGGTGAATCGAGGAATTACAGTACATACTGACGAAACTAAAATGAGCTCTAACATGGAAATTAAGCGTTTCCGGGCACATGTCCACATAACATCTTTTCTTTATTTGTGTGTGAGGAATGTTTCCTGAAAGTTTGGCCGTACCTTTTTGTAACACCCTATATATATATATATATATATATATATATATATATATATATATATATATATATGTGTGTGTGTGTGTGTGTGTGTGTGGAATACCATGTCATCAGCCTATCACATACATTCTATTCTCTTTCCACCAATACATGTTCCTCTTTTCCCATCTAAGCCTTTCGCAATAATCTCTTCAAGGTATGCCTTAAACAACAGTGCGGAAAGGCGACAACCTTGTCTAACACCTCGTCCAGTGCTGCTTTCTTCTGACATTTCATTTCCAGTCCTTATCCTTACTTTCTGGTGTAAATATAGATTCGGTAACAGTCGACTCTCTTTCCAATCCACTCCTTTCCTCTTCAAAATATCCATCAGCTTGTTCCTCTGAACTCTGACAAAGGCCTTTTCTAAATCTATAAAAACAGCAAAGATTTTTTTTTACCTTTTTCCATATACCTTTCCCCTATAGCATCTCTTGTTCCTTTTCTAAATCCGAAGTGTTCCTCTGCAATCCCTCTATCCAGCTTGCCATATAGCCTTCTATTCAACACTCTCACCAAGACTTTAGCTGCATGAGGCCGGCCGGAGTGGCCGTGCGTTTCTAGGCGCTACAGTCTGGAACCGAGCGACCGAACGGTCGCAGGTTCGAATCCTGCCTCGGGCATGGATGTGTGTGATGTCCTTAGGTTAGTTAGGTTTAATTAGTTCTAAGTTCTAGGCGACTGATGACCTCAGAAGTTAAGTCGCGTAGTGCTCAGAGCCATTTGAACCATTTTTCAGCTGCGTGAGAAATTATAATGATGGTGATATGTTTCTCTTTTTTTCTATTGATATCATAACTGTTGCAACGAAGTACTCAGGCCATTCCCCTTTGTCACATATCTCGTTACAGAGGTAGACTATTTCTTTTCTTGTCTTGTTTCCCAGACTCATCAACAGTTCTGCTGGTAAATCATTAATTCCACATGCCTTCCTATTCTTCATCTCCTTCAGCGCCTTTTCTACTTCTGCTTCCAAGATGGTGAATCCCTTTTCACCTTCCGACACATACTGCTCTTCTTCAACCTTAATTTCTCTTTGCATTTCATCCCCCTTGTACAGACATTCAATATATTCTTGCCATCTGTTCAAAACCCCCTGTGGTTCTTCTGCTAGAGTACCATCCGCTCTTTCTATTTCCATGTTATTCCTCTTTCTTTTACGTTCAAAAACTTACTACCCAGTCTATACCTCATTTCACGCTGTCCCTCATAGCCTACCAAACCAGCGCAAATGCTGAAGGTGAAGCGCTCTTGGTGACCACAAACAAACGTGTCATGCGGATTTTCCCATACCCACAGATGTCGATTGTGGCTGTCGAACACGCCTCCCCTTGTAACGCATGCATCATCCGTAAAAAATAAAAAGTTGGGAATTCCGGTTGACGTCAAACAACTGCAAAAAACCACAGCAGAAGTCAATAGGATGCGAAAAATCTGGTTTAATGGCTTGAACTTTCTGGAACAGGTAAGGGTGCAAATCATCTTCATTCCACACACGGCAGACCGTGGAATGGCTTTCACCCATTTCTCAAACAACACTCTGCGTTCTTGTTGAGGCCACGATTCAAGCAGTGCTGACGTGTCTCTGTTGTGTGCACGGCGCTTTGATGACTGCATCTGTCCAGCTTTCACATCTGTATCACAAAATGAATGTATCAGGTTCCGATGTAGGCGTCAAATGCGCTTACGCCATTATAGTACCTTGTCAGTGAACGACTCACCGCAAATGCACCTGTCTTTCTTACGGACCTGTGGATATGGTGAATAGGCTTCGATCTGGCGTCTGATGATTCGTAAACTGCTGAATGTACAACCACTGAGCAGCAAGAACATTTCCATCATCTGCTCCGTAAGCACAGAGTATGTCAGCCTTTTTCTCCCAAGGAAAGCGGTCCACTTCCCGTCCGCTCCACACAATATCAAACACAACACACACTGACGCAGGTTGATCCAGGCTGTGCAGCGTGCAGAAATTTGCACTGCCAAACACAGTACATTCGCCTCCTAGCAAATGCCGGAAAAGACTCACTTGTGTTGTTCCACCCAGAAAATTTGCTATCATTTTGGCACCCAGAAAATTTGCTATCATTTTGACTCGAATGGCAGGGTTATATGCCTACCTTCCTGTAGTCGCGAAGCCTCGTTAAATGAAACCTGGTGCTGAACACTAAGGGATGTGGAGGATGTGGATATAGCTTGATATGTGATAATTGCTTATTACGACCCACTCTACCAGCTATCTCAGATTTTAGATTCATTTTAGAAATACCCTGCATGTAAAATCTAAATAATATACAATGTTTTAATAAATATTCGTCTTAAGGATACTGTCTTGAAAAAAGGTTATAAGATGAACAACAACAAAAGTAAAACAACTGTGATGGAATTTAGTTGAATGAAATTAAGTGGGACAGAAGGAGTTTAGGAAATGAAACACTGGAAGTGACAGTGGAGTTTTGCTATTTGGGCAGAGAAATAACTGGTGATGCCCGAAGTAGAGAGGACATCAAATGTAGACTGGTTATATCTGGTGAAGTATTTATCAAAAAAACGGAATTTGTTAACATGTGCTGTAAATTTAAGTGTTTTCTGAAAGCATTTGTGTGGAGTGTAGCCTTGTATGTGGGTGAAACATCAACAATCAGCAGTTCAGACAAGAAGAGTGCAGAAACTTTTCGAATGTGATTCTAGGGAAGAATGCTGAAGGTCAAATGGGTAGATCATGTAACCAATGAGGAAGTAGTAAGCCGAATTGGGGAGAAAATAAGTTTGTGGAACATCTCGTCTAAAAGAAGGGATCAGTTGGTAGAACGCATTATGAGGCACGGGGGAATTATCAGTATGATGGTTCAAATGGCTCTGAGCACTATTGGACTTAACATCTATGGTCATCAGTCCCCTAGAACTTAGAACTACTTAAACCTAACTAACCTAAGGACATCACACACATCCATGCCCAAGGCAGGATTCGAACCTGCGACCGTAGCAGTCCCGCGGTTCCGGACTGAGCGCCTAGAACCGCTTGGCCACCGTGGCCGGCTTATCAGTATGATAATTGTCGGATAGGAAGGTGGTAAACATTCTAGAGGGAGACAAGAAATTAATACAGTGAGCAAGTTCAAATAGACGTAGCTTGTATTAGTTATGCAGAGATGAAGAGGGTTGCACAGTAGTGTAGTGCTGCAACAAATCAGTCTTCGGAGTGAAGACCACAACAGCAACAACAACAATGTGTCTGTTAAAATCGAAAGTGCTGTGAGTGGTGATATGAAAAATGTAGTTCCCAAGAATGAATGTCAATTTGACAGACTTTCTTTTTGTACCTTTTCGGATGGAAGTTTTGTGCGCAAATTTAAACCCTGGAATTAATTTTTATTTGGAAATTTATTTGAAACAGAGATTGTATAATTTTTAGAACGTAAAATTCAGTACTCTAACAGTCTATTTATGTGTACTATTTAAAAGAACCATGCAAAATTATATGCTTTTGTGTGACAAAAATGTAAAATGCTACAGGCTTTGTTTAGTACAATAAAATAAACTATAAGCATTTCAACAACACTTAATAATTGTAGAAATAAATGCTATATAGCATAAATTAAAAGTTTCAAATGATGTTTACCTTAAATCTCGGTTTAAACATAGGGGTCCCAGAGACCCCACCTCGTGGTATACGTTACAGAAAAGTCACCTCGCGAATTAAGAGTTAACTGAAATGTCGAGCTGTTCGTGTGGGCCTACTTCCGAGGAGGGCCAACAAGGCGGAGTCACAGTGATGGAGGGGGGAGGGGAGGGGATTCCACGGCCAGCCCACGCCGCATGCGTGAAGACTAGCACGCCGTGGCTGGGCCACACCTTTGCCCTTCAGCTGACTGCGCACAACTTTTTTTCTCAACCGGTTTCGCTTATTACAAACAACATCACTGAGAGACTAGAAGTAAACTAAAATGAAAATTATATGTAGTACACACAGTCAAACGAGAAATGTAACTATTGTATGCATGAAGACAGAATCACCTACAGTATTTGCAGTGCTGAACAGTGAAAAATCAAAATGACGTCAACATCAACATCCTACATAAATAGATGTCACGACTAAGTGCATACAAGCAATATAACTGACTTCATAGCGATTCATAGTCTACAGGTATTATCATGAATAGAAGATAACAAACAGGTACAAATTGTCAGTATAACACCATAGATGTTATAATGAAAGAAAATCAAAAGCAAAGGAACATTTATCATCACAGACCAACGACTCTATTATCAGGTCACAGGTTGGATCAGCTTTAGACGACAACAAAAAAAGACGTCCAAAACATCGATATGTATCCATGTCTAAACAATCTTTTGGCTAATCACAGCAGTATCTAATAACAAGTCCTTATTACTAAAATGTACAGTACTAATCTGTAATTAAAAAGAAATAAACATTATAAGTAAATAATAACTTCATAAAAAGGAAATAAAATTTCATAAGTAATAACAACTTTCTTTAAACGAATCATAAAAAGTGAAATAGGAAGTTATTACTTACCTGTAACGTTTATTTCCTATTTAACTGCAGATTATTACCGTATATTTTGATAATAAGGACCTGTTATTCTATACCACTGTGACTTTGCTAAGTAATGTTAGACCCGATACAAATGCATGTTTTAGACGCCATTTTTGTTAGGTCGTTAAAAAGCGATTTGGGGAATTATTGTTAACCCTTTTAAGGAACATTTAAAAAATAAACCACACAACTTCAAGCATACAAGATAACCTATACTGGACAATGAATTTTTTGGAAGAAATTGGTATTTATAGTCACTAACTGTTTATTTATTTTTTCTTACGTGACCGGCCTGAGTGACCGTGCGGTTCTAGGCGCTGCAGTCCGGAGCCGAGAGACCGCTAAGGTCGCAGGTTCGAATCCTGCCTCAGGCATGGATGTGTGTGATGTCCTTAGGTTAGTTAGGTTTAATTAATTCTAAGTTCTAGGCGACTGATGACCTCAGACGTTAAGTCGGATAGTGCGCAGAGCCATTTTTTTCTTACGTGAGCACCCGAAAACTGTGCATTAAGACGAAGTAGCGAAGTACGGTTGGAATAGCCTAAGTATCTTATACGTTGGGAACTTTTAGGCTTCACAATACATCCTCCTGTTACCTATGGTGTAACTAAAAACTAAAAAACTGAGCTCCGCCCGAACAGGTCGTGAAGGCGCAACGGTACCGACCGGCCCCCATGTCACCCTCACCATACTACGAGACCGGAGCCGCTACTTCTCAATCAAGCAGCTCCTCAGCTTGCCTCACAAGAGCTGAGTGCACCCCGCTTGCTAACAGCGTTCACCCATCCAAGTGGTAGCCCTGCCTGACAGCGCTTAACATCTGTTATCTGGGGGAACCGGTGTTTCCACCGTGATAAGGCCTATGGTGTAAGGCTTCACAATACATCCTGCTGTTGCCTATGTATATCTCGTCATTATTTCAGCTTGAACTATAATACAAAAGCTACTTTGTTTAAGTGCTATGCTGATAGAACACACATATAACTCCGCACATACACACGGTCGAGTCAGATTAATGTGACCACCTATCAAAAGTCTGAATAACCACCTTTTGCAGTGCGGACATGCAGGAAGAGAGTCAGTGATTGTCTGGAAGATATCGACACGAGTGTGGAGCCATGCCTACTCTAGTTCCGTGGGCAGATGAGCTAGGTTTCTCGGCTGATGATCCATGTCGCGAACTACCCGAGCGAGGTGGTCCCACAGATTCTCGATTTGATTTAAGTCCAGAAAATTTGGTGGCCAGGAGAGTAGGATGAACTCATCCTGGAGTCTCCTAACTACGCACTTACACTGCCAGCTGCGTAACGCGTTGCATTGTGCCATTGTGCTAAGGAAAAAAATAAATTGACTTTAGGGGTGGACATGGTCCAAGGTGATAGCTTCATACTTGTGTTGATCCACTGTGCATTCCGGTATTACGAGATCACCTAGGGAATGGCACGAAAACATACTTAAGGCGACAACGATCCACTCTTCCGGCCTTGGGCCTCCCTACGGTTCTTGCAGGGCCACGCAGGCCGACGGCCGTCTGTTCGATGGAGCATAAAAAGTGATTCGTCTGAAAAGGGCGTCTCTCGTCACCTAGTGGATCTACAGCTGCGGAATTGGCGGGCAAATTCCAGCTCTCGTGACAAAAAATAAAAACACCTACAGCAGTCCTTATGATTTTATTTTATTTTGTCGCTACCGGTTTCGACGCTTCGTTGCGTCATCTTCAGGCTGTTTTGATGCGATGCAGGTTGACACGATCCCCATGCATAACCCATCAGTTGCCAGCATTGCTAGATTCACACCACAGTGTGTTGACACATTATCTGCATATCCAGTAATGCTGGCAACTGATGGTATATGCATGGGGATCGTATCAACCAGTACCGCATCCTAATGCGCTGAACCGCCGATCCTGTCGCAGCAACTCAGCAACGATGTCTGCAGCAGTGGAAAGAAAGGCAATCTGCAAACCAACAGGCTTCACAACAGCCTAACTGTGTACCCAAGATCCACGATCCGCCGCAGATCAAATTATAAGTTCTTTTCCCAGTTACTTGAAAAATCCATAAAGAAAAACATTAAACTGTAGCAGATTCAACCTAGAAGATAAGAATAGACGCAGCAAAATTCACCAGTCCCTGTTGTAGAAAAGTTTTATCGTAAAAAAAAAAAAGCTTTTGACAGTTCAACAAAGTCACAGAGTTTCAATATGTTCGGGGTGCGGTCTGTCACTCCTTGATATCTTTGCCAGAATAAATTGAAATTCTCCTAATTTTTCCTTAACTAATTAATTAATGTCACTAAAGAATCAATTTTGTTCTCATTTAACGAAATATTCCACTTTAAAACCGATCTTCTTGACCACAAACGCCGATAAAGCTTTAAAACAGAATTTTAATACACTTCACGGTAATTTCCAAGAATGATTGCCTCTCGAAGTCGCGGGGTCGAAACGATACGTATCGAACCTGCGATCCGAAATCGATCACGCGACTCTGGTGGTCGGCGTTATGAGTATGGTTCCGGTGGTCACTACAGCAACGACAAAAAAAAAGAGCGTTAGAAAAATACTTGTAATTACAAAGGAGAAGACTTACATTATTCGTTGCTGGTGTTGTCGTCACGTGAAAGTCCATGTGATGTGGTCACTACGGGAACAATTTCCTTTTTGCCATTAATTCGCGGAGGTGTATAACTTGGGGCAGCTAAGGGAAACAGAAAACAGATAAAAATGACGATCACAAATAATTGATCATAACGCCCGCCACCAGAGTCGCGTGATCGATGTAGGAGCGCACGTTCGGTATATATCGTTTGGACCCCGCAACTTCGAGAGGCAATCATTCTTGGAAATTACCCACTTCACAGTATCGATTATTTTCTAAATGTCAACACGTGTCGACTTCTCATTAATGAAACTTTAAACTAGTTATGAAACTTCCTGGCAGAGTAAAACTCTGTGCCTAGGCAACACCTAGAACTCGGGACCTTTGCCTTTCGCGTGCAAGTGCTCTACCAACTGAGCTACCCAAGCACGACTCACGACCCCTCCTCACAGCTTTACTTCTGCCAGTACCTAGTCTCCTACCTTCCAAACTTTACAGAAGCTCTCCTGCTGTGGCCAAGCCATGTCTCCGCAATATCCTTTCTTTCAGGAGTGCTAGTTATATGATCATTAGATCTTCCTGCATTTCGCTACAATTTTCCAATGCTGCAGCTTCTCTGTATACTACAGCATCATCCGCGAAAAGCCGCATGGAACTTCCGACACTATCATTTTGCCATGCACAGTTTACTTTTACCACGGCGGCACGCGAGCAGTTCACAAACTTAGCCATTTAAGAAATGCTTCCACACTTCGCTCGCAAGCCAACAATCATGCCCTCTCGGAGTCAGATAAATCGCTCCGCTTCCATGTTACGGCAACGGTTGCACTGTTTCCTGGGTTCCCCCGCTATGCTATATATACCCTCAACCTTTATTCCTCCCACCTACCATATGGTTATCTCACGTTGACGCCGAACACAGGCGGTGGTCTCACTAATTTGACTGGCCCGCATATTACACGAGCCTTGCGTCTACCTTAAGGTATAGCGGATATACTATCTGATAAAATCTATCCAGACACAACCAAAAACATACGTTTTTCATATTAGGTGCATTGTGCTGCCACCCACTCCCAGGTACTCCATATTAGCGACCTCGGTAGTCAATAGATATCGTGAGAGAGCAGAATGGCGCGCTGTGCAGAGCTCACGGACTTCGAACGTGGACAGGTGATTGGGTGTCACTTATCACACAAGTCTGTACGTGAGATTTCCACACTCCTAAACATCCCTACGTCCACTGTTTCCGATGTGATAGTGAAGTTGAAGCTTGAAGCATACAGGGCGACCTCATCTTTTGACTGACAGATTCAAAATGGTTCAAATGGCTCTGAGCACTATGCGACTCAACTTCTCAGGTCATCAGTCGCCTAGAACTTAGAACTAATTAAACCTAACTAACCTAAGGACATCACACACATCCATGCCCGAGGCAGGATTTGAAACTGCGACCGTAGCGGTCGCTCGGTTCCAGACTGTAGCGCCTAGATCCGCACGGCCACTCCGGCCGGCTGACTGACAGAGCCCGCCGACAATTGAAGAGAGCAGTAATGTGTAATAGGCAGACAGCTACGCAGCAATTCCAAACTGCATCGGGATCCACTGCAAGTACTATGACAGTTCGGGGGTAGGTGAGAAAACTTGGATTTCATGGTCGAGTAGCTGCTCGTAAGCCACACATCACGCCGGCAAATGCCAAACGACGCCTCGATTGATGTAAGGAGCGTAAACATTGGACGATTGAAGAGTGGAAAAACTTTGTGCGGAAAGACGATTCACAAAACACAATGTGGTGATCCGATGGCAGGGTGTGAGTATGCGAATACTCGACGAACGTCATCTGCCAGCATGAGCAGTGCCAACAGTAAAATTTGGAAGTGGTGCTGTTATGGTGAGGTCGTGTTTTTCGTGGAGGGTACTTGAACCCCTTTTTGTTTCGCGTGGCACTATCACAGCACAGGCCTACAGTGATGCTTTAAGTACCTCCATGCTTTCCACTGTTGAAGAGCAATTCGAGGATGGAGGTTGCATCTTTGAACACGGTCGAGCACCTGTTCATAATACACGGCCTGTAGCGGAATGGTTACACGACAATAACGTCCATGTAATGGACTGGCCCGCACAGAGACCTAACGTGAGTCCTATAGAACACCTTTGGGATGTTTTCGAACGCCGACTTCGTGCCAGGCCTCGTCGACCGACATCGATACCTCTCCTCAGTGCAGCACTCCGTGAAGAATGGGCTGCCATTCCCCAAGTAACCTTCCAGCACGTGACTGAACGTATGCCTGCGAGAGTGGAAGCTAAGGCTGGGCCAACACCATATTTAATTCCAGCATTCCCTATGGAGGACGCCACGAAATTGTACGTCATTTTCAGCGAGATGTCCGTATACTTTTGATCACATAGTGTACATGAAGTTTAAGCTATTTGAGTCCCGTTAAGACGAATAGCACACTAAACTATAATGTAGAAAAATAATAATTTAAAATAGTAGCGGCACCGGCGTAGTGACACTGTGCACAGTCTTGTGGACACAGCGTGTGTTCACCTGTTTCTCGGTTGACATGGGAAGTTATTACATAACCAACGATTAGATGAGTGGTAAAGATGAGACGTGAAATGTCGAAATCGATTATGGAATCAACCATAACTGCAGCCTGAGGCTATTCTTATTACTATAATAATATTCGTAGACCTACTGCCAACATGAGTAATTTAGAAGTATATATCCTCGGTGTAGTGAAACAGCTTAAATCACTTGATAAATGGAAGGCTTCCGGTCCAGATAGCATACCAGTGAGGTTCCTCTCAAAGTGTGTTGATACAATAGCTCCATATCTAACAATGATATACAACCGCTCGCTCATCGCAAAATCTGTGTCTAAAGACTGGAAAGCTGCACGGGTCTCACCAGTACCCAAGAAATGAATCAGCAGTAATCTGCTGAATTAGAGACCAATATCACGAACGTGGATTTCGAGAAGGGTTTTGGAACATATTCTGTGTTCCAATATAACGAATTATCACCGAGAAAACGGTTTATTGACCAATTGTCAACACGGATTCAGGAAAAATCGTTCTTGTGAAACACAACTAGCCCTCTGTTCTCAAGAAACAATGAGTGCTATCGACTGGGGTATTGTATTATATTGTATTGTATGTGAACCGGGGACCTAAAAATAACGGAGACGCTTCGTCCCCGCCGTAGTCCTCAGTGGTCCACAACCCCACAACAGGCTACAGCAGTCCACTTTACCCCTCCGCCGCCCCACACCGAACCCGGGGTTATTGTGCGGTTCGGCCCCCAGTGGACCACCCAGGGAACGTCTCAAACCAGACGAGTGTAGCCCCTATGTTTGGTGGTGTACACGCACGTAGAGAACTTGTTTGCGCAACAATCGCCGACATAGTGTAACTGAGGCGGAATAAGGGGAACCGGCCTGCATTCGCCGAGGCAGAAGGAAAACCGCCTAAAAATCATCAACAGACTGGCCGGTTCACCGGACTTCGACACAAATCCGCCGGGCGGATTCGTGCCGGGGACCAGGCGCTCCTTCCCGCCCGGAAAGCCGGGCGATAGACCGCACGGCCAACCAGGCGGGCTATCGATTGGGGTATCGAAACTGATTCCGTATGTTTAGATTTCCAGACGGCTTTCGACACCATTCCTCACGAACTTTTTCGAATGAGATCGCGTGCCTATGGACTATCGCCTCAATTGTGCGACTGGATTCATGAGTTCTTGTCAGGTAGGTCGTAGTTCGTAGTAATTGACGGTAAGTCATCGAGGTAAAACAGAAGTAATATCTGGCGTTCCCCAAGGAAGTGTTATAGGTCCTGTGCTCTTCCTGAACTACATAAACGACATAGGAGACAATCTGAGCAGCACTCTTAGATTGTTTGCAGATCGTGCTGCCATTTACCGTCGTGTTAAGTCATCAGTTGATGAAAAAGAACTGTAAAATGATTTAGACATCTGTGTGGCGTGGAAACTGACAGTTAACTCTGACTAATGAAGAATGTGAATTCGTCCACATGAGCACTGAAAAGAAATCCGCTAAATTTCGGTTACACGGGAAAACACACAAATCTAAAGCCTTTAAATTCAATTACATGCATAAGGATTACAATTACATAGAACTTCAGTTGGGAGGATCACATAGATAATGTTGTGGGCAAAGCAAACCAGAAATTGCGGTTTATTGGTAGAAGGCTTGGAAAATGTGTAAGTAGGCTGTTTAGGTTTTTTTATTGGTAACGCCACCTCTGTATGAAAATCACTGGCTGTGCTGTGTGCAGTCTGTGGCTGCTTTGCATTGTTGTAATACTCGCCATTGTAGTGTTAGGCAGCTGGATGTGAACAGCGCACAGCGTTGCGCAGTTAGAGGTGAGCCGCCAGCAGTGGTGGATGTGGGGAGAGAGATGGCAGAGTTTTGAAATTTGTCATGAACTGCTATATTTATATATGATGATATCAAGGTAAATACATTGTTTGTTCTCTATTAATATCTTTCATTTGCTAACTATGCCTATCAGTAGTTAGTGCCTTCCATAGTTTGAATCTTTTATTTAGCTGGCAGTAGTGGCGCTTGCTGTATTGCAGTAGTGGGAGAAACGAAGATTATTGTGAGGTAAGTGATTTAGTGATTTGTGAAAGGTATAGTTTAATGTTAGTCAGGGCCATTCTTTTGTAGGGATTTTTGAAAGTCAGATTGCGTTGCGCTAAAAATATTGTGTGTCAGTTTAAGTACAGTCATGTATAATTTTTCTAAGGGGACGTTTCATATGTCGACCCTTAGCCTAGGATACCTCACTGGAATCTTCTGATTTTTTCTTGTAGTTTGTGTATTTAGTGTAGCTTTTGTTTATTGCTAGCGCGTAATTGTAGAGAGAATCTCCTTTGTAGTTGTAGCCTTTCATTGTTGTACAGTAAAACAGTTGTGGCATGCATGTAGATTTGCACCAAGTATTTCGCAGCTACGCTTGCAATTAACTAGATATTATTTTCAGTGCTATGTTAATGTGTTCTCCTATTTTTGCACTTCAAATTGTGCTTTTCTGTGTTATCGTGTGAAATATTGTGACAATTGTGGCGTGTGAAAAACGTAACACTAGGCTCCAAAATAAACTGAGAAATAATAGTGACGACGAGCGTAGCTTATCAGCGCCGCCGAGTAATGAATTTACTAATGTTCAAAGTAGTAATTTGGTAACTGTGCACAGGGAAATGGAGAGGGCGTCAAACAATGGCGTGGACAGTGAAACAATTAGTGAAGAGGGAAGCATTATCGATCGATCGGTCGGCAATAGCTCGCCTCAGGAAGCCGAAATGACACGACACGATCTCGCAAATACTGTAGATTCAGGTTTTGGATCCTCACCGTTTTCTCAAATAAGTCAAGACACATTTTCTGCTTGTCAAAATGTGAATGTTTCCTGTGCAAATTCACTGCCGAAAAGCACTGAGGAACATGTTTCAGACACCAATGCATTGTTATTACAATTAATACAACAAATGGGACAAACACAGCAAAAGCTTCAAAAGTTAGACACAATGGAACAAAATCTTAAAAAGTTAGACGCAACGGAACAAAATATTCAAAAGTTAGACTCATTGGAACAAACTCTTGAACAAACACGTGAAGATTTAACTACTGAGTTACATCACATTGAATCGAAATGTCAAAAAGTCTGTAATGACGTAAAAACACAAATTTGTGAGCATTTCCAACCTATTTTTTCGCGGCATGAAAATGCATTACAGAATCACGAAGCAGCCATAAAAGAACTGCAAACCATTGTTCATGAAAATCATGAGACCTTGTGGGCTAAAATTGACTCAGTTGCATCTACCGATTCGGTTACGCAACTTGCAAAAACTCAAGAAAACTTAAAGGACACAGTAGATTCGATTTCAACACAAATGGACACTCTGAAACTTGGTTCAGAAAAACACACTGAGGAAATGTGTTCACAATCGGAGAAAGTAGCCGAACTTTCGGATCAGGTCACTAACTTATCTACAAAGGTAGATGATGATCTGAATGACACAAGACCCGTAGCCTTCACTGACACAGAAGAGTATGAACAAATAAGAAAATTCAAACAAAATCAAAATCAAATCAATACTCAGTACAAAAGAGAAATCCGGGAAGTACAAGATCAGCTGACACAGGTAATACAAGAATTACGTATTTCAGAGGATACTCGCGCCCCAATACGGGAAGAGGGACACAGAAATACGGAACAGCCACAAAATAATAACACAGGGCATTTCGGAAGTTATGAAAGAAATTGGCAATGTGCACCGAATTTTGAGATGGAACGGCCGACACGACCTAACAATGACCGACATGCGACTTGCCGACATGATGATTTTGACTATAAGCTGTTCATTACTACACGTAAATTCAAAACATTTAAGAATTCTGGCAACGACATTCATCCACAAGCATGGCTCCATCAATTCTCGCATTGTTTTCCTCCCAACTGGTCGTTAGAACACAGATTAGAATTTATGTGTGGCTACTTGGAGAATGAACCAGCTGTAAGAATGCGATCGGTAATTCACGATTGCCACAGTGAAGGAGAGTTTTACCATGCCTTCCTCTCAGCATATTGGTCTCAAGCCACACAAGACCGAGTAAAACATAGTATCATAATGATGAAACGTTCCGAACAATCTGAATTTTCCAGTCTTATGAAATATTTTGAAGACATGTTGCATAAGAATCAGTATCTTTCAAACCCATACAGCCCCTCAGAACTCATCCGCATTTGCTTAATCAAACTGCCTGAACATTTACGACATATTATTTTGGCAGGACGTTGCAAAGACGACATTGAAGCTTTTCAGGGACTGTTACAAGAACTGGAAAGTGACACTGACAATCGCGGAACGCAAGAGCACAACAATTACAGATCACATCAGTCGCAATTCCGCGATGAAAGAAATAATAACTGGACGCGACAAGGCTATTCTTACAAAGCAAATCGTGACCAAAACAGACACCACCCATATGACAACCACTGGCAGAGTAATAATAGTTACAGAGAAAGATCGCATTTCTGTAGTAATGAATATGACAGAGATTACCATAGAAACAGGCAATATAAGAACAAAAAAAATTATTATCAAGGGAGACAGAATAACTTCAGACGCAACAGTTCAGCGTGCAGTCACGATTCAGGGAGGAATTCTCCACCACGTGACCGACAAGAAAGAAACTACAGGAACTACCGACATGACGACAGACTATATAATCATTACACCAGACCAGAATTTAACCAGAACTGGCGGGATTCAAACAGAGCAGGGCCCTCTCGACAAGGTGAATTTGTAGAAGTTAGACCTCCAAATCCCAATAACGATGCGCGCCAACAAAGAAACAGACAATGACTCGCACCGCAGGCAGCCACGTGCGCCGGCTGGCTCAGAGAAAAATAACATAGCTAACCTTGAGAAAAATTCCAGCATTCTTTACCGACGTATACCGCATGACAATTGCATTCAAGTTGAAACTCTGTGCACTAGGAAGAGTAAAGGTTTACACCACATTTCACATGTAAAACCGTTTATTGAAAGATAATCTGCTTTTTAACTTTGTCTTTGCCATATAACTTTTCACTTCACATTTCTAGTATGCTTTGTCAGACTTAAGAAACTGTTAATATGCAACAATGTTTGAAGTTAAATATCCAGTCTAGAACCAAGAGAACTTATTTAAACAGAAATTACGAATGCATTGTTATTGCCAACAGACGACACAGTGTAATTGTGTGTGTACATTCTTGCTTGTTAGTTGCACGATTAGAACATTTACCAGTACTGCTAATGAGATTTTAATGCAACATTTTGGTTTACTTGAAAATACATTTGGGATTTAAAATACTTTCAGTGAGATACCAGATGACACAGTGGTTAGTTTATGTGACAGCTACACAATTTTATCACGACGGTACTAATGAGTGGCAATTTACAATGTTGCTTTTGCAGTGTTACTGTTTTATATCTGCACAGTTTTCTGTTTTATTCTGGAAAGTAAAACATGTTTTAGTAGTAACTTTTGTGGTATAGCTACAATGAGACAGCCTTTTCGTAGCAGAACAATACGTTACAGCACAGTACTTTCTTCATCACGCCAATAAGCATAATAACTACGATATCTATACGCAAAGCATTTCACTTTTGTTTATCATGTGGTAAGTACATTGACTTCTGCAGAACTTAGCTTTTGGAGGACGATAACTACGACACTTCCACAGAGATTATGTTGCGACAAGATGCACAGTTTAGCGCTACAGTACACGCATTTGAGTGATTAATCTTATACTTAAAACACTTATTTTTAAAGATTTTTTTAATTACAAAGAAAGTTTTCTGTGATACATTTCATTCCATTGCTGTAATTTGTAACACCTGGGAGTATAATTACATTTATCCTCAGGGGGGTACACGCTTACTTTGTGTACCATGTGTGTGGCAACCACAAGGAACCCTAGCTAATATGGTATTTGCTTATACAACTTTACACATCGGTACCATATTTCTCTAACACACAAATTACACAGCTATCTGATCATGTAACTGAGAGATAAACTTTTTTTATTACATCAGTGACAGATGTTTACGCAATTACACAGTTGGATAACTTCACACTTATGAAATTGTATTTTGTCTGTACTTTGTGAAATGCTCATATTTTTTCGGAACCATTGTGATACTATGAGAGCTTTGAATGATATATTTGGTAAGGGAGCATGATTTTAAAGTACGTTTGAGGCAGATGACACTTTTGACATGAGCAGAGAATTTTTTTAATTATTGGAGGAAGCTACGACGATTTTGAGATTTGACTGAGGTGTTATGATGTTATTTTTACGACGACGATGTGTATTATGCTGCTGAGGTATGTTTATGATTAATAGGCTGAGGCTATATGAGTTATTTGATTATGCTTCATATTTATAATAACGAAATATTGACGAGTGTCGATGGATACGTATATGTGTAATAAGGTAAGGAGTAATGAATAGTGGGTAGGGACTCTTGACTTGTGAAACAGGATGTTGGAAACCAAGAATCATACTTCAAGAGTTATGAAATGTGTGTAAATGCGTGAATGTATCACAATGCCGGCGAAAATTTTTTTGGACACTTATATTTATAGCATTTTGTTTCTACAGATTTGCAACGCTAATTCTTGACCTGTGAAATATTTTTATGTGAGACTGTCACTGTAGCGGAAACTGCTGTCGTAAATATTTCCGTAAGAAAGTTAAGTGACCACCTGCACGTAATGCGTCGCGGGCACCCACCTGCGCGACAGCCGCCCGAAAAAAAAAAAAAAAAAAAGCCATTAGCCTTTCAGCGGCACAGGTAGAAAAAAAAAAGGGGGAGGCCATTGTCCGTGCTACTGACATTTCCTTGTTGAAAGCATACTGTGGAGCTCGTAATTTATATTTACTGAAATGCCTAATAAAATGACGAAATATTTTTACATCTGCACACCTGATTATGACAAGCGTCTTTCTATGAGAGTTGAGAGAATTTCTACTAACTTATGAAATGTCACATGACTACTGAATGAAATTTTTATGCTTTGCTTTTCATAGTTGCTTATTTCATTTGATATCTGGTTTCCAGCTGTGTTGCAGCATTGCTTTTATAAAATGAAATGCGTTTGCTAATGTGAACACTTTCTGTCAACAGATCTATTAAATAATTATTTTATGATCCACATTCTTTAAAAAAGGAGCACTTGGAAAGGAAAGAAGAATAAGAAGGAACTAGTAACAGTAACACATAATTTTCTTTTCAAGCACATGGTAATATTTCTTTTTACAATCAGTTGTTGTGGTGCACCACTTTAATTACATAGATATTAAGATGTGAATATACATTTCCCTTATCTGCATTGTTGTTTTTACTGTAATATTTTTTCTGCTTGAGCTATGTCATGTTTAGGTATAAGTTACTGCTGTTTGCCAGGCGTAGTGTTACTGAATTTGACTTTGTGTTACTCTGCTAAGCCAATTTTACTACTCATTTATTTTTCTTGTTGCTGCACATTGGCTCATATTAGTTGTAATGTTGCATTGCTTGGTAATTTAGATTTACTGTAGCTTGCTTTGCAGTTTTCCATTTTTTTGGTCATTGTTGTTTGTGTTACTTATTTTGTGCTGCTGCATTGCCTCGTTCCTTAGTTTAGCATCTGAGCTCAGTAGATTTAAGTTAGCTTAAGAGGGGGTCCCCCCCATGAACCATGGACCTTGCCGTTGGTGGGGAGGCTTGCGTGCCTCAGCGATACAGATAGCCGTACCGTAGGTGCAACCACAACGGAGGGGTATCTGTTGAGAGGCCAGATAAACGTGTGGTTCCTGAAGAGGGGCAGCAGCCTTTTCAGCAGTTGCAAGGGCAACAGTCTGGATGATTGACTGATCTGGCCTTGTAACAATAACCAAAACGGCCTTGCTGTGCTGGTACTGCGAACGGCTGAAAGCAAGGGGAAACTACAGCCGTAATTTTTCCCGAGGGCATGCAGCTTTACTGTATGATTACATGATGATGGCGTCCTCTTGGGTAAAATATTCCGGAGGTAAAATAGTCCCCCATTCGGATCTCCGGGCGGGGACTACTCAAGAGGATGTCGTTATCAGGAGAAAGAAAACTGGCGTTCTACGGATCGGAGCGTGGAATGTCAGATCCCTTAATCGGGCAGGTAGGTTAGAAAATTTAAAAAGGGAAATGGATAGGTTGAAGTTAGATATAGTGGGAATTAGTGAAGTTCGGTGGCAGGAGGAACAAGACTTCTGGTCAGGTGACTACAGGGTTATAAACACAAAATCAAATAGGGGTAATGCAGGAGTAGGTTTAATAATGAATAGGAAAATAGGAATGCAGGTAAGCTACTACAAACAGCATAGCGATCGCATTATTGTGGCCAAGATAGATACGAAGCCCACGCCTACTACAGTAGTACAAGTTTATATGCCAACTAGCTCTGCAGATGACGAAGAAATTGAAGAAATGTATGATGAAATAAAAGAAATTATTCAGATTGTGAAGGGAGACGAAAATTTAATAGTCATAGGTGACTGGAATTCGAGTGTAGGAAAAGGGAGAGAAGGAAACGTAGTAGGTGAATATGGATTGGGGGACAGAAATGAAAGAGGAAGCCGCCTGGTCGAATTTTGCACAGAGCACAACATAATCATAACTAACACTTGGTTTAAGAATCATGAAAGAAGGTTGTATACATGGAAGAACCCTGGAGATACTAAAAGGTATCAGATAGATTATATAATGGTAAGACAGAGATTTAGGAAACAGGTTTTAAATTGTAAGACATTTCCAGGAGCAGATGTGGACTCTGACCACAATCTATTGGTTATGACCTGTAGATTAAAACTGAAGAAACTGCAAAAAGGTGGGAATTTAAGGAGATGGGACCTGGATAAACTAAAAGAACCAGAGGTTGTACAGAGATTCAGGGAGAGCATAAGGGAGCAATTGACTGGAATGGGGGAAATAAATACAGTAGAAGAAGAATGGGTAGCTTTGAGGGATGAAGTAGTGAAGGCAGCAGAGGATCAAGTAGGTAAAAAGACTAGGGCTAGTAGAAATCCTTGGGTAACAGAAGAAACATTGAATTTAATTGATGAAAGGAGAAAATATAAAAATGCAGTAAGTGAAACAGGCAAAAAGGAATAAAAACGTCTGAAAAATGAGATCGACAGGAAGTGCAAAATGGCTAAGCAGGGATGGCTAGAGGACAAATGTAAGGATGTAGAGGCCTATCTCACTAGGGGTAAGATAGATACCGCCTACAGGAAAATTAAAGAGACCTTTGGAGATAAGAGAACGACTTGTATGAATATCAAGAGCTCAGATGGAAACCCAGTTCTAAGCAAAGAAGGGAAAGCAGAAAGGTGGAAGGAGTATATAGAGGGTCTATACAAGGGCGATGTACTTGAGGACAATATTATGGAAATGGAAGAGGATGTAGATGAAGATGAAATGGGAGATATGATACTGCGTGAAGAGTTTGACAGAGCACTGAAAGACCTGAGTCGAAACAAGGCCCCCGGAGTAGACAATATTCCATTGGAACTACTGACGGCCGTGGGAGAGCCAGTCCTGACAAAACTCTACCATCTGGTGAGCAAGATGTATGAAACAGGCGAAATACCCTCAGACTTCAAGAAGAATATAATAATTCCAATCCCAAAGAAAGCAGGTGTTGACAGATGTGAAAATTACCGAACTATCAGCTTAATAAGTCACAGCTGCAAAATACTAACACGAATTCTTTACAGACGAATGGAAAAACTAGTAGAAGCCAATCTCGGGGAAGATCAGTTTGGATTCCGTAGAAACACTGGAACACGTGAGGCAATACTGACCTTACGACTTATCTTAGAAGAAAGATTAAGGAAAGGCAAACCTACGTTTCTAGCATTTGTAGACTTAGAGAAAGCTTTTGACAATGTTGACTGGAGTGCTCTCTTTCAAATTCTAAAGGTGGCAGGGGTAAAATACAGGGAGCGAAAGGCTATTTACAATTTGTACAGAAACCAGATGGCAGTTATAAGAGTCGAGGGACATGAAAGGGAAGCAGTGGTTGGGAAGGGAGTAAGACAGGGTTGTAGCCTCTCCCCGATGTTGTTCAATCTGTATATTGAGCAAGCAGTAAAGGAAACAAAAGAAAAATTCGGAGTAGGTATTAAAATTCATGGAGAAGAAATAAAAACTTTGAGGTTCGCCGATGACATTGTAATTCTGTCAGAGACAGCAAATGACTTGGAAGAGCAGTTGAATGGAATGGACAGTGTCTTCAAAGGAGGATATAAGATGAACATCAACAAAAGCAAAACAAGGATAATGGAATGTAGTCTAATCAAGTCGGGTGATGCTGAGGGAATCAGATTAGGAAATGAGGCACTTAAAGTAGTAAAGGAGTTTTGCTATTTGGGGAGCAAAATAACTGATGATGGTCGAAGTAGAGAGGATATAAAATGTAGGCTGGCAATGGCAAGGAAAGCGTTTCTGAAGAAGAGAAATTTGTTAACATCTAGTATAGATTTAAGTGTCAGGAAGTCATTTCTGAAAGTATTTGTATGGAGTGTAGCCATGTATGGAAGTGAAACATGGACGATAAATAGTTTGGACAAGAAGAGAATAGAAGCTTTCGAAATGTGGTGCTACAGAAGAATGCTGAAGATTAGATGGGTAGATCACATAACTAATGAGGAAGTATTGAATAGGATTGGGGAGAAGAGAAGTTTGTGGCACAACTTGACCAGAAGAAGGGATCGGTTGGTAGGACATGTTCTGAGGCATCAAGGGATCACCAATTTAGTATTGGAGGGCAGTGTGGAGGGTAAAAATCGTAGAGGGAGACCAAGAGATGAATACACTAAGCAGATTCATCAGGATGTAGGTTGCAGTAGGTACTGGGAGATGAAAAAGCTTGCACAGGATAGAGTAGCATGGAGAGCTGCATCAAACCAGTCTCAGGACTGAAGACCACAACAACAACAACAAGAGGGGGTAGCCTCTAAGAGAATGAGTTTCGATGAATTGGAAGAAATGCATTGAGAAGTTATACGAAAAAAAAGTGCAGAAAATAGGTTTAGGTAGGATTTTCTTGAAAATAAATGTTGAGGTAAGAAATGTGTGAACATATAAATACAGAAAGCATGCTTAGATAGATTTTTTTTGGTGGAAACAAAGGATGAAATAAGAGGAAAGATATATGAAGTTTTGGGTTGGACTGCAGTACCACATGTTACACTGAAAACGAACCCTGTCCTTTCCTATTGGTGTTATCCCACTATGTGTTTGTGTACCCTTGTGTATTTGTTTTCTTCCTGTCTCTGTGTAATTTCATAGAATTTTTTTCTTCTTTTAATATTAAGCTACATTCACTATGATGAGGAATACTGTTATCCTCGAATATAATTGGCATAAATAATATGTTATTTACTTTGTAAAGATGTTAGATATTATTAATTCTGTTCTGTTTAATGCTCATGTGTGAAGTTGATGTTTCGAAAGTTACTCTGATCTTTTATGTATGTACTCATGTCATAATTCCTGTAACACTGATGTATATGTTATTTCGATTCTTTTGTAAAGCCCATATTACTACAAATGTTATCTGTACTATTATGTTCTTTAATGATGTATTTGTACCTTTGTAATTGTATTCTTATGTTATTAAATTGTAATTGTCACCAGTTCATGATATTATTAACTTGTTAGTTACATTTCACTGCACACGTTTCTGTTGGTCATAGTATATGGACAATATGTGAGAAGTAGGGACTGTTAGTGTTTGCACGTGTGTTAATAACTCAGCAAGGGACTGGATAACAGCATTGCTGGTTCTAAGGACAATTCCAAAAACTTTGTGAGTGCACAAGTGGTGGTTATGGACTTGCTATATTATCCGCAAGACTCTTCAATGGTGATTGTGCACCTGTACAGTCACAACAGATGGCTGCTGGCTATCTCTACAGGGACTACAGTGGGTCTGCATCTTTGATGACCCACCAGTACCATTATCTCTACAAGGACTACAGTGGGTCTACATCTTTGATGATCCATCAGTACCATTATTTCTACAAGGACTGCAGTGGGTCTGCACCTCTGGTGGCCCACCAATACCGTAATCTCTACCAGGACTACAGTGGGTCTGCTCTGTGATGACCTACCTACCAATACTCTTCAAAATTTCGACTGACTCTGCTGTGGGTTTGCTCTGTTGTGGCCCATTACCTGTATGCATGTCAAGAGTCAGCATTGTCTTTCCGTTGGAAGGACAACACTACTTCTTCAAGACTGCATGGAAATCCACTACTTCTGTGTGCATTTTCTTCTACTGCTCAGACTTTGAGAAAAACACTACTATTTTACCGTAATGAACGATCAGGACTGTCTTTATGGACTGTGAGAAAATTTGAGCTTTTGACCAACATTGTATCAATAAGTGTGTGCATTTGATTTCTTTGTTATTGTAATTATGAAAATTTTTTTCAAATCTGTATTGGCCACTGCCCAAACCAATTTGTAAAATTTTTTTGTGGGGAGCATGGGGGCTATGTAAGTAGGCTGTTTAGGTTTTTTTATTGGTAACGCCACGTCTGTATGAAAATCACTGGCTGTGCTGTGTGCAGTCTGTGGCTGCTTTGCATTGTTGTAATACTCGCCATTGTAGTGTTAGGCAGCTGGATGTGAACAGCGCATAGCGTTGCGCAGTTGGAGGTGAGCCGCCAGCAGTGGTGGATGTGGGGAGAGAGATGGCAGAGTTTTGAAATTTGTCATGAACTGCTATATTTATATATGATGATATCAAGGTAAATACATTGTTTGTTCTCTATTAATATCTTTCATTTGCTAACTATCCCTAACAGTAGTTAGTGCCTTAAGTAGTTTGAATCTTTTATTTAGCTGGCAGTAGTGGCGCTTGCTGTATTGCAGTAGTGGGAGAAACGAAGATTATTGTGAGGTAAGTGATTTAGTGATTTGTGAAAGGTATAGTTTAATGTTAGCCAGGGCCATTCTTTTGTAGGGATTTTTGAAAGTCAGATTGCGTTGCGCTAAAAATATTGTGTGTCAGTTTAAGCACAGTCGTGTATAATTGTTCAAAGGGGACGTTTCAAATGCAACAGCTCGGCTAAAGAGACTGCGTACACCACGCTTGTGCGCCATCTTCTGGAGTACTGTTGTGCGGTTTTACATCTGCATCAGGTGGGACTGACGGAGGACATCAAAAAAAGTTCAAAGGAGGGCGGCTCGTTTTGTACTGCAGCGAAATAGGGGTGAGACTGCAACGGATCTGATGCGTAAATTAGGGTGACAGTCACTGAAATCGAAGTGTTTTTAGTTGCGGCAAAATCTTATGAAAATTTCTATCGACAACTTTCTCCTCCAAATGCGAAAACATTCCGTTGACTTCCGCCTACATGGAGAGAAATGATCATCATCACAAAATAAGAGAAATCACAACTCGCACAGAAATACTCATATCAAAAATAGTTTTGCGTCACCTCGGTTCCGAGAGTTCAGGAAGCTGTACAGAAAACTGGAATAGAGATCAACATAAACATCATTTTCGACCTTTTAATTTCTCATGAAAACCACACATTCCATGTTCTACCACCATAGAGCGAGATTTTCAGAGGTGGTGGTCGAGGCTGCAGTACACACCAGTACCTCTGATACCCAGTAACACGTCCTCTTGCATTGATGCGCGCCTGTATTCGTCGTGGCATACTACCCACAAGTTCATCAAGGCACTGTTGGTCCAGATTGTCCTCAACGGCGATTCGGCGTAGATCCCTCAGAGTGGTTGGTGGGTCACGTCGTCCACAAACAGCCCTTTTCAACCCATCCCAGGCATATACTGTGGTATCGATAGCTACGATGCCACAATGTAGGAGAGACACCGACGACAGCGCTCTCTAGCCGGTGCTGTCGAGGTCTACGAGCTCCGCGACTGCTTCAGCCCATTTGATCAGGTGCAGCCAGCCAGGACACTTCGCTTCAGCATATCACCTACGTACAAAGTTACGTATTCTTCTTGCTAGAGTAAAGATAATTTGACAAGCATTACCGACGTAATTTTCCTTTTTCCTGTTCCTTACCCACGGGCCGCCTCCCAGGCGGGGTACAAAATATACGATAGGATTCATGTCTGGAGAACATGCTGGCCACTCTAGTCGATCGATGTTGTTATCCTGAAGAAAGTAATTCACATGATTTGCACGATGGGGGCGCGAATTGTCGTCCATGTAGGGGAGTGCCTCGCCAATATGCTGCCAATATGGTTGCAATATCAGTCGGAGGATGGCGTTCACGTATCCTACTCCCGCTACGGCGCCTTCCATGACCACCAGCGGCGTACGTCGGCCCCACATAATGCAACCCCAAAACAGGAGCACTCGCTGCACAGTGTGTTTAAGGCGTTCAGCCTGACCGGGTTCCCTCCAAACACGTCTCCGACGACTGTCTGGTTGAAGGCTTATGCGACACCCATCGGTGAAGAGAACTGACGCGTGTGCGGCTCGTGTTCATGCCGTTTCTTGCTTGACAGCTTGTCTTTACGGAACTGTCGCCTCGTTTCTTATTCGATTTACTGGTATCACTAAGTTGCTGGTTTGCTTGCCCGTGAGTGGCAGCAGCGGCACTTATCGATAAGTGCACTGTCGTACTATCTCTGGAGTTGCCGCTAGTATTTCCGGCTCGTCGTGTGTCGGAAGTTCAGTCGGGAGGCGGCTCCAGTGAGGAGCGGACAGCCAGTACTCGCAGACCGCTGGCGACACACATGCACTGTCCGACGGAAGGAGACTGGGGCCCTATTCTGTATCGTTCATATCGATCGGTGTAGTTGGTTCGTTTCGGTAGTGACGTCATTTTCGGTTCTTTTTCGAAATATCCTATTCAATAAGCTTCTGAGACCTGTTACCGATCGGTCCTCCCACCGATTTTACGACAATTGTACCGAGAGGTTATGGATTTCGGTGTGGCCCTGTCGATCGGTGAGCTGTACACCTATAATTTGTTATTTTAAACATATTTAGTGCTTTTAGCTTTGGATTTAGTGACTGTGTTACCAAAGAATCACCAGAGGATGCATCCGGTTGGAAAGTGAATTCATAATAGACTATTTTCCTTTGTTAGAAATATGGTTAGGTTAGGTTGTTACTGTGAATGATTACATCCAAAAAGAAAACGTTTTCGGTCAATATTGTCTCAAAATACGTGTTATTTTAATGCAAATAAGAGTTTAAAGATCATTAAATAAAAAATATCGGCTCTGATTACGTATATTACACGAGTGTGAACTGACATTACTAGTGAATTTGTGAACTCTTTCCCACAAATGGTTTAGTTAGTAATTATCGAAACGTATTTACAACTGTCAAGTAACAATGGAAAGCAATTATGTGAATCCTGATATTAGAAACCTTCCGAACTATTACGCATTTCTGACTTACACAGCGTCGTTTGGCAACGAAGTCGGCCTACGTTCCTCGTTTGCAATAGTACAAGACTTCAGCCACACATAGCTGTTGTTTAGTGCAGCCAAGTGCTTAGCGCGTGGGATGGCTGCGCATAAAGACACTGGTTCGCGCTCGGACGGATGCAAAAAAATTTTTTTCCTCTTCATATGTGCAACACGTTCTGAGACATTGTTATTCGTGTAAGTTAAGAGTTTTCTGCAATATTACTTACATGTAACAGTGCACTTCCTCAGTAATGATTTCGTGATTTCTGTGTGTTTAAAATACGAAATATGAAATTGTTGGTGATGAAACTGCTGTGAGTGAAACAACCGACAGTGGCCTTTATATTTTTTTCTTGTCATAAATAATTCACCATTTTTTCCGAATATGTAGCGATTTCCGAGTATGCAGTTAGACAGGAATCTAAGAGCACAACTGAAATTACTGGGAATCTAACTAGCAGCAGTCATCTTCATGATCTTGCTTGTCACAAGTCTTTATCTGCGATCGAATCCTCAACAACAGTAGGCAGAGATGAAAGATCTCCGCCATAATATTTTTAGACTGTTCAATAATAAGTGCCTATCCATACCCAGGACCGAGCGAGGTGGCGCAGTGGTTAGACACTGGACTCGCACTCGGGAGGACGACGGTTCAATCCCGCGTCCGGCCATCCTGAATTAGGTTTCCCGTGATTTCCCTAAATCGCTCCAGGCAAATGCCGGGATGGTTCCTTTCAATGGGCACGGCCGACTTCCTTCCCCGTCCTTCCCTAATCCGATGAGACCGATGACCTCGCTGTCTGGTCTCCTTCCCCAAACCAACCAACCATCCATACCCAGGGTTGCTGTTTTCGTTTCAAATAAAATACACATAAACGAGAATCACAATAGCAATCCTTAACGCTCTTTCAGTGTCACTAAACGGTGAACCTACTAACCTCATTTTCGTCCGACATTTCCGCTGGTGTTTTAACAACACTTCGTACTGCGAAATCGCAAGTTCGGTATTGCGAAGAATAGCGCGCCAGTCTTGTCTGCTAGCTGCTTTATGTTCGTGGCGCTGTGTGCCCTGCATTGCGCATGCACGGATGTGCGGCCGCTTGCTTTTGATTGGCTTGCGCGACGCGAACCGACAACAGCGCTTCGTTTCCCTAGACCCGAACGGTATCGCTATCGAAAGGCATACTGAATAAAGATGGGACTCTAATTCGAGTACTAGACCGTTCGGTGCTCTTGAGTACCGAAACGTTCGGCACAATGGCGGAAAGATACAGAATAGACACCGTGGAGTGGGAACGACCATTGGTTGCTCGTTCGGTTGGTCGTCTCATCGGGAGACGTGTATTTGGTCTTTTGACCGTTTCTGGACCTCGTCAGTTGGTCATCTTACCGGACGTGAGTCGGTTCCTTCCTTGTGCAGAGATGTCGGGTGACCAATGGGCAAGTGTCACCTCCACATTTTTGGGTCTGAGCCAGTGTGCACGGGTATTTGTGTCTCCGAGTTGCGAACGGACATCGAGTTGAGTCGGGATGGAGCTGCGGTGAGGTCCGGACAGCCAAGACTCGCTCGACTGTTGCTGACGCACATGACCTGAGTGGGGACAACCTTGGTTGGTCGTTCGGTCTGTTGTCTCAATGGACGACGTATATTTATTTGGTCGCCGACCGCTTCGGTTTCTCTGTGTGTGTCGACTTGTCATTCGTCCCAGTTGTTCCTCAGTGATTGCTTTTACGGCTGTTTTCGTGGAACTGTGTCTAGCTTGTGTAATTTAGACTGGGCAGTTATGTTAATGCTGTCTACATACTGGAGTAGGCAGTCGGTCAGTTGGGACAGTGCAGCGAGGAAGTCTCTGCGGCGAGGGCGTTAGCATGGTGTTCCGCAGTGTGTTTTTCCTCGCGGTGTTGATGCTGTCCGTACCGCGTGTAGTTTGACAGCCTTTGGTGTTTTTCATATTTTTCAGTGGTTATTGTGTCTTGGCTGTTTTTAGACGCCAATTTTGAGGACGTAGTGCTGCTGGTATCTTCGTCCTCGGTTGATATTTTCCATTGTCGTGCCATTAGTCGGCGCAGCGGAATTTATTTGGTTGTTGGTGGGTCCTTCAGCCGTCCCTGGGTCGGGTTGCCACCCGATTATTTAACCTTACTTTTGGCTGCCTGTCTCACCTAAAGTTACCTCCTCAGGCCGACCCTTGGAACACTTCTGAGCGCCATTGTTCTGTGGTTTCTAGATTGCTGTTTTTGGCTCAAGTGCGGTACGAGGTCTTCAGCCGCCTATTAATTTGTATTGTATTGTATTGTATGTTAACCGGGGACCTAGAAACGACGGAGAGGCTCCGTCCCCGCCTCAGCCGCAGTGGTCCGCAACCCGACGACGACTACCGCAGTCCACTTCACCCCTCCGCCGCCCCACACAGAACCACTCTTTCAGGGTTATTGTGCGGTTCGGCCCACGGTGGACCCCCCCAGGGAACGTCTCACACCAGACGAGTGTAACCCGTATGTTTGCGTGGTAGAGTAATGGTGGTGTACGCGTACGTGGAGAACTTGTTTGCGCAGCAATCGCCGACATAGTGTAACTGAGGCGGAATTAGGGGAACCGACCCGAATTCGCCGAGGCAGATGGAAAACCGTCTAAAAACCATCCACAGACTGGCCGGTTCACCGGACCTCGACACAAATCCGCCGGGCGGATTCGTGCCGGGGACCAGGCGCTCCTTCCCAATCCGGACAGCAGTGCGTTAGGCCGCACGGCCAACCGGGCGGGGGTCTATTAATTTGTTGTAATTTTAAAATAAGGCCTTCAGTCGTCTCAAGTTAAAACTTTCAAGATTCTTGTTTGAACTAAATTTTTTTAAGAGAAAATAAAGGGAAATTTTGCTGTACTGGAAATCCTTGTTATCCAGGCCCTTTAGCCGTTCTATGTTCAGTATGTGGCCTTCAGCTGAGTTCTTATGTAAAATTTTGTAACTAAGCCCTTCAGCCGTGTGAATTCCTTAAGGCAATTTTAATAACTTGGGTTCGGGTCTCCAGCCGTATTGTTTTGAATGCTTTTAAGGGCATGTGTGTTTTAGGAAAATAAAGTTTGTATGTTTTGTGCAACTGACAGTAACTGATTTTAACCCCTTTCCACAACTACAACATTGATCAGCTCTGTCCTGCGAAACCAGATTTCAAGAACGTGACGCCAATCCTGAGCGATCCATTCGGTATTCTTGGTTGCATAGATGGATCTCGCCATGGACGTCGGGAGTGAAGTTGCGCATCATGCAGCCTAAGGCTGCACGAAAAGCATTCTTCAACATGGTGACGTTGCTGTCAGAGTTCCTCTGAGCCATAATCCGTAGCTGGCGGTCATCCACTGCAGTAGTAGCCCTTGAGTGGCCTAAGAGGCATGTCATCGACAGCTCCTGTCTCTCTGTATCTCCTCCGTGTCCGAACAACATCGCTTTGGTTGACTCCGAGAAGCCTGAACACTTCCTTCGTTGAGAGCACTTCCTGGTACAAAGTAACAATGCGGACACGATCGAACCGCGGTATTGACCGTCTAGGCATGGTTGAACTACAGACAACACGAGCGGTGTACCTCCTTCCTGGTGGAATGACTGGAACTGATTGGCTGTCGGACCCCCTTCGTCTAATAGGCGCTGCTCATGCATGGTTGTTTACATCTTTGGGGAGAGGGGGTTTAGTGACGTCTCTGAACCGACAAAGGCACCGTGTCTGTGATACAATATCCACAGCCAACATCTATCTTCAGTAGTTCTGGCAACCGGGTTGGTGAAAAAAAAAAATTTTTTTTATATGTGTATTTCAGAACTCGTTTCTCCCGCGTGCTGTTAGAGAGTGGAACCGTAGAGAAATAGCTTGAAGGTGGTTCGATGAACCCTCCGCCACGCATTTAATTGTGAGTTGCAGAGTGATCAAGTAGATGTAGATAAAATTAGAAATAATCCTGTTCATTAGTGAAAACTAGAGACATTTTGTGGCTTCATACCTCATGCCACATGGTAAAATTCTCTGAAACGTTCGGTTGACTCCTGAAATTCCGCATTGACTTCTTTCTTGCGTCTCCGATCACCACAGTACTAGTGCTCGGTGAGGCGAAATGCTGCCGACCGTAAGTCGCTGCACGTATTACACGAAACAGATGAAAAACAACTAGTGTACTTAAAAGCGTTAAAACACGATACAGACTGAGAGCTTATTGTTATGTACTTACAAACAAAGAGTACAGTGGCGACGGCGCGAAAAGTTCGCATTTATTATTTTGGGACATTTCAGTCTCCAATGAGGGAAGCGTAATGCAATCTTCTCCAACGCTGCAAATAAAAGCGTCTGTCAAAGGGATATTCTGCCTGGCTGATGTACAAATGTGATTTTAAGACATCAGCGCCGAAGATTGCGCTTTTAACGGCCTAATTGGAGATGAGTAAAGTGTCGCGGAAACACAATCAACAGTCGACACACGCGAACACGTCCTAAGTACCCTCTCGCTGCGACCGTCCACGTAATTACGTTGTTTTGACTCCGTGTCGCTTATTGCGTTCTGCGAACGGGTCGCATTTTCGCCCTGTTAAGCAAAGCACGCACGGCTGCGAGAGATTTCATTTCTCCATTAAGCCGGCAGAATTATTTCCGAGTAGACGTCAAATGGATTCGAGTACTCTCCATACAGGATAGGCATCCTACCTGTCACGGAAGAGCTGATAGCCTGAAATTTAGAAAAACGGTGGTGCCTAGTTTTCGGTAGCTGTTCCCACCCCTGTCTCCTATCTGATAGCCTGAAATTTAGAAAAACGGTGGTGCCTAGTTTTCGGTAGCTGTTCCCACCCCTGTCTCCTATACCGGAAAGATCGAAATAGGGAATTGTCCTGCAGCGATACATTCCTGCTTATGAATATTCTAACACCGTACCTTGTCTCTCATGGGGAGAGGCGTAGGTAGGACTACGATGAGTAAACTATAACAATAAACATTACGAGTTTGTATCATCTTACATCTTCTAAAACCTTCTCGTTGTTCAAAACGGAATTCTTCTCCGCCAATCTTAAGATGTATTTTGATTCTCCAAGAAACTAAAACTAAAATATAAGTCTACGTGACTCGATGATTTTAACGAAAAGTTCGACGTAGAACTGTAGGTGGTTACTGCGATAGAAGAGAGTACCCGAAGCCTAGAAAAATGCAGGGTGATCTCCGTAAAAAAAAATTAATTATTTTGACTCAGAGACCTCCAAAAATGGTTCAAATAGCTCTAAGCACTGTGGGACTTAACATCTGAGTTCATCACTCCCCTAGACTTAGAACTAATTAAATCTAACTAACCTAAGGACATCACACACAGCCATGCCTGAGGCAGGATTCGAACCTGCTATCGTAGCAGCAGCGCGATTCCGGACTGAAGCGCCTAGAATCGCTTGGTCACAGCGGCCGGTTCAGAGCCCTCCGTAGTTCGCCTTCTCCGCTCATTTGGTTTTCAATTTAGGAAATCTAACGGTGGAGCTGGAATTAAAATCCACGGAGAAGAAATAAAAATTCTGAGATTCGCCGATGACATTGTGATACTGTCAGACACAGCAAAGGACTTGGAAGAGCAGTTGAACGGAATGTACAGTGTCTTGAAATGAGGATATAAGATGAACATCAACAAAAGCAAAACGAGGATAATGGAATATAGTCGAATTAAGTCGGGTGATGCTAAGGCAATTGGATTAGGAAATGAGACACTTAAAGTGATAAAGGAGTTTTGCTATTTGGGAAGCAAAATAACTGATGATGGTCGAAGTAGACAGGATATAAAATGTAGACTGGCAATGGCAAGGAAAGCGTTTCTGAAGAAGAGAAATTTGTTAACATCGAGTATACAGGGTGTTACAAAAAGGTACTGCCAAACTTTCAGGAAACATTCCTCACACACAAAGAAAGAAAATATGTTATGTGGACATGTGTCCGGAAACGCTTACTTTCCATGTTAGAGCTCATTTTATTACTTCTCTTCGAATCACATTAATCATAGAATGGAAACACACAGCAACCGAACGAACCAGCGTGACTTCAAACACTTTGTTACAGGAAATGTTCAAAATGTCCTCCGTTAGGGAGGATACATGCATCCACCCTCCGTCGCATGGAATCCCTGATGCGCTGATGCAGCCCTGGAGAATGGCGTATACTATCACAGCCGTCCACAATACGAGCACGAAGAGTCTCTACATTTGGTACCGGGGTTGCGTAGACAAGAGCTTTCGAATGCCCCCATAAATGAAAGTCAAGAGGGTTGAGGTCAGGAGAGCGTGGAGGCCATGGAATTGGTCCGCCTCTACCAATCCATTGGTCACCGAATCTGTTGTTGAGAAGCGTACGAACACGTCGACTGAAATGTGCAGGAGCTCCATCGTGCATGAACCACATGTTGTGTCGTACTTGTAAAGGCACATGTTCTAGTAGCACAGGTAGAGTATCCCGCATGAAATCATGATAACGTGCTCCATTGAGCGTAGGTGGAAGAACACACTGACGAAACTAAAATGAGCTCTAACATGGAAATTAAGCGTTTCCGGACACATGTCCACATAACATCTTTTCTTTATTTGTGTGTGAGGAATGTTTCCTGAAAGTTTGGCCATACCTTTTTGTAACACCCTGTAGATTTAAGTGTGAGGAAGTCGTTTCTGAAAGTATTTGTATGGAGTGTAGTCATGTATGGAAGTGAAACATGGACGATAAATAGTTTGGACAAGAATAGAATAGAAGATTTTTAAATGTGGTGCTGCAGAAGAATGCTGAAGATTAGATGGATGGATCACATAACTAATGAGGAGGTTTTGAATAGAATTGGAGAGAAGAGAAATTTGTGGCACAACTTTACTAGAAGAAGGGATCGGTTGGTAGGACATGTTCTGAGGCATCAAGGGATCACCAATTTAGTATTGGAGGGCAGCGTGGAGGGTAAAAGTCGTAGAGGGAGACCAAGAGTTGAATACACTAAACAGATTCAGAAGGATGTAGGTTGCAGTAAGGGATGAAGATGAAGAAGCTTGCACAGGATAGAGTAGCAGGGAGAGCTGCATCAAACCATCTCTGGACTGAAGACCACGACAACAACAACATTTTCATCATTTCGCGGCCCTGTCAGCGATTGTTTAAATATTAATTTTAAATTAACAACAGCCTCAGTTGAAATGTTCACCTTCTCCGGAATAAAAGAAACTACGATTTGTCCGTAATGGACAACGTCAAGAACTGAAAACTATAATATAGTAATACATCGTCATATCGCAATAACTTATCTAGGAAACAGCGTCGGCCCCACTTCGCAATCGCCGAGGCTGTTTCCCAGATAAGTTATTGCGATACGGCGATGTATTACTATATTATAGTTTTCAGTTCTTGAAGTTGTCCATTATGGACAAATCGTAGTTCCTTTTATTCTGAAGAAGGTTGAGTTATCCCAACTGAAACCTAGGTAAATGAAGGTAAACACTGCATCTAAGGCTGTTGTTAGTTTGAAATTAAAATTAATATCCTTTCATCTTGAATTTAAATCACACTCTTGGATCTTTCTTGTATTTTCGTCATTGCTTCTTCGACGTTTAGATTGAACAGTAGATGTGTCTTACGCCCTTTTTTAATCAGGGAACTTCGTTCTTGGTCTTCCATTCTTATTGTGCCTTCTTCGTTCTTGTACTATGACGTTACTCAGAATTAATTTTATTGTCTTCTTAACAGCTTTATCGCTGGAACATTGTACAAGGTGCAATAGAACGCAAGTAGATCAGCAACGACATTTTTCGTTATACAGGCGAAACAGTTTCACATATCTTATGGTAATTTATTTTATATTTCGGTATGTTTTTATGTTTTCTCGATAAAATATGCATCACATGGCCCTATCTGTTTTAATAATGTTCACAAATTTTTTCAGTGCAGATATGTTGTGTTTTTGTTGTTTTTCCACAGCTTGAAATAAAAAAAATATTTTTCTTCAAAAATGGTTCAAATGGCTCTAAGTACTATGGGACTTAACATCTGAGGCCATCAGTCCCCTAGAACTTAGAACTACTTAAGCCTAACTAACCTAAGGACATCACACACATCCATGCCCGAGACAGGATTCGAACCTGCGACGGTAGCAGCAGCGCAGTTCGGACTGAAGCGCCTAGAACCGCTCGGCCACAGCGGCCGGCTATATTTTTCTTGAAAGTTTTTTTTAACTTTAGTTTTTTGTCATAATGACTGGCAAGAATTTTGTTTTGAAAAATACTGCATGATATTTTAGACTAGAAATAGGGATGTGTAACATTTGAAACTATCAATAATAGCAGTCCTGTAAGAAAGTGAGATGACTTTGGTCTGTCCAGTTTCGTGACGGCCAGTACAGTCATTCCCTTTGCTGTTCCAGTCGCAAATGGAGCGATGGAAAACCGAATCACTACACATCTACGTGCGGGTCCCAGCTTCTCGTAACCTGTCTTCACAGCTCCTGCGCTAAATGTACATCGACAGCAGTAGAATAATTCTCCAGTAAGCCGCAAATGATGATTCTCTAAATGTTCTTAATGGTGTTCCGCGAGTACTCACACAACCCATGGACACTTTCTCCTAAAGCACAGCGTCATTAACAAAGAGTCGCAGATTCCTGCTCACTCTGCCCATCATGTTGCTGAATTAACACCCCTTTTCAGCGCGAGACGAGCAGGTCGAGAGTCAGTGAGGTTCTGGAAGGTACCTGCAGGGATTTGGAGCCATGGTCCAGTGCTGTAGTCACCTGCACTAAATTTCTCGGGTGAGAGTCCATGTCGCGAACAGCCCTATCAAGATGATCTCACTGATTCTCAATTGGGCTTTAGTCCGGGGCGTCTGGAGGCCAGGAGAGTAGGGGGAACTCAAGCAGGGGCTTTTCGAGGCATGCATGTACGGTGCGAGCTGTAGGACTCAGTGCATTGTCCTGCTGGTAGATGCCGTCGTGCAGTGACATATGCATACTTACTGTTGTTGATAATTCTTTCGGGTTATATGGCCGTGGTCCATGGAATTTTTCTATTCCTAACGTTTCGACCAATACTACGTTGGACATCCTCAGAGGTATGGCTGGTCCTGCTGAGTCCTGCCGACTGACGAGTCGGGCGTCGGAGAGCGGCCTAAATACCGAGGAAAGTGGGCGTGGTCTAGCTTGCACATAGTAGCAGAGAGAAAACCAGCCAAAGATAAAATGTAACTATAGATAATAGTCCGTCATAGATAAAAATCGCTTATCGATTCTGTAACGCCACTGTCCATAACTCGCTTAATTTCAAGGCCTCTTCTGTTCTATTAAAATTATCTTCATGTTTATAAATTTCAATAGCTCCCCTATACAGACGACACATTCGTGGTTTGGACATTCGGTAAAAAAGCCTTAGATGAATTTTTTGATTATCTTAATAGCATAACACCTAAAATTCAGTTTACTATTGAAGTGGAATAAGACCAGGCTATTTCGTTTCTCGACGTGTTAGTCATGAGACAGACCGATGGCAGTCCAAAACATAAAGTATTTCAGAAGAGCACACATACTGATAGACACTTACATAAGAACTCCAATCATCACCCACAACAAAAAAGAGGTGTAATCAAAAGTTTAGTGGACAGGGCAAAACGGATTTGTACGCCGGAACATCTGGATACGGAACTGAATCATCTGAAACAGGCCTTCGAAAAGAATGGGTACTAAAACAAAGAAATTAATAGAGTTTTAAGACCTAATTACAGCAGGCCAAAGGACGACGATGGTAAATAGCGATGGAAGAACACGGTGTCTTTACCTTTCATTAGTAAGGTTACAGATCGAATCGGCAAAATTTTGCTGAAACATAATGTGAAACCGGTGTTCAAACCTACCAGAAAAATAGGACAAGTACTTCGTTCTGTTAAAGATAGAAGGCCACCATTATCATCTAGCGGTGTGTATAAAATTTCGTGTACTTGTGGCAAGGTCTATATTGGTACTACGAAAAGAAGTGTGAATACGAGGATAAAGGAGCATAAAAGTCTTTGCCGACTGGGAAAAATAGATAAATCGGCCGTTGCGGAACATGCACTTCAGTCAGCTGACCATTTAGTTAAGTTTTCTGAAACTACAGTTTTAAGTGTTACCACGATCTATTATCCACGTCTGTATAGGGAGCCTATTGAAATTTATAAACGTGAAGATAATTTTAATAGAAAAGAAGAGGCCTTGAAATTAAGCGAGTTATGGACAGTGGCGTTACAGAATCGATAAGCGATTTTAATTATGACGGACTATTATCTATAGTTACATTTTATCTTCGGCTGGTTTTCTCTCTGCTACTATGTGCAAGCTAGACCACGCCCACTTTCCTCGGTATTTAGGCCGCTCTCCGACGCCCGACACGTCAGTTGGCAGGACTCAGCAGGACCAGCCATACCTCTGAAGATGTCCAACGTAGTATTGGACGAAACGTTAGGAACAGAAGAATTCCATGGACCACGGCCATATAACCCGAAAGAATTATCAACAACAGTACCATCCGGTCGTGAAAGCCTTCATTGTATGATGTGCATACTTATTTCGATTAATTGTGCCTTCCAGAATGACAGCATCAGCCAGCGAATGTCACAGAAACAGTCCCCAGACTCCTCCAGCCCGGACCCTTACGACTGTTGTGGCATTGCTGCACACAGCAATGGCCATCTGTCCGATGGAGCATAAAACGAGATGCATCTGAAAAAGGCCACTTGTCGTCACTCATTGAACGCCCAGTTGTGGTATTGGTGTGCAAATTCCAGCCTTCGTCGCCGATGAAGAGCACTCAGCGTGGATACATGGACCAGGTACCTGCTACTGAGAGCCATACGCAGCAACGGTCGTTGAGAAGACACTGCTGGCAGCCCCTAGGTTCATCAGGGGCAATCGGTTGCTCTACAGTTGCACGTAATTCACCCGTATCCAACTCCGCAGTATTTTTCACGCTTATCATCTATGGCCCGTGACGCACCAGTTTCCTCAGCACTGGTTTTGGAATTTTGCCAAGCATGGCATCCATAAATACAGCAGCACACGAACTCCAAACTTACGTGTTTCCTTATTGCTTCCACTGAAGGCCCAGAAGCCAATGATCATGCCTTTGTGTATGTCCAATAAATATCTCGGTTACTACACTGTTTTCCTCGTGCCCCAGATTCCCTTTGCATACCCTCCTATGCTGTTGCTGCACTGAGCCTTACAGCTCGCACCGTACATACTAAAACTGGTAGAAGCCGACCTGGGGGAAGATCAGTTTGGATTCCGTAGAAATATTGGAACACGTGAGGCAAAACTGACCCTACGACTTATCTTAGAAGCTAGATTAAGGAAAGGCAAACCTACGTTTCTAGCATTTGTAGACTTAGAGAAAGCTTTTGACAATGTTGACTGGAATACTCTCTTTCAAATTCTGAAGGTGGCAGGGGTAAAATACAGGGAGCGAAAGGCTATTTACAATCTGTACAGAAACCAGATGGCAGTTATAAGAGTCGAGGGGCATGAAAGGGAAACAGTGGTTGGGAAGGGAGTGAGACAGGGTTGTAGCCTCTCCCCGATGTTATTCAATCTGTATACTGAGCAAGCAGTAAAGGAAACAAAAGAAAATTTCGGAGTAGGTATTAAAATCCATGGAGAAGAAGTAAAAACTTTGAGGTTCGCCGATGACATTGTAATTCTGTCAGAGACAGCAAAGGACTTGGAAGAGCAGTTGAACAGAATGGACAGTGTCTTGAAAGGAGGATGTAAGATGAACATCAACAAACGCTAAACGAGGATAATGGAATGTAGTCGAATTAAATCGTGTGATGCTGAGGGAATTAGATTAGGAAATGAGACACTTAAAGTGGTAAAGGAGTTTTGGTATTTGCGGAGCAAAATCACTGATGATGGTCGAAGTAGAGAGGATATAAAATGTAGGCTGGCAATGGCAAGAAAAGCGTTTCTGATGAAAAGAAATTTGTTAACATCGAGTATTGATTTAAGTGTCAGGAAGTCGTTTCTGAAAGTATTTGTATGGAGTGTAGCCATGTATGGAAGTGAAACATGGACGATAAATAGTTTGGACAAGAAGAGAATAGAAGCTTTCGAAACTACAGAAGAATGCTGAAGATTAGATGGGTAGATCACATAACTAATGAGGAGGTGTTGAATAGGATTGGGGAGAAGAGAAGTTTGTGGCACAACTTGACTAGAAGAAGGGATCGGTTGGTAGGACATGTTCTGAGGCATCAAGGCATCAGCAATTTAGTATTGGAGAGCATTGTGGACGGTAAAAATCGTAGAGGGAGACCTAGAGACGAATACACTATGCAGATTCAGAAGTAAGTAGGTTGCTGTAGGTACTGGGAGATGAAGCAGCTTGCACAGGATAGGGTAGCATGGAGAGCTGCATCATACCAGTCTCTGGCCTGAAGACCACAACAACAACAACAACAACAACATGCTAGTGCTACACGTTGACGTTTAATCCAGGCGGTGCTCACATTAACGCGACTGGCCCGTTTAGTGCCTGATCGCCTTCAGCTGAAAACAAACCGACTTACGCGCCGAAAATCTGTAGCCACTTCACGAGAGACGTGGCCTGGGGGAGATTTGCACAACGCGAGGAAAGGCAGGATTGTTGGAACTTTCTCGCGGTCGCCACAGTCTCTCCCGCGCCCTACAACGCCGGTGTCCCCACCTGGCGGCCGGATCGGTTAACTAGCTGGCGCGGTGTGGCTGGGGCGTCACGGTACCGGCTCGCAATTACAGCATTAATTCCGGGACACAATGGAACGCAATTACGGGAAACGGGGAGCATCTTTGAGATTGTAAATTAGTTGTCATCTCGGGTGCGCGGCGTCGTAGTAGGAGGGTGTAGCCGAGGAAGGGTCGCCAAACACTCCCTCCCTTCTCCCCTCACTAGCGCCTGGGTTCCGGACGGGAAGGCAGGAAGGAGCGGTGTGTTTAAAGCGGACCGCCTTCGCGGGATTTGCATAATTCCCCGTTTGCCCAGTACTCCTCATCAGCAACTGGTTCCGCTGCCAGCTCAACCCCCTGAAAAACACTCGCGACGCAAATCCAGCCGCAGGGAAAAAGTGCAATTTAGTTACTATACAGCGACTAGACTGACTCGCTATATAGAAAAGTCAAAAAAACTGTTGAAAATTAAAAGCAAGAGTAGTAACCGTAGAAGTACAATGGTAATTCCACTGTTAAATGCAGAAGAGTCGGTGGAGAAGGGAAAAGGGAACAATGAAAGCCTGTATGACAGGGAGCATTCGTTCGATGACGTGATAGAAGAAGACATCAGAGTTGATATGGAAAACATATCGGATCCCGTATTAAGAGTGAGAATTCGAAAGGGCTGTGGAAGACATACGATCAAATAAGGCTGAAGCAATGACGGAGATAACAAAAAGGTTCAAAAGCGGAATCATATCAATGATATGATTCGCTGATGATATCACTATCTTGAGAAGAAAGAACAGAAGAATAATTACAGAATTTCGTCAATGAAATGAACAGTCCAATAAGTACAGAATATTGACTGAGAGTAAATCGAAGAGAGACGAAACTAATCAAAAGTAGCAGAAATGAGAAAGTTAACATCAGGATTGGTGATCACGAAGTAGATGAAGTAAAGGAATTCTGCTAACTAGGCAGTAAAATAACCCATGACGAATGGAGCGAGGAGGACATCAAAAGTAAACTAGCAATGGCGAAAAGGGCATTCCTGGCAAAGAGAAGTCTGATAGTATCGAACATAGGCCTTAATTTGAGGAAGACATTTCTGAGAATGTTCATCTGGCGCACAGAGGTGTATGGTAGTGAAACATGGACTCTGGGAAAATGGGAAAAGTAGACAATCGAAGCATTTTAGATGTGATGCTACAGAAGAGTGTTGAAAATTAGGTAGACTGATAAGTTAAGGAATGACGAGGTTCTCCGGAAGAATCGTCGGGGAAAGGAATGTATGGAAAACACTGTTAAGAAGATGGGACAGGATGATAGGACATCTGTTAAGGCATCAGTGAATACCTTCCATGGCACTAGAGGGAGCTGTAGAGGGTAAAAACTATAGAGGAAAACAGAGATTGGAATGTTGTTGTTCTGGTCTTCAGTCCCGAGACTGGTTTGATGCAGTTGTCCATGCTGCTCTATCCTGTGCAACCTTCTTCATCTCCCAGTACTTACTGCAACCTACATCCTTCTGAATCTGCTTAGTGTATTCATCTCTTGGTCTCCCTCTTCAACTTTTTCCCTCCACGCTGCTCTCCAATACTAAATTAGTGATCCCTTGTTGCCTCAGAGCATGTCCCACCAACCGATCTCTTCTTCTAATCAAGGTGTGCCACAAACTCCTCTTCTCCCAAATCCTATTCAATACCTCCTCATCAGTTATGTGATCTACCCATCTAATCTTCAGCATTCTTCTGTAGCACCAGATTTTGAAAGCTTCTATTCTCTTCTTGCCCCACTATTTATCGTCCACGTTTCACTTCCATACATGGCTACACTCCATACAAATACTTTCGGAAAGTACTTCCTGACACTTAAATCTATACTCGATGTTAACAAATTTCTCTTCTTCAGAAACGCTTTCCTTGCTATTGCCAGTCTACATTTTATATCCTCTCTACTTCGACCATGATCAGTTATTTTGCTCCCCAAATTGCAAAACTGCTTCACTACTTTAAGTGTCTCATTTCCTAATCTAATTCCCCCAGGATCACCAGACATAATTCGACTACATTCCATTATCCTCGTTTTGCTTTTGTTGATGTTCATCTTATACCCTCCTTTCAAGACACTATCCATTCCGTTCAACTGCTCTTCCAAGTCCTTTGCTGTCTCTGGCAGAATTACAATGTCATCGGCGAACCTCAAAGTTTTTATTTCTTCTCCATGGGTTTTAATACCTACTCCGAATTTTTCTTTTGTTTCCTTTACTGCTTGCTCAATATACAGATTGAATAACATCGGGGAGAGGCTACAATCCTGTCTCACTCCCTTCCCAACCACTGCTACCCTTTCATGCCTCTCGACTCTTATAACTGCGATTGGGTTTCTGTACAAATTGTAAATAGCCTTTCGCTCCCTGTATTTTACCCCTGCCACCTTTAGAATTTGAAAGAGAGTACTCCAGTCAACACTGTCAAAAGCTTTCTGTAAGTCTACAAATGCTAGGAACGTAGGTTTGCCGTTCCTTAATCTTTCTTCTAAGGTGAGTCGTAAGGTCAGTATTGCCTCACGTGTCCAATATTTCTACGGAATCCTAACTGATCTCCCACGAGGTCCGCTTCCACCAGTTTTTCCATTCGTCTGTAAAGAATTCGTGTTAGTATTTTACAGATGTGACTTATTAAACTGATAGTTCAGTAATTTTCGCTTCTGTCAAGACCTGCTTTCTTTGGGATTGGAATTAATGTGTTCTTCTTGAAGTCTGACGGTATTTCGCCTGTCTCATACATCTTGCTCACCAGATGGTAGAGTTTCGTCAGGACTGGCTCTCCCAAGGCGGTCAGTAGTTCTAATGGAATGTTGTCTACTCCTGGGGCCTTGTTTCGACTCAGGTCTTTCAGTGCTCTGTCAAACTCTTCATGTAGTATCATATCTCCCATTTCATCTTCAACTACATCCTCTTCCATTTCCATAATATTGTCCTCAAGTACATCGCCCTTGTATAGACCCTCTATATACTCCTTCCACCTTTCTGCTTTCCCTTCTTTGCTTAGAACTGGGTTTCCATCTGAGCTCTTGATATTCATGCAAGTGGTTCTCTTTTCTCCAAAGGTCTCTTTAATTTTCCTGTAGACAGTGTCTATCTTACCCCTAGTGAGAGAAGGCTCTACATCCTTACATTTGTCCTCTAGCCATCCCTGCTTAGCCATTTTGCACTTCCTGTCAATCTCATTTTTGAGACGTTTGTTTTCCTTTTTGCCTGCTTCATTTATTGCATTTTTATATTTTCTCCTTTCATCAATTAAATTCAATATTTCTTATGTTACCCAAGGATTTCTATCAGCCCTCGTCTTTTTACCTACTTGATCCTCTGCTGCCTTCACTACTTCATCCCTCAAAGCTATCCATTCATCTTCTGCTGTATTTCTTTCCCCCATTCCTGCCAATTTTTCCATTATACTCTCCCTGAAACACTGTACAACCTCTGGTTTAGTCAGTTTATCCAGGTCCCATCTACTTAAATTCCCACCTTTTTGCAATTTCTTCAGTTTTAATCTACCGTTCATAACCAATAGATTGTGGTCAGAGTGCACATCTGCCGCTGGATACGTCTTACAATTTAAAACCTGTTTCCTAAATCTCTGTCTTACCATTATATAATCTATCTGAAACCTGTCAGTATCTCCAGGCTTCTTCCATGTATACAACCTTCTTTTATGATTCTTGAACCAGGTGTTAGCTATGATTAAGTTATGTTCTGTGCAAAATTCTACCAGACGGCTTCCTCTTTCATTTCTTCCCCCCAATCCATATTCACCTACTACGTTTCCTTCTCTTCCTTTTCCTACTACCGAATTCCAGTCACCCATGGCGGTTAAATTTTCGTCTCCCTTCACTATTTGAATAATTTCTTTTATCTCCTCATACATTTCTTCAATTTCTTCGTCATCTGCAGAGCTAGTTGGCATATAAACTTGTACTACTGTAGTAGGCGTGGGCTTCATGTCTATCTTGTCCACAATAATGCGTTCACTATGATTTTTTTAGTAGCTTACCCGCACACCTATTTTTTTTATTCATTATTAAACCTACTCCTGCATTACCCCTATTTGATTTTGTATTTTGGAATAAATTCAGCAAATAATTGACGACGTAGGGTGTAGATACTACTAGAAAACTGATGACACACTCGCCCCTTGCCTCCATCCCAAAAAAAAGATAAGATATTAGCATAGAACTATGCACCGGAACAGCTGGAACAAAGGAAACATTATGTTTAAGATAAGGTCGAGCATTATGTTCACTCACGTTTACACTGCAGTCTCTTTGAAAAAAGTTCATCCTATTTCATAGGACTATACCTTGTACTTTATCATTCAACTTACTCATAATACTACAAAATTTTTATTTACAAAACAACTACCCAATTTTTCAAGGATATATCTCTTACACTTCCGCTTCGGTAACTATAGCACTAAGGTATCTTTTCCCCAAGCAGCGCCAATCAACTTTGCTTTTCTGTGCGCACTGTGCCGTACACACAAGTTCATTTGTCCGTCAACACCGCTCATCTTCACCGCTATGAGAATTTCTACAAATGATTAATCGGTTAGCTATCTATAAACAGCGAGTATTCAAACATTTTTTTTGTGGATACTACCTCACTTTTTTTATCATGAGAACTATCCACATGTAATGGGTAGCTTTCGTATTCATAATACCTTAACAACCACACACAACTGAAATAAAAAAAAAACGAGTTAAATGAGAGCTATTTATAACACGCTCCTGCAATAGGTACAGAGACTAGAGAAAAATACGGGTACAACAGGAGAGATGGATGCTTGAACATAAACGTAGATGCTAGCCAATCCTGCAGTTTTCACTTTTGTATTTGACCACGATCGTCATACTGCAGGTTTCGGTCAGTGCAAAAGCTGTGTTCTGTGTAACCGTAAATGCATTACATCGGAGCTAAGTAAATTACAACGTGGGAAAATTGTTGGTGCTCGAATAGTGGGTGTTCCCGTAACCAATGTGTTTCCAGAGACACTGAATCGAAGTTGAATTTTCTCGTTATGAGACTACTGAAGGGCCATCTGTTTTAAGTGTTAAAAACCATTCAACAGCCAAGATCGCTCAAAATACACACATCAAAAAAAGTTTTGCATCACGTCGGTTCCGAGAGATCCGGAACCTGTACAGGAAATTGGAATAGAGATTGACATAAACATCATTCCGCCCTTTTTAATGCTCATGTTGGACCACCGTACAGTGAGAGCTTCAGAGTTGGTGGTCCAGATTGCTGTACACACCAGTACCTCATAGCCAGAAGCACGTCATCTTGCATTGGTTCATGCCTGTTTTCGTCGTGGTATACTGTCCACAAGTTCATGAAGGCACTGTTGGTCCAGATTGTCCCACTCCTCAACGGCAATTCACCGTAGTTACCTCAGAGTGGTTGGTGAGTCACGTCGTCCATAAACAGCCCTTTTCAATCTATCCCAGGTATGGGCGATAGGGTTCATGTCCGCAGAACATGCTGGCCACTCTAGTCGAGCGATGTCGTTATCATGAAGGAAGTTATTCACAAGATCTGCACGATGGGGCGCGAATTGTTATCCATGATGACGAATGCCTCGCCAATATGCTGCCGATATGGTTGCACTATCGGTCGGAGGATGGCATTCACTTATCGTACAGACGTTACGGCGCCTTTCATAACCTGCACCTTGCTGCACTCGCTGGACAGTGTGTCTAAGACATTCATCCTGACCGGGTTGCCTCCAAACACGTCTCCGACGATTGTCTGGTTGAAGGCAGATGCGATACTCATCGGTGAAGAGAACGTGATGCCAATCCTGAGTGGTTCATTCGGCATGTTGTTGCGCCCATCTGTACCGCACCGCATGGTGTCGTGGTTGCAAAGATGGACCTCGCCATGGACGTCGGGAGTGATGTGCATCATGCAGCCTATTGCCCACTGTTTGAGTCGTAACACGACGTCCTGTGGCTGCACGAAAAGCGTTATTCAACACGGTGGCGTTGCTGTTTAGGTTCCTCCGAGTCATAGTCCGTAGCTGGCGGTCATCCACTGCAGTAGTAGCCCTTGGGCGGCCTGAGCGAGGCATGTCATTGACAGTTCCTGTCTCTCTGTATCTCCTCCATGTCCGAACAACATCGCTTTGGCTCACTGCGAGATGCCTGGACACTTCCCTTGTTGAGAGCCCTTCCTGTCACAAAGTAACAACGCGGACGCGATCGAACCGCGGTATTGACCGTCTAGGCATGGTTGAACTACAGACAACACGAGCCATGTACGTCCTACCTGGTGGAATGATTGGAACTGATTGGTTGTCGGAACCCCTCCGTCTAATAGGCGCTGCTCATGCATGGTTGTTTACATCTTTGGGCGGGTTTAGTGACATCTCTGAACAGTCAAAGGGACTGTGTCTATGATACAATACCCACAGTCAACGTCTATATTCAGGAGTTCTGGGAACCGGGTTTGATGCAAAACGTTTTTTGATGATGTATTTTCCATTCGAGAGAACCGGTTTCAGAAGTCTTTGCTGTCATCTTCAGGTATTAAACATCCTTTTGTAGTAAAACATATTCATTTTAAGCTGACCTCATTCACAAGAAGTCAAGTAGATAAAGCGTTTCTTACCGCTAAAATATTTAAAAACACACAGAACCTTCTCCAGCAGGTCAGGTCGATATACATATTGTCTTTAGATGCTTGTTACGTGGTACAGGGTGGCGTGACAAGCATCCGTAACCATTACGTATATTAACATGACCTTTTGGACAAGATAGTGCGTGCTTTTAAGTATTTTAGCGGTGACAAACGTTTTAACCACTTGACATCTTGTGCATGAGGTCAGCGTAAAATGAGCATGTTCGACTACAAAAAAGTTTAATACCTGAAGATGACAAAAAGACTGTTGAAACCGGTTGTCATGAATAAAAAAGCATTTTGTGGGATCTCGGCTTTTGAATGGTTTTTAACTGTATCGAAGATTTGTACGGCATACAAAGAAATTGGAAGAACATCCTCTAAGTCACAGCGTCAAAATTGTGTTTTGAGTGAACGTGGAGGACGGTCATTGAAGGTGATTGTGATGAGAAGTAGGAGAACGATAGCTGCAAAAATCAATGCATAACTGAATGTCTCACTAATGAATTCTGTCAGTACCAAAGCAACGCCAAGGGAGCTCTAGGCACTGCGAATTTTGCAGCGCAAGCTGGAATTCGGAAGACACACATCAGTCCCCGTAACGGAAAAATGTGATGCAGAACCCATGAAATGTAGATTATGGAGGAATGGAACGAAGTTATCTTGTCGTGTGAGTCATGTTTCACACGTTTCCAACTTCCGGCCGAGTTTACGCCTCATGAGTGAAACATGATGGGGTTTCGGTGATACGGGCTGTTACATCGTGGTATTTCATGGACCAGGGTCACATTATTGCCGACGTCACGATTCTGGCTGAGCTGGTCCATACCAAAGGTTTGCTCCCCAATGGTGATGTGTTCCAAGACGAATGGGACTCCATTAATATTGCTGACATCGTCCAGGATTGGGTTTGTGAGTACGGGGATGAACTGGTGTATCTGTCCTGGCCGCCACAGTACCAAATCTCAGTATTATTGAGTCTTTGTGTGGTGTAATGTAGCAAGTGTTATTACTAATTTATTAAAACTTGAGCATAGTAAATACTTAAATTTGGAAACTGGTAAGGTATAGCAGTGGTAAACAGGGCACATGGGCTGCTGTAGTGGAATGCTGACCCCATTTGAGGACACAAAAATTTATTTTCACCACATTAATTAAATCAGATCACTGGTAACAACACAATGATTAATTAGTATTTTCAAATAGCGTGATCTACACCAATTACACAAGTCTGCGACATAAAAATTGTTTCAAATTTATTATCTGATTTTTATAGTGTTTTCAACGCTGACTTCGGGAAAAATAGTGAAAAAATTCCATCACGTACCGTTATTTCACAAAGTGCTTATCCAGCTTTAGCTTTTTTCGGTATTTCAACACTCTAGTGCGTTTGAATTTTGGTTTTTAGGATCTCCATAAACTGTTATTTAGCCGTTTTGTACTAGATATACGTAAAATAAAGAGTAATCAGGAGAAACCAGCAGTACTTTGATGTCAGTGGCTGTCTGTCGCGCTGCCCCTTCCCCCGCCATCTCCAAGCACTGAGCTTCTGCTGTTGTCTTTCAGTTCACGGTACCGCTTCACTCTGTGCTGTTCACGTGTTGTTGTTACTAGTACTTTAAAGTAGTGACTGTTTTCTTGTGTTGTTTTATAGACAATGAACAATGACTACCAGAGGATCTATAAACTCGCCAGATTGCTTCTGCTACATTTGTGGTAACTATGCCTTTAAAAAGCAGCATATAAACATTTCCGAATTTGTTGAAAAAGTATATTTCGCCTATCATGGTATAAAGTTAGGCGAGCATGATAAGCCTCGGACCCACACAAAGTTTGTTCAGTGTGTGTTGAAGAACTGAGGCAATGGTTTCAACGTAAAAAGCAGTCCTTACGTTTTGGAATACCAGTGGTTTGGAGGGAGCCAAAAAATCATAGTCATGACTGCTATTTTTGTTCTTTCAACGTACGAGGTTTCAATTTGAAAAACAAAAAGGATATTTCTAACATTCAAATATCAGTGAAGATGGAATGTCAACATGATAGCGAACTACTGCTGGATGATAAAAAGGGATGATCTTCAACCCATCCACAGCCAGAAAGGTAATAAAAGAATTCGACAGAAAGCGAAACCGTTATTATAATCACTTATGCTGGGTAGCGCCAAGAGAAATGGAAGTGTACTGGAAATGTAGTTTAGAACATGATTTGTAAATAAAATAAAATTTTATAACGTTGGATAAAATGCGATAAATCGCTTAAATTTTGCTATTATACCAAAAAACAAATCTTTTTTGTGATAAAACCTGACGTGATAGAAAAAAATGGATTGCATTTTCGAAATCACTGCTGAAAAGTACATAAGTCAGATAACAATTTGAAACAACTTTCAAAAAATATTCTTTTGCAGACCTGTCTTATTTAATTGTATTAAAGCAATGAGAATAATTCAAAAAATTTTAAAAGAGAAACAGCCTTATGGCCCCAACTTCAGATTAATAAAGAAATTACTTTACACAAATATAACTTTAACGTAACTACATATCTGAGCTGACTAGCCAATTATCAGGCCATGTCAATATGAAAAATAACAATTTGTAAAAGGTATTAGGTTCCAAAAAAATACTCAACTAGCTAGATCTCACGAATACATGAATTAACTATTATGGAAAACATTCGTTAATATGATGTTATGACAGCCTGAAAGATCTACACAGCAATCAGCACATTCTCGACGTTTACTGTTCATATCGGCCGCGCGTCCGATTTCCCTGCACGAGAGCTCAAATGACAACAACAGGCCAGCGCTCACCAATGACGGTTTCTAGAACAAACAAACCCAGTATTAATACACAGTTCACTAAAATACTAAAACCAGCAGCCAAGCACTGGGCAGCGCCAAATGCAGGAAGAGATGTTAAACGTTACAGTGTGACAACCGCAGTTACTATTAAAGCAATAGTTCATTACACAATCTCTAATGACGCGAGGTTTCATTTCATAAATTTATAAACACAACTAGATCAAGGTGATAATGACCACACAATCCGCACACAACCTTAAATACCAAAGCACAGTTTGATGGCGCCAGATTATTAGTATTACAACTGTCAACAAGAAAGAAGTTTGCAATTCTAATTTAAATTATGGGTTGAAGCTTTATACAGATAATAATAATCTTCGATTCATAAAACTGACCACTTAACTTATTAACAGTAATAATAAGAAAAGGAATCGCCGAATATCGGCCACATTTGTAATGCTATAGAACCAGGGCACAGAGCAGTTACATACACTCGCAATACCAAGTATCCCAGACGCACGTCCAAGTGGTTTAAGAAATGACTAGCGAAAATCATAGTGGCTGCACGGAGCAATCACATCCAAAAGTTCCACCACAAAATGGCTCACCATTTAACATTAGCCCAGAAGCTCGCTGTTAACATGCACGCCAGGGTAAACTCCCGCCAGCCTGTGTGGCCGAGCGGTTCTAGGCGCTACAGTCTGGAACCGTGCGAGCGCTACGGTCGCAGGTTTGAATCCTGCCTCGGGCATGGATGTGTGTCATGTCCTTAGGTTAGTTAGGTTTAAGTAGTTCTAAGTTCTAGGGGACTGATGACCTCAGCAGTTAAGTCCCATAGTGATCAGAATCACTTGAACCATTTGGTAAACTCCCGCGCTCCTCAGGATTCGAGATAGACTCGACCCTAAAACAGAGTCTGTGTTGACCAGTGACTGCTTCCACGCTCCAGTTGCGCTCGCCACCAGACCCAGGCGCCGGAATGTCAGCACAGTGCGTCCTTTCAGTACACCAAACGCCGACTGGCTACTCGCGATGCTCCGTACGCTGTCTTCCCTCTGTCACTGCCGCCGCCCGAGTCTGCTCTCGCGAGCCGCGGCGGTCCTAAACAGAGGACTATAGCCAATCAGGAGCCAACGGCATTGCCGCAGTGGTAACCCCGGTTCCCGTCAGATCTCCGAAGTTAAGCGCTGTCGGGCTAGGCTAGCACTTGGATGGGTGACCATCCGTTCCGCCGAGCGCTGTTGGCAAGCGGGATGCAGCCCTTGTGAGGCAAACTGAGGAGCTACTTGACTGAGAAGCAGCGGCTCCGGTCTCGTAAACTGACATACGGCCGGGAGAGCGGTGTTCTAACCACATGCCCCTCTATAATCACATCTAGGGACGCCTATGAGATCAGAATGACACGGTGGCCGGTCGGTACCATTGGACCATCATGGCCTGTTCTGGAAGTTTTTTTTTTTTTTAACCAATCAAGACGCTGAAAAGCGCGTAACTTCGACAGAGACACTATCCTGCCAACAGCACCGCAGGACGTCACTGCTCAGAAACCTAAACACTTAATTTTGAAAACAAATATTGTCCTCGCCGATGACTGTATTTGATAGTGTTACTGACGCTTACATCATTTAGCACTTTGTTGCAGTATCATAGTTCGCATCAAAGTACACTACTGGCCATAAAAATTGCTTCACCAAGAAGAAATGCAGATGATAAACAGGTACTCATTAGGCAAATATTTTACACTACAACCGACATGTGATTACATTTTCAGGCAGTTTGCGTGTATAGATCCTGAGAAATCAGTACCCAAAACAACCACGTTTGGCCTTGATACGCCTGGGCATTGAGTCAAACAGAGCTTGGATGCCGTGTACAGGTACAGCTTCAACACGATACCACAGTTCATCAAGAGTAGTGACTGGCGTATTGTGACGAGACAGTTCCTCGGCCACCATTTACCAGACGTTTTCAATTGATGAGACATCTGGAGAATCTGCTGGCCAGGGCAACAGTCGAACATTTTCTGTATCCAGAAAGGCCCGTACAGGACCTGCAACATGCGGTCGTGCATTATCCCGCTGAAATGTAGGGTTTCGCAGGGATCGAATGAATGGTAGCGCCACGGGTCGTAACACACGTGAAATGTAACGTCCACTGTTCAAAGAGCCGTCAATGCGAACAAGAGGCGACCGAGACGTATAACCAATGGCACCCCATACCATCACGCCGGGTGATACGCCAGTATGGCGATGACGAATACACGCTTGCAATGTGCGTTCACCGCGATGTCGCCAAACACGGATGCGACCATCATGATGCTGTAAACAGAGCCTGGATTTATCCGAAAAAATGACGTTTTGCCATTCGTGCACCCAGGTTCGTCGTTGAGAATACCATCGCAGGTACTCCTGTCTGTGATACAGCAAGGGTAACTGCATCCGTGGGCTCCAAGCTGATAGTCCATGCTGCTGCAAACTTCGTCGAACTGTTCGTGCTGATGGTTGTTGTCTTGCAAACGTCCCCATCTGTTGACTCAGGGATCGAGACGGGGCTGCACAATCCGTTACAGCCATGCGGATAAGATGCCTCTGACCTCGACTGCTAGTGATACGAGGCCGCTGGGATCCAGCACGGCGTTCCGTATACCCTTCTGTACCCACTGATTCCATATTCTGGTAACAGTCATTGGATCTCGACCAACGCGAGCAGCACTGTCGTTATACGATAACCGCAATCGCGATAGGCTACAATCCGACCTTAATCAAAGTCGGAAACGTGATGGTACACATTTCTCCTCCTTACACGAGGCATCACAACAACGTTTCACCAGGCAACGCCGGTCAACTGCTGTTTGTGTATGAGAAATCGATTGGAAACGTTCCTCATGTCAGCACGTTGTAGGTGTCGCCACCGGCGCCAACCTTGTGTGAATGGTCTGAAAAGCTAATTATTTGCATATCACATCAGCTTCTTCCTGTCGGTTAAATTTCGCGTCTGTAGCACGTCATCTTCGTGGTGTAGCAGTTTTAATGGCCAGTAATGTAGTTCGCATCAAAGTAGAAATGTCCATAACTAGATATAGAATTGTAAACATGCCCTATTAGCACGCAGCCGGATTTTTGCTAAGATGATACATCGTGGTAAGCGATGATTACAATTGGTAGCTGATTACGTAGAGAATGCCCTAAGCGGCACTGTGCTCAGACGTTAATTGATTTCTGGCCGCCGTAGTGTTCGATAACGCTTGGAGACATTTTAATGCCGACGTCTCCGATTTGATGCTGCTTCTGGCAGTTTCGCTGCTGTCGTGAGGTACATGCATGAGACGTCATTCTGCGAACAACAACACACTTTGCTGAGTACTCTCGAGAGAAGAGTGCGTGGCTTCTATCCACTTCCATCTTGTTACCTGAACTTGCCAATATTTTGCACGACTCTAGACATATAAAATGGCCGGCCTAGATGGCCGAGCGGTTCTAGGCGCTGCAGTCTGAAACCGTGGGACCACTACGGTCGCAGGTTCGAATCCTGCCTCGGGCATGGATGTGTGTGACGTCCTTAGGGTACTTAGGTTTGAGTAGTTCTAAGTTCTAGGGGACCGGTGACCTTAGAAGTTAAGTCCCATAGTCCAGAATGAGATTTTCACTCTGCAGCGGAGTGTGCGCTGATATGAAACTTCGTGGCAGATTAAAACTGTGTGCCCGACCGAGACTCGAACTCGGGAACCTTTGCCTTTCGCGGGCAAGTGCTCTACCAACTGAGCTACCGAAGCACGACTCACGCCCGGTACTCACAGCTTTGCTTCTGCCAGTATCTCGTTTCCTACCTTCCAGACTTTACAGAAACTCTCCTGCGAACCTTGCAGAACTGGCACTCCTGAAAGAAAGGATATTGCGGAGACATGGCTTAGCCACAGCCTGGGGGATGTTTCCAGAATGAGATTTTCACTCTGCAGCGGAGTGTGCGCTGATATGAAACTTCCTGGCAGGTTAAAATTCTGTGCCGGACCGAGACTCGAACTCGGGACCTTTGCCTATCGCGGGCAAGTGCTCTACCAACTGAGCTACCCAAGCACGACTCACGCCCCGTCCTCACAGCTTTACTTTTGCCAGTGCCTCGTCTCCTACCTTCCAGACTTTACAGAAGCTCTCCTGCGAACCTTACAGAACTAGCACTCCTGAAAAAACCTGAAAAAAGGTACAGCGGAGACATGGCTTAGCCACAGCCTGGGGGATGTTTCCTGAATAAGATTTTCACTCTGCAGCGGAGTGTGCGCTTATATGAAACTTCCTGGCAGACCGTTTTAAGTAAGTGAGTCGTGCTTGGGTAGGTCAGTTGGTAGAGCACTTACCCGCGAAAGGCAAAGGTCCCGAGTTCGAGTGTCGGTCTGGCACACAGTTTTAATCTGCCAGGAAGTTTCAAGTCCCATAGTGCTCAGAGCCATTTTGAACACATAAAATGGATGTATTTACGTGTGTATATGTGTATATGTTCCACACCTCCTCCTAAACCGCTGGACTGGATTCAACAAAATTTGGTACACGTATCACTTGGTGTCTGGAAATAATGGCTGTGGGGGTAAGAATCACCTACTTATCATACCTCAGGAGGTATGTCGTCATAAACTATGAGACGCGCGAAAAACTGCAGCGTCATGCATGATATTTAAATTTATTACTTCTTTCCTACTAACTATATTCTCAACACATTTTGCAAACAGTATCCGCATATAGCGTTGATGTACGTACAAATTTATATCATTGCGCGGTACATAGATCTTCAGATAAGACATCATAAACAATGGGATGCGTGATAACCTGATGCATTATGCTTCACGTTTAAGTTTATCTCTCCTTTTCTGCTAAATCTATTCGCAATATGTTTCGAAGACAGTACGCACATATGCCGCTGAATGTGTCTACACAAATACATCATTGCACGAGACATATTTCAAGAGATGTGATGTTATAAACACTGAGATGCGTGAAAAATTTTTCACATCATGCGTGAAGTTTTAATAGGCTCATATGTTTTATGCACTGCTCACACTTCTTTAACACATCAGAATAGCAATTAGTAACAAACACAAAGAGAGTGAAAACTCTAAGTCCATTATCTAAAACGACTGCTGCCTGCGCTGACATGACCTTGAAAACAGAAAGTACTTTTCCTGCATTATTCCGTTATCAGCGCTTAATCTTCGTAAGAAAGACCGGAAGACATTTTTCAGCGTCACGGTCTAGTAAATTATAAGCAACGAGAGGCGCCCATGTTGGCACGGGCCTTAGTCTTGTATCTCTGCATAAAAAAGTCGAGTCGCCGGCCGGTGTGGCCGAGCGGTTCTAGGCGATACAGTCTGGAACCACGCAACCGCTACAGTCGCAGGTTCGAATCCTGCCTCGGTCATGGATGTGTGTGATGTCCTTAGGTTAGTTAGGTTTAAGTAGTTCTAATTTCTAGGGGACTGATGACCTCAGATGTTAAGTCCCATAGTGCTCAGAGGCATTTGAACCATTTGTACAGATGAGTCGAATTAAGGAAATTCGTGACACCCGGCAGCGCTTTTCACAGCTTTAAAACATGGTTCAAATGGGTCTGAGCGCTATGGGACTTAAATTCTGAGGTCATCAGTCCCTTAGAACTTTGAACTACGAGTACTTAAACCTAACTGACCTAAGGACATCACACGCATCCATGCCCGAGGCAGGATTCGAACCAGTGACCGTGGCGGTCGCGGTTCCAGACTGTAGCGCCTAGAACCGCTCGGCAACTCCGAGGGTTCATTGTTCCTTCTAGTTATTTCTCCACCATTCCACTCTCGAACAGCACGCTCTGATTTCTGTTATTTCGTTATGATTACCATTTCTCCCTATGTACATGGGGGTCATCAAAATATTTTCCCCACACTGGGGAAAAAGTTGGTGAACGAAATTTCATGAGAAGATCCTACCCCAACGAAAACCGCCGAGTGCAGTGATGAGTGCGTTGGCGGCCGCGCAAGGTCGGAAACAGAGAATGAGTCGAGAGTGAGTAATGAACATGATATCAGGTGACAGAGTCAGAACCATCTAGCGAGGAAAAAACAGCTGCTCTGTTCATATTTTGTTTATCAATTTTATTTCGAAGTACCTAGAGATTCAATCGCGAGTTAAAGCATCTAAATAACTACAGAAACGAAAGAAAGCTTATAATCATAATTCCCTAGTTACAGACAAAATCTGTACACAGACCTTGTCTGCCGTCATTTGGAGAGGAATTAGTTAATTGATCAAAATAGTCACGGCCGTTAGAAGCAAGTTTAAATGGAGCGCCTTGTTCGTCTTGAGGCTCGCACGAGCACAGAACATCCGGCCGTCCCAGAGGCCGAAGCTGCACCAGGTTAGGAAACCTCTGGGGAAAAAAGGAAGCGGCTAGGTACATGACCCAACAGATGACAGCTAGCTGCTTGACTATACGGCAAGTTGGCACCGGAACTATTTTTTTCCGCCGTAGGGACACTAAGAGTCAGGTGCCTACCAGCTAACAAACCCACCCCATTCTGGTCCTCCCATATAGATGAATGGTCAGCGTGACGGACTTCCGTCCTCAGTGCCCCGGGTTCGATTCCCGCCTGGGTCGGGGATTTTCTCCGCTCAGGGACTGGGTGTTGTGTTGTCTTCATCATCATTTCATCCCCATCCGGGGCCCAGGTCACACTATGCGGTGTCGAATGTAATAAGGCCTGCACCAAGGCGGCCAGACTTGCCCCGTAAGGAGCCTCCAGGCCAAAGATGAGAAACGCTCATTTCCATTTACCTCATTCTGGATCGTCTTCTTGGAAGATCCACTAGCTGCCGACTCGTCCGCGACCGTCTATTGTCGATATCTACGCTCAGCCACACGACGAGTTTATCGGTTCGTGACTTCGGGCACAATCCAATAATGATGCTCGGATTCGATTGCCGTTTCCTCGTTTGGCGATGTCGAGTATTTCGCGATACTACGGGGCAGCAACAATGCCAGCCACGCGGTAAGGTTCAGCGAATTCTGCCACCCCTCTTCTGTTGCCGAAAGCCAGTTCTCATGGTTCAGTATTCTCTCTCTGAAGTGATAACAGTCAAATTTATGTAGCTACGGGTGAATGCTACTTCTGTATGTCCTTTTATGAACGTGTCTATGTCAGTGGAGGCTGTCCTCAGTTAAGAGTACGCTATTCTGCACTACTTTCAGAATATATATCTTCGTGCTGCTTTCTAAATCTTTTATTTTTGTTGCTATTTCTACCACCTTCTCCCAATATCCATTCAAATCAGTGGTTCCCTGTATGTAGGGTCGTAGTCCATGCCTTCCAACAGTATGATACTGGGCAGAATAAAATCAAGAGATCCCGATGGCGTATCGATATTTGCCTCACCCCCTTAATAGGACAAGTTCTTTTCATTCAGGCCGTCTAGGTTACGAAAATTGAGGCAGTCAGTTCAGGTGTGGTAGCGTATGTTCAAGCATGCATTTCTCGTCATGTTTCCACATTTTTGTCCAACCCCTGTTTGTCATTCATAGCATAGAGCCAGTTTGACATATATATTGCAACTATCCTGAGATCTCCCTCAATACCACAAAACAATGCCCACGCTTCCAATAATAATGTACTCCAATTAGAGGGAAAGGATTTTCCGAACAAGAAACTGCTGCCAAAGTTTGTAGAGCACACAACTGTAGTTCATAACAATCGATTTGCTAAAATAAAAAAAAATAAAAAATGCGATTGCGTAACGTTCGTAAGCTCTCCTGAAAACTCTTTTGTGACAGTGTTAAGGAGAATATAGTCAGACAAGAAACCATTTCTAGCGGCAGCTCCTCTGCCCCTCCTTCCCAAACTGAAAGGGTGTCGTTGTAAAATAACTGTGCAGTAAGCAGTCAGTCTTCATCTGACTGGGAATTAATTACATGTGGTTTTCCTCAAGGTTCCATCTTTAGTCCATTGCTTTTTCTTGTGCTCAATAATGACCTCTCATCTGTTATATTGCTAGATGCTAAGTTTATTTTGTTTGTAAATGATACAAACATTTCAATAAGTACTAATTCAAGTACAGGTAAAGAAATAGCTGTTAATCAAATTTTCACTGACATTAATAGGTGGTTTAAAGCTAATTCACTGTCATTAAACTTTGAGAAGACCCAGTATACGCACTCCAGAACTTGTAAGAGATTTCCTTCCAGCATGAATATAACATATAAAGACATGCAGATCGAAGTTGACAGTGTTAAATTTCTCGGACTACAACTTGATAATCAATTCAGTTGGGAAGAGCATACCACAGAATTCCTTAAGCGCCGTAACAAGTCTGCATTTGCCCTGAAAATGATGTCAGATGTAGGAGATACAAATATAAAAAAAATTGCATATTTTTCTTACTTTGATGCTATTATGTCATATGGGATCATATTCCGCGGCACCTCATCAAACCGAGCAAACGTTTTTAGGGTGCAAAAGCGTGTAATAAGAATCATTTGTGGAGTAAATTCTAAAACACCTAGTAGAAACCCGTACAAGGAACTTTGTATTCTAAAGACTGCTTCTCAGTATATTTATTCCTTAATGAAATTTGTTGCAAGTAATACATCTCTATTTCCAACCAATAGCTCAAAACATAGTATCAATCTACATAAGAACCTAAAATCACTTACCTTGGTCGAAAAAGGGCTCCAATTTCAGGAACACACATTTTTAATAAATTGCTAGCAAACATTAACAACTTGGTTTCAGATAATTGACTGTTTAAAGAGAGTTTGAAAGACCTTTTGACAGGCAACTTATTCAACTCTATAGATCAATACGTTAACGGGGACTGTTAAGCCAGCTTAAGTAAAAATATGTCTTAGATTTCAGTTTCGATAGCACTTGGTCACAACAGTCAAGATTAGGTATTTTGTGTATGATAAATTTATTAATAGTGCATTACAATGTTTCATTCTCACAGTGTATTAATTCGGTAAATATTAGCTGTTCCAGTTTACTGCACTGTATACACCTATTTCGACAATCTCCAGACAAATCATCAGGGTAGTAATTATTACATTCGAATATTTTATGTTTTTATGGTGTAATTTCTGACTTGTTCCACACCCACGAGAATCATCTCATTTTTTGCGTCTGTGGAACGAAAACAGAATCTAATCTGATCGGATCTAATGTGAACCCTACAGACTCCACAGCGCGACACTTGGTGGTGTGGTGGCTGTTGCAGGTGGGATCGACGTGCCACGCAGCGCTGTCTGCTGGTCCTGTTGGTGCTGGTGGTGCAGTGTGGTGCCGTCGACATCCGGGGTCCGCACCACCCACGCAGCAATGTGGTGGCGCACACACACCACCGGCCGGAGCGCGACACCAAGGTCACCAGCGACACGAAGCTGCTCCGGGACACCAGGTGAGTGCCCTGAAACGCACAGTGTACATTCCAACACTCACCATTCCTTTTTGCGGATAAGCAATGTCACATACACTACTGGCCATTAAAACTGCTGCACCACGAAGATGACGTGCTACAGGCGCGAAATTTAACCGACAGAAGGAAGCAAATGATTAGCTTTTCAAAGCATTCACACGTGGTTGGCGCCGGTGGCGACAGCTACAACGTGCTGACATGAGGAAAGTTTCCAACCGATTTCTCATACACAAACAGCAGTTGACGGGCGTTGCCTGGTGAAACGTTGTTGTGATGCCTCGTGTAAGGAGGAGAAATGCGTACCATCACGTTTCCGACTTTGATAAAGGTCGGATTGTGGCCTATTGCGAATGCGGTTTATCGTATCACGACACTGCTGCTCGCGTTGGTCGAGATCCAATGACTGTTAGCAGAATATGTAATCGGTGGGTTCAGGAGGGTAATACGGAACGCCGTGCTGGATCCCTACGGCCTCGTATCACTAGCAGCCGAGATGACAGGCAACTTATCCGCATGGCTATAACGGATCGTGCAGCCACGTCTCGATCCCTGAGTCAACAGAAGGGGACGTTTGCAAGACAACAACCATCTGCACGAACAGTTCGACGACGTTTGCAGCAGCATGGACTATCAGCGGTTACCCTTGATGCAGCATCTCAGACAGGAGCGCCTGCGATGGTGTACTCAACGACGAACCTGGGTGCACGAATGGCGAAACGTCATTTTTCCGGATGAATCCAGGTTCTGTTTACAGCATCATGATGGTCGCATCCGGGTTTGGCGACATCGCGGTGAACGCACATTGCAAGCGTGTATTCGTCATCGCCATACTGGCGTATCACCCGGCGTGATGGTATGGGGTGCCATTGGTTACACGTGTCGGTCACCTCTTGTTCGCATTGGCCGCACTATGAACAGTGGACGTTATATTTCAGATGTGTTACGACGTGGGGCTCTACCCTTCATTTGATCCCTGCGAAACCCTACATTTCAGCAGGATAATGCACGACCGTATGTTGCTGGTCCTGTACGGGCGTTTCTGGATACAGAAAATGTTCGACTGCTGCCCTGGCCAGCACATTCTCCAGATCTCTCACCAATTGGAAACGTCTGTTCAATGGTGGCCGAGCAACCGGCTCGTCTCAGTACGCCAGTCACTACTCTTGATGAACTGTGGTATCATGTTGAAGCTGCATGGACAACTGTACCTCTACACGCCATCCAAGCTCTGTTTGACTCAATGCCCAGGCGTATCAAGGCCGTTATTACGGGCCAGAGGTACTGATTTCTCAGGATCTATGCACCCAAACTGCGTGAAAATGTAATTTTAATGGCCAGTAGTGTATTTAAAAAATGCAGGGATTGAAAGGCAGCAGAACAGCAATGAGAACGAATAAGTTTTCAAGAAAGAACTCAGACGCCACAGGTTGGTTTCGGCATCGGCCAGAAATCTTAAGTAGATTCACGAGGTACCATGTGAGCTCACTTGGAGAGTCGCGAGGCACGGCAGTGTGTTGGCAGTGACCGTATATGGTCATACACAAAGTCCCGCAGGTCCCTGTCCAGATGTGCCAACGTGTGTGGTGGTGGGGTGGGGGGGGGGGGGGGGTGTGAAACCTGCCGCACAGTACAGAGGAAGAGGTGGGGTAGCCCGCAGGAAAATGCAGTACAGACAGCGGTCCAGGGGGGACGTCTGCGGAGGCCAGTCCTGGAGCCTGGACTTTGCCCTGGCTCTGGTCGTGCTCGTACTTAGCCGCGTACCTCCCTCCAAGAGATTCTGCAATCAGGACTAGTGGACGGACATTATAGAACGTCCGTCTCCAGTGTCATTGTCAAAGCTGTTTACTGGAGTGATAGCGTGACTCTTCGATATCATCTGTTGACTTTGACAAATGAAGTCATAGCCCCAGAATTCAGCACAAGTATGATATCAAAACCGCGGACAGTGACATGATCCGTTTCTATGGTGCCGAAATATAAACCTCAAATACCGAATCGCACAAATTCTTAATAATGAAAACTAAAGCTAACGGGATAAGCGCTACAAATTGAGTGTATTTCGCAGTGACAAACTAAAATAAGAGACACAAAATGACGATAGCAGTCAACTATACAAAGCGAAACAACCAAAGAAACATGATACGTCGGTGGTTTCACAGAGCCAAAAAACACTTAGTGTGAACCAACTTTGGCAGGTATCTCTTCATCTATGTAGCTCAGTCATTTTGTGGTCGGAGCTCTTTTCTTCTCCTCGTTTGCTTCTAATACGTAATAAGGAAATTTGGTTTTCCCTGAGCAAACAGAATTTTTCTTGTAGTATTAATCACATATGTTTCAGAGAAGTTTCTTCATTTTCAGTGGATTTTATTTATTATCTGTTGAATAATATACAAAGAATTTATGCATGATGATCTTCTATTGAGATTATTACAGTATTTACATTACTTTTACATATTGGTGTTCACATGCCTGTTTGGTATTGGCAGCACAGATACAATTACTGCCATCCAGTATGTGATCTGTGGTTAATAACCGTATATCAGTGTTTTGTTACGTAATTTCTCATATCTTATGCCTAATATTGTATTATCATTTTTTCCCTCTTTTCATAGCACTGCAGTCATTGTATTGTGTTGTTTTGTTAACAAATATTCGGTATTTTACTCTTTGTCTAGCTTTTTTTAGCTTATAGTCCTATCTTTCACAGCGCTTCGTTACAGACAGCATACGTTCAACAAATTTTTTCAAGAAATGGTATTGTAACCAAAAAAAATGCTAGTCAAACAGTAAAATAGTTAATATTTTTTCACAAAACAAAATAATAGTGTGACAGTAATGCAATGGTGAAAAGGAAAAAGTTGATAATATCATGTTTGGGCTAAGATTTGAGAAATTACGTAACAAAACATTGACAAAAGATTATTAATTTCAGATGACATACTAGGAGCCATAATTATAGCTGTGCTGCTAAAACCAAACAGATTTATGAACAACAATATGTTATAATAAGGTAAATATGTATTCTAGACGTTAATATTTCTCTCAATGCTTATAGTAATGCATATTATAGCAATTTATATTGCTATAAATGTAGATGTAGGCGTGAACAACGTTGCCAGAATAATAAATTAATGGTACACTCAGTTATATCATTACTCCACCAACGAATAAGAGGTGCACTGAATCTCTGGGTGTTACTGTATGGATGAATGCCAAAACTGATGTCTTTATCTTGGCATTTCTGCTTTTCAGACACATACAAGAAGACCTGCTGGCGCAAGGGCCGACGTACGTCGACCTGATGAATATGACGCCTGAGGAACTAGAGTTCCACTACTTCAAGTGAGTTCCTACCTCGTCCTGTTATTTCAACTATCTCTTGGCTTTCTTGCATGATACATCAATTGTATACAAATTTACAAGAATAACTCCAAAAAACTGAGATGTCTTTAGCTTATAATGTATATTTACGCACCATTTCAGTAAAACTTCGCTTTTTATCCACATCTACATCAATACTCCTCAAGTCACCTGACAGTGGGTGGCGGGGGATACTTCTGGTAACACTAACTGATTCCGCCTTCCCTGTTTTACTCGCGAATGGCGCGTGGGAAAAACGATTATCGGTAAGCCTCTGTAATAGCTGTAATTTGTCGAATTTTCTCTTGATGTTCATTTCCAGAAATGTTCGCAGCACGAAGTGATATGTTGTCCAACTTTTACCGGGAAGTACTCTCTCGAAATTTCAATAGTAAACCCTACCGGCATACACAACGCTTCTCTTGCATCGTCTCGCGCTGGAGTGTTGAGACTCTCTGAGCTAAACGATGCCAGGACGAAACGCGCTGCTCTTCTCTGGATCTTCTCTATCTCAGCTATCATTCTTACTTAGTAAGGGTCCCATACTGATGAACAATTCTCAAGAATCGATCAAAAAGCTCCTTGTAAGCCATTTCGTTAGTGGGTGTGTTTCAGTTCCTTAAGATTTTTCTTATGAAACCCCAGCCTGGCATCTGCTTTCCCTACCATTTGTTTTATGTGGTCATTGCACTTAATGACGCTGGTGGATAGCTACTCCTAGATTTTTCCGCTAGATACTGTTCCCACCAGTTTGTCAACAGCATGGTGAAAGACGAGGATTGCTAGTCAGACGAGTACAGGGTAATATCAAGAGGAGCAGAAAATTTTATAATGGGAGTAGGGTACGTTATGAAGAGGAAGATAGGGCAGAGAGTAAGATGCAGTGAACAGTTCAGTGATAGGGTTGTTCTCATCAGAATCGACAGCAAACCAACACCGACTACTATAGTTCAGGTATACACGCCGAGGTCGAAGGCGAAGATGAACAGTTAGAGAAATTATATGGGGATATTGAATACGTAATTAGTATGTAAAGGGAGAAAAGTAGCAGTGACAAACGAGAAAGACTAATTGAGTTCTGGAATACATTTCGGATTGTAATGTCGAATACTCTATTCAAGAATCATAAGAGGAGAAGGTATACTTGGAAAAAAAACCGGGAAATACAGGAAGATTTCAGTTAAATTACATTATGGTCAGGCGCAGATTCCGCAATCAGATACTGGATTGTAAGGCGTATCCAGGGGAAGATATAGACTCAGGTCAGAATTTAGTAATGATGTGAAGAAATCGAAAAAGAAGTGATTGCCGAAAGGACTGACTCAGCGTATAGGAAAGTCAAAACAGCTTTCGGCGAAACGAACAGCAAAGGCTGCAACATTAAGAAAGCAAATGAAATTCCACTGTTAAATGCAGAGGAGACCGCAGATAGGTGAAAAGAGTACATTTTACGGTGGGGAGGACTTACCTGATGACGTGACAGAAGAAGAAACCAGCGTTGATATGGAAGGGATAGGGGATCCAGCGTTAGAATCACAATCTAGAAGAGCTTTGGGAGACTTATAACCAATTAGGCAGAAGGGATCGGTAACATTCCACTAGGATTTCTAAGATCGTTGGGGAAGTGACAACAAAACGATTATTCAGGTTGATGTGTAGAACGTATGAGACTGGCGATATACCATCAGATTTTTGGAAAGAACATCATCCACTTTGCTTATTTTCATTCGTTCATGTCATATGGTATTATATTTTGGGTAACTCTTCCCATTACAAAAGAATATTTTTGGCTCTTAACGGTCAATTCGGGCAATAAGTGCTGTAAATTCATGAACCTCTTGTCGACCCCTGTTCGTGAGTCTGGGTATTTTGACATTGACGTCCTTATTCCTTACTGTCATTTCTTTATAAAAATATTAGCTTATCCCCGAGAATAATCAGCTTTCACTCAGTTAACACTCGGCAGAAATCAAACCTGCATTTGGATCGCACTTCCTTGACTCTTGTGTAGAAAGGTGTGCGGCATACTGCTGCATCCATTTTCAATAAGCTATCACTAGAATTCAAAATTCTTAGCAGTATCCACGCGCTTTCAAACCGAAACTGAAGAGTTTCGTCATCGATCACTCCTTCTATTCTATCGAGGAGTTCCTTGAAAAATTAAGCTGATTCTTGTTGTATTGTTGACTTTTTTCGGGTTCACAAACATTTTATTTTTATCTGTTATTACTTTTATGTTGCAATTTCTTGTACTGACACGTTCCATGGCCTTTGAGATTTGCTCATCAATTTGGTCCTACGGAACTTGAGGTGTAAATAAAAAATAAACAAATAGGAGCAATGCAGTCATTGTTGTAATGCAGAAACTAGCTGCATGTTTGCTATCGTGGGATTCCTAACTGCTATGCAAGTTAGGGGCCAGAACCACGATGTTATTCAAATCACACCCAAATGGGTTTGTATTGAACCTTCAGAAGGTGTGTAATGCACCCTGATATAAATCCTACAGGGGGTTGCTAAATTAACTCAACGAAGTTCCCCTCCAAAAATGATAATGGGAAAGGATTCTGGTGAGTGTGACTATTTAAAGATTAATGCCACCCTAAAAATTTAAAATTACATTTATTTTCCTTTATTGGAACACAAAATTTTTGCAAGGAACAGTCATGTGTATTAACATAAACGAAAATGTAAATAACCCTCATTTGATAGAGGTGTTGGCAAGAACCCATTAGAAACAATTCTACATGGAATGTGGTATGGTTCTCTACTACGAGACGGTGGGGGGGGGGGGGGGGGGGAGGGCAAAGAGAACAAGTTAAACGTATTTTGTTGATAAACAAGTGGGTAATCGGATGTAGCACCATGATATCACCTAACCCTACAGGCCGGTGTTGTGTACATTAGCGTCAGTATGGCGCCAGGCAGCGTGCTGATGACGACAGCTGTTAGTGGTAAGGTCCACTGCATGGGGATGGGCTCCGCCTTGGAGACCGATCGAAGCATGGGCGCGAAAACAACGGTGAATTAAAATTGCTCTGTAGCAAGGGCGACGGAGTTCGTGTCTGACTCTTGTGGCGGCTAGGAACCAATTCCCCAATTCTCTTCTGCCTCTTCTCCAGAGCGACTGCGCCGCTTGTGCAAGAACTCGGCCAACAATCGCCAATGAACAAAGATTTCGCCAATTCTGTGCTTACAACAAATTCATCAAGACTCCCATTATCGTACTCCGTCAACCTTGGACCCCAGTACCATTCCTTCACGCCAATTGCCCACGGTGTCCGCAAACATGTGCTGATGCAAAGGTAGACCAGCCTACCATAGACTCTGCCAGGACTTTCCACGCGGATCTCCATGGCGATTTGCTCCAGTGGTATATGATAACTGGATACGAGTGTGGCACCGTTCTGTCGACTATCCCGTGGAGCTCAGCAACCATTTCTGTGAAATATCGCAAACGAAAGCACTGCCGTGATGCTGTACAGGAACTTTCCTATCCAAAACATGACGCTTTCAGGAGGAAACTGTCACCAACCATTGTAAGAATAGCGAGCGTCCGTCGCTCCGGCCCCTGAGACCTGGCATCAGAAGAGACAGATGCCAGCTAGGGATCGGGACTCAGCAATTCACAGTGACCAGATGTCGCAGTAATTCCTGCTATTGTCACCGGTTGGCCTCCCCAAAGCCCAAACGTTCACGAATATTTCCTACACCAAAGGAACAGAATTACACTACTCGCCATTGAAACTGCTACACCAAGAAGTAATGCAGATGATAAACGGATATTCATTGGACAAATATATTATACTAGAACTGACATGTGATTACATTTTCACTCAATTTGGGTACATAGATCCTGAGAAATCAGTACCCAGAACAACCACCTCTGGCCGTAATAACGGTCTTAATACGCCTGGGCATTGAGTCAGAGCTTGGATGGCGTGTACAGGTACAGCTGCCCATGCAGCTTCAACACGATACCACTGTTCATCAACAGTAGTGACTGGCATATTGTGACGAGCCAGTTACTTGGCCACCATTGACCAGACGTTTTCAATTGGTGAGAGATCTGGAGAATGTGCTGGCCAGGGCAGCAGTCGAATATTTTCTGTATCCAAAAAGGCCCGTAGAGGACCTGCAACATGCGCTCGTGCATTATCCTGCAGAAAAGTAGGGTTTTGCAGGGATCGAATAAAGGGTAGAGCCACGGGTCGTAACACATCTGAAATGTAACGTCCACTGTTCAAAGTGCCGTCAATGCGAACAAGAGGTGACCGAGACGTGTAACCAATAGCACCCCATAACATCACGCCGGGTGATACACCAGTATGGCGATGACGAATACGCGCTTCCAATGTGCGTTCACCGCGATGTCGCCAAACACTGATGCGACCATCATGATGCTGTAAGCAGAACCTGGATTCATCCGAAAAAATGACGTTTTGCCATTGGTGCACCCAGGTTCGTCGTTGAGAACACCATCGCTGACGCTCCTGTCTGTGATGCAGCGTCAAGGGTAACAGCAGCTATGGTCTCCGAGCTGATAGTCCATGCTGCTGCAAACGTCGTCGAACTGTTCGTGCAGATGGTTCTGGTCTTGCAAATGTCCCCATCTGTTAACTCAGGGATCGACACGTGGCTGCACGATCCGTTACAGCCATGCGGATAAGATGCCTGTCATCTCGACTGCTAGTGATACGAGGCCGTTGGGATCCAGCACGGCGTTCCGTATTACCCTCCTGAACCCACCGATTCCATATTCTGCTAACAGTCATTGGATCTCGACTAACACGAGCAGCAATGTCGCGACACGATAAATCGCAATCGCGATAGGCTACAGTCTGACCCTTATCAAAGTCGGGAACGTGATGGTGCGCATTTCTCCTCCTTCACGAGGCATCACAACAACGTTTCACCAGGCAACGCCGGTCAACTGCTGTTTGTGTATGAGAAATCGGTTTGAAACGTTCCTCATATCAGCACTTTGTAGGTGTCGCGACCGGCGCCAACCTTGTGTGAATGCTCTGAAAAGCTAATCATTTGCATATCACAGCATCTTCTTCCTGTCGGTTAAATTTCGCGTCTGTAGCACGTCATCTTCGTGGTGTAGCAATTTTAATGGGCAGTAGTGTACAATATGCGTGCACCCTATTCCCGGCTATGGTATGCTGGTACACAGCATCCAATTACCTATTTTGCATGAAAGTGTAATATGACAGCAAAATGACATTTATTTGCATGTATGCGAATTCAGATTTTCGAAATTCAAGATCTGATGGCCCTTAATAATTCTATGAAGATACCAGAGAGCCTATTGTCTTGCATATCCAAAACGGCACGACCATTGATTTACGGAGTAAGTGTGGATGCATTTTCAGAAGAGCTATGTCTGTACGCATTTAACGTGTCACCATGGTTAAAGTATACAGTGTCTGGCAAAATGGCGCTGCCCAAAACTGGTGCTGAGGAAATTGAGCGCACCACAGATCATAGGTGACAGAGGTGAACAACAGCTGCAAGGATGTATACAGGTGAACAGACGTGAAACTGCTGAGTAACTGATCATCCAGATGAACCAAGGGGGCCGGCCGGAGTGGCCGAGCGGTTGTAGGCGCTGCAGTCTGGAACCGCGCAACCGCTACGTTCGCAGGTTCGAATCCTGCCTCGGGCGTGGATGTGTGTGATGTCCTTAGGTTAGTTAGGTTTAAGTAGTTCTAAGTTATAGGGGACTGATGACCTCAGCAGTTAAGTCCCATAGTGCTCAGAAACGTTTGAACCATTTTTGAACCAAGGGGTTACCAACAATGCCTCCTCAATGTCTGACACCGCAGCTCGTGGTCTCGTGGTCTCGTGGTCTCGTTCTCGCTTCCCAGGCACAGGGTCCTGGGTTCGATTCCCAGGGATTTTCACCTGCCTCGAGATGACTTGGTGTTTGTGTTGTCCTCATCATTTCATCATCATTCGTGAAAGTGGCGAGATTGGACTCAGCAAAGGTTGGGAATATGTATGGGGCCGATAAATGCGCAGTTGAGTGCCCCACAAACCAAACATCATCATCATCATCCTCAATGTCTGTTCACCAAAGACTACAGTGTACATGCCCCCAGAGCAGGGGATTTCTACATGCATCCATACTGACTACTGTTCATCAGCAATGAAGACTGCAGTTGGCTCACCAACTCTGCAACTGGATATCCACTTAGTGTCGACAGATGATCTTCAGATGAATCACGTTTTATGCTCCATTGGACAGATGGCTGTTGGCGTCTTCGACGTGGAACATCTGAAAGTAATTACCATACTACGGTCTTTGGAAAGGTCCAAGCCAGAGGTGGGAGCATTATTCTCCAGCGAATTCTTTCATGGCATTCCTGGGCGATCTCGTCATCCTTGAAGGCAAAATGGATCAACAAAACGCCGCATGTATCTGTAGGGACCATGTCCACACCTTCATTCCGTTTGTTTTCCCTTGGACTGTTGGCATCTACCAGCATACAGTGCAACATGTTACACAGCTTGCAGTGTACGTGTGTAGTTTGAAGAGCACCAGGATGAGTTTATCATACTACTCTGGCCACCAAACTCCCTGAATACAAACCCAAACGAGAGTCTGTATGATCTCCTCAGCTGGGCTGTTCATGTCTTGGATCCTCAACAAGAAACCTAGCCCAACTGGCTATTGCACTGTAGTCATCATAGCTCCACATCCCTGTCAGTATCTTTCATAACCTCATTGACTCTATTTCTGTACATCTTGTAGTGGTCCAAACTGCAAAGGGTGGCTCTCAGGCTCTTGACAGGTGGCCACATTAATGTGACTGGACAATGTACATCACTAAGAAGTAAATAGTCAAGCTATAATCCTGTAGAGCCTAGAACTTTCCAAGCTGAGACAAAGGGGACAGATCGAGAAGAAGAGCAGGCAAGCAACTGGCATTAGGGGAGAGCCAAATAGTTGCCTGCCTGCAGGCGCCTAAGGCTTTGGCAGGTTTTCTCTGTAAAGGCATATTTTTCCAGTTTTCAACAGATGTTTACGGATGCCACCGTGGGCATCGCTGAACTAGCGGATCTTAGAGGAACCCTGTACTGTTGTATTCAAGCATGTGACAATGTAATAACACTGAGAAATGACGCCACAGGAGACCATTAAACAGGAGGGCTGAAAAACCCAACACCACCTTTGCAGCTTTTGACCATTTCATATTTCGTCAAGTGGTTTTGAATGGTCCCCAGTGGCTCCATTCTGTAAACGAGAGAAAAAATTGCAGTTGTCCTGCACTCTCATCATGTTCAATTGGTATGTAGCCCTACACTGTCCCTAGAGAGGGGTTGAAATGTCCAGGGGTGCCATCCGCATCACAAGTGATGAACAATGTCGTTCTGTTGCTCGTCGCAATGAGAACTTTAGTTTCCGAGCACCAAATGTACGGTCATCTGATTCCATATGCAGAACCAGGATTCCGCAGAGTAGCGGTTTGTAATCTCCATTACCTTGCTACACCTACTTCAGATCACAGTTTGGCATACAAATCCATGTTTCGATTTTTGGTGCAGAAATATCACTCCACCTACCTCGACACACCTCTTGATGTGCATCACCTTCACTTTGAGTTGACAGGAACTCGTTTGGTCGATGAAAAGCAGTGTTGACGAAGCACTGACTAAATACCTAGGAAACTAAGCCCGCATAACTCAAGCTAGGAAGCAGCATCTGTAAGTTTGTAAAAAATATTGGGCGTATGGGATTCTAAAAAATTGCGTGAGAATTATGAATGTTCAATTAATTAAGCTTTGTTCCCTCTAAAACAAGTTGTAAATAACTATCAAACTGCCAAAACTATTATCATTGCAGGTTGGTTACTGTTTTACTGAAAGTCTTGACACGTAAAACACTCAGAATTTTTACAAGTCCGACCCGAATAAATTCTGTGTCCTAAACTCTCACTGATCCGCAGCTATTCGTGAGTTACTACATCAAGTCTTTCAGTAATCTTCTTAAAAAGAAGTGCTCGCCAAGATTTTGAGAATGTTCGGAAAATATGGGAAATGCTTAATTCCTATTGGCTGACGATATGGACAGGCAAATAGAAAATCTCCAGCACTCCAAAACCCGCAGTTTGGTTCATACAATAAGACTACAGAGAGAAAATTATGAAAGAAACACCTAAATTTACGAAACCAAATTTCTGTTAAATAAAACAAAGTACACATTACGTCCAGAAATGAAATAATTATTGATCTAACACAGAACTTCTGTTCCGATTGCATTTGTACAAAAGTATGAATATAGGACATATGTCACACGATTCATGATTGCACAAGAATAGTTGTTAATCAGATGAAACATCCAAACATTATCTATGTTCTCCACACATTCTGTGTTTTGCCGCATCATTCACACAATTAAACATAATTAAATAATAATTCTGGAAAGATTACTTTTGCATTATCCAGCTACTGTAACGAAAATAAAACTAATTCTACGATAACAATTTGTATGAAATGAACGTTTTTGGTTATAAATTTAGATGAGATAATAAATGAATACATTAGAATCTCTATATTTCATCATGTTACCTTCCATTCGGAAAGCGGGTGCACTCAGCGACTGATTATGACTTATACATTATAGAGTAACAGTAGTATTCAAAGAACTGCGACTGACGCCCAAACAACAGGGACTTACATGCATTGAGAATAAAAAATAGCGCATTGAGAATGGCTAGCTACTAGCCGAAATCTGTATCTGCATAATAAAATCTAAAAAGGACAACTGATTGCTGCACTCTATAATTAATAAATCGCTATATTTGTTTGTTAGTACTATAAAATTAACTGTAAGTAAAATTTTATATCTATGAAAGTATTGAAGCTAATGAACTGAGGTTTTAACAATATACTTGTCGTAGAAACACAAGACTGTGTATGTACTATGGAAAAATTCGAATAAAGTGTAATACGAAGGCGTTCAATTAGTAATGCAACATATTTTTATCTGACAGCGGATTGGTTTTTTCAGGATTCCAATACACTATATTATTCCGCACTGTTTGAATACAAAACCGTATTTTTCAACACCATCTCCGTTCAGTGCGACGGCCTTACTATATATATGCCCACATGGGACCTCTCTACTGGTCGATGCCGGAGCCAACGTCTTGCTGCGTCAGTAACCAACCAATCATCCAGGTACTGCTTCCCGTGGAGTGCACCCTTCAATGGGCCAAACGTATGGATGGGGAAGTGGATGAGGAAGTTCAGGCCAATGAAAGTTTTCTTAGCTCATTTCGGATGTGCAGTCTGCAGTTCGTGCTCTAGTGGCTAGGGTTGCTGCCTCTTGATCACTGGATCCCAGGTTCGATTCCTGGGTCGGTTGGGGACTCTCTCTGTCCGGGGACTGGGTGCTTGTGTTGTCCTCACCATTTCATCATCATCATCATCATTCGTGGCAGTGGCTATATTGCACTGAGTATAAAATTGGACTGTGTAAAATTTGGAACTTTGTAAGAGGCTGATGACCGCGCAGTTGAGAGCCCTACAAACCAAACATCGTTAACATCATCGGATGTGCAGACTTTTGTGAGGCCTTGCGTTGTCATGGAGGAGGAGACGTTCATTTGTATTTTTGTGTCGACGAACACACTGAAGTTTCTTCAGTTTCTTGAAGGTAGCACAATACCCTTCACGTTTTATCGTTGCACCATTAGAAAGAACGTCAGACGGAGTAACCCCATCAGAATCCCAGAAGACCGTCGCCATCACTTTACCAGCTGATGGTGCAGCCTCAAACTTTCTCTCCGGAAGAGACGTGGTGCCACGCCACGATTTCAAATGAGACTGTCCTCACGTTTCAACATTCCAGAAGTCACAGTTCTGTGCTGCCAGCTATCATGCGGAAGATTAGATAGGTTTGCACGGTCTGGTTGTGAGGATGAAAGACGCCTCCCCCAACGATTCATCGCCCCCTTTCTTCACTACCTGATCTACGTAGACATTCTAGAAGCGCTTACGAATATCTGTGGTGCTCTGGTTTTCCGCCAACGTACCTCCGCTACTTTGAAGACTACTTATAATGGCACCATCTATCGCACCTTCATTAAACCAGAGAGGATGAATCGGGAATATTAGTCTATGTCCACAACGAATTCCGCATGTTTTTCAACCGAAATAGGCCGAGGTAAAAAATGAGTTGCATTACTTATTGAATGCCGTTTGTTCCATTACTTTAGATTCATAGTGAGTGTGTATACTGTATCGGTTGCACGTCAGGCCAGCTCACTGCACCAGTGGCTGTAAAGCTGCATGTCAAAAACCAGAGTTCTGTAAACAGGCTTCCAGAAGTGGTATTGGAAGTGTAGAAAGTGTCGCTGACTGGGGACTTTTGTTGCCGGTGTGTTGTCAGACTGCACGACTACGACAACAACACGAAGCTGGACGGGCTGGAGATCTTACACGCAATCAGCCACGCCGTACTGGAACATCCGGGCGTCGAACGTGAGCCCCATGAAGACTTCGACTTCTTTGTCGGTAAGTGAGCCTACTTCCCGCCTTTTTACTACGATTCGTTAACATAAGAGTTCTGCTATGCGGCAGATAAAATACAAATGACCTGGGCAGTATTTCATGCACCTCAAAATAGACAAGGCAGTTTATATCTTCTGCAGCCCAGGGAAGATTATGTATGTTCAGCTGCCTCTCTTAGGGTGCGTGAAATATTTTCCAGCTCATTTTTATTTTTCCCACCTTGCATATTACAGTGGTGGCCGTAACGCACATCCTGAGCCGCATTCGGTTTTGCGTCAGTCTAGTTTGGGTCTTGTTGCCTTGATTTCCACGTGCTTTGCAATTAGTAGATGGTGGATCACTCCTGTAGCGAGTGGTGCGCTCGTTATTCCATACATGCAGTAACACGAAGTAAAATTGCGATTGTTCCTGGTGCCTTACGATATACACCCACATCTGCGTAGATTGCCAAGTGCGCAGAAGTTTTCCTTGCATTCCAGCCGCATACAGAGAGCAGGGAGAAAAAAATTAGTGCTTTAAATGCCTCTGTGTATGCTGTAATTAGTCTTATCTTTTATTCTGGTTCTGTGCAGGGAAATGAAAAATATCTCTAGAATTTTCGCTTTATAATGGTTCTCGAAATTTCGTAAAAAGCTTCGACTGAATAATTTGCGTCTTTCTTCGAGAGCCTGGCAATTGAGATGCAGGAACAAACGACTCCAGTTTGTGTCGTCAGTTTCCCCCAGACTCTCGTCTGCAGGACGGCAAATTTGACTTATTACTGGAGCGGTTGAATGTGCAGTTTTGTAGTGACAGTCACCTCCAGCCAGGCTGTGCGAGTGCAGCGTTCCTGATTACTGACAAACGGTCTTCATCTCACTGTTCTAGTGAGCTTGATCATGGACAATGTCCTGATTGGGTGTCCATTACTTCTGTGTATGGAGCACTAGCCCACCTTCAGTCAAGTTGGTTGCTATATTGTAGCGCCATTTAGCACCCGGTTCTATAGCAGAAGTCCTTCTGTCATCAGCCCAGTCATCATCATTATACACTGGTCCTGTCATCATTTCATTGGCCCTGTAGTCATCAGCCCTGTTGTCACACGCTCTGTCATTGCCAAATCAGTCTTACCAGGCATTTCATTACCAGACCTACACTGCTGGCCATTAAAACTGCTACACCACGAAGATGACGTGCTGCAGACGCGAAATTTAACCGACAGGAAGAAGATGCTGTGATATGCAAATGATTAGCTTTTCAGAGCATTCACATTAGCTTGGCAAGATGCTGTGATATGCAAATGATTAGCTTTTCAGAGCATTCACACTAGGTTGGCGCCGGTGGCGACACCTACAACATGCTGACATGAGGGAAGTTTCCAACCGATTTCTGATACACAGATAGCAGTTGACCGGCGTTGCCTGGTGAAACGTTGTTGTAATGCCTCGTGTAAGGAGGAGAAACGCGTACCATCACGTTTCCGACTTTGATAAAGGTGGGATTGTAGACTATCGCGATTGCGGTTTATCGTATGGCGCTATCAGGAGGGTAATACGGAACGCTGTGCTGGATCCCAACGGCCTCGTATCACTAGCTGTCGAGATGACAGGCATCTTATCCGTCTAGCTGTAACGGATCGTGCAGCCACGTCTCGATCCCTGAGTCAACAGATGGGGACGTTTGCAAGACAACAACCATCAGCACGAACAGTTCGACGACTTTTGCAGCAGCATGGAGTATCAGCTAGGAGACCATGGCTGCGGTTACCCTTGACGCTGCATCACAGACAGGAGCGCCTCCAATCGTGTACTCAACGACGAACCTGGGTGCACCAATGGCAAAACGTCATTTTTTCGGATGAATCCAGGTTGTGTTTACAGCGTCATGACGGTCGAATCCGTGTTTGGCGACATCGCGGTGAACGCACATTGCAAGCGTGTATTCGTCATCGCCATACTGGCGTATCATCCGGCGTGATGGTATGGGGTGCCATTGGTTACAAGTCTCGGTCGCCTCTTGTTCGCATTGACGGCACTTTGAACAGTGGACGTTACATTTCAGATGTGTTGCGACCCGTGGCTCTACCCTTAATTCGGTCCCTGCGAAACGCTACAGTTCAGCAGGATAATGTACGACCGCACGTTGCAGGTCCTGTACGGGCCTTTCTGGATCCAGAAAATGTTCGACTTTTGCCCTGGCCAGCAGATTCTCCAGATGTCTCACCAATTGAAAACGTCTGGTCAATGGTGGCCGAGGAAGTGGCTCGTCACAATACACCAGTCACTACTCTTGATGAATTGTGGTATTGTGTTGAAGCTGCATGGGCAGCTGTACCTGTACATGCCATCCAAGCTCTGTTTGACTCAATTCCCAGGCGTATCAAGGCCGTTATTACGGCCAGAGGTGGTTGTTCTGGTTGTTCTGGGTAATGATTTCTCAGGATCTATGCACCCAAATTACGTGAAAATGTAATCACATGTCAGTCCTAGTATAATATGTTTGTCCAATGAATACCTGTTTATCATCTGCATTTTTTTCTTAGTGTAGCAATTTTAATGGCCAGTAGTGTACCATCAGTGGACCTGTCATCACCAAATGAGTCATCACTTGATTTGTTGACACCAGACTTGTCACTGGACCTGTTGTTTGTTGCCTGACGTGTCACCACCAGCCATGTCATCTCCAGACCTGCCATCGCTTCTCTGGCCATTGTCAGACCTGTAGTCGCTGATTCTGTCATCAGTCGACCTGTCATCACTGTCCCTGTCGCCAATGGCACTATCGTAGCCAGACTTGTCGCCACTGGTCCTGCGCTGATACGAAAGTTTGAAAGGTAGGAGACGAGGTACTGGCAGAAGTAAAGCTGTGAGGACGGGGCGTGAGTCGTTATTTCTTCTTCCTGAACTTTACTTCCTTCTTCAAATTTTCGTTTGGTTTCTTTACTGCTTGGTCAGTGTACAGACAGAATAACATCGACGGTAGGCCACAGCCCTGTGTCACTCCCTTCTGATGCACTGCTTCACTTTCCTAACCTTTGAGTCCTATAACTACTGTCTGGTTTCTGCACAACTCGTAAATAGCATTTTGCTCCCTGTACTTCACCCCTGCTACCTTCAGAATTTCAAAGAGTGTAATCCAGTCGGCATTCTCTACGTGTGCAAACGCTATAAACGTTGGTTTACTTTTGCTTAACCTATCTTCTAAGATGAGTCGTAGGGTCAGTATTGCCTCATGTTTTCCACCATTTCTCCGAAATCCAAAGCGATCTTCCTCGAGGTCGCCTTCTACCAATTTCTTCATGATTCTGTAAGTAACTCGTGTCAAGATACTGCAACCATAACCTATTACATTAATACACTCCTGGAAATTGAAATAAGAACACCGTGAATTCATTGTCCCAGGAAGGGGAAACTTTATTGACACATTCCTGGGGTCAGATGCATCACATGATCACACTGACAGAACCACAGGCACATAGACACAGGCCACAGAGCATGCACAATGTCGGCACTAGTACAGTGTATATCCACCTTTCGCAGCAATGCAGGCTGCTATTCACCCATGGAGACGATCGTAGAGATGCTGGATATAGTCCTGTGGAACGGCTTGCCATGCCATTTCCACCTGACGCCTCAGTTGGACCAGCGTTCGTGCTGGACGTACAGACCGCGTGAGACGACGCTTCATCCAATCCCAAACATGCTCAATGGGGGACAGATCCGGAGATCTTACTGGCCAGGGTAGTTGACTTACACCTTCTAGAGCACGTTGGGTGGCACGGGATACATGCGGACGTGCATTGTCCTGTTGGAACAGCAAGTTCCCTTGCCGGTCTAGGAATGGTAGAACGATGGGTTCGATGACGGTTTGGATGTACCGTGCACTATTCAGTGTCCCCTCTACGATCAACAGTGGTGTACGGCCAGTGTAGGAGATCGCTCCCCACACCATGATGCCGGGTGTTGGCCCTGTGTGCCTCGGTCGTATGCAGTCCTGGTAGTGGCGCTCAGCTGCACGGCGCCAAACACGCATACGACCATCATTGGCACCAAGGCAGAAGCGACTCTCATCGCTGAAGACGACACGTCTCCATTCGTCCCTCCATTCACGCCTGTCGCGACACCACTGGAGGCGGGCTGCACGATGTTGGGGCGTGAGCGGAAGACGGCCTAACGGTGTGCGGGACCGTAGCCCAGCTTCATGGAGACGGTTGCGAATGGTCCTCGCCGATACCCCAGGAGCAACAGTGTCCCTAATTTGCTGGGAAGTGGCGGTGCGGTCCCCTACGGCACTGCGTAGGATCCTACGGTCTTGGCGTGCATCCGTGCGTCGCTGCGGTCCGGTCCCAGGTTGACGGGCACGTGCACCTTCCGCCGACCACTGGCGACAACATCGATGTACTGTGGAGACCTCACGCCCCACGTGTTGAGCAATTCGGCGGTACGTCCACCCGGCCTCCCGCATGCCCACTATACGCCCTCGCTCAAAGTCCGTCAACTGCACATACGGTTCACGTCCACGCTGTCGCGGCATGCTACCAGTGTTAAAGACTGCGATGGAGCTGCGTATGCCACGGCAAACTGGCTGACACTAACGGCGGCGGTGCACAAATGCTGCGCAGCTAGCGCCATTCGACGGCCAACACCGCGGTTCCTGGTGTGTCCGCTGTGCCGTGCGTGTGATCATTGCTTGTACAGCCCTCTCGCAGTGTCCGGAGCAAGTATGGTGGGTCTGACACACCGGTGTCAATGTGTTCTTTTTTCCATTTCCAGGAGTGTAGTTTGGTAATATTCACACCTATCAACGCCTGCTTTCCTTGGTATTGGAACTATATCACTAGACTGACGAGTTTTGTCATGAGGCTATCAGTAGCACGCCGTCTACTAACAGGGCCTTGTTCCGACTTAGGTCTTTCAGTGTCCTGTTAAATTGTTCTCGTAGTATCATATCTCCAATTTCATCCTCGTCTACGTCTTTTTGCCTTTCTGTAATATTTGACAAGGAAAATCGCCAAACAGCTATGAAGTTTGAGAAGCTGTTTTACTTTATTTCCACAACCACTTTCGGCAATTCACTATGCCATCTTCAGTTGCCATATCCGCCTCATGTATAGATACTCAACCGTATCGCTGTTGGCATACTGGTGCCATCAGTATCTGGATGTAGCGAATTTGTGTATTTCAAATGCCTTCTCCATGTCCACAACGGATCAATCTACATCTACATCTACATTGATACTCCGCAAGCCACCCAACGGTGTGTGGCGGAGGGCACTTTACGTGCCACTGTCATTACCTCCCTTTCCTGTTCCAGTCGCGTATGGTTCGCGGGATGATAGAGATTTCTATCATATTGTCTTCAAGTTCCTTTTCCCTTGTATACCCGATCTATATATTCCTTCCACTTTCAGCATTCCTTCCTTGCTTAGCAGTTGTTTTCCATCTGAGCTCTTGGTATTAATAAAGCTGCTTCTCTTCTCTTCAAAGGGCACTTTAATTTTGCTACTAGTGTTATCTATCTTTCCCCTAGTTATATATTATTTTATATCCTCACGTTTGACCTCTAGCCATTCCCACTTAGCAATTTTGCATTTCCTGTGAGTCTCATTTTTTAGATGGTGTTGCCTGTATTGTACGCAGATGATACGACTTTTCCTCATAGCAGTAACAATCTTAATGATCTTAAAACCTGTGCTGAAAATACACTCACTCACGCAGCATATTGGTTCAGAGCAAATGGTTTCCTGCTAAATGAAAATAAAACTCAGCAGACAATCTTCACTCTAAGAGACAAGCCACTATCTGATGACCCTAGTTCTGTTAAATTCCTGGGAGTTTATTTAGACGAAAAGTTATCCTGGGGCCAACATGTAAACTATATTAGTAGTAGCCGGCCGAAGTGGCCATGCGGTTAAAGGCGCTGCAGTCTGGAACCGCAAGACCGCTACGGTCGCATGTTCGAATCCTGCCTCGGGCATGGATGTTTGTGATGTCCTTAGGTTAGTTAGGTTTAACTAGTTCTAAGTTCTAGGGGACTAATGACCTCAGCAGTTGAGTCCCATAGTGCTCAGAGCCATTTGAACCATTTTTTTATATTAGTGGTAAGCTATCTAGAGTAATTTATTTATCAAGGCAACTCGGAAACTTTGTACCTGAAACATACATCAGATCATCTTATTTTGCATTTTTCCAAAGTATAATATCCTATGGCATTATCTTGCGGGGTAACTGTAGTCATATACATGACATGCTATTATTGCAGAAGAAAGCCATTAGGATAATTACAATTTCTACACATAAGGCTCACTGCAAACCCTTATTTACTAAACAAAAAATTATGACAGTAATAAACCTCTATATATACAATGTCCTAAACTTTACGAAGAAGAATCTACAAAATATGAAACGTAGAGAAAATGTACATTGTTTCAAGACGCATCAAACACATATACACGCCTTACCATAGATTATCAAAATCAATAAATAACTATGAAGTCACAGGGCACAAACTATTTAATAAGCTGCCAGATGCTATACAGGATCTTCCTGAACATACATTCAAAGAACGACTGCATGAATGATATCAATGAATTCTTCAACTGTAAAATGCAGTAATCCAACTGATAACCCACTGTACATTTATTGTAATATAAGCTAAAATATTTCATTAGTCAATACCTTATCACACTGTATTGTAAATTGTATCTTCATTTGACGTTGTCAATTGCTGTAATGACCTAAAGACAATAAAATCTTTATTATATTATTATTATTATTCCAAACTTCATGTTAGTTCTCCATCATACCTTGCTGGATATCACTCCTGGAGGAAAGGCTATTGCAGAGACTTAGACGCAGCATGGGAAATCGTTTCCAGAATGAATTTTCACTCTCAAGTGGAGTGCATGCAGATTTGAAACTTGCTGGTAGATTAAAATTGTTTGCCGCTGTGGTTCTCGAACCTGAGACCTTTGCCTCTCGCAAGCAAGTTCTCTAATGACTTTAGCTACCCAAACAGACTCACAACGTGTCCTTGCAGCTTCTCATCTCTGGCTGTAGCCAAGCTTGATCTTTGCAATAACCTTTCTTTCAGTGTGCTAGTCTTGAAAAGTATGTTGAAGAACTTCTGTGAAGTTTGGAAGGTAGGAGATGAGGAACTGGCGGAAACTCAGCTGTGAGGAGATGTTTCGAGTCGTTCTTGAGAAGCTCAGTTGGAATAGCACTTGTCCCGAAAAGGGCAAGGTGCCACCTTCTGGTCCCAATTCAGCACACAACTTTAACTTGCCAGGAACTCTCAAATCAGTGAGTGCCCCGCTGCATGGTAAAAATTCATTCTGAACTTTCGTATCTCCTCTCCTTCTTTTATCGATCAATTGTAGAAGTGTTTCTTCTGTTACCCAAGATTTCTTTACAGTTACCTTCCTTGTACATACGAGGTGTATGATAAATGTAATAAGACTCATTTTTGTCTACCAAAGTTTTATTCTTTTTCAAACAACATCGGGGTTGTGGAACAATGGGAATGTCATCTGAGACCAAAAATTCAGTGATGTAAGTGGCCATGTGACATAGGACGATACCATGATGCAGCATCCACTTGTCTGAAATGTCCGATCTCACTCGATTCACCTTTTCCTGAACCTTTCAAGGACATCTTTGAAATATACTTTATTGACAGTTTTTCCTAGAGCAGCAAATTCTGTATGTACGATACTCTTAGTGTCAAACCAGCAAATCACCGTTGTTTTCATCTTTGACTTGCTCATTAGAGCTTTTTTTGGTTGAGGAGATGTCTCAGTGTGCCACTCCTCACTTTGCAGCTTTGTCTCAGGATGATTCTCAAAAATCCAGGATTCATCATCACCTCTGATCACACAATTCAATCATTCGTGGCCATTGGCAGCCCCCTCAAGAAGATCAATGCACACGTTTCTTAGATTGTCCCTCCGCTCAGTTGTGATGTTTTTCAGTACAAATTTGAGTGTGGTGGAAATGTTTTAGTTTAACAGGTCAGCCATTATTCTTGTCGTTAAACGTTAATCTGATCTCATAAGAGGTCTCCCTGAGCGAGGTTCGCCTTCAATGTGTTCTCGGCCTTCCAAAAATGACTTGTGCTCTTGATAGGGAATGTTCATCACAAGGCTATTTCAACTTTACAAAGGCCACACTCGCAGATTCCCAAATTTCACACAAAACTTGATGGCGTAACGTTGCTCCAAAATCCACCGTTTCATCTTCGTGACATACAGCAAAAACACAACTTTACTGATGGCGCTCTCAACAATCACGAGAAAGTTGTGTGGAGCTTGAAGCATCCCCAACTCTCTTGTGGTTCCCTTTTTAGGTACTCCACGTCGACGTCTGCTCGTAGATACGTATCGTCGGTAGGTTTTCCGGCTTTACTTCCCGACGTGACAGTGACGACTCTCCGATGAGGTGCGAGCCTTGTGTTTTGCTATCACTGCGAGTCTTGTAAATGTTGCTTTTATTTAGTAATTTGCCCGGCTAAAACTCTCCCCTTTTGTGATTAAGACAGCCTCCGCCACCTTTCGGAGGGAGTGGGGACGTCAAAGAGTCACAAAAGTTCATATTAAGGAATCCGCAAAACACGTAAACGCCCACTTCAGTTAGCGTGTTAGTTAATGCCTACGCTTTCCGCTAGATGGTGCTGACTTACTGCTGAATAGCTTTGGTTCCGTAAAACTTTCACTGATTGGTACTAGGTAAATGAAATAAGTACAACACTCTTGTATTTCACTTTCACTCTATATTCAAGGATTAAGATGGTGATGGATGATGGTCTATTTAAAAGGTTCCTAGCCAGGAGGAATCTAAATAGTCCGCAAACGCCGATAAGCACGCGCTCTACGTCCAGATTCGCAACTAATGGCACACGACACTTTCAAAAGTCCACACGTTAATATCTGAATACCGGTTCCTCTGAATTCACTCGTATCAGCAGATAACTTGAGTTTCTGTCGTCTATATGTCCTTAACGTTCCAATCTAGCACTAAAGTCCTAAAATCCCCTTAATACTCCGTTGCTACCAACAGTCAGAGATCGTACACTACATCACTTTTAATCTCCGTAATATTCTAATAGTTTATCATGAATCTTAACACGATAAAGTCCAATCTAATTATTGTCTCGCTGACTGACACGGGTTCGCCGCCCTTTAACGAAACAATCAAGGAAAAAAGACGGTAATAATGACGATCAGGCCTTTTTATAGGTTTTTCACCACAAGAGTTTTACGTCACTGCCTTCTCCATAACGGAGCTTCCGTGGCTTTGCTGAACTTAGACATTAAACTACCTGCTGATATACTATAATTTTGATCTGCAATTACCGAACTCTGATTCTACACTATCTTCCCCTCTAAAAATTCTATTCTTAACTTTAAATTATTCTTTCTATAGCTTTTATTACCATAAACTGAACCGAGGTGTTACCAGCTGAAAACTCGGACTGAGCATCTGGAAGAGAACATACTGGTCTACACAAGCAGAACAAGACAGCGTTGCCAGATCGCTCGCAATGTTGTCAGTGTCATTACTTTTCTCACACACCTCGTATATTTGTCGATCTGACGTTTGCGATTGCCCTTTTTAGAGATGTCCAAGCTGTAAATTGAGGAACCGAAGTGTCTAACACTTCATTAAGACCTAAAATTTCACTGTTCAGAACTGATCGACCGTGTGCTCGCCGAGGATGACTCCAACGGCGATGGGTACCTGAGCTACGCAGAGTATGTGTTGGCCCGCACCAAGGACGAAGCCCGGCGGAAACAAGAAAAGGTCTTCACTGTCCAGCCTCAAACCGGGGATGTGCCCGCTGCTGGCTAGGTGAGGAACCACTCGCAGCTCCGATATATTCGTGCAATGCTTATTTGCATTGAAGAATTATAGTTCAGCAAACCAGTTGATATAATCTACCTCTCTCAATATCACGTGACTACTGGTATAGATATGTCAAATGTTACAGGATTCAATTTAGCCTCTTACTCCAGAAACAAAATAAGAATACAGGCTGAGTTGCCACATTTGTCAGAAACTTTTCAGTGTCAAGAATATTCATGCTGATAAAATTTCCTCAGAGTAGCACTTAGAAGCTTGTGCAACAAAAGTATCATTTCATGACAACTCCTTTATAATAGTAAATATATACAAAGCACCTTCAGGAAACTTTATAAAATGTCTTGAACCTCTGTTGTCCAGTTTCATAGTAAAAAGCAAGGAAAAAGTGCTTGCTGGTCCTTTTAATGTGGATTTATTGAAAAGCTCTTTTAGTGAACAATTATTGCAGCCAGTAACACTGTCATTCATTTAACTCCTACAGTGAACTTTGCAACTATTAAATGCTCTGAGACTGCTATTCATAATATTTTTGAAGAGAAATCTAAGGAAAAACTCATATCACAAAACCAACAATAGTCAATGGACTATCTGATCATGTCATACAGCATCTTATGGTAAATGATGAAACTTGTCATGATATAAAATGTATTAAATAGGAGTACAGGAAGGTGACAAATCAAATTTTGAGAATTTTAGGAGATTGTTCAAAGATATGAACTGGCTAGATGTTTACATTATTTCTGACTAAATGGAAAATACTAAGCATTCATTAAAGAAGTTAATTCCTTGTTTGAAAAATGTTTTACCCTAAAGGTTACTCAAATCGAACAGAAGTCTAGAAATAAACCATGGATTACATAAGGAATAAAGGTATCATGTGGAACAAAAAGGAAACTGAATCTGCTATCTAGGAACAGCCCTGATGTCAGCATTTTAAATCATTACTAAGAATATTGCAAAATATTGAAGCAAGTAATCCATAAATCAAAATATCTTTATTATGATAAAAAGAAAATTGTCAGGCAACAGAATGAAAACTGTATGGAATATATTGAAGACTGAAGTAGGTGGGACTAGAAGGAAAGAGGGACAGATATCTCTAAAAATAAATGTAGTATTGCAAACCTCTTAAACAAATACTTGGTTACTGGCAGCTTGGGGTTATCAGGTTCAGTAAACAGTGCAGTGTAATATCTGAGACCAGTCTCTACAAATGACAGTAGTAAAATGGAATTGACACTTACATCTCTCAAAGAAGTAGCAGCCATCATAATATCCTTAAAATCAAAGTATTCTAGTGGTTATGATAACATATCATTGAAGTTAATCAATGAGTGCTCATGTGAGTTGAGTTCTATCTTAAGTTATTTGTGTAATCAATGTACTAGGGGAAGTAAAGCTGTGAGGATAGGGCGTGAGTCTTGCTTGGGTATCTCAGATGGTAGAGTGCTTGTCCGTGAAAGGCAAAAGTCCTGTGTTCAAGTCTCGGTCTGGCACACAGTTTTAATCTGCCAGGAAAATTTCAATGTCCTTAACAGCTGAAAGTTTCCAGAGTTGCTAATAATGCCAAAGTTACGCCTCTTTACAACAAGGGGGATAGAGATATACCATGAGACTATCGACCAATTTCATTTTTTCTGGGTTTTACAAAAATATTCGAAAAGATTGTGTTCAAGCATCTCCTTAAGCATGTCATGACAAATAATATGTTGTCCAAGTCACAGTTTGGGTTCGTTAAAGGTTCTGATATAGGGAAAGCCATTTACACTTATAGTGAGAGTGTACTTAATTCATTGGAAAACAAACTAGAGGCTACTAGCATTTTCTGTAACCTGTCAAAAATCTTTGACTGTATGAATCACACCATTCTCTAAAGTAAACTAAAATATTGTGATGACACCGATAGTGCTACAAAATGGTTCAGATCTTACATAACTAAGAGGAAGCCAAGGATGTCATAGTGAAATACATGTGGAGTAAGCATTCAGTCTTCATCTGACTGGGAATTAATTACACGTGATGTTTCTCAATGTTCCATCTTGGGTCTGTTTCTTTTTCTTGTGTACATTAATGACTGTTCATCTGTTACATTGCCAAATGCTAAGTTTGTTTTGTTTGCAGATGATACAAACATTGCAATGAATAGCAAGTCAAGAAATGGCCGCTAATAAATTTTCACTGTAGTTTAAAGCTAATTCTCTCTCATTAAACGTTGAAAAGTCAAACTATATGCAGTTCAGAACATGTAAGAGATTTCCTTCCAGTATGTGCATAACATAAAAAGTCATGCAGATAGAAGAGGTGGACAGTGTTACATTTCTGGGATTAAACTCAATAAAAAAATTCAGTTGGGAAGGGCGTAGCAGAGAATTGCTAAAAAGCCTAAACAAGCATGTATTTGCAGTGTGAATCATACCAGATGTAGGAGGTATAAGTATAAAAACATGTTGCATACTTTGCTTACTTTCATTCTATTGTATCATATGGGATCATTTCTGGGGTGACTCATCAAATCAAGCAAACGTTTTTGACGTGCAAAAGTGTGTAATAAGGCTCATTTGTAGTGTAAATTCAAGAACATCAAGTAGAAACTTATTCAAGGTACTGGGTATCTTGATCGCTACATCTCAGTAAATTTATTCCTTAATGAATTTTTTTTTTCAAATAATATGTCTCTATTTCCAACCAATGGCTCAAAACATAGTATCAATAATGTAATAAGAACGGTGTTCATAAAGACCTAAAATCACTTACCTTGGTCAAAAAAGTGATTAAATATTCAGGAACACACATTTTCAAAAAACTGTGAGCAACTATTAAAATCTTCATTTCAGTTAAAGCACAGGTTAAACAGAGTATGAAGGGCTTTTTGGTAGGCAACTCTTTCTGTTCCATAGATGAATATTTTAATAGAGCATGTTGACCAGCTTAAGTAAAAATGTCTGCTAGAGTTCAATTTTGACAGTACTTGGTTACAGCAGTCAAGGTTAGATATTTTGTGTATGATAAATTTAATAAAAGTGTGTAACTTTGTTTCATTATGACAGTGTATTAATTTTGCAAATATTAGCAGTTCGAATTTAGTGTAATGTATTCACATATTTTGACAATATGACAAATGATCAAGGAAGTGAGTATTCTACTGAAATGTTCTATGTTTTTTATGTTATATTTTCTGACATGTTCCACACCCACGAGAATCATCTGTGGAACGAAAACAATGTGTAATCTAATCTCTTCTACTCAAGCAGTTACACATTTGAAGACCTAACATTCAAAACAATGGACAATCCAGGGTGTGAGCTGCATTTGTGTGTGTGTGTGTGTGTGTGTGTGTGTGTGTGTGTGTGTGTGTGTGTTGTCTAGTTCTGATGAATGCCTGTTTGGCCAAAAGCTTTGTTCAACAGATTTTTTTTATTATCCCTATCTGCAACTCAGCATCTTGCTATATGGTGAGTAGCAACTATCCTTCTCATAATGTTAACATTCTAAACATATTAAGGAGCAAAATAATGTTTTGAGATATAACTAAAGCACAAAATATTATATGATGTACGAAATTATCATGCATATTTCTATAGTAATAAATATTATATTAACATCTACGAAATATAAACTATACTGCAAGGTGCATGAAAAATGCATTGAATTGTGTAGGGAAACTCGACAACAGATGTCAAACGTATTACCTTATTCAGACTAAATGAGCTACATCAGTGCTACAATGGATGGGAAAATATACCTAAATATAAATATCTTAAGGCATGTAAACAATATGAAACAGAAATCATCAGTTTGCATTATCATTAAACAAATCAAGAAAAGGCTGCTGATGCTGATGTGGTATTAAGGGTACGATAGCAAGCAAGCCCTTCTTTTATTCAGCAGACAATCATGAAAAATATTGCACAACTGAAACATGTGTATGAATCAAATCGCCAACAGTTTTGTCTTTCTTTAGAATGTTCACACTTTCACATTGGTCAATGTCACTGAATGTCTTTTTCACGTGCATGATTCCAGGGGTTATGATTTTATTTTGTGCAGCAATACTGATGTGCAGCTCTGTGGTGTTGATGACTTTATCAGCAGCTGTCTGGAAATCATTAAAGTCATATTCCTCCACTCTGACTGTGTTGAATGCTAAAGAAGGACATGCTGAAGTAATTACTTCCTGTAAATCATCAGGTACATATCACTTAGCGACTTTCTGAAGTTTTTCTATTGAGGCAAAATTTCCATCACAACATAGGAAACTGTGATCTGAAACTAGATACTTATTTTACATGGTAATCAAATAGGCCACAAGGTACTACGAACATGTACTGTACACATTTATAAGTACATGGTTTTTCTTTTGTTCACAGTGCTTGTCATTCAAAATTACAATTTTACTTTTGTTACCAGTGCAGTTCAGAACATGGAATAGAGACTGTACTACACTGTTAGCGCCACGAGACCCACCACCCTCGTACCACAATTACGTTATTGCCTCACTAATGTCATGAGCATGAATACAGAAGTTTTAATATGAAAGATTTTGTAAGCAGAACATATCTGATTGTGTAATATTTGGAACAAATAATATTTATTGCAGATTGATTGCTAAAGTACAAGTGTTACTTCCAAAACATGACAAACAAAATGCCATCTATTACGTCTGAACATTAAAATGATGTAGTTCAATGCTGATTGCCAAGCACATTTAGAAAGGAGGAGGCCGTAGTGCAAGCGGATGTGCCTTCCATTCATCACTGTTACGATTTGTTATCTTCGTTATATGATGAATCACTTTTAGTATAACATACTTGCATACATGTAGCACCTTTAGAGCAAATAGAATCAATTTGGAAAAAACTTTATGGCACTTACCACATTTAGACTATTACGTTTTCATTTTAATATCCTGTCCCATGCAATGCAGTCAAATATATAGTGGCTTATGCTTTACACAGTCAAAAGCTTTGCTTAGATCAACAAAGATCCACCAACTGATAACTCAATTCGGCGGTGGTATGCGCAGTTTAAAGCTTCTGGATGCCTCTGTAAGGGGAAATCAACGGGTCGGCCTGCAGTGAGCGAAGAAACGGTTGAACGCGTACGGGCAAGTTTCACGCGTAGCCCGCGGAAGTCGACGAATAAAGCAAGCAGGCAGCTAAACGTACCACAGCTGACGGTTTGGAAAATGTTACGGAAAAGGATAAAGCAGAAGCCTTACTGTTTACAATTGCTACAAGCCCTGACACCCAATGACAAAGTCAAACGTTTTGAATTTTCGGCGCGGTTGCAACAGCTCATGGAAGAGGATGCGTTCAGTGTGAAACTTGTTTTCAGTGATGAAGCAACATTTTTTCTTAATGGTGAAGTGAACAGACACAATGTGCGAATCTGGGCGGTAGAGAATCCTCACGCATTCGTGCAGCAAATTCGCAATTCACCAAAAGTTAACGTGTTTTGTGCAATCTCACGGCTTAAAGTTTACGGCCCCTTTTTCTTCTGCGAAAAAAACGTTACAGGACACGTGTATCTGGACATGCTGGAAAATTGGCTCATGCCACAACTGGAGACCGACAGCGCTGACTTCATCTTTCAACAGGATGGTGCTCCACCGCACTTCCATCATGATGTTCGGCATTTCTTAAACAGGAGATTGGAAAACCGATGGATCGTTCGTGGTGGAGATCATGATCAGCAATTCATGTCATGGCCTCCACGCTCTCCCGACTTAACCCCATGCGATTTCTTTCTGTGGGGTTATGTGAAAGATTCAGTGTTTAAACCTCCTCTACCAAGAAACATGCCAGAACTGCAAGCTCGCATCAACAATGCTTTCGAACTCATTGATGGGGACATGCTGCGCCGAGTGTGGGAGGAACTTGATTATCGGCTTGATGTCTGCCGAATCACTAAAGGGGCACATATCGAACATTTGTGAATGCCTAAAAAAACTTTTTCAGTTTTTGTATGTGTGTGCAAAGCATTGTGAAAATATCTCAAATAATAAAGTTATTGTAGAGCTGTGAAATCGCTTCAGTCATTTGTAATAACCCTGTACATGCCTATATCAGTTTCTTTGGCGCTTCAGTGTATATGGCAGATTGGTAACTTCCTCAACTCATGGAGAGATGCAATTTTGATACCTCTTCTCAAACCAGGAAAGGATTGCACATGTTCCAGTAGTTATCTGAGTATTGCCTTAATGAGCTGTGTAGGAAAGGCCCTAGAATGAATGGTTAACTGTTGTCTCGTCTGGATGTTAGAGAGCAGGCAACTCCCTAGCTGCTCTCTGTGTGGATTTCGAAGACTTCAGTCTGCTGTTGACAACCTTACCCTGCTATAGGTAGCTATTCATCAGGCTTTCTTACACAGACATCACTGCATTGGAATATTAATTCATATCAGTAAAGGGTGCAATACTAGTTGGTGTCACTGTAATCTCGCTCAACTGCATCACTGGGGCTTTCATTGCCACCTCCCCATCTTTGTCTGTTCTTTCCTGTCTCAGCACTATTTTAGGACTCGAGCTGGTGACTCGCTGTCAGATTGTTTTGAGCAGCAGAATGGTATCCCTCGGGGCAGTGTTTTAAGTGTTACTCTCTTTACCATAGCCATCAACAGTATCATATCTACAATAAGGTGTCGAGGACAGTGCTCCTTCCCACAGTATTTTTAATTTACCTGCCTTGCATATTAGAGACATCATCCTAAATTTTAGAGATTCAGTGCAGTTTCTGGGCCTCACTTTTGACTCCAAATTGTTATGGTTATCATACCTAAGAGACCTGACAGCCAGAACCCTGAATATCTTAAAGTGCCTTAGCCACAGGTCTTGGGGAGTGGGCAGGGTGTGTCTCCTCCAGTTTTATAGGACTTTTGTGCATTCACAGCTGGACTATGGATGCAGAGTATATGGTTCGGTGAGACTTTTCTATTTGAAGATCATTGACACTGTCCACCGTGAGGGGATCCAGCTGGCCACATGTGCCTGTAGGACCAGTCCCATACTCAGCCTCTGTGCTGGCAGTGGCAGTTCCTCCTGGTGCATCAGGCGTGTAAGTTTCTTGCAGCTCTCATTTCACCTGCACACCCTACTGTTGTCCATCTGCCTCTGGAATATCTTTATTCCAACTGCCCATGAGCTATGGTGCCGTTTGGGATCCACGTGCAATGTGTGCAGGAGTCACTTGGTATGCAGCGAGTATGGCCCTAAATCCAGGGTTTTAACACCCTACCACCATGGTTACTGGAGAGGCCCAGAATGATTTTATATTTAGAGCAGTACAAGAGAGACTGCACTCCTGCTTCCGTTATTAATGCGATAGTTTCTGACATTTTAACTGAGCACCAAAACTCTATAGCTGCTTTTAAGGATGGGTCAAAACAGGGGGATTCTGTTGGTTGCAGTGTTTTTTTCCCAGATCATATCCTTGAGGTCTGACTGCCTCAAGCATTTACTGTCTTTGATGCAGAATTGTATGTGATCTTGTAGATGAGACGTTCTTCCAGTCCTAAATTTCTTGTCTGTTCCGATTCTCTAAGTGCCCTTCACTTGTTGAAACATATGTACACAGCAGATAGAGTAGTCCAGACCATTCAGGCTACTCTCCTCTAACTACAATGACTGGTGAAGGAGGTGGCATTCTGCTGGGTACCAGTGCTCATCAGCATTGCTGGGAAGTATAGGGCAGGAGGCGTTTCTCAATCCTCAGGAATTCCAGTGTGCCATCCCCCTAATGCTAATACCCCACTGTTGAGCTCAAAAGTTTTGTGTCAGTGGGCGAATGACTGGCAAGAAGTGACTGACATTAATCTCCATTTAGTAAAGCCCACAACACAGATGTGGTGTACTTCTACCAGCCATGTAGACGGGACGAGTTTCTCCTCACTCTTCTTCACATAGGCCACACCCCTATGACGCGTGGCTTCTTTCTCCAGTAAGAGGACCCTCCAAAGTGTGGTGCTTGTGGCATACAGATCACTGCGGATGTAGGTCTTGTGCTGTCTAAACTGTAGATCAACTTGGTAGGTATGCAAAACATAGGAATTTTACTGGCTTTTTTTAAACCATTTGCCAGAACTAATCCCTGTATAAGGTATTTTACAATATAAGTTGCATGCCTTATCATTAACAATAGGTTGACTGACTATGTATATTGGACATAAGCCCTCTCATTTTTCTTGTCCTGTCCAAGATGCAGTATGCTGGAGCCTTTGTACTAGTTGGTTAAAATATTTTACGTAAGTTGACAGCTAATGACAATTTCCTGTGGCATCCTTTCAGCTCCTTTCTTGTTTTATTTATGGTTTAGTTTCTTGTATAGCATCTTTAGTCTTTTCGTGCTGTCTTTGTGTGTATGACCATGTTTTACTGATTTTGTCCGTATTCATTTCTTTTAATGTGTGTAAGGGTGCTGATAACACAGCCACATTCAAAAAATTGAGGCCTCACTTACATAATTTGAGATCTGCATTAACTAATCACCTAAAAGTGCGCAAATGCACTAACCGAGACATAAATAATAACTTAAGTAACCTCCAACTACACCCAAAAGTTTGAGGCATCAGTTTATTGGAATAAACTAAATTTTACTTGATCTGAACCAGAATCCACTATATATGCTAAATGAGCAAACCACATTGAAACATACATTTAAAAGAAATAACAAAGTTGCAAATTGAAGTGCATTTTTCCAACCTCCCACTCATTTATTATCTTAACCTGTTAACCTTCTACCCATATATTAATTTTTGTATAATGCTAAGTGCCCAGCTGAGCATGTTGTTTGTGTCTCACTGCTCACATTACTACACTAATATTTTCGATTTTTTTATCACGGTCTTTATATATTTTATTTTATGTCACTTGAGGTCATAATATATCCTATATGTATTATGACTGTTTACTAGCTGTGTTTGATGCTACTCTACTGTTTATCATGGCTTTTATTTCCTGTTCATTCATTTTGTATATGTATCATTATGTCATTACCTATCTTGATTGTGTTGTTATCTATCTTGATGGATTATACCAGCTTGTTTATGGTTTATTATCCTTCTGACTGAAGTGTTAAATGTGCTCAGACCAGTCAGTCCCAATTTAGTAAATTTTGCTAATATCATTGTCAGTTTACTTCCTCTCACTCACTTCTTGTGCCTGTACCACTTCACACTTCTAGACCTTCAATGAGGCCCTCCACTCTAGACTTTCTTGTGCATAGCGTGCAGCTGCTCGACAGTGCGAGTACAGAATTTGGGTTTAGTTCTTATCTTTTTGCCCAATCCTTCTGGACATTATGCTTTAGGTCCATTTGGCTATTTGGCCCTCTCCTCTTTTTTCTACTTCTGCCCAGGATATAATGACTTGGAGTGTTTGTATTGCCCAACCATTTGTTATGAATGACCAAGTGCAATAAATGAGTCACTTATTTTCTTAGTATGTTCTTTTTTTCTGGATATGTTATATTAGATTTCCCTCCTCCTCTCCTATATGTGCAGTTTTTTATTAATCTGAAGATGGGGTTTTAACATTCTGAAACCAGTTGTGGATTGAAAGTCTCATTATTTCCACTGAAACAGATGTCATTTTATTGCTCTAGAGAAGGAGGCAAAGATTGCTTGAAAATTATTTTGTGTTTTACACTGTGGCTGCATAAATCCAGGTCAGCTGAAATTGATTTTAACTATCAAGAAAAAAAAACCATTAAGGAGTAAAATTATTAGGAAGTGACACTAGGAATCTCAACATCCTTAGAAAGGTTTCTGCAAGATGTACAGGCATCTAGTTTACATGATATTCTTACTGCTTGCTTCTGCTAAATAAACACTTTAATTTGCTAAAGTGCACTGCCCCAGAAGATACCTTCATCAAGAAAACTGGAATGAAATATTTAACATAAGCCAATGCTCTTAGTCTTTGAATCAGCTTAATGTGAGACGCTTCTAAGAGTATAACATTCTCAGCTGAGCTTCTTAAGTTTTAGCTCATTGTCCAGTCCACAGAATTTTGAGCACTGTGTTTTATTCAGTGAACAACTATTAATGTTGACTTATGATGCTAAAAGGACATTATTGCTTGTTTTAAATTGGATACTATGAGTCTTTGTGAGATGATGATGATTGAAACTGTTAGCTATAAACCACTTTACTTTATTTCTGGGCATTTTTCATCAGGCAACATATAATGAAACAGACAATATTGCAATTTAAGATCTGCATAACATTTAAAGTTCACCATCTTACTTCTAGAAATTTGCTTTATAGTTTGCAAATTGATGTAGGCCTAGTGCACTTGAAACTGTTACGTAAGATTACACATACTCTGTGTTAATACAAACCTGAAAATTATGCATACACTTTAATAGTTTGAGGGATACAAAATAATGAATTTTTATTTCATTCTCATCTTAATTTTTACACTAGGTGATGGGTCTGAACAGTAAGAATATGTAGGGACGAGGATATTTACTATGTACATTCAAATTCCTTAACAATATAAACACACTTATCAGCTAACAATTTATGGAGGTGCTCCTTGAAAACATCACTTGGTAAATATCTCACTGATGGTGATAACTTGTTATATAGCTTCACTTCTGTGTATTTAAAACTACTTTGGGTCTTGCATAGTCCTGTAAATGATACATCTATGTTATTTCTGTTTCTTGTTTCATGGGAATGGATAGCTGATCTGCAAGTAAAACATGTTGTAATATAAAGGGAAGACACAGTCAGCTGACTTAGAACAGCCACATTGAACAGTTATGCACCATAGTAACTAGAATTGTAATTTTGTTAAGTAAATTAAAAACAATAGTTAGCAAACAACTACTACTGTGTTTGTGCTATGCCTTCTTTCAGTCTCATCTGTAATGTGGAATAAACCTAAGGGACAACTCTCCTAGTATTTACACAGTGTCATAGCCCTGCCCAGCAATCATCTGGCACAGGGCATGACATTCAGACCATGGATTTACTTAAAATTTCTTACACTTTGAGCATTCCATTAGGACAACGTAATGTCCAAGTAGTAAAGTGTACCACTTATGCCATTTTGAGAAAATCACAAGAGAAGTTTTGCACATCGATGATATACTGGTGCATTGCTACTCAGAGCATGAGCTGGCAACAGTCATGTGATACGCATTCGAGCTCTGTAATTGGTGGATCCCGGGATTGAGTCCCTTTCATGCAATTTTTATTTATATTTTTTTGAACACTAGTCATATTATCTTACAAGGTGTACAACTTTGCTTCCACCATCTGCTGATAGGTGGCAACAACGGTAAGTAGCGGTTGAAAGAAACAGATCGCAGACATCAGGCAGTTAGCTTGGAGCTCAGTCAACATAACCTTGCTCAAACATTAATCGATTTGTGTCTGCATCATAAAGTTGTTCTTGATAGAAAATGTCAGTTTACGAGCCTAATGCTCATCATTTGCGGGAGTTGTTACTGTTTTGTTTCAGTATGAAGGAAACAGTGGCTGAGTCTCATCAAATGCTCTCAAGTACGTATGGTAAGGACGCTATTAGTGAAAGAACATGTCGTGAGTGGTTTCAATGCTTCAAGAATGGTGAGTTTAATGTTGTAGGCTGGCATAGTGGTGGAAGAGAGAATGTTTTCAAAGATCCAGAATTGGAGACATTGCTGAGTGAAGACTCATGTCAAACTCAAGCAGAATTGGCACAATTAGTGGGAGTGACACAGCAAGCCATTTCAAAATGTCTCAAGGCTATGAGCATGATTCAGAAAGAAGGAACTTGGGTCCCGTGTGAGCTGAAACCAAGAGGCATTGAACAGCATTTGCGTGGTTGTGAACAGTTGCTTCAGAGGCAAAAATAGAAGGGATTTCTGCATTGCATTGTAACCAGTGATGAAAAATGGGTTCATTACTATAAACTTAAATGCAAAAAATCATGGAGATATCCCAGCCATGCTTCCACGTCCACGGCCAAACCAAATATTCACAGCTCCAAGATCACGCTCTGCATTTGGTGGGACCAGCTCGGCCTCATGTACTATGAGGTGTTAAAACCAAGTGAAACCATCACAGGTGCTTGTTATTGAATGCAGTTAATGTGTTTGAGCAAAGCATTAAAAGTCAAGCGGCCGCAATAAAGTGAGAGGCACGATGAAGTGATTTTGCAGCACGACAACACTCGACCCCACGTTGCAAAAGAGGTCAAAACATACTTGGAAACGTTAAAATGGGAAGTCCTACTTCACCTGCTGTATTCTCCAGACATTGCTCCCTCTGACTATCACCTGTTTAAATCAATGGTGCGTGACCTGGCTTACCAACACTTCCGACCTCATGAAGAAGTCACAAATTGGATTGATTCATGGACTGCTTCAAAAGATGAATAATTTTTTCGACATGGGATTCATACACTGCCCAAAAGATGGGAGAAAGTAGTGGCCAGTGATGGAAAATGCTTTGAATGATACATGTGTTGCAATTTGTTTCATTAAAGTCTCAAATGTTAGGGAAAAAATGGCGGAAGCAAAGTATAAATATTACATTTGAAAGGCAATGTGATGAAAAGACACATATATTTGCATCAACATTTATTGAATTTTCATATTATTTGGCTGTTTACTCATTTTTATTATCACAGTAAATATTATGTGACTTTTATTTCTGCAGAAATGATAAAAACTTATCATGCACCTTCGGACTTGTTCATATTTGACTGACAACAAATGAGAAATTGCTTCTTGTGAAAATACTATTAACATACAATCATTCATTGCCAATTTTTGACACTGATATTTATAAAAAATGTTGTTACACATGATTTGCATCCAAATTCTTGGAAGAAAGAGAATTTTTTTTAAATGTCAATTAGCTTCATTTTTTCTTAGAAACCCTGAAGATTTCGTGTGCGTGCAGGAAAATTGCATTCATTTGTTGTAGTAGAAGCTGTTTCAATTTACTTTTTCTGTATCTGTATGAAAAATACCATCTTGCAACCTGTAGTGTTGGAAGCACATTCAATGATTAATCCTACGTTAGCATGTTGCAACTCCTTGTATTATTGAATAAAGTTTTTTACACCTTAATTTATCAGTGCTTGACATGGGTTTCCAAAGCCTGTCCCTTGTCCTTGAAACCTGTGTCTGCAGATCAAAGCATCCAGGTGGAAAGAAGTTCTCAGTATCTCAGCCAATTGCAGGTGTAAGGGATTTTGGAAAAAGTGAAAGGCATACATTTTCAAAAAAAACTATATATGTTTGGTCATTTACTTGTCAGTAATTGTAAATGTAATATTTGTTGAGAAAAATTAACAAACAACGCAATAACATTAGATACCTAATAAATATTCAAGGAAATACATGTTTATTTTGATCATATTATCTTTGAAGTGTAATATGTATGAAAAAAATTATAGGCGTTAAAGAAAAGAGCGGGAGCCAATCCAGGGATCTACCAATTACAGAGCTTGAATGCTAAACACGTGACTCCCACCATTTCATGCTGAGGGTAGCAATGCACCAGTACATCACTGATACATCAAACTACTCTTCCAGTTTTCTCAAAATTATGTAAATGCCTTACTACTTGCACATTATGTTCTCTTACTGGACTATGAAAAGTATACGAAGTTTAAAGTAAATCTGCAATTCAAACATCGTGGTCTCCTCTTGTAAGTTTGTGTCATCATGGAACATTAGTTTTTGACCTGCCCTCTGAAGTCATGAAGGTTAGAAAGAAGAATCGGCTCAACACCGGTACTGATCCTTGTGGCATGCTACGTGTTTTGTTACCACATTATGAGGTTATTTTCATGCCAAAGATACAGTCTATTAATGAGACACACTGCTTTCTGTTACAGAAGTAAGATTTCATCCCTGGAAGAGGGATGCCATTAATGACTTAACACTCAAGTTTTTCAAGCAAATTTTTATGATCAACACTATCAAATTACAGACATATCAACAGGATACTTTTTCTTATTTAACTCTGCTAACACTTAATTTGTGAAATCTTGCATAGCTTTCTGTATGGAGAATCCATTACGAAAGCCAAACTGTGAGGCAGTTACTAATTTCTGCTCAGTTGAATGAGTTAATGTTCTATCACAGCCCAGATTCACAAACACTTTTGAAAAGAAGTGATATATGTCTTTAATTAGAAGTGGTTTGCTTGTCTTGAGTTTTGTTGATGTATTTGCTGTATTTAAATCAGTTAGGAAATATGCCCATAGTCACCGACTCATTACAAAGATAGCTTAAAGGCAATACTATCAAATCAGCACAAGATTTTAGTAGTCTGCTAAGACTGCAGGAGAACTGCTTCTTTTCCATGACTTGCTGAATTCTACAATCTCCATAACACTTGTCTAAGGCTGCATATAGTGCCTACATAAGTAAATCAAATGCATCTGTATTTGGTTCTTTATGACTGTGTGCAGGATTTTCAATCACTGTGAAGAAGTAAGAACTGAATTTCATGGTCAATGATTTGAAATCTGCAAATCACATTTAAGTGCCTGGCAGAGGGTTCATCGAACCACCTTCACAATTCTCTACTATTCCAATCTCATATAGCACACAGAAAGAATGAACACCTGTATCTTTCCGTACGAGCTTTGATTTCCCTTATGTTATCTTGGTGATCGTTTCTCCCTATGTAGGTCAGTGTCAACAAAATATTTTCGCATTCGGAGGAGAAAGTTGATCATTGGAATTACGTGAGAAGATTCCGTTGCAACGAAAAACACCTTTCCTTTAATGATGTCCAGCCCAAATCCTGTTTCATGTCAGTGATACTCTCTCCCCTACTTCTCGATAATACAAAAAGTGCTGCCCTTCCTTGAACTTTTTTGATGTACTCCGTCAGTCCTATCTGGTAAGGATCCCACACCGAGATGCTGTTGGTAGCCCCTCATTTCATCTGGGCGGTCAGTTGCTCCACGGTGGCATGTTTGTTGGCCTGTACACATCTCTGCAGCTGTTTGTCACCCCTGACAGTAATAGCTCTTGGTGCAACATGGTTGCCTCAGTGCTGTTTTTGGATAGCACCAATTTTCCATCCTTGGTATACTTTTACCATGACGGATGTGGACTGTTTACAAACTTAGCTATTTCAGAAATGCTTCCACCACTGGTCTGAAAGCCAATGATCATGCCATTATGGTTATCAGATAAGTTGCTCCATTTCCACATTACAACAAAGACTGTATTGTTGTCCGTGTCCCCATGACATGCTTTATATACTCCGCACTCCTAGGGCTGCCACCAGCTGTCTGAGTGGTTATCACACATTGACTTTGAACATAGGTGGTGGTCTCATTAATGTGACTGGACTGTCTAATATTAAATTACCCACATTTTTTAATGTGTAATAAATTAAGATATTAAGTATATCAGGAGAAAAGCAGCTACTCTGAAATAAACCAGAGACTTTCTTCTTCCTTTTACACTATCCACCTCCTGTTTTATCTCCTACTTCACATGAAACATTTATGTCACATTACATTTTCAGAGGACATTGTCAGACTTGTGTATTCTGAAAAAGTTAAAAACCTTTATAATATGATCATTAGTTTGAAATGTAATTTATATCCCGAAGTCCAAATATTCTGATATATATTATAGGAAAAATGCAGTGGAGCAGAAAGTGGCAGTATATACTACAAAAATAATGGAGAACCTCTGAAAGCCAGTTTTCAGTCTGAGAACTTGTAAAATAAAAAGAGTAGCAGTTACTATGGTGATATCAGGTCAAACGACATTTTGAAAGTCCACAGATGCAACAATAGGCATTAGCTATGAAAAATAAGGCTATGAACTTTCACAATACTCCATTTGTCTTTATAACACATTAAACTTTGTGTAGTATGAATGATCTGTATGTTGCAATCAGTTCCCTCCAATCTGTTCCAGATGGCGCATCCCTAGTGTCGACCACGCTGACTATACTGTCAGCAGCCACCATGGGACAGCCTCTTCTCATTCTGATATCCAACCAGTGTCTGAGGCTCAATGTGGACAGAGGATGACTCTGTGTAGAACGAATATTTGTCCTGTTCCATGGCACTTGCAGTATTACATTTTATCTGCCATGAATTAATACCAATTATGTAAACAATAATTTATATATGTTTCAGTTACTATGCCTAATGAAATTTTGAGAATTTTAGCGTGAAATTTATACAGATAAATGTTGAGCTTAAATTCTGTCCCCAGTGACAACATGAACTGTTGCTTATAATTTTTAAGACCATTAATAATGTGTGATTCCTGTTATCCACTCAAAAGCTACAGGGTAATTTACAAAATGGACTGAATACAAACTATTTATAGTTCTGTTTATTAGTAGATGTCCAATGAAACAAGACAGTGTTCTCCTGTGAATATAGTGTGTTCTTTCTGACATCTGCTCATAATTTCTATGTCAACATTAATTGTCAGATGTAAATATTTGGTTGGCCTAAATAAATTCTTATACCCTCACCAACAAAAAAAACTAGCTGAGTATTTTGCTCATAATTTCTATGTCAACATTAATTGTCAGATGTAAATATTTGGTTGGCCTAAATAAATTCTTATACCCTCACCAACAAAAAAAAACTAGCTATGTCGATCACATCTCGCAGTTGCACTGTTTCACTGTAGAAACTTGAACCATAATTTGAGTTTTATATTACGAGACCATAGATGTAGAAATTATGTTAAATATCAACACAGATTTATGAAATATCAATTTATTTAAGTTCAGTTTCCTGCATTTATAGATGGCCCAGTAAAATAAAACAAAAAAGATTGACTCAGCACTGCTTAATAATTAATGGACAAATATGAGGTGTTTCAGCAACTGAAGAAGAGATTATATTATTACAGATATTACTGTATTTGTGTTGGAGACATAGGAGTAACACCACATAATACAATTAATATTAGTTGCATGAATAGAGAAGTGTCTGAAAATTGCGTCTTCATAATATATCAAGTGGAAGTGGTTAGTTGCTTCTCAGTACAATAAGATGCTCTGATCCTTCAGTATAGAGAATTTTGAAATACAAAGTACTGTATTGTGGCTACACATCTAAATGGTGGCCACAGTTAAAATTCCAGTTTCAAAACACTGTAGAAAGAGAGCCACTCCTCAGAAAGATGTCCAATTTGAATAGCATATTATGGCACTGTAATCATCAGAATGTGCACACCAATAGCCATGGCTGTTCCTCAATCTGCATCCAAGATACCCATCACGACTGTCTCCATGAAGTAACTCTTTTACAAGAATGATGGCTGTCTGCCAATAGCCCTCCAGAAGCTCCAGGTATAAAAAAAGGCATTGATCCAGTGTCTGCTAAGGTTCTGGAAAAAATGATTAAATATTTTGAAACCACAGGTTTGGAAGTGCAATGTGGCAGAGGAAGGAAATCAGTTGATCCAACATCAGTTGAAGATGTGGTCACAGCATTGTAGAGTGGTTGAGCAGTTATGTGTATACATATAGCGCCTGCAGAATTCCCAAACATTGGTCATATCTGTGAGCATGGTGCATAAAATCGTATGAAACATCCTGGGTTACTATCCATACAAAATCATCCATATTCCTGGTGACCTTCCAGCAAGACAAACATTGACTGTGGAATTTCTTGCTCACTTGACAGTGGACAATAAGTAGCCATGGAGGGTTCTGTTGACAGACAGAGCCCATTTCCTTTGCTAAGGACATATCAATACACAGAATTGCAGAATATGAACAACGAGAAATCCACACACACGTCAACCTGTATTACTTCATTTTGCGAAGATGACTATGGGGTATGAGCTGACGGCATTGTTTATCATAAGGCCATATCTTTTTTTTGTTGTTTTTTGTTTTGAGGAGATTAGTCTTGTTACCTGTACTGTCACTGGTCAACACAATGAGAGCCTTTTGCACCCTGTCATTCCAACCCTTCAACAGGAAGAATGTGTTGTTAGGTTAATTTTTGTGCAAGAAGGTGCTCTTTTGCACACTACATAGCCAGTGAAGCAGCTGCTGCAGAAGAGTTTCAGAAATGCTGGAATCATCATCCGTCACTTCGCTACAGCCTCGCCAAGCAGATCATCTGATCTTAAATCTGCATGACTTCTGGTTGTGGGGTTATGTGAAAGATGTTGGGTTCAGCATTCCAATTATGAATGGAGCTGCAGTGGAAGCATACATTGTGCAATGCATTCTGAAGATGACCACCGACACACTCCAAAATGTTGTGGAACATGCTGTTTCTTGATTTCTACTTGTGGTAGAAAACAGTGGACAGCATACTGAACCTGTCTTGCACCAGTTTAACAATGATTAGAACTCAATGTTATTTTACTTTTATGCAGTTTTTGGCCCCTGGGCAATTATAAACTGATTTCATTTTGTTGTTTGTGCCGTTTATGGTCTCAGGACCTTTAAAAACTCAATTTTTCCATCCAATATTATACAACCTCACCATGGCGAATGGGCTTTCCAACAGTCCCCCAACTATTGACTGCTCAACTTGTGTGTACGTGTACATTGAACAGTACAGATAGTGTAATGTTTAACTCGTAGCGGTCATATTGCAAATCATCTGTCATTTATGACTGACCCCATTTACATTAAGACACTTGCAGTGCCATCCATTGGTAAAAATTTCATCAAATTTTTTGTCTCATGTAGTTCCCTCTGTTCAATATACTGTTCAAATTAAACATCATTCTGAACAGTGATACCCTTTCTACAGCCTTTAGAAACTGGAACTTTAAATCATGGACACCCTATACACATGTGAGGGAACTTAAAAAAGTAGGTTACAAATTATGATGTCACATCTAGCTGCTCTTATTGAATGCTGCACCACACTTCATATTGACACAGATATCAGTACATGACTCAATTATCCAGCATAGCTTCCAAGTCTCTGCAAACAAGGGTCAAAACATCCTGCCACTTGTTCAGTGCCTTGATGGTATAAATCCACTCCTTGGTCACAGAGTCTTTCAAGAACTACTGTGTGGACATCCTCATCAGTGAAATATGTTTATCCACTTATTTCCCATGATTATTGTGAATTAATTACTTGACTGTCTGTACATTGTCACCTGTGGCTGATGTTGATGGCCTTCCTTGCCATTCAATATCACTAATGTCTGAGCGGCCTTGGTCAAATTGTTGGAAACATTTCACTGTGGCTGGAGGTGACACTACATTTGACCAATATACTGAATGAATTTTAGAGTAAATCTGTGTGCAACTTAGACATTGGGTCCACAAGAATCATACTGTTCCACATACTTCAACCTTTGAGTACATTTGCAGTTTCTGTGTCATTTCACTCACACAATGTAATGCAGTTTTTATTCTGACTGCTAAAGAATTGAGTCTGCAGTAAACTTGGCATACATTCTCTTTACAGAGCACCATCTTTGCTGCACAGTGGTCTTAGCTTGGGACAACCTGTGTAACTCACCTTCTTAAGTTCCTGTGCAGATCTACATTTACATCCACGTATTGTGTGTGTAGTGGAGCAGGTAGAGAGCTTAACCAGTTTTCCCTGTTTTTCTTGTTCAGTTTGCACATCTTGCATAGGAACAGATACTGGCAGCTGTTGGCATATAAGGACAAGTTACACTACATTTCTGGTTTGCTCATTGATGAGACGTGTCTGGGAGTAGTAATATGTTTCTCCTGTCATCTTGGAACAACCATTATAGGAATTACATAAGTAAGCCCTTCTATGGCTTTCAATAAGTTGCCTGTCATAACTTTCACTCAAGTTGAGTTTTTCCATAACATTTTCACTTTGAGTAAATAAATTCATGAAGAATCACATAGATCTTCTCTGTATCCCAACTAACTCTTCGACTGATACATTTTGGTAAAGGATCCAAGTGGATGGACAATAATAAAGTGGATGTTGAACAAGAGTTTTGTAAGTGGCAACTTTCATAAATGAATTACAGTTTTAGAAGTTCATTCTGTTGATACCTGGAACAACTATTTGCATCTTTAGTGGAGTGGTTTGTTCCCTTATCTACCCTATGTCATTAACCACGTCATCACTGAATACCTGTAGGAGCAATTTCCCACCCCAAGATCAAAAGTCCTTCTGGAAGGTTATTGACATCTGATAGAAAGTGCTGTCCCTATCTCAAGAAATATTTGATCCACATATTCATTAGCTGTCTGCTAAAGTAATGTCACTCTGTGAACAGGTGGTGCTCTAATGAGTCATGGGGGACTCCTAAATACAATTGTAAAGGGGTATATTAATCAAAAAAAGGCAATGGCATTGCCACAGTGGTAACACCGGTTCCTGGAAGATCACTGAAGTTAAGTGCTGTCGGTATTGGCTAGCATTTCAGTGGGTTACAGTCTGGGTCTACTGAGTGCTGCTGGCAAGCGGAGTGTACCCAGTCCTTGTCAGGCCGATTGAGGAGCTACTTGCTTGAGATGTAGTGGCACCAGTCATGAAAACTGAAAATTGCTGGGAGAGCAATATGCTGACCACTTACCCCTCTGTACCCACATCCAGTGATGCCTAAGGGCTGAGGATGACATGGAAACTGGTTGGTACTGTTGGACCTTCAAGGCCTGTTCAGATGATTTTTTTTTGTTTTTATGGTAATGAAAAAAGATTTAAAATAATGTAAATGGATAGATAAAAAATCTACTCACCAGGTGGCGGCAGGGGAACTACAAGCTTTTGGAGCCAGTGGCTCCTTCTTCTGGCAGAGGAGTTGAGGTGGAAGGAAGAGGGGTGAAGGAAAAGGACTGGAGAGGCTTAGGGGAAGGGATACAGTTCAGAAAAGTGATACAGAACCCCGGGTCAGGGGAGGGTTAACGGATGGGATAAGAAGGAAAGACTTTCTTTCAGAAAGTCTCCCCGGACTTGGGGTTCTAGGTGACTTTTCTAAACTGTATCCCTTTCCCTAAGCCTCTCCAGTCATTTTCCTTTATCCCTATTCCTTCACCTTCAACTTTTCTGCCAGAAGAAGAAGTTAAATCCTATGTGTGTGTGTGTGTGTGTGTGTGTGTGTGTGTGTGTGTGTGTGTCCCTGCCGCTACTTGGTGAGTAAACTTTTTATCTATCCATTTACATTAGGTTATCAATAACTATTTTCATTGTTATAAAAAAGATTCAAAGTAAGACCATGATTAAGGTACATAAATCAAATTAGGGATGATGTGGGATGTAAAGTGTATGGAGAAATGGAGAGGATATTAGGAGGATGTGAAGAGTGGAGATCTGCTGGCAACTAGTCCTTGTACGAGGGGTGTTTGCAAAGTCCAAGAGATGGCACCACCAGCATGATTGTTAAAAAATGGACGAAGAAGAATTTCGTGTGGTGATTAAACATTACTTTACGAAAGTCGAAACGCCTCAGGAGACTAAAGAGAAGCTTGACAAACATTACAGTAACTCTGCACCTTCGATTATAACAGTTTATAAGTGGTTTCAAAATTTTCAGAGGGGCCATATGGGCACAAGTGATGCTGAATGTTCTGGATGCCCTATGGAAGTTACAACTCCAGGAAGCTTTGATAAAATCCATGATATGGTGATGGATGATGGAAGAGTTAAGGTGCATGAGATTGCTAGTGCTGTGGGCATCTTGAATGAATGGGTACATAATATTTTGCATAAACATTTGGACGAGACAAAGCTATCCACAAGATGGGTTCCATAATTGCTCACGCTTGACCAAAAATGGAATCGTGTGAAGTGTTGCAAGGATAGTTTCCAGCTGTTCAGGAAGAATCCGCAGGATTTTAAGCATCATTTCGTCACTGTGGATTAAACATGGATACATTACTATACTCCTGAGACCAAACAACAATCTAAACAATGGGTTGCCAAGGGAGAATCTGCACCAAAAAAGGCGAAGACCAGTCCTTCAGCCGGAAAGGTTATGGCGACTGTCTTTTGGGATTTGCAAGGGATAATCCTCATTGACTATATAGAAAAGGGTAAAACTATTACAGGTACATATTATTCATTGTTATTGGAGCGTTTTAAAACCGAGCTGCAAGAAAAATCCTGGCAATTGGATGGCAAAAATGCCCTTTTCCATCATGACAATGCACCAGCACACACCTCAGCAGTTGTGGTCACAAAATTAATGGAAATAGGATTCCAACTCGTTTCAAATCCCCCCTATTCTTCAGACTTGGCTCCCTCGGACTACTATTTGTTCCCAAATTTGAAGAAATGGCTAGTGGGACAAAAATTTTATTGAAACAAGGAGATGGTTGCAGCAACTAAGAGCTATTTTGCAGACTTGGACAATTTCTATTATTTGGAAGGGATCAACAAATTAGAACAGCATTGGATGAAGTGTATAACTATAAAAGGAGACTATGTCGAAAAATAAAAAAGGTTTACCCCAAGCACGTAAGTAGTTTTTATTTTTGCACAGACTTTTCAAATGCCCCTTGTACTATTCAATACACAATACAGTTTCAGCAAACATCAACTAACTATAATTTGGGTCAATTCAGACTTACTTTCCATAACCCATAATAAAACAAGGACATCACTGAAATTAAAGGGAAGGTAAATGATGTTGGCATATTTCTTTGTCATGTGGGGTAGCACTGGATGATAGTGGGCAGCTTATGTTGCATATTCTTTGATATTTGTGGAACAGGAAGACAACAATAACTTCTTTGTACACTTCCACCTGCATCAGATAACTCAAAACGTTTGACCTTTATGCCCAGTACTCCCCAGCCATTGCTAATTGTAACTAATGACTACCTTTTTTTTATTTAAGGTACTGTACTTACAGTGATGTGACAAAAGTCATGCTACACCTCTTAATATTGTGTTGATCTCCTTTTGCCTGGCATAGTGCAGAAACTTCATGTGGCATGGGTTCAACAAGTTGTCGGAAGTCCCCTGCAGAAATATTCAGCGATACTGCCTCTGTAGCTATTTACAAAACTGTAGCCGACGATGGATTTTATACGTGAACTGACCTCTGGATTACATTCCATAAATTCTCAATGGAATTCATATTGGACAATTTGAGTGACCATTTCATTTGCTCAAATTATCTAGAATGTTTCTCAAACCAATCACAAACACTGGTGGCCCAGTGACATGTTTTAGTACATGAAGTCCGTTAACAGTTGCAAATGGTCTCCAAGTACCCAGACATAACCATTTCCAGTCAATGATTGGTTCAGTTTGACCAGAGTACCCAATTCATTCCATTATGAAGGCACCACCAGCTTGCACAGTGCTGGGCCCGTGGCTCCATGGGGCCTGTGCCACACTTGGGAGCCTATCATCAGCTCTAACCAATTGAAACTAGGACTTATCTGACCAGGCTGCAGTTTCCAGTTGTCTAGGTCCAATCAATATTGTCATGACCCCAGGAGAAGTGGCTGCAGGTGATGTCATGCTCTTAGCAAAGGCACTCACATTGGTTGTCTGCTGCCATAACCCATTAATGCCAAATTTCACCACACTAACCTAACAGATAACTTGTCATACATCCTACATTAATTTCTGTGGTTATTTCATGCAGTGTTGCTTGCCTGTTAGCACTGACAACTCTACGCAAACACCACTGCTCTCAGTCAGTAAATGAAGGCTGTCAGCCGTGTGTTGTCCGTGGTGAGGGGCAATGCCTGAAATCTGGTATTCTTGGCACACTCTTGACACTGTGGATCTCATAATATTGAATACCTTAATGATTTCCAAGATGGAATGTCCCATGCATCTAGTTCCAACTATCATTCCACTTTCTGTCTATTCCTGTCGTCAGAAACCTGAGTTACCTGAATACAAATGACAGCTCCATCAATGCACTGTCCTTTTATAGCTTGTGTATGTGATCCTACCATCACATGTATATGTGCATATTAATTTCCCACAACTTTTGTCATTATATACTGGGTGTTGTGATATGCTAACCCACATATAGGTTCATTGGTACAAATAAATAGTGAAACACACAAACTGATGTCCCAAAACTTTATGACTGCATCCCACTGCAAGACTGAATACCATTTCGTGGCAATGCTAGCATGTAGTGTTGGAAGGAAAGTACATAAGCAGAACAGAGGGGAATGGGGAGTAATTCTAGGAATGGTATGGACCACAAATCAGAAAATTGACAGTCATGAACTATTTTGACAAAGAGCAAACCATTATGACCTGATGTCTGGGAATCAGCATTTCACAAATGTAAAATAGGTCAATAGGCCACATACTACTCTTGAGAGCATTGATGGAAACAGACTGAAGGATGGCAAAAGCATGTGTAGGGCACAACATTTTGGATATCAAAATCTCATTAAAGGACATGGGGATCAGAGGACTGCCCACTCTGTAAATCTAGATAGGCACTGATCTGTGGTAGATATGACGACACACTATAATGATGGTGCAGGCACATACATTTCAGAGCACACTGTTTATCACACATTCTTAAACATGAGTGTCTGCAGAAGATGGTTTGTACATGTTCCCGTAACGACCGAACATCATCATCAGATATGATTGTAGTCAGAACAGGATCAATGAGACTGGATCGTCGATCAGTAGAAACCTTGCCCGATTTGATGAATGCTGTTTCTCGTTTTTATGGATTGATGGTCATGTCTGTATTCATCACCATCCATGTGAATGATGGCTCAAAAGACGCCCTGCACAACAGAGACAAGTCAATGGATCTAGTATTATGCCAAGGGGGGGGGGGGGGGGGCGGTGGCATTAACCTGAGCTTCCATAGGACATATGGTAGTAATAACGGGCATCATGTCAATTTTGGGCTACATGAACATCTTTTTCAGACCACCTGCATCTGTTCAGGCTTCATCTCTTATCTCTTCTTGGAAGAACAAAAATGTCTATGTCACTAAGCCAGAATCATACTATAGTGGTTTTAATTGCATGTTAGTGTATTCCCATTGATGTCTTGGCCACCAGGTTCACCTGATCTGAACATGATGGAACACACCTTGGACACTATTGGGACAAGACTCACACTTGCAAACCACCATCCCGTAATTTACATGAATTGCATGAGCTGCACATAGGCATCTGGTGGCAAATACCTCCAGAAACCTTGAGACGTACCAAGAAATCCATGCCATGTAGCTTTGCTGTTGAATAGCTCTCCGTAGGTGGTACAATACAGTACTAAGTGGGTGGTTGCAATGCATTGGCTCATCACTGTATTTGCAATATAGCATTTAAAATTATTTTTGAGGCTACTAGGCACACAGAAAGGTGCTGACTTCGTACATTTCATTCAACAATAAATGGCGAACTGGTAGAAACAAATGCTGGCATACAGGCAAATGATGACAACACACATTATCACACAGTCCAACATTGTTGAGCCCACCTCTGAAATGGGGTCTTTGCCAAGAAATTAATTAGAACTTTGAGATTCTGCACTTCAATCAAATTTACACTAAATACAGCATGTGAAAATCAGTAAAAAGTAGTCATCTTTGTACTGAACACTAATCGTCACCATTATTACACACATCTCATTTTGTAGTTGATTGCCTGGGAGCTAGGAAAGCCATACAGTGGTCATGCATCTTGTGTGGGCTGACATCTAGGATATCCCTGTTTTTCGTTATGCTAAAGATAGACAACCTGGTTAATTTTTTGATCCAAATGCAGACAGTTAAATTCTTATTAAATGTAATTTTGCTGGATGTATAGAAATGGAAACTAAACATAAAGTCAGTATTACTGTCTTTCATAATTTATTTTTAATACCACAACTATATTTGGTAACAGCATGTGCTCAAAGAGTGAGCTGTTCATCAGCAACAAGCAGCTGCTCGATTATAAATAACTTCAACAAATGTTACAATTTTGTCTGTCAGTTCCTCGCTGCTTTGCTCTATGTGCAAGTTTGGTGACTTTTTGATCATATTCCTTGGTAGCTTTCTTCTTTTTCTCAACTTCTGCTCACTGGTTACAAGGAGCTTTATATAAATGTTAAATAATGTAACACAATGTAATCCAAGTGAATTTTCAATTTTTGCACATTTATCATCATTCTCTAACAAAATGATGGTCACCTGTATACTAACATTCACACAGTGCACAGAACAGATTGCTAAACACAAATATAAGATGCTGCCTACATACAATAACTGTTGCATACAAGTGGCTCTATTTGCATAATCCAGTCAAATCTCAGCACACACTACTGACAATGAACCCTGTATTATTCATAGTAACACAGACTAACTGCTTGAACATTACTCAATAATTAATTAGTGCAGATTCTCTTGAAATAACACTGCACAAACTCTACACGATGGCTGCAGATTTTTGCAAAATGCCTACTTGAATATACATGTAATACTTTTTTTAAAAACTGGTAAAATACACACATCAAAAAAAGTTTTGTATCACCCAGAGCCCCTGAAGATAGATGTTGACTGCGAGTATTGTATTACAGACACAGACCCTTTGACTATCACTATACCTGCCGAAACAACTTCAGTTCCAACATCCAGGGCGAAGTCCATCTTTGCAGCCATGACACCATGCGGCACGGTACAGATGGGCCCAACAACATGCTGAATGGACTGCTCAGGATTGGCATCATGTTCTCTTCACTGATGAGTGTCGCATATGCCTTCAACCAGACAATCGTCGGCGATGTGTTTGGAGGCAACCCAGTCAGGCTGAACGACACGCCTTAGACACGTTGTCCAGTAGGTGCAGCAAGATGGAGGTTCCCTTCTGTTTTGGGGTGGCATTATGTAGGGCCAAAGTATGCCGCTGGTGGTCATGGAAGGCACCATAACAACTGTACGATATGTAAAGCCATCCTCCAACCTATAGAGCAACCATATTGGCAGCATATCGGCGACGCATTCGTCTTCATGGATGACCATTCGCGTCCCCATCACGCACATCTTGTGAATGACTTTGTTCAGGATAATGACATCACTCAAAAAGAGTGGCCAGCATGTTCTACAGACATGAAGCCTATCAAACGTGCCTGGGATAGATGAAAGAGGGCTGTTTATGGACGATATGCTCCACCAGCCACTCTGAGGTATCTATGCTGAATCGCCATTGAGGAGTGGGACAGTCTGGACCAACAGTGCCTTGATGACCTTGTGAATAGTATGTCACAACAAATAAAGGCCTACATCAATGCAAGAGGATGTGCTACTGGGTATTAGAGGTACCAGTGTGTACAGCAATCTGGACCACCATATCTGAAGGTCTCACTGTATGGTAGTACAACATGGAATGTGTGGTTTTCATGAGCAATTAAATGGGCAGAAATGATGTTTATGTTGATCTCTATTCCAATTTTGTGTACAGGTTCCTGAACTCTCAGAACCGAGGTGATGCAAAACTCTTTTTGATGTGTGTATTAAGTAAGTACATTTTCTATAGTAACATAAAAGACATTTAAAGTAGAGAATACACAAATACACATTAAGCAGTGAAGCTATTTTAATTACCAATGGTACAGATAACAGCTCAGTTTCATGTAGCTGAAGTATAGGTATGCAACAAGATTTACAAAAGCTTGGTAAGGTTTTCCCAGCAACTCAAATTTTCTAATCAACATAGCATTTTATAAACTATCACATTATTCTTGGAAAATTATACATTCTTGGAATCAGATAAACTAGGACTACAATATTTCAGCAATGCTGATTTGAAAGGATTGCATATTAAAATTAAAAAATTCTGCATTACTTTTGACAGCAATAATTTTGAATAAAGGCAACTTTTGAATTATAGTTTTCAGAAATATATGTTCCTTAGAAGTACAGGAATGAAATAAGATACAACAATCCTAAAACAGACAATTTCTAGTGCAGTTGAATTCTGAACTGCACATGGTGCCGACAAACTATTAATTTTAAATATTTCTTCAAGTGAAGTGTTTCTACATAAACTGCATACACTTTTATTATCAGCAGCCTGTATTACTTAACACTGTCACCACTTTATATGAGGAAAAACGGAGTGTACCTTTGTTTATAGTAATTTCTTGGTTTTTCTGCATCTACTGCTGTAGGATTGGGACATTAACCAGAATATCAGTGCACAACACAGTACATGTGCAGCAGTGGTGTGAATAAGTTATTACAGGCAACATCCTGTTTGACTTTTACCTACAAATGCAGTTTTTGTTCCAACAATGGGGATTAGCCCTAACTACAAGGCCAGATTATTTTTATTGCTTCTTACATACTACTTCCTGACATGTTGTGTAAATTTGCTTCAAATCCACGATAAACAAGTTGCAAGGAGTTTCATGGTAGGAGTCCCTGTTTAATCCATAATGGGGTGTAGTCTCCATAACACCATGTTTTGTGATGATGTGTCTTTCAAACAATTGCTGTATGCCAGTTTTTATTCCCTTATTTCAACTGATTTTGTTCTTATCACTGAATAACACATTTCAAGTCAGCAAGTGACACCTAGATCCATTAAACATCTTTTTAGACCACGTGTTGCAGATTTGTTTCCCTATTTACAAGTCCCAAGGAATCTCCTTGTGGCAGTTCAGCATACAATAATGAAGCTTCCTGGAATGTTACTAATCTGCTTGCCTCATTTTATGTCCTCTCTGGTTCAGTTGATGACATAATAGATACTGCTAAGATTTTTCATTATAAAAAGTGACATTAAAGTAGTTTAAAGTACAGGCAGTATGCATTTATTTTCACAGTTGCACATACACAGCTGGAAAAAAGAAAATTGTACACCATTTTAGAGATTCCCAATTCACTTACGTTTTATTGCAACAGGGCATATGGAGTACATGAAATGATTACATTTACAGATCAATAGTACAAATGGTTCTGAGGTACCAGGTATGCTGAAACACCCATACTAGTACATGGTATAGCCTCCATTGGCAGCAACACAGGCACTGACCCTGTCATCCATTCAATCATACAAATGGCAAATACTGTCCTGGGATAAATTATGCCACATCTGCTAAGTCTGTTCGCACAGTTCTGTAAGAGTTGTTGGCAGACAAGTCACATGAGTCACTTCTTGTCCCATCATATCCCACATGTGCACAACTGGAGACAAGTCCAGAGGTCATGCACCAGGAAAGATCCTGCACATCTTGCAGAGTACGTTGAGTTTCATGGGCAATGTGTAGGCAAGCATTAGCCTGTCAGAACAACACGTCACCTTCCTGTCACAAAAATGTCAAAAGACTCAGTGTAACAACATACTGCACACACTGAGTGCTGGTTAGTGTCCTCTCCAGAAACACCAAAGGTAAATGAGAATTGTAGCTTATCACACTCCAGACCAAACGGCGTGGGGTGGGGCCAAAGTGTCATGGATGAATGCCCTCTACAAGACAGCACCCACCAGGTCTTTGTTGTACACATGAATGACTTATCACTTGTGGGCAGGCAGAATCCACTTTCACTTCTGAAGAGCACAGCATGTCATTCCATCTTCCAAGTGATCCTCTAATGGCACTAGTTGAGCCACACATGTTGATGCTGTGACATGAGTGAGAGATGGTCTACAAGTGTGTGCATCTACTCCTACTGCTAATAATCATTTTGCAACAGTTCATGATGACACATCTGGGCTCACAAGCCCTCTTATTGGTATTTGTACAATCTTCCATTGATGCCCTCACAATACAATGAAACTGGTGAGTGTCTGTACTGCATGGACACCCAGAACATCATCTACAAGTGTGAGAACCTTCATGTGACCATTGATGACAGCATCATTGCCCAACTTGTGTGGTAATTCTCTGAAAGGACCATCCCACCACTTGGAAGGCCACAATCTGACCCTTTTCAAACTCACTCAGTTGGCTATAGGAAGTGTGAGAGTATCTCCACACCATGGTTATCTGCTTGCTTCTTGCTTTTGCACCACACTGCCTTCTGGCTGTGAGCATTCCCTATTAGAGGACGGACACTGATGGCACTCTTATAACTGTGCCACTACACTATCTGCTGGTGGATGACATTGAAACCATTATCAATATATCCACTATCCACCAGGTGGGATAGACTGTCATTGGATCAAAATCATCATCATCTATCCAGGTGTACTAATTTTTTTCCCGGCATTTTATTATATCAGCTTGCAGTTCATGTTTCACAAAATAAGGTCAGCAACTTACATAGACTCCATACCATCTAACTCATAAACGTTAGTGGCAATCAACTGTGACTATTCCAGCTACAAAAACATGAACAAAGCTGATGTGACATTGACTCTGTGATGAAGGCCTGTTGTCACTGATTCACCAGTTATGACTAGATGTGACTGATTTCTTTGACTGCCTGTGACTGGCTTGCTGAGATGATACCTCAAATAAAATAACTTTGTAGCCAAAAGATTGCACTGGCTGAGGGCAGTGTTTCTGGCATGCAACTGACCATAACTGACAAGGTCCTGCATACACCTATGAAACAAAATATGCATCACAGCAAGCACTTGGCATTTGAGAAAGAAGTATGACAGGCTGTTGACTGGCTCCTCCTCCTGGACTTGATGAAACGTCAGTTTCATAGTTATTTAACTCAGTCTAAATATCAGTCACTGACAGTGACATTGCCCATGATGAATATTTCAGAACTCATGCAGGAAATGTTCTAAAAATTATTCTCAAAATGTTAAAATGCAGACTAATTTAATTTTTAATAACAACTTGAAGGACAGAAATTAAATAATTTGAAAATGAAGATATTTTGTTGACCTGTTGAATAGTCACTCCTTAAATTGCTTTGACATTGCGTGCTATTTTTATGGACTGAATTTTGGGCATGCAACTCCCTTGTGTTTTCTGTTCAAACTCACTAGGATTATTCATTGAACTAAATCTTATATTTGAAAATTTCACTAATACGTTTTCCCTGCAATAAAAGGTCAACATTTTTTTAATACAGAAAACTTTTGGTCTGAGCTACTGGAGATGACAGTCACATGTGCACGAGGAGTGCTCACTTGTATTAATGTGTCTTCCTTTTCTGAACAAGGTTTTTGCCAAGTGCTAAATGAGTAACAGTTTTCCATTGTGCCTCTCTATAAATGAACATGGCATCTTTATGGTGAGTAGCAATCTGTTCTTTTCCTAATATTATTGATATTCCAAACTGGAATTTCTCATTGTTTGATAGAAGCATGAATTAGTAATACTGGATTTTAAGGGCTTATACTTAAGAAATCATGTACCTTATGAGAATAACATTTAAGAATACTGATACTTTCTAAATTAAAAAATGTTGCAAGAAGAGAGAGTGCTATTTGTAATTAGCAACTTTAGGGTCTAAAAATGAAGTATGTGGATCCTGGGTCAAGATATCAAGTAAATTTTCAGTGATGAATATTTCTTTGAGTAAAATGTTTATTTGCAGAATATTTATATTGTGGCCATCATACAAATGTAAAAAATAAATACTAAAAATAGTATGTCTTGCAAGAGATTTTGGCATTTCACGTAAATCCTATATACAGGGTGGTAAGAAACAGTCTGAAAAGTCTGACTGTTTTTTATGGTGCCACTCTATAAATGAACATGGCATCTTTACGGTAGGTAGACTGAGCTGAGACATAATTGTTGAGAAAAATATTCACCACGTAGCACCATTTAGTTAATCATCATTGAAATTAGCAAATGAGACCATTGTGTGTTCAAAATTAAGTAACCCACCAAGACACAATTAGTGCATTATACATGTTCTCACAGTGTATATGATTACACAAGACTGCTCAGCATTTGCCTCAGGTTTGGTCTTGTCTATTGCCATATGTCCAATTTTTGAACTGCTCTTGTGTTTGGTTTTAGGAAACCAAATGGAGAAACGGCACTGCCTCTGCTGGGCCACTTGAACTTGTGCATGCAATGGCCTCACTGGCTAACTTCAATGTTAATCAACACAGAAATAGTTCAAAACAACAAATTTTTTTCTTGACAATTATTTCTCAAAGCAACCTTTCTTGTAACACTCTTACAAGCCCTTGTAACACACTTGCAAGCCTTTCAGACTCTTTCTGACCACCCTGTATGCATTAAACAAGAATCGAAGAAAAATTTATCATTTCTGTTTAGGGTGGTTTCAAAGCAAGTGGAGCTGCGTTATGTATCAGACTCAATCATGTAGGCACATATGTGTGAGCTGTGCTTGCATACTTTAGGAGAAGACCTTTTGGCCACTAGCTCACATGCTAGGCAGGTTTTTTTTTTTCCCCAACTCAACATTTCCACTATATCGTGATAATATTATCATGGAGATATATGGGGAGTTGTACTAGTATATGACCAATTGGATATTTTATTATATATAGCAATGAGCCAAAACATTACGTCCACTCACCACCGCAAAATTGACTACCGCATGGTGGCATTTTGGGAATGTAACATGGTATGGAAAGTATATAAGTGGAGCAGAGATGAATGGGGAATCATTGTAGTGATGATACTGGTATGGAAAGTATATAAGTGGAGCAGAGATGAATGGAGAATCATTGTAGTGATGATACAAGTTGGAAATGGGAAATACATTGACTTTGACGAAGGGCAGATTGTTATGGCATAGCACGTGGGAATGAGCATCTCAGAGATGGTGATGCTGGTTGACTGTTTTTGTGTGGGTGTAGGCACATCATTGAACATAGGGCTTTGTAGGGGATGAGTCCCCATGTTGCCACCTTGACATCATCAATTATGTTTGCAGTGGAATGGGATCATTGAGACTGGACCATGGATCCATAACTGGAATTGTATTGCCTGGTCACGTCTGGACATGCTGTCATCTGCCCAGCTAGTCAAAATGTGCACCATACCATGGATGCATATTGGTGAAGGCACCATGACAGCTGTAAACTACATGAACATTATTCAGACTGCCTGCATCACTTCATGTTTGATGTCTTTTCCAGTGGCAAGGGCATTTTCCATGAGGATAATTGCCATCTCAGAAGGCCAAAATCATACTACAGTGGTTTTAGGGCCATGACAGAGAACTCATACTGACTTCTTGGCCATCATATTTGTCTGATCTCAATGTGATGTAACATATCTTGGACGCTTTGTGGTGGTAGCTCTGGACCTATAAATCCCTGGCCCATAATTTACAAAAAAAATCATGATTTGTGCTTAAAAATCTGGTGTCCCATATCTCCAGACACCAACCAAGGACTACCTGGGTCAATATGCTATTAAGAAGATGATCATATAGATTTTGCCCATCGATATATTTATGCCTCATGTCACTCAAACAGTGCAGATATATTAATGATTAGTTAACACCAGTGTTGGTACCATTTGAGTGATCTGAGGCTGAAATTTTGATAATTTTTTTTTTACAACATAGTCATGGTGTTCCTTAATACAGTGTGCCCAGTCAGGGTAGTGAAAAACTTGAGTTTACGTTGTACACATATGAACTACCGGGAGATACAAAAGTGCCTAGAGCAACAATTTTGTATGGCAGGTAGAACAGCCACCACAGTGCATTAATGTAGTTCATGTTTAGTGTTGTTATCAAGCCTGGTAGGGTACATAAAGGTTGTGAACAGCGTCAGATGATGACTGAACACTGTGAAGACACAAAGATGTCAGGTACTCAAGTGAGACAGCATTGTCGGAACATGACAGAGTTAAAAATGGAACCTCATTTGCATCTCCATTTGGCCAGCTGGCCGAATCATGTAGTATCTAGATTTGTGCATCATTTGGATGTGACAGGGGCCAATGTTGAATTCCATGGGAACATGAGCAGTGGAAGCTGTTGTGTAAGAGCACATGAAAACCCTACCTATTGACACCATGCAGATTTTTTGGTTATTTCTCTTCAAATGGTTCAAATGGCTCTGAGCACTATGCGACTTAACTTCTGAGGTCATCAGTCGCCTAGAACTTAGAACTAATTAAACCTAACTAACCTAAGGACATCACACACATCCATGCCCGAGGCAGGATTCGAACCTGCGACCGTAGCGGTCACGCGGTTCGAGACTGAAGCGCCTTTAACCGCACGGCCACACCGGCCGGCTCTCTTCAAATGCTGTTAAATGTAATGTAATCTGAAAGACACTGCATTAAATCTACCACACTATGCTACGTTGCTCCTCTAGCCTCGGTGAAACTTGGCATAAGGTTCGCAAGCACACCTTCACTTGTGCACATTTTAAGGAGCTTCTGCACTTGTGCACCTAGCTTGACATAATTGCCTTATGGGGCAAATGCATACAGATTTGATAAGCAATGTGCATGGTTCATGGCATGCACTGCTAGCCCTTACCACTCACCTACAAGTTTATGTCAATATCACCAGGTGGTAACACACTGCAGAAGGCTTTTAACCCTGTTTGGTTGACATAAATCCCACTAGGCAGAAGCACACTCCACATATACACCAATTCACTCACTGTATGGAAAAATTTGATCAGACATCAGTATATATTATAGGTATACTCATAAAAAAACCTATTTTGTGAGATTCTGAATGAGATACAGTATATTAAGTTTTGGATTTTATCATACAGTAATCCATTTGAGGCACTGAGAACCACAAACCACATTATCATCAATTGTCAGATTGTAGCATTTACTCATGCTTCTGACAGCTGTTGATCTTATGGTGGGCCAGGTTTATCTGTACTGTAGGCCCACATTTACCTATATATGAACATTCATGAAAAGCTGCCTCACTGGCTTCTCTGATACTCACTGAAGTGTGGGGTCAATGATGGTGTGCTTTTGGTCCTTATGGCTCTCAGTGCCTCATTTGTATTCTAGTCAACTGACCTTGGTGTAGATAGTGCTACTTCAATGTAACCATTTCTGCAAATGGCAGTTTGTGTTTAGAGTAGGTTGTTTACTGTGCAGGAATCAACTTTCCTGTGCAGTGTCAACATGAAATCTGCTGAATCTTTTCTAAGTGCTCACAGAAAAGAAAATTACTCAGAAAACTTAGCCACAAAGGAACTAGGGCCTGTCAGATGAGATCTGTTGTCTAAGAAAGTGACAAAATCAAATACGTGAGACTACAAACCAGAATTTAACAAAGAAATGTACAGGGTGTTTATGAATGAATATCAGGGTTTTAATGCTCTATAATATTTATTATATTAAACTTACAGTTATAAATGATATGTCAAATGAAAGAGCAACTCAAACAGTTTTATCAAGAACCTTATAAATGTTCAATGTCAGCACCATTTGTCACGCAGCACACATCAAGTCTATAGCTGAGTTCTTCCCAAAAGTTGATAAGCTTGTCTTCAGTGAATGTAGCAACAGGTGCTTCAGTCCGGTTTCTTAATTGAGGGGGGTCTGCTGGTAGTGGAGTCACATACCCATGATTCTCGATTAAGCCCCAAAGGATAAAAATTGCATGGCATTAGGTTGCAAAGCAAGCCCTGTTGTTGGGCCCCTTGCGACCTATCCAGCGCTTGGGCACAGTGATGTTCAACCAACCACGTACTTCACTATGGCAGTGAGGTGGCGCACCATCTTGCTGGAAAATGAAGTTCTCTGGCTCATCTTCTTCCAACTGAGGGAAGAGTCATTGCTCTAGTGTATCAAGGTAAGAAGTGTCAGTTACAGTAGGTTCACCTGAAAAGGCCCATAAACTTTTTGGCGGGATACGGCATGAAAAACAGTCACTTTAGGGGAATCTCGTTGCACTTGGACCACCTTATGAGGATTTTATGAGCCCCAGATGCGCACATTGTGAGTGTTAACATGTCCACTAAGGTGAAAGGTCGGTTCATCACTAAAGACAACATGATCCAGAAAATCTTCATCGTCATGAAACAACATTTTGTTTACAAAGTTGGCATGTAATTCGTGGTCTGCCAGCTTTAGACCCTGTAATAACTGTAAACAGTAAAGATGTAGTTGTGTGCATTTTCTTAAAACTTTCCAAACAGTCGACACGAGAACTTGTAATTCACGACTAGCCTTCCGGACTGATTTCTTTGAGCTATGAGTGAAAGACTCACTCATTCACTCAACAGTCTCTTTACTAACTCTTGGTCATCCTGTGCTCTTCCCTTTACAAAGGCCACCAGTATCTTCATATTGATGATACCATCTACGAATGTTATTATCACTTGGAGGGTCAGAACCGAACTTTAGCCAGAACGCACGTTGCACAGTAACTACAGATTGGGTCTTTGCAAACTGCAAAACACAAAAAACTTTCTGTTCACTAGTTGCCATCTTTGCCACTACTGCTGTCTAGCAAATTGTGGCGGAAACATTGTGCACTGCACATGCGCACTGGTCCCAAACACTACTGTTTGAGTTGCTCTTTTATTTGACATATAATTTATAACTGTAAATTTAATGTAATAAATATTATAAAGTGTTAAAACCGTGATATTCATTTATAAACACCCTGTATAATAAGCATAAGTTGTGTGAGTGCTATGTAAGAATGCTTGATTTTCAGCCCAAAAGTTAATTTGTTGAGAAATACATATATTAGGAACTTTGTGCATTTGTCCGAAAAAATAAAAATGGACAAATCTCCCATTTGCACAAAAATGTAAGACAGAGAGTAGTGACAGCTTGAACATTATTTTGTTCTTGCCCTGTACTTAATTATGTATAAAACAACAAAATTCCACAAAAACAATTCTTCCTTTCTTCAGACAAGTTATGCATGTTATTATTATTATTGAAAGTGGTGAAAGTTGTATAAATATGTTGATAAACATAACTGTTGCACAGCAGATGCTATTAATTTTGCACTCTCATATTTATCAGAATCTAAAAATTTGTGGACACCCAGATGTGTACTTATGAGCCACTACTGAACTGAGGGCAGGCAGACTCATCCCCAGACTTCTGGATGACCACATCTGGCCACTACCATGTAGGATGTTCGTATTGTGCAGTAAGCATGTCATAAGCCCTACACATCTGTGGCTGCCATCCAAAAACCAGGATTGAATTCTCAGCAACACTGTGCATCATCCCACACCATCAGTTTGAGACTAGCAGCAACCAGACTAGAGAATGACTGTCCAATGCAACTACACAACACAAATGGCTGCATTTGGAGAAGTGCCGTGATTGGGAAGCACCGACTGCTGACAAATGATGCTGCAGTGTATTCAGCAGTGAATCACAGTTCTACGGTACCCCAGATGACCATCCTCAGAAGTATGGAGGCAACCTGGGGAGAGGTTCCATTCTTCCAATGTTTTGGAGAGAAACAATGGTGTTACTCCTACTGCCGTGGTGTATGGATCCATCAGATAAGATTTCAGGTCATGCCTGGTAATGTCTAAGGGAATTCTGATAGCACAATGATACATCATGGACAGTCTGTGTCCTCGTGTGTATGCGACGGTATCATGGTGCCATTTATTTACAAGGCAATTCTCATAAATATATGGTATGTGCCTTTATGAACCGTATGCATGATGCTGAGGTACTCCTGCGGCCAGTTATATCTGTTGCAGATAGAACATTTGTGGGACCAGGCCTGATGTCAACTCTGTCCCTGTTACAATCCAGGCTATTAAGGACCAGTTACAATAATTATGGGACAGCTCTGAGAGATGAAATAGTGAAGGCAGCGGAGATTTAATAGGTAAAAAGACAAGGCCTAGTAGAAATCCTTGGGTAACACAAGAGGTATTGAATTTAACTGATGAAAGGTGAAAATATAGTAAATGAAGCAGGTGAAAGGGAATACAAACATCTAAAAAATGAGATTGACAGGAAGTGCAAAATGGCTAAGCAGGGATGGCTAGAGGACATGTGTTAAGGATGTAGAAGCACATATCATTAGGGGCAAGATAGATACAGCCTACAGGAAAATTAAGGAGGTCTTTGGAGAAAAGAGAACCACATGTATTAATATCAAGAGCACAGATGGAAAACCGATCGTAAGCAGAGAAGGGAAAGCTGAAAGATGGAAAGACAACATAGTGAGTCTATTCAAGGGAAATGTACTTGAGGTCTGTATTATAGAAATGGAAGAGGACATAAATGAAGATGAGATGGGAGATAAGATACTGTGAGAAGACTTTGACAGAGCTCTGGAAGACATAAGTTGAAATGAGACCCAGGGAGTAAATGGCATTCTGTTAGAACTACTGATAGCCTTGGGAGAGCCTGCCATGACAAAAACCTTCCATCTGGTGAGCAAGATGTATGAAATAGGTGAAATACCCTCAGTATTCAAAAAGAATATAATAATTCCAATTCCACACAAAGCAGGTGTTGACAATAGTGAACATTACCAAACTATTAGTTTAGTAAGTCATGGCTGTAAAATACTAACACAAATTGTTTACAGAAAAATGGGTAAACTAGTAGAAGATGACTTCAGGGAAGGTCAGTCTGTATTCCAGAGAAATGTAGAAACATGTGAGGCAATACTGACCCTATGACTTATCATAGAGGATAGATTAGGGAAAAGCAAACCTAAATTTCTAGCATTTGTAGACTTAGAGAAAACTTTTCATAATGTTGACAGGAATACTCTCTTTGAAATTCTGAGGGTAGCAGGGGTAAAACAGAGGGACAAAAAGGCTATTTACAACTTTTTCAGAAACCAGAGGGCAGTTATATGAGTTGAGAGGCACAAAAAGGAAGCGGTCACTGAGAAGCAAACCTTCATTTCTAGCATTTGTAGACTTAGAGAAAACTTTTCATAATGTTGACGGGAATACTCTCTTTGAAATTCTGAGGGTAGCAGGGGTAAAACAGAGGGACAAAAAGGCTATTTACAACTTTTTCAGAAACCAGAGGGCAGTTATATGAGTTGAGAGGCACAAAAAGGAAGCAGTCACTGAGATGGGAGTGAGACAGAGTTGTAGCCTATCCACTATGTTATTCAATCTGTACACTGAGCAAGTAGTAAAGGAAACAAAACAAAAAAATGGAGTATGAATTAAACTCCAAGGAGAATAAATAAAAATTTTGATGTTACTGATGACACTGTGACTCTCTCAGAGACTGTAAAGGGCTTGGAAGAGCAGTTGAAAAGAATGGAGAGGGTCTTGAAAGGAGGATAAAAGATAAATATCAACAAAAGCAAAACACGGATGGTGGGATGTAGTGAAATTAAATCTGCTGATGATGAGGGAATTAAATTAGGAAATGAGACACTTTAACTGGTAGATGAGTTTTGCTATTTGGGCTGCAAAGTAACTCCTGATGGCCAAAGTAGAGAGGATATAGAATGCATACTGGCAACAGCAAGAAAAACATTCCTGAAGAAGAGAAATTTGTTAACATCAAGTATAGATTTAAGTGTTAGGCAGTTTTTTCTAAAAGTATTTGTATGGAGTGTAACCATGTACAGCAGTGAAACATGGATGACAAACAGTTTAAACAAGAAGACAACAGAACGTTTTTAGAACTGGTGCCACCGAATAATGCTGAAAATTAGGTGGGTGGATAATGCATCTCATGAGAAAGCATTAAATAGAATTGGGGAGCAAAGAAATTTGTTGCACAACCTGACTAGACAGTTGGTAAGACATAATCTGAGACATCAAGGGGTTACCATTCAGTACTGGAGGGAAGTGTAAGTATTGTAAAAATAATTGATGGAGACCAAGAGATTTATACAGTAAGCAGGTTCAGAAAGATGTAGGTCGCAGTAGTTACTCAGAGACGAAGAGACTTGAACAGGATAGAGTAGCTTGGAGAGCTGCAACAAACTAGGTCTTCAGACTGTAGACCATGACAACAAACAATGGGTGAGCTTTCCTCTGGAGACAATATGATGATTTTATCAGACCCTTCCCATGCATATCAGTGCTTGCTGACCAGAGGAAGTACAACTTCATACTGATAAGTGGGCTCATACTGCCAAATTCTATGTAAATTTGACCCAATTTTGTAATCACTGTAATAACAACGCTTATCCGTCGAATGCAAGAAGCTTCATAATCGTTTTTATTTTCTTTTTTTTCAGGTATTTTACATCAGTAAAGTTCTGTGTATTTTGACATTGAAAATTAGTATTTTATTTCATTAACTTTTGTATATTGCAACATACTGACTCATCTGGGATGTAGCTGGTCTTATACTCTGTCCATGTCTTGAGCTAAATAAGGGTGCTTGGTCTTGTATGGAGCATAATGGCCTTCAGAGACTCCACGATAAATAGTGATGCTCTGGAGTTCTGGAGATTCAGGAGGCTGAACAATGCTAGCATTACTTGAAATTATGCTGTTTTCAAACAAATGTCTCACTTCTGCCATAGACCAACCGATAGTAGGTCTGCCCTGTTGAAACCAGCTATTTTGATCTCTTGTACAAAAGTCTGGTTTGAGAAGTCTGTGACAGTTATTAACCACATAATGAAATTTTATGACTTAATCACAACCTTAGCCTTGTGCTATAAGGCAGTTAAAAAGTGATTACGTGAAGAATATCTTACAATATTAAAGTATACTAATACAGTCGCAGACTTATCCAAATGACCAGAAATCTGACTCATTAATATGCAAGTTTAATAGATCTTATGAAGTGTACAATTAAGTTATGGACTTTAGGTGAATATCATACAAGCTTAGAAGTGTTTAACAAATCTGCATTTATGCAAGAATTAAATTATAGTAAATGACTAGTTCATAACTGACTTACACTAAAAATAACAACCAGAATCTGTGTGATTAACCTTGAGTTAGAGGAAGCACTACTAGAAAGTTAATTCATAGACCAATGATGAAACAATAAAAATAGGAAACAGATTCTAGCTGTGTTCTGCATGAATAGCTCAAATAAATAAGGAACCTTATTAAGTTACTACACAGTCATAGTGTTACACACTAAAACATTGTCTCAGCATATGCAAATAATGACAACTTAGATGACTCAAGAAAGGGTATCACAGGAATGCAGGAAACCCAAAGTGGCAAATCCTCGAAGATCAGTACCATCTGTCTTACAGGACCAATATTGCAGTATACAATGCAAGCTCATATATATCACACTCATAGGAACCACAAAGGAAGGTAAGATCAATTCCAGATTTCACAGGGCATCAAGCAGTCATTCTCCTCACACTCCATTACAAGACTGGAACAGGAAGAAACTCTAACAACTGGTACAATGGGAACTATCCTCTCTCCTGCATTTCACTGTGATTTTCAGGGTGTGAATGTAGATGCAGAAGATGTAAATGTAGATGCAGATGCTGGTATCTTTCGTGGAATAGTATGAGAGCTCTGAAAGTTACTGTGGCTATTTTCTCTTAGTATGTTACACAGTGTAAGCTTACTGATCAGAAACCTTCAAATGCCATCCTCCTGCTTTTAATTGGCTTGATCTACACTTGATAAGGAAAATACGCATTTCAGCAAATGATTTTCAATCTTTTCATATTTATTGCTACATGATGTTTCCTTTTTGATGATCAGCTTTGGAACATGCAGGTGTCATAATATTAATCACAGATCAATAAGTTACACTCATTAATATACAACCACAAAGTTCACAGGTGACACATGAATCCATTATTCTACATGACTCTGACAGACAATATATGTATTGTCACTGGCAGAGTAAACTGCACAATGTATTATTGCATGCCTTGGAACAGACTCAGTTTGACATTATGTTTACTCTTTGGAATTAGTGACTGCTCTTTTTTTTTTTATTTTTGTCATTTGACAGTTTAGTTTAGTTCTTAATTGACACTGTAATAAAGCCCATTGTAACAGCCAAGAGGTCTAGGAGAAGGGGTAGATTTCAGGAAAGTCACCCTGAACCATGGGTCATGGGGGACTTACCGGTGGGATGAGAAGAAAAGATTAATTGTTGGATGCTTCCTTTCCTTTTCTGGGGGACTTTCTAAAATCTATCCCTTTTCCTAGACCTCTCCTGTCCTTTTCCTTCACCCCTCTTCGTTCCCCTTCAACCCTACTGCCTGAAGAAGGAGCCACTGGCTCCAAAAGCTTGCCTAATTACAACTGTCTTTTATGTGTGTGTTCTGCTGCCACTTGGTGAGTATTTTTTTATCCATCCACATAAATTATTTTGTCAAAAATTGATTGTTTTTGTTGTTATAAAGACTATCCAGAGTCATACAGTATCATCATATCAAGAAGTTAGTCAAGCTCAGGCCCAGTAGCAGCTGTTAAAGCGACAAGAAGACTCACAGAGAGAGATTAAATATCTTCAGGTTACAATAGGAACACAGGATAATGGAGAGACATGTCCATGACTGTTGAGAAATCACAGAAATTCAATAAACAAGTAAGCTGACAAACATGAGGTAAAAGTCACCCCAAGTATGAAAGTGCATTGAATAAATGCATAATTCTGGAATGATACCTGGTGCCAAACATTAATGAATTGCTAGCAGGAGCTAAAATTCACCATAATCGATTAGAAAAACTGAACAATGAAATATAAATGGTAAAAGAAGATATACCAAAGACTGCTGTGATAAACCCATCCAATTTTCTGAGTTTTCATAAATGTCATTCAGCTAAATTTCTGCTTTGGGCTGGTTCCTTGGTATTTTTCATGACTGGCACAGCAAACCAGTAACACTTTGAGACAGTATTTGACTGGGTATGTAAGCACAGCATGGTGGTGAATGAAGTTAAGTGTACTCTGTGGCAGAACCAAGTAAATTTCCTTGTTATGCATTTTCAGTGGTCAGCATATGCCGCTTGAAAGACAAAACTACTCTCAGAAGATGAAATGTTTCATGAAAAGAAGGATGAAACTGCGCCCACAGCAGTGGAATAGAAAGAAGGAACAGAGCAAGCACAGTGAACACAAGAAAAAAAATCCAGAGGAAATGCCAGAGATGCTGTTAGTTCACCAAGGCTGGTTGGTGTGTGCAGTACAAGCACCCATACATTGCCAGAACTCTGCTCTGATGTGACGAGACTGTGTGGGAATTGCCACTGGCAGAGTGAACACACAGCGTATTTTTGTGTGCTTTGGGCCAGAATCAGTTTTGACAACACACTTACTCTTTGGAGTTAGAGGTTCCTCTCTGTCTCTTTTTTGTTTGACAGTTTGCATAAGATTATAAGTTAAGTGTTAATAAAACTCATTGTATCATCCAAAAGTGGCTTTTAGTGGGTTCAATAAGATGATGAACAAGCAGGATAGCTACAATATAGTGGCATCACACTGTAATGGTTTGGCACAGGTGGTTTGTGTAAGGACTTCTAGCTTTCAATTGACTGATAACAGATTGTACATATCTGGTTATATTATGATTGCTAACTACAGATCAAAACAGGGAGTTCAGCTAATAAATAGGAAGTGCAGAGCAGCCAGGGTGAAGGGGCTGCAAGGAAGATGTGAAAAAATCGAAAAAGAAATGATCGTCTGGAGGACTGACGCAGCATACAGAAAAGTCAAAACAGTCTTTGGTGAAGTGAAAGAATTGAAAAGCAATGCTGCTATCATTAATAGCACAATGGGAGTTCCACTTTTAAATGCAGAAGAGAGAGCAGGTAGGGATAAAGAGTACACTGAAGGCCTGTATGAAGAAGAAGATGACTTTTCTGATGACTTGACAAAAGAAGAAATTGAAGTTGATGAGGAAGAGATAGGGGATCTGCTATTAGAGTCAAAATTTAGAAGAGTTCTTGAAGACATGAGATCAAAGATGGCAGAAGGGTTGCATAACACTCGATCAGAATTTCTAAAATCATTGGGGATATGACAGCCAAATGACTACTCAGGTTGGTGTGCAGTATCTATAAAACTGATAATGCACCTTGAGATTTTCAGAAAATTATCACCCACACAGCTCCAAATTCAGCAAGGGAAAATAAGGGCGAAAACTATTGCACAATCAGCTTAACAGCTCATGCATCGAAGTTGTTGACAAGAACCATATACAGAAGAATGGAAAAGAGAATTAAGGATCTGTTAGATGATGATCAGTGTGACTTTAGGTAAGGAAAGGCACCAGAGAGGCAGTTCTGATGTGGCACTTGATAATGGAAGCTAGACTGAAGAAAAATCAAGACATGCTAATAGAATTTTTGCTACACAGTTTTACACATTTTTGATATCATTCACTTTCCAATAGTTTACAATATAGTTTGCTTTGCTTTCCTCAGAATGCTAGTTACACCCCATTTCAATTTTGTTTATATAGCATGCTTTGTCATTCACAGCTACTTATGACAAAAATGCCCATTCCTTTTGATCAGTTTCTTCTGGGAATGACTTTTACTATTGCTGTTTGAGTTCATAAATGACAGATATCTTTTTAGAGCAATCTCAACATCAGGAAAACAATCTATGGCTCCTGATACAGATGATACAAGTTATAGAAGCAATAGCCTTTCTACAGAATCAAACTCTATTCAAACTTACACATTCTGTTAATCACCCTTTCAAAAGCCTTAGCAGTTTTGCTACCAGAAGTGCCATGTATTTGATTCTGCACCAATGGAATTTGATGTGAGGGAGCACATGGTTTGAGACATGATTGCTGACTTCATTCATATCAGCTGTCTGCTGAAAAACACAGCTGAATAAGACCATAAAAAATAATTATGTCTACAACTTTAACAACTGTAAGGAGGCCCACAACACAGTAATAAAACAAAGAAACGTTTTTTTAAATTTTTGCTGCAGCCTGCAGTGTAGATGCATCCTGAGCTGAAAATCTCATTGCCTCCAGGAGTGAATTTAATTAGCAAAGTAGTGCAAAAGAAAAGGAAATGTGTGTCATAAAGATGACAAGGAGAAACAAAAAATTGAACTGCAAGAGAGATTAGTAACTTGACTGGAAGGAAACACAGAGTGATTTTTTCCACTTTGTACAAGCTCTAGGGACTGATTGGTTAAAGGATATAGAACAAAATAGGTCTAAAGAACTTCTGTTCGGAAATGCATGGTTTTCATGCTAGAGACTGTTTATTCAATCATACTTTGTTACAGAGACTGCAATCTAATACACACTGTACCATGCAGCCACAGTTACAGTATGCATGGCTTCCTTCTAGAGTGTGGTACTGTTCCTCATACATCATCTCCTAGCAACTTCTCATGCCCTAGTAATTTGTAACATTGTGTCCAATTCACTTCTCTTGCTGACTCACCTTGTAGTGGATGTAATACGGCATTGTACACAATAGTTCCATATTCAAATCAAGAGCTTGCTGACATGGTGTTTATTTACAGAAAGTCAAATGGCAATGGGCTGTGGGGAGCAAGATCGTATTAGGAGAGCCATCCCCGCCAACAACAACCATAACATTCAATGTTTGCAACAGTGCTTCACCACCTGTCTGAGACAGGATCATTTCAGGAACCAGGAAATCATGAAGGATGTATCCAAAATGTTTGGACACCAGAGTTGGAGGAAAATGTGATTAACACTGTGGAAGGTGACCGCCATATCAGTACCAGGCAGTTGGCCGGCCAGTAGAGGGTAAGCCAGATGACAGTGTGGAACATTCCCCATGATAACTGTTACTACCCATATCACTTACAGTGCATGCAGGGCTTACTGGCGACAGACTTTCCACATTGTGGGCAGTTTTGTCACAGGTTTCTTCAACAGGCAACCGTGATTCCGGGATTTGTGTCATCCATACTATTCACAGATAAGGCCACCCATGTGCAGATTGGTATCTTCAACTTTCATAACAGTCATCTGTGGAATAACAGCAAATCATCAGTATCGGTGCAGCCAGAATGTGTTTGCTATGATAACTGGTGACCAAATTTTAGGGACAGTCTTCCTTCAATGTCGCGTAACATGCCGGAACTACTGGCGTTTCCTGCAGGTGACTTTGCCTCCCCAGCTGGAGGAAGTGTGTAACATTATGTGATTGCCTTATCATTTTAAATCATGCACTAATCGAGCAGTCGCTCGGCAACAGCTACAGTTAGCAAATAATGTTGCGAGAATGTAAAAGGTGAACGACCTGTGATGTAACTTGTTTATTGTCGAAGCGCCATCAGAGATGCAGTGAGTTATTGAATTTGAAAACCGCGGCACGAAAAATGGACAGAAGAAGAACACTTTTACAAATTTTTTTTGATGTACGAGATATTCTCGATGAACAGTTACTCATTCTTCTCTTGTCTCTTGTAACTTGTGTCGGACGCGCATGTCTTGCCGCCGTATTATTATGGTTAAAAATAATAATATTTTAGTGTAAAGTAAAAGTGCAATACTAAAAGTGCAATACTGCATAGCAGTAGATTTATTGTGCGACGTGTATGTGAAAACATCAAAGGAATTATTTTTATTACGAGAAGAGAAGTGCCAGGCAAAACGACATCCATGTTAAATCTTTCATTGCAGTGTAAGTTCATCTATTAATTGTCATAAATTCAGATTTAAATGGAATTGGTGTATGGACTATTTATTTAATATAGAATCTATGTCTCACTCCTTCATGAAGTTATTTAATTTTCCTTATGTTTCTGCCAAATAGAGAGTTCACAGTCACGAATTCTTTCGTTGAAATAGGACGGAAGTTGTATGCGGCGAAATATTTTCTCCGCGCCATATTCTACTGGTAAATGCATGATAAACTATGGTCCCTTAGGAAATTCATGTTGAGCTATCCAAAAATAATTATATTTTGAATAGGCATTTACTCTCCTCTGCAATGCAACTTCCGACTGATCAGACGATCCAACAAGAAACAGCCGCACACGGTCGGCGTTCACAAATATATTTCCACCGCTGATTATAGCTATATGTTACAGCACAAAAGTGAACATATTGTTATAATTAGCAACTATGAACGAGGACATTTATAACTCTATGTTTATGTATACACATTACGTAAACATATCGTTATAAGTGCCATTGATGATTCAAAGGGTTATGTGGCTGCAAATGATGGAGCTCCACCCCCTTCACTGTTAACATCTGGACGCATCTCAATTGTGTCTTTCCCAGTCAATGGATCAGATGAGTGGGTCCAGTTGCATGGCATACTCATTCACTGGATCTCAATCCATGTGATTTCTGGTTATGGGGCCATCTCGAATATACTGTGTATGCAGAGTCCATCCCCAATATGGAGACACTGGAGCAGCATATTCATGCTGCCTTTGATACTGTTCAGATGCAGCCTGGCTGATATGAACGTGTGAGACAGAACATGTTACAGTGCATACATACGTGTGTTGAGGCACAAGGAAACCATTTTCAACACATACTGTAACTGTGGCTGCATGGTAGTGTGTATTAGACTGTACTCTCTGTAACAATGTATGACTGAATAAATGGTCGCGTATCATGGACACCATGTATTTCCGGACATAAGTTGATTACATGTATTTTGTTCCATATCCTTTCATCAATCAATGGTGGAAAAAATCACTCTGTACACAGGCGATAAGAGTGCAGAGCAGATTGCAATAATAACTCTTCATTACAGCTGCATTATATTACTGATTTCCATAATGAGAAAACTGGCTGGGACATGTTCAATTGCACAAACTCTGTCAAATATTGCAATGTCTCCATATCTGCAAATGTGTGTGAACGTATTTCCACTGGAAGCAAGTAATTAAAGATTAAGCCTTATGAAACTAAAAAATTAACCCTAACTGACTTTCAACTGGTGTTTGACAGAAAATGGCAAGGAAATATCAAATAGGAAATGCTTTCCTCATATTCTGCAAAATACACACACCAAAAACGTTTTGCATCACCTCGGTTCCAAGAGTTCCAGAACCTGTACAGAAAATTGGAATAGAGATCAACATAAACATCACTTCTGCCCTTTTTATTGCTCACAAAAGCCACACATTGCACGTTGTACCACCATACAGCGAGACCTTCATCGGTGGTGATACAGATTTCTGTACACACCAGTACCTCTAATACCCAATAGCATGTCCTCTTGCATTGATGCTTGCCTGTATTCGTCATGGCATACTATCCACAAGTTCATCAAGGCACTATTGGTCCAGATTCTCCCACTCCTGGCTATGGCAATTTGGTGTAGATCCCTCAGAGAGATTGGTGGGTCATGTCATCCATAAACAGCCCTTTTCAATCTATCCCAGGCATGTCTGATATGGTTTATGTGTGGAGAACATGCTGGCCTCTTTAGTCAAACGATGTCATTATCCTGAAGGAAGTCATTCACAAGATGTTCATGAGGGGGGCATGAAGATGAATGACTTGCCAATACGCTCCCGATATGTTTGCACTATCAGTCGGAGGATGGCATTCACATATCGTACAACTGTTATGGCAACTGCAATGACCACCAATGATGGTTGTCTGGTAGAAGGCATATTCAACACTCATCAGTGAAGAGAACTTGATGCCAATCCTGTGCGGTCCATCAGCATGTTGTTGGGCCCATCTGTATCGTGCTGCATGGCATCGTGGTTGAAAAGACGGACTTCACCATGGATGTTGGGAGTGAAGTTGTGCATCATGCAGCCTATTATGCACAGTTTGAGTTGTAACATGACGTCCTGTGGCTGCACAAAAAGCATTATTCAACATGGTGGCATTGCTGTCAGGGTTCCTCTGAGCCATAATCCGTAGGTAGCAGTCATCCACTGCAGTAGTAGCCCTTGGGCAGCCTGAGCGAGGCATGTCCACATTTCCTGTCTCTCTGTATCTCCTCCATGTCTGAACAACATCACTTTGGTTCACTCCAAGATTCCTGGACTCTTTCCTTGTTGAGAGCCCTTCCTGGCACAAAGTAACAATGCAGAGGCAATAAAACTGTAGCATTGACCATCTAGGCATGATTGAACTACAGACTATACTAGCCATTTACCTCCTTCCTGGTGGAATGACTGAAACTGATTGGTTGTCAGACCCCCTCCATCTAATAGGCACTGCTCAAGTATGGTTATTTACATCTTTGAGCAGGTTTAGTGACATCTGTGAACAGTCAAAGGGACTGTGTCTATGATACATTATCCACAGTCAAAGACTCTCTTCAGGTGTTCTGGGAAACGGGGTGATGCTAAACTTTTTTTGACATGTATTATTTACTTGATCATCAACTGGCATTCACCTCCATAAGCCATCATCAGAAACAACTGACTTTCATAACCACAGATAAAATAACATGCAACTTATATGGATATTACTGATAAATATATGAAGAAGATACATGAAATACTGATACACAGAGTGTTTACAAAGGAAAGTGTAACTTTTTCATATCATGCCAAAATAGTTACATCTCACAAAAAAATGAAAAATGTATGGGGTGTCCAGCAAAAGAGTCCCTGATTCCAAAATTAAACGTCTCAAAAACTAAGATGAATAGACAAGTGCAACCAAAGATATGTTTTTAATGAAAACTGTAATAATTTTACACAACAGTTATACAGAAGTTTTGAAATTATTCAAAAAGCTCCTAACAGATGGCACTACCCACTGTGCAGCTTGTACAGTAACTCAGGAAGAATGCAGTGATTTAGCTTCACAGAAGTGGGAATTTTTGGAACCCCAAAGTTGCCAGTTTTGTTCATTCATGGCTCCATTCAGGTGGAAGCATGCTTCATTTGTGAACCAGATCCAGCCATCATCAAATCATTCATTATCAATCACTGTGAGAACCTGGTTCACAAAGTCAGCCTTCTGTTGCACAGCTCACACAAGTATCGCCTGGTGGCTGTAGCTTTTGAATTGAAATGTGTGTAGGCTATGTGTCTATTTTCTGCTTGCTGGAACACTTCCAACCAGCCTCTGCTGCAATTCTTCAGCTGGATTTACTTGGATTTTCCTGAATAATTCTGTAAATGCTGTTGACATTATCGGGAATAATTACAGTTTGCCTGGAGCCAACATTCCACGCTAGATCGTTAGCCTAGCTATTAGAATTTGGCAAAGACCTTGTAAGTGGGTTTTGCATTGGGTTCTTCTGGAACATTAAACTATGTTTGAAAACTGCACCTTGTTGCTATAGGACTATGTCCTACCTGTGGTATTTCAGTGCCAGAAAAATAAATTGTTCAATGGAATACACGATTACAACTTCTTCCTATGGTACACCAACCTCCTTGCATGTTTCAACAGTGGAACTAATCATCTGAGCTATGGCACACTATTTATAAGCAATATATATTGTGATTACAGTCCATCTGGTAGCAGCTTTTTGAACTATTTAAAGCTTCTGTATAAATTCTTATAGCTTCCCAATAAACATATCATTTGTTGCACTCATCTAGCTATCTCAGCTTTCGGGATGTATTATTTTGTAATCAGGAATTTCTTGACTGGAAACCCTGTATTTTGTTATGTTATGTGTAAACTGTTACTTTTAACAAAACCCATTTTAAGATTTTATGGCATGTTCTTCATCAACACTGAACTCATCACTAAATCCATACTTAACAAACAAATACTACCTTTAATGAATTCCTTCATTATGGAAATGTTTCCTTAAATTGCACTTAATACAATGCTGCCCTACACATTTTTATCCATCATATCATATTAAAATTTTTACTTATTATAACTTTCACCCTGTTTACTGATCTTCATTTCACATTATTTTCAGCAATATGGGCTACTGATTGCACTCTTTATATTTTATTCACTAGCAAGATCATATGATGCTTGTAGCCTGCATAAAATAAAGAAGGATCCTAAAAAATTTGTGCCATTACAGAAATATAAGAACACAATCCACAGAGCATTAAAAACTACCTAAATTGCCAACATATATTAGTTACATGAAGTTAAAAGATACTCCTTGTATCATAGACCTGAATTTTCATTTCAATATCATCTACTAAAATACAGGGTGTTTATAAATGAATATCGGAGCTTTAACACTTTATAATATTTATTACATTAAACTTACAGTTATAAATGATGTGTCAAATGAAAGAGCAATTCAAACAGTTTTGCCAAGAACCTTATAAATGTTCAATGTGAGCACCATTTGTCACACACATCAAGTCTATAGCCCAATCGCTGGGTGGGCCGCAAGGGGCTCAATGACAGGGCTTGCTATGCATGGCGTCCACGTTCACCCGACCTAACACCATGAAGTTTTTTTCTTTTGGGGCTTCATCAAGGATCATGCATACATTCCTCCACTCCCTGAATTAAGGAACCAGGTTGAAGCAGCTGTTGCTATAATCACTGAAGACACACATATCAACATTTGGGAAGAACTCTGCTATAGACTTGATGTGTGCCTTGTGACAAATGGTGCTCACATTGAACATTTATAAGGTTATTGGTAAACTGCTTGAGTTGCTCTTTCATTTGACATATCATTTATAACTGTAAGTTTAATGTAATAAATATCATAAAGCACTGATACCTCGATATTCATTTACAAACACCCTGTATTGCATATTCTTATACTACAGTAACTTCTTAGATAACGAAATAAAGGGTGTCATTTATAGTCCTCCCACATTTGAAAGCCTCAGGTAAAAGAAGGACTACAGTAAACACCATCATGAAATTGCACCATAAGTTAGAGCATCTGAAAGAATTTGTATTCCCATATCAGATGTGCCGACTATTGTTGCCAGAGTGCAGGTTGATTGCATGAAGTGAAAATGGTGACTCTGCAGTACCAAGCACAAGCAGCAGTGTGGTTTGCAGATACAAAATTGCTGATTACCGTGCAAAGAAATTATCTTAGGTTGTATGAATGTGATTCACATAATGTGAAAACAATTAAGGAATGGTGGTGTAAGTTTTTTGGCAACTCAGAGTGTGTTCTGAAACATTGTAGCAGTGCATGTTGTAGTGTTTCAGACGTGGAAGATGTCAGGCAAGTGTTTGTCAAAAGTCCACATAAGTCAATTTGTCAGGCATTTAGGCAACTTAATGGATCCTGAACAACAATATATTGTGTAGTATACCAGTTGTCTTCATTTGTATGCTTACAAAGCATAAATTCTTCAACATAAAATGGCAAAAACAAATGGTGCTGATAACAGTTTGTGCCAGATTTTTGCAGTGCACTGACATGACTGCCAGCTTCCTGGGAAGATGTTTATTCTCAGATGACGCAAAGTTTCATGTATCAGGAATGGTTAATGAACTTAATGTTTGGATTCTGCACTTGCAACATCTGTACACTACCACTGAACATCTTTGTAATAGCCCTAACGTGAACATCTAGTGTGGCCTAATGCAAGATAGGATTGTTGGACTGTTCTTATTTGCAGCAAACACAGTGAATAGGTCAGTGTTCTGGACATGTTGAGCTGTTTGTATACCCTCAGACACAAGACTTGCAATGCAAAACACCATCATCTTTCAACAAGATAGGTCAATAGCTGTTCAGAAGTTCCTGGATACAAGATTTTTTGGTCATGGGATCAGATGGGGAGGACATGTTGCCTGGCCACCACATGCCCCCAGTGTTACCCCACTAGATTTCATCTTGTGGAGGTTTGTGAAGGACCATGTGTACATGACCAAAGTGGAAAATGTTCTTCTGTTAATACATCATATCACTGATGCAATTGCAACAGTGATGGAGGACACCTTATGAAGAACATGGGAAGAAACTGGATACAGACTCAGTATTCTTTGTGCTAAAAATGGTTCATTTGTAGAGATGCACTGATGATTGTTAAATAAATTTTTGATGCGCTCTAGCACAATGGCTTCTCAGCTGGGGGTAATTATCTATGACCAATAAAATGACATTTTCCGATGGGTAAAAATGAAACGGACTTGATTGTCTCTGAGTCATGAAACTTAAATTATTTTTAAAAGGCTGTCTCCTCCCTCCCCCGCCCCCCTCCCCCTTAGCTGAGTGGTTAGCATGTCTGACTATCATTCAGTGGGCCTGTGTTCAATTCCTGGCCAGGTAAGAGATTTTCTCCACTCAAGGACTGGGTGTTGTGTTGTCCTTATCATTTTATCTAAATTGACATGCAAGTCACCCAACTTAGCATGAACTGAGAAGATTAGCAACTCAGCAGCCCAAACTTCCCCAGGTAGGAGTCCCAGCCATCAGATACCATATGATAATTTTATTTAAAGGATTATTACTATTACCATAACTTTGCGAGACTCTAACATTGATTAAATATGTATGTGACCTACACCAACATATCTTTTTTTCCAAATACTACCAAAAATAAGTAACAAGATGTGGTAAGTTTATAGCTTGTGAAACAAATTTATAAACAACATCTTCCTCTTCTTCAAGCAGTCCAATTACTAAAACTGAAACATATAAATAACAAATGTTAAAATCACACAAAAATTTCTTTTCTGGATATCAGGTAGTTTCTGCAATGGACCTGAGATTGCTTCATTTCACACTATGAAACAGATAGAGAAACTAATTGTGTCTGAAAGGCATGCCTACGGCTACACATTACTGTTCCAGAGCAACATGTGAATCACTATAGGCACATATAAAAATAAAAGTGAGATAACATCTAGCTTTTGGAGCAAATAGTTCCTTTCTCAAGGAGGAGAAAGGGATACACTAGGAAAAGTTAAATATGAAGGATAGGCCTATGACAGAGAGGAGCTCCCTGTAGTGAGAAACAGAGCACAGCTTGAGTTTTTTTAACCTTTTTTGAGAACAGTTTTGATATGAGTGGAATGGTAATCATTGTTTACGGCTACTTGAGACATGGCAGTGGCATATGTGTCCACTGTGCATATTCATCAGTAAATTAATAAATTAAAATAACAAAGGAGAGAAATAAGTATGTGCAATCATGCTAGATACATAGAAAATTATATTGGAATAAGTTTGTTGAAAACAATATTGATTTGAGTGGAGAATTAGGGGATATTTGACCTTTAGTTCAACTTATTTATCTGAGTTCATGTGAGCCTGTGGTGAGAGTGAATGATCATGTTCAGGTAGCAGGGCAGCGTTGGCCACAAAAATGCAAATCACAGGTGATGTAGACAGCTCACATTGTCAAGAGTATTAGAACGCTGGCAGAGTTATACCAACTGTCCTGAGGAAAAACGCTACATAGTTTGTAGAAGTGGACACCCGTTGGGTACAACCAGGTGGAAGATGCCAAGGTATGGCAGATGGACAGAAGGAAAAAAGTCTGTGATATAGGAGAAATTCTCTCAGGTATTATTTTGGGTATCTCTCCCATGAAGCAACCAATTTAAGTTGTTGTTGTGGTCTTCAGTCCAGAGATTGGTTTGATGCAGCTCTCTATGCTACTCTCCATGCTACTCTATCCTGTGCAAGCTTCTTCATCTCTGAGTAACTACTGTAATCTACATCCTTCTGATCTGCTTAGTGTATTCTTCTCATGGTCTACCTCTACTATTTTTACCCTCCACAATACACTCCAACACTAAATTGGTGATCCCTTGATGCCTCAGAATGTGTCGTACCAACCAATCCCTTCTTTTAGTCAGGTTGTGCCATAATTTCCTCTTCTCTGCAAGTCTACTCAGTACCTCCTCGTTAGTTACGTAATCTACCCATCTAATCTTCAGCATCTTTCTGTAGCACTACATTTTGAAAGCTTGTCATGTCATCGGAAAACCTCAAAGTTTTTATATCTTTGGATTTTAATTGCTGCTCCAAATTTTTCTTTTGTTTCCTTTACTGCTTGCTCAATATACAGATTGAATAACATTGGGGATAGGCTTCAACAATGTCTCACTCCCTTCTCAACCACTGCTTCCCTTTCATGTCTCTTTACTCGTATAACTGCCATCTGGTTTCTGTATAAATTGTGAATAACCTTTCGCTCCCTGTATTTTACTCCCGCCACCTTCAGAATTTTAAAGAAGTATTCCAGTCAATGTTGTCAAAAGCTTTCTCCACGTCTACAAATGCTAGTAATGTAGGTTTCCTTTTCCTTAATCTATCTTCTAAGATAAGTTGTAGGGTCAGTATTGTCTAGCATGTTCCAACATTTCTACGGACTCCAAACTGATCTTCCCAGAGTTTGGCTTCTACCAGTTTTTCCATTCTTCTATAAAGAATTTGTGTTAGTATTTTGCAGCTGTGACTTATTAAACTGATATTTTGGTAATTTTCACACCTGTCGACACCTGTTTTCTTTGGGATTGGAATTATTACATTCTTCTTGAAGTCTGAGGATATTTCGCCTGTCTCATACATCTTGCTCACCAGATGGTAGAGTTTTGTCATGGCTGGCTCTCCCAAGGCTATCAGTATCTCTAATGGGATGTTGTCTATTTGCGGGTCCTTTTTTTGATTTAGGTCTTCAGTGCTCTGTCAAACTCTTCTCGCAGTATCATACCTCCAATTTTATCTTCACCTACATCCTCTTCCATTTCCATAATATTGTCTTCAAGTACATCACCCTTGTATAGACCCTGTATATACTCCTTCCATCTTTCTGCTTTCCTGTCTTTGCTTAGGACTGGTTTTCCATCTGAGCTCTTGATATTCATACAGCTGGTTCTCTTTTTTCCAAAGGTCTCTTTAATCATCGCTCTTACCCCTAGTGATATGTGCCTATACCTCCTTACATTTGTCCTCTATCCATCCTTGCTTAGCCATTTCGCACTTCCAGTCAATCTCATTTTTAAGACATATTTATTCCTTTTTTTCTGCTTCATTTACTGCATTTTTATATTTTCTTATTTCATCTATTAAATTCAACATCTCTTCTGTTACCCTAGGATTTCTACTAGACCTCATATTTTTACCTACTTGATCATCTACGGCCTTCACTATTTCATCTCTTAAAGCTACCCATTCTTCTTCTACTGTATTTCTTTCCCCTGTATTTGTCACACATTCCCTAATGCTCTCTCTGAAACTCTCTACAACTTCTGGTTTTTTCAGTTTATTCAGGTCCCATCTCTTGAAATTCCTACCTTTTTGCAGTTTCTCCAACTTTAATCTACAGTTCATATCCAATACGTTGTGGTCAGAGTCCACATCTGCCCCCAAAAATGTCTTACAATTTAAAGTCTGGTTCCTAAATCTCTGTCTTACCATTATATAATCTATCTGAAATCATCCAGCGTCTCCAGGCCTCTTCCATGTATACGGCTTTTTTCATGATTCTTATACCAAGTGTTAGCTTTGATTAAGTTACACTCTACGCAGAATTCTACCAGGCGGCTTCCTCTTTCATTCCTTACCCCCAGTCCATATTCACCTACTACTTTTCCTTCTCTTCCTTTCTCTACTATTGAATTCCAGTCCCCCATGACTATTAAATTTTCATTTCCTGTAACTAACTGAATAATTTATTTAATTGCATCATACATTTCTTCAAACTCTTCATCATCTGCAGAGCTAGTTGGCATATAAACTTGTACTACTGTGGTAGGTGTGGGTTTCATGTCTATCTTGCTTACAATAATGTGTTCACTATGCTGTTTGTAGTAAATTTTGATTTTTGGAGAATATGGGATAACTGTACCAGAAATTCCTAGACTATTCTGCCATGATGGTGGGAAGTCCCATGCGGCAGGTAGCAAGAAACATATGCTGCAAAGATAGTGGAGTGTGGCAGCACAACAGTGTAAATTCATGCATGAGTAACTTTTTCTTGAGTATTGTTTTCCTAGGGTTGAGAGTAATAAGTTTCAGTTGCATGAATTCTGATCAAAGCAGTTGCTGTAACAAATATGCATCTACTAAACCGGACAGCACTGGGCCTTGACTAACCAGAGGGGTCCAAAAAAATGTATCCACTGTTTAAAAGTCCATAACTGGCAAACTAAGTGATGGGGTTGTCTCATCTTTGGTAGTGTAATAGTTTGTAGTTCCAGCAATCACCACAGAAGTGTTGTATTGTGTTGTTTTTGTTTTGTCAGATGACAGTGTTTTGTTCTTAGTTGCACCCAGTTACTCTAGTAAACATGGCTGGTGCAAGGCTTACATTTGATGAGCTTCAGAAGCTTCAGACATCCGTTTTACCTGCCATCCGAGACTTGTATGGAGACGGAAGAGTTTGCCATCAACAAGATGGTGCCCCAGAACACTACCAAAATCATATTAGGGCGTATCTCGACGAAAATCTATCAGGAAGATGGATAGGCTGTAGAGGTGCTGTGGAGTATCCACCACATTCCCCAGACCTAACTCCTCTGGACTTTTACCTGTGTGGAACAATGGAGGACATTGTTTATCGAAAAAGCCACTCACATTGGATGAACTTTGAGAATCCATCGTACATTCATGTGCAAATATCCAACTGAACACGTTGCAGTCAGTAGTAGTTCGTACTACAGTTCGGCGGCATCGTTTGTGTGTGGATGTTAATGGTGACCATTTCAAACACCTACAGTGATATCTTTAAGTTGGACTTTAAGCTACACTTTCACCAAAAATGAGAGAACTCCATCAATTAGTTTGCAAGTTATGGACTTTTAAACAGTGGATACATTTTTTGAACCCCTCTGTATATTAAGATTTTACAAGACTTTTCTCTTACTCATTTATAGGTGCACCAACTTCTCCAAAGTGACTAACTGCTTGTTGGCTTCTGTCTCGTGTTCTTCAGATGATTTTACTGATGTTCTGCCCGTGCAAGTGACTAGCATTGTTAAAGCTTCACCCTCCACTGCTGATGGTGGACTGTTGATGGATTGTGAAGCTTTGAGAATGCCAGTCACTTGTACTGGTGATCATCAAACAAATGTTAGCTGAAGAACCTGAGGTAGAAGCTAACAGGCAATTTGTTTACAACAAAAGCCTTAACAGTTTTGTTCCCCCAGAGTGTTGTTATAGTAGCACAATTTGTTATCAGAGTTTATAAGGTGGAATGCAACCAAATGGCAGCTGCAATGCAAGATAAGCTCAGGTGAGTTTAACAGGTTGAGGATGTGGAGTTGGACTTCAGAGATGCAGAACCAACAGGTAAACTTGCTATTCACTAGAGTCACACATACCTGTTAAGACTTACACTTCCTGGTACAGGCAATTTGTGCAAGGTATATTGTTGGTTAGGGCTTGGACATCAGTTATTTTCTCTTGATGTTAACTGATGTGGTTTGTTTCCTTTGGCACTGAAAAAATCCATGTCAAATTAATGTCAAATATCAGAGGAAGCAGTGGAGAATGTTTTATAGTGTTGTTGCTTGTAGTTACAGTTCAGAGTCAGTGGTGGACACTGGGACTAATGTATAATGGTAGACAGTATAATGAAAATCATCATGTGCATGGGAGGCAGAGTGCAAGGAGCAAGCTGGAATGTAGAAGTCTGTGTTTCTGTCTTTTCTATATACACTCCTGGAAATTGAAATAAGAACACCGTGAATTCATTGTCCCAGGAAGGGGAAACTTTATTGACACATTCCTGGGGTCAGATACATCACATGATCACACTGACAGAACCACAGGCACATAGACACAGGCAACAGAGCATGCACAATGTCGGCACTAGTACAGTGTATATCCACCTTTCGCAGCAATGCAGGCTGCTATTCTCCCATGGAGACGATCGTAGAGATGCTGGATGTAGTCCTGTGGAATGGCTTGCCATGCCATTTCCACCTGGCGCCTCAGTTGGACCAGCGTTCGTGCTGGACGTGCAGACCGCGTGAGACGACGCTTCATCCAGTCCCAAACATGCTCAATGGGGGACAGATCCGGAGATCTTGCTGGCCAGGGTAGTTGACTTACACCTTCTAGAGCATGTTGGGTGGCACGGGATACATGCGGACGTGCATTGTCCTGTTGGAACAGCAAGTTCCCTTGCCGGTCTGGGAATGGTAGAACGATTGGTTCGATGACGGTTTGGATGTACCGTGCACTATTCAGTGTCCCCTCGACGATCACCAGTGGTGTACGGCCAGTGTAGGAGATCGCTCCCCACACCATAATGCCGGGTGTTGGCCCTGTGTGCCTCGGTCGTATGCAGTCCTGATTGTGGCGCTCACCTGCGCCAAACACGCATACGACCATCATTGGCACCAAGGCAGAAGCGACTCTCATCGCTGAAGACGACACATCTCCATTCGTCCCTCCATTCATGCCTGTCGCGACACCACTGGAGGCGGGCTGCACGATGTTGGGGCGTGAGCGGAAGACGGCCTAAGGGTGTGCGGGACCGTAGCCCAGCTTCATGGAGACGGTTGCGAATGGTCCTCGCTGATACCCCAGGAGCAACAGTGTCCCTAATTTGCTGGGAAGTGGCGGTGCGGTCCCCTACGGCACTGCGTAGGATCCTACGGTCTTGTCGTGCATCCGTGCGTCGCTGCGGTCCGGTCCCAGGTCGACGGGCACGTGCACCTTCCGCCGACCACTGGCGACAACATCGATGTACTGTGGAGACCTCACGCCCCACGTGTTGAGCAATTTGGCGGTACGTCCACCCGGCCTCCCGCATGCCCACTATACGCCCTCGCTCAAAGTCCGTCAACTGCACATACGGTTCACGTCCACGCTGTCGTGGCATGCTACCAGTGTTAAAGACTGCGATGGAGCTCCGTATGCCACGGCAAACTGGCTGACACTGACGGCGGCGGTGCACAAATGCTGCGCAGCTAGCGCCATTCGACGGCCAACACCGCGGTTCCTGGTGTGTCCGCTGTGCCGTGCGTGTGATCATTGCTTGTACAGCCCTCTCGCAGTGTCCGGAGCAAGTATGGTGGGTCTGACACACCGGTGTCAATGTGTTCTTTTTTCCATTTCCAGGAGTGTATTTTAAACTGACAGTTATGATAAGTAATACCTTAATAACCTAGGCTGCAAAAATGAGTGATCAGTGAAACAAGTGGTGAAAAAGTGTATTTTCTTTGCATGTAGCTCATGATAATGCAGCTGTTTTTATAATATTGTTGGAACAGTAGCTGTAACAAAGGGTTGCTTACAACTTTTAGTATGACCCTCATAAGGTCTCAAGCAAGCAATGCTTTCCTAGAATAATGTAAGTTTGTAAAACATGCAAAGTGATATCAAATAAATTAATTGTGTGATCCAGTCTTTATCATATTTATTTAACTATGGTTACTGCCCTCTACCATGATTTCATGTCACATGTAGTGACAATAACTATATTTTCCACATCAGTTCCTTGCATCTCTGGAAGTGGCCTCATGTTCAACTAACCACATGATGAAAGTTGCAGAATAGACTGCAGAACTGAATTTAAAATATGGAAAAAAACTGTGTAATACATTTGAAAGAAAAAGCATTGCTTGTCAGTTACTTTTCAGTAAACAGTTACAACTGAAGTTGAATCCAGCAAAGAGTACAAGGAGTGAGTATTTCTTAGAATTTGATAAATTGATACAAAATTTTCAGTTTACTGGTGCAACTGTTGAAAAAACTGAAGCTGCGTGTAATCTTTTGTTAACAGTGCCATGAGAAAATGATAAAATTGTAACTGCAATTGAGACATTATCTGTGGAAAATCTGTGATGGTAAGATTAATGAAAAAAAGATTCATGTTCCACAAAAGTTAATGTGCTGACTTGAAAAAGAAACCTGCAGAAGATTCAGGACACAGCATAGTTTTAATACATACAGAAACAGTTTCAGTCATGGGGAAACTCAATGGAAAAACAAGTTTGTGAATGTCACCAAAAGTGACACGCAGAGTCTAGATGGAGAAAAACAGTTCAGTTTTAGATGTCATAATTGCAGTGAATTTGGACACAAAAGAGGTATCTGTAAAACCTTGAACATACAATAAATTGTGAGTCAAGAGGTTTCTAAGAGTTCAGATGCTTGTTGTTTTTCAACTGGTGTAGTTAGAGAATAAATTTCATAGTTTTTGCACTGTGGTGCAAGTGAACACTTTGTGAATGACTTAAAAGGCACCCAAATTGCAGACACTGAAAGAGATGCAGTGATTAATACTGCTAAACCTGGAACTTCTTTACTTTCCTAGCATAATGTAGGTTTGTAAAAATTGGACAGTGCCTCAATTGCAGTTTCGTCTAATGAATATTGTCAAAACATATCAAAGGAAAGACAATGCCAATTTTGAAGAAACATATTTTACCGTAACTGAATTTTCTGTTGGTTCCTGGCAGAAGTGATACTACCATTAAACATGGAAATATTTCCTAATTTTCTGCAAAATTAGGCCTGAAGATGGCCTGCAAGTTCAAAATCCAGTTCAGGACAAAATAAATATAATTTTTCATAATGTTAGGAAGTATCTCACTAGGGGTAAGATAGATACAGCCTACAGGAAAATTAAAGAGACATTTGGAGAAAAGAGAACCACTTGTATGGATATCAAAAGCTCAGATGGAAACCCAGTTCTAAGCAAAGAAGGGAAAGCAGAAAGGTGGAAGGAGTATATAGAGGGTCTATACAAGGGCGATGTACTTGAGGACAATATTATGGAAATGGAAGAGGATGTAGATGAAGATGAAATGGGAGATACGATACTGCGTGAAGAGTTTGACAGAGCACTGGAAGACCTGAATCGAAACAATGCCCTGAGAGTAGACAACATCCCATTAGAACTACCGATGGCCTTGTGAAAGCCAGTCCTGACAAAACTCTACCATCTGGTGAGCAAGATGTATGAGACAGGCCAAATACCCTCAGACTTCAAGAAGAATATAATAATTCCAATCCCAAAGAAAGCAAGAGTTCACAGATCAGAAAATTATTGAACTATCAGTTTAATAAGTCACAGTTGCAAAATACTAATGCGAATTCTTTACAGACAAATGGAAAAACTGGTAGAAGCTGACATCGGGGAATATCAGTTTGGATTCCGTAGAAATGTTGGAACACGTGAGGCAATACTGAACCTACAACTTATCTTAGAAGAAAGATTAAGGAAAGGCAAACCTACATTTCTAGCATTTGTAGACTTAGAGAAAGCTTTTGACAATGTTGACTGGAATACTCTCTTTTAAATTCTGAAGGTGGCAGGGGTAAAATACAGGGAGCGAAAAGCTATTTACAATTTGTACAGAAACCAGATGGCAGTTATAAGAGTAGAGGGTCATGAAAGGGAACCAGCAGTTGGGAAGGGGGTGAGACAGGGTTGTAGCCTCTCCCTGACGTTATTGAATCTGTATATTGAGCAAGCAGTAAAGGAAACAAAAGAAAAATTTGGAGTAGGTATTAAAATCCATGGAGAAGAAATAAAAACTTTGAGGTTCGCCGATGACATTGTAATTCTGTCAGAGACAGCAAAGGACTTGGAAGAGCAGTTGAATGGAATGGATAGTGTCCTGAAAGGAGGGTATAAGAGGAACACCAACAAAATCAAAACGAGGATAATGGAATGTAGTCAAATTAAGTCAGGTGATGCTGAGGGAATTAGATTAGGAAATGAGGCACTTAAAGTAGTAAAGGAATTTTGCTATTTGGGGAGCGAAATAACTGATGATGGTCGAAGTAGAGAGGACATAAAATGTAGACTGGCAATGGCAAGGAAAGCGTTTCTGAAGAAGAGAAATTTGTTAACATCGAGTATTGATTTAAGTGTCAGGAAGTAATTTCTGAAAGTATTTGTATGGAGTGTAGCCACATATGGAAGTGAAACACGGACGATAAATAATTTGGACAAGAAGAGAATACAAGCTTTTGAAATGTGGTGCTACAGAAGAATGCTGAAGATTAGATGGATAGATCACATAACTAATGAGGAAGTATTGAATAGCATTGGGGAGAAGAGAAATTTGTGGCACAACTTGACTAGAAGAAGGGATCGGTTGGTAGGACACGTTTTGAGACATCAAGGGATCACCAATTTAGTATTGGAGGGCAGTGTGGAGGGTAAAAATCGTAGAGGGAGACCAAGAGATGAATACACTAAGCAAATTCAGAAGGATGTAGGTTGCAGTAGGTGCTGGGAGATGAAGAAGCTTGCACAGGCTAGAGTAGCATGGAGAGCTGCATCAAACCAGTCTCAGGACTGAAGACCACAATAACAACAACAGGAAGTATTTTTGATATTAAACATATTTTATTTATTCCTGGACTATGTCAGAACTTATTGTTGGTGCACATACTGGAGGCAAATGGAAGATCAACTATGTCAAAGAGGAAAGGATGATGTTGCCACTGGGGAAAAAAAAGTCATGCACTATGTTCATTGGAGTCAACCTAAGAGAACTTTCACGCAGTCAGAGGAGTACAATAATTACACTTCTGCTGGAGCTAGTACACCGTGATGTCATGGATCCTAGTACTCCGATATCTTATGACAGAAATAGGTACATCATTACATTTATAGATGACTATACCTATTTTATGGCTGTATATATATAGTGCAAAATAAATCAGAGGCACTGTAATGTACAGCTACAACAACTGATCATTTCAGTTTGAGAACTATTAGATTCTTCTGCAATAATGGAAGTGAATATTTTTTAAATGAAATTAAAAGCTTCTTTAAAGATAAATGATTAGATATACACCACAAGAAAATGGAGAGAATGAGCACATGAATACGAGCACTGGGGGTAAGGCTTGCTACATGCTATTGAACAGTTGAGTTGAAGACAATACCAATGTGCACCTTAAAAATACAATTCCTGCTACTCTGTGGTACGGTGTAATGCCAAAGTTGCAGAAACTGAGTGTGTTTGACATTTCAGGGAAATTTTTCTGATGGTGGGCGCATTAAGGTGTTGAAATTAATCAATGGTATGAGTTGAAAATTTGTGCCAGACCAGGACTCAAACTTAGATGCTCTGCTCCTATAGAATGGTTGCATTAACTGCCTCAGCAGTTTGGACAAGTTCCCCAGCTGATCAAAATTCCCAACTCATCATGCACCAATGCGGTGTCTCTATCCGTGTACCTCTCATTCCCAATATGACCCGTATTCCTGAGAGAGGAAATGAAATATGGTGGGCATCCACAGTGAAGGAATCATGGTTCGCTGGCAGACATATCCAACAGAAAAGACACCACACACTATATATGTAACATTTCTATAGGCTTGATGGATACACATGATTAGATCAGCATGGATGCACACCAGGGTCTCATTTCCTCTTACAGGAATATGTGTCATATTGGGAGTGGGAGAGGTACATGGACAGAGATACTGCATTGGCGCATGACATGTTGGGAACTTTGGTCTGCCAGGGAGCTTGTCCAAATGGCTGAGGCAGTTAAGACAAGTTTTCTAGAGAAGTGGGACATCTGGGTTTGAGTCCTGGTCTGGCATAAAAATTTTTTCTTGCAACATTAACCAATTTCAATGCCCTAATATGACCAACATCTGAAAAATTTTCCTGAATGCTGATATTCTGATTTTCAGGCTGCTGAATCATTATATTGTATGCTCATATACAGTGATGGAAAAAAATCAAGAAACCAAAGCACAATTAATATACAGTAATGAAATTTCAGGAATATGTTTGCCTAGGTAACATATTTAAGTGACTAACATTGAAAGATCACAGGTTAATGTAAGTGCAAGATAAGCCATAATGCTGGTACATTAATAACTGGTATAACAGCCAGAATGCTGAATGCAAGCAAACAAATGTACATGCATTGTGTTGTACAGATGCTGGATGCCAGTTTGTGTGGTGGAGTTCCATGCCTGTTGCAGTTGGTTGGTCAATACAGGGATGGTAGATGCCATTTAAGGATGATGCTGCAACTGTCATCCAATGATGACCCATATGGGCTCAGTTGGCGACAGATTGGTGATCAAGCCGGCTAAGGCAACATGTTGACACTCTGTAAAGTATATTGGGTCATAACAGTGGTATGCTGGAAAGTGGTGTCCTGTTGGAAAACACCCCTGGAATGCTGTTCATGCATGGCAGTACAACATTTTTGATCACTAGACCGATGTACAATTTTGCTGTCAGTGTGTGTGAGATGACCACAAGTATGCTTCTGTTGTCATATGAAATTGCACCCTAGACTATAACTCCTTTTACGTCTACAAAGTTGAGAGGTTGGTTGCAGGCCATCAACTAGCCTTCTTACAACCAACAAATGGCCTTCATTGGCAGAGAGACAGAATCAGCTTTCATTAGAAAATGGAAGAGACCTCCAGTGAATTCTCACTTGCCAACACTGAAGTTGTAAGTGGCAGTGGTTTGGGGTCAGTGGAATGCACACTGCAGGACGTCTGGCTCGGAGCTGCCCTTGAAGTAACTGATATGTAACAGTTCTTTGCGTCAAATTGCTGCTGCACATTATGTATGGAATGCCAGAACCATATGCCAAACATGATGGTATTCCCTCTTGGTAGTGCCATAGAGACCCTGGTTTTCTAGTGACCATACAGTCCCATGACCCCTGCTGCTAGCAGTCATGCACAGTGGCTACATATCTACTAAGTCTTTTTGTAATATCATAGAAGGAACTGCCAGCTTCTAATAGCCTTATTACATGTCCTCGTCCAAACTCTGTGAGGTCTTGATAATTGTGTCTTTGTAGTTATAAAGGCAGGCTTGACTGATATCAACTCACCATGTCCAATCTCAGAGGCAACTAATGCTCATTACCATTACAGAGTATATTTAAAGCAAACTGGATTTGCATCCTCATAGTAGTGCTACTAGCATGGCTTATGTGACTGAGGTGAAATCTGAATAGATATCACGTTTCAGATGTATTATGCCTAACAACTTTTGTTTATGTCGTACAACTCCTTCTGGATGCTGCAATTTTTTTCCATCATTTAGTTGTGTGGCTTATTTATGACTTCCTTTAGAAGTGATTGCTGATGAAACATCTGAGATTACTTGCTATAATTAGTTTTTCATCGAACTCATCAACAATGTGAAAATATAATTCCCTGTACACTCCTGAGTTTCATTGCTTTTATATTACAATATACTGTTTTGGCTGTATTGCCATCATCAGGTCATCTGGAAGCAAATAATACATAAATTTGGTACATTCTTTCAAATTTTATAACTAATTATTAACTGGATTTCATTATTATACATTTTCACATATGTCTGATGGTTTTAACATCCATACAATATTGATGGTTCACTGACAGTATATTTGTTTATTAGTTACACTCCCTTGTGATTTATTATGGTATGTATTTATCAGACTAAATTTTTTGTATTAGTATTTTTGCAGCACCTTACTTGACAGATAATCACAATCTGATAAAAAGATTTAGTAAAGTGTCTGATAAATGCATGTTTTTCTGTTTCAAAGCTTATCTTCTTGGGGGTTTAGCATTTTGATGTGTGTTTGAGTAGATGATTGAATTTTTATTTGCTAATAACAGTTTTTTATTTTTTTAAATTATTCTTCATAATTCCAAAAATTCATAATGTAAGTTAAAAATACAGTAGTACTAGGCACTTCATTGTCCTATGCATATAAATACATGATTTTTTGAATGAAGTAAACTTATATACAATGCATAATTATAAAAAATCTAATAAAAAGCCCTTTAAAAGTACAAAAATTATTGTGTGAAATCAAATAATGGAAGACCTGGGATGGAGTAACAACAGTGTGAATTAAGATAGATTACTTCTTAGCACAGAGAAGAGATGTTGAGTGGCACATTTAAAAATAGACTAAGATATTGGACAAAGTACTCAGTACTGTGTCCAATAGCTTCACAGTGCTGAGTACTGTGTCCTTATGTCTCAGTTGTAGCGTAACATGATATTTCAGTAGGAAATGTCAGGATCTTAGGTTCTTTTAGAAATGGAAGATATTCACATAAATATAGAGGAAAACTATTATTTAACCGACCCAGAGTGGGGCGAAACATTGTCACTAGGCTTCTGTGTACGTAGAGGCAAGAATATACACTGTAGTTGCATCTCCCACGGGTATGAGTGGTGAATGGAAGACATTGCTTGCTGGAAGGAAGGTGTTATGATGGACAACGAAAGAATAACCACAGAGCCTGTATTAGCAAATGAACATTATTTAAAATGTAATGTAATTCACTTACTCTACCATATATGGACAAGAGAGAAGGAGCAGCCTGGTGCTTACTGTAAAATACACTGCACTGTTGGTTAATCTGACAATATACGGTTGAAATGACGGAACTCTGGTTATACGAGTGCTTGACATTATTTGAGGGGAGAAGTGAGCTCTTTTTCCAGCTAATTCACTAAATCTTTTGAGAAGAGGATCTGAGTGTGGTGAAGAAGATTATTAGCTGGGACAGAATAGCAGGAGAAGCTCCACAAGACAAAGTTATAGGTGACTGTAGTGTCCAGGAGATGTTAGCAAACAAATTGAATTTACAAAAGGCATGTGATATTCCAGAATGACATATGAGACTGTCAAGTTTGATGTCTCCCGTAAGCACTAGGCACATGACACAATATTACGTCAGGCTTGGTGACTGTGTATGGCGACTTTGTTTTTGTTGACTGTGTATTGTGATTTTGTTTTTGTCACAGAGTGTTTTATGTCCATCTTGCATCTGAAGGAAATAAAACAAACCAAATAGCTCAGGTACATAGCATCTATACAAAACATGGCTAAAAACAGGGGATGTTGAGCATGTACTGAGAGGGGCAGCACAAATGGTCACAGGTTTGTTTAATCTATGGGAGGGTATCATATAGATACTGAAGGAACTGTACTGGAAGACTCTTGAAGGTAGATGTAAACTATTACGAGGCAGTCTATTAACTAGGTTCCAAAAACTGGCTTTAAATGATGACTCTAGGAATATACTTTAACCCCCTACACATTGCTCATATAGGGACCATGAGGACAAGATTAGAATAATTACTGCATGCACAGAAGCATTCAAACTATCATTCTTCCCACACTCCATACATGAATGGAACAGGAAGAAACGCTAATAACTGGTACAATGGGATGAACCCTCTGCCATGCAGTTCATAGTGGTTTGAAGAGAATAAATGTAGATGCAGAAAGCAACAAGAAGAATACACATATTCATCTGAAGTGTGCAAAGTATATATTTCTTCAGTATTGCTGACTTCACCACTGGCATATGGTGTTATGATGTGGTTTATGCACAATGAACATCACCTGCTGATCTCATTTTCAAAAAAAATTATAATTTTGGATAAATTATTGATGGGATAGGAATGTTAAATTCTCACTCACTGGTCCATAACATGGCTAAACATGTGCTCATTTTTGCAGCCATCCATAAACTGAAGAAGGCAAGCATTGCACAAAAAAAACACCTGGTCTGATAAAATCTTCTTAATTAGTGTTTACAAACACAATCAGCTTGTTTTGTTCTAGAAGGTCATTTTCAGGTGTTCTCATCTGTAAATGATAGAGAACTGAAGAGTGCATTGTAATTCTCCATACCATATGGTTAACCAAACATTATTACCTAAACAAGTGGCTCCAATCAGTAACTTTCACTAAGTATTCACCATGAAACACGTATAATGTCAAGAAAGCACTCAAGAATACACATGTGCAGTTTATTTGAATACAATATAATATCAAATGGCAGAATCAAAATTAGTTAAACAATAGAATTAAAATGAAACATAACATCTGTTCACTGCTTACCTTCAGAGGAGAAATTACATGTACTAGCAGTAAATACAATTAAAAGTAGGAAAAAATGAAGACAGTTGGTTTATTCAGTCATTCACTCACACAATGTATTTTGTAAATCCCACAGTTAAAGAAAGTGTACAATAATGTTGAACAAGCCACATTATACTGATAAAACCTTCTCAGGATACACTGATAACTGGTGAAAATATGGTGAAAACATTTCTGGCTTGAAAATAATTACTTCTGGTTTCATCACAGGAAAAACAAAATTCCAATTTAAAACTTTCAGTCAGCTCATGATTTAAATTACAAGCATAATTTTTATGGAATTTCATACCTGGGGATTGTGCTGGAACGTCTGAGCACAGCAGGTGGAATCCAGAGATAATGTTGACCCAACTGAATGCAGGAGTTGCCAGACACGCATCAGCCATTTATACAGTACCACATGGAAACTGTCTCACTATACAACTCCCTCTGAAAGAGTCTCCCTGTGCAGAGTCAGGTAAAGATGAAGGTTGTGGAAGCAAAAAATCACCTTATCCTTCATCATCAAAGGATGCTGATTTTCTGCATGAAAATGAACTAACCACAGATGTTTAGCCAGGCTGAACTAAGTGATTTAATTAGAAACTGAAACTTCTGGCACCAAGGCTTCAAGAATAGAATCTACAACCTATTGTCAAAATGTCTGTGTACAGGATGCTGCAAATAGATTTGAGTCACTGATTTACAAAGGAAAGAACTCTTGTTGCCTGTTGTAAAATGAGTGGTTTGATGACAGCATATATTTGGACTACAATCCAGAAGCCTGGAGACTATTCATAGACCTTTCAAAGGTAAGTTTAAAAGCTGTTTTTTTACACAGTGGCAGTTCCCCTTTTTCATGATGTAAACATGAAAGAAACCTATGAAAGTATGAAATTACTTCTGACAACAATTAAGTACAGCTACCATCAGTGATAAGTCTGTGGTAATTTGAAGGTATTTGCATTATTTATGGGCATGAAGTTGGGCTACATAAGGTACTGCTGTTTCCTGTGTCAGTGCTACAGTCAGGCTAGGTCATCTCATTATAAGCTAATGCCAGCTTCCAACGGAAAATCTCTCCACTGGAGAGAAAAATATCCAACAGGAACCTCTTCTAGAAAGGACCAAAATTCTGTTGCCCCCTCTACACATTAAACTTGGAGTAATGACAAACTTTTCAAAGGGTATGCAACAGGGCAGAGAAAGTTTTCAGTACCTGAGAGGACTATTTCAACAGATTGGCATGGTTTATTGGTAAATTGAAGAGATAAAAACAACATTGCAATTATGAACAGTCTTCCAGAAAAGTACCATGAAGTAGGTTGCAACATGTCACTTAAACTTTATATCCTATATTCTCACATAGACTTTGTCTCTGACAACTGCTGTGCGGTAAGCAACAAAAATGAAACACATTGCTCAGGAAATTTCACAAATAGAATAAAGACATCAGCGAAAATGGAATACTTCTATGCTTGCAGACTACTGTGGAACTGTGCCAAGAGAAGTCCCAGAAATGGGGTACAAGTGACTTGCAAAGATAAAACATACACCTGAGTAAGTCTTTTTATTTGAAGTTAGTGAAACTGTAATACTGGAGATAAAACTACCACACAATATGTAATGCCACATTCATTTTTGTTGACCCAAAATTAGGGCACTTTACCTGTTTTGAGAAAGGAAAGAATAGCAAAGTTCATTTTCATTTAACCGTGTTATCAACTGACTTGTGGTGTTGTGATATCATAAAATTTTGATGAGTTCCCTGCTTGTCACCTTCACGTGAAGTATTAGGTTCATGGCCAGTTTGTTTCTTTACAACTTTGGGACTGCAGAGCCCTCTGCCATGGGCCCAACAAATGGACCAATCACATGCCATGCCTTTGGAAGGGATATGGCCAGTATGTGCTGTGCATGTGTGTGTGTGTGTGTGGGGGGGGGGGGGGGGGGGGGGAGGTGTCAGGTTTGGATTTACAGGCATTCAGGTGGAGGCAGGTGCCTTCTGCCTCTGCCAATTTCACATCACAGCATTTGTGATTTGTGACATATTTTTACTAATTCCACATCCCAGGATGAGCTCTGCTGAATACCACTGTCCACTGTCAAGATCATCACGTACTCATATTTCTGCCACTTCTTTGATGACAGAATCATAGAACCTGTATGTATAGCGCAGTGCCTCTGTCTGTTCAAAAACAAACATGTACCTTTCATTGATGCTGACTCAGCAGACTTGTCAGTTTGGTCAGGACAAATGCTCCTCACATGCTCCACAAAATGCATCGCAATATCTGGCTGACGTACTGCACGTCACTCTCACAAATGATGCTGTAGATGCCAGGTGAGTGCAGCCCTAGTTGGTCTTTTACTGACCCATGCATACCTTTTATTTTAACTGCTGAATTGATTATGTATTTTGTATGTTGTGTTTTTTTGATTATCCTGGAAATCTTGGTTGTGCATGGCCCTGCATACAGAAGGAATGCCAGGTACTAGGTTTCTTCTCCAGGAGGAGCATTTTCTTTCTTCTTCTTGCTTGACTGGAGAGTGCGTATTATTTGTATCTTTGAGTCACCAGTCATGCGAAAGGTTTCACACAGGTGCTGTAATTTCACAGACTGACTTTTCTTGTTGCATATGGGTCACAACTATGTACTAGAGTGCTGAGCACAAATTCCATTGTTCTGGATGGTGGCAGATATTGGTGCTTAGGTACAGGTCTGTGTGTGTCTTCTTCCTGTAGATACAAGGTCCTAGTGTGCTGCCAGGTTCCTTCTTCATCAGAATGTCTAGGAACGATAGCCACCCACTTTCTTCTACCTCCATGGTGAACCAGATTCATGCATGCTGTTAATGTGGTAGGTTAGTATCATATTGTAGTAAAGAAAGATGGAGTGTCTAAATTTGCTAAAAAGTTGAATAAAACACTGAGTCTTACATCTAAATGAGTACTGCACTGAACAATTCTTTGAGTGTTGTACTTCACTAATAGACTTTGATACATAAAGGACAACTGTCTCTGTAGCTGAATGGTTACTATCATAAGGTTTGCTGCATAAGGACCCAGGTCCAATTCCCAATGCTTCCTCATATTTGTTTCTGAGGTAGGCAGGTCTGGAATGGGGTACACTCAGCCTCATGTAGCCAAATGAGGAGCTACTCAAATAAAAAAAAGCAGTGGCATCATCAGGGTTCATCAACTGGCAATAATGGCTGGGGGGGAGGGGGGGGGGGGAATTGGTAACATGCTGATCACATCTCCCACAATTGTAGATCACTCTTTGTACTGCCTTGTAGGCAGCAGGTGGCATGTAGGAACAGGCTTAAACCCTAATTTGTGAGTGGCATTCACATTTACATAAAAGACAGAAACTCTGACCGTGAACAGGTCCCCCCAACAGTAACTGTTTAAATTTCACTAATAGTTTGAGGGAGTAGTAATAAGACTCATTAGAAATAACTGGTAAGTATGCAAAGTCTTCAATACTGATTTTTTTTTACGCTCAGATTAAGTCTCCCTAATGATAGGTATTTACAATTCTAGAGAGCAAAATGTAAAATTTTATCTGTAGTTGCAAGCACAAATATAATGTCTGTGGGGTTAGATCAAAGCCAACATTCTCTGCACATGTTTTATGTTATGTCTAAGGCTTTTGACCTTGCTACCCAAATTATTCCAATAATGAAGCTGTAATGCTATCAGATTAAACAAATGTAACTCAAAATGAAATTTCTATCAAAATTTCAACAAGTAGGCCATGACATAATAGAGGGTAGCATATCACAAGGGGCATTCAATAAGTAATTCAGCACAACTTTTTCTCGGCCAGTTTCAGTTGAAAAAATGCAGAATTGGTTGTGGAGCACTGTACAATATCCCCCCCCCCCGCCCCCCCCCCCCCCCCCCCCGCCAGCCTCTACAGTCTCATGATATTCCAATACGAGGCAGCACTGTACATAGCCTTCAAATTGACATCTGTAAGGAAGGTGCGATCCAAGCAGAGAGCAGTTATTGAGCTCCTTTTGGCAGAAAATCAGAGCATTACAAACTTATAGGCACTTGCAGAATTTCTATGAAAAAAAATGCAGTGTCACTTGGTGAGGCATCTGTTGTCACTGTTGTCATTGCAGCAAGGTTGCACAAACCTGTCCGATCACCTGTATGCTGGTTGGTCACACAGAGTTGTGACTCCTGCAGTGTTGGAATATGTAGACACTCTCATTTGAGGTGATCAACTGATCACAACCAAAACCTCATTGGTCAACTGGACATCTCCATTGATAGCGCTGACACACTTGTACACCAGTTGGGGTACTCAAAGGTGCGCGCCCCCTAGGTTCCTCATTGCCTAACAGAAGATGACCATAAAGAGCAATGAAGGACCATCTGATGGAATTGGTTGCATGTTGTGAGGCTGAGAATGACAATTTTTTGTTGTCATTTCAAACTGGAAACAAAACGGAAATCAGTGGAGTGGTATCATAACCAGCTCTCTTCTAAAGAAAAAGTTCAAAGTTGCACCCTCAGCCGGTAAAGTTATTGTGAGTCTTCTGGGACTCTGGACAGGTTATTCTGTTTGATGTCCTCCCTCACTTCACGATGATCAACTCTTAAGTGTATTGTACTATCATCAGGAAATAGAAGAAACTACTTCAGTGTGTTCATTGACATAAAAATTTGAATGAATAACTCCTTCTCCATGACAACACAAGCCTCACACAAGTCTGCATCCCTAAGATGAGCTCACAAAACTTCACTGGATTGTTCTTCGTTATTCACCCTACAGTATTGAACTCACAACTTCCGACTTCTATCTGTTTAGCCCAGTGTAGGATGCATTCCACAGGCAGCAGTACATGGTTGCTGGGGAAGTTATTGATGCAGCAAGGTGTCATTCTGAGATTAACCAGTACAGTGTTACCATGCAGGTATACAGGCACTCCCAGTAAGGCGGCATAAGGCTGTTGCATTTAAAAGAAATAATGTTAAAACATAGGGTTTTGTAGTCAAAAGAGTGGGGAATAATTTGGTGTATTGGAATCCTGAATAAATCAACCTGCTTTTAGACCAAAAAAAAAAAAAAAATGTTGTATTACTTATTGAGTGCCCCTTGTAGAATTCCTGTCATTCCTGATATATACAAGTAATGAGCATTTTGCACACCAATATATTCTTTAACAATACCAATACAGAAACAGAATATACACATTTTGGTGTGTACTTTGTCTACCTTTCTGTACAGTTGCTTTCAACATCAAGGCGCTTTTTGGCATCAGTTTGTGTATATCCTCTTCATACCACATGGCAGCCTGGGCCAGGATGGCAGCAGGTGTGAGGAGGTGGCATGGTTGCCGATGTGAGCATCTATTGCCTGGACCTGGGTTAGGGTGGCAGCCGGCGTGAGCGGGTGGAGCAGTGGCCAATGTGAGCATCTATTGCAAGGACCTGTGCAGGGTGGCAGCAGTTGTGTGGAGATGGCACAGTGGCTGATGTGAGCATCTATTGCCAGGACTCGGGGCCAGGTTGGCAGCAGGCACGGAGAGGTGGAGTGGTCTCTGATGTGACTGTCTATTGCCAGGACCTGGGCCAGGACGGCATGAGGCGCTAGGAGGTGGAGCAGTGGCCAATGTGAGCGCCTATTGCCAGGACCAGGTCAAGGGTAGCAAAACGCGCGAGGTGCTGGAGCGGTGGCTGATGTGAGTATCTACTGCCAGGACCTGGGCCAGGGCGAAAGAAAGCTTGAAGAGGTGGTGCGGTGGCCGATGTGAGTGTCTGTTGTGAGTACCTGGGCAGGGTTGCAGCAGTTGTGTGGAGGTGGCACAGTAGCCCATGTGAGCGTCTATTGCCAGGACTCAGGGCCAGGATGGCAGAAGGCAAAATGAGATGGAGCGGTGGCTGTTGTGAGCATCTACTGCCAGGATCTGGGCCAGGGTGGCAGCAGGCCTGAGGAGGTTGTGCGGTTGCCGATGTGTGTGTCTATCGTCAGGTCCTTGGGCAGGGGGTCAGCAAGCGGCAGGAGATGGTGCGGTGGCTGATGTTAGTATTTATTGCTAGGACCTAGGCCTGGATGGAAGCAGGTGTGAGGAGGTGGCGTGGTGGCAGATGTGAGTGTCAATTGCCAGGGCCTGGGCCAAGGTGACAGCAGGTGTGGGGAATTGGAGTAGTGGCCAATGTCAGCATTAATTGCCAGGACCTGGGATAAGGTGGCAGCCTTCACTAACAGGTGGAACAGTGGCCAATGTGAGCGTCTACTGCGAGGACCTTGGCAGGGTTGCAGCAGTTGTGTGGACATGGCACAGGTCGCAATGTGAGCATCTATTGCCAGGACTCAGGGCCAGATTGGCAGCAGGTGTGGGGAAGTTACGTGATGGCAGATGTGAGCGACCATTGCCAGGGCCTGGGCTAGGGTGGCAGCAGATGTGGGGAGGTGGAGCAGTGGCCAATGTGAGCATCTATTGCGAGGACCTGGGCAGGGTGGTAGCATTTGTGTGGAGGGGGCACAGTGGCCGATGTGAGCGTCTATTGCCAGGACTCAGGGCCAGGTTAGCAGTAGGCACGACAAGGTGGAGTGGTGGCTGATATGAACATCTACAGCCACTATCTGGGCGAGGGTGGCAGCATTCTCGAGGAGGTAGATTGGAGGCCAATGTGAATGTCTATTGCCAGGACCTGGGCCAGTGTGGCAGCAGGTGCGAGGTGGAGAAGTGGCTGATGTGAGTGTTTATTGCCAGGACCTGGGCCAGGGTAGCAGCAGGCACGAAGAGGTTGCGTGGTTGCTGATGTGTGTGTCTATTGCCAGGTCCTTTGCCAGGGTGACAGAAGGTGGGAGGAGGTGGCGTGGTGGCCGATGTGAGTGTTTACTGCCAGGACCTGGGCCTGGGTGGAAGCAGGTGTGGGAAGTTGGTGTGGTGGCAGATGTGAGCGGTTATTGTCAGGACCAGGGCCAAGGTGGAAGAATGCGAGAGGAGGTGGCACTGTGGTTGATATGATCATCTATTGCCAGGGCCTGATCCAGGGTGGCAGCTGGTGTAGGGAGGTGGAGCAGTGGCCAATGTGAGCGTCTATTGCCAGGACCTGGTCAAGGGTAGCAACAGGCACAAGGTGCTGGAGTGGTGGCCGATGTGAGTGTCTGTTGTAAGGACCTGGGCAGGCTTGCTGCAGTTTTGTGGAGGTGGCACAGTGGCCGAAGTGAGCATCTATTGCCATGGCCTGGGCCAGGGAGACAGCAATTGTGGGGAGGTGGTGCAGGGGCTGATGTGAGTGGTTATTGCCAGGACCCAGGCCAAGGTGGCAGAATGCGCGAGGAGGTGGCATAGTGGTTGATATGATCGTCTATCGCCACGACCTGAGCCAGGGCAGCAGCATGCTCGAGGAGGTGGAGTGGTGGCTGATGTGTGCATCTATTGTGAGGACCTGGGCCAGGGTGGAAGCAGGCATGAAGAGTTGGAGTCCAATTTGAGAGTCTGTTGCCAGGACATGGGCCAGGGTGGCACTAGGCTTGAGGAGGTGGAGCCGTGGCTGATGTATGCATCTATTGTGAGGACCTGGGCAAGGGTGGAAGCAGGCATGAAGAATTGGAGTGGAGGCCAATTTGAGCATCTATTGCCAGGACATTAGCCAGGGTGGCAGCAGGTGAGAAGAGGTGGAGCGGTGGCTGATTTAGGTGTCTACTGCCAAGACCTGGGCCAGGGCGGCAGCGTGTGTGAGGAGGTGGCGCTGTACCGATGTGAACATCTCTTGCCATTACCTGGGCCAGGGTGGCAGCAGTCATGATTAGGTGGAGTGGTGACTGATGTGAGCATCTATCGCCAGGTCCTCGGCCAGGGTGGCAGCAATAGTGAGGAAGTGGAGCAGTGGCTGATGCGACTGTCTATTGAAAGGATCTGGGCCAGAATGGCATCAGGTGCTAGGAGGGGGCGCTGTGCCGATGTGAGAGTCTATTGCCATGACCTGGGTCAGGGCGGCAGCAGACGGGAGGACGTGGTCCAGTGGCCGATGTGAGCATCTAATGCCAGAACCTGGTCCAGGGTGGCATCGTTCATGTCTTTATCATTTGTGAAGCATTTACCAGCAAGGTGCTCCTTCAGTTTTGGAAACAGGAAAAAGTCTGATGGTGACAGGTCCAGACTGCAGGGAGAATGCTCAAAAATGTCCCCCAGGAATTTCTCTCACAGAAAAGGTCTTGTCTGCTGGGTAGTGTGTGGATTTGTATTGTCATAGAACAGAACAATACCACTTGGGAGCTTGCCTCTTTGGTGGTTTAAATGATGACTTTCAAGAGTAGCACAGCATGCATCGCTACTGGCTGTGGTAGTGTGGGGCATGAAATCAACAAGAAGGACTCATTAACTGTCTCAGAATGCAGAAGCCATCAGTTTTGGGTTGATACTGTTTTTTTAACTTGCCTGACATCTGTGACAACCAAGGATGATGCCACTCTACAGGCTGACACTACATTATGGGAGTATGTCTGCTCAATGATCATATTGCCATCTCTTTCATAATGCCCCAATAAAGCTAATGCAGCACCCATTCTCACAGCTTTCTGGTTATCGCTGAGCTTATGTGGCACCGACCATGTAGAGATTTTATGGTACCCAAAGTGCTGAGAGTCAGTTTTGTGTACAGCAGGATGAGACACTTCCAGACAATGTTAATGCATGTTGCTAATTTTTGTTTCAGTGCATCTGTGATGGAGCATCACCCTTATCTCTCTCTTCATCATGAACATTCTGTTCTCCAATTCTTAAGTATTATACACCACTTTTGGACACTGGATGTATTCATCAGATCTTCACCAAGTCTGCTATGAATGTTGCAGGGTCTAGCAGTTTTCACTTGCAGAAAACAAACAACACACATTGTACTACATAGTCGGTGGGATTTGCTCTCAACACAGCCATGCTTGTAGATATTTCAGCACTTAATAAATGAAAAGCACCAGTTTGCTTTTGTTCTACTTTGTTAATTGTTGTTGTGTTAACTGGTTTTCGGGTTACAATGTCATCTTCAGACATTTACTGAGTATTGAGACCAAAGAAATTACAATGTTTGCAAACAACATTGGAAGAGAAGTAACACATCTAGACTGACGCAGAAGCATACAGTAAGTAACATCTTCGACAGTGTGCTGGTAATGCAATGAAAAAGTAAAAAATTAAACTGTAAGTAAATAAAAATGGAGTAGACAGGAAAACTTTAACACAAAATAGGAACAGCATGCTTACATAACAGTTTCTATTAATAAACAAAACTAATAAAATAAAATTAGTACTTGACAAGGCTACATCAGGAGGTATACAACGTGGAGAGTGATACACAAACCAATTAAAAGAAGAAAGAATTATCAGTGTAACTATAGAATACACAAGGAGTTTAAGCAATATCAATAGGACAAACAGAAATAAATAAATGCAGGAAAATGGTGGAGTTTGAGGGAACATAATGCAGTCTTTCAGAGTGTGGTGGTACTGCAAGTTAACATTAATATTATATTCAAAACTGCAGCTATGTAACAGTTTGCATTAAATAAATGAACCAAATAAAACATAAATAATATTTGATGAGACAATTAGAACAGGTGTTAAAAATGAAGAGTAGTACAAGTACCAGTTAAAAGAAAACCTTAACAATTGAAACTACAGTCTACGCGGACTACATAGACAATTTCAATAAAACAAAAGAACTTAATGAACACAGGAAAATGGGAATACGTAGGAACAGACAGCGTGGAAGTAATGAACAACAGAGATGATTATGTGAAGTTTAGGAAAGAGAAGTGTTGAGCTGTGTCTGGTTATTTAGGATTAGATATGGAGTGTGAGCTAGATGTTTGTTAATTTCCAGGGCTTCCAGCAAGCTGAGTTTATGGCCTTTGTTTGCTAAGTGAATATTGTACAACAAAAGCCGAGTGGTGCTTTTCATTTATTATAATGTTGTTCTACCAAGAACCAGTGGAAGATTCTGTTAAAATGAATTTCTGCACTTTCCACATGATGAGGTCTCACTTAAAACCACATGTGGCAACTGTCTGCATCACACTAAACGTCTGAAACCAATGAGTGGCTGCCACAAGACAGGTGCATGGACCTATGCACCAATATTCTTTACTTTCTGAATGGCCCTTGTACATGTAGGGAGTCCCAGAAAGAATTCACAATTTCAGTTGTGCTTTATTTTCATTCCCATTGGTTGGCAATGCTTGCAATTACTCTGTTGTCATCTAGAGACAGCATGGTCAGTGAAATGTTTTACTGCTGAACAATGCATTTATCATCATCATAACTTATTAAAAATATGAAGAACATTCCTTAGAGATGCTTCACAAATTGTGAACAATTTTCAGTACCAAAATGTACCAATATATTGACGAGTGATTGAAATGTTTATGGAAAGTGGGTCAGATGTTGATGTTAAGAAACCAAAGCAAAATCAAAGCATTTGGTCTGCTGAAAACATTACCTCAATATAGCCCCTAGTTCTCGGACCTTGATCTGCCATCAATCTTTAGAACTGAACATTTCTAGGAGCACCATGCTGTGAAGTCTGACACAGGATCTACATCTACAACTTTACAAGGTTCAAACTGATGCAGCAACTACTGCCAATCAACTATTTTCACTGGCATGAATTCACCATTTACATGCTGGAAAACCAACAATGTTACAAGGAATGTCACGTTTAGCAATGAGACAATTGTACAACTGCATGGCTATTTCGGTAGCCATATCTGTAAGATTTGGAGTGACAGAAATGCTCACATTAACACTTCAAAGACCGATGCAGGCACAACCAGCCACTGTCTGGTGCAGATTTTGGCCGGGCGGCGTGATTCATCCTCATTTATTTGAAAATGCCACAGATAATGCAGTGATGGTGAATGATGTCTGTTACTGTACCATGGTAATGTCTTTGGCCACAATTGATGGGTATAGAACTAAAAACCTAGTTGTCTCAGCAGGATGGTACCAACACTCTTACCACATGTGAATAACACTTTGTTCCATTAGAAACTTTTTGGTGGTGCAATCTCATGGCATTAAGTCCAGAATTTGGGTTATGTGAAGTCAAGAGTTTATGCAAACAAACCAAGAATGATTCATGAGTTATGAGCCAAACTGAGTACAACACCGCAGAAATCGATATAGAAATCTGCAAAAATGTCATTACAGATTTTGTTAAAAGGGGTAAGAGTTTGTCAACAAAGTTTTGGTAGAAAGATTTCAGTATTGTTGTCCACAAGTAAAAAATTTTGTCCTAATCAGTTTAGAACACAAAAACTACACATTTTTGTCTAACTAATGTGTTGTAAGGGTCTATGGGTTTCACAAAGCCTTACGGTACATAACACGCGCTAGCCAGCCAACCTATCTGGAATGCTGACTATTTGCTTGGTCAGTACATGTGTGTCCAGCCGCAGTGCAACGCAGGGATCAAGCCACTGGCTGCTGTGCGCAGCACGCTGTATTAAATAGCATGGCCTCGGGCGCGAATATGACTCTTTTTCTGGGTATCTCCTATAAAGAGTATCGGAGAATTTCAAATAGATCACGTTGCCATCTCCTCCAAATGTGAAAAAGAAATACTGAACACACATGTCCGAAAATCTCTAAACCTCGACTCCGATCACTATCTCACGAAAATAAAAACTAAACTGATTCCACAAAACAAACAGAAAAGCATAAACGGTGAATATAAAAACAGAAATAAAATAAATTTTGATCTTACAACCCTGAGAAATTACAACCTTAAGTCCAACTCTAACCTCAAGGATTTTCAGAAAAAACTAAAGACATTCCCCCCTTCACAAAACCTCCAAGAATTTCAGAACAACTTGATTGAGGCAACAGAAACAACCTTCCCAAAAAAGAGCAAACCGAGACACCCGTGGTGGAACAGCAACTGTAATGAAGTTCTGCATGAAAGACTCAAAGCCTGGAAAAAGTGGAACTCACATAAAACTGAAAACAACTTTGATGAATTTAAGCAAGCCAGAAAGAATGCCTCGAAAACTATTCGCAACACCAAGAGACAATATGAAAAACAACAACTGGGCTCAATCGAAGAGAATTTCAAGAAATGCAACATGGCAGCTTGGTACAAAACATTCAACCAGAAACTCCGAGGATACCAGTCCCCTTGCCTAAACCTTATGAGAAATAATAAGACTCTCGCCACCAACAATACTGAAAACTGTGAAATCCTGGCTGAATATTTTGAGACACTCCTAAACTGCCAAACACCCATCCAGACTCTCAGTTTTACGCAACCAGAAACATTACCAACACATTCAACACCTCCGACACAAGAGGAAATCACAAACATAATCAAAAGTCTCAAAAACAGGAAAGCATGTGGAGAAGACACAATTACAGCAGAAATGCTCAAGCTTGGGGGAGAAACATCAGTAGAAGCACTACACAAAGAACTTGAACAAGTATGGGAAACCAAGAAAATCCCAAGTCACTGGAAAACTGCCCTAATTCACCCTTTGTTTAAAAAAGGTGACAAAAGGGATGTTAACAACTATCATGGAATATCGCTTCTCCCAGTCCCATACAAAATTCTATCAAAAGCCCTGCTAAATCGTGTATCACCAATTATAGAGGGAAAACTTGGAGAATATCAAGCTGGCTTCAGACCAGGAAGATCCTGCGCCGAACCAATTTTTAACCTCAAAACAACAATGAACTATTTATCCACAAGGAGCAAGAAATATTTCATAACATTCATTGATTTCAGAAAAGCTTATGACTCAATCGATAGGGACACACTCATCAAAACACTTCGAGAATATGAAATAGATGAAACAACAATCACCATAATCAAAGAAACATTAACAAATACAACATCAAAAATAAAATTCCAAGGAGAAATTTCACGGCATTTCGAGGTCAAAACCGGCGTCAGACAAGGAGATGCGCTGTCCCTGGTACTCTTCAACTGTGTTCTGGATAAAGTCATAGCAGAATGGAGAAAACACGCAAAAACATGGAGTTGAGAAAGTCCAAATTGGAGTGAAGTGCTACAAATCCATTGAAACCAACTGTTTTGCCTTCGCTGATGATCTCGCCTGTTTAGCTTACACACAAAAAGACACAATAAAACAAATAGAATTACTTAAAGAAACTGCTGAAAAAGCAGGCTTGCAGATTTCATTTGAAAAGACAGAAATCATTACAAATATCAAAAATCCACCAAAGAAAATAACTACGAAATATGGGAAAATACAGATATCTAAACATTTTAAATATCTTGGTGAACTAATTCAGCCTGTGGCAAAAGGTCATCTAGCCTGCAGGGCTAGAATACAAAAACTAGAGACAGCAACTCACTACTGCAGACAAATGTATTCAAAAAAATGTATATCCAAAAACATTAAACTCAGACACTACCAGACTGTCATTAGGCCACAGATACTATATGCATCAGAAACACTGGCAAATTTTACATACGCAGAACAGATAGAAAATCGTGAAAGAAGAATTGTGAGGACAATTCTTGGACACAGGAAAATAACAGATGATCAAGGCAAACCTGTATACAGACTAAAAAGCAACAAAGAAGTGTATACGAAGTGCAGCAAAATTACAGATGAAATTAGAAAAAGAAGATGCTCCTTTTATGCTCACATCATGAGGATGAACCCGAATAGGCTTATAAAACAAATATTTTCGTACATCGCAAATCTAAAAAATAAAAATTTATGGTTTATCAACACAGAAAGAGATCTAAAAGAAATGGACATAGATCAGGAAAAAATATTTAACAGAAACCTTTTTAGAAAAAAACTGAATTCATTCACGGGTTTCGGTGTGAAAATTAAGAAGACTTGTGGAACTAAATGGTCTGAAGAGAGAAAAGCCGCCTTCAGCGCAAGAATGAAAGAAGTGTGGGCTAAGAGAAAGAAGACTTCCCAGAAGTGCAAGAAATAACTGTCTTCACGGCCTTTAATGGCCAAATTTGTATAATAATAATAATAATAATAACAATAAATATATCTTTAATGAGATATGTTTATTGCTCCCCTGAAATGTTATGTTTTGCAACATCTCACTTACAGGATTCAATTGAAATTAGTTAAATGGCTATGAGATGTTGTGAAGTAAATTGTTGACAAATGTTTTCTTTTGTCAGGACTCTTATTAGTAACAAAAATAACTTTTGGTGCAGTAGATTTCAGCATTTACTGGCTCACTCAGGAAACTGGAATTATTTTAACTATGCTCTGGAAAGATATTTTGTTTTGTTCACCCAATTAGGCACTGGAGCAAGGAAAATGGATCTGAAAAGCTCAATTTGAAACTACTGAACAAAGTTTATTGTTGTATTTTCATGACAGATAATTAAAGTTGTTACTACTGTGTGGTGGGCAGCATGGTTGTATGGAGTGCCACGACGGCAGTGACATGAGATGCCAGTCTGATCTCTGTAGTTGCCAGTTCTGTTGTATCACAATCCATCATAGGAAGCATTGCTCTGCTGAAATTCTCTATCAGGTTCAAAGACCACAAGACCACTCATTGGTATTGATTACATGCAACACTTGTATGGCAGCATCAGTTTTGCACAGTATATAATCTATTTCACCACACATGAAAAAACAATGGTGTTAATACATCAGATCTTTGTCTTACACTATGTCAGAATGTTTGTTTTTGGTGTCTGCTTTTATTTATTTGGTCCATATTTGCTAGTAAGGATTTCATTTTGCATCATGAACATTGCACTATGTATAAATCAGTGTCCTTTCATTTTTATTATTACATCAAACAGTTTCTTACTTATCATGAGGTGTTATGTCTTTTACTTATCAGTGTCTGTGTATTGCAGAATCACCAACACAAGCAATCTTCCCTTCCATAGTAGATTTTAATAACAGTTTTAAACTAGTTCATAACTCTACTGGTCACGCATATACATTTCAAAATTAACAAGAGACAGTCATCACGGACTACAGTGTTACTAGGCTGTTGGTAATGCTCACAGTCACTCTGAGTTGCCGTCTGTGTGCATGGTGTTCATACTTCCAAAGCATCCTTCACTGCACTTGAAGAAGTGCACCACTTTATTTAAAGAGTCAATTCACTGCAGAATCTGCCATTGGATTTTCTCTACACTTCACGACTAGAGATCATAAAAGGTTAGTGACCACTTCACTGTTCCTTTTTGTCACTGTTTCTTGTGCCATTGCACATGCGTTAACTTTCGATTATCATCCCATGGGTGTCCTCAATTGTCCTACAAATGTTTACATGAATACTTCACTTGTGCTGTTGAGTACACTGTGACACACTTTTCATGCCTTCTTACACATCTCGTGTTGTACACATTTTCATGTCGTTAATCTCTGTATGGCTTTTGTCCCCAATAGATCAGGATTTTATTTTTATGTACAATTAGAGTTCTTTTACATATTTGATACATAACAGTCCTAACATTAAACAATGGAAACTCCAGGTTGAAATATCATCAATATTAGGAATGAGATAGATTGCTACTCACCATTAAGATGACCTATTGAGTTGCAGACAAGCACAACAAAAAGACAATTTTTGTGACTGACTGCAACTCAATGGGTCATCTTTACAGTGAGTAACAGTCATATCATTAATATTTACATTGACATATTACCACCCATATAGTCATTATTTTGACTTACGCACATGGCCAAGTAGCTGATACGTGCAGATTGATTTTTGTATTTACTTTTTTATTTTTTAATCTTTGTTTTAAAAGAAGATATACACATATTTATACAATTATATTATGACCCTAGTAGGTCATTCTTGTTAGTACCATCAATAAAAAAATCTTTATTTCCATGGGATTAAGGAATGTAGAAATTATAAAACAAACCACATACAAAAATCTATTGTATTAGCACAAACATGCCTGCCCTATTCAATAAGCTCCCTGTGAATCTTAAGTCTCACCAAAGACCATCATAGCCCATCTGCTTGTGCACATGTTAATTTCCATTTACATACAAATAAACTTTTACTCACTAGCTGTGTGTAAAATTTTCTTTCTACTACTTACCTGCATGGATTATGTAAAGTTTTATTTACAGCTTTCTGTGTCTGTTGCTTGATTTATGGAAATTGATTCCTTCATTGCTTCAGCTTTGCTAATCTATAGTTTTCATAATGTTTGAATTATGTTAACAGATATTAGTGTCATGCCACACAGCTTGTTAACCTTCATTCTTTACTCACAGATTGATAATTTATCTCATGTCAATGATGGCTATGCATTACATTGCTCTTTTGTTAAGAGTTCCATTTCATACCCATATGACAGATAAAATTAGTGTAACTAGTGGCCTTTTCCCAGCTAGGTATTGTGTTCTCTACACACAATCCATGACCTTTCATATCCTTAGAAAATAAGGAACATCCCACACTAAAGAAAACAACAAAAATTAAGATTTGTAGCAATTTCAACTACCCATTTGTCTGTTTACAACATGAATTAGTTAAGATGGTTTGTCTAACCGTTATTATACATGTTCATACTGTAAACAATCACATTCAAGAAAACAATATGCTTGTTATGCATGGGAAATATATGCATTTGTGTGTCTACTTTTTGTTTGCTCATCAATGACATATGAAATTCTAATACATAAGCCTGTTGTACCTTATAGAGTTTCATCTCTGATTACTATAAAAACTCAAAATTACAAACATATCATGTGTCATAAAATTATACTACTACTGTATATAACTCTTTAGGTCTTTATATGCATACAACCTTTTTATTTTCTCTGAGTTAGGGCAGGCTATTAGGTAACATCCTTCAGGCTAGCATTTTCTTATCTCTCTTCTCACATCTTTGTGTTTCGTCCATGGGGTGGGGTAAGTAGATGAGCAGTAGATTTTGTGTAGACCTACATATTGCATAGGTAATCCTCAATGATCTCAGGTTTATCAGAAAAGAGCTCAGTGTATTTTAATTTTATTAAAAAATTGTCTAAATCAGCTTGCTGTTTAGCACAGAGATATTACTGTGCTACTTTGGTCTGAATCTGGCCCAGTTAGATCACACACCCATATTACTAGTGCAAAACTTCAATTCATCAAAACAATGAGACTGCATTGCACTGATACACAGTAATTCCTTCTGCATGATCCTTACCCTATTAGCCTGTTAATATTTGCAACACTGTGCTTTAGTTTTTCAAAGCTCCACAAAGACCTGCTCATGATCAACTGTTAAAATCGAATTACCGTGTGGTAGGTCAGTGACACCATTCCTCTCTCACATAAATTCTAAACCAATTATGCAGCTCACTCATGATCCTTTAATGATTAGGGATATGCATTTCATGGCTCAGTTACCTATATTTGATTTAACTTGCACCTGCCTTTTCACATTTTGTGAATTCGTGCCAATAAACTTGACATGGCATGGACTCAACAAGTTGCTGGAAGTACCAAGCAGAAATGTTGAGCCATGCTGCTTCAACCTCCACCCATAATATCGAAAGTGCTGCTGGTGCAAGATTTTGTGCACAAACTGACCTCTTGATTATGTCCCATATATCTTCAATGGGATTCATGTCTTGTGGTGTGTATGGCCAAATCAATCACTTACATTGTCCAGAATGTTCTTCAAATCGATCATGAACAATTGTAGCCTGGTGTCATGGCAAACTGTCATCCATAAAATGGTTCAAATGGCTCTGAGCACTATGGGACTCAACTGCTGAGGTTATTAGTCCCCTAGAACTTAGAACTAGTTAAACCTAACTAACCTAAGGACATCACAAACATCCATGCCCGAGGCAGGATTCGAACCTGCGACCGTAGCGGTCTTGCGGTTCCAGACTGCAGCGCCTTTAACCGCACGGCCACTTCGGCCGGCTTCATCCATAAAAATTCCATCATTGTTTGGAAACATGAAGTCCATGAATGGCTGCCAATAGTCTCCAAGCAGCCAAACATAACCATTTCCAGTCAATGATCGGCTCAGAGGGCAGAGGACCCAGTCCATTCCATGTAAACACAGCCCACACCATTATGTAGCCACCACAAGCTAGCAAAGGGCATTGTTGACAACTTGGGTCCATGGCTTTGTGGGGACTGCACCACACCCAAATCCTACCATAAGCTCTTACCAACTGACTAGGCCATCTTTTCCTGTCTTCTAGGTTCCAACCAATATGTTCACAAGCCGAGGAGGTGCCACAGGCAATTTTTGCTGTTAGCAAAGGCACTCACATTGATTTATGAAGTTATTCTATGCAGTGTTGCTTGTCTGTTAGTACTGACAACTCTACTAAACACTGCTGCTCTAGCTTATTAAGTGAAGGCCGTCAACCACTGTGTTGTCCTTGGTGAGAGGTAATGCCTGAAATTGGTATTCTCAGCACACTCTTGGCACAGAAGATCTCAGAATATTCAATTTCCTAATGATTTCTAAAATGGAAAGTCCCGTGTGTCTAGCTCCAACTACCGTTCCATGTTCAGAGTCTGTTAATTCCTGCTGAGCAGTTGTAATCATGTCAGAAAACTTTTCACTCGAATCAGCTGGGTAAAAATGACTGCTCCACCAATAACTGCCCTTGTATACCCTGTGTATGCAATACTACCAGCATCTGTATATGTGCATATCGCTATCCTATGACTGTCACCTTAGTGTATAACTCTTAATAAATCTCCAAGTCGCCATTGAACCTCAGCATATCTATGCTGGAGTCACACTGCCTTCACTCCATCCCTTACATTCACCAGAAGGCTGAGCATGGTTGTGTCTAGTTTGCTGACCCACTCAGAGCCAGTGGAGCACAACTGTCTGACACCTCCATCATTCTAGCAGATTGATTTTATGATGGTGACTAGTTTTGATTGCCTGGTTGTGACCAGTTTAAGTTGTGAGCATGGTTAGGCCTCAACACATCAACTATGTTTGTGTTGTTTGCATGGGGTGGTCCCATGTTATATTCATTCTGTGATGCCCCCATGTATTACGTGCTCTATTCTGCCATTTCTGACTCTCATTACCATTTGGGTGAACTGGTGATCATTCCTCCTCATTTTATTAAAATACAGAACACTATTTTGATTCAGTGGTCTGTTTACATCCACAGGTCCACTGTGTGGCTGTGCACTGTGGCCCCTCCAGCTGTGATTGTTGTGGCCATAGTTGGCTGCCACCTGCTGACCAGGTACCTTGCCAGAACTGCCTTTTAAATATTTGTGTGTAAGATCCAGTTAATCAAGAACAGACATAAACTGATCCAGATCTGACTTCTGTGCATGAATTAATTTTTCGTTTTGGTGTGCCAAACAACTTGGATTTTGAGAATTTAATCACATTCTTGTGAGACATGGATTCATCCCAGTATCTTGTCTTATCTAAATACTGCTCAAAATACTTTATTAAAGTGTCTTGTTTTATGTTACAGGAGTCTGGATTGTACACTTTCTCTCAAAACTGTTCCAGTTGAGATGGAGACCCATACCTGTTTAAGAAAGTGCTCTTGAATTCTTGAAAAGTTTTCCATTTCTCTGCTGTTTGTGTTGCCCAAAGAGCTGAATCCCCTTGTATGTAGGCAGTGATTAATTTTAATTTAATCTTTTGTTGATCATTCCACATTTGAGGCAACTCACCACTAATTCCTCTTATGAATGCAACTAGATGTGGTGACTTTTTCTGGGGGCAAAAACCTGAAATTGACTATATTTCAGTAGGCTCTCTTCTAACAGGTTGTGTAGCTGACAAAATTGGTCCTGTTCCTACTAGACTGAATGAACTATTCATCACTACTTTCTCCCGCAATGTTTCCAAAATAAAACTCTCTTTGATCTTCTCTTCTCATCCACAGCTAAATTTTGAAATGGAGTTGCATGACGCTGTACTCTGTTATGGAGTATGCCACATTTAGTGCACCCACTTCAACCAATAATTGTTTTATTGTGTGTGGTATACCTTTGTATGCTTCTTTGAATGATGTAATGTTGAAACATATTTCCATAAAATTCACAATGATCTGATCTGATCATCTTTTCATGATGTGATCAAATATTGTTATGCTTTGATGTAACTGTTCTTTTGATACCTGACATAGTATTGTTCTAATCTATTCTGAATGTTCTTTGGCAGCTTGATTAAAAATCTCTTCCAATTGTTTATCTAAATGTTTTGCTAAATGTTTGAAATAAGTTCTCATTTGATTTTATTGTTCTCTAGATACTTGATCTACTGTCATTTTTATCTGTACTGACTGTGTTATTGACATGTTGTTTAAAGTAGTACTCATTCTAGCTTCTAACTTTTGATACAACATGGCAAACAGGTCTGCTATTGCAGATGTTTGTTGAACTGTTTTGTTTGGGATGGATATATTTGTACTTATGTCTCACTGGTATAACATTCTTGTTTACAAAATACACTCCTGGAAATTGAAATAAGAACACCGTGAATTCATTGTCCCAGGAAGGGGAAACTTTATTGACACATTCCTGGGGTCAGATACATCACATAATCACACTGACAGAACCACAGGCACATAGACACAGGCAACAGAGCATGCACAATGTCGGCACTAGTACAGTGTATATCCACCTTTCGCAGCAATGCAGGCTGCTATTCTCCCATGGAGACGATCGTAGAGATGCTGGATGTAGTCCTGTGGAACGGCTTGCCATGCCATTTCCACCTGGCGCCTCAGTTGGACCAGCGTTCGTGCTGGACGTGCAGACCGCGTGAGACGACGCTTCATCCAGTCCCAAACATGCTCAATGGGGGACAGACCCGGAGATCTTGCTGGCCAGGGTAGTTGACTTACACCTTCTAGAGCACGTTGGGTGGCACGGGATACATGCGGACGTGCATTGTCCTGTTGGAACAGCAAGTTCCCTTGCCGGTCTAGGAATGGTAGAACGATGGGTTCGATGACGGTTTGGATGTACCGTGCACTATTCAGTGTCCCCTCGACGATCACCAGTGGTGTACGGCCAGTGTAGGAGATCGCACCCCACACCATGATGCCGGGTGTTGGCCCTGTGTGCCTCGGTCGTATGCAGTCCTGATTGTGGCGCTCACCTGCACGGCGCCAAACACGCATACGACCATCATTGGCACCAAGGCAGAAGCGACTCTCATCGCTGAAGACGACACGTCTCCATTCGTCCCTCCATTCACGCCTGTCGCGACACCACTGGAGGCGGGCTGCACGATGTTGGGGCATGAGCGGAAGACGGCCTAACGGTGTGCGGGACCGTAGCCCAGATTCATGGAGACGGTTGCGAATGGTCCTCGCCGATACCCCAGGAGCAACAGTGTCTCTAATTTGCTGGGAAGTGGCGGTGCGGTCCCCTACGGCACTGCGTAGGATCCTACGGTCTTGGCGTGCATCCGTGCGTCGCTGCGGTCCAGTCCCAGGACGACGGGCACGTGCACCTTCCGCCGACCACTGGCGACAACATCGATGTACTGTGGAGATCTGACCCCCCACGTGTTGAGCAATTCGGCGGTACGTCCACCCGGCCTCCCGCATGCCCACTATACGCCCTCGCTCAAAGTCCGTCAACTGCACATACGGTTCACGTCCACACTGTCGCGGCATGCTACCAGTGTTAAAGACTGCGATGGAGCTCCGTATGCCACGGCAAACTGGCTGACACTGACGGCGGCGGTGCACAAATGCTGCGCAGCTAGCGCCATTCGACGGCCAACACCGCGGTTCCTGGTGTGTCCGCTGTGCCGTGCGTGTGATCATTGCTTGTACAGCCCTCTCGCAGTGTCCGGAGCAAGTATGGTGGGTCTGACACACCGGTGTCAATGTGTTCTTTTTTCCATTTCCAGGAGTGTATGTACATGTGGATAATTCTCTTTGATTTTCTTTTCACCATGGATTCATCTATATACATTTCCCTCTTATCAAATGTTGCATCGGCATATTACATGCAACAGAGAAATTATTTGTAATACATGTCCACACAATTTGTCCTATCACAGTTACCAGTTGCAACACACCTTTCCTGCCCAACAGACAGCAAACTGAGAGAAAACTTTAAATTGTGCAAAAAGTATGCACTGTGCGAATAAAGTTTTGCCTTTGGAAACACATGTCATAAATGTGATGGCATGATGCAGTTAATACTATTACATACATCAAAAACCAATCAGAAATGTTGTTATACTGAATCACCTTCTTTATATATTTAGACCATTGCATATTATGATCTTTTTGTGTAACAAGCCCTGGTGGCTATTGCACATCATCGCTGTTTGAAAGTTCGTTGAACATGAGAATACTATACTGATGTCCACATAAAATGTGGTAATTAGTATTATTGTACACTTCATAGAAACAAATTTTGCAGCTTTTACTTTTTTAAGAACACAATCATTAAACAACGAAATGTGATAAGCAGTCAGTCATTTTGTTTCCAATCAATGTGTGCACAATTCCTGATACATTCATCTAAAAACTGAGAGGTCATCAGATAAAATTAATATGGTACTGCTAAAGGGTTTCTATAACAAATTTAGGTATTATGAACTATTAGTATGACAATTATTATTTAATAAATCAGGTAGTTTACACAGCGTACAACATGCACTTAATACGGGTTTGAAGATGAGATCAGCAGTAAGTTAATAAGAAGAGTAAGTCCTCACTTCCCTATCTTTTGTTTTGCAAAAAACTGAAGGTAATTACAGAGTTTCTTTAATACTTCTTTCAAGCACTGTTTGTGAATTACAATTTATATTACTTCTGTAATCTTTAGTGCTATATGCAAGTTTTGTTCTTGCAGCTTGATGTTTTCTTCTTAAAAGTAATAACAATAATAATAATAAAATACATCTTTTACGAGATACATTTCACAGTGCAAAATCATTCAGATACACTTACCCAAGAACTTAATGACTATGTCACGATTGCTGAAAATTTGTGCCAAACTGGGATACAAACCTACGTTTCTTGTTTTTTATAGATGGGCCCTCTACTGCCTCTGTTCTTCGGGGAGGGGGCGTCCCACACAGCCAATGAGAGAAACTCCGGTGGTTGTATTTGGAAACCATAGACTGAAATTTCAGTGACGATAAAAACTTGAGTCTGGAGGCACGTTGATTAAATTAAGGTAATTGCTCAAGTTATGCAAGAAATCTGGGTTTGAATCCCATTTCTTGGTTTAACACAAAATTTGAACAATCTAACATATTCACCTGATACATATATTAATGATCTACTTTAAACCACTAAAAGTAAAACTGATTTTTCTTGTAGATGATGCCATAAATATTACCTTCTCCTCCTCTTCCTTCTTGTTCTTCTTCTATGGTGATCAGTCCAAGGATCAGTTGGCTGCAGTTAAACTGGCAGCAGATCTCCACTCTTCATGTCTTTCAGATTTACTGTACATTTCTCTATAAGTCTTACACCCCACATCTTTCAGATTTTGTCTATGTAGGCCTATCTCAAAGGACTTCTTCACTTGTAACAGTGTCAGTCCACTTTATTTTGAGCATGTGTGTATAATAATAATTTTTTTTTTCAAAATCTGTGGGCAGCTTTCCCTATTCATACAGGTTGCACATAAGATTAAATATCTTATTTTTATTTTGGTCCCTCCTGATTTAAGAAGTTCAACTGGAATGCTGTCTACACCAGAAGCTTTGCCGTTTTTCAGTTTCTTCAGAGCTGATTCCTGCTCATCTTTCAATATAGGTTCACCCAGACTGTTCGTGTCTACTTCAGTTTCTTCTTCAGCAGTGTTTCCAGACATTTCTTTTCTGCTGCACAGTTTTCCTATGTACTGTTTCCATCTTCTTGCAATTTTCTCACTTAGTCTAAGCAGAATGTTGAGGCAGTATGGATTTATCTTATGGGGGAATCACCAGGCAGGAAAAACTGTTTTATAGCACAAAAAATATTATAGAGCCACAGAATCTGTAATATGAAAGATCTCTTTTAAAACTTAATTAAAAAAAATAAAGATTCCTTGTTTGCGTATTCTAGAAATAATATTACTCTTCAGGAAATGCTCAAATGGAAGGAGGCAAGTTATACTCATGCATACAGTGGGACAAAATGAACCTATGGGTAAATGCAACAGACTGTATAATAAATCACTAAGTGGTATAAATTAAGAAAATATATAGAAATGTTTAAAATACCAATGAGAAATTACCTATTACAAAAATGGTTCTATGTAAAAGATAAAAATTACCATGGAGACACAAACACAAAGGCAGCCACTATATGAGCGACCTCTGTCAAGTTTCGCACCTACTTTGAATATTACTCCATTTATGCCACACAGGTGCATGTGTAATGGTGATTATACATGCACAATCTCTGTTAGAAAGTGTCTTGCAGAGTTCAGATCAGAAGTCCAAGTAATGAAATTAGTTGCCACTAGGTTGGATTGGATTGTTTGGGGGGAAGAGAGCAAACAGCAAGGTCATTGGTCTCATCACTTTAGGGAAGGATTTGAAAGGAAGTTGGCCGTGCCATGCCGAAGGAACCATCCCGGCATTTCCCTGGAGCGATTTAGGGAAAGCATGGAAAACCTAAATCAGGATGGCTGGATGCAGAATTGAACCACCGTTCTCCCAAATGCGAGTCCAGTGTGCTAACCACTGCACCATCTCGCTAGGTGCTGCTAGGTGTGTCGCTAGTCGTAAAATGTTTCCTTCCTGTATATATTAGAGAAATCACCATGTCCCACACATTACCCAGTTAAGAGCTATTTTATGATTAATAAGATCTTCTGCCAAACATTTTTCCATTGATTCCTTAATAACTGAATCCCAGAAGAAATTCTCAAAGGCCAAGATTTCCATAGCACCATGGAATGTCCTGCAGAGACTGTGAATCTGCAGAAGTAATCGACAACATGCATTTATCATCAACAATATGTTATGCACAACCTTTTGTTTTTGTAATTGTATCTCCATCTATTGTAATGTGTTATAATTTTTTTTCTGGGTATTATGTCTCCATTTAATCACATAATACCACATCATTACAATAAACTGGATCATGTTTGTCAGCATATCACCTTGCATTATCCACACAATCATGGCTAACTTGTCTTACATCGTTTAGTACCTTTGAACTAGTGCAGGACTTCCCAGGAAGGGAATACCAGGTAACTAGATTTTTAAGCCTACACCAAATCTCTGCAATGTCACCTGTGATTTAGGCATTCTGGAGAAAAATATTGGTAAAGAAGATTTTGCAGTGATTATGGTGGTTTCTGGGAACAGTTTGGACTATAGCCTCAACTATGCTATTGAGAACAGTATAGGCATATCACTGATAATGCTCCTCACACAGATGTTAAGACTTCGTCACTCTTTGAACAATATGACAGATCCTGGATGATGTATTCCACAGAGCTTAATGAATCTCTCAACTCATTGGAGCAATCACACTTGGGTGTGACAGATGCATGGTCCCTCACACAGTTGTAATGTGAACAGCACATCATCACTGGAATTGTTTTGGTAGGAGGTCACTTTCATGACTAATTTCCAGAAGCATTCAGAGTAACCAAACAGTATCGGCCAGATCCTTGTGATCTTCAATATTTTCAGTAGGTCTCTTTTTTGGGTAAATGTTTAGAAAACACAGAGCTGCCAAATAACTATCAATGCAGTGGGAATAATATAAAAAAGTGGCAGCTTGGACAATACCAAGATAACTAACCACAATAATGCATTTTGATTGTCCTGTTAAACTGTATGAAGCTTGTATAGTGAGAAAAATGAGCTTCTCATATCAACACTGAAAAATCTAAAGGAATTTCTGCAAATGTACTGTTCTTAACGGAACATCACTTAAAGTCACAGAGATTGAACATATTCACTTAGATGGATACATTACTGCATGTGTAATATTTAGAAACTTAAGAGTGACTGTATCCACAAAAAGCGAAATAAAGTCCTAGAACATAGACCTCAGTGAATACCAGATTAAGCACCAATCTGAGTGGTGTACTTCAGTGCAGATGGCAAAACATACAAGATAGAACTTCTGACAGTACATAGGTCCTCAACAGAAATATTTTAAATTTCATTAAGCATTTGCTGGTAGTACAAATAGAACTAGCTGTTACTAGAAATAATTGGGAATTGATTTTGTCTGGAAAGTTCAATGTGGATTTCATCTTTGACAGTTCTGACTGACAGCACTTAGAATTAATGATGTCCAACTTTGGTCCGGACTCCACAGTAATATTCCCAACAAGAACAGAGAGAAACTTCCTGGCAGATTAAAACTGTGTGCCGGACTGAGACTAGAACTCGGGACCTTTGCCTTTCGCGGGCATGTGCTCTGGATGACTCACGCCCCATCCTCACAGCTTTAATTCTGCCAGTACCTCGTCTCCTACCTTCCAAACTTCACAGAAGCTCTCCTGTGGACCTTGCAGAACTAGCACTCCTGGAAGAAAGGATATTGCGGAAACATGGTTTAGCCACAGCCCGGGGGATGTTTCTAGAATTCATTCTAAGAACAGAGCGACATTCCGCAACAGCAATTAATAATTTATTCCTGATACCACTTGCCTATGATGAAATAAATGTGAGCTCCATTATAAATGGTTTATCTGACTGTGATGGTCAAATGGTAGCAATAGCATGTCCCCGTCAACTGTGCTTAAGTATGAAAGAAAATGGAAAATTTCACAGAATTATTAAATGCTGATTGCTGATACAGTCACACTATTCAGGGATAATTTTCAGGATGAAAAATAGGAGGAAATTTGCAAAGAACAAACAGTAGATAAGGACATTAATTCTTCTCTAATAATATTCTTACAGCATTATGAATCCATATTTCCTTTACAACAGAACAGGGAGGTCTGCAACAGAAGCTGTGAATAAGGGTGACAACAACTGGGATCAAAATACCTTGTGCTAGGAAGAGAGAGCTGCATGTACCACAGAGGACTACCTCCAATCAAGATTTAGAAATGCTTTATAATCAGTACTGCAAAATTCTTTTGCATGATATCAAGAAGACCAAAAACCATGTACTATGCACAAAAAACTCAAGATTCCAAGGACAATACAAGGAAAATCTGGAAAATTATTCTGCATGAAATGAATAAAATCAGCAGATGGCATTATCAGTGAGACAGATAAATAAGAAGATAAATTACTGGCTTCAAAATTCAATGAGTTCTTGCTAACCGTAAACATGGGGACGAAAAGAAAAGTTATCCACTGAGGACAGATCTATAGATTTTCTTAGACATCTTATGCATGCTATACCACCAGACATAAGTTTTGATAACCCATCTGTTAGAAGATCACAAAAATCATTATGCTATTAAAAACTAGTTGCTCTTCTGGCTATGATGGTATATCAGCCAAATACTAAAATCTTGTGCTGGCTTGATAGTGTCAGTATTGCAGTCTTGAATTACTTTTGTAATCAGTCAACAAGTCAAGGAGTACTTCCAGAAAGGCTGAAGTATGCAGTAGTAACACCAATATAGAGATGTAGCTTACAACAAAACTTTGATTCATTTATGTGAGAACAGGCCTCAACATGTAACATCAGTCCAGTTTCATTCATGTAAAGGCTTATTTACTGGGAATAGAATTTCAGAAACTCAAATCTAGTAGCACTAAAGAAAACAAATATCCTTTTGGCATTTTCTGTGATCTTGTCAAGGCCTTTGACTGTGTAGATCATAAGCTGCTGTGGCAGCTGTAATGGTACGTTACAAAAGGTGTTTCCCTTGCATGGATAGAATCAGGGTCTCATTAGCAAATGATGGAATGATGTAAAGGAATAAGATGAAAATCAGAATAGGGAATCTTTAAATATAGTGTGCCACAAGGTTTGGCCTGCCAGGGGACAAATGCGACAGGCATACAATTTGTTTACAATCAACACCTTAAACTTCAATCTTAAAGAAACTCATATTATGCAATTCCAAACAAATATAAATGATTTACAGGCTTCAGAAGTGGCTACATGGGCCTCCTGATCATGGCATTTCTCACCCTATTATGGCGCTGCTGGTGCCATGGAACTTACAGCGAACCAGCTTTGGCTGATGAGTTTTCTGGCCAGAGCCTCCCCAACTGATGATTTACAGCAGTTGTTGATCAACATCTGACGTGTTTTTACCTTCAGTACGGAATGCTCTCACCAGTAGCCTTCATTTACATACTGCTTCTTAGGCCTGAGCTACTTGAGTTCTGTACACTGTGAGTTATGGAAATAATTACAACATGAAAAGGAAACCATATCTTCTCAAGGATACTCATGTCTACTGTATGCACAGAAAATGTATGAGTATATGAAATGTTTGTGTGTATTCACAGCAGGGTAAGTGCTGAGCCCATTTAAAACTTGCAAAAGGCAGAACCTTGGTTGAACAACAACATTCTTGCCCATCTAATGAAGCATATGTAAAGATTAAGAAATGAGTACATAACTGCAGGAAAAAATCCATGAAGAGAAAAGAGAGCCTGTTTTCCAATTTTTAAGGAGAAATTTCATGATTAGAAAGATAAAGGTTTAGATCACAAAGGAGACAAACTATGAGAACTTCTAGACTGCAGTGTGTAAAGCAAGAAGGGAAACAATTGGGCCAATCCAGAACCCTGGCAGTAGTATGGATAGTCAGCTGAGTGAAGGCATTTTGAAATTAGCTATCTGAAGGTAATAGTTTTCTGAAAACTCATGGTGGGCCTGTTCCATATAAAAGCATCCTGATGTTCAGTTGTCACAAAGTGGGGTAAGTGCTGTGTGAAAATGGAACTGTTTTTATGTTTTTGACATTTGTTCAAAACATTCAAACAATTGTTCACCATACACATTGACATCATTACAATACAGTATGTGGGATATTTTTTAGTTTCCATAAGCATGAAGGACGATAAGTAATGCTATAAAAGAAAGGGAAAAAGGAAGAATTTGGACCTTAAAGATATTCTAGTGTATGATAAATTGCTTATTAGCTGCGTGCTATTCATCCAGATTCTATGTTTCTCATTATACACTATGTTTGGTATAAAAGTTACATAGTGGACCCCATTGCACTTTTCATAGTTTATATGCAATATCAGTATCAAAATACTTGATGCAGACCTGTCCATTATCTTATATGGGTTTTCTGGTATTTACATAGCAGTTTTAAATTTATCGCAGAAAGTGCGTTAAATACGGAAAAAGGCGTTATATGTGGCACTCCACAGATTATTCTCTTACCACAAACTATATTCATTATTCACATTTGTTGGCTTCGTCAACTCACAATCTAATAACACCTTTCACCTAAGCTAAACCTCGGGCCACAATATAGATCTGTCTATTGCGCAGCTATGATATTGGTGTTTCCTAATTCAATGCGCTAAATGCAAAAAGATCACATGTCTTCAACATTAAACACAAATATGTCTCAAATATTATGTTTTCACTCTACACGCAAATCAATGTTTCATGAACCTAATTATATTATTAAAGCTGTAATTCAGGGAATAAATAATGATTTTTTTCTCGGTGTACACAAATACCGCTGTGTATATGGAAAACCCCTTTTTTGTATTGGCCCGGACTTAGATCAGGTCAACCATATCCGATCAAACGCGCTAGTGTTGGCAGCGCCGATTCGAGCATAATTTTCCACATATCATTTGTCCCGTCCTCGTTTCGATAGTCAATAAGTAGAGGCTACTGTATTCGAAATTATTGAAACATTTTTTGTTTCTGCTAACATTAAGTATCAGCAATACTTCAACTTTTGAAGGGATAGTTCTAGCGGTAGGGAAGTCACCAACTTAATTCACAGATTTCTGTTTCGACAAATAAAATCTTTACCATATATTTCGCTGTTTTTACCTTTAGAAGACCATGCAACACATTCATAGCCTTACCTTGTTTTTAATTTTCCTTCCTTTCTTGCGCTTTTCTTTTCGAAAATAAGCCCTGCAACAACCATTCTTTTCTGTTTCTTTCTCTCTTTTTTATATTAAGATGATATTTTCGTCACTTGGTTCATCGTTGTGAAAATAGTAAAAATACAGAGTAATTTTAAATACGAGCTGGTTGCCACACAGAGTAATGTATAAGTGTACCTACAGTGCGTCCGCAAAATCTCTCCGCAATGGCTAGTTCCGTGTGTTTCGTCTTGCTATATAAGCTAGGGGCCGGGATTCACTGCTAGTGGCTGCATTTATGTTCGGAAATTGGATTCAACATTATATTACAATAAAAATACTGACATCAATTGTAGTTAAATGCGCTGTACTCACCAAAATCACAGTGGGTGCTGGAAATGTTTTTCTCTTTCTTGGAGGCATAGTTCAAAACATTTACGTTTTTCTGCGAACGCCTTTACCAATGTTTCACGTGCAGTCGAATGCAGATAATCAGTTATCGCTGTCTTCCGTACATCTATTGCCTACGTATTATTTTGCTGGGCAACGGTCTTTCCACAATAATTCCCGCAAATGTGACGTCATTGTGACGTCAAACATAATATCGAAGACTGCGTGATCGGCTATCGACTTCTGTTAGTATTCAATACTGGCCTCTCACAAGATTTCATGCGCGTACTGGAGATATATGTTCACACGTCATTCTTGGTATGATTTATGATAATTATTGCTATAATGAAATGTCACGCAATGATTTATCGACAATTAATGCCTTAATTTAAGAGTGCTGTCTTAGGAGTGAGTTATTTTCGTCAATAAGATGTGCGCACGTTTAACTAGAAATAAGGCGACGAAAAGTTCTATGCTGACTGAGAGTCGAACACCGCACACATGGTTATGAAGACATGTTAATAATCAATTTATCATTCAGTAGTAGCTAGGAGTAGCATGTTTAGTTGCAAACCTTAAGGCCTTTCTCATCCCCAGTAACGTATTGCCTAATATCTGCGATATCATGGTGTCAATTTACAAGTGGATTGCCTGCCGTAAAGAGCAATGTTCTCTAGTAATCGTGTATCATTGAGATGTAAATGAAGTGCCTCAGCAGAAAGTAATTTCCGTCGTGCAGCACGTATTGCTTCAGAGACATTGAGTACATGTTACAAGTGCACAAAACGTGTATTATATACTACGTATATACTCTTATTTGGAGAAGCTGCCGCCAAACCTGTTTACTTTTACATTCCGCTTAGTTGTCGTAGTTGAATACACGTTTTCTTGAGGCTACATCTAATGCAGAGCGCTTACAAGAAAGAATAGTTTCCTGCGTCATGCTATTGCTAGCTAGGTGAAATATTATGTGGTAGCTATGTTTGAAATGAATGTATTTTTGAACGTATTGGTCGTCAAATATTTGAACGAATCGTCAACTGTAAGTGTGCCTGCACTTGTTATAGCATAATAGCTGTAGGTGCATTAGTTTATACTACGGACTTGGGTAGGTTAGGTGTAACTTTTGAGCCGGCCGGTGTGGCCGTGCGGTTCTAGGCGCTTCAGTCTGGAACCGCGTGACCGCTACGGTCGCAGGTTCGAATCCTGCCTCGGGCATGTATGTGTGTGATGTCCTTAGGTTTAAGTAGTTCTAAGTTCTAGGGGACTGATGACCACAGATGTTAAGTCCCATAGTGCTCAGAGCCTTTTTTTTGTAACTTTTGATCCTTCAAGGGGTGATCGTGGCCTTGCGGCTCGGGTGTGTATTAGCCGCGGCTCGCGAGCTACGGGCCAGCCAGGCAGTGAGCGAGCTGGCGGTGACGTTGGTGGTCCAACAGCCCGGGACGAGCCAGCACGGTTGCGCCGCATGCCTCTGCCTCTGCCGCTGCGTTTGACGCAAAAATGTTTACCTCCTCTCCTGGCATCGGCATAAGAGCGGCAAACAGAAATACACATCAGGCTGTCTGGCGTAATGGCTCACTGGGAGAGGTCTGTTCGAGATAGAGTCGTCGCTCTCATTGAAGAAGGAGGACGTTCCATCAGAGAAGCTGGCAGACGGTGTGGCGTACCACATACCACTGCAACGAGATGGTGGAGGATCTGCCTTGAAAGAGGCACCACAAGCAGGGCTCCTGGCTCAGGCAGGAAGAGAGAGAGCTCACAGCAGGAAGACAGGGACCTAGTGTCTAGGAGTAGAGAAAATTCCTTTCTGAACGCGAAGCAGTTGCGACGGGAGACCAACTTCCCAGCTCCAGTGGCACGATTCGCCGAAGGCTGAGGGACGCTGGACTGCATGCACGACGATCCCCCGTGAAACAAGAGCTAAGCGAAGACAACGTTTTATACCGGCTAGCATTTGCGGAGCTCCATGTGAGGGCGTCGTGGGACAACGTCATTTTCACTGATGAGAAGGTGTTTTCGACCAGTAGCGACGGTCCACGAATCGTTTACAGGCCACAAGGGACTATGTAACCACGACGAGAAGAAGTGGCCAGCTATCTGTTACCTGCTGGGGTTGGATTTCTGCGAGAGGGGCGGAAATTCTTCACAGGATAGTAGGAACTCTGGACAGGGTGCAGTATGCCCACATATTTGAAAATGTGATGCTTCCGTCAGTGCGAATGCTGTACGCAGAAGGGGACGTCACATTGGAAGAGGACCATTCTCCCATTCACAAGTCTGCATTTTTTCAGCAGCGGCTCTCCACGATTGGCGTCAACGTCATGGACTGGCCGCCACGGGCGGCTGATATGAACCCCATGGAAAACATGTGGGCTGAGGTCGCCAGAACATTAACAGAGAACTGGCCAACCAACGAACTACTGCGGACGCTCTTTAGTACTGCGTCCTTGAATCCTGGGAGGAAGTTGCTTCTTCAGGCTGTTACGTCCGACGGCTTATACATTTTATGCCAAGACGCGTGATAGAAGTACAAAATAATGAAGGATTCTGCATAAAATATTAGAGTCTTTAAAATGTTTTGTTATGTCTTCTTTTTCGTCATTTTTCCCAGTGGGAGCTAGCGGAAGATCGCGAGGCAACAGAAAAAATACAATATGGGTTAGTTTTCCTTTGAGTTGCCTTTTTAATTCAAATGGGTTTCTTTTGAATATACAGTTTGTTAAATATTCTATTTTGATTTCATTTATACCCTGTCAAGATACTTACAAACTAATCAGCGTAGATGGACTCTGTCACAGTAGTTTTTATTATTTCAAATACATCTCTCTCTTCCCCTCTATCCATGCATACACCCTCCACCCTTCACACAATACGTAAACGATTTCATATTATGTTTACTCGTTTTTTATATCTCCTCCATTCTCTCTCTCTCTCTCTCTCTCTCTCTCTCTCTCTCTCTGACACTATCGCCGCAAGCGCCTTGCTATTCCATTTCCCCAAAACTTTATAAACAAATCTAGCGGTTTCCATTGACGCTATATTTTCTCTTTTAATTGCTGCTGTCTTTACTCTCTATCATTCCTCTCAACACCTATGAAACCGTATTCTTTGATCTCCCCTTCCCTATACCCCATTATTCGTTCTGAAAACAGTCCTTCCTGATCTCTCGGCCCTAAGATAAAACGAACTGTGGCACACATCTAAGTAAGCAATACTTTGCAAACATTTCACGCTTATATTTTGCACATCTGCACTTCTATCCATTCCCAGATCCCGCCCTGCTTCCTGTTACCCGCCCCTTGACGTCTGCATCTACATGTAAATGAATACTCTGCAATTCATAATTATTTGCTTGGCAGGGGGTTCTGTGGTCTGGTGGATTAATCTTGTATTGATGTGTAAAACGAGTAGGTTCGCATCTCACGTCAGGTGTAGATTTTTAACACACACAAGTAACTCTCCTTCACCCCTAGTAACGCCAAGTGCAGAACGACAGTAAGCTCCGTAGTTCAATATCCGCAGTAAAGATAACATCCCTTCGCTGCCGACTGGGGCAGAACGGCGTTAGTTTGAGCTGTGACAGATGGAGAAACCCCGGAAGGCAGAGACTCTGTCACCAGCAAGCCGTCGTAAACTGGAAAACGTATTTCATTTAATGAACCAATGGCCATGTAAGTTCTCAAGGCTCTTACTTTATTTGAAACTGAGACGTTGAAAATTGTGGCGCTGGACTGGGATTCGAATTCGATTTCACTGTGTTCCCCAAGATTTTAAACTCTTCTAGGCCTCCTCGAAAGGCACCTATCTGGTTTCGAATCCTGATCAGCATAAAATACTCATTATTTCATTTCAAGCCCTAGCATGTGCACTCCCAACTACTAGTGAAAAATAGTTGCATTTTCAACGTCTCTTTGCGCGTTGTCAGCTGTAACGTGTTCGTTTCAACTCACAGCCACATGATGAGCTTTCTATCACAACATTACAAGATCAAACGTTTCCTTACATCTTTTCAAGTTCAAACATTCCTCTCCCTCCTACTGGCGAAAACTGATTTGGGTTTGACGTTGTGTTCGTTGTGATCACCAACGACGATATGTTGTGGATTCAACTTCTAGCCAGCAGAGTATTTTCAATCACATCATTGAAAGTACAAACATGCCACTCCTAACTATTATCGGAAAAGAATTTGATAGTTAAAGTGTCTTCATGACCACGTGTGCGGGGTTTGAATTCTGATACTGGTGCAAACGTCTATACTTCACGTCTCTTTAAGCCTAGTGATCAGGTATCAATAAGGCACAAACAAAGCTTAGCTTAGTTAGCAATGGCTATAGGTGCTGGGTTTGAATCCAGGTCCAGAACGACGACGCTCGTCAAGTCATTTAAAGTTCAAATTTGTGTACACATAACTGAGAACAATGATATTACTGGTGATTCTCTGTTAATGTTGCGATTTCTGTAGAGTGCTTGTTGCCGTTAATAGCAATTTTTTCTGGTTCGTCCAATATCCAGTTTCCAGAGCCACTCGCCGTTGAGCGACGTTCAGCACGTGGATGGAAAACCTTTTCGAGACCGAAAAACTTTTTTCCAATTGCCGTACAGCTTTGTAACTCCATATATTGTCTCAAGTATTTAATTTTGACTACGAATTACTTTACAATATATGTAAAATAATTAGTTTTTTCAGAACTTTTGGAATGTCACTTGTTGTAATTAAGGTTAGTTTATGAGTGTTATGGGATGTCTCATCGCTAAGAACGTGTTTTCTAATTTGTTTTGTATGACGATATTAGTTGACGCTTAGACTGACTGCCATAAAGACCTTTGGTCTCTAGTAGTCTCTTGCGGTACCCATTGTGTGTAGTCAAACGACTGTACCCCACGGGGTTTTGGTGTTTAGAGGACCTGCAACACAGCTACGTTATGTTGGTTGTATTCGGCAGTGATCCACTTTTTTTTGCTGTCAAGTGTACCTGTCAGAAATTTCGATCCGAATTCAGCCTGAGGGCTACGCAACCTGTTCGACTCCATTGGATTGCAGTTTGTCTACCTCAGGCGCTAGAGCAGCTGCCAGGCAGAATCGGAGTTGAAGTATCTGACAGTTACACTTCTAACGTGTTCAACAAAGGCGCGTGGCTGACACCGGACTGGGGGGGGGGGGGGGGGAGGGTAGTCGGGAGTCACAGAGGGATCCATAGCTGTTTTTTTTTTTTTTTTTTTTTTTTTTTCATGCACATGTTAACGTCTACTACCGCGCCATCAGGCCACAGGACAGTGGAAAACAAAAGGGTTGAAAAAGCGCAAATACCCTTTACTGCTTCGGATCACGTTCAGATTTCGTCGAATAGTTTGCAACACTTCCTAGTGGTTCCAACCCATACATGAGAGCTAAAATTGTAATCACGTTGCACTCCAAAGTGGTGCGATCTCGTTAGGTGGCGATGCAGCCGCACAATGTCCTTAGAGACGGGGTGAAACGCCCAAGGGTTTCACCAATCTCAAAGGATGTCAAGAACACCTACTTGTTGGAACTACCTGCCTTCCGCATGGAACACGCCTATCTCACCACTGACTGCTAGTGTCAGACACATATATTTACTGTCGACAAGTATGGGGCTAAAGATGATGTTGTAACAACATCGAAACTAGTTGCCAATAAAACCAACACCTTAATACAGCTGGAGGAATCACGTCATTTTTTGACATAAATTACACTACTGGCCATTAAAATTGCTACACCAAGAAGAAATGCAGATGATAAACGGGCATTCATTGGACAAATATATTATACTAGAACTGACATGTGATTACATTTTCACGCAATTGGGGTCCATAGATCTTGAGATATCAGCACCCAGAACAACCACCTCTGGCCGTACTAACGGCCTTGATACGGCTGGGCATTGAGTCAAACAGAGCTTAGATGGCGTGTACAGCTGCCCATGCAACTTCAACACGATACCACAGCTCATCAAGAGTAGTGACTGGCGTATTGTGACGAGCCAGTTGCTCGGCCACCATTGACCAGACGATTTCAATTGGTGAGAGATCTGGAGGATGTGCTGGCCAGGGCTGCAGTCGAACATTTTCTGTATCCAGAAAGGCCCGTACAGGACCTGCAACATGCGGTCGTGCATTATCCTGTTGAAATATAGGGTTTCGCAGGGATCGAATGAAGGGCAGACCCACGGGTCGTAATACATCTGAAATGTAACGTCCACTGTTGAAAGTGCCGTCAATGCGAACAAGTGGTGACCGAGACGTGTAACCAATGGCACCCATACCATCACGCCGGGTGATACGCCAGTATGGCGATGACGAATACACGCTTCCAATGTGCGTTCACCGCGATGCCGCCAAACACGGATGCGACCATCATGATGCTGTAAACAGACCCTGGAGTCATCCTAAAAAATGACGTTTTGCCATTCGTGCACCCAGGTTCGTCGTTGGGTACACCATCGCAGGCGCTCCTGTCTGTGATGCAGCGTCAAGAGTAACCGCATCCATGGTCTCCAAGCTGATAGTCCATGCTGCTGCAAACGTCGTCGAACTGTTCGTGCAAATGGTTGTTGTCTTGCAAACGTCCCCATCTGTTGACCCACGAATCGAGACGTTGCTGCACGACCCGTTACAGCCATGCGGATAAGATGCCTGTCATCTCGACTGCTAGTGATACGAGGCCGTTGGGATCCAGCACGGCGTTCCGCATTACCCTTCTGAACCTACAGATTCCATATTCTGCTAACAGTCATTGGATCTTGACCAACGCAAGCAGTAATGTAGCGATACGATAAACCGCAATCGCGGTAGGCTACAATCCGACCTTTATCAAAGTCGGAAACGTGATTGTATGCATTTCTCCTCCTTACACGAGGCAACACAACAACGTTTCACCAGGCAACGCCGGTCAACTGCTGTTCGTGTATGAGAAATCGCTTATAAACTTCCCTCATGTCAGCACGTTGTAGGTGTCGCCACCGACGCCAACCTTGTGTGACTGCTCTGAAAAGCTAATCATTTGCATATCACAGCACCGTCTTCCTGTCGGTTAAATTTCGCGACTGTAGCACGTCACCTTCGTGGTGTAGCAATTTTAACGGCCAGTAGTGTATTAGCAAGTGTTTAATTTGCTTACGATATCGTATAATCCATGTCCTCTGGGGGCAATCTGAGTTTTTATTTCTAAAGGTTACTGTGCTGAGCTTTGCAGGCCCACTTAAGGTCACCAGTATGTGTGTCACTAAGTTCTAGTCAGCGTCGGTTCACGTGAGCCAGTTAATTTCCCACACTTAGCGTTTGTTTATCAGGTACTATTTCACTTAAAGAAAGGACTTGCGACTCAAATTAGTTGTTGTTTAGCCTTGATTTTATAGTGTTAATTTACTGGTCGATCTTGAATGTCAAGGTTAAGAAAAGTTTTTTTTTTGCTTCATGTTGTCGGGTGTGGTCTGTGTTTCGCTGAGCTGAGGCGGTGGGCAACCGAAGCGCAGAACTTCCCTTTTGGTTACAAGTTTGGCTTACTGGCGGTGGACTTCGCCTGAGATCGTGTGTTCCTCTTCGATAGCGTTTGCTGGGTTCACTTTTCGGTGGCCTACTCGCTGTGGGTTGCAAACGGAGTCACGTCTTGGTTCGAATTTAAGCATTACTTCCCTCAGTCGGCTCCACCGTTCGTGGTTAAACTTCGGCCTTACAAGCTTGGGCCTTACTTCTGTTGTTACACATTTATGATCGTACGAAGTTGTAACTTTGTATGCCCTAAAAGGCTATCTTACAAGCCAATGGGCATTTGAATAATTTCGTGGTCCGCTCTGCAAGGTTCTCAAGTCTAGTAATTTGCAAGATTGCCCAACTTACGTTTAAATAAATATGTTGTAAGTGTTCGTGTTAAAATTGAGTCTGTGTGTCAACAGTTATTTTACATGTAATGTTAAAGTACTGGAATAGAAAGGGTCCTAAATAAAGTGTCTTAAGTTAGTGGCGTTTCTCATTGCTTATGGGAGGTCGTTGGTTAATGATTTATTAACTTGCTTAAGATTTTATGTAATGAGTGTTTCTTAAATAAACTTGCCTGAGTGGCGTCTGTCAATTTTTATGTGAGATTGTTTTTGGTAGTTAATAAACACATTTGATATTCAAAAAGATTTGGGGCTTGCAGCCTGTCGTCGTTAGCTTCCATCCACGATATTTCGACTGAATAACTGCCGTCCTTCCTCAGGTGAGCCATCGAAGACTGACGAAGACGCACTCCGTTCCGTAATATATAGCGTGCAGCGAGTATTTCGCGCAAGCGTCAAAATCATATGGAGAGACGAACCACACCGCCCGCCGGCAGCGCCCTCGCTAGTGGAACTGCAGAACTCAGCTGTCTTCGGCGTTGTCAATTGCCGCGGCCATCGGAGTACTCTGACGTCTTCGTCTGGAGCAGATCTTAGAGATGGCGGGGTTCCACGCATTATCTAGCTGGTAGCCATTGTCACGGTTGATAAGATTGTCTGTCATGCGAATTTCCACTGATTCTTTTATGACAGAGTCCCAAAAGGATGTTGCTGTGGCCAAAATTGCTGTCTTGCCATGCTCCATTGAGTGTCCAGTGGAAATGCAGTGCTCAGTAACTGCAGACTTGCTAGGCTGCAAAAGGCGAGTACAGCGCTGATGTTCAGTGCAGCGTTCTTCTACTGTTCGCAGTGTTTGTCCTGTGTATGACATGCCACACTGACAAGGTATTTTACAAATTCCCGCCTTCCGCAATATCAGATCGTCTTTCACTGATCCCAGCAGGTCGGACATCTTCGATGGTGGACGGAAAATCACTTTCACTTCGAAACCGTGGAGGATTCTTGCAATTTTGAAGGAAATGTTGCCAACAAAGGGAAGAAAAGCTTAAGATTTAGTAGGCATGCTCTCTTCTTCCTCCACTCCCTGTTTCCTTGGCTTAATTGCAAGTGCCTTGCTAATTTGCCGGGTAGAATTTCACAAAACACATTGGAATTGGAATGTTCACTTTATTGGGTCAATCCTTCCACGCCCTTTAGATTTAAAGGTTAAACAAAGCAGCTGTTAAGTAAAAACGTTCCACTTGCGAAAACCATTCTTGCAACACATTTAATTTATTCACAATTGCGAGTGTGGACAACCATCAGCTGTAGAATGGAACCACGAGAATGAGAATTTGTGCCGAACCGGGAATCGACCCTGGATACCCCGCTTATCGCGAGCAGTTTACCATTTGGCTATCCGTGCACGATTGACAACCAGACCCAAACTCCTATATGTCTTCAACCGCGCTTCTGCAATCTTTACTTGTACATCAAGTATGTATATTCCTGTATTGAGAAGGGTCTATTGACACATAGTCATCACGGATTCAGAAAACATCGGTCTTGTGAAACACAACTAACTCTTTACTCACATGAAGTGTTGAGTCCTATTGACAAGGGATTTCAAACTGATGCCGTGCTTCTAGATTTCCACAAGGCTTCTGACACTATACCACACAAGCGACTTGTAGTGAAATTGCTTGCTTATGGAATATCGTCTCAGTTGTGCGACTGGATTCGTGATTTCCTGTCAGAGAGATCACAATTCGTAGTAACCGACGGGAAGTCATCGAGTAAAATAGAAGTGATTTCTGGCGTTCCCCAAGGCATTGTTATAGGCCCTTTGGTGTTCTTTACCTGTATAAACGATTTAGGAGACAACCTAAGCAGCCGTCTTACGTTGTTTGCAGGTGATGCTGTCATCAGAAGATCAAAAGAAATTGTAAAACGATTTAGAAAAGATATCCGTATGGTCCAGAAATTGGCTATTGGCACTATAGAACGAAAAGTGTGAGGTCCTCCACAAGAGTGCTAAAAGGAATCCATTAAACCTCAGTTACACGAAAAATCCGTCAAATCTAAGAGCCGTAAATTCACCTAAATAAACAGGAACGACAATTATGAACAACTTCAATTGGAAAGAACACATGGAAAACGTTGTGGGGAAGGCTAACGGAAGACTGCGTTTTATTGGCAGGACACTTAGAAAATGTAACCGATCTACTAAGGAGACAGCCTGCACTACGCTTTTCCGTTCTCTTTTAGAATAATGCTGCACGCTGTGGGATCCTTACCAGGTAGGATTGACGGAATACATCGTGAAAGTTCAAAGAAGGGCAGTGCGTATTGTATTATCGCGAAATAGGGGAGAGACTGTCACCGAAATGAAACATGATTTGCGGTGTTTTTCGTTGCGACAAAATCTTCTCACGAAATTTCAATCACCAATTCTTCTATACAGGGAAGTTGCAGCGTTAGAAAATTGCAGCGAAATGCAGGAAGATCTGCAGCGGATAGGCACTTGGTGCACGGAGTGGCAACTGACCCTTATCATAGACAAATGTAATGTATTGCGAATACATAGAAAGAATGAGTCTTTATTGTATGATTATATGATAGCGGAAAAAATACTGGTAGCAGTTACTTCTGTAAAATATCTGGGAGTATGCGTGCGGAAGGATTAGAAGTGGAATGATCGTATAAAATTAATTGTTGGTAAGGCGGGTGCCAGGTTGAGATTCATTGGGAGAGTCCTTAGAAAATGTAGTCCATCAACAAAGGAGGTGGCTTACAAAACACTCGTTCGACCTATACTTGAGTATTGCTCATCAGTGTGGGATCCGTACCAGGTCGGGTTGACAGAGGAGATAGAGAAGATCCAAAGAAGGGCGGCGCGTTTCGTCACAGGGTTATTTGGTAAGCGTGATAGCGTTACGGAGATGATTAGCAAACTCAAGTGGCAGACTTTGCAAGAGAGGCGCTCTGCATCGCGGTGTAGCTTGCTGTCCAGGTTTCGAGAGTGTGCGTTTCTGGACGAGGTATCGAATATATCGCTTCTCCCTACTTATACCTCCCGAGGAGATCACGAATGTAAAATTAGGGAGATTCGAGCGAGCACAGAGGCTTTCCGGCAGTCGTTCTTCCCGCGAACCATACGCGACTGGAACAGGAAAGGGAGGTAATGACAGTGGCTCGTAAAGTGCCCTCCGCCACACACCGTTGGGTGGATTGCGGCGTATAAATGTAGTAGATTTTCTCCTCCGAATGGGAAAATATTTTGTTGACGCCGACCTATGTAGGGAGAAACGCTCATAATAATAAAATAAGGGAACTAAGAGCTCGCACGGAAAGATATAGGTGTTAGTTTTTGCCGCGCTTTGTATGAGATTGGGAATAATAGAAAATTATTGAGAGGGCTGTTCGATGAACGCCCTGTAATGTGATTTGCAGAATATTCATGTAGACGTAAATGTACAGGTGAGGCATTTCACTTGAAAGTCGCTTGCCAGGTGTCGGTGGATAAACACGATGTTGCTGTGCCTGTGTTATTCTGAATTAACGAAGTTCCTTAGCACATGTATGCTTGTTCAAAGGAACTTCACATCGTAATTCCGATAAACACAGGCACTGGAATATCGCATTCTTGCAATGGCTACTCCAGTTCACAGTTGAGCAGTGACCCATATTTGCGACGAATTCTTCAATACATTTAATTAGAAATTTCCACTGTCGTGACTCTTATGTAAACATGTATGGACATCCTATACTTTGGGGAAAAACGTGGAGGGCAGTTCAGCTCAACTTATAGGAATTTTATCCGACCCGACAGAGCTACAAACGGCCATGTCTGCTCAAGCGGTTGGGCGGTTGGATGATTGGACGGTGAGGCCACCAGCAAAGCGTTCTGTTTGATAAATGGCCTACACACGATGTGGCATTGGGTTTGCCGCCACCAAACCCGTGCGAGTGTTCGTCCAGATCAGACCGTCAGTAGCGCCCTTAAGTGTTCCACATTGCAGGCTGTTTCTGCTTCCTCTCTGTAGGGGCGTAAGTGCTGCGATGCTACCTCACTACTCTACATCTACATCTACATACATACTCCGCAATCCACCATACGGTGCGTGGCGGAGGGTACCTCGTACCACAACTAGCATCGTCTCTCCCTGTTCCACTTCCAAACAGAACGACGGAAAAATGACTGCCTGTATGCCTCTGTACGAGCACTAATCTCTCTTATATTATCTATGTGGTCTTTCCGCTATATATAAGTTGGCGGCAGTAAAATTATACTGCAGTCAGCCTCAAATGCTGGTTCTCTAAATTTCCTCAGTAGCGATTCACGAAAAGAACCCATCCTTTCCTCTAGAGACTCCCGCTCGAGTTCCTGAAGCATTTCCGTAACACTCGCGTGATGATCAAACCTACCAGTAACAAATCTAGCAGCCCGCCACTGAATTGCTTCTATGTCCTCCCTCAATCCGACCTGATAGGGATCCCAAACGCTCGAGCAGTACTCAAGAATAGGTCGTATTAGTGTTTTATAAGCGGTCTCCTTTACAGATGAACCACATCTTCCCAAAATTCTACCAATGAACCGAAACGACTATCCGCCTTCCCCACAACTGCCATTACATGCTTGTCCCACTTCATATCGCTCTGCAATGTTACGCTCAAATATTTAATCGACGTGACTGTGTCAAGCGCTACACTAATAATGGAGTATTCAAACATTACAGGATTCTTTTTCCTATTCACCTGCATTAATTTACATTTATCTATATTTAGAGTTAGCTGCCATTCTTTACACCAATCACAAATCCTGTCCAAGTCATCTTGTATCCTCCTACAGTCACTCAACGACGACACCACAGCATCATCAGCAAACAGCCGCACATTGCTATCCGCCCTATCCAAAAGATCATTTATGTAGACAGAAAACAACAGCGGACCTACCACACTTCCCTGGAGCGCTCCAGATGATACCCTCACCTCCGATGAACTCTCACCATCGAGGACAGCGTACTGGGTTCTATTACTTAACAAGTCTTCGAGCCACTCACATATTTGGGAACCAATCCCATGTACTCGTACCTTAGTTAGGAATCTGCAGTGGGGCACCGAGTCAAACGCTTTCCGGAAGTCAAGGAATATGGCACCCATCTGATACCCTTCATTCATGGTTCGCAGCCGGACGGTGTGGCCGTGCGGTTCTAGGCGCTTCAGTCTGGAACCGCGTGACCGCTACGGTCGCAGGTTCGAATCCTGCCTCGGGCATGGATGTGTGTAATGTACTTAGGTTAGTTAGGTTTAAGTAGTTCTAAGTTCTAGGGGACTGATGACCACAGATGTTAAGTCCCATAGTGCTCAGAGCCATTTGAACCATTTGAACCATGGTTCGCAAGATATCATGTGAAAAAAGGGCGAGTTGCGTTTCGCAGGAGCGATGCTTTCTAAAGCCGTGCTGATGCATGGACAGCAACTTCTCCGTCTCAAGGAAATTCATTATATTCGAACTGAGAATATGTTCGAGAATCTTGCAACAAGCCGATGTTAAGGATATTGGTCTGTAATTTTGAGGATCCGTCCTTCTACCCTTCTTATATACATGTCTTAAATTCGTTTTGGTGGGTGATACTAGGGAACGCAACGCACACGTGAGAAATCACCGCAGCAACCCGTCACCAGGTAGCGAGGTCCGTCATTACGTCGCAAATGTGTGGGAAAGCCGCAGATCACAGCGATGGATCGCTGATCGCTCGTAGCCCTCAGCAATTCGACGAATCGCCAGTGAGAAATCGCCTGTTTGTGTGTGAATATGGCTGGCTGCTTAGACCAACGATGACTTGCTGCGACTCATTTGCCTAGTAAGTGACTGTCTAACATTTTTGTTTCACTAATGGTCCTGAGACGTCAGAATTTATAGAGCTACTCAGGGAACACGAACCACTTTGAAAAGTGAAGTCAAAGCAAGATCGTCAATTTAATGAGCGTTGCAAATATCGAGGTATTGGTATTCGCGTATCTTGCGGTGTTCAGAATTTTGAAGTTTGTGCCGTAGAAGTAGAAATTAATGGAAATTTATATTTGCGCTACATCTATACTCTGCAAGCATAACCGCTCTATCAATTGAGAACAATATTATGCGACATATTCTCATACAGAGAAGAAGTGATCGATAATATCGGAAATAATTAATAGCACTGAAAAAGTTTTCATTAAAATCGTTGATATATAATCAATCATCTGAATAACGCCCGCAGCAAATTAGCGCCTCAGGGAAATCAAAGACGGTTCAACGCGATTACTTTTGTTTCTAAATCCTACTATATAAAACATTTGCGGTTATTGTTAGTTCTCTTGTCTTGTTTTCTGTGCTCTGAAGAAATCTACGTATCTGCAGCGTGCGATATAGCTGGCATTTCAGTGTGATATGCTACGAAAGGAATCACGGCACTTCTGTTAAACTGCAAGAAAGGTGATTATAGTTAATTTGTATGGGACAATGGTTCAAATGGCTCTGAGCACTATGGGACTCAACTTATGAGGTCATCAGTCCCCTAGAACTTAGAACTACTTAAACCTAACTAACCTAAGGACATCACACACATCCATGCCCGAGGCAGGATTCGAACCTGCGACCGTAGCGGTCGCGCGGTTCCACACTGTAGCGCCTAGAACCGCTCGGCCACCCCGGCCGGCTATATGGGACAGTCTTACGTTGAAAGTTATACTGCGGTCTAGGTAGATCTAGTCCGTAAGGTCACGGCTTAAGAATATCTAAGAAATTGTGTGCGCGAGAGAAAGTAGCGCTCATTATTGAACTGTATTATATTCCGAATAACCGATAATAGGATCTGTGGACTATACGAAAAGACGTTAAATTGAATATAAGAACGCAACTGAACACTTAGCTTTGTGAAAGTAAAAGCGTACGAAGTTTGAATGACTGTATCGAAGTATCTTCCAAGTCCTTCGCTGTCTCTGACAGAATTACAATGTCATCGGCAAATCTCAAGGTTTTTCTTTCTTCTCCATGGATTTTAATTCCAACACCAAATTTTGTTGTTGTTTTCTTTATTGCTTGCGCAGTATACACATTGAATAACGTCGGGGTTAGGCTACAACCCTGTGTCACTCCCTTCCCAGCTACTGATTCCCTTTCGTCCCCTCGACTCTTGTAAGTGCCATTTGGTTTGTGTCTAAATTGTACATAGCCTTCCGCTCCCTGTATTTTACCCATCCCACCTTTAGAGTTTGAAAGAGAGTATTCCAACCAAGATTGACTAAAGCTTTTTCTAAGTCTACAAATGCTATAAACGTAAGTTTATCTTTACTTAATCTATCTTCTATGAGAAGTCGTACGGTGCCTTACCCGCTGTAAATGCTATGCGGTCATTCCACGTCAAATCGGTCCGTACACATATTCCTAGATACTTTATGGAAGTAAGTTATGTTTGTTTATGTTGAGGGTTAATTGCCATTCCATGCACCAAGCATCGATCCTCTGCAGATCTTCCTACTTTTCTCTACAAGAATTCCTCTCTCTCTGTCCTTTGCCAACCTCGTCATCGCAGAGTAGCACTTGCGACCTCAGTTATTTCATGGATGTATTCCAATCTCTGTCTTGCTCTCTACAGCGTCCTCTAGTATCATGGAAGTCATTCCATTCCACATACTCCTTTCCTCTCCGATTCTGCGTAGAATCCCCTCATTCCTTATCTTATCAGTCCAGCTAATTTTCAACATTCGTCTGTAGCACAACATGTCAAACGCTTCGATTCTCTTCCGTTCAGGTTTTCCCACAGTCCATGTTTCACTACCATACAATGCTGTGCTCCAGACGTACATTCTCAGAAATTTCTTCCTCAAATTAAGGCATATGTTTGATACTAGTAGACTTCTCTTGGCCAGGAATGCCCTTTTTGCCATTGCTAGTCTGCTTTTGATGTCCTCCTTGCTCCGTCCGTCATTGGTTATTTTACTGCCTAGGTAGCAGAATTCCTTAACGTCATCTACTTCGTGACCATCAATCCTGATGTTAAGTTTCTCGATGTTCTCATTTCTGCTACTTCTCATCACTTTCGTCTTTCTTCGATTTACTGTCAATCGATATTCTGTACCCATTAGATTGGATGAAGATCGTATCTGTTCTGTGGTGAACCTGTGGGTGCTATTCTGTCATTCTGCGCAACGGATTAATCTGAGATGTACCCTTTACCCTGTGGCTCCTGCAAGATGCAATTTCCACCCCCACACTACTACAGAAGTCAGACAGACGCTCCTAACGTTCTAAAGAGAAATTCCTTTCAGCAATAAATATCTTCTGGAGTCGTCCGCTGTAAGGAAATGACACAAAAATTCACAAAATTTCTTACGTAACTAGTGGGATACTTGGGTACTGGAGTAGTGCTAGTTAGTGTAAGAAAAACATGAAACTAACGAAAATTATTATTTTTTTGCAAAAATTCTGAGAAATCACAATGGCACTTTTAGTTATGAACTGAACCATTTATTTCCGGGTTCTTTTCGGAATGTGAAGTTGCCTCTTAAGGATAGGATTCGCTAATGAACTTTCTATGCAAAGTTTAAGATTGTTATTCACTTGGCAGAATGGCTGAGACCTGCGCCTACTCAACTTGAATAATTATCCTTTAGAATGTTGCCAGGTACAGTCGAGGCTGTCGCGTGTGAAATGCAGTGAAGTGTACTGTTGTGGAGGAAATATGGCGCTCGCAAGAGCTGTAGCGCACCATACCGTAAGCTGCGATGACTGCTGTCTGCGCCGCTCGCTGCTGACAAATAAGATAACTCTCGTTCTACCTGGATTGACCTTCGCCAATCAAACTCTCCCTATGCCTTGGTGAAGTCAAGGACTCCTATTCGCCCCTAGTCTAACTATTGGCGTGGTACACCGGTCAGATAACCAGTCCACCGGGATGCCACTCAAAAATTCACTTGCAGGCGTTTAACTATAACTCTGTCCATTCACACCGCACAATAAGTGTGGCGGCCAACCCAGTGAACAACACTTAATCGCAAGGACTCAATATAGAGTCGTGCTCCAATTTGCTCTCGACAGACGTGCTCTCCCAGTGAAGTACTGAGGAGAGACTTGTTCCTCGCTCTTTGAGTACACGTACGAGCGCGCACGCTCTCGTTGCGTGTTCTCGCTCCAAGAGCGACAACGGAACGGCCCCTCTCCATGCCAGACATGAAGGGGTATATCTTTCGGTCTCTTCCATTACTCCTTCAGCTCAAGGCATCAGGAATATCGTCTGCCAATCAGCATTGCTCTTCTAAAACGGGAGAATGACGTTTCGTTTAAGGCGACCAATCCGGAAATCTGTAGCATCGGCGTTTGGCGTTTGCTGTCTCCCTGTGAAAACCTCTGAAAGTGCGTGCTATGTTTGTAAAGAATGCGTAGGCTGGGTGCTCCCACACAATGCAGCGGAATTTGCTTTTAAGCCAAACACAGCGTCGTTCTCCCTTTTCATTTGGGCAAATGCTGTCTGCTCTACGGGTGGTCGCCGGCCGATGTAGATAGGTTGACTCGTCCTCTGAAGGGACCGGCCTCCTGGCATGTGGTTTGCCTCTCCCAAACTAAAAGCTTTTGTGACCATCGTGTCTTGAATGTGTGTGTGTACACCAGCCTCAAGTATTGCAACCTCGGTGCGCACTTGCGATTTACTTGTTATTTGCATATCGTTTGCATGAATTCATACAACATTGACTTAATCTTATCGAGTTTGGGTTCGAATGAAGCGTCTTGATGTGCGGAATATGATTGTGAGTGCGGAATACGAGGTGCGGCTAGAAAAAAACAGGACTGATGCTGGAAAAACATTTATTTACAATTATTTACAATTTCATGTTATCTCCTTCAATGTACTCTCCTCCTCGGTCTCTACACCGCTCCATACGAATTTTCCACTGTTCATAGCAATGCTGCAGATCATTTTCGGTAAGTCCATACATTACTTCCGTCGCTTTTTCTTTTACTGCTTCAACAGTCTCAAATCTAGTTCCTTTCAAAGCTGACTTGACTTTAGGGAAAAGAAAAAAGTCACAGGGGGCCAAATCAGGTGAGTAGGGTGGATGATCTAAGATGGGAATGTTGTGTTTTGCCAAAAACGTCTTCACTGACAACGCACTGTGAGCTGGGGCATTGTCTCGGTGAAGGAGCCACGACTTTTTTCTCCACAAATCGTTCCGTTTTCTCCGTACTCGCTCACATAGGGTAGCCAGGACGCTAATGTAGTAATGCTGATTCACTGTTTGTCCCTCTGGTACCCAATCAATGTGCACAATCCCTTTGATGTCAAAAAAAAACAATCATCATTGCCTTGAATTTCGATTTTGGCATTCGTGCTTTTTTTGTCGTGGAGAACCAGGAGTTTTCCAATGCATCGATTGGCGTTTAGTTTCGGGATCGTAAGTAAAAAACCACGATTCATCGCAAGTAATAACATTTTGTAAGAAGGTGGGATCACTTTCAATGTTTTCCAGGATGTCAGAACAAATCATTCTTCGGCGTTCCTTCTGTTCAATTGTGAGACACTTTGGAACCATTTTTGAACACACTTTGTTCATGTTGAAACTTTCATGAAGAATCTGCCTAACGCTTTCCTTGTCAACTCCTGTTAACTCAGACACTGCTCCGATTGTTAAACGGCGATCTTGTCGAACAAGTTTACCGATTTTTTCAATGTTTGCATCAGTTTTTGCTGACAATGGTCTGCCAGTGCGAGTGTCATCACTGGTGTCTTCGCGGCCATCTTTAAATCGTTTAAACCGCAGAAACACTTGTGTTCGCGATAAACAATCATCGCCGTACACTTGTTGTAACATTACAAATGTTTCACTTGCAGATTTTCCTAGTTTGAAACAAAATTTGATGTTAACACGCTGTTCTTTCTGTACACTCAACATTTTCCGACGCACAGACAAAACGTCAACTACTTAAAACAGACGCCACGGGCAGACTGAGTGCAGGAGGCAGATGAAACTCGAGCAGTAGGCGGAGCGAGAGTCACGTGACAGGCCATGCGACTTTCAGCCTTATTGCATTCGTTTTATTGTTTCACCAGTACTAGTCCGGTTTTTTTCTAGCCACACCTCGTATGTAAGCAATGAAGGTCAGGAGACCACGACGTCTTACACTGTTCTTTCGGACATGCACTCACATTGCCCGAACTCTTACGGGAATCGGTAGACTGACTGCCCCCAATAATGAGTGTAGTGAGCAGGGGCACTGCAAATGTAGTGTGTGGACAGTAAGTTGGGAATGTGGGTGTCACGGGGAGCATGCCCGAGCTAAGCCTCGGCAGTTTCACTATCCTCTGTGTCCTCGGTGATTCAGTCCGATAGAGAGTCTGCCATGTAAGCAGGAGATCCCGGGCTCCAGTTCTGGTCGGGGGACAGGTTTCAACTGTCCCTGTTGATATTTATCAACGCCTGCAAGCAGCTAAAGGTCTGATTTCATTGTAATTTCGTTAGATTGTATATTCCGTTCAGCAGATCATGTAATTCTTCTTCACTTTCACTCAGGATAGCAATGTCATCAGCGAATTATATAGTTGATATCCTTTCACCTTGAATTTTAATTCCACTCCTGAACCTTTCTTTTATTCCTATCATTGCTTCCTCCATGTACAGATTGAACAGTAGGGGCGAAAGACTGCATACCCGTCTTCCACCGTTTTTAATCCGAACACTTCGTTCTTGGTCGTCCGCTGTTATTATTCCCACTTGGCTCTTCTACATATTTTATATTACCGTCTCTCCCCATAACTGAATCCTATTCTTTTCAGAGTTTCGACCACCTTGCACCATTTTACGATGCCGAACGCTTTTTCCAGGTCAACAAATCCTATGAACGTGTCTTGATTTTTCTTTAGCCTAGCTTCCATTATCAACCGCAGCGTCAGAATTCTCTCTCTCGTGACTTTACTTTTCCTAAAGCCAAAATAATCGTCATCTAGCATATCGTCGCTTTTCTTTTCCATTCTTCTGTATAATATTCTTGTCAGGTACTTGGATGCATGGGCTGTTATGCTAATTGTGCGATAATTGTCATACTTGTCAGCTCTTGCAGTCTTCGGAATTGTGTGGATGATATTTTTCCGAAAGTGAGATGTACGTCATACATTTTACACACAAACGTGAATAATCGTTCTGTTTCCACTTTCCCCAATGATTTTAGAAATTCTGATGGAATGTTACCTATACCTTCTGCCTTATTTGATCCTAAGTCCTTCAAAGCTCTTTTAAATTCTGATTCTAATACTGGCTCCTCTATCTCTTCTAAATCGACTCCTGTTTCTTCTTCTGTCACATCAGACAAATCTTTCCCCTCATAGGGGCTTTCAGTGTATTCTTTCCACCTTTCCGTTCTCTCCTCTGCGTTTAACAGTGGAATTCCCGTTGCGATCTTAATGTTGCCACCCTCGCTTTTAATGTCACCGAAGGTTGTTTTGAGTTTTCTATATGCTGAGCCTGTCCTTCAGACAGTCATTTCTTTTTCGATTGCTTCACATTCGTCATGCAGTCATTTCGTCTTAGCTCCCTTTACTGAAAAGTAAACGCCTGAAATTATTTTCACGTCTGGAGCCTTCTCTCCGGTGAGAAAGTGAATAGTATTAACGACAATATGTAGGGCTTCATCTTGTGGTTTTTATGTGATCATCAAATAACTTGGCACTCTATTAAACGATTGATCTTCTAAACAGAATGCGTAATATTAAGTGCAGATATAAAATAAATTGCTTAGGGCGTAGCGACTACATATGTCCCCCCCCAGCACAGCAGTGCTGTTATTGACAAACCTAACACATAAACATCGAGAGAACAAAGGCACAGTGTAAATAATTTTAGTTAAACAACACTACTAATGAATGATAAGGGAGTTGAGGACTTTAAAATGAACTTGCGTAACGCAGTGTCATGTACACAACACATGTGCGATTAATGTATTCTGTAACATAGCTTACAGCCAAGCCAAGCCTTGCAAAACGATGTTAATAATTTACTAATAACATATTCTGTAACATAGCCGAAGGTCAAGAGAAAGATTTTTATAATTTTCTAATAACTTGTTTTTCTTTGGTGTACGCCCATTAAATGCCATTACTGCTAAACATAGCAGTTAATTTTCCACAGCAGGGAAGCGTCTGATTGGACATTCATTCACATTGTGGCTCATTGTTTGGGTGTCACCACAGTTACACACACTGACACTTGAAAAGCCCCACTTGTTCATGTTGTATTTGCACCTACCCTCTTCAGTCCGATATCTGTTTAACTGCACCCACACCTTCCTTGGTTGGTGGAAGTCTGGAACTGGAACTGTTGGACTGTCTACAAGTTAGTGGTTTCGGGTTCTTGTAGCTTACCACTCACGTTTCCACTCTGCGCCCTAGTCGAATCCTGTGGATAGCATTTGGACTACCATTTCATATGCTGGTCTTCTAGATTTGAGGCGTTTCCTGGGCAGTGAGAGCAAATCGTCATGAAGAGGGATCGAGTTGTTTTCAGAAACTTGCTGACAGAGGCTGTAAAGAGCAGCCTTTCGACGGAGGTCTGGTGGACAGATGTTTGAAAGCACTGGTAGCCAGCAAGTGGTTGTAGACCGGACTGTAGCACTAACTACTCTCATAACTGAGTTCAGTTGGACGTCTACTTTCACTATGTGGGCGCTTTGGAGACAAACTGGTGCACTGTATTCTGCTGCAGAGTATACCAGTGCAAGGGATGCTCCTCGGAGAACTGATGTGGTTGCTCCCCATGTACTGCCTGCCAGCTTTCTCACAAGGTTCACTCGTGTTTGTATCTTCTTGACCAAGTTGGAAAGGTGTTTTTTGTATGTTAAAGTTCTGTCTAGAGTGACTCCCAGGTATTTTGGACTTTCGTTGTATCTGACTGTGCCAAGAGGGCCGAACTGTGGACTGATCTTTGCTGATGAAAGGCGATTAGAGAGGTGGAACAGGCTTACCTCGGTTTTAGAGATATTTGGTCTCAGTCGCCATGTCTCAAAATACTCATAATGTAAAGTAAGGCTGTTCGTTAGGTGTTCTTCAAATTCAGAAAGGTCTTCACTCTCATATGAAATTGCCAGGTCATCTGCAAACTGAAATTTTCGGCAGGTTATATTCGGCATGTCAACTGTGTAGAGATTGAATAACACTGGAGCAAGAACAGAGCCCTGAGCTAATCCATTATTGAGTACATGCCATCTGCTTTTCTCTATCGCTATCAAAAAGCCAGGGAAAGAGGGAACAGGTGCAGAACACTTCCGCCCAATATATCTACTTAGCTGTGCTTACAAGCTATTGGAAGGAATGATTCTAAACCGAATCCAAGATCAAATTAATGCTATGATACCACCTGAACAAACTGGATTCAGACCTTATAGAAGCTGCTGTGAACAAGTGCTCTCCTTGACTACTCACATAGAATTTGGATACCAAAAGAGGGTAGATGAGGAACCAATTAAAGGCCCAGTTAATGTACTTCCGTCATTGTTATTGCTATTCTAGTGAAAGAGAACCAATTGCGTGCCAATATTAGTTTTTTCTCAGTCAACACAAGTTTCAAACGATCCAGGAATGAAGCGTCATAAGGTTCAGTTATGGTTCTGCCTTTCTCTTAGTAATCTCTGAGGACTATACCTGGAGAATCTCAAAAGCAGTTGCCTTCATCTCACCAGCTGACAAAATTACCTTTGCCTCCTTCGCTGAACTTCTACCAGCTTTTGTCCATTGTTTTGGCTGCCGTTTTGACTCTGATGAGTAATGATGGATCCAAGTTCCCAGTTGGCTCAAGAAGTATTGTGGTTGCGATTAAACATTGCCAGACATTGTGTTGAAAATGTTCAGATGTGTGTGAATTCCTAAGGGATCAAAGTGCTGAGGTCATCGGTCCCTAGACTTACACACTACTTAAACTAACTTATGCTAAGAACAACACACACACCCATGCCCGATGGAGGACTCGAACCGCCGGCGGGAGGGGCCGCGCAGTCCGCGACATGGCGCCTCAAACCGCGCGGCTCCACCGCGCGGCCCGTTGTGTTGAAATGTGCCGGGTCCGCTTTCTGTCGACTGTGACCAATCGTGGCACCCATCTCACTCACAGCTTCTTCATAGCCAAATTTTCTGCAAAGCGTATTACGGACGTACTCATTCAGTCTCAGTAGCTCACGATTTTATTATTCGGCGGTCCTGCGTTACTGTACGAGGTGCATTCAAGTTCTAAGGCCTCCGATTCTTTTTCTAATTAACTACTCACCTGAAGTCGATGAAACTGGCGTTACTTCTCGACGTAATCGCCCTGCAGACGTACACACTTTTCACAACGCTGACGTCATGATTCCATGGCAGCGGCGAAGGCTTTTTTCTCGATCGTGTCGTCAGACCGGCTTGTGCGAACCCGAGGTTGTTTCGGTTTGTTGTCACACGATGTTCTGCCTTCATTAAACTGTCGCACCCACGAACGCACTTTCGACACATCCATAACTCCATCACCACATGTCTCCTTCAACTGTCGATGAATTTCAATTGGTTTCACACCACGCAAATTCAGAAAACGAATGATTGCACGCTGTTCAAGTAAGGAAAACGTCGCCATTTTAAAACAGTTCTCATTGTCGCCGCTGGCGGTAAAATTCCACCTGCCGTACGGTGCTGCCATCTCTGGGACGTATTGACAACGAATGCGGCCTCATTTTAAAACAATGCGCATGTTTCTATCTCTTTCCAGTCCACAGAAAAAAATCGGAGGCCTTAGAACTTGAATGCACCTCCTATCATGGATTTTCAATGGTTTCCTTTGTGGTGGCCTCCGTTAGAAGGTCGGAGCGTGCTTCTTCTTAGCTGCTTGTCCGACCATGTTAAATTCATTAATCCAAAAGCTCTTCTGTGATGATGCAGAGTACGCGTGAGATTCATCGAATTCTGTACAGTGTGGCAGTCCAACCCTTCAAATAAAAGTGTGTAATAACAGCACGAAACTTGGTTTTCTCCATTTTCAATCGCGGTCGTCACACTGACCAGTTCAGGTGGCTGTCAACAATGAACTGTGCTCTACATCGTTGAAATTATTTATACGATCCTTGGAATAATCAAGCTTACCAACTATGAGGGCGCAACAAAAATATTCCATTCTTTGATATAAATTTACCAGAGTTATCAAACTACCTTCGTACTTCACTTATATATTCGTTGTATAAAATAAAGGCATAAGATGTCGTCGAAATTGATAAATTACGTACTGTAGTATACTGGCAATAATGAGTGGAGGCACTGACGACATGCCGAATACAGTTCTCTCGAACTGGCCTGCAGGCAGCAGTCGACCTAACGGAACCGGCAGAAGACCTTAAACCTCAGTGGTTAACTAAGCAAACCATACAGTTCGTGTAATTTGGAAAAATCAAGTGACGCAAACAATGCCGATACCTCTTGAACAAAGCTGACATAGTTTGCTCAAGCATACCTTTACTGCTGATGAAAATGCCGATTGTACTAAGCCAATGGGGCAGAGTGCTGTACCTGGTGGATAGTGTATCTAGGAACACTTGACTTCTTCTGGTCGGTGTTTCAAGCTACCGACCGATTTCACATCACATGAGGGAATGCGCACCAGAAATTGCCGTAAATAGTTTCCTACAGCTTCTATTATTGTTCTACCAGTTCCCGTCAGATCACCGAAGCTAAGCGCTGTTGGGCGTGGCCGGCACTGGGATGGGTGACCGTCCAGGCCGTCATTCCCTGTTGCCATTTGTTGGTGCTCTAAGCCTCGTGATGCCAATTGAGGAGCTCCTCGACCGAATAGTAGAGGCTCCGGTCACAGAAAACCATCATAACGACCGGGAGAGCGGTGTGCTGACCACACGCCCCTCCTATATGCATCCTCAGCTGAGGATGATACGGCGGTCGGATGATCCGGACGGGCCACTTGTGGCCTAAAGACGGAGTACTTTACTTCTCTTATTGTTCTGATACATGAGACAGTGTTTTGTATTGCGTTTATAAATATTAGGAGTTGTTCACGTTTGAGTGTTTTGTGATGCTCAAAATAAATTTGAAATATATTGTTAACTGCTCAGTTATAGAGTTTCATGGTGATTAAAATTATGTAAATTTTTAAAACTAGCGCACACCAGCGGAAAATGCGCCTACCGGACTCCTGTTCGAAAGACTCTGACTGAAAAGTGGGATAGCAGCTAACTCTTGCTATCTTCCTCGGCATCTTTGAAAACATTCCCAAAAATTTTGACTTGTGAACATTTTGGCACTCCTTTGAATCTGCGACTCACGCGTCCCTCCCACAAGCTCCATCTATTGTAGCTCACTCACGGCCACTGGTCCATCGCTGTAAGTCGCTCATATCCATCCACTTCCGCATGTCCATTCTCACTCACTCATTCAGTCCAGGTCTGTACACTGAATAAACAGTTAAGAAAACAAAAGAAAAATTTGGAGTAGGAATTAAAAACATAGGAGAAGAAAAAAAACTTTGAATTTTTCCGATAACATTGTATTTCTCTCAGAGACAAGGACTTGGAAGAGCAGTTGAACAGGATGGACAGTAGTTTGACAAAAGGATAGAAGATGAGCATCAACAGAAGCAAATGAAGAATAAGAATTTAGACGAATCAAATCGAGTGAGGCTGAAGAAGTTTGATTAGGAAACGAGCCACTTAAAATTCAGTTTTTACCGATTGAGTCACAGAACGCAGAAAATCGACAATAACTAAAAATGATACAACGCTTGTCTTCTTTTTTGTTTCCTGGTAAGCAGGAACAGTACCTCGCAGCAGTTTATTTACTGTTCTCTTGGAAACTACAGATATATACTGACAAACGTCTTTTTTTAAGAACAAAAAATTGCTAGTAAGCAGCAGAAGACCTGACATTTTGCAGAAAGATGTCGTAAATCTACTCAACAATGAAATTTTCTTTTCTACAATTCCAACAAAATCAACAAATTTGAAAGGTGGGAAACTTGCATGGAATGCATTACCTACATCATTTAATCATTCCGATTATTCTCTGAACACAAATGTGCTGCAGTGCGTCCATAATCATTGCAGCTGATGTCGTGAAATTCGCATTAAGCAAATAATTTGGAATAACACACTACGGGCCATTAAAATTGCTACACCAAGAAGAAATGCAGATGATAAACGGGTATTCATTGGACGAATACATTATACTAGAACTGACATGTGATTACATTTTCATGCAGTTTGGGTGCATAGATCCTGACAACTCAGTATCCAGAAAAACCACCTCTGGCCGTAATAACGGCCATGATACGCCTGGGCATTGGTCCAAACAGAGCTTGGATGGCGTGTATAGGTACAGCTGCCCATGCAGCTTCAACTCGATACCACAGTTCATCAAGAGTAGTGACTGGCGTATTGTGCTCGGCCACCACTGACCAGACGTTTACAGTTAGTGAGAGATCTCTGGAATGTGCTGGCCAGGGTAGCAGTTGAACATTTTCTGTACCCAGAAAGGCCCGCACAGGACCTGCAACATGCGGTCGTGTATTATCCTGCTGAAATGTAGGGTTTCGCAGGGATCGAATGAAGGGTAGAGCCACGGGTCATAACACATCTGAAATGTAACGTCCACTATTGTGCCGTCAATGCGAACAAGATGTGATCGAGACAAGTAACCAATGGCACCCCATACCATCGCGCCGGGTGATACGCAAGTATGGCGATGACGAATACACGCTTCCAATGTGCGTTCACCGCGATGTCGCCAAACACAGATGCGACCATCATGATGCTGTAAACAGAACCTGGATTCATCCGAATAAATGACGTTTTGCCATTCGTGCACCCAAGTTCGTCGTTGAGTACACCATCGCATGGGCAGCATGGGCAGCATCAAGGGTAACCGCAGCCACGGTCTCCGAGCTGATAGTGTATGCTGCTGTAAACGTCGTCGAACTGTTCGTGCAGATGGTTGTTGTCTTCCAAACGTCCCCATCTGTTGACTCAGGGATCGAGACGTGGCTGCACGATCCGTTACAACCATGCGGATAAGATGCCTGTCATCTCGACTGCTAGTGATACGAGGCTGTTGGGATTCAGCACGGCGTTCCGTATTACCCTCCTGAACCGACCGATTCCATATTCTGCGAACAGTCATTGGATCTCGACCAACGCGAGCAGCAATGTTGCGATACGATAAACCGCAATCGCGATAGGTTACATTCCGACCTTTATCAAAGTCGGAAACTTGATGGTACGTATGTCTCCTCCTTACCTGCCTTTATCTTTGAATTTTTTTATTTTCTTTGTTGGTTTAAAGATTTTATTTATTTCATTTATTTCAACAACGTTTCACCAGGCAACGCCTGTCAACTGCTGTTTGTGTATGAGAAATCGGTTGGAAACTTTCCTCGTGTCAACACGTTGTAAGTGTTGCCAACGGCGCCAACCTTGTATGAATGCCCTGAAAAGCTAATCATTTGCATACCACAGCATCTTCCTGCTGTCGGTTAAATTTTGCGTCTGTAGCACGTCACCTTCGCGTTCCTTCACTCACAGTTCCTTCACTCACTGTATTCACAGTACAGGATGACGGCATTATCATAAAAGCGAATGGAAACTTGACAAACAACAAGCTGACAGTCTAAAACATTTTGAATAATCACTTTTTAAATATTGTAGAGAAAATAGGATCTAAATGTTCATTACAAGAAGCAAGTAGTTAATGGAAGAGGCCGTACCCACACAATTTGGTACAACTGAAATTCCACCCACATCTCCTTCTGAAATTAGGGACATAATAAACACTCTCAAGAATAAAAGCTCACATGGAATTGAGGGCATTTCCAGCAGGATAATAAAAGCTTGTTCCCAAGAGATAAGTGGGATTCTTAGTCACATATGTAATAGCTCTATGAAGCAGAGGATTTTTCCAGACTACTGAAGTATGCCATTGTTAAACCACTGCATAAAAAAGGGGATACCTATGATTTCAACAACTACCTCCCAGTCTCTCGTCTGACTGCCTTATCCAGTCCACTGCATAAAAAAGGGGATACATCTGATTTCAACAACTACCGCCCAATCTCTCTTCTGATTGCCTTATCCAAAATTCTTGAAAAAGTAATGTATTGTACAGTAACTTCACACCTATGTAAAAATAAAGTTTTAACAAAATGTCAGTTTGGTTTCCAGAAAGGTTTTTCAATGGAAAATGCTATCTATACTTTTCCTAATGAAATATTAAATGCTCTGAGTAACCGGAAGTCACCCGTTGGGATTTTTTGTGATCTCTCAAAGGATATTGATTTTGTAAATCATGGAATACTTCTAGATAAGCTCAAGTACTATGACATGAATGGGACATCGCTCAAATGCTTTAAATCATACCTAACTGGAAGAGTGCAGAAAGTTGAAATAAGCAGATCACATAATATGCAAAAAACTGGTGATTTCTCAAAATAGGAAACAATCAAGAATGGGGTTCTGCAAGGTTCGGTCTTGGATCCTCTGCTGTTCTTAATATTTGTTAATGACGTGCCATTCTATATTCACGAAGGTGCAAAGCTGGTACTTTTTGCCGATGATACAAGTATAGCTATCACACCCAACAGACAGGATTAACTGATGAAATTGTAAATGATGTTTTTCAGAAAATCATTAAGTGGTTATCTGCAAATGGGCTCTCATTAAACTTTGTCAAAACACAGTATATACAGTTCGACACAGTAAATGGAATGACACCATTAATAAATATTGAATTCGATCAGAAATCGGTAGCTAAGGTAGAGTATTCAAAATTTCTAGGTGTATGTATTGATGGGTTGAACTGCAAAAAACACACTAAAGATCTGCTGAAACATTTGAGTTCAGCTACTCATGCTATTAGGGACATTGCTAATTTTGGCGATACACATCTCAGTGAATTAGCTTACCACGCCTATTTTCATTCTTTGCTTTCGTACGGCATCATATTCTGGGGTAACTCATCATTGAGTAAAAGAGTGTCCATTGCACAAAAGCATGTAATCAGAATAATTGCTGGACTCATCCAAGAACATACTGCAGCCACTTATTTAAAGAGCTAGGGATCTTCACTGCAGCCTCACAATATATATATTCACTTATGAAATTTGTTACTAACAGTCCAAACGAATTCAAACGTAATAGAAGTGTACATGGCTACAACACTAGGAGAAAAGATGATCTTCACTACTCAAGGTTAAATCTAACTTTGCCTCAGAAAGGGGTAAATTATGCTGCCACAAAAGTCTTTGGTCACTTACCTAATAGCATCAAAAGTCTGACAGATAGCCATATAGCATTTAAAAGGAAATTAAAAGAATTTCTGAATGGTATGTCCTTCTACTCATTAGATGAATTTTTGGAAATAGCAAGTGGGTAATTGCCCCACCCTCACCTAAAAAAAATTAAGTGGCATGTAATATTTTTTGTAATGTAATACCCTGTATAGATACCTTTTAGTAACCTGACACGTTCCACATCATTACGAAGTGTCTATTTCATGATCTATGGAACACGTACTAAAAAAAAAATTGCAAGTTTTCTGAAAACATCAGGGCAGTATGTGAAGAACAGGGTGAAATCTTTCACCGAGGCAATAAAGAAATTGAGAGAACATGTGGCACAAGACGTTTTTCGTAGAAACGGGAACAGTACCATTCAAGTAAGTGGACCAAAGTATTAAATTTTGTGTTTTTTATTTGAATTTTATATGTTACAATAAATCTCAAGTTAGTGTGATTTTCATTTTTCTACACTAGATTCTACCTCTTACAGGAAAACAGTGCAACAGAATCTATGTTTCATTCATTTTTAGTACTTTATAATGATCTTATAGCTCATATGAAACGCAGTATTGCAACTTTAAAGCATTTTGTAAAGTTTTAAGCACAATTTTTAAGACGTCTGATGTGATACATAAAGAAGGAATTGTGTTAATCGTACATCTTCAACATATTGGATTTCAAACATGTCTCTGAGCTTTTTTGCTGGTCTGTAATGCTCACGTTGACCTACGGGTAATAATTTTAGGATCTTTTCCATTCTTTATAACTCTGATCGTACAGGTTTGGGACATACGGTATTTTCTTTCACTTTTCGTGTCCACTACCAGTTAGTACAAATTTTTTGAATTTTGTGTTGTCCTGTATTTTTTTGTATCAGGTAATATAGTGCTCAATTCTACCTTCCGTTGCTAATGATTTCAGTTCTGTATGGACTGATCAGGGCAAACGATTTCTTGTTGAAACTTTCTGGCAGATTAAAACTGTGCGCCGCACCGAGACTCGAACTCGGGACCTATGTCTTTCGCGGGCAAGTGCTCTACCGACTGAGCTACCCAAGCACGACTCATGCCCTGTCTTCACAGCTTTAATTCCGCCAGTACCTCGTCTCCTACCTTCCAAACTTCACAGAAGCTCTCCTGCGAAATCTGCAGAACTAGCACTCCTGGAAGAAAGGATTTTGCGGAGACATGGCTTAGCCACAGCCTGGGGGATGTTTCCAGAATGAAATTTTCACTCTACAGCGGAGTGTGCGCTGATATGAAACTTCCTGGCAGATTAAAACTATGTGCCGGACCGAGACACGAACACGGGACCTTTGCCTTTCGCGGGCAAGTGCTCAATTTCTTGTTCTCGGAATTTAATTTCTACGCCTACCATTTTATCTGTTTCCCTTTTAGTCAAGCAGAATCAATCATGATTTTTAATTAGTACAGGTGACGAACGAAAACCCAGCCCCGTGTATTAGACTATTTATTGTCGTCCGCTACTTGTCATCTATTGTTTCGAAGCTGTTGCTTCCATTTGCATATATGTCATTTCTTTATTATCTAATTACTACATGTTTATGTATTTATTGTTGTATCTGTTTGTGATGGGCAACAATTCATGCGCAATTTGTACCCAAAACCGGTTTTTTGTGCTCCAACCAGTATTTCATTATATGTGCTGTCGCTCTCTGGGATAAAAGGGTTACAATAAATAAAATGGTATGTTATAGCCACCCACTCCACAAATATGCAAACCCTCTAGCACCGAATATGTTATAAATCAATGTGTTTTGGAAAAAAATACTGATTATTTTAAGCTGTGCTGTCCAGCTATACGGAATAATGATCGTAGGGAAATTGAGACGAAGTAGTACATAATATACTGAAATCCTCATAAATTATGTACTTATTATGATACGATATATTGATTTGTGTACTGTCAATATAAATAGGAAACAGAAGCTTAAGTATGTCATATGTTTACCTGAAGATACTGTCAGTCAATAACATACATTAAATGTTTCAGATATTGGTGTCATGACTGCAGAAATCTATATCTAACTCATGTACATTTGAAGATAGCTTCAGGTTCCAGCTACAGCTGTAGAAAAGGTTTCAGAACAAAGACAATAAACGTATACTTAAACTTTATTGTGTATTTTACTTCATACATGTAATTGATACTGAATAATTCTTCTCTTATAGCTTTCATGCAGAATTGGTCACATTGAGTAATTTACAGCAGATATCACAGTAACATATATACTTTGACATATATCCACAAGATAATAAATTCGGTAGTTCTTCATAACTCAACAATGTTTATCATGATCAAGAAGCGTTCCAGCGTTTCTATAGCATGCAGATTGAGCGAGGTGATGATGCAGGGATTTTACAGTGTAGTATCAACGAACGTAGATTGATTTGGCATCCAACTGATATACATAAAAATAACTGCCCATCAATAGAGTAGCACCGATTCATGATGAACGTGGAAATCGTGAATTTTGATAGTGTTATTTGTGATAGTTAAATTAGGCCCTGGCTCTAGTAGACTGCTGCCACAAGTCTGTGAAGCGTTTGTGGAGCTACCTACGCAGTGACATTGAAATTGGAGTGAGCAAAATTGCAGGATTATTGGCGTCAGTTTAATGAGTTCAGTACTACGTATTTACTGAGCTACTGGCATTTGCGAAATATTGACATATGAATTCATCGCCACCGAGTGACTGGAACCAGAATTATATATGTGGTTGCTGAATACTGTGGTAGCAATTTCTAACCGACCCAAAAAGTTTCACTCACTTGGTTACCGCCAACAAACTGTTGTTTCAAGCACAGTCTGATTGGAGCTAGTAAACATGGTCCATGAAATAACAATCGTTAATGAAAAAGCGATCATTGTCGAAAGAAATATACAGATAAGCAGGTGACAGACGCTGGTACTACAATTAGACGTGTGTGGCAGCTGAATATTGTGATGCATTCTTATTGGTCCAGAAAAAAGTAGTGACAATAGCTCAGTCAGCACTAGTACCTTGGCAATATTATATTGGTTCAGAAATTTGTAGGCCAAAATAGAAAGCGTCGAACATGTAAATTTAATGTCACTTTAACACTGTCACAATGGCGCCAGATTCATGCATAACTGAATGTCAGTGTTTTGTCCATTTTCTGCATCGGTAGTTGTATTAATTGAAATATTCAGCAATAAGTTGCACAAAAGAAATTTTATTCCCTTGACCGGCTTCGGGCACTTGGCGCCCTTCTGCAAAAGGTTGTAACTATAGCATCAGTTGCAAATAATGCGATAGTTACAACGTTCTGAAGAAGGACACTAAGTGCCTGAAACCAGTTAAGGAATAAAGTTTATTTTCTGCAACTGCTTGCTGATTATTTCAGTTAAAAAGTTGAACCTACTGTCTAGCAGGTGCAGAAAAGATGCTAATAACTGACCCACTGCTAATAAATGGTGACACTAGGCCATAAATAAGTGGCACCATTGGGAACTCTGTTATCAGCGCTTCTTTGCGATAAGTGATTAAGATATAAAGATTATTTGGTCCCAAGATGATTGGCTCCAGAAGAACACATATGAATACAGTGACAGAGCAGAGAAATGTGTCACAGATTAGAGCAAGAACACTGGTAGCAGTAGGAATGCCCGTGTTGGGCTGACGCCAGAGATGGACTGGTGCCAGTGGAGGGTTGCCACCAAAGTAGGAATAGCGCCTGCGGGCAGCTGGCGCCAGTGAAGAACTAGTGCCAGTGAATATCGCCCATGACGGACGAGCCAGTGGAGGACTCGTGTAGAGATGGGCTAGCGTTAGTGGACGACTGGCGCCAATGACATACTGTTGCCAATCATGTACTGGCGCCAACGTACTGGCGCCAATGATGGACTGGCGCCAGTGATGGACTGGCGCCAGTGAAACCCATAACTGTTCCTTAATGAATATTCAACTGCAAAATAGTCTGCCAGCGCTATTTGGCTGTTCCAGGAAAGTATTACATCAATAATTGGTTCGAGCATAATCGATTATTTTAATCGAACTGTAGCCTTGACAACAAAGGATTAGCGCCAGCGACCGTAAATGAAGAAGCGTCCGTTGGGTCAGCGCTGCGGGCTGGCAGTGCCCAGCCAGCTCACTGCCGAGGCGCCTGCGGCAGCTCGGCCGGCAGCACGTGGGGCGGCGCGGGCTGGAGACGCGCGGCGACCACGGTCAGCTCCGGGTTGGCCTCGCCGGTCGCGTGAAAGACGACGCGGCCGGCGGGCGCGTAGCTGGCGTACGGCAGCCGGAAGACGACGCTCATGCCGGCGCGGACGGCGGCGCGCGCCGAAGCCACGCCGGTGCAGTCGCCCTTGGCCGCCCGCAGTCCGCGCTGCGCCGCCAGCTCCAGGCTGCAGCGCATCATCCGCGACGCGATGCCTGCCACAGGCACACAGAACACACTGCCAGCGCAGGCTAAACTTTGACTTCCCGGTATTGGTGATTTCTGTGAATGCAACTTTTCGTCAACTGCGATTTTCAGTTGCAATTCAAAATCGCAGTTTAATATTTCATAAATCGACTCAACAGAAAACCAGGAATACGGGAGGCAATTCTTATCAAAAAGCAGCTAAAAATAAATCAACAGTGAACACCTAACTTCCTGAAGAGGATCTCAGCAGAGGGATCGAAACGTCGATGGTCATGACGTGGCGTAACAGTTCAGACCATTTTAACTTCAAAAATAAACCACCTTAATTTGATAATGCTTTGGCCTTCTCCACCAGACATCACAGTGCCTAGAGTATCAGCAACCAAAGTGACAGCCTGCAGCCGCGGGTTGCCCGCTTCGCAGGCACACCGAAGCACTACACAACCGATGGGCAATATTGATGAACGGCCACAACAACAACAAGAACACACCAAAGACACCAGCGGCCACAAGGGGCCACTACCAGCCCACATAAACATAAGGAAGAGGTCGCTGGAGATCCCGGAACTATTTCCACATGTCAAACCATGTGATGGAAAATAGTTCCGAGGTACTCACCGCTGAAGCGCTATAAAGGCCGGCGCTCGGCCGCACATCGGAATCCCTCCAAAACCCAGGCGATCATTGTAGGCAAAACCACCCCTTCCTTCCGCCTCCTTGATTTCTATCTCACCATCTATGGCCGTCCTATCGCCCTCACTCCCACCCTTAAGTACCTTGGCGTCACCCTCGACCGCCGCCTCTCCTGGACTCCCCACCTCCGGACAATCCAAGCCAAGGCACGCTCCCGACTCAGTCTCCTCAAGCTCCTCTCCGGCCGTACGTGGGGTCTGGACCCCTCCACCATCCTCCACACCTATAAATCCCTCATCCGCCCTATCCTTTGTTATGCCCATCCGGCTTGGATCTCCGCCCCCCCTACCTTTTATAAATCCCTCCAAATCCTTGAACGCCATGCTCTCCGCCTCGCCTATCGCATCCGTCTCCCCTCCCCTACGCGGATCCTGGACGATCTCCTCCCCTTCCCCCACCTCCTCCTTTTCCTTGAAAGGATGCAGATCCTGTACACCTCCCGTAAACTCGATCCTCCTCACCCGCTCGTCTCCCCGGTCCTCTCCCACCCCCGCCTGCTGCCGCGCCTGTATTCCCATGTCCCACCCAGTCTCCATCTCTCCACCCTCCTTACCCTCTCCCAAGGTGGCTTCCGCCAGCCCCCCCTCCCTGATGATGTCCTCCTCCCCTCCATCTACCCCTCCTACCAACTTTGATCCTCCCTCCCTCTTCCTGTATCTGTTCCTTTGGGCGCCCTCCATCCCTCCCCCCCCCTTCTCCCCACTTCCCCTCGGGCCTCCCCTCCCCTGTCCTTCTACTTCTCCTTCCCTCTCCTCAGCCATTGGCGCCTCTGTTCTCCCCTCTCCACCCTCTCCACCCGCCCTCACCCTTCTTCCCCTCTTGGCAGGACCCCAGACTCGCACACGCTACGTGGACTTTCGCGCGCTGGAGATCATCGCCGTCTGTGTCTCGTGTGTGTGACGTCGTTTAGTGTTTTTTAGTGTCCGCCGTCACACTTCTCCGTTCACTTGTGCCATCGGATTCATCAGTTTTATGTGCGCCGTGTCTACGTGTTTTCAGCGTCTTTCTCGTCGAGTGTGAACGGCTCCATGTTTTTTGTGTGACTGTGACCACTATTTTTTGCCCGTCTCTATGTTCATTTTCATTCTCCATTCTTGTACTGTGATTGTCAACTCTATGGCTGAAGAGCGGCGTAGCATGCCGCTGACAGCCTACCTGATTGTTCAGGTGTTAAAATAGCAATAAAGTAAAAAAAAAAAAACGCACATTGGCAGTTCATCGACCGCCATCAGACGTGGACAGCTGCCGCCCCGGCAGCCCGGCTTTGATATTCTCGCTGATCTCTGGATTAGGCTCGGTATATCGGACAAGTCTCTGGCGGAGACTAGTAGGAAATTATTTCCGTTGTTTTCTATATTATTCTTGTAAGTAGTTGTGATTCGAAGACGGATCACTGTTTTGTGTTGGTGTTATACTTGGAGAATTTGTTTTGGTTAATAGAACAGTCCAATAAATTGTTTTCGGACTTGGATCGTTAGTTTCTTCAGCTTACGCAGACGTATCAGTGGCGACGAGTATGGGATCTGCAGCGACCTCTTCCTTATGTTTATGTGGGCCGGTGGTGGCACCTGGTGGCCGCTGGTGTCTTTGCTGTATTGTTGTTGTTGTTGTAGCCGTTCATCAATACCGCCTGTTGGTTGTGTAGTGCTTTGGTGTGCCTGCGAAGTGGGCAACACACGGCTGCAGGCTGCCAGTTTGGTTGCTGATACTCTTGGCGCCGTGATGTCTGGTGGAGAAGGCCACAGCAGATAAAATATTATATACAGGCTGATTTTTTCCAACACGTAGAAACTCTAGGGATTGATCGATGAGAGGATATTGGACGAAAAAGGCCACATGAACTTATGTCCGGAAATGCATGGTTTCCATGATGGAAGCCATTTATTCAATTGTTCATTGTTACAGAGACTGCGGTCTAATACGCTTTATACCATGCACCCACAGTTACAGTATGTGTTGAAAATACATTCCATGTGCCCAAACGCATGCGTGTAAGCACTGTAGCATGTTCTGTCTCACACGTTCACATCGGCCATGCCACATCCAAACAGGTCAAAGACTGCACGAATACGCTGCTCCATGGTCTCCAAATCTGGAATGGGCTTTGCATGCACGATACTTTTGAGATGGCCCCATAGCCGGCCACTGTGGCCAAGCGGTTCTAGACTGATGCTACGGTCGCAGGTTCGAATCTTGCCTCGGGCATGGATTTGTGTGATGTCCTTAAGTTAGTTAGATTTAAGTAGTTCTAAGTCTAGGGGACTGATGACCTCAGATCTTAAGTCCCATAGTGATTAGAGCTATTTGAACCATTTTTGATGGTCCCATAACCAGAAATAGCACGGGTTGACATCTGGTGAACGAGTACGCTATGCAACTGAGTATCCTCGTCTGATCCACCAACCCGGGAAGACACGATTCAGACGTCTGCGGACGTTAACGGCGAAGTGGACTGGAGCACCGTCACGTAACGGCTACATAACCATTCGAATCATCAACACTTCTTCCAAGAGGGGAGGCAGTAGTTTCGGCCTGTTAGGTGACGAGGAAGGAAGACTGGTTCCAAAATATGGTCACCAATTATCCTGGCCCACAGTTTCCGGTTGCGCCGATGCTAATGATTCCCTGTCACCACACCATGAGGGTTCTGCACACCATCCAACAGATGACTGTTGTGAAAGCTGAAGATACCACTCTACGTAAAGATGACCTCATCTGTGAGTAGGATGGATATATATCCCTGAATCGTGGTTGTCTGGTGAAGAAACGAGTGAAAAAACGGCTCCCGATGTGGAAAGTCTGTCCCTTTTAAGTCCTGTACACACTGTAAGAATATGAAAGGAATGATCATTCGAAACAAAAAGGCAAGTAAACATGGGCTCTAAAACGTAAACCTTTAGAGCTGTGGGCAGTCCTAGATCTTCGATATTGTGAAACAAATAACTCTACATCAGATCTTTGGTTTTCATATTTTGGGAATTCGTGGTATGGACCAAAATAAGGAAAAAATATCCAGTAACGTGTGCTCTAAAATGCATACCTTAAAAGTTATGAGCACTTGTTCATTAGAAGAGTTGTGTTTCAAAGTAGCGAAGATGAATAAGTGCTCACGGCTCTTAAGGTATGTATTTTAGGGCACATGTTTATTGGACATTTTTTATTGTTTTCGTTCATACCACCACTTCCCAAAATATGGAAAGCAAAGAGGTTGCATTAGAAGAGACTTGTTTCACAATATCGAAAATCAAGAATTGCTCATAGCTCCTAAGATATGCGTTTTAGAGACCGTGTTTACTTCACGTTTTTGTTTAGAATGATTCTTCCTGTCATATCCCTGGATACTGACCACCACATCTGAAGCAACCTGTATAACTAGGAGAACTGTAAGCGGAGATGAGATGCTATGTTCTAGCCTAGAAAAATGTGCGTGCTGAGTATTTCAGCAACTTGTCACTGAAGTCACTATGTGATATGAAAGAAATGATAAATAAATGTGAAATACGCTGTGAGAGAATAACGAAAATTTCATTCTCCCCTCGACAAAGCCATCCCACAGCCCTAAATATTCAGCTAAGTAGTTGTTAATAAAGACTTGGTTATGTGCTTTAATGTTGGCAGTTTGTAAGTAAAATGAGTGAGGATGTAAGTCGACTTCCGGGAGGTTTTATGTGCAATACTTGAAGATTCAAACAAAATATAATTGCGCAGGCTTCCGCGACCACAGTCAGTTCATCTTCTGATCAAAATCAACTACTTGAAGAGAGTACGTCTTTTTGTTTGTATGTAAATAAGCAACATATCACGACCCGAGTGTGTCTATGACGTCACCGAACGGGGTACTGCCGTGGTTAGCACACTAAACTCGCATTCGAGAGGACGATGGTACAAACCCACGACTGGCCATCCTGATTTACGTACGTTTCCCTTGGTTTGCGTCAATCGCTTAAGGCAAATGCCGGAATGGTTCCTTCCAGAGGGCACGGCTGCTTTCGTTCTCCGTCCTCCCCTAATTCGAGCTTGTTCTCCGTCTCTAATGATCTCATTGTCGACGGTCGACCGTACATTAAACACTAATCTCCTTCTCCCTCCCCTCCCCCCCCCCCCCCCCAGGCCTGCTCCTCCTCCACCTATCCCGTATGGCGTCAATGATCTATAGATTGCGCTGCGTGTGGCGTTCTAAAAATGGTACAAATGTCTCTGAGCACTATGGGACTTAACATCTGTGGTCATCAGTCCCCTAGAACTTAGAACTACTTAAACCTAACTAACCTAAGGACATCACACAACACCCAGTCATCACGAGGCAGAGAAAGACGTTCTAAATTTTTGAGTATGCTGCAGCTGTGCATGCGCAGAAACAAGGGTCTACGGCGGCGCCTGCTAACATCGCAAGTTAATACAGCAAATGGGTCATTAAAATTGCTGCACCACCAAGATAACGTGCTACAGACACGAAATTTAACCGACAGGAAGAAGATGCTGTGATATGTTGTCTTGTGACAGCCAGAGCGAGAGCACCAGCAGCAGCGAGTACTGTTTGTATAAAGCGTTTATTTTGCATTTTGTTTACGACCTTCCACTAAGGAAGGGATTCTATTTGTGTTTATCTGCTCTGCATAGTAACTAACAGTTCTTGATAAAACTTTACGTAGTTTTCGTGTTAGATTTCTTAGTGTTTTCTTGATCGTTTAGAACAGAAAGCGCCCTAAAACCGTCTTTTGTTTGTTTCGCGGCCGTTAGCCACTAGTCACTTGAATCAGCAGTTGTCTTGTGACAGCCAGAGCGAGAGCACCAGCAGCAGCGAGTACTGTTTGTATAAAGCGTTTTTGTACTTATTTGCTGCGCTTAGCTTTTAAATAGTTTTTCTGGGAAAACCTAACGTAGTTTTCGCGTCTCGTATTTCAGTGAGTGTTTCTTGATTATCAGAGTAGCTCATCAGAAGATTATCTTGGGAATTTGTCACCGTATAGAGTAGGGTAAACATAGTCATGTGTAGGGACTGTGGTTGTTGTGAGCGGACGCAAGGAGAATTGGCCACTCTTCGGGGGCAGGTGGAGGCTTTGTCTGTTAGGCTCATCGAGCTCGAGGCGCAGGCGTCGGCTCGTAGTGGCGTTGGGGCAACTGTGGTGAGACCTATGCCTACTTCGGTGGCCTTGGAATCGCATGGAACCCCTGATGTCGCTGCGTCTTCCGGCAGTGAGCATCTTACCGGTCAGCCATCACTCCAGGGTGAATGGCGGACAGTGGTGGGCTCGCGCGTGCCTGGCCGAAAGGCGAAGGTGGGATCTGGCCGAGTGCCAGCTGCCTTACCCCTTTCCAACAGGTACGGGGTGCTTCCTAGTGGTGATGACATCGTTTCCGAGCCACCACAGGATGCCTCGCCTGTTGGGCCAGTGGCCGATTCTCCGGCAAGGTCCCGACAGTCACAGAGGGCGGGCCTATTAGTTATAGGGAGCTCCAACGTTAGGCGGGTTATGGAGCCCCTCAGGAAAATAGCGGGTAGGACGGGGAAGAATGCCAGTGTGCACTCGGTGTGCTTGCCGGGGGGTCTCGTCCGTAATGTGGAGGAGGCCCTTCCGGCAGCTATTGAACGCACTGGGTGTGACCGGCTGCAGATAGTAGCACATGTCGGAACGAATGACGCCTGCCGCTTGGGTTCTGAGGCCATCCTTGGTTCCTTCCGGCGGCTGGCTGATTTGGTGAAGACAACCAGCATCGCACGCGGAGTGCAAGCTGAGCTTAATATCTGCAGCATAGTGCCCAGAGTCGATCGCGGTCCTCTGGTCTGGAGCCGTGTGGAGGGTCTAAACCAGAGGCTCAGACGACTCTGCGACTATAATGGTTGCAAATTCATCGACCTCCGTTATTGGGTGGAGAACTGTAGGGTCCCCCTAGACAGGTCAGGCGTGCACTACACACCGGAAGCAGCTACTAGGGTAGCAGAGTACGTGTGGCGTGCACACGGGGGTTTTTTAGGTTAGAGGGACCCCCCCTTGGGCGAAACGATAAAATACCTGACGGCTTACCAGAGAGGACATTATCATCGTTGATAAAGAACGTCCGTCCTCAGAGACCAAAAACAGGAAAAGTTAACGTAATATTGGTAAACTGCAGGAGTATCCAGGGCAAGGTTCCTGAATTAGTATCTCTTATTGAAGGAAATAGTGCGCATATAGTATTAGGAACGGAAAGTTGGTTAAAACCGGAAGTGAACAGTAACGAAATCCTAGACACAGAATGGAATATATACCGCAAGGATAGGATAAACGCCAATGGTGGAGGAGTATTTATAGCAGTAAAGAATTCAATAATATCCAGTGAAGTTATTAGCGAATGCGAATGTGAAATAATCTGGGTTAAGTTAAGTATCAAAGGTGGGTCAGATATGATAGTCGGATGCTTCTATAGACCACCTGCATCAGCAACCGTAGTAGTTGAGCGCCTCAGAGAGAACCTGCAGAACGTCGTGAAGAAGTTTCGTGATCATACTATTGTAATAGGGGGAGACTTCAATCTACCAGGTATAGAATGGGATAGTCACACAATCAGAACTGGAGCCAGGGACAGAGACTCTTGTGACATTATCCTGACTGCCTTGTCCGAGAATTACTTCGAGCAGATAGTTAGAGAACCAACTCGTGAAGCTAACGTTTTAGACCTCATAGCAACAAATAGACCGGAACTTTTCGACTCCGTGAATGTAGAAGAGGGTATCAGTGATCATAAGTCAGTGGTTGCATCAATGACTACAAGTGTAATAAGAAATGCCAAGAAAGGAAGGAAAATATATTTGCTTAACAAGAGTGATAGGGCACAAATCGCAGAATATCTGAGTGACCATCATCAAACGTTCATTTCTGAGGAAGAGGATGTGGAACAAAAATGGAAAAAATTCAGAAACATCGTCCAGTACGCCTTAGATAAGTTCGTACCGACTAAGGTCCAAAGCGATGGGAAAGATCCACCGTGGTATAACAATCATGTACGAAAGGTACTACGGAAACAAAGAAAGCTTCATCATAGGTTTAAGAGTAGTCGAATCATAGCTGATAAGGAAAAGCTGAACGAAGCGAAAAAGAGCGTAAAGAGAGCAATGAGAGAAGCATTCAACGAATTCGAACATAAAACATTGGCAAACAATCTAAACAAGAACCCTAAAAAGTTTTGGTCATATGTAAAATCGGTAAGCGGATCTAAATCCCCTATTCAGTCACTCGTTGACCACGATGGCACCGAAACAGAGGACGACCGAAGAAAGGCAGAAATACTGAATTCAGTGTTCCGAAACTGTTTCACTGCGGAAAATCGTAACACGGTCCCTGACTTCAGCCGTCGCACGGACGCCAAAATGGAAAATATTGAAATAAACGATATCGGAATTGAAAAACAACTGCTATCACTTAGTAGCGGAAAAGCATCCGGACCAGACGAGATACCCTTAAGATTCTACAGTGATTATGCTAAAGAACTTGCCCCCTTTCTATCAGCAATTTATCGTAGATCGCTGGAAGAACGTAAAGTACCTAGCGACTGGAAGAAAGCGCAGGTCGTTCCCATTTTCAAGAAGGGTCATAAATCAGACGCGAATAATTATAGGCCTATTTCGCTTACGTCAATCTGTTGTAGAATAATGGAACATGTTTTGTGTTCTCGTATTATGACGTTCTTAGATAATACAAATCTCCTTCATCATAACCAACATGGATTCCGCAAACAGAGATCATGTGAAACTCAGCTCGCCCTATTTGCCCAAGAAATTCACAGTGCCGTAGACACTGGCGAGCAGATTGATGCCGTATTCCTGGACTTCAGGAAGGCATTTGATACGGTTCCGCACTTACGTTTAGTGAAAAAAATACGAGCTTACGGAATATCGGACCAGGTTTGTGATTGGATTCAGGATTTCCTAGAAGAAAGAACACAACATGTCATTCTTAACGGTTCAAAATCTGCAGATGTAGAGGTAATTTCGGGAGTACCGCAGGGAAGCGTGATAGGACCTTTATTGTTTACAATATACATAAATGACTTAGTTGACAACATCGGTAGCTCCGTGAGGCTATTTGCAGATGACACGGTTGTCTACAAGAAAGTAGCAACATCAGAAGACTCGTACGTACTCCAGGAGGACCTGCAGAGGATTAATGCATGGTGCGACAGCTGGCAGCTTTCCCTAAACGTAGATAAATGTAATATAATGCGCATACATAGGGGCAGAAATCCATTCCAGTACGATTATGCCATAGGTGGTAAATCATTGGAAGCGGTAACGACCGTAAAATACTTAGGAGTTACTATCCGGAGCGATCTGAAGTGGAATGATCACATAAAACAAATAGTGGGAAAAGCAGGCGCCAGGTTGAGATTCATAGGAAGAATTCTAAGAAAATGTGACTCATCGACGAAAGAAGTAGCTTACAAAACGCTTGTTCGTCCGATTCTTGAGTATTGCTCATCAGTATGGGACCCTTACCAGGTTGGATTAATAGAAGAGATAGACATGATCCAGCGAAAAGCAGCGCGATTCGTCATGGGGACATTTAGTCAGCGCGAGAGCGTTACGGAGATGCTGAACAAGCTCCAGTGGCGGACACTTCAAGAAAGGCGTTACGCAATACGGAGAGGTTTATTATCGAAATTACGAGAGAGCACATTCCGGGAAGAGATGGGCAACATATTACTACCGCCCACATATATCTCGCGTAATGATCACAACGAAAAGATCCGAGAAATTAGAGCAAATACGGAGACTTACAAGCAGTCGTTCTTCCCACGCACAATTCGTGAATGGAACAGGGAAGGGGGGATCAGATAGTGGTACAATAAGTACCCTCCGCCACACACCGTAAGGTGGCTCGCGGAGTATAGATGTAGATGTAGATATGCAAATGACTAGCATTTCAGAGCATTCACACAAGGTTGGCACCGGTGGCGACACCTACAACATGCTGACATGAGGAAAGTTTCCAACCGATTTCTCATACACTAACAGCGGTTGACCGGCGTTGCCTGGTGAAACGTTGTTGTGATGCCTCGTGTAAGGAGGAGAAATGCGTACCATCACGTTTCCGACTTTGATAAAGGTCGGATTGTAGCCTATCGCAATTGCGGTTTGTCGTATCGCGACATTGCTGCTCGCGTTGGTCGAGATCCAATGACTGTTAGCAGAATATGGAGTCGGTGGGTTCAGGAGGGTATTACGGAACGCCGTGCTGGATTCCAACGGCTTCGTATCGCTAGCAGTCGAGATGACAGGCATCTCATCCTCATGGCTGTAACGGATCGTGTAGCCACGTCTCGATCCCTGAGTCAACAGATGGGGACGTTTGCAAGAAAACAACCATCTGCACGAACAGTTCGACGTCGTTTGCAGCAGCATGGACTATCAGCTCGGAGACCGTGGCTGCGGTTACCCTTGACGCTGCATCACAGACAGGAGCGATAGCGATGGTGTACTCAACGACGAACCTGGGTGCACGAATGGCAAAACGTCATTTTTTTCGGATGAGTCCAGGTTCTGTTTACAGCATCATGATAGTCGCATCCGTATTAGGCGACATCGCGGTGAATGCACGTTGGAAGCGTGTATTCGTCATCGCCATACTTGCGTATCACCCGGCGTGATGGTATCGGGTGCCATTGGTTACACGTCTCGGTCACCGCTTGTTCGCATTGACCTCACTTTGAACAGTGGACGTTACATTTCAGATGTGTTACTACCCGTGGCTCTACCCTTGATTCGATGCCTGCGAAACCCTACATTTCTGCAGGATAATGCACGACCGCATGTTGCAGGTCCTGTACTGGCCTTTCTGGATACAGAAAATGTTCGACTGCTGCCCTGGCCAGCACATTCTCCAGATCTATCACCAATTGAAAACGTCTGGTCAATGGTGGGCGTGCAACTGGCTCGCCACAATACGCCAGTCACTACTCTTGATGAACTGTGGTATCGTGTTGAAGCTGCATGGGCAGCTGTACCTGTACACGACATCCAAGCTCTGTTTGACTCAATGCCCAGGCGTATCAAGGCCGTTATTACGGCTAGAGGTAGTTGTTCTGGGTTCTGATTTCTCGGGATCTATGCATCCAAATTGCGCGAAAATGTAATCACATGTCAGTTCTATATATAATATATTTGTCAAATGAATACCTGTTTATCATGTGCATTTCTTCTTGATGTAGCAATTTTAATGGGCAGTAGTGTATATTCTGGCCGAGCTCACTTCCATTATAGAGATGGATTTTGTGCTATCGTGTCTTCTTAGTACCCCAGACAAATTCGTGAGAAAATCAGCAAATGGGGGAAAAATTTACAGAGTCTTGAAACTTCAGAAAAATACTCATATTGGGTGCAGTAATAAGAAACAGGAAAGTACCCCTTCGCAGGGAGGGCGCGTCCCCCTTTTATCAACTCCAAAAGTCAGTTTGTACCATATTTTAAATTTACACGCAAAACGGTAATTTTTCGAACAGAGCTCTTGTTAATAAATATATTCCTCGCAAAATTGTACACGGAAAAGATCTTGTGCATCTTTTCATTTATACGAATGGTATTTGATATATAAGAATTGGAACAGAATTCTTTTAACGTAATAATCTGAAGTTTTTGTTACTTAGCAAAGTATTTAAATGAAAAGCGTAATTAAGTGTATGGAAATATTTCGTAGCCTATATATTCTACTTATGATATTTCTTTTGCGGTCAGTATTGTTGACGTTTCCATTGTTGACTCGTACTCCAGTACGAGTCAACAATGGAAAGGTCAAGTTTCCCTTCCAATTCACTCAGCGCTCCCCTACCGCTATTGTCGCTACCGTTTTTTCCTACCCAGTGTGCAGTTCAGTTGAGTTAACGTCGTGCCAGAGAGTTCTGTTTTTGTGATAGTATTTATCAGTTTGTGGTGTTATGAAGCGCTTCTTCTTAGTCTCATTTGTTTCGTCTGGACTGAGAAAACAATAATGCTGGACCCTAATACCTGTTATATTTGTGGTAAATCTGTTTCGAACAGCCATCAATAATGACGAAGGGCTTAGAAACTCTGAAACGCGTCAGAAAGGAACGGAAGGATGGGGCTCATAATCTTCTACAGAACGCAGGACTCAGTGAAGTGCATAAGGTATGTCGACTTGAATATATTAAGGAATGTAATATCAGGAAACTAATTAATCAGAATGTTGCACAAGTAGATGATAAAAGTTTGAGAGATGCTCTTCCTCTTATCCATTCTACTTCAAAAAATACTGTTTCATATGTGCTGGAAAGTGTTACAGAGGCGGAAACAAAGAAACGACTCCACAAAAGCCGTGGAGTGTTAGAAGTTCACTCTTAAACTGTGAAACATACGCTGCTTGAGAAAGCAGAGAAACGCACTTATGATTTCGGTAGAAGGGTTGCCGGACACAACAACACTGTTCTGTGTTTAGTAACTGCAGAAGCCCATTATCATGAAGATTGCTACTCCAAATTAGTGTCGAGCCCTTCCTCTGTTCGAAAAAGAAGCCGCCCTCAAGATACCAACTTTGATGCCGCTTTTCAAGGAAATTCGCAGAACACTTTAGCTATAGTTGCAACAACACACTCCTTTAGTTTATAAGGAGTAATTGTGTTAATTGGGACCTGGTTTAGTAGCTTCTCAGAAATCTAAACTGTTGCAAAGCTCTGTCTGTTGGTGATGAAGCTCTTTGAACAACAATTACTGTCTCGCCAAAATTTGGTTCTCTGAAGCTTAAGCGAACAAGCAGGGTCAGGACAATGTGCATGTCAACTGTTAGGCTTGAAAAATATATAACTGAAGTTGATACAATGGAGCTATTTCTGAGAATACTGTGAGCGTTTCATTTACCTGAGAAATTAAAGGATTGCTTCACGTACGAATTATCGAGTGTACTAATATCTCTGAGAGCAGTGGATTGATGAGGAAAATAAAAAAGGTCGTCGCTGTACAGTCTTTTCAATCAAGTACCTGAAAGGAATTTTGACAGTAATGAATCGAAGTTCTTTGTTACAGATGGAGGGTTTCTTATCCACCATGTCGTGTGGTCCGAGAATGGAATTTTTGGTGACGTTTATAAAATCTTATTAGCCTATATTCAGTGACGTTATAAAGATGATGTTACTGTTGTATTTTACAGATATTCAGAATGAAACCATTGAACGCCAACGGCGAACGGTGTAGCGGACCTCACGAGAAATTTTCTTTCATGACGAGACATTATGTGTTGAATCACAGTCCGCCTTTCGTAGCAACCTCAGCAATAAGAAAGTTTTATTACACAGCTTTTGCAAAACACTAAGATTGCCGATGACGATGCAGATGTTGAAACTATTGCAAAAGCAATAGATGTCTCAAAATTTTACCAGCAAGTGATTACAGTGGGTCAAGCCGTAGATCTTCTTGTGCTACTTATCGCCCTTGCTCCAGACGACACAGACGTAATCCTGGTGAAGGGAGGTAAAGGTAGCATCAGGACAAGGTGTTACAGCTCTAAAGAAATACGCAACTCCTCACTCATTCATGAACGCAAGAATTCAGTACTGTTTCTTGATACAGTAAGTGGTTGCGACAGCACTTCAGCCTTGTTTGGGAAAGGAAAGCTGCAAGCTTTCCAACTATTCAACCGGTATCCTCAACTTCATTACAAGTCACAGATATTCAACGGTCCTCCTTCCTCTCCTGATAACATTGCAAAAGCAGGAGCGAAATTTATACTCTCTCTACACAAAAACAGTAGAGAGTCCTGATGACGACAACTTAAATGCCATTCGATTTAAATGTTTTAATGTACTTGTGAGTCAAGCAAACAATGCTGTCATACGCTCTCGCCCGTCACCCATTTCTCATTCAGGACACCTCTACTCTTAGCGAGTTTACCTACGAGTCCAGCTATGGCTGGGGAACAACTTGGATCCCAGAAACTGGGAATCAAACTCAACCCTCTGCACAATTCATATGAAACGACCACCTGCCCCAGAGAAAGCACTGCTACTGATTTCATGCGGCTGCACTCAAGGCTGTGGAAGAAAGTGAGGATGTGTGAAGGCTAACCTACACAGCACAACAATGTGCAAAAACTGTCGTGGACAAAGCTGCAATTATGTGCCTCGCAGTGATTTAACAGAAGATTTGCATGACTGTTTTATGCAAAAAAAGATATTTACTAGAATTTATTTGTTTGATAGATATCGTGGTATTTTCGTTGTCTACATGCTGTACACATTGTAAATATATCACAACGAAAGTAATTATTGATTAGTTTTACAGTAATTCTTAATTCTCATGAGAAATGATTTTCATTCCAATAATTGTAATTGCATAAATTTAAAGTAAAAGAATATAAAGCAGAATTGTTCTGTATAGATAAAAGTCTGTATTAAAGGAAATATCACTTTTTTTTACCTTCAAATTTTAGCACTTATAAACCAATTACCTTGCTTAAACATGCATCTGACCTTCTCTGAGTAGAATTTCACCTGAAATATTTTCTGTCATACAGATAACTTCATAAAATGAGCCTTTTTTCATAGTTTGAAGAAAGGGAAATAAATTATATTAAGGGGTGGGGGAGGGAGAATCTCCCACGATAAGTTTCAAAACATAATTTTTTCCCAAATTTTTCCTAATTTGCCTGCAATATAATCTTTATTGTGTAATTTACTTTGTTTTAGTGACGCATTAGAAAGTTACATAAGGTCCTGGTATTTTTTCCTGCTACTGTTCTGCTACAACAGAGGCGAAATATCTGGAAGCAAAAACGTATTTACGTTTCACAGAGAAAAAGTCTACACTTCGCATGTATAATGAAGTAAACAGATAAACATATTTTAATGAAAATTATTTCAACAGTGAGAAAAAATTATTTCAGGAGAAAAATAGTTTTCATTGTTATTTGAGATTTGTAAGATAACAAGATACAAAGCATGAAGCAGAAAGCAGAAAGAAGCTATTTACTGCGTTCTAGATATTGTTTGATGTATCTGCAAGCACAAATTTTCTCGATCAAATAAATGTAAATGTTCTGAAACGCTTGGACGGTAGTGTTCCTACTCTTTCAGTCCTCATAAGCGAATAGAATTTACCAAACAACCTTTCTCAAGAAGTTCCATTATGTATTCTGCTTTGGTCTCCAATGAACCCTATTACCATTGGTTACTGCTACATTTTGCTATTATACTTCGATCTTTTCGTAAACAAGAGGACTCGTATAACCCGCTGTAAAGTTTGGATACTAAATTATTCAGCAGACAGCTTTTACGAGACACGAACTTTTTGGCGCTGACATGTACATCAAAATGGTCACTAGATTCACTTGGCCCTAGTATTCAATCGAAACGAGAAAGTCGACAGTACAATGTAACTAATCAGCCAGACATACATCACCGTTTTCGGGGTGCTTGTTACAGTTGAGCTATCATCTTAAAAATCGCCTTCTACATCTTAAATAAAATCCGTTAGAAGCATGGAATGACATCATTGGTAATACCTATCCAAAATCACAGAACATTACACTGAATTATTAAGCTGTATAGCCATATCATCAACTTCTGAAATAATGCCCTCAAAATTCTGTCATCAACACAACTGACTGAAAGAGAAACTTCTCTCATTCGTGTTATTCTTACAGTCCGTATGCACAAAAATATGGCATATGTAATGCTAATTATTGTTGGCTTATAATTTACTGAAACAGTTCAAATAACAAAAATGTAATTGCTACAGGAAAAGAGAGACTAATAGCAATTAACAGAAGAGAACGACAAAGGTGAAGTCCCTCACCGATTTAGTGACAACATTGTTAGACAATGGAAGCAAGAAGTTAACCCAGAAATAAATTTAATTCATGCAGGGTCACAGTCATAATATAACTTTTTAAAGTCAGTACCGTTAGACTGTTGTTTATTTACAGTGTTACATTTACTGTTACAAAATCACGATTTCGGCTTCAAAGTGCCATTATCAAGTTTTTAAGTGTTATAAATTGCTTGGGATGGCATACTTATTTTAATACGACAGTACGCTATCCCAAGCAATTTATAACACTTAAAAAACTTGATAATGGCACTTGGAATCCGAAATTATGATTTTGTAACAGTAAATGTAACACTGTAAATAAACAGTCTAATGGCGGTACTGACTTTAAAGAAAGTTAGTTCCTAGAAAGGCACATTTAAATACTGTGCTCTTTGCCGATGAGCAAATAATTTTACATAAGACGGTGGATGATTCGCAATTGGCTCTGCATCGCTTAGACTTAATAGACAAATTCTTTTAGATGAAAATACCATAAACTAAATCCCCATGTCTGGAGCCTAATTTTCAAGAGATGAGGAAGGAGGAGGGGGAGGAGTAAAAACCTCGTAAAAAAACCTAGGTCCGTCTGGCTTCGGGTAGAAGCACCCAGTAAGAGACCCTGCCTAGGCTTGCTGGGTGAAACCCGGTCAAAGGTCTCCAAGGCGGAAGAGGAATCTCAGTTCCCAACGACTGAGAGAGCGGAAGAACTTAGTGGGGTAAACCACGAAAAACAGTAATTTCGAACGAACAATCCGATCTTACTTTCCTCTGCCTACACAAAACAATTTCATATGCAGAATCGAAATGTCGCTAAATGAGAGCACTACCACAGGTGGTAACTTGAAAAAGGAATCCACCATTGCAATGCGGAATTTCTCGGAACCTAGGATTCTGGGCAGTCCCACCACCTGTATACAAGATGAGGCAGAGTGTCTTCAAAGACCTTCGAAACTGAAATTCAGGAAGACGTACTTCACTGGGATCGTAAACATAAATTCACTCCTCAGAGTCGGAAAACAGAAAGAATTGGAAAAGCTCCTGAACGACCACGAAATTCAGATCTTGGCTGCACAAGAGATCAGATTCCTAGATGAGCACATCATGGACATACAATACTACTGAGTATTCAAAGGAAAACCAGCAATAAAGATAATGATTAACACCCCTGTCCTTGGGACTGCCTTTTACGTAAACAAAACCATAGTGAACAATGTCGTTAACTTCTCATCAAAATTTGAAAGATTATCCATACCGACAATCATGAGCAAAAACAAGAAAATATACTCTCATAGACGGCCATGCACCAATTAACGAAGACAACAAGAAGAACCCACACAAAGTAGACGACTTCTGGGATCTACTGGAAACAAAATTCTCTAGGATACTTGTGAATCATACAATAATCCTTCTGGAAGCCTTCAACGCACAGATCGGGAAAGAAAATTTACAGACGTAGTAGGAGACTACCCAGCATACAGGAGAAAAAATCAGAACGGAGAAAGGCTCAATGGACTCTGCCGCGGTGGTCTAGCGGTTCTAGGCGCGCAGTCCGGAACCGCGCGACTGCTACGGTCGCAGGTTCGAATCCTGCCTCGGGCATGGATGTGTGTGATGTCCTTAGGTTAGTTAGGTTTAAGTAGTTCTAAGTTCTAGGGGACTGATGACCACAGATGTTAAGTCCCATAGTGCTCAGAGCCATTTGAACCATTTGACTCTGCAAAACTTTCCAGTTGAAGCTTGTGTCAACTCATTTTCGGAAACTCCCAAGAAAATCAAAGACATGGGTATCTTCAAAACCCAACCTAGGAGAATTCCAATTAGACCATGTAGCTATAACCAGGACAAACACTAGAGAAGTGATGAATGTTAAAGTAATCAGAGATGGTAAATTAGACTTCGATCACTATCTCTCCAAAGTTGAAATCCGTTTTCTCCCACCAAAACGAAAGAGAGATCCACCAAAAGTGACCAGATATAACACCGACGGAATGAACATCAACCAAGACATTATAAATGACTTCAGAGAAGAAATCCGCTCCTCTAGAACAGAGATCTCGCAACACCTCCTTACAGGGACCAATGAAGCCGCAAACAAAACATCCAGTCTGGTAAAGACAGAACGGACAATCTGGCGGAATGAATAATGTGGGAAAGCACTCTATAAGATAGCCAACACATGGAAAAGATGGAAAAGTTCAGGAAATACGGAACACTGGGAACAATTCAGAAAACAAAAAAAAGAAACATCATGGATATTCCGCAGAGTCAAACGATTATTTGAAAACGCAAAATTACAAAATCTCCAGAACAGCTCACAAAAAATAATAGCAGAGACTTCTTTCAAACTTTCAAAGACAAACTCAAAGAATACCAGTTACCAAGTGTAAGCTTCAAAAATGAACAAGGTAAAAGTGAATTTTGAACAATCAAGGTAATTGCAACATACTAGCCACATATTTCGAGAAGCTGCTCAACTGCCCATCTCCAGACACAAAACTGGCTCCTCCTGAGAACCTAGAAGATCATATGCCACCAAGAAAAGAAAAAACAAAGGAAGCCCTAAAAAGTTTCAAAAACAACAGGCCAGCAGAGAAGACTCAACATCAGCAGAAATGCTGAATTGGGCAGAACTGGAAATCCTAGACGACCTACACCGAATCTTCCAGCAAATATGGGAGGCAGAAAAACTGCCAGATGAATGGAAAACGGCACTAATCCACCCACCACATAATAAAGGTGACAAACATAGAGTAAATTACTATAGAGGCGGGTCACTACTCCCAGTCACCTACAAAATCGTCTCAAAGATACTGGTAAATAGAACCGAATCAATCCTAGATAAATAACTTGGAGAATACCACGGTGAGTTTTGGGAAGGTCGACCCTGTGCCGAACAAATTTTTAATTTAAAATCAATAAACCGACATAGAATGCTGAATGGCATAGGTTTAGTGGTTTCTTTCATTGACTTCAAAAAAGCCTTTGACTCGGTGGGTAGAGAGACCCTAGATAGGATCATCAGAGAATTTGGGTTAAAAAATAAAATCGCAAACATTATCAGAGAAACTTCAACAGGTGCAACTTCCAGACTGAAGTTTATGGGAGAATTGTCCCAACTATATGAAACCAAGACAGGTGTGCGACAGGGTGATGGAGTGTCACCAATAGTATTTAACTGTGTGCTGGAGAAGACTGAGAATTTGGAATTCTGAACTTGAAAATCAAGGGATTAACCCAGTCTGTCTAGAAAGATAATCGGGAGGAATCAAAATCAACTGCTTGGCTTTCGCTGATGATTTCGCAGTACTTTCAGAGAAGTTAGAAGAAGCGGCCATACAGATCAACCTACTAGAAAGGATCGCTGGCAAGACACGAGTTAGGTTATCGAAAGAGAAGACAAAATTCCTGACAAGTGACAAACATGGACCACAATTCCTTCAAACAGAAAATGGAAAAATTGAGAAGGTAAAAAAATGCACGAAACCTCAGTGAATCCATACAAGGTAACGGACTGGAGAAAGCTGCTGTGGGGAACCAGATCTCAGAGCTCACGGTTTAATTAAAAACATTTACAACAAAAAGTTCATCTCTTGCAATGCCAAAATAAATCACTTCAATGCTGTGGTAAAAACAGACTGCCTGTATGACAGCGAATGCCTCTCAATGGAATACGAGTTGGGAAGCCTGGAGATATTATAAAGAAAAGTATTACGGAAAATCATGGGTACAACCCAAGTAGAAACAGGCTGGAAAGTTCGGAGCAACAATGAAATCTACAACAAGGTAGAGAAAATCTCGGAGACCGTGAAAAACAGGAGATTATCATTTCTACGACGGAATGGACAAAACCAGACAAACCAAAAGTATATTTGAATACCTGCGGAAAAAGAAGACAACAACGACATGGATTAAGGAAGCTCGTAAAGAACTGGAAAGGTTCAACATCCAGGAAATTCAAATGTTACATTTCGGACCATGGTTCAAAATTTGGAAGGATTTCAAGTCTAAAGAACTGAGAAGACTGGAAGAGCCTGGACGGATGAACAGAAGTAACAGCACAGCGACTATATAAAAGGGTACTGGAGAAAGAGAAGACTTCAGACAAAGAAGAAATGAAACTGCAGCGTGATCCTATGTGGTCAATTCGCAAATAAAAAAAAAGAACCAAAGTTACGGCTTTTAAACGAAAATACCAACCATGCTCTAAAGTAATGCTAAATGGAAGATCAGTTTAATAGATATTTCACTTTCAACTATTAGGATGGGATATAAGTTACGAATATGACAATTAAATATCCAGTAATTTCAGCAAGTTTCAAATTGTATGTGGTACTATGTATCAGGAAAGATACAAAGTAATAGGAACACCTATGCTCACATACACAAGTAAGACGTGGACAATAACCAAGAAAGACTAAAGAAGGATACAGTCAGTTGAAATGAAAGTCTTTTATAAGAAAAAGGATATGCTCTGAGAGACAATTAAAAATTCTGAAGGAAGGATGGAATCAAATATATTGTGCATGAATGGAAGAATTGAATACTGGATACAAAATGGAAGAAGCATACTGGAAGAATGGTCGGAGAAAAAATAGACATGTAATAGACTGTAGCCCTGTAGGAAAGAGGGTTACAGGAAAACTGCGGAAGAGCTGACTTCTGTGAAGTGAAGAAGAAGAATTACTGCTGTATTTATTGATTAATAATTATAGGGTTAGATATATTTGTGTGTTGTTTTTTACACCATTCTATAAATTCATTAAAAATCGATGTAAAAAATGTAGATTTTTTGGCGTCGGTTTTTACCGGCCATCGATGCTTTGACATGGACGATGAATTCTAAACTACCATCTATGATTTTTGGTTATCGTACGTCCCTAATTAGCACCCACCTCTTCCGACGTGTGTGGGCTCCACGGACGCCAGCCCCAGTTCGAAGATCTCGTCCACTCCGAAGGCGGAGAACAGGTCCAGCTGGCGGTGGACCGTGGTCAACAGGCGGACCACATTCGGCACCAGCGGGTCCTCCGGGAGGTCATCGGCCTCTGCGGAAAGCGTTTCTGTGCTACAAAGTAATTTTCTCCATTGCTAGTAGAAGACTGAATGGTGTTCACATCAGCAGAAATTTATTCAAATTATAAAATTGCAATTTTATGACTAACTAGCTATAGCCGGCGAACTTCGTTCCGCCTCTGAAAATCTTTATACGTTATAGCTGACCCGGCAAATGTTGTTTTGCCATATAAATTATCTCTAGTATATAACAATTATGTATTCGTGTAACACAATATACGTGTAACACAATAGCCGTTGTTGGCGTGAGCTCGTGACACAAACAACAGCCGGCCGGAGTGGCCGAGCGGTTCTAGGCGCTACAGTCTGGAACCGCGAGACAGCTACGGTCGTAGGTTCGAATCCTGCCTCGGGCATGGATGTGTGTGATGTCCTTAGGTTAGTTAGGTTTATGTAGTTCTAAGTTCTAGGGGACTGATGACCTCAGATGTTAAGTCCCATGGTGCTCAGAGCTATTTGAACAAACAACAATAAAGGCCGGAAACTGTGTAGAGAGTCAGAAAACGCTTAGGGGGAAGTCCGGCAGTATCGGCCCCTATTAGTTCTAGGGTTTCTACTGTAGATCGCGCGAATTTAACAATTGCAGCCGATACACGGCCCGTCCATGAGCATACAAACATAGCGGCAATTTCGTGTCGAAACGTGTTCGCCAGTATTAAGAATAAGTCCAAGCGCACACGCATCGATTTTTATCGTACGTAAAAATATTGTACGATTAATTTCTTTCAGAGGAACAAAGGAGAGCATAGGAAATTCTTTGTTCCATTAAAAGAATTTGATCGTACGCTATATTTCCGTACGATAAAAATCGATGCGTGTGCACCAGGCCTAAATGTCGGTTTGGCGACTGACGCGTTCTACCTAGTTAAACTTCTCGGTCCAGGTACGTCGATTCAAATAGGGATATTCGAGTCACTACTTTTGGTACGTTTTCTTCGATTACCTATCTATCGAATAGTGAAAGACTATCATCGGTAGACACCTGGCGGGGATAACTGATCAAGTTATAATTGATCAGTTATCGACCGGGGTTGAAAGTTAGTAAACTACTAAAATCGCTATTTAAAATAGGGGTTGGTGGTAGAAGGGTGAAAATTTAGGGTTGCGTGTATTGTGTAATTCCGCATCATAAAAAAGCAGAAATAAAAAGTTCTGCCCAAAAAATAAGAAAAAAATTTTTGGGCTGGACCACCCTTATCACTTAGAGGTATGTAAACTATTACGGCCGATTCTCAGACCTACCAAATGTAGATGTAAAATTGCATCAGAATCGATCGAGCCGTTTCGCAGGATGATGACAACTGATATTGTGACACGAGAATTTTATATTAAGGATTTGACGAGTTCGAGAACGTAGCATGCCAAAAAAACTAAAATTGGGAAAAAGTACACAAGTATTTTGCCTGAAACTATACATAAATATCCGAAGAGTGTTGTCTACCAGGTGATTGTCGGCAATGAGACATTTTGGTTTGTTTTCCTCCGACAAATAGTCAATTGTTTGCCATACTGTGTTACAAGTGGCATTGCAATGATGAAGAATAATGCGCCGTTTTCGGTTGTCCTTTGTGACTTATCACAGACTTCTTCTGAACATACTGAAGCATACCATTCAGCACTAAGTTTCTTCGATTCTCTGAATCAGAGCCAGCCACGGCGTACCGAACTACATATGGGGTGACTGCGCAGGCCTGTCCCTGCGTTGATCGGTCCCTCTCAGGAACAGCCGGTACTTCGCGACATTTCGTTTAGTATTGCGCTGTGTGCCGGCCGCTGTGACCGAGCGGTTACAGGCGCTTCAGTCCGGAACCGCTCTGCTGCTACTATCGCTGGTTCGAATCCTGCCTCGGGCATGGGTGTGTGTGGTGTCCTTAGGTTAGTTAGGTTTAAGTAGTTCCACGTCTAGGGGACTGATGACCTCAGAAGTTAAGTCCCATAGTGCTCAGAGCCATTTCAATTTGAATTACGCCGGCTCATCTCCCCTTCAGTTCGGCAGAATCGTAGTGTCAGCGCTGTCAAACTCTCGCTGTTTGTTCGTGGTGTGTACGATGCTGACAGGTCCAGTGGTGTTGTTTGTACAGAAAGAGAGAGCCTAGAGATCTACCGCTACAAACCTTTAAAAAATGAATGGGAATGACAGAAGAGAGGATTCAGAATCCTCAATATATATTATGCTCTTGCATAAGAGACACTTAACTGCAAATTTGCTTTGAAACAACACTGCAATAAAATACAGGGCTATTACAAATGATTGAAGCGATTTCATAAATTCGCTGTAGCTCCATTCATTGACATGGTCACGACACACTACAGATACGTAGAAAAACTCATAATGTTTTGTTCGGCTGAAGCCGGACTTCAGGTTTCTGCCGCCAGAGCACTCGATAGCGCAGTGAGACAAAATGGCGACAGGAGCCGAGAAAGCGTATGTCGTGCTTGAAATGCACTCACATCAGTCAGTCATAACAGTGCAACGACACTTCAGGACCAAGTTCAACAAAGATCCACCAACTGCTAACTCCATTCGGCGATGGTATGCGCAGTTTAAAGCTTCTGGGTGCCTCTGTAAGGGGTCGGCCTGCAGTGAGCGAAGAAACGGTTGAACGCGTGCGGGCAAGTTTCACGCGTAGCCCGCGGAAGTCGACGAATAAAGGAAGCAGGGAGCTAAACGTACAACAGCGGACAATTTGGAAAATCTTACGGAAAAGGCTAAAGCAGAAGCCTTACTGTTTACAATTGCTACAAGCCCTGACACCCGATGACAAAGTCAAATGCTTTGAATTTTCGGCGCGGTTGCAACAGCTCATGGAAGAGGATGCGTTCAGTGGGAAACTTGTTTTCAGTGATGAAGCAACATTTTTTCTTAATGGTGAAGTGAACAGACACAATGTGCGAATCTGGGCGGTACAGAATCCTCACGCATTCGTGCAGCAAATTCGCAATTCACCAAAAGTTAACGTGTTTTGTGCAATCTCACGGTTTAAAGTTTACGGCCCCTTTTTCTTCTGCGAAAAAAACGTTACAGGACACGTGTATCTGGACATGCTGGAAAATTGGCTCATGCCACAACTGGAGACCGACAGCGCCGACTTCATCTTTCAACAGGATGGTGCTCCACCGCACTTCCATCATGATGTTCGGCATTTCTTAAACAGGAGATTGGAAAACCGATGGATCGGTCGTTGTGGAGATTATGATCAGCAATTCATGTCATGGCCTCCACGCCCCCCCGACTTAACCCCGTGCGATTTCTTTCTGTGGGGTTATGTGAAAGATTCAGTGTTTAAACCTCCTCTACCAAGAAACGTGCCAGAACTGCGAGCTCGCATCAGTGATGCTTTCGAACTCATTGATGGGGACATGCTGCGCCGAGTGTGGGAGGAACTTGATTATCGGCTTGATGTCTGCCGAATCACTAAAGGGGCACATATCGAACATTTGTGAATGCCTAAAAAAACTTTTGAGTTTTTGTATGTGTGTGCAAAGCATTGTGAAAATATCTCAAATAATAAAGTAGTTGTAGAGCTGTGAAATCGCTTCAATCATTTGTAATAACCCTGTATTTAGACATTTTATCTACGTTCTGAGATTTCAGAACAACCACCCCGTGTTTCGTTATGTGATTTGGTTGGTGTACTGTTTTAAAGTGTTCATTTGCTGGCTCACTTATTCTAGTAGCGCAATTTTTTTTTTAAGTGCCACTCAGGGCGACGAGAATGAAGTTGTTTTGAGGCACGCCTTCGAAAGATTCTAGCTTGGCTGTAAATTCTGACTGGTTTTGGTAGAACAATTATTGCGAGCAGTGAATAAGAGCTAAAGAGTTCTAGATTCGTATAACCGTGATATTTTAAGATGCGTTTTAAAGAAAGCTTCAGTATGTTTAAAGAATTTAAATTTGTTTGAAAAGTCACTGCACTTTTTTCAGCTTACATTTCAGCAAAATAATGACCGCCCACACACTGCGAGCGTTCCTACTGCTTGTCTTGGCACTTGCCAAAGGATTACTTGGCCAGGAAGGTCTTCGGAGCTCTCCACAACAGAGAACATTTGGAGCATTATGGGCAGGCCCCTGCAACCACCAGCGGATTTTGACGAAATAATGCGCCAAATGGACAGAATGTGCCACGTCATGCCTAAGGAGGACATCCAACAACTCTGTCAAACAATGCCAAGCCGAATAACTGCTTGCATAAAGGAAAGATGTGCACCAGTGCCTTAGCGACGTGCTCAGTTTTTCTATTGAGTAAATTATTCAATTTTTCTGAAAGTATAATCATCCGTTTCTCTGTACATATACACTGAAGCCGCAAAGGAACTGGTATAGGCATGCGTACTCAAATACAGAGTTATGTAAACAGGCAGAGTATGGCACTGTGGTCGGCAACGCCTATCTAAGACAACAAGTGTGTGGCACAGTTGTTAGATCGGTTCCCGCTGCTGCAATGGCAGGTGATCGAGATTCAAGTGAGTTTGAACGTGGTGTTATAGTCGGCACACGAGCGATGGACACAGCATCGAGGTAGCAATGAAGTGGAGATTTTCCCGTACGACCATTTCACGAGTGTACCGTGAATATCAGAAATCTGGTAAAACATTAACTCTCCGACATCACTATGCCCGGAAAAAGATCTTTCAACAACGGGACCAGAAACGACTGAAGACGGGATCAGCCGAACGGTCACAGGCGCTGCAGTCACGGACTGTGCGGCGAGTCCTGGCGGAGGTTCGAGTCCTCTCTCGGGCATGGGTGTGTGTGTTTGTCCTTAGGATAATTTAGGTTAAGTAGTGTGTAAGCTTAGGGACTGATGACCTTAGCAGTGAAGTCCCATAAGATTTCACACACATTTGAACATTTCACACACACACACACACACACACAGACACACACACACACACACACACGACTGACGACAGAAGTGACAGAAGTGACAGAAGTGCAACTCTTCCACAAATTGTTGCAGATTTCAGTGCTGGGCCATCAACAAGCGTCAGCGTGCGAACCATTCAACGAAATACGAGATGCATTCAAGTTCTAAGGCCTCCGATTTTTTTTCTGCGGACTGGAAAGAGATAGAAACATGCGCATTGTTTCAAAATGAGGCCGCGTTCATTGTCAATACGTCCCACAGATGGCAGCACCGTACGGCAGATGGAATTTTACCGCCAGCGACGAGAACGAGAACTGTTTTAAATACTTAAAATGGCGACGTTTTCCTTACTTGAACAGCGTGCAATCATTCGTTTTCTGAATTTGCGTGGTGTGAAACCAATTGAAATTTATCGACAGTTTGAGGAGACATGTGGTGATGGAGTTATGGATGTGTCGAAAGTGCGTTCGTGGGTGCGACAGTTTAATGAAGGCAGAACATAGTGTGACAACAAACCGAAACAACCTCGGGCTCGCACAAGCCGGTCTGACGACATGATCGAGAAAGTGGAGAGAATTGTTTTGGGGGATCGACGAATGACTGTTGAACAGATCGCCTCCAAAGTTGGCATTTCTGTGGGTTCTGTGCACACAATCCTGCATGACGACCTGAAAATGCGAAAAGTGTCATCCAGGTGGGTGCCACGAACGCTGACGGACGACCACATGGCTGCCCGTGTGGAATGTTGCCAAGCAATGTTGACGCGCAACGACAGCACGAATGGGACTTTCTTTTCGTCTGTTGTGACAATGGATGAGACGTGGATGCCATTTTTCAATCCAGAAACAAAGCACCAGTCAGCTCAATGGAAGCACACAGATTCACCGCCACCAAAAAAATTTCGGGTAACAGCCAGTGCTGAAAAAATGATGGTGTCCATGTTCTGGGACAGGGAGGGCGTAATCCTTACCCATTGCGTTCCAAAGGGCACTACGGCAACAGGTGCATCCTACGAAAATGTTTTGAAGAACAAATTCCTTCCTGCACTGCAACAAAAACGCCCGGGAAGGGCTGCGCGTGTGCTGTTTCACTAAGTTAAACGCACCCGCACATCGAGCTAACGTTACGCAACAGTTTCTTCGTGATAACAACTTTGAAGTGATTCCTCATGCTCCCTACTCACCTGACCTGGCTCCTAGTGACTTTTGGCTTTTTCCAACAATGAAAGACACTCTCCGTGGCCACACATTCACCAGCCGTGCTGCTATTGCCTCAGCCATTTTCCAGTGGTCAAAACAGACTCCTAATGAAGCCTTCGCCGCTGCCATGGAATCATGGCGTCAGCGTTGTGAAAAATGTGTACGTCTGCAGGGCGATTACGTCGAGAAGTAATGCCAGTTTAATCGATTTCGGGTGAGTAGTTAACAAGAAAAAAAATCAGAGGCCTTAGAACTTGAATGCACCTCGTATAACTGATACGGGCTTTTGGAGGCGAAGACTCACTATTGTAAACTTGATAACTGCACGACACAATGCTTTACGCCTCACCCGGGGCCATCAACAGCAACAGTGGACTGTTCGTAACTTGAAACACGTTGCCTAGTCAGACGAGTCTCGTTTCAAATTGTAGCGAGCGGATAGACATGAACGCGTATGGAGACAACCTCATGAATCCATTGACCCTGCATGAAAACAGGGGAGTGTTCATGCTGTTGGAAGCTCTGTAATGGTGTGGGGCGTGTGCATCTGGAGTGATATGGGACCCCTGATACGTCTACATACGACTCTGACAGGTGATACGTACGTGAGCATCCTGTCTGCTCACCTGCATTCATTCATGTCCATTGTGCATTCCGACGGACATGGGCAATTCCAACAGGACGATGCGACACCCCACAAGTCCAGAATTACTACGGACTGGCTCCAGAAACACTCTTTTGAGTTCATACACTTCCGATGGCCACCATACTCCCCAGACACAAATATTATGAGCATATCTGGGATGCCTTGCAACTTTGTGTTCAGGGAAGATCTCCACCCCGTCACAGGTTTATAGATAGCCGTACAGGATTCGTTGTCTCAGTTTCCTCCAACACTGCTGCTGACGTTAGTGAAGTCCATGCCAGGTCGTGTTGCGGCACTTCTGCGTGATCGCTGGGGCCCGTTTCAAATTGTAGCGAGCGGATGGAAGTGTACGGGCGTGGAGAGAACCTTATGAATCCATGGACCCTGCATGAAAGCAGGGGACTGTTCAAGCTGTTGGAGGCGCTGTAATGGTGTCGAGTGTGTGCAGTCGGAGTGATATGGTACCCCTGATACTTCCAGGTACGACTCTGACAGGTTACACACACGTAAGCATCCTGTCTGCTCACCTGCATTCATTAATGCCCATTGTGCATTCCGACGGACTTGCGCAATTCCAACAGGATGATGCGACACCCCACACGTCCAGAATTACTACGGAGCGGCTCGAGGAACACTCTTACGCGTTTCGCTGGCCTCCAAACTCCCCAGACATGAATATTATGAGCCTATCTGGGATGCTTTGCAACGCGGTGTTCAGAAGAGATCTCCACCCCGTCACGGGTTTATGGATAGCCCTGCAGGATTCGTGGTCTCAGTTCCCTCGATCACTACTTCTGACATTAGTTAAGTCCATGTCAGGTCGTGTTGCGGCACCTCTGCGTCATAGCGGGGGCACTACACGATATCAGGCAGGTGTTCAAGGTTCAAATGGCTCTGAGCACTATGGGACTTAACTTTTGAGCTCATCAGTCCCCTAGAACTTAGAACTACTTAAACCTAACTAACCTAACGACATCACACACATCCATGCCCAAGGCAGGATTCGAATCTGCGACCGTAGCGGTCGCGCGGTTCCAGATTGTAGCGCCTAGAACCGCTCGGCCACACCGGCCGGCTGAGGCAGGTGTATCAGTTTCTTTGGCTCTTCATTGTGTATGACATCTACTGAATTGCGAGGCCAGGCCTCGGAGTATGGCGCTGTTTGGATGACTCACCGGGCTGCTGACCGCAGGCGGCCGCGAGGTACTGCTTGGATAAGGGCCGGTTGAGGCAGGAGCCCACCACGGGCCCCCCGGGTCCGTCTGTGGCCATCACGGAGAGTCCGGAGCGCAGCTGCTCCATGGCGTACTGCCGGAAGTCGCGCTCCCTCCTGCCCGTGGCGCACAGCGGGAAGCTGTGCGACAGGGGCTCGTCCCGCAGGAAGATGGGAGTCACGTGGTCCAGCACCTGCCACACACTCGTCGTGAGCTGCCTGTCTCGTTTCAAGTTCAGATTACATGTAAGTTTGTGTATGAAAGTACACTGGGCTGACAAGAGTCGTGGAAGAACAACATGGACATACACCACTGGCCATTAAAATTGCTACATCACGAAGATGACGTGCTGCAGACGCGATATTTAACCGGCAGGAAGGAGATGCTCTGATATGCAAATGATTAGCTTTTCAGAGCATTCACACAAGGTTGGCGACACCCACAACGTGCTGACATGAGAAAGGTTTCCAACCAATTTCTCATACACAAACAGCAGTTGACCGGCGTTGCCTGGTGAAACGTTGTTCTGATGTCTCGTGTAAGGAGGAGAAATGCGTACCATCACGTTTCCGACTTTGATAAAGGTCAGATTGTAACTTGTCGCGATGGCGGTTTATCGTATCGTGACATTGCTGCTCGTGTTGGTCGAGATCCAATGACTGTTAGCAGAATATGGAATCGGTGGGTTCAGGAGGGTAATACGGAACGCCGTGCTGGATCCCAACGGCCTCGTATCACTAGCAGTCGAGACGACAGGCATCTTACCAACATGGCTGTAACGGATGGTGCAGCCACGTCTCGATCCCTGAGTCAACAGATGGGGACGTTTGCAAGACAACAACCTTCTGCACGAACAGTTCGACGACGTTTGCAGCAGCATGGACTATCAGCTCGGAGACCATGGCTGCGGTTACCCTTGACGCTGCATCACAGAGCACCTGCGTTGGCGTACTCAACGACGAACCTGGGTGCACCAATGGAAAAACGTCATTTCCGGATGAATCCAAGTTCTGTTCAGAGCATCATGATGGTCGCATCCGTGGTTGGCGACATCGCGGTGAACGCACATTGGAAGCGTGAATTCGTCATCGCCATACTGGCGTATTGCTCTGCGTGGTCGTATGGGGTGCCATTGGTTACACGTCTCGGTCACCTCTTGTTCGCATTGACGACACTTTGAACAGTGGACGTTACATTTTAGATGTGTTACGACCCGTGGCCCTACCCTTCATTCGATCCCTGCGAAAGCCTACATTTCAGTAGGATAATGCACGAAAGCATGTTGCAGGTCCTGTACAGACCTTTCTCGATACAGAAAATGTTCGACTGCTGCCGTGGCCAGCACATTCCCCAGATCTATCACCAATTGCAGACGTCTGATCAATGGTGGGCTAGTAACTGGCTAGTCACAATACTCCAGTCACTACACTTGATGAATTGTGCTATCGTGTTGAAGCTGCATGAGCAGCTGTACCTGTACACGTCATCCAAGCACTGTTTGACTCAATGCCCAGGCTTATCAAGGCCGTTGTTACCGCCAGAGGCAGTTGTTCTGGGTACTGATTTCTCAGGATCGATGTCCCCAAATTGCGTGAAAATATAATCACGTATCAGTTCTAGTATAATATATTTGTCCATTGAACACCTGTTATCATCTGCATTTCTTCTTGGTGTAGAAATTTTAGTGGCCAGTAGTGTATAAAGATGGCGGCAGTATTGTGTACGTGAGATTTAAAATTGCAGTACATTGCCGGAGCTGTCATTTGTACTCCGGTGATTCATATGAAAAGTTTTCCCACGGGTATTAACGGACTTGAATGTGGAAGAGTAGTTGAAGCTAGATGCGTGGGACATTCCATTTCAAAATAGTTAGAGAATTCCTAGATCCACAGTATGAAGAGTGTGCCGAGAATAGCACAGTTCGGGCATTACCTCTCACCACTGAAAACGCAGCGGCCGACCGCCTTCACCTAAGGACCGAGAGAGAAGGTCCTTAGGTAGAGTTTGTCAGTACTAACAGACAAGCAACGCTGCGTGAAATAAGTGCGGAAATCAGTGTGGGGTGCATGACGAACGTACCCGTTATTGCAGTGCGGCGAAATCTGGCGTTAATGGGCTACGGCAGAAGACGACCGACACGAGTGGCTTTGATAACAGCACGATATCGACTGCAGCGCCTCTCCACGTCTCGTAGCCATGTCGGTTGGACCCCAGAGGACTGGAAAACGGTGGCCTAGTCAGCTGAGTCCCGATTTCAGTTGGAAAGAGCTGATGGTGGGCTTCGAGTTTGGTGCAGATCCCACGAAGCCACGAACCCAAGCTATCCAGAAGGCACTGTGCAAGCTCGTCGTGGGCTGTGTTTACATGGCACTGAAATGGGTCCTGTGGTCCAGATGAACCGATAATTGACTGTAGATAGTTATGTTAGGCCATTTGGACAGCATATGCAGCCATTCGTTATGGACGACATTGCACCATGTCACCACGCCACACTTGTTTGCGGTTGGTATGAAGAACGTTCTGGATCTGTGATTTCCTGTCAGAGAGGTCACAGTTCGTAGTAACTGTCGGAAAGTCATCGAATAAAACAGAGGTGATTTCTGGCGTTCCCCAAGGTAGTGTTATATGCCCTTTGCTGTTCCTTATCTATATAAACGATTTCGGAGACAATCTGAGCAGCCGTCTTCGGTTGTCTGCAGATGACGCTGTCGTTTATCTACTAATAAAGTCATCAGAAGATCAAAACAAACTGCAAAACGATTTAGGAGAAATATCGGAATGGTGCGAAAAGTGGCAGTTTTCCTTAAGTAATGAAAAGTGTGAGGTAATCCACATGAGTGCTAAAAGGAACGCCTTAAACTTCGGTTACACGATAAATCAGTGTAATCTGAAAGCCGTAAATTCAACTAAACACCTAGGTATTACAATTACGAACAATTTAAATTGGAAGGAACACACAGAAAATGTTGTGGGGAAGGCTAACCAAAGACTGCGTTTCATTGGCAGGACACTTAGAAAATGTAACAGACGTACTAAGGAGACTGCCTACAGTACGCTTGTCCATCCTCTTTTAGAATAATGTTGCGCGGTGTGTGATCCTTACCAGATAGCACTGACTGAGTACATCGAAAAAGGTCAAAGAAAGGCAGCACGTTTTGTATTATCGCGGAATATGGGAGAGGGCGTCACAAAAATGATACAGGATTTGGGATGGACATCATTAAAAGAAAGACGTTTTTCGTTGCGACGGAATCTTCTCAAGAAATTCCAATCACCAACTTTCTCCTACGAATGCGAAAATATTTTGTTGACACCGGGAGGAACGATCACCAAGATAAAATAAGGGAAATCAGAGCTCGCACGGAAAGATACAGGTGTTCATTCTTCCCCCGCGCTATACGAGATTGGAATAATAGAAAATTGTGAAAGTGGTTCGATGAACCCTCTGCCAGGCACTTAAGCGTGGTTTGCAGAGTATCCATGTAGATGTAGATGTATATGTAGAACTGCCAATGGACTATCGGATAATGATGCACAATTAATGAAAATAAACAGTGTGGCACTTTACAACCCAGAGGCAGGTTTGTACAAAGCAGTAAGATATTAATAACAGGATGCGTTAAGAGTAAGCTAAGACGGGGGGCGTGGAATGAGGTATATGTGGAAAGATATGTAATGTCAAATTCAGTTTATAGCATAATAAATTTGTGTCAGTATTTAAAAGCTGATTTCCTACAGTTTATCCAAAAAATCTATTAAACAATTAGTAAGCCATGGGTAACTAAGGGAATAAAAAACTCTGGTAAGAGGAAGTGGGAAATTTATGTAAAAGCCAGAGGAAGTCAAGAGCTAACATTACTTTCATACAACAAAAAACACTGTAGTAGTTTAAGAACAGTCATTAAAATATCCAGATGTGGGCATGTCCTGATGGACATAAATGTCACAGATAATAAGATTAAAATGATATGGAACATTGTCAAACAGGAGACAGGACAGCCAGTCAGTGTACAAGATTCCACAATAATTAAACTAAATTACAATGTCGTGACTGATAATTCACAAGTTGCAAGTGCTTTTAATAATCAGTTTCAAACTGTAACAACAAATATAGGATTTAACGGTTTAGCTGAAGAAACAAGAGAATGATTAAAAATGCCATTCCACAGTAGCTTAAGTAACTAGAAGTAGCACCAATATCCTTGGCTGAAATTAATACAACACTATAAAAATTTAAAAAAAAAATTTTCTTTGGGGCTGGTGGTATTTCAAACGGAGCTAAGACAAGTTGTTCCTACTTAATGAGTAATGTACATAGTGATATGTGCCTACAGCCTACGACTCACTTGATTGAGAGATAATAAAACTCTAACACTGATTAAGAAAACGTTAACCGACATTACCTCTAAAGTTAAATTCATAGGAGAAATTTCTGAACCATTTCATAAAAAGATTGGTGTTAGACAGGCAGATGGACTCTCACCATTACTGTTTAACTGTGTTTTGGAAAAGGCAATTACAGAATGACGAGAGCAAAAGCCGAGTCAAAATATAGCTCAATCAATCAAGACAGGTAGGAGTAATATTGGAGTAGATTGCCTCGCCTTTGCAGATGATGTGGCAATTTTAACTAGGGATATTACCACTGCTCAAAATCAAATAGAAATTGTTAAAGAAGTTGCGGAAAAAGTAAGACTAAAAATATCGTTCGAAAAAACAGAATATATGACATGCAACAAACAAGAACCAAAGATTTTGAACACGAAATATGGAAAAATAAAAAGGGTTTCTCAGTTTAAATACTTGGGGAAATCATGCAAGAAAACGGTCTCGACAAAACTGCAAAAGAAGTTTGCTGTCAAAAAATGGCAGCTGCATTCAGATTAACACAAAATATTTATAATAAAAAATTATTTTCTAGATTCAGTTAACTTAGACATTACAGCACTGTAATCAAATCTGAATGTCGTTAAGGAGCAGAAATTTTAATTTTAAGTAGAAAGAGGGATACTGAAGAAATTATAAAGAAAGAATGATAGATTATTAGAAAAATATTATGCCCCAAAATTACTGATGGAGAAACTTATAGGCCGAGAAGGAATAAGTAAATAGACGAATACACAGACATACGTGGTGACATGAGAAAACGAAGGCTCAGATTTTATGGGCACATTAAAAGGCATCCACTAGGCTGACCAAAAAATAGTTAAATTCTACGAAAACACAATAAAGGCCAAAACTGTATCAGTTAAATGGATCGCTGCGTCTTTGAAGTAGCTGTTATAGCTCAGGAAAACATTCATAAAAAAGATATTTGATTGGAAAGTTGATAAGAGGGAAATTATAAAACAGACTGGAACACCGTGGTCTCATGAAAGAAAGAGACTTCATTCTGAAAGGATCAAACAAATTTGGACCAACCATCAAAAGCGACATTGCCTGATTGTACCTCGTTTGGTCTTATTGGGCCCATACATGGATAATAATAATACACTCCTGGAAATTGAAATAAGAACACCGTCAATTCATTGTCCCAGGAAGGGGAAACTTTATTGACACATTCCTGGGGTCAGATACATCACATGATCACACTGACAGAACCACAGGCACATAGACACAGGCAACAGAGCATGCACAATGTCGGCACTAGTACAGTGTATATCCACCTTTCGCAGCAATGCAGGCTGCTATTCTCCCATGGAGACGATCGTAGAGATGCTGGATGTAGTCCTGTGGAACGGCTTGCCATGCCATTTCCACCTGGCGCCTCAGTTGGACCAGCGTTCGTGCTGGACGTGCAGACCGCGTGAGACGACGCTTCATCCAGTCCCAAACATGCTCAATGGGGGACAGATCCGGAGATCTTGCTGGCCAGGGTAGTTGACTTACACCTTCTAGAGCACGTTGGGTGGCACGGGATACATGCGGACGTGCATTGTCCTGTTGGAACAGCAAGTTCCCTTGCCGGTCTAGGAATGGTAGAACGATGGGTTCGATGACGGTTTGGATGTACCATGCACTATTCAGTGTCCCCTCGACGGTCACCAGTGGTGTACGGCCAGTGTAGGAGATCGCTCCCCACACCATGATGCCGGGTGTTGGCCCTGTGTGCCTCGGTCGTATGCAGTCCTGATTGTGGCGCTCACCTGCGCCAAACACGCATACGACCATCATTGGCACCAAGGCAGAAGCGACTCTCATCGCTGAAGACGACACGTCTCCATTCGTCCCTCCATTCACGCCTGTCGCGACACCACTGGAGGCGGGCTGCATGATGTTGGGGCGTGAGCGGAAGACGGCCTAACGGTGTGCGGGACCGTAGCCCAGCTTCATCGAGACGGTTGCGAATGGTCCTCGCCGATACCCCAGGAGCAACAGTGTCCCTAATTTGCTGGGAAGTGGCGGTGCGGTCCCCTACGGCACTGCGTAGGATCCTACGGTCTTGGCGTGCATCCGTGCGTCGCTGCGGTCCGGTCCCAGGTCGACGGGCACGTGCACCTTCCGCCGACCACTGGCGACAGCATCGATGTACTGTGGAGACCTCACGCCCCACGTGTTGAGCAATTCGGCGGTACGTCCACCCGGCCTCCCGCATGCCCACTATACGCCCTCGCTCAAAGTCCGTCACCTGCAGATACGGTTCACGTCCACGCTGTCGCGGCATACTACCAGTGTTAAAGACTGCGATGGAGCTCCGTATGCCACGGCAAACTGGCTGACACTGACGGTGGCGGTGCACAAATGCTGCGCCGCTAGCGCCATTCGACGGCCAACACCGCGGTTCCTGGTGTGTCCGCTGTGCCGTGCGTGTGATCATTGCTTGTACAGCCCTCTCGCAGTGTCCGGAGCAAGTATGGTGGGTCTGACACACCGGTGTCAATGTGTTCTTTTTTCCATTTCCAGGAGTGTATATGTAGTGTATCACTGGGGCAGGAAATTTTTCCAGAAAGGTTAAAATATGCAACTATCAAGCCACTTCATAAGAAGGTGTCAAGATAGACGTAAACAATTATCATGCCGTTTCCTTACTGACATCTTTTTCCAGAATATTCGAAAAAGTAAATTACTCAAGAATAGTCGCAAATTTAAGTGGAAATAATTTGCTTAGCTTATCACACTTTGGATTCTAGAAAGGTTGCTCCACTAAGAATTCTGTTTATAGATTTATTCATCAAATAGTAGACCTTGAATAATATCGCCTGTTGATATTTTTTGTGAACTCTCCAAGGACTTCGATTGTGTAGGTAGTGCAATAGATTGTGCTGAGTAATTCAGACAGTGTCAGGAAGGTACAAAATTTTAGTGACAGGGGTAAAATCACAAAGGATGTCCAACAGCGTTCAATTTTGGGCCCACTCCATTGGTTATATCTGTGAATTACCTTACACTTAACATTCAACAAGCAAAATTGGTACATTTTGGAGATGACACATTTTGCATGTCCCATTAGAGAGAAAGCAACAGAAGAGCTGTAAATAATATTTTCGAAGGAATTGTTAAGTGGTACACCGAAAATGGACTCTGCCTAAAGTTTGGAAAACACACTTCTTTCATTTGCATACAGCAAGCAGTCATACCAACAACTGATGTAGTAGATAAGCAGGAATCAGTAAGTAGGGTAGAATGCTCCAAATTTTTGGGTGTACACATTATTGAAAAGTTGAACTAGAAAACGGATATTACTGAGATTCTCAAACATTTAGGTCAGTTACTTTTGATCTTTGTATAATTGCTAATCTTGGAAACAAAAGTATTAACCTCCTGACATATTTTGAATACTTCCTCTCAGTAATGTCATACAGAATGGTTTTCTGGGGTAACTTAGAAAGAAAGTACTGACTGCACAAAAGCGAGCAGTAAGAACAACTTGTGGTGTTCACCCACTGACACCACGTAGGCATCCCTTCAAAAAGCATTTTAACTGTGTCGCCACAATACATATTTTCGCTAATGAAATTCGTTACAAATAATCAATCATAATTTGAGATGTACAGAATTGTACATACCTACAACTCTACAGAGAAAAATGACCATTATTACCCATTGATAAAGGCGTCAGTATATCAGAGAAGAGTTTAGCATACAGCAATAAAACTTTTTGATAGTTTTCCAAACAACATAAAATGTCTGACAGGTAGCGAAGCAACGTTTAAATCTAATTTAAAATCATATCGCATGGAAAACATCTTCGACTCCATTGACGAAATCTGCTTAAAAACTGGCAGTCAGTATTAAAAGTAAACTTATCTTTAAGTGTAGTTGTATGAGTAGGAATAAAATGACAATGCGTTCATTTATTTATTTATTTATTCGTATGGCTAGGGCCCCCCATCGGGCAGACCGTTCGCCGGGTGCCGGTCTTTCAATGTGACACCACTTCGGCGACCTGCAGTCGATGACGATGATAGGATGATGATGAGGACAGCACAACACTCGGTCCCTGAGCGGAGAAAATTCCCCGACCCAGCCGGGAATGGAACCCGGGCCCAGAGGATTGACAATCCGTCACGATGACCATTTTTTTACTTTGTTTTTGTTCGCTAGGGTTCGTTGTATTTCGTCGTAGCGGACGTCACATGACATCCGTTGAAGTTTGTTGTTGATCTTTTCACTTAGTTTTTTTATTACAGAGGCCAGCCACCTCTCTGACCGAACACGCCGAGCTACCGTGCCGGTTATCTTTTTTTGTTTAATTTTTTTACGGCTCCACACTGGAACGGACAGGCATTCAGGCGTGACCATTCAGCAACCGGGGGCCGACTGTGTTCATTAATATTAACACTAATCATGTATACATACCCTGTAAACTGACTTGTTCCACAGCATTTCGACGATCGAATCGTTTAAATGATTAAGGAATATGTACCTAACTACCTAACTAAATATATGTCAGAACATCGTGCACCACTTTACAAAAATACATTAACGATACTTATACAACGAAGAAAGTTATATTGACATCAGGTAAAATTTACACAGCATGGCTGTCCGTCATAAGGCAACATCGTGAACGACATAACTGGTGCAATACAATGTAAACATAAAACTGATACAACTCACAGAATAAAACATAAATTGTGAAAGAGTAAGCTTACAACGATCACAAGCTAAAATGCTACATTATTAGTATGACCAAATGTAGTCGCATTATAGCAGTCTAACATATAATAAATGACAGACAACAGAACCATTTAGGTAAAACTAGACGAATGGCTACAACTCAAAGTAAAATAGAAACTAATACAATTAAAATTACTTTTTAATTTTTTAAAGTATTTTTGTGGAATGTTGCACCATAATAACAGTCTAGCACTTATAAGTTGCTTTTAAAAGCTTTTTAATTATAATATTAACTTCTACTTTAATTATAGTTGTTGGCACTCATTTAGGATTACCTAAATTGTTCTATTTTAAGTCGGGTAATACATGTTCGATTATTGTAATACGACTGCAGTTGGTCGCAATCGTGTAATATTTGAGCTTGTTATGCCTGTAAACTTATAACTGCTAGACTGTTACCATGGTTCAGTGTTGTACCAGTACACTTTTAATTTAAGAAAATCCTTTCAATTGTAATATTATCTTCTGTTTTATTTCAAGTTAATGTCAGTCAGCTGCGCTTACCGAAACTAAAGAAATTTGCTCCTGGTATGGCATCAATGTGTGGAACAACTTACGTTTGTGAGCAAAAATAAAAAAAAAATAAAAAAATCGGATGAGTGCCAATAGAACTCCCACACCGACGGTTTGGTACTCACTAAATTGTGTGTGTAGATAGCTTATCCGTATGGGGAGTCGAGAAACTCCAAGAATTTTCCGTTTTAGCGATATCGATACAGACAAGATACACATCTGCCCATTTTGAGAAAAATGGATCTTAACAGGATAGGCAGACAGATAACAAATGACAAAAAAATATTTTTTTGTGTGATATACTTTCAGATTAACAATTTTTTTCCTTACTTGTTCTGTGAACCCTTGCTTCCTGCCAGATTTCATTATTAAAGGTCAGTAGGAAGTACCACATACTAGTAGGATTTGATGATTGTGATTGCGAGCATAAAAATGTGTGACATAAATGGCCGCATCTTTTGACTAAATTGTCTTGGAAGCATACATTTGTTACACCGCCCAGGGACTAAAGACCTTACTATGCGACATAAATTCCATCTTGGTACGTCGAACCGTTCCTGAGAAAAATGGGTCTTAACGGATGGACAGACAGAAGGACAGACTGATAAAAATGGACATATATTACAGATTTAAAAATTTTTGGATTTTTTTCTTAAGTTATTCTGTGAAAACTTGCTTCTTTGCCAAATTTCACGATTCTACTTCGTCATTTCCAATCGTGTACCAGCAATATACTCTGCAGAGCCAAATAAACTGGTACCCCTGCTTAATATCTTGTAGGGCCCTCGCGAGCACGCAGAAGTGCCGCGACACGACTTGGCATGGACTCAACTAATGTCTGAAGTAGTGCTGGATGGAAGTGAAACCAAGAATCCTGCAGGGCTGTCCATAAATCCGTAAGAGTACGAGGAGATGGAAACCTCTTCTGAACAGCACGTTGTAATGCACCCCATATATATTCAATAACGTTCATGTCTGGGGAGTATGGTGGCCAGCGGAAGTGTTTAAACTCAGAAGAGTGTTCCTGCAGCAACTCTGTAGCAATTCTGGACGTGTGGGGTGTCGCATTGTCCTGCTGAAATTGGCCAAGTCCGTCGGAATTCACAATGGACACGAATAGATGCGGGTGACCAGACAATATGCTTACGTACGTGTCACCTGTCAGAGTCATATCTAGACGTGTCAGGGGTCCCACATCACTGAAACTGCACACACCCCACACAATTACAGAGCCTCCACCAGCTTGAATAGTTCCCTGGTGACACGCGGTTTCCATGGGTTAATAAGGTTGTCTCGGTACCCGCTCGATATAGTTAGAAACGGGACTTGTCCGACCAGGCAACATGTTTCCAGGCATCAGCAGTCCAATGTCGGTGCTGACGGGCGCAGGCGAGGTGTAAAGCTTTGTGTCGTCCAGTCATTAAGGCTATACGAGGGGGCCTTCGGCTCCGAAAGTCCACAACGAAGATGTTTCGTTGAATGGTTCACACGCTGACACTTGTTGTTGGGGCAGCACTGAAATCTGGAGCAATTTAGGGAACGGTTGCATATCTGTCACGTTGAGCGAATCTCTTCAGTCGCCGCTCGGGGTAGCCGTGCGGTCCAGGGCCCCATGCACGGTTCGCGCGGCTTCCCCCGTCGGAGGTTCGAGTCCTCCCTCAGGCACAGGTGAGTGTGTCGTCTGTAGCATAAGTTAGTTTAAATTAGAATAAGTAGTGTGTAAGTCTAGGGACCGATGACCTCGGCAGTTTGGTCCTATAGGAAGTTACCACAAATTTCAAATTCTCGTCAGTCATCGTTGGTCACATTCTTGAAGGATCTTTTTCTAGCAGCAGCGATGTCGGAGATTTGATGTTTTACCAGATTCCTGATACGGTACACTCATGAAAATCCCCACTTCACCGCTGCCTCGGAGGTGCTGTGTCCCAACGCTCGTGCCCCGACTATGACGCCACGTTCAAACTCACTCACATCTTGGTAACCTGCCACTGAGCCAGACACGTGTTGTCTTATATAGGCGTTGCCGACCGCAGCGCCGTATTCTGTCTGTTTACATATCTCTTTATCTGAATACACATGTCTATACCAGTTTCTTTGGTGCTTCGGTGTATTACAATGTCAAATGAAACTGGAAGCTTAAGATACATGCTTGAAAATGACGAAATATCGAAACTGGCCAATCACTTAGATAATAAAAATGTAACACAGCCTGCCTGGAACATATTTTCATTCACAAAACCTTAGTATTTGAAGATTGAGTTTGTGGGTGTCAAGATACGTGACGTAAATGGCCAGTCTTTTCACAGTATTAACTTAGAAGCTTCAATTTTTACAACGCCAAGGGATCGTAGAACTTAACCTGTGACATAAATTTCAGCTTGAATCGTCTAACCTTACCTGAGTAAATAGGTTTTTAACAATCTGACAGATAGACAGTCGGAAAACAAGGTGATCCTATAAGGGTTAGTTTTTCTACCGACTGAGTTACGGAACCCTAAAAATGAAGTATCTGAATTCAGCACATTGAACGAGATTGGCTGTTTAACATTTGAAAGCAAATCTCTGAATTACATGCAGCAAAACCAACTCAAATTACATTAGAAAAGCCCTCGGTCACAAATATTAAGTCCAAATTGACCAGGTTTCGACGACGCTATGAGCGTCGTCTTCACAATTAAACTAACTGTTCTAAAACATTTTATGTATAGACGACATTAATAAACTAAAGTGTGTACTGACTGGAAAGAGATGCAGGGCTTACAAGTCACATTCTAAAAAGATCTAAGCCGGAAAGGCGACGTGATGAAAAGTTGTAAATCAGATAAGATTGCGAGCCGCTAAGTGCTGCTCGTACATGAGTAAACACGGATTGCAACAAAACTGAGATGCCCACTTTAGAAAGTGAGGGCAAGTAAACATGGTGTTGCTACGAGCGCCATCTAGTAGCCGCAGAAACAACTAGGCTACTGTACATTCAAAATTAGACACATGTAATGAAGCTGATTCAAGCATAATGTAAGTACTAATAATAAGATGAAGTTACATATTTATCTGCTTTAAACACAGATACATTTTGTAACGTAAAAAAAACCTCAGTTATGACATACAAGAAAACAGCAAAGACGTAACAAGAAAATAACATTTCGGCAAACTGCATGAGGAAATCTGAATCAAAGATCAAGCAACAGCTTTATACAGTCGAAAACGTTTTTATTTCGCAGCTGCAGCTGTTCGTTGAGAATGAGGCCATCATGACGAGATAGATGTTTGAAAATCTCCAATTCCTGTAAGACATCTAACATACGCCCCTTCTTTTCAGTATGCAGAATATTGTTATCGCCAATGGCCTTAGGCACGTGTCCAGTAATTAAGAGATGATCGGCAAAGGATGAATTTAGGGGACCGGTGCCGTTTTTTCTCAAAAGATGTTCTTTACATCCGATAGTGAAAGCACGTCCAGTTTGCCCTATATAATATAGGAAGAGCAGGTATCACAGATGATGTTATAAACGCCAGAACTTTTTGTAGGGGAGTGAATGGATTTCAAATTATGAATGAAGTTTCTCTTCAGATTGTTATTAGTAGAGAAGGCAACATTGCAGTTGTATTTGTTGCGAAGCATGCGCTGAGTCTGATAGTAAATGGGACCTACGAAAGGAATAGCAAAAGGTTTTTTTTTTTTTTTTTTTTTTGTTAACTTCAGCGCGTGAGGTGTTGAGCGTAGTAGTTCTTGCAGTTTTCTTTTTGAGGATTTCGTCCACTATGTTAGGCGTATATTCATTATTGACTGCTATGGTTGTAAGTAAATTAATCTCCTCATTAAACTTTTCTGTTGAAAGTGGTATGGAGGTGGCTCGGTGGATGGCAGAGTGAAAAAAGGCCATTTCTTGAGACTGTGGATGAAAAGAGGAAGCAGGCACGATTTGGTCAGTATACGTTTCTTTTCGAAAAATCTTAAAAGTAATGTTACTTTCTCCTATTGTAAGCGTCAAGTCTAAGTAATGTAATTGGCGGTTTTCGTTTTCCAGTTCAATAGTGAAAGAAAGATCTATCAGATGAACAGATTACCGATTTTATGAATCTCATTAATGTCGTTGCCAAGTACAACTACTCTGGATTCAACGGACAACTGTACCAGCAGTCTGACGGGCTCGCTATGGGCAACCCTTTAGCCGGCATCCTTGCCGACATCTTTATCAATTCCTTGGAGAAAAAGCTGTTTAACCGTGTCTCAGCCACTTCACTAGGTATCCTGTCTTAGACAAGATACGTTGATGATATTCTAGTCATCTGTAACGGACCCGCCGATAGAATTGATCATATATTTAAACTTTTTAACGACCTCCGTGAAAAAATTTCTTTTACTGTTGAACTCGAAAACGAAAACCGCCAATTACATTACTTAGACTTGACGCTTACAATAGAAGAAAGTAACATCACTTTTAAGATTTTTCGAAAAGAAACGTATACTGACCAAATCGTGCCTGCTTCCTCTTTTCATCCACAGTCTCAAGAAATGGCCTTTTTTCACTCTGCCATCCACCGAGCCACCTCCATACCACTTTCAACAGAAAAGTTTAATGAGGAGATTAATTTACTTACAACCATAGCAGTCAATAATGAATATACGCCTAACATAGTGGACGAAATCCTCAAAAAGAAAACTGCAAGAACTACTACGCTCAACACCTCACGCGCTGAAGTTAACAAAAAAAAAAAAAAAAAAAAAACCTTTTGCTATTCCTTTCGTAGGTCCCATTTACTATCAGACTCAGCGCATGCTTCGCAACAAATACAACTGCAATGTTGCCTTCTCTACTAATAACAATCTGAAGAGAAACTTCATTCATAATTTGAAATCCATTCACTCCCCTACAAAAAGTTCTGGCGTTTATAACATCATGTGTGATACCTGCTCTTCCTATATTACATAGGGCAAACTGGACGTGCTTTCACTATCGGATGTAAAGAACATCTTTTGAGAAAAAACGGCACCGGTCCCCTAAATTCATCCTTTGCCGATCATCTCTTAATTACTGGACACGTGCCTAAGGTCATTGGCGATAACAATATTCTGCATACTGAAAAGAAGGGGCGTATGTTAGATGTCTTACAGGAATTGGAGATTTTCAAACATCTATCTCGTCATGATGGCCTCATTCTCAACGAACAGCTGCAGCTGCGAAATAAAAACTTTTTCCACTGTATAAAGCTGTTGCTTGATCTTTGATTCAGATTTCCTCATGCAGTTTGCCGAAATGTTATTTTCTTGTTACGTCTTTGCTGTTTTCTTGTATGTCATAACTGAGGTTTTTTTGTTACGTTACAAAAAAAAAAAAATGGTTCAAATGGCTCTGAGCACTATGGGACTTAACATCTATGGTCATCAGTCCCCTAGAACTTAGAACTACTTAAACCTAACTAACCTAAGGACATCACACACATCCATGCCCGAGGCAGGATTCGAACCTGCGACCGTAGCAGTCGCGCGGCTCCGGACTGAGCGCCTAGAACCGCTAGACCACCGCGGCCGGCGTTACAAAATGTATCTCTGTTTAAAGCAGATAAATATGTAACTTCATCTTCTTATTAGTACTTACATTATGCCTGAATCAGCTTCATTACATGTGTCTAATTTTGAATGTACAGTAGCCTAGTTGTTTCTGCGGCTACTGGATGGCGCTCGTAGCAACACCATGTTTACTTGCCCACACTTTCTAACGCGGGCACCTCAGTTTTGTTGCAACCCATGTTCACTCGTGTACGAGCAGCGCTTAGCGGCTCGCCTTCTTATCTTATTTACAACTTTTCATGACGTCGCCTTTCCGGCTTAGATTTTTTTAGTATGTGACTTGTAAGTGCTGCATCTCTTTCTAGTCAGAACACACTTTAGTTTATTAATGTCTTATATACCTATTATGTTTTAGAACAGTTAGTTTAATTCTGAAGAAGACGCTCATAGCGCCGTCGAAGCCTGGTCAATTTTGACTTAATATTTCATAAATCTCGCTAACGTTTCTTACTGCTTAATTAGTGAGATTTGGCTCAGTGCACGCAAGATCTGACGTGACAATGGTTTCTTTAACGTCGCCTCCTTTCAGAAATTTTTTGTTAAATATGTTGCTTGTCCATGTTTTTTCTCTGCACTGCATGCCATTTTCCCTTGATGAACACTGAATGTGGAACTTGGGGTTTCGTCTTCTTCTTCCTCATTGCTTTCGTTATGCCTTGCAAGTGTTGTACAGAAGGTCTATGCGCCTTTGCGCTCTTCCTATTGCCAGTTATCCAGCCCGCTGACAAAAGAAGTTTAGTCATGCCTGCACTACCTCATTATAGCTCCACGTGCTTGTTGCGAACCAGCGAGAACAAGTCTTGGGCGATTGCAAGTTCGTTTCACAAGAGCACGTAACACTCACACTCTCCTATTAAACAAGTAATAAGCTGAGTGCTGAAGGCCTTTCACAACATGCATGAGAATAATGAAAGTTCTCGTAGCCAACTCCGCAGTTCGCAATGTGATCTAATTGACATACCTGACACAGCTCGTTACCTCGTTACGACCACCGGTAAGTGTGTCTGCCCACACATAAGCGCTTACCTGCGTTTCCACGAACGCAAGTTGACGTAATGCTCCCTGACAAACTTCACAGAAGCAAACACAATTTAGTTATGCGTGGCTCATGACCTCAGACTTCTCTACCTTAGGTATATCGATAATGAGGTCCATCTCTGTGTTCAAGCACACTTTGTTGTCTGCAGCAGTAAGGGCAAAGTAAGGAAAGCTTATTATCGTATTTACAGTCATCTTTCAACCTTCCTAGCCTTTGTAGGCCTAGAGAACGGTTTCCACAATATAAAGTGGAATAAGATACTCACAAACCATAAAAGATTTACGCTAAAGACAGGTCAACCGAAATTTCCATTTCAGCAGGAGGTGGGGTTGTAGTTGTTAAACATTAGTAACACATTAACATTTGGTTCAACCGCAAGAATTCGTGACAATATCACATTAATATCGTTATGTTACCGCACTACCCTGGCGTCCCAGAAAAGTAGCTGCCTTTCTGAAACTGTTTGACATCAGAGATGCCTTTAAAACGGAAACAAATGGCTGGGACGCAAGGTGTACCACACTGTGAAAAATAATTGCAGTAAGTACAACGTATAAAGTATGCACAAGATTAAAAGCACACCGTGTGACGCTAAATAAACATGGATGATCAGTTGCCCCTACCTATATGTTTTATCCAACCGGCATGTTTTTTGATGTCCTTACGGGTTGCATAAAACCCGTAGGAAGGGACGCTGAATCCCCTTGTAATCTACAGACCGGGGGAGGGGGGGGGGATCTTTGAAATAAGATACAGTGACCATAAGGTCGCCTTAAAATATCTCGTACAAATTTTCATGTTCCGCTAGCTACGCGCAAGCTGCTAGTCCTACGGCGAAAGTGAACAGGACATTTATGTAGCAAATTTAATGTAGTTAAATTTTGTTCCGGAGAGTACAGTATGACCGCAGTTTTTCCATAGGTGTAGAGAGTACAAGGAATCGTTCAAACCATTCAACAACATTTAGCGGTTGCGACATGACATGTGGGCGAATAAAACCGTGAATGAGCCGGCCACTGTGGCCGAGCGGTTCTAGACGCTTCAGTCCGGAACCGCGCGGCTGCTACGGTCGCAGGTTCGAATCCTGCCTCGGGCACTGATTTGTGTGATGTCCTTAGGTTAGTTAGGTTTAAGTAGCTCTAAGTCTAGGAGACTGATGACCTCAGAAGCTAAGTCCCATAGTGCTTAGAGCCATTTGAAAACCGTGAATGGTCCCTTTAAGACCGCCACTTCAGCTACACCCTCGGTACCACCCGTCTGCGTTTGTTGAGCACATAAAAAATGTATCTACACAGAGACAACCTGTGACGGTGTCCTAGGTAAAGACAGGCAACCTGTTTACACCCCTTGAATTCCACACGACTACAAGCAGGCAGAGGCGTTGCGTGTTTGTTGGTTTAATTAATTTGCCGCCTGAGAAATCTTTCTCTACTGGTTTAAACACTCCTCATATGTGGCTAGAAGCTTCATCAAGGACTGTCTCGGTACAGATACATTTTTAAAGTTTTGTAAACGATCGTCGCAAATTTGGTCAAGGCCTCGTCGCTACTGCTGTGGAGGCCTAGATATCAGTGTTGTTGCGGTAGGCCGAGTTTGTCGGTTCGCGAAACAGCTTCTGGTGCCGTACACCGCTAAGGCGATTTCTCCCTGCCAATATTACACAGCAGTGCCCCAAGGTCAGGTAACAGAATAGGAGAACGAATGTTCCACAACACTCCAACAAATTATTAACAAAGTTACTCAAATGAGTTGAAAGGTTTACTTATCTTTGTGACTAGTTGAATTATTAAGTATGCAACACTGCATGTAATATAACACAAAAAGGCCCTCAATGGCTAAGAGCAAATAATCGTAGGTAAACGTCACAGGATATAAACTCTCCTCAAACAGGCCATGAAAGTCCATAGGCACCGACTGGTCGCCGTGTCATCCTCAGACGACGCCAGTCATTACAGGGTGAAAAGTATTCAAACCGACAAACTCTGGGAGGTTGTAGGGAACACAAAACAAATATTTTTTCCTAATATCATTTTATCCTATGAGGATTATTTAAACCGGTGGAGGCCGTATTGCGCTCTTCAGTTATTAGAGGCCGTATTATGATCTTCAGTTGTTAGAGGCCGTATTACGCTCTTCAATTGTAGGCAACTGCTGTCCACCAGTATAGTAGTGCATTGTCTCTGTTTACTAATGGAGCGATACACCTGGAGTGAGTACACTGATATGGTTGGTGCGTACTACGTAGCACACCACAACGGACGTGCTGCAATTTGAGGAAGGTGTCCTGCATCATGTGGAGCAGGATTCTTCAATCAGCACTCGTACAATTGCACGTAACAAGGGGACGAATCAGACGAATGTAAGAACAGTCCTTCGAGAGCAATTGTTACGTCCATTTCACTTAACGCGTGTCCACAAGACGGAACCAGTTGATTATCGACCCAGAGCACAGCTTTCGCAGTGGTACCTGGAACAGTGTGGAATGCACCCTACATTTCCATCTTCTTAGTTGTTTACCGATGAAGCAACGTTGGTGCGTGATGGAGTCTTCAACATGCACAATTCGCATGTTTGGACTGAGGATAACCCACATGCCACAGTTACTAGGGCTCATCAAGTGCGGTTCTTCGTCGATGTGTGGGTCGGTGTTGTTGGGGACTGTTTAATTGGGCCTCATCTGCTACCCAGGCCATTAAATGGCAGGCACTATTACAATTTTCTCGCCAGGGCATTGCCAGAGTTGCTGGAAAACGTCCCGCTCCCTACAAGACAACGCATGTGGTTCCAACATGACGGGGCGCCGGCACATTTCAGTCGACGTGTGCGTCGATTCCTGGACCGACGGTTCCCAGAAACGTGGATTGGCAGAGGTGGTTCTGTACCATGGCCTGCTCGATCCCCAGATATGTCCCCTCTGGAGTTTTTTGTGTGGGGAGAGATGCGCAACCTTGTCTACGCAACTCCTGTTGCATCAGAAGAGGATCTGGTTGCCCGGATAGTAGCAGCAGCAGGAACAGTTCAGGATACTCCTGGGGTTTTTGCCCGTGTCAGGCAGAACATGATCCGACCGTGTAAACTTTGTTTACGTGTCAATGGAGGCATTTTTGAAACTTTACTGTAATTGAAATTGGATTGTGTTAATGTGTTGTCTCTTGGTCATAAAAAATGGAAAAGTGTTTGTTGGTTTAATTAATTTGCCGCCAGAGAAATCTTCCTCTACTGGTTTAAACACTCCTCATAGGAAAAAATGACATTAGGGAAAAATATTTGTTTTGATGTCCCCTACAACCTCACAGAGTATTTCGGTTTAAATATTTTTCATCCTGTAGATCCGGATATGGAGGGGCATGTGGTCAGCACACCGTCTGTACGTCAGTTTCAGATACCGCAGCCGCTACTCCTCAATCAAGCAGCTCCTCAGTTTGCCTCACAAGGGCTGAGTGCACCCTGCTTGTCAACAGCGCTCGGCAGACCGATTGGTCACCCATCCAAGTGCTAGCCCAGCCCAACAGCGCTTAACTTCCGTTATCTGACGGGAACCGGTGTTACCACTGCGGGAAGGCCGTTAGCTCACAGGATATAGGAAATGCAATTTACAGCGACTGTCTGTTCACTTCTAACAGTTCACTAAACGACATTTCATGTCTAAGTCAGCCGCGGACGATGATCTATAACCAAGGTGGAGAGAGCTGCACTTCTGTCTCCCGAGTGGGCTCGTGGCTTTTGTCGTCCGGTCATTGACAGAATGTACTCGTGTCCATTATAATTATCCGGGCTGTTATGCCGTGGTCGGTTGATGAATTCTGAGGTGATTCCCAACGTTTCGTCTCCGACTGCGGGAGACATCTTCAAGGGGGTCCGTAGGTCGATGGAAGGTCCAACGCACACACTGGCTCGCTACTGACTGCCGCTAAATTCCGTGTCCGCGCGCCCCCGCGCCGCGGCGTGACGTCACGTGTTTTGAAAACGTCAATGCAATTGGCCGCTGTCCGTCGCCGTCGATCGCCGTTGCCATCACCCAGTAGTGAACGAGTGGTACACATCTTCTTTAACACCGGCATCCATATACCGTTTAATTTGACGCCCTCCTCCTTTCGGTTGAAATTATTTGGGTGTTTAGCGATTTCGATTGCCTCCCTGTAGAGCCTTTCGTAGTATCCGCTCGTGGCCGCTAGTACTTGCGTCTCCTCGAAACGAATATTGTGGTTCCCTGGCTGGAAAGCATGCTCCGCAACAGCTGATCGTTCCGTTTCTCCTCTTCTACAATTTCCCTTGTGCTCTTCCAAACGTTTAGAAACAGTTCTTTTGGTGGTACCCACATAAACATCACCACAGCTGCATGGGAACCTATACACTCCAGATTTTTCCAATGGTTTGCGAGCGTCCTTGGCAGGCCTAAGGTATTCCTGTATCTTCCTGGTGGGCTTGTAAATTACGGTAATATTCTGCTTCGTCAAGATCCTCCCTATTCTTTCCGTTACATTTTTAAAACACGTGACGTCACGCCGAGGCGCGGGGGCGCGCGGACACGGAATTTAGCGGCAGTTAGTAGCGAGCCAGTGTGTGTGTGTTGGACCTTCCATCAAGCTACGGACCCCCTAGAAGATGTCTCCCGCAGTCGGAGACGAAACGTTGGGAATCACCTCAGAATTCATCAACCGACCACGGCATAACAGCCCGGATAATTGCAATGGACATGATATTTCCGGTCGTGAAAGTTTACATTTTAGTATCAGAATGTACTCGGCCGGGAATTGGCCGAGGCGAAGTCGATATCTTCATCCTCAGCGCTCCCATGGCGCTGGTGGAACTGGCGCAAGTGGCGAGTCACTATGGCACTGGCGCCAGCTCGCAGCTTTGCGCCTGTGGTGCTTTTGCCCTGGCTGTGCTCAGTAAATGTGGACAGGCGACGTTGAGGGTGTTGCCGAACGGATTATCTTAGAGGCACCTCTCTTCGTTTATTCACGCATGGGCCAGTATTGCCCCTCTGTTACCACACCATAGGAGGGCGCCAAACAGGAGGGTTAAGGACAATGAGCACCACTTGCTGTTTAGAGTCACAACAAATTTGCAGTAATGATATAAGCCGAAGAAATAAATTAAAATTTATGCCACAACCGTGACTACAACGCGGGTCTCCTTGTTTACTAGGCAGGAACGCTACCCATTACATCACCGCAGCACTGTAGCTAACATTGTTGCAATGGCTACCAAAGTCCAATGCCCACCCCAACACAAACTTCAGTTCATATCTTCAACTTATTTTCCCCTCGGCAATAGGAGACCCAGATTGAAGTCACAGCAGTGGAATAAATTTTGTTTAATTTCTTCAGCTTCCATCATTATAGTAGATAAAGATGAGACTCAAATGTCTGGAGAAAAATTTAACTATAAGATCTATACAACATATATCGTCGAATGGTTCTCAACTGTCCCTAGTGGTTCCACGCTGCACATCAGAGCAGAAACTGCGGCTGCAGGGGTGCGATCACGTACAACGTTGCTGCTGGCACACAATGTCCGTAGTGAAGGGCTGAATCGTCTGGGCCATGTCAGCAGTGTGGAAGGCCCTGTTGCTCATCGCACTGCGAAATGTAGTTTTCGACCGGGACATGTTGAGAATCCACAGCCAAAGGGAGGGAGTGGTTTCATTGACACACTCTGTGCCACCACCTGATGTCTATTTCTATCGATTCTGAAACGTTTTCCTTCGCCACACATAATAAAATCGCTGGGCATCACGGTTCTGACCTACATCGAAGTGGCCTCAGAATATGGGTGAGATGTAGGCAAGAGGGGATGCAGCAGTCTTCCCACATGGGTACTCGTCAGAATTGTGGTGATAATTGATGCCAATGTGACACCATTAACCCACTTTGCACCTCACCTCAACTCCTGAACTTACTTTTTTTCGCCATGTGTCGAGCCTGATAACCTCGCAGGGGGTCGAGATTTCGTACGCTTACAGAGTAAGACAGTAGGCACCTTTGAGCCAAATTTCAAACTGCTGCATCAAAAATGCGAACGATTATGCTATTTATAATTTGTACAGAAATCAGAAGGCAGTTATAAGTGTCTAGGGGCACGGAAGGGAAGCAATTGTTGAGGAGAGAGTGAGATCGGGTTGTAGCCTCTCCCCGGTGTTATTAAATCTGTATATTGAACAAGCAGTAGAAAGAAGAAAAACAAAGAAAAAATTGAAGTAGGAGTTAAAATCCAGTGAGAAGAAATGAAACATTTTAATTCTGTCAGAGACAGCAAAGGACCTGGAAGAACAGCTGAACGGAATGGACAGAGTCTTGAAAGTAGGCCATGAGATGATCAACAACAAAAGCAAAACGAGGATAATGGAATGTAGTCCTATTGAATCATGCAATGCTGAGAGAATTAGATAGGAAATGAGACATTTAACGAGTCTTGCCATGTGGGAAGCAAAATAACTGATGACAGTCGAAGTAGGGAGGATATGAAATGTAGACTGGCTATGGCAAGGAAAGCGTTTCTGAAGAAGAGAAATTTGTTCACATCAAGAAGATTCAATTGTCAAGAAGTCTTCTCTGAAAGTATTTGGATGTAGTGTAGCCAAGTATGGATGTGAAACATGGACGATAAATAGTTTGGACAAGAAAAGAATAGAACCATTTGAAATGTGGTGCTATAGAAGAATCCTGAAGATTAGATGAGTAGATCACGTAAGTAATGAGGAGGTACTGAATAGAATTGGGGAGATCAGGAATTTCTGACTTTACTTGACTAGAAGAAGAGATCGGTTGGTAGGGCATATTCTGAGACATCAAAGGATCACCAATTTAGTACTAGAGGGCAGCGTGGACGGTAAAAAACGTAGAGGGAGACCAAGAGATGAATACACTAAGCAGATTCAGAAGGATGTAGGCTGCAGTAGTTACTCAGAGATGAAGAAGCTTGCACAGGATGGAGTAGCACGAAGAGCTGCATCAAACCAGTCTCAGGACTGAAGACCACAACAACGGCATCGGGTTTCGAAAAAGCGATCATTGTGTTGGTCGGTGTAGTTACGTTTAGACTCCTAAAGAGGGCGCTTTCAACGGCGACTATTTTATGGATCCGTCTTACGTCACACATACGAGGTGCGGCTAGAAAAAAACCGGACTGATGCTGGAAAAAACATTTATTTACAATTATTTACAATTTCATGTTATCTCCTTCAATGTACTCTCCTCCTCGGTCTCTACACCGCTCCATACGAATTTTCCACTGTTCATAGCAATGCTGCAGATCATTTTCGGTAAGTCCATACATTACTTCCGTCGCTTTTTCTTTTACTGCTTCAACAGTCTCAAATCTAGTTCCTTTCAAAGCTGACTTGACTTTAGGGAAAAGAAAAAAGTCACAGGGGGCCAAATCAGGTGAGTAGGGTGGATGATCTAAGATGGGAATGTTGTGTTTTGCCAAAAACGTCTTCACTGACAACGCACTGTGAGCTGGGGCATTGTCTTGGTGAAGGATCCATGACTTTTTTCTCCACAAATCGTTCCGTTTTCTCCGTACTCGCCCACGTAGGGTAGCCAGGACGCTAATGTAGTAATGCTGATTCACTGTTTGTCCCTCTGGTACCCAATCAATGTGCACAATCCCTTTGATGTCAAAAAAAACAATCATCATTGCCTTGAATTTCGATTTTGACATTCGTGCTTTTTTTTGTCGTGGAGAACCAGGAGTTTTTGCAATGCATCGATTGACGTTTAGTTTCGGGATCGTAAGTAAAAAACCACGATTCATCGCAAGTAATAACATTTTGTAAGAAGGTGGGATCACTTTCAATGTTTTCCAGGATGTCAGAACAAATCATTCTTCGGCGTTCCTTCTGTTCAATTGTGAGACACTTTGGAACCATTTTTGAACACACTTTGTTCATGTTGAAACTTTCATGAAGAATCTGCCTAACACTTTCCTTGTAAACTCCTGTTAACTCAGACACTGCTCTGATTGTTAAACGGCGATCTTGTCGAACAAGTTTACCGATTTTTTCAATGTTTGCATCAGTTTTTGCTGACAATGGTCTGCCAGTGCGAGTGTCATCACTGGTGTCTTCGCGGCCATCTTTAAATCGTTAAAACCACTTAAACACTTGTGTTCGCGATAAACAATCATCGCCGTACACTTGTTGTAACATTACAAACGTTTCACTTGCAGATTTTCCTAGTTTGAAACAAAATTTGATGTTAACACGCTGTTCTTTCTGTACACTCAACATTTTCCGACGCACAGACAAAACGTCAACTACTTAAAGCAAACGCCACGGGCAGACTGAGTGCAGGAGGCAGATGAAACTCGAGCAGTAGGCGGAGCGAGAGTCACGTGACAGGCCACGCGACTTTCAGCCTTATTGCATTCGTTTTATTGTTTCACCAGTACTAGTCCGGTTTTTTTCTAGCCACACCTCGTATAGTTTCGAATTAGGACATCCATTCGCCAAGTGAAGCAGACACACGACGCCACTGAGCAGTCAGTGAGAACCAGATGGCACCTGGAAACAGTGTCAAGAAAGCCGCACTGGAAATTGCGTAAGATGTTGGTCATCGGATAGTGGATCTAGGATTGCACCAGTGTTTAATGACATGTCGTTGCAATTATCATACTCCAGATACGTATTATTTAACTTTTTTTAGTAAGACGTCATAAGTTTTTGATAATCGCTGTCAGTTTTTGCCATAGTTGCTGCCTACCCTATTTGTCCCTGTGACAAAACTATGGTTGTTGTGTGCAAGCAAGCAACCTCATAACAGCAAATACATTCTGTGGTAGAGGGGTCTCTTTCTGGCACAGCTATACAGGGTGAGTCAGGAGGAAAGGTACATGCTTTAAGGGTTGACAGTGAACATATCCCCTTTTCTGACCCGTACCCGACATTCAGTTGTCTGAAAATCGCAGTTTCACCAGCACTCACACGCAAAATCGTGTTAGATTACGTAGCGTTGTCTTTACTGACCATTTCAAAGAGCAATTTATTTGTGCATATTTGCCAGACGAGTCCTGCATGTGTACACGTTGTTTACCTCACGTCTCTGTACAAGAGTGGTTGCACCAGTGCACTACGGTGTTGTTACATGTACAGTCAAAACAGCACGTGTCAGCGTCGTGAAAAAACCACAGGTCTTCATACATGCGGAATATGGTGACATGATCTTCGTGTATGGGATTCGCAATGGGAATTCCAGAACCAAATAAGAGCGATGATGTCCTTATCGCAGAGCTGCTTTTGGCAGGGTGTTTAGAAACGTTTTTCGACAGATTGCGTGGGCGTAGTACGCAACCCAACATACGTGTTGCACCTGAACACTGTGTCATCTCGTGTTGCTGCTTAATGGCACTACCACTATCAGCGGAAGTGTAATGACCTTTTTCTATGCCCAGTCAGTATTCTTCATCCCGTTGAGGTACGAGAAAGCGAGGCTACATAACATTGCCTGTTATTGCAGTGAATATTCGTTGATAGTGTGCGCTCTTTGCACTAATTTGAGTGTATATTCTGTGTTATACAAATCTTTTAAAGCCTGTTTCGTTAATAGACTGAAATTATTACAGTCGGCTAGCTGCGTTGTTTAGCGGTAGCCGCCAAAGATGATCATTGACAGTTACTAGGGGGCGGATTCGCGTTTCAGAATCAATTGATATCTTCGATTAGCGCAGCACATGTACACTGAATTAATTCCTCCAAAAGACACAGGGTTCATGTTCACAGCACGATGATTTGCCAGTTGAAAACAACTTCCCCTTAATTTAACGTGAAATAAACTGCCATTTTATATATATATATATATATATATATATATATATATAGGGTGTTACAAAAAGGTACGGCCAAACTTTCAGGAAGCATTCCTCACACACAAATAAAGAAAAGATGTTATGTGGACATGTGTCCGGAAACGCTTAATTTCCGTGTTAGAGCTCATTTTAGTTTCATCCTCCTACGCTCAATGGAGCACGTTATCATGATTTCATACCGGATACTCTACCTGTGCTGCTAGAACATGTGCCTTCACAAGTACGACACAACATGCGGTTCATGCACGATGGAGCTCCTGCACATTATAGTCGAAGTGTTCGTACGCTTCTAAACAACAGATTCGGTGACCGATGGACTGGTAGAGGCGGACCAATTCCACGGCCTCCACGCTCTCCTGACCGCAACCCTCTTGACTTTCATTTATGGGGGCATTTGAAAGGTCTTGTCTACCCAACCCCGGAACCAAATGTAGAGACTCTTCGTGCTCGTATTGTGGACGGCTGTCATACAATAGGCCATTCTGCAAAGCTGCACCAGCGCATCAGGGATTCCATGCGACGGAGGGTGAACGCATGTATCCTCGCTAACGGAGGACATTTTGAACATTTCCTGTAACAAAGTGTTTGAAGTCACGCTGGTACGTTCTGTTGCTGTGTGTTTCCATTCCATGATTAATGTGATTTGAAGAGAAGTAATAAAATGAGCTCTAACATGGAAAGTAAGCGTTTCCGGACACATGTCCACATAACATATTTTCTTTCTTTGTGTGTGAGGAATGTTTCCTGAAAGTTTGGCCGTACCTTTTTGTAACACCCTATATATATATATATATATATATATATATATATATATATATATATATGTATGCGAATGAGCCCATTAGGACAACGCAAAGTACTTAGTGGCGTGCATTTGCCTTTCTTTGTGCCATACTTCTTTCATTCTTTTGTTGTGGGCTTCTTTTCTTTCTTGAGACCACGTTGTTCCAGTTTTCTTCTTTGGTTTCTCCTCTTGGTCAACGTGCCACTTGTGAATTTTGGATCTGAAGATTTCCCTATTTTGGATATCCTCTGGTGTAATTCTTGCTAGTTTCCGATCTGTTTTGATTTCGCCAATCCATTTCATTTGATCTGTTTTAGATTTAATCTTGTTTTCATATAATTCAATTATTCTTTTGATGTGTCCATAGAATCTTAATCTGCGTTTTATGTCACTGTGAATATTAGAGTATTGCTTCATTCCCGTTTGCCTGTGAGCCGATACTTTTCATCTAAAAGTTTTGGATCTAAATTTCTTCTTACGATTTTCCGTTCCTTTTTCTGAATGTTTTCTATGTCTGTTTTCCTGTTTAAAATTAGTGTTTACGATCCACATAGGCATTCTGGTTTTATGACGGTACTGTAATGTCGCAGTTTTGTGTGCTTGGAGACATATTTTTACTGTAGATATTTTGACTGAGTCGATAAGCAGTGTCCATCTTTTGGCATCTGACTTCGTTGGCTTTCGTTTCTATTCCATTTTCCTAAATCGTTTCACCCAGATGTTTAAATTGTGGGACTCGTTTAATTTTGCCATATTTTGTCTCCATGAATGTTGGTGCTTGTTTGTTGCAAGTCATATTTCCGTCTTTTCAAAAGATACATGCAGGCTGACTTTCTCCAGTTTTTTTCAGGAGTTCAATCTGTTTCTTGGCTGTTGAAACATCGCGAGTTAAGGTGGCTAGATCGTCTGCAAATGCTAAGAAATCTACAGTTAATTTTCCTCTGCCGAGAGTAACTGGTTGGTCAGTCTTGAGAACTGATTTCAGTTTGCGCCATTCTTGCATCATCTTTTCAAGTTGATCAGTAGTGGAGAGAGTCCATCTCCTTGTGTTAATCTACAGAGATTTCCCCCATAAATTTGACGTTAGATCTGTTTGGTGATTATTATTATTATTATTATTATTGTTATTGTCCAGAGATAATGCAATACCGGTTCTCGTGATTCTCTGCTTGAAACTGTAGGGCAGTATAGCTTTTCCTTAACTCGGTTTTTATTAACACAGTTTGTTTGATGTGATTCACTGCTACGAATGGTCACACTTTACCTTTATAGTAAATGTCCCAACACGGTCTATAATCGAAAGGCAAGTTGCGACGCGATGATTGAGTAGTAGCTTCGGCAACAACTGAAGTTCTTAAATTGCAATTAATGATATCGATATTTTATTGATTCAGATGTTCGCTGGATGTTAGGATTATCTTAGCTCTGTCAGTTTTCGTGCTTTTGGCAATAACGTAAACGAACAGTTTAGACAAGAAGAGGCTAGCCCGGCATCCAATGAAGCTAACTGTTTCACAGAGTATCGTATGAACTTAAGAGACGCGAATACTCGAAACGTAGACGCTGAAAGCTCGGACACTAAAATCTCGGACACAAAGACTCCCAGATTCTGAAGACTCCCAGACGCTAAAGACGTAACAATACGTGTGTTGGGTTTAAACAGTAGTTGTGAAACAAAAGATACGTCCGTTAGAAACTCTTTGAATGAAGCCCCTTGCTACTTTGAATGTAATACTTTATTCCATTGGCTCTTATTATTCTTTTATTTAATTTTCTCCACTTTAAAACGGGTATTAATGATTTTACATGAAATGTGAGAAATGTTCATGGGTAGTTTGAGTGAACTTTAGTTTCAAAAATACCAGATACGTAAAGAGGGTTACAACGTCCCGTCCAACAAGATCCTAGTGAAGCTGAGAACATTCTTGAAATGGTAGAACGTAGCCTAACAGCTCGAAAAGAATTACTTTACAGTCTGTTATTCCGCGGACACGAGAGATGGAGACAGTACATCAGCAGGGACTGCATCGTCGGTAGTGTGTAAAATTTGCATGTAGGAGATGACGCCAAACGAAAGGAACTCTGTGAATGGATCATTGCCAACGAACACTGTATTCCACGTATTCTGTTGTCTGATGAACCAACATTTACCCGCAACGGCATCAATAAAACGCGCAGCTCTTACGTATGGACAGCTGAAAAAGTCTGCATGTTACTGTGGAAAAAAAGTTTCAACAATGTTTCCCAGTGAACGTGAGATGCGGTATTGTTGATGACCAGCTCATTGCTATATATAAATTTCTTAATGGAGTAAGGTTTCTTGATTTCCTTCAAGTTGTGTTACCGCAGTACTTGGAGCATATTTCTTTGGCAATAAGACGTCGTACGTACTTTCAACACGACAGAGCTCCTACGCATTCCGGACGATCAGACACAGTGCCTCACTGAAACCTATCCTGAGCATTATATCTGTTGTGTCTAGACAAGACAGCCTAGACACAATGAGAGGAAGCCGAAAGGCACGCGCTTAAACTCACGCAGGCTGGCGTGAGGTCTGAAACAGGATACGTAATGAATGCTATAAAGAAAAGTACGTAGCTTCTGGAATACTTAACTTTAATCCACAATTGTAGAACATCTCTCGTTACGGTACATGCTTCATGATATTAATTATCAATTGAATACGGCGCCTTGCTAGGTCGTAGCAAATGTAGCTGAAGGCTATGCTAACTATCGTCTCGGCAAATGACAGCGTAGTTGCCAGTGAACCATTGCTATGAACGTCGGCTGTACAACTGGGGCGACTGCTAGTACGTCTCTCTAGACCTGTCGTGTGGTGGCGCTCGGTCTGCGATCACTGACAGTGGCGACACGCGGGTCCGACGTATACTACCGGACCGCGGCCGATTTAAAGGCTACCACCTAGCAAGTGTGGGGTCTGGCTGTGACACCACAATATCAGTCACCATGTAGTCATTTCTTGGTCACTGAAGTCACCTCATCTTAGTCCGATAATGATGGAAGCTGAAGAAATGAACTAAAATTTGTGTCACGCCTGGGACTTGAACCCGGGTCTCGTTGTTCACTAGCAAGGCATGCTAGCCATTACAAAACTACAGCATCATAGCCACGATTGCTACATGGAGTACCTTAGTCCAATGCCCGTACTTCAATACACATCTTTCGTGGCAGGGACGGTATTGGACTAAGTTACTCCATGCAGCACTATAGGCTTGCTGTGGTGTTGTAATGGCTAGCATTTGTGCCTAGTAAGCAAGGAGACTTGGGTTTAATTCCTAACCGTGGCACAAATTTTAATCAATTTCCTCAGCTTCAGCTTATATCATTACCGTAGATAAAGGCAACACTCAAATTTAATTGTATCAGACCTGTCGATCCTACTCCATTAGATTACTGTTTGTGGAGTGGGTTTCAGAGCAAATTCTGCAAGCGCAGAGTGAAAACAAAGGAGAAATTTATCGCTCGTATTTTACAAGGGTGTTTTCAAGTCAAGGACCGTACGAATGAGATCACATCAGCAACACATCAGCTGCCTACAAGAGCTGCAAAATGCATCGCAGTTGACGGTGTAATTTTTGAACATTGTTTGTGAGCAAATGTACAGAATGAACCAGAATATCAGATCGTTCATCTACTATTACCTCCATTTATTACGATCCCAACTGTTTTGATCAGTTTACTCGTGAACTGCAAAGAACAGGACATACTCAAATGACGTTTTTTGTTCAGACTCACTAATACTATCACCCCTCCGAATACACCCTGGATGTTTCATGCCAAGTGCACTTGGTGAAAACAAAAGTTTCCCGGTTTCCAAGAGACGAAAAGAGGCCAAGACGTACGTATTTACGCGAGATCACAGAACACGCAAGAATAAACATGTTTAGTTTAACTGAAGACTGTAATGAATGAATAAGCTCAGAGGAGGCCAGTGGATGTCATATGGTGAACGATGATTGTGTTTAACAGGGTGGGGATCAGTAGAAGATTTGTGTATGCACTTTAGAGGCCCTGTTTCGTAGACTTTTTTCCTTGGTTTGTTCTATATTACCACCTCTCAAAATATGGAAAGGTAGAGCTTTCAGTAGAAGAGATGTCTCACACAGAAGCGTAGATGAAAAAGTACTCACAGCGGTTTAGTTATGTACAGGGCTATTACAAATGATTGAAGCGATTTCATAAATTCACTGTAGCTCCACTCATTGACATATGGTCACGACACACTACAGATACGTAGAAAAACTCATAAAGTTTTGTTCGGCTGAAGTCGGACTTCAGGTTTCTGCCGCCAGAGCGCTCGAGAGCGCAGTGAGACAAAATGGCGACAGGAGCCTTGAAAGCGTATGTCGTGCTTGAAATGCACTCACATCAGTCAGTCATAACAGTGCAACGACACTTCAGGACGAAGTTCAACAAAGATCCACCAACTGCTAACTCCATTCGGCGATGGCGTGCGCAGTTTAAAGCTTCTGGATGCCTCTGTAAGGGGAAATCAACGGGTCGGCCTGCAGTGAGCGAAGAAACAGTTGAACGCGTGCGGGCAAGTTTCACGCGTAGCCCGCGGAAGTCGACGAATAAAGCAAGCAGGGAGCTAAACGTACCACAGCCGACGGTTTGGAAAATCTTACGGAAAAGGCTAAAGCAGAAGCCTTACCGTTTACAATTGCTACAAGCCCTGACACCCGATGACAAAGTCAAACGCTTTGAATTTTCGGCGCTGTTGCAACAGCTCATGGAAGAGGATGCGTTCAGTGCGAAACTTGTTTTCACTGATGAACCAAAATTTTTTCTTAATGGTGAAGTGAACAGACACTGTGCGAATCTGGGCGGTAGAGAATCCTCACGCATTCGTGCAGCAAATTCGCAATTCACCAAAAGTTAACGTGTTTTGTGCAATCTTACGGTTTAAAGTTTACGGCCCCTTTTTCTTCTGCGAAAAAAACGTTACAGGATACGTGTATCTGGACATGCTTGAAAATTGGCTCACGCCACAACTGGAGACCGACAGCGCCGACTTCATCTTTCAACAGGATGGTGCTCCACCGCACTTCCATCGTGATGTTCGGCATTTCTTAAACAGGAGATTGGAAAACCGATGGATCGGTCATGGTGGAGATCATGGTCAGCAATTCATATCATGGCCTCCACGCTCTCCCGACTTAACCCCTTGCGATTTCTTTCTGTGGGGTTATGTGAAAGACTCAGTGTTTAAACCTCCTCTACCAAGAAACGTGCCAGAACTGCGAGCTCGCATCAACGATGCTGTAGAACTCATTGATGGGGACATGCTGCGCCGAGTGTGGGAGGAACTTGATTATCGGCTTCATGTCTGCCGAATCACTAAAGGGGCACATATCGAACATTTGTAAATGCCTAAAAAAACTTTTTGAGTTTTTGTATGTGTGTTCAAAGCATTGTGAAAATATCTCAAATAATAAAGTTATTGTAGAGCTGTGAAATCGCTTCAATCATTTGTAATAACGCTGTATTTTAAAGCCCATGTTTACTAGAGGCTTTTCCTTGCTTAACCCACACTACCACTGCTGAAAGTATGCCGAAAGGGTTGTGGTTCACCCTGTATAAACTTTGGTTCTAGCTCTCTGAGATCCTTTTTTGTTTGTTTTTGAAGGGAGTGGCGGATTGCACAAACACGTGAATATCAGCGCATGATAAGGAGACTGCCGGCCAGAGTGGCCGAGAAGTTCTAGGTGGTACAGTCTGGAACCGCGTTACCGCTAGGGTCGCAGGTTCGAATCCTGCCTCGGGCATGGATGTGTGTGATGTCCTTAGTTTAGTTAGGTTGAAGTAGTTCTAAGTTTTACGGGACTGATACCTTAGAAGTTAAGTCCCATAGTGCTCAGAGCCATTTGAACCATTTTTGATACGGAGGCTGGTAGGTGTCACTGCGCCTCTTCATTATGGGATCCCCTGAAGATAGCGAAACAGCACCAGATAAATGAGAGAGTGCAAATTATCAAGCGAAAGACAGAGACAGAACTTCTTCTTAAAGTGTATCCGTACAAAGGGCTGATGTGTTGGCAGTATGAACCCCCTCCCCCTAACAATGTTGCAGGCATTGTGTTCTCACCTCTTGAAACCGGGATTCCGGCGGAGGTTCGATGACGATGTTGTCTGCAGCGGGTGCAGTCGACGGCTGCGTCGCCTTGGCCCTCGCGAGGAACTTATCTGCCGCAGTCCACAGGGCTGGCGCTCGAGTTCCAAACTTAGGCATCAGCCGTTGCTGCAACACAAAAAACAGCTATTGAGCCAAACGTTTTTTCTTGCAACTAGTTGCGTATCTCTCCTTTGGCAAAGTGGGAGGTGACCATGAGATAAGAACTGAATAACCAACGAAAGGGTAACGTTTTTAATATGTTATTATTGGTCAGTTACTTAATATTATTCTTAATTATCTTTTAACATAAATATAAATTCTTTCTGTGTGTTATTATATAATTATTGGTTTTAGTTGGTTGAGCTTAGTACCTTACTTCTTGATGTCATCACTCTCGGTTACCTCGCGGAACCTCATCGCCGTATTTCAAGATTCTGAAATCTATACTCACTGCTTAGATTGATGTTGAAAAACTACGATGGTAATATTGACACTCAAAGATATAATGGCTGCGAGTGGCAGTAGCGATGCTAAAAACAGACTGTTGTACATTGTATCTCTGGCGTTGTTAGCTGACTTGAATGTAATTTCTAATTTTTTTGTTTTCGTGTTGTCTTAGTAGCGGGATTAGAGAGATATATATTGTTGTATGAAAGGGGTAGTCCGCCATTGGAATCAGAATTGTGACTTTAATGTTTGGTGTCTACATAGAAATGGTGGAAAGATTAAAAACCATTGTAATTCGAAAGAGATCATCTTGATGAATAAACAGCGAATATAATCATCGTCAAAGACAAAAAACAAACAAAAAAAAAACAGGACAAGGTAATTCATTCTTTTAAAAACCCGACACTTCACATTGGACATTGTATACGTTTAGTTTTACCAGCAAGATTTACATCACGCGGTGAAAATAATTTCAAGAGCCTGCATCGAATTTATAGTAACACGTATCAAAACCAGCGGCGAGCGACATTGCCATCTTTTTTCAAAAATAACGTCTAGTATCCCGGATGTGGATTTATTCTCGCCACAACGATTAAGGGGTGGTTTACTATCTTTCGGTTAAAATCGATTTTTTAAAATTGCATTTTTCGGTCCATAAAAGTGTTTAGAATTCACCCCTGAAACGGTTTTTCCGAATACGGAACGGAAATGTTTGTTATTCGCGGTTGAAAAAAAAGTGGACCTGCCTAAAATCGGCACTAGTTTTCACGCATCAGTTATTTTCTTTCGGCGGACGAATTATTGTACCGGTGCTTGGGAGGAAACATACGAAATTCAAATGAAAGTTTGATCGCGTGTGTTTGGAAGTTATCCCCCAAGCATTCGCTTTCTGGTGCGAAGACTGTAGAGATTGCGACTTTCCTGGCAGTGAGCAGTTTCAACGAAGAGTATTCAGAAAATCTGAAGACCATGACAACGATGGACGTCACCCTGGGATTCTATTCGACGCAGTTCGCCAAGCATTCGGACTACCACCGGATTCAAGCGGCCGAAAACCGCTTGTCACCGGCCGTGCGAGCGGCTCTGGAGTAGCGCAGATCGAGCAGAACGCCTTCTATGAGAAAAACGAAGGACTAGTTTATGAACCCGGACAGCAGATTGAACGTAAGTTGCATAACATTGCATTTATATGTAGTCAAAACTTCAATCGCGTTTTTCCCGAAATGACCTTTCTTTTATCGCGCGCTATGGTAACTTTAAATCTCCTGAACCAATTGGCATGATTCTTTGCTTCCGACGAAGCTAACTAAATTGTCTGGGAGTTGTACCACTTTTATTCCGATCCATCAACTGTAAATATTTTTACTTGGCCGACGAAGTCGAAAAATCGATGAAAAAACACTATTTTTTTCAAATGGTCGCCATTTTGTTTCCTATTGTCGAAATAACTTAAGCGAGATACAACTCCTAAAGCATGTTGTATACTTCGCTTACGTCAACTCAATTTTGATTTCAGACGAGCCGTCTGACCTGTGACATACCGCGCGTGGAGGTCTACACCGAAATTTTGTTTCGTTCAGACGGCACTTCCGCCTTTGCTCTTCGACATTCCCGGTTGAAAAAATTTGAGTTCGTAGAGGAAATATCAATAACCATTTTGACCAAATTTGACATTGATATCTATAACACATACCGAGAAAACAATTCTCATTTTTTCGGGCCAAAGATAGTAAACCTCGCCTCAAGGATCTGTTGCCTTTTTCATTCCCCTCCCGTTTTTCTTTGAGTTTGTGCAGAACCATCAATACTAAATTGTCGCTCACCGCAGCTGTGGAGTCCCGGGATCGACATCGCCGAGATTCAGAAGAAGAATTCTTGCTCCAGCGAATCTCTATTGCTAGATAATTATTATAATTATTGTTATTATTTTGAGAGAATCTTCAAGACTTTTGCTAGCAAAAGTCCTGAAATTAACTTCACAAACATGAATAATGTTCTTTTTTATCGGCACAGGCGACCAGTACAGTACACATTAATTCAAGAGAGAATTAGTATATTATTGCAATTAACTTGGGGAAGGGATGTTAACGTTCTACCAGCCGGGACGTGGAATGTCAGAAGCTTCAGTGTGGTAGGAAAGCTATAAAATTTGAAAAGGGAAATGAAAAAGCTCAGTCTAGGTATAGTAGAGATCAGTGAAATGAAATGTAAAGAAGCAGCAGATAATGGTATAACGGGAGCAGGATTCGTTATGAATAGGAAGGGAGGAGAGAGATTGTGTTACTGCGAACAGTTCAGTGATAGGGTTGTTCTTATCAGAGTTGACAGCAAACGAACACCGAAAATGATGCTTCAGGTATACATGTCGACTTCGCAAGCTGAAGATGAAGACGAAGAGATAGAGGATGTGTGTGAGGATACTGAACGGGTAATACAGTACGTAAAGGGAGATGAAAATTTAAAGTCATGGGGAACTGGAATGCAGTTGTCAGGGAAGGAGTAGAAGAAAAGGTTACAGGAGAATACGGGCTTGGGACAAGGAATGAGAGAGGAGAAAGACTGAGTTCTGTAATAAATTTGCCGGCCGAAGTGGCCGAGCGGTGCTAGGCGCTACAGTCTGGAACCGCGCGACCGCTACGGTCGCACGTTCGAATCCTGCCTCGGGCATGGATGTGTGTGCTGTTCTTAGATTAGTTAGGTTTAAGTAGTTCTAAGTTCTAGGGGACTGATGACCTCAGATGTTAAGTCCCATAGTGCTCAGAGCCATTTGAACCATTTTTTTCTAATAAATTTGAGCTAGTGATAGCGAATACTCTGCTAAAGAATCACAAGGGAGGTAGGTATACTTGGAAAAGACCGTGTGATACGGGAAGATTTCAGTTAGATTACAATATGATCAGCCAGAGATTCTGAAATCGGATACTGAATTGTAAGGCATAGAATCGAAGCATTTGAGACGTGATGCTACAGACGAATGTTGAAAATTAGGTGGACTGATACGGTAAAGAATGAGGTGGTTTTGCGCGGAATCGGAGACGAAAGGAATATGTGGAAAACAGTGACAAGGAGAAGGGACTGGATGATGGGACATCTGTTAAGACATCGGGGAATAACTTCTGTGGTAGTAGAGGGAGCTGTAGAGGGCCAAAACTGTAGAGCAAGACAGACATTGGAATACATTCAGCAAATAATTGAGGAGGTAGGTTGCAAGTGCTACTCTGAGATGAAGAGGTTGTCTCAGGAGAGAAATTCGTGGCGGGCCGCATCAGACCAGACAGAAGACTGATGACTGAAAAAAATTAAAAATAAAATTAAAAATCCATTCCTATACGAGTGCAAGTTGTCTTGAATGGGTCTAATCTACGTATTAGTAGCAACAAGAAGCTTCTGGATAGTTAGTCCGTTCTAACTCTAAACAAGAAAGAGAGATTTATGACCACTTCCTGCTGCTAGGGAGAAGATTTTCCGCTTGACAGTTATGGATCTGCGATGCGCAGCCTTTGAAATAACCAGCAGGAATACTCTTCTTCATAATTTTAATGAGGATGCTAGACTGGCTGAAAAGGAGTGGACTGGTCGTTTCTAGAAAATGTTTCCGACGCAGAGTTGAGATCAAGTCACCAGAATGTGTTGTGTGGTCCCACGAACATTGCTTGGCTCTTTGGAGGGCGAAATGGTTATTTGTGCGAAAATTGTGGCAAAAGTGCTTTGATTCACTTTAATTTTTCTCTCCAGTAATTTTTTCTTGGTAAAATTTATAATTACACAACGTAATTAATATTTTACTCTCAACATCTAATTTGAACCGTGCATAAGGTCTCGGTACACTTCTTCAGAGTTTAAACGGGTTTCTCTCAATCTAATTAGTCCTTTTTAGCCGCGTAACCATTATCCTCTACACCGCAGTGGCCACTTTCGTATTATTTGAATGATCGAAGTACTTTCCTGTTGTCTAACGTGAATGAAAATAAAATCAGGGAGCTAGGACAATAGTCTGACTGTACATCCTACGATTTTGGAGTTCTATAACTATTGAAGTTTAGCTAAAGAGAATTTCCAAACATAAGGTGGCAGTTGTTTTTCCATATCGTGTCCTCAAGGTCCGTCTGCCTCAGACTTTTACTGTCTTTGATGCAGAATTGTTTGCGATCTTGCGGGCACTGGAGCACATGAGACATTCTTCCTCTCCTAGATTTCTTGTCTGTTCCGATTCACTCAGTGCGCTTCACTCATTGCAACATTTGTATCCGGCAGACAAAATTGTCCAGACCATCCAGGATGCCCTCCTCCAACTACAGCGACTGGGGAAGGTTGTAGCTTTCTGCTGGGTTCCGGGGCATGTCGGCATTGCTGGGAATTAAAGGGCAGATCTCGCAGCCAAGGAGGCGTGTCTCGCCCCACAAGTATCTCAGTGTGCTATCCCCTTGCACGCACTCACGTCGCTGTTGAGCTCACGGGTCATGCGCCGGTGGGAGGATGAGTGGCTGGAAGTGACTGACAATAAGCTCCGTATAGTCAAGCCCACAACGCGTGTGTGGTGTACTTCCTTTCAGCCCCGTCGACGGGACGAGGTTCTCCTCACTCGGCTTCGAATAGGCCACAGCCCTATGACGCATGGCTTCCTGCTCCGGCGAGAGGACCCTCCAATGTGTGGTGCTTGTGGCGTCCAGGTCACTGTGCGCCACGGGAGGACGCTCCAATGTGTGGTCCTTGTGGCGTCCAGGTCACTGTGCGCCACGTTTTATTGGATTGCGTTTTATTTTCTGACCAGCGGGTCGCGGCTGACTTGCCAGCGGACCTGTCAAATGTTTTTACAAAGATTTTAGGCAGAGGATTTTAATTTTCTCACTGTGTGACAAGCTCGCCCATATTTTATGTAAGTGGGCAGCCAATAACAATTTCCTGTGACATTCTTGTTGCTATGTTTCCCCTTTCCTTAGGTTTTACTTTCTTATGTATCATTTTCCTTCTTTTCCTGCTTTCTTTGAGTGTGTGCTTTAGTTTCCTTAGGTCTGTCCACATTCGTTCCTCTTAATGTGTGTCAGGGCGCTGATGACCTCGATGTTGAGCGCCCATAAGCCGCAACACACCACCACCACCACCATAAGGTGGCCTTCCCCTACTGATGTTACGAGCTTTTCTCTTGTAATTCATGTTATCGCATTTGGCTTCTCTTTCAGAAACTGTTCCCAGAATTACTAACATTAATTTCAAGTCCAAAAGCACATCTTATTGGCAGTGGCACAGTAAGTTCTTTCGCAAATAGCTTCCTCGAACTGGCACCACAGAGGCTGATATGTTGATGTTGTTGTGGTCTTCAGTCCTGAGACTGATTTGATGCAGCTCTCCATGCTACTCTATCCTGTGCAAGCTTTTTCATCTCCCAGTACCTACTGCAACCTACATCCTTCTGAATCTGCTTAGTGTATTCATCTCTTGGTCTCCCTCTACGATTTTTACCATCCACGCTGCCCTCCAATACTAAATTGGTGATCCCTTGATGCCTCAGAACATGCCCTACCAACCGATCCCTTCTTCTGGTCAAGTTGTGCCACAAACTTCTCTTCTCCCCAATCCTATTCAATACTTCCTCATTAGTTATGTGATCTACCCATCTAATCTTCAGCATTCTTCTGTAGCACCACATTTCGAAAGCTTCTATTCTCTTCTTGTCCAAACTATTTATCGTCCATGTTTCACTTCCATACATGGCTACACCCCATACGAATACTTTCAGAAACGACTTCCTGACACTTAAATCAATACTGGATGTTAACAAATTTCTCTTCTTCAGAAACGCTTTCCTTGCCATTGCCAGCCTACATTTTATATCCTCTCTACTTCGACCATCATCAGTTATTTTGCTCCCCAAATAGCAAAACTCCTTTACTACTTTAAGTGCCTCATTTCCTAATCTAATTCCCTCAGCATCACCCGACTTAATTAGACTGCATTCCATTATCCTTGTTTTGCTTTTGTTGATGTTCATCTTATATCCTCCTTTCAAGACACTGTCCATTCCATTCAACTGCTCTTCCAAGTCCTATGCTGTCTCTGACAAAATTACAATGTCATCGGCGAACCTCAAAGTTTTTATTTCTTCTCCATGAATTTTAATACCTACTCCGAATTTTTCTTTTGTTTCCTTTACTGCTTGCTCAATATACAGATTGAACAACATCGGGGAGAGGCTACAACCCTGTCTTACTCCCTTCCCAACCACTGCTTCCCTTTTATGTCCCTCGACTCTTATAACTGCCATCTGGTTTCTGTACAAATTGTAAATAGCCTTTCGCTCCCTGTATTTTACCCCTGCCACCTTTAGAATTTGAAAGAGAGTATTCCAGTCAACATTGTCAAAAGCTTTCTCTAAGTCTACAAATGCTAGAAACGTAGGTTTGCCTTTCCTTAATCTTTCTTCTAAGATAAGTCGTAAGGTCAGTATTGCCTCACGTGTTCCAGTGTTTCTACGGAATCCAAACTGATCTTCCCCGAGGTTGGCTTCTACTAGTTTTTCCATTCGTCTGTAAAGAATTCGTGTTAGTATTTTGCAGCTGTGACTTATTAAGCTGATAGTTGGGTAATTTTCACATCTGTCAACACCTGCTTTCTTTGGGGTTGGAATTATTATATTCTTGTTGAAGTCTGAGGGTATTTCGCCTGTTTCATACATCTTGCTCACCAGATGGTAGAGTTTTGTCAGGACTGGCTCTCCCACGGCCGTCAGTAGTTCCAATGGAATATTGTCTACTCCGGGGGCCTTGTTTCGACTCAGGTCTTTCAGTGCTCTGTCAAACTCTTCACGCAGTATCATATCTCCCATTTCATCTTCATCTACATCCTCTTCCATTTCCATAATATTGTCCTCAAGTACATCGCCCTTGTATAGACCCTCTATATACTCCTTCCACCTTTCTGCTTTCCCTTCTTTGCTAAGAACTGGGTTTCCATCTGAGCTCTTGATATTCATACAAGTCGTTCTCTTATCTCCAAAGGTCTCTTGATATATGAGAACTTATTTTTCGACATTTTATCTGAACACCATACTGCTGTAATTGTTGTATTATGGTCGACGTATGTCTTCGAGAAACACTTCGTTGCTGGTAATTTGTTTCAGCTAAAAGGCAATGTTTTGATTAATACGTAAACGTAGACTCCGCACATAAGTCCTGCCAGGCCCATGGATATCGATGGACCACAGTGCCATCTTCTGCAGATGATGTCGCTGGTTTGGTACAGAAGGGCGTGGGGTCAGCGAGACCTGTAGGTCTGCTGGAGATCCTCAGTTGGCATCACAAGACCGAGTGCACCACGAGTCCACCCATCAAGGAAAATTCCGTAGTAGTTTCGGGAGTCGAAGCCGGATACTCTGCTTGGCAGCCAGACTCGCTGACCACTCAGCTCCAGAGGTGGACTGTTTTATTTAGTATTACTTAGTTACACGGTTCAGTCACATTAACGTGACCGCGCCTATATTCTACGTCAACGTGCAATAACGACTCACAGACGGCACGTGGCGGTACAGAAGTGGATGGAGTATACACTCAGGTGAGGAAAGTCATAGGATAGCGTTATGCACAGATACAGATGGCGGTAGATTCGCGTACACGAGGCAGTGCGTTGGAGCAGTTGTCATCTGTACTCGAATGATTCACTTGAGGAGGTTTCCGGCGTGACGCAGCATGTGGCTCTGAGCACTATGGGACTTAACATCTATGGTCATCAGTCCCCTAGAACTTAGAACTACTTAAACCTAACTAACCTAAGGACATCACACAACACCCAGCCATCACGAGGCAGAGAAAATTCCTGACCCCGCCGGGAATCGAACCCGGGAACCCGGGCGTGGGAAGCGAGAACGCTACCGCACGACCACGAGATGCGGGCGACGCAGCATGTGAAATTTGCTGAATTTGGACGGGTTACTCCTGTAACTGAAATATCAGATCTCAAGATCGTTCTGAATGAACCGAAACCGGTCATATGAATAAAAAAAAAATTGCAATCAAGACGGATTATAAGTAATAATGTCAGTGTTTGTGTCGAGTTTTCACTGCTAACAGACAAGCGATTCTGCGTGAAGTAGCTGCAGAAATAAATGTGGGACGTACGACGGACGTACCCTCTAGGACAAGACGGCAGAATTTGGCGTTACAGGGCTATGGCAGCAGATGACCGACGGGAGTACCTTTGCTAACAGCACGACATCGCCCGCAGGGCCTCTTCTGGGTTCGTGACCAAAGCGGTTGGATGATAGACGACTCGAAAGACGTGACATGGCCAGATATCAGCTGACGGCAGAGTTCGAGTGTAGCACAGACCCCACGGAGCCACGGATTCAAGTTGTCATCAAGTTGGCGGTAGCTCCTTAATGGAATAGACTGGATCGTCTAGTCCAACTGAGACGATCATCGACTGGAAATAGGCATGTTTGGCTACTTGAAGATCATTTTCATCCCTTCATGGACTTCAAGTTCCCAAAAAGGGATACTCCTTGTCACTGACCACAGATGTTCGACACTGGTTTGGAGAACGTTCTGTGCAACTCGAGGGAATGATTTGGTCACCCATAACGCCCGACATGAATCCCATCGAACACTTACGGGTCATTTTTACACAAACATCAGTGTTCGTTGGCGAAATCCAAATCCAGATTGAAAACTTCTGAGTCAAATGTAATGTACCAATCACACTGTGTTTGGTTTCGCTTAGATCTTTTTGTAGTTATTTTTGTTCTGTTATGTTTTTACCCCTCGATCTCTAGGCGCTCAGTCCGGAATCGCGCGACCGCTACGGTCGCAGGTTCGAATCCTGCTTCGGGCATGGATGTGTGTGACGTCCTTAGGTTAGTTAGGTTTAAGTAGTTCTAAGTTCTAGGGGACTGATGACCACAGATGTTAAGTCCCATAGTGCTCAGAGCCATTTGAACCATTTGAACCCCTGGATCCTCATACAAACATGATTCAGGCTGTGCACCCCTTTGTACAGTCACGGTTCTGTAGGCATCCGCAAACGTTTTTCGGTGAAGGAACAGAGGGATACACTTAATTATAGTTACGGTAATTACTTTGAAATAACAGACAGTTCACTTACTTTATCCCAGGTGTCTCGTTTTCATTTGACTGGCTCTTGTACGCGGGAATTGGCTTCTTTAAAGAATCGTGCATGGTGTGGTTTACGTAGCTTACACTAAGCCAGTATTTCGCAACCTTCAGTATTGACGACGCAGTTTTTTTGTCATAATTTTCATCGCGCCCTGCTCTCTCCCACGCACCTCATACGATATGGTTATATACGAAGGCTGTTCTGAACGTAAATTCCCATCGGCCGTGAAGTGGAAACCACTGTGAAACTTAAGGAATGTTTTATTTGCAACAGTTAGCTATACCTTCCAGGTACTTCTCCACGCAGACGCCGCTCCGACTTTTACATTTGTCGTAACGTTGCAGCAACTTCTCAACACGCTCGCCACAGAAGCAGCCGGCGGTGCCTTTTACACTGCTTTGCAGCTCGTCTGTGCCAGAATCCCTCCTTCATAGCCAGCGATTCATGTGAGCAGACATGAAAATCAAAGGGAACCAAGTCCGTGCTGTATGGGGGGTGGTCAAACACTTCCCATCGCAAAGGTTACGGTGCGCGGTAGACAATTTTCATGAAGAAGGAAAAGCATGACAGTTACGTTATGGTGTTGCGCGAAATCAGTCGAAATCTCTTACCAGGCATTCATACTTGGCGGGGTACACTATTTTCTAGGCGTCTTTAGTGTGTTCGCTTCGTGCTCAGAACTGAAAAGAGCGGCGTGACTCGATCGACTGGCGTACCAGACACACTGGCCAATACATTTGTGCAAAGCTTCGTCGGGTTTTCACTGTGCTTTTCATTTCGCGCCAGATCGGACCTTACTTTCCGAATGTATGTATAGTTAATGTAGGAGGAAAGGGAGGGCAGGAGAGGTGGATGATGGGAGAAAATTATGAGACACAAAATTGCGTCGCCAATATTGCAAGGCTGAGAAGCACTGGTTTAGTATAAGATAGGTAAGTTTATTGCCATTTTGCAACATCTATCCGCTATATTGACAAATGCATAATCGATAGTCGTCTATTGCTCTCCGTCTTATAACTGGCGTTCGAAAATACTCCTAAAGGTATCTCAGCTGCCTAAGATTCCACGGAAAGCGGCAAAATCAAAAGACAATGAATAATGGACAGGGTGGATAGATGGGATTTTTACATTAAAAACATTTGCATTTCATATCCTATTACCAATTTTAACATCTTATTTTTGCGAAACCGGGTTGTCTGCTTTGGCTGAAGACAAAAATATAAATCTCAGCTGAACAGAGACAGACGAACTCAGAGTGGCTTTATCTAATTTTAAACCCCTCTTTGACAAAATTTGCTCTGCAACCCAGGCCCAAAGGAGTCATTAATAGCTGCAAGATTTCTTTTTAATTTAGATGTTGTACACCACTGTTATACTCCCTTTTATAAGAGCTTTATGTAACCGTAAATATAAATTTTAATTTTTTAATTTGTGAGATAAATATAGCCACCAGTTGCGGAAGATAGTAATCAAAGAATCTTGACCTAGGTTTCAAACCATATAAATTGGCCTTCTTCAGAACTACAATAACGTTTTACATGCTGACCATGATGTGCCACCAGTAGTCTCACAAGGGGACCCTCCACACTGTAAATCACGGATTTTGATGCGCCTCAAATATATTGTAGAGGCACTTACCCTGAGTACCTATCTATCCGGTTTTTCTTAGCGACGGGCCTTAGTTTTTGAGAAAATTGCTTTTGAAGTTCACTGCGTGCTTTGTATAACCGTAAGATTACGTATATTCCGACCAAGTCAGCGTAGCGCAGCGGTAAAAGTTTGACTACCGCGCTGGGGGTACTGTGTTCGAATCCTGCTCGTGTGCTTTTGTTTTTTTTTTTTTTTCAAACTCGACCGAATTTTTCAATTTTATTCCAAAGAATATCAACAAACGGTGTAAGGTGTGCGAAATTATTAAGATGTATTCAGTTATTAATTTTTTCTGTCATACAATGTTACGAAATCATATTTTTCATCGTCCACATTGCTTGATGTGCCAGAACAATATTGTGGGTGATACTTATCATAGAAACAACCGAAGCACAAATTTTCGCAGCAGCACACGCATTTTGTGAAAGCAACCATCTTGCAGGCGCACGGTTTCTTCATGAGCGATACCGGGCCACACGATTCTATTGCATTCAAAAAGGTTTCTCTTTCATCGATGCGAACCAGGCGTATCCAATCAGGCTTTCAAAATTAGGTGCGCTGAATTGATGTACGGTTAGCGAATGTAATTTTATCCAGTCTTCCCTAGAATCGATCTCTCTTTTGTCTTTCATCAGTTTTTGTGAAGATTTTCGCCTGTCGGTAAAAATAAACATCACAGGGCTGGTGCACTTTGGTGGGAGCATTTTTAGGCTGAGGTACTCGCTTTCCTTTCATCAGTGAATAGATGATCGTATAAAGGTTAATCGGTTTGCCATCCTCACGAATCGATAATGTACAAAAATTTTGTCTGTCCACGTACGGAAGACTTACAGAACGCAAAAATTCTTCGTACACAAGTTTCGTCAACTTCCCGGATTTCGTGCAGGACACGACTACATTTCTGTATTTCCCAGTTAATTCGTCTATTCGTTTTTGAAACGTTAGGACCAAATTTGCCGGACAGTTCTTGCATACATACAAAAAAAAAGAAACATATGGGAGCAGGATTCAAACACGGTAATTAAAGCGCGGTAGCCATGAAGATTTACCGCTGCGCTACGCTGACTTACGAGGTGCGTTTAAGTTCTAAGGCCTCCGATTTTTTTTTCTCCGGACTGGAAAGAGATAGAAACATGCGCATTCTTTTAAAACGAGGCTGCGTTCATTGTCAATACGTCCCAGACATGGCAGCACCGTAAGGCAGATGGAATTTTACCGCCAGCGGCGAGAATGAGAACTGTTTTAAATACTTAAAATGGCGACGTTTTCCTTACTTGAACAGCGTGCAATCATTCGTTTTCTGAATTTGCGTGGTGTGAAACCAATTGAAATTCATCGACAGTTGAAGGAGACATGTGGTGATGGAGTTATGGATGTGTCGAAAGTGCGTTCGTGGGTGCAACAGTTTAATGAAGGCAGAATATCGTGTGACAACAAACCGAAACAACCTCGGGCTCGCACAAGCCGGTCTGACGACATCATCGAGAAAGTGGAGAGAATTGTTTTGGGGGATCGCCGAATGACTGTTGAACAGATCGCCTCCCGAGTTGGTATTTCTGTGGGTTCTGTGCACACAATCCTTCATGACGACCTGAAAATGAGAAAAGTGTCATCCAGGTGGGTGCCACGAATGCTGACGGACGACCACATGGCTGACCGTGTGGCATGTTGCCAAGCAATGTTGACGCGCAACGACAGCATGAATGGGACTTTCTTTTTGTCGGTTGTGACAATGGATGAGACGTGGATGCCATTTTTCAATCCAGAAACAAAGCGCCAGTCAGCTCAATGGAAGCACACAGATTCACCGCCACCAAAAAAATTTCGGGTAACTGCCAGTGCTGAAAAAATGATGGTGTCCATGTTCTGGGACAGCGAGGGCGTAATCCTTACCCATTGCGTTCCAAAGGGCACTACGGTAACAGGTGCATCCTACGAAAATGTTTTGAAGAACAAATTCCTTCCTGCACTGCAACAAAAACGTCCGGGAAGGGCTGCGCGTGTGCTGTTTCACCAAGACAACGCACCCGCACATCGAGCTAACGTTACGCAACAGTTTCTTCGTGATAACAACTTTGAAGTGATTCCTCATGCTCCCTACTCACCTGACCTGGCTCCTAGTGACTTTTGGCTTTTTCCAACAATGAAAGACACTCTCCGTGGCCGCACATTCACCAGCCGTGCTGCTATTGCCTCAGCGATTTTCCAGTGGTCAAAACAGACTCCTAAAGAAGCCTTCGCCGCTGCCATGGAATCATGGCGTCAGCGTTGTGAAAAATGTGTACGTCTGCAGGACGATTACGTCGAGAAGTAACGCCAGTTTCATCGATTTCGGGTGAGTAGTTAGTTAGAAAAAAAATCGGAGGCCTTAGAACTTGAATGCACCTCGTACTTGGAATATGTGTAATGTTACGCGTATGGGAAGCACGCAATGAACTTCAAAATAGATTTTCTCAAAAACCAAGGCCCGTCGCTAAAAATCCGGATAGGCAGAGACCCAGAGAAAGTGTCTCTACAACATATTTGAAGCGCATCAAAATCCGTGATTTACAGTATTGAAGATCCCCTTGTTAGTCATAATTAAATTGACAGTCATAAAAACAGCCGTCTGGCTTTTACATAATAAAATAATACACTTATTAGACGCGGGTTGTGTGGCTAGTAACGGATAAAAATGCTAGCGTAAGCATTTCTGATGGCTATTGTTTCGGTGCCACAGCCGGAACAATCTGCTTGCGGATTACCTCGACCGTAGCGTGGTCCGTGGATTTTGTTCCACCTGAGCGTATCGCGAAATTGAGGTCTGATGCGCGCGATCTGACCTTTCGCCGCCAGCTGCCGACCGTTGGTCTGGAAGGGCCAGCCTACCCCTCCCTATAATGCGGCAGTAATTAATCAGGGCGCCGTCGTAGCGGTGGCCGCATTAATCACCCCTTGATTAACCCGACCTGGCATTTACACTGGCGAAAAATCACCCACCGCCACCTCAAATAACTTGACCGCTAAGGGTGGGCGAAAGGGGGGAGGGGCTCAGGTTGTTTTATACGGGAGCTGTGGAACGCCTCGGTGAAAAATGGACGTGTTATTGCTTGCTGGCTAGCGAGACAAGGCGAGATGATATAGTGGCGTGCTGTTCGGTAAGTAGTTGTTTTACTTATTGGTTGGAGGCAAAGGCCTTTGCACCAGATGCAGTTATGTCACATACTTACGGAAAGAAACACGACATTTGTCAGGAAATAAAATCACTTTCCACCGTGGCAGGCTGTTACAGCAAACGGTTCAAAAGCGTTTGAGGGCAGAAACACTCCCGGTTGCGAAATTATTTAATGTCAATGACGCGTGTCACACTTTTGGGGCATCATCAGATTGTCTAAAAGTAGCTGGATACGTGACCCATCAATCATAAAGCCCATCAATCATAAGACGACATATAATGTAAAGTAGACACCAAGCTAAGCGGACACACAATGAAGCGCCAAAGAAACTGATATAGCTATGCGTATTCAAATACAGAGATACGTAAAGAGTGCAGAATACGACACTGCGATTGGAAATGCCTATGTAAGACAACAGGGGTCTAGCACAGTTCTTAGGTCGGTTACTGCTGCTGCAGTGGATGGTTATCAAGATGTGAGTTGGAACGTGGTGTTATAGTTGGTGTACGAGCAATGGGACACAGCATCTCCGAGGTACCGATGAATGCGGATTTTTCCCGTACGATCATTTCACGAGTGTATCGTGCATATCAGGAATCTGGTAAAAAATCAAATCTCCGACGTCGTTGCGCCCGGAAAAAGATCGTGCAAGAACGGGACCAACGGCGACTGAAGAGAATCCAATGGTTCAAATGGCTCTGAGCACTATGAGACTTAACTTCTGAGGTGATCAGTCCCCTAGAACTTAGAACTACTTAAACCTAACTAACCTAAGGACATCACACACATCCATGCCCGAGGCAGGATTCGAACCTGCGACCGTAGCGGTCGCGCGGTTCCAGACTGTAGCGCCTAGAACCGCTCGGCCTGCAGAGAATCGTTCAACGTGTCAAAAGCGCAACACTTCCTCAAATTGCAGCGGATTTCAGTGCTTGGCCGTTAACAAGTGTCAGTCTGCGAACCATTCAACGAAACATGGGCTTTCGGTGCCGAAGGTCTATTCGCGTGCCTTTGATGACTGAACGACAAAGAGCTTTACGCCTCGCCTGGGCTCGGGAACACCGACAATGGACTGTGGATGACTGGAAACATGTTGTCTGGTCGGACGAGTCTCGTTTCAAATTGTATCGAGCGGGGGGGGGGGGGGGTTGGGGTGTTTTGGGGAAGGAGACCAGACAGCGATGTCATCGGTCTTATTGGATTAGGGAAGGAAGTCGGCCGTGCCCTTTCAAAGGAACCATCCCGGCATTTGCCTGTAGCGATTTAGGGACATCACGGAAAACCTAAATCAGGATGGCCGGACGCGGGATTGAACCGTCGTCCTCTCGAATGCGAGTCCAGTGTCTAACCACTGCGCCACCTCGCTCGGTTTGTATCGAGCGTATGGACGTGTAGGACTATGGAGACAACCTCTTGAATCCATGGACCCTGCATGTCAGGTGGTGCAGGCTCTTTAACGGTGTGGGGGGTGTGCAGTTGGGTTGATATGGGTCCCCTGTTACGTCTAGATACGACTCTGACAGGCGTGACGTACGTAACGATCCTTTATGATCACCTGCGTCCATTCATGTCCATTGTGTATTCCGACGGACTTGGGCAACTCTAGCAAGACAATGCGACACCGCACACACCCAGAACTGCTACAGAGTGGCTCCAGTAACAGTCTTCTGAGTTTAAATACTTCCACCATCAAACTTCCCAGACATGAACGTTATGGAGCATATCTGGGATGCTTTGCAACACTCTGTTCAGAAGAGATCTCCACCCCCTCGTACCCTTGCGGACTTATGGACAGTCCTGCAGGATTCATGGTGTCAGTTCCCTACAGCACTAATTCAGACATTAGTCGAATCTATGCCACGTCGTGTTGCGGCCCTTCTGTATGCTAAAGGGGGTCCTACATGATGTTAGGCACGTCTGCCAGTTTCTTTGGCTCTTCAGTGTATAATCCAGCCGTCATGAAACATGGAAACCATCAAGTCGGCCTCGAGCACAACATCCGGCTACGCCGTGGTAGTACAAGATGGACACGCTTACCAAATCCCGGTACGAGCAGCATACGGAACAATGTCTGTATTAACGCGCACAAACATTCATGACGGATGGATTATATATCCGGTTACTTTGGCGTCTGTTTTACATTATATGTGGTCTTGGGGTCTCGTATGCAGCTACTTGTACACAATATGATGATTCCCAAACATGGTGAAACACGTCATTGACATTAAATAATTTCGCAACCGAGATTGTTTTTGTTCTGCAGCATTTGTCAGACTTCATTACAAAATATGACGTTTTACGGTTTTGCGAAGTACATAATTTTTCATTTATGATCGTTTAAAACATGTTTTCAGTATTTGCTTTATTTCAAACCTTCAAAAAATCTTTCGACATACCTGTGTTTTCTACGTTGTAATTTTTACTTTCAGCATAAAATTTTGAGCCGGCCGGAGTGGCCGTGCGGTTCTAGGCGCTACAGTCTGGAACCGAGCGACCGCTACGGTCGCAGGTTCGAATCCTGCCACGGGCATGGATGTGTGTGATGTCCTTAGGTTAGTTAGGTTTAATTAGTTCTAAGTTCTCGGCGACTGATGACCTCAGGAGTTAAGTCTCATAGTGCTCAGAGTCATTTGAACCATTAAATTCTGAACTACTGTATTTTAAAAACAATACATTTCCATCTCTAAATTTGAGTGAGATACGACAGGTTGAATGTTGGTGATGGAAAGTAGGTGTTTTGAGATCATGTGTTTCACTTTATTGACATTGTTTAATTTAATATATTTCAGAAACAAATTCCACATGTATATTATCCTTAAAATGTCATAATCGGCACAGACTTTTTAAGTTAACACTATATACAGAGTGGTTAACCCGTTCATATCCATAGCACATTAGATTGAACAAAAGTTTAAATTGAAGAAAGATAAAAGTAATCAGAAGTAGCAGAAATGAGGACAGCGAGAAACTTAACATTAGAATTAATGGTCACGAAGTGGATGTAGTTAAGGACTTATGGTGCCTAGACAGCGAAACAGCCCATGATGGACGGAACAACGAGGACATCAAAAGCAGACTAGCACCGGCAGAAAGGGCATTCCTGGCCAAGAGAAGTTTACTAGTATGAAATATAGGCCTTAATAAGAGGAAGAAATTTCTGAGAATGTACGTTTGGAGCATAGCAGGTAGTGAAACATGGACTGTGAAAAAACCGGAACAGAAGAGAATCGAAGCATTTGAGATGCGGTGCTACAGACGAATGTTAAGAATTATGTGGACTGATAAGATAAGGAATGAGGAGGTTCTACACACAATGGGAGAGGAAAGGAATATGTGGGAAACACTGACTAGAAGACTGGACAAGATGGTAGGGTTTCTGTTAAGACATGAAGGGATGCATTCCATGGTACTAGAGGGAGCCGTAGAGGGCAAAAACTGTAAAGGAGGACAGAGACTCGAATATCCAGCAAATAATTGAGGACGTTGGTTGCAAGTGCTACTCGTAGATGAAGAGGTTGGGACAGGAATTCGGGGCGGCGCGCATCAAACCAGTCAGAAGACTCATGACTCAAAAAAATACATACAAGTAAGAAAAAGTTTAACTAGAACGATTGACTACACAAAAGAGAACGAAACCGGCCTAGAGAGACGAGTCGGGAACAATGGACAGGGGAATTAGAAGGGAGAACGAGACGTGAACGAGATCGGTCGAAGCGAACGTGAGCTTCTATTCCCCGGAACGAGACCGACCGTGGCCGAAGTAAACGGTGAACACCGTTCCTTAGAAATCGTCCTCGGTGTTTCTGTTCACTTTGGTGAACAGTTCTTTTGGACCCATTCGTTCGCGAACGTCTCTCCTCTACACCAGACCAACGGACATGTACAAAGACGCCTCATACAGATGAACGGCTGCTCCAAACATGCTCCGCTCCACGGACGCAGGCCGGTAGGGGCAGAACGATGCTATGGGGGACATTCACCTTGGCTTCCACGGGACATTAGGAAGTAGCCGAAGAAATCATGATAGCTATAGACTGCGTGACTGTGGACGATGTACACTCCTTGACGCATGATGTCTTCCCTGACTATGATGGCGTCTTCCAACAGGATAACTGTCCGTGTCACGAGGCCAGAATTGGGCTGCGAGCCGTAGCGCCATTTAGTTAGTACGCTGTTCTGTCTGGCAAGACTGACTCAGGTGTAGTATCGACTATCCCTCTTGCTGCCCCATTGCCAATATCTATGAGGAAGAGATGGTATCTGTGGGTTATGTCCTTAGAAGGTCTTTGCTTGCCGTATATCGGGTGATCAAAGAGTCAGTATAAATTTGAAAACTGAATAAATCACGGAATAATGTAGATAGAGAGGTACAAATTGACACACATGATTGGAATGACATAGGGTTTTATTAGAACAAAAAAAATCCGGTAGATGGCGCTTCATCTGATCAGAATAGCAATAATTGGCGTAACAAAGTAAGACAAAGCAAAGATGATGTTCTTTACAGGAAATGCTCAATATGTCCACCATCACTCCTCAACAATAGCTGTCGTCGAGGAATAATGTTGTGAACAGCACTGTAAAGCATGTTCGGAGTTATGTTGCATTGGCGTCGGATGTTGTCTTTCAGCATCCCTAGATGCATCACGATACACTTGCGACTTCAGGTAACCCCAAAGCCAATAATCGCACGGACCGAGGTCTGGGGACCTGGGAGGCCAAGCATGACGAAAGTGGCGGCTGAGCACACGATCACCACCAAACGAAGCGCACAAGAGATCTTTCACGCGTCTGGCAATATGGGGTGGAGCGCCATCCTGCATAAACATCGTACGTACCAGCAGATGTTTATCAGCCAGGCTGTGGATGATGCGATTCTGTAACATATCGGCGTACCTCTCACCCGTCAAGGTAGCAGTTTTGCTGTCCAGCGCCATCTGTCGGACATTTTGTGGACTACGTTTTTTTTTGTTCTAATAAGACCCCATGTCATTCCAAGCATGTCTGTAATTTTTTACCTCTCTATCTACATTATTCCGTGGTTTATTAAGTTTTCAAATTAATACTGACTTTTTGATAACCCGGTATATACGGGGTTCGCTGGTCCGAGAGAGAGGCACGAAGTTTGGGGACTGGCCGTAGCATCGCGACGCAAGGAGGGCAGGTTACCGGAGTACTTCATGGGGGTCAGCGTCGACTACAAACAGCAGGCCGACATCCCGTCGGTTAATTGGCACATTCGTGTCGGACGACCGCTCGTTGCCTGGCTGCCTCTCCTACCTGGCTTTCATCGGCACCACTAAGTAACCGCTGCGACGCATCGTGGATCCATGGAACTGCTTGCTGACAAAGGTGAGTGACATTCTGTAATACTCGTGGTGCTTTGTGTCATTGCCTATCTGCCCTCCTTATTATTTTCTGGTTTGTACCCGACCCTCAGAGTTTTACTCGGTCGTCCCTTGGTCGTAAATATAGGCAGTAGTACGAGGTGCATTCAAGTTCTAAGCCCTCCGATTTTTTTTCTTATTAACTACTCACCCGAAATCGATGAAACTGGCGTTACTTCTCGACGTAAGCGCCCTGCAGACGTACACATTTTTCACAACGCTGACGCCACGATTCCATGGAAGTGGCGAAGGCGTCTTTAGCAGTCTGTTTTGACCACTGGAAAATCGCTGAGGCAATAGCAGCACGGCTGGTGAATGTGCGGCCACGGAGAGTGTCTTTCATTGCTGGAAAAAGCCAAAAGTCACTAGGAGCCAGGTCAGGTGAGTAGGGAGCATGAGGAATCACTTCAAAGTTGATATCACGAAGAAACTGTTGCGTAACGTTAGCTCGATGTGCGGCTGCGTTGTCTTGGTGAAACAGCACATGCGCAGCCCTTCCCGGACGTTTTTGTTGCAGTGCAGGAAGGAATTCGTTCTTCAAAACATTTTCGTAGGATGCACCTGTTACCGTAGTGCCCTTTGGAACGCAGTGGATAAGGATTACGCCCTCCCTGTCCCAGAACATGGACACCATTATTTTTTCAGCACTGGCGGTTACCCGAAATTTTTTTGGTGCCGGTGACTCTGTGTGCCTCCGTTGAGCTGATTGGCGCTTTGTTTCTGGATTGAAAAATGGCATCCACGTCTCATCCATTGTCACAACCGACGAAAAGAAAGTCCCATTCATGCTGTCGTTGTGCGTCAACATTGCTGGGCAACATGCCACATGGGCAGCCGTGTGGTCTTCCGTCAGCATTCGTGGCACCCACCTGGATGACACTTTTCGCATTTTCAGGTCGTCATGCAGGATTGTGTGCACAGAACCCACAGAAATGCCAACTCTGGAGGCGATCTGTTCAACAGTCATTCGGCGATCCCCCAAAACAATTCTCTCCACTTTCTCGATCGTGTCGTCAGACCGGCTTGTGCGAGCCCGAGGCTGTTTCGGTTTGTTGTCACACGATGTTCTGCCTTCATTAAACTGTCGCACCCACAAATGCACTTTTGACACATCCATAACTCCATCACCACATGTTTCCTTCAACTGTCGATGAATTTCAATTGGTTTCACACCACACAAATTCAGAAAACAAATGATTGCACCCTGTTCAAGTAAGGAAAACGTCGCCATTTTACGTATTTAAAACAGTTCTCATTCTCGGCGCTGGCGGTAAAATTCCATCTGCCTTACGGTGCTGCCATCTCTGGGACGTATTGACAATGAACGCGGCCTCATTTTAAAACAATGCGCATGTTTCTATCTCTTTCCAGTCCGGAGAAAAAAAATCGAAGGCCTTAGAACTTGAATGCATCTCGTATTGCACTAAGACACTAGTTGTCGTTTGAAAATTTGTCCCGTTATTATATTGCCTTTCCTTTCTGATTTGTACCCGATCATTAATTTTCTAATTAATCAACTCGTGGTCATAAATACAGCAGGAACAACTGCACTAAGGCCTTGTCTTTAAACAAAAGAGGGATCTGGTGTTCAGATTTAGCTGTTAGCAGGTTGAAAAAAAAATGGTTCAAATGGCTCTGACAACTATGGGACTTAACATCTGTGGTCATTAGTTTCCTAGAACTTAGAACTACTTAAACCTAACTAACCTAAGGACATCGCACACATCCATGCCCGCGGCAGGATTCGAACCTGCGACCGTAGCGGTCACGCGGTTCCAGACTGAAGCGCCTACAACCGCACAGCCACACCGGCCGGCCAGGTTCAATTCTTTGACTGTAATTGCATTTTTCAGTCACTAGCTATAGTCTGAACAACCTGTGTGTACTAAGCTGTTCGTTTCTGTGTTTGACAGGCTGGGGCATTATTCGTGTGTTTTAGCTGGATGTTGTGGTTCCACCGAGTGAGTTCTCTTGTAATATGTGTTTAAAAGTAATGTTTTAAGACGTGCCCTCAGAGCGGTCTTAATAACTGACAATCAGCCAACTGTCACCAAGGCCTTACTTAAAATAAAATTGTCAGAAGGGACGGGCTGGGATCCAATATATGAAACGCCACACATCTACGGACAATCAGTACTGTGGAAGACCGGTGTATTGATCTTAAGCGTCACACAAGCTTACAACAGCCGAGCAAATCCACTACTGCAGAACATTGCCTTGACACAGGTCATCCTATGGAATACAACAACACGGAGCTTCTGGCTTGCACGTCCAGCTATTGCGATAGTGTCATTAAGGATGCTGTTGAAATCAAATTATCAAGCAACCTTATAAACACAGATGGTGGATTTTGTGTAAATGCTGCTTAGAATCCGGTTCTGTCTCTCATCAAAAAACAGAGGGACAGAATTAGGGCTACCTCACCTCTTGATTAATACTCACTATCGATATTTCTGATTATCTTTGGTTGCGTGTTGACTTTGCGGTTACTTGTTCTGTGTGTGGTATCTTCCTTGTTTCTCCTCTGTGAACCGAGGTATTAAATTCCCTTGCACATAGATTCCTCCTTGCAGTTGTGCCTTAAGAATGGCCGGGTGTGCTCCTCCCGAAATATCGGCGGTGGTCGACGACGTCACCCAGCAGCAAACCCGTCAGTTATTCGAATTATTTTGTAGTACAGTACTTCAGATTTCTTCTGCAAAGATTAAAAGTTTATTCAACTTTAGATTTAACGTCAAAAGAATTTTGCAAATTTGTTAATTTTGTTAAAGAAAATTTTATTGGTTAAATGCTTCGATTATCTGTAAAACACAGCTTACATCTCGTTAAAGAAACAGGTTGTGTGACAAGAAAGTTATATTGGTGGGTCGCCCCTTCAATGTTTTCCTTAATTCCAGTAAGCACCACGTACCAGGCATAATGTGTTCAGGCTGACGCCATGGTCAGTAAACTCACGCTGATGTGGCCACCAAATTCGCCAGATGTAAACCCTATGGAACCCATCTGGGACGGTAATTTACAGGAAATGCGTGACTTTTGCGCAACAGTCTGCTGCCACCTACGTTCGGAAAATAACTAAGGACTTGTCGAACCCATGCCACCCAGAATCGTTGCTGTAATGCGTTCCAGACGTGGAGCAACACAATGTTAAGAAATGTGGTCATAATGTGTTGACTAATCTGCGTACGTCTTGAAGTTCGTTGATTCCGCCCACTGCAGGAGGTGGGACTTCATGCGATGACGATACAGAGGAAAGTTTCAATCTGTTTAAAGCTGTGCTGCAGTACTGCTACTATTACCGTGCCACATATCAGTTTCACAGAAAACCTCGAACTGTTTGCCTCACAGTTATTGCGAGGCAGTTACTATCGTAATTGTGGAGTAAATAATGCTGCTTCCTACTCTAGTTAGTGTAAAACGGGAGACCTCGAAGTACACTCTCGCCTTGGGCCCTATCACCCATGTTATGGAACTTTTTCTCTCTGTTAACGTAGTTTGCACCATTCATTCCGTTATCTGTACCATCGTTAAAATTATGGTCGACTCAAAAACCCGGAGGTGCCATGCATCACCTTGAAGGGGACAGAGCACTGTACGTGTAGCAAAGAAATATTCTATTTCCACAAGAGGGCCAATACTTTGTTTGTTCTACTCCCTACATATGGTCTACTGAAACGGTTCAAGGAAAAATACATTCTTTCCCTAGTAAATGGAAAGCCACACGGACATGTCATTCAGTCCTCTACAGAAGACGACATTTTATCAATAACAATAGAGAACGAGGTAAGAAGTACCCACAACTGCATACCAAAATATTCTTGAATGTTAATAATGACGAGAACTTGAATTTCAAACCACATATTACAATTCCTCTCGCATGTAAATGCTGAATTTAGAGATGAAAACTTAAGAAAGTTAGATTCTATTTTTCTTCAGTGTAGTGTGGAAACATTTATTGGGTAATTTCGCGGGTACGAAGAAATTATTCACACGGTAGAGACCTTCTGTGAGGTTAGTGTCTGGAGTCCAACCCCGATTTTCAGGTAGACAAGTTTTAAAAAACAGACATTCTAGTAACAGCTCCACAGTACACTTACTTCCACATAGAGTTTGTTGACACAGTTTGAAGACTGCAGAAGTGTTGATAAATGTAACTCTGGAACCAAACATAATCTCCAATATTCGCAACCTAGCCTTAGTATTGCACCGATACGAACGATGTAAATATAACAATGTCTGAGCACCTCTCTCGCGAATCAAAAGTGCTTTTAGACACTCAAAACAATTTTAAAAACAAATTCAAATGATATATTTCGGACAACTCATTCTTCTCCAGAGACAAATTTCAGAATAGATAATAACTTTGTCAGAGATACAGAGCCATTCTTTTGTGTTTGTAAAATATCTAGTTTCCTCTGCAGAGGTTGTTGAACATGTGTCATCTTCTTCTTTCTTTGCCTTTTCCCGTTTTTCTATTGGGTCGGTATTATTGTACGGGTAATGACAATGTTTGTGGTGGAATATGATGTTTGCGTATGATGTGGTTCTGTGTGAGCAGAGCATCGACAGACTTGAGGAAATGCTGGAGGATTGGAGAAAGTCACTAGAAGAAAGAGAGATGAAAATTAGCAAGACAAAGTCAGAATATTTTGCACTGAAGGGTGTACAGATGAGGTCTTGCAAGATCCAGTATCATCATCATCATCATCATTTAAGACTGATTATGCCTTCAGCAAGATCCAGGATGATTAGCTGAAACCGATATGCAAATTTTAATACCTGGGATCGTACACGGAGAGGGACGGAAGACTGGAAAGCGAGATACAACACCGAATAAATTGCGGTTGAAACAACTGGAGGAAAATGAGTGGAGTGTTGTGTGACAAGGAGAGCATTGGGTTGAAATGGAAAGTGTACAAGTCGGTGGTAAGGCCTGCTATGATATACGGGGCAGAGACATGGCCAATTACAGTAGCCCAGGAAAGGAAGATGGAAGTGGAGGAAATGAGGATGCTGAGGTGGATGTGTGGGATAACAAGGAAGGACAGGATTAGGAAGGAATTTGTTAGAGGAGCTGCGAAAGTGGGAACCATGGGGTAAAGGATAAGGAGAGCAGACTAAGGTGGTAGGTGTTTCCGATATAGAGTTGAAGATATAAAGATTGAAGGAGCGAGAAGGAGAGGAAGACCGAAGATGGGGTGCAGGGATAAGATATCCGGGGACCTAAGGCAGAAAGGATGGAACAAGGAAGAGGCAATGGATAGAGTACTATGGAGGAGAAGGATCCAGAAGAGCAACAGATACAGAAGAATGACAATGTTTGTGGTACCTCCTAACATCATCAGGAAAGTCAAGAGGAAGTTGCTAGTATTCTAAGTATGAGGAGGGAGTAAACCGTGGGCCGACAGCAATGGAAGGTTTGCAATTGAAGTTTTGTAGAGAAAGGTTTGTTGACGACGCGCTGTAAGTTGAGTATCACTTCAGGTTCAAAAAAATGGCTCTGAGCACTATGGGACTTAACTTCTGAGGTCATCAGTCCCCTAGAACTTAGAACAATTTGAACCTAACTAACCTAAGCACATCACACACATCCATGCCCGAGGCAGGATTCGAACCTGCGACCGTGGCTGTCGCGCGGCTCCACACTGTAGCGCCTAGAACCGCTCGGCCACAGCGGCCGGCTATCACTTCAGGATGAGGAAATCAGGTCATCTGGGCCTCGCCGTGGTGCTCGGATATCCGATGAACCAACGGGAAGGAAGTTGCGGCTTTTAGGTGACAACAAGTTACTCGCACGGAAAGCACACCAGCCTCAAGTTGGCGAGCGATAAATCCTGAATAAACACTGTGTGTGTGTGTGTGTGTGTGTGTGTGTGTGTGTGTGTGTGTGTGTGTGTTAGCTGGCTAATATGTACTTCATCGAAAAGGATTTCTCGTGGCAGTTTAAATGACAGGTACAATTCGTCGTCAACAATGGTTATAACTAATTATGACTGGTTTTCGAAGACAGAGCATTACTTATTAAACTTGCAGATGTGTTTTTAACGTTCGTAACAGCAAAATGTGGTGCCTATAGAGTCAAACGAATGTACACAGAAAAGTCACGCCAAAGCAGTCGGCATAACATGAAAAATTGCTCTCGATAGAATCTTTCGAAAAACAGAACAACTTTTTTAATAGCTGATATTCATGTTTGCCACCTCAGGCGTACATCAGATAAAGAAAAGTGTCTCCAGACCATTCTTGCTGTTTCGTTGAAGTATGCAAAGTGGTCTGTCTGTAAATACTTAAGAGTACGTAATCGTTTTTTGGTTGCCGTACCTCAATTGGTAAAAACGCAACGCTTATACGATCACTTTCTTGTCCGTCCACCTGTGTGTCCGACTGTTCAAAACGCTATTTTTCAGGAACGAACAGACGAATCAAGTTAAAATTTATGTCGCGCAGTAATGTGTATGGTCCTTTGGCGGTGTAGAAAAGTTTAGCTTCTAAGTCAAAGAAATCAAACGATACGTACATTATGTCACATATTTTGAGACACTAACAAACTGACTAATCAAAAGGGTAATTCTTCTTGACCTAGAATCATGAGATTTGACAAGAATCAATGTTTCACAGTACAAGTAAAAAAAATAAAAATAGAAAATTGTTAAAACGGTAATTATATCGCACGAAAAATATTTTATTTTATCATTTGTTATCCGATTTCAAACTTGAAATTAAAACATTCTCGAAAGTCTTAGAATCCGTGGGATTGATGCCATGCCAGTATCAGTGCAGATAACAGGCAAAGGTCGTCGAGAATATCGATTGCCGAGATGGATGAGCTGTCTGTACACATAATTAAATTTCTGCAGACCCTTCAGAATGCGAACTCTACTCACACCTCGCCAGTTTTTCATATTTGGATTAACGACGTAACTAAGAATAGCATTTCACAGATTGAGGTGCTTTCTACATGTTAGTCATAGCGCTAATTTTTCATTTTTACAGTTTAAAATTCATATAAAGTCATAACATAAGAGATAACCCACGACCTGAACGAGGGGAATGGGGTTGTCAATTGATGTAAATTTCGTAGTGAATAGTGAATCAGTTTTGAGACTTGTGTAAAATAATAAATATCTGCAAAGTGTTGTGTCTTTTCCAGAACTGGTAATAAACTGATGCGTCTGGGTGAGTACATCCACGAATAGTAAAAGCCGTACAGCTAATATATATATTAATAAAGCCTACTTATTCATAAATTTACATAGTGATCTCTGAGTATATTTTACTAAAAACGCGAAAAGCATCGTGTGAAAATTTCACTAATTTGTAGTACACCAAAGATTGTAATAAGCACATGTGACAGGGAAAACCAACAAATGGAAACTGTAAGACTGCAAAATGAAAAAAAAGTGCCTTAGGGAGGAACGTATGTGGAACGGTAACAAACTAACCGGAAGTACGGGAGAGAAGCAACTGGAGAAAAGATATTTGCCGCACATTATGATGTAACTGACCTGTTCTGTTATTTAATGTCGCACACACGTTTTGTTCTCACACCTGTCATAGTCCAGGGAAAGCATACGCGTATTTATCGGTTTCTGTGTAGTCGCGACAAGTGCCTATATGAGCTTTACAACAGAGATATTGGGAAAAAAAATTATCGTAATGTTTGAAACAATAGTTAACATTATAAATAGGCGTCACTTTTGGCTAGAGGGACTTATTCTCGATAAAATTACTTTCAAAATCATCTACATCTAATGTTGGAAATTACTTCTTTCAAGCATGTAGGAATTTTACTTTCTATATCGGGAAATGGAAATATAAGGGCAACAGTACTAACATCTACTGGAAAAATAGAGTTAAATATGTTCATGAGTAGCTTATAGGTGTTGTGGGGGACATCTAGACTTTCAGGTTTTGTGAATATTTGGGAAAAGTGGGAAATAAAGGAAGAAAGATCGGATTTAACGTCCCGTCGACATCGAGGTCATTAGAGACGGAACAGAAGCTCGGACTGTGTCAAGGTTGGGGAAGGAATCGGCCGTGCCCTTTTCAAGGGGACCATCCCGTCATTTATATAGACCGATTTAGGGAAATCGCGGAAAACCTAAATCAGGATGGCCGGATGCGGGTTGTAAGCGTCGTCCTCCCGAATGCGAGACTAATGTGCCAACCAGTGCGTCACCTCGCTCGGTAAGTAGTTGGGGACAGGTTCATCATAATACAGGTTTTCATTTGAAGCTCTTGGGAAAATATAGTTTGTCTAATATTTATGAACAAATTGTAATACATTAACATAGTTTAAAATATTGAACTGTCGTTTTTCAGACGTTATTAACGCTAAGAAAAAAAATGTTGGTATAATGATGAAGAACGAAACTCCTACTCAAAATTTATTCTGCAAAATTTTGCGCTATGTTTAAATGCTTAACATTTAAAACCTATTATCAAATTGTTATGAACATAAAACAGAATGAAAATGAGTGATGTAAAGTAAAGTAGTGTAATGTATGTCTATTTAAGAGTAATGTAGGCTATGTTCAAAATTAGGCAGTGGTAACTGACTACGCATATAGCTTTCTTACTTCTTTATTTTAATGGATGAAAACCATCGTCTAGATCACTATTTTTTATATTAGTGATGATAATGTTCAACTCGAGTAGCATATAACCTTTACATCTAGTGCTGCAGGCTGCAGTTTGTCAGCAGAGTCATCACTTACAAACTGCACAATGCAGCGCTAAATCTGAATATTATGTGGTATTGATGTAGAGACCTATCATCACTAACAAAAAATAATAATCTAGACACTATTTTCGAATTAGTATACCACTGGAAATCAAGGCTTCCTCAAACATGTCGTCAGTTATGAATTTTTTTAATTGTATGTATATGAATCATACGTCTCACAAATGGTATAATTTTTACACGTCTTAAAAATGAAAATTTTTGTTAGTTTCCAATAGTTTGACGTGTAACTTGTTTTTGATAATATTTCCGCTTCGTTTGATTTAACTCACTGATTATTGCTGTGTAGTAGAGCAATAATGAACGCAGAGACTATTAAATAATACACATTGACAAGATTCTCACATTGCAACGCTTTTAAATTTCAATAGAAATTAGTACAGCTGTGGACAGTCAACAGCGTGTGCTCTTTCAAACACGGTTATACTTATTACAAGCCTATTATCCCAATTGCGGGAATCCAAGTAATGATGCAAGCATTAGGTGATGAATTCAGTGGACTACGATGTAAGGATGTAGACAGTATAACATGTGACTGTTTGGGTCGGTCCTATGAGCGTGCACGGAGATGGATGACCGAAGTGGGAAAAAAGGAAACCTCACAATAAACGAGAAATTTTTGGGTTCGAGTCGCGGTCCAGCACAAGTTTTCATGTCATTATTGGGTAGTAGGCCTAGGTACCTAATATAGCTGGTGTCAAGGAATGCGCATTCAGAGACGCATGTTAGACACGCATGTAAGAATGGAAAATTTGTTCCTCGGTACGTGACCATGTTGTACCTTGGAACACGTTTTCACATTTGGAAATACCTTAATGCTACAGAGTAATTTTTTTAATAATAATAACGATAACAACAATAATGATAACAATAGTAGTAATAATAATTCAACGTGTTAGAAGAACAAGGACTCGGCTCAGAAACACTACAACTGATCAGACATGGGATGGCACAACATCGAAAGTGAAATTCATGAGTGAAATCTCTGACCCCTTCGTGATCAAAACTAGACTAGGCGACGGATTATCTCCACTGTTGTTCGACCTAGTACTGAAGAAAGTAATGAGGGAATGGGAAAAAGAACTGAAAATCCAAGGACACTGAAAACCAACACGACTAGGAGGATCCAGAGACAAGAGAGAAATCTCGAAACTAACTTTCGCAGAAGATCGGGCTATACTGTCGGATAACGAAGCAAGAGCAACCAAACAAACATAAATACTAAAGGAATGCGCAGAAAAAGTTCCCCCGTAAGTTTCTTTCCAGAAGTGTGAATTCCTCTACTCAAAATTAAGCATAGAAAAATTAGACACAAAATGCGGCAACATAAAAAGACTTAGACTTTTCAAATGTGTAGGTGAAATCATTGAACCTAAAGGAGAAGAAAAAATCTCACAGAAGGCAAGACTTATACAGGATGTTCCAAAATTCCCGTTACAAACTTCCAGGAGTTGAAGAGGGGACTGAGTAGATAATATTCTGGATTGGAACCCTTGTTCGAAAATGTACCGTTTCCGTGCTACAAACATTTGAAAACATGTTCGTAATGCAACCACTTTTACAAGTCATTTATTGGGCGTCGCCAACTACATCACTAGTTTTACAGTTCCGCACATTAATAACCAAAGAAACGAAAAGGAAACGTGAAGCAGTGCGGCTTCTTCCAATTCGGATGTGTGACGTGTCCTTGGAGCGCCACAGTCACGCCTGTTGACGCTGAAGGTACGCCCTTATCGCAGCCTTTGGGTAATTGTGGCGAAAAAGGTATATGACGAGTCGGACGTTGTGGATAGCAATCTTGATAAAGGCGACGAGCTTCACCATACATACACAAGGGCAATGTCGGTGTATTCTGCAAACATGTGCTCGACCATGTTGTCCTAAACTCACAAACACGTGAATGAGGCCTGAACCAGGTCGGAGACGTGGGATAGACATCAATTGGTATCAGCGTAACCGACGTAAGCACCCCCGACACCATGACTAACCTGTCGCCTGCATGAATAGCAAACGTTTTCTGACGGCTGTAACAATGAAACGGTACGTTTCCCGACGCAAATTCCCATTCAAAGGGTCATGTACTCACTTTCCTCTACAAGTTCTAGAAGTTAATAATGGGAATTTCCGAACAATCTGTGTAATAAGAAATACGGGGCCAGTCAAACAAAGATCAGCCACTACAAAACAGTAATCAAGCCCGAAATATTGTATACGAGGGAGACACTAACACTCCACACAAAACCGATATGGGAAGCATACTGAAAGGAGGACCCAGAATCATGAGAAGATTTCTCGGTCGAAAGCCGATAGAAGAAGGATACACATAACATTCTAGGAAAAGCACAGAGAAGATGTCAAACATATCAACAGATGTAAGAAACAGAAAGTTAAAATTATACAGATACATCAGCATGCTACCACCAACGACACTCATCAGCAGAATTGTGACACATGCAAAGGCTCAGGTCAACAACAAAATGGATCTCACAAACAGATTTGACCTAGAAAAATCACAAATCGACCCAATAGAAGTTCGAGACAGAAACATACACAGAGACAAAACATACAAGAGGGATGTTAGGTCAGAGAATGAAGTCCCAAAGAAACCAGGGACAAAATGAGCAGAGAATCGTGACTCCATGAAAAGAAAAAAAATAAAGAATCGTTGAAGATCAGAAAGAATGCTCAAATGAGGGAGAATGCTTTGCCTGGTCCTACATGTTCTCGGCGCAAATAATAATAATAATAATAATAATAATGAAGTTTTAAACATTTTTATTGGCTGAGATCCAGCAACCGTACATTATTTAATTACAGAATGTGTATACAGTCAAACCGGTCGCACAAAATTTTTTGTCAATTGACCATGGTTACGATTGCACTAGGGCATTCTTTATCGGAATTACATGAGTTGCATGTAATCACACCATGGCTAATAACGTCTGAGCATGGTGTGATTACATGTAACACATGTAATTTTTTATTCTGATGAAGATAGCCCTAGTATAATCGAAACCACGGTCAATTGTGAAAAACTTTAGTGCGACCGATGTGGCTGTATATACATTTTGTAATAATAATAATAATTTTGTGTGGCTCAGTGGCCTGGGACAAGTCTTTCATTTGGAAGGTAATTACTAGAAATAGATTGCAGCACTTGTAAAGTGAATTGTATCGGTTAAAGGGGGTAGGACGTCAAACGGACCGACTTGGAGCGGGAGAGGCACCACGGGACATTTTAATTTGCACTGTTCATACTTTTACAAATAAATTCATAAAACTTTGACGGAATGACCAGGAAGGATTCAGGATTCACACTCATAGCAGTGGAAGTTTGAAAACATAACGAAATAATTTTCTTTACATGTGATATTTCATCATTTTTTTCCACTTACTAATGGCAGCATTTGTTGCTATACGTATACTTTTCTTCAGAAGTAAGAGAGACTCTTCGATGAATTTTGCACAGCATACAAACCATACTTAAAGGTGTATGAAACTCTAGAATTTTCCACATCTATTAAAAACTGTGGTAAAAATAGAGGTAATTAACTACAAAATTTGTGTTTTTTCTAAAGATGAAGTTTAAAATGTAACAACTCATTCGTTTTTTCGCAAATTAAATAAATTCTAGAGTTTAATACACCTGTAAGTATGGTATGTATGCTGTGCAAAATTCATCGAAGAATCTCTCTAACTTATGAAGAAAGGTGTATCCATAGCAACAAAGGCAGCCATAAGTAAGTGTAATGGCTCTGAGCACTATGCGACTTAACTTCTGAGGTCATCAGTCGCCTGGAACTTAGAACTAATTAAAGCTAACTAACCTAAGGACAGCACACACATTCATGCCCGAGGCAGGATTCGAACCTGTGACCGTAGCGGTCGCTCGGCTCCAGATTGTAGCGCCTAGAACCGCACGGCCACTCCGGCCGGCGAAGTAAGTGAAAAAAATGATGAAATTTCACATGTAAGAAAAATTATTTCGTTATGTTTTCGAACTTCCACTGAAATGAGTGTGAATCCTGAATCCTTTCTGGTGATGCTGACAAAGTCTTATGAGTTTATTTGTGAAAGTATAGACACTGGAAATTAAAACGTCCTGTGGTGCGTCTCGTGCTCCAAGTCGGCCCGTTTGACGTCCTACCCCCCTTAAAATAAGAAAATACGTTTAACTACTATTACAGATAAGGCTAGAGGCGAAAGTCTGTAAAGTGTAGCGAGGAACGACGCTCTCCTCTACAGAAATACATAATAAGGTGCTCAGAATAAGCAGGGACGAATGCGTCGCTGGCGAACGCCCCACCCTACGTGCTGGAGCAGCGGTCTACAGGTCTACGATAAAGTGCACAGTAGCTGTACTGACCACGATCACCGCAGGCGCCATAGTTGTGTTGAGCTGTCTCCTGGGGGCGCACCGCTGGACGCTGGTGTAGAGTGTGTGGAGTGTAGGCTAGTGCAGGGGCCTGCAACAGGTCGTCCTCACAGCTCGGCCACCCAGTACGCACTCGCCAAGTCGATAGTCCACGCGACGACATTGCGCGGGCCCTTTTTATGCGCAGTCGCGACCGGCTCGCCTCTATCTGCTTTCCCCCCCACCCTCCCCTCTCTCCAACATTTTCCTCCTCCGACGTCTTCTCCCGCTGCCGCATTTCTTTTTATCTGCGGCATTACGCAATAGAGGCGCCGGTAGTCATAGTTGGGGAAGCCTACGGATGCGTTTCCTCCGGACTGTGTACGGCCCTGCGAGTGTCTGCGTCACCGCCGGGATTCTGTAACAGGCCTTAACGCTGCGTCACACGATACGGTTTCGGGCGTACTGCGCATAGCCGGCTATTCGATAGCCTACGGCTTTGAGCGAGGGTCTTAACGAGTTGCGGCAAGTAGCCGGAAAGCGCGTGCTTCAGTCTAGGGAGCGTAAAGCGTGACACGTGTCTTCGTCCGACACAAGTATGACAGCACTGCAGTGTAGCGTAGCAGAGCTACAAGAGTGGAGGATGGACAAAAGTATGATCCGACAAAAACACAACACTTTACCATGTCTAACACGGTGAAGCATACAGTTGGCATTAATAACAGCTCTCGGTTGTACCGGGTGATCAAAAAAGTATAAATTTGAAAACTTAATAAACCACGGAATAATGTAGATACAGAGGTAAAAATTGACACACATGCTTGGAATGACATGGGGTTTTATTAGAACAAAAAAAAAACAAATTTCACAAAACGTCCGACCGACGGCGCTGGACAGCAAAATGTCAGTGACTGCGCATGACAATCTTGTACAAAAGGAGCTGTAATGAGAGAGAGAATCAGATGCGCCAGCAGTCGCAGCATGTTGACGTTACCTGAAAAGGCGCTTTTAGTGAAGCTGTATTATCAGAATGGGGAATGTGCTAGTTCAGCGCTACGAACGGGTAAAGGTCCGTTGACAAATGCAGCTGTGGCGAGAATGATTTCGAAGTTGGAATCCACGGGTTGTTTGGACGATAGACCCCGTAGTGGCCGACCGAGCACGAGGCGTATTGCTGCTGAGACAGTTCAGGAAGAAATGGAGACTGTAGCGGGTTCGTCTATGCACGGGGAAGGCAGCGCTCGTGCAGTCGCACGTCGCACCGGCATTCCATACACTACTGTTTGGTTGGCACTGAGGCGTACCCTCCGATGCTATCCGTACAAAATCCATCGGCATCATGAACTGTTACCTGGGGAATTAGTGAAGCGGAGGGCATTTGCGGTGTGGGCGTTTCAAAAGATGGCAGAAGATGACGACTGGTTGAGTAACGTGTTGTGGACTGACGAAGCTCATTTCACGCTCCGAGGGTCTGTCAACGCCCACAACTGCTGAATTTGTGCTACCGAAAATCCTAGAACTGTCGTGGAAACTCCATTGCATGACGAGAAAGTCACGGTATGGATTGGATGTAACACATCTACCGTTATCGGGCCTTTTTGTTTGAGGAAATGCGTGATTCTGGTTTTGTAACTGCTACCGTGACGGGTGAGAGGTATGCCGATATGTTACAGAATCGCATCATCCCCAGCCTGGCTGATAACCACCTGATGGAACGTACGATGGTCATGCAGGATAGCGCTCCACCCCATATTGCTAGATGCGTGAAAGATCTCTTGCGCGCGTCGTTTGGTGATGATCGTGTGCTCAGCCGCCACTTTCGTCATGCTTGGTCTCCCAGGTCTCCAGACCTCCGTCCGTGCGATTATTGGATTTGGGGTTACCTGAAGTCACAAGTGTTTTGTGATCGACCGACATCTCTAGGGATGCTGAAAGACAACATCCGAGGCCAATGCCTCACCATAACTCCGGACATGCTTTACAGTGCTGTTCACAACGTTATTCCTCGACTACAGCTATTGACGAGGAATGATGGTGGACATATTGAGCATTTCCTGTAAAGTACATCATCTTTGCTATTTTCTTTGTTACGCTAGTTATTGCTATTCTGATCAGATGAAGCGCCATCTGTCGGACATTTTTTGAACTTTTGTATTTTTTTGGTTCTAATAAAACGCCATGTCATTCCAAGCATGTGTGTCAATTTGTACCTCTCCATCTACATAATTCCGTGATTTATTTAGTTTTCAAATTTATACTGACTTTTTGATCACCCGGTATTTTAGCGGGCAATGAAAGTACGTATGTAACTGGAGCGTAACATAGGATAATCGTACGAAAATCTAGGCCATCTATTACAAATAAAAGTTTTAGCGTCTCCCTCGAGTTCGTAACACGACAAATTCCGAGACTCTAAGTGGGTGACTCGGGGCCGTTAAAGTTGGTGCCGCACGGCTATGGCTTCCTGCACGGCTTTAATATCGTTTTTACAGCGGTAGCGGCAGTTCCGCGAGATGCAGGCAGTTTTAACGACAGCGCCTGCAGCTGGCTGGAACTGTTGCTGCGACGCTCCAGCCAGTCTGCTCCAGTTCTGTGGCCGCTCCCTGTCCCGCTGTGGCGTCGCACCCACTGCAGTATTCCAGTTGCAGTCTGACCCGCCAGCGCTCTGATCACACTCATTCCAGGTTGTCTTGCGGTCACTGTTCAGATGACAAACAGGCACTTCGCAACACCTAAGTAAACTGATGACCATTCTATATAGCAACACGTTGAAGGGGTCATACATCAGTCGTGAAACCGGTGTGAAGTGTACTGCACGACTGGATACACACCATCATCATCATCATCATCATCATCATTTAAGACTGATTATGCCTTTCAGCAGTAAATGAAGCAGGCAAAAAGTAATACAAACGTCTCAAAAATGAGATCGACAGGAAGTGCAAAATGGCTAAGCAGGGATGCCTAGAGGACAAATGTAGAGGCATATCTCACTAGGGGTAAGATATATACTGCCTACAGGAAAATTAAAGAGACCTTTGGAGAAAAAGAGAACAACTTGTCTGAATATCAAGAGCTCAGATGGAAACCCAGTTATAAGCAAAGAAGGGAAAGCAGAAAGGTGGAAGGAGTATATAGAGGATCTATACAAGGGCGAAGCACTTGAGGACAATATTATGGAAATGGAAGAGAATGTAGATGAAGATGAAATGGGAGATAAGATACTGCGTGAAGAGTTTGACAGAGTACTGAAAGACCTAAGTCGAAACAAGGCCCCGGGAGTAAACAACATTCCATTAGAACTACTGACGGCCTTGGGAGAGCCAGTCCTGACAAAACTATACCATCTGGTGAGCACGATGTATGAGACAGGCGAAATACCCTCAGACTTAAAGAAGGATATAATAATTCCAATCCCAAAGAAAGCAGGTGTTGACAGACGTGAAAATTACCAAACTATCAGTTTAATAAGCCACGGCTGCAAAATACTAACACGAATTCTTTACAGACGAATGGAAAAACTGGTAGAAGCCGACCTCGGGGAAGATCAGTTTGGATTCCGTAGAAATGTTGGAACACGTGAGGCAATACTGACGTTACGACTTATCTTAGAAGAAAGATTAAAAAAAGGCAATCTTACGTTTCTAGCATTTGTAAACTTAGAGAAAGCTTTTGACAATGTTGACTGGAATATTCTCTTTCAAATTCTAAAGGTGGCAAGGGTAAAATACAGGAAGCGAAAGGCTATTTGCAATTTGTACAGAAACCAGATGGCAGTTACAAGAGTCGTTGGTCACGAAAGGGAAGCAGTGGTTGGGAAGGGAGTGAGACAGGGTTGTAGCGTTTCCCCAATGTTATTCAATCTGTATACTGAGCAAGCAGTAAAGGAAACAAAAGATAAGTTCGGAGTAGGTATTAAAATCCATGGAGAAGAAATAAAAACTTTGAGGTTCGCCGATGACATTGTAATTCTATCAGAGACAGCAAAGGACTTGGAAGAGTAGTTGAACGGAATGGACAGTGTCTTGAAAGGAGAATATAATATGAACATCAACAAAAGCAAAACGAGGATAATGGAATGTAGTCGAATTAAGTCGGGTGATGCTGAGGGAATTAGATTAGGAAATGAGACACTTTAAGTAGAAAGGAGTTTTGCTATTTGGGTAGCAAAATAACTGATGATGGCCGAAGTAGAGAAGATATAAAATGTAGACTGGCAATCGCAAGGAAAGCGTTTCTGAAGAAGAGAAATTTGTTAACATCGAGTATAGATTTAAGTGTCAGGAAGTCATTTCTAAAAGTATTTGTATGGAGTGTAGCCATGTATGGAAGTGAAACATGGACGATAAATAATTTGGACAAGAAGAGAATAGAAGCTTTCGAAATGTGGTGCTACAGAAGAATACTGAAGATTTGATGGGTAGATCATATAACTAATGAGGAGGTATTGAATAGAATTGGGGAGAAGAGGAGTTTGTGGCACAACTTGACTAGAAGAAGGGATAGGTTGGTAGGGCATGTTCTGAGGCATCAAGGGATCACAAATTTAGCAGTGGAGGGCAGCGTGGATGGTAGAAATCGTATAGGGAGTCAAAGAGATGAATACACTAAGCAGATTCAGAAGGATGTAGGTTGCAATAGGTACTGGGAGATGAAGAAGCTTGCACAGGATAGGGTAGCATGGAGAGCTGCACCAAACCAGTCTCAGGACTGAAGACCAGAACAACATGCTTTTCAGCGTTCAGTCTGGAGCATAGTCCCCATTATAAAATTCCTCCATGATCCCCTATTCAGTGCTAACATTTCTGCCTCTTCTGATGTTAAGCCTATTACTTCAAAATCATTCTTAACCGAATGCATGTACCTTCTCCTTGGTCTACCCCGACTCCTCCTACCCTCTACTGCAGAACCCATGAGTCTCTTGGGTAACCGTGCTTCTCCCATGCGTGTAACATGACCCCACCACTTAAGCCTGTTCGCCCTGACTGCTACATCTATAGAGTTCATTCCCAGTTTTTCTTTGATTTCCTCATTGTGGACACCCTCCTGCCATTGTTCCCATCTACTAGTATCTGCAATCATCCTAGCTACTTTCATATCCGTAACCTCGACCGCACTGATAAGGTAACCTGAATCCACCCAGCTTTCACTTCCATACAACAAAGTTGGTCGAAAGATTGAACGGTGCCCAGATAACTTAGTATTGGTACTGACTTCCTTCCTGCAGAAGAGAGTAGATCGTAGCTGAGCGCTCACTGCATTAAATTGCAACACCTCGCTTCTAGTTCTTTCACTATGTTGTCATCCTGTGAGAAAATGCATCCTAAGTACTGGGTGATCAAAAAGTCAATATAAATTTGAAAACTGAATAAATCACGTAATAATGTAGATAGAGAGGTACAAATTGACACACATGCTTGGAATGACATGACGGTTTATTAGAACCAAAAAAATACAAAAGTTCAAAAAATGTCCGGTAGATCGCGCTTCATCTGATCAGAATAGTAATAATTAGCATAACAAAGCAAGACAAAGCAAAGATGATGTTCTTTACAGGAAATGCTCAATATGCCCACCATCATTCCTCAACAATAGCTGTAGTCGAGGAATTATGTTGTGAATAGCACTGTAAAGCATGTCCGGAGTTACGGTGAGGCATTGGCGTCGGATGTTGTCTTTCAGCATCCCTACAGATGTTGGTCGATCACGATACATTTGCGACTTCAAGTAACCCCAAAGCCAATAATCGCACGGACTGAGATCTAGGGACCTGGTAGGCCAAGCATGACGATAGTGGCGGCTGAGCACACGACCATCACCAAACGACGCGCGCAAGACATCTTTCACGCGTCTAGCAATACTTTTTTTTTGTTCTAATAAAACCCCATGTCATTCCAAGCATGTGTGTCAATTTTCACCTTTCCATCTACATTATTCCGTGGTTTATCAAGTTTTCAAACTTATACTGACTTTTTGATCATCTGGTACTTGAAATCGTCCACCTGTTCTAACTTTGTTGCTCCTATTTGGCACTCAATCCGTTTACATCTCTTTCCCACTGATATTACTTTCGTTTTGGAGATGCTAATCTTCATACCATAGTCCTTACATTTCTGATCTAGCTCTGAAATATTAATTTGCAAACTTTCAATCGAATCTGCCATCACAACTAAGTCATCTGCAAATGCGAGACGACATCGATTTCGACGGTGGACAGTAGATGTACTAATAACGATTTCAACATCGTCCAACAACAGATGGCGTAGTGGCGACTGAGTCGTGCATGGCTCGCCGTCCCACCATTTGGTATTTTACACACTGTTTTAACGTATTTCCTTCTCGCCACGTTGTTTTAAATTACAGGACTTACTGAGTCGCTGTTTCGCCTGACCGTCATCGGCGCTAGTAGCGCGTATCGATGTATCCCCTGTGATAGGATCTTTGGTCTGCTGCTATTACTTCCCGGTTGGCATCTGTCGTGGACCATCCATAACACTGACTTCTACACCTTTTTGCCCTCCGCCGGTGTGCCCCAAGGCTCCGTCCTCTCCCCCCTTCTGTACCTTTTGTGTACGGCGGACATGCCGCCGCCGTCACCCCCCGTCCACCCTCTCCAGTTTGCCGATGACATCGCCTTCCTTGCCCTTGCCCCCACCCTGCAGCGCTCCCAACACCTTCTCCAATCCCATCTTGACCGGTTCACCGCTTGGTGCAACCATGGTTGCTCAAGGTCAATCCCTCCAAAACCCAGGCGATCATTGTAGGCAAAACCACCACTTCCTTCCGCCTCCTTGATTTCTATCTCGCCATCTATGGCCATCCTATCGCCCCCACTCCCACCCTTAAGTAGCTTGGCGTCACCCTCGACCGTCGCCTCTCCTGGACTCCCCATCTCCGGACAATCCAAGCCAAGGCACACTCCCGACTCCGTCTCCTCCAGCTCCTTTCCGGCCGTACGTGGGGTCTGGACCCCTCCACCATCCTCCACACCTGTAAATCCCTCATCTGCCCTATCCTTTGTTATGCCCATCTGGCCTGGATCTCCGCCCCCCTACCTTTTGTAAATCCCTCCAAATCCTTGAACGCCATGCTCTCCGCCTCGCCTATCGCATCCGTCTCCCCTCCCCCATGCGGATCCTGTACGATCTCATCGTTTTTCCCCACCTCCTCCTTTTCCTTGAAAGGATATGGATCCTGTACACCTGTCGCAAACTCGATCCTCCTCACCTGCTTGTCTCACCCATCCTCTCCCACCCCTGCCCGCTGCCGCGCCTGTATTCCCACGACCCACCCGGTCTCCATCTCTCCACCCTCCTTACCCTCTCCCAAGGTGGCTTCCGCCAGCTCCCCCTCCCTGATGATGTCCTCCTCCCTTCCATCTACCCCTCCTATCAACTTTGATCCTCCCCCCCCCCACTTCCTGTGTCCTTTCCTTTAGGCACCCTCCCTCCCTTCTCTTCCCTTCCCTTCTCTTTCCTTTTCCCCCATCCCCTCCCCCCACCCCTCTTCCCACGCCTTCCCCTCCCCCTTCCTCCCTCCCCCTATCTCCCCTGCCCATGGCATCTCTGCTCTCCCCTCTCCCTCTCCCACTCCCCTTCCTCCTCCTCCTCTCTTGGCAGGCCCCCGGACTCGGACACGCTCAGTGAACATTCGCGCGCCGGAAATCATCGCCGTCAGTGTCTCGTGTGTGTGCCTTCGTTTGTCTTTAGTGTTTGTTCGCCGTCACGCCACCACTGTTCACGTGTTCCGTCGCCATCATCGATGTTATGTGCGCTGTGTCAACTAGTGTTAGTGATGTTTCTCGTCCAGCGTGAACGGCTCCATGTTTTTTTTGTTTTTTAGTGTCTACTTTTTTTGCCCGCCGTTTTGATTGTATTCTCTGCGCCACCTATATGTAATACTTATTGTCAAACTCAAGGCCAAAGAGCGGCGTAGTATGCTGCTGACAGCCCGCCTTTGTATAAGGTGTTTAAAATCACAATACAGAAAAAAAAACTGTCGTGGACTGGGTCGGAACGTGCGAGGAGGAGAGTTCGCGGCGGCAGTTCGGGTCGTGAGTTGGGCCCTGCCAGGGAGTTGCGACGCGTCTGGAGCGCAGCCCGGGCCAGCCAGTCGCCGGCTTGCAGCAGTAGTGACAACTGCGTAGACATCACCCGCCCCACCGTTGTCGCCACGCATCACGTAGGCCGGGCCTGACTTGGTGGATTGTTGGCCGGTTGGTTGGCACGAGGACTTCTCCGTGCGGCGTAGTCGACTGGGCCGGTGGCGGTCTCTGCGCAGTGGCGGAGTCTGTCTGGAGCTGTCCGATCGGTACGAGTATTGTCGCTCGCCGACCCAGGACGTGAAGGTTCAGTGGTTTTGAGCATTACGCTGTCGTTTCCGGCGTTGCCGTTGTGGAGGTTTTCCTGTGAGCAACAACGAGTGAAGTTTTCGAGATAGACGCCGTCAGGTGGAACTGATCAAATTAATTTACCCTTAGTCAAGTGCACCAGCGGAATTTCTGCCTTGTGGCCGTTAGTGTTCTGGGGTCAACGGAAGCGTTCGATCCAACTAGTCGGCTTTGACCCGTGATGTAAGGCTGTTGTGGTGTGTGACGTCACGACGGCGCGGAATTTAGTTTGTGAGAGTGGCGTGTTTGTACGTGTAGTTTTGATGCGAACGGTGGCGCTCTCTGGTGGTGTGTTAGGTGATGTTTTTGGTTTAGTTTGCGAGTGTGGCGTCGTGTGTGAATTTTGGTAAATTGCTTTTTTTATGTCTTTGGTAGGTATGGATATGACTGACAGGGTCAACAGTTTTCTGTTGTTGGCTATGATGGGGCACAGTGCGTTGTCTCTAATAAAATTTCTTCAACTATTCGGATTTTTGGATGAAGTTGTGAAATGTTCAATATGTCGTGAATAAATGAGGCTTGCTTAAAGTTCCGGCGTCTCGGACCACGCACGGCTGTATGTGCAGATGTCGTAAGGATAAAAGGTCAAGGGAAGTGTCCGATTCCAGATGGAGTTTTGTGATGTCGGTTCTTTTCGTCGTTTTGCGTGGTTTTGTATGGGGGTGGGTGTCTAAATTTGTTTATATTTAATCAAAATATCCACGGGTGTGCTGCCGGTCTATAGTGTCCAACGGGCACAATATTTCGGCGATCATACATGTCGCCATCATCAGGTGAACTGACGGACTGAGCTCCTGTGAACGTGCCGGCACGGAGATCCGTACGCTATGGCTGCTCAGACGGAACTGGGTTCGGTCGCGGCGGCGGCCGATTTAAATACCCTCCGCCCGCGGCGCGCTCCCTCCACCGTCTGCGTCCCGCGCCACGGTCGCGCGGTGGAACAGATTGCGACGGCGTCTGAGATGACGTCGGTGTGATGGCTCTGTCCGCCATGGTCGTCACAACTATACGTTTGCTCGATTTACTCTTGATTAACCCAATCGCTGGTTCCCAAGCCTTGCTAAGATCATAGCCACAGTCACGGTTTATGAGGTCGTCATTGGTGCGAATTTCGATGGGCTCTCTAACAACGCTGTCCCAGTATCTCGACGTCTGTACCAGAATCCTCGTGCGGTCATACTCCATGGCGTGATTTTCCGACAAACAATGTTCAGCGACCGCCGACTTGCTCGGATACATCAGTCGAGTGTGCCTCTGGTGTTCACGGCATCGATCCTCGACGGTACGCATCGTCTGACCAATATACGACTTGCCACATTGACACGGAATCTGGTACACGCCGGCCTTCCTCAAACCGAGATCATCTTTGGCGCTCCCCACCAGTGCACGAGTTTTATTTGGAGGACAAAACACAGTTCCGACCCGGTGTTTCTTCAGAATGCGGGCGATTTTCCCCGAGAGTGTGCCTGTGTATGGAATAAATGCAGTGCCTACCTCCTCCCTCGTGACTTCATCCATCTCAACAGGTTGTGCTGCAGTGGTTGGGCGGAGAGCACGTTGAATCTGCCACTCTGAGTACCCATTTTTTCGAAATACAGTTCTCAGATGTTCCAATTCCTGGGGTAGACTCTCTGCGTCAGAGATAGTGCGCGCCCTATGTACTAGAGTTTTAAGTACCCCATTCCTCTGTGAAGGATGGTGGCAGCTGTCTGCGTGCAAATACAGATCAGTGTGCGTTGTCTTCCGATACACCCCATGACCTAGGGTGCCGTCAGCCCTTCTCTTGACCAAGACGTCAAGGAAAGGTAATTTACCCTCCGTTTCAGTCTCCATAGTGAATTTGATGTTGGGGTGTATGGAGTTTAGATGTGTCAGGAAGTCAAGGAGTTTATCCATACCATGTGGCCAGATGACGAACGTGTCGTCCACGTAACGGAAAAAGCAAGTAGGTTTCCATTCGGATGACGACAGGGCTTCCTCCTCGAAGTTCTCCATGTACAAATTCGCTACCACCGGTGAGAGTGGGCTACCCATGGCGACTCCCTCCATTTGTTCGTAGTATTCTCCATTAAAAAGAAAAGAAAATACGTGGAAGTCGAGACATGCATTTATATTTAGTTTGTCCTCACCCAAAAACCCCCTATTTCCCGCGCTTGTCCCGTTAGTGTCATTAGGCTTTTTGTGGAACGTGTGTGTGTTTGTTTTTCGATGTATTTTCGTCCTCATAATGTGTACGTAACGACTTTATATGCACCATATTGGAATCGTGGTTTATGGTCGTTTCCGCCATATTTGTGACGTCATGGGTCAAAGCAGATGGGCGGGATCGGACGTTTCCTTATTTTCGTGTTCTGGTTACCTGCCATGGCTGCTAACGTAAATTCAGGCAGTGTTCATTTTGGGTCAAGTTAACCGTATTATCTTGTTTCGTAGTTAAGTGAACCAGTGGAATTTTCTGCCTTGCGGCCGTTAGTGTTCTGGTTACATGCCCTGGCCGCTAACGTAGTTTTTAGGCAGTGTCTTTTCCTCACCTGTTGTTGCTGCCAAACATGGTGTGTAGTTGTGGCAGCTCAGCTCACATACGCGTTTGTTTGGGGATAGGGGGGCCTTGAATTCTCGTGTACTCCGTCGTGGCAAGCAAGCGGTTGGTCGGTAAGTCCGTGACTGTTGGGTTCGCACGCATTAAGTGTAGCTGGACTCACCACCTGTCTCGCCTAACGACGGCAGACAGATCCACTGGAGACTCCTGAGGGCTGTTCTTTTAATTATCCTTTTCGCAGTCTTAATGTTGTAATTTAACTGTATTTTATATTTTTAATTTGTCAAGGTTAGTTGTGGGCCTTCAGCCCTGGAAACATATTGTCAGAGTTTCCTTCAAGCCCAAACATTATCACCTTCTGCTCTTGAAAGGTTATTGTAATTTCCTCTGAAAGATTTTACAAGTTATTGTGGGCCTTCCACCATTGGTCTTGCAAAAGGGAAATTTTTAAACTTAATGTATTGTTTTACCGATTGTTGCAATACATATTTCCTTAATTTGCGCCGGCCGCTGTGGCCGAGCGGTTCTAGACGCTTCAGTCTGGAACTCCGCGACCGCTACGATCGCAGGTTCGAATCCTGCCTCGGGCATGGATGTGTGTGATGTCCTTAGGTTAGTTAGTTTTAAGTAGTTCTACGTTCTAGGGGACTAATGACCTCAGATGTTAAGTCCCATAGTGCTCAGAGCCATTTTGACCTTAATTTGCAGAATTTAACTTTGCATCTTTCAGTCACCTTATTGCGTTTCCTTCTCTTTCTGTGCACCTTGAGGGCCATCAGCCCTGGTAGCATTTTGAAACATTGTGGCCTTCTGCCATCAGTAGTCATGATAGTACACTACTGGCCATTAAAATTGCTACACCAAGAAGAAATGCAGGTGATAAACGGGTATTCATTGGACAAATATATTATACTAGAACTGACATGTGATTACATTTTCACGCAATTTGGGTGCATGGATCCTGAGACATCAGTACCCAGAACAACCATCATGATGCTGTAAACACAACATGGATTCATCCGAAAAAAATGACGTTTTGCCATTGCTGCACACAGGTTCAGCTTGAGTACACCATCGCAGCCGCTCCTGTCTGTGATGCAGCGTCAAGGGTGACCGCAGCCATGGTCTCCGAGCTAATAGTCCATGCTGCTACAAACGTCGTCGAACTGTTCGTGCAAATGGTTGTTGTCTTGCAAACGTCCCCATCTGTTGACTCAGGGATCGAGACGTGGCTGCACGATCCGTTACAGCCATGCGGATGAGATGCCTGTCATCTCGACTGCTAGTGATACGAGGCCGTTGGGATCCAGCACGGCGTTCCGTATTACCCTCCTGAACCCACCGATTCCATATTCTGCTAACAGTGATTGGATCTCGACCAATGCGAGCATCAATGTCGCGATACGATAAACCGCAGTCGCGATAGGCTACAATCCGACCTTTATCAAAGTCGGAAACGTGATGGTACGCATTTCTCCTCCTTACACGAGGCATCACAACAACGTTTTACCAGGCAACGCCGGATATCTGCTGTTTTGTGTATGAGAAATCGGTTGGAAACTTTCCTCATGTCAGCACGTTGTAAGTGTCGCCACCGGCGCCAACCTTGTGTGAATGCTCTGAAATGCTAGTCATTTGCATATCACAGCATCTTCTTCCTGTCGGTTAAATTTCGCGTCTGTAGCACGTCATCTTCGTGGTGTGGCAATTTTAATGGCCAGTATTGTAGTATCCACGTATACCACTGAAAATACATGTAAACTAATGTATTGCAGAACGCGAGGTTCAGGAGACGTGACGTCATAAACAGTGAGATACGTGAAAAAGTAGCGCTTCTTAAATTGTAACTGAAATTATCCAGACTATACACATCCAGTGTTTGTTTGATAATCAGAGCGGTTAGCGACTTGGAATACACTTTAGATATAAATTCAAACTTTTTCTAGACTTCTTCTCTCCTTTCTATACAGGGGTTGAACAAAACTATGCAAACATCCCCAGGAATTCATGCTTGAACGTAAATGCAGATGCTAGCAAAACCTGCTGTTTTCGCTGTTGTGTGTGACACGAATTGCACCTCTGCGGTGTCCCCAAAGCGTCGCAGTCGTCCGGCTGTTGTGAGAGTAATGCGTCGGAGACGAGTGAACTCGAATATTCACAGATTGTTGGGTCTCGTGTGGTGGGTGCTTCGGCGATGTGTTTGCCGTTTCAAGCGGGCACCATATCAGAGATTTATATCGGCTTTAGCGGAAGCGAAATAACATTAGCTGTTAAGTGACAACACTGACGTGTGTTGAGTGATCGTGACAGGTGATCGTTGAAGAGTAGTGTGACGAAAAATAAGACGACAATATCTGCAAAAGGGTCTGCGGAAGTGAAAATCGCACTCGCGAATCGTGTCAGCACCAAAACAACAGAAAGGGAACTCCAAAAGCTGGAAAATGAAGGGCCAGCTGGAATTCCAAAACCACTCATAAGTGATGCGGAAAGTTGTCTTAATAATACTTTCATCGTAGGATTTCGTAAACTTTGTACATATGAATTAAACCGTGAGAATGTGTTGCGAAATAGGACTGCGAGAAAGTAAGTTGAAAGTGGTTCCTTGTCTGTTTAAACATTCGTAACGACAACAATATTGACTGAATTCAACACTGTGAATCATTAAACTTTTAAACATAAATTGCCCCTGGAAAAACTTATTGTTCGCATTTTTCATTATTTAAGTTTGCCTTACCAGTTGCACAATGAAAACATCGTGAAACTGATCTTGCCTTGCAAGCACATCGCATTTGCTGAGCTACAACTAACGCTGAAATGCACCAGGTGCAAGCCGCTCTTTCTCTTATTTTTTCTTTTTTTTTTTTTTTAAGGAAAAAAGAAGACGGTGCATACTTCGTTCATAACAAATCTGATAAAGCAGAAATGATGACATGTTTTGGCATGGACTTTGAATGCGGACAATGACGGATAAATTACTACACCGAATATAATTAATTTTCTGATAAAAAAAGTTGTAAATTGAGAAACTCTTTCTTTGCTCCACAAACATTAATACATAAAAAACTTCGGTTATTTAATGGAGAAATTTAAGTAGGCTTTAATATCAAATGAGATCCTTTCGAAAAGTCAGCTCATAAAATGACATTATTCAACAGTTATTCCTACAGACAAATTCAAATTGAAAAGTATGGATGGCTGTTTTTCTTTCCCTGTACCCATGTCTCTGGATACCTGAATTAACAATGCATAACTACAATCTGCTTCAATAAAATACAAAATCTGCGATCAATTACCTTAAATTAAATCTTGTTCTATTGCTCATCAGAATAATGATAATAAAATATTCTTCTCAAAATGCTTCAATCTCTTTCCTCATCTCAAATAATTAATCAGTAAGTCAACATGTTCCACTTCCTCAGAATATAACTGCAATCGTACGTCTACGTCTGCATCTACATGGATACTCTGAAAATCCCATTTAAGTGCCTGGCAGAGGGTTCATCGAACTACCTTCACAATTATCTATTATTCCAATCTCGTATAGCGCGCGGGAAGAATGAACACCTATATCTTTCCGTACGCGTTCTGCTTTCCCTTATTTTATCTTGGTGATCGTTCCTCCCTATGTAAGTCGGTGCTAACAAAATATTTTCGCATCCGGAGGAGAAAGTTGGTGATTTGAATTTCGTCAGAAGATTCCGTCGCAACGAAAAACTCCTTTCTTTTACAGATGTCCATCCCAGATCCTGTATCATTTCTGTGACACTCTCTCCCATACTTCGCGATAATAAAAAACATGCTACCTTTCTTTGAACTTTTTCGATGTACTCAGTGAGTCCTATCTGGTAAGGATCCTACACCGCGCAACAGTATTCTAAAAGAGGACGGACAAACGTAGTGTAGGCAATCTCCTTTGTAGGTCTGTTACATTTTCTAAGTGTCCTGCCAATGAAACGCAGTCTTTGGTTAGCCTTCCCCACAAAATTTTCTATGTGTTCCTTCCAATTTAAATCGTTCGTAATTGTAATACCTAGGTATTACCCCTCGGCCTGTGCCGTACTACCACCACTGCCGACTACTGTGTCTCCTCATCACACCGCTAACAGTGCCCATTACCTCCTGTGCATCTTGCAGAGCAGGGATGGCCCAAACAAGCCTCCAGGCGAGACGGCATCTCTGGTGACACTGCGCTCTTATAATTTCAAACAGTAAAAAGGCGCTTCCATTTTTATGACATCCAAATACTAACGAAATACCCATGAAATTACCTTAAGCCCCCTATCAATGCAAAAGGCCTTCAGTGGAAAACGTGGTGCCGAAGACATAAAATCGTGACTACGCGGCAATCGAAGAATGTCATTTGCTCGGATGAGTCTTCTTTCACGCTGTTTCAGAATCTTGTCGAGCTAATGTCCCAAGAGTGAAACATTGTGAACTGTTCGACTATGATTTGGACAGCCACATCGTAGTATTCCACGGTCCCCAGGATTATTCGAGAGGGTCACATTACTGCCAAAGCTTAAGTGACCATTTTGGCTTATCATTTTTTTTTTTCGTCATCAGTCTACTGACTGGTTTGATGCGGCCCGCCACGAATTCCTTTCCTGTGCTAACCTCTTCATCTCAGAGTAGCACTTGCAACCTACGTCTTCAATTATTTGCTTGACGTATTCCAATCTCTGTCTTCCTCTACAGTTTTTGCCCTCTACAGCTCCCTCTAGTACCATGGAATTCATTCACTCATGTCTTAGCAGATGTCCTATCATCCTGTCCCTTCTCCTTATCAGTGTTTTCCACATATTCCTTTCCTCTCCGATTCTGCGTAGAACCTCCTCATTCCTTACCTTATCAGTCCAACTAATTTTCAACATTCGTCTATAGCACCACATCTCAAATGCTTCGATTCTCTTCTGTTCCGGTTTTCCCACAGTCCATGTTTCACTACCATACATTGCTGTACTCCAGAGGTTCTCTCTTGGCCAGAAATGCCTTTTATGCCATAGCGAGTCTGCTTTTGATGTCCTCCTTGCTCCGACCGTCATTAGTTATTTTACTGCCTAGGTAGCAGAATTCCTTAACCTCATTGACTTCGTGACCATCAATCCTGATGTTAAGTTTCTCGCTGTTCTCATTTCTACTACTTCTCATTACCTTCGTCATTCTTCGATTTACTCTCAAACCATGCTGTGTACTCATTAGACTGTTCATTCCTTTCAGCAGATCATTTAATTCTTCTTCACTTTCACTCAGGATAACAATGTCATCAGCGAATCGTATCATTGATATCCTTTCACCTTGTATTTTAATTCCACTCCTGAACCTTTCTTTTATTTCCATCATGGCTTCCTCGATGTACAGATTGAAGAGTAGGGGCGAAAGGCTACAGCCTTGTCTTACACCCTTCTTACTACGAGCACTTCGTTCTTGATCGTCCACTCTTATTATTCCCTCTTGGTTGTTGTACATATTGTATATGACCCGTCTCTCCCTATAGCTTACCCCTACTTTTTTCAAAATCTCGAACAGCTTGCACCATTTTGTATTGTCGAACGCTTTTTCCAGGTCGACAAATCCTATGAAAGTGTCTTGATTTTTCTTTAGCCTTGCTTCCATTATTAGCCGTAACGTCAGAATTGCCTCTCTCGTCCATTTACTTTTCCTAAAGCCAAACTGGTCGTCACCTAGCGCATTCTCAATTTTCTTTTCCATTCTTCTGTATATTATTCTTGTAAGCAGCTTCGATGCATGAGCTGTTAAGCTGATTGTGCGATAATTCTCGCACTTGTCGGCTCTTGACGTCTTCGGAATTGTGTGGATGATGTTTTTCCGAAAGTCAGATAGTATGTCGCCAGACTCATATATTCTACACACCAACGTGAGTAGTCGTTTTGTTGCCACTTCCCCCAACGATTTTAGAAATTCTGATGGAATGTTATCTATCCCTTCTGCCTTATTTGACCGTAAGACCTCCAAAGCTCTTTTAAATTCCGATTCTAATACTTGATCCCCTCTCTCTTCTAAATCGACTTCTGTTTATTCTTCTATCACATCACACAAATCTTCACCCTCATAGAGGCTTTCAATGTATTCTTTCCACCTATCTGCTCTCTCCTCTGCATTTAACAGTGGAATTCCCGTTGCACTCTTAATGTTACCACCGTTGCTTTTAATGTCACCAAAGGTTGTTTTGACTTTCCTGTATGCTGAGTCTGTCCTTCCGACAATCATACCTTTTTCGATGTCTTCACATTTTTCCTGCAGCCATTTCGTCTTAGCTTCCCTGCGCTTCCTATTTATTTCATTCCTCAGCGACTTGTATCTCTGTATTCCTGATTTTCCCGGAACATGTTTGTACTTCCTCCTTTCATCAATCAACTGAAGTATTTCTTCTGTTACCCATGGTTTCTTCGCAGCTACCTTCTTTGTACCTATGCTTTCCTTCCCAACTTCTGTGATGGCCCTTTTTAGAGATGTCCATTCCTCTTCAACTGTACTGCCTACTGCGCTGTTCCTTATTGCTGTACCTACAGCGTTAGAAAAGTTCAAACGTATCTCGTCAGTCCTTAGTACTTCCGTATCCCACTTCTTTGCGTATTGATTCTTCCTGACTAATGTCTTGAACTTCAGCCTACTCTTCATCACTACTACATTGTGATCTGAGTCTATATCTGCTCCTGGGTACGCCTCACAATCCAGTATCTGATTTCGGAATCTCTGTCTGACCATGATGTAATCTAATTGAAATCTTCCCGTATCTCCCGACCTTTTCCAAGTATACCTCCTCCTCTTGTGGTTCTTGAACAGGGTATTCGCTATTACTAGCTGAAACTTGTTAAAGAACTCAATTAGTCTTTCTCCTCTTTCATTCCTTGTCCCAAGCCCATATTCTCCTGTAACCTTTTCTTCTACTCCTTCCCCTACAACTGCATTCCAGTCGCCCATGACTATTAGGTTTTCGTCCCCCTTTACATACTGCATTACCCTTTCAATATCCTCATACACTTTCTCTATCTGTTCATTTTCAGCTTGCGACGTCGGCATGCATACCTGAACTATCGTTGTCGGTGTTGGTCTGCTGTCGATTCTGATTAGAACAACCCGGTCACTGTTCACAGTAACACACCCTCTGCCCTACCTTCCTATTCATAACGAATCCTACACCTGTTATACCATTTTCTGCTGCTGTTGATATTACCCGATACTCATCTGACCAGAAATCCTTGTCTTCCTTCCACTTCACTGACCCCTACTATATTAAGATTGAGCCTTTGCATTTCCCTTTTCAGATTTTCTAGTTTCCCTACCACGTTCAAGCTTCTGACATTACACGCCCCGACACGTAGAACGTTATCCTTTCGTTGATTATTCTTTTTCTCATGGTAACCTCCCCCTTGGCAGCCCCCTCCCGGAGATCCGAATGGGGGACTATTCTGGAATCTTTTGCCAATGGAGAGATCATTATGACACTTCTTCAATTACAGGCCACATGTCCTGTGGATACACGTTACGTGTCTTTAATGCAGTGGTTTCCATTGCCTTCTGCATCGTCATGTCGTTGATCATTGCTGATTCTTCCGCCTTTAGGGGCAATTTCCCACCCTAGGACAAGAGTGCCCTGAACCTCAATCCGCTCCTCCGCCCTCTTTGACAAGGCCGTTGGCAGAATGAGGCTGCCTTCTTATGCCGGAAGTCTTCGGCCGCCAATGCTGACTATTTATCAAAATTTAGGCAGTGGCGGGGATCGAACCCGGGACCGAAGATGACTTGATTATGAATCAAAGACGCTACCCCTTTTTTTTTTTTTAATCTCGTTTTGTTTCCTTTTGTTCGTTGCATCTGCTCGGGGCGGACGTCGTAAGACAGCCGTTTAGTTCGTTGTTGATCGATTAGCTCAGTTTTTTTATTACAGAGGGCTGCTAACCCTCTGACCGAACACGCTGAGCTACCGTGCCGGCTTACCCCTAGACCACGGGTAGTAAGATACATGGCTTATCATTTCCATCCCATAATATTTTTTTCCGATGGTGATGTTGTGTTCCAAGACGACCGGGCTTCTGTTCTCGAAGCCTCGCATCGTCCAAGACTGGTTTTGTAAGCGCGACGATGAAATCTAGCCATTAGGTTCAAATGGCTCTGAGCACTATGGGACTAAACTTCTGAGGTCATCAGTCTCCTAGAACTTAGAATTACTTAAACCTAACTAATCTAAGGACATCACACACATCCATGCCCGAGGCAGGATTCGAACCTGCAACCGTAACGGTCGCGCGTTTCCAGACTGTAGCGCCTAGAACCGCCTGGCCACTCCGGCCGGCCCTTAAATACAGCTGGAGGAATTTCTTCATTTTCACCAGCTGACGTTACATTGTCCTCCACTTCAACTATGGATGTACGAAGTGAACAAGTAGGGACAGTGTGGTAGGACACCTGTTAAGATATGACGGAATAACTTCCATGGTACTAGAGGAAGCTGTAGAGGGTAAAACCCCTTAGTGGAAGACAGAGATAGGAATACACCCAGCAAATAATTGAGGGCGGAGATTCGAAGTATTACTCTGAGATTAAGAGGTTGGCACATGAGAAGAATTCGTGGCGGACCGCATCAAAACCAAACAGAAGACTGACGACTCAAAATAAAATAAAAAATACTCTTCTGTACGAGTGCAAGTTGTCTTGAATAGGTTTGAAGATGCTGAATAAATCAGCCCACAAGTTGCAAAACCAAAGGTTTATATAGCTTTGACCAAGGTTTCGATGTTTATAAAATGGCTCTGAGCACTATGGGACTTAACTTCTGAGGTCATCAGTACCCTAGAACTCAGAACTACTTAAACCTAACCAACCTAAGGACAGCACACACATCCATGCCCGAGGCAGGATACGTACCTGCGACCGTAGCGGTCGCGCGGTTCCAGACTGTAGCGCCTAGATCGATGTTTATAAATATATCTTCTGCAGAACGAGTGGGTTTGGTTACATCACAAGGTGGTAAATTACAGTAGCTCTTCATGCATATATTTGCTGAATCGCAACCATATTTATGATTTTGTTTTGAATACCATTGGGTTTAGTTCACCGTGCCTAGAGGTTCTAGGCGCTTCAATCTGGAATCGCGCGACCGCTACGGTCGCAAGTTCGAATCCTGCCTCAGGCTTGGATGTGTGTGATGTCCTTAAGTTAGTTAGGTTTAAGTAGTTCTACTTTCTAGGGGACTGATGAACTCAGATGTTAAGTCGCATAGTGCTCAGAGCCATTTGAACTACACCATATGAGGAATGGTTATACATTGTGGCTTTAGTATCCCCAAATTATTGTCTGACCCTTGTTCATGGGAATTCGATTCTCTGAAGAGCAGGACTGGTAATTCTAAAATCAAGGATGTTACATTAAAATTAAACTGACCCAAGATTGGTCTTTTGCAGAGGTTACGAAACTTCTGTATCGCTCGAGAAAGCATAGGAAGTCGAGAGGCAATGTACACGTACTTTCATTTTTAAGTTAATTCCCTAAAGAATCAAATGTACTGTCACTGTCTGTGGGACAGTCTGTGAGGATATACGTCATCGGCAGCGAAGAATTTCGTGTTCGCAGTACTGCGGTCGACACTCAACAACGAAACGTAGCGCGCGGCAGTGTTGGCAAGTACAAGTAAGCGCCAGGAGCACATTCACTCGCCCATCGCCAGTAAAAGCGGCGACGAGGTCAGGCAAAGTGAGGCACTAATATAGTAGTCGCGGGGTTACGACGGGGAAGAACCGACCAAACAGGTTTCGGGGGGGACTAACCGCACGCCAGACCACCACGTGACCGAGGTACTCGCTAGAGAGGCGCCGGTTACAGCGCGTTCTTGCATTTAATTACCTCCGCGTCAGCGAATATCGCTGCTGGAGACGGACGCAGGTGGGCGGTAAGGCACTCAGAATCAGCTAACTCGCACTAGAAGGTTCACTAGAGAAGATTATTGTAGGGTAAGTTAAGGAGGCGAATACTAGAAACATGGAACATACACTGTTTTCGAACATTATGAAGTTCCTCGAAGAAAACGATTTTTTGACACATAGCACCTTTTCAGAAAATATCGTACTTGCGAAAGACGACTAGCTCTTTATACCCGTGAAGTAATAAGGGCTGTCGACAGGGGATGTCAAATTGATTCCACATTTTTAGATTTCCAGAAGGCTTTCGACACCGTTCCTCACAAGCGTCTTCCAACCAAACTGAGTGCCTACGGAGTATCGCCTCAGTTGTGCGACTGGATTCGTGATTTCCTGTAAGAAAGGTCGCAGTTCGTAGTAATAGAGGGTAAGTCATCGAGTAAAACAGAAGTAATAACCGGCGTTCCCCAAGGAAGTGTTATAGGCCCCCTGTTGTTCCCGATCTATATTAACGACATAGGAGACAATATGAATAGCAGTCTTACATTGTTGGCAGATGATGCTGTCATTTACCGTCTTGTAAAGTCATCAGATGGTCAAAACGACTTGCAAAATGATTTAGATAAGATATCTGTATTATGCGAAAAGTGACTCTGAATAAGGAAAAGTGTGAAGTTATTCACATGAGTACTAAAAGAAATCAGCTAAATTCCGATTACGCGATAAGTCACACAAATCTGAAAGCTGTAAATTCAACTAAATACTTACGGATTACAATAACAAATAACCTAAATTAGAACGATCACACAGATAATATTGTGGGCAGACCAAACCAAAGACTGCGATTCTTTGGCAGAACACTTAGAAGGTGCAACAGGTCTACTAAAGAGACGGCTTACACCACGCTTGTCCGCCCTATTCTGGAGTATTGCCGTGCGGTGTGGGATCCGCATCAGGTGGGACTGACGGACGACATCGAAAAAGTACAAAGAAGGGCAGCTCGTTTTGTATTATTGCGAAATAGGGGAGATAGTGTCGCAGACATTATACGTGAATTGAAGTGGCAATCATTAAAAGAAAGGTGTTTTTCGTTGCGACGGGATCTTCTCATGAAATTTCCATCACTAGTTTTCTCCTCCGATTGTGGAAACATTCTGTTGGCACCCACCTACATAGTGAGAAATGATCATCACGATAAAATAAGAGCTCGCACAGAAAAATTTAACTTCTCGTTTTTCTCTCGTGCCGTTCGAGAGTGGAACGGTAGAGAGACAGCTTGAAGGTGGTTCATTGAACCCTCTGGCAGGCACTATATTGTGAATAGCAGAGTAATCACGTAGATGTAGATGTCTACTATGAACACGCTAACCACGAGACCACGGCGCTCCTGAGCTCAGATTCTCCTTGATGTTGCCTATCTTGCGCATGGACTACCCAGTTTGTATATTTTGCTTATTTTTGTCATCCACAAAACTTCTTCCTGTTTTCTCGATTGATCTGTGCTCAGTTTTTCAAGGCCGATCCACTGTGCCAACTTATAACTAAATCTGAGGGGGGGTGCGATGGGGAGGTTCCCTTGTGAGAAGTCAGTTCCGGCGAGACCGTGTACCAGCACTCTAACCTGAAGATGGGGGCCAGTTGGACCGCGGAAATATTGTGTCAAGATGAGTTATGATCCGGCTGCACACCCGAGAAGAATATTATCAGTTATTACGCCGGGAAAGCCTTCGTAATCACAGAATTGTGGTAATTTACTATACCATCTCTTGTGAATGCTGCATCATGACTAAATAAAGTGAGGCTGCGAACTACGGATCTTCCACTTGTATTTCAACAGCCATTGGTTTCCGGACATGTGACTACGGGTGTATTGGCATACGCTGCAATTTATGCATCGCTGTAGTTTTCGCTACTACAACTTTTGCTGCTATTCTCCTACTAGAACAACCTGACTCACGCAGAGCTACTGTTACAGCACGTTTTCCAGTTCCAGTTCCAGTCTCCTGCTTGCGTCCCGTTTAGAAGGTAACCTGATCAGGCACACAAACACTTTGCGAGATGCACACAGTGTGCTGTAAACTTACGCGAACTGAGTGCTAGCAGACGATAAGATTTTTGAAAACATAGTCAGCGATCTTAAAAGCAGTTAAAATTAACATTTAAAACAGTTTTGATCGAAATCTTGTTAAAATATTTTTTTGCTGGAGTGAGTGATCAGTTTCGACTCTATGAAAGAGTCATCTTCAGACTCCAGAGCGGTGGATGGACACTGCTAGATGTGTTACACGAGCGTCGAGGGTCGATGGAACTCATCTAGCAGTGTCCATCCACCGCTCTGGAGTCTGGAGATGACTCTTTCATAGTCGAAACCGGTCACTCACTCCAATAAAAATATATTTTAACTATATTTCGATCAAGACTGTTTTAAATTTTAATTCTGCTACGCAGACAGCTGAAGAATGAGGCCTATTCGCCTGGATTCGTCTTTGGCAAAGGGTCCTCAGTACTGTGGATACTCGTCAGCGTTCCACTATATAAAAAATCAGTCAGCTGTAGATACATGAAAAAAGTTTAGTATCACCTCGGTTCCGAGAGTTCCTGAACCTGCACAGAAAATTGGAATAGAGATAAACATCATTTCTGCTCTTTTTATTGCTCATGAAAGCCACACATTGCATGTTATACCACCATACAGCATGACCTCCAGAGTTGGTGGTCCAGATTTCTGTACACACCGGCTCGTCTAATACCCAGCAACACGTCCTCTTGCATTGATGCTTGTCTGTATTCGTCGTGATATACTATCCACAAGTTCATCGAGGCACTGCTGGTCCAGATTGTCCCACTGCTCAACGGCAATTCGGCGTAGATCCCTCAGAGTGGTTGGCGGGTCACGTCGTCCGTAAACAGCCCTTTTCAATCTAGCCCACGCATGCCGATAGGATTCATGTCTGGAGAACATGCTGGCCACTCTAGTCGAGCGATGTCGTTATCCCGAAGGAAGTCATTCAGAAGATGTGCACGATGGGGACGCGAATTATCATCCATGAAGACGAATGCCTCACCAATGTGCTGCCGATACGGTTGCACTATCGGTCGGAGAATGGTGTTCACGTTCTGGACAGCCGTTACGGCGCCTTCCATGACCACCAGCGGCGTACATCGGCCTCACATAATGCCACCCCAAAACATCAGATAACATCCATCTTGCTGCACTCGCTGGACAGTGTGTCGAAGGCGTTCAGCCTGACCGGGTTGGCTCCAAACACGTCTGCGACGACTGTCTGGTTGAGGGCATATGCAACTCTCATCGTTGAAGATAACGTGATGCCAATCCCGAGGGGTCCATTCGGCATGTCGTTGAGCCCATCTGTACCGCGCTGCACGGTGTCGTGGTTGCAAAGATGGACCTCGCCAGCGACGTCGGGAGTTCGCGTCGTGCAGCCTATTGCGGACAGTGTGAGTCGTAACACGACGTCCTGTGGCTGCACGAAAAGCGTTATTCAACATGGTGGCATTGCTCTCAGGGCGCCTCCGAGCCATGATCCGTAGGTAGCGGTGATCCACTGCAGTAGCAGCCCTTGGGCGGCCTGAGCGAGGCATGTCATCGACAGTTCCTGTCTCTCTGCATCTCCTCCATGTCCGAACAACATTGCTTTGGCTCACTGCGAGATGCCTGGACTCTTCTCTTGTTGAGAGCCCTTCCTGGCACAAAGTAACAATGCGGACGCGATCGAACCACTGTATTGACCGTCTAGGCATGATTGAATTGTAGACAACACGAGCCGTGTACCTCCTTCCTGGCGGAATGACTGGAACTGATCACCTGTCGGATCCCCTACGTCTAATAGGCGCTGCTCGTGTATGGTTGTTTACATCTTTGGGCGGGTTTAGTGACATCTTTGTACAGTCAAAGGGATTGTGTCTATGATACAGTCGACGTCTGTCTTCAGAAGTTCTGCGAACCGGGGTAATGCAAAGCTTTTTTTGATGTGTGTACAGCACAGGCGCTCGGTATTTATATGTTTATGCTCGTTTTATTATACGACAGAATATTCGGAACGAAATCCCTGTTTTAATCACAAATCCATAGTTGTGTTAGGTGATAGAAAAGTTTTGACCTGTAGTACTTCATTGTTGAGATTGAGATGGACCAGCATAAAAGCGTTTAAACATAAAACTGTACAATTTCGGATTAAGAATGAAATACTGTCAATGAAACATCTGAATGAGTTATCCAACAAAATTATATTAATTTCTGACAGTTTTCAGTAGCGTCCACTCGTCTTTCGTCTGAAGGGGCAATCATCTCGTTTTTCCAAATACAGCTTCGGCGAAAAAAGTTTTGTGTAGCGCTCTACAACTGTAGTTCGCCACGGTAGTCTCCCACGGACGAGTAAATAAACCACAGGACTGCCTTCAAGCTGTACCTGTCGGTGTTAAGCTGATTGCGCATGCGCGGCACGGCAAGTGGACACGCCCCTTGGGGCACCTCTCGCGCGCCGTCATCTGCAGCTTCGGAGGTGCCAAGTATCAGCTTGGCGAGCCGCCTGCAGAAACCTGTTGGTTGGCAGTCAACTGGTCTTCAGCGAGCGTGGGGTCACGGCCGCTGCCGTGTATCATCTCCTCCCCCTCCCCCCTCCACGCCCTCCCTCTCTCTCTCTCTCTCTCCTCACGCGTGTGCTATGACGTCATTACGCGTCATCAAGCTGATACCCGCGGCTGCCCTACCACTCCACTGCGCACGCGCGTCTGGGAAGCCGCTGGGTGCTGACCCAGCAGGAATTTTTCTGATAGTTTCTTCCGTTGTCGTCCAGAAGTCATCAATTTCGTCCGGGTTTTTCCTGTTGTAGTCATTAGTCGGTGTATGTGCGTTGATTATTGCGTAGGATTTATTGGCTGATTTCACTGTGATGGTGCTGATTCTTTCGTTTGGTGACGAAAAGTCGATTATGCTGTCCGTAATGGACCTGTGTACTGCAAATCCTGTGCCAATAAGCCTTAGGTTTTTCAGTTGTCTCGATGGTTTTCCTTTGTACACTCCTGGAAATGGAAAAAAGAACACATTGACACCGGTGTGTCAGACCCACCATACTTGCTCCGGACACTGCGAGAGGGCTGTACAAGCAATGATCACACGCACGGCACAGCGGATACACCAGGAACCGCGGTGTTGGCCGTCGAATGGCGCTAGCTGCGCAGCATTTGTGCACCACCGCCGTCAGTGTCAGCCAGTTTGCCGTGGCATACGGAGCTCCATCGCAGTCTTTAACATTGGTAGCATGCCGCGACAGCGTGGACGTGAACCGTATGTGCAGTTGACGGACTTTGAGCGAGGGCGTATAGTGGGCATGCGGGAGGCCGGGTGGACGTACCGCCGAATTGCTCAACACGTGGGGCGTGAGGTCTCCACAGTACATCGATGTTGTCGCCAGTGGTCGGCGGAAGGTGCACGTGCCCGTCGACCTGGGACCGGACCGCAGCGACGCACGGATGCACGCCAAGACCGTAGGATCCTACGCAGTGCCGTAGGGGACCGCACCGCCACTTCCCAGCAAATTAGGGACACTGTTGCTCCTGGGGTATCGGCGAGGACCATTTGCAACCGTCTCCATGAAGCTGGGCTACGGTTCCGCACGCCGTTAGGCCGTCTTCCTCTCACGCCCCAACATCGTGCAGCCCGCCTCCAGTGGTGTCGCGACAGGCGTGAATGGAGGGACGAATGGAGACGTGTCGTCTTCAGCGATGAGAGTCGCTTCTGCCTTGGTGCCAATGATGGTCGTATGCGTGTTTGGCGCCGTGCAGGTGAGCGCCACAATCAGGACTGCATACGACCGAGGCACACAGGGCCAACACCCGGCATCATGGTGTGGGGAGCGATCTCCTACACTGGCCGTACACCACTGGTGATCGTCGAGGGGACACTGAATAGTGCACGGTACATCCAAACCGTCATCGAACCCATCGTTCTACCATTCCTAGACCGGCAAGGGAACTTGCTGTTCCAACAGGACGATGCACGTCCGCATTTATCCCGTGCCACCCAACGTGCTCTAGAAGGTGTAAGTCAACTACCCTGGCCAGCAAGATCTCCGGATCTGTCCCCCATTGAGCATGTTTGGGACTGGATGAAGCGTCCTCTCACGCGGTCTGCACGTCCAGCACGAACGCTGGTCCAACTGAGGCGCCAGGTGGAAATGGCATGGCAAGCCGTTCCACAGGACTACATCCAGCATCTCTACGATCGTCTCCATGGGAGAATAGCAGCCTGCATTCCTGCGAAAGGTGGATATACACTGTACTAGTGCCGACATTGTGCATGCTCTGTTGCCTGTGTCTATGTGCCTGTGGTTCTGTCAGTGTGATCATGTGATGCATCTGACCCCAGGAATGTGTCAATAAAGTTTCCCCTTCCTGGGACAATGAATTCACGGTGTTCTTATTTCAATTTCCAGGAGTGTATATTCTGAAATTCTCCATGTTGAAATGGTCTTCGTCTGTGATTCGTGTTTCTTGCAGTGCACATATTTTAATTTGAAATATATATAATTATATATATATGTACACACACACAAATTGTATTTATATTAAATGTGTTCAGTACTTTGCAACTTCCAAGGCGTTTGGAGTAGCTTACAGGAGATCAATCTTCGTGCAGGATGTAGGGCACAAAAGGCACTGGAGCATGTGGCTTGCGGTTTGTTCTTGTCCACAATCACAGGACGTATCTTCTGTTATTAAGCCCCATCTCTTCAGGTTGTCTCTGGATCGTCCAACTCCTGATCGTAATCTGTTTAAAGATTTCCGCACCAGCCAGCTCTCGTTGTGTCCAGGTGGTAGTTCTGCAGCTTCTGACGTCTGCAGGTGAGGCGTTGACTTCTTCCATAACTCCAGCCTTGCCTTCTCTGGTAAAATGGTGAGTTTCTCGGATGTTCTCAGGAAGCTCTTTCGCGATCTCAGCCGTTGCTGTGGAGGATTATGTCCGTGCAGTGGATGGGCACTGTCCTGTTCCACTTCCAGTCTCTCCTTGTTGGCAGCCACTGTTCTGCGGCCTGAGGAAGTGGGATAAGAGTTGCGTTCACTGGAAAAAACAGCTGACCTTACGGCGAGGTGACTGCGCGGGGAATTCCGATAACTCACTACGCTGTGCCGCAGTAGTATTTCTTCCCGTCTTTTGTGCATTCAGTTACAGGCAACGAGGGAGCACCCCCCGCCAATTTGTGGAAACTTCTGCGAAGTGACTAGAATCTCTCGAGAAATCTCGTCCTCCATCTCTGTCAGCACTTGGAATTCCTCGTGCAGGCAGTTAAGGCACGCCACTCTAAATGCATCCAGAAAGGATAAACACATCGAGATACGGTTTGCACTTACAAAGCCGGCCTCATGGACGGTCTCTCTGCGATTTTGTTCATACATATAGCGTTTGAAAGTGTAAGTAACCGGAGATAAAATTCCTAATGCAGAACGACTTAATTCTCAAAAGTCACCTTCGAAGATGAAAAAGGTTCTACACACTGTCAGTTAAGAGCATAAAACTTTTAGAGGATATGAGCACGGTCCCTAGTAGGCTAGCCCATAGCGTATAAGCTTTATACTCGCAAAGTTAGTAGTTCGATTCTCATCAGGACGAAATTACCATTCTCTTTTCTTAAATATCTGTATTTACTATCAAATGAAAATATTAACTAAAAGATAATAAAACATACTTTTTGAAAAATTAGAGTAACATATTTCCAGTTTTAATTAAAATTTGATACAAATGCCCGAAATCCTTCTTATTAAATACTAAAAATAACATTCATCAATAACACGTTGAAATCGATAGAGATAACAGTACTTTATTTTCTATTTAACGTTTCGCATTCTTCTAGCTAATTTTAATTTACTGTGAATACTCCCACTTCTGTGCAGTTAGGAAGAAAAATGTTATGTTTCATAAAAAATAATCATTCAGTAAATTTTGACTAGTAGTTACACGAGCTAATAAGCATGGAATTGAAATGAAACGAAAAAGAACTTACTACTAACGATATTCCGCCGGCCAGTGTGGCCGAGGGGTTCTAGGCGCTTCAGTCTGGAACCGTGCGACTGCTACGGTCGCAGGTTCGAATCCTGCCTCGGGCATGGATGTGTGTGATGTCCTTAGGTTAGTTAGGTTTAAGTAGTTCTAAGTTCTAGGGGACTGATCACCTCTGATGTTAAGCCCCATAGTGCTCAGAGCCATTTGAACTAACGATATTCCAATCAGTATTTTACGATTACGAAACTGTTGCGCTACGCACTCACCTACCTTTTTTTACGTTCTTCACCTTTACTTTTATGTAATTAAATGTGATGCAGTCCTCTTGCCCGCACGATGATATCATGTGCAACTTAAATCTGCCTGTAATTATATAACTATGAAAATAATTTTCTGTAGCAGTTAAATCTCATGTTTCTGTGATGTTCCCACATTACTGATTTCAGTGTTATTGTTGGGAAACTATTGATGGATTCTCTGTCTTTCTTAGTTGTATGTCAACTTGTAAATGAAACAACAAGTCAAGTAATTTTGACGTTAAAATCTGTAAATTATCGAAACTTAATTAAGCAAAATGATGGTCAACTGTGGTCCTGAAAAGGACCCAGATGATGTTTCTGGTGTGAAAGGATCATGCCAGAGAAGTAGACATTGCTCTCAACGAAACCTGCAGGTTGATCACAGGTTGCTTAAGACCTACCCCAACCGATAAGCTCTACTGCGTGGCTGGAATAGCGCCACCATGGATACGCAGAACAGTGGCTGCCAACAAGGAGAGACCGAAAGTGGAACAGGACAGCCATCCACTGCACTGACATAATCCACCACAGCAACGGCCGAGATAGCGAAAGAGCTTCCTGAGAAGATCCGAGAAGCTCACCGTTTCACCAGAGAAGGCAAGGCTGGAGTTATGGAAGAAGTCGACGCCTCACCTGCAGACGTCAGAAGCTGCAGAACTACCGCCTGGACACAACGAGAGCTGGCTGGTGCGGAAATCTTTAAACAGATTACGATCAGGAGTTGGACGATCCAGAGACAACCTGAAGAGATGGGGCTTCATAACAGAAGATACGTCCTGTGATTGTGGACAAGAACAAACCGCAAGCCAAATGCTCCAGTGCCTTTTGTGCCCTACATCCTGCACGAAGATTGATCTCCTGTAAGCTACTCCAAACGCCTTGGAAGTTGCAAAGTACTGAACACATTTAATATAAATACAATTTGTGTGTGTGTACATATATATATAATTATATATATTTCAAATCAAAATATGTGCACTGCAAGGAACACGATTCACAGACGAAGACCATTTCAACACGGAGAATTTCAGAATATACAAAGGAAAACCATCGAGATAACTGAAAAAGCTAAGGCTTCTTGGCACAGGATTTGCAGTACACAGGTCCATCACGGACAGCATAATCGACTTTTCGTCACCAAACGAAAGAATCAGCACCATCACAGTGAAATCAGCCAATAAATCCTACACAATAATCAACGCACATGCACCGACTAATGACTACAACAGGAAAAACCCGGACGAAATTGATGACTTCTGGACGACAATGGAAGAAACTATCAGAAAAATTCCTGCACATAGAGTCAAAATAATACTGGGAGACTTCAACGCTAAACTCGTAAAAGAAAAGATATACAGACATATCACAGGAAAACATACTCCACACAAGGACACCAACAAAAACGGAAAGCATCTGATAGACTTTTGCAAAAGCCACGACCTCGCCATTACGTCAACAAAATTCAAGAAACCAACACGAAAACTTACCACATGGAAATTCCCCAGCGGAAAGCAAGAACTACAAATCGATCACGTAATAGTCCAGAAAGACTCACAAAAAGAAATTTTGAACCGTAAAAGTTACTTCGACTCAGACCACCACCTACTACAGATCAGGATTCGTCTTTTGCCCAAGAAAAAGCTCCATAAGAACAAAATTGTTAGACCAGATCCAGAATACGTTACTTTAAACCAGACACAAATATTACACAAAATTAAAATGGAGAAAACGACTGACTGGACACAACTTTCACGAAGAATCCGAGAGGCCATGAAACTAGCACAAGCACCACGCACACGGAAACACCGTTGGTGGAACCACACATGTGACCAAGCTACTGACCAACGAATCAGTGCATGGAAAAAATTTAGTAGCCATAAATCCCAAGAGAATTGGATGAACTTCTTGAAAACACAGACGCAATCAAGCAAAATCATTCGCAGTGAAAAACGACAGTATGACAAACGGCGACTGACAGAGATCGAATCGGACTTCATGAAGAACAATACAAGAAAGTTCTACAGAACGTTCACAGAAAATATGACTGGATATCAACCACCCAACTTGTGCTTCAGAAGACCGGATGGAACCCTAGAAACCAATACCAAAAACAATTGTGACATTCTGGCAAAGTACTTTGAAAAACTGCTCAACACGGACCCCCCCCCCCCCCCCCCCATGGAAGAAATGACAGAAACGAGCACATACAATCCAGATAGTGAACCTCCAACTCTAGAAGAAGTTAAAGAAATTATCAAGTCACTCAAGAGTCGTAGAGCACGAGGAGAAGATGGCATCATTGCGGAAATCTGGAAGTTACAAGACCCAGAACTCACCAAAGACATCCACAGGATCTTGGAAGACATCTGGAAGACCATGAAAATTCCGGACGACTGGAAAACTGCCCTGATACACCCACTACACAAAAAAGGTGACGAGACTGACCCGAACAACTACAGAGGAATATCCCTACTACCGGTCACATACAAGATCCTCTCTAAAGCTTTACTGAACAGACTAGAATACCAAACCGACCACTTGATTGGGGAATACCAAGCAGGCTTCCGTAAAGGGCGGTCTTGTGCGGAACAAATTTGGAACCTGAAAATGATTTTACAACACAAACAGAACCTGATCATTACCTTTGTTAACTTCAAAAAGGTGTACGACTCTATCGACAGGAAAACTCTCTTCAAAATTCTAGCAGAATACAAAGTAGACAACAGAACACGGGCTATCATAGAGCAAACTTTAACCAACACAACCTCCAAAGTAAAGTTCTTTGGGGAACTATGAGAGCCCTTTGAAATTCGCACAGGTGTCCGACAAGGCGATGGCCTCTCACCTCTCCTTTTCAATCTGGTGTTAGATAAGGTCATAAAAGAATGGGAAACATCACAACAGGGGATAACCTTAGGAAACCTACAGATTAAATGCCTGGCTTTTGCAGACGATTTGGCGATTGTCACGAAAGGTATAAAGGAAACAAAAGACGCTATTGAAAAACTGCACGAAATCGCTTCCAAAACTGGACTACAGATCTCTTACGAAAAGACACAGTTTATGAGCACAAAGAAACTCTCATCTCGGAACACAAAGTATGGCACGATTTACAAAACGGCAAACTTCAAATACCTCGGTGAAACACTACAAATGAGTGGACATAACAGAGACTCAAACGAAGAAAGAAAGACTAAACTGGACAAGGCATACAAAGTAGTGTGGAATCATTACAACAAGAAGTCTATCTCACAAAAAGCCAAATTACACCATTACGACACGGTGGTGCTCCCAGAGGCACTATATGCAGCAGAGACCACACTAATCCTAGGGCATACACGTATCAGACAATTAGAGAAAGTAGAACGGAAAATACTTAGGAAAATATTTGGCGCAACTAACAACAATGGAATATGAATCAAGAAACCTACAGAGGAACTGTACAAACATACGGAGACAATCACAGAAAAGATTAGAAAACGCAGACTACAATTCTATGGACACCTATACAGAATGCCATCACACAGGCTGACCAAACACATCTTTGACTGGGTAACCACTAGAAACAACAAATGGGTGGCAGAGGTAGAAAACGACCTGAACCAACTCAACATAACAGCCGACACAATAAACGACAGAATAAAATTCAGAAACATCATTAAGAAAAGTAAACTACATGAGATACAATGTGACAAACGAACAGGCATAAAATGGACCGAAGAACGCAAGCAAGATCACAGCCAGAAGATGAAAGAAATATGGGCAACCAAAAAGGCAATCAAGATGAAGCCGAAGACACAAAGCCGACAAAAAGCATGGACAGAGGACCGGAAACAGAAACACAGCGAGCGAATGAGGGAAGTTTGGGCAGCAAGGAAGGCAGCAAAAGGAACTGGCCATGTAGTTTAGTCCAAATGCGCTCTTTAAGGGCAAAACACCAATAATATATATATATATATATATATATATATATATATATATATATATATATATATATATGTGTGTGTGTGTGTGTGTATGGCTACTGTAAATTTTTTATGTTTCTGATTCGAGAACATAAAGCAAAATGACACAATAAGAGTGATATAATAAAAAATAAATGATCCATTCGTGTTTGAGCGTGGTGTGTCTTTTGACATCAAATAGTCATACCATATCTAAAGCACGACGAAGAAAATTTGTTTCTTAATTTAAAACTTGAGGCCTCAGGGAAAAACTATTCTTGTCATTTTATCTCTCACCTGCGGTGACTTTATGTTCACAATGTTCCAGGGGGAATGGTCAATACTCAAGGGTATGACAGGAATGATCATTTGACGATAAAAGCTATATGGAAATATGCCCTATTCCGAACGGTTTCAGAGATAGAACGCGTTTGATGTATGTTGCAATTTATTTTCTGTATTACTGAATGCAATATCAGGTTTACAAGCGTACAGCTGCTAGTAAATATTAAAACATGCGTTTTGCGAAGTATTAACTGAAAAATACGTATTTTAATACATTCACCTATATGCATTATTGTGCAGGTCACATTACAGCTGCCGAGCGGTCTAAGGCGCTGCAGTCATGGACTGTGCGGTTGGTCCCGGCGGAGGCTGGAGTCCTCCCTCGGGCATGGGTATGTGTGTTTGTCCTTAGGATAATTTAGGTTAAGTAGTGTGTAAGGTTAGGGACTGAAGACCTTAGCAGTTCAGTCCCATAAGATTTCACACACATTTGAACATTTTGAACGCATTACAGCTGTTGAACGGTTCATAATAAATGTTGGAAAATCCCACTGTCAGCTTCAATACATTTCTGCACTCTTGAGAGAACACGTTTTGTTGCTTATCTGAATGCCTCTGAACAGTAACGACCATAGTAAGCAGTTCGTTTTTAGTTTGTACAACTCAGACTGCATCTAATGCTGTAAACAAAATCCTAGTCGCATAATGTCTGGCGATCTTGGTGGCTAGTTAACTGTGCTACCGCAACCAACCCAGCGATCAGGGTAAGTACTGTTGAAGTGTTGCCTCACACGTCTGCTGAAATATGGAGAAACTCGGTCATTCTGGGAGTACAGCGGTTGGACAATAATATGGAAACGCATAATTTTCAACGTTCTTCTGTAGCATCACATCTCAAATGCCTCGATTTTGTTGTGTTCTGTTTTTCCCAAAGTCCATATTTCACTACCATAAAATGCCGTGCTCCAAATGCACACTCTCTGAAATTTTTCCCTCTAACAAACGCCTATATTTGACAGTAGCAGACTTCTCTTGGTCAGGGACGGTGCCTTAGAAATGATACACTGTGATTGGGAATATGATGTCGATTTTATGTCTAGAGAAGTGGGATGGAACTTGCATAAGTGGAAAAAATTTTTGGGAAAATACGAATAAATTCGGAAAATACACAAAATTGTGGAAAATACAGAAAATACGTAAAACTGGGGAAAATACAGAAAAATGCGTGAAATAAGGGAAAAATACTTGAAATTAGGTGAAAATGAGATTACTTATATATCTGTCTGGGCAACGGCCTTGCCGCAGTGGATACAGCGGTTCCCGTGAGATCACCTTAGTTAAGCGCTGTCGGGCGTGGCCGGCACTTGGATGGGTGACCATCCAGCCGCCATGCGCTGTTGCCATTTTTCGGGGTGCACTCAGGCTCGTGATGCCAAATGAGGAGATACTTGACCGAATAGTAGCGGCTCCGGTCAAAGAAAACCATCACTACGACCGGGAGAGCGGTGTGCCGACCACATGCCCCTCCTATCCACATCCTCAAATGAGGATGGTCCTGATGGGCCACTTGTGGCCTGAAGACGGAATGCCATATATCTATGTGTAGACGCTGCTGGTCACGTAATATAAAATTTACTTCTTGGATACGGAACAGGCATCAAGAGACAAGACTAAATGTAATTACCGTAATTTGTCACTAACAGGCCGGCCGTAGTGGCCGAGCGGTTGAAAGCCCTTCTGTCCAGAACTGCACTGCTGCTGCGGTCGCAGATTCGAATCCTGCCTCGGGCATGGATCAGTGTGATGTCCTTACGTTACTTGGGTTTAAGTAGTTATGTCTAGGGTGCTGATGACCTCAGGTGTTAAGTCCCTTAGTGCTCAGAGCCATTTGAACCATTTGTTATTAACAAATAGATACAGCCTCATTCTCTTCCTATGCTGCTCCAGACTGGAGCGACCCACTCAAGTGCCCCAGCTATGAAAGATGGGGAAGTGGAGGTCGAATCTCATTGTTCCAGGGGGGAGGGGGACGAGGTAGGGATGTGGGAGAGGAGGAAAGCAGGGGGCTGGGGTCCCCCTGGGTGACTTTGTCAATTTCCGGGGGTGGCTGGGAGTGGGGCGGCTGACCCTGATTTAGGTCTCTCAAGCATGCGACTTGATACTGAATGTCTTTTTCAGTGATCTTGAGATTAGACCCTTACCTCGGCCAGTTCCCTCCTTCATAACCTACCGCTTATCAGTTCCAGTGTTACAATATTACTGGAAGTGATGTGTCTCCCGACGTTTATCTGTCTTCGAATCCGGCCTGTTCCACTACTATGGTCTGGCATTCTTGACTGGGTGCGCCCACAGGGTACGTTCAGACTCAGGTCTGGGCAGGTTGTTCTTCCTCCACTACTCTGGCCTATTTCCTCTCAAAATAAGAAAAGTTATAAAAGAAGTTACAGTAAACAGAGCACCATCGCAGTTGGGATCCGTGAAAATTGTAGCGGACCACCTGTCCGAGGACAAGACCAGAAATATGCTACAGTGATTTCAGCAGCCAGATAGTGAAGCGTTGACCTCCTGGCCACCAAATACGCTGGATATGAACCCGATGAAAGACACCTGGGACTCTATCAGGCGACAACGTCGGGCCCACAGACCATCAGACCGTAATTGCGGCAGTTACACGACATTTGCCTAAACATTTGATGCCACATACACATGCGATCAAAAGCATCCAGACTACTACTAATACTACTACGTGATCAGGCACAGTGGACCGCACGCATTTACAAGTTTCCTCCTCCACTGTATTCTGTCCATTGCTGCTATCCACCATTCGTCCACACCTATTGACACTTGGTTTAAATCTTCATGGAGTCCATCCCTCCAACGCTTCTTGGGTCTCCCTGGCGGTCTCTTTCCTGTAGGTGTGAAATCCACGAGCTTCCGAGGCCATATGTGATCCTCTATCCGGGCCACATGGCTGGCCCACTGCATTCGTTTGGCTTTGACAGTTCCTGCTATGTTGGGCTGCTGGTACAGTTCCTCAAGCTCTTAGTTGTATCTGATCCTCCATTCCCCTGTATCTGCATCCAGAACCGGACCGAAGATCTTCCGAAGCACTTTTTTCTCAAAAACAAGGAGCTTATGGAAGTCCTGTTTCCGGATAGCCCATGTCTCACAGCCATATAGAACAACAGGCTGGATCAGGGTTTTGTACAGTCGAATAGATATTTGGACCAAAGCAGTTGTGCTAGGCTGTGGTAAGATCGGTTTGCTGCTTGTATTCTGGCATTGATCTCTGCTTCACATGACGAGTTCTTAGTGAAAAGTGACCCTAGGTATTTGAACTCTTGCACTCTCTTGTAGGAATGGTCCCCAACCTGCAGTGATTGTAGATGATCAGCAGTCTGACAATGACCACGCGTCATAACGAGGTGCTCTGTCTTGGCTTCGTTTATCTTCAGCCCAAATTTGCTGGCAGCCTGCTTTAGTGCGAAAGTATCCGGACACCCCCAAAAATCTACGTTTTTCATATTAGGTGCATTGCGTTGCCACCTACTGTCAGGTATTCCATATCAGCGACATGAGATGTCATTAGACATCGTTAGAGAGCAGAATGGGGCGCTCCGCGGAACTCACGGTGGTCAGGTGATTCCGTGTCACTTGTGTCATACGTCTGTAAGCAAGATTTCCACACTCCTAAACAGCCGTAGATCCACTGTTTCCGATGTGAAAGTGAAGTGGAAACGTGAAGGGACACGTACAACACAAAAGCGTAGACGCCGACCTCGTCTGTTGACTGACAGACTACCGACAGTTGAAGAGGGTCGTAATGCGTAATAGGCTGACATCCATCCGGACCACCACACAGGAATTCCAAACTACACCAGGACCCACTGCAAGTACCATGACAGTTAGGCGGGAGGTGAGAAAAAGTGGATTTCATGGGCGAGCGGCTGCTCATAAGCCACCGATGCCTCACTTGGTGTAAGGAGCGTAAACATTGGACGATTGAACAGTGAAAAAACGTTGTGTGGAGTGACGAATCACGGTACACAATGTGGCGATCCGATAGCAGGGTGTAGTTATGGCGAATGCCCGTTGAACGTCATCTGCTAGCTCGTGTAGTGGTAACACCAAATTTCGAAGGCGGTGGTGTTATAGTGTAGTCGTGTTTTTTGATGTGTTGGTAAATGTGCCAACACCTTGTAGATAGAGGAGGCCGAAATGGAAGCTATCTAACGCAAACGGGCGTGAATTCTGGAACAGGATAAGTATTGAATGCTAATAAGAAAAGTATGCAGCTCCTCGAATACTTAACTTTTATTTATCCTTGTTGTGAATACAGCATTCCGGATGAGACATTTCATACTATAACTATCAAACTATCACTTGCTATGTAAGGCTAATGGCGCCTTGCTAGGTCGTAGCCATGGACTTAGCTGAAGGCTATTCTAACAGTCTCTCGGCAAATGAGAGAAAGGCTTTGTCAGTGTAGTCGCAAGCAAAGTCGTCGTACAATTGGGGCGAGTGCTATATCGTATCTCGAGACCTGCCTTGTGGTGGCGCTCGGTCTGCGATCACACAGTGGCGACACGCGGGTCCGACATGTACTAAATGGACCGCGGCCGATTTAAGCTACCACCTAGCAAGTGTGGTGTCTGGCGGTGACACCACATTTTTCATGGAGGCGGCTTGCACCCCTTGTTGTTTTCACAGAGTCCTGACCTGAATCCTACAGAACACCTTTGGGATGTTTTGGAACGCCGACTTCGTGCCAGGCCTCACCGACCGACATCGATACCCCTTCTCAGTGCAGCACTCCATGAAGAATGGGCTGCGATTCCTCAAGAAAACTTCCAGCACGTGACTGAAAGTATGACTACGAGAGTGGAAGCTGTGATCAAGGGTAAGGGTGGACCAACACCATATTGAATTCCAGCATCACCGATGGAAGGTGCCACGAACTTGTAAGTCATTTTCAGCCAGATGTCCAGATACCTTTGATCGCATAGTGTACCTCTGGGTACTTGCTATGAACAAGTCGAATGCATGACACGTACATTCACTGATGTGTTACGTTCCGAAGGTTAAGCAACACATCATGAAGCAGGTGGTCGCAATGCTTTCCCATCAGTGCATACGAATTACTTAAACAATGTATTGAGTCTGGCTTCCAACGCGGACACCAACTGTTCGTTGGAACTAGTGAGATGAACAGAGAAAGAAGCGAGTAACAAAGTAGAATCCTTCTGCACTCTAGGAACAAAGAAACAATATAAAATTAGCACTTCAGAGTGCGATGTGAATGAACTGGAGCTGGTGCGATGGCGTCAGCGAAAATTATCGGTAAGAGACCTTGGCTAGCGGAGCCATTTTAGCAAGTTGTGTGAGCGCCTGAGAAGTTACGTAACAAAAGCGCATGTGACAGGATGGAGACGGGTAGCGAGCTTCAGGAGGACCACTTACAGCTGACACAGGCCCAGATGCTACCGACTAGTTTTAATTTTTTACCTTCCTTACCTTGCGAACGGCTTGATGGAATATCCAGCTCTATCTAGTGGAAAGTCTTACTCATCTAATGGAATCGCAAGGCATAAGAAAACTGTTGTTGTATGAGCCTCGTCTGCACAAAGTAGAAGCTAGTCAATGGTTCAAATGGCTCTGAGCACTATGGGACTCAACATCTGTGGTCATCAGTCCCCTAGAACTTAGAACTACTTAAACCTAACTAACCTAAGGACATCACACACATCCATGCCCGAGGCAGGATTCGAACCTGCGACCGTAGCAGTCGCGCGGCTCCGGACTGAGCGCCTAGAACCGCTAGACCACCGCGGCCGGCGGAAGCTAGTCAATAAAATTATTAGAAACCATGAATATATTTTTGCAGAGTTGACTACAGTCTTAGAATGTCTGAATGTACCAGAGATAAAATACAGGGAGCTAAAGAGCTATTTACATTCAGTAGAGAAACCGCACTGCAGTTATCAAACTCGCAGGATATGAAAGGTAGTTAATAAGTGAGCGAGACAGGGTCTAGGTCAACCCGATGTTGTTTAAACTGTGCGTTAAGCTGGCGATAAAGGAAACCAAGGAGAATATTAAAAATTAAATTATAATTTAAGGGAAGTAAATAAAAACAAGCAAGCGGTAAAGGAAACCAACAAGAATATTAAAAAACCTTGAAAAAAAATGAAATGATCGTATGGCATTGTTGACCGGGAGGCCCCATTCGCGGGAGTTCGGCCGCCGGATTGCAAGTGCCTTTTTAGGTGACGCCACATCGGCGAGTCAATGATGGTAAAAATGATGATGGACACGCAACACACGGTTCTCTTCCGGGAATCGAACCCGGGCCCCCTTCGTGGTAGGCGGTAACGCTACCGCTCCCCCGAATTCATTTTACATATACATCTTGTATTCAATATGTTCATCCCTCCCAATATTGTTAAAAACATAACTGGCATATTTGCCCGTTAACCAAATCACTGCCTTATTTTTTGCCTGAGGGTGGTAACTTTCCTCTGGTCTGAAGAAAATGTTAGTCGGTACATTGTTTGCTGAAGTTCTTGTTATTTGAGCAATATTCTCCCTGGTGCTACCTCCAGTTGGTAATCCGATTTCCACATGTGTAACGATGAGGCACACTATAAACGAGGTTGCATTTGCTGCAGAGGTTAGTGTCACTTAAGCCGATGGCAAAAGAGACGCTCATTGGTGCTGATGATGTTATTGACTACCTTTTACCACGCTGTTCTCTCGTCAGACGAAAGAACATTACTACTGATGTTTTTCCCGACCACATTCCATGCTATTCCAGCATATTTAGTTTCTATGTTATTTTTCCTTTCGTGTTTCCGTCTTTCAGCCAAAATCGCCTTTGCTGTAACGTTTTTGAGTTTAAAAGCTTTTTACTGAGATTAGTTCAAGAAAATACTCCCTAATGTGTTTTAGCTTAAAACTTATTTGTTGTATATTTATCGGCGGCTCTACACTTTCTGGCCTGACAATATCGTATAGTTTTGCTGTAATGCACCCTGGATCATTATACATTATGCTCCATGTTCGTTTGACATACAGTGCCATCGCTTTAGACTTGATGTCGGTTAGACCCATTCCTCCATTGCTTGGATCCAAAACTGCTGTCTTCACCGGCACTCGAAACAATTCCCCTTTCCACAAGAACTTTGCTAAGGTGGACATGATCGCCACCATTGATGGAATGGGGAGAACCGGTGCTATGTCGTAGGCCTAATACGTGTTGATAAACAGTATTCTCTGGAACTGTCCATGCTACGTTGACAGTTGTCAATCAAAGCTCCCTTGATTTTTCTTGCCACCTCCCGCCAATTTATTGCTATTATTTTTAAAAGGGGAGTTGTCAATGCCATTCCAAGAGCTTTGTGTTCATTAACATGGTTCGCCCACTCAATGCGTAAGTTAGCAAGCTGCTTTATATTCAGAAATTTACTTTTTTTTGATTTACCCTCGCATCTGATGCGGAACAGTATTTTGCAAGTATCATCTCTAGTTGTGTCACATCTGTTTGGTCTCTGATGATTACGCCTACATCGTCCGCGTAAGCACCTACCACGGTCTTTGTTCCTTGAATGGTAATGCCTGTCAGCTGTCTCAGGAAAGGTTCCAGCGATATCTACATCTACATGACTACTCTGCAATTCACATTTAAGTGCTTGGCAGAGGGTTCGTCGAACCACAATCATACTATCTCTCTACCATTCCACTCCCGAACAGCACGCGGGGGGAAACGAACAACTAAACCTCTCTGTTCGAGCTCTGATTTCTCTTATTTTATTTTGATGATCATTCCTACCTATGTAGGTTGGGCTCAACAAAATATTTTCGCATTCGGAAGAGAAAGTTGGTGACTGAAATTTCGTAAACAGATCTCGCCGAGACGAAAAACGTCTTTGCTGTAATGACTTCCATCCCAATTCACGTATCATATCTGCCACACTCTCTCCCCTACTACGTGATAATACAAAACGAGCTGCCCTTTTTTGCGCCCTTTCGATGTCCTCCGTCAATCCCACCTGGTAAGGATCCCACACCGCGCAGCAATATTCTAACAGAGGACGAACGAGTGTAGTGTAAGCTGTCTCTTTAGTGGACTTGTTGCATCTTCTAAGTGTCCTGCCAATGAAACGCAACCTTTGACTCGCCTTCCCCACAATATTATCTATGTGGTCTTTCCAACTGAAGTTGTTCGTAATTTTAACACCCAGGCACTTAGTTGAATTGACAGCCTTGAGAATTGTACTATTTATCGAGTAATCGAATTCCAACGGATTTCTGTTGGAACTCATGTGGATCACCTCACACTTTCCGTTATTTAGCGTCAACTGCCACCTGCCACACCATACAGCAATCTTTTCTAAATCGCTTTGCAGCTGATACTGGTCTTCGGGTGACCTTACTAGACGATAAATTACAGCATCATCTGCGAACAACCTAAGAGAACTGCTCAGATTGTCACCCAGGTCATTTATATAGATCAGGAACAGCAGAGGTCCCAGGACGCTTCCCTGGGGAACACCTGATATCACTTCAGTTTTACTCGATGATTAGCCGTCTAAAAGGACTTGGAAGAGCAGTGGAACTGAATGGATTGGGTTTGGAAAAGAGGTTGTAAGATGAACATCAACAAAAGTAAAACAATGGTAATTGAACGTATTAGAATTTAATACAGCGATGCTGCGGGAATTGAGTTAGTAAATGAGATACAAAAAGTAGTAGGCAACTTTTGCTGCTGGACCATGAACATATCTGATGACTGGCGAAATAGAAAGGATACAGAATGCAGACTGACAACAGTGCTAAAAGAATTTCTGAAAAGGGGAAATTTAGTCGTGTCAAAAATAAATTTAAGTGTTTGGAATTATTTTGTGAAGGAATTTATCTGAGGTATAGAGTTGTACAGAAATGAAATGTCGACGACAAACAGTTCAGATTACAAACACTTGAAATGTGGTAATGCACGAGAACGCTTAAGATAACGTGTGCAGATCCGGGTAACAAATAAGGCAGTACTCACTCAGATTGAAGAAAAATGAAATTTGTGGCACAACTTGACCAAAAGAAAGGATGGATTGACAGAATACATTCTCCGACATCAATGAATCTTCAATTTAGTACTGGTAGGAAGTGAGGAGGGGCGGGGGGGGGTTAATAATTTTAGAGGAATACCAATAGATGCACATAGTTAGCAAGCTCAAATGGATGTAGGTCGCAGTAATTATTCAGAGATGAAGGGGCTTGCACAGAATGGATTAACATGGAGAGTTGCCCAAACCAGTTTTCGGACCGAATGAATACCACAAACGCTAGAACAACAGCGACATGAAAAATCGATTTTAATAAGCAAAAGAACAGACTTGATTTCGAAGAGAATGTTGGAAAGTGGACCATTTGCCAATTGGAAACTAAGTTATAGAATAGTGTAGCGAGTATAAATTAGCACTCAGTCTGAGATTTATACAAATCACAAACGGCCCTTCAATTCTTGTTAGTTTACCGAAGAGCGTACACTTCGTCAGGATTATGGGAGATTAAAATTGAGTAAGCCAAGGAGTTTCATTACCAACGAAACTATTCGCAGCAGTCGTACAGGAAGCATTCAGTTCATATCCTCAATCACAGCAGTTCCTCCGTGACTTGGTAGTTCTATGGGACCTTTCCAGCAGTGGGTGGCTTCATCGCGATACGAGACAGCTGGAGAAACTTCTTACCTGAGGCCATTATCAAGCCTGCAGGCGACGCGCGGTGTTAGCGTAGTGTCTACTGGGGTAGCAAATCTCTTCATCAGTATCTTTTTTTATGAAATAAATGTAAGTAAAGGCCTGAGGGGGGAATAGTGACACACTCATTGGATAGTTTTAATCATCTTTCTACGTTCCAGTCCGGATGACGTTTGGTTGCTTGTCCAGCTTCATGGGCACTAGAAACAGATTTTCCTAATACAGCGAGGTTAGAAACGCCGTTGGATACCTCCTAACATCGTATCGGACCTTCTTTCTCCAGGCCCAGTGTAGCAACTCGACTTGACCCCTGCAAAAATAGTGAGCCAAACTGCCTCTACAGCTGTGTGAAATTCGATAGTCAGATTCTGAATATTATTATTATTATTATTATTTTACGTCCGCAGCTCGTGGTCTTGCGGTAGCGTTGTCGCTTCCTGCGCACGGGGGTCCGGGTTCGATTCCCGGCGAGGTCAGGGATTTTTCCTGCCTCGACATGACTAGGTGTTGTGTCGTCTACATCATCATCATCATTCCTCCCCATTACGGTCGGAGGAAGGCAATGGCAAACCACCTCCGCTAGGACCCTGCCTAGTACAGCGGTGCAGGTCTCCTGCATCGTCCCCTACGCTCCTCGGAGGATGGGACCTGATCATCATTATTAAATAAAGTCTTATTATTAGAGATACTTATTTTTAATAAACCTGTTTTAATACTGGAGATAAGAGAACGACTTGTATGAATATCAAGAGCTCAGATGGAAACCCAGTTCTAAGCAAAGAAGGGAAAGCAGAAAGGTGGAAGGAGTATATAGATGGTCTATACAAGGGCGATGTACTTGAGGACAATATTATAGAAATGGAAGAGGATGTAGATGAAGATGAAATGGGAGATGTGATACTGCGTGAAGAGTTTGACAGAGCATTGAAAGACCTGAGTCGAAACAAGGCCCCGGGAGTAGACAACATTCCATTAGAACTACTGAGGGCCTCGGGAGAGCCAGTCCTGACAAAACTCTACCATCTGGTGAGCAAGATGTATGAAACAGGCGAAATTCCCTCAGACTTGAAGAAGAATATAATAATTCCAATCCCAAAGAAAGCAGGTGTTGACAGATGTGAAAATTACCGAACTATCAGTTTAATAAGTCACAGCTGCAAAATACTAACACGAATTCTTTACAGACGAATGGAAAAACTAGTAGAAGCCAACCTCGGGGAAGATCAGTTTGGGTTCCGTAGAAGCACCGGAACACGTGAGGCAATACTGACCTTACGACTTATCTTAGAAGAAAGATTAAGGAAAGGCAAACCTACGTTTCTAGCATTTGTAGACTTAGAGAAAGCTTTTGACAATGTTGACTGGAATACTCTCTTTCAAATTCTAAAGGTGGCAGGGGTAAAATACAGGGAGCGAAAGGCTATTTACAATTTGTACAGAAACCAGATGGCAGTTATAAGAGTCGAGGGACATGAGAGGGAAGCAGTGGTTCAATCTATATATTGAGCAAGCAGTAAAGGAAACAAAAGAAAAATTCGGAGTAGGTATTAAATTCCATGGAGAAGAAATAAAAACTTTGAGGTTCGCCGATGACATTGTAATTCTGTCAGAGATAGCAAAGGACTTGGAAGAGCAGTTGAATGGATTGGACAGTGTCTTGAAAGGAGGATATAAGATGAACATCAACAAAAGCAAAACAAGGATAATGGAATGTAGTCTAATTAAGTCGCGTGATGCTGAGGGAATTAGATTAGGAAATGAGGCACTTAAAGTAGTAAAGGAGTTTTGCTATTTGGGGAGCAAAATAACTGATGATGGTCGAAGTAGAGAGGATATAAAATGTAGGCTGGCAATGGCAAGGAAAGCGTTTCTGAAGAAGAGAAATTTGTTAACATCCAGTATTGATTTAAGTGTCAGGAAGTCTTTTCTGAAAGTATTCGTATGGAGTGTAGCCATGTATGGAAGTGAAACATGGACGATAAATAGTTTGGACAAGAAGAGAATAGAAGCTTTCGAAATGTGGTGCTACAGAAGAATGCTGAAGATTAGATGAGTAGATCACATAACTAATGAGGAAGTATTGAATAGGATTGGGGAGAAGTTTGTGGCACAACTTGACCAGAAGAAGGGATCGGTTGGTAGGACATGTTCTGAGGCATCAAGGGATCACCAATTTAGTATTGGAGGGCAGCGTGGAGGATAAAAATCGTAGAGGGAGACCAAGAGATGAATACACTAAGCAGATTCAGAAGGATGTAGGTTGCAGTAGGTACTGGGAGATGAAAAAGCTTGCACAGGATAGAGTAGCATGGAGAGCTGCATCAAACCAGTCTCAGGACTGAAGACCACAACAACAACAACAACAATACTGTAATCTAATATTGTAACATATTATAAATGTATACACGTGGTCTAGATTTAACGTCTTTGATTACTAAGCTCAATCGGTTCCGGGTTCGAACATCACCACCGTTTAAATTTGGAATAAACATCGTCAGCATATGTGCCAAGTGTTCCGGCATAAGCTGTCACCATCATTCTACCAACGGCCTTGTCAGAAAAGACGGTCGGCCGAAGTGGCCGTGCGGTTCTAGGTGCTGCAGTCTGGAACCGCGCGACCGCTACGGTCGCAGGTTCGAATCCTGCCTCGGGCATGGATGTGTGTGATAGGTTAGTTAGGTTTAAGTAGTTCTAAGTTCTAGGGGACTAATGACCTCAGAAGTTAAGTCCCATAGCGCTCAGAGCCATTTGAACCATTTGAACCAGAAAAGACGGAGAAAAGACAGAGAAAGGCACCCTCTTGTTCTTGGGATGGAAACTGCCTCTCAAGGCGAATGAATGAGCATAAGGATGCAGAAGGAAACGGAAATCACTGCATCACACAATGTATACCCGCGGGACACGTGGCCAGTATCTGAAAATGTTTCATGATGGTCTCTCCACTGGCAAAAAAATTCCGGAAAGCCCCCATTCGGATCTCCGAGAGGGGACTGCCAAGGGGGAGGTGACCAAGAGAAAAACATAGAATATTCAACTAAAAGATAGCGTTATACGAATCGGGGCGTGGAATTCGATACTGTGTGTTAGGGAAGCTAGAAAATCTGAAAAGGGTAATGCAAAGGCTCAATCTACATCTAGTGGGGATCAGTGAAGTTAAGTGCAAAGAACACAAGGATTTCCGATAAGGTGAGTACACGATAATATCTACAGATACAGAAAATGGTATAACGGCAGTAGGATTATTTATGAAGGTGATAGAGTTGTTCTTATCAGAATCGACAGCAAACCAACATCCGCAACGATAGTTCAGATACACATGCCGACGTCGGAGGCTGAAGATAAAGATACAGAGAAAGTATATGACGCTACTGAACGAATGTTTCAGTGTGTAAAGGGAGATGAAAACCTAATAGTCATGGGGGACCGGAAAGCGGTTGTAGCGTAAGAAGAAGAAGAAAGGGTTACGGGAGAATATGGGCTTGATACTAGGAATGAGAGAAGAGAAACACTAATTGAGTTCTGTAACAAATTTCAGCTAGTAATACCGAATACTCTGTTCAATAATCACAACATGAGGAGGTATAGTATAAAAGACCAGATGATACCGGAAGATTTCAGTTAAATTACGTCATGGTTAGGCAGAGATTCTGAAATCAGATTCTGGATTGTAAGGCGTACTCAGGAGCAGATATAGACTCAGATCACAATGTAGTAGTGATGAAGAATAGGCTCACATTTAAGAGACTAGTCGGGAAGTATCAATAAGCAAAGAAGAGGGATACGAAAGTACTAAGGAATCAAGAGTTCCGTTTCAAGTTCTCGAAGGCTATAGATATTGCCATAAGGAATAGCTCAAGAGCCAGTTGAGTTAAAGGGGAATGGACGTCTCTATAAAGGACATTCACAAAAATTGGAAAGTAAAATATAATTACAAGGAAGGTGACTGCGAAACAAACCGTAGGTGACAAGAGATATAGTCTACCAGAAAGGTTGAAATGAGGAAGTACAAAAATATTTCGAGAAACTCTGGAATACAGAAATACAGATCGCATAGGGATGAAATTAATAGGAAGTTCAAGGAAAGCATAGGCGAAATATCAGCATGAGAAATATGAAGAAATCGATGAAGAAATTACAGTAGGAAGATATTACAACATATAGAAAAGTCAAAACAACGTTTGGCGAAATTAAAAGCAAGTGTTGCATCATTAAGAGTGCAATGGGAATTGCATTGTTAATACAGAGGTGAGAAAGAATAGATGGAAAGAATATATTGAAGACCTCTGTGAGGATAGCATTAGATCACAAATTATATAATCATTGGAAGACGTGGCAACAAACCGACTGTTCATGTTGGTGCGTAGAACACATGAGTCTGGCGATATATCATCTGATTTTCGGAAAAACACCATCCACACAATTCCCAAGACAGCAACAGCTGACAAGTACTAGAAGCACCGCCCAATCAGCCTAACAGCTCATGCACCCAAGTTGCTGACAAGAACAATATACAGAAGAGTGGAATAGAAATTCGAGGATGTGCTACATGACCATCAGTTTGGCTTTAGGGAAGGTAAAGGTATCAGGCAGGCAATTCTTACGTTGCGGTTGATAATGGATGCAAAATTAAAGAAAAATTAAGACATGTTCATTTGGTTTATCGACCTAGAAAAAGCGTTCGACAATGTCTGATGGCACAAAATGTTGGAAATTCTGAGGAAAATATAGGCAAATTATAGGGAAAGACGGATAACAGACAGCATGTACAAGAAGAGGGAATAATAAGAGTGGAAGACCAAGAACGAAGTGCTCGGATTAAAAAGGGAGTAAGACAGGGATGTCGTCCTTCGCACCTACTGTTTCACCTACACATCGAATAAGAAGTGATGGAAACAAAAGGGAAGGTTCAAGAGTGGAATTAAAGAACAACGTGAAACTATATCAATGATAATATTCGCTGATAACATTGCTATCCTCAGTGAAAGTGAAGAAGAATTACAGGATCTGATAAAGGGAATGAATAGTCTTAGTGGGTACAGAATATGAAGTGAGAGTAAATCGAAGAAAGACGAAAGTACTGAGAAGTATCATAAATAAGAACAGCGAGAAACCTTACATCAGGATCGATTACCACGAAGTAGACGAAGTAAAGAATTCTGCTAGATAAGCAGCAAAATAACCCATGATGGAGGGAGAAAGGAGGACATCAAAAGTAGAGTAGCATTGGCAAAAGGCCATTCCTGGCCGAGAGAAGCCTACTGGTGTCAAACATGGGTGTTAATTTGAGAAAGAAATGTCTGAGAGTGTGCGTTTGGAGCATAGTATTGTATGGTAGTGAAACTTTGACTGTGGAGAAACCGGAACACAAGAGAATCGAAGTATTTCATATGTGGTGCTACAGAGAAATGTTCAAAATTAGGTGGATTGATAAGGTAAGGAATGAGAGGCAAAGAATATATGGAAAACACCGACAAGAAGGAGGGACAGTACAATAGGACAGTTGTTAAGACATGAGGGAATAACATCCACGGTACCAGAGGAAGCTGTAGGGAGTAAAAACTGTGGAGGAAGTCAGAGATTGGAATACATCCAGCAAATCATTGAGGACGTAGGTTGCAAGTGCTACTCTGAGATGAAGAGTTTGGCACAGAAGAGGATGGCGGGCCGCATCAAACCAGTCAAAAGACTGATGATTTACATAAATAAAGAGGTAAATGTCACATCTTTGTAATAGTAAGATTTTAATAGTGTAGGTGTAGATGGTTACAGTATGCAGTCGGGGGTAAAGGTGGCTTCTTTCTTTCATTGAATTGGGGGGTGCTGCAACCTAGCGACGAATACTCTAAACCAAACAAAGAGAATTACGTGACGATAGTTGCGTGCGATCGTGTTTCCTATGTGTGTGATGTAAGATAAATGAGAAATAAATAGTGTTAAAGTAAATATTGTATAGATAATTGCTATAGTATTAGAACATAGTTACATTCCAGCCTTCGCACTATGTTTTTGTGATTTTCTAGTCAGACAACATTTGACGTACTGGCTTCCAGTCAGCGATTGTGGTCAGTTTCTTTTCATGGAAAAGCGGCATATTTTTGCAATGTTTTATCTTGTTTCGCAAAATCCTGTTGAGGAATACTGTGAAGATGACATGCATCTCGATTTTTAGATTATTGTTTCAGAACCGCTAACAGTACTGGTAAAAACTGAGAGTTCTGTCGCGTTCTCCCCAGACATATAGCTTCAACTTCTTCACGTTCCTGATAACGGATGTTAAGAAAAGACTTCAATGCCTCTTTTGTAGTTCTGGTTTCCATGAAATTGTTGGAGTCAAGTTATTTTCTCTGAAGCAAGTCTTGTTTTCGTCCACAAAGTAATAGTTGCAGTCCTATAATGAGGCAGATTGGCGCACTAGCGATTCAGAAACTTTCCATTTCTTGGTTTAGATCACGAAGCCTTACTAGCAGTGAAATTTTACTTAGACAGTACGATAAATTAGAAGGTCTACAAAGAATCTGACTTGAACTTCAGGTAAAGGGAAAGAAAAAAATATCTTTGTGAAAAACATGGTTGAGCTCTTTGACATAGCTTATTCTGATGCTTTGAAACAGGCAAGAAATAAGGTACGAAATACATAATTTATAATATAACTTGAAAATTGAGCTCTTCGGTTGCACAGGTTTTACCTGTGCAACCGAAGAGCTGTATTTTCAAGTAATATTACAAATTCCGTCTACGGTTGCTGCATTATCGGCCATGTTCAAAATTGTGAAATTTATAATGTTTCAGTGACATAAAGGGTGACCTGACTTCGTAGCCGGCGTTGATCATCAAGTAAAACGAAAGGACGAAAAGGCACAGAAACTGACTTCCGTGCGAATTACCAGAAAAAATGGACGCACGAAGAAAAAAAAAATTTTTTTGCTAGTTACGAGATTGCTGCGTCACAAAGACAACATTTAACATCGAGGAGGAATGGAAGCGATAGCACAAACAAGATCGAAAATTCCTCCGTCATCATTCAGCAAATATCACCCAGAATAAAAACAGCAGCAGTAACAAAAGCTAGAAGTACACTGCAGCTTTTTACTCACCGTCTTCGTGAAGCATTTTGTAGGTCAGTGACAGAAATGGGGTTTGCATACTAATAACTGCTGCAGAAGCTGTAGGGTATGAAACTGAAAACCAGGTTATAAATCGAACTTCTTTTCAACGTCTGAGGAAAAATGTTTACAGAAGCGAGACGTGCTGAAATTCAGCACAAATCTAACCAAAACGATTGCCAAGAATAAGTGTAGCACTGGAATGGAAAGTTGGTCTCAGCAGTCACAGTTGTAGACAAGGTAGATAGACGGGCAGTATTAGAAATCTTTGAAGGGAAGAGGAAAGAAACAATTGTAAGGAGTCCCTGAAATCCCAACATCTTCTGGAGACGATCAAACCACGGTTGTTGACCAGACAGCGGAGAAGTGTTTTTTTTTTCCTTTTTTGTGCCATGGAAGTTGTTCCCTGATATCTTAACAGATGTCCTATAATCTTTCCACTTCTTATCAGTGCTTGCGATACATTCTTTTCCTTTCTGATACTACGGAGAACCTCCCAATTCCTTGCCTTATCAGTCCACACTTTTTGCCACTGCTAGTCGCTGCTGTTTTGTCGAAGGATGGCATTCTGAGCCCGTGGCTGTGTAAAAAATACAGGTTGATTTTTACAGAGAAGACAACAGTAAGCAGCCACTTTTAGCAATGCTATTTATTTTTTTGAAATAGCGCCGTTATCATTTTCGAACCGAAAGGTTCATCTTCAAACGGTTAGTTTACGTTAAGACACATTTTAAATTAGCTTTCACTTTTTGTTTCTCCAAATGACGAAATTTCCTTGGGGTGGTGGTGTCGTTGAAAAAACCGCGTCATTGCGTTCCAGTGCTGACTGCTTGCGATTATGCAGCAGCGAAGAATGTATGATGCACTTTTTTTTAAGCATATTTGTACACATAATCTGCAATACCACTCACACACCAAGAAATTTCACCAGATGCAATTATGTACACAAAGATGGCGGTATCGCAACCATAATAATTGTTACGGTTGTTACAGTTTATGACATACTCAGTACAATCTGAAAAATATGTAAAAGTCAGCTAACCGGTTGCATAGATTTTCTATATACCTTGACCATGTTTCGTCACCTCTAAGGGTGACTTCATCAGAAGGTAATGTAATTACATCAAGAACATATTGTCAAAGATGTACAGTGATTTAAGAGCTGAGTTGCTCAAGTCTTACATTAAAATGTAAGACATAATGTTCTTCAAGAAGTCAAACGTTAAAACAGAAGTACCACCGGTGTGGTCACCTCAGACATTATGTCTTATATTTTAATGTATGACTTGAGCAACTCGGCTCTTAAATCACTGTACATCTTTGCGATATGTTCTTCATGTAATTACCTTACCTTCTGATGAAGTCACCCTTAGAGGTGACGAAACCTGGTCAAGGTATATAGAAAACCTATTCAACCGGTTGGCTGACTTTTACATATTTTTCAAATTTGTCTATACGGTTGCTGCAAACGTCAGCCATGTTCAAAGTTGTACTCAGTACAATCGCTATTTCTCGTCAGTTAGACTAGGTGTAAACAGCCTCAGTCTAATATTTCTACCTATCCTTCACTGTACAAAGAGCCGCTACGTCCACTTTAGCTGACAATTTTTAAAAATAGGACGAAACATGAGGGCCCAAGCACGTTTGGGAATCGGTTGTGTATAGATTGGAGCGAAAATCGATTGCGTAGTTGGAAAACAGGCAACCAGAAGCGGATTTCCAGAATTGATTTTGGAGTATTTACATGACCACCCAGAAACGGTATTGGGAAATCGGTTTGCGAAATTCGGTTTTGTGAGGCCTATGTAAACTAAGTGACTATCTGTTCGAGTAATCAGGTGCGTGCGTCCGTGCATGTGTGCGTGCGTGCGCGTGTGTATAAATTTGTTAAATATTTCAATATGTGGTCATACAACATTTTTTGGAATTATTTAAGTACTATCAATACCCTTCCATATCAAATTCATTGCCGCGCGTAGTGGCCGCACGGTTAGATGCCCCATGTCACGGATCGTGCGGCCCAACCTGTGGTGTCACCGCCAGACACCACACTTGCTAGGTGGTAGTTTTAAATCGGCCGCGGTCGATTAGTACATGTCGGACCCGCGTGTCGCCACTGTTAGTGATGGCAGACCGAGCGCCACCACACGGCAGGTCTCGAGAGACGGACTAGCACTCGCCCCAGTTGTACGGACGACTTAGCTAGCGATGCACACTGTCGAAGCCTCGCTCATTTGCAGAGCAGATAGTTAGAATAGCCTTCAGCTAAGTCAATGGCTACGACGTAGCAAAGCGCCATTAGTAGTTTATTGCCTGAATCTACAGAGTCTCACTTGTATCGTCAATAGCGATGTACAACAAGGATGGATTAAAGTTAAGTATTCCAGCAGCTACGTACTTTTCTTTATAGCATTCATTACGTATCCTGTTTCAGACCTATCTCTAGCCTACGTGAGTTAACGCGTGCCTTTCGGCTACTTCCGAGTGGCGTGGCTGTTAACCTACGCCACAACACAACCCGCCATAAGTTCGAGTCCTCTCTCGGGCATGGATGTGTGTTAGTTAGTTTAAGTAGTGTGTAAGGACCGATGACCTCATCAGTTTGGTGCTTTAGGAACTGACACACACACACACACACACACACACACACACACACACACACACACATCAAACTGATTAAGATTTTTCAGCGCTTAGCATTTTCAGCTGTTCGACCATCATCGCTGAAGAGTTGCAGCCGCCGCGATTGCGCGGCAAATATGAATTTAAACTAAACTTGCAAAAGGCGCACGACCTGCAACAATTTAAATTTGGTTGCTTCATTTTCAGGCCAGCAGAGAAGCGGAGCAGTGCAATTGCCAAATATTGTCGTACTGAATTTTGACTTAAATCCCAACATGAGACTTGGCCTGGACTAACGTAGATACTTATAACACTATTTTTGTGAACAGTAAAGAGTTTTGGCTACGAAGTCTTTAGCGACGTATTTCTTGAATAAAAATCTCTCGGTGTACATGCCGCGTCAATTCAGGATAAAATTCCAAGCTTTCGACCACTACCTCCATGGTCGTCGTCAGGGCTAAAACTGACTGTAGTAAACTAGCGAGGCTGCATTTGATGAAACCAGAGTAATAGCCCAAGCATCAAATTACTGGGACTCTGTGATCCGGGAAGCAGTCGAAATTAGACTCAGCGATAGTAACTTTAACAGAGACAACGGCTATGGACTTAGCAACACCTGGAAGGGTGCACTGGATAAAGAAAAATCGCAGAGGAAAACTTCCAGCACTTTACATGCAGATTCAAGGGATTGCGCTGCAAGCAACGCGGGATAGAAACTACATCTATGGAAGTAGAGGGCACCACTTCACTACGCGCCACATCGCTATTGCTATGACGTATTCCAGCCAATCAGAAGCCGTCCTTTGCATGTAAAAGTGGGAACATCGCTAGTTCACGGCAGTTAGTTTTAGCCCTGACGACGACCACGAAGGTAGTGGTCGAAAGCTTGGAGTTTTATCCTGAATTGACGCGATATGTGTGTGTGTGTGTGTGTGTGTGTGTGTGTGTGTGTGTGTGTGTGTGTGTGTACGTGTATGTGAGCTTGGGTCCTTAGTTACGTTAAGTAGAGTGTAAGTCTAGGAGTTTGGTTCTTTAGGAATTGACACACATCTACATACGAAATTCAGTAACATTTATCAGCACTTAGCAGTTGGATTATTAACTGGCGAGCGGTTGGGGGTGTGTGCATGCACCCTTTTTACCGTCGTCTGTGTCTGCACTCTGGTATGTTTTAGTCAGTGGCAAATTCCCGACTAATAGTCGACTTTATCGCATAGGACTGGCCACCTCCCCACTCTGCCCCGACTGTCAGCTCGAAGACACCGACGAACACCGTCTTACGTGCCCCCTGAAACGAAACGTATGGCTCCTCATCCAACGAATCGTGGGCTTTTACCTCCGTGCCCCGAATTTCCTGTTGTTGCCCAGACATTTCACTACCCTCTTGCTAAGCACCATACACTGATCTCGTTTCGAGGACAGGCTTTAGAATACCTCTTTCAGAGTGGTCCGCATACAGTCCTTGACTTCTAGTACAAGGTTGTGACCGCGCATAGCACCCTCACCCGAAAACCATCTTACCGACAAACTTTTGCCGGTTACCTCCGCAGCGTCTTCCTTGACCCTCCTCAAAGTTGGGGTGTGCCATGCCTACCTGTCACATGATGCAACACCCTTATCCACGTTCTCATGCATCGACCAAAAAAACAAATAAAAAAACAGAAACAGGAAGAAGATAGAATATGTAATATTTTGTTGTATTTAATGTTTTTCTAATATTTTTTAACTAACAGTCATTTGTATATGTTTAAATGGTACCTTGAAGAACTCTTGCATAGTGTATATAAATGTACTTTTAGTTTGTTCAATAAAGATCATAAAAAAAAGTGGTCAGCGAGATAGCACGTCAATTTTAAGAACCCGGGTTCGATTCCTGGCTGGGTCAGAGATTTTCTCCGCTCAGGGACTGTGTGTTGTGTTGTCCTAATCATCATCATTTCATCCCCATCAACGCGCAAGTCGCCGAACTTGCGTTAAATCGAAAGACTTGCACCAGGCAAACGGTCTACCCGACGGGAGGCCCTGGTCACACGACGTTATTATTTGGTTGTTCATTTTAAGGCTAGAAGAGAAGGGTAGCAGTACAATTTCCAAACACTTTTTTACTGAAACTTCCTGGCAGATTAAAACTGTGTGCCCGACCGAGACTCGAACTCGGGACCTTTGCCTTTCGCCGGCAAGTGCTCTACCAACTGAGAGCTTCTGTAACGTTTGGAAGGTAGGAGACGAGATACTGGCAGAAGTAAAGCTGTGAGGACCGGCCGTGGGTCGTGCTTCGGTAGCTCAGTTGGTAGAGCACTTGCCCGCGAAAGGCAAAGGTCCCGAGTTCGAATCTCGGTCGGGCACACAGTTTTAATCTTCCAGGAAGTTCCATATCAGCGCACACTGCGCTGCAGAGTGAAAATCTCATTCTGGACTTTCTTACTGAATTTTGTCGTAAAGCCCAACATGAGACTTGGCCTGGACTAACGTAGACACTTAACAATGCTATGTTTGTGAGCGGTAAAGAGTTTTGCTATATAAAGTCAATGAAAGCATAAACTAATACAACAGTAAATTATTTTTCTGGCAGACAGTATTACTACAGATGCTAAATGAGTACCACGCAGGCGTCTTTAGGTTTCAAATGTTATAGTACTATTCTAGTACTAAAATAATCAACCCTAGGCGGAATGAAACACTATTCGATAATTGCGATTAAACGCATATAAGCAGGAATCGTAATATTAAGATTTTTAAAGGCAGTCTACAACAACTCTTAACAGTAAAAATGTATTTAACCGGAAAGACAGCATAACAACCCATCATGTGGCACCTGCACGGTAACATTTGGCAGATTGGGGTGAAATTTGGTGGCAGTGAGATGCCATTAGGTGTCGTTACAACCCACATGACCGGCCGGATAGGGGACTTTCTCTGCCTGGGGACTGGGTGTGTTGTCCTCTTCATCGTCATCATCATCATCATTCGTGACAGTGGCTAGACCGGATTGCGTAAAAAATTAGACTGCGTAAAAATTGAAACTTTGTACTGGCGTTGATGGCGGCGCAGTTGGGCGTCCCACAAACCAAGCATCCCCCACAAACTTTCGAGCATTGACCTTGTTTTCCCACATGCGACTACACATTGCTGTTTGAAGCGTCTGCCAGCCAGAGCGTGGTTTGCAGCTTTGAGGAAGACTGTAGGCATCCCTGAACCGAATTTCAAAATTCTGCGTCGAAATGGGAGACATTTACGGGGCTTCAAAACAGTGGTCTTTTAACTACAGCGCTATTACAAATGATTGAAGAGATTTCATAAATTCACTGTAGCTCCATTCATAGACATATGGTCACTACACACTACAGATCCGTAGAAAAACTCATAAAATTTTGTTCGGCCGAAGCCGCACTTCAGGTTTCTGCCGCCAGAGCGCTCGAGAGCGCAGTGAGACAAAATGGCGACAGGAGCCGAGAAAGCGTATGTCGCGCTTGAAATGCACTCACATCAGTCAGTCATAACAGTGCAACGACACTTCAAGACGAAGTTCAACAAAGATCCACCAACTGCTAATTCCATTCGGCGATGGCGTGCGCAGTTTAAAGCTTCTGGATGCCTCTGTAAGGGGAAATCAACGGGTCGGCCTGCAGTTAGCGAAGAAACGGTTGAACGCGTGCAGGCAAGTTTCTCGCGTAGCCCGCGGAAGTCGACGAATAAAGCAAGCAGGGAGCTAAACGTACCACAGCCGACGGTTTGGAAAATCTTACGGAAAAGGCTAAAGCAGAAGCCTTGCCGTTTACAATTGCTACAAGCCCTGAAACCCGATGACAAAGTCAAACGCTTTGAATTTTCGGCGCGGTAGCAACAGCTCATGGAAGAGGATGCGTTCAGTGCGAAACTTGTTTTCAGTGATGAAGCAACATTTTTTCTTAATGGTGAAGTGAACAGACACAATGTGCGAATCTGGGCGGTAGAGAATCCTCACGCATTCGTGCAGCAAATTCGCAATTCACCAAAAGTTAACGTGTTCTGTGCAATCTCACGGTTTAAAGTTTACGGCCCCTTTTTCTTCTGCGAAAAAAACGTTACAGGACACGTGTCTCTGCACATGCTGGAAAATTGGCTCGTGCCACAACTGGAGACCGACAGCGCCGACTTCATCTTTCAACAGGATGGTGCTCCGCCGCACTTCCATCATGATGTTCGGCATTTCTTAATCAAGAGATTGGAAAACCGATGGATCGTTCGTGGTGGATATCGCGATCAGCAATTCATGTCACGGCCTCCACGCTCTCCCTACTTAACCCCATGCGATTTCTTTCTGTGGGGTTATGTGAAATATTCAGTGTTTAAACCTCCTCTACCAAGAAACGTGCCAGAACTGCGAGCTCGCATCAACGATGCTTTCGAACTCATTGATGGGGACATGCTGCGCCGAGTGTGGGAGGAACTTGGTTATCGGCTTGATGTCTGCCGAATCACTAAAAGGGCTCAAATAATAAAGTGATTGTAGAGCTGTGAAATCGCTTCAATCATTTGTAATAACCCTGTATATAGCGCAGTGTACAGATGTCATAAAAGTAGGGTTGACTTTCTTCGGTCTATCTTTGGCCATATTCGAGTTGAGGAGCCAGCTGTGCTTCGACAACTGGACGTGTTTCTGCGCTGAGCTCGTCATCAGGAAACGGCGAGGCAGATAGCTGGACGCAGGAGCTGTCAGCTTCCGGCCTCGAGGCTGTGGCTGCCCGGAGATTGCAAATCACCGAGGCCGCCACGTGCGAGACGTCAACGACCACTGTTTCTCGCCGCAGCCGTCAACCACCGGAAATCCGTACCGCTTGCCTGTGTACGCCGGTGACGCATCTGTCACAACAATATTCCGGTTCCATCTGGGATGCCGGCAGTGTCGCAATTAGACAACGTGGTTAGGACGTCTGACGAGACATTAGCCACCCCTCAGAAGGTACCGCGCTAATACCGTCTAGCACCGGGTCTGGACTTGGTAGGGGGCTCAACTCTGCGAGTAAGAGGGTCAGGAAATACCTTTAGGCAGGCGGTATCCAGCTGGAGGCATTCATTCGTGGTGAGGTACCGCAGAGCTAGGAAACAAAATAGTCCAAGACATTCACTATGTGGCTAAAATCGCCTGATTCAGAGGGACAGTCGAGGTTCAGTTTTGAACCTGAGTGTTCATCGAACCAGGTACGAGGGCTGGTGCTGCTTGAAAGACGGGAGTGTGCACAGTATGTGTGGCCAATCCGCATTCGTGCGGTACTGATTTTCTGCCTGCGGAGCTCTTTCATGTGAATGGAAAAAATCTTTTATTTCACATATAACCCCACTAAATACCATTCTATCAAGCGTTGCTCGTGTCGTATCCCATTACTATAGTAATATCTTAGTTCATTGACTCAACTATTGTTACATTTTCTTCTGTATTCGTGTCTGAAAAAAGTGACCATCTTGTAGATATACAGCCCACCCCCGCGATCAGCAACCGACAAACAGCAAGCATGTGGTTCCACAAAATTTCGGGCGAACTTCCGGATGTTTGCAACTTCCTGCCGCAATATTTCGACGCAGAATCTTCTGGTCATCTTCAGGGGCTACACAGAAAGCGTGATAATTTCGAAACAGGATGTGTCCGTCGGGCTGCGCATGTAAGAGGAACGTCAGACACAGCCATTACATTCCACAGTTCACTTTACTGCAATTTCGCAAGCTGTCAGCCGTAAACATAACATCACTTTTCGTTTATACGAACTCCACAACTGATCGAGGGAGACCTGCTGTCAGTTCAACAAAGAAGAGCTAGTCTTTATTCGTTTATTTTTCAGTTAATGTGTGATGCTTGTCTTTACTGTTAGTAGATATGCTCTTATTTTATGTACGAGTATACAATTACGGTACGAAGGTGTGCGAAGTGATACTAGCACTGGTGTTTGTCTGAGCACCTACTTTTGAACTAATTTGTACAAAATAAGAAACTGCTTGATTACAATAATATGTTATACTGATGGTATTTAAGGGTTGCACATTCAAAGGTAGAAAAGAAATTAATTCACTCCCGGGACATTTACAAACGCTATACTGCGAAATGCAGTGTAATGCACAGTTAAAGTATAGATTTAATCAAGTTGGTTTGGAAGAGATCTACAAAACGTAATTGGACGAGAAGAAACATCTCACGTTTTACAGATGTGTTTTACTGATGATTTCATCATTCGGAAACCCTTATGTATTGTAACATATTTTCAGTCGGTGAACTGTATCAAAACACAAATGAGAACACGAATTACTGAAAAACTGGAAAACTCTTTGCGTGTCCCAACAACTTCGGTCGGCATCAACACTGACTCACGTAGTTCAGTCTTGCCAAGCCATAAGTCCCACTAAGACTGTTTCATTAAATTATCTATTTATAGTCATAAACAATGAGCTTCGTGAAAACTAAATTGCGGGACGAAATTCGTTAGTGATGCACGTGAAATATATGTGAAAATATAGTAAACATATGCGACATGTGTGAATGTGGGCAAAGTCACTGGGAAAAAACTCGACTGCTGAATGGAAATGAACCACAATTGGTTCGCAGTTTGCTTACTGTCTGGAAAGAAACACTGCTGTCGGACCGGACGGGGGGCGGGGGGGGAGCCTTGAGTTTGGGTGGGGGTGAATATGGTAACTGAGAAAGGGCATGAGCAGAAGGACACAGTGGGGGAAGGGGTGGAGAGAGCGGGAAAGAACAGCTGGACTAATAGTTCAGTTCTATTAGTCCATTTGATGAACTATGTACGAGGGCAGCACTGGGCAGTCAGCTGGTCAATTGTAAATTTAATCAATGCCGGATCAGGTTCCAACGTCAGACTACAGTTTTCCTTTTTTTTTTTTTCTTTCTAGATATATAACTGTTAGCATGACCTTGCCGATGCCGGGTGGGCTGCGAGTTTCAGCGATACAGATAGCCGTACCGTAGGTGCAACCACAACGGAGGGGTGTCTGTTGAGAGACCAGACAAACGTGTAGTTTCTGAAGAGGGGCAGCAGCCTTTTCAGTAGTTGCAGGGGCAACAGTCCGGATGACTGGCTGATCTGGCCTTGTAACACTAACCAAAACGGCCTTGCTGTGCTGGTGCTGCGAACGGCTGAAAGCAAGGGGAGGCTACAACCGTAATTTTTCGCGAGGGCATGCAGCTCCACTGTATGTTTCACTCATGATAGCGTCCTCTTGCGTAGCATATTCCAGAAGTAAAATAATCCGGATCTCCGGGCGGGTACAAGTCAGGAGGATGCTGTCATCACGAGAAATAAAACTGGCATTCTACAGATTGGAGTGTGGAATGTTAGGTTAGAAAATTTAAAAAGGGATATGGATCGGGTAAAATGAGATATAGTGGGAATTAGTGAAGTTCGGTAGCAGAAGGAACTGGTCAGGTGAGTACAGGATTATAAATACAAAATCAAATAGGGTTAATGCAGGAGTAGATTTAATAATGAATAAGAAAATTGGAATGCGGGCAAGCTACTGTGAACAGCACAGTGAACGCATTATTGTAGCCAAGATAAGACAGGAAGCCCACGTCCACCTCAGTAATACAAGTTTATATGCTAACTAGCTTTGCAGATGATGAAGAGATTGGAGGAATGTACGATGGGATAAACTGAATTACTCAGACAGTGAAGGGAGATGAAAATTCAAGAGCGTTGTGGAACTGGAATTCGATAGTACGAAAAGGAAAAGGGATAATAGCAGATGAATATAGACTGGGAGCAGAAAATAAATGAGGAAGCCGTCACTTAGAGTTTTGTACAAAGCATAATTCAGTCATCGCTAACACTTGGTTTACGAATCGTCAAAGGAGGTTTTATACGTGGAAGAGATCTGAAGACATCGGAGGGTTTCGAATTGATTATATAATGGTAAGACAGACATTTAGAAACCAGGTTTTAAATTGTAAGACATCACCACGGGCAGATGTGGAAAAAGGTAGGAAATTAAGAAGATGTGACCTGTATATGTTGAAAGAACTAGAGGTTGCTGAGAGTTTCTGAGGGAGAATAAGCCAACGTTTGACTAGAACAGGGGAAAGTAGGGGAGAGTAGCTTTAAGAGATGAAATAGTGAAGGCATCAGAGGATCAAATATAAAAAGGTAGTAGAAATCCTTGGGCAACACAAGAAATATTGAATTTAACTGATGAAATGAAATTTGAAAATGGGATAAACGAAGCAGGCGAAAGGGAATACAAACGTTTAAGAAATAGGAGTGACAGGAAGTGCAAAACTGCTAAGCAGGAGTGTCTAGAGGACACACGTAAGGATTTAGAAGCATATTTCACTAGCAGGAAGATAAATAGCGCCTACGGGAAAATTAAAGCGCCTTTGTGGAAAAGAGAAGCACCTGTATTAATATCAATAACTCAGACGGGAAACCAGTGCTATACAAAGATGGGAAAGTTGAAAGTTGGAAGGGTCTATACAAGGGAGATGAGCTTGAAGGCAATGTTATAGAAAGGAAATTGGACGTGAGGTGGGAGATATGATACTGTGAACAGAATTTGACAATCTCTGAAAAATATAAGTGGGAAAAAGGCTCCGGAGGTAGACGATATTCCGTCAGATCCTCTGATGACCTTGGGAGACTACAAGAAGAATGTGGTAATGCCAATTCCAAAGAAAGCTGTTGCTGCAGGTGTGAAAATTATCGAAATATTAGTTTAATAATTCATGATCGCAAAATACTAACACAAATTCGTTACAGAAGAATGGAAAAACTGGTAGAAAACGACCTCGGGGAAGATCAGTTTGGATTCCGGAGAATTTCAGGAACACGCGAGGCAATACAGACCCTACGACTTATATTAGAAGATAGATTAAAGACAGACAAACCTACATTTATAGCATTTGTAGACTTAGAGAAAGCTTTTGACAATGTTAAGTTTAATGCTCTCTTTGAAATTCTTAAGGTAGCAGAGGTAAAATACAGGTAGCGAAAGGCTGTTTACAACTTGTACAGAAGCCAGGCGGCAGTTGTAAGAGTCGAGGGGCATGAAAGGGAAGCAGTGATTGAAAAGGGAATGACACAGTGTTCTAGCATATCCCAAATATTATTCAATATGTACATTGATCAAGCAGTAAGGAAACAAAAAAAAATTGGGAGTTGGAATGAAAGTTCTGGGAGAAGACATAATAAATTTGAGGTTTGCTGAGGAGATTCTAATTTTGTCAGATACAGCAAAGGACTTGGAAGACCAGTTGAACGTCCCACGCCCGGGTTCCCGGGTTCGATTCCCGGCGGGGTCAGGGATTTTCTCTGCCTCGTGATGGCTGGGTGTTGTGTGATGTCCTTAGGTTAGTTAGGTTTAAGTAGTTCTAAGTTCTAGGGGACTGATGACCATAGATGTTAAGTCCCATAGTGTTCAGAGCCATTTGAACCAGTTGAACGGAATGGATAGGGTCTTGAAAGAAGGATATAGGATGAACATCAACAAAATCAAAACAAGGGTAATGGAATGTAGTGAATTAAATAGTGTGATGCTAAGGGATTCAGATTAAGAAACGAAACACTTAAAGTAGTAGATGAGTTTTGCTATTTTGGCAGCAAAATAATTGTTGTTTGCCGAAGCAGAGAGGATATGGAATGAGGACTGGAAATGACAAGAAAAGCATTTCTGAAGAAGAGAAATTTGTTTTCATCGAATGTAAAGCCTTTTCTTAAAGTATTTGTCTGGAGTGTAGCCATGAATGGAAGTGAAAGAGGGACGACAAACAGTGAAGATAAAATGAGAATAGAAGCTTTCGAAATGTGGTGCTGCAGAAGAATGCTGAAGATTGGGTTGTAGATCACATAACTAATTAGTAAGTACTGAACATAATTGGGGAATTGGGGAAACTATAAATTTGTCGCACAACATGTCCAAAGAACGGATCGGATGGTAGGACACATTCTGACACATGAAGGAATCACTAATTTAGTATTGGAGGAAAGTGTGAGAGGTAAAAATAGTAGAGGAGGAAGAGATGAAAGATGTAGTATGCATTAGTTATTCAGCGATGAAGAGACTTGCACAGGACAGAGCAGCATGGAGAAGAGATGCGTCGAATCAGTCTTTGGAATGGAGACTACGAAAATAGAATTTACTATTTATTTCAGTATTTGATCAGTAAAATGGTTGATGGTGGCTGAAGTAGAAGAAAGGAAGGTTATAGTTTAATGACGGAAAAGCTGAATCTGGGTGGCTGGACCGTCTTCCTCCGGGATTTGAGTCCAGTGTATTGACCGCTACGCTACATCGTTCGGTGGAGAGGATACTTGAAACAACTCCGACGGAACAGGGTTGGAGAATGTAGCATCGTAAACAGTTTACCACGCAACTAGCATCACGACGCTGATCGCTGAGGACATTGTTCTCTATAGAATAGCATAGTCGCTGTACGATCGCAATGAAATGCAGAAAATCGTGAGCAACATTTTCTGTGGTGTCACCGCCAGACACCACACTTGCTAGGTGGTAGCCTTTAAATCGGCCGCGGTCCGTTAGTATACGTCGGACCCGCGTGTCGCCACTGTCAGTGATTGCAGACCGAGCGCCGCCACACGGCAGGCCTAGAGAGACCCCCTAGCACTCGCCCCAGTTGTACGGACGACGTTGCTAGGAATGGTTCACTGACAACTACGCTCTCATTTGCCGAGACGATAGTTAGCAGAGCCTTCAGCTACGTCATTTGCTACGACCTAGCAAGGCGCCATTACCAGTTTATATTGAGATTGTAATTATGTATCATCAAGAGCGATGTTCTCCAATTATGGATTAAAGTTAAGTATTCCAGCCGCTACGTTCTTTTCTTCATAGTATAACTCCTTTAACTGTTCCAGACCTCACGCCAGTCTGCGTGAGATTAAACGCGTACATTTCGGCCTCCTCTAGCAACACGGTGTTGGCTCTTCTGCCAACACATCATTTTCCACTTGGTGTAATCAGTGATAGTTGTATTTAAAGGCGGATAAATGTAAGAGAGTGCCTTTGAGAAACAAAGCCTGTAGTATCTGATTACGAGATTAACGGTGAATATCTTGAGCACGTGAAATCGTCAGTGGCAGGAACGGATAAGCAGACTTGATGGATAACTGCTCAGGCCTTGGTGGGGAGAAAAAGTTAATAGTTATCTCCCTTTGTTCCAGTGCTGCCTGCTTAACATTTTTATCATGAAAGATAGCGTGTTATCAAGCGATGCAACACGAAAAACGTCAGTTTACGAGTAGCACGTAGCGTACTTTTTAGCATTTTTTCCTCGTGAGCCAACGATTATGCGTTTCTTGTTGAGGAAGCAAAACTGTGTTATCAGGAAGGTTTTAGTTTCTACTATGCCGCCGCACTGTTCTACCGAGATTCAACCTGCCATCTAGTGTCATCTGAGCTTATTGAACACATTATTACAGATGACATTGTTTGATACTGTGTTGTCACCGCCAGACACCACACTTGCTAGGTGGTAGCCTTTAAATCGGCCGCGGTCCGGTAGTATACGTCGGACCCGCGTGTCGCCACTATCAGTGATTGCAGACCGAGCGCCGCCACACGGCAGGTCTAGAGAGACTTCCTAGCACTCGCCCCAGTTGTACAGCCGACTTTGCTAGCGATGGTTCACTGACAAATTACGCTCTCATTTGCCGAGACGATAGTTAGCATAGCCTTCAGCTACGTCATTTGCTACGACCTAGCAAGGCGCCATTATCAATTGCTATTTATTTTGTGATGCATGTACCGATGTTCACCAATTATGGATTAAAGTTAAGTATTCCAGAAGCTACGTACTATTTTTGCTACTATAAAGACCTTGTCCTGTTCCACACCTCACGCCATCCTGCGTGAGCTTAAACGCGTGTCTTTCGGCTACCTGTCATAGTGGATTGGCTGTCTTGCCAGTCCACAACAGATACCATCAGAGGGGAGCGCAGAATCTTAAAGAGAATCCGACAAAACATGATTCGTCGTGGCGCATTAAGTAAGGAAGTTGATGATCGTCACAGTAATTATTTACTCTCCAATAGTGTAGACGTAGATTAGATTTCCATTATGTTCTTCTATTGAAGTGTCAATAAACTTTTCCGAACTATTGTATTTTGGTGTTTCATTTAGTCTACCGAATGTGTAGAAAGTGCATAATACTGTGGGAACTTCATTTCACATTTCCGGCTATAAGTTCCTTATACGAAAATGTTTAAGTTTTCATTCTGTTCATTCTGCCAAATTTTAAACGGAATTCTGTTACACCCTGTATACAAACCCAGAGCGGAGATGATTTTTTGATGTTGTTGTCAGCAACCACGTGGTGAGTTATGGTGATGTGGGATTAGCGTCGTAATATTATTCTGACGATGACTACGTTATACAGCCGGCGAGCATTATTGTTCAGCGTGGCAGAATGGGAAGTTCAACGAAGTTCAAATGGTGACTTCAAACTGTCGAAAATGACTGCACAAAAGCATACTGTAAATACTGTAAGTGCAATATTGTGCTAAAATCTATCGTTTAAAACATCTTTCATCCTCAGAGCAAAGCATCTGTAGTAAATGTTAAGTGATGTTTGATGTGGTGTAAGGAATAACATACTCGACAGTTGATTAATGGAAACGAATGATTTGGACTGACGAATCACTCTAAGACTTGTGGAAAGCCGGTGGAAGAGTTTCGCTTTGGCCAATGCCCGGAGAACGATGATGCCAGCCGTGATGTGTAGTATTAACAGTGAAATACGGAGAAGGTAGTATAACAGCAGACGGGTGTTGTTCGTCGTCAGAGCGTGTTATCCTTACTCCAACTAAGGGGAGTACGGCGTCAAACTCGCGGACTTGGAGCAGGAGAGGCACCACAGGATATTTTAGTTCCCACTGCCTACAGTTTTACAAATAAAATCACAAGACTTTGTCAGCATGACCAGGAACACTCATAGCAGTGGAAGTTCAAAAACATAACAAAATTTTTTTTTGCATGTGAAATTTCATCATTTTTTCACTTACGCACCTATAGCATCTCTTACTATAGGTACACTTTTCTTCATATGTAAGACAGATTCTTCGATGAATTTCGTACAGCATACAAACCATACTCACAGGTGTATGAAACTCTAGAATTTATTTAATTTATGAAAAAATGAATGAGGTTTTACGCTTTAATCTTCATTTTTAGAAAAAACTCAAATATTATAGTTAATTATCTCAAGTTTTAGCACAGTTTTAATAGAATTGGAAAATTATAGAGTTTTGCTCTAAGGAGTTTATGTTTAATAAGCATACAAAGTTTGAAAGTAATAGAATGTTTAATTTGGATTTTACATGTATTTAAGGGGGAAATTTGTGTTTTGCGAAAAATGCCCGTTAAAGTTAGTTTCTGCTTATATTTGGCATTCTTTTAGAACTGTGCAGCACCGTAAGCAGGTTGTTTTTCATTTTCTAAATCAGTTTTCCTCCTTTTCACATTCCTATGATGCACTCTTCTTGATTTTATCACCTCCAAAAATGATTTATCTGCTTTCACAATTCATTCCGGGCTTGGTTCCCATTTTCTCTAAAACATATTTCCTGCTTTGCACACCATCATTAAAACATGAAACTACATCATAAACACGAATAGCAAGTGCACAAAAATGGTTTTTCCCAATCTTTCCCATACTCATTGGTTAATACTTTTATTTGCGTTTTTGGTACCACCATGAATAAATTTCTTCAGTAAGTGTTTTCATTTGCAAGGCCCCTGCATATACGTTTGATGGCGTCCATTATAGTAGTTGGTAGAGAATTCCTGTGACATATTCTTCACCAGCAACAATTGACCTTTGGTAGCTACATAATGATTCACTTCCTTTTGGGCATAAATTGTGAATGAGGTTATTGTCTGTGGACATTCTGTGGAAGTATAAGGCCAAAACTGCTTGCTTCATATTCTTGAATTCCCCTGTGGTCCTTCTTATTGCCAAGACATAATATGTCTGTAGCTTGTTAATTTCTGCATCCGTCGGTCGCCCTCTCTCTTTCATTCCCATCCCATTTGATCTTTTTCCTGACAAGTCTTGTCTCAGCCTTCTAAGTCCAGTGCCAAATCTTTTCTGTACATGTCCCACACATTCTAATTTCTGCACAGTAATCTCAGTTCCATATGGAGCACATTTTTGAAGAAAAAAAAAAGGTTCAAATGGCTCTGAGCACTATGGGACTTAACTTCTGACGTCATCATTCCCCTAGAACTTAGAACTACTTAAACCTAACTAACCTAAGGACATCACACACATCCATGCCCGAGGCAGGATTCGAACCTGCGACCGTAGCGGTCGCGCGGTTCCAGACTAAGGCGCCTAGAACCGCTCGGCCACTTCGGCCGCCCACATTTTTTAACCTCAAGGAAAAACTTTACTATCACCAGCATCTTGGTACACCTATAATCTCTCAATCTTATAATCTCTCAAATATATATATTTTATACATTAAACTATTCAGAAGGATGTGCGCCAATAAAAGCATATTTTTGAAAAATCGAATATCTTTAGACTTTTGACGTTCTACCCCCCTTAAGCAAATGCTAGATGGGGAAGAAAATGGACACATTTTGCAGTATTGTGCACTGCGTACAGTAAAGGAACGGTTCAGTGACGAGGATTGTTTGTATGAGCATGAGAATGCACCCTGTCATTATCATCTGTGGGGCAATGGTTAATGGACAGTAACATTCTTGCAATGCACTAGCTTTCCCTGATTACCGAACTGATCCCAAGGTAACACCTATGGGATGAGTTAGAACATACACTTCGCCCCAGACTGCAGCGTGAAACGTCACAGCCTTCTCTCATTTCGGTTCTTGAGAAAGAATGCGCTGGTAATGAGTTCAAAGACTTTCACACACCTCGCTGAAAGTGTCCACAGCAGGGTCCAAGCAGTCAGAGGCGAATGGTGGACACACCCCATATTGACGTCCATTACTTGGACAAGTGCGAAAATATCGCACTATCTGTTTATCACCTCAGGCATCCAAATTTCTCACAACAATAATACACAGAAGAATGGAAAATAAAATTCATGGTGTGTTAAATGACGATTAATTTGGCTTTAGGAAAGGTAAAGGCTCCAGAGAGGCAGTTCTGACATTGAGGTTGACAAGGGAACCAAGACTGAACAAAAATCAAGAAACAACGATTTGCCAACCTTAAAAAAGCGTTCGAAATGTAAATGGTTCAAGATGTTCGAATTCCCGAGGAAAATTGGGGTAAGATATACGGAAAGACGGATAATATGCAATACATACAGGCGACAAGAAGGAACAATAAGAGTGCAAGACCGGGAAGGAAGTACACGGATTAAAAGGGATGTAAGACAGGGGATTTAGTCTTTCTTCTGTTCAACCTGTACATCGAAGAAGCAGTCAAGGGAATAAAAGGAAGGTTAAAGACTGAAAATACGATTCAGGGTGGAAGGACATCAATGATAAGAGTCGCTGATGACATTGCTGTCCTCAGTGAAAGTGAAGGAGAATTACAGTATCAGCTGAAAGGAATGGTCTAATGTGTATAGATCATCGATTGAGAGTAAGTGGAAATAAAGGCAAAGTAATGAGAAGTTCCTGTATGTGAACAGCGAGGAACATAAGGCCTAGTGATAACGATGTAGATGAAGATACAGAATCGTTATACCTTGGCAACAAAGTAACGCATTACTGACGGAGCTAGGAGGACATCAAACGCAAGAAGGGCATTCCTGGCCAAGAGAAATCCACTAGTGAAAACATAGCCCTTAATTTGAGGAAGACATTTCTAAGAATGTACGTTCGGAGCACAACATTGTATAGTAGTGAAACATGAACGGCGGAGAAACCGGAATAGAAGGGAATCGAAGCATTTGAGATGTGGTGCTGCAGAAGAATGATGAAATTTAGGTGAACTGATACGGTATGGAATGAGGAGGTTCTCAGCAGAATCAGCGAGTATAGGAATATATGGAAAACGTTGACAAAAAAAGGGACAATATGATAGCACACGTACTAAAACATCAGGGAATATCTGCCATGACAGCAAAGTGAGAGAGGATAAAAATTGTAGAGAAAGACAGAGATTGGAATATATCAAGCAAATAATTGAGGATGTAGGTCCCAAGTGCTACTCTGAGATGAAAAGGTTGGCATAGGAGACGAATTCGTAGCGGATCACATTATACCAGTCAGAAGACTAATGATTAAAAAACGGTCTATACCAATCATTTCACCACTGCGTTATGCCAGGTCGTACAGTAACATACAACACTCAAAACAGTGCAACAAATCTAAGGTTTCTGTGAATGAAGATATGGTGTTGTTGCCACGGACACCTCTTCTGCCCAATTCTATTCAAAACCTCATCACTAGTTATGTGATCTGCCTATCTAATCTTAAGCATTCTTCTGTAGCATCACATTTCGAAAGCTTCTATTCTCTTCTTGTCCAAACTATTTATCGTCCATGTTTCACTTCCATACATGGCTACACTCCATACAAATATTTTCAGAAACGACTTCCTGACACTTAAACTATACTCGATGTTAACAAATTTCTCTTCTTCAGAAACGCTTTCCTTGCCATTGCCAGTCTACATTTTATATCTTCTCTACTTCGACCATCATCAGTTATTTTGCTCCCCAAATAGCAAAACTCCTTTACTACTTAGTGTCTCATTTCCTAATCTAATTCCCTCAGCATCGCTCGACTTAATTCGACCACGTTCCATTATCCTCGTTTTGATTTTGTTGATGTTCATCTTATACCCTCCTTTCAAGACACTGTCCATTCAGTTCAACTTCTCTTCCAAGTTCTTTGCTGTCTCTGACAGAATTACAATGTCATCGGCGAACCTTAAAGTTTTTATTTCTTCTCCATGGATTTTAATACCTACTCCGAACTTATCTTTTGTTTCCTTTACTGCTTGCTCAATATACAGATTGAGTAGCATCGGAGAGAGGCTACAACTCTGTCTCACTCCCTTCCCAACCACTGCTTCCCTTCCATGTCCCTCGACTCTTATAACTGCCATCTGATTTCCGTACAAATTGTAAATAGCCTTTCGCTCCCTGTATTTTAACCCTGTCACCTTCAGAATTTGAAAGAGAGTATTCCAGTCAACATTGTCAAAACCTTTCTCCAAGTCTACAAATGCTAGAAACATAAGTTTGCCTTTCCTTACTTTTTTTCTAAGATAAGTCGTAGGGTCAGTGTTGCCTCACGTGTTCCAACATTTCTACGGAATACAAACTGATCTTCCCCGAGGTCGGCTTCTACCAGTTTTTCCATTCGTCTATAAAGAATTCACGTTAGTGTTTTGCAGCTGTGACTTATTAAACTGATATTTCAGTAATTTGCACATCTGTCAACACCTGCTTTCTTTCGGATTGGAATTATTATATTCTTCTTGAAGTCTGAGGGAATTTCGCCTGTCTCATACATCTTTCTCACCAGATGGTAGAGTTTTGTCAGGACTAGCTCTCCCAAGGCTGTCAGTAGTTCTAATGGAATGTTATCTACTCCCAGGGCCTTGTTTCGACTCAGGTCTTTCATTGCTCTGTCAAACTCCTGTCAAACTCTTTGCGCAGTATCATATCTCCCATTTCATCTTCATCTACTTCCTCTTCCATTTCCATAATATTGTCCTCAAGAACATCGCCCCTTGTATAGACAATCTATATACTCCTTCCACCTTTCTGCTTTCCCTTCTTTGCTTAAAACTGGGTTTCCATCTGAGCTCGTGATATTCATGCAAGTGGTTCTCTTTTCTCCATAGGTCTCTTTAATTTTCCTGTAGGCAGTATCTACCTTACCCCTCGTGAGATAAGCCTCTACATCCTTACATTTGTCCTCTAGCCATCCCTGCTTAGCCATTTTGCACTTCCTGTCGATCTCATTTTTGAGACGTTTCTATTCCTTTTTGCCTGCTTCACTTACTGTATTTGTGTATTTTCTCCTTTCATCAATTAAATTCAGTATCTCTTCCGTTACCCAAGGATTTCTACTAGCCCTCGTCTTTTTACCTACTTGATCCTCTGCTGCCTTCACTATTCCATTCCTCAAAGCTACCCATTGTTCTTCTACTGTATTTCTTTCCCCCATTCCTGTCAATTGTTCCCTTATGCTCTCCCTGAAACTCTGTACAACCTCTGGTTCTTTCAGTCTATCCAGGTCCTATCTCCTTAAAATCCCATCTTTTTGCAGTTTCTTCAGTTTTAATCTACGAAGATATGGTATAAAAGGCGAATCAGAAAGACAATAATGAGGATGCTGACTCTGCCTGACGAGATATGAGGAAGCGAGTGGTTATCGCAAAATAGTAGTGATTAACAGGAAACTTCCCAGTTTACAGGCCTTCAGCAATCAGGTGATACATAATAGACACATAGCCTCCACGCTTCAGTGCTACTTCTCACGTGAAGTTAGAGCCTTCTTTTCGTTAGTGGGCTAGCGCTGTATCGCCACCAAACATCATTAATCGCAGTGGCTACTGCAGATGTAAGGATTCTTGATGATTCACAAGCCGCACTGCAAGGAAACTTCATGAAAAAACACTGTCCTTATTGACATGCATAGACATATAAATCTCGCGAAGCACTGTACAGTGTATTGTGAAGAGATAGCTTTGATTGTGGCAGTGGAGAATAGGTGTGAGCAACATCAGCGACACACCTGACTAAAAGACCAACCATATAAGCAGTCGCCGAGCACTGAATCGAATGTAATCATGAAATGAAACATGACCACATTGCTATTATTGTGCAAACACCAAGTTTCTCTGACAACATAATTAAGGAATCGATCGAAAAGCAGATTCAGAAACCCTAAAAACTATAGTGGAGGTTTCAATTTAAACAAGGCTTGCTGTGTGGCACTCAGTTTGTTATAATTTAACTACATTAAATATTCTACAAAACAGTCCTTTTCATTTTTCCGTAGGATTAATAGTTGGCACATGCCGAGCGAGAGAACATGAAAATCTTACACTCAATTTTTGAAGGTACTGAAGATTGCATAACATCCATCGATAGGGGCATCTGAATCTCTCTGTGTATTAGACAGCACGTGACATTAAATTATAATGCTACGCACACTCCAATAGAGTTCAAACAAATAATAACAATTACATTATGTTCTGCCAATAGCTACTTGTCTCTCAGTATGTCGTTGAGGTACTATTTCGATAAGTACTTCAGTACTGATTTGTTAAAAAAAAAATGTTAACTTCATCATTAAGAACTGCTCGATCTACATCATGTTAATATTATTTCATTACATGTTTCCCTAATACTGCAAAGTCTTGCGTGTCTTATTTGAAAAATGAACGGCTACGTTCTAGACCACCAGTATAAAATACACGCAGCAGCGACACAAATGTTATATGAAGAACTTCTGCTTTTCGATTACCGGAAAAGATAGAGCAGTAACAATGGCACTGGTGTCGTATTCAGGTAGGACTTTGTTCAGACCCGTGTCCGGTCACCCAAATCAGCCTCTGCTCGGTGAACTGCAAAGGTTAGTCCCCCTTCCTATTCTTGACCATTCCGCCACGATTTCGGTGAGGCATTATACTCTGACCTCCTGTCCTCTTTTCCTCTTCTCTGCTGTTCGAAACTGACCTCGTTCTTTACTGCCTACGAAACAACGCTATTGAATTCCATGTACTATTTGAGGATCTCGCTTTCACTGTCCATGAGAAGCAGTTAGATGACTTCGTCGATTTTCGCTGCGGAATAAAGCAGCCCCAGTGTTGGAAAACTGCCAAAGACGAGACGGAGGCCCTCGATTCTTGCATATTAATGGGAGCGATCATTCCTTCGGTACAAATGTAGAGAGGCGTGCTCGCACAAAGACGCTGCAGCAGTTGTGTGCGGTCAGTTTTCCGATATGCTGTAAACGCCCCAATAAAAAGGGGCCCACAGAGGTCGGGCCCCGAGCTCTCATAACTCTTTCATGAGGACTTTTTTACGTTCGCGCAATAAAGATTTTTGTGTGAGAGATGTACTACGGTCTTGTGCAGAGGCCTATGGCACTTTTCTAGTCGCTCTGTATAAAATGGGTCCATTCTGTTGAAACGCGTATGTATTCAGTACCAGCGATGGCGAGGCATGACAGAATCTCTGACCAGAGAGTTATTTATCGTTGCTAGTCTGCGCTTGACCGCGCGAGAGTTCAGTTGCGAGTTGTAAGTTGCGAGTGGCACTCTGTAGGCAGTAGTAGTCTGGTACATCGGTTTGTACGTAGCGAGTTGTACTCAGTCGTTGTTGTGTGCGAGGAGTCGGCGGGCGTCGACATGGGTCTCTGGTCAAGATTCAGGACGAGGTGTATTGTTAAATAAGGTAATGAAGCTGCATTGCGCGCATTAGATAATGTAATGTATGTTTATTGTAATTAATTTGTTCAAGAAATACCCCAATAATAATTTTGTTTTCAAACCAATCATTTTTAAGAAAACAATCATTCAATTGAAAGAATATTTCCCATGCATTTCCTTAAAGAAAAGATTCACTTAAATTCAAAGAATATTTGCGATGCATTTCCTCCAAGCTATGGAGAAAATAAGAGCAGAATTTAGAGATGCAGTTTTACTGAGGTAAGAATTTGGGTTTAATTATTGCACAGGGCCTAAGATCGACATTTCGATCTATTTCCGTTTTCATTGTCACTGACATTTTATTATCATTGAATTGCCTTTCATTTTTTGTGGGGAGGTTACACATGTTGTAGATGACTTTCAATTTTTTTGGGGACGTGACACTTTGCTCAATTTTCATTATTTTTTATATTAAAATTATTTGCTGCGAGGTCACACTTGGCGACATCCGGCCAGGATCGTATTTCTTTGGGAATCTTCTAAGAAACAGTCAGATATCTGCTCTTATTTACTAAAATATAATTAGCATTTGGCGCAACGCTTTTACTAATTTTGTGACTTTCTTTCCTCAGATCTTCGGCAATTCGTTGCTCTTTGTTGTACTTGTATTTGTTGAATTTTGCATTGTTTTTGTCTCATTTGTGAATAATTGTGATTTGTGTTAAAATGCCGCGAAAAACTATTAATAGTACATCGCGAGGTGTAATGAATGAAATTACCGACTTAAACAACTTCACCGATAGTGCTTGTGACTGCGTGTCACAAGCACTGCGTGTAATGATGATAATCCTGCGTTCACTGACAATCAGTGCGTTCCAACCACTAATGATGATTTTTGTCTTAATGATGAACAAACGAACTCAATTGTGTCCTCTGTTAATTTGACGACAATTGATGACGCGGAGCGCTCTATTGTAATGAGCGCTGTCCAGCTTAACACAACTGGTTTGGAAAATTAAAGTGACGTACAGACAAATTTTTTTAATGAAAATAATCAGGATACTCAAAGTAAGACGGATTTATTTAATTCAGAAATAATGACTGACAGTGTACATTCGACTGACAAACCTTTTTGTAAATTACTGAATGACCAAATGGTCACACATAACGTGACAATTGTAGGTACGCAATCAAACAGCACAGATAATAGAGTAGGTAATGTTACATTGGATCAAATTATGGCAATATTGCTACAAAATAGTGAAGATAACAAACAATTTAAAGAAAATTTCAGACAACAGAATGAAAAACAAGACAACCTTAATGAAAGATTAGACAACAGTTCCAGACAGTTAAATGAAAAATTAGACAACAATTCCAGACAGCTTAGTGAACAAATTAGAGACGTTGGCGCACAGTGTCAAGATACTAAGGAACAGTTACGCGTGGAAATTGAGGCTTGTTCAAGAAAAAGTAGCGAAGAAATTAGATCTGTTCCTCAAGAATTAAGGGATATGCAAACAGCTACAATAGAAACACTTAGAGAGGAAATTAGCGCAGTCGGTAAACAATGCTTTGAAAAGGCAACACAATTACGCGACGAGTTTAAATTAATGACAGCAGAACTTTCGCGCACAATGGACGCAAAGATATACGCGAAATTCGAACAACAGAACACTCAAATTGACGAGAGCTTTAATCATCACCTACAAAACAGTGATACGCGTTTCCGTAAATTTATACAGGAACAGAATAAAGTAAAACGACAAGTCATGGAAACAATCACTGCACAGAGACAGGAAGACAAACGTAAATTGTTTGCGAAGGCAAAAACGTATGTAGACAACAATATTGTTTCAGTGTCCGATGAAATTAGTACCATCAAACAGTCGAACACAGAATTACGTAATGAAATTTCTGATCTTAAATCGAAAACAGACACACACACAGCAGAGTTTCAGACAGTGACAGACAGACTCGAACAATTAGAACTAACACATGATTCTGATGTCATTAAAGCAGATGTTAAAAAATTGAACGAAACCACACGTAAAATTCAAAAACAAATTAATGCTTGTGACACTAAAACCGATGATCAGGTAAAAATACTGACTGAAAAATATGATGAATTGGCCAGTCGTATTGACGTTATTGAAAGGAGTAATGACAGTAAATCAGACGATACTTCAGCGGTTTCATTTAATCAAACACCTGAATTTCAAAATCTACAACAGACAATCAATGAGATCGATTCATCTAATAACACCTTACGTAGAAAATTGTCATGTTTACAGCAAGAGGTAACAGAGATAAAAAACGGTTCAGGGTTTAACACATCACAGCAGACGCCACTTTGTGAACATTTGACAGACTCACGCAGCGCGTATAATTTGAGCAATTTACAGAGACTACGCGACTTAAAATCCGAAAAGCCACGCGACTTAAAATCTGAAAAGTTACGCAACTTGAAATCCGAAATGACACAGACAAACAGATTCTCACACAAACCTGAACGTGTTCTCAAATTCAGTGACGAGAACGTAAATTATGAGCAATTTTTATCCGTAAGAAAATCTGAGGAATTTAATAATGACAGAGCACAGATACACGATTTGAACTGTATACGACAATTTATTTTTGTGCTTTCGCCGCTATTGCCTGTAATGCGGGAGCTGGCTTTGAACTGGATACGACAATTCATTTTTGTATTTTCATCAGCATTGCCTATAATGCAGAAATTGGAATTAACATGGATACAACAATTTGCTTTTGGATTTTTACCGCCATTGCCTGCAACGCAAAAGCTAAAATTTATTTGCAGCGCGTAATTGACCTCAGGGGATTCATTACGCTTTAATGAATATGTGCCGTAGCGTGCATAGGGCCCCGAGCTGTAGTAGTGCTGTTTCATCTTTAGTTTTCTGCACTGCTGCCTTCTCTTCTACTATCCTTTATATCTATCAAAACAGCTCTTTAACTAGTGCTCTATCTAGGATTAAGAATATGTAATGAAAACCCGATAAGACAAATTTTTACCGAAAGTGACAATTTTCATTAGGCACTCCAGAAATGACAACCACGAGAATTTTGATAACAGATAAAATCGTAATCATCAGTATGTGTAAAATTATTGGTAACAGGAACCACATTTTGGTAATAATAGATGTTTTTCACCGCAACAGCATGAAAGTCAGCCGCTTAGCATACATAACCAACAATGTAATACACAAGGTCAGCCAAGCTTTAATGTTTCGCCGCGTGCACGTATAGTCCCAGATGCAACAAATAGTAACGCACGGCAGCAAGGAAATAACTACGTACAGAAAACACAGTATTTCCATTCCTATCGCAATGCGCCGTACAGAAATGATTATCATGATAGACGTAAAAACAATGAGCACAGTTTTCAGCATACATTTAATAACAGACGATCTTACCAGCAGCAAAATGATCAGCAACAACATATTCTGATGAATGAACCAGACAGTAGGTATTATCCAGAGCATAATACGTCTGGAAGAAATAATAGAACAGTTCAAATAGTCGAAATGCCACAGCACCCTCCTGATAAAGATAACACGTCAGATAGAATTGGACTAGATACTGTACAGGTCGTATCTTCCAGTAACACAAGCACTACTTTAGACACGCAGAATGTTGTTCACGAAAATGTAATTACTTTTGACGACATCAGAGATACTCTTTTGCAGGAAAAACCAGTTGTTCAAAAATCAATTTCACATCCTGTCATAGAAATTAAAATTGGTTCATCGAAATTTTCAGCAGTAATCGATTCCGGATCACCTATGTCAGTAATAAATGAAGAAACTTTTAACGAGTGTAACAAAGAGAATACCTATCCTACATTACCATTAGGCAAAACAAAAGTGAAAGGAGCAGTATCGAGTAAAGGAGTAGACGTTAAATTACAGAGTCATTTATCATTTTGTATTGCAGGTCACACATTTCACTCAAATTTTTGGATTGTTCCTTTATTGACAACAGACGTTATTTTAGGTACGAATTTTCTGGTACAACACGACGCAGTTATCGATTTTCAGAATTCTTATTTAATGTTGAAGGATGAAAATATACAATTTGCTATAGAATTTCAGCACTCACTATCTGCGGAAGAACAAACAATTAATCGCACAGAGGTCATTTCCGTATCACGTAACATAGACTGTAATTCCACATTGTTCACAGATACGTACGTACATAACTACACTCCTGGAAATGGAAAAAAGAACACATTGACACCGGTGTGTCAGACCCACCATACTTGCTCCGGACACTGCGAGAGGGCTGTGCAAGCAATGATCACACGCACGGCACAGCGGACACACCAGGAACCGCGGTGTTGGCCGTCGAATGGCGCTAGCTGCGCAGCATTTGTGCACCGCCGCCGTCAGTGTCAGCCAGTTTGCCGTGGCATACGGAGCTCCATCGCAGTCTTTAACACTGGTAGCATGCCGCGACAGCGTGGACGTGAACCGTATGTGCAGTTGACGGACTTTGAGCGAGGGCGTATAGTGGGCATGCGGGAGGCCGGGTGGACGTACCGCCGAATTGCTCAACACGTGGGGCGTGAGGTCTCCACAGTACATCGATGTTGTCGCCAGTGGTCGGCGGAAGGTGCACGTGCCCGTCGACCTGGGACCGGACCGCAGCGACGCACGGATGTACGCCAAGACCGTAGGATCCTACGCAGTGCCGTAGGGGACCGCACCGCCACTTCCCTGCAAATTAGGGACACTGTTGCTCCTGGGGTATCGGCGAGGACCATTAGCAACCGTCTCCATGAAGCTGGGCTACGGTCCCGCACACCGTTAGGCCGTCTTCCGCTCACGCCCCAACATCGTGCAGCCCGCCTCCAGTGGTGTCGCGACAGGCGTGAATGGAGGGACGAATGGACACGTGTCGACTTCAGCGATGAGAGTCGCTTCTGCTTTGGTGCCAATGATGGTCGTATGCGTGTTTGGCGCCGTGCAGGTGAGCGCCACAATCAGGACTGCATACGACCGAGGCACACAGGGCCAACACCCAGCATCATGGTGTGGGGAGCGCTCTCCTACACTGGCCGTACACCACTGGTGATCGTCGAGGAGACATTGAATAGTGCACGGTACATCCAAACCGTCATCGAACCCATCGTTCTACCATTCCTAGACCGGCAAGGGAACTTGCTGTTCCAACAGGACAATGCACGTCCGCATGTATCCCGTGCCACCCAACGTGCTCTAGAAGGTGTAAGTCAACTACCCTGGCCAGCAAGATCTCCAGATCTGTCCCCCATTGAGCATGTTTGGGACTGGATGAAGCGTCGTCTCACGCGGTCTGCACGTCCAGCACGAACGCTGGTCCAACTGAGGCGCCAGGTGGAAATGGCATGGCAAGCCGTTCCACAGGACTACATCCAGCATCTCTACGATCGTCTCCATGGGAGAATAGCAGCCTGCATTGCTGCGAAAGGTGGATATACACTGTACTAGTGCCGACATTGTGCATGCTCTGTTGCCTGTGTCTATGTGCCTGTGGTTCTGTCAGTGTGATCATGTGATGTATCTGACCCCAGGAATGTGTCAATAAAGTTTCCCCTTCCTGGGACAATGAATTCACGGTGTTCTTATTTCAATTTCCAGGAGTGTATAATACTCCAGACGAAGCTGACTATGATGTAATGCAGATGATTTCTGATAATGTTAAGGAGAGCTGTGCAAATACAGACGACGAACGCATGCAACTACACAAAATTCTTTTACAGCAAGCTCCAGTTTTTGACAACATTCCTGGTACTATTTCCGGTTTTATGTATGAATTTCAAGTTAAACAGCACGACACATTTAAAGCCAAGCATTATCCCATTCCGTATATTCACAGAGAACAAGTTAAGAAAGAATTGCAAGCTATGCTTGACCAAGGAATTATTGAACCGGCAGTTAGTCCGTACATAAACCCGCTACATATTGTCAAGAAAAAGGATGGCTCACTTCGCCTTGTACTTGATTCGCGTCACATTAATCACAGTATTATTAATGAAACAGATCGACCACAGACACTAGAAGAACTACTACAGAAATTTCACGGTACTGCTGTTTGTTCCACATTAGATTTGAAATCGGGATTTTGGCACATTCAGCTTCATCCGAATCGCAGAAAGTACACAGCTTTTCTCTGTTTTGGTGACTGTTATCAATTTTGTAAATTACCGTTCGGCTTAACTATTTCTTCAGCAGCTTTTATTCGCGGTTTGAACACAGTACTTCCGACAGAACTTAAAGACAGAATCACGACGTACGTAGACGACATTCTTATTGCAGAAGCTAACTGGTCTGAACACAATATGATTCTTGAACGACTGTTACAAACTTTTCGTGCACAAGGACTCACAGTTAATCTCAGTAAATCGCGCTTTGGTAAAACTTCTATAAAATTTCTTGGACATGTGATTTCAGCAGAAGGCATTACGCCTGACCCGGAAAAACTTCAAGCTTTACGTGACATTACTGTTCCTACGACGAAAAAACAACTACGCAGCTTTTTGGGTTTAATTAACTTTTTTCGTAAATTTATTCATCACTCTGCTTTAGACACACCTAGATTATGCCAATTGACAGGTAAAAACACTATTTGGTCCTGGGATAGGCAAGCACATTCTGAATTTATGAACCTGAAACATGCTCTGTTGAATGCACCACTTTTATCGCACCCAGACCTTACCAGAAATTTTTCCGTTGCCACCGATAGTTCTAACACCGCTTTAGGCGTACATATTTTTCAGGAAATTGAAGAAGATGGCTCTACAGTAATCAAAAACATCGCATTTGCAAGCCGCATTTTGTCGCCTGCTGAACGAAATTATTCCGTTACAGAACTGGAAACATTATGTGTTGTATGGGCTTTTACAAGATTTCGGCACTTTCTTTATGGCAGACATACCACCGTATACACAGATCACAGAGCGATACAATTTTTACTTTCCACTAAATTTACTCATGACAGATTAAGCAGATGGAAGCTTTATTTACAGGAATTTAATTTTACAATTGTTCACGTTCCCGGCACACAAAATGTTATAGCAGACGCACTATCTCGTTCTCTCAGCAACAATCAGCATGACATCGCAACCAACATCTGTAAAGCAAATTTCAGCGTTATGTACATTCAACAAGTTGCATTTGAAAATTTTATTTCGTCGTCATTACAGGACATAGCAAAAGAGCAAAATAAAGACAACGTGTGGAAAGAAATTAAACACCTTTGGCAAGATAGGAATAATGTTACGATTAGAAACCATTACACTGTACGCAATGACATTCTGTTTCGCCGCTCTCATCCTGACAGCAACAATTGGTTATTATGCATTCCTGATGAACTGGTTAACAAATTAATATGGTATACTCATTTAAGTTATGCACATTACGGAGCCAGAAAATGTTTTCTTATACTGAGACAGAACTGTTATTTTACCAACATGGAAAAACGTATACGACGAGTTTTAGCGTCATGTAAAATCTGCCAGAAAGCTAAGTCAGACACAACTTCACATATTCCTCCATTACATCCAATTGTACCTGTTAAATTGAGACATATGGCCGCTGTAGACATTTTTGGTCCAATTCCGAGAACTAATAGATGTTTCTGCTACATCTTTGTCGCTGTTGAACTCACTTCAAAATTTGTTACTTTCACTCCATTACGCAAAGCTACTGCTAAAACCGTTTCGAAAGCATTTGTAAAGCATTTTCTATTTCATGTAGGGCACGTGTTGAAAGTAATTTCTGATAATGGATCACAATTTCGTTCTGCTACATGGACACGTACGTTACGAGCTAGAAACATTTCTCCGATCTATATATCCAAGTACCATGCTTCTTCGAACCCTTGTGAACGATTAATGAAAGAAATTGGTAAACTGTGCAGAATATACTGCCACAAAAGACATATTGATTGGGACACACACATATTCTCATTCCAAGATGTAATTAATTCCATACCAAATGAATCCACTATGCTCTCTCCGTCTGTTATACTGAAAAATGTTGAACCACCTAACAAAATTACAGAATTAATAAACTTTCCTACATCTCGTCGACTACGACACCATGAAATAATTAACATTGCGCTGAACAACATCAAACGTGCCGCAGAGCGCCAGAGAAGACAGCAAAAACAGGTTTGTACACGCCGTGACTTTCACGTTGGACAGACGATATTAGTACGTACACACTATTTATCCAGCAGAATAAAAGGCAAGTGCAGTAAATTTGAACTTCTATACGCAGATCCATATCGGATTCGCAGCATTTCTCACCCCAATGTTGTACACGTCGAAACTTTGGGAACCAGAAAAAGTAAGGGCAACCATCATGTGTCCAATATTAAACCCTTTATTGAATGAAACCACTTTATGATTTAACATGCTATGATGCCATTTACTAATTTTTATGACCACTTATGCAATTATATTCACATGACTAATTACTGATGACTATCGCATTTTTTCTAGGCAAGTGCCCGGCAAGGTAAGGTTAGCAGGTCGCTCTTCTTGTCGTTTCACATCAGACCGTGCATATTTTTCCAGATGAATTTACACATTTTATGACCACTTATGCAATTATAATTATGTGACTAATTACTGATGATTATCATATTTTTTCTTGGCAAGCGCCCGGCAAGGTAAGGTTAGCAGGTCGCTCTTCTTGTCGTTACATATCAGACTGTGCACATTTTTTCCAGAGACACTTACGTATCTTATGAATAATTATGCAATGTTATCTAGTGACATGTTAATTTTGTTACATTTTCTCTCCATTAAAGTCTTTAGTTCTTGCCTCTATTAACTACACTACATACAAGCTGAACACAACGAACGTAACATTTTTTTGTCTTTCTTATGTATATACGATTGTTTCATGTTTTGTTTGTATGCACTATGAAATGGTTAAGGCATAGCAGACACCAGTTGACTTTGACATTTTTTGCCTTATGATATCTCAACATCGTGACTACTTTACTGTTACATTGTGATACACTGAGTACATTTTTTGCCTCTGAACACTACGTTTTTCACATATTACGTTTTGTGTCATGTTATGCTGTATACTTAATTATGTTACCATAAACCAGTCATTATTTAATGAGTATATGATTTAAATGCAAGACATTAATCTCTGTTCATCAATTTCAGAAAGAAATGATGCGTGAAAGAAATAAATTAAACAGAAATGGGAATTTCACCTTCGGAATGATCGAAAGAAGATGCAAACCTCGTGAGGAAGAGTAAATGGATCAGGATTACAAGCATTAACAAGAATATACTATACACATCGTAGAATAGCAGTCTTAACTAATTTTTTCTTTCAGAATACGAGGCGATTGATGCAGGCTGTCAGACAGAACTACACATCTTAGTTTTAGTGATGAAATGTGCTAGAGATAAGGAATAGTTGTGTAATGAGTAATGAAGTGATTTTTTGCAGATGATAATGAATGCTGATGAATAATGATGAAGAATATGCTACCATGGATAATTAAGTTTTCTTTACAGGTGATGATAATAATGGAGTTATGATAGTTATGATAATGAAGTGATGGATAATGAAGTTTTTTTTTCTTTACAGACGAGGATATTGTTGAAGTTATGTATTTATGCTATGTAGTTATTTAAGTATTTGTTGCAGTTCGCTTTGACAGCAGGTGTTATATTGCATAGTATAATGACTGAAGGTTTTGGAAAGGACAGCTTTGGAACACATTTTTATACACATTTCACTACCTGTTAATTCGAAGTTCACTACTTTTCAGCATAAAATGCATTTCTTCTTTCAGCTTAATAATCCATTTTTTTATATATTTTTGCAGGAGAAATTATTTATGAAATTAATGTGCTATAAGCAGTTGTTCATTAAATCTATGTCATTTATGATGTCATTACATATACTCTACTTGTTTCATAACCTTGCTACAGCTGACTGATGACGAATGACGTTACACATTTTCACTTACAGGAACAACCCAGAAGCAAATTTTTTTCTTTTTCTCTTCTTGCTTTCCCCTATAATTACCCAAAGCAATGCATTGCTAACAAAACAATGTATTACCAGTCCCAAATAATGATACCACTTTAAGAGAATTCTGAATAATACTGATCAGCTCTGAATAGTATGTCACTTCAGTAATGACTTCTTAATAATACTACAAACAAAAAAATGATGCTTTGTAACTGGCCAATGAATGCCACTGTTTATTGTAATACGATTACCCATGATGGCAATAATTGCTATATTCAGTTAATTTTATGAACATTATTCTGTAATACTAAATACATGGTACAGAAATGTTCAATAACTGGGCTATGAATGCCGCAAACTACTAATGTAATTCTCAATGAAGACTAGTATGTGACTTAATGTCCTTCACCTTCTGACCTAACTACCCTGAATTACTGCAATATCCATTTGTCCTGTCTATCCTCATGATCATGGAGCACTATATTTGGTTTTTGCACTAATTCTACGTTGGTGTTCCTTGTAAGAGCGTGGTGTTGACACGACATGCTGCCCACCACCGTGAGCGATGGAGACGTTATTATGGTCCCACTGTTTGGTGTACCTGATGTACTGCCAAAATGATAACATGGAATATTACTACGACATTTCAGTGTCTTGGCTACGCTGATAAACACTTCTGGGAAAAGAACTTCAGATTGTCTCACTTGGTGTTGTACTTCTGTGGAAAGATATGGACTTTCAGAGCAGCTACGTGCAACCTAAAGTGTTACAACCATGATGCAATCCTTCCCTTTCCTATCCTAATTCTTGTAACATAGTGAAAATCATTTTTTGCTAACATCATTTATATTCATGGCCTATACATTTTTTTTCGATATATTCTGAACTACAGTGCGTGTCCACTTTTATCATTTTTCTAACATGATTTCTACTTATTGATTTGCTGATATGTTTTGAACTACAGTGCATGTGCACTTATGTCACTTGTCAACATGATTTTTTTTTTGGCATTATGTTTACTTGATGTGAAAATGCTAAAGAGTTTTTCGGTGCGTGTGCACTTATGTCATTTGTTAATATGTTTTGTACTCACATTTTGTTATTGTCTAATATGTTTTGTATTCGGTGCATGTGCACCACATTTACTTCATGTTCTACATCTGTATATTCTGTGATTGTAAAGTTAATTAGTAAAGAAAAAAATTGTTGCTCATGGCAAGTCCAAATGACTCACCATTGCTGCCAAATTTTTGCCCCCCCAGTGGAGGGTTATGAAACGCGTATGTATTCAGTACCAGCGATGGCGAGGCATGACAGAATCTCTGACCAGAGAGTTATTTATCGTTGCTAGTCTGCGCTTGACCGCGCGAGAGCTCAGTTGCGAGTTGTAAGTTGCGAGTGGCACTCTGTCGGCAGTAGTAGTCTGGTACAGCAGTTTGTACGTAGCGAGTTGTACTCAGTCGTTGTTGTGTGCGAGGAGTCGGCGGACGTCGACTTGGGTCTCTGGTCAAGATTCAGGACGAGGTATATTGTTAAATAAGGTAATGAAGCTGCATTGCGCGCATTAGATAATGTAATGTATGTTTATTGTAATTAATTTGTTCAAGAAATGCCCCAATAATAATTTTGTTTTCAAACCAATCATTTTTAAGAAAACAATCATTCAATTGAAAGAATATGTCCCATGCATTTCCTTAAAGAAAAGATTCACTTAAATTCAAAGAATATTTGCGATGCATTTCCTCCAAGCTATGGCGAAAATAAGAGCAGAATTTAGAGATGCAGTTTTACTGAGGTAAGAATTTGGGTTTAATTATTGCACAGGGCCTAAGATCGACATTTCGGTCTATTTCCGTTTTCATTGTCACTGAAATTTTATCATTGAATTGTCTTTCATTTTTTGTGGGAGGTTACACATGTTGTAGATGACTTTCAATTTTTTTGGGGACGTTACACTTGGCACAATTTTCATTATTTTTTTTTATATATTAAATTGTATTGCTGGGGGGTTACACTGTTTTAAGATGAATTTACAGTTGTATAGTATAATATTTCTGCAAAACTACACTAAAGAGCCAAAGAAACTGGTACACATGCCTAATATTGTGTACAGCCCCCGCGAGCAAGCGGAAGTGGCGCAACACGACGTGGCGTGGATCCGATTAATGTCTGAAGTGGTGCTGGGGGAAATTGACACTATGAATCCTGAAGGGCTGTCCACAAATCCATAAGAGTACGAGGGGGTGGAAATCTCTTCTGAACAGCACATTGCGAGGCGTCCCAGATATGCTAGATAATGTTCATGTCTGGGGAGTTTCGTGGCCATCGGAAGTGTTTAAACTCAAAAGACTGTTCCTGGAGCCGCTCTGTAGCAATTCTCGACGTGTTGGATGTCGCATTGTCCTGCTGGAATTTCCCACGTCTGTCGGAATACACAGTGGACATGAATGGATGCAGGTGATTAGGTAAGATGCTTACATACGTGTCCCCTGTCAGAGTCGTACCTAGACGTATAAAGGGTGCCATATCACTCCAACTGTACAAGCCCCACACCATTACAGAGCATTGAATAGATGCCTGCTGACATGTAAGGTTCATGAATTCATGAGATTGTCTCCATATCCGCTGGATACAATTAGAAACGAGACTCGTCCGATCAGGCAATATGTTTCCAGTCATCCACAGTCGAATGTCTGTGTTGTCGGGCCCAGGCGAGGCGTAAAGCAATGCACCAATGCAAGAGGACGTGTTACTGGGTATTAGAAGTGCCGTACTCTGCACCCCCACCCCTGAACGTCTCGCTGTATTGGTGGTGCAACATGCAATATTTGGTTTTCATGGGCAATCAAAAGGGCGTAAATGCTCTATTCCAATTTTCCGTACATCTTCCGGAACTCTCGAAACCGAGGTGATGAAAATTTTTTTCATCTGTTTACGTTTCAATTTTACTGTCACGTGTAAGGGGCATTCTAAATATCTCTACACACATTAATCACTGTGCAGTACACTTCATGTCGTACACTGAAGAGCCAAAGAAACTGGTACACTTGCCTAATATCGTGTAGGGTCGCCAAGAGCACTCAGAAATGCCGCAACACAACTTGGCATAGACTCGATTAATGTCTGAAGTAGTGCTGGAGGGAACTGACACCATGAATCCTGCAGGGCTGTCTATAGGTTCGTGAGAGTACGAATGGGTGGAGCTCTCCTCTGAACAGTATGTTGCAACGTATCACAGACATGCTGAATAACGCTCATGCCTGTGGAGTTCGGGGTCCAGCGGAAGTGTTTAAACTCAGAAGTGTTTCTGGAGCCAGTCTGTAGCAATTCTGGACGTGTGGGGTGTCGCAGTGTCCCGCGGGAACCGTCCAGGTCCGTCGGACGCACAAAGGACGTGAATTGATGCAACTATCAATGTCATAAAATGTACCAACAGCCGTGTATTTTAAGATATTATTTTATTTTACTCTGAAGGCAACCAGTTTCGGTATTTCATTACGCTATCTTCAGGCCCCATACGCTTCTATCCAAATAAACGAACTTGTATATCGCCATAAATCACAGCATATCATAAATTCAGTCGTTATACAGTCCCCTCATTAGAAGAAGTGTCAGTGTTGATGGTCCCAGGCGAGGCGTAAAACTTTGTGTCATGCAATTAACAAAGGTTCACTAGTTGGACTTCGGCTCCGAAAGCCCATATCGATGATGTTTTGTTGAATGGTTCGCACGCTGATATTTTTTGATGGCCCAGCACTGCAGGAAATTTCGAAATGGTTGCACTTCTATCCCGCTGGACGATTCTCTTCAGTCGTCGTTGGACCCTTTCTTGCAGGATATTTTTCCGGCCGCAGCAAGGATGGAGATTTGATGTTTTACCGGATTCTTGATATTCACGGTAAACTCGTGAAATGGTCGCACGGGAAACTCCCCACTTTGTCGCTATCTCGTGCGCCGACTACAATACTTAAATGTTAAATGTTGAACTTAAATGTTGAACGAGCGTCTTCAGTCATCGTTGTTCCCGTTCTCTTCCCGGCCGCAGCGATGTCGGAGATTTGATGTTTTACCGGATTCCAAATATTCACGGTAGTCTCGTGAAATAGTCATATGGGAAAATCTCCACTTCATCGCTGCCTCGGAGATGCTGTGTCCGATCGCAAGTGCGCCGACTATAATACCACGTCAAACGCACTTAAATCTTGACAACGTGCCGTTGTAGCAGCAGTAACCGATCTAACAACTGCGCCACACACTTGTTGTCTTACGTATGTGTTGCTGGCCACAGCTCTGTATTGTGCCTGTTTACATATCTTTGTATTTGAATACGCATGCCTATACCAGTTTCTTTGGGGCTACAGTGTAGGAAGTAGTTGTGAAGGAATGCGAGGGTGTGCTGAAATGTAACGTCACCGCATTATTTACGTGAAAACTCTCACAAAACCAACGTTATTAACATTCTACGTCTATATTCTTCGTTCTCAATAAAGTCACCCTGACGTCGAACACGTTTCTCCCAATGAGAGATGAGATGGTTGATGCTGTCATTGTAGAACATTTGAGTTTGTAGGCTGAGTCACAACGTCATCTCTGCATGTACTGCTTCGTCACTATCAGAGTTGTGTCCTCGAATGCGTTCTTTAAGTTCTGGAAACAGATGAAGGTCACACGAGGGCAAGTCAGGACCGTGTGGACGATGATCGGTGTCAGTGAAGTAAAGGCGTATGATTGTTGGAGATGTCACAACACTTTTGTGTGGTCTGAAATTGCCTTGTGTGGAAGAACTCTTAGCATTCTAAACTCGATAACAGCATATTGTTTCTCACACACCGACATAGCTACGTTACATACTGGCAAGTTCTCCGTTACAGTTCAGAGCCCTCTAGCGGCAGAGGACTGCCTTCACTTAACGACCGACAGCAGAGGCGTTTGTGTAGTCAGTGCTGACAGACAAGCAACACTGCATGAAATAACCGCAGAAATCATTTTCGGCGTACAACGAACTTATCCGTTAGGACAGTGCGGCGAAATTTAGCGTTAAGGGCTACGGCAGAAGACGACCGATGCGACTGCCTATTCTAACAGCACGACATCGCCTGCAGCGCCCCTCCTGGCCTCGTGACCGTGGTTTGAACCTAGACGAGTGGGAAAAATCGTGTCCTGGTCAGATGAGTCACAATTTCAGATGGTAAGAACTGATGGTAGCGTTCGAGCGTGGTGCAGAGCTCACAAAACCGTGGGCCCAAGTTGTCGACACGGCACTGTGCAAGCTCGTGGTGGTTCCATAACGGTGTGGGCTTGTCTACATGGAATGGGCTGGCTCCTCTGAACCGATCATTGACTGGAAATCGTTATGTTCTTCTACTTGGGGACCATGTGTTCCCAAACATCGATGGAATTTTTGTGAATGACAATGCGCCACGTAGCCAGGCTACAGTTCGCGACTGGTTTGAAGAACATTCTGGACATTTCGAGGGAGGATTTGGCCACTCAGAACGTCTGACAGGAATCCCGTCGAACATTTATGGGACGTAATCGACGGGTCAGTTTGTGCACAAAATCCTCTGCAGCAGCACTTTCGGAATTGTGGACGGATGTGGAGGCAGCGTGGCTCAGTACTCCTGCAGGGCACTTCCAACGACTTGTTCAGTCCACGCCACACGGAGTTGCCGCACTGTGTCTGGGGTAAGGAGAGCCGACACGATATTAGGAGGTTGTAAAGGTACTTGAATTACGTAACCATTAAGCCACCTCACCTCAACCTCTCGATACCAGCAATATTCTACTGTGTTTCTGTAAAATAGTTATCATATTTCTGTGACAACATTAATGCAGACGTACTTCGGTACATCGATATGTATATATTGCAATTATATTATTCTTGTGTGTATTCTTTCTTTTGTCACTATGATCTTTGACGTACTTGTAACTCTGATTTTTGGGCGCGTAAGCGATTATTAGAGAGTCAAGCTTTGGTCGTCATGTTAAAAAGACGCAAATCGTAGTCAGTTTATGAAATGTGAACTTTAACAGTGAGGAAGATATTTTCAAGTATTTTTTATATTGTGAAATGATGTTTTGGAACGAGTTACGTGATATTACAACAAAAGCAATAAAAAAGAAGTGTAACTTAAATTCCGAGTGCTGATTACTTTTATACATCACCATTGTCCTAACTTACAAAAGTTTAATCTTCAAGAATGGTTTATGAAACACATCTATAAAACTTTTGAATATCGCAGAATAACACCTAGGCCTCTTTGCATCCGAGCTTGGATTCATCACTACCTAGATTTTCGACGATTGAGCCATGAGTTCACAACGAGACCAGCGTGGGAAACACGAAAAAATGAGTGCCTAGTTTATGCATTATTTCAAGAAATGACTTTATTAACTGTGCTCTATGACACCTGCCACATAACATAACTTTGTTGTTGCCCGAAAATGCAATATTTAGCAGCGTGTGCAACACTACAATCATAAATTAATTTTTGACCTCTGTTGTGGTAGGGTTGTTAGAAGGTATCCCACGACTTTTGTCACTTCAATGTAGAATGTGAGTGTAGAGCGTCAGATGTTGAGTGGTCACTGTGAGAGAAAGGGAGATGGCTTGTACTTGTGTGAGACAGCCTTGTCAGCACCTTCCAGAGATTGAAAGAGACCAGATTGTAGGTATCCGTTTGGCAGCAGGTCGAATCGTGCTGTATCCAGATTTGTGGGACATTCGGGTGTGACATTCTTCAATGTTTTTTCCCATGTATCTCTGTGGTGAACAGTGGAATTCCATTCTTAATGTTGAGGTGAGAGTGATGATCCTGTTGTTGATAATTCTTCCGGGTTATATGGCCGTGGTCCATGGAATTCTTCTATTCCTAACGTTTCGTCCAATACTACGTTGGACATCTTCAGAGGTATGGCTGGTCCTGCTGAGTCGACAGGAGTCGGCGCCTTCCCGCTCGGGAAGATAGGCGTTAGACTGTGAGGCTTGCCGGACGGTCTTCAATGACAGCACTTCGCACAGTTTTAATCTGTGAACCAGTAAGATCACAAAGTTTCGAACGATTTGGATTTCCTCGTAATATTCTAATGATAAGCAGATAAGCCATTCGGGAAAACTGACAGCGAGGAGAAAAAGAGAGCATTGTTGTTCATACAATTATATGTGAATAGAAAGACTATGTATGTGAGAAACAATTTGCTCAATCGTTTCCACGCCTCCCTATCGTAGTTGAAATTGACTGCAAGAAAGGAAACAAAACCGCACAATTTCATAGTACAGCACAACATTTTCTTTATTACAGTCAATTTCAACATAAAACCTGTACATTAACGTTTGAAAAAATATGGAGCCTGTGTCCATATCATTATTTATTAGTGTATCATATCAAAACTTGAAGCATATAAGTCAAGAACTTTTCGAGATTTTTCTAACAACATTTCCCCTGAACTGATGTATTACGACTCAAGTTCTCTGAGAGCCTTGCGAGTAGTGGTGTGAAAGAATTAAAGTATTTACATAGTAAGATGTGTGAAAAAGGTGACTTTCCCTCGGCAGTAACGATGCCGATTAATAAGAAAGCCAATGCCAAAAAATTTTGGGATTTTTTTGAACCATAAATTTGACATTAAATGAAACAAACAATAGTTTACTGTTACCAGTCACTTTTTGTTTATCTCCACAGCGCGTTTGAAAGGTTTAAAACCTCCATCATCAGGTGGATTTACATTTGTTAGTATGACGTGTGTGTGTGTGTGTCTGTGTGTGTGTGTGTGTGTGTGTTGTGTTACGATTTTTTTGGAGGCACTTGTGGCACTGTTGCCAGTGGTCATAGGTTCCTTTCACTGTCGTAACACATCACATGTGTACTGTCACACGAAAGGAACCTGTGACCACTGGAGGCAGTGCCACAAGTTCCTCCAAAAAAATCGTAACACAACACACACACACACACACACACACACACATGTCATACTCATCATCATCATCTTGGACAGTTTCCAGCCACTGGCTGGGTCTGTCGGGAACACAAGCCTCTCCATCGTGTTCTGTCTTTCCACCATTCCCCCTCTTCCACCTTCGTCCAGTTCTCTCCTCTTCTCATCACACATTCCTTTACTCCCTTCACCCATCTATCTCTTGGTCTTCCTCTGGGCCTCTTCCCCTCCAGTTGCAGATCAAACATCCTCTTTGGAATTCTTCCCTCATCCATTCTCTTCATGTGTCCATACCACTGCAGTCTTGATTTTTCTATCCTGTCCTGTACTGGTTCCTCCTTTAGTCTTTCCCTCACATACAAATTTCGCAATCTGTCTCGTCTTGTTACACCCAACCTGCTCCTCTGGAACTTCATTTCACTAGCCTGTATTCTACTTTTGTCGCTTTTGTGCATTACCCATGTCTCACTTCCGTATGTCAATATGGGGACAAAGTAGGTTCGGTATATAATTCCCTTGGATTTCTGTGGCACCTCCTTGCTCCAAATAAGCCCCCTAATGCATTTGTAGAACTGCCCTGCTTTTCTGCACCTTTCATTTATTTCCATTGCGTTTCACCCCTTACTTCTCCCATAAGTCCAACCCCTCGTCCAAGTCGTGGGAGATGGGCAACGGCACAAAGTAGGGGATTGCCTTTAGGGGCGATGTACAGCGGGGACTTCGTGTGCCCCAGGACCGCTACGGTAGCTGAGAAGGCCCTATGGGAACCATGAAACGTGACGGCTAGCGGGGCTCTGGTGAAGCTGCGATAGGCCTAGCAAGCCAGTAGTGGATAAATCAACTGCTTTTAAAAAGGGAACATGCCTCGGATCACGGAACGGATTTAAAGGAAACCGACCAAGCAATGGAAAAGGATTACGAGATGGTTTACGGCTGGGCACCTTAAACGTAAGGACTCTAACTGGGATGTTGGAAGAAATTGTAGAAATGATGGAAAGGAGGAAATTGGACATCTTGGGACTTGCTGAGACTAGGTGGAGAGGAGTTGGTGAAAAACCACTAAGTAAAGGATGTAAACTGTACTGGATAGGGAATGAGAGGGGAAGAAATGGAGTGGCAATAGTGGTCAGAGAGGGTCTGCAGGAGGAGGTGGAAGGTATCAATGATCGAATGATAAAAGCCAGAGTACGGGTGAAAGGAAAAAGCATTGAAATCATCCAAGCATATGCCCCACAGGTGGGGTGTACAAAAAAGGAGAAGGAGGAATTTGAAGATGACACATGTCATACTAACAAATGTAAATCAACCTGATGGTGGAGGTTTAAACCTTTACAACGAGTCTTGGAGATAAATAAACAGTGACTGGTAACAGAAAACTTTAGTTTCATTTAATGTCAATAACAGTCTCGGTATAGCCTATCCTAATATGTTCACCACAAATTTGATTTCTCACGCACCAAAAGTCCTACTAAGAGTGATGAATAGAAGACTTCACGGAAGAGTGGAAAAGAGGTATTGCAGATAAACAGTATGGATTTCGAAGAGAAAAACATATGGGAGATGCAGTTGGATTGTTGAGAATTAGAGGTGAGAAATCCATTGAAACAAGGAGTTTATAGTTTTTCATCGACTTGGAGAAAGCATTTGGCAGAGTACAGTAGAATAAATTAATGGACAATGTAAGCAAGGATGGAATCGACTGGAGAGGTAGAAAGCTGATTAAGAACATGAGTAGAGATTGCGAATGAGATCACAGAGGAAAACAGAGTTGGAGCTGTTAGAAGGGGAGTGAGACAAGGTTGCTAAAATGCACCTGAAGACTCCAGCAATAAGCAATGGAAAAGCAACTAGAACCACTCAACAGAGGAAAGTCCACTGGACGTGACGGGATACCAATTCGTTTCTGCACAGAGTACGCGAAAGAACTGACAGCCGTGCACCGCAAGTCTCTAGAGGAACGGAAGGTTCCAAATGATTGGAAAAGAGCACAGGTAGTCCCAGTCTTCAAGAAGGGTCGTCGAGCAGATTCGCAAAACTATAGACCTATATCTCTGACGTTGATCTGTTGTAGAATCTTAGAACATGTTTTTTGCTCGAGTATCATGTCGTTTTTGGAAACCCAGAATCTACTCTGTAGGAATCAACATGGATTCCGGAAACAGCGATCGTGTGAGACCCAACTCGCTTTATTTGTTCATGAGACCCAGAAAATATTAGATACAGGCTCCCAGGTAGATGCTATTTTCCTTGACTTCCGGAAGGCGTGCCGGCCGAAGTGGCCGTGCGGTTAAAGGCGCTGCAGTCTGGAACCGCAAGACCGCTACGGTCGCAGGTTCGAATCCTGCCTCGGGCATGGATGTTTGTGATGTCCTTAGGTTAGTTAGGTTTAACTAGTTTTAAGTTCTTGGGGACTAATGACCTCGGCAGTTGAGTCCCATAGTGCTCAGAGCCAGAGCCGGAAGGCGTTCGATACAGTTCCGCACTGTCGCCTGATAAACAAAGTAAGAGCCTACGGAATATCAGACCAGCTGTTTGGCTGGATTGAAGAGTGTTTAGCAAACAGAACACAGCATGTTGTTATCAATGGAGAGACGTCTACAGACGTTAAAGTAACCTCTGGCGTGCCACAGGGGAGTGTTATGGGACCATTGCTTTTCACAATATATATAAATGACCTAGTAGATAGTGTCGGAAGTTCCATGCGGCTTTCCCCGGGTGATGCTGTAGTGTACAGAGAAGTAGCAGCATTAGAAAATTGTAGCGAAATGCAGGAAGATCTGCAACGGATAGGCACTTGGTGCAGGGAGTGGCAACTGGCCCTTAACATAGACAAATGTAATGTATTGCGAATACATAGAAAGAAGGATCCTTTATTGTATGATTATATGATAGCGGAACAAACACTGGTAGCAGTTACTTCTGTAAAATATCTGGGAGTATGCGTGCGGAACGACTTGAAGTGGAATGATCATATAAAATTAATTGTTGGTAAGGCGGGTACAAGGTTGAGATTTATTGGGAGAGTCCTTAGAAAATGTAGTCCATCAACAAAGGAGGTAGCTTACAAAACACTCGTTCGACCTATACTTGAGTATTGCTCAACAGTGTGGGATCCGTAGCAGATCGGGTTGACGGAGGAGATAGAGAAGATCCAAAGAAGAGCGGCGCGTTTCGTCACAGGGTTATTTGGTAACCGTGATAGCGTTACGGAGATGTTTAGCGAACTCAAGTGGCAGACTCTGCAAGAGAGGCGCTCTGCATCGCGGTGTAGCTTGCTCGCCAGGTTTCGAGAGGGTGCGTTTCTGGACGAGGTATCGAACATATTGCTTCCCCCTACTTATACCTCCCGAGGAGATCACGAATGTAAAATTAGAGAGATTCGAGCGCGCACGGAGGCTTTCAGACAGTCGTTCTTCCCGCGAACCATACGCGACTGGAACAGGAAAGGGAGGTAATGACAATGGCCCGTAAAGTGCCCTCCGCCACATACCGTTGGGTGGATTGCGGAGTATAAATGTAGTAGATTTTCTCCTCCGAATGGGAAAATATTTTGTTGACGCCGACCTATGTAGGGAGAAACGCTCATCATAATAAAATAAGGGAAATAAGAGCTCGCACGGAAAGATATAGGTGTTCGTTTTTTCCGCGCGCTGTATGCGATTGGGAATAATAGAAAATTATTGAGAGGGCTGTTCGATGAACCCTCTGCCAGGCAATTTAATGTGATTTGCAGAATATTCATGTAGACCTAAATGTACAGGTGAGGCATTTCACTTGAAAGTCGCTTGTCCGGTGTCGGTGGATAAATACGATGTTGCTGTGCCTGTGTTATTCTGAATTAACGAAGTTCCTTAGCACATTTACGCTTGTTCAAAGGAACTTACATAATACGCTTCATTCACACCTACTCACTTTCAACAATAAAAGATTTGTTTATTTTGTCGGATGGCTGCACTGGTCACAATAAGAAACACACCGTTGTTCGTTGTTTGTTGTCACTGGTGTCCAGAGTATGTTCCCAAAACGTCATTTACTACTTTCCTCTACATGGTAATTCTTTTAATGATTGTGACAAAGACATTGGTACAATAAAGCGAAAATTACGCAGAGAAGATCGAATATATACTCGAGATGACTGCATGAATTTGACAGAGTGCTCTTCCAAAACTGCATAATTCACAGCTCACAAAGTTGATGGCAACGCAATCATCGACTTAAAAACAATGGCGGTCACTGGACTACAAGAAGCAAGTCTTGTCAGGCAGGTGTTACGGGAAAATGGTACCAAAGTTAAAACAGTAATATTCCATGTCACAGAACGGGTGTGGGACATCGAGAATTGTACATCAGCTGATACAGCACGTTCTTCAGGTATGGCGAGAAAGTCCTCGAGGTGATGCTCAGGGGCTATTTGACACAACGAATAACAAACACTTTTGTAGTTAGAACTTCGGGGTTTACTCATCATATTGATGTTCGTGGTTGAGGTCAGCTCCGAATGGAATGCAAATTTGATTATTTAATGCTCCTTCTGTGATAAATATCGCAAGAAACTTCGAGAAATATCGGACTGGAGATTCACAGTGCAACATTTTGCTGAAACAAACCTTGTATTTCGCTAGTCAGCGATAGAACTACGAGTATTATGTTCACAGCAAACTTTATAGCTATGTAAAGAATTAAAATATTTTCCAATTTTTCATTGTATACTGTTTGAAAAAATATGAAGAACGAGTAGAGCTCTTCTTCATTTTTCTGCCTGACGCAATTGGACGATCAGGTTACGTAATTAGTTCGCTCTTGAGAACTGTTTTGAAAAGATAACGAATTATAACTTATTTATATTGTATATAAACCCCCTCATGACCATGGACCTTGCCGTAGGTGGAGTGGCTTGTGTTCCTCAGCTATACAGACAGCCGTACTGCGCGAGCTCCATGTTCAACAATGTACGATGAATGGTGTGCTCCGAAAGGCTTGTGCGTGCACCAGCACTGTGCTCTTTCTACCATCTGTCTTACTGTAAAGAGCGAACAAGCCTCCGATCCTTCCGTTCTGTGAAGAGTACAGCATGTCCAACCATTCAGCACCTAGTAATAGTTTCACTGTCCTTCTACCTCTTTCGGTAGATACTCATTACAGTAGCACGTGAACACTCGACAAAATTCCCCGTTTTCGAGATACTTGACTGGCGGCTGTCTGAAGAGAGGCCAGGCAAACGTGTGGTTCTGGACACAGGCAGCAGTCTTTTCAGCAGTTGCAGGGGAAACAGTCTCGATGATTGACTGATCTGGCCCTGTAACATCAACCAAACCGGCCTGGCTGTGCTGGTACTGGGAACTAGTGAAAACACGGGGAAACTACAACCGTAATTTTTCCCGAGGACATGCAGGTCTACTATATCGTCAATGGATGATTGTATCCTCCTGGATAAAATATTATGGAGGTAAACATTCGGATCTACGGGCGGGGATGACTCAGGAGAAACAAAGCTGGCGATCTACGGATCGGTGCGTGAAATGTTAGGTCTCTTAATCGGGCAAGTATGTTAGACAATTTGAAAAGAGAAATGGATGGACTGAAGTTAGATTAGTGAGAATTATTGATTCTTCATCCTTTAGAGGCAGAAGAATCCATGAGGATGCAGAAGGCAATTGAAACCACTCCATTAAAGAGAAATATTTTTTATCCACAGGAAATGTGGCCTGTAACTGAACAGGTGTCATGATGATCTTCCCTTTGGAAAAATATTCCGGAATACTCCCCGTTCGGATGTCCCTGATGGGACTGGTGACCGGGAGGTAACCATGAGCAAAATACTGAATAACGAACGACTGGTAAAGTCCTACGGTGGGGGCGTGCAATGTCAGTTTTAACTTCGTAAGGAAGCTCGAATAACTCAAAAGGTAAATGCTAAGGCTCAGTGTAGATATAGTGGAGACCAGTGAAGTGAGATGGAAAGAAGACACGGTCTTCTGATCAGGTGACCACACGGTAATATCAGCACCGGCAGAAATGGTTCAAATGGCTCTGAGCACTATGGGACTTAACTTCTGAGGTCATCAGTCCCCTAGAACATAGAACTACTTAAACCTAACTAACCTAAGAACATCACACACAGCCATGCCCGAGGCAGGATTCGAACCTGCGACCGTAGCGGTCGCGCGGTTCCAGACTGTAGCGCCTAGAACCGCTCGGTCACTACGGCCGGCTCAACAGCGGCAGAAAATGGAATAATGGGAGTAGGATTCGTTATGAATAGGGAGGTAGAGAAGAGCGTGAGTTATTGTAAACAGGTCAGTGATAAGGCGGTTCCCATCAGAGTCGACAGCAAACCAACACTGACAACTATAGGTGAGGTATACAACCGAACATGAAGAGCTAGAGAGAGTATGTGAGAATAGTGAGAGGACGTTTAAGTACGTAAAGGGAGATGAAAATTTAATAGTCATGTGGGACTGCAATGCGGCTGGATGGGAAGAAATACAAGATAGTCTTACGGGAGCGGGTGATCTTGGTAATAGAAATGACACAGAAGAAAGACAAATTGACTTCTGAGATAAATTTCAGCTGGTAATAGCGAATACTTCTGTTCAAGAGTCACAAGAGGGGGAGGTGTACTTTGTTAAAGGAGTGGAGATACGGGAAGATTTCAGTTGGATTACATCATGATGAGACAGAGATTCCGAAATCAGATAGTGAATTGTAAGGCGTTCCCAGGAGCAGATACAGACTCAGATAACAATGTAGTAGTGATGAAGAGTAGGCAGAAGTTTAAGAGTTTAGTCAGGACGAATCGAGGTGAAGAAAGTAGGATAAGGAAGTACTGAGGCTACAGAAACTGCGATCTTCAGGCAGTTCAGTTGAAGAGAAATAGGTATCTCGAAAAGGGGAATCGCAGAAGCTGGACCGAAAACCGTCGGTACAACGAAGGTTTCTGCGAAGAAGCAGTAGGTAAAAGAAGAAATACTTCAGATGATTGATGAAAGAAGGTAGTACAGAAATGTTCAGGGAAATTCAGAAACACAGAAACACAAGTCACTTAGGAATAAAATAAATAGGAAACGCAGGATATCTCAGGCGAAATGGTTGCACGAAAAACGTGAAGAAATCGAAAAAGAAATGTTGATCGGGACGATTGACGCAGAATATAGAAAAGTCAAAACAGTCTTCGGTGAAATTAGAAGCAAGGATGATAACAGTAAAAGTACAGTGGGAATTTCACTGTTAAATGCAGAGGAGAGTGCGGGTAAGCTGAAAGAGTACACTGTAGGCCTCTATGAGGCGGAAAACTTATCTGATGACGTGGTAGAAGAAGAAACAGTCGTCGATATAGAAGTGATAGGGAATCCAGCATTATAATCAGAATTTAAGAGATCTCTGAAAGACTTAAATAAGGCAGAAGGGATAGATAACATTCCAGCAGAATTTCTAAAATCATTGGAAGAAGTGGTAACAAACTATTCACGTTGTGTAGAATGAATGATAGTAGCGACATACCATCTGACATTCGGAAAAAAACATCATCCAGACAATTCCAAAGATTGCAAGAGCCAACAAGTGCAAGAGTTATTGCACAATCAGCTTAACAGCCCGTGTGTCCGAGTTGCTGACAAGAATAATATAAGTTGAATGGAAAAGAAAACTGAAGGTATGTTAGATAAGGGTCAGTTTGGCCTTAGGAAAGGTAGAGGTATCAGAGAGAAAGTTCTTTTTGATTGATTGTGGAAACAAGGTTAAAGAAAAATAAAGACACGTTCATAGGATTGACGATCTGAAAAAGGAGTTCGACAATGTAAAATGATGCAAGATGTCCGAAATTCGGAGAGAAATAGCAGTAAGCTATTGGGAAAGACGCATAATATACAATATGTACAAGAACGAAGAGGGAATAATAAAAGTGGATGGCCAAGTACGAAGTGCTCGAATTAAAAAGACAGGGGTGTAGTCTCATCCCTAATGTTCAATCTACACATAGAACAAGCTATGACGGCAATAAAAGAAAGTTTCTACAATGGAATTAAAATTATCAGTGACAGTGAAGGACAATTAGAGGATCAGTTCAACGGAGTAAACAGTCTAATTGGTACAGAATATGGATTGAGAGTAAATCGAAGAAAGACGAAAGTAATGGGCAATAACAGGAATGAGAACAGCTAGAAACATATCACAACTGGTGATCACGAAGAAGATGAAGTTAAGGAATTCTGCTACCTAAACACCAAAGTAACCCATGACGGACGGAGCAAGGAGGACATAGAAAGCAGACTAGCACTGGCAAAAAGGGCATTCCTGGCCGAGAAAGGTGTACTAGTATCACACATAGATTTGAGGAAGAAGTTTGTAAGAAGGTACGTTTGGAGCACAGCATTGTATAGTGAATCATGGGTTGTGGGAAAACCTGAACAGAAGAGACTCGAATCATCTGAGATGTGGTGCAACAGAAGAATACTGAAAGTTAGGTGGAGTAAGGAATGAGGAGGTTCTCCACAGAATCGCTGAGGAAAGGAAGATACGGAAGACACTGATAAGAAGTAGGAACAGGGTGGTATGACATCAGTTAAGATATCAGTGAACAACTCACACATCTACTAGAGGAATCCGTAGAAAGATAAAAATTGTAGAGGAAGACAGAGTATGGAATACATCCAGCAGATAACTGAGTATGTAGTCTGCAACTACTACTCCGAGATGAAGAGTTTGGCACAGGATAAAAATTCGTGGCGGGCTGCATCAAACCAGTCAGAAAAAAAAGTGGGAATTGGCGGTGTTCGGTGATAGGGGAAACCAAACTCCTAAGCGGTTGAATACATGATTATAAATACAAAATCAATTGGAGATAATGCAGGAATCGGTTTAATAATGAATAAGAAAATAGGAATGGGGTAAGCTACTATGAACACCATAGAGAACGCATTCAGGGAGAAGAAATAAAAACTTTGAGGTTTGCCAACGACAATATAATTCTGTCAGAGACAGAAAAGTACTTGGAAGAGCTGCTGAACGGAATGTACAGTGTTTTGAAAGGAGGATACAAGATGAACGGCAACGAAAGCAAAACAAGGATAATAGAATGTAGTCGAATTAAATTAGGTGATAGTGACGAAAATAGATTAGGAAACGAGTCACTGAAAGTAGTCGATCAGTTTTGCTATTTGTTCAGCAAAGTAACTGATGATGGCGAAACTAGGATATAGAGTGCAGACTGGCGATGGCAAGATAAGTGTTTCTGTAGAAGAGAGATTTGTTAGCATCGAATATAGATTTGAGTGTTAGAAAGTCTTTTCTGAAACTATTTGTATGCCGTGTAGCTATGTATGGTAGCGAAATATGGACGATAAACAGATAAGAAGATACTAGAAGCTTTCGAAATGTTTTGCTGCAGAAGAATACTCAAGATCAGGTGAGTATACCACGTAGCTAATGAAGAGATACTAAGCAGAACTTAGGAGACAAGAAATTTGTGGCACAAGTTGACTGGGAGGATGGGAAGATTGATAGGAGACATTCTAAGACATCTAGGGATAATCAGTTGGTATTGGATGGAAGTGTGGGGGAAAAAAATTGCAGATGGTGGCCAAGAGCTGAATACAATAAGCAGATTCAGAAATATGTAAGGTGTAGTAGGTTTTCGGGGATGAAGAGGGCTTGGCAGGATAGAGAGGCATCACCCGTTCACGGAATGAAGATGACAACAACAAAATATCTAACACCACCATCCTCTAAACGATGAAGTGTATTATATATTTCGCAGCCTCTTAAATTAGTTGGAAGTGTTCAGTTTGGTGACGCAACCAATGCTCGCCATTCGAGTGCTATCGTTTCCAAATTACGAATTACGTCGTTGGAGCCTGCAGTTTACAGTTTTAAAGAAGTGCGACCATCATTACTACTATCACGCAATTGATTTCTTTGTATTGAAACCGAAAACACCAAACACCACCCACTTTCCAAGAAAGCTTCTGAGTCTGATGCTTTAGTTTCCCAAAGCGAACTGGTATAGAAATAATTTGAAGTGATACATGCAGCAGGTGAATTTTCGTTCCTTTTAACTCGTTAATTCTAAACTGTACATGTTTATGTATTTTCGTTATGCAGTCGTTATTAATGTGACGCGACCTTCCTCCATGAACATTTGGTTTTCCTATTTTAAAATATTTAAAAAATCCACACCGATCTGGAGGAGGTAAAATTTCAACTTCCATCGGTTGTATCGTCACAAACAAGAGGCAAAGGAGATTTTGTAAAGTAATGCAGTTTAATGATGATGAAGTACATCTAACGCCATCGTGAAGTGGCGATCTGGTGAGACCACAGGTCGTATGCGCTGGCCGTAATACGCTACGTCACTGCTTCCATTGTGTCGGTTCTGTTGAGCGCAGAGGTTCTTTCGGTGACCTCTGCTTTTGGTGGCCGCTGCTCTTTTTTTTCAGCTGGATTTCCCAGCTTATTCGTATTAACTGGCCACTTATAACTTCCATCCATCTACACCGTAGAGAATCGACGGCCATTCTTAACATTTCGCAGACCTAAGTGTTACTGCCAAGTGAAAACCCGAACACCTAAGCGTTTTTATTTTCTAAAAAGACTTCAGCAGCTAGCTAGCTGTATGCAACATTTTACTTCGTAATATTGATAAGTGGCGTAGACTCTCATCAGTGTGCTGATTCATCGTTATCACTGTACAATAACCATACTGATTAAGATGTTACATCATTTCTTTTCCTAACTCAACAAAATAGTTGAGGAACGGCGGGTGTACAGCATTTAGGAGCTGTACTTCTTGGATACGGCATATATATATATATATATATATATATATACCGGGTGGTCAAAAAGTCAGTATAAATATGAAAACTTAATAAACCACGGAATAATGTATATAGAGAGGTAAAAATTGACACACATGCTTGGAATGACCCGGGGTTTTATTAGAACCGAAAAAAACACACCATATTGCTAGAAGCGTGAAAGATCTCTTGCGCGCGTCGTTTGGTGATGATATATATATGACCTGGTCGAAATATAAGCTGAAACTTGTTCAACTTTTTATGGTTTGCATCTTCTCTTTCGCATTTGTGATTCCTGACAATATATCTGAAACACACAGGGTGTTTCCCTATTTGGTTCCAACACAGGATCAACATTGGGAAGTGTGATTTTTAAATTAAGATGAGAATTGTCGGTTATTACAAAGATGAGTTCTACAAACAATCCTGTCGGAGCAACATACGCAACTGAGCATTATTGTAAAGGTTTAGTGTACCGTCGCAGTTGTAAGGTTCTTTTATTTAGGACACGACGGTATAGGGCTCTTGTATGCCCATCTTCAGGTGTTATAACTTCTTGTTGGAACCCCGTGGGCCGCAGCGGACGAGTACAGGACGCGGTGTATAACCAGCGAGTGCAGAACACGGAGTCAACTCATTGCTCTCCGTTTGCTGACACTGCATCCTGTGCATACCCACTGCGGCGCACAAGGTCACAGCACGGAGCACACTATTGGCCATTAAAATTGCCACACCAAGAAGAAATGCAGATGATCAACGGGTTTTCATTGGACAAATATATTATACTAGAACTGACATGTGATTACATTTTCACGCAATTTGGGTGCATAGATCCAGAGAAATAGTTACCCAGAACAACCATCTCTTGCCGTAATAACGGCCTTGATATGCCTGGCCATTTAGTCAAACAGAGCTTGGGTGGCGTGTACAGGTACAGTTGCCGATGCAGCTTCAACACGATACCACAGTTCATCAAGAGCAGTGACTGGCGTATTGTGACGAGCCAGTTGCTCGGCCACCATTGACCAGACGTTTTCAGTTGGTGAGAGATCTGGAGAATGTGCTGGCCAGGGCAACAGTCGCACATTTTCTGTATCCAGAAAGGCCCGTACAGGACTTGCAACATGCGGTCGTCCATTATCCTGCTGAAATGTAGGGTTTCGCAGCGATCGAATGAAGGGTAGAGCTACGGGTCGTAACACATCTGAAACGTAACGTCGACTGTTCAAAGTGCCGTCAATGCAAACCAGAGGTGACCGAAGATGTGCAACCAATGGCACCCATCACGCCGGGTGATACGCCAGTATGGCGATAACGAATACACGCTTCCAATGTGCGTTCACCGAGATGTCACCAAACATGGATGCGACCATCATGATACTGTAAACAGAACCTGTATTCATCGGAAAAATGACGTTTTGCCATTCGTGCACCCAGGTTCGTCGTTGAGTACACCATCGCAGGCGCTCCTGTCTGTGATGCAGCGTCAAGGGTACCCGCAGCCACGGTCTCCGAGCTGATAGTCCATGCTGCTGCAAACGTCTTCGAACTGTTCGTGCAGATGGTTGTTGTCTTGCAAACGTCCCCATCAGTTGACTCAGGGATCGAGACGTGGCTGCACGATCCGTTACAGCCATGCGGGTAAGATGCCTGTCATCTTGACTGCTAGTGATACGAGGCCGTTGAAATCCAGCACGGCGTTCCGTATTACCCTCCTGAACCCACGGATTCCATATTCTGCTAACAGTCATTGGATCTCGACCAACGCGAGCAGCAATGTCGCGATACGATAAACCGCAATCGCGATAGGCTACAATCCGACCTTTATCAAAGTCGGAAACGTGATGGTACGCATTTCTCCTCCTTACACGAGCCATCACAACAACGTTTCACCAGGGAACGCCGGTCAGCTGCTGCTTGTGTATGGAGAAATCGGTTGGCAACTTTCCTCATGTCAGCACGTTGTAGGTGTCGCCACCTGTGCCAACCTTGTGTGAATGCTCTGAGAAGCTAATCATTTGCATATCACAGCATATCTTCCTGTCGCTTAAATTTCGGGTCCATTTGCATATCACAGCATATCTTCCTGTCGGTTAAATTTCGCGTCTGTAGCACGTCATCTTCGTGGTGTAGCAATTATAGTGGCCAGTACTGTAATAACACCTGAAGATGGGCGGATAAGAGCCCTAAACCGTCGTTTTCTAAATAACAACCTTACAATTGTAGCGGTATATTGAATCTCTGATATTTTTCATTTTGTTGCATTTATTATGAGAGCTATCAGAGAAGTACATGGAAAAGGTTAAGAAGATGTATGCAGTTTTCATTGATTTGGAAAAAAAACTTTTGATATCAACCTAGAAAAAAAAAAAGTATGTTGACTGAAGGGAATGAAAATTCCATATGAGGTATTCGGTACTTGATAAAAGAATGATCTGGTCACCTCTGTGTAATGCAGAAATGACCACTAGATGTCATGAAAAGCAGATCCACGAGCTTTAGTCTAATACATGAATTCATATATGTATGAGACCAGTAAGGTCTCTGAAATGGTGTCATTTCATTTATATAAGTAAGAAGGAGGCGTGCCAGGGTAAACCATGCAGTTGTGTGAACCTCTGCGGAAAGGTGCTTTAGTGGCTAACACACCTGCCTAGTAAGCTGGAGGCCAGGGTTCGATTCCGCTCCATGGTACAAAATTTTCACTTGCTGCTTCAGTCTAAATACATAAAATACCTTAGCAGTACTAATCTACGCACTGTCTAATTTTCATCAAGTTATTTTACTTGGTAGTGAGACATCATCCAGATGTTACTTCTGTCTTTAAATTTTACACACCTTTATATGTTAGTATCCCCATTTGTCTAACTTAAAAAAATTATGACATGTCACTAAGAGGATGAAACAGGTCATGATACTCTCCGTTTGAAACTGGCTGTAAATTACAATGAGAGAATTTCGTCATTAGTCAGCTCCCTTGTGTTTGCGGTAGATTTTACCTGTCTAAGTGGAACTGCGTTTTGGAAAACTGGACAGTCACTATCCACGAAAAACTTACATCTGGATTTAAGCCTGGCTACAAACGTTTACTTTCCGTCTATTTTACATGCGAAAGAGGCGCATTTCAGACAAGTTTATGAATTCAGGAAACATCGACAACTGGTTTGTCCTGTGTAAGTAGAAAACTAGCGTGAATATTGAAGAGATAAAAAATAGCGAATAAAAGATCAGCTGATAAACGAATACGGTATGTTTCTTTCCCCCCCCTTTTAATTTTTTACCCGTTCTATTTGCATACTTCGTTGGCATGCAATTAATATCTCATCTATAAATTTTCTGGCTTGCGAACACGTTACCAAAAGCTGCCTGCCTGTAATGTGATGCCAACAAGTGGCTTTGAAGGAATCAAAAAAAGCGAGACTTTTTATTGCTCTGTTCTCCTGCAACCATTATAGACAGGTGCACTTCAATTACCACACGCGATAATAGTTGTGCAATAAAACAGTCTTTGGACTCATTAAAAAATGGAAATGAATCCACTTCGAGGAAATTGGAAACGCCGAAAACGTTTTTAGAGCGATTTGTACTCTGGAAGCGGATGCTAACAAAACTAGGGTCGTCTAATACCTATTAGAGAACTCGGTAAACGAACATCAATTACGCACTTCATTCCCCACTTTACAGTCTAGCTGTTACAGCTCGCCGTTACTTCTGTTAAGTTGTATGCTCTGTTGCCACATTATCTTCCTCTAGGTGAATAATTATTTCATCGAATAGATCTTCCGGAACTTTGATCAATTTTACAGACCTAGAGAAGTGACACGATAGTTAAGATGTACTCAAGCTATGGTCTCCCTATACATTATTTACACTCCATTACCAAATGTCTCAGGATGTTTCACACCAACCGGTTCCTTCTTTTAATCAAGATGTGTCATACATTTCTGTTCTCCAATGACAATCATTGCCTCTTCATTGTTCGTTCAGTCTATTGAAACTTGAACATTCTTCTGTCCTTCCGTAGCACTGATCTTTAACGTCTTTTCGTAGCACCACATTTCAAAAGCTTCTTATTGTTTAAATTATTTAACGTCTCAGGATGCTTCACACCAACCGGTTCCTTCTTTTAATCAAGATGTGTCATACATTTCTGTTCTCCAATGACAATCATTGCCTCTTCATTGTTCGTTCAGTCTATTGAAACTTGAACATTCTTCTGTCCTTCCGTAGCACTGATCTTTAACGTCTTTTCGTAGCACCACATTTCAAAAGCTTCTTATTGTTTAAATTATTTAACGTCCAAGATTTACTTCCGTAGAAAGTTACATTGGAGACATACGCCTCCAAAAAAGCTTCCTTAAACTTAAATTCGTATTCGATGTTAACAAATTTCCATTGTTCAGAAATACCTTTCACGCTATTGACAGTCTGCATTTCGTATCTCTTCTGCTTCGGCCATCATCAGTTATTTCACTGGTGAAAAAGTAAAACCTATCGATTATTTTTAATGTCTCATTTACTAATCTAATGCCCCTACCATTACCTGGTTTAATTAGATTTCATTCCGTTACCCTTGTTCCACTTTGGTTGATTTTTATCTTTTGACTACTTTTTCAATTCATTATGAAAGGCATCAATCAATGCGCTTCTCATGTACTTTTGAATTCCTTGTCTTCTCAGATTCGACATATTATCTTTCCTCTGCCTGCATTTGCTCGTGTTTAAATTCTCGGATTGAATATAAATGAAATTAGTAAAAAAAAACAGCTCAACTTCAGATATTTACTCCATTTAATTGCTCCTTCTAGTCCTTTGCCGTCTCTGACGGAATAGTAATGCCATTGGCTAGTATAACAGTTTTTAGTTTTTTCTCATAAATTTTAATTTCCTTCACAAATTTCTCTTACGTTTCCTCTACTGATTGCTCAAAAAACAGATTTAATAACATCTGGGAAAGACTACAACCTTGTCTCACTCCCTTCTCGACTACTGATTTCCTTTCACAGCCTCCGACTCTTATATGTTATTTCTAGTTTCTGTATGAGTTTTGAATAACCCTTTAGCTCCCTGTATTTTATTCCTGCTGCTGTCACAATCTCATGAAGCTTACTCAAGTCAATAGCTTTCTCTCACTCTAAAAGTGCTATGAACTTTCTTCATCCTATCTTCTAAAACAAGTAGTAGTAAATATTGCTTCGTGTGTTTCTGTATTTCTCCTTAATCCAAACTAACCATCCTCGAGATCTAGTTCTATCAGTTTTTCATTCTTCTGTTAATAATTTGTGTCTTTAGTTTGAAACAATAAATTACGATTATCCAGTAACACCCGCCTTCTCTGAAACTGGAGTTAATACATGCATCTTGAAGTCTGCGGGTATTTCGTCCATTTCATACATATCTTGGACACAACGTGGAACTGTTTCGTAATCGTAGGCTTTCCGAAGGATTTCAATTCCTCAAACAACTTCAGGTGACCGACTGGTAAATCCGTCACATTGGTCACGTTCGTTGACTCTCCCAGATATGTTTGTGAGGATGTCTGTGTGTGGGTGTGTGTGTGTGTGTGGACGCATGTCTCTTTTCACAAACACACTCAAATGCCCACACAACTCAAACTTCATCAAATAAACCCACAAGCAGTAATCAATGTTTATTAAACAAAGTGAAACAGAAACTTCCTGGCAGATTAAAACTGTGTGCGCGACTGAGACTCGAACACGGGACCTTTGCCTTTCGCGGGCAAGTGCTCTACCATCTGAGCTACCGAAGCACGACTCACGCCCCGTACTCACAGCTTCTGTAAAGTTTGGAAGGTAGGAGACGAGATACTGGCAGAAGTAAAGCTGTGAGTGCGGGGCGTGAGTCGTGCTTCGGTAGCTCAGTTGGTAGAGCACTTGCCCGCGAAAGGCAAAGGTCCCGAGTTCGAGTCTCGGTCGCGCACACAGTTTTAATCTGCCAGGAAGTTTCATATCAGCGCACACTCCGTTGCAGAGTGAATATCTCATTCTGGAAAGTGAAACAGGTCAAACGTAATTCTTACAGTAAAACTATAGACGAAATATCATCCAAGACTCTTAGTTATATAGACTTTGTAACACATGTCTTTTGCTTTTGTAGGTAATAATGAACGTAATTATATATATATATATATATATATATATATATATATATATATATATATATATATATATATATATTCTCAGTGAATGTATGTTGGTCCAGCTATATTCTTTGCTCAATACTCCATCGCACATTGGCAACAATATATACTGTTTGCTTAGTACTCTATATATATATATATATATATATATATATATATATATATATATATATATATATATATATTGTTGCCAATGTGCGATGCAGTATTGGCGAAATAGTATCTCTGGTCCAACACAAATTCTGTGAACATTTCTTTAGACACGCTCTTTGAGCTATTTACGTTCTGTACAGCACATGGGAGTTGTGTAGTACATAAATTATATTTTCAACAGTACTGTGTCCGCCAGAAATAAATTAAGGGAAGCTAATAACAGGAAGAAACGTCTTTAAGTCGATCTCATGAAGCAAATAGTTCTCGTCACCTTCGGTGCTTACTTGTTTCGTTTTTTGAATCCAGTCACAGCTAAACGACACTTACAATGTTCAAAACATCCATTAAATGTTTATTGTCTGATGATGAATCGCTAGTCGATTCGGAATCGGTCATGGTAAAATGAAACTGAACACTCGCAAAGGTAACTGGTTGCCGTTTTTTCTGGCACCCTTTATTCATCACAGTCGCAGTGTTCTACACCCATAACGGATAAAAATTTTATGATTTATCACTGTTTAATGATGTTCAGTATGCATATAACTAATGTTTATTCATCACGACGAAACTATTTTCGCACCTGAAGATGGTAGTAATTTGCTAAATCGGACAATCTGAATATTTGTAACAATTATGCGATCTTCACATAACGTATTATCAAATAATTCCGAATTTACTTCGTACCTTGCATTGGAAGTAGGCGTACACAGCGCGGCCGTAGGACGACATAGATGCCAGCAAAGCCTTCATTAAAATTCGCACGAAAAACAATGTCGGAAAAGCAATTTGCTCCCTGGCGTTTTATTGTGCCTTGTAACGACACGAGAACCTCCCACGTTCGTGCAGTTTCGTTCTGAAGGTCGCTGCCGTAACTTTATCTAGCTTCAGCTCAGCCATAAACTTTTGCATTCGAGCTGAAGTCAGCGTAGAGAGCAGCTGCGGACAACACTAGTTCCTTTGCAAAATTTGATTAAAGTATTAATTTTAATTTCAATAACCAACAGCCTCAGTTGCACCGTTTACCTAGAATTTATCTAGGTTTCAGTCGGAATAACCCAACCTTCTACAGAATAAAAGTAACTACCGTTTGTTCATAGTGGACATCGTCAAGCTAAAACTACAAATCCATAAATTATTTGCAGTTCCAGTACAGCACTCGTGGCTGCCGCATCGCTGTCGCGAAGTGGCGCCGAGGCAATTTCAGATAATTTCTTACAGACTGTCGATAATTTATGGATCTGTAGTTTTATCTTGACGATGTCCACTATGGGCAAACGGTAGTTACTGTTGTTCTGAAGAAGGTTTGGTTATCACGACTGAAAACTAGGTACATTCTAGGAAAACGGTGCAACTGAGGCTGTTGGTTATTGCCGGCCGAAGTGGCCGAGCGGTTCTAGGCGCTACAGTCCGAAACCGCGCGACCGCTACGGTCGCAGGTTCGAATCCTGCCTCGGGCATGGATGTGTGTGATGTCCTTAGGTTAGTTAGGTTTAAGTAGTTCTAAGTTCTAGGGGACTGATGACATCAGCAGTTAAGTCCCATAGTGCTCAGAGCCATTTTTGTTGGTTATTAAAATTAAAATTGATATTTGTACAGTTGCTGACAGGGCAGCGAAATGTTGAAAAAGATCAAAGTATGGTTCTTTACCGCTATGCTCCAGTACAGCGAATAAAACTAAGCGCACCTCTGGAAGAACAGGTGGCAGATCAGGCGTTGCTAACCGCACTCGTCAAACTCGACTAAAAAGAGATGACGTCCTTCGTGGGGTAAGAACACTTGTTAGACAGCATGCGCTAAGTGATCTAGTATACTAACACTCTACAAGGTCATATTTCGTCATTGGAATGTAATAATAGGGTAAAAGGAATAGCACGAATTTGAGGTAATACTACAATTATCCTCATCCGACATTACCCTGCAGACAGTCGGGTCTGTGAGTAATGAGCAACGGATGTGGTTAAACTTGATCTGTTGTTGGAACTGAAGTTATGTACGATTTTCTGACGACGTTACTGTCTAGCCATAATTGCTGGTGCATGTTTACGCATCCTACATGTTTCCTCGTATCCTTCCTATCTGCGAACTATCGTACATACACTGACGGAAAAAAAATCGCAATACCAAGGAGTTCTGCGACAAAAACGAAATTTGATAGCAGCGTTTCTGTCTATTCAAATTTCGCGTCAGTCGCGTAAATTGGCCTTAATAGTGGCACAATGAGGATCCAGATGAGGTTTGATTTAAATATACGTTGTAACAGCTTCGAGACGAAAACCCTGTAGCACACACCAACTGACACCATCCCACCGCCTTCTGTGACTTCATTAGTGTCAAGCGAGAGCTCATTGCAAGGCAGGGTGGGAGCCTGTGGTGTTTTTTGATAACAGCTGGTTGTTCCTCTATGCCAGTGATGGTCGTATGTTGGGTAGGAAGAGGCTACTTTAGTAGGACCTGCAGCTAACCTGTCTGCGTGCTAAACACACTGGAGTTATTGTCTGAGGTGCGATTTCGTATGAAAGCAGGAGAAATGTCGTGGTTCAGAATGAGATTTTCAGTCTGCAATGGAGTGTGCGCTGATATGAAACTTCCTGGCAGATTTAAAAATTGTATGCCGGACCGAGATTCGAATTCGCAAAGTGCTCTACCGTCTGAGCTACCCAAGCACGACTCACGCCCCGTACTCACAACTTTACTTCTTCCAGTACCTCGTCTCCTCCTTTCCAAACTTTACTGAAGCTCTCCTGCGAACCTTGCAGAACTAGCACTCCTGAAGTTGTGAGTACGGGGCGTGAGTCGTGCTTAGGTAGCTCAGATGGTGGAGCACTTCCCCGTGAAAGGCAAAGGTCCCGAGTTGGAGTCTCGGTCCGGCACACAGTTTTTATCTGCCAGAAAGTTTCATATCAGCGCACACTCCGCTGCAGAGTGAAAATCTCATTCTGGAAATATCCCCCAGGCTGTGGCTAAGCCATGTCTCCGCAATGTCATTTGTTGCAGGAGTGCTAGTTCTGCAAGGTTCGCAGGGGCGCTTCTGTAAAATTTGGAAGGTAGGAGACGAGGTACTGGCAGAAGTAAAGTTGTGAGTACAGGGCGTGAGTCGTACTAGGGTAGCTCTGATGGTAGAGCACTTGCCCGCGAATGGCAAAGGTCCCGAGTTCGAGTCTCGGTGCGGCACACAGTTTTAATCTGCCAGGAAGTTTCAATCTCGTGGTTACCCCACACACCCTGTTTGCTGCCACCCATGACCACGATTCCAAGGGTGCTTTCCAACAGGATAACACTTTCCCACATACCGCTGTTGTAACGCAAAAGGCTCTGCTCAGTGTTGACATGTTGCCTTGACCTACCGGATCACCAGATGTCTCCAATCGAGCGCGTATGGGGCATCATCGGACAATTCGTGTGTCATGCACTAAAGCATTCGCCATCCATGTATTGACCGACCAAATGCTACACGCATGGAACTCCGTGCTACAAACTGACACCCGGAGTCCGTACAACAATATGCGTTCACTTTTGCATGACCGCATTCAACATCCTGCGGTTACACTGCTTAATAATGTACCAGCTTTTCGCGTTTGCAGATGGCTTATCTCGCACTGGCGTTAACCTGTGGTCTTACAATTTTAATCAGTTAAATATGTTGCCTAGACAAATGTATTGCCGAAATTTCATTATTCAACGTTAAGTATTTTTTGGTGTAGCGATTCTTTTCTGTCAGTGTAGATTACATAAGGAGATGTCTGTTTTACAGGACAGCTATGCTCACCCAGTTCAGATGCTGGCGGCTTCCAGGGGTAGCAACAATTTTATTTTTAGCATTCGATATAGTCACTGATTGAATTTAAAATCTTAAAATGCTTTCATAATCTACTCATTAAGACGCATAACCTTACGTTAAAGTACTACAGTACTAACATTTGAAACCATGTACATGTTTTGAGACTGCATAACTAACGGAGCGCAATTTACCCACAATATAGTCTTCCAGTATTTAAGAATGCGAGAATGAGAGCGACTTCCAATGAGCTTTACAGTCGGCCGGAGTGGCCGAGCGGTTCTAGGCGCTACAGTCTGGAACCGCGCGACCGCTACGGCCGCAGTTTGGAATCCTGCCTCGGGCATGGATGTGTGTGATGTCCTTAGGTTAGTTAGGTTTAAGTAGTTCTAAGTTCTAGGGGACTGATGACCTCAGCAGTTAAGTCCCATAGTGCTCAGAGCCATTTGAACCATTTTTGAGCTTTACACACAACTTCAAACGTCTTCGAAACTAATAAATGATGATAGTAAAAACGTTTATCGCTTACTACTTCTAGAAAGAATCCGGGATGGAGCTACTGGTTATTACACAACGGCACATACCGTAGTTCTGTCGGAGGCAAACATCATATTATGTCTATCCGGAATAACTGTAGGGAAATGTACACTTACGAAGAACGCTATTACAACTACGTCTGCATACATTCTAGCAAATCACTGTATAGTGGATGGTATAGGCAACTTAGGATGGTACGATGTGTTAGAGTTTCATCCACTTCTAGTCGCGTATGGAAAGCCTGAAGGATGACTACTTCATTGCCACTGTAATTAATGTAATTTTGTGTTCACAACACCTGCGGGAGTGATGTGTGTAGATTCTGCACTTAATACTGTCTCTTGCATTTTTGGGTAATAAATTGCCTCTATCTTCAACAGTCTGAAAGTCGAAAAAAAGGGCAGCTCGTTTTGTATTATCGCGAAACAGCGGACAGAGTATCACGGACATGATTATTGTGTTGGGGTGGCAATCATGATAAATAAAAGCGTTTTTCGCTAAGACAACACCTTTTCAAGAAATTTCAATCACAATCTTTGTCCTCCGAATGCGGAAATATTTTGTTGAAGCGTGCGTACGTAGGAAAAATGATAATCGTAAGAAAATAAGAGAAAACAGAGCTCGCACGGAAAGATTTAAGTGTTCCTTTTTGCTGTGCCATGTTCGAGAGTGGAACTGTAGAAAAATACACTCCTGGAAATTGAAATAAGAACACCGTGAATTCATTGTCCCAGGAAGGGGAAACTTTATTGACACATTCCTGGGGTCAGATACATCACATGATCACACTGACAGAACCACAGGCACATAGACACAGGCAACAGAGCATGCACAATGTCGGCAGTAGTACAGTGTATATCCACCTTTCGCAGCAATGCAGGCTGCTATTCTCCCATGGAGACGATCGTAGAGATGCTGGATGTAGTCCTGTGGAACGGCTTGCCATGCCATTTCCACCTGGCGCCTCAGTTGGACCAGCGTTCGTGCTGGACGTGCAGACCGCGTGAGACGACGCTTCATCCAGTCCCAAACATGCTCAATGGGGGACAGATCCGGAGATCTTGCTGGCCAGGGTAGTTGACTTACACCTTCTAGAGCACGTTGGGTGGCACGGGATACATGCGGACGTGCATTGTCCTGTTGGAACAGCAAGTTCCCTTGCCGGTCTAGGAATGGTAGAACGATGGGTTCGATGACGGTTTGGATGTACCGTGCACTATTCAGTGTCTCCTCGACGATCACCAGTGGTGTACGGCCAGTGTAGGAGATCGCTCCCCACACCATGATGCTGGGTGTTGGCCCTGTGTGCCTCGGTCGTATGCAGTCCTGATTGTGGCGCTCACCTGCACGGCGCCAAACACGCATACGACCATCATTGGCACCAAGGCAGAAGCGACTCTCATCGCTGAAGACGACACGTCTCCATTCGTCCCTCCATTCACGCCTGTCGCGACACCACTGGAGGCGGGCTGCACGATGTTGAGGCGTGAGCGGAAGACGGCCTAACGGTGTGCGGGACCGTAGCCCAGCTTCATGGAGACGGTTGCGAATTGTCCTCGCCGATACCCCAGGAGCAACAGTGTCCCTAATTTGCTGGGAAGTGGCGGTGCGGTCCCCTACGGCACTGCGTAGGATCCTACGGTCTTGGTGTGCATCCGTGCGTCGCTGCGGTCCGGTCCCAGGTCGACGGGCACGTGCACCTTCCGCCGACCACTGGAGACAACATCGATGTACTGTGGAGACCTCACGCCCCACGTGTTGAGCAATTCGGCGGTACGTCCACCCGGCCTCCCGCATGCCCACTATACGCCCTCGCTCAAAGTCCGTCAACTGCACATACGGTTCACGTCCACGCTGTCGCAGCATGCTACCAGTGTTAAAGACTGCGATGGAGCTCCGTATGCCACGGCAAACTGGCTGACACTGACGGCGGCGGCGCACAAATGGTGCGCAGCTATCGCCATTCGACGGCCAACACCGCGGTTCCTGGTGTGTCCGCTGTGCCGTGCGTGTGATCATTGCTTGTACAGCCCTCTCGCAGTGTCCGGAGCAAGTATGGTGGGTCTGACACACCGGTGTCAATGTGTTCTTTTTTCCATTTCCAGGAGTGTAGTTTGAAAGTGGTTGGATGAACCCTCTACTACTCATTTAATTGTGAATTGCAGAGTATTCCGGCAGATGGGGAGCCGTAGATCATTGCATGTCATCTGTTGCTCCTAAGTACTCATCTTATAACCGCTTACGTTCAGAATTTCACAACTGATCACCAACGTTTCTTTTTAGTACTATATTCTTTCATGTACGTAGCTGGTTCACAACTGTCATATTATATAACGGAGCGAGCAGGTATAGTGGTTAGACACTGCCATCATGTTTGGGAGAAAGCCATTTCGAATCCCGGTCAAACCATATTTAATTAGGTTTTCAGTGATTTCCCTAAATAGATTAAGACGAATTCCGGGATGGTTATTCTGGAACGGACGCAGCCGACTTCTTTCCTCAGTCCATGACCAAACTCTGGCTGCCACGACAGGCAATCGATTGGCCGCACGTAAAATAGCGTAACTGCGCTACGAGGGTACTTATGATACAGTAAATATACACACTGAGTTTGTGTGATATAATCGGCAGATATTCAGATAATATTGTACTGCATAAATACAATGACGGAATAAAGTCGTAACATCAAAAAATTATCAATATTAGAAAAATATGTAAAAATCTACCAACCGGTTGCATAGGTTTTCTATATACCTTGACCAGGTTTCGTCACCTCTAAGGGTGACTTCTTCAGAAGGTAAGGTAATTACATGAAGAACATATCGTCAAAGATGTACAGCGATTTAAGAGCTGAATTGCTCAAGTCATACATTAAAATATAAGACATAATGTTCTTCAAATAGTCAAACATTAAAACATAAGAAACACCGGTGTGGTGTGAGGAGACTGACCTATGCAACCGGTTGGCAGATTTTTACATATTTCTCAAATTTGTGTATACGGTTGCTGCAAACGTCAGCCATGTTCAAAGTTGTAATTATCAATATAAAGTAATGAAATTTTGCGACTAGATTTGTGTAGGTAATATATTTAAGTTATTAACATTGTAAGATCACAGGTTAATGTAATCGTTGTTGTTGTGGTCTTCAGTCCGAAGACTGGTTTGATGCAGCTCCCCATGCTACTCTATCCTGTGTGAGCCTCTTCATCTCAGAGTAACTACTGCAACCTACATCCCTCTGAATCTGCTTAGTGTATTCATCTCTGCTATTTTTACCTCACATGCTTCCCACCAGCGCAAGTACTCATGCCTCAGAATGTGTCGTACCAACCGAGTCCTTCTTTTAGTCAGGATTTACAACACATTTCTCTTCTCCCAATTCCATTCAGTTCATTTACTACTTTAAGTGTCTCATTTCCTAATCTAATCCCCTCATAATCACCTGATTTAATTCGACTACATTCCACTGTCCACGTTTTGCTTTTGTTGATGTTCACCTTCCAGTTAAGATTCTGTCTATACCGTTAGACAGCTCTTCCAGGTCCTTTGCTCTCTCTGACAGAATTATAATGTCATCGGCAAACTTCAGTGTTTTTATTTCTTGTCCCTGGACTTTCATTCCTACTCCAATTTTTTCTTTTGTTTCCTTCACTGCTTGCTCAATAAGCATATTGAATAACATCGGGCGTAGGCTACAACCCTGTCTCATTCCCTTCCCAACCACTGCTTCCCTCTCAAGGCCCTCCACTCTTAGAGCTGCCGTCTGGTTTCTGTACACGTTATAACCAACCTTTTGCACATTTTTTTACCCCCACCACCTGCATAATTTCAGTTTTTCAGCCAAAATTGTCAAAAGCCCCTTTCTAAGTCTAGAAATGTTGTCAAGGTATGATGCCCTTTCCTTAACCTATCTTCTGAGACAAGGGTAGGGGTCAGTTTCCCTCTCCTGTCCTTACATTTCTCCAAAATCCAAACTAATCATTCCTGAGGTTGACTTCTACTAGTATTTCCATTCTTCTGTAAAGAATTCGTGTTAGTATATTGCAACCATGACGTATTAAATTGATAATTCCGTAATATTCACACCTATCAGTACATACTGTCTTTGTAGTTGGAACTATTATATTCTTCGTGAAGTCTTAGGATATTTCGCCTGTCTCATAAATCCTGCTCTCCAGACGGAAGGATTTTGTCACGGCTCGCTCTCGCAAGGCTATCAGTAGCTCTAACGGTGTGTTATCTACTCCCGGGACTTAAGTCTTTCAGTGCTTTATCAAATTCTTCATGCAGTATCATATCTCCTTCCTCATCTTCCTCTATGTCCCATTTCCACAACATTGATCACAAGTAAATCTCCCTTGTACAGTCCCTCTATATACTCCTTCCACCTTTCTGCTTTCTCTTCTTTGTTTAGGTCTGGTTTTCCATCTGAGCTTTTGACATTCATACAAGTGGTTCTCTTTTCTCCAAAGGTCTCTTTAATCTTCCTGTAGTCAGTATCTATCTTACTCCTAGTGATATATGCTTCTACATCCTTACATTTGCCCTCTAGCCATTCCTGAGTAGCCATTTTGTAATTCCCATCGATCTCTTTCTTTAGACGTTCGTATTCCCTTTCGCCTGCTTCATTTACAGCATTTTTATACTTCCTCCTTTCCTCGACTAAATTCAGTATCTCTCGTGTTACCCAAGGATTTCTACTAGTCCTCGTCTTGTTACGTATGATCCCCTCCTGCCTTCACTATTTCTTTTTCGAAGCTACCCATCCTTCTGCTATTGTATTCCTTTCTCCTGTTCTTGTCAATCGTTCCCTAATGCTCTCTGCGAAATCCTCTACAACCACTGGTTCTTTGAATTTATCCAGGCCTCATCTCCTTAAATTCCCACATTTTTTGCCTTTTCTTCAGTTTTAATCTGCAGTTCATAACCAATAAATTGTGGTCAGAGTCTACATCTGCTCCTGGAAATGCCCTCCAATTTAAAGTCTGGTTTCTAAATCTCTGTCTAACCATTATATCATCAGTCTGAAACCATTCAGTGTCTCCAGGTCTCTTCCACGTATATAGCCTTGTGTCAGTATTGTGAAACCATGATTAAATCAAGCCCTGAGCAAAATTCTACCAGTCGGCTTCCTCTATTATTCCTTCCGTCCCAGCCCATATTCCCTTACTACTTTTCCTTCTCTTCCTTTTCCGACAATCGAATTCCAGTCCCCTGTGACTATTACATTTCGGATCCCTAAACCATCTGAATAATTTCTTTCACCTCATCATACATTTCCTCAATCTCTTCTTCATCTACGGAGCTAGGTGGCAAATAAATTTGTACTGCTGTGGTGGATCTGGGCCACAATAATGCGTTCACTATGCTGTTCATAGTAGCATATGCGCATTCCTACTTTTTTACTCATTATTAAATCTACTCCTACACTACCCCTATTTGATTTTGTATTTATAACCCTGCATTCACCTGACCAGAAGCCCTCTCCTCCTGCTACCGAAGTTCACTCATTCCCACTGCATTCAAATTTAGTATTTCAATTTCCATTTTTAAATTTTCTAACCTACCTGCCCGATTCAGGGTCCTGACATTCCACACTCTGATCCGTAGAAAGCAAGTTCTGTTTCTCCTGATAGCGACAGCCCCCTGAGTAGTCCCCGCCAGAAGATCAGAATGGAGGACTATTTTACTTTCGGAATATTTTACCCAAGAGGATGTCGGCTTCATTTAAACATACAGTAGAGCTGCATGCCATCGGGGAGAATAACGCCTGTCTTCCCTTGCGTTCAGCCGTTCCCAGTACCAGCACAGCATGGCCAGATCTACATCTACATCTATATCCATACTCCGCAATCCACCATATGGTGCGTGGCGGAGGGTACCTCGTACCACAAGTAGCATCTTCTCTACCTGTTGCACTCCCAAACAGAACGAGGGAAAAATGACAGCCTATATGCCTGTGTACGAGCCCTAATCTCTCTCATCTTTGTGGTCTTTCCGCGAAATGTAAGTTGGCGGCAGTAAAACTGTACTGCAGTCAGCCTCAAATGCTGGTTCTCTAAATTTCCTCAGTAGCGATTCACGAAAAGAACGCCTCCTTTCCTCTAGAGACTCCCACCCGAGTTCCTGAAGCATTTCCGTAACACTCGCGTCATGATCAAACCTACCAGTAACAAATCGAGCGCCGGCCGAAGTGGCCGTGCGGTTAAAGGCGCTGCAGTCTGGAAAGGCAAGACCGCTACGGTCGCAGGTTCGACTCCTGCCTCGGGCATGGATGTTTGTGATGTCCTTAGGTTCGTTATGTTTAACTAGTTCTAAGTTCTAGGGGACTAATGACCTCAGCAGTTGAGTCCCATAGTGCTCAGAGCCATTTGAACCATTATTTTTTTGGAACAAATCGAGCAGCCCACCTCTGAATGTCCTCCCTCAATCCGGCCTGATAGGGATCCCAAACGCTCGAGCAGTACTCAAGAATAGGTCGTATTAGTGTTTTAAAGCGGTCTCCTTTACAGATGAACCACATCTTCCCAAAATTCTACCAATGAACCCAAGACGACTATCCGCCTGCCCCACAACCACAACTGCCATTACATGCTTGTCCCACTTCATATCGCTCTGCAATGTTACGCCCAAATATTTAATCAACGTGACTGTGTCAAGCGCTACACTACTAATGGCGTATTCAATCAGTCAATCATCCAGACTGTTGCCCCTGCAACTATTGAAAAGGCTGCTGCCCCTCTTCAGGAACCACACGCTTGTCTGGTCTTTCAACAGATACCCGTCTGCTATGGTCCCACCAACGGTACGGCTATCTGTACCGCTGAGGCAGGCAAGCCTCCCCATTAATGGTAAGGTCCATGGTTCATGGAGGGAGGGGGGGAGGAGAATATTTTTGGGGGACCGGGCGGGGGAGGGAGTAAGGCCTTGTAAATGTGGAAAGCTAGTGCGTTAATCGCCAGTGAAACAGCAATAAGTTAAATGCAAGCATGCAAAATGGCATGAATTGTCAGATAGTTCGTGGGATGGAGTTTCATGCTTGTTGCCCTTGATCGATCAAGGCAGAGGCGGTTAATACTGGTTCTACATCTACATCTACATGGTTACTCTGCAATTCACACTTAAGTGCCTGGCAGAGGGTTCATCGAACCATTTTCATACTACTTCTCTACCATTCCACTCTCGCATGACACACGGGGAAAAGAAACACCTAAATCTTTCCGTTAGAGCTCTGATTTCTGTTATTTTATTATGATGATCATTTCTCCCTATGCAGGTGGGCATCAACAAAATATTTTCGCATTCGGAACAGAAAGTTGGTGATTGAAATTTCGTAAACAGACCTCACCGCAAAGAAAACCGCCTTAGTTTCAGTGGCTGCCACCCCAACTCGCGAATCATTTCAGTTTCAGTGACACTCTCACCCCTATTGTGCGATAACACGAAACGAGCTACCCTTCTTTGCACTTTTTTGGTGTCCTCCGTCAATCCTATCTGGTAATGATCCCATATGGTGCACCAATATTCCAGCAGAGGACGGACAGGTGTAATGTAGGCTGTCTTTTTATTGGGTTTATCGCATGTTCTAAGTGTTCTGTCAACAAAGTGCAGTCTTTGTTTCGCCTTCCCCACAATATTATTTATGTGATCTTTCCAATTTAAGTTGCTCATAATTGTAATTCCTAGGTATTTAGTCGAATTGACAGCCCTTAGATTTGTGCAATTTATCGTATACCCAAAATTTATGGGATTTCTTTTAGTACCCATGTGGATGACGACGCACTTTTGTTTGTTTAGTGCCAATTGCCACTTTTCGCACCATACACAAATTCTCTCTACATAATTTTGTAATTGGAATTGATCATCTGATGATTACAGCGTTACATCGTTATCTGCAAATAATCTAAGGGGGTTGCTCCGATTATCACCTAGATCATTTACGTAAATCAGGAACAGCAGAGGGCCTATCACACTACCTGGAGGAACACCAAATATCACTTCTGTTCTACTCGATGATTTACCGTCTATCACTACGAACTGTGATCTCTCTGAGAGGAAATCACAAATCCAGACACATAAATGAGACGATACTCCATATGCACGCAATTTGATTAATAGTCGGTTGTGAGGAGCGGTATCAAAAGTCTTCTGGAAATCTAAGAATATGGAATCGATCTGAGATCGCTTGTTATCATCACTCATTACTTCATGGGAATAAAGAGCTAGCTGCGTTGCACATGAACGATATTTTCTGACTCCGTGTATTTATGCATCAATAATTCATTTTCTTCAAGGTAATTCACAATGTTCGAGTACAGTAATACTCGAAAATCGTACTGCTAATTGAGGTCAGTGATATGGGTCTGTAATTCAGTGGGTTACTCCTATTTCCCGTCTTGAATATTGGTGTGGCCTGTGCCACTTTCCAGTCTTTAGGAACAGACCTTTCGTCAAGTGAGCGGTTGTATATGATTGCCAAAAAAGGCGCTATTGTGTCTGCATACTGTGAAAGGAACCTGACTGGTATACCATCTGGACCGAAAGACTTGCCTTTCTAAAGTGATTTGAGTTTACGGTATATTGATAATTTTTACTTATGGACCGTCTGACAGCAACTGAATAAAACACAATTTTAGTGCCATACGCGTTTCGTCTTTATTTTCTGCAAGGCATCATCAGTGGCAGGTTACGTGGACAATTTCTTATATATTACGCTGCTGTTGCATTTTTCGTGTTGTTCTTCTTCTTATGAATACCAATTTGCGGTTTTTGTTCCACATTCCACAGCACTATGAACTGAACGCTTGTTCCAATGCAATGTAAGAAATTGTCCACCCAACCTGCCACAGATGATGACTTGTAGAAAATAAAGGCGAAAACGCGTATGACACTAAAATTGTGTTTTATTCAGTTGCTGTCAGACGATTCATAAGTGGTGGTGGTGGTGGTTGTTGGGATGTTTAAGGGGGACTAAACAGCTAAGGTCATCAGTCCCCCATTCCAAAAACAAGCGAGACAAAGTCGCAGAGCAGATAAAACCCCAAGGGGAAGGAGACTGCCCCCCCCCCCCCCCAGGTGCTGAAGAACACAAATTAGGCAACGAACACTACAGAAAAGAAGAGTACAGACGAACACCAGACAGAAAGAAATAGAAGAAAAGAAGATGGCCGGAGACTGGTTGACTGACCACGACAACAAAAAAGGGAAAGAGTCAACCATCCGGTGAGACACCAAAACAGCAACAAATATGGAGAGACGCGAGGACAAAAGACACAGAAACGGAAAAGTGCAGGACCCCCCTAAATGGATCCATAAAAAGGACTAGCACGGGTAAAATGTAAAACATTGTCAGCCATGGAGGCATCGTCGCATAAAATCAAAGGCAAGGTGCCCGGGATCCATAGGTAAAAATTATCAATATACCGTAATATTACACGCAGCTGAGGAAGACAGGACTACAAAAGTTGATCTGAGTTGTTTAGCAACGCCTAAGATATCTAGTTTTATGTCACTGATGCTAACAGCTGTTCTGGTTTCGAATTCTGGAAAATTTACTTCGTCTTCTTTCGCGAAGGAATTACGGAAAACTATTTAGTAACCATCATCGGTAACATTTCCATTGCTGTCGCGCAGTGACGGGGTTGACCGTCCTTTGTGGGCGACGTTGGAGTTGACATTGGATGATGGCCCCTACGTGCTGGACTGGTGACATATTTGGTGATCCAGCAGACCAGGGCAACATGTTGGCACTGCAGAGCATGTTGGGTTACAACAGCGGCATGTAGGCGAGCGTTGTCGTGTTGGAAAACACACCCTGCAATGATGTTCATGAGTGCCAGCACGCCAGGTAGAATCACAATTTGTAGTCAAGGCGCGTTGGATAACTACGAGAGGGCTCTTGCTGTTATACGAAATTCTACCTGAGGCCATACCTCCACGTGTATGTCTAGTAAGTCTAGCATGCAATCAGCTTGGTTGCAGGCAAGCCCTCAACTAACCTCCTTCTAACCAACACACTGCCATCATTGGCACCGAGGTGCAACCAGCTTTCACCAGAAAACGCAACCTACCTCCACCCTGCCCTCCAATGAGCTCTCACTTGACACCACTGAAGTCAGAAAACGGCGATAGTTTGGGTTTAGATGAATGCATACCACAGCGCGTCTGGTTTGAAGCTTTCCTTGAAGTAACAAATTTGTAACAGGTCCTTGTGTCACTGTACTTCCAATCACTGTTCAGATTGCTGCTGAGACTTTGCACGATGTTCCACTGGTCCTCTCTCTCGGTAGTGCCACATGGCCGTCCGGAGCCAGGTCTTCGTGCGACCGTAAATTCTCGTTATCACCACCCCCAGCAGTCATGTAGAGTGGCTAAATTCGTACAGAGTCTTTCTGCAATATCGCGGAAGGAACATCTAGCCTCTCGATAAAACTCAGTGGTGTGTTATCATCAGAATGAGACTTTCACTCTGCAGTGGAGTGTGCGCTGATATAAAAATTCCTGACAGGTTAAAACTGTGTGCCGGATTGAGACTCGAATTCGGGAGCTTGCCTTTGGCGGGCAAGTGCTCTACCATCTGAGCTACCCAAGCACGACTGACGCCCCGTCCTCACAGCTTTACTTCCGCCAGTACCTCGCCTCCTACTTTCCAAACTTCACAGCTCTCCTGCGAACTTTGCAGAACTAGCACTCCCGGAAGAAAGGAAGTTTAATATCAGCGCACACTCCGCTGCACAGTGAAAATCTCATTCTGGAAACATCCTCCAGGCTGTGGCTAAGCCATGTCTCCGCTATATTCTTTCTCCCGGGAATGCTAGTTCTGCAAGGTTAGCAGGAGAGCTTCTGCGAAGTTTGGAAAGTAGGAGACGAGGCACTGCAGAAGTAAAGATGTGAGGACGGGGCGTCAGTCGTGCTTGGGTAGCTCAGACGGTAGAGCACTTGCCCGCGAAAGGCAAAGATCTCGAGCCCGAGTCTCAGTCCGGCACACAGTTTTAATCTGCCAGGAAGTTTCGTTACTTATTATGTTGGAACAACTTTTCATGATTCTGTTTGACATTCCTTCAACACGACGAGAGGAGATTGTAGCCATCTGGCGTGGAGAGTCGCGCGGGATTAGCCGAGCGGTCTGCGGCGCTGCAGTCACGGACTGTGCGGCTGGTCCCGACGGAGGTTCGAGTCCTCCCTCGGGCATGGGTGTCTGTGTGTTTGTCCTTAGGATAATTTAGGTTAAGTAGTGTGTAAGCTTGGCAACGGCCTTGCCGCAGTGGATACACCGGTTCCCGTGAGATCACCGAAGTTAAGCGCTGTTGGGCGTGGCCGGCACTTGGATGGGTGACCATCGAGCGGCTATGTGCTGTTGCCATTTTTCGGTTCAAATGGTTCAAATGGCTCTGAGCACTATGCGACTTAACTTCTCAGGTCATCAGTCGCCTAGAACTTAGAACTAATTAAACCTAACTAACCTAAGGACATCACACACATCCATGCCCGAGGCAGGGTTCGAACCTGCGACCGTAGCAGTCGCGCGGTTCCGGACTGCGCGCCTAGAACCGCTAGACCACCGCGGCCGGCCCATTTTTCGGGGTGCACTCAGCCTCGTGATGCCAATCGAGGAGCTACTCGACCGAATAGTAGCGGCTTCGGTCAAGAATACCATCATAACGACCGGGAGAGCGGTGTGCTGACCCCATGCCCCTCCTATCCACATCCTCCTCTGAGGATGACGCGGCGGTCGGATGGTCCCAGTAGGCCACTCGTGGCCTGAAGACGGAGTGCTTTAAAAAAAGTGTGTAAGCTTAGGTACTGATGGCCTTAGCAGTTAAGTCCCATAAGATTTCACACACACTTTTTATTGTGGGGGGTGGGGGGGGGGGATGGAGACGCTTGGCTGATACGCTTACAATTTTTGAGAAAGAGCCCAAGGACTTGTTGTGATGGGCGAATAACGATGATCCAGTAAAACCAACATATCTGGGACGCTCATTAAGAAATGAAACACATTATTTTTGTCATCCAATTCCGGTTGAGAAAATGCGGTATTTGTCGTTGGACATAGTGAAATATTCTCGCTTCAGCGCCTATAGTTTCATGAAGTTCCCACAGGAGTTGGCGCTATAAGTAGCCTTCAAAATGGCGTCTGTAACGGAGGCGCCTTCCAAGCAGAGAACTGTGTTTGAGTTTCTTCCGGTGCAAAACTATAGCACCGCAGGTATTCATAGGCGCTCGTAGAATGTCTAGGGAGTTCTGGCAGTGAACAAAAGGACGGCGAGTTGTTGGGCGTGGCTTCTGTCACCATCACAACAAAGTCGCGCTAACCTGTTTCATTTGCTGTGCTCCGGCCAACCGTACACAGTTGTGACCCCTGGAACGTTAGGACGTGCGGACACTCTCATTCGAGGTGGTCGGTGGATCACAGTCCAACACCTCGTTTCACCACTGGGCGTCTCCGTTGGTAGCGCTGACACACTCGTCCACCAGTCGGGACGCTGGACTTCGCACCTTCCGACGTCCATGTATTTGGCCCAGTGAATGATGCACTCCGCGGGAAGTAGTACGTGAGTGGTGCGGAGGTTACTAATGCACGAAGACGTAGCCTCCGAGTGGTGGCATGCGGTCATAAAGGCCCCCCCCCCCCCCCCCCCCAGTAAGGTGGCGTAAGGCTGTCGCATTGAACGGAGATATCTACGTCTACATCTACACAGATACTCCGCAAGTAACCGTATAGTGCGTGGCGGAGGGTACCCTGCACCACTACTTGTCATTTCCCATCATGTTCCACTCGCAAACCACGCGGCTGCTACGGTCGCATGTTCGAATCCTGCCTCGGGCATGGATCTGTGTGATGTACTTAGGTTAGTTAGGTTTAAGTAGTTGTAAGTCTAGGGGACTGATGACCTCATATGTTAAGTCTCACAGTGCTATGAGACATTTGAACCATTTTGAACCACTCGCAAAGAGAGCGAGGGAAAAACGACTGTGTGTATACCTCCATATGGGCCCTAATTTATCGTACCTTATCGTCACGGTCTTCAGGCGAAATATACGTTGGCGGCAGCAGAGTCTTTGGGCAGTCAGCTTCAAATGCCGGTTCTCTCAATTTTCTCAAAAGTGTTTCTCGGAAAGAACGTCGCTATTTCCTAAAGGGATTCCTATTTGAGCTCCCGAAGCATCTCCATACACTTACGTGTAGTTCGAGACTACCGGTAACAAATCTAGCAGGCCGCCTGTGGATTGCTTCGACGTCTTCCTTCAATCCGAACTGGTACGGACCCCAAACACTCGAGCAGTACTCAACGAAAGGTCACACCAGCGTCCTATTGCCGTCTCCTTTACAGGTGAGTCACTATTTCATATGTTTTTGCATGGAAATAATGTGAGGTATTGGAATCCCCAATGAAGCTAACCTGCGTTCAGAAAAAATTGTGTTTATTTCTTACCGGTCGCCTGAGGTTGACCACGCAAAGCCCTAATTTCGAATTAGGATTTAGCATAGTCAACCTCACGGTTTTTATATACTAACATTGTATCTGTTCTTTCGGGCATGTCCGAAAGAACAGATACCATCTTAGTATACAAATATAGTTAAGGCTCACCGGCCATTTGACCATCTTCTTCTTCTGTGCGAATGCACGAACAGTGCCCGAACTCTTACGGGAATCGGCAACGCGCCGCGAGTAATGAGTATAATGGGCGGGGGCACTACGAATGTAATGCGGGACAATACGATGAGAATGTGGGTTTCGGGAAGAGGCGTGTCAGAGATAAATCCCTGCAGTCGCGCTATCCTCTGTGTCCTCGGTGGCTCAGTTGGATAGAGCGTCTGCCATGTAAGCAGGAGATCCCAGGTTCGAGCCCCGGTCGGGGCACACATTTACAAAAAAAATGTGTGTGAAATCTTATGAGACTTAACCTAAATTAACCTAAGGACAAACACACACATCCATGCCCGAGGGAGGACTCGAACCTCCGCCGGGACCAGCCGCACAGTCCATGACTGCAGCGCCTCAGACCGACACATTTTTATCTGTGCCCGTTGACGTATGTCAACGCCTGTAAGCAGCTAAGGGTGTTCATTTCATTGTAATTTCACAGGGTTTTTACCTCTCGGTCGAACCAGGCCTCGGAAGGCCCAACGGTACCGACCGGCCGCCGTGTCATCCTCACGCGACGGGCGTCACTGGATACGGAGGGGCATGTGGTCTGCACACCGCTCTCCCGGCCGTATGTCAGGCTACGAGACCGGACCCGCTACTTCTCAATGAACTAGTTCCCCAGTTTGCTTCACAAGGGCTGAGTGCAGCCCGCTTGCCAACAACGCTTGGCAGACCGGATGGTCACCTATCCAAGTGCTTGCCCAGCCCGACAGCGCTTAACTTCGGTGATCTGACGGGAAACGGTGTTACCACTGCGGCAAGGTCGTTGGCTCGGGATTTTACCAAATATACGTGAAATACTAAACACATTTTGGTCAGGTAATCAGATGCTTGGATTTGCTTTGTACTCGTTGTTGTTGTCGTCTTCAGTCCTGATGTCTTGTTGTTGTTGTGGTCTTCAGTCTTGACACTGGTTTGATGCAGCTCTCCATGCTACTCTATCCTGTGCAAGCTTCTTTATCTTCCAGTACCTACTGCAACCTAAATCCTTCTGAATCTGCTTAGTGTATTTATCTCTCGGTCTGCCTCTACGATTTTTACCCTCCACGCTGCCCTCCAATGCTAAATTTGCGTGATCCCTTGATACCTCAGAACATGTCCTACCAACTGGTCCCTTCTTCTTGTCAAGTTGAGCCACAAACTACTCCCCAATTCTATTCAGTACCTCCTCATTATTTATGTGATCTACCCATCTAATCTTCAGCATTCTTCGGTAGCACCACATTTCGAAAGCGTCTATTCTCTTCTTGTCCAAACTATTTACCGTCCATGTTTCACATCCATACATGGCTGCACTCCATACAAATACATTCAGAAACGACTTCCTGACATTTAAATCTATACTCGATGTTAACAAATTTCTCTTCTTCAGAAACGCTCACCTTGCCATTGCCAGTCTACATTTTATATCCTCTCTACTTCGACCATCATCAGTTATTTTGCCTCCCAAATAGCAAAACTCCGTTACTACTTTAAGTGTCTCATTTCCTAATCTAATTCCCTCAGCATCACCCGATTTAATTTGACTACACTCCATTATCCTCGTTTTGCTTTTGTTGATGTTCATCTTATGTCCTCCTTTCAAGACACTGTCCATTCCGTTCAATTGCTCTTCCAAGTCCTTTTCTGTCTGTGACAGAATTACAATGTCCTCGGCGAACCTCACAGTTTAAATTTCTTCTCCATGAATTTTAATACCTACTCCGAATTTTTCTTTTGTTTCCTTTACTGCTTGCTCAATATATAGATTGAATAACATCGGGGAGAGGCTACAACCCTGTCTCACTGCCTTCCCAACCGCTGCTTCCATTTCATGTCTCTCGAGTCTTATAGCTGTCATTTGGTTTCTGTGCAAATTGTAAATAGCCTTTCGCGCCCTTTAGAATTTGAAAGAGAGTATTCCAGTCAACAGTTTCAAATGATTTCTCTAAGTCTGCAAATGCTAGAAACGTAGGTTTGCCTTTCCTTAATCTTTCTTCTAAGAGAAGTCGTAAAGCCAGCATTGCCTCACGTGTACTCAAATGGTTCAAATGGCTCTGAGTACTATGGGACTTAACTTCTAAGGTCATCAGTCCCCTAGAACTTAGAACTACTTAAACCTAACTAACCTAAGGATATCACACACATCCATGCCCGAGGCAGGATTCGAACCTGCGACCGTAGCGGTTGCTCGGTTCCGGACTGTAGCGCCTAGAACCGCTCGGCCACCCCGGCCGGCCACGTGTACTCGTTAATACTACTGTTTAAAGAATCGTAGTTGGTGGGGGGAGTGGGGGTTGGGGGAAGGGGCGTTTATGGTAATTACTGAAAGTTATTACCATCGATACAGCAAGTGCCGGCTTACCTGTGGAGCCACGCCGTTCTCAGAGGAAGTAGTCTGCTGGTCGACATCCATCCTGCTGGTTTCAGTACTGCAGCAGCTGCCACTGACGCCGCGGTTCGCGAGTTTTTGGACGCTTTCGCCGATCTAGTCGGACTCCGGATACGCCGCGCGTGTTCCGAATGAGGCGCGAACCCGGCCTGCAGTGTGTGTGGGACAGAGTGGACGACGCGTCAGACTGTCCGTGGCGTCGCAGAGGGAGCGCCTCGGGCTGCGGTCCGGCAGCTGGTGGTGTGGGGTGGGGGAGAAGGGGGCCGTCCAGTCGCCTACCGTATGTCGTGGCCGCGGAGTGGGGGGCAGCGTGTGTCGGCGCGACTGCCGAGTGACCTCCAAGGCTGCAGCGGCGGAGCAGCCGGTGCGCTGTCCACCCACTCTTCGCCAACACGCGCCTCCGTGGCCGAGGTCTTGTGAACTTATCCGCATTATCAGTACGCCACCTCATACACATTGGTTGGAAAAGAAATGGCAACGCCAAACAATACCTTACGAAGAGAAGTGAAATATACATTTTCCTAGGTAACATACACTACTGGCTACTGAAATTGCTACACCAAGAAGAAATGCAGATGATAAACGGGTATTCGTTGGACAAATATTTTATACTAGAAGTGACATGTAATTACATTTTCACGCATTGGGGTGCATAGATACTGAGAAATCAGTACCCAGAACAACCACCCCTGGCCGTAATAACGGCCTTGATACGCCTGGGCATTGAGTCAACACAGCTTTGATGTCCCATACAGCTTCAACACGATACCACAGTTCATCAAGAGTAGTGACTGGCGTATTGTGACGAGACAGTTGCTCGGCCACCATTCATCAGACGTTTTCAGTTGGTGAGAGATCTCGAGAATGTGCTGGCCAGGGCAGCAGTTGAACATTTTCTGTATCCAGAAAGGCCCGTGCAATGCCTGCAACATGCGGTCGTGCATTATCCTGCTGAAATGTAGTGTTTCGCAGGGACCGAATGAAGGGTAGAGCCACGGGTCGTAACACATCTTAAATGTAACGTCCACTGTTCAAAAGCCCGTCAATGTGGACAAGAGGTGACCGAGACGTGTAACCAATGGCACCCCATGCCATCACGCCGGGTGATACGCCAGTATGGCGATGACGAATACACGCTTCCAATGTACGTTAACCGCGATGTCGCCAAACACGGATGTGACCATCTTGATGCTGTAAACAGAACCTGGATTCATCCGAAAAAATGACGTTTTGCCATTCGTGCACCCAGGTTCGTCGTTGAGTACACCATCGCAGGCGCTCGTGTCTGTGATGCAGCGTCAAGGGTAACCGCAGCCATGGTCTCCGAGCTGATAGTCCATGCTGCTGGAAACGTCGTGGAACTGTTCCTGCAGATGATTCTTGTTTTGCAAACGTCCCCACCTGTTGTCTCAGGGAACGAGACGTGGCTGCACGATCCGTTACAGCCGTGCGGATAAGATGCCTGTCATCTCGACTGCTAGTGATACGATGCCGTTGGGATCCAGCACAGCGTTCCGTATTACCGTCATGAACCCACCGATTCCATATTCTGCTAACAGTCTTTGAATCTCCACCAACGTGAGCAGCATTTTCGCGATACGATAAACCGGAAGCGCGATGGGCTACAATCCGACCTTTATCAAAGTCGGAAAAGTGATGGTACGCGTTTCCCCTCCTTACACGAGGCATCAAAACAACGTGTCACGAGGCAACGCCGGTCAACTGCTGTTTGTGTATGAGAAATCGGTTGGAAACTTTCCTCATGCCAGCACGTTGTAGGTGTCGCCACCGGCGCCAACCTTGTGTGAATGCACTGAAGCGCAAACCATTTGCATATCACAGCATCTTCTTCCTATCGGTTAAATTTCGCGTCTGTAGCACGTCATCTTCGTGGTGTAGCAATTTCAATGGCTAGTAGTGTATTTAAGTCATTGACATTGCAACACCACAGGTTAATGTAAACGGGAAAGAAACCACCGCAGATGTGGAGTTCCGGTACACAGATAACCGGCGTAACCGCCAGAATCTACAATGCAAGCATTCAAACGTCCATTCATGGTGTTGTACAAGTGCCGGATGTCAGTTTGTGTGATAGGCGCCATGACTATTGGAACTGGTCTGTCAGCACAGGGATGTTGAATGCTGCTTATAAATCAGAGTAGAGTTGTCGTACGATGACGTCACACACGCTGTTATTTGGAGGCAGATCTGGTGATCGAAAAGGCAAAGGCAGCATGTCGACACGCTGTAGAGCGTGCTGGGTTGCCAAAAGAGGATGTGGGCGAGTGTTATCGTGTTGGAAAACTGCCCCTCGAATGCTGTTCATGAATGGCAGGACGACAGGTCGAATCCCGTATTGACGCACAAATTTCCAGTGAGGGTGCATGGGAGGGCCACGAGAGTGCTCCTCTTGTCATACGGAGTCGCACCCCAGACCACAGCGCCAGGTGCAGTTCCTGAGTGTCTAGTGCGCAAGCATGTCGGTTTACTGCCGTTACCGGCAGCGAGGCGAAACCAGCTTTCACCAGCACACACAACAGACCTCTCACTGCCCTCCGCTGATATCTCGCTTGACAGCACGGAAGTCGCAGATGGCGGTGGTTTGGGGTAATTGGAATGTACACTACAGGGCGTCTGGCTTGGACTGTCCTTGCAGTAACCGATTTGTAACAGTTCGTTGTGTCACTCTGGTGCCAACTGCTGCTCAAATTGCTGCTGCAGATGCAGTACGGTGTGCCGGAGCCACGTGCCAGAGACTATGGTCTTCGCTCTAGGTACTGCCACGTGGCCGTCTGGAGACCGGTCTTCTTGCGAGCGTACATTGTCGTGACCATCGCTGCCAACAACCATGTACTGTGGCTACATTCTTGCCAAATCTTTCTGCACTATCGCAAAAGGAACATCCAGCCTCTCGTAGCCACATTACACGACTTCGCTCAAACTCAGTGAGGTGTTGCTAAAGGTATCTTTGTGGTCTTAAAATCTTTCTTCACTAACATCAGCTGACGACGTCTAATCTTAAACGTAACTACCGCTCAAAAGCGTTACTGCTTGTATTTAAAGGGAAACCTAATTTGCATCCTCATAGTTGCGATACTAGCGCCGCTCTTATACGACTGCTGCGAAATGTGAATGAACATTATCTCTGAGATGCAGAAACACGCCTACCAACCATCGTTTACGTTGCACGATTCCTCCTTGGTGCTGCGATTTCTTGCCCCGACAGTATGTGTTCCAAAACGCCTCTGTGAAAACGGGAGTCGTACCTCATACCTCGGATTACACTGGCGGTAGAAAAGTATGGTCCTGAGTTTTCAGTAGCCATTGGGCTAGGGACCATTTGCAAAACCAACAGAGGGATCGGCTTACTGTAACTATCCTACAGCACAGGGATCAAAGTATGAATATTACACACTTCCTCCTGCTTAGGCAAATGGGCCGAATGGTTTGATAATTTTTACATTTTATCTGATCTACGTTGGACCTTAAGGGGCACATCGACTCACCATTAGTTCATGGGTGGTTCCTTAGAAAACATAAACGAGGGTTTTACAATTTTTTCGTATCTAAACTGAGCTGTGGAATCCATAACGGCTAAACACAGAGAATGGCTCAAGTTTTTACAGTGTATTCCTAAAAACCTGAGTTCAAACAACCCTGAAAAATATTATTGGTTTCTTTATCCTTTTTCGAGATAGAGTGGTCCCAAGTTACTAGTTATGGGCAGTTCCTCAGAAAATCCCTCTGCCCATCCCCCCCCCCCCCCCCCCAAAAAAAAAGTCATCTTGCCATTTTTTTTCGCATCAAAACCAAGATGCGAATTCCAAAATGGATTTAGACTGCAAATTCCTAAGGTCCCGATGTGGAGCAACTTTGAAAATTTTATTACTATATTTATGCGTTTCCGAGATATAGAAGTTGAAATTTACGTAAAACACGCGCGTAAAATCCGGTGTGACGTGAAATCTAAATAATAAATGACTACAGACAACTGTTCAGATTTCAAAGTTGTGTTTTCTAGAATTTATCTGCAAGTGCCGTCTTCTCGTTTTGAAAACTCTTTATCCGATATCGAGAAACATCGGTTTAGGGTACTGAAACGGAACCGCGAATTCCAAGACGGTTAAGCACAGAAAATTGCTGTAATTTTTACTATATATTCTTAAGATCCCTATATCGAACATCCTTGAAACTTTTCGTGATATCTTTATCCGTTTCCGAGAGTTACTGACACTTAAACTACATATGAGGAATACGCTATGAGGCGAATACATTGTTTATAAAGTAACGTAGCGCGGAGAAATATGATGTAAAGTGCCTTCAATATCATCAGAGAGGTTCTGGAAACCTGATGTTGTACTATTGAAGCAAATGCAAAACTTTCGTGCCCGTAAATTCAGGTGTGAAGCGTAAAATTTCTTTTGCACTGTTTCCGTTTCACGTAAGTAAACTATTAAAACTTTTTCGGCCCCATATAGTTCCTTTTATATGAATACCATAGCGTGCAGTGGCAGGGGAAAGAAAGAAACCAGTGGAAAAGTGTTCCATCACAGCTTAAAAAAGACGACTATGCTCCTGTTTAAAAGATTGTCTGAAGAGCGGGCCACCAGCTGGTTCATTCTACGCCCCTCAGCGTCTTTAAAAATGTTCCAAAAATTCTGGGATGCAAATATTTTCGCGCTTTTTATCTGAGAGAGGACGCAGCGGCAGTGGGAAAGAGACGGAAAAGCATTAATACTGTAAGATAGTGGTTGTGGCATATATAGAACGAGGGAGACAATGGCAATGTGAAAGAAAGAGAGGGACAGAGTGGCAGTGAAATGTTGTTGCAAGTGACAGAACAGCTACAATTGAAAGAAAACAGCCCTCGGTCACTATTTTTAACGAATTAGCCGGTTTTCAACACTGCTAGGAGTGTCTTCCTCAGAATTTAAATCAAAGAATGGTCTATAACATGGTGACCATGTTATGGACATGAGGAAGACACTCCTGGCAGTGTTGAAACCCGGTTAATTCGTTAAAAATAGTGACTGAGGGCTATTTTCATTCAATTGTAACTATTCACGGTCTCTGAACGTGCAGCCATGTACAAAATTTTGTGACAGAACAGTGTTAGGAAAGACGTGAAGCAAACAGTGCGAGAGGAATAAAGAGAAGAGAAAGAGGCAGTGGGTGAGTGTCAGTGGTATTGGGAGACAGAGTGTATGGCAATGACAACGAGAAAGAGAGAGATAGTGACTGTGAGAACAAACAACAGAACGGAAAGGAAGGAAACAATGAGATATTAGCAATAAGAGAGAGCAGGAGGGAGACAGCGACAGTGAGAAGAGACTGTAGAGGTAGGGCAGAAAAAAGGGTACTGTTGCTGTGACGCAAGAAACAATAACAGAGAGACACAGAGAGGCAATGACAGTGAATGAGCGAGTGAGGGAGGGAGGGCAGCTGAAAGCGGCGACTTACAGCGGCGGACTAGTGGGTGGGACTGAGTTGCAGCTAGTGGAGATTTTGGGAGTGAGAGGTGGATTCCATGTTAGAGTGCGAATATGTTAGCATGAGTAAATTATTAATGGTGCTGAGGAAGGTAGACGGTGAAACAGAGGGAATAATGTGTTCTTTGATGTTGTTGTTGTTGTGGTCTTCAGTCCTGAGACTGGTTTGTTGCAGCTCTCCATGCTATTCTATCCTGTGCAAGCTTCTTCATCTCCCAGTACCTACTGCAACCTACATCCTTCTGAATCTGCTTAGTGTATTCATCTCTTGGTCTCCCCCTACCATTTTTACCCTCCACGCTGCCCTCCAGTACTAAATTGGTGATCCCTTGATGCCTCAGAACATGTCCTACCAACCGATCCCTTCTTCTGGTCAAGTTGTGCCACAAACTTCTCTTCTCCCCAATCCTATTCAATACTTCCTCATTAGTTATGTAATCTACCCATCTAATCTTCAGCATTCTTCTGCAGCACCACATTTCGAAAGCTTCTATTCTCTTCTTGTCCAAACTATTTACCGTCCATGTTTCACTTCCATACATGGCTACACTCCATACAAATATTTTCAGAAATGACTTCCTGACACTTAAATCTATACTCGATGTTAACAAATTTCTCTTTTCCAGAAACGCTTTCCTTGCCATTGCCAGTCTACATTTTATATCCTCTCTACTTCGACCATGACATTTATTTTGCTCCCAATATAGGAAAACTCCTTTACTACTTTAAGTGTCTCATTTCTTAATCTAATTCTCTCAGCATCACCCGACTTAATTCGACTACATTCCATTATGCTCGTTTAGCTTTAGTTGAAGGTCATCTTATATCCTCCCTTCAAGACACTATCCATTCCGTGCAACTACTCTTCCAAGTCCTTTGCTGTCTCTGACAGAATTATAATGTCATCAGCGAACCTCAAGGTTTTTATTTCTTCTCCATGGATTTTAATACCTACTCCGAATTTTTCTTTTGTTTGCTTTACTGCATGCTCAATATACAGATTGAATGACATCGGGGAGAGGCTACAACCTTGTCTTACTCCCTTCCCAACCACTGCTTCCCTTTCATGCCCCTCGACTCTTATAACTGCCATCTGGTTTCTGTACAAATTGTAAATAGCCTTTCGCTACCTGTGTTTTACCCCTGCCACCTTTAGAATTTGAAAGAGAGTATTCCAGTCAACATTGTCAAAAGCTTTCTCTAAGTCTACAAATGCTAGAAACGTAGGTTTGCCTTTCCTTAAACTTTCTTCTAAGATAAGTCGTAAGGTCAGTATTGCCTCACGTGTTCCAGTATTTCTACGGAATCCAAACTGATCTTCCCCGAGGTCGGCCTCTACTAGTTTTTCCATTCGTCTGTAAAGAATTCGTGTTAGTATTGTGCAGCTGTGGCTTATTAAACTGACTGTTCGGTAATTTTCACATCTGTCAACACATGCTTTCTTTGGGATTGGAATTATTATATTCTTCTTGAAGTCTGAGGGTATTTCGCCTGTTTCATATGTCTTGCTCACCAGATGCTAGAGTTTTGTCAGGACTGGCTCTCCCAAGGCCGTCAGTAGTTCCAATGGAATGTTGTCTACTCCGGGGGCCTTGTTTCGACTCTTTGATATGGTAGTCAATTCTTGTGTGCAGCGTCGCTTTCGGGAAATTTATCCACGACAAAGTGCGCTCGATGACAAAGCTGTTCGTCAACGGTGTCACCAGTTTAGAGATACAGGAAGTGTATGCAAAGAACATTCATCACTCCGGCGGGAAACAGGTGAAGGCAGTTTAAGAACTGCGGCAAACTTACATCAGAAACCCGACAGCATCTGCTCGACCACGGCTTTAGTTCAGCATTAGTCTTTATAGATTAAACCGATCGACCGCCCTAAGCATACAAACTTCACCGGTTTAACGCTAAAAGAACTTGACGACAGTCTTAAATTTTGTGTAGCTCCAACACTATGTTGGGAAAGAAGTATAAACTTCGATGATAATCCTTTACTTAAATTTCTCTCAAACTTAGATGTAATATATATTGGTGGCTTGTTTCGAAAGTAGTCCATTTTCAAACCAGACCTGCTCTTGCACTAAAGCGATTATAAAAGGAAAGTTCCACCAACTGTCTTATGGGGATCTTACCCGAGTATGTTGGTACAACTTTGCTTTTATAAGCACTTTAGTGCAATGTTTGGTTTTAAAACAAAAGAGTATGATCGAAACTACTTACCAATATAAATGAAATACAACTTTGACAGAAAATTAAATAAAGAATACAAACTGTTTTCAGATGAACCAAAATTACTTACAAATAGCTTCACAATTGCCAAATACGGGTTCAGAACAACCTTAAGTTGCGGCAAGAACATGTCAGTGAGTCGCCACAGGTGAACGTGTGGCGTGGGTTACTTTACCACCGAGCTGTAGGCCTTTTCTTTTACGCCAAGAGGACAATCACTGGCATAATTTATACAGATACGCTTCAGTTGTTTGTGTTTCCTCAAATCACAGAAACTGAACAACATTGTTTAACGTATCATTTTTATGCAAAAAGGGGTACTGCCTGTACACAAAGTCTAGAAGTGTGTAACACGCTAAATAACAGATTTTCAAATGGTTGTATAGGCAGGGGTGTGCCTATTCCCTGGTCTCCCAGAAGTGTTGATCTTACCCATTTTGGACTTCTTTTCTGGAGTTACGTACAGAACGTTCTCTATGCAGAAAAAATCTGTGTCGTCTGCGCGTGCGAATTTCGGCAGTCATGCTAAGGAACAAATGGCGTGAAATCGAGAATTTTTTTGATGTTAGCACAGCAACAAATGGACCTGACATAGAAGCTTATTAAGCTCTGAAGAAAACTTAGTTTGACATTTCATTACGTTGAAAAGTTTGTCTGTGTCACCTATTCAAATTCTCGGCAATTTCTTTGTAACACAAGGTTCTGTAAATCCATATACACTACGAAAATGTATGTATAAATGTATGTATTTATGTATATACCACTGGTTCGACTTCAACGAAACTTGGAACACATATTGCTTACTGTCCGGAAAGAATCACAGCGTGGCTAAGAACAACCGACCTTGGTGAAAAAGAAGAGTAAGTCATGACGCGCAGATACTCTGACAATATTTATCCAGCATTTGAGAATGAGAGCGCTTAGCGACTTGCAACAAACTTTACACATAATATCAAACTTTTATGACTTTTTTCTCTCTGATAATGCCTAAAAAATGGTGGAAAGAAGGGTGTATCGAATACTACATTTTCGTTCTTCCTGCAGTTAAACTGTCAGGTACGGCCGTTTGATTTAGTTCTTCTTTACCGCTAACTCTATTTGCAATACGCTGTGCAGACAATATTCACAGATATCACTGTACGCCGTATACCGATATCATTGTACGATAGGTGGTTCGTGGGATATGACGTCATAAACATCGGGCTGCGTTGAAATGAAATAACAGAATGAAATTTTCTGGAAATACAGGTGAAATATGCGTACAAATATGTGTGAAGTATCTTAAATATGTGTGAAATATATGTGGCATATGCGCAAGTGGATAACTGGAAGGAGATAGAAATACTGTGGGTGGTACGAACCAGCAACCTCCTCTTAGGGTGGGACCAGACAGACGATGGCAGGTGGAGATGGACTGAAAGAGAGAGGGGACGAAGGATGTGGACACAAAAACAGAAAGTGCTGGGATCCGAGTTCGAATCCTGCCACCGCTTAGATGTTGATTAATAATCAGCACTGGCGGGCGAAGTCTGCCGGGATAAGAAGTCACCCTCATACTGCCAATGGCCTTGTCAAGAACGGCAGAAGAGCGGACAGAGGTTCAGGGCAATTTCCTGTCCTTGGGGTGGGAAACTGCCCGTAAACGAAGAAGAATGAGCAATGATCAACGGCACGAGGATGCAGAAGGCAATGGAAACCACTGCATTAAAGACACCTATCGTGAATCTATCTAGAGGACATGTGGCCTGTAGTTGAAAAAGTGTCGTGATGATCTCTCCATTCGCAAAAGTTTCCGCTATAGTCGCCCCATTCTGATCTCTGGGAGGGGACTGCCAAGGGGAAAGTGACCATGAGAAAAAGATTGAATAATTGTTAGAATTGGGTCGTGGAATATCAGAATCTTGAATATGGTAGGGAACATATAAAATTTAGAAAGGGAATTGCAAAAGCTCAATCTAGGTTTATTAGAGGTCAGTGAAGCGAAATGGAAAGAAGACAAGCTTTTCTGGTCAGATGAGTATAGGCTAATATCAACAGCAGCAGAAAATGATATAACGGGTGTAGGATTCGTTATGAATAGGAAAGCAGAGCACGAAGTGTGTTGCTTTTAACAGTTCAGTGATAGCGTTGTTCTTATCAGAATCGACAGCAAATCAACACCGACAACGGTAGTTCAGGTATACATGCCTACGTGGCAAGCTGAAAATGAAGAGATAGAGAAAGTATATTGAAAGGATATCCAAAGAGTGATACAGTATGTAAAGGGAGATGAAAATCTAATAGTAATGGGTGACTGGAATGCAGTTGTAGGGGAAGGAAAAGAAGAAAAAACTAGAGAATTTGGGCTTGTGACAAGGAAAGAGAGAGGTGAAGGACTAATTGAGTTGTGTAATAAATTTCAGATAGTGACACTCTCTTCAAGAATCACAACTTATTTTTAAGTAATTTTTATATAAAGAGTGTGATCTGTCCACCTTCTAAGATTAGGACACTACTCGGTTCTGTGAAAGATGATTTTGGGCTTAAGAAACTCGTTGTATACAAAATTCCGTGTCAATGTGGAAAGGCTTCTATTGGCCGTTCGATTCGCACAGTTCATGACAGGTGTGTGGAGCATCGCCGTCATACGAGACTGCCACAGCCGGAAAAATCGGCTGTAGCAGACCACTGCTTAAATGATGGACATGGTACGGAATTTGACGAAACTGTGATAGTTGCCAAACACTTCCGGTTTTTGGAGCAGTGTCTACAAAGGGGCAATTAAAATTAGGTTGACGGATAATTTAATTAACAGAGACAATGGGTTTCCTCCCTCTTGTACTATATCCTGCATCAAGACTGAACGTTCTTCGGTGCGATACATCGTTGCCGCCAATGTTCTACTCAGGGCGGCGCCACTTCCCTGTTTTGGAGGGTAGCAACCGTGATGGGAGGCACATACGCCGTGTACTGAACGGTGGCCTATATACGACGTCGATTTGCAGCCTGGCGTCATCATCTGTACACCGCCGATATGCCCAAGCCACCCCCTCCTCCCCCAATATGATGATGACACCGCCATCCTGGCTCTCTATTCTACCCTTCAACGGTCGCCAGACACTCTCCAAACCCACCTTGACCAGTTCACCACTTGGTGTAACCAGTGGTTCCTTCGTATCAACCCCTCCAAAACCCAGGCAATCATCATAGCCTGCAGCACCCGCTCCATCGTCTCCACGATTTCTACCTCACCATTTATGGTCATCTCATCCAGCTCACCCCCACCTTGAGATACCTTGGCCTCACCCTCGATCGTTACCTCACCTGGACCCCTCACCTCCTGACCATCCAGCAGAAAGCCCATTCCCACCTCTGCCTCCTGAAACTCTTGTCTGGGCAGAAATGGGTACTGCATCCTTCCACCATCCTCCACACCTACAAATCCCTCATCCGTCCTATCCTCTGATCTGCTAGCGTTGCCTGGATCTACGCCCCTCCCCCACTTTTATAAGGGTCTTCATATCCTCGAATGCCACACACTCCGCATTGCCTTCCATATCCACCTTCCTTCCCCTACACGACTCCTGTATGTCCTCATCTCCTTACCCAACCTCCTCCTTTTCCTCCAACATCTCCTCATCCCTTACACTATCTGCAGGCTTGATACTCTCACCCTCTCGTTTCGTCCTTCCTCTCCATCCCCAGCCCATTGCTGCGCCACTATCACTGTATCTCTCTCTCCATCTCCACACCCTCCATCTTCATCAGGGCAATTTTCAGCACCTCCCCATCTCGGATGTTGAACTTCGCCATGACATCTACCCTTCCTTCCAACTGTAACCTGGCCTTGTTCCCCCCATACCCAGGGCCCCCTTTTTCTTCTCCCTTCCTTCTCCCAGAGCGGCTTTTCTTCACTTCCTGAGTCCCTGCACCCTCTCCTTGGCTGTTTTCCTCTCTCATCCCTTCCCTCTGCAGTCCTCCTTTGGCACGCCCCCCCCCACCAACTCATCCCCCTTTCTCTCCCCCCTTCTTGCCTCCTTTTCTCTTCCCCTTGTCCCCCCTTCAAAATTGCCAGCTGCGTTCTTTTAGCTGTATGTCGACTTTTAACTTTCCCCAATGCATGTCCCCATATTAGTGTGTATTTTAGGTCCCATCATCTCCATTTTTATATAAGAATCCCCCTTTCTGTATTTTATTAAGTCGTTTGGCTGAAGAGTGGTGGACTGTGCGCTGGTGGCCGAGCGGTTCTAGGCGCTTCAGTTTGGAACCGCGCGACCGATACGGTCGCAGGTTCGAATCCTGCCTCGGGCATGGATGTGTGTGATGTCCTTAGGTTAGTTAGGTTGGTTGGTTGGTTTGGGATAGGAGACCAGACAGCGTGGTCATCGGTCGCATCGGATTAGGGAAGGATTGGGAAGGAAGTCGGCCGTGCCCTTTCAGAGGAACCATCCCGGCATTTGCCTGGAGAGATTTAGGGAAATCACGGAAAACCTAAATCAGGATGGCCGGACGCGGGATTGAACCGTCGTCCTCCCGAATGCGAGTCCAGTGTCTAACCACTGCGCCACCCCGCTCGGTGGGTTAGTTAGGTTTAAGTAGTTCTAAGTTCTAGGGGACTGATGACCTGAGATGTTAAGTCCCATAGTGCTCAGAGCCATTTGAACCATTCTGGTGGACTGTGCCGCTGCTATCCTCCCCTGCCCATATGGGGCAGGGGAATTAAATTACGATAAAGAAAAAAAAAAGGCCTGGCGTCAGTTCTCAGCAGAACTCATCAGCAGAAGCAGCGTTCTCCTAAAGATGGTGACCAGTTGGATCGCCGAAATATCGAGTCCAGTTCATTTTAGGCTTCGGCAGAAAACCTGAAGAGACTTTCATGTTATTACGCCGGGGGTCTACGAAGTCACAAAAATATACATAGTTAAAATGCACCTTGTGAAACTTGTTATGTCCATATACATACCACTCCTCCCTTATGAGTTGCTAAAATGTACAATATATAGTAAACGTGCACATTTATGACAATGTTTACATTTACATAGCGAGTGAGGCACATCTAGAAACCTTCTCACGTGAAATACGCACTTCAGTACAGCAGACGGATCAAAACTGCCTATTACTCATGCAAGGCTGCTTAGCATACCAAGTACCGGTGTGTCAGAGTTGTATGTGAAATGCAAATAGTTTAGCGAATGTCATAAATTAGACAGACACGTTGCGTAAAGACCGCTGACAGTAAACAAGTGTATTGCTTTTCTTCCAGTGATGACGGTTGTAAAAACCGGAAACGATAAAGACAAATTACGACAAGATGTTTACGATATTGCAGTGCCTGGAATATGATGCAATGTTCCTTCGTACCTGTGTGAGTGTCGGAAGGAACATTGTATCGCACTTCTGAACAACACAGACACTTCAATTTCGTAGTTACCCGCTAACAGCTGGCAAGCAACTTTCAGCTAAAATATCTCTCGTGTACGGGAATATACATAATGGATCCAGAATGAAATTTTCATTCTGCAGCGGAGTGCGCGCTGATGTGAAACTTCCTGGCAGATTAAAACTGTCTGCCGGACCGAGACTCGAATTTGGGACCTTTGCCTTTCGCGGGCAAGTGCTATACCAACTCTTTTTTTTAATCTCATTTTGTTCGCTTTTGTTCACTGAATCTGCTCGGGGCGGACGTCGTAAGACATCCGTTTAAGTTCGCTGTTGATCGATTAACTCAGTTTTTTTTTTTTAAATTACAGATGGCAGCTAACCCTCTGACCGAACACGCTGAGCTACCGGCTGCTACCCAAGCACGACTCACGCCCCGTCCTCACAGTTTCAATTCCGCCAGTACCTCGTCTCCTACCTTCCAAACTTCGCAGAAGCTCTCCTGCAATCCTTTCTTCCAGGAGTGCTAGTTCTGCAAGGTTTGCAGAAGAGCCTCTGCGAAGTTTGGAAGATGGGAGACGAGGTACTGGCGGAATTGAAACAGTGAGGACGGGGCGTTAGTCGTGTTTGGGTAGCTCAGTTGGTACAGCACTTGCCCACGAAAGGCAAATGTCCCGAGTTCGAGTCTCTGCCCGGCACACAGTTTTAATCCGCCAGGAAGTTTCACATAATGTATGTACAAGTTCAGGTTGTTGAACCGTCAATTTACCTTCAAAATCTGTTCTTAAAGTATTTACTTTATTTACTAGCGATTCACCAAGAAAATTCACACATTTCATCACACTAGGTGAGCGTGGAAGTAGTTACCAGGAAGTAACTAATAGAAAATGAAATTAGTTTAACAAAGGTGAATTTTATTCCTAAAAGCTTTTTCAAAAACAGATTTAAAATTATAAGCAGAAAAGCACCCTCGAAATATCAAGTTACAATTTTATTTAGAGGCAGAAAGAAAATATTAACACTATGACCCCTCAGGCAGAGAAGCCTGCCAGCTCCCTTTTAACACGGCCGTAGTCATGACCGTGGTCTACGGGTAGCGTCTTTGATTAATAATCAAAAGGTCTTCGGTCCTGGGTTCGATCCCCGCCACGTCCTAAATTTTGATAAATAATCAGCATTGGCGGCCGAAGACTTCCGGCATCAGAAGTCAGCCTCATTCTGCTAACGGCCTTGTCAAAGAGGGCGGAGGAGCGGATAGAGGTTCAGGGCACTCCCTTGTCCTAGGGTAGGGAAATTGCCCCTAAAGGCGGAAGAATCAGCAATGATCAACGACATGACGATGCAGAAGGCAATGGAAACCACTGCATTAAAGACACGTAACGTGTATCCACAGGACATGTGGCCTGTAATTGAAGAAGTGTCATGATGATCTCTCCATTGGCAAAAGATTCCGGAATAGTCCCCCATTCGGATCTCCGGGAGGGGACTGCCAAGGGGGAGGTTACCATGAGAAAAAGATTGAATAATCAACGAAAGGATAACGTTCTACGAGTCGGGGCGTGGAATGTCAGAAGCTTGAACGTGGTAGGGAAACTAGAAAATCCGAAAAGGGAAATGCAAAGGCTCAATCTAGATATAGTAGGGGTCAGTGAAGTGAAGTGAAGTGGAAGGAAGAAAAGGATTTCTGGTCAGATGAGTATCGGGTAATATCAACAGCAGCAGAAAATGGTATAACAGGTGTAGGATTCGTTATGAACAGGAAGGTAGGGCAGAGGGTGTGTTACTGTGAACAGTTCAGTGACCGGGTTGTTCTAATCAGAATCGACAGCAGACCAACACCGACAACGATAGTTCAGGTATACATGCCGACGTCGCAAGCTGAAGATGAACAGATAGAGAAAGTGTATGAGGATATTGAAAGGGTAATGCAGTATGTAAAGAGGGACGAAAATCTAACAGTCATGGGCGACTGGAATGCAGTTGTAGGGGAAGGAGTAGAAGAAAAGGTTACAGGAGAATATGGGCTTGGGACAAGGAACGAAAGAGGAGAAAGACTAATTGAGTTCTGTAACAAGTTTCAGCTAGTAATAGCGAATACCCTGTTCAAGAATCACAAGAGGAGGAGGTATACTTGGAAAAGGCCGGGAGATACGGGAAGATTTCAATTAGATTACATCATGGTCAGAGAGAGATACCGAAATCAGATACTGGATTGTAAGGCGTACCCAGGAGCAGATATAGACTCAGATCACAATATGGTAGTGATGAAGAGTAGGCTGAAGTTCAAGACATTAGTCAGGAAGAGTCAATACGCAAAGAAGTGGGATATGGAAGTACTAAGGAATGACGAGATACGTTTGAAGTTCTCTAACGCTATAGATACAGCAATAACGAATAGCGCAGTAGGCAGTACAGTTGAAGAGGAATGGACATCTCTAAAAAGGGCCATCACAGAAGTTGGGAAGGAAAACATAGGTACAAAGAAGGTAGCTGCGAAGAAACCATGGGTAACAGAAGAAATACTTCAGTTGATTGATGAAAGGAGGAAGTACAAACATGTTCCGGAAAAATCAGGACTACTGAAATACAAGTCGCTGAGGAATGAAATAAATAGAAAGCGCAGGGAAGCTAAGACGAAATGGCTGCAGGAAAAATGTGAAGACATCGAAAAAGATACGATTGTCGGAAGGACAGACTCAGCATAAAGGAAAGTCAAAACAACCTTTGGTGACATTAAAAGCAACGGTTGTAACATTAAGAGTGCAACGGGAATTCCACTGCTAAATGCAGAGGAGAGAGCAGATAGGTGGAAAGAACACATTGAAAGCCTCTATGAGGGTGAAGATTTGTCTGATGTGACAGAAGAAGAAACAGGAGTCGATTTAGAAGACATAGGGGATTCAGTATTACAATCGGAATTTAAAAGAGCTTTGGAGGACGTACGGTCAAATAAGGCAGAAGGGATAGATAATATTCCATCAGAATTTCTAAAATCATTGGGGGAAGTGGCAACAAAACGACTATTCACGTTGGTGTGTAGAATATATGACTCTGGCGACATACCATCTGACTTTCGGAAAAGTATCATCCACACAATTCCGAAGACGGAAAGAGCTGAAAAGTGCGAGAATTATCGCACAATCAGCTTAACAGCTCATGCATCGAAGCTGCTTACAATATACAGAAGAATGGAAAAGAAAATTGAGAATGCGCTAGGTGACGATCAGTTTGGCTTTAGGAAAAGTAAAGGGACGAGAGAGGCAATTCTGACGTTACGGCTAATAATGGAAGCAAGGCTAAAGAAAAATCAAGACACTTTCATAGGATTTGTCGACCTGGATAAAGCGTTCGACAATATAAAATAGTGCAAGCTGTTCGAGATTCTGAAAAAGTAGTGGTAAGCTATAGGGAGAGACGGGTCATATACAATATGTACAACAACCAAGAGGGAATAATAAGAGTGGACGATCAAGAACGAAGTGCTCGTATTAAGAAGGGTGTAAGACAAGGCTGTAGCCTTTCGCCCCTACTCTTCAATATGTACATCGCGGAAGCAATGATGGAAATAAAAGAAAGGTTCAGGAGTGGAATTAAAATACAAGGTGAAAGTATATCAATGATACGATTCGCTGATGACATTGCTATCCTGAGTGAAAGTGAAGAAGAATTAAATGATCTGCTGAACGGAATGAACAGTCTAATGAGTACACAGTATGGTTTGAGAGTAAATCGTAGAATGACGAAGGTAATGAGAAGTAGTAGAAATGAGAACAGCGAGAAACTTAACATCAGGATTGACGGTCACGAAGTCAATGAAGTTAAGGAATTCTGCTACCTAGGCAGTAAAATAACCAATGACGGACGGAGCAAGGAGGACATCAAAAGCAGACTCGCTATGGCTAAAAAGGCATTTCTGGCCAAGAGAAGTCTACTAATATCAAATACCGGCCTTAATTTGAGGAAGAAATTTCTGAGGATGTACGTCTGGAGTACAGCATTGTATGGTAGTGAAACATGGACTGTGGGAAAACCGTAACAGAAGAGAATCGAAGCATTTGAGATGTGGTGCTATAGCCGAATGTTGAAAATTAGGTGGACTGATAAGGTAAGGAATGAGGAGGTTCTAAGCAGAATCGGAGAGGAAAGGAATATGTGGAAAATACTGATAAGGAGAAGGGACAGGATGATAGAACATCTGCTAAGACACGAGGGAATGACTTCCATGGTACTAGAGGGAGGTGTAGAGGGCAAAAACTGTAGAGGAAGACAGAGATTGGAATACGTCAAGCAAATAATTGAGGACGTAGGTTGCAAGTGCTACTCTGAGATGAAGAGGTTAGCACAGGAAAGGAACTCATGGCGGGCCGCATCAAACCAGCCAGTAGACCGATCACCAAAAAAAAAAAAAAAAAAAAAAAAAAGTCATGAACGCTCACAAGAACCTCTGAAAGAGTACACTGGTGCGAATCTGCAACATACCAGATTACTTTAAACTTAAAATTTTTTAACAATTCACATAAACACGTAAACTATGCACCCCGTAAGAGGGATGGTACTACACTCAAATTATTAGCCACCGAAAGTGCACCTTTTTTTTTAATGGACTCTTACGGTGGAAGGGTGGCAAGCTTATAACCTAAAATGACTATTTAAATAAAACCCTTAAAATGCAGACTTGCATAAAATGTACAACATGCTCTACATTGCACATATACCACCTAGCAAGATAATAGGCAAGATAAAAACATATTTAAAGAATTTGGCGTTTAAGCAATAAATTCGTTAACGCCGAATCCGACAAACATGACAGAGGCAGCTATTAACGTACGGCAGACCGACAAACCGACAGACACTAACTGCCTAACAAAGACGGACGAGAGACAGATGCGCAAGCTGGGGACGAGAGAGTGACCAAGTAGAATTTAACAGGTAACTGAAACGACATATGACTAATCACTTGACTTCTAATAACTGCGATTTCTGGCGAAGACATGGCGCAGCACCCCCAAAACGCTCTCCCGAACCGTCCGCTGTCAGCCGCTTCAACGGACGCAGGAAGGCTCGCCGATCTCCGGTCTCACGGCGTCGCAGCTCGCCCCGGCCAGACCGATGTCGTGGTTTGACTCCTGTTGCTCTCGTGTGGCTTCACTACGCCTCGCTATACGCCGCGGCCACTGGACTTACGTGGCGACCTCACATGCGCCGACGCTCCAGGCGGACAAGTCATCTCGTGTCCCAGTGTGCGACCGACCAACCGATCGATGCAACCGCCAATGCCCATTGCCTGAGCAAACTCGAGCAGACTGGCGGCCTAGCACATACTAGCACTCCGGACGACAGACAGACACTAACCGCCTCACCAATGCGGACGAGAGACAGACCCAGACCAACTTGGCTGACCAACTGACCAGACTCGCCCAGACTGACAGACTGCCCTGGCTGACCAACTGCCTCCGACTGACTGACTCAGACGCTCCCTGGCGAGCTCAAAGCGCCCCTTAAATGCACGTGGATAGGCAACATTTCCCGCCAATGGGAGACACCAAAGCTGCGAGTGCCACAGCGGCGGCATAGCCAGAAACGGAGGGCGACTGCTTTACACTAGGCGCTGCGGCGCGCTGTTCAAAACAGCAATTTTTACCATGGTTCATTTGTAGACACACGGTTGACGACATATGGAAGTTAGCGTCTGGCTGTGAAGCGTAGTCGCTCGCGATAAGAGAGAAATCCGGTTTCGACCCCCGTCATTCCATTATACTAGCTGGTGATCGTTGTTCATATACGCGACTCTGAATACATGATAAAGAATAAAGTAGAAAGTGTCAGCTGATCTTCCTCCAAAAATTAAATATCTGTGAGTGCCCCCCGGATACCCGTCGGCGCCTCCACTGGATCAGAAACGGGCTGTGGCCGCGTTCGTCTCGAGATCGCTGAGCCGGTGCGTCGATACTGCTGCCACTGGCTGGCTGGGCCCGCTCTCATTAAGAGAGTCTTCCCAGCCGCGGCGGTCATTAGCAGTCACGAGAGCATTTCGCTGTTACCCGCATCGTTAACAAGGACAGCGGGCGCACGCGCGAAGACGAACGCGAAATGGAATTTCAGAGATCGCCAGACTTCTGTCTCGCGCCGCGTCTGATCCCGCATAGAATTCAAAGGTCACACGAGTCTCTCTCTGTAGTGGTCATGGACAGGCGCAGAGCCGCTCGTACAGCATAGTCCTCACAATATCAGGGCACTTGGGGGTATTTTATGGCAACCTCTTGAAAATAATGTGATCTAGTCCACTACTTTATAGTTCAAAATTTTGAAATAAGTATTTACTGTTTTTAATGAATTCTTCTATCAGACTCCATAACTGCTTTAAATTTTTCATTTAAACTTAACCCAAAAACTTGAGTTTAGTAGATGTCGCTGTCCTCGGTGAACGTCCTATGCAATATATTCAGGTTCAAGACCTTAATTACACGTGAGTATCCCTTTAAAAAGTATGTTGTGAGTACAAATTAACAACAATTAATGAAATTTACATTTCTCAATTTTTTTATACAGCGGGAATAAACCACCATCCCCTTGGAATAGGTTCGCGCAGGATACTGTGGCAGATGCGCGGTGACCAATTTTCGTCCAAAGCGTTGAGCGAGTTCATTCGTTTGTTCGGAAGAGTAGACCGACAGGTGTTTGCCAACTTTCTACCGGTTGGCGACGGCAAAACCGACGCGCACGCCATGCAATCTTTCTCAAACGATTTTACAGAAACTGTCAGTTAAAAAAAATTCATATCTGCTTAACTCGTAGCTTTCTATGTCAGGTTCGTTATGATGTGCCCATCATTTCGTTAATGGTCATAGTTATTCTGATATTTACGTGGAAGTAAGACACTCCGCGACATTCGAAAAAGTTTGCAATGAAACATAGGGGTCGCTATGATTTTGCGTTTGGTGCATATTACACAATATGTTACTGCATATGAAATTTACCTAACATATTGAATTTTTCTTTCGTTTGAGGTGAGATCTCTATTTGTCATCAATCTCGAGAAAATTGATCGTACTTAACACACTCGCTTCGGATCGCTTCGCGCCACCGATAATGCCAGAGTGAAATATTCGCAACATTCCTCATGTTTCATAAATGGCTTAAGATATCGAAATGAGATTTTGGCAAACGACAGCACACAAAGCGAAGAGTATTTTGCTGTATGGCAATTATGCAAAACTTTTCTACCTCATTTTACAATCCATGTCGTAAATTACATTCTTTACCTACCGTGCTATTCCACTAACTAATTTTTAACAGCTGCCGATGGCTGGTGAAATGAGAAATGCTATGCGTTTTGGAACAACTTAAGTGAAGTCATTGCACGTTTATTTTGTACCGATGATGTGATTTTTCATAAGATGTTAACATTACTTTTCCTCAGTTCCTCACTGTTTCAGAACTCGCAACTCGCAACTGTGTCTACTCAGTACCGTAGTGAGGTGTGTGTGTGTGTGGTTTGGGGATTTTATGGGCACCCAATGGAGAGGTTATCAGCTCCCTATCAATGATTAAAATAAACGAATGTGGATAAGAACGAAAACTGTCGTACACATATGCACAAGAAATGGCCACACAATCACTCTATCGCACAGGCACTATCATATGCACTAAAACCGATGAGGAGGCAAGATAGCCAACCAAGAAATTAAAACAGAAGGAAAACAAAACACAGAAGAGTTAAAAGAAGAGCACAGGGAGATGTGGCTGGCTGACCACCTACAAAAAATTTGGGTGAGCCAGCCACCATGTTCACACGTGAGGTGATACTGTTGCAGCTTCGCTGAGTTTTGGCAAAAGAAGCAAATTTTGACGTGGCACCAAGAGAAATGTATCGGTTTGACTCAAAGTTTCCCACTCGTGACACTTCTCTCAAAATTACAAATGATTGAAAAACCAGGCGAAAATAAATCTTTGCATTTTCTGTGGAATTCTTTTTAGATACTAATCAAAGAGGAGTTGATGGATCTTTTTGAACGGTCATCAATGCAAATGTGGGCGTGAAGGGGCCTCGCTTAATATTCACAAAACATGTGAACGTAGGCCTCAATCTAGTACGGCACCTCTCCTTCAGCGCTCGGCGTTTCCCCTACAGCGCCTGCCCACTACCCCTCTCTCCAGGAGTGCCCTGCCGTTTGCGCACCTACATTCTTGTTAATTTCCCAAAGAGAACTGCACTGTAAGCCGGAGGAAAAATATCGCGCTTCGTATTGTGTGGTGGTGACTTATTAAGAGTCGGCCGGGGTGGCCGAGCGGTTCTAGGCGCTACAGTCTGGAACCGCGCGACCGCTACGGTCGCAGGTTCGAATCCTGCCTCGGGCATGGATGTTTGTGATGTCCTTAGGTTAGTTAGGTTTAAGTAGTTCTATGTTCTAGGGGACTGATGGCCTCAGATGTTAAGTCCCATAGTGCTCAGAGCCATTTGAACCATTGGAACCATGAACGGGTGCAGGTAAGCAAATAGGATGCTTACGTACGTGTCACTTGTCAGAATCATATCTAGATGTATCAGGGGTCTGACATCACTCCAACTGCTCACGCCCCACAACGTTACAGACACTCCATCAGCTTCAACAGTCCCCTGGTGACAAGCAGGGTCCATGTGTTCATGAAGTTTTCTCCACACCTTTACACGTCCATCCTCTCTATACAATTTGAAACGAGACTCGTACGACCAAGCAACATGTTTCCAGTCAACAACACTCGAATGTCGGTATTGACTGGCCCATGCGAGGCGTAAAACATTGTGCCATGCGGTCATTAAGGGTACACGAGTGGGTCTTCGGCACCGAAAGCCCATACCGATATGTCTCATTGAATGGTTAGCACGCTGACACTTGTTGATGGCTCAGCATTGAAATCTGCAGCAATTTGAGGAACGGTTTCACTTCTGTCACGCTGAACGATTTTCTTCAGTCGTCGTAGGTCCCGTTTTTGCAGTTTTTTTCTCCGGCCGCAGCGATGACGGGGATTTGACGTTTTACCGAATTACTAATATTCACGGTGAAATAGTCGTACAGTAAAATCCTCACTCCATCGCTACCTCGAATATGCTGTGTCCCATTGCACCACGTTCAAACTCACATAAATCTTGATAACGTGCGATTGTAGCAGCAGTAACCGATGTAACGACTGCGCCAGACACTTGTTGTCTTATATAAGCGTTGCCGACCGCAGTGCCGTCTTCTGCCTGTTTACATAGCTCTGTATTTGAATACGCATGCCTATAACAATTTCTTTGGCGCTCCAGTGTAGTTGCGGAACGTGTAATAAAGGAAAACCGAAAAATATTTCTCCCTTCTATACAACAAAAAATGTCACATTTCTTAAAGTATCTAGTTACGATTAAAAAATAAACACCACTTTTGCCTATACACGGGCAAAAATTAATAAATAGCACTCTTATTTGAATGCAGTGTGTAAAACGACTTAGTAATATGGATATTTATGTATGTGGTTGGAGAGAGAGAGAGAGAGAGAGAGAGAGAGAGATTGAGTTTTGATTCAGATTTTTACTTTAAGTCGTAACTGGTACCTGAATTTTGGTTGCTGCCTCCTCGAATGATCAGCTTCTGCACCAGTTGGTGACGTATTGCAATTTGGAGAAAGTTATTGCTCCTTAAGGTTTAAAATACGACTCTGTCAGTTACTTGGTCGTATTGCGGATAGCTTTGAGCCCAAGTTTTGGTAGCTTTACATACCTAAGGGTCCACTGTTGTAAGTAAATAAGATCAAACAGCAATCTGCTTTCCGTGAGAAAAGGAGATTGTTTGACACACAAACTTCCTTCAAACTACAAGTCCTGCCACATCAAAATTGGTCAGTGGAGTTCAGCACCATACTATTCTACAAGATCATAATCGAATTACTGTAATTAAGAAATTATGAGAGGTTGTTACTTATTGAATGAAAACTATAGAGAATGGATTTATTTTCCTGTATTTTAGTGAATTTTATACACTTACAATTCTGTCAATTGATAGACGGCGACGATAATGAAGTTCACCTCCTTTTCCAAAAACAAGATATTTCTATTCTTCACTTCCAGAAAATTTGTATACATAAATGTTTGGCAACTTTTGCGCATACTTTACTCGGTTTTATCACTAAAATATAAAATTTCATTAAATGTAACAATACGTTCTGAATGACGGCAGCTGCGCTTCACTTCACTTCAAGTACTTTTTGAATAACACGTACATTTACGGTATTTACATACATTACTGAGCTTCTAAGAATAAAATGAGGCACAAATTAGTTAAAGAAAAAAAAACCGGTGAGGCACACATAACATTACAAGGAGTAGCGAGTGTTTAACTCATTACATTTAATCTTTAATAATAACTACCACGTGAGTTCCGAGTCTTCGTTGCTACAGCCGTGTAGTATTACATTTCTATTTTTCTGTTATATGTAAATGGAGTTCTAAGTATCTCTACAGACGTTAATCACTGTGCGGTAACTTAATATATGCAAAAAGAAATATAGTAAAAATTTGCGTGCATGCATTAACCAATCACAAGGTAAACATTGCCGAATCCTCACAGATGGGAAAACATTGCGGACGATCCAGCCTATTTACAGGACCTCTGATTCGAGCGTGCAGCGACAGCGAGTTCGGAGATGACTTCATGGGACTCGCTGACAAGTGTAAGACAAGTGAAAGAGGCTCATTTCTGATCTCTGGCGTTAACTGCCCGGCGCGCGTGGTCTTGTCTCTCGTCTTTTTCTTCCCGCACTGTCGCGACGACGGTCTGACCCAGTTCGGACCCCCGGCGCCGGACAACGACTGTGGCACGACGGGGTGGGAATCCGACGCTCTCTCACCATTGCGACAGGGTCGCTACACCAGCACACGAGAACGACCTCTAGTTACTCTTCGGTCAGCGCTATACTGACTGGTTGGCTGTGGCCAGTCGCTATGGTACGCAGCACGACGTGGCAGGGACTTTAATAACTGCAGATTTGCGGATACGTTGAGGTTGGTAATGGAAGAAAGACTACAGAAAAATCAAGATACATTCATACAATTTGTCGACCTGAAAAAAGCATTCGACAATGTGAAGTGGTGCAAGATGGTCGAAGTTCTGAGAAAAATAGAGGTAAGCTATAGGGAGACACGAATATTATTCAATATGTACAAGAGCCAAGAGACAATAATAAGAGTGGAAGACCAAGAACGAAGTGGTCGGATTAAAAAGGGTGTGCGACTGGTATGTAGTCTTTCACCCCTACGGTTCAATTAGTACATCAACGGAGCAATGACGGAAATAAAAGTAAGGTTCAGGAGTGGAATTAAAATTCAAGGTGAAAGGATAGCGCCGGCCGGAGTGACTGAGCGGATCTAGGCGCTACAGTCTGGAACCGCGCGACCGCTACGGTCGCAGATTCGAATCCTGCCTTGGGCATGGGTGTGTGTGATGTCCTTAGCTTAGTTAGGTTTAAGTAGTTCTAAGTTCTAGGGGACTGATGACCTCAGAAGTTAAGTCCCATAGTGCTCAGAGCCATTTCAAAGGATAGCAATGGTACGATTCACTGTTGATATTGCTATCCTGAGTGAAAGTATGAAGAGGAATTACATGTTCTGCTGAATGGAATGTAGAGCCTAAAAAGTTCAGAATATGGACTGAGAATAAATCGAAGAAAGCCTAAAATAATGAGAAGTAGCAGAAATGAGACCGGGGAGAGACTTAATATCAGGACTGATGGTCACGAACTAGATGAAGTTAAGGAATTCTCCTACCTAGGCGGTAAAATAACCAATGACGGACGGAGCAAGGAGGACATCAAAAGCAGAATAGCACTGGCAAAAAGGGCACTTCTGGCCAAGAGAAGTCACCCAGTATCAAACATAGACCTTAATTTGAGGAACAAATTTCTGAGAATGTACGTTTTGAGCACATAATTGTATGGAAGTGAAACATGGATTCTGAGGAAACCGGAATAGAAGAGAATCAAAGCATTTGAAATGTTGTGCTACAGAAGACTGTTGAAAATTAAGTGGACTGATAGGGTAAGAAATGAGGATGTTCAGCGTAGAATCGGAGAGAAAAGTAATATGTGGAAAACACTGACAAGAAGAAGGGACGGGATAATAGGACGTGTGTTAAGACATCAGGGCCGGCCGCTGTGGTCGAGTGGTTCTAGGCGCTTCAGTCTGGAACCGCGCAGCTGCTACGATAGCAGGTTCGAATCCTGCCTCGGGCATGGATGTGTGTGATATCCTTAGGTTAGTTAGGTTTAAGTAGTTCTAAGTCTAGGGGACTGATGACCTAAGATGTTGAGTCCCATAGTGCTGAGAGCCATTTGAACCATTTTTGAAGACATCAGGAAATGAGTTCCATAGTACTAGAGGAGCACTAGCGCACAAAAACTTTAGAGGAAGACAAAGCTTGGAATACATCCAACAAATAATTCAGGACGTAGGTTGCAAGCGCTACTGTGAGATGAACAGTTTGCCACAGGAGAAGCAGGCGTGATGGGTCGCATAAAAAAATAATATTCCAATCATTTGACCAACGTGGCACAGTAACTTAAAACACTGGAAACCGTACAACAAATCGAAGACTTCCATAAATGAAGATATAGTACAAGAGCAAATCAGAAAGACGATAATGAAGATGATGACTCTTCCCGGCGACTTGAAAGAACCCATTCGAGATGTGAGGAAACAAGTGGTACGTGGAAATAGTAGTGACTGATAGAAATGACTAAAAACTTCCCAGTTTACAGCTCTTGAGTAATCAGGTGATACATAATAGACACATTGTCTCCGCGTGTCAGTAATACCTCTGACGTGAAGATAGAGTTTGCAAAAAATTAACCTTCTTTTAGTTATTGCCTAGCTCTGTATTGCCGCAAAACATCATTAACCGTTGTGGCTGCTGCTAGCGTCAGCATTCTTGGTGATTCACTAGCCGCATACAAGGGAAGTTCATGAACACACTGTTCTTATTGGCGCAATTGCATCCTCCTATAATCGTCACGAACCACAGCGAAGAAAAAGAATGCCCGCCAGTACATGGTCAGGTTTCCTGCTGCTTGTCTTCGCCCTTGCCAACTCATGTCCTGGCCAGCAAGGTTGGCGTATCTCTGCCCAATAGAGAACACTGTGAGCATTATGGGCAGAGCTGTCCAATCAGCTCTAGGGTTTTGATGCTCTAACGCGCCAATTGGACAGACTTTGCCACGATTTCGCTCAGGAGGACATCCAGCAATTCTGTCAACCAATACAAAGTCGAATAACTGCTTGCACAAATACCGAAGGTAGACTGACGCATTACTGACTTGCTCAGTTTGAGAAGCTCTGCCTCTTGAATAAATAACTTTTTTCTTTTTTTTAGTATATGTATAAAGATTTACGTTTTGATCAGGACATAAGTACGTACTGCTACAGCTGGATGCCCAGTCCTTAGCTACATATGATAATGTCGTGAGGCTAATGTGCGTTTTACATACTACCAGTTATTGCGAATAAATACAATGTGCCATTCGAAGTGCTAGCAGTTTTTCGCACCTGCACTGCTGTGTTTTAATTTGACAAGTTAAAATTGTGTTTCAGTATTTAAAATAAAGTTAAAGTCCTGGAAACCATTCGTAAACCACATTCCAAAGTGTTAAATATTGTTGTTAAACAGATTGCTGCTACCAAATAATTTTGTATTAAAAAGCTATTCAACAAACTCAGTCTTAGGAACTAGGTTTATGATTGCTTTAAATGTGTAGTATTAAGACTTGCACGTTTGCACATACTGCTGTTTCGGGCATATACTGAAGCCAAATAACACTTTTCGCTTTTTCTTCTTTTTGGATCCGACATTTTTCCTTTTCGTGTTATAAACACCACCGTGTCAGTTTTGGTAGCAATTTCGTAGAGGTAGTCAATCTCTCGATTTATCTAACGTCGTAGATAAGGAAACATTTCCAGAGAACCTGTCCTAAAGCCATACTGATCGTCGTCTAACACGTCCTCAATTTTCTTTTCATTCTTCTGAATATTATTCTTGTCAGTAACTTGGACGCATGAGCTGTTAGGCTGATTGTGCGACAATTCTCGGATTTGTCAGCTCTAGCAGTTATTGGAATTGTATGGATAATACTTTTCCGAAGATCGTATGGTAGCCTATACATCCAGACTCATACATTCTACGCTCCAACGTGAATAGCCGTTTTGTTGCCACTTACCCCAATGATTTTAGAAATTCTGATCGAATATTGTCTATCAGATGTTCAAATGTGTGTGCAATTTTATGGGAATTAACTGCTTAGGTCATCAGTCCCTAAGCTTACACACTACCTAACCTAAATAATCCTAAGGACAAACACACACACCCATGCCCGAGAGAGGACTCGAACCTCCGCCGGGACCAGCCGCACAGTCCATGACTGCAGCGCCTTAAATATTGTCTATCCCTCCTGCGTTATTTGATTCTAAGTCTTCCAAAACTCTCTTAAATTCTGATTAAAATGGTAGATCCCCATCTCTTCTAAATCAACTGCTGTTTCATCTTCTGTGACATTAGACAAGTCTTCCCCGTCACAGAGGACTTCATTGAACTGTTTCCACATATCCGCTCTGTCCTCTGCGTTTAACAATGGAATTCCCGTTGCATTCTTAATGTTTCAACCCTTGCTTTTAATTTCACCAAATGTTGTTTTGACTTTCCTATATGCTGAATCAGTCCTACCGAAAAACATTTCTTTTTCGAGTTCTTCACATTTTTATAAAGTCTTTTCGTCTTAGCTTCCCTGGACCTTCTACACTCCTGGAAATTGAAATAAGAACACCGTGAATTCATTGTCCCAGGAAGGGGAAACTTTATTGACACATTCCTGGGGTCAGATACATCACGTGATCACACTGACAGAACAACAGGCACATAGACACAGGCAACAGAGCATGCACAATGTCGGCACTAGTACAGTGTATATCCACCTTTCGCAGCAATGCAGGTTGCTATTCTCCCATGGAGACGATCGTAGAGATGCTGGATGTAGTCCTGTGGAACGGCGTGCCATGCCATTTCCACCTGGCGCCTCAGTTGGACCAGCGTACGTGCTGGACGTGCAGACCGCGTGAGACGACGCTTCATCCAGTCCCAAACATGCTCAATGGGGGACAGATCCGGAGATCTTGCTGGCCAGGGTAGTTGACTTACACCTTCTAGAGCACGTTGGGTGGCACGGGATACATGCGGACGTGCATTGTCCTGTTGGAACAGCAAGTTCCCTTGCCGGTCTAGGAATGGTAGAACGATGGGTTCGATGACGGTTTGGATGTACCGTGCACTATTCAGTGTCCCCTCGACGATCACCAGTGGTGTACGGCCAGTGTAGGAGATCGCTCCCCACACCATGATGCCGGGTGTTGGCCCTGTGTGCCTCGGTCGTATGCAGTCCTGATTGTGGCGCTCACCTGCACGGCGCGAAACACGCATACGACCATCATTGGCACCAAGGCAGAAGCGACTCTCATCGCTGAAGACGACACGTCTCCATTCGTCGCTCCATTCACGCCTGTCGCGACACCACTGGAGGCGGGCTGCACGATGTTGGGGCGTGAGCGGAAGACGGCCTAACGGTGTGCGGGACCGTAGCCCAGCTTCATGGAGACGGTTGCGAATGGTCCTCGCCGATACCCCAGGAGCAACAGTGTCCCTAATTTGCTGGGAAGTGGCGGTGCGGTCCCCTACGGCACTGCGTAGGATCCTACGGTCTTGGCGTGCATCCGTGCGTCGCTGCGGTCCGGTCCCAGGTCGACGGGCACGTGCACCTTCCGCCGACCACTGGCGACAACATCGATGTACTGTGGAGACCTCACGCCCCACGTGTTGAGCAATTCGGCGGTACGTCCACCCGGCCTCCCGCATGCCCACTATACGCCCTCGCTCAAAGTCCGTCAACTGCACATACGGTTCACGTCCACGCTGTCGCGGCATGCTACCAGTGTTAAAGACTGCGATGGAGCTCCGTATGCCACGGCAAACTGGCTGACACTGACGGCGGCGGTGCACAAATGCTGCGCAGCTAGCGCCATTCGACGGCCAACACCGCGGTTCATGGTGTGTCCGCTGTGCCGTGCGTGTGATCATTGCTTGTACAGCCCTCTCGCAGTGTCCGGAGCAAGTATGGTGGGTCTGACACACCGGTGTCAATGTGTTCTTTTTTCCATTTCCAGGAGTGTATTTATTTCAATGGGGCGCAACTCGTATTTCTTCTTTTATCACTAACTGAAGTATTTCCTCTGTTACCCATGGTTTCTCCGTAGTTACCTTCCTTGTAAGCATGTTTTTCTTTCCCACTTCTGTGATTGTCCTTTTTAGAGATGTCCATTCCTCTTCAACTGTACTTCAAGCGTATCTCGTCATTCCTTAGTACTTCCGTATCCCACTTCTCTGCGTATTGATTCTTCCTGACTAATGTCTTAAACTTCATCCTACTCTTCATCACTACTACATTGTAATCTGAGTCTATATCTGACTCCGGAATCTCTGTGTGATCTAACTTAATTCCCGTATACCCCCCCCCCCTTTTCCAAGTACACCTCCTCCTCTTGCGATTCTTGAACAGGGAATTCGCTATTACTAGCTGAAATTTATTACAGAACTCAATTAGTCTTTCCCCTCTCTCATTCCTTGTCCCAAGCCTATACTCTCCTGTGATATTTTTTTCTAGTCCTTCCCCTACATCTGCATTCCAGTTCGCCATGACTATTAGATTTTCATTATCCTTTACGTACTGTATTACCGTTTCAATACCCTCATATATTGTCTCTATTCTTCACCTGAGCTTGCAACGGCATGTATTTCTTACCTATCATTGTCGGTGTTGTTGGTTTGCAGTAGATTCTGATAAGAACAAACGGATCACTTACGTGTTCACCATAACACACTCTCTGACCTACCTTCCTTTTCATTAGGAATCCTACTCCTGTTAGTCTTCCTTCCGTTTCGCTTTACTTCACTGACCCCCTACTATATCTAGGCTGCATTTCCATATTCAGATTTTTTAGCTTCCCTACCACGTTCAAGCTTCTGACAATCCATGCCCCGACTTGTAGAACGTTATCCTTCCTATGGTTGTTGAATATTTTCCTCATAATCACCCCCCCCCCCGCCCTCCCCCGACCCCTTGGCAGTCACCTGCCGGAGATGGGGAACTAGTCCGGAACCTTTTGCGAACGGAGAGATGGTCATGACACTTCTCTAATTACAGTCGACGTGTCCTGTGGATACGCGTCACGAGTCTTCAATTCAGTGGTTTCCCTTGCCTTCTGCAACCTCACGCAGTTAATCATTGTTGATTCTTTCGCCCTCACGGGCAGTTGTTCACTCCTGGGACAAGAGAGTGCCCTGAACCTCTATCGGCTCCTCCGCCCTCTTTTACAAAGCCGTTGGCAGAATGATGGTAACTTATTACGCCGGAAGTCTTCAGCTGGCAATACCGATTATGAATCAAAAATGAAGTGGTGGCGGGTTTCGAACCCGGGACGGAGTACGTTGTTAATCAAAGACGATATCCCTAGACCACGGGTGCAACCTTACTGTAATGTAAGCTCAAGACTGCTTGTCACAGAGGGCAACAAAACGAGGCCTGTAATATCGTTGACATGCCGCTATGCTGTAAGGATGCCATAGACGACAACCAAAGGAGTCTAGATATGAGAAGAAATGGCGCCCCAGACGAACACTCCTGGTTGTCGTGCCGTATGGCGGGTGAGTGTGAGGTTGCTATCCCAGAATTTGGATAGGCGCTTCCCGTCACGTCTTTGCTGGTGATGATGATGAAGATGATGATGATGATGATGTTCGTTTGTGGGGCGTTCAACATAGTGGTCATCAGCGCCCTTACAAGTTCCAAATCTTTTCATTTCCAATCTCTGCGTTCCCCGAATGATGGTGAGATGATGAGGACAACACAAACACCCAGTCCCAAGCGAAGAAAATCCCCAGGGATCGAACTCTAGACCACTAGCTGCAGACGTCTTCGCTGGTCATCAGGGCTCAGTTCGGAGCGGCACTCATGACTGAAGGCAGTTATAATCCAGTGAATGAGACTCCAGGCTGAAGATATGTCTGGCAATGTGTGCCTGAACACAGCGAGTGTTTCTTCTTCTTGCCTTCGTACTTGCCAATCCTATCTTAACCAGCAAGGCCAATGGGTGTCTCCCTCATAGAAAACGTTTGGAGCAGTGTGGACAGGCCTCTTCAACCATCTGAAGACTCTGACTAACACACGCATTGGAGAGAATTTGGCACGTCATCCAACAACAATGTTAATCAATTACAAACTGAAGAACTGCTTGCCTAAGGACCTGACGTGGACCAGCGTGTTGAACTGATTAGTTTGTGAAGGTCTTGCTCTTGAATAAGTCATCCGACTTTTGTGAAAATGTAATCAACTGTACATGTACATCCACATGTGCTGATTTTCGTCCCATTCGAGTACCTCTTTCCTAGTGCGTCTTGTTTTTTTTTTTTTTGTAAAAAATTGTAGAAAGGGATGTAAAGAAATAAACACTCTGAGTTTTATATTTGGATGATGAAAATAAATATTTTAGTTTATAGCAGCTATTTTTATTGCTTGTCCCTGCGGCCTAACCATCTTGGGTCTTTACGCCTGTAAGACCTGGGTTCCATTCCCTGTACTACCAAGAATTTTTCCTTGCTGGGAGGAATGGAGCAGGGTGCACTCAGCTTCGTGAGGAGAACTGAGGGGGAGCCACTCGACGGAGTGACAGTGGCTCCAAGGTCGGGAACGACTAGGACGACTGGGAGAGCTGTGTGCTGACCCAACGTCCCGCACCTCTTTGAGTCTTCAGCCGTCTGAATGGTTTGAGGCGGCCTGGCACGAATTCCTTCCTGCTCCTAGCTCTTTACCTCAGGGTAGCACTTACAGCATATTTCCTCACGTATTGGATCGATTTGTTCCAAACGCTGTTTTCCTTTACAGTTTTTTACCCTCTACAGCTCCCACTAGCACGGAGAGAGTCATTCCCCAGTGTCTCGACAAATGACCGAACATCCTGACCCTTCTGCTTGTCAGTGAGCCGTGGTGCGCCTTCTGGACACCAGCTCTTTGGCGCGACACCATCGATCACCCGGCTGTACTACGTTCTTTGCCCCTGTTGTGATCTCGCTGGTTCAAAAAATGGCTCTGAGCACTATGGGACTCAACAGCTGTGGTCATAAGTCCCCTAGAACTTAGAACTACTTAAACCTAACTAACCTAAGGACAGCACACAACACCCAGCCATCACGAGGCAGAGAAAATCCCTGACCCCGCCGGGAATCGAACCCGGGAACCCGGGCGTGATCTCGCTGGTGTTTGCCGCTCGCGGCAGTTGGTGTTGGACTTGCTACGAGGCGCAAGGACGCACTTGCGTCGATGAAAGAGGGAAACACGCGTGCTCGGCCAGCAGCCGTACGGCGGGTCTACCTCCTAAGGCGGTCGCGAGTTTTCGGTGGATCTGCCTCATGTTGGGCGCTGTTCGTCGTATTGCTTTGGTGCCTGTTTTCCCGGAGAGACCCATCCCTGGAGAACAACGCTCTCCATCGAAGGTGTAAGTGATTTTCGCGCCTTCGTTTCGTTGAACGATATGTGTTGCAGCGAGTGTACTTGTTGCTTGGTTGCCCTAATGTACGTGTGTTTGGTTGGTATGCCATGTCTTCTGCGGTCTGTTTGTGTTCCAGTTTTCTGCGAGTTGAGCCGGCCGGGGTGGCCGAGTGGTTCTAGGCGCTACAGTCTGGAACCGCGCGACCGCTACGGTCGCAAGTTCGAATCCTGCCACGGGCAAGGATGTATGTGATATCCTTTGGTTAGTTAGGTTTAAGTAGTGCTAAGTTCTAGGGGACTGATGACCTCAGAAGTTAAGTCCCATAGTGCTCAGAGGTATTGGATTTTCTGCGAGTTGGGGTGTGTGGGAGCGGCACCACGTCCCGCTTCGGTGCACAGAAGCTATGACGTGCCGTCTGTTGGGAAGTCACTCCGGGGTTTAGGCGTTGTTTTGGACGGCTTGTCTGATTCTTCCGGCATTTTAAGTTAAGTCACCTTTTGCACAGGGCAGCCTGGCGTCACTGCCAGTTTGGTAAACATTTTGCGTGTTTCATGTATATTTACAATGAAACATAGGTTTTTTATTTGCTTGGGAGTGAATTGTATTAAATTGTAACCCCTGGTGCTGGTTGTGCTATTTGGGTTCTTAACGAATTGGTGTGCGTTTCAAAAATAATATTCTGATTGTAATTTTTTGTTCCTTAAGTATCGAAATCTCTGTGGCTCACCTTTTTTCGTAATTGTAATTTGTTGCCTTGCCTGAGAAGCAAGTTATCTGTGATAATTTGGTATTGTCTTAAAGATAGCCACTTGCTGATTGTCTCTTAGCTGTTTTATAAATATTGTCTTTGAATAAACTGTTAATAATTTATTGATTTGCTAGTTGTTGTGTTTAAGGAGTGACCTTATAGGGGCTTTGACCTTCCATGCTAAGTGTACCCCTCATCCCGACTTCCTCAGTCGCAGTCAGTTTTCCTGTATCTCACATCATCGATTCTGCAGAGAACTTGCTGATTGCTTGTCATCGGTCTGAGCCGCAGCGGCTTCTGTGAGGGTGCTCACGCGATCTTACTGGTGCCTCTTGAGAGCGCGTTCCATCAATTCTGGCCCCCGCCGTGTCATATTTGCCTGGTTACGTGTTCCCTCTGGGGCTGTGGAGTAGGGAGTGGTGTGTGGGACTCGGGGCTGTACGGGTGTGCCAGTGTGCTCGGCTTCCTGGCGATTGTAGTGAGTTGTAACCGTTGAGCGTAGGGCTGTAGAGGACCACGTTTTCTTGCAGCATTGACGGTTGCTACGGGCGAGTATAGTGGGCAAGGAGCGGCTCTCGTCGCGTGCAATCTGGTTACGAAATACGGGTTGTTCAAAAAGACTCCCCGCAGTGCCGTACGATTGTTAGCCGCGCGTGCCGTATGCCACGGTGAATATACCAAAATGAAACTCAGTGAAATACAAGTTATTAATTTATTGAATACTCGTTTTTACTTACAAATTTTCACATTAAATGCTGAAAGTGTCTCCCCTGTTGTTGAATACACAGTTCAATTCGTCTATCCACTCCCAAAGAAAGCAGGTGTTGACGGATGTGAAAATTACCGAACTATCAGTTTCATAAGTCACAGCTGCAACATACTAACGCTAATTCTTTACAGACGATTGGAAAAACGGGTAGAAGTCGACCTCGGGGAAGACCAGTTTGGGTTCCGTAGAAATGTTGGAACACGTGAGGCAATACTGACCTTACGACTTATCTTACAAGAAAGATTAAGGAAAGGCAAACCTACGTTTCTAGCATTTGTAGACTTAGAGAAAGCTTTTGACAATGTTGACTGGAATACTCTCTTTCAAATTCTGAAGGTGGCAGGGGTAAAATACAGGGAGCGAAAGGCTATTTACAATTTGTACAGAAACCAGATGGCAGTTATAAGAGTCGAGGGACGTGAAAGGGAAGTAGCGGTTGGGAAGGGAGTGAGACAGGGTTGTAGCCTCTCCCCGATGTTATTCAATCTGTATATTGAGCAAGCAGTAAAGGAAACAAAAGAAAAATTCGGAGTAGGTATTAAAATCGATGGAGCAGATATAAAAACTTTGAGGTTCGCCGATGACATTGTTATTCTGTCGCAAGCAAAGCACTTTGAAGAGCAGCTGAACGGAATGGACAGGGTTTTGAAAGGAGGATGTAAGATGAACAACAACAAGAGGAAACGAGGATAATGGACTGTAGTGAATTAAATCGGGTAATGCTGCGGGAATTAGATTAGGCAATGACACACTTAAAGTAGTAAAGGAGTTTTGCTATTTGAGGAGCAAAATAACTGATGATGGTCGAAGTAGAGAGGGTATAAAATGTAGACTGGCAATGGCAAGGAAAGCGTTTCTGAACAAGAGAAATTTGTTAACATCAAGTATAGATTTAAGTGACAGGAAGTCGTTTCTGAAAGTATTTGTATGGAGTGTAGCCACGTATGGAAGTGAAACATGGATGATAAATAGTTTGGACAAGAAGAGAATAGAAGCTTTCGAAATGTGGTGCTACAGAAGAATTCTGAAGATTAGATGCGTAGATCACATAACTAATGACGAGGTATCGAATAGAATTGAGGAGAAAGGAGTTTGTGGAACAACTTGACAAGAAGAAGGAACCGGTTGGTTGGACATGTTCTGAAGCAGTAAGGGATCACAAATTTAGCATTGGATGGCAGCGTGTAAGGTAAAAATCCTAGAGGGACACCAAGAGATGAATACTGCGAGATGAAGAAGCTTGTACCGGATAGAGTAGCATGAAGAGCTGAATCAAACCAGACTCAGGACTGACCACAACAACAACAACTACAATCATGTTTCCAAACACAAGCTGTAACATTTCTCCTGTAACAGAAGCAGTGAAAGTGGATATTGCAGTTTTCAATTCATCGGTGGATTTTTGGCGGTTTTTTTTTTTTAGAGAGTTGCTTTCGCTGCACGCCACAAGAAAAAGTCAGGTGATGTTAGGTCAGGCGATCGTGGAGGCCAAAGTCTCTGTGAAATTACGCGATCACCAAAAACATCAGAAAGCAGTGAGACTGAAACGCGAGCTGTACGCGCGGTTGAACCATCTTCTTGAAAATAACCGTTCAGTACTTCACTTAACACAAGTTCTCCTATGAATGGGTACAGAATATCACTGCAGTATCGTTGTGCGTTTATTGTTTCGTTGAGAAATATGGGATCCACAACCCAAACTCCTATTTTCACACAATGAAGTGGTTCCTCATGAATATACAATGGATTTGCAGTACTCCACGTACAAAAATTTTGCGAGTTCATGGAGCCGGATAAATGAAACCACACCTCATCAGCGAAAAACGTCGGAAATATCGAGTAGTTTATATGCAGACAAAACACTAGGACGACCACTTCTCGGTGCATCTGTCACTGAACCCGTACTTCAAAATTTGTTAATCAGATCTCGCACAGCAACGCGATGTGGGAGTGTTGTCTCCTGGAAAACTGAAGTGAATGTTTGACGAACTGCAACTGTGTATTTACAGCCAGCTTTGAACACTTGTTCGACTAAAAACACACTTTCTTCAATGGTTAGCATTTTAACAGTGACAAAAACGAAACAAACGAGTAAAGGAACTAAACTTAAACGCTCACGTCAACACGTAACGACACACACAAACTATACTACTGACTCGGGCTGAGATAAACGGAACAGTGGAATGTTGGGAGAGTCCACTTGAAGGGAAGTAACCCAGGCAGGCGAACAATCATACGGTACGCGCGGCTAACAATCATACGGTACTGCGGACAGACTTTATGAACACCCCGTACATCATTCAAATAACTTCCGGGAATTCAGCCAGGTAACACTTTCAGCGACCGACGATATTTCGGCGGGAGAACACCCCGCTATTTTCAAGGCAAACTGCAACGGACAGGCGGCGTACATGCAAATTTAATATCTCGGTTCTCGGACAGAAGCAGGAAAGATAACACACACACACACACACACACACACACACACACACACACACACACTGAACACTAGTGCCACCAAAGATGACCAAAGTCTGAGCTATCGATAGTGGGACTATGAATTCGCAGGTGAGGCAACATTGACTCTGTTCCTCTGTTTTTTGACAAGGGAGAGAGCCGGATTCCAAACAGAGTGTAAACAGAAACCTCCATCCCTGTTAACGAGGTTGCTCGCTAATTTAATCTCAACTGCCTCCCTAATAACACTGTCCCAATAGCTGGACGTGCATGCCAATATCTCGGTGTTATTATATAACATGGGGTGACCAGTATCCAAGCAATGTTCGGCAATAGCAGATCTATTTGGCTGCTGTAATCGTGTGTGCCGTTTATGCTCAGTACATCTGTCCTCCACGGTCCTGATAGTTTGACCAATATATGCCATGCCGCAGCTACAAGGAATACGATATACACCCGCCTTACGCAGTCCAAGATCATCCTTAACGGAACTCAAAAGTGCTCTAATTTTAGATGGAGGTCGGAAAACACATTTCACATCGTATTTCCGTAAAATACGACCGATCTTATTGGACGTGTTTCCTACGTAAGGCAAGAAGGCAGTAGACTTAGGTGTCGACTCAGAATTATCATCAATCACCCGATGTACAGTTGGTCGATAGCGCAACGCACGTTCAATCTGTCTATCACTGTAACCATTTTGACGAAATGTAACTTCAAGATGGGACAGCTCAGCTGTCAAAGTCTCAGCGTCAGAAACGACATGTGCCCTATGTACCAAGGTACGAAGTACCCCTTCACGCTGAGCCGAATGGTGACAACTATTAGCCTGAAAGTACAAGTCGGTGTGAGTACGTTTCCTGTAGACTGCATGTCCCAATGATCCATCATCCTTCCTGCTAACCAACACGTCGAGAAAGGGATGGCAACCACACTCTTCCACCTCCATCGTAAAACGAATGTTCGGGTGGATCGAGTTCAGATGTTCTAGAAAGACATTCAAATTCTCCCTACCGTGAGGCCAAACAACGAAGGTATCGTCAACGTATCTAAAGAAACAGGCGGGTTTTAAAGGCGCCGACTCCAATGCACGCTCCTCGAAGTCTTCCATAAACAAATTTGCGATCACAGGAGACAACGGACTACCCATCGCAACTCCATCTGTCTGCTCGTAATACTGGTCATTATATAAAAAGTAAGTGGATATCAACACATGCCTAAAGAGATTAGTTAAATCAGCACCAAACCTGGCTTCAATTAACCGCAACGAATCAGACAGAGGAACACGAGTGAAGAGAGAGACCACATGTTCACACCGTCCTACTTGTGGACTCAACAGAGAAGCAAGATGCTTGGATACACGATATGTCGGAGCGCCGATGTTACTCACTATAGGACGGAAAGGAACCCCTTCCTTATGAACATTTGGAAGGCCATATAACCTAGGGGGAACCGCACTATAGGTGTTAAGCCTCTTGATTGTGTCCTGCGACAAACCACTTTTCTTCAGGAGGCTGTTGGTCTTTCTCTCAACACTTTTCGTGGGGTCAGCATCGATTATGCGATACGCTGAATCAGATAGTAAACGTTGCATCTTTTGTACATAATCATGTCGCTGAAAGTGTTACCTGGCTGAATTCCCGGAAGTTATTTGAAAGTTGTATACGCCAGGAGAACCTTAGGTCTCACATGGTTTACCTCTACGGGAAGGAAATGTATCGGTGATTACGTAAGTTGGATAAACTTCGTAGCTGCCGAGATTGACTGCAATGTGCTTTGTCGTTTTTATTGAGGTGTCGTGATGAAAATCATGTCCCAACATTTGCTAAGGTTGTGCACCATATTAATTCTCCTGCCGCCAATCGTATCAAGCAACGTGCTGGCTTGGCTCTTGTTCGCGAAAGGATTCGTTTTACTCGTCGACGTTTGGATTCTGTTTCCATAGAATTGTATCGTTTTCATTTAATGGTTGCATCTCAGGTGTCTGATTTCACTTGGGAGTGGTTGGACGGTGCCTCATGGACCCAAGCTGACTGGGAGTACAACTCCGTTACTGCCCGGCATTTGGCAAAGTTTGAACGTTTTCATCGCGCGGAGTCGGATGTTATATCTCGACGTTCTGTGATAAATCTCACAGAGAAATCTTTCGACGACGCAACCTTATCCGTGCTAGGGAAGGCTTTAAATTTTGCACCCACTCCGAAGAATTTGCCGGTAGTTGATTTTATTAGTTCAATTGAACAGGCAGTTTGCAAACTACCTCCTGGCGCTGCAGAGGAAGTCAGGAGGGAGGCATGCCGTGTTTTGACCAGGGCTCGTCCACCCAAGAGTAATGTAACAGCAGCAGAGAGGGCTGCTTTACGCTCTCTCAAAGTTGGTACTGATATTGTTATTTTACCTGCGGGCAAGGGCAACGCCACCGTTGTTTTAAATAAACATGATTATGTACAAAAGATACAACGTTTACTATCTGATTCAGCGTATCGCAGAATCGATGCTGACCCCACGAAAAGTGTTGAGAGAAAGACCAACAGCCTCCTGAAGAAAAGTGGTTTGTCGCAGGACACAATCAAGAGGCTGAACACCTATAGTGCGGTTCCCCCTAGGTTATATGGCCTTCCAAATGTTCATAAGGAAGGGGTTCCTTCCGTCCTATAGTGAGTAACATCGGCGCTCCGACATATCGTGTATCCAAGCATCTTGCTTCTCTGTTGAGTCCACAAGTAGGACGGTGTGAACATCATATCAGGAACTCAGCTGATTTTTTACGTCGTTTGGAGGGACTGAGGCTGAATGACTCTGATATTTTAGTGAGTTTCGATGTGGTCTCTCTCTTCACTCGTGTTCCTCTGTCTGATTCGTTGCGGTTAATTGAAGCCAGGTTTGGTGCTGATTTAACTAATCTCTTTAGGCATGTGTTGATATCCACTTACTTTTTATATAATGACCAGTATTACGAGCAGACAGATGGAGTTGCGATGGGTAGTCCGTTGTCTCCTGTGATCGCAAATTTGTTTATGGAAGACTTCGAGGAACGCGCATTGGAGTCGGCGCCTTTAAAACCCGCCTGTTTCTTTAGATACGTTGACGATACCTTCGTTGTTTGGCCTCACGGTAGGGAGAATTTGAATGACTTTCTAGAACATCTGAACTCGATCCACCCGAACATTCGTTTTACGATAGAGGTGGAAGAGTGTGGTTGCCTTCCCTTTCTCGACGTGTTGGTTAGGAGGAAGGATGATGGATCATTGGGACACGCAGTCTACATGAAACGTACTCACACCGACTTCTACTTGAAAGCTAATAGTTGTCACCATTCGGCTCAGCGTGAAGAGGTACTTCGTACCTTGGTACACAAGGCACATGTCGTTTCTGACGCTGAGACTTTGACAGCTGAGCTGTCCCATCTTGAAGTTACATTTCGTCAAAATGGTTACAGTGATAGACAGATTGAACGTGCGTTGCGCTATCGACCAACTGTACATCGGGTGATTGATGATAATTCTGAGTCGACACCTAAGTCTACTGCCTTCTTGCCTTACGTAGGAAACACGTCCAATAAGATCGGTCGTATTTTACGGAAATACGATGTGAAATGTGTTTTCCGACCTCCATCTAAAATTAGAGCACTTTTGAGTTCCGTTAAGGATGATCTTGGACTGCGTAAGGCGGGTGTATATCGTATTCCTTGTAGCTGCGGCATGGCATATATTGGTCAAACTATCAGGACCGTGGAGGACAGATGTACTGAGCATAAACGGCACACACGATTACAGCAGCCAAATAGATCTGCTATTGCCGAACATTGCTTGGATACTGGTCACCCCATGTTATATAATAACACCGAGATATTGGCATGCACGTCCAGCTATTGGGACAGTGTGATTCGGGAGGCAGTTGAGATAAAATTAGCGAGCAACCTTGTTAACAGGGATGGAGGTTTCTGTTTAAACTCTGTTTGGAATCCGGCTCTCTCCCTTGTCAAGAAACAGAGGGACAGACTCAATGCTACCTCACCTGCGAATTCATAGTCTCACTATCGATAGCTCTGACTTTGGCCATCTTTGGTGGCACTAGTGTTCAGTGTGTGTGTGTTATCTTTCCTGCTTGGGTCTGAGAACCGAGGTATTAAATTTGCATGTACGCCGCCTGTCCGTTGCAGTTTGCCTTGAAAATGGCGGGGTGTTCTCCCGCCGAAATATCGGCGGTCGCTGAAAGTGTTACCTGGCTGAATTCCCGGAAGTTATTTGAGAGTCAATGTTGCCTCACCTGCGATAGCTCAGACTTTGGTCATCTTTGGTGGCACTAGTGTTCAGTGTGTGTGTGTGTGTGTGTGTGTGTGTGTGTGTGGGTGTGTTATCTTTCCTGCTTCTGTCCGAGAACCGAGGTATTAAATTTGCATGTACGCCGCCTGTCCGTTGCAGTTTGCCTTAAAAATGGCGGGGTGTTCTCCCGCCGAAATATCGTCGGTCGCTGAAAGTGTTACCTGGCTGAATTCCCGGAAGTTATTTGAAAGTTGTATACGCCAGGAGAAACTTAGGTCTCAGCCCGTACATCAGTCAATTTTGGTGTGCTAAAAACGCCGAAATGTATTGAGCAACTTGTCAGCAGCTACGAGCAGAGAGGGCAGTATTATGCAGTGTTTACCTGGAATCCTGAAGCAATTGGCCTCGTTGGCATTGATGATGATGAGACCCCTCGCGGGGCTGTTCGGCCGCCGCTCCACAAGTTCTTTAACGCCACTATGGCGACTTTCCAGTGAATGAGGATGAAATGATGATGAAAGACACACAACACCCAGTCATCTCGAGGCAGAGAAAATCCCCGATCCCGCCGGGAATCGAACCCGCGACCCCGTGCGCGGGAAGTGAGCCGTGGACTTCTTGGCATTTATTTGAAATTATATATGACGACTGTTAAATAAGTACGGGACGTAAGGATTGTTAATTCTGCCCAGTGTGAGCTGGCTAGGGATGTGGTTCCTTTATGCCTTTCACTGACCCCTTTTGGGGCTGTGTATATCGATCTGGAGGTTTCTGTAGGTGCCAAGGTAGGGTTTTGTAATTTTAATGTGGCACTTGGAATCGTCGTTTGTTATCACTGAGTATTTGATACTAATGATTGTAATTTCTGTTTATTGTAGACCTTATGGGCCTTCCTGGTGCGAGTTAACGGATTTGACCTGAAACTACAGTTGTGTGCGCTCAGCCTAATGGTACGTACGTGTGGGTCATGTGTGTTTATATGTTTGTACCTGCACACTCTCTTACACCATGCTGAGGAACCTTTCGGGTTATAGGTGCATATTTTAACTGGCCATGTTCCACTTGGTACGTGACCAGTAAAGGTGTAGTTTGACTTATTTGATTTTGTTTGATTATTATGTAATTATTCTTTTAAATGACTTTCTACATTGTTTTCTTGTCGTGGCAATGCGGTTCTAGGCGCTTGAGTCTGGAGCCGCGTGACCGCTCCGGTCGCAGGTTCGAATCCTGCCTCGGGCATGGATGTTTGTGATGTCCTTAGGTTAGTTAGGTTTAAGTAGTTCTAAGTTCTAGGGGACTGATGACCACAGCAGTTAAGCCCCATAGTGCTCAGAGCCATTTGGACCATTTTTTGTTTTCTTGTTATTGGCTCTGAGCACTATGGGACTTAACATCTGTGGTCATCAGTCCCCTAGAACTTAGAACTACTTAAACCTAACTAACCTAAGGACATCACACACATCCATGCCCGAGGCAGGATTCGAACCTGCGACCGTAGCAGTCGCGCGGTTCCGGACTGCGCGCCTAGAACCGCTAGACCACCGCGGCCGGCTTTCTTGTTATTGATGGAAAGATTAACTTGCAATGTTTATAAGCAGGCGGCCCTGTACTGAAGTTTTAATAGTTGGTTTCCGTGAGGATAATGTTTAATTGCCCATTTAAGTATTGCTGTGTATATTTATTTCTTCAAATGGTTCAAATGGCTCCCTGCACTATGGGGCTTAGCATCTGAGGTCATCAGTCCCCTATACTTAGAACTACTTAAACCTACCTAAACCAAGAACATGACACACATCCCTGGCCGAGGCAGGATTCGAACCTGCGACCGTTGCAGCAGTGAGGTCCCGGACTGAAGCGTCTAGAACCGCTCGGCCACAGGGGCCGGCTTATAAACTTCTATCAAACTTGTTTTGCTGTTCGTTGTTTGGTATACGTTGACAGCCTTGTATCGGCAGCGGTTGACGCTTGGCTGCTCTGCTGGTCCAGGGCAGGGACGCGTTGTCCCTCTGCTTCGGCGGCTTTTCCGTCATCGCACGAGGCCCAGGTGTTCGCGGGTCACACGCCCTCCTGCGGATCTCCCGTTCCAGCCTCAAATTGAGTAGTTATCGCTATTCTACGGGTATCGTGCCGCACTGGGGAAGTCGCTGGATTAGGACTTAGCAATAGTGATTCTGGGGAAGTAATTTACAGAATCTTGCATTTTTGTACGGCCGTTGTGGACGGGTGATGAAAGCCTTTGGACGAGTTTAGCACTGAGTTTCTTGATTTCTTTAAAAAAAGGTTTAATTGTCATTATAAATGTAGTAGTGTTTTAGGTATTTGACTTGACTTACATGTATCAGCCTTCTGCTAACCAGTGAATCATTACTGTTTGCTTCGGTTTTTATACGTGGGTAACGTTTGGCCTATCTTGTTTATGTAAAAGCAGAATAACGTTTTTTTTATCATGATGATCATTTATCCCTACGTAGGTGGGTGTCAACAAAATATTTTCCCATTCGGAAGACAAAGTTCGTGATTGAAATTTCGTAAATAGATCTCGGTGTAAAGAAAACCGCCTTTGTTTCGGTGACTGCCACCCCAACTCGCGTATCATATCAGTGACACTCTCACGCCTATTGCCCGATAACACGAAATGAACTGCCCTTCTTTGCACTTTTTCGATGTCCTCCGTCAGTCCTACCTCGTAAGGATCCCACACCGAGCAGCAATAGTCCAGCAGAGGACGGACAAGTGTAATGCAGGCTGTCCCCTTAGAGGATTTGTAGCATCTTCTAAGTATTATGTCAACAAAGCGCAGCCTTTGTTTCGCCTTCCCCACAATATTATATATGTGGTCTTTCCAATTTAAGTTGCTCGTAATTGTAATTCCTATGTATTTAGTCGAACTGACAGCCCTTAGATTTGTGCGATTTATCGTATACCCAAAATTTATCGGATTTATTTTAGTACCCATGCGGATGACCTCGCACTTTTCTTTGTTTAGTGCCTATTACCAATTTTCGCACCATATAGATAATTTTGAAACTGGAATTGTTCGTCTGATGATTTTATAACACCAATTGTCGTCATTTGCCTTACGCTCCCTAGTATTCTTAGTAAAACCAAAATTTGACGTGATTGTGTACCTTATAACTGTTGGGTGGCTAGTAGACTTTGGGTACCAACATTACATGTACCAGAGTCTAGTTTCTGGCCTTGGAGTAGGCCTGGGGCTTACTGTTACAGTGGAGATGTATGCATTTTAAAGTCTTTTATTTAACTTTTGTTCAGTTTATATCCAAGTCCTTGTGGGATTGCACAGGTTGTAACGTCCCCTTAGAAAAATTTCTGAATTACTGTGCTGATAAACCTCTTACATTATTTGCTTTTCAAACAGCTGAGCAAAACTGAACGTACTCAAACATTTACTAAAGTGACACACAATATTTTTAGTGCAACGCAATCTGACTTTCAAAAATCCCTACAAAAGAATGGCCCTGACAACATTAACCTATACCTTTCACAAATCACTTACCTCACCAAAAATCTTCGTTACTCGAACTACTGCAATACAGCGAGCGCCACTACTGCCAGCTAAATAAAAGATTCAAACTACTGAAGGCACTAACTACTGATAGGCATAGTTAGCAAATGAAAGATTTTGATAGAGAACAAACAATGTATTTACCTCAATAGTGTTGAAAAATCATAATATACACAGCAGTTCATGACATCCAGTCTTGCAAATTTCAAAACTCCGCCATCTCTCTCCCCACATCCACCACTGCTGGCGGCTCACCTCCAACTGCTCAACGCTACGCGCTGTTAACAGCCAACTGCCCAACGCTACAATGGCCGACAACAATGCAAACTAGCCACAGACTGCACACAGCACAGGCAGTGATTTTCATACAGAGCGCTACGTGGCGTTACCAACATAAAAACCTAAACAGGCTACTTACAAGGTAAACGCTCCATGACTGGTGTACCTACTGGCGACAGTGATCAGAGGAGTGACAAATCACCTCCTACCTTCAGACTTTCTTGGCGGTTCCGTAGAGAACGAGTGTCGCCATATTTTATTGCTCTTTCTCACGCAAGTACAGTCCTGCCATGATGAGATGGAGTTGGTTCAAATGGCTCTGAGCACTATGGGACTCAACTGCTGAGGTCATCAGTCCCCTAGAACTTAGAACTAGTTAAACCGAACCAACCTAAGGACATCACAAACATCCATGCCCGAGGCAGGATTCGAACCTGCGACCGTAGCGGTCTTGCGGTTCCAGACTGCAGCGCCTTTAACCGCACGGCCACTTCGGCCGGCGATGTGATGGAGTAGCCGATAACTTAGATGGCAGCCGTTCGCTGTGGCAGAGCGGTTCTAGGCGCTTCAGTCTGGAACCGCGCGACCGCTACGGTCACAGGTTCGAATCCTGCCTCGTGCATGGATGTGTGTGATGTGCTTAGGTTAGTTAGGTTTAAGTAGTTCTAAGTTCTAGGTGACTGATGACCTCAGATGTTAAGTCCCATAGTGCTCAGAGCCATGTGAACCATTTTTTAACTTGGATGGAGAGCGATACCTGTCGAACGTGTTCAGGCCGACGGGTGTGCCCTGTCCTCGACGCCTCCGCGACGTTATCTTTCAACAAGATAACGCCAGACCGTATGTTTCCCGGGCTGTCCTGTACTACATCGATGCTAGCTAGCACGCTGTCGAGGTCTCTTTCAATCTCATCTGGTCATGGGTTGATGAAAGACTGGCACGCCACCACTCGGCAGCCACTAAAACTGATGAATTGTGTTGTAGAGTTGAAGCGGCATACAGTGACGTAGAAGAACCTCATCCTAGCTCAGTCCGACAGGTAGAAGCCAGGCGGCTACCACAGGTGGCAGATCTGTCAGTGCATTTCACAGACAGCGTACCTGCAAAACATCTACAAATTTACCATACATTCTTCCTGGCGCACTGCAAACACACAATAAGTATAATTTCAGTATTAGGTATCCTTCATAGAGTTGCAATTTTTGTGGTGGACGCGGTGGAGGCGGCGGGGGTAGTGGTGCCTGTGGCACACACATGGCGCTCAGGTTTTCAGCAATCTTACTAAATTAACACGTGAGGCAATACTAACCTTGACTTATCTTAGAAGAAAGATTAAGGAAAGGCGAACCTACGTTTCTAGCATTTGTAGACTTAGAGAAAGCTTTTGACAATGTTCACTGGAATACTCTCTTTCAAATTCTGAAGGTGGCAGGGGTAAAACACAGGGATCGAAAGGCTATTTACAATTTTTACAGAAACCAGATGGCAGTTATAAGAGTCGCGGGGCATGAAAGGGAAACAGTGGTTGGGAAGGGCGTGAGACAGCGTTGTAGCCTCTCCCTGATGTTATTCAATCTGTATATTGAGCAAGCAGTAAAGGAAACAAAAGAAAAATTCGGAGTAGGTATTAAAATCCATGGAGAAGGAATAAAAACTTTGAGGTTCGCCGATGACATTCTAATTCCGTCACAGACAGCAAAGGACTTGGAAGAGCAGTTGAACGGAATGGACAATGTCTTGAAAGGAGGATATAAGATAAACATCAACAAAAGTAAAACGAGGATAATGGAATGTAGTCGAAATGAGTCGGGTGATGCTGAGGGAATTACCTTAGGAAATGAGACACTTAAAGTAGACTCCGCTACGCCGGTCCCACGCCGGGGCTTCACCATGCAAGAGGTGAGGAAGGAGGAGGGGGAGGAGTAACAACCTCGTTAAAAAACCAAGGTTCACCTGGCCCGGGTGATAGCACCTTGTAAGGGCTCCTTGCTAGGACTACAGTGAAGACCTCAACGGTAGTGAAGGCGGAGGGAATAGTTCTCGGTACGGCGGAACTAGCGGAAGAGGCAACCAAAGAAAAAAATCCACTTGGCGTCTGTCTTGAAACAAGCGGCTGAGTGGTCAGCGTCTGTCCACCAGTGGTGCGTCTGAAAACTATTCCTCGGAGCTAATAACCTCGAATAGAATCCTTAGGGGACTTTTTCCCGTAACCCAAAAAACAATCAACAATGGATACCCACCTTGTAAGAGATTTTACCCCAGGGAGCAACCAATCTCCAATTCCTAAGGAAATTAAAAGTAGGCATTCGGATTCTGGGGGCCCACAGCAATGTGCGAAGGATGAGTCGGAGCATCCTGAAACCTGCCTTAAGCAAGCAACAAATAAAATTAAACACAAAAATATAAAATACTTGGCAATGTTCAACGTAAACTCACTTCTAAAAACAGGAAAACTTAAAACGTTAATAAATTTTATAAAACAGAAAAATATAATGATAACTGCACTCCAAGAAACAAGGTATACTGATGAACAATCATTTGATTCAGAGGGATTCAGAATCTTCAAAGGGAATCCAGGAAAAAGAGTTACGAAGAATGTACCCCAATTTGCAGACCCACCATAATTGCTCCGGACACTGCGAGAGGGCTGTACAAGCAATGGTCACACGCACGGCACAGCGGACACACCAGGAACCGCGGTGTTGGCCGTCGAATGGCGCTAGCTGCGCAGCATTTGTGCACCGCCGCCGTCAGTGTCAGCCAGTTTGCCGTGGCACACGGAGCTCCATCGCAGTCTTTAACACTGGTAGCATGCCGCGACAGCGTGGACGTGAACCGTATGCGCAGTTGACGGACTTTGAGCGAGGGCGTATAGTGGGCATGCGGGAGGCCGGGTGGACGTACCGCCGAATTGCTCAACACGTGGGGCGTGAGGTCTCCACAGTACATCGATGTTGTCGCCAGTGATCGGCGGTAGGTGCACGTGCCCGTCGACCTGGGACCGAACCACAGTGACGCACGGATGCACGCCAAGACCGTAGGATCCTACGCAGTGCCGTAGGGGACCGCACCGCCACTTCCCAGCAAATTAGGGACACTGTTGCTCCTGGGGTATCGGCGAGGACCATTCGCAACCGTCTCCATGAAGCTGGGCTACGGTCCCGCACACCGTTAGGCCGTCTTCCGCTCACGCCCCAACATCGTACAGCCCGCCTCCAGTGGTTTCGCGACAGGCGTGAATGGAGGGACGAATGGAGACGTGTCGTCTTCAGCGATGAGAGTCGCTTCTGCCTTGGTGCACAGTACATCCAAACCGTCATCGAACCCATCGTTCTACCATTCCTATACCGGCAAGGGAACTTGCTGTTCCAACAGGACAATGCACGTCCGCATGTATCCCGTGCCACCCAACGTGCTCTAGAAGGTGTAAGTCAACTACCCTGGCCAGCAAGATCTCCGGATCTGTCCCCCATTGAGCATGTTTGGGACTGGATGAAGCGTCGTCTCACGCGGTCTGCACGTCCAACACGAACGCTGGTCCAACTGAGGCGCCAGGTGGAAATGGCATGGCAAGCCGTTCCACAGGACTACATCCAGCATCTCTACGATCGTCTCCATGGGAGAATAGCAGCCTGCATTGCTGCGAAAGGTGGATATACACTGTACTAGTGCCGACATTGTGCATGCTCTGTTGCCTGTGTCTATGTGCCTGTGGTTCTGTCAGTGTGATCATGTGATGTATCTGACCCCAGGAATGTGTCAATAAAGTTTCCCCTTCCTGGGACAATGAATTCACGGTGTTCTTATTTCAATTTCCAGGAGTGTATATTAAACTCGATAGTAGAATTTAAATCTGTCAATGAAAGGCTTTCAACATTAACCTTCAAATCAGTAAACAAACTGTATACCATTGTAAACTCACATGCACCAACAAATGAGAAAAACAGTACACAAAAATAACAAACAGAAATTTTTTGGCAGGAACTGTCAAACACCTTAGACCAGATTTCATCCAAAAACACAATAATATTGTTGGGAGACTTTAATGCTCAAATCGGCAAAGAATGTCATCACCAATCCATAGTAGGCAAATTCCCTGCACATTAAAGAACCAATGCAAATGGAGAAAGACTTATTAGTTTATGCAGAGAACATGACATAGTTCTAAAGTCTACATATTTCAAAAAACTCCCTAGAAAACAAACTACATGGGTATCCCCGAATCCAGTCTGTGGGGAGAAACAACTTGACCATGTTGCTATAAGCAGACTGTCTGCATCAGAGATACTCAATGTAAAAGTTGCTAAGAGTGCAATTTTAGATTCAGATCACTACCTATCTGTCGTTAAATTCAAAATTAGACCAATATATAAAAGAAAGAGCGAATATCAACCTAAAAAGTTTGACACTCAGAAATTAACCAAGGAACACAATTTCAGGACACTTTTGGAAAAGAAAACACCTAAAACATGGGAGCAACTTCAAAAAGATATAGTACAGACAGCAGAAGAAACCATTCTCCTTACCAAAAAATGGAAACATGCCTGGTGGAATGATTAGTGTGACAAACTAATCCAAACAAGACAACGAGCTTGGAACATTTGGAATGCCAACAAAAATTATAAAAATAGGAACTCCCTAAAAGAAGCCCGGAAGCAAGTTTCAAAAGGCCTTAAAAAGATCCAAGTTCAATACATAAAAGACCAACTAGCATCAATAGACTCCAACTTCAAACAGAACAACGTTAGGGACTTTTACAAAACTTTCAAAAATAACTTAAAGAAATACTCTCCTCCTAGTCCATTTTTCATGGACCCAAAAACGCAGAAAACTGCATGCAATAGCATAGAGAACTGTAGAATACTTGCTGAATATTTTGAAGAACTACATAACTGTTATCCACCGAAAGAAAAATTTAATTTCAATATTGTAAACCCAACACCACCAGACTCCAAGCCGCCAACCATAGAAGAAATAAAAGAAATCATAAAAGAGCTTAAAAATAATAAAGCCCCTGGAGAGGATAGTATAGTTGCTGAACTATGGAAGTACTCTAGTGACAACATGATACAGTGTCTATCAGAAATACTAAAAGAAATCTGGAAAACACACAGATTACCACCAGACTGGACATCTGCATTAATACATCCACTACATAAAAAAGGGAAGAAAACAGATCCTAGCAATTATAGGGGAATCTCCCTCTTACCAGTGACCTATAAGATCTTGTCTAAGGCGCTTTTAAAAAGAGCAGAAGAGATACTTGACAAACAGCTAGGAGAGTATCAGGCTGGATTTAGGAAGGGAAGGTCATATGCAGAACAAATACTAAATTTAAAGAACATAATAGAAATGAGGAAAATCAGGAACTTAAAATATGTAATTACTTTTGTGGATTTTAAAAAAGCCTATGATTCTATTGACACAAATACACTGCTTGATATCTTAAAAGAATTGGGACTCGATGCTAAAACAACTGCAATAATTAAAGGTACTTTGACAAATACAAAATCGAAAGTAAAATTTAGGGGAGAGGTCTCAAAATCGTTTGAAATAAAGTCAGGTGTTAGACAGGGAGATGGTCTGTCACCTCTGCTTTTCAGTTGTGTCTTGGAGAAGGTAGTTCGAGAATGGAGGAAGGCCATCAATACTAAAGGGATTCAACTAGGGAGAAATCCAAACAAGATCACTGTCGACTGTTTAGCCTTCGCAGATGACATGGCATTGATTACAGATTCACTAGACAATGCAGTCTGGAACCACGAGACCGCTACGGTCGCAGGTTCGAATCCTGCCTCGGGCATGGATGTGTGTGATGTCCTTAGGTTAGTTAGGTTTAACTAGTTCTAAGTTCTAGGGGACTAATGACCTCAGCAGCTGTCCCATAGTGCTCAGAGCCATTTGAACCACTAGACAATGCCCAAGAACAAATAAGAGAACTACAAAAACAAGCAGCCAAGGTAGGACTACAAATATCCTATGAAAAAACAAAGTTTATGACAAACATCTGTGATGCTCCTCAAAATATTGCAGTTGACAACAACACAATACACAAAACAGATTCCTTTAAATACCTAGGAGAGTGGATTACATACAATGCCAAAGAAAAGATAGCTATAGAAACTAGAGTGCACAAAGTGGAAACAGTGTTCATATGACCAAAAACGTTTATAATAAAAAATCCTTGTCCTGGAACACGAAATTAAGACACTACCAAACAGTGGTCAGACCTGAAGCACTCTATGCGGCAGAAACACTTAAACTAACAAGAAATGGAGATCTTGAGAAACTAGAGAAGGTCGAAAGAAGAATTTTAAGGAAAATACTGGGAGCTAAACGAAACGATAATGCTGAGTACAGGTTAAGATCAAACAGAGAGCTATATCTGAAAACGGAGAAACTAACTGATGTAATGAGGAAGAGGAGACTACAGTTTTTTGGACATATATTCAGAATGGATAACAACAGGCTAACCAAGCAGATATTCACATTACTCAATAGCTACAAATCCAAGCCAGCATGGTTCATAGAGACTGAAAAGGACATTGAAAATGCTGGAGTTACAATAGACACAATAGAAAACAGAACACATTTCAGAAAGGCAGTTCAAAAGGCAGTTTTTCAGGAGAGAAAGAAAATAACTAGACGAAAGTGGACTCAAGAAGAAAGGGAACAACACTCTAAAAGGATGAAGGAAATTTGGAAACTGAAGAAATCTAATACAATGAAGAGTAGCCAAAGTTGATTCATCGTACCCTCCAAATGGGTTATTCGGAAGAAAAAAAAAGTAGTAAAGGAGTTTTCCTATATTGGGAGCAAAATAACTGTCATGGTTGAAGTAGAGAGGATATAAAATTTAGACTGGCAATGGCAAGGAAAGCGTTTCTGAAGAAGAGAAGTTTGTTAACATCGAGCATAGATTTAAGTGACAGGAAGTCGTTTCTGAATGTATGGAGTGTAGTCATGTATGGAAGTGAAACATGGACAAGAAGAGAATAGAAGCTTTCGAAATGTGGTGCTACAGAAGAATGCTGTAGATTAGATGGGTAGATCACGTAACTAATGAGGAAGAACTGAATGGAATTGGGGAGAAGAGGAGTTTGTGGCACAACTTGACAAGAAGGAAGGTCCGGTTGGTAGGACATGTTCTGAGGCATCAGGGGATCACAAATTTAGCATTGGAGGGTAGTGTGGAGGATAATAATCGTAGAGGGAGACCAAGAGATGAATACACTAAGCAGAATCAGAAGGATGTAGGTCGCAGCAGGTACTGGGAGATGAAGAAGCTTGCACAGGATAGAGTAGCAAGGAGAGCTGCATCAAACCAGTCGCAGGATTGAAGACCACAACAACAACGACAACTAAACTAACTGAAGATTAATGTGTAATTTTTTAGGATACCGTACCTCAACCTGTAGAAACGGAACGCTGATAGACTAACTTCGATGTCCGTCTGCCAGTCTGACTTTTTGATCGACTGTTAAGAACCCTTTTACTCTGGAACAGGTAGACGTGTCAAATTCAAATTTATGTCACAAATTAAGGTCTACGGCCTCCTGGCGGCCTGAGAATTTTATGCTTCTAAGTCAATGCAATAAAAAATACGGCCATTTATGTCACGTATTTTGATACCTGGAAACTCACTCATCAAAACCTATGGGATGCTTACCGTTGACCTACGGTCAAAGAATTCGACAAGAAGTAAGGTTTTACAGTAGAAGTAAAGTAAGAAAAAACTGAAACTTGTTAAACAGTTATTTATCACATAAAATATTGTGCTCCCGTTTGAACATACATTCGTTCATCATCTGTGAAATGGATAATCGACGAACATTACGCCTTGAAGAAAAAAAAATGGCTCCAAGTACTATGGGACTTAACCTCTGAAGTCATCAGTCCCCTAGACCTAGAACTGCTTAAACCTAACTAACCTAAGGACATCACACAGATCCATGCCCGAGGCAGGATATGAACCTGCGACCGTAGTAGCAGCGCGGTTTCGGACTAAAGCGCCTGGGTCCGCTCGGCCACAGGGGCCGGCAAGCCTTGAAGACCTCACGATAATCGACCGATCGCCTTGTCATCCTTAGTCATTGATCATTTATGCGGTGTTCAGGGACATAGTCAGCACATCGCACCCCGAGTCTTTCCGTCGTTTCGACTTTGGAGCCGCTGCCTATCAATCACATGGCTCTTGAGTTGGCATCAGGAGGCAAAACCGGGACTTGGTCAGAGAAGCCCCGATTTCAGTTGGTAACAGCTGATGGTAAGGATTGAATGTGTCCCTGGGCTCAAGAGTCCATGGACCTAAATTGTCAGCAAGGCACAGTGCAGGCTAGTGGTGGCTTGAAAATGGGATGGGCTGAGTCCTCTGGTCCAGCTGAGGCGCACCGATCACTGATCGGAAATGGTTACGTTCCGCTACTAGAAGACCATTTGCAGCCATTCGTAGACTTCACGTTCCCAAACAACGATGGAAGCTTTAAGGCGGACAATGCGGCATGTCGCCAAGCGACAATTGTTCACGATTGGCTTGAAGGATATTTTGGAAAATTCGAGCGAATTTATGTGACGTAATCCAGATGAGGATGTCCAACACGATATTACGAGGTATCCCATGACTTCTGTCACCTTGAAACTTCGTTATTTAAATGTGTGAATCTGTACTTGCTGAATGCCTGAGAAGATGACACTTCTGCGTTATATGATTCTGAAACAGCTGAGTAAAACTGAACGTACTGAGCCTACTTTCTCTTTACTTTTTCTTATCGTGTCCACACCGACCCACAATATTCTAGCGCAACGCAATCTGACAGCCCAAAAAAAAATTACAATCTGAGATCAAATAATTAATACAAAAGAATGGCCCTGAATAAGAAGCAATCCTGACAATGACCTATACATTTAATTAAGCACTTACCTCACAAAAATCTTCATTACGCGAACTACTGCAATACAGCTAGCGTCAATACTGCCAGCTAAATAAAAGATTCTAACTACTAAAGCCACTAACTACTAAAAGGCTTGTGGTTAGCAAAGGGAAGATTTTGTTGCAAACAAAATAATGTATTTCTTTACCTTAATAATGTGACATCCAGTTCAAACACGAATATAAATCGTCATTGACATCCAATACAAATTAATCATGAATAATTTTCAGTCTCCAAGTCGGATACTTCCAGATCGTTAGCCTACGCTAACACTTCAGACCTCTACCCTCCATCAATGCTGACTTCTCACATCTGACATCCATCACTGCTGGCTGTTCACCTCCAACTGCCCACCAGTACTTCCATCACTGGTGGCGAATAACTTCCAACTGCCCAACACTACTGGCGATTAACTTCCGACGAATCAAACCAGCCACAGAGTCTCTTACAAAGCAAGCGCCGTCAGAGATCCAATGCAGAGCGCTACACAGCGCTGCCCACACAGAAGCAGCCCACTTACAATGTCAGTGTAAAATGAAGATATAAACCTGGAAATCTCGTACCAAAGAAATTATTTAGAACGTCGGGAATCACTGAAAGTCTTAAAACACGAAGCACATTTGATTTGTCGTCACCTGAGTTGGGTAAGGCGGAAGCAGCCCTTATATTTGCTATAAATCGCATTCCGTTAGAATGTGATATACAATACAGAGTTATTACAAATGATTGAAGCGATTTCACAGCTCTACAATAACTTTATTATTTGAGATATTTTCACAATGCTTTGCACACACATACAAAAACTCAAAAAGTTTTTTTAGGCATTCACAAATGTTCGATATGTGCCCCTTTAGTGATTCGGCAGACATCAAGCCGATAATCAAGTACCTCCCACACTCGGCGCAGCATGTCCCCATCAATGAGTTCGAAAGCATCGTTGATGCGAGCTCGCAGTTCTGGCACGTTTCTTGGTAGAGGAGGTTTAAACACTGAATCTTTCACATAAACCCACAGAAAGAAATCGCATGGGGTTAAGTCGGGAGAGCGTGGAGGCCATGACATGAATTGCTGATCATGATCTCCACCACGACCGATCCATCGGTTTTCCAATCTCCTGTTTAAGAAATGCCGAACATCATGATGGAAGTGCGGTGGAGCACCATCCTGTTGAAAGATGAAGTCGGCGCTGTCGGTCTCCAGTTGTGGCATAAGCCAATTTTCCAGCATGTCCAGAGACACGTGTCCTGTAACGTTTTTTTCGCAGAAGAAAAAGGGGCCGTAAACTTTAAACCGTAAGATTGCACAAAACACGTTAACTTTTGGTGAATTGCGAATTTGCTGCACGAATGCGTGAGGATTCTCTACCGCCCAGATTCGCACATTGTGTCTGTTCACTTCACCACTAAGAAAAAATGTTGCTTCATCACTGAAAACAAGTTTCGCATTGAACGCGTCCTCTACCATGAGCTGTTGCAACCGCGCCGAAAATTCAAAGCGTTTGACTTTGTCATCGGGTGTCAGGGCTTGCAGCATTTGTAAACAGTAAGGCTTCTGCTTTAGCCTTTTCCGTAAGATTTTCCAAACCGTCGGCTGTGGTACGTTTAGCTCCCTGCTTGCTTTATTCGTCGACTTCCGCGGTCTACGCGTGAAACTTGCCCGCAGCGTTCAACCGTTTCTTCGCTCACTGCAGGCCGACCCGTTGATTTCCCCTTACAGAGGCATCCAGAAGCTTTAAACTGCGCATACCATCGCCGAATGGAGTTAGCAGTTGGTGGATGTTTGTTGAACTTCGTCCTGAAGTGTCGTTGCACTGTTATGACTGACTGACGTGAGTGCATTTCAAGCACGACATACGCTTTCTCGGCTCCTGTCGCCATTTTGTCTCACTGCGCTCTCGAGCGCTCTGGCGGCAGAAACCTGAAGTGTGGCTTCAGCCGAACAAAACTTTATGAGTTTTTCTACGTATCTGTAGTGTGTCGTGACCATGTGTCAATGAATGGAGCTAATGTGAATTTATGAAATCGCTTCAATCATTTGCAATAGCCCTGTATGTGCACAGCACAAGCTGGGCAGACTAGTTGACCCTCGCACTGGTGAGAGTGTCGGGGGGGGGGGGGGGGGGTCTATGGGGGAACCCATGCGTCTGAGGACAGCGCCCTATCTGGAGGAACATTCAGAGTATTTATTCCACCGCAGCGAATGAAGTGAGGAACTCTCGGGACGCGTCGTTTCACCTACCTCAGCTTATCATTGCTCCTCCTTGCACAGATGCATGATCCTCTGCCTCAATAGCGAGGGACAGCGCATTCGGAAACCGCATTTTCCATTATTAATTGCTTCGCCTGCTGCTTCGTAACCACGCATTCCCACGTACCGTGTGTCACGGGAGTATGACACCTCCCTGCTTTGCCTCTGTAAGTGGAAAAGGGTATCATGAATCGCCCGAATACATTTTTCTGCTATGTAAATGTACTCATAAATTAATGCTGATACATGATGAAACAACGCTCTGGTGGGTGGTTTGCGGGTTTAAATCACCTCGGGGTATGACCATGCGGTGCATTTTACCTGCGGTCGTCGCACGGTTGCGCTGTCAGCAGTCCACATACACAGAGGTGTGTCGGTGCATGTCAGAGTATAGTGCAGCGAGTAAGTGTGCAGACGTTTTCAGACGTCCTAATGGTGAGTGTGTGATGAAAATGGCTCAAAGAACACATATTCATGACGTTATGGGAGGTAGAATACTAGGGCAACTGGAGGCTGGTCAAACACAGCAGGTCGTAGCACGAGCCCTCTGTGTGCCACAAAGTGTGATCTCAAGATTATAGCAACGATTCCAGCAGACAGGAAACCTGTCCAGGCGCTGCTGTACGGGATGTCCCGGGATCTCCTGCTTACATGGCAGACGCTCTATCCATCTGAGCCACCGCGGGCACAGAGGATAGTGCGTCTGCAGGGACTTATCCCTTGCACGCTCCGCGTGAGATCCACTTTCCCAACATGTCCACACCACTACATTCGTAGTACGCCTTATAGATGTTTGCCCATCATACTCATTACTCGTGGCAGATTAATCTACCTAGTCCCGTACGTGTTCGGGCATAGCGTGTGCGTTCGCACAAGAAGGTCAATGGCCGGGAAGCCATATTTTAACTATGTATGATGGTAGTATCTGTTCCCGATAGAACAGTTACCGTGGATGACCATGCAGCTTTGCTAGAAATGAAATGATAATTGAATGAACACCCTAGCTGCAAACAGGCTTTGATGTACTTCATGTACAGGAGATCCCGGGTTCGAGTCCCGGTCGGGGCACACATTTTCAACATGTCCCCAATGAAGTACATCAACGCCTGTTTGCAGCTAGGGTGTCCATTTAATTATCATTTCATTTCTAGCAAAGCTGCATGGTCATCCACGGTAACTGTTCTTTCGGGAACAGATACTGCCGTTATATATAAATGTTCCCTATTTGCCTACGCTATTAGTGCCAGTTTTGTGTAGTGCCACGTTGTGTGGCACTACATTCTGCAATTATCCTTAATTTATGAGCATGAGTATAGAGAGCCTGAAGGGATTCGGTGCAGATACGGTATTCTGTAGCATGATTACAATGTGTCTACTCCAGCACCGGCAAGAACGCATATAATTCAGCCTCAAATACACTGTAACTATACGAGCAACGTTCAATAAGTAATGCAATTTCTTTCCGGAAGCAGGCTGATTTTCTTCAGGATTTCCCCACTCTTTTGGCCACAGAACCCTATTTTTCAACATAATCTCCGTTCAATGCGACGGTATTACGCCACCTTACTGGAGGGGCCTATATGACCGCATGGTACCACTCTACTGGTCGAGGTCGAAGGCAACGACTTGCTGCGTTAATAACCCCCGCATCACGCACGTACTGTTTACTGTACAGTGCATCCTTCACTAGGCAAAATAGATCGGAGACGGAAGCGACGAGATTAGGACTGTAGGACGGATGAAAAAGGAACTTCCAAGGAACTTCTGTGAGTTCCTCTCTGGAGCGCAGACTTGTGCGAGGCCCTACGTTGTCATAGAGAAGTTCGTTTGCATTATTACGGCGACGAACACGCTCAAGTCGTTCCTTCAGTTTCCTTACAGTGCACTACACGGTTGATCGTTACACCATGAGGAAGTACATCATCACAGAAGGCAGTCACCATGGCTATACCGGCTAAGGGAGAGGAACTTTTTCTTCGGAGAAGAGGTGGTGTGGCGCTTCTCCACGGATTGCCGTTTTGTTTCCGGTTTTAAGTCACGATTCCATGTTCCATCTCCTGTGATGATGTTCGACAAAGATCATAGGGGTATAGGTTGGGTTCGGGGGTTGGGTTGATTTGGGGAAGAGACCAAACTGCGAGGTCATCGGTCTCATCGGATTAGGGAAGTCTGGGGAAGGAATTCGGTCGTGCTTTTTCAAAGGAACCATCCCGGCATTTGCCTGAAGCGACTGAGAGAAATCACGGAAAACCTGAATCAGGATGCAATTTTGTCATATGATGACATGGTTGGAGACCGTGGCTGTTATTTGAAGACAAATGTTGATGGTGTTGGGACAGCAACCAGCCACAAATTTATTTTCATTTCCTTTATTCAAAGGGTACCGTTAAATGTTTCGAATCTTTATGATTGATCTTCAGACGGTTTTCATACTTTTATTACAACGTTTTTCTACAGATTAATTGTCCTAAAATATAAATAACACATAATTATACGCGTGCAACACAAATGGTTGCGTTACAGATTTGCAGTGGATGTGACTTAACGTGAAATGTCGATTTGGAGTGTTTGTTTTCAAAAATGGTTCAAATGGCTCTGAGCACTATGGGACTTAACTTATAAGGTCATCTGTCCCCTAGAACCTAGAACTAATTAAACCTAATTAACCTAAGGACGTCATACACATCCATGCCCGGGGCAGGATTCGAACCTGCGACCGTAGTGGTCAAGTGGTTCCAGACTGAAGCGCCTAGAACCGCTCGGCCACTCCGGCCGGCAGTGTTTGTTTTCATTACATTCGTGCAACAGATGTGAATACATTCCCACTGCATTCTTATCGTTGCACACGTAAATTTTTCTCGCTGAACACTTTAGATTTGTCACAGAAAAGATTTCTAGCACACACCACATGTTTTGATACAATTCAAAGTGCTTACAAACATATGAGTGACAAAGAAGATATATCGTAACATCATGAAGGTATCCCATATTTGGAAAAAGATCATATATTCACGTATGCAACTGAAACGCCTTTTACACTAGTAAAGACATATTGATTTTTAGAGCGAATACTGTTACATTAATTACAAAGTTGATTTTTTTGAGTACTGTATAGCTAAGACAGTACATTATTTATTTACATTTAGCATCATGAGAATTGTAGTAACATATAAATTTGCTACTTGATATGTAGATAGGGGTAGGAAAATTATTTGCTTTGGAGAGTGGAAAATAGTTTTTGGACTTTTTCAGGAAAGGGGTGTTAGCTAACTCGGTTGGTTCATTAAGGATGTAGCCTGGCGTTCTGTTTGTTTGTGTGTGTGTGTGTGTGTGTGTGTGTGTGTGTGTGTGTGTGTGTGTGTGTGTATTTCAATTTCTTCTAGTACATTCATAGTGGCTCCTATGATCTTTTTATAAACATGGGACATCTTCATGATGTTATGATATATCATAGCATCTTTCCAACTCATATGTTTCAAATTCAAATGGTTCTGAGCATTAGTGGACTTAACGTCTGGGGTCATGAGTCCCCTAGAACTTAGAACTACTTAAACTAACCTAAGGACATCACACACATCCATGCCCGAGGCAGGATTCGAACCTGCGACCGTAGCGGTCGCGCGGTTCCAGACTGTAGAGCCTAGAACCGCTCATATGTTTGTAAGTACTTTGTATTGTATCAAAACATGTGGTGTGTGCTACAAATCTTTTCTGTGACAAATCTAAAGTGTTCAGCGAGAAGAATGCAATGGGAATGTATTCACATTGTTGGACGAATGTTATGTAAACAAACACTCCAAACCGACATTTCACGTCACATCCAATGAAAATATGTAACGCAACCATCTGTGTGGCGTGCCTATAATTATGAATTATTTATATTTTAGGACAAATTATCTGTAAAAAAACGTTGTAATGAAAGCATAAAAACCAACTGAAGATGAATCATAACGATTCGAAACCGGTAACGGTACCTTTTGAATAAAGGAACTGAAAATAAATTTGTGGCTGGTTGCTGTCTCAACAGCATCAACATTTGTAAATCAGGATTGTCGGACGCGAGAGTGAACCGTCGTCCTCCAGAATGCGAGTCCAGTGTGCTAAACACTGCGCCACCTCGCTAGTTACTGATCGTAAGGGTCAGCATCGTAACGCGCAAGTAATACTGCACAGATGTTCCTTCGGTGCTCTTGGTGGTTACGCAGCGAGGAACCTAGCAGGTGCACACCTTAAAGTACGGCAGCGGGGGACGAGTATGCGTCCACTACTCAAAGAGACGTCCGATTGAGCAACGAGGTGTTTTATTGTGATCCGTCGATGGCCTCAAATGTGAGTGTCCGCACACTGCAACGCTGCAGATATCACAGCTGCGTGCAAACGGGCGGCACACGAGAGATCACACTGGTTTGCGCAATCCTGCTGCCATGATGACAGACGCCTCGCACAGCGACTCGCCGTGCTTTTGTTGTCCCACGTCTCCGTAGACATTCTGCAAGGGCTTATGAATATCTACGACACTCTGATTTTCCGACACAAGAAATATCTGCCTGGAACCCACGACCGTTCTGGAAGGCTACGTATATGACCGCCACTGGAACTTCATGAAACTACAGCGGCTGAAGCGGGAGTATTCCACGATGTCCCACAACAAATTTCGCATTTTTTCCAACCGAAATTGACCGAGGAAAAAAAACAGCGTTGCATTACTTATTAAACTCCCCTCGTAGTACGTTAGTGAATCTTGAGAACATGTTCTGGAAATACCGGGTGACCAAAAAGTCAGTATAAATATGAAAACTTAATAAACCACCCGATAATGTAGATAGAGAGGTACGAATTGACACACATGCTTGGAATGACATGGGGTTTTATTAGAACAAAAAAAAAAGTTCACAAAATGTCCGACAGATGGCGCTGGACAGCAAAACGTCAGTGACTGCGCATGACAATCGTGTATAAAAAGATCCGTAATGAGGGAGAGAATCAGATGCGCCAGCAGTCGCAGCATGTTGACGTTACCTGAAAAGGCGCTTTCAGTGAAGCTGTATTATCAGAATGGGGAATGTGCTAGTTCAGCGTTACGATCCTATCGTCATAGGAAGGGGATTCGAACGGGTAAAGGTCCGTTGACAAATGCAGCTGTGGTGGGAATGATTTCGAAGTTCGAAGCCACGGGTTGTTTAGACGATAGACCCCGTAGTGGCCAACCGAGTACAAGGTGTAATGCTGCTGAGACAGTTCAGGAAGAAATGGAGACTCTAGCGGGTTCGTCTATGCACGGGGAAGTCAGCGCTCGTGCAGTCGCACGTCGCACCGGCATTCCATACACTACTGTCTGGTTGGCACTGAGGCGTACCCTCCGATGCTATCCGTACAAAAATCCATAGGCATCATGAACCATTACCTGGCGATTTAGTGAAGCGGAGGGCATTTGCGGTGTGGGCGTTTCAAAAGATGACAGAAGATGACGATTGGTAGAGTAACGTGTTGTGGATCGAGGAAGCTCATTTCACGCTCCGAGGGACTGTCAACGCCCACAACTGCAGAATTTGGGCTACCGAAAATCCTAGAACTGTCGTGGAAACTCCATTGCACGACGAGAAAGTCACGGTATGGGTTGGATTTACCACGTCTACCGTTATCGGATCTTTTTTCTTCGAGGAAATGCGTGATTCTGGTTTTGTAACTGCTATCGTGACGGGTGAGAGGTAGGCCGATATGTTACAGAATCGCATCATCCCCAGCCTGGCTGATAAACACCTGCAGGAAAGTACGATGTTTACGCAGGATGGCGCTCCACCCCATATTGGTAGACGCGTGAATGATGTCTTGCGCGCGTCGTTTGGTGATGATCGTGTGCTCAGCCGCCACTTTCGTCATGCTTGGCCTCTCAGGTCCCCAGATCTCAGTCATTATTGGCTTTGGGGTTACCTGAAGTCGCAAGTGTATCGTGATCCACCGACATCTCTAGGGATGCTGAAAGACAACATCCGACGCCAATGCCTCACCATAACTCCGGACATGCTTTACAGTGCTGTTCACAACATTATTCCTCGACTACAGCTATTGTTGAGGAATGATGGTGGACATATTGAGCATTTCCTGTAAAGAACATCATCTTTGCTTTGTCTTACTTTGTTATGCTAATTATTGCTATTCTGATCAGATGAAGCGTCATCTGTCGGACATTGTTTGAACTTCTGTATTTTTTTTTTTTTTTTTTTTTTTGTTCTAATAAAACCCCATGTCACTCCAAGCATGTGTGTGCATTTGTACCTCTCTATCTACATTACTCCGTGATTTATTCAAAATTTATACTGACTTTTTGATCACCCTGTAATACATCGCAGCAAAAGGAATTCACCTATTTAGAGCCATTAGTGTAAACTACTACACAGTAACAGAGTTCGTACCAAAATTCTGCAAAACGTCGATTTAAAAGCATAGCCAGCTTTGGCAATTTCAGTGGTGGCAGGGCATGATTAATTCTGTCCGTGTCCTCGACAGTGAAGGTGCCTAATACCGAAAAAGTAATCACAATAAGAATGAGAGAGGTTGGCCTTTTGGAAGCGACTCGAGTATCAAGCATCTTGCTATCTGGCGCTGTGTGTCAGTGGCGACAATAAAGGAGAGACTGCCTGGCGGAACCGTCAGGGCAAAGTCGTAAACAATGAGTCAGCCAAAAGAAGCCGCGAGGCGACTTGTAATTCAGCGAAGGTCGAGCGGCCTTCAGACAAATACCGCCCGAGGCGAGGCGCTCACTTCTCAAAGTGGTCGTGCGCATCCACCAAGGACGGCTGCTCCCACAGCTGCGGCTATCAGCTCTCCCACCACTGGTTCCCCCTCAACATTCAGTTGCAGCTTCTAGGGACAGCATGGGTGTTTACGCTTCCTTAGGCCGTTCCTCGCAATCCAAGCCTCTCGATGCTCGTATAAATCATCTTTCCAGTTTCCTCATTGCATATCATATTCGACGTGATTTTCACATTCTGCAGATGGCCTTCCTCTTATGTTTCCTTCTTTTATGCAGATTACTAACGAACTACTTTTCTCGGACATCTTTCATTTCCTACCTACCTCACACCATTTAAACGTCGTTCTTCTAGGGAAAGCAGGAAAAAGTGTCGACGGGGCCTTACCCAGTTACCGTTGGTTGCACAGTAAACACATACACTTTATTTAGGGTAATAATTTTCAACAGCCATTATAAGGAATTGACTGTAACACAAGCTGTACTGACGGCTGAAGGCCTTATTAAGAAATAATTCAATTATTTGTCAGCTGAAGTCCACAAGCAATACTTCAGAACAATTAACAGCTGAAAGCCTGAATTACAAATCAGGAAAACAATCACACGCTGAAAATATTAAAATAAATTGTAAAACATTATTGACTGTAACACAAGATACGCTGACGGTTGAAGGCCTTATTAAGAAGAGATTCAAATCACTTGTCGGTTGAAGGCCGCAATAGGAATAATTTAAACAAAATATTATTTTTAAACAATTAACAGAATCTGAGCAAATAAAAAGGGAGTGATCCACAGACAGTACTCCAAGGGTCGACCTGGAGAAGTCCCTCAAACGTAACTAAGGTGAGACAGGCAGCCCAGTGTTATACTCACTTAACAGGATGGCAACTCAAACCAATCGCAGTTTAAACGCAAGACCAACACTGAAACACGGACGATTTACAAGTCGACACAAACACAGAGAACGTAGAAGCGGTCGGAAGACCAAATACACGTCGTCCGTCGAGACGACCGACCGAACGACCAACCAACGGTCGCTCTCGATCAAGTCAGGCAAGGGATACGTCCCAGTATGAATCGCCAACTAACAGCTTGTTACCATGAGGTCACTTCGGCGGACGGAGACAAACACAATGGTGGCGTTTCACTACTCGGATTTAACGATCCATTCAACTTAAACTAGCTGAATCCGGTCCGTGACATGGTAGTGCACTCTCGCGACCACATCCTTCCATCGGTTAGTGCATACATATATTGCCGGCTGTCCCGGCGAGTCCTGGGACTGTGCGGACGTCACTGCTGCTCCGTCCCAACCGAATTGCCCTGACACACCAAGGCACGGAAAACTAGAGGTCGCTCCAAAGATCGCACCACAGAACTCGCTATCGATAAACGCCACTGCTGCCACTCATGGGCAGAGAAAGTGAGTGAACACATTAGGAAAAGGGGAGGTGACAACCCCAATACATGACGCCAACCTGTCAACAGCACGAAGGCGGGCCAGAGAATGGCTCATTCCATTTCTTCGTTGATGTATGTTGTAGTTTTCATTCACTTCCTGAGTTCTTAGTTTGAATTCCTCTATCTTGCCTTGCAACTCTACAATTTCTTTCAAAAAACCGATTTTCAACGTTTAAATTCTTCATTAAATTTTATTCCATCTGGAACCTGTAAGTGCTCAGTTGGTAAAAGAAGGTACGGCAATCAATCGTAACCCTGTGTTAGTTGTAGCAGATATAGATTTCGGTCACTGAGCGACCATCTTTAATGCACCAGATTAAGTTGACGCATTTCAGGCGTTATTTGGCATAGTTCCTCTTGGACAATAAACGTAAAGAGTTCAAATTGTACTCAATCTGCAAATTGCAACTATAACTCTTGACATGTATAGTCCAAGAGGAACTATAGTGGGTGAAACATTTTAACTTTATCTGCTGTATTGAACATAAGTCAGTGACCGAAATCTAGACCTCCTACAACAAACGTAAGTAGAGACTGATTTCTGTACTTTCTTTCGCCAGGTGGTTAATGCCTTATTTCCTGTTTCGTCGCCGGCCGGTGTGGCCGTGCGGTCTAGGGGCTTCAGTCTGGAGCCGCGTAACCGCTCCGGTCGCAGGTTCGAATCCTGCCTCGGGCATGGATGTGTGTGATGTCCTTAGGTTAGCTTGGTTTAAGTAGTTCTAAGTTCAAGGGGACTGATGACCACAGATGTTAAGTCCCATAGTGCTCAGAACCATTTGAACCATTTGAACCTGTTTCGTCGATTCGCATGATTCCATTCTATATAAACAGATGCTTTGTATTATTCTTCATATAACCTTGGTTTCTGTCTGTCCCTTCTTTTTATCTGAACAAAATATGCAATTCAGCTTCTTTATTGTTCGCTTGCTTAGCTCGTCCTATGCCTCACCTGCTGTTTAGTGGGAACCTAGTTTGAGCTTATAACTGCCAGATATTTACACCTCTGATACGACTGAACAATATTTCCATCTGTGACAATGTAATTTTTTAAATTTCGAAAGAGTGATATTTTGTTTCCGGAAAGGTTATTGTTAGTTCAGTTCTACTGTATGTTTCTACGGTTTCATATTCTGTAACATAGTCATCTGCTGACAACATTATCTGATCAGTGGCGAACAGCAAATTCGCTAGTTAATCCTCAGCTATTACCCGCACTCCTGCACAATTTTTCATTCATTCTCTAAAGACTTCGTTCAGACAAAATTTAAATTAAGTGCTATACACCACTATTCTCTAACACCTTTGGTTGTTTGCTTTACTCGGAATATTTCCTAGTCTATTTTAATTATTGTTTCTAATCCATCATAAAGTTTTTAACTATAGCAACATACATTTAATTTATTGTGCTTTCGTCCAGATGTCAATATAGATTCTTTATTACCACAGTGACATATGCTTTTTGTGAATTTAAATGTATGAAAATCATGTATGTGTCTCTGGAATTGGCTCTTCTTTTCTCTATTCTATATTTTATAGTAAAAATATTATCGACATTTACACCTACATCTACATAGCTAGTCTGAAAATCGCACCTAAGTGCCTGGAAGAGGGTTCATCGAACCATCTTCACATAAATTTCCCACTATTCCACTCTTGAAAAATGCACGGGAAAAACGACAATCTATATAGTTTCGTGAGAGCTCTGATTTTTTTGTGATGATCGTTTCTCCCTATGTAGATCACGTCAACAAAATATTTTCGCATTCAGTGGAAAAAATCTGTTGAATGGAATTCGTGAAAAGATCCCGCCGCAACGGAAAACACCTTTCTTTAATGACTTCTAGCCCAAATCCTGTATCATGTCCGTGATAGTCCACCCCCTACTCCCCGATTGTACGAAAAGTGCTGCCCTTCTTCGAATATTCTCGATGCACTCCGTTAATTCTATCAGCTAAGGATCTCACACCGCTCAGCAGTACTCCATAACAGGGCGGACAAGCATATTGTAGGCAATCTGTTGCATATTCTAAGTGTTCTGCCAATAAATCGCAGTCCTTGGTTGTCCTTCCCCACAGTATTTTCTATCTGTTCTTTCCAATTTAAGTTGTTCGTAATTGTAATCCCTAGGTATTTAGTTGAATTTACGGCCTTTATATTTGATTGATTATCGTGTAACCGAAGTTTAACGGATTTATTTTACTACTCGTGCGGATGACCTCATCCTTTCCATTATTTAGGATCAGTTGCCAATTTTCGCACCATACAGATATCTTTCCTAAACCGTTTTGCAGTTGGTTTTGATCTTGTGATGATTTCACTAGACGGTGAATCACAGTCTCATCTGCAGACCACTTAAGAAGGTTCTTCAGACTGTCTCCGAAATTTAGGACCGTTCTCCATGCCAACGCGGACGGACTTGCTCCACTCAAGCGACTCCTACTGTCATCAAGAATGTAGATCTCTTTAGAAGATCGAAACCGGTCATCTAAAAATAAAAATTAACAACTTAAATGCGGTCAAGACTGTGTTCACTAACTGCGCCTCCTAAATGGTTTGTATTGATAAGGAACAGTAGAGGGCCTATAACACTACCCTGGCGAACGCCTGAAATCTCTTCTGTTTTACTCGATTACTTTCCGTTAATTTCTACGTACTGGGACTTGTATGACAGGAAGTCATGCGTGTAGTCACATAATTGAGACGATGTTCCATAAACATGTAATTTCCAACAAACCGCTTGTGAAGTGCAGTGTCAAAAAAGCCTTCTATAAAACTAGAAGCACGGAATCAATTTGAAATCCCTTGACAGTAGCACTCAACACTTAGTGTGAATAAAGAAGTATCCAGAATGAGATTTTCACTCTGCAGCGGAGTGTGCGTTGATATGAAACCTCCTGGCAGATTAAACTGTGTGCCCGACCGACACTCGAACTCGGGACCTTTGCCTTTCGCGGGAAAGTGCTCTACCAACTGAGCTACCGAAGCACGACTCACGCCCGGTAGAGCACTTGCCCGCGAAAGGCAAAGGTCCCGAGTTCGAGTCTCGGTCGGGCACACAGTTTTAATCTGCCAGGACGTTTCAATAAAGAAGTAGTTGTGCTTCAAGTGGTGTCACCGCCAGACACACTTGCTAGGTGGTAGCCTTTAAATCGGCCGCGGTCCGTTAGTATACGTCGGACCCGCGTGTCGCCACTATCAGAGATTGCAGACCGAGCGCCGCCACACGGCAGGTCTAGAGAGACTTCCTAGCAGTCGCCCCAGTTATACAACCGACTTTGCTAGCGATGGTTCACTGACAAAATACGCTCTCAATTGCCGAGACGATAGTTAGCACAGCCTTCAGCTACGTCATTTGCTACGACCTAGCAAGGCGCCATTACCAGTCACTATTGATGCTGTAAAACATGTACCGTCAAGAGCGATGTTCACCAATTATGGATTAAAATTAAGTATTCCAGAAGCTACGTACCTTTTTTACTAGTCTCATTTCCATGTCCTGTTCCAGACCTCACGCCAGCCTGCGTGGGATTCAACGCGTGCCAAATCGGCTTCCTCCTAGTGGATTGGCTGTCTTGCCAACGATGTGTTCAAAATCCGTGTTGACTATATGTCAATAGATCGTTCTCTTCGAGGTAATTCATAATGCTGGATCACAGTATACGTTCCAAAATCCTGCTGCAAATCGACGTTAATGAAATACTCTTGTAATTTAGTGGATTACTTCTACTGCCTTTCCTGAATATTGGTGTGACCTGTACAACTTCCCAGTCTTCGGGTACGGATCTTTCGTCGAGTGAGTGGCTGTGTATGATTGTTAAGAACAGCGCTATTGCATTAGCGTACTCGGAAAGGAACCTAATTGACATAAAATCTGGACCGGAATACTTGCTTTCATTAAGTGATTTAAGATGCTTTACTACTTCGATGATATCTACTTCTAAGTCATTCATGTTCTTGATTCGAATTCCGGAATATTTACTCCGTCTTCTTTGGTGAAGAAATTTCAGAAGTGTTTATTAACTCTGCTGTAGCAACACTGTCATCGGCAGTATATCTATTGGTACGGCGCAGAGAAAACACTCAGTTTGCCCTTTTGCATGCATACTTTACATACGATCGGAATATCTCTGGATTTTCTGCCATGTTTCGAGACCAAGTTTCGTTTTGGAAAAGATTATAAGCATTTCCCATTGAAGTCTGTGCTAAATTTCGAGCTTCTGTAAAAGATCGCCAATTTTGGAGGTTTTACGTTCTTTCAAATTTGGCACTCTTTTTTCATTGTTTCTGCTGCAGTAGTCTGCCACTTTGTGTACCATGGGGATCAGCTCCGCCTTTTGTTAATTTATTTGATATAAATCTCTCAATTGATGCCGATACTATTTCTTTGAATTCAAGCCACATCTGATCTACACTTAAGTTGTTAATATGGAAGGAGTGGACATTGTCTCTCAGAAAGGCGTCACGCGAATTTTTATCTGTTTTTTTTTTTTTTAATAGATAAGTTTATCGTTTATTTTTGATGGATTTGGGAATTACGGTATTTTTGTCGCGCTACGAGAATCCCGTGTTTACTAATTTCTGTATCCGTTTTGATGCTCGTTATTAGCTCAGGATTATTTGTTACAAGAAGATAAATTGTGCTTTCAAAATCGTTTAGTATTTAAGAGGGCTCATGAATCAATTGCTCGAAATAATTTCCAGAGAATGCGTATTACTGGATTTAAACATGTATTTTCAGCAACATATCGAGGGTAAACTCAAGTCACCACCAACTATAATTTTATGAGTCGGGCACGATCTGAAAGGATCCAATTAATATTTTATTCCAGTTTCAAAGAATGATCTCTACCCATAGTAACTCACAGGAACTATGTACTTCAGTTGAGCTACATTAACTACTTCTAACAACCCACGAAAGGCAAAGGTCACGAGTTCGAGTCTCGGTCCGGCACACAGTTTTAATCTGCCAGGAAGTTTCATATCAGCGCACACTCCGCTGTAGAGCGAAAATATCAATCTAGCATTAAACCTCTCCATTGCCGGCCGGCCTGGCCGTGCGGTTCTAGGCGCTTCAGTCCGGAACCGCGAGACTGCTACCGTCGCAGGTTCGAATCCTGCCTCGGGCATGGATGTGTATGATGTCCTTTGGTTAGTTAGGTTTGAAATGGTTCAAATAGCTCTGAGCACTATGTGACTTAACTTCTGAGGTCATCATTCGCCTAGAACTTAGAACCCTAACTAACCTAAGGACATCACACACATCCATGCCCGAGGCAGGATTCGAACCTGCGACCGTAGCGGTCGTTCGGCTCCAGACTGTAGCGCCTAGAACCGCACGGCCACTTCGGCCAGCAGTTAGGTTTAAGTAGTTCTAAGTTCTAGGGGACTGATGATCTCCGAAGTTAAGTCCCATACTGCTCAGAGCCATTTCAACCAAACCTCTCCATTGCCAACTGTATTTAGCTCTAGGTTCTTCGCAACAATTTCCCTAAGCGGCCACATGACGGTCCTAAAACTGGAGCTCCCAGATACCAATAGTCCCACCCTCTGTGTCTGCCCAGACCTTACAGGCTGAGAGGCTGAGAGGTTGCCTCTGAATCAGGACAAGCGACTGCATCTTGCTTAGAGACACTGTCAGCCACAGACAGCGCCTCGTTCCTTTTGTCACACAAACTATGCGGGACCTACTTTCGGCCCTCCAGGAAGCCTTTCGCCGCCTGCCACTCCCCGAGGTGTCCTGCCACTCGATCACATGTGAGCGTGTCGGGTTGCTATTCTGTCATTCTGCGCAACGGATTAATCTGAGATGCACCGTTTACCCTGTGGCTCCTGCAAGACGCAATTTCCACCCCCACACTACTACAGAAGTCAGACAGACGCTCCTAACGTTCTAAAGAGAAATGCCTGAAAAACTTTCAGCAATAAATATCTTCTGGAGTTGTCCACTGTAAGGAAATGACACAAAAATTCACAAAATTTCTTACGTAACTAGTGGGATACTCGGGTACTGGAGTAGTGCTAGTTAGTGTAAGAAAAACATGAAACTAACGAAAATTATTATTTTATTTTTTGCAAAAGTTCTGAGAAATCACAATGGCACTTTTAGTTATGAACTGAACAAGTAATTTCCGGGTTCTTTTCGGAATGTGAAGTTACCTCTCAAGGACAGAATTCGCTAATGAAATTTCTATACAACGTTTAAGATTGTTATTGACTTGGCAGAATGGCTGAGAGCCACGCCTACTCAACTTGAATAGTTATCCGTTAGAATGTTGCTAGGTACGGTCGAGGCTGTCGCGTGTGAAATGCAGTGAAGTGTACTGTTGTGGAGAAAATATGGGGCTCGCAAGAGCTGTAGCACACAATACTGTAAGCTGCGATGACTGCCGTCTGCAGCGCTCGCTGCTGACAAATAAGATGATTCTCGTTCTATCTGGATTGACCTTCGCCAATCAAACTCTCCCTATGCCTTGATGAAGTCAAGGACTCCTATTCGCCCCTAGTCTAACTATTGGCGTGGTACACTTGTCAGATAACCAGTCCACCGCGATGCCACTCAAAAATTCACTTGCAGGCGTTTAACTATAATTCTGTCTGTTCACACTGCATAATAAGTGTGGCGGCCAACACAGTGAACAATGCTTAATCGCAAGGACTCAATATAGAGTTGCACTCCGATTCGCTCTCGACAGAGGTGCTCTCCCAGTGAAGTACTGAGGAGAGACTTGTTCCTCGCTCTTTGAGTACACGTACGAGCGCGCACACTCTCGTTACGTGTTCTCGCTCCATGAGTGACAACGGAACGGCCCCTCTCCATGCCAGATATGAAGGGGTATATCTTTCGGTCTTTTCCATTAATCCTTCAGCTTGAGACGTCAGAAATATTGTCTGCCAATCAGAATTGCTCTTCTAAAACGGGAGAATGACGTTTCGTTTAAGGCGACCAATCCGGAAATCTGTAGCATCGGCGTTTGGCTTTTGCTGTCTCCTTGTAAAAGCCTCTGAAACTGCGTGCTATGTTTGTAAAGAATGCGTAGGCTGGGTGCTCCCACACAATGTAGCAGAATTTGCTTTTAAGCCGAAAATTGGGCCGTTCTTCCTTCCACTCGGGCAAACGCTGTCTACTCTATGGGCGGTCACCGGCCGACATATATAGGCTGAGCCATCCTCTGAAGGGACCAGCCCACCGGAGTGCGGTTTGCATCTCCTGAACTAAAAGCCCCTCCAACCGTCGTGTCTTGAATGTGTGTGTGTACGCCACCCTCCAGTATTTCAATCTCGGTGCGCATTTGCGATTTATTAGTTATTTGCATATTGTTTACATGAATTCATACAACATTGACTTTATCTTATCGAGTTTGGGTTCGAATGAAGCGTCTTGATGTGCGGAATATGATTGTGAGGGCGGAATATGCAAGCAATGAAAGTCAGGAGACCACGACGTCTTACAACGTGTGAGGGGCCAACCTCAGTGTGAGTTGTAACTGGGCTGGCCACCGGTATGGACTGATCGGTGGAATCGTGGGTTGTGCTGGACGTCTGTTGGATCGCCACAACTGGTCCACAACGGTGATGCCCATCCACTGCAGCCGCAAGCAGAATAACCGAAGCCAACAGAGCCTGGAGCTGAGAGCAAAGAGTCACCAATGCAGCTCCCATCCGCACACAGCAATCACAATCCGTATCCATACTAAAGATGGTAGAAAACTAGACTACACAGACAAATAAACGACTTACGACACTCGATATGAAACTCTACTGCAGGCACTGATGAAAACGCAAAAACTGTGTCTGGTAAGATTAAAACACAGACATTCATAAACCAAACTACCAAAGTACACAGATGAGACTCAATGATTCGCTCTAGGTTGGGAACTTGTAAAATGTAACAAAATCTGTTACTTCATGACACAAACTAAAAAGAGAAAACTGTGTCTATTTAATATTAAACTAACAAGTGGATATTAAAAAACGAAACCACCAAAACACGCAGGTAAAACTGTATACTTCACTCCTGGTTAGGAGCTCATAAAATGTCACAAAATCGTTTACTTCCGTGTTACTTCTGGTAGTCAGCCAGCGCCTGCTGCCTGACTTGACTGGATAGACTCGAGGTAAAACCACTTCTTTCACTACCATGGTATCATTCTCTAGATACTCTTTTCTAATTCCAGCGCACAGCTTTCATACTGATGCTGTAATTACCCTGAGTTAAACTCTTCTCACGAATAGGCCATGAAGGCGCAACGGTACTGACCGACCGCCGTGTCATTCTCAACCCGCAGACGTCACCAGATGCGGGTATGGAGGGGCACGTGATCAACACACTGCTGCCCCAGCCATATGCCTGTTTACGAGACCGGAGCCGCTACTTCTCAGTCAAGTAGCTCCTCAGTTTGCCTCACAAGGGCTGAGTGTACCACGCTTGCCAACAGCGCACGGCAGGCCGGATGGTCACCCATCCAAGTGCCAGCCCAGCACGACAGTGCTTAACTTTAGTGATCTGACGGGTACTGGTGCTGCCACTGCGGCAAAGGCGTTGGCCTCCCTGTGGTTTTTGTAAACTTTTTTTTATTGTTTCTTATCAAATGGGGGCAACGGCCTTGCCACAGTGGATACACCGGTTCCTGTGAGATCACTGAAGTTAAGCGCTGTCGGGCGTGGTCGGCACTTGGATGGGTGACCATCCAGCAGCCATGCGCTGTTGCCATTTTTCGGGGTGCACTCAGCCTCGTGGTGCCAATTGAGGAACTGCTCGACCGCATATTAGCGGCTCCGGTCAAAGAAAACCATTTTAACGACCGGGAGAGCGGTGTGCTGACCATACGCACCTCCTTTCCGCATCCTCAACTGAGGATGATACGGCGGTCGGATGGTCTCGATGGGCCACTTGTGGCCTGAAGGCGGAGTGCTGCGCTTATGAAATGGTATAAACAGACTTTTTCCATTCATTTCATGAGTCCTATTATTAGAGCAAACATTCTTAAAGATGATTTATTTTTTAGCTGTATTTTTTGCATTTTTGTCACCTCAGTGAGAATACCCTCTGACTTGAATATACTCCAATTTTCACTTTTTTATTGATTTTCGTAATTATTACAGGGACACATCTGGCACCATTGCATTCTTTTCATATATGATTAAATCAGTACGATCACTTTCCGATATTTTCGTACTATTTCACCCATTCTTCGATCTGTATCTGTGGTAATGGTTCAGTAGCCAGCATTTCCCAGGCATTTAGTCGTCTATTATTCGATCTCCTCTTCCCCCTGTTTCTATCGATCACTCTCCCTCCTCTCTCTGTCCATCACCTCCTCCCCTCTGTCGGTGCCCACCTATTCCTTCCCCCTCTCTGCCTGTTTATCTGCATCTCTCCATTCTCGAGGTCATCAACTGCACCTCAATATAAGGTGTCTGACTCGGAATTTTAATCCCACTCTGCCGCGCGGGATTAGCCGAGCGGTCTTACGCGCTTCAGTCATGGAGTATTCGACTGGTCCCAGCGGAGGAGGTTCTATTCCTCCCTACGGCATGGACGTGTGTTTGTCCTTAGGATAATTTACATTAAGTAGTGTGTAAGCTTAGGTACTGATGACCTTAGCAGACAAGTCCCATAAGATGTCACACACATTTGAACATTTTTGAATCCCACTCTAGAATCTTTCATTTATTTCTATCATTGCTTCCAGATTGTATAGTTTGAACAGTAGGGATGAAAGATTCCATCTCTGTCATATTGCCTTTTCAGTTTCAGTATTTCGACCTTGTACTCCCAGTCTAATTTCCCCACTCTTGAATCTTCCACATACCGGTACTGTATATCACCTGTCTTTCCCTGTACGTCATTTTAATTTTCCTCAGAATTTCGAAAATCTTGCAACATATTGCAATATTGAACTCATTGCCTAAATCTACAACTCCTGATTTTTCTTCAGTCTTGCTTCTACACAGATCATATAAAGTTTTTCCCGGTTCCCGGAACTCCTGAAGATAGACGTTGACTGTGGATGTTGTATGACACACTCCCTTTGACTGTTCAGAGATGTCAGTAAACCTGCCCAAATATGTAAACAACAATGCATGAACAGCGGGTATTAGACGGAGGCGATGTGACAGCCGAGCAGTTCCAGTCATTCAACCAGGAAGTACACAGCTCGTGTTGTCTGTAGCTCGACCATGCCTAGACGGTCAGTACCGCGGATCGATCGCATTCGAATTGTTACTTTGTGCCAGAAAGGGCTCTCGACGAGGGAAGTGTCCAGACGTCTCTGAGTGAACCAAAGCGATGCTGTTCGGACATGGAGGAGACGCAGAGAGACAGGAACTGTAGATGACATGCCTCGCTCTGGCCTCTCAAGGGCGACTACTGCAGTGGATGACCGCTGCCTACCGATTATGGCTCGGAGGAAACCTGAAAGCAACCCCGCCATGCTGAATAATGCTTTTCGTGCAGCCACAGGACGTCGTGTTACGACTCAAGCTGTGCGCAATAGGCTGCACGATGCGCAACTTCATTCCCGACGTCCATGGTGAGGTCCATCCATACAACCATAACGTGCAGCGCGGTACAGGTGGGCCCAACAACATGGCGAATGGACCGCTCAGGATTGCTATCACGTTCGCTTCATCGATGAGTGTCGCATATGTCTTCAAGCAGACAATCGTCGGAGACGTGTTTGTAGGCAACCTGGTCAGGCTGAATGCCTTGGACACTCTGTCCAGCTAGTGCAGAAAGGTGGAGGTTCCCTGATGTTTTGGGGTGGCATTATGTGGAGCCGACGTACGCCGCTGATGGTCATGGAAGGCGCCGTAACGGCTCTACGATACGTGAATGCCATATCGTCAGCATATTTTCAAGGCATTCGTCTTCATGGACGACAATTCCTTCAGGATAACTACGTCGCTCGACTAGAGTGGCCAGCGTGTTCCCAGACATGAACCCTATGGAACAAACCTGGGTTAAATTGAAAAGAGCTGGTTTTGGACGACGTGACCCACTGAGGGATCCACGCCGAATCGCCGTTGAGGAGTGGGACAATCAGGACCAACAGTACGTTGTTGAACTTGCGGATAGTATGCCATGATGAACACAGGTATGCTTCAATGCAAGAGGACGTGCTACTGGGCGTTAGAGGTACCGTTGTGTACAGCACTCTGGACCACCACCTCTGAAGGTCTCGCTGTATCGTGGTACAACATTCCATGTGTGTTTTTCATGAGCAATAAAATGGGCGGAAATGTTGTTTAGGTTGATCACTATTCCACTATTCCGGAACTCTCGGAACCGAGGTGATGCAAAACTTTTTTTCATGTATTATGAAGCGCAAACTCAGGACTGCCTCTCTGCTGCCTTTATCTTTCCTAACGCCAAACTGATGGTCATCTAACAGCTTAATTTTTCTTTCCCATTGCCTTGTACATTATTCTTATTAGCAGTTTTGATGTATCTGATGCTAAGCACATTGTGCGATAATTTGCGCCGCTATCTGTCCATGCTAACTTCAGAACTATGTGGGTAGTATTTTTTTAGAAACTCCGATAGTACGTCGCCAGTCTGATAGATTCTACGTATCAACCTGAACAGCCATTTGGTTGCCATTTCTCCAATGATTTTAAATATTCCGATGGAATGCTATTTATTCCTTCTTCTTTCTTTGATATGAAATATTCCAAAGCTCTTTTAACTTGTCACAAACCATGAATCTCCTTTGTCTTCCTTGCTGGCTGTACTTTCTTATTCTATCAAATCAGTGGAGAACTCTTCCTCCTTCCACAGCCCTTCAATGTACTCTCTCCTTCTCCCCACTTCGCTTCTGAATTAAAAAGTAGTCAGTACTTCCGATGAACATTTCTTTTTCGATTACTTCACATTTTCCCTGCAGCCATTTCGCCTTTATATTTATAATGCTGTATTCCTGTCTTTCCCTGAACATTTTTGTACTTCCTCCTTTCGTCGATCAGTTGACGTATTTATTCTGTTACCGAAGCTTTCTTCGATCAGTTGACGTATTTATTCTGTTACCGAAACTTTCTTTGCAGCTATCTTCCTTATACCTATATTTGATTGTCCAACATTTGTGACTGCCGTTTTTAGAGATATCCACTCCTCTTCAACTGAAATGGGTACTGTGACATTCCTTATCACAGTATCCAAATACTTTGCCGAATTCAAACGCTTCTCATCATTCCTTAGTGCTTCGGCATCTCACTTCTTTCCATCCTTATTCTTCCATATGATTCTCAGAAACTTCAGTCTACTCCTCATAATTATCAAACTGTGATCGGAATCTATGTCTGCTCCTTGATACGTCTTACAATCGAATATCTGATTTTGGAATCTTTGTGTGACCATGATGTGGTTCAGCTGGAATCTTTCTCTGTCTCTGTGTCTTATCCAGGTATACCTTCTACTTTTGTGAATACTGAACGAAATACCCGCTGTTACAATCTGAAATCAGTTGCAGAACTCAATTACTCAGTTACCTTTTTCCTCTTTGATTACTGCCCCGTATATCACATTCTGTTGTGAATAGGATACCTGAAATCGTAGAACTGGACCTGTCGGAATACCAATTCGATTCTACACAGAGTACGCGAAAGAACTTGCCCCCCTTCTGACAGCCGTGTACCGCAAGTCTCGAGAGGAACGGAAGGTTCCAAATGATTGGAAAAGAGCACAGGTAGTCCCAGTCTTCAAGAAGGGTCGTCGAGCAGATCCGCAAAACTATAGAGGAAGGCACAGTTCCGCACTGTCGCCTGATAAACGAAGTAAGAGCCTACGGAATATCAGACCAGCTGTGTGGCTGGATTGAAGACTTTTTATCAAACAGAAGACAGCATGTTGTCCTCAATGGAGAGACGTCTACAGATGTTAAAGTAACCTTTGGTGTGCCACAGGGGAGTGTTGTGGGACCATTGCTTTTCACAATATATACAAATGACCTAGTAGATAGTGTCGGAAGACCCATGCGGCTTTTCGCAGATGATGTTGTAGTATACAGAGAAGTTGCAGCATTAGAAAAATGCAGCGAAATGCAGGAAGATCTGCAGCGATTAGGCACTTGGTGCAGAGAGTGGCAACTGACCCTTAACATAGACAAATGTAATGTATTGCGAATACATAGAAAGAAGGATCCTTTATTGTATGATTATATGATAGCGGAACAAACACTGGTAGCAGTTACTTCTGTAAAATATCTGGGAGTATGCAAGCGGAACGATTTGAAGTGGAATTACCATATAAAAGTGATTGTTGGTAAAGCGGGTGCCAGGTTGAGATTCATTGGGAGAGTCCTTAGAAAATGTAGTCCATCAACAAAGGAGGTGGTTTACATAACACTCGTTCGACCTATACTTGAGTATTACTCATCAGTGTGGGATCCGTACCAGGTCGGGTTGACAGAGGAGATAGAGAAGATCCAAAGAAGAGCGGCGCGTTTCGTGATAGGGTTATTTGGTAAGCGTGATAGCGTTACGGAGTTGTTTAGCAAACTCAAGTGGCAGACTCTGCAAGAGAGGCGCTCTGCATCGCGGTGTAGCTTGCTGTCCAGGTTTCGAGAGGGTGCGTTTCTGGATGGGGTATCGAATATATTGCTTCCCCCTACTTACACCTCCCGAGGAGATCACGAATGTAAAATTAGAGAGATTCGAGCGCGCACGGAGGCTTTCCGGCAGTCGTTCTTCCCGCGAAGCAGACGCGAGTGGAACAGGAAAGGGAGGTAATGACAGTGGCATGTAAGGTGCCCTCTGCCACACACCGTTGGGTGGCTTGCGGAGTATAAATGTAGATATAGATGTAGAAATCCTAGCACACCATTGGCGACAAACCAGCGACAAAACCGTCGCTGTGGAGGCAAGTCAGCATGCAATATGACCTGTACGTACTCTATATGGTACAGGTAGCTGCCGTTTTGAATGTTCCACACTGTAGTCCGGCATATACCATGCTAGCTCGTAGAGGGGCTAGCAAAGAGACCACTGTGTGAAGTGAGGATAGCTGTTAGAATGTGATGCTTCTATAACGCTAGTAAAACATTATTTAAGTTCAAGCATTTGTTCTCAGTGTTTACAAATCGTCGTTCTTCCACACCAGCTTCGGATGTTGCTCATTCACTGGTATATTGGATTCTAGCTGACGACCGTCGAGTCAGCACAGCATCTGCACGCCTAGGAAAAGGTGTCAGCGATGATGACGCCGCGGCATATTTCCAGCAAGCAGGCATGGCAGTTGCCCAGCATAAAGTGGTTGTCTTGGACCACCTGCTGCAGTGTCCTCAGTCTTACTCGGAATTCTCCAACGACCCTTGATGACACATGTGCAATGGTGGTTGGTAATCGTGTGATCTCTCTACTGGCAGGCTGATTTCAGTACTCTTAGGGGCCTGAGTGGTGAACTGCAATGTGGATCCCGAGAGGCCCTGTTGCTAGCTTCTGCGTTGAAGCTGTGGCGTCCCCGCACTCCAACCGCGTGCTGATACAGTCGACGCCGTAGAGCTGCTACTGGCACAGCTATCGCAGTGGAGTCCAGACACGATGCGCGATGACGTAGGTCCCCGTTGGTGAACGGGACACAGAAATGCGAACTCGTACGATGGATGCTTCTTCTGATTTAAGATTGAATGATTCATTGCCCGGATATGCAGTAGTTGTTAAATCTTATCTCATCTGCATCGTACACACCACCAATTGCGAGGTACCAGTCTTCTCGTACGTTGTTGGCTCGTTGCTACGGAGTTGTTGAACCTGCATGAAGCGATATCCACAGATACTCTTTGATCACGTCTGAATGAACCTACACCGTAATGTTAAAAAAAGTTCTAAAGTTCTCTTGAAGTAGGTATTTTGATATTCAGATTAAATTGTCCCTGCTGAACAGTCGTTGGTTAACTATCACTGATTAAATCACTTAATAATGTAGTCCACGCTTCATATTTCATTTGGAACAGTTTATTGTTCCTTGGCCACTACATACTTTATAACTTTCGCACCACACGCACACGCAGTTGGTTGGTAAAGTCAGTTCTATTAAAATTAAGTTTCTTGACAATTACGACAACTTGACTCTTCAGCGTAATTGTATTATCTTCGTGAAGTCGTGTAATTGTGTCCTACTCGAGACTAATTGAGTGTAGTCCTTTGATATACTATCCACTCTTCTTTTAGTTCCTACTATTTGAAATTCAAGTCCAATATTCACTAGTTTCGTCAATAAAGTTCAATTAACCCGTTATGCACGGTTAAACGCGTCTATCAGTTCCTGTCTCTGCTTAGAAAATCAGTTTCCGAAGTTCGTGAATCACGTCACGCAAGAAACACTTCTGAACACAAAACAATCTCGTCGCGTTCTGTACTCTCAATAATTACGACAAGAATTGTTCTCGCACGTCTTTACAGGACGAGAGCCAGGAAGCGACTTCTTCTGTGAAAGAGTATTGTAGGCGTATTGAATTTCTTCGTTGCGCTTACAACTCTCTTCCACATAAAAGTTATCTCTGACTAATATCACATTGGACTTAGCTTTCTAGATATTAATTGCAATTATCACTTAGATATTTGTCCATTAATTAAATCTGAGGTTTCTTCCTCCTCTTTTCATAACAAAAACTCTCAATGATGTATAATGTTGTTGTTATCAAAACTTCTTGGTGTTAGCTTATCGGCAAAGATGTCGTATTTGCCATGTTAACCCTTCCCTACTTCATATTATGATATTCTGTCTTAACTGATTTTAAGGGGTTGGTTGGGGTGTTACCAAGCTCAACACTGGTAGCACGCTGGTGTTGTCAGAAGACTCTCAGTTTCTCTATCAGTAGCTGGTAGGTGGTGAGCAGCATGTTCATCACTCAAAGGCCTTCGTCTTGAGAACATCTTCAGCTAGTTCATAGTGCTGGAGCACCTTGGACATAGATTCATTAGAGTACCATAACCATGGGATCGAGTGCCATTACTGTGCCTACCATCAATCCCAATGATGAATTCACGACAAGAGCTGGTGAGCTTGGATATTTAAAGGGAACTGGCTGTGATGCGGAGGAGGCTTGGTTCGTAATGACCACGTGTGTCCAGCTTATTATGACATATTCATTTAGTGGGCTGTTAACTGCTGTGTCAGCACCTCTCACCTCCTGTGGAAGAGACAGAATTTCTTGAAACATGTTTTACGAGTTAATGAATATGCTCATCTCACTTCCTTTGGTTTTCTGTTACATTCTCCTTTCTGCTGAATGCGTATCTTCACTCGACAGACGATGTCCTAATGTGCTGACGACCTGATCCACTTGCGACATACTTGCGACTTCCTGCTTCCGCCTGTCTGTGTCATGACAATGTGAGTGAATTTTAATAAAATTTCTCTAATTTCTGTCCCTTACTATTTTGTGCTTTAACACTGTGACTATGTTCTAGAAATACCTGCTCCTCCAAGGCCTTTGTGTATATCAGGCGCATCCACCCATTCATGTTTACCCATTCTGGTAAACGTGTCTGTTACGCAGGTACCGAAACGCTTTTGCAAACAATGTCAATAGTTGAAACCAACACCGTCAAACACGTTTCATCTCAAAATTCAAGAGAGTGTACATCCATTTGGAGTGCATTTCCGGCTATATGTTAGCTTACGATTTCAGGGATCGTTTTCTGCAGTTTGTCTCCATTTAGCAAAACCATCCCATACACTCTTTCAGCGTTTCAGTTTTCCCCTCTTTGCTTAGCACCATCTTGTTATCTGAGCTCTTGATTGTACAGTTGGTTCTCTGTTCTGCGAATGTTTTAATTTCCCTAAACGTGGCATCAGTCTTTCGCCATAGCCATGCATGCTTCTATAACCCTGCATTTTTTCCCTTGCCATTCTGCATTTTGTGTCTATCACATTGTCAGACGTTTTCATTCCATTTTGCCTGCTTCATTTACTGCTTATTTATGTTTTTTCCTTTCGCCATATGAGTGAGCGAAATATGTTATTCGTTATTCAAGGATCTCTACAAGTCCCTCTAGTTTTGTGTTTCTTCTTATTTAATCCTCTGTAGCGTTCACCATTGCACCTTTCAAATCTTTCCATTCATCTTCCACTCAACCGTACTCCTTTCCCCTGTTTCATTCAGTTGTTACTCAATGTTCTCTTTGCAGGTCTCAGCACCCTCTGCCTGTTTTTTGTTTTTAATTTTATTTTTATTACTTTTTGAAAAATTTTAATTGAATTTTTTAAAATTTTCTAATATCTTTCTTCCCCCCCATGAACCATGGACCTTGCCGTTGGTGGGGAGGCTTGCGTGCCTCAGCGATACAGATAGCCGTACCGTAGGTGCAACCACAACGGAGGGGTATCTGTTGAGAGGCCAGACAAACGTGTGGTTCCTGAAGAGGGGCAGCAGCCTTTTCAGTAGTTGCAAGGGCAACAGTCTGGATGATTGACTGATCTGGCCTTGTAACAATAACCAAAACGGCCTTGCTGTGCTGGTACTGCGAACGGCTGAAAGCAAGGGGAAACTACAGCCGTAATTTTTCCCGAGGGCATGCAGCTTTACTGTATGATTACATGATGATGGCATCCTCTTGGGTAAAATATTCCGGAGGTAAAATAGTCCCCCATTCGGATCTCCGGGCGGGGACTACTCAAGAGGATGTCGTTATCAGGAGAAAGAAAACTGGCGTTCTACGGATCGGAGCGTGGAATGTCAGATCCCTTAACCGGGCAGGTAGGTTAGAGAATTTAAAAAGGGAAATGGATAGGTTGAAGTTAGATATAGTGGGAATTAGTGAAGTTCGGTGGCAGGAGGAACAAGACTTCTGGTCAGGTGACCACAGGGTTATAAACACAAAATCAAATAGGGGTAATGCAGGAGTAGGTTTAATAATGAATAGGAAAATAGGAATGCGGGTAAGCTACTACAAACAGCATAGTGAACGCATTATTGTGGCCAAGATAGATACGAAGCCCACACCTACTACAGTAGTACAAGTTTATATGCCAACTAGCTCTGCAGATGACGAAGAAATTGAAGAAATGTATGATGAAATAAAAGAAATTATTCAGTTTGTGAAGAGAGACGAAAATTTAATAGTCATGGGTGACTGGAATTCGAGTGTAGGAAAAGGGAGAGAAGGAAACATAGTAGGTGAATATGGATTGGGGGACAGAAATGAAAGAGGAAGCCGCCTGGTAGAATTTTGCACAGAGCACAACATAATCATAACTAACACTTGGTTTAAGAATCATGAAAGAAGGTTGTATACATGGAAGAACCCTGGAGATACTAAAAGGTATCAGATAGATTATATAATGGTAAGACAGAGATTTAGGAACCAGGTTTTAAATTGTAAGACATTTCCAGGGGCAGATGTGGACTCTGACCACAATCTATTGATTATGACCTGTAGATTAAAACTGAAGAAACTGCAAAAAGGTGGGAATTTAAGGAGATGGGACCTGGATAAACTAAAAGAACCGGAGGTTGTACAGAGATTCAGGGAGAGCATAAGGGAGCAATTGACAGGAATGGGGAAATAAATACAGTAGAAGAAGAATGGGTAGCTTTGAGGGATCAAGTAGGTAAAAAGACGAGGGCTAGTAGAAATCCTTGGGTAACAGAAGAAATATTGAATTTAATTGATGAAAGGAGAAAATATAAAAATGCAGTAAGTGAAACAGGCAAAAAGGAATACAAACATCTCAAAAATGAGATCGACAGGAAGTGCAAAATGGCTAAGCAGGGATGGCTAGAGGACAAATGTAAGGATGTAGAGGCCTATCTCACTAGGGGTAAGATAGATACCGCCTACAGGAAAATTAAAGAGACCTTTGGAGATAAGAGAACGACTTGTATGAATATCAAGAGCTCAGATGGAAACCCAGTTCTAAGCAAAGAAGGGAAAGCAGAAAGGTGGAAGGAGTATATAGAGGGTCTATACAAGGGCGATGTACTTGAGGACAATATTATGGAAATGGAAGAGGATGTAGATGAAGATGAAATGGGAGATATGATACTGCGTGAAGAGTTTGACACAGCACTGAAAGACCTGAGTCGAAACAAGGCCCCCGGAGTAGACAACATTCCATTGGAACTACTGAGGGCCGTGGGAGAGCCAGTCCTGACAAAACTCTACCATCTGGTGAGCAAGATGTATGAAACAGGCGAAATACCCTCAGACTTCAAGAAGAATATAATAATTCCAATCCCAAAGAAAGCAGGTGTTGACAGATGTGAAAGTTACCGAACTATCAGCTTAATAAGTCACAGCTGCAAAATACTAACACGAATTCTTTACAGACGAATGGAAAAACTAGTAGAAGCCAACCTCGGGGAAGATCAGTTTGGATTCCGTAGAAACACTGGAACACGTGAGGCAATACTGACCTTACGACTTATCTTAGAAGAAAGATTAAGGAAAGGCAAACCTACGTTTCTAGCATTTGTAGACTTAGAGAAAGCTTTTGACAATGTTGACTGGAATACTCTGTTTCAAATTCTAAAGGTGGCAGGGGTAAAATACAGGGAGCGAAAGGCTATTTACAATTTGTACAGAAACCAGATGGCAGTTATAAGAGTAGAGGGACATGAAAGGGAAGCAGTGGTTGAGAAGGGAGTAAGACAGGGTTGTAGCCTCTCCCCGATGTTGTTCAATCTGTATATTGAGCAAGCAGTAAAGGAAACAAAAGAAAAATTCGGAGTAGGTATTAAAATTCATGGAGAAGAAATAAAAACTTTGAGGTTCGCCGATGACATTGTAATTCTGTCAGAGACAGCCAAGGACTTGGAAGAGCAGTTGAATGGAATGGACAGTGTCTTGAAAGGAGGATATAAGATGAACATCAACAAAAGCAAAACAAGGATAATGGAATGTAGTCTAATTAAGTCGGGTGATGCTGAGGGAATTAGATTAGGAAATGAGGCACTTAAAGTAGTAAAGGAGTTTTGCTATTTGGGGAGCAAAATAACTGATGATGGTCGAAGTAGAGAGGATATAAAATGTAGGCTGGCAATGGCAAGGAAAGCGTTTCTGAAGAAGAGAAATTTGTTAACATCCAGTATTGATTTAAGTGTCAGGAAGTCATTTCTGAAAGTATTCGTATGGAGTGTAGCCATGTATGGAAGTGAAACATGGACGATAAATAGTTTGGACAAGAAGAGAATAGAAGCTTTCGAAATGTGGTGCTACAGAAGAATGCTGAAGATTAGATGGGTAGATCACATAACTAATGAGGAAGTATTGAATAGGATTGGGGAGAAGAGAAGTTTGTGGCACAACTTGACCAGAAGAAGGGATCGGTTGGTAGGACATGTTCTGAGGCATCAAGGGATCACCAATTTAGTATTGGAGGGCAGCGTGGAGGGTAAAAATCGTAGAGGGAGACCAAGAGATGAATACCATAAGCAGATTCAGAAGGATGTAGGTTGCAGTAGGTACTGGGAGATGAAAAAGCTTGCACAGGATAGAGTAGCATGGAGAGCTGCATCAAACCAGTCTCAGGACTGAAGACCACAACAACAACATCTTTCTTAAAATTCATACTGTTATCACCTCCTTATTTCCCTGTCTGTAATTTCTTGAGTTCTAATTTGAAGTTCAGAATTAATAAATTATGCTTCGAAACCAAGTCTGCTCCTGGAAATATTTCTCAACGTAAAACCTAATTACGAAATAGTTTACTATCATATAATCTAGCTGCAGTCTTCGTGTGTCTCGAGATCTCTTCCATGAATGCAACATTCCTTCACGATTTTTCAACCAAGTGTTTACAGTAATTGAATTGTGCTTATAGTGCAGCTGCCTCTTTCGTTTTCACCCATTCCTCATTCGCCTATAATGTTACATTCTTCTCCGTTTGTACTGTCGTGTTCCTGCCCCATATCATAGTTTAAGTTTCCGTTCACTTGAGGAACTGTGTAATTTCTGTCACCTCGTCACATATTCTTTCAATCTTTTCACCATCAGCATAGCTGACATACGTACTACTCTATTGGGCCTAGCTATTCATCTTCGCCGCGATAACAGGCTGTGCTGCTCATGATAGCTCACTTGCATTCCTATTTCCTAATTAGCTCATAGTCTATTCCTACATTATCCCTACTTGATTTTGCATTTATAAGCCTGTACTCACCTGACTAGAAGTCTTCTGCATCCTGCCGCCACATTTCCTTAATTTCCTTTACACCTATAAATTTCTCCTCTAAAATTCCGTAACCTGCCGACTCGATTAATGGATCCAAAAATCCACAATTTGACTCAAAGAGCGCTGGTTTTGGTTTCGCTGACGATAGTATTCCTTTGTGGGGTCCAAGCGTGAATATCCGAATGAGGGTCTATTTTACCTGTAGAGAGAGAGAGAGAGAGACAGAGAGAGAAGGGGTTGGTTGGTTGGTTGGTTTGGGGAAGGAGACCAGACAGCGTGGTCATCGGTCTCATCGGATTAGGGAAGGATGGGCAAGGAAGTCGGCCGTGCCCTTTCAGAGGAACCATCCCGGCATTTGCCTGGAGTGATTTAGGGAAATCACGGAAAACCTACATCAGGATGGCCGGACGCTGGATTGAACCGTCGTCCTTCCGAATGCGAGTCCAGAGAGAAGGGTGGGGGTGGGGGGGGGGAGAAAGAGAAGACCGAGGAGGCGGAGGTGGGACGCAGACTTGATGAAGGAAAAGAAATAAAACAGATTATTCAGAAAAGTAAGTATGTAGTACTGAAATGAGTGGCAATCGATTGAAACAGATTGACGGCTACATCACGTAATATTCATAGAGAGATTGTGAAAGGGCCCCTTAGAAAAATTATACATGACTGTGTTTAAACTGACCCACAATATTTTTAGCGCAACCGAATCTGACTTTCAATAATCCCTACAATAGAATGGCGCTGACTAACATTAACCTATACCTTTTACAAATCACTTACGAAAATCTTCGTTACTCAAGCTACTGCAATACAGAGAGCGCCAAACTGCCAGCTAAATAAAAGATTCAAACTACTGAAGGCACTAACTACTGATAGGCATAGTTAGCAAATGAAAGATTTTGATAGAGAACAAACAATGTATTTACCTTAATAGTGTTCAAAAGTCATTATATATATATATATATATATATATATATATATATATATATATACTCCTGGAAATGGAAAAAAGAACACATTGACACCGGTGTGTCAGACCCACCATACTTGCTCCGGACACTGCGAGAGGGCTGTACAAGCAATGATCACACGCACGGCACAGCGGACACACCAGGAACCGCGGTGTTGGCCGTCGAATGGCGCTAGCTGCGCAGCATTTGTGCACCGCCGCCGTCAGTGTCAGCCAGTTTGCCGTGGCATACGGAGCTCCATCGCAGTCTTTAACACTGGTAGCATGCCGCGACAGCGTGGACGTGAACCGTATGTGCAGTTGACGGACTTTGAGCGAGGGCGTATAGTGGGCATGCGGGAGGCCGGGTGGACGTACCGCCGAATTGCTCAACACGTGGGGCGTGAGGTCTCCACAGTACATCGATGTTGTCGCCAGTGGTCGGTGGAAGGTGCACGTGCCCGTCGACCTGGGACCGGACCGCAGCGACGCACGGATGCACGCCAAGACCGTAGGATCCTACGCAGTGCCGTAGGGGACCGCACCGCCACTTCCCAGCAAATTAGGGACACTGTTGCTCCTGGGGTATCGGCGAGGACCATTCGCAACCGTCTCCATGAAGCTGGGCTACGGTCCCGCACACCGTTAGGCCGTCTTCCGCTCACGCCCCAACATCGTGCAGCCCGCCTCCAGTGGTGTCGCGACAGGCGTGAATGGAGGGACGAATGGAGACGTGTCGTCTTCAGCGATGAGAGTCGCTTCTGCCTTGGTGCCAATGATGGTCGTATGCGTGTTTGGCGCCGTGCAGGTGAGTGCCACAATCAGGACTGCATACGACCGAGGCACACAGGGCCAACACCCGGCATCATGGTGTGGGGAGCGATCTCCTACACTGGCCGTACACCACTGGTGATCGTCGAGGGGACACTGAATAGTGCACGGTACATCCAAACCGTCATCGAACCCATCGTTCTACCATTCCTAGACCGGCAAGGGAACTTGCTGTTCCAACAGGACAATGCACGTCCGCATGTATCCCGTGCCACCCAACGTGCTCTAGAAGGTGTAAGTCAACTACCCTGGCCAGCAAGATCTCCGGATCTGTCCCCCATTGAGCATGTTTGGGACTGGATGAAGCGTCGTCTCACGCGGTCTGCACGTCCAGCACGAACGCTGGTCCAACTGAGGCGCCAGGTGGAAATGGCATGGCAAGCCGTTCCACAGGACTACATCCAGCATCTCTACGATCGTCTCCATGGGAGAATAGCAGCCTGCATTGCTGCGAAACGTGGATATACACTGTACTAGTGCCGACATTGTGCATGCTCTGTTGCCTGTGGTTCTGTCAGTGTGATCATGTGATGTATCTGACCCCAGGAATGTGTCAATAAAGTTTCCCCTTCCTGGGACAATGAATTCACGGTGTTCTTATTTCAATTTCCAGGAGTATATATATATATATATATATATATATATATATATATATATATATATATATATATATATATATATATATATATATATATATATATATATCAGTTCATGATATCCAGTCCTACAAATTTACTGTCTCTGTTGGACACACGTCCAGATCGTCCGCTCTCAAAATTCCGCCATTTCTCTCCCCACATCCACCACTGCTGGCGGCTCACCTCCAACTGCGCAACACTACGCGCTGTTAACAGCCAACTGCCCAACACTACAATAGCAAATTCGAACAATGCAAACCAGCCACAGACTGCACACAGCACAGTCAGTGATTTTCATATAGAGCGCTACGTGGCGTTACCAGTATAAAAACCTAAACAGCCTACTTACAATTGTCATTTTTACTAACGTTTTAATTCTGCCACAGACAACAAAGGACTTCGATGATCAGTTATGTGGTTTAGGTAGTGTGTTTCAAAGAGGTTACAGACGGATATCTTCCAATCTAAACCTCTCTTTAGAATTATTCGTTGGTTTTTCCTCGTTAAATAAGTGTAGCTCTTCTTTCATTCACGATCTGTCAGCTATGTACCCACGAAATACATAGAATGCCCACCTCCCCCAACTTTATGAGTTATGTGCTGGCAGAAGCTGTCACCTGCACACCACTCAGCAAAGATGTGGCAAGAAGATCGATAGCAGGCACTAGATCAACCGCTTCTATCACAGGGCCAAAGACAGACTCGCAAGCAACGTGCCACCAACACCCTCTAGACAGCAAGTACTTAGATCGCCGCGGCTCACCGGAGAGCTCAGTGATCACTCAGTCACCCACTCTCAGTCTCAGTTACTAGCTCACCAGTCTCAGGCACCAGCGCAGTCTCAAGCTCAGTCAATGACGCACCAAGTCGCACTCCTTGTTTGGAGTCTGTCATTCATCCTTAGTGGGACTTGTATTTCATACTTTACCAGGAATGTGGCTAACGGGAACTATTAGTGAAGAGCTTGTACCACAACACAAGGACTCTTACAGTTAGGTGGATTCCTGTTTATTTAAGTCAAGAAGAGGTTGTTGTAGCTAGGCTCAATACCGTTTCTTCCAAATCAACCAGAAACAAACGCAAAATAATTTTATTTAAAAAAACGGATAAAGTGTCACTAGAAGCCTTCCTAAGAGACAATCTCCATTCGTTCCGAACTGACTATGCAAACGTAGATGAGATGTGGCTCAAATTCAAAGATATAGTAGCAACAGCAATTGAGAGATTCATACCTCATAAATTGGTAAGAGATGAAACTGATCCCCCATGGTACACAAAACAGGTCCGAACGCTGTTGCAGAGGCAACGGAAAAAGCATGCGAAGTTCAGAAGAACGCGAAATCCCGAAGACTGGCTAAAATTTACAGTCGCGCGAAATTTGGCACGGACTTCAGTGCGAGATGCCTTTAATAGGTTGCACAACGAAACATTGTCTCGAAATTTGGTAGAAAATCCGAAGAAATTCTGGTCGTATGTAAAGTACACAAGCGGCAAGACGCAGTCAATACCTTCGCTGCGCAGTGCCGATGGTACTGTTACCGACGACTGTGCCGCTAAAGCGGAGTTATTGAACGCAGTTTTCCGAAATTCCTTCACCAGAGAAGATGAATGGAATATTCCAGAATTGGAAACACGAACAGCTGCTAGCGTGAGTTTCTTAGAAGTAGATACCTTAGGGGTTGCGAAGCAACTCAAATCGCTTGATACGGGCAAGTCTTCAGGTACAGATTGTATACCGATTACGTTCCTTTCAGATTACGCTGATACAATAGCTCCCTACTTAGCAATCGTATACAACCGCTCACTCACCGATAGATCTGTACCTACAGATTGGAAAATTGCGCAAGTCGCACCAGTGTTTAAGAAGGGTAGTAGGAGTAATCCATCGAACTACAGACCTATTTCATTGACGTCCGTTTGCAGTAGGGTTTTGGAGCATATACTGTATTCAAACGTTACGAATCACCTCGAAGGGAACGATCTATTGATACGTAATCATCATGGTTTCAGAAAACATCGTTCTTGTGCAACGCAGTTAGCTCGTTATTCGCACGAAGTAATGGCCGTTACCGACAGGGGATCTCAAGTTGATTCCGTATTTCTAGATTTCCGGAAAGCTTTTGACACTGTTCGTCACAAGCGACTTCTAATCAAGCTGCGGGCCTATGGGGTATCGTCTCAGTTGTGCGACTGGATTCGTGATTTCCTCCCAGGAAGGTCGCATTTCGTAGTAATAGACGGCCAATCATCGAGTAAAACTGAAGTGATATCAAGTGTTCCCGAGGGAAGCGTCCTGGAACTTCTGCTGTTCCTGATCTATATAAATGACCTGGGTGACAATCTGAGCAGTTCTCTTAGGTTGTTCGCAGATGATGCCGTAATTTACCGTCTAGTAAGGTCATCCGAAGACCAGTATCAGTTGCAAAGCGATTTAGAAAAGATTGCTGTATGGTGTGGCAGGTGGCAGTTGACGCTAAATAACGAAAAGTGTGAGGAGATCCACATGAGTTCCAAAAGAAATCCGTTGGAATTCGATTACTCGATAAATAGTACAATTCTCAAGGTTGTCAATTCAACTAAGTACCTGGGTGTTAAAATTACGAACAACTTCAGTTGGAAAGACCACACATATAATACTGTAGGGAAGGCGAGCCAAAGGTTGCGTTTCATTGGCAGGACACTTAGAAGATGCAACAAGTCCACTAAAGAGACAGCTTACACTACACTCGTTCGTCCTCTGTTAGAATATTGCTGCACGGTGTGGGATCCTTACCAGGTGGGACATCAAAAAAAATGGTTCAAATGGCTCTGAGCACTATGGCCATCAGTCCCCTAGAACTTAGAACTACTTAAACCTAACTAACCTAAGGACATCACACAACACCCAGTCATCACGAGGCAGAGAAAATCACCAGGTGGGACATCGAAAGGATGTAAAAAAGGGCAGCTTCTTTTGTATTATCACGTAATAGGGGAGAGAGTGTGGCAGAAATGATACGCGAGTTTGGATGGAAGTCATTAAAGCAAAGACGTTTTTCGTCGCGACGAGACCTATTTACGAAATTTCAGTCACCAACTTTCTTTTCCGAATGCGAAAATATTTTGTTGAGCCCAACCTACATAGGTAGGAATGGTCATCAAAATAAAATAAGAGAAATCAGAGCTCGAACAGAAAGGTTTAGGTGTTCGTTTTTCCCGCGCGCTGTTCTGGAGTGGAATGCTAGATAGTATGATTGTGGTTCGATGAACCCTCTGCCAAGCACTTAAATGTGAATTGCAGAGTAATCATGTAGATGTAGATGCTCATATTGGATTCTCTTTTGTTTCATACTCGAAGAAGGAGTTAAGAGACACTTTCGATTGTTAGATGAACCCTGTTAATAGATGTGTGCGGTTGTGTTATAGAAAGAGGATACTGGTCATCAAACAACATCCTCTCCCTTGCTTCCGTGGTACAAGACCCTAATGGTTTTGTTGCTCGCTGGAACAACAAACCTCTTCCTACTCCTATGCGCTTTAGTAACACCGTTCTATGGCGATATTTTGCTTCTGTAAGAAATTCCAAACTCCATTGCAGATGGAGCTTCATTTAGCGTTAGACTTTCAAGTATTTCCATGCTGATGTGGTCCTCAGTCTAAAGACTGGCTTGATGCAGTTCCCACGTTAGACAAATCGTAGCAAAATTGTGCAACGCTGAAAATTTTAAAGGCAGCTGATTAATTACGAGCGCCTTTTCATTTATTATAGCTCTGTAACACGTACAGTGTTAGTCCCTCGTTGGCAGTACAAAGTCGATCTGGTCATCGACTTGTGCTCTCTCACGATGCATCTTTTTCAAATACGGAAGCCCAGCTTACTGTCTGAACAACAAAGAATACAACACTTCTCGTTTCGTAAAAGGTCTGGATCACGCTGGTAACAACTGGTACGCTATGTGATCAAAAGTATCTGGACGCATCCAAAAATATATGTTTTTCACATTAGGTGCCACCTACTGCAAGGTACTCCATATCTCCGACCTCTGTAGTCATTAGACATCGTGAGAGAGCAGAATGGGGCGCTCCGCGGAACTCGCGGACTTCGAACGTGGTCAGGTGATTGGGCGTCACTTGTGTCATACGTCCGTACATGAGAATTCCACTCTCCTAAACATCCCTAGGTCCACTGTTTCCGATGTGATAGTGAAGTGGAAACGCGAAGGGACGCATACAGCACATAAGCGTACAGGCCGACCTCGTCTGTTGACTGACAGAGACCGCCGACAGTTGAAGAGGGTCGTAATTTGTAAAAGGCAGACCTCTATCCAGACAATCACAAAGGAATTACAAACTGCATCAGGGCCAACTGCAAGTACTGTGACATTTAGGCGGGAGTTGAGAAAACTTGGATTTCATGGTCGCGCGGTTGCTCATAAGCCACACATCACGCTGGTGAATACCAAACGATGCCTCGCTTGGTGTAAGGAGCGTAAACATTGGACGCTTGAACAGTGGAAAACGGTTGTGTGGAGTGACGAATCACGGTACACAATGTGGCCCTGCGATGGCAGGGTATGGGTGAACGTTATCTGCCAGCGTGTGTAGTGCCAACTGCAAAATTCTGAGGCGGCGGTGATACGGTATGGCGTTTTTCATGGAGGGGACTTGCACCCCTTGTTGTTTTGCGTGGAACTATCACAGCACAGGCATAGATTGATTTTTTAAGCACCTCCTTACTTCCCACTGTTCAAGAGGAATTCGAGGATGGCGATTGCATCTTTCAACAGTATCGAGCAGCTGTTCATAATGCACGGCCTGTGGCGGAGTGGTTACACGGCAGTAACATCCCTGTAATGGACTGGCCTGCACAGAGTCCTGACCTGAATCCTATAGAACACCTTTGGGATGTTTTGGAACGCCGACCTCGTGCCAGGCCTCTCCGACCAACATCGATACCTCTCCTCAGTGAAGTACTCCGTGAAGAATAGGCTGCCATTCCCCAAGAAACCTTCCAGCACTTGATTGAACGTATGGCTGTGAGAGTGAAAGGTGGGCCAACACCTTACTGGATTACAGTATTACCGTTGGGGGGGGGGGGGGGGGCACGAACTTGTAAGTCAATTTCAGCGAGGTGTCTGGATACTTTTGATCACATAGTGTATCTGAGACACTTGTCTTGCGTGCAAGAAGGAAGCTTTTGACCAGCACTTTTCTATGCAAGTGAGGTGACACATATAGTAGCGCACGGCAAATCTCATACATAGGAATGTGCTTCTTAATACTGGCAGGGCCGCGCGGGATTGGCCTAGCGGTCTTAGCGCTGCAGTCATGGACTGTGCGGCTGGTCCCGGCGGAGGTTCGAGTCCTCCCTCGGGCATGGGTGTGTGTGTTTGTCCTTAGCATAATTTAGATTAAGTAGTGTGTAAGCTTAGGGACTAATGACTTTAGCAGTTAAGTTCCATAAGATTTCACTATTTCAACTTTTTTTTTTTTTAATACTGGCAGGCTCTGACAATGACGTCATTATTCGCGTTGCTATTCATTTGGAAATTTTAACTCCTACATGTGGGTCTTTCTCCGCCCTCTATTCTGGTTTACAACAAGTGGTGATCGAAATATATTTCAGCGGCAGGCGTCCGTAATCTTAAGTGAGCTATAGGTAACTCTTTCAGTTTTAAATAATGTTTTTTGAACCGGAGAATGCTAATTTTGTGGCGTAGTTCTAAGGTAGAGCACGAGGAATATCTAGGTAGTCCACTTAGAATGTGTATTCGCAGCCATCCGGTCTGAATTGTAACTTTGACTTCTTTGTCAGTTATGTAGCATTTCAATTTAGTTGGTGTACTCAGTTTGATTTACTTACACCACCTTTCTTGATTTGCCAATTTTATTACTGTGACCGTATCTTGGCTGGAACTTCAGAACTCGGTTTCGTGGGACAACGCATCTACTGAGTGTAGGCTGGTCACATTACACACAGGTGTTCCCTTATAATTTATTTATTTTTTTCGTGATTTTCAGCATTTATGTTATGCTCGATGCTGTTGCAGCACTCTGTGATTATCAGACGGTGGAGACGACAAATTTGCAACTAATAGGAATCATACACTCAGCTTATTGGTAAGGTACATTACTAGAGCTAGTTAGATGTGTAAGGTGTTCATTATCAGACTCTGAGTTCGTATATGGTGTCGGTTACGGTTTCCACAACAGATTCAATGCTGAAATGGTGTTACGACCGGGTAACTTTCCTACATTCTTGCGCGTTTTGGAAGGTACAACAGCTTCTTATTACTAGTCTGTAGTCAGACTGCGTTAACTATAAATCATATTTTCTATTTGTGGGTAGATATGATTACATGAACAATGAGCATATTCTTGTGTAAACACTTGCGATTAGTCCACGAAAGAGTGGCAGGTACCAAGTTTGTTTTTCCCCAATTGGATGCAGTATCCCCATCAATCGCTGCTCGAAAGAGCATCTAATGCTCACCATACTGCAGTACGACATTGAAAAGCCGTTCACTTCCCATCTGTACTGTTTGTAGTCCACGTTTCACTACCATATACAGCTGTACTTCAGCTAGGAACCATCAGTAAAGACTTCGTACTATACGAGGGTTGCCCAGAAAGTAATGCACGGCATTTTTTTTCTTAGCCAAAACTGCTACGAATGCGAAACGTTGCATATGTATTATGTGAAGTCTCCTCAGTGAGCGCACCAAGTTTGCGTCGCTTCCGACAGATAGCGTAGCTGCAGGACATTTTCAAAATGGCGCCTGTAGGTGATATACGTTAGAAGCAACGTGTCGTCATTGAATTTCTCACTGCACAGAAAGAAACAGTTGGGGATATTCACAAACGCTTGTGCAAAGTCTTTGGACCATGTGTTGTAGACAGAAGTACAGTTAGTCGCTGGGCACGGAGGGTGACGTCATCAGAAGGCGGTTCGGCGGAGCTCCACGATTTGCAGCGGTCGGGGAGACGATCCACGGGTGTCACACCTGACATGTTGCAGCGAGCTGATGTTGACATTCGCGAGGGCAGACGCATTACGACTCGGCAGTTGGCGCTGCATGTGTCAATTAGTTCACACAGTGTCACCAGGACAGGGATTGACACCCTGGTTTCGCGCTGGAGGAAGGCCAGAGAACGGGATGGCGATTACGTGGAAAAATAGGGTGTGTAGATGATACACCATTCTTTCGTGTGCTTAATTCTCATTATTCCCAATAAAGAGTTGTTGAAGAAGGAAATTCGGTGCGTTACTTTCTGTGAAACCCTTGTAATTTACGAGTATACTGCACATTTACAAATTTCTCTTTTTCAGTAACGCTTTTGTACTGTTGTCAGACTGCATATTATATACCCTGCAATTCACCCATTGTTAATAATTTTGATGTTCAGATAACAAAACACATCCACTGTTTCTACTGTGTCAGTTGCTAATTTAATTTCCTCAGCATTGCCAGATTTAACTGTACTACATTACATTGCCTCTGATCTAATTCTGTTGACTTGCCCCTCCTTGCCCCCAAAATACACTTCCGCCTCCGAACAATTTTACACACACACAACCACCCACCCATCCACCCACACAAACACACACACACACACACACACACGTATATATATATGCACACGCTCAATCTGTCATTCATACTCATCTCCCTTTCATATGGTCCTCTGGTTTTCGCATTAATGAACAGCAGTGCCACGGAACGTCAAAGCACGGTCCCGATGAGACCGAGCGAGGTGGCGCAATGGACTCGCATTCGGGAGGACGACGGTTCAATCCCGCGTCCGGCCATCCTGATTTAGGTTTTCCGTGATTTCCCTAAATCGCTCCACGCAAATGATGGGATGGTTCCTTTCAAAAGGGACGGCCGACTTCCTTCCCTCTCCTCCCCTAATCCTATTAGACCGATCACCTCGCTGTCTGGTCTCCTTCCCCAAACAACCAACCAACCGGTCTCGAGGGACTTCGATCCTGCCGCTGACGAATCCCTACGCGTGCTGGTAGTCAGGCCTACGTTTTACACGACGCGTAACAAGACCTTCTTGCATTCTTGCAAACACACTACATTCTAATAGGATTTCTCAATGAGAATTTCACAGCATAATCATTTCTTATAATCAGGATGTAGATGGTGCTAATAACACTCACTTTTTGCTACTGCACTGAAGTGTCGATCACTTGCATGTACAAGTACATAGCACACTTCATCTCATTGTGATATTCGTTGCCGACCTCCCTGACAGAGTTGCAATTCTAATGGCCAATAAGGTACAGTACTCGCAAACAGTTGAATAAATTCAATTCATTTTTAATAATTCGGCCGGCCGGACTGGCCGAGCGGTTCTAGGCACTACAGTCTGGAACCACGCGACCGCTGCGGTGCGCAAGTTCGAATCCTGCCTCGGGCATGGATGTATGTGATGTCCTTAGGGTAGTTAGGTTTAAGTAGTTCCAAGTTCTAGGGGACTGATGATCTCAGAATTTAAGTCCCATAGTGTTCAGAGCCATTTGAACCATTTAATAATTCATCCTCGTTTCAGACTTTTCCTTTACCTTAACTGGACTATATTAAGTTGCCCCTGTTTTAATTTTATTGACTTGACTCTCTTTCTCCCCCCCCCCCCCCCCCTCCAACCCCACTCCGAACAAATTTCGAGAGGTTGTAGAGGGTTCCTTCAGAAACAGATAGAGGACAGGAATCCACATTCGCCCAACTACGGTACAGAGCGTCGAAATTATAGCAGCCGACGCCTGCAAATACGGTGACGGACTTTTTTGAACTCAGTACATAAAATATATGACTCCAGTAAAAATGCCCTGAAATTATTCCCGTTTTGTATCAGACTATGAACCAAGAATGAACACTGAAGTTTTCTCACCTGGATTTATTTGATATATTCAAAAACTTGAAATGTTTTCTATGAGCAAAAGAGAGTGAAAAGCAGAGATTGAACAATAAATGAATACAATATTCAAATGAGAAACCTTAACTTCCTACCACAAACTTATAGGTCTAAGTGTGACCTCCGCTGTAAGTAGATTCCGTGCAGTCAATATGTAAGACGTCACCTTGTAAGACCAACGACTGTTGATAAACGAATATGCAGTACAAAAGCAGGATCAGCATGAAGACTCGGAGTTTTCACCAACATTGATTTACCATACTGGCTGGCACGCAAAGAAGTCAAAATGCTTTTGCTACTGGCAATCCGTTTCGAAATCACATTTCCAATGCAGAATGAATACGCTTGAGATCTTGTGCTCAGAACAAGCACTACACAAATCGGAAGCACCTTAGAACGACTGCTCGCTATTATTCATGGACAGAGTGAGCACTGGCAACAACAAAATTGGGTATATGCTATGTTTAATCACGCAGAGTGCAATTTCGCGAAACATGAAAAAATCAAAACGAAAGGAATCCTCAAACAATACAAAACAATCAGATTAACATGAAAATAATAGGAAGCTAATGAATATCATATCCTAATCCCTCGGAAGTCCGCAGCTCGTGGTCTAGTGGCTAGCGTTGCTGACTCTGGGTCACGGGGTCCCGGGTTCGATTCCCGGCCGGGTTCGGCATTTTCTTTCGCCTGGGCCTGGGTGTGTTGTCCTTATCATTTCAACATCTTGATCATCATTCTCGTACCGGGGTGGCGACAGGAAGGGCATTATGCAACACCTTAGATTAACCATGCCAAATCCCACCGTAACCATGCCGACTCTGCGAAAATGTTGGACACAGGCACAAGAAAGAAGAAGAAGAGCATCTCTCGGATGAACAGCTGAAATACGGATGTTGCTCTGTGAACATCGAACAAGATATTTCTCTTTGTACAACGGATTTTAAACGCGTAGCGGAAAGCGTTGCGCACAAAACATTACGACAAGCTGCGCTTGCAATGCTGCCATGTAACCATAGTTCTTACATGTTTCAGCGTAGAAATGGCCACCGATACATAACCTCAAATTAGCTCAGGCAGTGTCCTCTCGATGCATGTGGTCCTCAGCGAGTCAGGAAAAGAAGCCAAACCAAAACAATATGTAGAAAAAATGGTTCAAATGGCTCTAATCTCTATGCGACTTAACATCTGAAGTCATCAGTCCCCTAGACTTAGAACTACTTAATCCTAACTAACCTAAGGGCATCAGACACATCCATGCCAGAGGCAGGATTCGAACCTGCGACCGTAGCAGCAGCCCGGTTCCGGACTGAAGCGCCTAGAACCGCTCGGCTACAGCGGCCGGCCAATATGTAGACGTACTACGACGAGAGCTTGTTTGGTTGGTTGACTGATTGCGGCGAAGGAACCAGACAGCGAGGTCATCGGTCCCATCGGATTAGAGAAGGGTTGGGAAGGAAGTCGGCCGTACTCTTTCAAAGGAACCATCGCGCCATTTGCCTGAAGCGTTTTAGGGAAATAACGGAAATATCCAAACGAGGATGGTCGGACGCGATATTGAACCGTCGTCCTCCCGAATGCGAGTCCAGTATGCGAACTTCTGCTCCACCACCCTCGGTACGACGAGAAGCAGGAAAGAGTGTATCTAAGCGGTTCTAGGCGCTACAGTCTGGAACCGCGCGACCGCTACGGTCGCAGGTTCGAATCCTGCCTCGGGCATTGATGTGTGATGTCCTTAGGTTAGTTAGGTTTAAGTAGTTCAAAGTTCGAGGGGACTGATGACCTCAGAAGTTAAGTCCCATAGTGCTCAGAGCCATTTGAACCATTTTGAAAGAGTGTATCTAAAAAGTTTAGAGGGGTGTATGCTGCTACCGAAGTCTGCAAAAGCAGGCCCATGATTGGTCAGTCCATTCTTCCTCCAAAGGTAACGCGCGTAGATAGCCTTCACCTTGCCAGACAAAGTCGGCTCGCAAGCCTGGCAGTAGAAGGTACCTGTACAGAATGTCTTTGCGCTGCTAGACCGATGCATAGCTCGCGTAAAAAAATACAATTGAACAGGTCCTTTGTAATGACGGCTGACATGGTGAACACCGGATTTTATACCATGCTAAATATTGCTCCTCAGAGTAGTGTGGTGCCAATGACGCTGACGGAAGCAAGCGAACCCGAAATTTCGCTGGAAAATAATGGGTTTAATCCGGACGTTGACACGGTGCTTAACTGGGTCACGTAGCGTGGGAAACGCGACAGAGAACGCGAAAAATATGGGACACAATGCGTGCCGGCGGGTTACTGGGCTAGCTGCAGGCGATAATGACGCGGACGTTATTACGGCCGCCGTTACGTCACACTGTTATGGCCGGAAGCTAATCCAGAGCAGCTTTTGTTGCCGGAAATACCGGACCCTCGGTTTCAGTGGTCCAGTTCAGAGGTCATTGAACCTCACACGTGTGACGCGCTGTGCTTTTAAGAGTACGAAACATACTCAATAGTTCTGCAATAAGTCCCAATGATTCATGTCAGTGACAACTGCAAGTAAAGTCACTTATGTTAGGCTATAAAGTAATACCGGATTAGTCAGAGTTCAGGGTGAGCTGGAAAATTAGAGAAACATTCATTTAGGTCATTTCTGACTAGTTATTGCGGCCCACGACATCTCTCTTCCGCGAAGTACTAACATCAGACTCCGTCAATTATTTGTTCGACGTATCCAAATCTCTGCCTTGCTCTCTAGTCTTTTCTCTCTATGACTCTCTCTAGTACCACGCAAGTTTTTCTTGAAGTCTTAGTAGTGATCTGTCCTTCCATTTTGTCAGTTTTCATCCACTCATTCCTTTCCTTCTTTTATTTAAAAAAATCTTTATTCAGTCTTTATTATTATTATACAAGATAAACCACTACCGTATATAATCAGTGGTTCTTATAGATGTGGGTGGGAATTTAAGGAGATGGGACCTGGATAAACTGAAAGAACCAGAGGTTGTACAGAGTTTCAAGGAGAGCGTAAGGAAACAATTGACAGGAATGGGGGAAAGGAGTACAGAAGAAGAAGAATGGGTAGCTTTGAGGGATGAAGTAGTGAAGGCAACAGAGGATAAAGTAGGTAAAAAGACAAGCGCTGCTAGAAATCCTTGGGTAACAGAAGAAATATTGAACTTAATTGATGAAAGGAGAAAATATAAAAATGCAGTAAATGAAGCAGGTAAAAAGGAATACAAACGTCTCAAAAATTAGATCGACAGGAAGTGCAAAATGGCAAACCAGGCATGGCTAGAGGACAAATGTAAGGATGTAGAGGCTTGTCTCACCAGGGATAAGATAGATACTGCCCACAGGAAAATTAAAGAGACCTTTGGAGAAAAGAGAACCACTTGTATGAATATCAAGAGCTCAGATGGAAACCCAGTTCTAAGCGAAGAAGGGAAAACAGAAAGGTGGAAGGGGTATATAAAGGGTCTATACAAGGGCGAGGTACTTGAGGACAATATTATGGAAATGGAAGAGGATGTAGATGAAGATAAAATGGGATATACGATACAGCGTGAAGAGTTTGAGAGAGCACTGAAAAACCTGAGTCGAAACAAGGCCCCGGGGGTAGACAACATTGCATTAGAACTACTGACAGCCTTGGGAGAGCCAATGCTGACAAAACACTACCATCTGGTAGGCAAGATATATGAGACAGGGGAAATACCCTCAGACTTCAAGAATAATAAAACAATTCAAATCCCAAAGAAACCAGGTGTTGACAGATGCGAAAAGTACCGAACTATCAGTTTAATAAGTCACAGCTGCAAAATACTAACGCGAATTCTTTACAGACGAATGGAAAAGCTAGTAGAATCTGACCTCGGGGAAGATCAGTTTGGATTCCGTAGAAATATTGGAACACGTGAGGCAATACTGACCCTACGACTTATCTTAGAAGCTAGATTAAGGAAAGGCAAAACCTACGTTTCTACCATTTGTAGACCTAGAGAAAGCTTTTGACAATGTTGATTGGAATACTCTCTTTCAAATTCAAAAGGTGGCAGGGGTAAAATACAGGGAGCGAAAGGCTATTTACAATTTGTACAGAAACCAGATGGCAGTTATAAGAGTTGAGGGGCATGAAAGGGAAGCAGTGGTTGGGAAAGGAGTGAGACAGGGTTGTAGCCTCTCCCCGATGTTATTCAATCTGTATATTGAGCAAGTAGTAAAGGAAACAAAAGAAAAGTTCGGAGTAGGTATTAAAATTCATGGAGAAGAAGTAAAAACTTTGAGGTTCGCCGATGACATTGTAATTCTGTCAGAGACAGCAAAGGACTTGGAAGAGCAGTTGTACGGAATGGACAGTGTCTTGGAAGGATGGTATGAGATGAACATTAACAAAAGCAAAACGAGGGTAATGGAATGTAGTCGAATTAAATCGGGTGATGCTGAGGGAATTAGACTAGGAAGTGAGACACATAAAGTAGTAAAGGAGTTTTGTTATTTGGGGAGCAAAATAATAGATGATGTTCGAGGTAGAGTGGATATAAAATGTAGACTGGCAATGGCAAGGAAAGCGTTTCTGAAAAAGAGAAATTTGTTAACATCGAGTATAGATTTAAGTGTCAGGAAGTCGTTTCTGAAAGTTTTTGTATGGAGTGTAGCCATGTATGGAAGCGAAACATGGACGATAAACAGTTTGGACAAGAAGAGAATAAAAGCTTATGAAATGTGGTGATACAGAAGAATGCTGAAGATTAGATGGGTACACCACATAACTAATGAGGAGGTATTTAATAGGATTGGGGAGAAGAGAAATTTGGGGCACAACTTGACAAGAAGAAGGGATCGGTTGGTAGGACATGTTCTGAGACATCAAGGGATCACCAATTTACTACGGGAGGGCAGCGTGGAGGGTAAAAATCGATGAGGGAGACCAAGAGATGAATACACTAAGCAGATTCAGAAGGATGTAGGTTGCGGTAGCTACTGGGAGATGAAGAAGCTTGCACAGGATAGAGTAGCATGGAGAGCTGCATCAAACCAGTCTCAGGACTGAAGACCACAATAACATCAACAATAGATGTTACCAATGATGGATTGATTATTGCAGCTATTGCACAATCTGCAAATAGTATTTTTAGTGATTATCTGCTATGGCCAATCTACAAACATTAAAAAAAGTTTTGCATCACTCCGGTCCCCAGAACTCCTGAACAGGGACGTTGACTGAGGATATTGTATCACGGACACAGTCTCTTTCATTATTCAGAGATGTCACTAAACTCTCCGAAAGATGTAAACCATGCATGAGCAGCGCCTATTAGACGGAGGGGGCCCGGCAGCCGATCAGTTCCAGTCATTCCACCAGGAAGGAGGTTCACGGCACGTGTTGTCTGTAGTTAAACCACGCATAGACGGTCAATACCGCGGTTCGATCGCGTCCGCATTGTTACTTTGTGGCAGGAAGGGTTCTCAACGAGGGAAGTGTCCAGGCGTCTCGGAGTAAACCAAATCGATGTTGTTCGCACATGGAGAAGATACAGGGAGACAGAAACTGTCGATTACATGCCTCGCTCAGGCCGCCCAAGGGCTACTACTGCAGTGGATGACCGCTACCTACGGGTAATGGCTCGGAGGTCCCCTGACAGCAATGCCATCGTGTTGAATAATGCTTTTCAAGCACCCACAGGACGTCGTGTTACGACTCAAACTGTGCGCAATAGGCTGCATGATGCGCAGCTTGACTCTCGACGTCCATGGCGAGGTCCATCTTTGCAACCACGACACCGTGCACCGCGCTACAGATGGGCCCAACAACATGCGGAATGGACCGCTCAGGATTAGCATCACGTTCCCTTCACTGATGAGTGTCGCATATGCCTTGTTTGGAGGCAACCCGGTCAGGCTGAACGCCGTAGACACACTGTCCAGCGACTGCAGAAAGATGGAGGTTCCCTGCTGTTTTTGGATGGCAATTTGTGGGGCCGACGTCATGGAAAATCGCCGTAATGGCTGTATGAGACGTGAATGCTATCGTCCGACCGATAGCGCAACCATATCGGCAGCATATTGGCGAGGTATTCGTCTTCATGGACGACAATTTGCACCCCCATCGCGCACATGTTGTGAATGACTTCCTTCAGGATAAGGGGATCGCTCGACTAGAATGGCCAACATGTTCTCCAGACATGGATCCTGTCAAACATGGCTGGGATGCATTGAAATGGGCTGTTTATGGACGACGTGGCCCACCAACCACTCTGAGGGATCTACGCCGAAATGCCATAACCAGGAGTGGAACAATCTGAGTAAACAGGGTCTTGATGAACGTGTGAATAGTACGCCATGAAGAATACAGGCATGCATCAATGCAAGAGGACGTGCTACTTTTAGAGGAACGGTGTGTACAGCAATCTGGACCACCACCTCTGAAAGCCTCGCTGTATGGTGGTACAACATGCAGTGTGTGGTTTTCATGAGCAATAAAAAGTGCGGAAATGATGTTTATGTTGATCTCTGTTCCAATTCTCTGTACATGTTCCGGAACTCTCGGAATCGAGGTGATACAAAACTTTTGTTGATGTGTGTGCATTGTTAGTTTTAGCTACTGACTGTGCATTAACAGTGTTCTGAAACTTCCTGGCAGATTAAAACTGTGTGCCCGACCGAGACTCGAACTCGGGACCTTTGCCTTTCGCGGACAAGTGCTCTACCATCTGAGATACCGAAGCACGACTCACGCCCGGTGCTCACAGCAGTACTTCGGCCAGTATCTCGTCTCCCAGTTCTGCAAGGTTCGCAGGAGAGCTTTTGTAAAGTTTGGAAGGTAGGAGACGAGATACTGGCAGAAGTAAAGCTGTGACGAGCTGGCGTGAGTCGTGCTTCGGTAGCTCAGATGGTAGAGCACTTGCTCGCGAAAGGCAAAGGTGACCAGGTGTATGTCTCATGGTTTTCTAAATTTCGCGACTCTGTCTCAAGTATCCCTGTAGAACCTCAAGTGGTATCTCATTGGCCAGGTTACGTCAGAATTGAAATGTACCCTCTTTTCACAACAAGATAAATGTGTCGTGATTAGCTAATTGCTGTTTTAACGCAGTGCCACATAATCGTACAGGAGGCACTCGAAAACCACATGATGAAGGGTTCGCTCCTGTGCGCAACAGTCACGCGCAGGCGTAGCCGTTCTCCCAAACCGGCATAAATATGCCGGATATGCTCCATGACCAGGGAGAAAGTGGAATAATCCGTTGGTTTAAAATACCCCTTACTTATCCGTTCCTTAACATCAGGCAGGAGTTGGAGCGTTCTTCTCCCAGTATTTTCTGCCTCATGACTCCTGCCGTAATTCTATCCCCCTTCTTTCGACTGACTTCGTATACCCAACTTGAACGCACATAATTTCCCTTTTTCTTCCATTCTCCCCTTTTCTGACTCAGAACCATGCCGCCTGCTCCCTGATTTTAATGTCTAGCGGACAAAGCTTCATTATATCAGCAAACCTGGCGATGTCCTATATGCCCCTACCAAACGTAGCAACATGTTCCTTTGTACCCTTATCACGGCTGTGGCGAACATGGACGCTCGTGAGTCTATGTGCCCAGACTTTAAAAACCGTAACCCACACTGGATGTGAGTATACTATTATAATTTTATTAGCTCCACCGGTAGATGAAATATCTTACGCCTATCTTACGTAAAACTCGTACAGGAGGCACTCGAAAACCACATGATCAGGGGTTCCCTCCTGCACTTCCAAAGCTCTCTGGGTTACAGTCTCAATGTGTCTTTTTAAGTTCCACCTGCCATAGAGGATGACTCGTAAGTATCGTGCTGCTCTACGCCGAAGAATTGGCAAGTTCTCAATTCTTACCGTCGCATTTCTTACCAGTTGCCCTTGTAGGAGAAGATATGTGAATTTAGCGGGAGCAGCCTTCATCTTCGTCTTGTGGCACCATTCCTGTAGCGATTGCATAGCTCTTTCGATCTCTGGCTCTAAATCCTCCAGGCTACGGCCGCCGACCGCAAGAGGAGGTCGTCGGCGTAGGCTCCAGCACATCCTCACTCTTCTACATACCATCTAGTAAGGGCTCTATTTGGATAGCCCAGAAAAGTGGCTCCAATACGGAGCCCTGTGGGAACTGAACTGCTGCCCCTGAATAAACGTTATTACCGGCCAGTGTTCAACAGAAGATCCCAAAGAGGATGGCAATAAATAATCACTTTAGAGTACAACATCAATTCTGAGGAAAACAGCACACCACTTCCGTGCTGTGAACCTCCTTCCTGGTGGAAGATTCCGGTGAAGATATTGACAGGGTATAACACCATAAATTGACGACACTGCCCGACTAGCGTATCAAACAGATTTTCAAAGAATAGTGTCAACAGGCAATCACAACATAATACAATCTACCTTCTTAGTTGTGGAATCAGTAGAAACGATTAGCGGTGTTAAAATATATTGATGTACAGTTGTGATCTCTCAAGATCAATATCGTAAATCAATCCACAATACATAAGAAAACTTCTGAGTACACTACAGAGAATCTTTAGAGATGGATTCTCTAAACTAATGTATGTTTGTTGGATCTATACTTTGGTAACAACAACTTCATTCAGTAATGTAACACCACAGTTTTATTTAGGCCGTTAGTGTTGAAAAGAGTAGGCAACCTGTACGCGTACGTTATATGCAACAAAATTAATCTGACACCGACAGATTGGATAAAGAGTTTTTTTTTTCTTTTGAGAAGATGTCCAGCTCCGCCTCAATTCAACACCCAAGTAAAAACTCACAACGTTGTAGTTCCAAGTCGGCAAATCACAAATTCACAAATTACTGCCCTACTTATAACTTCCACTCCAACAAATGCCAATATAGATACTAGTGGGACTCTCAGTGCATAGACGCACAAAATATTACGTACCCGAGTATTGCAATCTGTAAGTCATGTTTGCTTACGATAAAACAATCGTATGTCTGTGCCCTGTATTTGAAGAGGATTAATATAAAAAGGTATTTCTTTAGATAATAAAAGAAATCGTTATTTCCATCAGATTGTTAAATCAACGTTAAAGAAAATTAACGACTAAAAAACGCCTATTAGCGATCAGCTGATCTGATAGACAAATGACTACTGTTTGCGTATTGTTTCGATGTGATAAAATATATCTTTTCTACCAGAGACAGTTAACCTCTCTGACAGCTTAAACTTTATATCGCAACTGTCAAAATTCAATCTTATGTTTTTCTTTTCACTTTAGAGAAAAACGTTACTAAATATTTCTCTTCAGAAGTATTTGTATTATTATTTCTGCATTTAAAATGTTCAGAGACATTGATACAAGAATATAAATAGTATTAACTAACTACACAATAAGTTCGGACACCAGTGGAACTTTGAATTTAATTTAACGATGAACGTTAATTTATTGTCCCTGAGGAACGTTACGCAATATTTCAATCTTTTATGTTTCAACAGTTTCAGTTGTTATTTAATCTTTTGCTGGAAAAGATTTAAAAAGAAAATCCTTATTTTCGGTGTTGAATAATAAATCAAAAATAAAGAAAAACAAATCACAAAGCTCCACCGCCACTTTTGTCCCTGTATGAAATAATGTACGAGACTCAATTTCTTCAGGCGTTGGACATTCGCAGGTATTAACCCTTTTTAAAAAATCTTTTTCCAGCAATGTAGAATAAGAACTTTTTTTAGTATCTCCGGTAATTGTTCACTTTACTTACTATCCAATAGTAATGTCATGACCGTAAGTGCTCACAGTTATTGAACTCGCAACTGTTTATTTCAGTATGAAATGGGAAGAACAACTATTACAATAGTATAAATTCTTTAGGTGAAATGACCAGGATTTAATCACACAATCGCTTACACTCTCCACAGGGGTTAGTAGTCACAACCACCAACAAATATACCATACATATACCGACACCTACCTACCTTTCTCATCAATTGAAAGGTTAACGTATTTTACAATATAGGACTACTACCCCGAAGACAACGAAAATTCAACCAAAATCACCTGCGTTACTTTTCATCCCAAACAAAATTTATTCTGAAATTAACTTCAGATACTACACTGAACCTCTGTTAGATTTCTGGGACAGCTCAGTCCTCACTTTATAAACCATTTGGAAGCATCTAGCTTCAGAACTTCCCATTTCAATCAGCATAAGAACAATCTCCGTCCGAGAATTATTCCCTGTTTTTACAACGAACTTTATATGGTTGTTCACTCACCTCAAGTGAAAAAAGACTTATCTTCTTCAGAATTAAACGAAAACATGAGCCTTCCGCAAGTGATGACAAATTTCAAACTTTCCAATCAGGATAAAATCCAATATTATCTTGCTAATTTTCCTTTCCTTACGTATAGATGTAAATACGAAAGTCAGATCATAAATTCTCCTACTGCAAGATATAAAATTAATTAAGCGTCAAACGCCGAACTAGTGTCCTAACCGTGAACAAACGACGAACTCTGTGTCTACTTCAGACCTACTTCGGACATACAACTAAAATTCTTATTCTTTTACATCATTGTTGTTTTAAACGATTAACTCTTCTTTGGCCTTCTGTATTCTTTTTTCTTTAGACGCCAGGTCGCTGTTGTACCGCGATCGGCAGCCAAGCCCACCACTTTGTCATGCGGTCTATAACATATAACAGAATTCCTTTCAAAAAATAAAATTTATATATTTATTATCCAAGCACTTTGCGTATTTTGAGGCTACGTACATCTTGTACGGGCAGAACCTCTTTGTTACTATTTTCATGACTTTCCCGCTAGTGGTTGTAGGCAGACCTCCCGATCCACACAGCAGTTCCTCAGACAACCATACAGCTTCCCTGGACATTCTTTCTCCCGTAGCCAGGTGAAGAGCGGTGCCCACCACTGGTTCCCCCTTCTACGCTATCATCAGGCAGCAGGGACCGGAGGAGAACTTCAGCAGTTTCCTGCCAGGATTCAGTACCACTGCCCCCGCACCTAACGGCAGATAACACTGTTGGAGAACGAATCTTTTCCCTTACTAACTTGTACGGTATTCCCCAAGGGACAGCAAGCAACTGACTTATTACGAACTGCTCCCAATTTTGGAGCTTAACTGCTCGAGGATCCTGTTGAAAAGCCACTTTTAACAGCCTTTACTGTTAACGGCATCTCTGTTCCTCCCACCAAACGACATTTCGCCGGTAGTTGCTGGCGCATCTACTCCAGACCGGCAGACCATGGTGACGGAGAGGCCACAACCGCTTTCCTCCTGGTTGGTACGGGTGCCTTCACCTCCTGGTGATTGCACTCACCAGTTCCTCGGCGTACTCGTCTACCTCCTCTTCGCCTTCTGGAAATGCAGGGATGTCACACTCCCTAACCAGGTGCTCCCAACCAGATCTATTGTAGTTTAACTGCACCATCCACCCCATGTACCAGCGACACATCCTTCGTCACGTTATGATCACTTTTGGGGGCCTTATCATGCACTTCCAAATTTTTTACTACACTACTAGCCATTAATATTGCTACAACAAGAAGAAAAGCAGATAATGAACGGGTATTCGTTGAACAAACATATTATACTAGAACTAACATGTGATTAAATTTTCACGCACTTTGGGTGCACAGATCCTGAGAAATCAGTACCCAGAACAACCACCTCTGGCCGTAATAACGGCCTTGATACGCCTGGGCATTGAGTCAAACAGAGTTTGAATGGCGTTTACAGGTACAGCTGCCCATGCAGCTTCAATACGATACCACATTTCATCAAGAGTAGTGACTGGCGTATTGTGACGAGCCAGTTACTCGGCCACCATTGACCAGACCTTTTCAATTGGTGAGACATTGGAGAATGTCCTGGCTAGGGCAGCAGTCGAACATTTTCTGCATCCAGAAAGGCCCGTACAGGCCCTGAAACATGCGGTCGTGCATTATCCTGCTGAAATGTAGAGTTTCGCAGAGATCGACTGATGGGTAGAGCCACGGGTCGTAACACATATGTCCACTGTTGAAAGTGCCGACAAGGCGAACAAGAGGTGACCGAGACGTGTAACCAGTGGCACCCCATACCATCACGCCGGGTGATACGCCAGTATGCTGATGACGAATACACGCTTCTAATGTGCGTTCACCGCGATGTCGCCAAACACGGATGCGACCGTCATGATGCTGTAAACAGAACCTGGATTCATCCGAAAAAATGACGATTTGCCATTCGTCCACCCAGGTTCGTAGTTGAGTGCACCATCGCAGGCGTTCCTGTCTGTGATGCGTCAAGGGTAACCGCGGCCATGGTCTCCGAGTTGATAGTCCATGCTGCTGCAAACGTCATCGAACCGTTCGTGCAGATCGTTGTTGTCTTGCAAACGTCCCCATCTGTTGACTCAGAGATCGAGACGTGGCTGCACGATCCGTTATAGCCATGCGGATAAGATGCCTGTCATCTCGACTGCTAGCGATACTAGGCCATTGGGACCCAGCGCGGCGTTCCGTATTACCCTCCTGAACCCACCGATTCCATATTCTGCTAACATTTCAACCAAGGGTAGCAGTAATGTCGCGATACGATAAACCGCAATCGCGATAGGCTACAATACGACCTTTAACAAAGTCAGAAACATGACGGTACGCATTTCTCCCCCTTAAACGAGGCATGACAACAACGCAGGCAACACCGGTCAACTGGCGTTTGTGTATGAGAAATCGGTTGGAAACTTTCCTAATGTCAGCACGTTATAGGTGTCACCACCGGCGCCAACCTTGTGTGAACGCTCTGAAAAGCTCATCATTTGCATATCACAGCATCTTCTTCTTGTCGGTTAAAAGTCGCGTCTGTAGCAAGTCATCTTCGTGGTGTAGCAATTTTAATGGCCAGTAGTGTATTTTTATAGCGATTGGGGTCGCAAGTATGATGTCAATATTCGTGCCCTCATCCCTTCCCGCAGTGTATATTGGTGGATTATCAGGCTATATGTCACCACAAGAAGCAAGGACAGATCCTTTCCTCCGCCTTGCCTCCATTTTCATCTCATGTGCCACTGAACCACAGGGAGTATTTGACATTTATGTTAGCTGTGACGACCACCTTAAGGCCTCGCAACGCCATGGTTACCCTAGTGAGATGTTCCAGGCGCTCTTCCATCTCATCACCATATTGAAAGTACATGTTGATCATGTATAGCACGCCCTTTGGTGACTGTATCTCCACGACGTTACAGTGCGAAGACTATTACTCGTAGTGCGTTATTCCTTTCCTTGCCGTTTCTATGCAGGCCGTGGTTTGATGGACACCACAGGGCTTGGTTGGATTTCGTTAGTCCTCAGGCAGACCTATGGTGGCTCGCGCCTACATGTTAGGCAGACCAGTCGAGCAGACGAGAGAGGTTGGTTACGTGTGTACAGGTAGACTTCAAACGTAGAGACAATCTGTCACAGGGTGACTCTCCCAGTTTATGTTACACACTTCTAGCGGTTATAGAGGGGACTTGTCATCCAAATACGCTACAGAGCGTCGAAGTTAAAGGCGGCGACACTAATAAAAGGATGATGACCTTACAAATTTTCTAGGATGATGGAGAAGGATGAATGTATCAATTTAAGGTAAGGGATCCTGCACCGGAAACGAGCGACTCGAAAGTTAGAAAATCTTTATGATACCTCTGACAGTGTACTGGTACTGTTTTTGCTAAGATTCTACGACAGGCAACTTTCAGAGGTGGTAGGTTGGACCACAACAAGGAAAAAATATCCAGAAGACATGAGCTCTAAAATGCATACCTGAGGAGCTATGAGTACTTGTTCATCCAGACTACTGTGAAACACATCTCCTCTATTGAACAAATTCTCATAGCTCTTAAGAATACGCATTTTAGAGCCCATGTTTACTAGACTTTTTCTTGTTTTGGACCATACTACCTCCTCTGAAAGTTGTGTACCCTACAGTCTTATCATTACATGTATTCCACTGTCAGAAGTACTAGAACGAGTTTCGCCTGTAACTTTCGACTCCTTCGTTTCCGCTACAGGTACTCTTACCTCGGACTGATATATTTGCCCTTCACCATTATCCTAGGAAGTTTGCAACATCACGGAATCACCCTTTATAAATCTCTCATCCACCCTGACATAACATCCACATAAACATCTGCAGCTATATTCGCACTGTTCAAGTACATTGCAGAAAGTACGTCCCATTGTACCAGTTATTGCGGCTTTTCCCGTTGCATTCATGTATGGAGCCCGGAAAGAATAATTTGTTAACACAATCTGCACGCATTGTAATTCGTCTGAGCTTGTTCTCACGGTCCCTATGGGAGAGACACGTACAAGGCTGCAGTCATCATTTAAAGCCGCACCCAAAACTTTGCGAGTAGGCTTCCTTGGGATAGTTTGAGTCTGTCTTCAAGATTCTGCTGGTTCAGTTCTTTCAACATGTGTGTGTCGCTCTGTCATGCATCAGACAAACATGCGACCATTCCTGGTGTCCTCTGTACACGTTCGATGTGCTCCGTTAGTTCTATCTGGTCCTGGCCCCGTTCACTTGAAACTACATCTACGTCTTGATGACCACTCCGCAATACACACTTAAATGCTTGATGAAGGTTCGCAGAACCACCTTCAGACTATACGGCGAGAGAAGACCTGTGACAGCGGGTAGCACAGTTGGCAGTCTTTGACATGGAAGTGCAGCGGACCAGCGGCATGCGTCGCGCGGAGAAGGGTCACAAATCGTACCCTCTCACCCTTCGGCCCAGCGGCAGCCAGGGCTACAGAGCCTAATAAAGTCGCACGATTCATTGCACCATTCTTGTTGGCAGTATTCTACTGAGCGATATAGTCGTTGATCCAAGGACGTAGCCAAGGGGAGGTTCCAGAGGATCCTGAATTCCCCCCCCCCCCCTGCCCCCCTCACCGGTCAACTAATGAAATTATTCATGACCCAGTTGCCGTGTAGTGAAATTGAAAGATATTTTTTGATTTTCAATGATCACGAAAAATGAATAAGCACTATCTACAGGGTGGTCCATTCATAGTGACCGGGCCAAATATGTCACGACATAAGCATCAAACGAAAAAACTACAAAGAACGAAACTCGTCCAGCTTGAAAGGCGAAACCAGATGGTGCTATGGTTGGCCCGCTAGATGGCGCTGCTATCGGTCAAACGGATATCAACTGCGTTTTTTTAAAATAGGAACCCCCATTTTTTATTACATATTCGTGTAGTACGTAAAGAGATATGAATGTTTTAGTTGGATCACTTTCTTCACTTTGTGATTGGTGACGCTGTAATAGTCACAAACGTATAAGTACGTGGTATCACGTAACATTCCGCCTGTGCGGATGGTGTTTGCTTCGTGATACATTACCCGTGTTAAAATGGACCGTTTACCAATTGCGGAAAAGGTCGATATCGTGTTGATTTACGGCTGTTGTGATCAAAATGCCCAACCGGCATGTGCAATGTATGCTGCTGGACGACATCATCCTAGTGTCCGAACCGTTCACTAGATAGTTACGTTATTTAAGTAAACAGAAAGTGTTCAGCCACATGTGAAACGTCAACCACGACCTGCAACAAATGATCATGCCAAAGTAGATGTTTTAGCTGCTGTCGTGGCTAATCCGCACATCAGTAGCAGATAAATTGCGCGAGAATCGGGAATCTCAAAAACGTCGGTGTTGAGAATGCTACATCAACATCGATTGCACTCGTACGATATTTCTGTGCACCAGGAATTGCATTGCGACAACTTTGAACGTCGTGTACAGTTCTGCACTGGGCACAAGAGAAATTGCGGGTCGATGACAGATTTTATGGACGCATTCTATTTAGCGGCGAAGCGTTATTCAACAACGGCGGTAACGTAAACCGGCATAATATGCACTATTGGGCAACGGGAAATCCACTATGGCTGCGACAAGTGGAATATGAGCGACCTTGACGGGTTAATGTATGGTGGGGCATTATGGGGGGAAGGATAATTGGCCCCCATTTTATCGATGGCAATGTATATGGTGCAATGTATGTTGATTTCCTACTTAATGTTCTACCGATGTTACTACAAGATGTTTCACTGCATGACAGAATGGCGATGTGCTTCTAACATGATGGATGTCCGGCCCATAGCTCACGTGGGTTGAAGCGGTATTGAATAGCATATTTCATGACAAGTGGATTGGTTGTCGAAGCACCATACCATGGGCAGCACGTTCACCGGATCTGACGTCCCAGGATTTCTTTCTGTGGGGAAAGTTGAAGGATATTTGCTACTGTGATCTACCGACAACGCCTGAGAACATGCGTGAACGCATTGTCAATGCATGTGCGAACATCATGGAAGGCGAACTACTCGCTGTTAAGAAGAATGTCGTTACACGTATTGCCAAATGCACTGAGGCTGACGGACATCATTTTGAGCATTTATTGCATTAATGTGGTATTTACAGGTAATCACACTGTAACAGCATGCGTTCTCAGAAATGATATGTTCACAAAGGTACATGTATCACATTGGAACAGCCGAAATAAAATGTTCAAACGTACGTACGTTCTTTATTTTAATTTAAAAAACCTACCTGTTACCAACTGTTCGTCTAAAATTGTGAGCCATATGTTTGTGACTATTACAGCACCATCTATCACAAAGCGAAAAAAGTGGTCCAACTAAAACATGCATGTTTCTTTACGTACTACACGAATATGTAATAAAAAATTGGGGTTCCTATTTTAAAAAACGTAGTTGATATCCGTTTGACCTATGGCGGGCCAACCATGGCGCCATCTGGTTTCCCCCTTCAAGCTAGACAAGTTTTGTTCTTTGTAGTTTTTTAGTTTGACGCTTATTTCGTGAGATATTTGGCCCGGTCACAATCAATGGACCACCCTGTATAGTCACCAAGGCCAACGATAGATTTAAATTATCTGTACATCGGTTATTGGTCCACCCAATTGTAGCCAAAACCAGTTATTCGACTTGCTTGAGCTCATTTGTATTGTTACTTAATTCAGTTCTTACTTTCACTTGAATTTAATGTAAATGCAAACATTTATAGATTTTGCACTGCGCTCTGTTGTTATAGTTTCTAATTATGGACAAGTTTCTAACAAGTTTGTAAGTTGATAACAGTCTTCTGCAATTCTTTCACCAAAGAAGACGAACAAAATGTTCCAGATTTCAAATCAAGAACAGCTGCCAACATGATTGACTTAGACGTAGATATATTCGGAGTAGTGTTGCAACTTAATTCCGGTTGTGAGGGTAAAGTATCCTCACATGGCAATGTATTTCCCGTATGTTAATAATTTTTATATACAGTTGTCAATGAAGTTCTCCATTGCTCGTGTTGTAACCGTGGCTAACAGTATAAGAAGTTAATCTTTACTTCTTCACAACCCGCTGTTGTGGTGCGAGTTATTTGCAGTTGGGCTCTCGTCTAGGACGGAGTGAGCCGAGCTTGGATAGCATATTCGTCAACTCTGTCTTGATGATGATGATATTTGGTTTGTGGTGCACTCAACTGTGCAGTTATCAGCGCCCTTACATATTCCCAACCTTAGCTCAGTCCAATCTCGCCACTTTCATGAATGGTGATGAAATGATGAGGACAACACAAACACCCAGTCATCTCGAGGCATGTGAAAATACCTGACCCCGCCGGGAATCGAACACGCGAGACTACGAGCTGCGGACAGCCGTCTTAATGCTTTTATAGCCTGTCCGTGCAGCGATCGGTCGATGCTGAAGTTTCTTTATGGACACGTTTGGTAGCACATTGTGGCATGTAGATTGAAATATTGAATGTTATCAAAAGTGTTAATGTTTACTGAGTATTGAATAAATTGTAACTGATGACCCCTTAACAATCGGTGTTCTCTCTTGTAACAGACACTATAGTATCCCTGGAAGAATTATTTAATGAGATTAGCTGTACGGAAAGTTTCTTGGAAAACTAAGGAGAGACTGCGACCTAACATAGTGGGCCTGGAGGCGTAACGACAGATGGGACATACACTCCAGACTACACAAATTAGTTTCCATTCAGAGTGTATTGAAGCAATAGGCTCATATTTAACAATCTTATACAACCGCTCGCTCGACAAAAGGTCAGTACGTAAAGACTAGAAAACTGCACAGGTCACACCAGTATTCAAGAAAGGCAATACGAGAAATTCACTAAGTTAGAGGAACGCAGAATTAACGTCGGTTTTCAGCAGGATTTTGGAACATATATCATGTTCGAGCATTATAAATTACCTCGAAGAGAACAGCCTGTTAACACACGGTCAAAACGGATTTAGAAAACATCGTTCTTGTTAAACGCACCTAGCTGTTTACTCAGACGAAGTGCTGACTCCTATTGACAAGGGGTTTCAAATTGTTGTCGTATTTCTCGATTCCGAGTAGGCTTTTCACACTCTACCTCACAAGTGGGTTGAAATTAAATTGCGTGCTTATGGAATATCGTCTCAGATATGTGACTCGGGGAAGATCAGTTTGGATTCCGTAGAAATGTTGGAACACGTGAGGCAATACTGACCTTACGGCTTATCTTAGAAGAAAGATTAAGGAAAGGCAAACCTAAGTTTCTAGCATTTGTAGACTTACAGAAATCTCTTGACAATGTTGACTGGAATACTCTCGTTCAAATTCCAAAGGTGACAGGGGTAAAATACAGGGAGCGAAAGACTATTTACAATCTGTACAGAAACCAGAAAGCAGTTGTAAGAGTCGAGGGGCATGAAAGGGAATCAGTAGTTGGGAAGGGAGTGAGACAGAGTTGTAGCCTTTCCCCGATGGTATTAAAATCCATGGAGAAGAAATAAAAACGTTGAGGTTCGCCGATGACATTGTAATTCTCTCAGAGACAGCAAAGGACTTGGAAGAGCAGTTGAACGGAATGGACAGTGTCTTGAAAGGAGGATATAAGATGAACATCAACAAAAGCAAAACTAGGATAATGGAATGTAGTCGAATTAAGTCGGGTGATGCTGAGGGAATAAGATTAGGAAATGAGACACTTAAAGTAGTAAAGGAGTTTTGCCATTTGGGGAGCAAAATAACTGATGATGATCGAAGTAGGGAGGATGAATAATGTAGACTGGCAATGGTAAAGAAAGCGTTTCTGAAGAAGAAAAATTTGTTAACGTCGAGTATAGATTTAAGTGTCAGGAAGTCGTTACTGAAAGTATTTGTATGGAGTGTAGCCATTTATGGAAGTGAAACATGGACGATAAATAGTTTGGACAAGAAGAGAATAGAAGCTTTCTCTCCTACCGTCCTTCCTACGTCACCATCCATAACACGGATTCCTACACCTTTTTTCCCTCCGCCGGTGTGCCCCAAGGCTCCGTCCTCTCCCCCCAACTGTACCTTTTATATGCGGCGGACATGCCGCCGACGTCACCCCCCCCGTCCACCTTCTCCAGTTTGCCGATGACACCGCCTTCCTTGCCCTTGCCCCCACCCTGCAGCGCTTCCAACACCTTCTCCAATCCCATCTTGACCTGTTCACCGCTTGGTGCAACCAGTGGTTGCTCAAGGTCAATCCCTCCAAAACCCAGGCGATCATTGTAGGCAAAACCACCCCTCCCTTCCACCTCCTTGATTTCTACCTCACCATCTATGGCCGTCCTATCGCCCTCACCCCCACCCTTAAGTACCTTGGCGTCACCCTCGACCTTCGCCTCTCCTGGACCCCCCATCTCCGGACAATCCAAGCCAAGGCACTCTCCCGACTCCATCTCCTCCTTTCCGGCCGTACGTGGGGTCTGGACCCATCCACCATCCTCCACACCTATAAATCCCTCATCCGCCCTGTTATGCCCATCCGGCCTGGATCTCCGCCCCCCTACCTTTTATAAATCCCTTCAAAGCCTTGAACGCCATGCTCTCTGCCTCGCCTATCGCGTCCGTCTCCCGTCGCATGCGGATCCTGTACGATCTCATTCCGTTACCCCACCTCCTCCTTTTCCTTGAAAGGATACGGATCCTGTACACCTCCTGCAAACTCGATCCTCCTCACCCACTTGTCTCGCCCATCCTCTCCCACCCCCGCCTGCTTTTGCGCCTGTATTCCCACGTCCCACCCGGTCTCCATCTCTCCACCCTCCTTACCCTCTCCCAAGGTGGCTTCCGCCAGCTGCCCCTCCCTGATGATGCCCTCCTCCCCTCCATCTATCCCTCCTACCAACTTTGATCCTCCCTCCCTCATCCTGTGTTTGGGCACCCTCCCTCTCTTCTCTCCCTCTTCCCCCCCCTCCTCCATTTCTCCCCACTCCTCCCCCGCGCTTCCCCTCCCCTGTCCCTCTACTCCTCCCCCCATCTCCTCAGCCACTGGAATCTTTGTTCTCCCCTCTCCCCCACTTCACCCTCGGCATCTTTGTTCTCCCCTCTCCCCCACCTCACCTCTTGACACGTCCCCGGACTCGCACGCGCTAAGTGGACATTCGTGCGTCGGAGATCGTCCCCATCAGTGTCTCGTGTGTACCGTCGTGTTCAGTGTTCACCATCGCACTCCATCGTTCACCTGTGCCATCGCCATCTCGAGTGTTTGTGCGTCGTGTCAACAGTTTGTAGTGTGGTTTATCGTCGAGTGTGAACGGCTTCGTGTTTGTCTTTATGTGTCTACTGTTTTATGACCCACTGTTATGTCACTTATGTGTATTCTTTCTGTTGTTTATTGATCTATTCTATGGCTGAAGAGCGGTGTAACATGCTGCTGACAGCCTGCCTCTTTGTACGGGTTTGAAAATAACGATAAAGAGAAAAAAAAAAGAGAGAGAGAGAGAATCAGATGCGCCAGCAGTCACAGGATTTTGACGTTAGCTGAAAAGGCGCTATTAGTGAAGTTGCATTATCAAAATGGCGAATGTGCTAGTTCTGCGTTACGATCCTATCGCCATAGGAAGGGGATTCGAACGGGTAAAGGTCCGTTGACAAATGCACCTGTGGCGAGAATGATTTCGAAGTTGGAATCCACGGGTTGTTTAGACGATAGACCCTGTAGTGGCCGACCGAGCACAAGGCGTATTGCTGCTGAGACAGTTCAAGAAGAAATGGAGACTGTAGCGGGTTCGTCTATGCACAGGGAAGTCAGCACTCGTGCAGTCGCACGTCACACCGGCATTCCATACACTACTGTTTGGTTGGCACTGAGGCGTACCGTCCGATGCTATCTGTACAAAATCCATCGGCATCATGGACTGTTACCTGGCGATTTAGTGAAGCGGAGGGCATTTGCGGTGTGGCCGTTTCAAAAGATGGCGGAAGATGACGATTGGTTGAGTAACGTGTCGTGGACCGACGAAGCTCATTTAACGGTCCGAGGGTTTGTCAACGCCCACATCTGCTGAATTTGGGCTACCGAAAATCCTAGAACGGTCGTGGAAACTCCATTGCACGACGAGAATGTTACGTTATGGGTTGGATACCACATCTACCGTTATCGGGCCTTTTTTCAACGAGGAAATGCGTGATTCTGGTTTTGTAACTGCTACCGTGACGGGTGAGAAGTACACCGATATGTTACAGAATCGCATCATCCCCAGCCTGGCTGATAAACACGGCCTGGAACGTACGATGTTTATGCAGGATGGCGCTTCACCCCATATTGGTAGACGCGTGAAAGATGTCTTGCGCGCGTCGTTTGGTGATGATCGTGTGCTCAGCCGCCACTTTCGTCATACTTGGCGTCCCAGGTCCCCAGACCTCAGTCATTATTGGCTTTGGGGTTACCTAAAGTCGCAAGTGTATCGTGATCGACCGACATCTCTAGGGATGCCGAAAGCCAACAGCCGACGCCAATGCCTCACCATAACTCCGGACATCCTTTACAGTGATGTTCACAACATTACTCTTCGACTACAGCTATTGTTGAGGAACAATGGTGGACATATTGAGCATTTCCTGTAAAGAACATCATCCTTGCTTTGTCTTACTTTGTTATTCTAATTATTGCTATTCTGATCAAATGAAGCGCCATCTGTCGGACATTTTTTGAACTTTTGTACTTTTTCCGTTCTAATAAAACACCATGTCATTCCAAGCATGTGTGTCTCTTTGTACCTCTCTATCTACATTATTCTGTGATTTATTCAGTTTTCAAATTTAAACTGACTTTTTGATCACCCGGTATAAATGCAGTGAATTCAGCCAAATACCTACGAATTACACTTACTAACGACTTAAATTGGAAAGAAGACGTAGGAAATGGTGCAGGAAGGGCGAACCAAAGTGAGCCGTGGCGCCATTACTTATTACACTGTTCCGTCTGGCGCCACTGGCTCAGGTGTAGTATCGACTATCCCTCGTGCGGCCCCATTGCCAATATCTATGAGGATGAGTTGGTATCTGTGGGTTGCGTCCTTAGAAGGTCTTTGCTTGCCTTTATATATACAGGGTTCGCTGGCCCGAGTAGCACGCCCCCTTGCCGCGCTTTCACTGTTGTGTCCCCCCCACCCTCCATCTCTACACCCTTCATCTCCTTTCCCAAGGTGGCTTCCATCAACTCGCCCTCCCGGATGATGCCCTCTCTCCCCCCATTTATCCCTCCTATCAACTCTGATCCTCACCCCCCCCCCCATTTCCTCTGTCCTTTCCCAAGGTGGCTTCCATCACCTCGCCCTCCCGGATGATGCCCTCTGTCCCCCCATTTATCCTTCCTATCAACTCTGATCCTCACCCCCCCCCCCCATTTCCTCTGTCCATTCCCAAGGTGGCTTCCATCAACTCGCCCTCCTGGATGATGCTCTCTCTCCCCCCATTTATCCCTCCTATCAAATCTGATCCTCACCCCCCCCCCATTTCCTCTGTCCTTTCCCTGAGCTCCCTCTCCCCCCTTCCATCCTGTTTTCTCCCTGCCTACCATCTCCCTACCTCCCTTCCCCCCCCCCACCCCCCGAGTCCTTTTGTATTCCTCTCCTCTGTCTTTCCCTGTCGCATCTGCCCAGCACGCCCTTCCCCCCTTATGGGCCATCGTCCTCCATCGGTTCCTTTCCCCCCTCTCCCCCCCATCGTTTTTCCTCTCCTTCCTCCCTTTTCTATTTTCCCATCATCTGTCCAGGTTCCCCCTGTCTGCCCTCGGCTGTGGTATGTCATTTTTGCCAACTTTTTAGTGCAGTGTTCAAATGAATTTTCAGTGTTGTTCATCTTTCCAAAGTGTTGCGACAAGAAATCATGCTGTCGCTGGGTGTGAATTTTATGTCTCTTGCGAACAGAAACCAGACTGTCGCCGGTTTTTTTTAATTGTCTATTATTTTACCTGTCTGCTTCGTATGTATTTTTATTAGCATCATCATCCCTTTGTTCTATGTTTTAAGTTCCACGATTTTTTTTCACCATGTTACCCTTTAAGTCTTCGATTTTATCGCCTGTTTTTTATTATATATTATCTTCACCTTTTTAAAACAAAGTCTGTTGGCTGAAGAGCGGCATACTAAGCTGCTGCCACCCCGCCCCCTTCGGGGAGAATCGAAATTCAATAAAGAAAAAAAATAGAAAGTCCGAGGGGGAGTCACGAAGTTTGAGGATTGGCGATAGCGTCGCGACAAGAGGTGGTGACGAGGTTCGAGCGGCCGAAGCCTCGAGCTACGCAAGGAGGGCCTGCACAGAGGAAGGATACCGGAGTACTTCACCGTGGTCAGCGACGACTACAAGCAGCAGGCCGACAACCCGTCGGTTGGTTGGCGACATTCACGCCGGACGACCGCTCGTGGCCTGGCTGCCCCCTTCTACCTGGCTGCCATCGGCACCACTCAGTAGCCGCTGCGAAGCACCGTGGATCCATGGAGCTGCTTTCAGACAGAGGGGAGTACCATTATGTAATCATCGTGGTGATTTGTTTCATTGTCTACCTGCCCTCCTTATTATTTTCTGGTTTGTGCCCGAGCCTCAGAGTATTACTCGGTCGGCTCTTTGGTCGTAAATACAGGGTGTTACAAATAAGTACGGCCAAACTTTCAGGAAACATTCCTCACACACAAATAAAGAAAAGATGTTATGTGGACATGTGTCCGGAAACGCTTAATTTCCATATTAGAGCTCACTTTAGTTTCGTCATTATGTACTGTACTTCCTCGATTCACCGCCAGTTTGCCCAATTGAAGGAAGGTAATGTTCACTTCGGTGCTCGTGTTGACATGCGACTCATTGCTCTACAGTACTAGCATCGAGCACATCAGTACGTAGCATCAACAGGTTAGTGTTCCTCACGAACATGGTTTAGCAGTCAGTGCAATGTCTACAAATGCGGAGTTGGCAGATGCCCATTTGATGTATGGATTAGCACGGGGCAATAGCCGTGGCGCGGTACGTTTGTATCGAGACAGATTTCCAGAACGGAGATGTCCCGACAGGAAGACGTTCGAAGCAATTGATCGGCGTCTTGGGGAACACGGAACATTCCAGCCTATGACTCGCGACTGGGGAAGACCTAGAACGACGAGGACACCTGCTACGGACGAGGTAATTCTTCGTGCAGTTGACGATAACCCTAATGTCAGCGTCAGAGAAGTTGCTGCTGTACAAGGTAATGTTGACCACGTCACTGTATGGAGAGTGCTACGGGAGAACCAGTTGTTTCCGTACCGTGTACAGCGTGTGCAGGCACTATCAGCAGCTGATTGGCCTCCACGGGTACACTTCTGCGAATAGTTCATCCAACAATGTGTCAATCCTCATTTCAATGCAAATGTTCTCTTTACAGATGAGGCTTCATTCCAACGTGATCAAATTGTAAATTTTCACAATCAACAGGTGTGGGCTGACGAGAATCCGCACGCAATCGTGCAATCACGTCATCAACAGAGATTTTCTGTGAACGTTTGGGCAGGCATTGTTGGTGATGTCTTGATTGGGCCCCATGTTCTTCCACCTACGCTCAATGGAGCACGTTATCACGATTTCATACGGGATACTCTACCTGTGCTGCTAGAACATGTGCCTTTACAAGTACGACGCAACATGTGGTTCATGCACGATGGAGCTCCTGCACATTTCAGTCGAAGGGTTCGTACGCTTCTCAACAACAGATTCGGTGACCGATGGATCGGTAGAGGCGGACCAATTCCATGGCCTCCACGCTCTCCTGACCTCAACCCTCTTGACTTTCATTTATGGGGGCATTTGAAAGCTCTTGTCTACGCAAGCCCGGTACCAAATGTAGAGACTCTTCGTGCTCGTATTGTGGACGGCTGTGATACAATACGCCATTCTCCAGGGCTGCATCAGCGCATCAGGGATTCCATGCGACGGAGGATGGATACGTGTATCCTCGCTAACGGAGGACATTTTGAACATTTCCTGTAACAAAGTGTTTGAAGTCACGCTGGTACGTTCTGTTGCTGTGTGTTTCCATTCCATGATTAGGCCTAATGTGATTTGAAGAGAAGTAATAAAATGAGCTCTAACATGGAAAGTAAGCGTTTCCGGACACACGCCCACATAACATATTTTCTTTCTTTGCGTGTGATGAATGTTTCCTGAAAGTTTGGCCGTACCTATTTCTAACACCCTGTATAGGCAGTAGTACTGTACTAAGGCACTAGTTGTCGTTTGAAAATTTGTCCCGCTATTCTATTGCCTTTCCTTCCTGGTTTGTACCCGATCATTAATGTTCTAATGAATCAGCTCATGGTTGTAAATACGGTCTGAATAATCATATGAAGGCACAGGTCGCCGTTAAACAAAGAGGGACCTTGTGGCTAGATTTAGCTGTTAACCGATTCAGTTCTTTGATTGTAATTGCATTTCTCACTCATTATTTATAATCTGAACAATCTGTTGTACTAAGCTGTTCGTTTCTTTGTTTCAAAGACCGGGTCATTATTGGCGTATTTTAACTGGATCTTGTGGTTCCGTCGAGTGAGTTCTCTTGTAAAAAGTGCTCACAAGTAATGTTTTAAGACATTCCTTCAGAGCGGTCTTAATAACTTTCAGTCAGTTTGATGAGAGATTAAAGTGGAAGAAACATTGACGTTCTGCTGAAACGTTTGAGTTCAGCTACTTATGCAATAAGGATCATTGCAAATTTTGGTGATAAACATCTTAGCAAATTAGCTTACTACGTCTATTTTCACTCATTGCTTGCATATGGCATCATATTTTGGGGTAATTCATCACTGAGGAATAAAGTATTTATTGCACAAAAGCGTGTAATCAGAATAACAGCTGGAGTCCACCCAAGATCATCCTGCACACATTTATTTAAGGGTATAGGGATATTCACAGGAGCTTCTCAGTATATATACTCTCTTATGAAATTTGTTATTAACAACGAAACCCAATTCAAAAGTAATAGCAGTGTGCAAAACTACAATACTAGGAGAAAGGATGATTTTCACTATTCAAGATTAAATCTAACTTTGGCACAGAAAGGGGTGAATTATACTGCCACTTAAGTCTTTGGTCACTTACCAAATAGTATCAAAAGTCTGACAGATAACCAACAAGTATTTAAGAAGAAATTAAAAGAATTTCTAAATGACAACTCCTTCTACTCCGTAGAGGAATTTTTAGATATAAATTAAGAAAGAAAAAGTTGTTATATTGACTTAATTATGATGAACTTAGTTATGTCATGTATTGGAAAATTTGACTCGTTCCACATCATTTCGAAATATCGTATTCATGATCCATGGAACTAGTATTAATCTAATCTAATCTAATCTAACTCTGAAAATATTAACAGCAAACTGTCACCAGGGCTTTAGTCAAAATAAAATTGTCAGAAGGGACGGGCTGGGATCCAATCGCACCTTGATTTCCGATTGAATTTAAGAGGTTGGTTGCTTTGAAGCAAGCCTTATCATTGTCATATTGTTTGCTAATCTCTTTAACCTTTAAGCACAGGTGCTCATATTAACCCTGAACCTTCCGACATACAGTTTTCAAATTAAAAGTTAAGTCATCTCTTTTGAGCAACTGAATCACTCTTGTCATCAGTGGTGCTTATATAGCTTTGCAGAAGGGCATTTAATAAGGCTGTGTCCAGCGCGGTAGTAAACAACGCTGTTTCACCTGATAATGGGCATGCTGCAGGTCTATCCATCTTGTAATCATCGTCATATTGTTTCCTGTTTTGCAACACAGCACTCCAGATATCTTTTACAAAGATTAAAAGCTTACTCAACTTAAGGATTAAGATCAAAAGAATTCTGCAAATTTGTTCATTTTGTTAAAGAAATTTTATGGTCAAATACTTCGATTATCTGTAAAACACGGTTTATATATACTAAAATGTAGACTTTCACGGCCAGAAATATCATATCCATTATAATTATCCGGGCTGTTATGCCGTGGTCGGTTGATGAATTTTGTCACAATTCCCAACGTTTCGTCTCCGACTGCGGGAGACATCTTCAAGGTGGTCCGTAGGTCGATGCAAGGTCCAACACACCCACTGGCTCGCTACTGACAGTCAGTAGCGAGTCAGTGGGTGTGTTGGACCTTGCATCGACCTACGGACCCCCTTGAACATGTCTCCCGCAGTCGGAGACGAAACGTTGGGAATTGTGACAAAATTCATCAACCGACCACGGCATAACAGCCTGGATAATCATAGTGGACATGGTTTATATATAGTTAAATAAACAGGCTGTGTGAAAAGATAGCTATATTGGGCGGTCCTCCCAAGTTTTCGTTAATGCTTTCGACACATCCATAACTCCATCACCACATCTCCCCTTCAACTGTCGATGAATTTCAGTTGGTTTCACACCAAGCAAATTCAGAAAACGAGTGATTGCACGCTGTTCAAGTAAACAAAACGTTGCCATTTTAAGTATTTAAAACAGTTCTCATTCTCGCCGCTGGCGGTAAAATTCCATCTGCCGTACGGTGCTGCCATCTCTAGGATGTATTGACAATGAACGCGGCCTCATTTTAAAACAATGTGCATTTTTCTATCTCTTTCCAGTCCGGAGGCAAAAAATCGGAGGCCTTACAACTTGAATGCACCTCGTACCAGTAAGTACCACATACCGCAAAGACTGCGTTTTATTGGCAGAACACTTAGAAGATGCAACAGGTCTACTAAGGAGAGTGCCTACATACAGTAATCTTGTCCGTCCTGTTTTAGATTGCAGCTGAGCAATGTGGTATTCATACCAGACAGGATCATCGAAGTACATCGAGAAAGTTCAAAGAAGATCAGCACGTTCTGTATCATCGAGAAATAGAGGAGAGTGTCACGGGCCTGATACTAGATTTGGGGTGGACATAATTAAAACAAAGGCTTTCTTGGTTGCGGCGGAATCCTCTCACGAACTTTCGATCACGAACTTTCTCCTCAGAACGCTTAAATACTTTGTTCACGTCGACCTACATAGGAACAAACGATTATCATAATACAGTAAAGGAAATCAGAGCTCGCACGGAAAGATACATGTGTTTGTTTTTTCCGCACGCTGTTAGAGTGTGGCATAATAGAGAATTATAGTGAAGGTGGCTCGACGGAACCTCTGCCAGACACTTAAACGTGATTTGCAAAGTACCCACGTCGACGTAGATAATGAAGAGGAAAATGGATTTTGATTCTTCGTGGCGTTATGGTATGCTAGAAATATGTATAAAATACCATAACAGCATAATTACCTGTGTCTGGCAGTTTAATGTTAGCAATGGAGACGTTATTTGAAGGTCGGTAGAAGTCTGTGGTTGCAATATTTGAGTATTTCACAACGTAGCGGAGCGATTAGTTCCATTACAATAACGTTAAATTAAAATCAATGAACAAAAATACTCTTTGATTTGTTTGTGTCTCCCGAAAATCGCTTTGATCAACAAAAATGTCAACCAAACGGCGGTGCTTTGCATTTCTATAAAATGTTTCTCAATACTCGTATTATTTGAGGAGTCTGGTCACCCGGGCGGTACTCAGTTATAAAAACCATTTCTTATACAGAACGGTGGGGACGGGTTTCCGGAGAACGGAAAGGCTGTGTCATGGCAGCACATTCTGTAGTTCATTTCTAAAAGATTCTTTCAGCTGGCTGCTTGAATACGTTCGATCCGATTGCGTCCTGCTTCCCTCCCTCCCTCTTCCGCCCAAAATCTATTTAAAATTTTCTAGTACTATAACAGTTGAAGCCAGCAGTCCAATGCACAATTAAATCTCAAAATATGCCGGTATTAAAGCCCTACCGAATGACTAAAGTTGCACAAGGAAAGGAAAAACATATAATGTCAGAATTCACCCTTTTATTGTGATGCATTATACAGGGTGAAAAGTATTTAAACCGACAAACTCTGGGAGGTTGTAGGAGACATCAAAATAAATATTTTTCCCTAATGTCATTTTTTCCTATGAGGAATATTTAAACCAGTAGAGAAACATATCTCTGGCGGCAAATTAATTGAACCAACAAATATTTTCCATTTTTTATGACCAAGAGACATTAACACAATCCAATTTCAATTACAGTAGATTTTCAAAAATGCCTCCATTGACACGTAAATAAAGGTTACACCGTCGGATCATGTTCTGTCTGACACGGGCAAATACCCCAGGAGTATCCTGAAATGTTCCTGCTGCTGATCCTATTCGGGCAACCAGATCCTCTTCTGATGTAACAGGAGCTGGATAAACAAGGTTGCGCATCTCTCCCCACACAATAAAGTCCAGAGAGGACATATCTGGGGACCGAGCAGGCCATTGAACAGGACCACCTCTGCCAATTCACGTTTCTGGTAACCGTCGATCCAGGAATCGACGCACACGACGACTGAAATGTGCCGCCGCCCTGTCATGTTGGAACCACATCCGTTGTCTTGTAGGGAGCGGGACGTCTTCCAGCAATTCCGGAAAGACTCTGGCAAGAAAATTGTGATAGTGCCTGCTATTTAATGGCCTAGGTAGCAGATACGGCCCAATTAAACAGTCCCCAACAACACCGACCCACACATCAACGAATAACCGCACTTGATGAGCGCTAGTAACTGTGGCATGTGGGTTATCCTCACTCCAAACATGTGAATTGTGCATGTTGAAGACTGCATCACGCCCGAACGTTGGTTCATCTGTAAACAACACAGAGGATGGAAATGTAGGATGCATTTCACACTGTTCCGGGTACCACTGCGAAAACTGTGCTCTGGGTGGATAATCTACTGGTTCCAGGTTCTGGAGACGCTGTAAGTGAACTGGACTTAATAATTGCTCTCGAAGGACTGTTCTTACATTCGTCTGATTCGTCCCCATGTTACGTGAAATTTCACGACTGCTGTTTGAACGATCCCGCTCCACATGCTGCAAGACAGCTTCCTCAAATTGGAGTGTTCTTACCGTGCGACGGCGTCCCTGTCCAGGCAATCTGCTAAATGACCCGGTCTCACGCAGACGTTGGTACGCAAAAGCAAAGGTCTTATGATGCGGGATACTGCGATTAGGATATTGTTGTTGATAAACGCGCTGTGCAGCTCGTCCGTAGTGGTGCGCTATGTAGTACGCACCAACCATATCAGCGTACTCACTCCAGATGTATCGCTCCATTAGTAAACAGAGACAATGCACTACTACACTGGTGGACAGCAGTTGCCTGCAACTGAAGAGCGTAATACGGCCTCTTAACAACTGGAGAGCGTAATACGGCCTCCACCGGTTTAAATAATCCTCATAGGAAAAAATTATATTAGGGAAAAACGTTTGTTTTGATGTCCCCTACAACCTCCCAAAGTTTGTCGGTTTAAATACTTTTCACCCTGTATTTTATTTTAAAATATTATACGACAGTCATTTTTTTTAAATTTCTCCACTGACTCGGGGTAGCTGTGCGTGCTATCCCGCTGAACTATCAATCCCTGGATTCGGGAGGCGAGGTGATTTGAATCCATCCGCCGGCAACTTTGAAAATGCTTTCTGTGGTTTCCCATTTTCAACTGAGGCAAATACTGGGGTTGGTCCCTTACTACAGGCCGTAGCCAATTCCTTCCTAATAATTATTTATTTGTAATTTTTGGTACCAGTCACTTTCTTATTTTTTTTGTTTTATGTTTAATCTAACATAATACAACACGTTTCGAACATGGTCTGTTCATCTTCAGTCGTTTATACATACATACAGAGAAATGTTACTTCAAAATAAACCGTCTTAACTAGATTGTTTGTTATTGTAGCGGCTGGTGTGGCATTTGGGGGGAGTCAGGGGGCAGTGGATGGCCAGAAATCAGTCAGTGATGTCTTCTGTGGTTTCCTTCCTTTTGGTTGACCATGTGTATCACTACCTGTACAGGACGCAGATAGTTTTTCATCAGTTGTGTGTTACGAAACTACATTTCCTTCGTGACGAGATTCCAGTTCCCTTAAACAGGCAGCCCATCTGCTTAAATGAAAAGCGGTGCATCGAAGGCGAGCCGGGCAGCTCTTTCGAAACTCCCGGCACCAAATACCGTATCATAAATAGACAATAATCCAAATTCTTCTAATTTAAGCTCATAGACTTGTCTGCCAAGATATTGTTTAACGCGGAAAATGTTTCTTCTTAAATTGCAAGAAGTGACAGATGCATACGTAAATGAGGATATTTGGGAAAGTGCAAGGTTGAATAATTCCAGATCTTTCCCACTGTCGCAACAAAGTGTTCTAGGTACCCCGTCGAACGGAGGTCTCTTTATCCCAAAACATTCATTGTGTCCCCAAAAAAAAAAGGAAGAAAGAAAAAAATAAGCTCTTTAATAAATCGAATTCTACCGCACCCCCCGCCGCTTTCGACAAAATCCTGGGTACGTCCTTGTTTGAGCAAATGTTTCCTCATGCGCTAGGACTTTTTGCCTCCTAACACACATGCAAATAGATTCTCGACATTACCAAGCTACAGCAAAATGCACAAATGCACAAATGTTACGTGTGAAACATGGAATGAAGACGTTACCTTTATTTCACGTGCGTGAGAAAGAAAACACCAAGATTATCAACTGATAGATCATTTATCGTCACGATCACACACGGTTCGGTATCTTAGCTCCTACTGTCATCATCATCTGATAAAGAAATTACAGTATTTTGTATGGATTCTTCTCTTAAGCCTTTTCCTATGTTCAATCTCTAATATCTTTCCACACGTGGTTCACAACGTTCTTACAATTTTTCTGGCTTCATTCGTGTCCTAGCCTCATTTACCAGCCTTTCTGAATATCGCAGCGGAAAAGTTCTATTTTTCTCCGCAACATCTGAATTTCTTTGAGCCCAGACAATTTCGATGGCGTTGTAGTGGCAGTGGTACGGTGAAAGGCTTATAATTTTGTGGCCTCTGCCAACGTATCAACTACAGTAAAGAACCAAAGAAACTGGTACACCTGCCTAATATCGTGCACAGCCCCCGCGAGCACGCAGAAGTCCCTCAACACTTCGTGGCATGGATTCGACTAGAGTCCATTAGTGCTGGAGGGAACTGACACCATGACTCCTGCAGGGCTGTCCATAAATCCGCAGGAAAAAGACGGGATGGACATCTCTTCTGAACAGCACGTTGCAAGGCATTCCAGATATGCCCAATAGCGTTCATGTCTGGGGAACTTGGTGGCCAGCGGAAGTATTTAAACTCAGAAGAGTATTCCTGGAGCCACTGTAGTAATTCTGGACGTGTGGGGTGTCGCATTGTCCTGCTGGAATTGCCGATGTCCGTCGGACAGCACAACGGACATGAATGGATGCAGGCGATCAGACAGGATGCTTACGTACATGTCAGCTGTAAGAGTCGTCTCTAGACATATCAGGGGTCCCACACCACTCCAACAGCACACACCCCACACTATTACAGAACCTGCACCAGCTTCAACAGTCCCATGCTGACATTCAGGGTCCATGGATTCATAAGGTTCTCTCCATACCCGTACACGTCCATCCGCGCAATGCAATTTGTAACGAGATACCTCCGACCAGGCAACATGTTTCCAGTCATCAGCAGTCCAATGTCGGTGTTGACGGGCCCAGGTGAGGCGTAAAGCTTTGTTTCGTGCAGTCATCAAGGAAATACGATTGGTTCAAATGGTTCAAATGGCTCTGAGCACTATGGGACTCAACTGCTGAGGTCAACAGTCCCCTAGAACTTAGAACTACTTCAACCTAACTAATCTAAGGACATCACACACATCCATAATGTTACTTAAAATCCGTCTTGATTGCAAATTTTTTTTATTATTCATATGACCGGTTTCGGTTCATTCAGAACCATCTTCAGATCTGATATTTATGTGACGTAGCATGTGAAAGTTGCTGGATTTGGACGGGTTACTCCTGTAACTGAAATATCAGATCTGAAGATGGTTCTGAATGAACCGAAACCGGTCATATGAATAATATAAAAATTTGCAATCAAGACGGATTTTAAGTAACATTATAAAATCACTGATTGCTGTTATCCCAAAAGACATGTCTGTTTTTGCAACACGCATCCATGCCCGAGGCAGGATTCGAACCTGCGACCGTAGCGGTCGTGCGGTTCCAGACTGTAGCGCCAGAACCGCTCGGCCACCAGCGGCCGAAATACGATTGGTGCTTCGGCTCCTGAAGTCCATATCGGTTATGTTTCATTGAATGGTTCGCACGCTGAAACTTGCTGATGGCCCAGCGGTAGAAACTGCAGCAATTTGCGGAAGGTTTGCACTTATGTCACATGGAACGATTATTTTCAGTCGTCGTTGGCTCCGTACTTGCAGGATGCTTTTGCGACCGCAGCGATGTCCGACATTTGATGTTTTACCGGATTCCTGGTATTCTCGGTACACTCGTGAAATAGTCGTACGGGAAAATCCCCACTTCATCGCTACCTCTGAGATGCTGTGTCCCATGGCTCGTGCGCCGACCAAACACCACATCCAAACTCACTTAAATCTTGGTAACCTGTCATTGTAGCGGATTTTACATCTGCGCCAGACCCTTGTCGTCATCTACAGGCTTTGCCGATACCAGCCTCGTATTCTGCCTCTTTATATTCCTCTGTATTTGAATACACATGCCTATACCAGTTTCTTTGGTGCTTCGGCTTACGTATTACGTGTTCTGCGACCCGTATCATTTCATTAATTCAGTAAGTTCCACTTTTCGCATATCCTGCTCAAAGCCTATTTTATCATGTTTGAATCAGCTATTTCGTCTCTCCTTGCAGCAACCGTTGGTGCCTCATTTGATTGTGCGGAATGGTACGGCACGTTGTCCATTAGAAAAACACTGCCAGAACGGACATCTGTTAGCAAAGAAGTAAATAACCAGTCTTAAAATATATCTGTGTTCATTTCCTCGTGGTATTCGACAAGTTTCTTTACTGAAACATCGTCATAACAGCGGGCATGAAACCGGTTACAGAACCAGTGTAATTAGTTGCCAGTTGGTACACTCATAGTTCTGCGACGCGTGTACTATCCACGCTACAGATCGTGCGTGACGCACGATGACTCACGTTCCGTCAGTCCGGATTAAATTCTCCAGATTAATTGCTAGCAACTCGCGTAGAAAACAACTCCCTGCCACAATGTCTCTTCATTCCTTTAATACCTTTCTTCCTGAGAATTTTTTCCATCGATAGCCAGTTTTCTGTTTACAACAATGGAGAGATTTAGTCTTCTGCCTGTGAACAAACCACTGTTCGGCAGTGATGTCATCAACTTTTTAAGTGCTGGATGCTCCTTCCTACTGTAGTATACGTACATATGTTGCATGATAGCATTTTCGTCGAAGTTAACTTTTTCAGCCACACGACACAATCTCTTCCGTGACTTTCCAGGCATCACAGTAACAGGGCTCCAAGCTGAAATGACAGCCTCATTATCGTTTATCATTCTCTTCGCTGTCGCTGTAGAGATGGTGGTGGTGGTGGTTAGTGTTTAACGTCCCGTCGACAACGAGGTCATTAGAGACGGAGCGCAAGCTCGGGTTCGGGAAGAATTGGGAAGGAAATCGGCCGTGCCCTTTCAAAGGAACCATCCCGGCATTTGCCTGAAACGGTTTAGGGAAATCACGGAAAACCTAAATCAGGATGCCAGAATGAGATTTTCACTCTGCAGCGGAGTGTGCGCTGATATGAAACTTCCTGGCAGATTAAAACTGTGTGCCCGACCGAGACTCGAACTCGGGACCTTTGCCTTTCGCGGGCAAGTGCTCTACCAACTGAGCTACCGAAGCACGACTCACGCCCGGTATTCACAGCTTTACTTCTGCCAGTACCTCGTCTCCTACCTTCCAAACTTTACAGAAGCTCTCCTGCGAACCCTGCAGAACTAGCACTCATGAAAGAAAGGATTTCGCAGGAGAGCTTCTGTAAAGTTTGGAAGGTAGGAGACGAGATACTGGCAGAAATAAAGCTGTGAGGACGGGGCGTGAGTCGTGCTTGGGTAGCTCAGTTGGTAGGGCACTTGGCCGCGAAAGGCAAAGGTGCCGAGTTCGAGTCTCGGTCCGTCACACAGCTCCAATCTGCCAGGAAGTTTCATATCAGCACACACTCCGCTGCAGAGTGAAAATCTCATTCTGGAAACATCCCCCAGGCTGTGGCTAAGCCATGTCTCCGCTGTATCCTTTCTTTCAGGAGTGCTAGTTCTGCGAGGTTCGCAGGAGAGCTTCTGTAAAGTTTGGAAGGTAGGAGACGAGGTTCTGGCAGAAGTAAAGCTGTGAGTACCGGGCGTGAGTCGTGCTTCGGTAGCTCAGTTGGTAGAGCACTTGCCCGCGAAAGGCAAAGGTCCCGAGTTCGAGTCTCGGTCGGGCACACAGTTTTAATCTGCCAGGAAGTTTCTAGATCAGGATGGCCGGAGACGGGATTGAACCCTGTAGAGATGTTCGATGATTCTACCGCCCCGTCAATCACTTTACTCACTGGACATCTCTGTCCCTTTCAAAGTAAACACGCAGTCTGTACATAAATTCGCGTGCTTGAGATTTCAGCGTAGCACCTTTTCCAACATTGCATTTCTCGGCACTACACGTAGCTGTTTTCCACACTACCCGTCGGTTTTGACCAATGTCGGCGCGTCTTAGTCACAGACGTGAATCTGTTTACTTCCGAGCTACGCATAATAAATCGGTTGTCATCTGTGGTGAAGCGTCACAATTCTGGATTGAAATAAATGAATGTGTTATTACAAAAGAGGACTAGATGTTGTCTACACTTTCGTTTGTCATAATTTAAATCATTTGTTCAATCAATTTATGAGGTACTTATTGTCATTCTAAGTGATTTTGAGATATTTTGGGAGAATTTTTTCTCATTCTGGACCATTTTTACTTGTCATTGTTCCTTTGTAGATATAGATTTGTCTATTCAGATGAACATGAATGAGGCTTTGCGAGTAGAATTCTCGTGCGGAGATGCGATTCTACGATCCATTTTCTTCCTTTGAATGTGGTTCTGGCCGATTATGTTCGTTTCCGTTGAATCCGGCGAACATATGTGCTAGAATAGTGTTTAGGTGCGTAGTGCTCACGATTTGGATTGATCTGGAGGTTCACCCGACTGCAAATTGTTGCTCATGTCGGCACCAATGGCTCCTGCCGTCTGGATTCAGAGGTCATCCTCAGTTCATACAGGTGGTTGGCGGAGTTGGTGAAGGCGGAAAGCCTCGCTCGCGGGGTGGAATCTGTGCTATTTTTAGTGTCGTTCCCAGAACTGATCGCGGTACTCTGGTTTGGAGCCGAGTGGAAGGCTTAAACCAGAGGCTCAGACGGTTCTGCGGAGATCTGGCGTGCAAATTTCTCGACCTCGGGTGGAGAAATGTAGGGTCCCCCTGAATCAGGTCAGGCGTGCACTACACGCAGGAAGCGTCTACAAGGGTAGCGGAGTACGTGTGGAGTGCACATGTGGGTTTTTTAGGTTAGAGAATTCCCTCCCTAGGCCCGACTAGACGCCTCCTGAGACGCGACGAGGTAGTAGTAGGTAAAACGCAACAGGGAATGACAGTATTAATGTGGTAATAGTAAACTGCAGGAGTCTATAGAAAGCTCCCAGAACTGTTCTCATTAATAAACTGTCAGAATGACCACATAGTACTGGGGACGGAAACCAGATGTAAACAGTAATGAAATTCTAAACTCAGATTGGAATGTATACCGCAGAGAACGGCTGGACAGTGAAGGGGGAGGCGTGTTTATAGCGACAAAAAGTGCAATAGTATTTAAGGAAATTGACGGAGATCCTAAATGTGAAATAATTTTGGCGAAGGTCACGGGTAAAACAGGCTCAAACATGGTAATTGTATGTCTCTATAGGCCCCCTGGCTCAGCAGCCGTTGTGGCAGAACACCTGAAGGAGGATATTTCGAGTAGATTTTCCGACCATGTACTAGTTGTGGATGGAGATTTTAATTTAACAGATATGCACTCCTGGAAATTGAAATAAGAACACCGGGAATTCATTGTCCCAGGAAGGGGAAACTTTATTGATACATTCCTGGGGTCAGATACATCACATGATCACACTGACAGAACCACAGGCACATAGACACAGGCAACAGAGCATGCACAATGTCGGCACTAGTACAGTGTATATCCACCTTTCGCAGCAATGCAGGCTGCTATTCTCCCATGGAGACGATCGTAGAGATGCTGGATGTAGTCCTGTGGAACGGCTTGCCATGCCATTTCCACCTGGCGCCTCAGTTGGACCAGCGTTCGTGCTGGACGTGCAGACCGCGTGAGACGACGCTTCATCCAGTCCCAAACATGCTCAATGGGGGACAGATCCGGAGATCTTGCTGGCCAGGGTAGTTGACTTACACCTTCTAGAGCACGTTGGGTGGCACGGGATACATGCGGACGTGCATTGTCCTGTTGGAACAGCAAGTTCCCTTGCCGGTCTAGGAATGGTAGAACGATGGGTTCGATGACGGTTTGGATGTACCGTGCACTATTCAGTGTCCCCTCGACGATCACCAGTGGTGTACGGCCAGTGTAGGAGATCGCTCCCCACACCATGATGCCGGGTGTTGGCCCTGTGTGCCTCGGTCGTATGCAGTCCTGATTGTGGCGCTCACCTGCACGGCGCCAAACACGCATACGACCATCATTGGCACCAAGGCAGAAGCGACTCTCATCGCTGAAGACGACACGTCTCCATTCGTCCCTCCATTCACGCCTGTCGCGACACCACTGGAGGCGGGCTGCACGATGTTGGGGCGTGAGCGGAAGACGGCCTAACGGTGTGCGGGACCGTAGCCCAGCTTCATGGAGACGGTTGCGAATAGTCCTCGCCGATACCCCAGGAGCAACAGTGTCCCTAATTTGCTGGGAAGTGGCGGTGCGGTCCCCTACGCCACTGCGTAGGATCCTACGGTCTTGGCGTGCATCCGTGCGTCGCTGCGGTCCGGTCCCTGGTCGACGGGCACGTGCACCTTCCGCCGACCACTGGCGACAACATCGATGTACTGTGGAGACCTCACGCCCCACGTGTTGAGCAATTCGGCGGTACGCCCACCCGGCCTTCCGCATGCCCACTATACGCCCTCGCTCAAAGTCCGTCAACTGCACATACGGTTCACGTCCACGCTGTCGCGGCATGCTACCAGTGTTAAAGACTGCGATGGAGCTCCGTATGCCACGGCAAACTGGCTGACACTGACGGCGGCGGTGCACAAATGTTGCGCAGCTAGCGCCATTCGACGGCCAACACCGCGGTTCCTGGTGTGTCCGCTGTGCCGTGCGTGTGATCATTGCTTGTACAGCCCTCTCGCAGTGTCCGGAGCAAGTATGGTGGGTCTGACACACCGGTGTCAATGTGTTCTTTTTTCCATTTCCAGGAGTGTAGATTGGAAGATTCAAACGTTTATAACGGGTGGCAGGGACAAAGAATCCAGTGAATTTTTTTAAGTGCAGTATCTGAAAACTACCTTGAGCAGTTAAACAGAGAACCGACTCGTGGCGAAAACGTATTAGACCTTCTGGTGACAAACAGAATCGAACTATTTGAAACAGTTAATGCAGAACAGGGAATCAGCGATCATAAAGCGGCTACTGCGTCGATGATTTCAGCCGTAAATAGAAATATTAGAGAAGGTAAGAAGATTTTTCTGTTGAGCAAAAGTGACAAAAAGCAGATTTCAGGGTACTTGACGACACAACACAAAAGTTTTATCTCAAGTACAGATAGTGTTGAGGATCAGTGGACAAAGTTCAAAACAATCGCACAAAATGCATTAGATGAGTATGTGCCAAGCAAGATCGTAAGAGTTGGAAAGGAGCCACCGTGGTACAACAATAGAGTTAGAAAACTGCTACGGAAGCAAAGGGAACTTCACAGCAAACATAGATATAGCCAAAGCCTTGCAGACAAACAAAAATTATACGAAGTGAAATGTAGTGTGAGAAGGGCTATGCGAGAGGCGTTCAGTGAATTAGAATGTAATGTTCTGTGTACTGACTTGGCAGAAAATCCTAAAAAATTTTGGTCTTATGTCAAAGGGGTAAGTGGATCAAAACAAAATGTCCAGACACTGTGTGACCAAAATGGTACTGAAACAGAGGATGACAGACCAAATGTCTTTTTCCAAAGCTGTTTCACAGAGGAAGACTGCACTGTAGTTCTTTCTCTAGATTGCCGCACAGATGACAAAAAGGTAGATATCGAAATAGATGACAGAAGGATATAAAAAGAATTAAAATCGCTCAAAAGAGGAAAGGCTGTTGGACCTGATGGGATACCAGTTCGGTTTTACACAGAGTATAAGAAGGAACTTGCCCCACTTCTTGCAGCGGTGTACCGTAGGTCTCTAGAAGAGCGTAGCGTTCCAAAAGATTGAAAAAGGTCAAAGGTTCTAACATTCTGCGTGGTGTCTGTTTGTTCTAAGTTGTCTCCCTATCACTTTCGTGCAACGATGCTCTGAACGTTTTTTAGGGAATTAACTAGTTTGAACCTGGGACCTGTTGCTGGTAAGCAGACGCCACACCAAACATGACAAGTAGAGTTCAGAAGAGTTCAGTGACACTAGCGATGATATAATCAAATACTTAATGATTTCAGCGTCAGATCCACCGCACTCCCTGTAAAAGAATCTTAATACTAACTAAATTTGGTGGAAGAGGTTCAAGGCTTTCCTATTTTTAGTTAGCTGGTGAAATAACGTCGAAATAGCAGTTACGTTTACCATTGTAATTTTTATTCTCCTCACAAAACATTGTTTATAAATTGTACTTTGACAAAAGGAAATAATACAGGATGATAAAAATGAACTGCGGTCAACAAAAATGTGAACGAATATTTCCTGAATGGGTTTCCAAGTTCTATAATGGATCGAAGGATGACCTATGCCGTATCACACCTATAATCTAGGTTTAAATTAAGTTTCATAAAAGAGAAAATTATCAGAAATGATCTACAGTGACCCTCAATTATCTTTAATTACTTATTTAACTTGTTGTGGCTGATGTGGCTTCTCAGTAATTATATAACAGAAAAATCATTGCGTTTCAGATTTTAACTTCAAATAGCAAATGTGAATACCACGAAGTTTAATTGATGATCGACACTAGTATTACGTAAAAAGGGGATGTAACAGATGAGACTTCTGCAGTTCCGAGTGAAACCTTATGCGCTCTTATGCGGCATCGCGTGCGTTCATTACCTTGCCGGTGGTTAGGCAGCGTCAGGGGCGGCGGGCGGCGCAGCTCCACACACCTCGCTGTCTCGGTATCCACTCTCTCGAACTTACCCTTACTACTGTTTACAGAAGTTGGTTTAAGAAAAAGGTATCTAGCCGTGATTTCAACTGACCTATCAGCGTCTCAATGTTAACCTTAAGCTCTGCCTACAAAAATTCTGTGTATCCAATGAGAAAGTTTATACTTTTTGTGGTGGGGCAATAGTTTTAATGTTTGCTACGTAACAGAGATGTATATAGTCTCACGCTAAAACTTGCAGCTGGTGTGGCCCTTTTAGTGTTATCATAAGATCTATACTGCTCTTCTGGAGGGATCTATCTTTTAACATAGGCTGGGGGATGGACCTCTTTGCGGTCGGCCAGTGATGCAGGTGTCCCATTGTCCCACTCTCGTCTTAGGGCCTTCTAGCCTACATGGCTCTGCTCTCGGCTTCTGTTCTCGTTTCACGCCTCTGAACTGCATCTGTTTCACGGTGGGAAGGTATGACATGCATTTAGACGTTCTTGTGTTTGTCTGTGGTATTCCATTTGCTCACTCGTTGATCGTATTACTTTGGTTAATTTAATGTCCAGATTTATTCGGAGCTATGTGACATATTGCCGGGTTTGCTATCATGTCAGGATTTTCATGGAAGGTGTTGGATTTGCCTGACACCTTACAAGGTTATCCCCATGTTCAAGAAGGGACGTCGAACAGATGTGAAGACTATAGACCTATATCTCTAACGTCTATCAGTTGTAGAATTTTGAAACACGTATTATGTTCGAGTATATGACTTTTCTGGTCACCAGAATCTACTCCGTAGAAATTGACATGGGTTTCGAAAAAGACGATTGTGTGAAACCCAACTCATGCTGTTCGTCCACAAGATTCAGATGGCCATAGACACGGGTTCCCAGGTAGATGACGTGTTTCTTGACTTCCGCAAGGCGTTCGATACAGTTCCCCACAGTCGTTTAATGAACAAAGTAGGAGCATATGGACTATCAGACCAACTGTGTGATTGGATTGAAGAGTTATTAGATAACAGAACGCAGCATGTCATTCTCAATGGAGAGAAGTCTTCCGAAGTAAGAGTGATTTCAGGTGTGCCGCAGGGGAGTGTCGTAGGACCGTTGCTATTCACAATATATATATAAATGACGTCGTGGATAACATTGGAAGTTCACTGAGGCGTTCTGCGGATGATGCTGTAGTATATCGAGAGGTAATACATGGAGAGATAGATCCTTTATCATGTAGCTACAATATAGCAGGTCAGCAACTGAAAGCAGTTAATTCCATAAATTATCTGGAGTAGGCATTAGGATAGATTTAAAATGGAATGAGCATATAAAATTAATCTTCTGTAAAGCAGACAGATTCATTTGAAGAATCCTAAGGAAATGCGCCGGCCGGAGTGGCCGTGCCGTTCTAGGCGCTACAGTCTGTAACCGAGTGACCGCTATGGTCGCAGGTTCGAATCCTGCCTCGGGCATGGATGTGTGTGATGTCCTTAGGTTAGTTAGGTTTAATTAGTTCTAAGTTTTAGGCGACTGATGACCTCAGAAATTAAGTCGCATAGTGCTCAGAGCCATTTGAACCATTTGAACCTAAGGAAATGCAGTCCGAAAACAAAGGAAGTAGGTTACAACACACTTGTTCGCCCACTGCTTGAATACTGCTCACTGGTGTGGCATCCGTACCAGATAGAGTTGATAGAAGAGATGTAGATGATCCAACGGAGAGCAGCGCGCTTCATTACAGGATAATTTAGTAATCGCGAAAGCGTTACGGAGATGATAGATAAACTCCAGTGGAAAACTCTGCAAGAGAGACGCTCAGTAGCTTGTTACGGGCTTCTGTTGAAGTTTCGAGAAAATACCTTCACCGAGGAGTCAAGCAGTATATTGATAACCCCTAAATATATCTCGCGAAGAGACCATGAGGATAAAATCAGAGAGATTAGAGCCCACACAGAGGCATATCGACAATCTTTCTTTCTACGAACTAGGCGAGACTGGAATAGACGGGAGAACCGGTAGAGGTACTCAAGGTACCCTCTGCCACACACAGTCAGGTGGCTTGCGGAGTATGGACGTAGATGTAGATGTAGATGCAGAAAACGTAGATTATGTATGGCGTTCCATTCGAAGAGCAACCTGGTTTGAGAAGTCTAAGCTGGTCTTGGGATTACATACTAATGGTGGCTGAGGTACCCTGTGATTGTGTGTTAATTTATGTCCTGTGCGTGAGCGTGCCGTTCTCGGTCGGTACTCTTTTTGTAGTGAAGTCTGTGAGGAATGTTTAAAGTATAGGGGGTCTATTGGTGGAAGGGGGGAGGGGGTGGCGAGGTGTCACTGTCGAAACTGATGAGTCCGATTTTGGAAAAGCGAAGTATAACAGCATAATACGGGGGATCCTGCCGTGAGATTATGGGTTTGGGGGGGGGGGGGGGGGGACTGTAGTTTCAGGTATAGAGAGCTGTGATGTAGTTTGGTTAAATTAATTGACGAACATGTAGCCGAAGGTTCTGTAGTAATGTCGGAAGGGTTTTCATCATACAGGGATTTGGATAAGATGGGTCTTCAGTACCTTGTTGTCATAAAAGAATATTTACTTCAGAAGGTCGACCACTGGGACTTGAACAAGTAGTACATAGGGTTACTGGGGAGCGATAAAATCGATTGTAGGGAGGGGGAAATCACACATTTCAATATATACGTATATTCTTGGAGGACAAGAATAGCGAATACGTATTACCCGTTTAAGTGTTTTCTTTAGCGTGTTGGGCAGGTGCATCCACCATGATTTGTTAGCTAATTTCATGATGGGGTGGGGGTGGGGGTAGGGTATGAGATAATTAAGGAAGATGGTGGGTTTTGATAGGGATGGTTAAGGTACCGATTTAGAATTTTTGGGGTTGTTTCATCATTCTCCCTTCTCTTGCGTTGGGTAATGTTTCATCTGATGTTTTCTTTTTTATTATTTTTGTTTCATTTTGTTTATGTGCACTTCTCTGCATACGTATTTGTAATTGTTTCTGTATATTCGTGTTTTATGATGTTTCTCTTGTGTGTTTGTATGTGGGTATGTCATTTTTGTTGACGTCTCTCAAAACCAAATTTGGTTTTCTGTGGAGGAGTTTGTGTACGATAAGTTGAATGTTTTATTTTTATGTTATACAGATTTTTTTCTTCTTTCATTGTCGTTTCATATTGTTCTCCGCTGTGTTTGGATTCGTTCGTGTTTACTGTTTATTTAATGCCAGTATATGGTGAATGCTATTTTCGAGGGTGCTGTTTCCTCTGCAATTGATTATGTAGGTCAGTTGAAGAACAGGATTCTATTAGTGGCGAAAGCAGGAAAAGCAACATACGTAACACTGGCACCCTGTACCAGAGTTGAACTACGAAGCTTGTATGATATTCCTCAGTTGGCCTATATAGGCAACTGAAGTACAGCATACAAATTTTACATTTGTCCTTTTATATAGGTCAGCTGAAGAATAGCATACTAGGACTGGAGGCACGATATACGTAACATTACGTTCGAAGTATTGATGTACGTGCTGTGTGTACACGATCTATTTTCTCTCTGCTATATTCCTCTGTTTCTCAACATTCGTCTATGCTTTTAAACCTTCGCTATGGATCAACTTGTAATTGCTGAAGCCGATGGGTAGTGTACCATTCTTCAGTATTGCCTCATCTTTTTAAGTGTCGGGTACTCCTTCCTGCTGTAGTGCTCGTATATATGTTACCTGATAGCACTTTCGTCAAAGTTTTCAGTTTTAGTCACACGACACGATCTCTTCCTTGACTTTCCATACGTCCCAGTGATATTGCTCCCAGCTGAATTGGCAGTCACTTGTGACTCTCTTCACTGTCGCTGTATATATGTTCGATGTTCTGCCACCCCGTCTAACACTTTACTCGCGGGTATCAAAGGCACACCACTGTCCCTTTCCCTTTCAAAGTAATCATGCAGCCTGTACATAAATTCGTGTGCTTAGGAATTCAGAGTAGCTCCTTTTCAAAAGCGCTCTCCTCTGCAATACAAGAAGCCATTTTCCAGGCACACGGCAGGAAACTCAAAGAATGAGTGTAACGCACACGTACACACACAAACCTGAACGAAGCACGAGGCACCACCGTCTGAAAGCAGTACTCACCTAGCACCACGGTAACACTAGGCCGTGGCCGCTGTGATGTAAACAAAATGTCATGATCTGATTGACCGTCGTGGAAGCGCGTGCGCCGAGAACAGCTGTCTCAGCTTTTCTCTCGCCTTACGCATTATAATTCTCGAGCGTTCCACTTTCCAATGTTTGTTGTTGCTTTGGTCTTCAGTCTTGAGACTCATTAGCTATGTGATCTACCCATCTAATCTTCAGCATTCTTTTGTAGCACCACATTTCGAAAGCTTCAATTCTCTTCTTGTCCAAACTATTTATCGTCGATGTTTCACTTCCATACATGGCTACACTCCGTACAAATACATTCAGAAACAGCTTCCTGACACTTAAATCTATACTCGATGTTAACAAATCTCTCTTCTTCAGAAAAGCTTTCCTTGCCATTGCCAGTCTACATTTTATATCCTCTCTACTTCGACCATCATCAGTTATTTTGCTCCCCAAATAGCAAAACTCATTTACTACTTTAAGCGTCTCATTTCCTAATCTAATTCCCTCAGCATAACTCGATTTAATTCGACTACATTTCATTATCCTAGGTTTGCTTTTGTTGATGTACATCTTATATCCTCCTTTCAAGACAATGTCCACTCCGTTCAACTGCTCTTCCAAGTCCTTTGCTGTCTCTGGCAGAAATAACATGTCATCGGCGAACCTCAAAGCTTTTATTTCTTCTCCCTGGATTTTAATACCTACTCCGAATTTTTCTTTTGTTTCCTTTACTGCTTGCTCAATATACAGATTGAATAACATCGGGGAGGCGCTACAACCCTGTCCCACTCCCTTCCCAAACACTGCTTCCCTTTCGTGCCCCCCAACTCTTATAACTGCCATCTGGTTTCTGTACAAAATGTAAATAGCCTTTCGCTCTCTATATTTTACCCCTGCCACCTTTAGAATTTGAAAGAGTATTCCAGTCAATATAGTCAAAAGCTTCCTCTAAGTCTACAAATGCTAGAAACGTAGGTTTGCCTTTCCTTAATCTTTCTTCTAAGATAAGTCGTAAGGTCAGTATTGCCTCACCTGTTCCAGTATTTCTACGGAATCGAAACTGATCTTCCCCGAGGTCGGCTTCTACCAATTTTTCCATTCGTCTGTAAAGAATTCGCGTTGGTCTTTTGCAGCTGTGACTTATTAAACTGACAGTTCGGTAATTTTCACATCTTTCAACACGTGCTTTCCTTGTGATTGGAATTATTAAATTCTTCTTGAAGTCTGAGGGTATTTCACCTGTCTCATACATCCTGCTCACCAGATGGTAGAGTTTTGCCAGGACTGTCTCTCCCAAGGCCGTCAGTAGTTCTAATGGAATGTTGTCTACTCCTTGGGCCTTGTTTCGACTCAGGTCTTTCAGTGCTCTGTCAAACTCTTCACGCAGTATTGTGTCTCCCATTTCATCCTCATCTACATCATCTTCCATTTGCATAATACTGTCCTCAAGAACATCGTCCTTGTACAGACCCTCTACATAATCCTTCCACCTTTGTGCTTTCCCTTGTTTGCTTAGAACTGGGTTTCCATCTGAGATCTTGATAGTCATACAAGTGGCTCTCTTTTTTCGAAAGGTCTCTTTAATTTTCCTGTAAGTACCTATCTTACCCCTAGTGAGATAAGCCTCTACATCCTTACATCTGTCCTCTAGCCATCCCTGCTTAACCATTTTGCACTTGTTGTCGATCTCATTTTTGAGACGTTTGTATTCCTATTTTGCCAGCTTCATTTACTGCATTTTTATATTTTCTCCTTTCATCAATTAAATTCAATATTTCTTCTGTTACCCAAGGATTTCTACTAGCACTCGTCTTTTTAGCTACTTCATCGTCTGCTGCCTTCACTACTTCATCCCTTAGAGCTTCCCATTCTTCTTCTACTGTATTTCTTTCCCCCTTTCCTGTCAATTGCATCCGTATGCTCTCCCTGAAACTCTGTACAACCTCTGGTTCTTTCAGTTTATCCAGGTCCCATCGCCTCAAGTTCCCACCTTTATGCAGTTTCTTCAGTTTTAATCTATAGTTCATAACCAATACATTGTGGTCACCACATCTGCCCCTGGAAATGACTTACAATTTAAAACCTGGTTCCTAAATCTCTGTCTTACCATTATATAATCTATCTGATACCTTCTAGTATCTCGAGGATTCTTCCATGTATACAACCTTCTTTTATGATTCTTGAACCAAGTGTTAGCTATGATTTATGCTCTGTGCAAAATTCTACCAGGCGGCTTCCTCTTTCATTTCTTAGCCCCAATCCATATTCACCTACTATGTTTCCTTCTCTCCCTTTTCCTACTCTCGAATTCCAGACACCCATGACTATTAAATTTTCGTCTCCCTTCACTACCTGAATAATTTTTTTTTTTTCTCATCATACATTTCATCAAAATCAGTAAAGTGCAGAGCTGGTTGGCATATAAACTTGTACTACTGTAGTAGCAATAGGCTTCGTGTCTTTCTTCGCCACAATAATGCGTTCACTATGCTGTTTGTAGTAGCTTACTCGCACTCCTATTTTTTATTCATTATTAAACCTACTCCTGCATTACCCCTATTTGATTTTGTATTTATAACCCTGTATTCACCTGACCAAAAGTCTTGTTCCTCCTGCCACCGAACTTCACTAATTCCCACTATATCTAACTTTAACCTATCCATTTCCCTTTTTAAATTTTCAAACCTACCTGGCCGATTGAGGGATCTACATTCCACGCTCCAATCCGAAGAACGCCAGTTTTCTTTCTTCTGATAACGACGTCCTCTGGAGTAGTCCCCACCCGGAGATCCGAATGGGGGACTACTTTACCTCCGGAATATTTTACCCAAGAGGACGCCATCATCATTTAACCATACAGTATAGCTGCATGCCCTCGGGAAAAATTACGGCTGTAGATTCCCCTTGCTTTCAGCCGTTCGCAGTACCAGCACAGCAAGGCCGTTTTGGTTATTGTTACAAGGCCAGATCAGTCAATCATCCAGAATGCTGCCCCTGCAACTACTGAAAAGGCTGCTGCCCCTCTTCTGGAACCACACGTTTGTCTGGCCTCTCAACAGATACCCCTCCGTTGTGGTTGCACCTACGGTACGGCCATCTGTATCGCTGAGGCACGCAAGCTTCGCCACCAACGGCATGGGGGGCACTTTTCAGTAACACACCTGAATGGTTCAAATGGCTCCAAGTATTATGGGACTTAACATCTGAGGCCATCAGTCCCCTAAACTTAGAACTATTTAAACATAACTAACCTAAGGACGTCACACACATCCATGCCCTAGGCAGGATTCGAACCTGCAGCGGTAGCAGCAGCGCGGTTTCGGACTGATGCTCCTAGAACAGCTCGGCCACGGCGGCCGGCTAACATACTTAAATTTTTCCGCCTGATTTTTCTTATTTTACCGCGTTCATTATTTCACCTATATGGGTGGGACTCAACATAATATTTTCGTATTCGGAGCAGAACGTCTGTAATTTCTTGTAAACATCTCTTTGCAATGAAAAATGCCTTTGTTTTAATGATTGTCAACCCATCTCGCCCATAACATACGAGAAACACTTTTCCCTATTTCGGTATAATACAAAGCGATCTGTCCTCCTTCAGTCCTTTCTCAGTCCTATATCGCAAGGATTACGTATTGAACAGCAGTACCCCAGAAAATGACGGATAATTGCAGTATTGGCAGTCAGTTTAGTAGTCTTGTTGCATCTACTGGATTTTGTGCTAGCCCAAAACCTTTTCTGTGTGATGGTTTAAATTTATGTTGTTCATAATTGTAAACCCTAGTATACTCCTGGAAATTGAAATAAGAATACCGTGAATTCATTGTCCCAGGAAGGGGAAACTTTATTGACACATTCCTGGGGTCAGATACATCACATGATCACACTGACAGAACCACAGGCACATAGACACAGGCAACAGAGCATGCACAATGTCGGCACTAGTACAGTGTATATCCACGTTTCGCAGCAATGCAGGCTGCTATTCTCCCATGGAGACGATCGTAGAGATGCTGGAAGTAGTCCTGTGGAACGGCTTGCCATGCCATTTCCATCTGGCGCCTCAGTTGGACCAGCGTTCGTGCTGGACGTGCAGACCGCGTGAGACGACGCTTCATCCAGTCCCAAACATGCTCAATGGGGGACAGATCCGGAGATCTTGCTGGCCAGGGTAGTTGACTTACACCTTCTAGAGCACGTTGGGTGGCACGGGATACATGCGGACGTGCATTGTCCTGTTGGAACAGCAAGTTCCCTTGCCGGTCTAGGAATGGTAGAACGATGGGTTCGATGACGGTTTGGATGTACCGTGCACTATTCAGTGTCCCCTCGACGATCACCAGTGGTGTACGGCCAGTGTAGGAGATCGCTCCCCACACCATGATGCCAGGTGTTGGCCCTGTGTGCCTCGGTCGTATGCAGTCCTGATTGTGGCGCTCACCTGCACGGCGCCAAACATGCATACGACCATCATTGGCACCAAGGCAGAAGCGACTCTCATCGCTGAAGACGACACGTCTCCATTCGTCCCTCCATTCACGCCTGTCGCGACGCCACTGGAGGCGGGCTGCACGATGTTGGGGCGTGAGCGGAAGACGGCTTAACGGTGTGCGGGACCGTAGCCCAGCTTCATGGAGACGGTTGCGAATGGTCCTCGCCGATACCCCAGGAGCAACAGTGTCCCTAATTTGCTGGGAAGTGGCGGTGCGGTCCCCTACGGCACTGCGTAGGATCCTACGGTCTTGGCGTGCATCCGTCCGTCGCTGCGGTCCGGTCCCAGGTCGACGGGCACGTGGACCTTCCGCCGACCACTGGCGACAACATCGATGTACTGTGGAGACCTCACGCCCCACGTGGTGAGCAATTCGGCGGTACGTCCACCCGGCCTCCCGCATGCCCACTATACGCCCTCGCTCAAAGTCCGTCAACTGCACATACGGTTCACGTCCACGCTGTCGCGGCATACTACCAGTGTTAAAGACTGCGATGGAGCTCCGTATGCCACGGCAAACTGGCTGACACTGACGGCGGCGGTGCACAAATGCTGCGCAGCTAGCGCCATTCGACGGCCAACACCGCGGTTCCTGGTGTGTCCGCTGTGCCGTGCGTGTGATCATTGCTTGTACAGCCCTCTCGCAGTGTCCGGAGCAAGTATGGTGGGTCTGACACACCGGTGTCAATGTGTTCTTTTTTCCATTTCCAGGAGTGTATTTAGTTGACTCGATAGCCTTCAAATTTATATCATTTTTGGTGTAATCGAAATGTATCGGACTTTTTAATACTGATGTGGCAACTCTGTAATGTTTTTATTGTTTAGGATCAATTACCACTTTTGACAGCCTTGCAGATGCGTTATGTAAATCATTTTGGATTTCGTACTGATTTTCTGATGCGTTTAACGCACCGCTAAAGTTAGCATCATCTGCAAACAACCTAAGATGGCTGCTCAGATCGTCTCTTTTATATACGAGGTGCATTTAACAAGTGATGCAACACAGTTTTTCTGAAGACAGAAAATGCGACGGCCTTACGCCACCGTATTGCAAGGGTCTGGTAGCACTGTACTGGTCGACTTCGGAGGCAACGTCTCGCTGCAGCAAGAACCTCCGCATCATCGACGTGCAAGTTCCGGAAGTGTGCATTCTTCATTAGAGCAAAGACATGGAAGTCGGAAAGTGTGAGATCTGGTTTGTGGAACGGATGACGAACCGACCGAGCAGTCACATTCAGTACGGCGACTGGTGGACGAGTGTGTCGGCACTATCAACTCAGACGTGCAGTTGAGCAGCGAGGTGTCTGATTATGGTCCATCAGTCACCTCGAATGGGACTGGCGACGCGTCCCAACACTGGAGTACTCACAGCTCTGGACGGCGGGACGGTAAGCGGGAGATCGGACAGATTTGCTCGACTTTGCTGCAATGGTGACTGACACCCTGCCCAACGATTTACCGTGCTCTTGTTCACTACCAGGCCTCCGTGGAATTCTGCAAACGCTTATCAATATCTGCGATGCTCTGGTTTTCTCCCAAAAGGAACTCAATGACAGCTCTCTGGTTGGAACGCACCTGCGTTACAGATCCGCTGTTCTGAAGTCTACGTCTACCACTGCCGCCTATCGGGACTTCGTGACGCTAAAGGGGCTGAAGCTAGAATATTCAAAAATGTCCCACGACAAATTCTGCATTTCTTCTACCACAACTGAGCGAGGGAAAAAAAGAACTGCTGCACTACTTATTGAGCGCTCCTCGTACAAAGCGATCTGTCCTCCTTCAACCGTTTTAAATGTATCGGGTTATCAAAAAGTCAGTATAAATTTGAAATAGCTGTAGTCGAGGAATAATTTTGTGAACGGGACTGTAAAGCATGTCCGGAGTTACGGTGAGGCATTGGCGTCGGATGTTGTCTTTCAGCGTCCCTAGAGATGTCGGTCGATCACGATACACTTGTGACTTCAGGTAACCCGAAAGCCAATAATAGCAAGGACTGAGGTCTGGGGACCTGGGAGACCAAGCATGACGAAAGTGGCGGCTGAGCAGACGATCATCACCAAACGACGCGCGCAAGAGATCTTTCACTCGTCTAGCAATATGGGGTGGAGCGCCATCCTGCATAAACATCGTACGTTCCAGCAGGTGTTTATCAGCCAGGCTGGGAATGATACGATTCTGTAACATATCGGCGTACCTCTCACCCGTCACGGTTGCAGTTATCAACCATAATCACGCATTTCCTCGAAGAAAAAAGATCCGATAGCGGCAGATGTGGTAAATCCAACCCATACCGTGACTTTCTCGTCGTGCAATTGTGTTTCCACGACAGTTCTAGGATTTTCGGTAGCCCAAATTCTGCAGTTGTGGGCGTTGACAGACCCTCGAAGCGTGAAATGAACTTCGTCGGTCCACAACACATTACTCAACCAACCGTCATCTTCCTCCATCTTTTGTAACGCCCACACCGCAAATGCCTTGTCTATCGTCTAAACAACCTGTAGCTTCGAACTTCGAAATCATTCTCGCCACAGCTGCATTTGTCAACGGACCTTTACCCGTTCGAATCCCCTTCGTATGGCGATAGGATCGTAACGCTGAACTAGCACATTCCTCATTCTGATAATACAGCTTCACTAAAAGCGCCTTTTCAGGTAACGTCAACATGCTGCGACTGCTGGCGCACCTGATTCTCTCGCTCATTACAGCTCCTTTTATACACGATTGTCATGCGCAGTCACTGACGTTTTGCTGTCGAACGCCACCTGTCGGACATTTTGTGAACTTTTTTTTCCTAATAAAACCCCATGTCATTCCAAGCATGTTTGTCAATTTTTACGCTTTCCGTGGTTTATTAAGTTTTCAAATTTATACTGACTTTTTGATCTCCCGGTATATGCAGATGGTATCTGTTCTTTCGGACATGTCCGAAAGAACAGATACCATCTTCATATAGTTAAGGCTAACCGGCCATTGACCTTCTTCTGTGCTGGGTCCAAACACATTGCCCGAACTCTTACGGGACTCGGTAAGATTGTATGCCGGGGGTAAAGAGTGTAAAGGGCAGGGGCACTACGACAGTAGTGTGTGGAAGTTGGGAATGTCGGTCTCATGGGGAGCGTGCAAGGGATAAGTACCTGCAGCCGCGCTATCCTCTGTGCTCTCGGTGGCTCAGATGGCATGCCGGCACGGTAAGCTCATCGTGTTCGGTCAGAGGGCTGCTCGCCCCCTGTAATAAAAAAACCGAGTAAAGGAAACAATGATCAACTTGAACGGATGTCTTGTGGCATCTGCCCAGACCAAACTAAACGAACTATATCGAAAACAAAAGATGGCTAGAGCGTCTGCCATTTAAGCAGGAGATCCCGGGTTCGAGTTCCGGTCGGGGCACACATTTTTTCCAACTGTCTCCGCTGATGTTTATCAACGCCTGACGACAACTTACCGTCTTGATTTAATTATCATTTCATTTTTAAATGTAATCTTCCAATCTTGTAAGGATAGCATACTGATCAGCAATACCCAAGAGAAGGACGGAAAAGTGCAGTATAGGCAATCTATTTAGTAGAAATGTCGTATCTCTGGGATCTCCTGCCAATAAAACACAATTTGGGCCGCCTACCCCTTCTCCACTACCGCACCCCCCCCCCCGCCCCCCCCTCACTGGACAAATATATTATACTAGAACTGACATGTGATAACATTTTCACGCAATTTCGGTGCGTAGATCCTGAGAAATCAGTACCCAGAACAACCACCTCTGGCCGTAATAACGGCCTTGATACTCCTGGACATCGAGTCAAACAGAGCTTGGATGGCGTGTACAGGTACAGCTGCCCATGCAGCTTCAACACGATACCACAGTTCATCAAGAGTAGTGACTGGCGTATTGTGACGAGGCAGTTGCTCGGCCACCATTGACCAGACGTTTTCAGTTGGTGAGAGATATGGAGAATGTGCTGGCCAGGGCAGCAGTCGAACATTTTCTGTATCCAGAAAGGCCCGTACAGGACCTGCCACATGCAGTCGTGCATTATCCTGCTGAAATGTAGGGTTCCGAAGGGATCGAATGAAGGGAGAGCCAAGGGTCGTAACACATGTGAAATGTAGCGTCCACCGTTCAAAGTGCCGTCAACGCGAACGATGTCGCCAAACACAGATGCGACCATCATGATGCTGTAAACAGAACCTGGATTCATCTGACAAAATGACGTTTTGCCATTCGTGCACCCAGGTTCGTCGTTGAGTACACCATCGCAGGCGCTCCTGTCTGTGATGCAGCGTCAAGGGTAACCGGAGCCATAGTCTCCGAGCTGATAGTCGAGGCTGCTGCAAACGTCGTCGAACTGTTCGTGCAGATGGTTGTTGTCTTGCAAACGTCCCCATCTGTTGACTCAGGGATCGAGACGTGGCTGCACGATCCGTTAGCGCCATGCGGATAAGATGCCTGTCATCTCGACTGCTAGTGACACGAGGCGATTGGGATCCAGCACGGCGTTCCGTATTACCCTCCTGAACCCACCGGTACCATATTCTGCTAACAGTCATTGGATCTCGACCAACGCGAGCAGCAAAGTCGCGATACGATAAACCGCAATCGCGATAGGCTACATTCCGACCTTTATCAAAGTCGGAAGCGTGATGGTACGCATTTCTCCTCCTTACACGAGGCATCGCAACAACGTTTCACCAGGTCAACTGCTGTTTCTGTAAGAGAAATCGGTTGGAAACTTTCCTCATGTCAGCACGTTGTGCGAGTCGCCACCGGCGCCAACCTTGTGTGGATGCTCTGATAAGCTAATCATTTGCATATCACAGCATCATCTTCCTGTCGGTTAAATTTCGCGTCTGTAGCACGTCATCTTCGTGGTGTAGCAATTTTAATGTCCAGTAGTGTATTGTTGTGTAATCATTTAAAGTAAGTTGTTCGTGATTGCAAACCCGAGGTATTTTCTTGAATCGACAACCTTTAAATTTGATCTATGGTGTGACCTAGATTTAACGGAGATTTTTTAATACTCATGTGGTGGTCTGTTTTTTTAATTGTTTCGGGGCTCAGTCACAACTTTTCGCGAACGCGGAGAAGTACTGAGTCCTGAACGACACCGTTATCCGCGAACGATCTAAGAGGCCTGCTCAGTTCGACTTCGAAATCGTTTATGCAGATTAAGATCACCATAGGGCGTGTAACACGCCCTTGCGAAATGGAAGATATGAGTTCTGTTCTTCTATTTCATTCCATGTACGCGGCTCGTGGTCTTGCGGTAGCTTCCCGCGCTCGGCGTCCTGCGTTCGATTCCCGGCGGGGTCGGATTTTTCTCTGCCTCGAGATGACTGGGTGTTGTGTGTCTTTCCTCATCATTTTATCCTCATTCATTCACAAGTCGCCGTAGTAGCGTTATACTTGTGGAACGGCGGCCGAACCGCCCCGCGAGGTGTCTCCCGGCCAGCAATGGCATACTCTCATTATTAGTTCAATCCATGGCTTCCCATGTTTTATACGAACTGTGACCTCTGACAGGAAGTCACGAATCAACTCGTACAGCTGAGGAGCAGCGATTGGAAGGTGGTTCCTGACAGAAAATGCTTTAGTTAATAACTTTCTAGGCAACGTTCTAATCATTTCAATGGACACCGTTCTAACAACATACCAACGCGGACTTATCTTTATCATTAGTAACAATTCTTTGAGCAATCTGAGGTATCAGAGATCTCTTCCATAAAGAGGCATAATGAATGCGTAGGCTCTACTTGAATTGAGATATCTTACGAAGAAAACGTACTAGACCTATATTTCTTATCTCTGTGGGGTCTCGAAGCTTGGGAAACTCGTATTCACGCTTTGCTACACACGCACACACACACACACACACACACACACACACTTTGTTTCGACGTAGTTTAGTTCCGCAGCCGACCTTAAAGTCGCGCAGAGCTTGCGTATCGATCCGCGAGTAAAAAGCAAACAAAAAGCGTCGAGCAGTTTCGGCGCTATCGCCGGCCGGCATCGTCAGGATCGCGTGTCCCTGCGCGGCCCGCAGGTCACGCCGCTCCGCGACCCGTGCAACCGTCTGCGCGGTAGCTGCTAGCTGGTAGCCGGTAGCTGCTCCACTCCAAACCTACCGCACGCCGCCTTTGTTCGCTCAAACCCTCCTCTAGTACATCTCACCCTTGCTTCTGGAATCCTCCTGTCAGCTTTTGTTCACCACATGTGTGGGTTGTTGTGGATAGTATGATCGCCTTCACATTCGAAAGGACGTTTCACTAAAATGAAATGATAATTAAATGGACACCCTAGCTGCAAACTAGCGTTGATATACTTCATTAAGGACATGTTGAAAATGTGTGCCCCGTCCGGGACTCGAACTCGGGATCTCCTGCTTACATGGCAGACGCTCTATCCATCTGAGCCGCCGAGGGCACAAAGGGTAGTGCTTCTACAGGGACTTATCCCTTGCACGCTCCCCGTGAGACCCACATTCCCAACATATCCACACCACTACATTCGTAGTGCGCCTAATAGATGTTTGCACGTACACCTTACTCGTGGCAGATTAATCTACCAAGTCCCTTAAGAGTTTGGGCATAACGTGTGCGTTCGCACAAGGTCAATGGCCGGGAAGCCCTATTTTAACTATATATGAAGGTTTATCTGTTCCCGAAAGAACAGTTACCGTTCATGACCATGCAGCTTTCGCTAAAATGAAATGATACACTACTGGCCATTAAAATTGCTACATCACGAACATGACGTGCTACAGACGCGAAATTTAACCGACAGCAAGAAGATGCTGTGATATGCAAATGATTAGCTTTTTAGAGCATTCACACAAGGTTGGCGCCGGTGGCGACACCTACAACGTGCTGACATGAGCAAACTTTCCAACCGATTTCACATACACAAACAGCAGTTGACCGGCGTTGCCTGGTGAAAAGTTGTTGTGATGCCTCGACTAAGGAGAAGAAATGAGTCGGATTGTAGCCTATCGCGACTGCGCTTTATCGTGTCGTGACATTGCTGCTCGCGTTGGTCGAGATCCAATGACTGTTAGCAGAAAGTGGAATCGGTGGGTTCAGGAGGGCAATACGGAACTCCGTGATGGATCCCAACGGCTTCGCATCACTAGCAGTCGAGATGACAGGCATCTTACCCGCATGGCTGTAACGGATCGTGCAGCCACGCCTCGATCCCTGAGTCAACAGACGGGACCGTTTGCAAGACAACAACCATTTGTACGAACATTTCGACAACGTTTAAAGCAGCATGGGCTATCAGCACGGAGACCATGGCTGCTGTTACCCTTGACGCTGCATCACAGACAGGAGCGCCTGCGATGGTTTACTCAATGACGAACCTGGGTGCACGAATGGCAAAACGTCATTTTTTCGGATGAATCCAGGTTCTGTTTACAGCATCATGATGGTCGCATCCGTCTTTGGCCACATCGTGGTGAACGAACATTGGAAGCGTGTATTCGTCATCGCCACATTGGCGTATCAACCGGCGTGATGGTATGGGGTGCCATTGGTTACACGTCTCCATCACCTCTCGTTCGCGTTGACGGCACTTTGAACAGTGGACGTTACATTTCAGATGTGTTACGACCCGTGGCTCTACCTTTGATTAGATCCCTGCGAAACCCTACATTTCAGCAGGATAATGCACGACCGCATGTTGCAGGTCCTGTACGGGCCTTTCTGGATACAGAAAATGTTCGACTGCTGCTCTGGCCAGCACATTCTCCAGATCTCTCGCCAATTGAAAACGTCTGGCCAATGGTGGCCGAGCAATTGGCTCGTCACAATACGCCAGTGACTACTCTTGATGAACTGTGGTATCGTGTTGAAGCTACATGGGCAGCTGTACCTGTACACGCCATCCAAGCTGTGTTTGACTCAATGCCCAGTGGTATCAACGCCGTTATTACGGCCAGAGGTGGTTGTTCTGGGTACTGATATCTGAGGATCTATGCACCCAAATTGCGTGAAAATGCAATCACATCTCAGTTATAGTATAATATATTTGTCCAATGAATCCCCATTTATCATCTGCATTTCTTCTTGGTGTATCAATTTTCATGGCCAATAGTACAAATTAACCATTTCAGAAATGCTTCTACTCTTGGTCCAAAAACCGAAGATCATGCCCTTTTGGACGACGAATTAATCACTCCACTTTCGCATTATGACGACAGCGGCATTTTCTGCGTCCACCTGACATGCCTTATAGACCCTCCCAAGCTACGGCTGCCAGATGCCGTCTGCGGCTACTGCACGTATATGTCGGCATTAAGTTGACTGGACCGTGCTACATACATACATAGGGAATGCAGTTTTCAACTGTGTAACAGCGGAAATGACAACGTTTTGCATTATGGTAGCGGTAGGTATTCTGATCGTTTTGGTGTGCTAAATGCATTCCAAGATGTATGGTGACCTACTTTTTCTGACGTTGGCATTGTTTACTTTGGTTACTCATATTTTATTTTATTCTTTCAGTATGGCTCTAGATGAATTAAACGCGGCCAGTAAGAGAACTGTGTTTATTTTTATCAGTTAAACACGCAGTTTAGATGGAGAAATATTTAATTTGAGGGTCGAACAGAGGTTGCAAAGTGTACAAAAACTTAAATTTTTCGAGAAATAGTAAAATTCAATTTTTCTCAGATTTATCAATAAGTCTGTCATATGCTATTTTGTCTAAAATATATTTGAAAAGTACAATCCTGCAACTTCGCAACCAAATCGCGCGGAATTTTCGATGTATGTACCATAACCACTTAACCTCACACATTTGTTTATTATGTATTTAATCCTTTGGAGGTTAATTGTGTTCACACAGGGCGCATCTAACACTGTTTTCTACCGTAGGGCATCAACACACCAAGAATATTTCGCCACAGTGGAAGAATAATAATCGAAAACTGACGATTGTGAAAAGTGTATCTTGCAAATCTCGTGAACAGATGTCTGATGGTCAACTTGTCAGTTCGAAACAGGATACGGAGCTATTTACTTAAATCAATAAATAACAGTATTAATAGTGGCTGGTTGCTGTCTTCTTCTTTGTAAGGATCAACGCGCATTAAGTCTGTGATACTTGCATATTACGATAAGCGTGCAAGCTGCATGTGTTTTAAGAAGTAATACGAAAAACTTAGATTTGGAAATGTTAATTTGGGGTTCCATTGTGATTCCAAAGTGCACAGAACCTTACAAATAATAATACATAGTGCGTAGATGCGTATATATATATATATATATATATATATATATATATATATATATATATATATATATATGTGTGTGTGTGTGTCTTTGTACTCGATAAATAATTGTATTGAAAAGTTTACTTTCAAGATATCGTCTCCTGCTGTCCTGTTGCACCATCTTCCGTGGAGCTGTTTCAACTGTGTCATCGTCTTAGGTTGTGATATACCGGAGTTGGAACTTTAATAGTGGCAACTATTTATTTGCAGCTCGTTCAAAATAGATACATGTTTCAAAGTTTTACTGACCTTCACAGTAGTCATCACGTAACACTACAACCAACATTGTTAATTAGTTGTACTGATCAATTCTGCAGAAAGTCAAGTGTATATTCTTTATTATGAAATATCTTTGATCTACTGTATAGAATTGGAAAGGTAGTGTGAAATGTTTACTCTTTGCAAGTTAAGTTCTTTGTATTATTTGGAGGGAAATGGTATTTAATGATGTATATTTGTGTTGACTTCTTAATATGTTTAAATAGTGACATTTTTAAAAATTTATTTGCTGGTAACTTTTAATAACTGGTTCATACATAGGGACTTTGTATTGTATAAAGAGGAACCCAAAGTGGTTGCCTTTGCAACGGAAGTGAGTTGGCGCGTTAGGAAAAGGTGGATGTGGCTCTCAATCTGGGCGGCAAGTGATAGGGCACAGTAGTCAGTGGGTAGAAAGTAACAGATGAGTAAACAGTGCAGGTGCCGAGTAAGGCTTACAGTTTTACAAGTGGAATGGAATTGGCTTGGATTTAATATGCGGCTGTAAAATGGTGCTCTATATATGGGAAAAGCTCTAAAAATGATATTAACAACGCCAAGGAAAGGTAAATAGAGCTAATTACTGCCAATGGAAACACCACTTAGCCTCCATATGCTCGCCACCACGATTGTGAAACCACTTCGTCGCACATACGAAAGGTCAGAACCGTATTTCTGCATGAGCCAGTAACGTTGTGTTTGTTCTGTGAAAATATAATCCTAATGTTGAAAATGTGTTTGAACAATGTGTCCATCCTATGCATTTGTCCCAGTAGGATCCTCTGCTTTAAGTGACGAAGTCCGAAGGTGTCCTTTGCGTATAAATAATTAACAGTTTTACAGTGCATTTTATTGATGTGTAGCAAAGTTATGCCAGTACTCTTACTGTGCAGGGTAAAATTTACATGTTTTTCATACATATAAAAGAGACTATTTCTGTTTGAGTATTTCGAAATTAAATAGAAAATGAACTTGAATATCAGTTTAGGAAAGAGCATTACTTGAAAAAGAAAGGTGTTCTAATGTTTGTTGCTTTGAAGTTGTTTCTAAAAACTACTTGCTTCACATGTGGTGTGATAAAACACTTTGTCTTGAGGTTGCTTGAAGTAAAAGTTTACTGGAGACTATTTCTGATTTTGTAGAGGTTTTGTCAGGGTAAATAGTACAAAATTAATGGTCTCAAATGAAAGAGTAATCCAATTCTACCTTAATGCTACATAATTTTGGAAGTGTGTGTAGTTTTGTTGTTACAATGAAAGGGATAGTTTCTGGGACCCCATTTCTTTTCAATCATAATAAAAAGGATAAATCAGATTAGTAAGTTTCTGGTTAATGAATCTTGAAGTGATTACAGAGAAGCAAAGGTAGAACGTTTGTATGCTGTGTCTCCTTATTGGTTTTGTATAGTAAATATGTGTATTAATTGTAGTTCACTATTATCATGTGCTATCTGGACTTGTGTGGGTTGTGAAGAGCAAGTTTAGACTATATTACTTAAACGCAAAAGTAATAATTAAATTAAACAAGAGAATGGGCTCAAATGTTTCAAATGGCTCTGAGCACTATGGGACTTAACTGCCGAGGTCATCAGTCCCCTAGAACTTAGAACTACTTAAACCTAACTAACCTAAGGACATCACACACATCCATGCCCGAGGCAGGACCCGAACCTGCGACCGTAGCGGTCGCGCAGCTCCAGACTGTAGTGCCTAAAACCGCTCGGCCACTCAGGCCGGTAGAAAGGGCTCATTTGCAAATCTTGTGATTATTTTACCGCTAAAGTGACAACTGCTGCTATTCGCTGTGTAGTTTGTCCATTTGGGTGTGTTCATTGCACTTCACAGAACAGTATTTAATGAAAGTTCCTTTTCAATTAGGAAAAATAGGTTCTTAATAAATAATGTTTTTACATTATTTTGCCTAATTAGGCTGGCGACCGTATAACTATTTCATTTAACAGTAATTAGTTGCTGTTACTTCTTACAAAATTATTTCTCTCTGCTGTCTATCTACAGGTATTATTACGAAATGAAGGCTCGATGCCGGCCGGTGTGGCCGTGCGGTTCTAGGCGCTTCAGTCTGTAACTGCGTGACGGCTACGGTCGCAGGTTCGAATCCTGCCTCTGGCATGGATGTGTGTGATGTCCTTAGGTTAGTTAGGTTTAAGTAGTTCTAAGTTCTAGGGGACTGATGACCTCAGCAGTTAAGTCACATCGTGCTCAGAGCTATTTGAACAATTTTTTTTTTTTTTTTTTTTGAAGGCTCGATACCAATTTTTGCGTTAGGTAAACTCGGTCAATTTTCTAAACTCATCTCAGAGAGTAACATTTACAGCAAGTTTAGGCCATATTTGGCAAATTTACTACCACAGTAGTGTTATACGTGGCTGCCTTGTGACAGAAATAAACCTTGTCGTCACTAGGTGAACTGCATGCCGGTATAACAAGCGGAGCAGTATATAACCAGCATTGTGTATAGCCCGTTGCCAGCGGTGTGGAAGTCGTAGGATACTCTTAGCAGTGCCAGTTGTGTTGACAGTTGGAGCAGCGCGGTCTATTGCCCGACGAATTCGTAACAGTTCTGAAGCGAAAGCCCTGAAGTGATTCCTTCAGTTTAGAAATCGAGTTGAGCTCACGAGGACTTAAGTGAGGGGAGTGCAGTAGGTGGTATAGCACTTAGCAGCCCCATCTGTCAAACAAATAAGTAACAGCTTGCACTGTACGTGCTTGAGCATTGTCCTGAAAAGTGATGGTCAGGTCCTGCAGGAAGTGTCATCACTTCTGTCTCTATGCTGTTCATTTTTGGAACACAACGTACGACCACTTTCTGCAGGACCTGACCATCATTTTGCAGGGCAATGCTCGAGCACGTACAGTGCAAGCTGTTACTGATTTGTTTGACTGATGGGGCTGCTAAGCGCTATACCACCTACTGCACTCCCCTGACTTAACGCCTCTGAGTTCAACTCGATTTATAAACTGAAGGAAACACTTCACGGCATTCGCTTCAGAACTGCTACGAATTCGTCGGGCAATAGACCGCGCCGCTCGAACTGTCAACACAACTGGCACTGCTAAGAGTGTCGTACGACTTCCACATCCACTGAGGAAACACTGTTGCACTCCACAAGCAGAAGGCAGACATTAAATTCTTTAGCTGTTTCTGAATGGATGAGTATTTACTGCTTAATATTTAAATGACATTTACGCAAAATCCAGTTTCAGTTGCGATAGATTAAGTGTGTGGGCGGGTCACTATTTTTTTTAACATTACGGTTCACATTGCGTTTCTAAGAAATGGTTCAAATGGCTCTGAGCAGTATGGGACTTAACATCTGAGGTCATCAGTCCCCTAGAACGTAGAACTACTTAAACCTAACTAACCTAAGGACATCACACACATCCATGCCAGAGGCAGGATTCGAACCTGCGACCGTAGCGGTTTCGCGGTTCCAGACTGAAGCGCCTAGAACCGCACGACCACCTACGCCGGCATTGCGTTTGTGAATTGTTGTCTGAGCGATAATATTTTTACTTACTGCATGGCTTAAAAGTTCACGGCTTATGTGTCGCTACTTATGGAAGTACAACACACCTTACAGTTCTTTTGTGTTACTGTTTACGTGAATATTTCAAAAATTGTTTTCCATCAACTTGCAGCAGTGACTATATGTAATGTGGCATCATACATCATGAAGCGATCCGACCTTTTAAATTTACTGTACTCAAGAAGTCAGGCAGGGCTGCGTGTAACTCAAGAGTGTTCACCCCCAGTTGGCAGGTCGGGAAATGCCTCCCAGATAAGGGTGCTAGGAGGGAAATGAGTGACCTCTTACGGACCAACTAGCAATGCAGTGCCTGACCGCTTGACACAGGCCGAGCAGCTGTTGCAGGTGTCTGTACCCTGTGTTATTGGCGGCCTCCAGAAATGAGGAAGGGAATGATACAATACTACAGATTATTCTCACTGCGTATTGTATTCTCTTTTATATGCGAAGTACATCAAATCAATATCCGGAGGTAAAGTAGTCGCCTACTAGGATCTCTGAGAGGCATGTGGGGGTGAGCGGTTGGGAAGGAGAGACTAACTGAAAGGAAGAACAATATCAAAACAAGCTTTGGTATCCGAATCATCAGAACACTTTTACAGGCAGGAAAACTACAAATCCTTGAAAGAGAGGTAGAAAAGAATGATATGAATCTAGTAGGAGTTTCAGAGGAACGATGGCATGGACACGGATGTTTGCAGTCAGATAACACATAATGCACTACTCGGGAGAACAAATAAAATGAAGGAATGGAACAGGAGTGATTATGACAAAGGAACTGACTAAATTTGCAGAGAATGTAGCCGACACAAGTGTCAGAGATCTTCGTGTATGGCTGAAAGGGCTACAAAGAAATAGGATTATCCAGGTATATAATCAAACTCCAGAACATTAAGACGAAATCGCAGAGAAGAAAGGCAAATCAGTACAGAAAGTAAAGGATGATAATGAAGAATGCTGCACAATAGTAATGGGCGATTCGAATGCCGTAGCTGAAAGGAACGAAGGAACCATATCAGGCAGTGATAGATGTGGAAGAAGTAATAACAGAACGGCTTATTGACTTTTGCAGGGAAAGACAGTCAGCAGTTTAGTGGGTCAAAAACAACAGGAGGAGGATCTACACTCGGAAATCACAAGGGGATCAACAAAAAATAGAAACTGACATTAAACCGGTGGAACAAAGGTACAGAAATGGAACTAAGAAGGGCAGATATTAATAGCGACCCCAACTTGATTATGGCAGAAATATAAATAAAAATGAAAACGGCTGCTATGCTGAAGAAGTGGGACCTAAAGAAGATAGGATCTGTGAAAGAAATAATTGCGGAAATGCAATCACTCGAGTTTACTCACAGGTTACGAAATAAAAAACCACCTGATAATGTCAGCGAGTGTTGGAATATGCCGAAAGAAACATAAAAGCTGAGCAGAAAAGTGTAGGAGATGTATATGGAAAAAAGGCAAAAAGGCGAAAGCTGACACAGAAAAGATTTCAAAGATGAAGAGAAGAAAATTCAAGAGCAATGAAGATGCCAGAAAGATGTACCGAGGACTGAATAACATTGCTTAGAGAAACAGAGCAGGCTAGAAAAAAAATTGCTCAAATAGAAGAGAAACATAGTTGAAGAACTGGAGAGAAAGAGAAGATATACTGTAAAAAGTGTAAAGATTACAACATTGGATCAAAACAGATCAACGAAGTACTCGTGTGCAAATTATCAGTAAAACCGAGAATGTAGTGTAGAAAGATTGTGAGAATGTCCTCCAGAATGGGTCGCAAATCAAGACCAAATCTAGAACCTGAGTCCTTCGACGTGAGTCCTGTTACCATGAAAAAGGACCAATAATGGAAGAATAAGGATTACCATACCAGCAATGAAAAACGGGTAAGCAATACGTTCATATCCGATACTAGGAGAAATATCAAAATATGAGAATCAAGAAGGAGTTATAAGAGAAAATGGGCTAGATGCGAGTAGGACTTGCGCACTGACGGTTCCGTACAAACTTGACTACGTATATAGAGATTGAATAAATTTCGGGAATCGAGAATTTCGTTCATTTTTGCCTGCTATTGACACTGACGATACCAAGATGTCGGTGCCAGGGACTTAAAGATTTTCGAGAAAGTTTAAATGTCAATAATACTCTACAAATGTGATTGAAAGCTATAAAGGAAGCAGGCAGCTATTGTTATCAGTAGCTCTCGATTCATGTTGACTGGGTCGCATTGGCAAAAGTCAAAAACCAGGCGAGGGATATATGACACGTTTCTGAATTTATTCATCATCAGATATCCGTGAGCTATTACTGCACTTAGATGTGGCTTCGGATGTGGAAGTACTAAGAACTGAAGAGATACGTTTGAAGTTCTCTGAGGCTACAGACACTGCGATAATGAATCACTCAAGAGGCAGTACAGTTGAATGGACGCCTCTACAGAGGGTAATCACAGAAATCGGAAAGAAAACCGTAGATACAGGGAAGACAACTGCGTAGAAACCATGAATAACAGATGAAATACTTCAGCTGATCGACAAAAGAAAGAAGTACAGAAATGTTTAAGGAAATTGAGAAATACAGAAACGCAGGACACTTGGGAGTGAAATAAACAGGACGTGCAGGGAATCTAAACCAAAGTAATTGCATGAAAAATACGAAGGAATCGATAAAGGAATGATTGTCGCAACGACGGATTCAGCATATAAGGAAGTGAAATTAAAAGTAAGAGCGGTAACATCACTAAGAGTTCAATGAGAATTCCATTGTTAAATGCAATGAAGAAAGCGGATAGGTGGAAAGAGTACATTGAAGATAACTGAAACGCCCGCTAAACCCGCTGGGCAGAACAGGTGATTAGGATTGTGGTAAGGGCCAAATAAGTTTGGGCTGACTTTTACCATTAAATCGTAATTTATTATAATTTAATAACACATTTAGAACCAAAGCGGCACATAGCAGAACTTTTACAAGTTTCAAACTCTAAATCTTTCACGGCTGAAGGTCTCCAAAGAAGAAATCTAAAAAATCAACAATATAAATTTCAAGTGACTGAAAACAGGCAGTTACAATTACAAATTGAACTATATATATATATATATATATCACAGGTAGAAACCTCAAGGCAAGGTTGGATAGACAAACATAAACAAGATGAAATACAAACGGCTGAAGGCCCAGGGCCCAGAATAAAATTTTCAAGATTTTAAAATAAATTACCATACCCTTTCAAACCCCCCCATGAACCATGGACCTTGCCGTTGGTGGGGAGGCTTGCGTGCCTCAGCGATACAGATAGCCGTACCGTAGGTGCAACCACAACGGAGGGGTATCTGTTGAGAGGCCAGACAAACGTGTGGTTCCTGAAGAGGGGCAGCAGCCTTTTCAGTAGTTGCAGGGGCAACAGTCTGGATGATTGACTGATCTGGCCTTGTAACAATAACCAAAACGGCCTTGCTGTGCTGGTACTGCGAACGGCTGAAAGCAAGGGGAAACTACAGCCGTAATTTTTCCCGAGGGCATGCAGCTTTACTGTACGATTAGATGATGATGGCGTCCTCTTGGGTAAAACATTCCGGAGGTAAAATAGTCCCCCATTCGGATCTCCGGACGGGGACTACTCAAGAGGATGTCGTTACCAGGAGAAAGAAAACTGGCATTCTACGGATCGGAGCGTGGAATGTCAGATCCCTTAATCGGGCAGGTAGGTTAGAAAATTTAAAAAGGGAAATGGATAGGTTAAAGTTAGATATAGTGGGAATTAGTGAAGTTCGGTGGCAGGAGGAACAAGACTTCTGGTCAGGTGACTACAGGGTTATAAACACAAAATCAAATAGGGGTAATGCAGGAGTGGGTTTAATAATGAATAAAAAAAATAGGAATGCGGGTAAGCTACTACAAACAGCATAGTTAACGCATTATTGTGGCCAAGATAGATACGAAGCCCACACCTACTACAGTAGTACAAGTTTATATGCCAACTGGCTCTGCAGACGACGAAGAAATTCAAGAAATGTATGAGGAAATAAAAGAAATTATTCAGTTTGTGAAGGGAGACGAAAATTTAAATTGGAAATCGAGTGTAGGAAAAGGGAGAGAAGGAGACATAGTAGGTGAATATGGATTGGGGCTAAGAAATGAAAGAGGAAGCCGCCTGGTAGAATTTTGCACAGAGCACAACATAATCATAGCTAACATTTGGTTTAACAATCATGAAAGAAGGTTGTATACATGGAAGAATCCTGGAGATACTAAAAGGTATCAGATAGATTATATAATGGTAAGACAGAGATTTAGGTACCAGGTTTTAAATTGCAAGACATTTCCAGGGGCAGATGTGGACTCTGACCACAATCTATTGGTTATGACCTGTAGATTAAAACTTAAGAAACTGCAAAAAGGTGGGAATTTAAGGAGATGGGACCTGGATAAACTGAAAGAACCAGAGGTTGTACAAAGTTTCAGGAAGAGCATAAGGAAACAATTGACAGGAATGGGGGAAAGAAATACAGTAGAAGAAGAATGGGTAGCTTTGAGGGATGAAGTAGCGAAGGCAGCAGAGGATCAAGTAGGTAAAAAGACGAGGGCTAGTAGAAATCCTTGGGTAACAGAAGAAATATTGAATTTAATTGATGAAAGGAGAAAATATAAAAATGCAGTAAATGGAGCATGCAAAAAGGAATACAAACGTCTCAAAAATGAGATCGACAGGAAGTGCAAAATGGCTAAGCAGAGATGGCTATGGGACAAATGTAAGGATGTAGAGGCCTATCTCACTAGGGGTAAGATAGATACTGCCTACAGGAAATTTAAAGAGACCTTTGGAGATAAGAGAACGACTTGTATGAATATCAAGAGCTCAGATGGAAACCCAGTTCTAAGCAAAGAAGGGAAAGCAGAAAGGTGGAAGGAGTACATAGAGGGTCTATACAAGGGCGATGTACTTGAGGACAATATTATGGAAATGGAAGAGGATGTAGATGAAGATGAAACGGGAGATATGATACTGCGTGAAGAGTTTGACAGAGCACTGAAAGACCTGAGTCGAAACAAGGCCCCCGGAGTAGACAACATTCCATTGGAACTACTGACGGCCTTGGGAGAGCCAGTCCTGACAAAACTCTACCATCTGGCGAGCAAGATGTATGAAACAGGCGAAATACCCTCAGACTTCAAGAAGAATATAATAATTCCAATCCCAAAGAAAGCAGTTGTTGACAGATGTGAAAATTACCGAACTATCAGTTTAATAAGTCACAACTGCAAAATACTAACACGAATTCTTTACAGACGAATGGAAAAACTAGTAGAAGCCAACCTCGGGGAAGATCAGTTTGGATTCCGTAGAAACACTGGAACACGTGAGGCAATACTGACCTTACGACGTATCTTAGAAGAAAGATTAAGGAAAGGCAAACCTACGTTTCTAGCATTTGTAGACTTAGAGAAAGCTTTTGACAATGTTCACTGGAATACTCTCTTTCAAATTGTAAAGGTGGCAGGGGTAAAACACAGGGAGCGAAAGGCTATTTACAATTTGTACAGAAACCAGATGGCAGTTATAAGAGTCGAGGGACATGAAAGGGAAGCAGTGGTTGGGAAGGGAGTAAGACAGGGTTGTAGCATCTCCCCGATGTTGTTCAATCTGTATATTGAGCAAGCAGTAAAGGAAACAAAAGAAAAATTCGGAGTAGGTATTAAAATTCATGGAGAAGAAATAAAAACTTTGAGGTTCGCCGATGACATTGTTATTCTGTCAGAGACAGCAAAGGACTTGGAAGAGCAGTTGAATGGAATGGACAGTGTCTTGAAAGGAGGATATAAGATGAACATCAACAAAAGCAAAACAAGGATAATGGAAGTCTAATTAAGTCGGGTGATGCTGAGGGAATTAGATTAGGAAATGAGGCACTTAAAGTAGTAAAGGAGTTTTGCTATTTGGGGAGCATAATAACTGATGATGGTCGAAGTAGAGAGGATATAAAATGTAGGCTGGCAATGGCAAGGAAAGCGTTTCTGAAGAAGAGAAATTTGTTAACATCCAGTATTGATTTAAGAGTCAGGAAGTTGTTTCTGAAAGTATTCGTATGGAGTGTAGCCATGTATGGAAGTGAAACATTGACGATAAACAGTTTGGACAAGAAGAGAATAGAAGCTTTCGAAATGTGGTGCTACAGAAGAATGCTGAAGATTAGATGGATAGAGCACATAACTAATGAGGAAGTATTGAATAGGATTGGGGAGAAGAGAAGTTTGTGGCACAACTTGACCAGAAGAAGGGATCGGTTGGTAGGACATGTTCTGAGGAATCAAGGGATCACCAATTTAGTATTGGAGGGCAACGTGGAGGGTAAAAATCGTAGAGGGAGACCAAGAGATGAATACACTAAGCAGATTCAGAAGGATGTAGGTTGCAGTAGTAGCATGGAGAGCTGCATCAAACCAGTCTCAGGACTGAAGACCACAACAACAACAACACCCTTTCAAAGGCAGACGGCCGCACTGTTTAAGCTTGAGAGGTAATTTTAGGAATAAGGTTCCAAGCCGCAATTTTTAAGCTTGAAAGGTAATTTTAAGAATAAGGTTCCAAGGCTGAAGGCCCACAATTAATTTTACAAAATTTTAAAAAAATACAACCATAAGCCGTAAGTTTTAAGTACCTGAAACCGGACTAAAAGAAAAGACAACACAAAGGCAATAACCTTTCAGTAAATATCCACTTGCCGGAATTCGAACTTACTTGCATAAAACACAGTAAAACCAAGAATTATTCTTTTATGATTGGCTATGACAGAGTATAAACAGACAATTAAACACTGGTGCCAAAACAGTAGAAGCAACAGCACTCAGAAGCCTCCAGGGGGTCGGTCTGCCCTCGTTCACTTAGGCGAGACAGGTGGTGAGCCCAACTACACTTGATCCGTCGGAACCCAACCAGGGGACAGCCACGGACCAACCGACAACACCACTAGCTTCCCACCAATCTGTAGATGAGAACTCAAACACAAAATATTACGGACGTAATTATCCACAATCAAATATGTATATGTATTAAGCTGTCAAAACTACACACCGTGTTGGACAATGACAACAGCTGCGGAAAGGACACTGCCTGAAATGACTTTAGTGGCCAGGGCAGTAACCGGAACACTAACGGCCACAAGGCAGAAAATTCCGCTGGTGCACTTGAATAGTAGTCTGCAAGACCCGTGTACTACTTTACATTTACGTGACAAATCCTAATTCTAGGGCTATATTTCATTTTGACAAGTGGATCTATGCCGACATTTGTAAAAACGGCGATGGTACATTAGTCCTTACTAATGTAAAATTGCCACCTTCTAAAGAAGACAAATTTATATTTGTCGAAACCTAGGTAAAGAATTCGTTATCCATTGCAACTGGTCTGCTGTTTATAATTTTATCAATCAATATGGTTAATTGCACCGCATGGCGGCTAAATTTCAGCAATACAAACACTCGGTGTTGCTCACAGGAAAACCTCCCCAACAGCGAACCACGGAAAGGAACCACACAAGACGAATGGACGTGGCTTGGGTACTTAACACGCCACTCATCTTTGACATCCTGGATCGGTGAGCCACAAAGCTCGTAGCGATCGGGCAGCTCCACACACGCTCCGACACTGTGCAGGGATCGCCAGCAGACACAGCCGACTGCACCACGTAGAGAAAACTTCCCTGGTCCACAGCAACCGAACGACTGCCTCAGAATGCCGACAACATCTAAAATAGTCATCAGTGGAAATAACGCCGACTACACACACAACCTGACAAAGAATATAATAATTCCAATCCCAAAGAAAGCAGGTGTTGACAGATGTGAAAATTAACGAACTATCAGTTAAATAAGTCACAGCTGCAAAATACTAACACGAATTCTTTACAGACGAATGGAAAAACTGGTAGAAGCCGACCTCGGGGAAGATCAGTTTGGATTCCGTAGAAATGTTGGAACACGTGAGGCAATACTGACCCTACGACTTATCTTAGAAGAAACATTAAGGAAAGACAAACCTACGTTTCTAGCATTTGTAGACTTAGAGAAAGCTTTTGACAATGTTGACTGGAATATTCTCTTTCAAATTCTAAAGGTGGCAGGGATAAAATACAGGGAGCGAAAGGCTATTTACAATTTATACAGAAACCAGATGGCAGTTATAAGAGTCGAGGGGCATGAAAGGGAAGCAGTGGTTGGGAAGGGGGTAAGACAGGGTTGTAGCCTCTCCCCGATGTTATTCAATCTGTATATTGAGCAAGCAGTAAAGGAAACAAAAGAAAAGTTCGGAGTAGGTATTAAAATCCATGGAGAAGAAATAAAAACTTTGAGGTTCGCCGATGACATTGTAATTCTGTCAGAGACAGCAAAGGACTTGGAAGAGCATTTGAACGGAATGCACAGTCTTGAAAGGAGGATATAAGAATCACATCAACAAAAGCAAAACTAGGATAATGAAATGTAGTCAAATTAAGTCGGGTGATGCTGAGGGAATTAGATTAGGAAATCAGAAACTTAAAGTAGTAAAGGAGTTTTGCAATTTGGGGAGCAAAATAACTGATGATGTAGAGAAGATATAAAATGTAGACTTGCAATGGCAAGGAAAGCGCTTCTGAAGGAGAGAAATTTGCTAACATCGAGTATAGATTTAAGTGTCAGGAAGTCGTTTCTGAATGTATTTGTATGGAGTGTAGCCATATATGGTAGTGAAAAAGGGACGATAAATAGTTTGGACAAGAAGAGAATAGAAGCTTTCGAAATGTGGTGCTACAGAAGAATGCTGAAGATTAGATGGGTAGATCACATAACTAATGAGTAGGTATTGAATAGAATTGGGGAGGAGTTTGTGGCACAACTTGACAAGAAGAAGGGACCAGTTGGTAGGACATGTTCTGAGGCATCAAGGGATCACAGATTTAGCATTGGAGGGCAGCGTGGAGGGTAAGAATCGTAGAGGGAGACCAAGAGATGAATACACCAAGCAGATTCAGAAGGATGTAGGTTGCGGTATGTACTGGGAGATGAAGAAGCTTGCACAGGATAGAGTAGCATGGAGAGCTGCATCAAACCAGTCTCAGGACTGAAGACCACAACAACAACAACAACACACACACACACAACCTGACAAACACTTGCACGAATACCTGAACGATACCCAATAGTAACTAAGCACGCACGAAGAGAAATCGGGTGTCGATGCACGCACGCACACACACACACACACACACACACACACACACACACACACACACACACACAGCCGACTCATGAACGATCGGCGAGCCATAACGCTTCGTCCGGTAGGACGACCGACCGACGATCCACCAAGACCGTGGCGTGGATCAAGTGATGCGTGGCGGCAACGGTCGGGCGAGCCATGTCGACGCAGACCTCACAGTTCCAACCCGACTTCACTAGTGCCACATTGCAACTGCCCGAGTGGTAGGTCCGGACTGCGCTCCAGACACGTTCCAACTGACTGGCAGCAGGAACTCGCGACCCGAACTGAACTGGCTTACGACAGACAACTACCGCGAAGTAACAGCATTCAAGTGAAGATACTACGAGAGCGGATATATCGATACTCGCTGCTAGCGCCGCTCACAGTCAGGGAAAGCAGCAACTCAGTGACAGTAGCAATTTAAATTAACGTAGTGAGTTGAAAGTACGTTAAAAACAGGGTGTAGAATACATGATGGCGGGAAGACGAGCCACGCGCGGCTCAGTATCTATGAGGGGCTACACTTGTCTGATGGCGTGATAGAATAAAGATTGGAGTCGACGAGGAAGAGAGAGGGGCCTCAGTATTCAAATCGAAATTTAAAAGAGCTTTGGGAGACTGAAGATTGAATAAGGCAGAAGGGACAGACAACATTCCACTGATGAGGGAAGTGACAGCAAAAAGACTATTCACGTTGGTGTGTAGAAGGCATGAAATGGGCAATATACCATCATACTTTCGGAAGAACATCACCCACAGAATTCGGTAGACTGCAATACCCGACAAGTGCGAGAATTATCGCATAATCAGCTCCCAGCTCATTCATCCACGATATTGACCAAAATAATATACACACATCAAGAAAAGTTTTGCATCACCCCGGTTCCCAGAACTCGTGAAGATAGACGTTGGCTGCTTATGTTGTATCGCAGACACAGTCCCTTTGACTGTTCAAAGATGTCTCTAAATCCGCCAAAAGATGTAAACAACTATGCATGAGCAGCGCCTATTAGACGGAGGGGGTCCGACAGCCAATCAGTTCCAGCCATTCCACCTGGAAGGAGGTACACGGCTCGTGTTCTCTGTAGTTCAACCATTCCCAGACGGTGAATACCGCGATTCCATCGCGTCCGCATTGTTGCATTGTGCCAACAAGGGAAGTGTCGAGGCGTCTCGGAGTGAATCAGAGGGGTGCTGTTCGGACATGGAGGAGACACATAGAGACAGGAACTGTTTCAGGCAGCCCAAGGGCTACTACAGCAGTGTATGAACGCTAACTACGGATTATGGCTCGAAGGATCCCTGACAGCAACACCACCATGCTGAATAATGCTTTTCGTGTTATGACTCAAACTGTGGACAATAGGCTGCATGACGCACAACTTGACTCCCGACGTCCATGACGAGGTCCATCTTTGCAATCAAGACACCATGCAGAGTGGTACAGATGGGCCCAAATGCCATCCTCAGACCTATAGTTCAACCATATCGCCAGCATACTGGCGAGGCATTAGTCTTCATGGACGACAATTCGCGCCCGCATCGTGCACATCTTGTGAATGAATTTCTTCAGAATGACGACATCGCTCGACTACAGTAGCGAGCATGTTCTCCAGACATGAACCCTATCGAACATGTCTGGTATAGACAGAAAAGGGCTGATTATGGACGACGTGACCCACCAACCACTCTGATGGATCTACGCCGAATCGCCGTTGAGGAGTGCGTCAATCTGGACCAACAGTGCCTTGATTAACAGGCATGCGTCAGTGGAAGGGAACGCGCTACTGGGTATTAAAGGTACCGGTGTGTACAACAATGTGGGCCACCACCTCTGAAGATCTCGCTCTATGGTGGTGCAACATGCAATGTGTGTTTCTCATGAGCAATAAAAAAGGAAATAAATGATGTTTATCTTGATCTTTGATCTCTATTCTAATTTTCTGTACAGGTTCCGGAACTCTCGGAACCGAGCTAATGCAAAAGTTTTTTTTGGTCTGTGTGCCTAAGAACGGAAAAGAAATTTGAGGATCCATTAGATAACAATCAGTGTGGCTTTAGGATACGTAAAGGCACCAAGGAGACAGTTCTGACACAGCACTTGGTAATGGAAGCAAGATTGAAGTAAAATTGAGACACGTTCATAGGATTTGTCGAGCTGGAAAAAGAGTTCGACATGTGATATGATGGAAGATGTTCGAAATTATGAGAAAAATAGAGGTAAGCTGTGATGAGGAAGGCACTATACAATACGCACAGGAGCCTAAAAGTAAAAATAAGAATGGAAGGCCGAGAAAGAACTTCTAGGATTAAAAAGGGTGTACGGGATGAAGTCTTCCGCCAATACTGTTCAATCTGTAATCGAAGAAGCAATGATGGATGTGAAAGAAAGGTTCAAGAGTGGGATTCAAATTCAGGGTGAAAAGACTGGATGATAAGATTCTCTGGTGACATAGCTGTCCTGAGTGAAACTGAAGACTAGTTATAGGGCGTGTTGAATGAAATAAAAAAGCACTCCATCGTCAGGCCACAAGTGGCCTACCGGGACCATCCGACCGCCGTGTCATCCTCAGAGGAGGATGCGGATAGGAGGGGCGTGGGGTGAGCACAATGCTCTCCCGGTAGTTGTGATGGTATTCTTGACCGAAGCCGCTACTGTTCGGTCGAGTAGCTCCTCAATTGGCATCACGAGGCTGAGGCAACCACTGAAAATGGCAACAGCGCATGGCGGCCAGGATGGTCACCCATCCAAGTGCCGACCACGCCTGACAGCGCTTAACGTCGGTGATCCCACGGGAACCGGTGTATCAACTGCGACAAGGCAGTCTAATATATACAGAATAATAATTGCGACTAAAGAAAGACGGAAGTATAAGCAGCTGAGGGGAGAACAGCGAGAAACTTAACATTACAATTGGGGATCACGAAATTCACCTGCCTAGGCAGCAAAATATCCAATGACGGATGGAGCAAGGGGGACATCAAAAGCAGACTAGCAATGGCAAAAAAGCTATTCCCGCCCACCAGAAATTTGCTACTATCAGACGTAATTCTTTATTGGATGAAGAAATCGCTGAGAATGTATGTTTGCAGCACAGCAGCGTATGTTAGTAAGACAAGGTCTGTGGGGAAAACCGGAAGGGAAGAGAACCGAAGAATTTGAGATTTGATGCTACAAAAGAATGTTGAAAATTAAGTAGACTGAGGAGGTTTTCCGCGGAATCGACGACGAAAGGAAGTTATGGAAAACAGTGACGCGAAGGTGGGACAGGATGATACGACGTTTGTTAAGGCACGATGGGTAAATCCCATAGTACTATAGGAAGCTGTGGAGGGTAAAAGCTGTACAGAAAGACAGAGATTGGAATACATCGAGGACGTAGGTTGCCAGAGATGAAGAGGTTGGTACAGGAGAGGTATCCGTGGTGGGCCTCATCAAACCAGACAAAGACTGATGACTCAAAAAGAAGGAGAAACAAACATTTGCAGACTGCAGAGGAGTGTGAGACAGCCGCAGAGCCATATAGGGCTGCGCTCGGTACCTCCGGTTTGACCGTGAGGTGTGCAGAGCCTGGAGGAGAGTGAGGTGTAGGTGGGGTCGTCGCCCCTGGCTGCGTACAGACGGCATCTGGGCCCGCTCGATACGAGGCCGTCGCGACGCCGGGCGGCGCTACGCGAGACGCCGGCCGGCGTCGTCTCGCCACTGATGGATTTATAGGCCACCCCGTCTGGCCGCTGCATACGCCACGTGTGGCCTCGTCTAGAGGCGAGTAGTCTCTGAGGAGGGGAACTTTTTCCTCGGCGATGAACGCGCCGCTGGTGTATCGCTGGATGCTTCGCAGAGAATCCGCATTCGATTCCCAATGCATACTGCAGATTTTCTTCATTTTTTCCGTCTCGAATTGTTGAAAATAGGAGCATCAAAAAAGTCAAAAAGACAAAAAGATGATTTTTGCAGATGGTATGGTAATATGGGGTGATAAAGAGGTTACAGTTACAGCTTGATGCGTGCAAGAAAATAATGAAAAGGTATCGATTAGAAATAAATAAAGATAAGAGTGAAGTAATGGTATTTGGAAGAGAGAAAGGGATCAACGGAAATATTACCTTGAATGGAGAACCCCTCAAAGTGGTAGAAAGTTTCACTTATTTAGGGAGTGAAATATCAAGGGATGGAAGAATAACTAACGAAATTAATAGGAGGTCACAGAAGGGAGGCAATTCCTACCAAACAATAAAACACCTGATTTGGAATAAAGAAGTTTCAGAAAAAGCAGAACTCCTTATGTATAAGAATTATTACTTCCCTATTGTCACCTATGGTGGAGAAACACGGACAATGACAGAAAGGGACTGGAGCAGACTGCAAGCAGAGGAAATGAAATTTCTCAGAGCATTTAAGGGAAAAACAAGAATGGACAGAATAAGGAATGTACAGATTAGAAAGGACCTTAAACAAGAATGTATAAGAGAAGAAATTGAAAAAAAGAGATTAAGATGGTATGGGTATGTTAAGAGGATGCATGGGCAGAGACCCCAAAATTATGGAAGAACTAAAGATGGATGGGAAAAGACCTAGAGGGCGCCCAAGAACACGGTGGAAAATGGGAGTGAGAATATCTGTAGAAAGGAGAGGTGTAACCTGGCAGCAAGTGGAGGAAGAAAAGTGGTGGGAGGACCGAGCCAAGTGGAGAGGACTCGTCAGCACCCAGCCCCGGCAGTAGCTGGAGCGGGATCCGGATATTGATAGATAGGAGCACCAATAACGAAAATAAAACAATAAGGAATAATAACAAGATAGTTAAATAAATTTGACTACTTAGATTGGTATAGAACTAAAACTTTAACGTAGGCCGCTTTACAATGGCCCTTTCTCTCACTCTCTTAAGTTCCCTTCGAACCATTATGGTGATGGTTCTTGTCATATACTGAAGAGCCATAGAAACTTGCACACCGGCCTAATATCTTGTAGGGCCCCAGCGAGCATGCAGAAGTGCCGCACCACGACGTGACGTGGACTAACGTATGAAGTACTGCTGGAGGGAACTGACACCATGAATCCTGCACGTCTGTCCATAAGTCCGTAACCGGGTGGAAATCTGAACAGCATGTTGCAAGGCATCCCCAGTATGCTCAATAATGTTCATGTCTAGGGGGGTTTGGTGGGCAGCGGAAGATTTTAAACTCAGAGGAGTGTTCCTGGAGCCACTCTGTAGCAATTATGGACGTGTGGTATGTCGCATTGTCCTGCTGGAATTGCCCAAGTCCGTGGGAACGCACAATGGACATGGTTCAAATCGCTCTGAGCACTATGCGACTTAACTTCTGAGGTCATCAGTCGCCTAGAACCTAGAACTAATTAAACCTAACTAACCTAAGGACATCACACACATCCATGCCCGAAGCAGGATTCGAACCTTCGACCGTAGCGGTCGCTCGGTTCCAGACTGCAGCGCCTAGAACCGCACGGCCACTCCGAGCGGCACAATGGACATGAATGGATGCAGATGATCAGACAGAATGCTTACGTACGTTTCGCTTGTGAGAGTCGTATCTAAGAGTATGGAGATGTATGTTGAAGGAAGTAATATTTTGTCCGGCTCCTGAAAAGTTTTTCCCGAAATTTCAATAGTAAATCTCTCCGTGATACACAACGCCTCTCTTGTAACGTCTGCCAGAGGAGTTTGTTTAGCACCTCCGTAACGCTATCTCGGCAGCTAAGCGATCCCGTGACTAAACGGGATGTAATCTTCGAGCAGCTACTTTTAAAAGTATTTCTTTTTCGGGAATCAAACACTCGTCGACAATGGGGTCACTAGAAACGGATCACAAGATCGGATTATGGAATGATGGGAAAGAAAATCGACCGCACCCTCTCAAAGGAACCATCCCGACATTTGCCTGATGCGATTTAGGAAAATCACGGAAAACGTAACTCAGGACTGCCGGACGCGGGTTTGAAGCGTCGTCCTCCCAATGGCGAGTGCAATATGCTAACTGTTGGGCCATCTCTCTCGCTGGGAAATAATCTAGATGCATACCACGCATATGATAACAATGCCTGAAAAATTGGTGCTGAAAGTTAATCATGAGTTATGGTAATCGTTACTGCATCCGACCGATTGTGCAATTCCCGCTCTTTTTTCAGAAGCAGACTGCAGTTTTGAAGCCTGAAAATAGAGTTTCCAATTTATCGATAAAAATAATCATCACATGGTTGGCACAGACGCATGCTGTTTGGCCGCGTTACTTCTACCGTCCAAGTCGGTTCGTCTTCCTCATTTATAAACATGCTATCAGACATGACAGTATTAGTTTTCCCACCTAGAAATTCAATAGACAAAACTAAAAATCAGCAACCCATGGTTTTGAAATGTTCTCGAGGAATGTTTTCTATATTGTACACTACTGGCCATTAAAATTGCTACACCAAGATGAAATGCAGATGATAAACGGGTATTCATTGGACAAATATATTATACTAGAAATGACATGCGATTACATATTCACGCAATTTGGGTTCGTACATCCTGGAAATCAGTACCCAGAACAACCGCCACTGGCCGTAATAACGACCTTGATACGACTGGGCTTTGAGTCAAACAGAGCTTGGATGGCGTGTACAGGTATAGCTGCCCATGCAGCTTCAACACGATACCACAGTTCATCAAGAGTAGTGTCTGGCTTATTGGGACGAGCCAGTTGCTTGGCCACCATTGACCAGACGTTTTCAATTGGTGAGAGATCTGGAGAATGTGCTGGCCAGGGCAGCGGTCGAACAATTTCTGTATCCAGAAAGGCCCGTACAGGACCTGCAACATGCGTTCGTGCATTATCCTGCTGAAATGTAGGGTTTCGCAGCGATCGAATGAAGGGTTGACCCACGGATCGTAACACATCTGAAATGTAACGTCCACTGTTCAAAGTGCCGTCAATGCGAACAAGAGGTGACCGAGACGTGTAACCAATAGCACCCCACACCATCACGCCGGGTGATACGCCAGTATGGCGATGACGAATACACGCTTCCAATGTGCGTTCACCGCGATGTCGCCAAACACGGATGCGACCATCACGATGCTGTAAACAGAACCTGGATTCATCCGAAAGAATGACGTTTTGCGATTCGTGCACCCAGGTTCGTCGTTGAGCACACCATCACAGGCGCTCCTGTCTGTGATGCAGCGTCAGGGGTAACCGCAGCCATGGTCTCTGAGCTGATAGTCCGTCCTGCTGAAAACGTGTTCGAACTGTTCGTGCAGATGGTTGTTGTCTTGCAAACGTCCCCATATGTTGACTCGGGGATCGAGACGTGGCTGCACGATCCGTTACAGCCATGCGGATAAGATGCCTGTCATCTCGACTGCTAGTGGTACGAGGCCATTGGGATCCAGCACGGCGTTCCGTATTACCCTCCTGAACCCACCGAATCCATATTCTGCTAACAGTCATTGGATCTCGACCAACGCGAAGAGCAATGTCGCGATACGATAAACCGCAATCGCGATAGGCTACAATCCGACCTTTATCAAAGTTGGAAACGTGATGGTACGCATTTCTACTCCTTCCACGAGGCATCACAACAACGTTTCACCAGACAACGCCGGTCAACTCTTGTTTGTGTATGCGAAATCGGTTGGAAACTTTGCTCATGTCAGCACGTTGTAGGTGTCGCCACCTGCGCCAACCTTGTGTGAATGCTCTGTAAAGCTAATCGTTTGGATATCACAGCATCTTCTTCCTCTCGGTTAAATTTCGCGTCTGTAGCACGTCATCTTCGTGGTGTAGCGATTTTAATGGCCAGTAGTGTATATTACGAGGACAAACCTGACTATTAGTTTCTTATAAGCACCAGAAAAACTGTGGGCAACAATTTTCCAGAGGCTATGATAAAACATTGCGCCTTGAATCAATGTGCTATTTTATGTATAGTAGCAATTGCGACGATAGTTTACTTTTCTCCTATATGCGATAACGAGCTTCGAACGCTCATCTTCGCTGCAGCCTTACCCTTACTCGCAACTGCTTTCATACAACGAGCGCCTTTGCTCGCAGCGGCTGCGTTCGCAATTACCGTTGACAACGCGGCGTTGCTGCTGTTGTCCGAAACTGCAAGGGCTATTTTTTTTTTTTTTTTTTTGCTTCAAGGAGCGATCGGTTGCGAAATTAAAATCGCCGAGAAAATCCGATGAAGTTTCGGGCAGGTGTTTCTCTAATACACCCATCAGCTGCGTCACTTCTTAGCGATGTGCGTGCTGTGATTCGATTTCTTCATGCTGACAGGTTCCGCCTGGTTTAAGGCATCCTAAATAACTCAGCTGAAATACATGACAGCAAAGTGTGGTGGTGGTGCAGAAACTTTGAATTAGTACGTACAGACGTTCATGATGCGGGTGGTTGCAGGAGGAAGCAAGTGTCAGCTGATGATTTTGTTCGGCGAGTGACCTGGCAACTCGAAGAAATCGTCTACGCAGGACAACTCAGAACAAGCGAAGAGGAATCAGGCATTGTCCTCCCACATGAAAATACATGGCCACACACTGCTGCTCGAACGATTACATTAAGTCGTCATTGGTCCCGTTCATGCAGGATCTTTTTGCAGCCGGATTCCGGATATTCACATTAGGCTCTTGAATGGTCGTGTGGGAAAATCCACACTTCATCGCTACCTCGGAGATGCTGTGTCTCATTGCTGGTGCGCAGGCTATAACACCGTGCTATTCGCTGAAATCTCGATAAATTGCAATTGTAGCAGCAGTAACCGATCCAACATCTGCGCCAGACACTTGTTGTCATACAGGGTGATTCAAAAAGAATACCACAACTTTAAAAATGTGTATTTAATGAAAGAAACACAATATAACCTTCTGTTATACATCATTACAAAGAGTATTTAAAAAGGTTTTTTTTTCACTCAAAAACAAGTTCAGAGATCCCCCTCCAGACACTCGAGCAATATCAACCCGATACTCCAACTCGTTCCACACTCTCTGTCGCATATCAGGCATAACAGTTTGGATAGCTGCTGTTATTTCTCGTTTCAAATCATCAGTGGTGGCTGGGAGAGGTGGCCGAAACACCATATCCTTAACATACCCCCATAAGAAAAAATCGCAGGGGGTAAGATCAGGGCTTCTTGGAGGCCAGTGATGAAGTGCTCTGTCACGGGCTGCCTGGCGGCCGATCCATCGCCTCGGGTAGTTGACGTTCAGGTAGTTACGGACAGATAAGTGCCAATGTGGTGGCGCTCCATCCTGCTGAAATATGAATTGTTGTGCTTCTTGTTCGAGCTGAGGGAACAGCCAATTCTCTAACATCTCCAGATACTGTAGTCCAGTTACAGTAGCACCTTCGAAGAAAAAGGGACCAAAAACTTTATTGGCTGAAATGGCACAGAAAACGTTCACCTTAGGCGAGTCACGTTCATACTGAGTTGTTTCCCGCGGATTCTCAGTGCCCCATATACAGACATTGTGACGGTTGACTTTCGTCGATTCACTTCTGTCGTACTCAATAACACAAAAAGCTTTCTGTTGAGCGGTCGCCATCTTAGCATCAACTGACGCTGACGCCTAGTCAACAGCGCCACAAGCGAACAAATGTACAACTAAATGAAACTTTATAGCTCCCTTAATTCGCCTTTTGTCGTTTTAAATTCCTAAACTTGTGGTATTCTCTTTGAATCACCCTGTATATTGGCGTTGCCGACGGCAGCGCCGTATTCTTCCTGTTTACATAGTTCTGTATTTGGATACGCATGCCCATACCAGTTTCTTTGGCGCTTCAGTGTGTTATAAATTTTGGCTGCTGTGACCCCTACAAGCTTGTGTATCGGCTACCTGCGATACTGTCGTGTCATGCTGGTGGGCTATGTGCTTCGACGTAGAAGCAGTAATATATTTATTTTTTTTATTTTTACAACATGCTCCATTACAATACTTGTAATCCTACATGAATGTATTCTGAGTGTGTCAATGTGTTTGTGTGTGTATGGGGTGGAGTGCAATGTTTACGTTGTATGAATATCAGAGAATGGACGAAGTGATACCAATCCGTCACATAGCACCAAGGTTGCCGCCAAGCATAACTTTCCTATTTTTCCTATCGGACGGACACACGACCATCCGCAATGTCACATGCCCTCACTCCATGAGACACGGTGGACAGGTTTGGTATTTTATCCAGGAGATTGGCGCATAGTCTGGTGATCACGAACTTTATGCCACCACCTCTTCTCCCCAGCTCCTCCAAATAATTGCCGTGTACATTTTTTCCGCCACCAGGATTCAAACCGGCCTTCCCCCGAGTCTAAGACCACCACACAAGCGAGACATTATTACACTTGTTTCGTCTTTGTAATACCTGTAATGGTGACTCGCTGGGCGATGTAGTTAATTGCTAGATTAGGCATTTAAAGCTTATTCTTGAATGTAGGCTTTCGTGGGATACTTATGTCTTCCGTCAAGTGTGTGGCAGTCACTCACTCGCGAGTCAAACAAAACTGCCACCATTCGCGCTGTCCTTCCTTGCATCGTATGAATAAAACTCAGAATAAAGTTCGGAGAACATTCTCTGGTTTCCACGAATAAAGCGAGTCGTATAACCTGCTACACCTGAGAATGTTCTCATCTTGAGTAAAAGTGTGGGGGAAATTGCTCAACGCGAAAAACATTGTCCGATTTCGTATGAATAAAACTGCAGAAGTTTCTCACAAGCCGAGAACATTATCCGTTTTTTGAAGTGAGCTCTGTAGCGTACTTCGAGTTCAGTACGTTAATTGAGATTAAGTTATATCGATTTATTTTTAGTAAAAATTGGAGAATTTATGAGGGGTGTTCAGTAGAAGAGGTACGAAACAACACTGAAACCTTTACTCAAAAGTAACAACCATAGGCTTTATCACAACATTCCCACTGTTTCAAGAGCCCAAAGATGCCCTGTTACCAGAATTCCTGTGTCTGTGGCAAAAGCCAGCCCTCCATAGCATCCTCCAGTTGGTCGTCCGTGTTGAAGTCCTTCCTCCGAGATCCATTTTGGAGGACCAAACACATGGAAGTCCCAGGGCGACGTGTCCAGGTTGTAGGACGGATATGGCCGAGCGGTTCTAGGAGCTACAGTCGCAGGTTCGAATCCTGCCTCGGGCATGGATGTGTGTGATGTCCTTAGGTTAGTTAGGTTTAACTAGTTCTAAGTTCTAGGGGACTGATGACCTCAGATGTTAAGTCCCATTGTGCTTAGAGCCATTTGAACCATTTGAACAGTACCACCCTCAAGGAGGAAACCATGGTACTGTAACTGTGGCTGCGTGGTACAGTGCATATTGGACCGCTGTCTCTGTACCAGAGTACCGGGTGATCAAAAAGTCAGTACAAATTTGAAAACTGAATAAATCACGGAATAATGTAGATAGAGAGCTACAAATTGACGCACATGCTTGGAATGACAATGGGTTTTACTAGAACAAAAAAAATACAAAAGTTCAAAAAATGGCGACAGATGGCGTTTCATCTGATCAGAATAGAAATAATTAGCATAACAAAGTAAGACAAAGCAAAGATGATGTTCTTTACAGGAAATGCTCAATATGTCCTCCATCATTCCTCAACAATAGCTGTAGTCGAGGAATACTGTTGTGAACAGCACTGTAAAGCATCTCCGGCTTTATGGTGAGGCATTGGCGTCGGATGTTGTCTTTCAGCATCCCTAGAGATGTCGGTCGATCACGATACACTTGCGACTTCAGGTAACCCCAAAGCCAATAATCGCACGGACTGAGGTCTGGGGACCTGGGAGGCAAGGCATGGCGAAAGTGGCGGCTGAGAACACGATCATCACCAAACGACGCACGCAAGAGATCTTTCACACGTCTAGCAATATGGGGTGGAGCGCCATCCTGCATAAATATCGTACGTTCCAGCAGGTGTTTATCAGCCACGCTGGGGATGATGCGATTCTGTAACATATCGGCGTACCTCTCACCGGTCACGGTAGCAGTTTTGCTGTCCAGCGCCATCTGTCGGACATTTTGTGAACTTTATTTTTATTTTTTGTTCTAATAAAACCCGATGTCATTCCAAGCATGTGTGTCAATTTTTACCTCTCTATCTACATTATTCCGTGGTTAATTAAGATTCCAAATTTATACTGACTTTTTGATCACCCGGTATATTTGAATAAACGGTCTCTAACAAGGAAACCATGCATTTCCGGACGTAAGTTCATTAAACCACTTTTGTTCCGTATCCTCTCATCGGTCAATGCCTAGAGTTTGTACACGGTGGAAAAAAATCACCCTGTATAGCAGAACCACTCTCTTCGCGAACGGCTCAGGCTGTTAGCTTTCGGTGAACTTGCGTAGGCTACGGAACGGTTCACTGTTAATGGATTTCACGTGTTCGAGGAATTCCATGAGTATCGGACCTCAGACGCCGTGAACGAGGGTGAACATCACCTTGTCTGCTGAGGGCACAGCTCCCAGTTTTCTAGGGGGAGGTAACGACACACGGTTCCATTGCCTAGATGTTTCACTACGTTATCCCAAAGCCGCATATCCAAATTTGAACAGGTTACTCGTTACGATGTTTCGTACCTTTTCATTTGACCATTACTTATACTTTGCTCGGAAGGTAAAAAATGTATACGTAGCGCTGTGAAATAATGAAGAATGAAGTTGTAGATGTTTATACAGATTTAATAATGAAAACATTATTTGGTTGCCGAATTAGCTCCTTCCCGAGAATCATGAAAGAAGAGAGGAATTTCAAACGGATCGGAAGTGAAGACACTTTGGTATCACTTGGAAGAACCATGTTTACAGTCTCTTGTTGGACAAGACTTAGGCGTACACCGGTCAAATATGTCACAGACATTTTCAGTTGTTCTTCATCACGTGACTCAAAAGCACCTTTGTGGATCCTATTTCCCATAAACTTAGAACTAGAAACAGTAAAAGTTAAGTGGCTATTACGGTACCATTTTCCATGTGCGGTCGTGACACTCGATTGGACACAGATAATACCTTCTGTACATGAATACGAATGTACTAACTGAAATGTTTTTCCTAGTGCCAACATGCAGACGACGTATAATTACGGTGAAATGTTTACTAATGTCGATGTCTTACGGACCTTATCAGTATGCGACACTAGGATATGGAGAGACTCTGAAGTATCGAGGTAATGAGAGAGAACCAATGTATTGTTTCAGTTTTAGGAGTTGCAAGATATGGCCCTCTACCATGGTTGTTGACACCACTACGGTGACACTTCAAGCATATGTCACAGCGACGAGGGTGACGTCACTGGGGTTGTCCAATATCACCAGAGAAATGAAGCACAGGCGGATACAGCTGCATGTTTGTAGTGTGTTGTTTAGATTCCTCTCTCTCTCTCTCTCTCTCTCTCTCTCTCTCTCTCCCTCCCACCCTCCCTCCCTCCCTTTCTCTCTAACTCTCTTTTGCGTAATTCGTTTGGATACAGCCGTTCAGGAGCTTGTAGTGTTTAAGTACTAGTGAATCGGATTTCTTCGTCATTACGTCGCTTTTTACTTCACTCTGCCTAATATCTGAAAGCTGATTTCAATTAAATTTTTACGTGTTAACGTTGATTTTTCAGTATAAATATTATTAGTTAATTACTCGTTTGGTCGCGTACAAGGCCATGTCCTCATAGGAAAGTACTGTTTCCAATGAATTTTAATGGAATCTTGCTATGTTTGGGTTCGGGACATGAAGTTTATTTGTTTCAAATGGCTCTGAGCGCTATGGGACTTAACATCGGAGGTCATCAATCCCCTAGAACTTAGAACTACTTAAACCTATCCAGCCTAAGGACATCACACACATCTATGCCGAGGCAGGATTCGAACCTGCGACCGTAGCGGTCTCGCGGTTCCAGACTGAAGCGCCTAGAACCGCTCGGCCATACCGGCCGGCCAAAGCGGTTAAAGCGACAGCATCCATAAAGAAAGAAATCCAGGCTCGAGTCGCGAATCGGCACAAATTTTCACTTGTAGCCACTGAATTTAATTCCAGTTGTGGCTGAAATGCGTATTTCTCTTAAAATCCTTATAGAATATGTACTTCGCGAGCACAGAGCCTCAAACTGTCGCATCTTTCAGTTTTCTGCATTGTTTCCTACTCTTCTACAGATCTGTGTATCTGTCGCCATATCTCCTCATCTATCAATCTATCCACAGTAAGAATTAAGTAAACAGAATCTGATTAGACTATATTAGCAGAGGTGACCTAATTCCTAGTGATGACGAAATGATAAGACGTTGGTGGGTAAATGGATTAGAAATCAACAAGAATAAGAATTGATTGGCGACCCCATGGAGTGCTGGAGCACAACGACCATATATGTTAAATTAAAAGGAAGGTCAGCGTTGGCCGTAATATTGATGTTTTTATTGACAGCAAAATAAAAAAATCAATATTATGGCCAACGCTGACCTTCCTTTTAATTTAACATATATAACAATAAGAATAATAGGCCCATCTATGAACAGCTTGATTTAAAAAAGATGTACATGAATTTATAAAAGGCAAAGCTGGCACTGTAGTGTGCGACAGTACAAGGGTAATTCTGATTTGGGTTGTGTAATATTAGACAGTAATAATAAGGAATTATGTGAAGAAATAAGTAATAAATGACGTGTATGTAAAGGAGAATAACTGAGGAATCTTATTGTTTAGCTGGTGTGTGACAAAGGAGACGTAAGAACTGACTGCTGGAAGTCATGCATGTTGGTAAGCAATGGCAGGGAGTCGTATTAGGTACTAACAAATAAGTAGAATGAAGAGCAACAGAAGAATAATAGTTAACAATGAAGCAAATAACATAATATGAGAAATGATAAAGAGAAACGGAGAGTAGGGGTTTGAGATAACACGAAATGTGGACGAAGTTACAAAGAGAAGTAGTTAGGAACCTTTCCATAATGTAATCAAGAAGATGGAGTGGAATTTAATAAATAATAAAGTGGAAACAATGTGGAAGTATGTTTTGTGGGATCAGACAACAATGTAAAATGTAGGTGTCGCTGTAGTACTGCACATCGTGAGAAATCTTAGGAGTGTTAGTTGAATGAAAGGTGAGAAAGTACAAAGTAGCAATAAGCTTACAATAATAATAGCTGGTAATTTTCAATTAAAAATATTTATCTAAATAAGCCCGTAAGCAGACGTGCAAGCCCACGAAGTGTATTTTAAAAAATAAAGTAAAATCGCATATGCATAGAATGGAACAACTGCCCCCTCTGGGCTTCACTAGGATCTTGGAGTAGTGAATTCATTTTCAAACAAGAGAAGCTAACCGAACCTCTACTACTTGCATATGTGAAAATAATATACATAGAACCAGTGAAGTAAGACTTGCCAGGCTATTCTAGGCAGATGGTATCTCTTAACATGATGAGTCCTTAATGTTTCAATATTCCGTTTTTTATTTGATTGAAACGTGCAAATGTTGCACGACAGGTAGCGGCAGAAGAAAAGCAGTTATATTACACATGTATTTTGGAGTTTTAAAAACTTGTGCTATATAATTAATTTTGCGTCTTAGTGATAAGGAATAAGTTAATAAATATACTGTGGTTTTGGGTTTTATGAAGCAGGTATAATTTGGCAGAAGGAGGAAAGAGTTGTGAGTGAGGATAAAGTTATATTTGAGTAGTGAAAAAGTTGAATCTGTGAACCTATGCGCACTTTTCAGCGTATTATTTTGCATACGCTAGAGTAATGTAACTTTTTTTCTTTCGCTTCTACTCTTGCACCCCAAACATTTACTTGTATTGTTGGTTTTTTTTTAAATTTAGTAATTCCGCTTTTTCTCTTTCACAGAAAAAAGAACATTCATTCGTATTGTTGGTAATTTTTTTTAATTTAGTAGTTATAAGAAAGTTATTCTTGTCCTTCTTTCCCATAGGGACATCTTGCATACAATTTTGTGTATATTCTACTTGTGTTTAGGCCTACAGTATCTAAGTGATGTTGGATGATTAAATAACCACATGCGTACGTAAAACAATATCCGTTATTTAAGTTAAATACTGCACCACGAGAAGTTCTAGAGAATATCAGATGATGAAATGTGAGAATATTACTAGAATCCAATCTTCTTTTTTTTTCTTTTCCTTCCACATCTAAGGTAATATTGCAACGTGCAGGTTTTGCGTATCCTTCTATATACGTTCGGTGACTGCCATCTATCGAATTATTGATTTCATTTCGTCCTGTTGTGTGCTTACACCTTTAATAACGTATTGTTACTATTGAGTAAAATATTTGTATGCGTATAAAATTGTATATTAGCGTGAATAACTGAAGAGATTGCAGTTTACATCGTGTGAAACCCGGCTAGCGCTATTCGTCCACGAGACTCAGAGGCCATAGACACGGATTCCCAGGTAGATGCCGTGTTTCTTGACTTCCGCAAGGCGTTCTATACAGTTCCCCACAGTCTTTTAATGAAAAAAGTAAGAGCGTATGGACTATCAGACCAATTGTGTGATTGGATTGAAGAGTTCCTTGATAACAGAACGCAGCATGTCATTCTCAATGGAGAGAAGTCTTCCGAAGTAAGAGTGATTTCAGGTGTGCCGCAGGGGAGTGTCGTAGGACCGTTGCTATTCACAATTACATAAATGAATTTGTGGATAACATCGAAAGTTCACTGAGGCTTTTTGTGGATGATGCTGTAGTATATCGAGAGGTTGTAACAATGGAGAATTGTACTGAAATGCAGGAGGATCTGCAGCGAATTGACGCATGGTGCAGGGAATGGCAATTAAATCTCAATGTAGACAGGTGTAATGGGCTGCGAATACATAGAAAGAACGATTCCTTATCATTTAGCTATAATATAGCAGGTCAGCAACTGAAAGCAGTTAATTCCATAAATTATCTGGGAGTAGGCATTAGGAGCGATTTAAAATGGAATGACCACATAAAATTAATCGTCGGTAAATCAGATGCTAGACTGAGATTCATTGGAAGAACCCCTACGTATATCTCGCGAAGAGACCATGAGGATAAAATCAGAGAGATTAGAGCCTACACAGAGGCATACCGACAATCTTTCCTTCCACGAAAAATACGAGACTGGAACAGAAGGGAGAACCGATAGAGGTACTCAAGGTACCCTCCGCCACACACCATCAGGTGGCTTGCGGTGCATGGATGTAGATGTAGATGTAGGTGTTTTTGTGAGACGGAGAGAGAGAGAAACTAGTTTTCTACACTCATGTTCAGAAAAACCTGAACACCTTGAACGACTAGAAATAGGAGGTTCACATTCACAGGACATGTACATCAATATGTTTTGCAGAAATGATTAGCAGTTGAACCATGTTGACCCGCGAGTTCAACATCGATATCGCAACGCAAGACGATCTACCGGTGAAATCTGCCAGCGCCTCTCGTTGTCGCTACAAACGGATGGTTATGGATCAGTGTGGCTTGACCAGGCATGCTGAATAGGACGCCGCATTATTGGCATAAGTGAATGTGATGCATCCATCGGGGAAATTGCCTCTCGTATGGGACGAAGCGTTCCGGCAGTGCAACGGGTGTGTGCAGAATGGTTCACGGTAACCGTAGAACACGACGAGGTGGATCTAGTCACACGACCCAGAGCACTCCCTGAGAAGATCGGCACCTCATCCGAATGGCATTGGAGGACAGATCTGCGTCCTCTTTGGCTCTGGTGCAACAGTGGAACAGTGGAACACATCGTACACTATCAAGGGTGACAGTCCGTCACCGTTTCTTACGTGCGCTTCGTCCATTTCTCCGCCTACCTCTGTCAAATGTGCAGAAACATGCTACATGGCAATGGTACCAGGTGTTCCGGTGTGAAATGAGCGTTTTTTTGTGAAAATGAAACACTAATTTTGAATTGAAAAGTAAAAACATTTTGTTCAAAGTACTGACCATTGCTTTCTATACATTGTGACCACCTTTCTGGCAATTTGTGGACACCACGCCAATACAAATGTTCGTCTTTTTAAGCAAACCAATCAGACACCCAATTTTCGACTTTTTCGTGGGAATCGAAGTGTTCCTCAGCCAATGCGTGTCCCATTGATGAAAACGAATGGTAGTCGAAGGGTCCAAGTCTGGTGAATGCGGCGGCTGGGGTAGCAACTGCCAGCCAACTGAACCAGTTTTGCTTTGTGTGCAGGTGCAATGTCGTGTAAAAAAATTACTTTGACATGTCTTCTGGCCCATTCTGGTTTTTTTTTTTTTTTTGGTCAATGCATAGTTCAAACTGATCATTTGTTGTGTGTAGCGATTAGTATTCACAGTTTCACCGGGATTTACAAGCTCATGTTACACCACACCTTTCTGATCCCACCAAACACAGAGCATTGTCATCTTGCCGAATCGATCTGGTTTTGCAGTCGATGTTGATGGTTGTCCCGTGTTAACCCATGATTTTTCCGGTATAGGATTCTTAAAATAAATCTATATTTCATTGCCAGTAACAATTCGATGCAAAATTGATTTTCTTTTTCATGTCTTTGAAGTAACATTTGACAAATGGTTTTTCGGTTTTCCGTCTGTCTTTCATTCAGTTCATATGGCACCCAATTTCTACACTTTCGGATGTTTCCCATAACTTTCAAACGGTCAGAAATTGTTTGTTGTGCAACATTTAGCATTGCTGCCATTTGCTTCAAAGGACCATCTTCATCCAATATTGCTTGCAATTCGGCGTCTTCCAACTTTTTTGTTCGTCTTCCACGTTCTTCATTTCTTACATCAAAATCATTATTTCTGAACCGTTGAAAACAACTTTTGCATGTTGCTTCTGATAGTGCATGATCGCCGGCCCGAGTGGCCGAGCGGTTCTAGGCACTACAGTCTGGAACCGCCGACCGCTACGGTCGCAGGTTCGAATCTTGCCTCGGGCATGGATGTGTTAGATGTCCTTAGGTTAGTTTGGTTTAAGTGGTTGTAGGTTTATGGGACTGATGACGTCAGAAGTTATGTCCCATAGTGCTCAGAGCCATTTGAAGAGCATGATCACCATATGCCTCGACAAGGATTCGATGCGACTCAGCAGCACTTTTTTTCAAATGAAAAAAAAAAAAATTAATGCTTTCCGCAAATCATCACTTTCTAATACAAAATTCGATATGTTAACAAGATGAAAACGTATGATGTTGTTTGTTCCAGGACTTGATGTATACTAAATATCTTTGACTAATGTCATACCAACCAAACAAAACAAAAAATTAAGGTTCGTTCACAACAAATGTTCCCTGTCGACACATTTGTATCTTAACGCTCATTCCATACCGGTACACCTGGTATATGGAACGACGTCACTGGGGACACGAAAGGCATCAGGTAGTGTTTTCGGACGAATCCAAATTCTGTTTGTTTGAAAATGATGGCTGCATTTTGATTCACCGCAGACATGGGAGCGGCATCCCAGTGACTGCATTCACACAAGACGTGCAGCACAAACTCGAGTTTTATGCTAAGGGGTGCTGTTTGATAAAACGACAAATCACAACAGGTGCGTATCCACGGCACTATGGGCAGTGTGACTTACGTGAATGACAACCTGCCACCCGTAGGCATATCTTTTCTGCACAACGCCCCAGACCTCATTTTTCAGCAAGACAATGCACGACTACATGTTGATGCCTTCTTGGTCTCACAGGATGTCAGCCTTTTGCCCTGGTGCACCTAATCGTCAGAGTTGTCTCGCCAGTCGAATATGTGTGGGATATGGTGAAATGACAGGTGCAGTGCTGTGAACTAGTGCCAACCACCACTGATCAACTTAGGAACCAGGTGAATGCAGCATGGATGGCTACAGCACAGAAAGCCACTTGCGCCTTAGCCGCGTCGATGACATCACGCATGGAACAAGTTATAAGGGCCTATGACAGAACTGTGCCTACTAGGCAATAGGACACATGCTGAACCGAGGTGACTGAAAGGCTAATTTTTTCGGCAGGAAATATTAATGTACGAGGGCTACTCGGAAAGTAAGGAACGATAGGTCGCGAAATGGAAACCACAGTGAAAATCAAAATTGTTTTATTTGCAACAGTTAGTTACAACTTCCAGCTACTTATCTCCATAGTCGCCGAATCGACTTAGGCGTTTGTGCCGAAAAAGTGGATTACGGACGGAAAAGACCCACCGTGGTTTAACAGCGCAATTCGGAGAATGCTCAGGAAGCAAAGACAGTTGCAATCGCGATACAAGAAGGATAGGGAGAATGAGGACTGGCAAAAGATAGTAGAGATTCGTGCTGCTGTAAAAAGAGCGATGCGCGAAGTACACAACCACTACCACCGTCATACCGTAACAAAAGATCTTGCTGAAAACCCAAGGAAATTCTGGTATTACGTGAAATCCGTAAGTGAGTCGAAGGATTCCATCCAGTCACTCACTGATCAGTCTAGCCTGGCAACGGAAGACAGCAAAACGAAAGTTGAAATATTAAATTTAGCATTTGCGAAATCTTTCACGCGGGAGGATCGTACAAACATACCACCGTTTGAGTCTCGTACAGATTCCCGTATAAATGACATAGTGATAGACATCCCTAGGGTTGTGAAGTAGCTGAATGGGTTGAAAATAAATAAATCGACAGGTCCTGATGGGATTCCAATTCCGTTTCACAGACAGTACTACATTGGCTCCTTATTTAGCTTGCATTTATCGCGAATCTCCTGCCCAACGTAAAGTCTCGAGCGACTGGAAAAAAGCGCAGGTGACGCCTGTATATGAGAAGGGTAGAAGGGCGGATCCTTAAAATTAGAGACCAATATCCTTAACATCGGTTTGTTGCAGGATTCTCGAACAAATTCTCAGTTCGAATATCATGAATTTTCTTAAGACAGAGAAGTTGCTGTCCATGCATCAGCACGGCTTTAGAAAGCATCGCTCTTGCGAAACGCAACTCGCCCTTTTTTCACATGATATCTTGCGAACCATGGATGAAGGGTATCAGACGGATGCCATATTTCCTTGACTCGGTGCCCCACTGCAGACTCCTAACTAAGGTACGAGCATGTTGGATTGGTTCAAAAATGGTTCAAATGGCTCTGAGCACTATGGGACATAACATCTATGGTCATCAGTCCCCTAGGACATAGAACTACTTAAACCTAACTAACCTAAGGACAGCACACAACACCCAGTCATCACGAGGCAGAGAAAATCCCTGTCCCCGCCGGGAATCGAACCCGGGAACCCGGGCGCGGGAAGCGAGAAAACTACCGCACGACCACGAGCTGCGGACGGGATTGGTTCCCAAACACGTGATTGGCTTGAAGACCTCTTAAGTAATGGAACCCAGTACGTTTTCCTCGACGGTGAGTGTTCATCGGAGGTGAGGGTTTCATCTGGAGTGCCTCAGGGAATGGTGGTAGGTCCGCTGTTGTTTTCTATCTACATAAATGATCTTTTGGATAGGGTGGATAGCAATGTGCGGCTGTTTGCTGATGATGCTCTGTTGTAGGGGAAGGTGTCGTCGTTGAGTGACTAGGAGGATACAAGATGACTTTCACAGGATTCGTAAGTGGTGTAAACAATGGCAGCTAACTCTAACTTTCGCGGAAAGACCACAAAGGTAAGATAAGAGAGATTAGGGCTCGTACAGAGGCATATAGGCAGTCGTTTTCCCCTCGTTCTGTTTGGGAGTGGAAAAGGGAGAGAAGACGCTAGTTGTGGTACGAGGTACCCTCCGCCACACACCGTATGGTGGATTGCGGAGTATGTATATAGATGTAGATGTAGAGAATGCCGCTACCGGACGATTCCTCGCCAACAATTGCACCTCATGCACGCAAATTTCAAAGACTGTTGGAAAGAGGCTACAACCTTGACACACGTTTCTCCGTTAATTAATAAACTTGTTGTAGTTGGAATTCACAGTTATAAAATTTTTTTGAAGGATATCATCTTTACACCAGTGGCTGTTATAAGTTTTTATTACACTGTTCCAATTTCGGCCTTTGGCCATTATGAAGTGCTGATATTATGGCTTTGCGTTGACATGGCTTAAAGCCATGATAATGGTGTAACGCCGAAATTGCAATAGTGTAATAAAAAACACTGACGTAAAGAAGATGTCTTTCGAATAATAATTAAAATTTCTTTTGCTCGGTTATATTCCAGATCTAGAACAGTTCTTATCCCTTTAATATAGTCTGTACTAGCTGACAATACCAGCATTTTTCCCAGGTGTTCGTTTAGCAGTTTTCTTTTAGAAACGAAAACAAAAAATGAACTATTCCTGTGAGGTTCTATGAAAAAAATTCATTTGCATGCATTCATGAAAACACCTCTGAAACCATACAGTAAAGTCGGTGTCACATGATGCGGGACAGTTTCCACACGCAGGGCCCAGCAGCTTCACGTGTCTACAACGCGACTTTATAAACTCCTCTATAAGGAGGCCAGTTCATAGCTCTATACACGGATATTCTTTATGTCTACAGCCATTTGCGCTCCTCAGTGAGCTGTCAAAAGAGCTACACGGCGTCATGGACTTCCTTGACTCGATTGCAAGAGTATTTAATAGTAAATAATAAATATATTAAAATTTAATGTATGATGTGGCAGTTTTTCACATCTGTCAGTGTTTATTACGTCATATCTCCTGAAATATGGTGAAAGGTGGTTCTTGCCCCCAAATCGATTGTTGCCTGGTGGTAAGGGATATGTATGCCAAGTTCGGTTGAAGCAAATGCTTTGTGTTTGACTTAAATACAGCCTGATTACTGTTCACTACAGCTCACATAGATAATAGCAATCACACGGTTTACGTTCAGAACACCTAGAGTCCCCTTTATCAGACAACAATTGCAATTCTCTCTCGCACTTACCGCTATTGCCACATGACTATTATCAGTTTTGTTAGTATTATTTCCCATGAAAATCAGGAAAATTGGATAAAGCGTCATATACGACCACTGCTCTTTCCCGTAGTTCACATACGATTGTTAACGTACCCACCTGAGCACTCTCAATCCCGAACAGTACTTCCTTGATAATTCTTTACTACCCACTTTTCCTGTATATTTGACGCTCGTCCCCTCATCATGTTCCTCGACTTAACATCAGGGTTTCCCAGACAGTGTTCCGCGAAATACTGATGCTCCACGGGAAGTGAGCAAGTGCTCTTCGAAAAATGGTTAACACCCTGGCGTTCTTTCTTAGAGATATTTCCTTAATTACAAAATCGTTATGATTTCTCCGTTACTAGTTATGGTTTAAACTGAACTAATGACTGAATAAAATAAATTTTTCCCATTTTTTAAAACTATATTAATTTTATTATTCTTTAAAACGAAAAAGGTGTTCTACCGAAATACCGGTATTTTCAAAGTCTTCCGTCAGAGGAAAGGTTTGGGAGCCCCTGGTCTACATTAATGTCAACATTTGTATTCATTAATATTCCGCATAACACCGTTCCTCGAAATTCTGGCTGCTTCCTCTACACTCCAGCGACGTACCGATTTCAGAAAAAGCACATAGCATTGCTAATAGTACAGTGAAGGTGCATCAAGCCTGTCGAACTACCAGATATCTTGACCCTGGCAGATACGTTAGTTTTTTACTCCTCCTGGACAGAATGGGGACAATATGAGGAGGAGCGAGCCGCAGCTGGAGAGTGGCCCGATTTGCTGGAGGACACGTTTCCAGCGCCAGCTGGCGTCTCTCATCTTCTGTTGCGCTGCGATGCGTGGCGGCTCCACGGGAAACAACCTGTGGTATTCCAGCGAGGTCCAGAAGGGGCTCCGTCAGCTCTCTCTTCCACAGTGCACAAGTTCGGCATTCTGCCCGGGGACGTGATTCATCAAACTGCACAACTGCCAGAATGTCGATCCCCTATGGCTTAGCAAGATTGTAACCTCCCCACAAAAATAAAATAAATAATATAAATAATATCCTCATTTAGTGTAACCTCAAAACAGAAAAATTCCTAAACCTCTCAACAGTAAAAATTATAATTATGTCGTTCACATTCAGTGTAACGTCCCAACAAAACTAAATTCAGTAACCTGGTAATTATACAATGTAACTAACCTCTCAATTAAATTGTCCCTCACTTATAACTTTTCAATAATTGACTGTGAATTTAACTTGGTAAATTTTGGACGTCAGCATTGCTGTGTCATGGCCCAGAAAGATCATTCTGAATAAAAAAAAAGAAAAATTCTTACCTCAATGAAGTCACCGGATAACGCATATACACTCCTGGAAATTGAAATAAGAACACCGTGAATTCATTGTCCCAGGAAGGGGAAACTTTAATGACACATTCCTGGGGTCAGATACATCACATGATCACACTGACAGAACCACAGGCACATACACACAGGCAACAGAGCATGCACAATGTCGGCACTAGTACAGTGTATATCCACCTTTCGCAGCAATGCAGGCTGCTATTCTCCCATGGAGACGATCGTAGAGATGCTGGATGTAGTCCTGTGGAACGGCTTGCCATGCCATTTCCACCTGGCGCCTCAGTTGGACCAGCGTTCATGCTGGACGTGCAGACCGCGTGAGACGACGCTTCATCCAGTCCCAAACATGCTCAATGGGGGACAGATCCGGAGATCTTGCTGGCCAGGGTAGTTGACTTACACCTTCTAGAGCACGTTGGGTGGCACGGGATACATGCGGACGTGCATTGTCCTGTTGGAACAGCAAGTTCCCTTGCCGGTCTAGGAATGGTAGAACGATGGGTTCGATGACGGTTTGGATGTACCGTGCACTATTCAGTGTCCCCTCGACGATCACCAGTGGTGTACGGCCAGTGTAGGAGATCGCTCCCCACACCATGATGCCGGGTGTTGGCCCTGTGTGCCTCGGTCGTATGCAGTCCTGATTGTGGCGCTCACCTGCACGGCGCCAAACACGCATACGACCATCATTGGCACCAAGGCAGACGCGACTCTCATCGCTGAAGACGACACGTCCCCATTCGTCCCTCCATTCACGCCTGTCGCGACACCACTGGAGGCGGGCTGCACGATGTTGGGGCGTGAGCGGAAGACGGCCTAACGGTGTGCGGGACCGTAGCCCAGCTTCATGGAGACGGTTGCGAATGGTCCTCGCCGATACCCCAGGAGCAACAGTGTCCCTAATTTGCTGGGAAGTGGCGGTGCGGTCCCCTACGGCACTGCGTAGGATCCTACGGTCTTGGCGTGCATCCGTGCGTCGCTGCGGTCCGGTCCCAGGTCGACGGGCACGTGCACCTTCCGCCGACCACTGGCGACAACATCGATGTACTGTGGAGACCTCACGCCCCACGTGTTGAGCAATTCGGCGGTACGTCCACCCGGCCTCCCGCATGCCCACTATACGCCCTCGCTCAAAGTCCGTCAACTGCACATACGGTTCACGTCCACGCTGTCGCGGCATGCTACCAGTGTTAAAGACTGCGATGGAGCTCCGTATGCCACGGCAAACTGGCTGACACTGACGGTGGCGGTGCACAAATGCTGCGCAGCTAGCGCCATTCGACGGCCAACACCGCGGTTCCTGGTGTGTCCGCTGTGCCGTGCGTGTGATCATTGCTTGTACAGCCCTCTCGCAGTGTCCGGAGCAAGTATGGTGGGTCTGACACACCGGTGTCAATGTGTTCTTTTTTCCATTTCCAGGAGTGTATATCTGCTCTTACAATAAATTTTTCTGGCACAGCCCTGTGCAATGCTGGCCGATAGATTTGTCATTTATGAAAGGAAAGAACTGATTTTTCTTTTGCGATAATCGGGATGATCATGGATTGGAGAAATTAGTAAATTCTTTAAATTGAAATGAACGGTTGTTAAATGTTATTTTTTATGAGAAAGATTATTATTAGGACATTTTTACCTTATACAATAATACTCAGGCTCCGGCATCGCTGCACCGCGACCGGCCCAGCCAGCATGATACACCAGACAGGACTGACAAGCGCAGACAGTCGACTGCCCGCTAGCAACAACTTACTGCTACTGCTACACAGTTCGTACTGCAGTCAACACTGCTCTTTGGTCTCAGATTCTCTTATACCTTGCATACCGCAGGCAGCGCGTGAGCAATACATCGAAATTACATCTGCTCGGACCTCTTACAAGATATAAGTGCTCAGATTAAAACAGGCTTCTGGCAAGGAAATCAATCACTATCGCCTACTATTCACTATTTAGATTGAAGAAGCAATTACAGAAATAAGAGAAATCTAAAAGAATATCAGTGACAAGATTCTCTGGTGACACTGTTATCATCAGTGAAAGACAGGAAGACTCACAAGACAGCAGACTAATGAGTAGGAAAGACAGTTGAAAGAAAACAGCCCTCGGTCACTATTTTTAACGAATTAACCGGGTTTCAACACTGCTAGGAGTGTCTTTCTCAGAATTTAAATCAAAGAATGGTGTATAACATGGTCACAGAATTATGACTAAAAACCTATGATACAGAGTATAAGTACGGAATCATCGTGAAAGACTGGCAGTACTTATATGTCATTTATAAAATAATAAATACGCCAAAAGGGCATTAGTCACAAAAATATTTAAGATAAAAAAACTGTGATGGCGAGCCACTACGGGCTGCTCGTTACTTGCGTGGTGCAGGTTGTAATTCTGTGTGTTTACCTCACCCGTCACAGAAAAATGAGCTTCGTCTGTCCATAGGATAGTCTGTTTACAACCTCCACCACGCAAGTAACGAGCAGCCCTTAGTGAAATTTTTTTCCTTTATGTACCCCCAAAGAAAAAGTCACATGGATTGAGGTCTGGACTATTGGGGGGGGGGGGGGGGGGGCAATTTTGTCCGTCATTGAAGCGACCTGAGTGAAATGATCCGCATGTCGAAATGCTCGTGTAAAAACTCCAACACAGTGTTTGCAGTACGTGGCCTTGCTCCATCTTGCATGAACCACTGCGTGTTGAAGAGCAAGGCAGTAGCAAGAAGCTGTGGAATGAAGCTATTGCGAAGCATGCTCAAATAATGCTCGCTGTTAAGTTTCTTCAAAGAAAAAGGGTCCAATAAGTCCGTGACTGGAAATTGCTGCCACGCTGTAATCCTCGGCGCATAATGTTGTCGTTCATGAAGCACTTGTGGGTTTTCAGTGGCCCAAAAGCCTACATTTTGTTTGTTAACCACACCGTCTAAATGAAAATGCGCCTCGTCTGAAAACCAAACGCCGTTGAGAGTTTATTCTCTATCCTCCGCCCACTGAGCGAACAGTAGTCTCTGCTGCTTGTGTTCTTCAGTGAGCTTCTGTGCACAGGTCATCTTGTATGGGTACGAATGGAGGTTCCTTTTAAGAATGCGTTGAACGGAGTGTCTGGATATTCCCAGTTGCACTGCTGCCTTTCTACACGATTTCCCGGGACTTCTCTGTACAGCAACTCGTACCGTTTCAGTATTTTCCGGCGAACAAACAGGCTTAGGCCGAGGTCGCTTCGCTTCCAATACTGTTCCTTCCTGTACAAATTTATCGTACAACCTGTGGATGGTCGTCTTGTAAGGGACCCATGGTGTGTTGAACTGTTGTCGAAAACGCCTCTGAGTCACAAGAAGGCTTTTCGTTTCATGAAAAAGTAACACAATTGCCGATCGTTGCTGTGCCGTCAGTCTTCCATTGTCGGCCATTGCTGCTTACTAGTCTCCTAGCGGTAGTATCGTGAATTACACGTCATTTCGCAACTCATTTGTTTTTCCAACCTCTGCTGGTACTGCTGTAGAGATCACAGCGGGATATCTAATGTGCCTCGTAAATTATGAAAGAAACAACTGGTAACACATTTCGTGCGCCACCCTGTACATCTACGTGATTACTCTGCTATTCACAATATAGTGCATGGCAGAGGGTTTGATGAACCATCTTCAACCTGTCTCTATATCGTTCCACTCTCGAACGACGCACAAGAAAAATGAGCACTTAGATTTTTCTGTGCGCACCCTGAATTCTCTTATTTTATCGTGATGATCATGTCTCCCTATGTAGGTGGGTGCCAATAGAATGTTTTCGCAATCGGAGCAGAAAACTGGTGATCGGAATTTCAGGAGAAGATCCCGTCTCAACGAAAAATCCTTTGTTTTAATGATTGCCATTCCAATTCAACTATCATGTCTGTCGCGCTATATCCCCTATTTTGAGATAATAAAAAACGAGCTGCCGTTCTTTGTACTTTTTCGATGTCATCTGTCAGTCCCACCTAATGCGGATCCCACACCGCACAGCAATACTCCAGAAAAAAGCGGACAGGCGTGGTATAAGCAGTCTCGTAAGTGTTCTGTCAATGAATCGCAGTCTTTGGTTTGCTCTACCCACAACATTATCTATGTGATCGTTCCAATTTAGGTTATGTGTAAATATAATCCCTAAGTATGTAGTTGAATTTACAGCCTTGGGATTTGTGTGGCTTATCGCGTAATCGAAATTTAGAGGATTTCTTTTAGTATTCATGTGAATAACAACACACTTTTCTTTATTCAGGTCAGCTGCCACTTTTCACACCATACAGATATCTTATCTAAATCATTTTGCAATTACTTTTGGTCATCTGATGACTTTACAAGACGGTAAATGACATCATCATCTGGAAACAATCTAAGATGGCTACTCAGATTGTCTCCTATGTCGTTAATATGAATCAGGAACAATAGAGGGCCTATAACACTTCGTTGAGGAATGCCGGATATTACTTCGGTTTTACTCGATGACCTTCCATCTATTACGACGAACTGTGACCTTTCTGACAGGAAATCACGATGCTCCATAGGCGCGCAGTTTGGTTATAAGACGCTTGTGAAGAACCGTGTCGAAGGGCTTCTGGAAATCTAAAAATATGGAGTTTTACATTTTCGATAGTACTTATTACTTCTTGAGTATAAAGAGGTAGTTGTATTTCACAAGAACGATATTTTCTGAATCCGTGCTGACTATAAATCAATAAATCGTTTTCTTAATAATGCAAGAATACAGTATATGATCTAAACCTATTGCAAATCGACGTTAGTGATATGGGGATGGGATATGGCGGATTATTCCTACTTCCCTTTTGGCTATTGGTGCAACTTGAGCAATGTTCGAGTCTTTAAGTACGGAACATTCTGTGAGCGAGTGGTTGTATATGACTGCTAAATATGGAGCTATTTTATCAGCATACTCTGAAATGAACCTGACTGGTATACAATCTGGACCGGAGGCCTTGCCTTTATTAAGTGATGTAAGCTGCTTTGCTACACCGAGGATATCTACTTCTATGTTTCTCATCTTGGCAGTTGTTCTTGATTGGAATTCAGGAATATTTACTTCGTCTTCTCTGGTGAAGGAGTTTCTGAAAACCGTGTTTAATAGCTCTGCTTTAGTGGCTCTCCCATAAGTGACTTCACCGTTGTTATCGCGCAGTGAAGCTATTGATTGCATTTTGCCACTGGTGTTCTATATGTATGACTAGAATCTCTTTGGGTTTTCTGCCAGATTCCGAGACAGAGTTTCGTTGCGGAAATTATTAAAAGCATCTGACATTGAAGATATATTTCGAACTTTTGCAAAGCTTTGCCATTCTTGGAGATTTTGCGTTCTTTTAAGCTTGGCATGCTTTTTTTCGTTGTTCTGCAACAGAGATCTGACACGTTTTGTGTATCATGGGGGATCAGTACCATCACTTTTTAATTTATGTGGTATACATCTCTCAATTGCCGTCGATGCTATCTCTCAGAAATCATTCCACATAGTTTCTACGATTATATGATTAGATCGGAAGGAGTGTAGATTGTCTCTTAAAAACGTGTTAAGAGCACTTTTATCAGCCTTTTTAAATAGATGTAATTTGCGTTTCCTCTTGATAGTTGTAGGTGTTACGGTATTCAGCCTAGCAGTTACTGCCTTGTGGTAGGTAATGCCTGTATTCGTCACGATACTCCCTATTTGTCCAGGATTATTTCTTTCTAAGAGGTCAAGTATACTTTCACAACCATTTACGCTTCGAGTGAGCTCGTGAACTGACTGTTCCAAATAATTTTCTGAGAAAGCAATCAGTACAATTTCGGATGACGTTTTATGCCAGCCGCTGGCTTTAATTTTTCCAGTATATCGCGGATAGATTGAAGTCACCACCAACTATAATTGTATGAGTGTAGTACCTGTACGAAATCAGATTCAAATTTTCTTTGAACTGTTCAGGAACTATATCTTCTGAGTCAGGGGATCGGTAAAACGATCCAAAAAAAATGGTTCAAATGGCTCTGAGCACTATGGGACTCAACTGCTAAGGTCATTAGTCCCCTAGAACTTAGAACTAGTTAAACCTAACTAACCTAAGGACATCACAAACATCCATGCCCGAGGCAGGATTCGAACCTGCGACCGTAGCGGTCTTGCGGTTCCAGACTGCAGCGCCTTTAACCGCACGGCCACTTCGGCCGGCAAAACGATCCAATTAATAGTTTAGTCCGACTGACAAGTATAACGTCTACCAATACTATTTCGCAGGTACTATCTGCTTCAGTTTCACTCCAAGCTAAACTACTTCTGACAGCAATAAGTACTGCACCACCAGCTGTATTTAATCTATCCTTTCTGAACGCTGTTAGACCGTTTGAAAAAAATTTCGGCTGAGCTTATTTCCGGCTTTAGCCAGCTTTCTGTGTCTATAACTATTTCAGCTTCAGTGCTTCCTATTAACGCTTGGAGCTCTGGTTCTTTTCCAACGCAGCTACGATAATTTACAGCTACAATACCGATCGTTTCTACAACTACCTTAGTGTGTCTTACGTGCCCCCTTCTAGACGGACCCCCATTCTGTGATTTCCTGAGACTTTAAGCCATCGGGCCACATCAGTTTTCGACTGTCCTGCTTCCGTTCTTCCTATGGCTCTCCACTTTCTCCATGCCGTACTGCACCGTCTATGACTGTGTCCACAGAGATTGTGGATGCGGGACTACCCGGCAAACACCACCCCATTTGGTAGGACCGCTGACGTCGTCATGGACATGGTTGTCCGTTGAGCCGGCGGAATGCCATCTTCCGTGCAGAACACGGTCGTACGGACATCTGCTGACGGTTTGTATGATTATATCGTGAATTATACGCAGGACGGGGAAAGAGAGGTTTGCTGTTTTAATTTAGGACACTAGTGTAATAGACGAAGCCAATGAATTCTGTTCCTTAGGAAGCAAAGTAAAGCGCATTGGACGAAGCAAGTAGTATATACGAGAGCGAACAGCACACACAAAAGGGCGTTCCTCATTTTATGAAGAATACTAGTAACAAACATACGGATTAAATTGTGAAAGAAATTTCTGGGAATGAACGTCTGGTTTTGTGGTAAGTCTGGTTTTGTAGTAAGCTTATATGGGACCAAACTGCTGAGGTCATCGGTTCCTAGACTTACACACTACTTAATCTAACTTAAACTAACTTACGGTAAGGACAACACACACACCCATGCCCGATGGAGGACTCGAACCTCCGACGGGAGGAGCCGCACGAACCGTGGCAAGGCGCCTGAGACCACGCAGCTTCCCTGCGTGGCGAACGTCTGGTGTACAGTAATGTACAGAGGTCAGTAATGGACTTCTTCGAGCATTTCGATGATTTTTTGCCAGTTATCGGCACAGAGAGTAATAAGATTTCGGTCCCAAAGATTCCAAGACTTTCGATAATCCTTCTTTTCTTTCTTTTGCTGCCGCCTTTATCCCACATTGTGGGCAGTGTCGGCAGGGTTAAGTACGGAATTGGCATGGATAGTTTTAAGGGGTGGCCGGATGCCCTTCCTGCCACCACCCCATACCCTCTGGTACGGAATTAGCGTACCCCAGCTGTCTGCATCTAGTGAAAATCGTAAAATAGTGTTAATGTGTTTCAAATGTCTGCGAGTCGTGTAACCGAGGCGGGACGTGGGGATCAGCCCGGTATTCACCTAGTGGGATATGGAAAACCGCCTAAAAACCACATCCAGGCTGGCCGGCACATCGGCCCTCGTCGTTAATCCGTCTGGCGGATTCGATCCGGGGCCGGCGCGCCTACCCGAGTCCAGGAAGCAGCGTGTTAGCGCTCTCGGCTACCCTGGCGGGTCAAGACTTTCGAGAATGTTTTAGTTTTAATTTTGAAGTCGGATAACAAATGAAAAAAAATTTTCCATGTGATTTTATAACGGATTACAAATTCTCTGATTCTTGTTCATTTACTTATACATTGAAACCTTGCCTCTTAACAAAATTTCATGATTGTAGGTCAACGGCAAGCACAGTATAGGTTGTAATGAATGAGTTTGGGAGTATCACATAGTCACACAAGTGGACGTACCTTCTGATTGTATTGAATTAAAACATTAATTTTTTTACAACCCAAGGAGCCATAGACCTACGTATGTGACATAAATTCCGACGGGTTACTTCTATCTCTTCCAGAGAAAAATGGGATCTTACCAAACGGACACATTTCGACAAAAAACGAAAAAAATGTAATTACAACTTAACAATTTCCGGATTATTTTCCTTTAGTTGTACCATCAAACATTACTGCCAAATTTCGTGATTCTAGGGCAAGGGAAAGTACACTACAGTTTTTGATGTTTGACCTTGCGAGTATGAAGATATGTGACATGTTGTTGTTGTTGTTTTTGTTGTTGTCTTCAGTCCAGAGACTGGTTTGAGCTGCTCTCCATGCTGCTATATCCTGTAAAAGCTTCTTCATCTCGAAGTAACTGCTGCAACCTACATCCTTCTGAATCTGTTTAGTGTATTCATCTCTTGGTCTCCCTCTACGATTTTTACCCTCCACACTGCCCTCAAACACTAAATTTGTGATTCCGTGATGCCTCAGAATATGACCTACCGGAGCTCGGCTTCTGCCAGTTTTTCCACTCGCCTGTATAGAATTCACGTTAGTATTTTGCAGCCGTGACTTATTAAACTGGTAGTTCGGTAATTTTCACACCTGTCAATATCTGCTTTCTTTGGGATTGGAATTATTATATTCTTTTTTAAGTCTGGGGGTATTTTCCCTGTCTCATACATCTTGCTCGCCATATGGTAGAGTTTTGTCAGGGTTGTCTCTCCCAAGGCTATCAGTAGCTCTAATAGAATGTTTTCTACTCCCGGGGGCTTGTTTCGACTTAGGTCTTTCAGTGCCCTGTCAAACTCTTCACGTACTATCGTACCTTCCATTTCATCTTCATCTACGTCCTCCTCCATTTCCGTAACATTGCCCTCAAGTACGTCACCTATGTATACTCCTTCCACCTTTCTGCTTTCCCTTCTTTGCTTAGAACTGGGTTTCTATCTGAGTTTTTATAGTCATGCAAGTGGTTCTCTTTTCTCCAAAGGTCTCTGTAATTTCCCTTTAGGCAGTGTCCATGTTACCCCTAGTGATAAATGCCTCTACATCCTTACATTTGTCCTCTAGTCATCCTTGCTTAGCCATTTTGCACTTCCTGTCGATCTCATTTTTGAGACGTTTGTATTCCTTTTTGACTGCTTCTTTTACTTTATTTTTATATTTTCTCTTTCATCAGTTAAATTCAATATCTCTTCTGTTAATCAAGAATTTCTACTAGCCCTTGTCTTTTGACCTACTTGATCCTCTGCTGACTTCACTATTTCATCTCTCAAAGCTACCCATTCTTCTTCTACTGTATTTCTTTCCCCCATTCTTGTCAATCGTTCACTAATGGTCTCTCAAAATCTCTTTACAACGTCTGCTTCTTTCAGTTTATCGTGGTCCCATCTCCTTAAATTACCACCTTTTGGCAGTTTCTTCAATTTTAATCTGCTGTTCATAGCCAATAGATAGTGGTCAGAGTCCACCTCTGCCCCTGGAAGTGGCTGACAGTTTAAAACCTGGTTCGTAAATCTGTCTTACCATTATATAATCTATCTGAAACCTTCCAGTGTCTACAGGCCTCTTTCATTTATATAACCTTCTTTCATGATAACTGTCACCTGGTTTCTGTAGAAATTGTTAATAGCCTTTCGCTCCCTGTATTGTGTTAGCTATGATTACATTATGCTCTGTGGAATGTTCTACCAGGTGGGTTCCTCTTTCATTACTTTTCCCTAATCTGTATACTTTTCCTTGTATTCCTTTTCCTACTATCGAATTCCATTCACTCATGACTACTAAATTTTCGGCTCCGTTAACTATCTGAATAATTTCTTGTATTTCATCATACTTTTTCTCAATCTCCTCCTCATCTGTGGAGCTTGGGTATACAAACATGGTAGGTGTAGGCTTCGTGTCTATTTTGACTACAATAATGCGTTCACTCTGCTGTTCGAAGTAACTTACCCGTGCTCCTGTTTTTTATTCATTATTAAACTCATTCCTTCATTTCCCATATTTGATTTTGTATTTGTAACCCTACATTCACGTGATCAAAAGCCTTGTTCCTCCTGCCACCGAACGTCACAAATTCCCACTATATCTAACTTTAACCTATCCATTTCCCCTGCTAATGCAAGTGCTGTTCCCACTATTAAAGTCGTACTAATATGGATTCTATCGTAAATGTACCTTACAGGATCTTAAATTTACCTTATAAAAACAGTGTCACAGTGTAAACCTACTCCAAAATATAGAATTCCTGGTTAGATGTAAAAGAAGAGCTGATGGTTTTAATCTTACCAGCAATAAACAAAACAGACTACTCTGAAATGAAGAGATTGTACAGGAGAGGGAGTCTTTTAGAGCGTTTGAAACTTGTAAGACCATGGATGAGTCTCCATTCCCATCCCCCATCCCGAAACAAAACATAAACAAACGGCATAAACGAATACTTATTTTTACCGCACAGTAAATGTCTTTTGACAATTAATCGCATGTTGGAGACCACTGGTTTCGGGAATTATTTTGTCTTCCAATAATCATGAAATAGGAGATGACGACAAAGGTGCTGATGATCTTGACAATGGCGATAATGATTAATGTGTCATGTAGAGTCTTAACGATTATCATTTAGAAGAAGACTGCGACAGAATAATAATGCAAAACGACATCATAGCTACTGCCCCCTGCTCCTTGTCATCATTCAGGCCTTTTGTTGGGGCTCAGGTATTGAGCTCTGGGGGCCCCGGTCACCGTGAATATTGCACGGTGCCGGCAGCAACCCGTAGACCACCTTCTGTGTGAGACCGCGGAGAACAAACCGGTCTCCGTCCTGGAATCGGCTCCGGATGTTGTACGGTAGTGATACCGCTGGGTTTGTCAGGCGTCTGGAAATGTCCAGTTCAGGATGTAGACAACATTTTCAACTATAGGACGGCTGAATATAATGTTTTAATCGTCTGAAAAAAGAATTTATTAATGTATTTTTCACTCATCGTTATTTTTCATCAAAGGGAAAATACCGTTAGTATATAAGGAGCGATCAAAAAGATTCCGGTTGCGTCGCTGCTGCAGCGTATACGCAGAGTAGCACGACTTTGATGTGGGTGTATAAGCTTCGACATGCAGGCAAAGGATTAATGTGGCATTGGTGTCTTTCTGACATGCGTGCCGTAAATGCGGAAACGTCGACTGTGGCAACGTTATTACCAAATGCGTCCAAACAGGACCAATATGATGTTATTCTCTTATTGGCTCTCGAAGGACAAACTTCCATCGGAGCATTAAGTAGGTGTATGGGGCAGCAGGTTTGTTGAAAGCCACGGTTGTGGAATGGCGTGCCAAGTTCCGTGCTGCTGCTTCACGATAACGCACGTCCCCATATCGCAACCGTCGTAACGTATAGGTGGGGGACACTCGAGCATCCGCCGTTAAGTCCTGATCTCTTCCCGTGCCTTCGCCTTCGTTCCTTTCAAGAAGACCTTGAAGGGCTGGCGAGTCCTGTCGGACGAGGATGTGCAGCAGAAAGTCACGGATTTCTTTACACAGCATGACACGGTGTTTTACCAACGGGTATCTTCAACCCGGCGCATCGATGGGACATTTGCCTCAATGATCACGGCGATTTCACCTGGTAGGCATTCCGATTCGGAATGCCTAACTTCCGAACACCTCTTATACATAAACAGTCAGTCATATGGCAAGATCGAAAGATTTTTATAGGCTCGAATTTGAAACTTGTGGGTTAAGTGATACACTTTATTTATGATACACTTTATTTATGAGCATTTTTCGGTACATTACCTTAGTATGTAATATATATATACAGGGTGAGTCACCTAACATTACCGCTGGATGTATTTCGTAAACCACATCAAATACTGACGAATCGATTCCACAGACCGAACGTGAGGAGAGGGGCTAGTGTAATTGGTTAATACAAACAATAAAAAAATGCACGGACGCGTGTTTTTTAACACAAACCTACGTTTTTTTAAATGGAGCCCCGTTAGTTTTGTTAGCACATCTGAACATATAAATAAATACGTAATCAGTGCCGTTTGTTGGTACCACTCCTCCGCTGTCCAATCATGTGTATCGGAGAGCACCGAATTACGTAGGGATCCAAAGGGAACGGTGATGGACCTTAGGTACAGAAGAGACTGGAACAGCACATTACGTCCACATGCTAACACCTTTTTAATGGTCTTTTTCACTGACGCACATGTACATTACCATGAGGGGTGAGGTACACGTTCGACGGGCGTTTCATAGGACGTGGAGGACGCATAAATTGGCCAGCCCGTTCTCCTGATCTTACACCTCTGGACTTCTTTCTGTGGTGTACGTTAAAGGAGAATGTGTACCGTGATGTGCCTACAACCACAGAGGATATGAAACAACGTATTGTGGCAGCCTGCGGCGACATTACACCAGATGTACTGCGGCGTGTACGACATTCATTACACCAGAGATTGCGATTGTGTGCAGCAAATGATGGCCACCACATTGAACATCTATTGGCCTGACATGTCGGGACACACTCTATTCCACTCCGTAATTGAAAACGGAAACCACGTGTGTACGTGTACCTCACCCCTCATGGTAATGTACATGCGCGTCAGTGAAAAAGACCAATAAAAAGGTGTTAGCACGTCGACGTAATGTGCTGTTCCAGTCTCTTCTGTACCTAAGGTCCATCACCGTTCCCTTTGGATCCCTACGTAATTCTATGCTCTCCGATACACACGATCGAACAGTGGAGGAGTGGTACTCAAGGGCCAACTTTAGGTTACAATATCTCCGGATGTAATTAACATTTTACAATGCGACAAACGGCACTGATTACGTATTTGTTTATATGTTCAGATGTGCTAACATAACTAACGGGGTTCCATTTAAAAAAAACGTAGGTTTGTGTTAAAAAACACGCGTCTGTGCATTTTTTTTATGGTTTGTATTAACCAATTACACTAGCCCCTCTCCTCACGTTCGATCTGTGGAATCGATTCGTCAGTATTTGGTGTGGTTTACGAAATATAACCAGCGGTAACGTTAGGTGACTCACCCTATATATATATATATATATATATATATATATATATATATATAGAGAGAGAGAGAGAGAGAGAGAGAGAGAGTTTCTTTATACTGTAAGAGGAGTAACTTGTTCTTGTTACTGGTGCTTTTAACAGATAATACGATACCATATATTTTCGTATTAAACGGCGTTATCACGACACTGAGAATACTGTTCGTTTGTTATGTTGCTCTTGGTAGTAGATTTCCCATATCAGCCATGTTTAATCATAGCAGCTGTAATTTTTGTCGTATTCGGGTTTCCTTATTTGATCAGCTGTGCAACTTCCACACTCTATTCATTACATAGTTGTATGGCAGTGCTTATATCGATTATGTCAACTACTTGTTTCATCTTTGTGATTGTGAGTGCATTTGTCACTCATCTCTTGTGTTCTGAACTGTTTAATACATACGTTCTAGTGTTATAGATCTTGCTGTTGATACACATTTAATCAAATATAACACTAATGATGATAATGTCTGGCAGTGTTTGCCGACAAGAGGAAGAATGCAGCCAATAACACTAGACAGCGTACTCATGACAGTTCTACTTTTGCGTCTTTGGTACGACTTGGCAAGAGAGAAAAATTAATGTATGATCGCCGTTGCGTCGGCTGTCGATAGTGTTCAGGAGACGTAAAGTTTGATTAAGCAAAGGTGGTTTCGTGACTGACCTTTGACCCGGATTGCCTTCACGTAATCAGAATCTTCCATGAAAAACCTGAGGACCTATTTCAATAATAAAAAAAGGAAATGAATGCAAAACAGTGAAATTTTGTAAAAAGTTATCAGATTGGAAATTGAACACATTATTGTCCTCCCGAATACAATCGAGATACCGCGATGAAGAGCGAACCTATAACAAAGCTTACATACATTGAAAAATCATAGTGAGCTTAAAGAAAGGAATAAGCAGAGATTTTATGTAAAGTGAAACATCAGTATATTCTTAAATAAAAGGGCGTTAAACTAACAGACATTAATAAAATATACAATGAATACAAAACTTACTTTTTTATGTTTCTTTCATACATGGAGCAGTCCAACAATCGTTGCTTTTGTCTGTCCGAGATTTCTTAAAAATTAAATGTTCTGGGCTGCGCGTAACTACTTTTTAGCGTCACAGGGTTTACCGCAGCGTTTTTGCTTGTTGATTTACATGGTTTTTGACACTAAATAAAATATAACTTGTAGTGGTGCTATACAACACGTCTTAACAAATCGGGGACCAAACCTAAAAAGGTAAATGAAGTCTCTAGAACATTTCTTAACAAATGATGGATTGTTCTTTCAAATGTTTCGCAGCTTATTGCTATTGAGAGCTGTGGCGATGATTTAAATATCTGCGCCCAGCGGGTCACAGTGTTTATATGAAATATTTTAACACTGGACCCGCGTCTTGGTGTAGGCGCACATTATGAAGTACTTCTTCTCTTTACACATGCGCTGAGATGCTTAATATCTTTGCGAACTACAGCCCGATGGCTGTTCCTTCCTTTTATGACAAATTTCTCTTTTGCAAAGTATCTGAAATCCAATAATAATACAATGACCAGTCACTCAGTAGCTGCTTAATCGGCCTCAGAATTTATAAATTGTCGCTTTGCTCAATGTGCACAACTGTAATAAATATACCAGTTAGTTTGATATGTGAGTAGCAATGTTCTTTCGTAACTAACGCTGTATGTTTTATTACTTACAAGGCAATCTGTATCTTGTCCTTTGTGCAGTTACTTTCTCCTTTGGCGTTGGCATAGATACTTACAATGCTCCTCGGCCGAGCGCCTACGCACAGCGGCCACCTGCACAACAGATCCGTCAGCCGGGACCCGGACGAGAGGGGGCCAGGCTCTCAGCCGTCAAGCAGAACCAGGTGAAGCCGGCAGCCGCCCGGAAGCGTCAGATATGCCGCTAGAGCGGGCGACGTACACGAACTAGTTTATTACGGATAGACACGTGACTGAAAATAGTGCTAGTAGTATTCTGCCGCAGACTGCCCATTTAAGGCCAGGCCACGGCAGACAGTCTTCACCGAGTAAGCCGCTGGATCAGGCGTCGAGAGCAACAGTTCTTTTACAATCAGGGCCCTAGTACGCTGGAGCCAGGAAGACGCGTCGCAGTCCCCCGTCAGCTACGGCGCCGTTCCTCTCCGGGGAACGGCAAGGCTCCGGACCATTGCCAATCAACATGTAGTGAACGAGTTCTTATCAACAATTTGGACCGATAATTAAAACTGGGTGTCAATTAGGGCCTCTCACCCATTGTGGATCTTGAGTATCAGTGATTGTCCAACTCCAGAAACAGTAACTGTTCTGCTTGTCACTATCCGAGATTCCGTTGACATCCGTCACCCTAGTTTCGATACTGGTCTTCCGCCAGGACAAATTAGCTGATGTCTTAACTGTTGTTTTTATTACAATTGGCCTGTTACCAAGTTTTATTTTTCTGTATATTTAGTCAGAAATTAATTGTTCGGCCTTCTGTCCAATTATTGTTTCTTAACTAAGCCTTCAGCATGCAGGTCACCACCTTTTCCAAAACTCTTGTGTTTATTTCACTTCTTGGGAATCGGTCTTGTCTGCTGCACTGGGAGTAAAATCACATTACTGTGTGCTGTTTTGTTTACATTATTTAACAGCGAATACCATTATTAACACAATCAACTTACCATTTTAACTGTATCTTACAAAATGTGCTGAAACTGATGTCAACATCAATGCGAGCGAATAAGATTCTGACGCACCCTAACAAATCTTCCTGGTGTGTTTCGAATCACATCATAGGCAGCTACAATTCTGACAGCTGATTCCATCTCCGTACTCTCCGCTGTTTCATATACAAGGAAACAATCAAGGAGATTCATGTCAGGTGACCTAGCAGGCCATGGAATAGGAGCTCTCCTTCCAGTCCAGAGACCAGGAAATATTGTACCAGTATCGCTCCATCGTGTTGTATCGTTCATCTCTGAATAGCAGTGAGTAATGAATGAGTCATTCATTCATAGCATTTGCGACGTGGGACAATGTAAATAAGATACAACAAAGCCACCTAAGGACAAGTAAAGTAAACAAAACCTGCATCATGACTGAGCCGTGGCGGCTCATATCGATAGTGCCACTCTGGTGGTTTATGTTTCCTGCCACGGTCAGGGCGGGAAGCAGCGCCCTCTGGGGCCTACGCGAGGAGTAACGAGGCGAGGTCCTGTGTGGGGTGTGCTCCGGAACGTGGTGGAAGACGGTTTGGTTGACGCAGCGAGTGTGGGACCGGACCTATCGCACGGAGATATACAAGTTGGCTCTGAACGGAAGGCGCCGTAGCAAGCAGCGGGAAGCGGACGTCCTGTAATTTGTGTGAAGGAGTAACGATTTTTGCATTGGATGTCCCAGTGGTTCCCGAGAGTTGCGGTGGCTGCTTTCGGAGAAGAGAATTGGTAAGAGCTTGTGTCTACGCTCTTTTCCGTACGATGTTGCTGCCTGCCGTTATAAACAGGTGAAAATCAGGCGCTTGTATTGACTATACGGGAACTGGTGATGTAAAATTACATTTGTGATTGAGTCTCACTTGTACTGTGAAAATTTAGAGTCGAAAACTGTGGTGGTTTCATTAGGTCTGGTTCTTGCTGTGCAACTAAGGGAGTCAGTTATTTGGGGTAACTGAGGGAACACCATTATGTTGGTCTAAGTGATACGTTCTCCACGTTTTGTCTATGGCTTTGCGAATCGAAATCGTGGGGGAGTACACGTGTGAATAATTGCTATTGTATTGATGGTTATGTTGTTAAGACGGTTCTCTGGTGTGTTAAATCGCGCTCTGGTTTGTAGCCAATCTAAGCAGAAGTTACCACTGCTACTTGCTTATGTGCTACTGTCCTTATGATTGGCGTTGTTTGTCTTTTGATTGTGGGTGTGCTCACGTTAAAAAAAAAAAAAAAAAAAAAAAAAAAAAAAAAAAAAAAAAAAAAAAAAAAAAAAAAAAAATAATTACGGCTACTATTCATAAAGGTTGTCTAGTAAGGAAATCGCTTAAGCTTTTATCATATGCTGGTCTGTTTGCCTATCGCATTGACTTCTATGCAGTAACTGAAGGAATGTGTATGGTGGTTCAAGACTGTAGGCTGACTAGTATTTGAACTGGTGTTGAGGTTAAGGTAGAGATCAGCATCCCGCAAACCCGGACGCTGCGCGTGGTTAAATGTTCCGCTATTGGGGAGCCGGCTCTCTGTTCTTGGATTTTGTAAGGATACGTGTAGAGTGCATCGCTGTAGTTTTTCGCGTGCTAAATTGCGGGGTGTCGGTGCCGTCCTAGGGCTAGACTTGTGATGTATGTTATGTTGAAAGGGAATTAACTGTACCAAACTTAAGAGAGCTTTTAGTTTGTATTAGGTCTGTACATGGAATGATGTTGATATTATCACACACATCCATGCCCGAGGCAGGATTCGAACCTGCGACCGTAGCGGTCGCTCGGTTCCAGACTGTAGTGCCTAGAACCAACGGCCACTCCGGCCGGCACAGGTATGTAGTATTCACTGTAATTCAAACTATCAGTTTTGTATTTTATACGAGTTGGAACATGTTACAAGATGGTACGCTATGCTCACTAAAAAGAGTTACCTTTGTATAAGATTGACTAGAATTCTTTGCGGACGATGTTCTTAGATGTGCTATCGAAGCAGGCAGTTTCATTCAGTCATCAACTTTCCTAATAATGTACATTCCGATATAGATTCCCTTAGAACCCTGCCCCTGGACTATAGATAGACTTTTCTCCACTGTATACTTTCCCGCAGCACTCCAGAGATAAAAGTCCAGCCAGTATCTGTGGAGTTTAAGACAGTTTGTCAGATTGAAGCTTAGCCAGGCCGTGATTTGTTACTCGTCATTCACATGCAACATTATTGCTAGCAATATTTTATTTATTTTTTCTTTATTGTTATTTTAACACCTGAACAATCAGGTAGGCTGGCAGCGGCATGCTACGCTGCTCTTCAGCCATAGTGTTGACAATAACAGTACAATAATGGAGAATTAAAATGAACATAGTGACGGGCAAAAAATAGTGTCACAGATACACAAAAAACACGGAGCCGTTCACACTCGACGATAACGACACGGAAAACACGTTGACACGGCGCACATAACATTGATGAATCCGACGGCACAAGTGAATGTAGAAGCGTGACGGCGGACACTAAAAACACAAAACGACGTCACACACACGAGACACTGATGGCGATGATCTCCGGCGCGCGAAAGTCCACGTAGCGTGAGCGAGTCCGGGGACCTGCCAAGAGGGGAAGAAGGGTGAGGGGGGGTGGAGAGGGTGGAGAGGGGAGAACAAAGATGCCAATGGCTGAGGAGATGGGAGGAGGAGTAGAGGGACAGGGGAGGGGAGGCCTGAGGGAGGAGTGGGGAGAATGGGAGGAGGGACAGAGGGTGCCCAAAGGAACAGACACAGGAAGAGGGAGAGAGGATCAAAGTTGGTAGGAGGGATAGATGGAGGGAAGGAGGACATCATCAGGGAGGGGGAGCTGGCGGAAGCCACCTTCGGAGAGGGTAAGGAGGGTGGAGAGATGGAGACCGGGTGGGACGTGAGAATACAGGCGTGGCAGCAGGCAGGGGTGGGAGAGGACGGGTGAGACAAGCGGATGAGGAGGATCGAGTTTGTGGGAGGTCTACAGGATGCGTATCCTTTCAAGGAAAAGGAGGAGGTGGGGGAAGGGGAGGAGATCATACAGGATCCGTGTGGGTGAGGGGAGACGGATGCGATAGGCGAGGTGGAGAGCATGGCGTTCAAGGATTTGTAGGGATTTATAAAAGGTAGGGGGGGCAGAGATCCAGGCCGGATGGGCATAACAAAGGATAGGGCGGATGAGGGATTTATAGGTGTGGAGGATGGTGGAGGGGTCCAGACCCCACGTACGGCCAGAAAGGAGCTTGAGGAGACGGAGTCGGGAGCATGCCTTGGCTTGGATTGTCCGGAGATGGGGAGTCCAGGAGAGGCGACGGTCGAGGGTGACGCCACGGTACTTAAGAGTGGGAGTGAGGGCGATAGGACGGCCATAGATGGTGAGATAGAAATCAAGGAGGTGGAAGGAAGGGGTGGTTTTGCCTACAATGATCGCTTGGGTTTTGGAGGGATTGACCTTGAGCAACCACTGGTTGCACCAAGTGGTGAACCGGTCAAGATGGGATTGGAGAAGGTGTTGGGAGCGCTGCAGGGTGGGGGCAAGGGCAAGGAAGGCGGTGTCATCGGCAAACTGGAGGAGGTGGACGGGGGGTGACGGCGGCGGCATGTCCGCCGTGTACAAAAGGTACAGAAGGGGGGAGAGGACGGAGCATTGGGGCACACCGGCGGAGGGGAAAAAGGTGTAGGAATCCGTGTTATGGATGGTGACGTAGGAAGGACGGTGGGAGAGAAAGGAACCGATCAGACGGGCGTAGTTAATGGGAAGGGCGAAGGTTTGGAGCTTGAAGAGGAGACCGGAATGCCATATGCGGTCATAAGCACGTTCGAGGTCCAGGGAGAGGAAGATTGCGGAGCGACGGGAATTAAGCTGTTCGGAAAGGAGATGAGTGAGGTGAAAGAGAAGGTCGTCGGAAGAGAAGGACGGCCAAAAGCCACACTGGGTAACCGGAACGAGGCGGTGCTGGCGGAGATGCTGGTGGATGCGTCAGGTGAGGATAGACTCCAGGACCTTGCTGAAGACCTGGGTAAGGCTGATGGGACGGTAGGAGGAGACAGCGGACGGCGGTTTGTCAGGTTTAAGGACCATCAGGATACGGGAGGTTTTCCACAGGTCGGGGTAGTAATCGGTGGACAGGACTACATTATAGAGCCTGGCCAGAGTGGAGAGGAAAGCGACAGGAGCTTCACGAAGGTGACGGTAGGTGACACGAATGTGACCAGGAGCGGTGTTGTGTTTTGTGCGGAGTGTAGCAATGAGATCCTGTGTAGTGATAGGGGCATTGAGTTCTGTGTGTGCAATGTTTTCCAAGTACTGGAAACCAGGTGCGATGGGAGGGACAGAGGTGTCAGTTCGATCGCGGACATCCGTGAAGAGGGAGTAATCGGACTGGGGATCATCAGGGATGGAAAAGACATCAGAGAGGTAGGAGACAAAGTGATTGGCCTTACTAAGGGAGTCAGGGAAGGGGTGATCAACATGGAGAAGAGGATAGTAAGGGGAGGGTTTAGTTCCGGTAAGGCGACAGAAGGCTGACCAGAACTTGGACGAGTTGATAGGTAGGGTAGCATTTAAACAGGTGCATGTCTGTCACCAGTCCCAGCGTTTCTTAGCCGCGAGCAAATCACGAATGTGTCGCTGGAGTTGCCAGTGGCGTCGTAGTGTGTCCGGGTCATGCATGCGAAGGAAGGCACGGTAGAGACGGCGGGATTCATGAAGGAGGAGGACGGCCTGTGGGTGTAAGGTAGGATGGTGGGTGTGGATGGCGACATTAGGGACGTGGGCCTCCATGGCCTCAGACAAGGCCTGCTGGAGAAAGGAGGCGGCATGGGTTACATCGTCAGAGTGGTGGTAGGTGAAGGGGTTGCTATCGACCTGGGTGGAGAGGGTATCCCGGTAGGCATTCCAGTTGGCACGGGAATAGTCATGGATGTACTTAGGGGGAGGGTCAGTGCGTGGGTCGGGGCGGGGGCGACGACAGTCTGAAACAGTGAGGAGAGAAGGGAGATGGTCGCTACCAATAGGGTCCAGGACATCCACCATTATGCGGCGAAGGAGGTTGGGGGAGGAAAGGATAATATTGGGAGTGGAGTTGGATTCGGGATGGGTGTGCTGGGGGATGGGGATGAGGTCACCTTGAAGGGAGGAGAGGAACCGATGCCACCACCATAACTGGGCAGCGGAACGACTATGGATGTTGAGGTCAGCGGCGATCACGTAGGAGGAGAAGGTACGGTCAATGTGGGAGAGGAAGTCGAAAGGAATAGGGGCGTTAGGGCAGACATAGATGGTGGCGCAGGCAACGGTAAGGCGGGGGAAGCGAAGAGACTAAGGTGTTCGGTGGGGTCGGGAAGGAGAGGTTGGCGCCGAACGGGGATCTGGCGGTGGTGACCAATGGTAACTCTGCCACGCGCAATTGGGAGGGGATTATCAGAGCGGTGGAGGAGATAGGGTGATGTGTGGATGGTGTGGTGGGGTTGGAGGAAGGTTTCATTGAGGAGGAAAGCATCCACGAGGTGGGTGGCAAGGGTGTGCAGGAAGAGGTTCTTGTTGGTGGGAAGGGAGCAGATATTGTTGAAAAGGATATGGTGCTGTCGCACCATGTCAGGGATTTAGACAAGGGTGTCGAGACGGGAGAAGATGAAATGGGCCTGGTTGTAGGAGTAGGTGGCATACATTTTGAGTTGGAAAATGGAACGGGCGGCGAGGGATATCTGTTGGAGAGTGTGGGGGCGCTGAAAAGGATGAACATTCTGAAGGACGATGGTGAGGAATCTGATGATGTCCTCAGCGGTACGGGTGGGCGAAGGGAATTGCCGGGATGGGTGGTGGCGGCCAGAGGACGGACAGGGACGGTAAGTTTAGGAGTGGTCGGAGGTGGGTCGGGCTTTACACTTTTGGGAGTAGGTGGGATGAGGGAGACTGCAGGTATTGCAGGAGGGAGGGGATTGAAGGTTAGGACACTGCCAGAGGAAGTGCGCTTGCCTACAATGCGGGCAGGTGGGGGCCTTGCGGCACTCGGCTGTTGGGTGTGCGTTATAGCACAGACACCTCTGGCAGTGCAGGGATTGAGGAGGGGAACGGGAGGGGTCGACCTTGCAGCGCTGGTTTAAGAGGAGGGCACCCTCCTTCAGGAGACGGTCAATGGAGGGGGCGTCCTCGGAGAAAACCCGCATAAGGTGGGTGGGGCTGGCCGAGTTGAAAATGCGGCGGACTGCCCGCACCTCCAGTGTGGGATGCGCCTCGAGCTCCGCCAACACCTCCTACTCCGTGATCGTTGGGCTAAGCCGAGTGGTCACGGCAGTGAGGGTCGGCGGGCGACGCAGGGGTTGGGGTTGGCGGGTAGGAGATGGAGAAGGAGCAGGGGTGAGGGAGGCATTGGGGGCAAAACGGGTGGTGGGGAGATGGGAGAGGATGTCAGTATGGAGGGTTGGGCTGGGGGAGAAGATGAGAACGGAATCCCATCTGGGAGTGAGGAGAGAGATGGGGGCACCAGGGAAGTGTTGGCAGAGGAGGAGATTCTGGGCCTCGAGAAGGGAAGGATCGGGACGGGAGAGGAGGTATTTGTATAAAGAGGGGGAGAAGGAGGAGGAGGATGCGGAGGGAGTGGGGCCAGGTGGGAGACATCCATGGCATTTTGGGGAGGAAAGTAGGACGAGGCGGGCCCTTTTTGGGAGCGGAGGAGGTGGTGGTGCCACTAGGGCGTTTAACGGTGGCAGAAGGGTGGGTGGTGATATGAGGGACGGGAGCTAGAGGGAGGTGACGGGAAGGGGCAGGTCCCAGCGTGGACGCAGCAGTCGGCGCCGGAGATGGTGATGGTGAAGGCGACGGCGACGGCGACGGTGGTGGCGGTGATAGCGAAGGCGATGGGGAGAGTTGGGCGTGGGCAGTGGCCCGACGGGCCACCACCCTAGCTGGAGCGGCAGTGACAGGCTGGGGGAGTGGGGGGAAAGGATCAGAGGGAGAGGAGCGGGAGGAAGAAGTTGGAGAGGGGGCGACAAAGAGCGAGGGCGAAGGGAGAGTGAGGAGAGGCGGGATGGAAAGAGGGGGGTGTGACTAGGCACACCATGTTATGGTGTTGGTGGCGGCGGAGGGGGAAGTATAAACGATGGCTGTGGTGGTAGTGGTGGTGGGGGCGGACATGACGACAGGGAGAAACAAAAACGCACAGGACGAAAAAGAAAGGACAAAAACTGGGGACAGACAAAGACGAAGACGGAGGAAGACGAAGACGGACGAAGACCAGAGTCCCACGCTGCTGGCGCTGGCGCTGGCGGCGACGGCGACGGCGGGTGGCAGGAACGCCGCAGCTGCTGCTGCTGCCGCGGACGGGGCCGGGGCTGCTGCTGCTGCTGCTGCTGGCTGGCTGGCTGGCTGGCTGGACCGCTGCCGCCGCCGCCGCCGCCGCCGCCGCCGCTGCAGGAGGACTGGCTGCCTGCTGCCGGCTGGACCGCTGCTGCTGGCCGGGAACGGGACCGGGACCACTGCTGCTGCTGCTGCCGCTGCTGCTCGGCTGGACCGCTGCTGCTCTGCTCGGCTGGCTGGCTGGCTGGCTGGCTGGCTGGCTGGCTGGCTGGCACCTGAAAAACTTAGCACTTCGATTAGTGTTGGAATGGCACAATCGAAGGGCGGTAACCTTGCGGAGTACCGCCGGAGATGCGATTGCTAGCAATAGGAGAGGATCCGTTTTTGATTGGCATTCCTGCACACTTGTAGCAGGTCACGAAATTGCACTGCAGCGTAAAAACTGCGCCAAATTATTTTTGAAATATATGGAAATTCCACTTTTAATCTTGGAAGGCCTTCAATAAGTAGTACGACACTTTTTCTCGAAAAATATCGGTTGAAAAAATGCGGAATTCATTGTGGGATGTCGGGAAGCATTTGCGCTTCAGCCCCTGTAGTTTCATGGGGTTTCGATAGGTGGCAGTACTACACGCAGCCTTAAAAATGAAATTCTAAGCAGAAATCTGTCAGTGAATTTCTTTTGGCGTAAAACCAGAGTCTCGTAAATGCTCACAGGCGTTAACAGAATGCTTATGGGGACATAGTAGTGAACAAAAGCACGGTGAGTCATTGGGCGAGGTATCTGTCATCTTCACAAGAAGGTCACGCAATCCTGTCCGATCCCGAGTGCTGCCCTGCCGAACAAGGCTGTGACCCCTGCAATGTCGGGAAGTGCATAACTCTCATTGGAGGAAATCGACAGATCAGAATGAAACACCTCTCTGCACATCTGGACGTCTCTGTAACGCTGGCACAGTCGTCCACCAGTTGGGGTGGGTCTACTCAAAGGTATGTATGCACTGTGTTCCTCGTCGACTAACAGAACACCATAAAGTGCAACCAAGGACGACTTGTGCGGTATTACAGTATTGGTCATTAAAATTTCTATACCAAGAAGTAATACAGATGATAACCGGGTATTCATTGGGCAATGGTATTATACTAGAACTGACACGTGATTACATTTTCACGCAATTTGGGTCCATAGATCCTGAGAAATTAGTACCCAGAACAACCATCTCTGGCCGTAATAACGGCCTTGATACGCCTGGGCATTGAGTCAAACACAGCTTGGATGGCATGTACAGGTACGGCTGCCCATGCAGCTTCAACACGATACCACAGTTCCTCAAGAGTAGTGACTGGCGTATTGTGACAAACCAGTTGCTCGGCCACCATTGACCAGACGTTTTCAAGTGGTGAGAGATCTGGAGAATGTGCTGGCCAGGGCAACAGTCGAACATTTTCTGTATACAGAAAGGCTCGTACAGGACCTCCAACATGCGGTCGTGCATTATCCTGCTGAAATGTAGGGTTTCGCAAGGATCGAATGAAGGATAGAGCCACGGGTCGTAACACATCTGAAATGTAACGTCCACTGTTCAAAGTGCCGTCAATGCGAACAAGAGGTGACCGAGACGTGTAACCATTGACAGCCCATACCATCACACCGGGTGATACGCCAGTATGGCGATGACGAAAACACGCTTCCTATGTGTGTTCACCGCGATGTCCCAAACACGGATGCGACCATCATGATGCTGTAAACAGAACCTGGTTTCTTCCGAAAAAATGACGTTTTGCCATTCGTGCACCCATGTTCGTCGTTGAGTACACCATCGCAGTCGCTCCTGTCTGTGATGCAGCGTCAAGGGTAACCGCAGCCATGCTCTCCGAGCTGATAGTCCATGCTGCTGCAAACGTCGTCGAATTGTTCGTGTAGATGTTTGTTGTCTTGCAAACGTCCCCATCTGTTGACTCAGGGATCGAGACGTGGCTACACGATCCGTTACAGCCATGCGTATAAGATGCCTGTCATCTCGACTGCTAGTGATACGAGGCCGTTGGGATCCAGCACGGCGTTCCGTATTACTCTCCTGAACCCACCGATTCCATATTCTGCTAAAAGTCATTGGATCTGGACCAACGCGAGAAGTAATGTCGCGATACGACAAACCGCAATCGCGATAGGCTACAATCCGACCTTTATCAAAGTCGGAAACGTGATGGTACACATTTCTCCTCCTTACACGAGGCATCACAACAACGTTTCACCAGACAACGCCGGTCAACTACTGTTTGTGTACGAGAAATCGGTTGGAAACTTTCCTCATGTCAGCATGTTGTACGTGTCGCCACCGGCGCCAACCTTGTGTGAATGCTCTGAAAAGCTAATCATTTGTATATAACAGCATCTTCTTCTTGTCGATTAAATTTGGGTTCTGTAGCACGTCATCTTCGTGGTGTAGCAATTTTAATAGTCAGTAGTGTACTTGCGCATTAACAGGCCGACCGCGACCATTTTTTGTTCAAAACAGTCACGCGCGACGAAACATGTGCTCACCAATGCGAACCAGAAACAAAACGACGATCCATGGAGCGGCGCCACACCGCCTCTCCTACTAAGTAGTTCAAGGTCGCATCCTTAGCCTGGAAAATCATGGCGACGGTTTTCTGGGTCGTTTTAAATACTGTGTACATGTAAGAATGTCTACAGAAAATTGCTGTAGGCAGGCAGCCGAAGATAGTCGCTGGAGCGCGTCAGGGCGTAGCCGCGGGACTCTAACGTAGGGTGCTGAGAAATATTGCAGAGCTTCTAGTAGGCAGTCGGAACGGTGGAGTCAGTCACCGTCTCTGTGTTAGACTTGGCCTTCCTGTGAATGCAATCACCACGCAGTTAGGGTGAGCTGTATTCAGTCAGAGTAAACTGCAATTAATTAAAGTTAGCAAGACTTTAATTCTACCCGCTTCCTAGCCTTGTACCTTCACACCAGGGATTTCTACATCTTAGCCAGATCAAAAAGTCTCCCTCTCACTAAGGTCAACCGGCTACCATCCCATCCACGAACCGTGTCGCTCAATCCCTCGCAATACCCACGCTTGGGACGCGACAATGCGAATACTTTTTCTTAATTCATTGACGTGGGAAAAGCTTATTTTGCACCAAGAATAAATCTACCGGCGCAAATGAGCATTTTAGTGGAGCTTTAATGATCAAATTTTCTGTCAGCAAGTTAATGATACTACTTACGAAATGTGTAAATGCCACATATTATAGACAAAGGCAAGTGCAATGTCCATACAAGGCTCGGGTTGTTATCATAACATTCGAATGAGGAACTTGTCCGGAATTTTTTTTCAATCGAGAGATCATCATGTCACTTATTCACAAACAGGGTATATGTCTTGTGGATATAGATTATGTGTCTTTCATGGATTGATTTCCACTGTCCACTCCACCCTCATGCCGTTGATCATCGCTCATTCTTCTGCCTTTTTGAAGAAGTCCCCACCCCAAAGGCCAGAGAGTGCCCTCCTGGAACTCTGTCCACTCATCTGCCCTCTTCCACAAGGCCGTTGCCACAGCGACGGTGGCTTCTTAAGCCCGAAGTTTACGGCCTCCACACACACCTGATGATTTTTATAAAAAAAATAAAAAAGAAAAAAAGAAAAAAGAAACGCTATTCCTAGGTCACGAGTCTCAGTTAAGACACACACACACACACACACACACACACACACACACTCACATACATATACACACACATACATACGCAAATAGTGAAATGCCCTTTCCACGAATCAGCACGTTTTTAGAAATCATCGCTCGAGCGAAATTCAACATCCCCTTTTCTCACATGATATACTGTCAACTATAGACGAAGAGCAACAGCCAGATTCCATACTTACAGATTTTCTAAAACCATTTGACATGGTGCCCCACTGCAGATCGTTAACGAAGGAAGATTCATAAGAATAAGTTCCTTGTTATGTGAGTCGCTCGAAGACATGTTAAGCAATAGAACCCAGTATGTTGTCCTCGATGGCGAGTGTTCATCAGAGGCATCGCCATCGTCAGAAGTGTCCGTGGGAAATACGATAGAACAGCCGTTGTTTCCTCTATACATAAATGACCTGGCGGTTGTTTGCTGCTGATACTGTAGTGTACGGTAAGTTGTCCAAGTTGAGTGACTGAAGGATACAAGATGACGAAATGTTTAGTTGGTGTGACTCTAAGTATAGAAAAATGGAAGTTAATGCGGATGAGTAGGAAAAGCAAACTCGTAATGTTAGGATACACCTAGCAGTGTCCTGTTTGAAACAGTCACGTCGTTTCAGCATCTGGTCGGAACGTTGTAAAGCGATGTGAAATGGAACAAGCTGGACAGGATTATGCTAGGGAAGGCGAATGGTCGAATTAGGTTGAGTGGTAGAATTTTGGGAAAGTGTGGTTCACCTGTAAAGGTGACCGCATATAGGACGCTGGTGCGACCTATTCATGAGTACTGTAGAGTGTTTGGGTTCCGCAGCAGGTCGGTTTATAGGATGGCATCGAAGTAGATTTGTTACCGGTGGGCTCGAGCGACATGCACACATTGTGGAGACGCTTCGAGAACTGAGATGGGAATCCCTGCAGAGAAGGTGACGTTCTTATCGAAGAATGCTATTGAGAACCGCTGTTTGAAGCTAATATTAGATTTATTTTACTGTCGACAGTACAAATTTCGCGTAAGGAGCACAATGATAACATATGAAAAGTTACGGCCCATATGGATGCATATTCACAATCGTTTTTCTCTTGATTTATTTGCGAGTGCATCATGAAAGAAAATGACTATTAGTGGCACGGGGTACCCTCCGCCACGCACCGTGGGTTGGCTTGTGGAGTATGTATGCATATGCATATATAAATTATTATCAGCGATATACGAGGCGTGGCTAGAAAAAAACCGGACTAGTACTGGTGAAACAATAAAACGAATGCAATAAGGCTGAAAGTCGCGTGGCCTGTCACGTGACTCTCGCTCCGCCTACTGCTCGAGTTTCATCTGCCTCCTGCACTCAGTCTGCCCGTGGCGTCTGTTTTAAGTAGTTGACGATTTGTCTGTGCGTCGGAAAATGTTGAGTGTACAGAAAGAACAGCGTGTTAACATCAAATTTTGTTTCAAACTAGGAAAATCTGCAAGTGAAACGTTTGTAATGTTACAACAAGTGTACGGCGATGATTGTTTATCGCGAACACAAGTGTTTGAGTGGTTTAACCGATTTAAAGATGGCCGCGAAGACACCAGTGATGACACTCGCACTGGCAGACCATTGTCAGCAAAAACTGATGCAAACATTGAACAAATCGGTAAACTTGTTCGACAAGATCGCCGTTTAACAATCAGAGCAGTGTCTGAGTTAACAGGAGTTGACAAGGAAAGTGTTAGGCAGATTCTTCATGAAAGTTTCAACATGAACAAAGTGTGTTCAAAAATGGTTCCAAAGTGTCTCACAATTGAACAGAAGGAACGCCGAAGAATGATTTGTTCTGACATCCTGGAAAACATTGAAAGTGATCCCACCTTCTTACAAAATGTTATTACTTGCGATGAATCGTGGTTTTTTACTTACGATCCCGAAACTAAACGCCAATCGATGCATTGGAAAACTCCTGGTTCTCCACGACAAAAAAAGCACGAGTGTCAAAATCGAAATTCAAGGCAATGATGATTCTTTTTTTTTTACATCAAACGGATTGTGCACATTGATTGGGTACCAGATGGACAAACAGTGAATCAGCATTACTACATTAGCGTCCTGGCTACCCTACGTGAGCGAGTACGGAGAATGGTTCAAATGGCTCTGAGCACTATGGGACTCAACTGCTGAGGTCAGTAGTCCCCTAGAACTTAGAACTAGTTAAACCTAACTAACCTAAGGACATCACAAACATCCATGCCCGAGGCAGGATTCGAACCTGCGACCGTAGCGGTCTCGCGGTTCCAGACTGCAGCGCCTTTAACCGCACGGTCACTTCGGCCGGCTAGTACGGAGAAAACGGAACGATTTGTGGAGAAAAAAGTCATGGATCCTTCACCAAGACAATGCCCCAGCTCACAGTGCGTTGTCAGTGAAGACGTTTTTGGCAAAACACAACATTCCCATCTTAGATCATCCACCCTACTCACCTGATTTGGCCCCCTGTGACCTTTTTCTTTTCCCTAAAGTCAAGTCAGCTTTGAAAGGAACTAGATTTGAGATTGTTGAAGCAGTAAAAGAAAAAGCGACGGAAGTAATGTATGGACTTACCGAAAATGATCTGCAGCATTGCTATGAACAGTGGAAAATTCGTATGGAGCGGTGTAGAGACCGAGGAGGAGAGTACATTGAAGGAGATAACATGAAATTGTAAATAATTGTAAATAAATGTTTTTTCCAGCATCAGTCCGGTTTTTTTCTAGCCGCACCTCGTATTGCAAGAAGTGATACCACTTCCTGTACAGCAGTGCCTCGATTAAAATATAAACAGACAATAGCTTGCATTAGATACACAGTTTTCATTTTCTTAGGACCTTCGAAACAACAATGCCTCTACGATTCACTCATGATTCGGTAATATCCTTGTCTGATGGTGGTGGTAAGAAATAAGTTTTCCTGCTTAATATAACACTTGGGCAACGGCAACGGCGCTCGTTTACATACGGTAGCCGTAAGAGATATCACATTAATTTCACTTTCCTGACGAGTGTGGAAGTGCAAAGGCACTTCGTCAGAGAGCCAATAGTTCTGTAGTCACCGACTCGTAGAAATACATATGAAGTTTCTCAGAACAGGCTGACACTTGCGAGTTGAGGCCTGCTGCTGCCTAATCGATACGTGTGTCGAATTACGCCAAACAAGAACTCTACACATACTCTAACGTATGGATGAAATATGGATCAAGAGGCTCAGTCTGTCGGTGGCATTTAAAACGCGCAGTATAGATCACAGTACTCGAATATTTTACGTAAATGCCCCAGAAGACAGAACAAAACGTGTTTCCTCGCAGTAATGGTTTTAGTCTCGCACTTAGAGTATTTATGTAAAATGTCAGCTACAATTATAGCAAATTATTGAAATTGTACAATACTTCGCTGCTACGTGTGTTAATAAAGATATGAAGTTTGAAGCACCCAGTCACAAACAATTCGCATAGAGGACTAAGATTTTTGACGAGTTTACACCGACGTCATACACTGTAGTGTCAAACTGACTAAATTTCTCGGATTTCCAGCCGCGTCAAGTACCTAAAATTACACCAGTTTTCGACCAAGCACGCCTTGGCCATTGTCAGTAGGTACGACCACCAGTATGCTGCATAGAGTAAATATCTCTGGAGTGAGCATTCACATGCGCAGAACAGACTTTGTGTTGTCAACATACATTGCCGGCCTGGTCACGTGATCTCGGGACGTCGTGTGTTTGCCCGTATAGCGCCCTGTATATACATAATGTCACTACATCCCTAATACAGACGGATTCTATTCGTACGTGTCGTGGATTATTTATATAGGTTGCGCAGACATTTTAACAGTATCCATTTGATACCGAGAATAAACCAGCTACGTAACTTTTAAGGGCAAGTGATATTATATCCTGCTTCTTTGAGATAGGTGTCACAGTTCATATGCACTCGATTTTTGATAGTTTTCGGTATGATACGGCACTTTATAGTATTGCAGAGCCTGACGTACATTTTTGCAGTGATAGTCTTGGAAAACCACTTGACAGTACGCTCGTACTTTTGCAAGTGTCCGACAAACACCGAATTTGCCACACATTAGCAATTACATCCCTGCTAATTCGTCCTTATTTCTGGTACTTCTGCGTATTTATTTTCTCGTTTTTGCGACCTAAAGCACAATTTTTCTTACTAGTGACACTTTGAAGTATTTATTTAACGCATTTTACGTACTTGCTCCCAGTTTATTAAGGTAATAGTAGACTGAGTAATCTATATACATAATCGACAAGTCACTGACAAATGCATGGAGGATAGTATTTGCTGAAACAAGTAACCATTCCCTTTCCTGTTCCACTAGCAAATTTACGAGAGGAAGCGATTGTTTGTAAGCTTTTGCACGAGCCGTAACATCTATTATATAGTCATAAAATCGAACAAAAATACGCCTACAGAATCAAGCCTTAATTATAACGCGTCTCGAAATTTTTAAACATCTACAGTGTCTCTTACTAATATGATAACTATAATTAGAGTTACATGGTATGTACCCATGAAAAGTTACTGTCCTTCCTTTCACATATTTTTCTTTGCATCCGTAGCAACAACAGTAATTCAAATGGTTCAAATGGCTCTGAGCACTATGGGACTCAACTGCTGTGGTCATAAGTCCCCTAGAACTTAGAACTACTTAAACCTAACTAACCTAAGGACAGCACACAACACCCAGCCATCACGAGGCAGAGAAAATCCCTGACCCCGCCGGGAATCGAACCCGGGAACCCGGGCGTGGGAAGCGAGAACGCTTCCGCACGACCACGAGATGCGGGCAACAGTAATTCACCATCGCTATTACACTACAAACAAACGGTGAAACGCAACAAAAACTCTTGATATTATAAACTTAAAACGCTGCAGAAAGCACACACGCACAGTGAAGTCCCGAAAACACGTGACAATCCTGGTTTAATGTTGACAACATGCGCAGAACGCAATGCTCACTCCAGGGATGTTTACTCTATGGTATGCTGCTGGTACGCCCCCTTACACAAGGTGGTCCATTGATCGTGTCCGGGCCAAATATCTCACGAATTAAGAGTCAAACGAAAAAACTACAAAGAACAAAACGCGTCTAGCTTGAAGGGAGAAACCAGATGGCGCTATGGTTGGCCCGCTAGATGGTGCTGCCACAGGACAAATGGATATCAACTGCGCTTTTTTAAATAGGAACCGCCACTTTTTATTACATATCCGAGTAGTACGTAGAAAAATATGAATGTTTTAGTTGGACCAGTTTTTTCGCTTTGTGATAGATGGTGCTCTAATAGTCACAAACATATGGCTGACAATTTTAGACGAACAGTTGGTAACAGATAGGTTTTTTAAATAAAAATACAGAACATAGGTATGTTTGAACATTTTATTTCGGTTGTTCCAATGTGATACAAGTACCTTTGTGAACTTATCATTTCTGAGAACGCATGCTGTTACAGCGTAACTACCCGTAAATACCATATTAATGCAATAAATGCTCAAAATGATGTCCGTCAACCTCAATGCATTTGGCAATACTTTTCGCACATGCATTGACAATGCGCTGACGCATGTTGTCAGGCGTTGTCGGCGGATCACGATGGCAAATATCCTTCAACTTTCCCACAGAAAGGAATCCGGGGACGTCAGATCCGGTGAACGTGCGGGCCATGGTATGGTGCTTCGACGACCAATCCACCTGCCATGAAATATGCTATTCAATACCGCCTCAACCGCACGCGAGCTATGTGCCGGACATCCATGATGTTGGAAGTACATCGCCATTCTGTCATGCAGTGAAACATCTTGTAGTAACATCGGTAGAACATTACGTAGGAAATCAGCATGCATTGCACCATTTAGATTGCCATCGATAAAATGGGGGCCAGTTACACTTCCTCCCATAACGCCGCTCCATACATTAACCCGCCAAGGCCGCTGATGTTCCACTTGTCGCAGCCATCGTGGATTTCCCGTTGCCCAATAGTGCATAATATGCCGGTTTACGTTACCGCTGTTAGTGAATGACGTTTCGTCGCTAAATAGAACACGTCCTGTGATTTCTCGTGTGCCCCGTGGCAGAACTGTAAACGACGTTCAAAGTCGTCGCCATGCAATTCCTGGTGCATAGAAATATGGTACGGGTGCACTCGATGTTGATGTAGCATTCTCAACACTGACGTTTTTGAGATTCCCGATTCTCGCGCAATTTGTCTGCTACTGACTTGCGGATTAGCCGCGACAGCGGCTAAAACACCTACTTTGGCACATCATTTGTTGCAGGTCGTGGTTGACGTTTCACATGTGGCTGGACACTTCCTGTTTTCCTTAAATAACGTAACTATCTGACGAACGGTCCGGACATTTGGATGATGTTCTCGATGGATACCGAGCAGCATACATAGCATACGCCCGTTGGGCATTCTGATCACAATAGCCATACGTCAACACGATATCGAACTTTTTCGCAATTGGTAAACGGTCCATTTTAACACGGGTAATGTATCACGAAGCAAATACGGTCTACACTGGCGGAATTATACGTGATACCACGTACTTACACGTTTGTGAGTATTACAGAGCCATCTATCACAAAGCGAAAAAAGTGGTCCAACTAAAACATTCATAGTTCTTTACGTACTACAAAAATATGTAATAATAAATGGGGGTTCCTATTTAAAAAAAAACGCAGTTGATATCCGTTTGACCTATGGGAGTGCCATCTAGCGGGTCAAACATAGCGCCATCTGGTTTCCCCCTTCAAGCTAGACGAGTTTCGTTCATTGTAACTTTTTCGTTTGATGCTTATATCGTGAGATGTTTGGCCCGGTCACTATTAATGGACCACCCTGTGTATCACAGTACTCGAATATTTTACATAAATGCCCCAGAAGACAGTACAAAACGTGTTGCCTCGCAGTGATACTTTTGGTGTCGCACTTAGAGTATTTAAATAAAAAGTCAGCTACAATTATAGCAAAATATTGGAAATGTACAATACTTTTCTGCTACTTGTGTTAATAAAGATATGAAGCTTGAAGCACAGAGTCACAAACAATTCTCCTAAATATTTTTGACAAGTTTACACCGACGTCATACACTGTAATGTCAAACTCAGTAAACTTTCTCGGATTTCCAGCCGCGTCAGGTGATTAAAATTACACCGGTTTTCGACCAAGCACGGCCATTGGAGCTATGTACGACTACCAGTGAGCCGCTGGTACACCCCTTATATACACTTCCTGCCGGCTGTGACGTCACTGGTGCTCACGCCATACCCACATGTGGGTATAGGTTGACTCGGCGTTCGATGTGGCAGCTTTCACTTTGCGATCGGTGGATCCCACGCCGTAGAGAGCTACAGACCACCGTCTCTATTAAGGCAGTTATCGGTGATTTTTATTTCTGTGTCTTCTTTAACTACACAGTCCCACAAGCGGTTAGTACAAGGCAGGACGGAAGTTTCCTCAGATTTTATCCGGTGACCATTTTCTAAAGCATTCTCAGCCAAAGTAAAGCATTCTCAGCCAAAGCGGATTTCTCGGGGTGTCGAAGGCGAAAAAAGAGCGCAATTTTAAATTTCCCAGTCAGATGATGTAGAGCTAAAATTGGCCAAATTCAGACATCTCTGTCAAACCATACGACTTACACCAAAACACATGGTATGGAGGGCAACGTTAATTAAACTTCACAGAGTAATAGCTTTGCCTTTTGCCACTGTACCATAGCAAATGTTGAACACTAAGATCTCATCAATTACGACGAATCGAGTCATCAGAGGTGATGTTCCCCCACTGTTGGACCATAAAAGCAAAACCGATATGAGACAAGAATCAAATGTTGAAACCATTACAAATATAACTGAAAAAAATACTGACTGAAGTGGTAATACCATGTCCGTCGTATGTCTAATGATAGAATAACTAAAACTAAAGAGATGGCCTAAATAGTTCTGAGGCGGAACAGTTCAATAGGCCTAATTCTTGAATATGTTGATGAACATGCCAATCACGTTAAGCAATAAACGATATCCTGCAAATATCGTTCACAGTAGCAGTACTAACTTTAAAATAACGCACAACAACTACGTTAATAATAAAATAGCGCCAAGTTACCTGTTTAACTACGAACTAATTCATTTCATTCTCTTACACTATATGTGTGTACGGCAGCATGAAAATGTTCAAAGAGAAGGGCTCTCTGGCACCAGCTACAGGTTAGAAACCACGCACATTCATGTAGTGGAGAAAGCGTGTTAACACTATTAAAACATTAATTCAGAAATCTCTTACTAACGCCACTGTACAGTGCTTCGCACTCGAGCATTAGATGGCAGCAAAGGGGCGGAGCGGCTGATAAACATCCCACGAGCGCGAATGTTTAAATGTTGTACCCGCCAAAGGTCAGAACTGCGTACTGTCAGAATAATGGCCCACGCGGTATCAGTTGCTGATGCTGGTAACTTGCAACTGTGCGTTTTCCTCCTTAAAATAAGAGGTCAAGTTAGCAGGTTAAGTTAATGATGTTTCCCTCTTACACGGCGTTGGGATTACAGATTTACTTCAGACTTGGTACACCTCTAGTAGGCCATTAAAACAACGCAATGTGCAGGTATTAAGGTCCACCGCTCTGAAAATACAGAGAAAATCACAAGAGCGACATTTTACGCGTCTATTATGTAAAGTTATGTTTTACAGATCACGATTGTCAAATGATTAGCGTTCGAGGCTCATCAGACAAACGTGTATGAAGCGAATGGTTCCACCCCCGCACAGACTTAACTTTCAATCTACGTATATCTTTTCCACCACTCCTCATAGTATTTAATTTGTATAACACTTGAGAAAAAACTCTTCCCGCACAGGCCATGAAGGCCCAAAGGTACTGACCGGCCGCCGTGTCATCCTCAGACCAGAGGCGTCGCTGGATGCAGATATGGAGGGGCATGTGGTCAGTTCACCACGCCCCCGGCCGTATACCAGTTTCCGAGATCGGAGCCGCTTCATCTTAATCAAGTAGCTCCTCAGTTTGCCTCACAAGGGCTGAGTGCACCCCGCTTGCCAACAGCGCTCGGCAGACCAGATTGTCACCCATCCAAGTGCTATCCCAGCTAGACAGCGCTTAACTTCGGTGATCTGACGGGAACCCGTGTTACCACTGCGGCAACGCCGTTGGCACACTTGAGAGGTAATATAATAAGAAACTCAAGTATATCTGCATGAAGCTTTACTGAATTTCATTTTGTTTGACTACTTACTATTTTTAATTAATTTTCATTATTAGAACAAACATATTTATAGCTATCGACAAGCAAATGAAGAAAAGCATAGAGTTTTTTCTCAAAATGTATGCCTGTCGTGATTTGCGAAATCCTTTATACAGGCAATCTGGTAAGGTACCCGAAACTACTTCGCACCACGACGCTTCGAGCTGCAGAGACAGAGGCAGGCCCATTTGGCAGGCAACCTGCGTAGCGGTGAGGCGTTGCCAATGCAGCCAGAACGAATAGTGTAGGTGCAAAGTTTTTCAATACCACAGAATTTACACTTACGCTGCAAAAGTAAAAGTTTGAGTGGGAGTCGAACCATCGCCTCATACATGTTCGTCTTACGACTCTCGAACCCTAGCCACTTAACCACCACGAACTCTAATGTTCGCCACCTACGTATAGATATATCAGTTACACAATAGACGCGTAAAATTTTGCTTGCGATATTCCCAGAATTGCTAGAGTTTTAAACCTTACCACTTGCCCATTATTTTGTTTTACTGGCCTACTAACCTGTACAAAGTCTGAAGTAAATCCGTGATCCCAATGCCGTGGTCTTCCCTTGTTAGTAAAATTTTCTACTTGGTGTGATGTCAGCTTGCCCTAAATGTAGAAAAATGTAAATTAATTTACATCCGCTTCTTCATGGCAACTCTGTGCCTCGCAGAGGGTTCATCCAACAGTTTTCACTCTATATATCTACCGTCCCACTCTCTAACAACGCAAAGGAAAACAAACAGTTAAATCTTTCCGTACGGGCTCTGATTTCCCTTAGTTTATCGCAACGATCATTTCTGTCTATGTAGTTGGGTGACAACATAATTTCTGCCAAGAAAAACTAATAGCCAAGATCGCATTAAATACTATTTGTTTCTGTGGCTGGTCATGGTGCAAAACGGCATACAAAAAGATTTTTTTTTTTTAATCGGGTAGCAGTCTTAACTGTTGACGAAGATCATCAGGAATAAATACACTGAAGAGCCGAAGAAACTGGTTCCCCTGCCTAATATCGTGTAGGGTCCAGGCGAACACGCACAAGTGCCGCAACACGACGTAGCATGGACTCGATTAACATCTGAACTAGTGCTGGAGGGAACTGACTCCATGTATCCTGCAGAGCTGTCCATAAACAAGAGTACGAGTGGGTAGAGATCTCTTCTGAACAGGACGTTGCAAGGCATCCCAATGCTCAATAATTTCGTGTGTGGGGAGTTTGGTGGGTAGCGGAAGTGTTTAAACTCAGAAGAGTGTTCTTGCAGCCACACTGTAGCAACTCCGAACGTGTGGGGTGCGGCTTTGTCCTGCTGGAAGTGCACAAGTCCGTTGGAAAACGCAGTGGACGTGAATGGATGCAGGTGATCAGACAGGGTGCTTACGTACGTGTCACCTGTCTAGACGTGTCAGGGGCCCCATATCACTCCAGTTTGACTCTACCCACACCATTACAGAGGCTCCATCAGCTTGAACAATCCCCTGCTGACATTCAGGGTCCATGCGTTCTGTGTGTTGTCTCCATACCCGTGTACGTCCATCTGCTCGATACAATTTGAAACGAGACTCGTCCAACAAGGCAACATATTTACAGTTATCAATAGTCCAATGACGGTGTTGGGGGCGTGAAGCCTTGTGTCGTGCAGTCATCAAGGGTACAGGAGTGGGCCTCCGGCTCCGAAAGCCCATATCGATGATGTTTCGGAGGCCGACAGTTGTTGATGCCCAGAATTGAAATCTGCAGCAATGTTCCGAAGGGTTGCACTTCTGTCACGTTGGAATTGGAAGATTCTCTTCAGTCGTCGATTGTTCCGTTCTTGCATATTTTTTCCGGTCGGAGCGATGTCGGAGGTTTGATGTTCTACCGGATTCCTGATATTCACGGTACACTCGTGAAATGGTCGTACGGGAAAATGCCCACTTCATCGCCACCTCGGGAATGCTGCGTCCCATCTCTCGTGCGTCGACTATAACACCACGTTCAGACCAACTTAAATATAGATAACCTGACATTGCAGCGGCAGTAATCGATCAAACAACTGCACAAACACTTGTTGTCTTATGTAGGCGTTACCGACTGCTGCGCCGTATTCTGCCTGTCTACATATCTGTGTATTTGAATACGCATGCTTAATCCAGTTTCCTTGGCGCTTCAGTATGGTATTAAATACGGTCTTAGCTATTAAGTTTTCTTCAAAGCTCCTTCTTATCTCTAAATATGAGGAACTTCAATCAAAATGTTTTCGCATTCAGAGAGCACGTTTGGGATTGAAATTTCGTGAAAATATGCCGCCTCAACGAAAAACGCTTTCATGTTAATGATTGCCACTGCAACTCGCTTATCACATCCGTGACATTCTCTGCCCTATTTCGCGACTGTACAAAACGAGCTGCCCTTCTTTGAACGTTATAGATGTCCTCCATTAGTCCTATCAGGCAAAGGGCCACCTATCACACATTAGCAGAGGCCGGACAGCTGTGCTGTAGGCAGACGTTTTGGTAGACCTGTTGCACCTTTTAAGTGTTCTGCTTAGTTTGCCTTCCCCACAACATTATCTATGTGATTGCTCGTAATTATAATTTCAAGATATTTAGCTGAACTTAAAGGCGTTACATTTCTGTAATTTATCGTGTTACCGAAATTTAACGAATTTCTTTCAGTATTCTTGTAGACTCGTGTAGATGACCTCACACTTTTAATTATTTAGGGTTAATTGCCACCATACAGACATCTTGCCTAAATGACTTTTATATTGGATTTGATCTTCTGATGATTCTACTAAATGGAAACGGCTGCATCATTTTCAAACAATTTAAGATGGCACCTCAGACGTTTCCTAAATCGTTTATATCGATTAGGAATAACACAGAGCCTATTTTGCTTCCTTGGGGAACACCTGGTTTAGTCGATGGTTACGTTCAGTTACTGCGAACTGTGCCCTTTCTGATAGGAAGTTGCGAATCCAGGAGCGCAATTGAGACTATATTCGACAGACACGCAATTTGATTAGAAGTAGTTTGTTAGGAACGGTCTCATGAATATTTTGGAACTCAGATCCCTTGTTGATCGCACTAGTAGCTACTTGATGATAAAGAGTTTATGTTTCCCAACGGTATTTTCTGAATCCGTGCTGACTGTGTATCAACAGTTAGTTATCCTCGAGGTGACGTATAATTTTCGATCAGTATGAGTTCTATAATCCTACCGCAAATCGACGTTAGTGATAAGAGTGCGTAATTCATTCGATTACATCTCCTTCCTTTCTTGAGCGTCGGTGTTACTTGTCCAGCTGTCCCACCATCAGTTACAGATCTTTCGTGAAACGGGCGGTTGTATATGGTTGTAAATTACGGAGCTATTATATAAGCATACTCTGAAAGGGATCTAACTGGTATGCAATCTGGATCGGAAGAGTTGCCTTTCTGTGGTACGCGGCTTCGCTCATGGAGTTAATATGAGATTGTGTGGTAGTTAGAATAGAAGAATAAACGTTAAAGTATAAGAAGTAAAAAAGTTATTGAAAACATATTCTAACTAATTATGGTACTGTTTTATAAATAATATTTTTCATTTTGTTATCAGGAGTAAATACGTACAAATTATTCACTGTACATCTGGGAGTACTTCTCATATCAATCCACTGATATCTGTGCAGTGTTGAAGAATTTCGGTTTTTTCAGTTTCGATTAAGTATACTTGCAGAAATTTATAGACTTCGTTGGATATTGGTAGTAATCATAGCTTGTCTTTGCGATAGATTTGTCCTTGGATGAGAAAAACATAATCGATTTCACCTCTGTTAGTTTTGATCGATGTGACACCGAAAGAAGTCATTTGGAAGCCGGTGTGTGCGTTTCTATATCGTGAAGAAAGTCTTTTGATTCTGGAATTTCCCCGTTCAAATAATGTAAAAGTTCCTGAGGAGTGGTGGTAATCGAATTTTTCCATTCATGCGACAGAATCCTGGTGTTTCTCTACTGAAATTTTTCGCGTTGCAAAACTGGCAGGTGTTATTCATTTTTCCGATTACGATGTGTTTGTGTTTGCCATATTCATTCATCGGGTCGTAGAGGAACGCTTCATTTGTTAGGTTGTACTGTTTACTTGTCGTCGTCCGCGCTTCTCGTAGGGTGACATTTCCATCGCTGGGTTGAGCTCGCAATCTTTTATTACAAGAATGTGCCTACCCGCTGATTTTCAATCTGTACTTTCGTTGTTCGATTTCTTTACTTCTCACGGTGCTCATTCTCGTTCATTGGAACTTGAACGTACTTCGCGCTCTTCATCTGTTTCGTTTTTTTGTCCTTTTTGTTTTCACCATTTTGCTTCAGAAATGGCAAGATTTCATTTTTTACGTTTGGCAATCATCTAAAATATAAATCAAATCAATTTTTATTAACAGATATACTAAGTAAGCTTTACACACTTTATTTTCGTGCCACTGTATCGCTTTGACTACCCACTGTTTTTTTTCTTTTTTTTATTCACTCACTGCACTACTTTTTCCGTTCTTCCATTCGTCACTGATAAGAAACTGACACTTGAGTAACAAACTGACATTTGAACCCAAAAAGACGCATCTTGCTTTATGTACCCCTACCCTTGGGTAACCCCACCAGTGGCGAATTCCAGAATATACCAAAAATGATTCGAATGGTCCACACTGTTTCAGAACATTCCACAACATTGGAGAGTGTTCTGGAATGTTCCACAGTAATCTGGGTTGCTCCTGGATGTTCCCGAATGTCCCAGACTCGCTGCGGCCGAGCGGTTCTATTCGTTTCAGTCCGAAACCGCGCTGCTGCTACGGTCGCAGGTTCGAATCCTGCCTCGGTCATGGATGTGTGTGATGTTCTTAGGTTAGTTAGGTTTAAGTAGTTCTAAGTCTAGGGGACTGACGACCTCAGATGTTAAGTCCCATAGTGCTCAGAGCCATTTGAAATACTTTTGTTCCGGACTGTTTCCTAACTTTCCTGATCATTGTGAAAATTCTGGAATGTTATAGAGAGCGAAACTTCCCAGCCTTTCTATCTTCAAAAACACGCCCATCAGGTAAAAACGGGAACCTTTTTCATGGCTGGGGGATAGATTGCTGTCACACCATATAACTCCTTTGATCGTACCGGTTCTCGGGTGTGAGTTTTAGCGACGCACAAATTGTAAACTTACTTTTATAAATATATGCTGATTTAAGTTTGTTTCCCACCGCGAAGATACCTGCTTCTAAGTCATTCGTGTTCTTCGGTGATGGAATTTACCAACCATTTTCAGCAACACTGATTTTGTGGAACTGTCGTCAGTTGTATTACCGTCGCTACCGCGCAATGAATGTACTAAATATGCCTTACGCTGATGTACTTCACATTCGACCACAATTTTGTTGCAAACTATCCGTAATATCAGAAACTGCGACATTGATATTGGCACTCAAAGATATAGTGGCTGCGAGTGGCAGCAGCGATGTTAAAAAGAGACTGTTGCACATTGTATGTCTGGCTTTGTTAGCCGACTTCGATGTTCAAAACTGTTCAAATGTGTGTGAAATCTTATGGGACTTAACTGCTAAGGTCATCAGTCCCTAATCTTACACACTACTTAACCTAAATTATCTTAAGGACAAACACACACACCCATGCCCGAAGGAGAACTCGAACCTCCGCCGGGACCAGCTGCACAGTCCATGACTGCAGCGCTCCAGACCGCTCGGTTAATCACGCGCGGTGACTTGGATGCAATTTCTAATTTTTTAGCTGGATGTTGTCTTTCTAGTGGGAGTAGAGAGGGGTATATATATTGTATTCTTGCACTCAGAATTGTGACTATAATGTTTGGTGTCTATACAGAAAAGGTGGAAGGATGAAAAGCATTATAATTCGAAAGCCCCCACCATGAACCATGGACCTTGCCGTTGGTGGGGAGGCTTGCGTGCCTCAGCGATACAGATAGCCGTACCGTAGGTGCAACCACAACGGAGGGGTATCTGTTTAGAGGCCAGACAAAATCGTGGTTCCTGAAAAGGGGCAGCAGCCTTTTCAGTAGTTGCAGGGGCAACAGTCTGGATGATTGACTGATCTGGCCTTGTAACACTAACCAAAACAACCTTGCTGTGCTGGCACTGCGAACGGTTGAAAGCAAGGGGAAACTACAGCCGTAATTCTTCCCGAGGGTATGCAGCTTTACTGTATGGTTAATGATGATGGCGTCCTCTTGGGTAAAATATTCCGGAGGTAAAATAATTCCCCATTCGGATCTCCGGGCGGGGACTGCTCAAGAGGACGTCGTTATCAGGAGAAAGGAAACTGGCGTCCTACGGATCGGAGCGTGAAATGTCAGATCCCTTAATCGGGCAGGTAGGCTAGAAAATTTAAAATGGGAAATGGATAAGTTAAAGTTAGATATAGTGGGAATTAGTGAAGTTCGGTGGAAGGAGGAACAAGACTTTTGGTCAGGCGAATACAGGGTTATAAATACAAATAGGGGTAATGCAGGAGTAGGTTTAATAATGAATAAAAAAAATAGGAATGCGGGTAAGCTACTACAAACAGCATAGTGAACGCATTATTGTGGCCAAGATAGACACGAAGCCCACGCCTACTACCGTAGTACAAGTTTATATGCCAACTAGCTCTGCAGATGACGAAGAAATTGAAGAAATGTATGACGAAATAAAATAAATTATTCAGATAGTGAAGGGAGACGAAAATTTAATAGTCATGGGTGACTGGAATTCGGTAGTAGGATAAGGGAGAGAAGGAAACGTAGTAGGTGAATTTGGACTGGGGATAAGAAATGAAAGAGGAAGCCGCCTGGTAGAATTTTGCGCAAAGCACAACTTAATCATAGCTAACACTTGGTTCAAGAATCATAAAAGAAGGTTGTATACATGGAAGAAGCCTGGAGATACTGACAAATTTCAGATAGATTATATAATGGTAAGACAGAGATTTAGGAACCAGGTTTTAAATTGTAAGACATTTCCAGGGGCAGATGAGGACTCTGACAACAAACAATCTATTGGTTATGAACTGTAGATTAAAACTGAAGAAACTGCAAAAAGGTGGGAATTTAAGGAGATGGGACCTGGATAAACTAACTAAACCAGAGGTTGTACAGAGTTTCAGGGAGAGCGTAAGGGAACAAATGGCAGGAATGGGGGAAAGAAATACAGTAGAAGAAGAATGGGTAGCTTTGAGGGATGAAGTAATGAAGGCAGCAGAGGATCAAGTAGGTAAAAAGACGAGGGCTAGTAGAAATCCTTGGGTAACAGAAGAAATATTGAATTTCATTGATGAAAGGAGAAAATACAAATATGCAGTAAGTGAAGCAGGCAAAAAGGAATACAGACGTCTCAAAAATGAGATCGACAGGAAGTGCAAAATAGCTAATCAGGGATGGCTAGAGGACAAATGTAAGGATGTAGAGGCTTATCGCACTAGGGGTAAGATAGATACAGCCTACAGGAAAATTAAAGAGACTTTTGGAGAAAAGAGAACCACTTGTATGAATATTAAGAGCTCAGATGGAAACCCTGTTCTAAGCAAAGAAGGGAAAGCAGAAAGGTGGAAGGAGCATAGAGAGGGTCTATACAAGGGCGTTGTACTTAAGGACGATATTATGGAAATGATGTAGATGAAGATGAAATGGGAGATATGATACTGCGTGAAGAGTTTGACAGAGCACTGAAAGACCTGAGTCGAAACAAAGCCCCGGGAGTAGACAGCATTCCATTAGAACTACTGACAGCATGGGAGAGCCAGTCCTGACAAAACTCTACCATCTGGCGAGCAAGATATATTAGATAGGTGAAATACCCTCAGACTTCAAGAAGAATATAATAATTCGAATCCCAAAGAAAGCAGGTGTTGACAGATGTGAAAATTACCGAACTATCAATTTAATAAGTCACGGCTGCAAAGTACTAACGCGAATTCTTTACAGACGAATGGAAAAACTAGTAGAAGCCGACCTCGGGGAAGATCAGTTTGGATTCCGTAGAAACATTGGAACACGTGAGGCAATACTGACCCTACGACTTATCTTAGAAGAAAGATTAAGAAAAGACAAACCTACATTTCTAGCATTAGCAGACTTAGAGAAAGCTTTTGATAATGTTGACTGGAATACTCTCTTTCAAATTCTGAAGGTGACAGGGGTAAAATACAGGGAGCGAAAGGCTATATACAATTTTTATAGTAACCAAATTGCAGTTATAAGAGTTGAGGGGCATGATAGGGAAGCAGTGGTTGGGAAGGGAGTGAGACAGGGTTGTAGCCTATCCCCGATGTTATTCAATCAGTATATTGAGCAGGCAGTATAGGAAACAAAAGAAAAATTCGGAGTAGGTATTAAAATTCATGGAGAAGAAGTAAAACTTTGAGGTTCGCCGATGACATTGTAATTCTGTCAGAGACAGCGAAGGACTTGGAAGAGCAGTTGAATGGAATGGACAGTGTCTTGAAAGGAGGGTACAAGATGAACATCAACAAAAGCAAAACGAGGATAATGGAATGTAGTCGAATTAAGCCGGGTGATGCTGAAGGAATTAGATTAGGGAATGGGGCACTTAATGTAGTAAAGGAATTTTGCTATTTGCGGAGTAAAATAACTGATGATGGTCGAAGTAGAGAGGATATAAAATGTAGACTGGCAATGGCAAGGAAAGCGTTTCTGAAGAAGAGAAATTTGTTAACATCGAGTATAGATTTAAGTGTCAGGAAGTCGTTTCTGAAAGTATTTGTATGGAGTGTAGCCATGTATGGAAGTGAAACATGGACGATAAATAGTTTGGTTAAGAAGAGAATAGAAGCTTTCCAAATGTGGTGCTACAAAATAACGCTGAAGATTAGATAGGTAGATCACATAACTAGTGAGGAGGTATTGAATAGAATTGGGGAGAAGAGGAGTTTGTGGCACAACTTGACTAGAAGAAGGGATCGGTTGGTATGACATGTTCCGAGGCATCAAGGGATCACCAATTTCGTTTTGGAGGGCAGCGTGGAGGTTAAAAATCGTATAGGGAGACCAAGAGATGAATACACTTAGCAGATTCAGAAGGACGTAGGTTGCAGTAGGTACTGGGAGATGAAGAAGCTTGCACAGGATAGAGTAGTATGGAGAGTTGCATCAAACCAGTCTCAGGACTGAAGACCACAACAACAACAATTCGGAAGAGCTCATCTAGATGAATAAACGACCAGTATAATCATCGTCAAAGACAACAAAACAGGAAAAGGTAATTCATACTTTTAAATCCCCGACACTTCACATTGGACATTATTTCTGTTTAACTTTTACCAGCAGGATTTACATTCTGTGGTGAAAATAATTTCAAGAGCCTGCATCGAATTTATAATAACACTCATCAAAACCAGCGTCTAGCGACATTGCCGTCTCTTCTCAGTAGTAACATTCAGTAGCCCAGACGTGGATTTATTCTCGCTACAACGTTTAAGGACCTGCTGCCATTTTCATTCCCCTCCCGTTTTTCTTTGAGATTATGCAGAACCATTAAATCGTCGATCACCTCTCCTCTTGAATCCCGGGATCGCCATCGCCAAGATTCAGAAGAAGCATTCTTGCTCCAGCGAATCTCTATTGCTGGAGACACAACAATAATAATAATAATAATTATTATTATTGTTAATATTGATGTGTCGACAGAAGTGCCGACACAGTGTGGTTTGAGGGGACCGCAATGCACGCTATAAGCTCTCGAAGGATGGCGTGAGGTCTGAAACAGGATACGTAATGAATGCTATAAAGAAAAGTACGTAGCTGCTGGAATACTTAACTTTAATCCATCCTTGTTGTACATTGCTATTGACGATACAAGTGAGACTCTGTAGATTCAGGCAATAAACTACTAATGGCGCCTTGCTAGGCCGTAGCCATTGACTTAGCTGAAGGCTATTCTAACTATCTGCTCTGCAAATGAGCGAGGCTTCGTCAGTGTGCATCGCTAGCTACGTCGTCCGTACAACTGGGGCGAGTGCTAGTCCGTATCTCGAGACCCGCCGTGTGGTGGCGCTCGGTCTGCGATCACTGACAGTGGCGACACGCGGGTCCGACATGTACTAATGGACCGCGGCCGATTTACAGCTACCACCTAGCAAGTGTGGTGGCTGGCGGTGACACCACAAATATTATGAGAGAATCTTCAAGATTGTTGTTAGGAAAAGTCCTGCAATTAGCTTCACAAACATTCATAATAATTCTTGTAATTAATTTTCTGCACAGTCGCCCAATACAATACATATTCATCCAAGAGAGAAAGTTCATTATTGCAATTAACTTGGGGAAGGGATATTGTAATCTGCAAAGGAAACTGGGTATACGACACCAGTGTGGCACATTCTTTAGTACTGAGTTTTTGGGATTCATACCAGGTCAAATTAAATGGGTTAAGGAAATGTCAATCAAAAGATATTAGGTTTGCACCTTAATGTATGCTTGCCCCTGATATAGGAAACCTGCATTAACAAATTGTGCTCGCTCTTTTGTTACTCTAGTACTAATGGTTCTTGCTTTCTCTTTTAGGGTTTTATAGGGAAAGCTACTAAATTCGTGCAATTTCTCCTACTAACCTAGACTGGTTCTCACTATGTCACATACGACCGCAGAACGTTTGTTCTAATAATAACAACAGTCTGTGTATCTATAGAGAGATCTCCAAACATATAACACGTCAGCCTCAGTTGCAAATAGAAACCAATCTTTATATAGGTTGGCCTTCTTCAGAAGCTATTGACACTAAACTATTGCATGCCACAGTTTGGCCATGTTGTTGCTGTAGTTGTTGTGGTCTTCAGTCCTGAGACTGGTTTGATGCAGCTCTCCATGCTACTCTATCCTGCGCAAGCTTCTTCATCTCCCAGTACCTACTGCAACCTACATCCTTTTGAATCTGCTTAGTGTATTCATCTCTTGGCCTCGCTCTGCGAATTTCACCCTCCACGCTGCCCTCCAGTACTAAATTGCTGATCCCTTGATGCCTCAGAACATGTCCTACCAACCGATCCCTTCTTCTGGTCAAGTTATGCCACGAGCTCCTCTTCTCCCCAACTCTATTCAATACCTCCTCATTAGTTATGTGATCTACCCATCTAATCTTCAGCATTCTTCTGTAGCACCACATTTCGAAAGCTTCTATTCTCATCTTGTCTAAGCTATTTATCGTACACGTTTCACTTCCATACATGGCTACACCCCATACAAATACTTTCAGAAACGACTTCCTGACATTTAAATCTATACTCGATGTTAACAAATTTTTCTTCTTCAGAAACGCTTTCCTTGCCATTGCCAGTCTACATTTTATATTCTCTCTACTTCGACCATCATCAGTTATTTTGCTACGAAAATAACAAAAATCCTTTACTACTTTAAGTGTCTCATTTCCTAATCTAGTTCCCTCAGCATCACCCGACTTAATTCGACTACATTCCATTATCCTCGTTTTGCTTTTGTTGATGTTCATCTTATACCCTCATTTCAAGACATCGTCCATTCCGTTCAACTGCTCTTCCAAGTCCTTTGCTGTCTCTGACAGAATTACAATGTGATCGGCGAACCTCATAGTTTTTATTTCTTCTCCATAGATTTTAATACCTACTTCGAATTTTTCTTTTGTTTCCTTTACTGCTTGCTCAATATACAGATTGAATAACATCGGGGAGAGGCTACAACCCTGTCTCACTCCCTTCCCAACCACTGCTTCCCTTATAACTGCCATCTGGTTTCTGTACAAATTGTAAATAGCCTTTCGCTCCCTGTATTTTACCCATGCAACCTCTACAATTTGAAAGAGAGTATTCCAGTTAACGTTGTCAAAAGCTTTCTCTAAGTCTACAAATGCGAGAAACGTAGGTTTGCTGTTCCTTGATCTATCTTCTAAGATAAGTCGTAGGGTCAGTATTGCCTCACGTGTTCCAACATTTCTACGGAATTCAAACTGATCTTCCCCGAGGTCGGCTTTTACCGGTTTTTCTACTCGTCTGTAAAGAATCCGCGTTAGTATTTTGCAGCTGTGACTTATTAAACTGATAGTTCGGTAATTTTTACATCTGTCAACACCTGCTTTCTTTGGGATTGGAATTATTGTATTCTTATGAAGTCTGAGGGAATTTCGCCTGTCTCATACATCTTGCTCACCAGATGGTAGAGTTTTGTCAGGACTGGCTCTCCCAGGCTGTCAGTAGTTCTAATGGAATGTTGTCTACTCCCGGGGCCTTGTTTCGACTCAGGTTTTTCAGTGCTCTGTCAAATTCTTCACGCAGTATCATATCTCCCATTTCATCTTCATCTACATCCTCTTCCATTTCCATAATATTGTCCTCAAGAACATCGCCCCTGTATAGACCATCTATATACTCCTCCCACCTTTCTGCTTTCCCTTCTTCGCTTAGAACTGGGTTTCCGTCTGAATCAAGTATAAAACTATAGCACCGTAGTACCCATTCATAAATCTACATTACTTACCTGAAAAGAAACAGCAGGTCCCACTGCGCGGACGAGGTCGGTAGGCCGCGAGATCTGCGCCTCTGACGTCACAAGACTGTACACTAACGTGCCAATAAACCAAACTTTAGACGTTTTAGAAGCTAACTTGCGTTTCCGCCAAAAATTATACGACACTGAAATAGATGAATTAATGTCTCTCTTGCGCATTATCCTGAAGTATAACTATTTCTCTATTAATGGAAGAATGTATTCTCAACCATCTGGTCTAGCAATGGGAAGCCCTCTGGCAGGTATTTTACCTGAAATCTTTGTAAATACTATGGAACGCATTTTCTTTCAAAATTATGCAGATTCAGCGAGCAAAATTATGTTTTATGCGAGATATGTAGATGAATTACTCTTCATAGTTAACGTTTCCTCAGATGGTATAGATCAAACTTTTAATTAACTCCACGAGAAATTAAGCTTTACGCCGGAAAATGAATCTCCCAATAGATCTTTGACTTACTTAGAACTTTTCCGATAATACACAACTGGCCATTAAAACTGCTGCACCAAGAAGAAATGCAGATGATAAACGGGAATTCATTGGACAAATGTATTATACTAGAACTGACATGTGATTACATGTTCACACAATTTGGGTGCATAGATCCTGAGAAATCAGTACCCAGAACAACCACCTCTGGCCGTAATAACGGCCTTGATACGCCTGGGCATTGAGTCAAACAGAGCTTGGATGGCGTGTACAGGTACAGCTGCCCATGCAGCTTCAACACGATACCTCAGTTCATCAAGAGTAGTGACTGGCGTATTGTGACGAACCAGTTGCTCGGCCACCATTGACCAGACGTTTTCAATTGGTGAGAGATCTGGAGAATGTGCTGGCAAGGGCAGCATTCGATCATTTTTCTGTATCCAGAAAGGCCCATAAAGGACCTGCAACATGCGGCTGTGCATTATCCTGCTGAAATGTAGGGTTTCACAGGGATCGAATTAAGGGTAGAGCCACGGGTCGTAACACATCTGAAATGTAACGTCCACTGTTCAAAGTGCCTTCAGTGCGAACAAGAGGTGACCGAGACGTGTAACCAGTGGCACCCCCTACCATCACGCAGGGTGATACGTCAGTACGGCGATGCCGAATACACGCTTCCAATGTGCGTTCACCGCGATGTCGCCAAACACGGATGCGACAATCATGATGCTGTAAACAGAACCTGAATTCATCCGAAAAAATGACGTTTTGCCATTCGTGCACCCACGTTCGTCGTTGAGTACAGCATTGCAGTCGCTCCTGTCTGTGATGCAGCGTCAAGGGTGAACGCAGCCATGGTCTCCGAGCTGATAGCCCATGCTGCTGCAAACGTCGTCGAACTGTTCGTGCAGATGGCTGTTGTCTTGCAAACGTTCCCATCTGTTGACTCAGGTATCTAGACGTGGCTGCACGATCCGTTACAGCCATGCGGATAAGATGCCGGTCATCTCGACTGCTAGTGATGCGAAGCCGTTGGGATCCAGCACGGCGTTTCGTATTACCCTCCTGTACCCCCCGATTCCATATTCTGCTAACAGTCATTGGATATCGACCAACGCGAGCAGAAATGTTACGATACGATAAACCGCAATCGCGATAGGCTACAATCCGACCTTTATCAAAGTCGGAAACGTGATGGTACGTATTTCTCCTCCTTACACGAGGCATTACAACAACGTTTCACCAGGAGCGCCAGTCAACTGCTGTTTGTGTATGAGAAATCGGTTGGAAACTTTCCTCATGTCAGCACGTTGTAGGCCTTGAAAAGCTAATGATTTTCATATCACAGCATCTTCTTCCAGTCGGTTAAATTTCGCGTTGTAGGACGTCAGCTTCGTGGTGTAGCACTTTCAATGGGCAGTGGCACGTAAAGTGCCCTCCACCACACACCGTTGGGTGGCTTGCGGAGTATAAATGTAGATGTAGATGTAGTGTAACATCCCAGCCGAGTCTACACACCCCCATGCCCACAAAATGGCCTTCTTCCATTCTTGCATACACCTAGCGCTTGCTGTTCCTCTTTCACGAGAATGGAGAACGAGTTACAAATCTAGAAGTTATCGCCTATAATAATGGATATAAACCAGAAATTCTGAGAGAGTTCTGCAAGAGGAAAACAGGTAAAAAAACTGCGACCTCATCTACACTAGGTGTCGCACCAGAGGCTAGCTCCTGTAACTTTTTTTCTATTCCCTTCGTAGGCAAAGCATCCTATAAAATAGGGTGACCCTTAAAGAGCCACAGCATTTAGGATATTCTACGAAATACAGCCTCAACAAGAACTTGGTGCACTCGTTAAAGAATAATAATGACAAATTATCTCGTTCTGGGGTGTACAAAATCACCTGTAGTGAGTGTCCTAGTTATTACATCAGCCAGACAGGTAGAGCCCTCTCAGCTAAACAACATAAACCTACGAAAAGTGGTGACGGCACGCGTGGCTCGACTTTTGCCGAGCACTTTGTTCAATTGGCCCATGCTCCTAATCCACCAAATAACACAGAGCTGTTAAATTGCGAAGTTAACGGCACTAGGCTTGACATCCACGAGGAGTTGTAAATCCTTAAACACCTGTTGCTTGATAAAGGAACCCTATTTAATGACCAGCTACAATTGAGAAATAAGAACTTTTTCGAAGATTTTCAACCGTTGCTTCAGCGGCCCCCATGTTACGTTGCCTTTGGAGTCGCCGATGGCTGACTCCACTTTCTTTAGTCGAATAGTAATGCATACAAAACTGAAGAGTAATTTTGCCGAGTAATAGCTAGTCTTTCTTATGGGCTCCGAATCCGTTTACAGGTTTTTCGTTCTCCTCTGAAGTAAGTGCGGTTATATATTACGCCATTAACAGTTTTAATGGATATATTAATCCAATTACTAACGTAAACACTATGCATCTATATTTCCACGCGCGCATGCGCATGACTGTCAGCGACGCTCGGCACATAGCTACTCGCCGCGATTGGTTCCGGCGCAGATCTCGCGGCCTGCAGACCTCGTCCGCTCAGTGGGGCCTGCTGTTTCTTTTCAGCTAAGTAATGTAGATTTTAATAAAATTATAAACAGCCTGCCAGTTGCAATGAATAAAGAAATTCTTTACCTAGGTTTCGACAAATACAGGGTGTTACAAAACGGTACGGCCAAACTTTCAGGAAACATTCCTCCCACACAAATAAAGAAAAGATGTTATGTGGACATGTGTCCGGAAACGTTTAATTTCCATGTTAGAGCTCATTTTAGTTTCATCAGTATGTACTGTACTTCCTCGATTCACCGCCACATTGTAAATTTTCACAATCAACATGTGTGGGCTGACGAGAATCCGCACACAATTGTGCAATCACGTCATCAACACAGATTTTCTGTGAACGTTTGGGCAGGCATTGTTGGTGATGTCTTGATTGGGCCCCATGTTCTTCCACCTACGCTCAATGGAGCACGTTATCGTGATATCATACGGGATACTCTACCTGTGCTGCTAGAACGTGTGCCTTTACATGTACGACACAACATGTGGTTCATGCACGATGGAGCTCCTGCACATTTCAGTCGAAGTGTTTGTGAGCTTCTCAACAACAGATTCGGTGACCGATGGATTGGTAGAGGCGGACCAATTCCATGGCCTCCACGCTCTCCTGACCTCAACCCTCTTGACTTTCATTTATGGGGGCATTTGAAAGCTCTTGTCTGCGCAACCCCGGTACCAAATGTAGAGACTCCTCGTGCTCGTATTGTGGACGGCTGTGATACAATACGCCATTCTCCAGGGCTGCATCAGCGCACCAGGGATTCCATGCGACGGAGGGTGGGTGCATGTATCCACGATAACGGAGGACATTTTGAACATTTCCTGTAACAAAGTGTTTGAAGTCACGCTGGTACGTTCTGTTGCTGTGTGTTTCCATTCCATGATTTATGTGATTTGAAGAGAAGTAATAAAATGAGCTCTAACATGGAAAGTAAGCGTTTCCGGACACATGTCCAGATAACATGTTTTCTTTCTTTGTGTGTGAGGAATGTTTCCTGAAAGTTTGGCCGTACCTTTTTGTAATGCCCTGTATAAATTTGTCTTCTTCAGAAGGTAACAATTTTACATTAGTAAGGACTAATGTACCATCGCCGTTTTTACAAATGTCGGCACAGATCCATGTGTCAAAAATAAAATATAGCCCTAGAATTAGGGTTTGCCACGTTAATATAAAATAGCTCATGGATCTTGCAGAGCTCACAACCGTCTAATGCAAAATTGTTACCTTCTGAAGAAGACAAATTTATATTTGTCGAAACCTAGTTCAAGAATTTCTTTATCCATTGCAACTGGTCGGCTGTTTGTAATTTCATTACGTGAAACCGTTGCTGTTGTGCAGCTATGTTTAAACTATTTTAATGTAGATTTATGAGTGCGTACTACGGTGCTATAGTTTTGTACTTGACTTGGCCAAAATTTGGCATGCAACAGTTTAGTGTCACTAACTTCTGAAGAAGGCCAAATTATTTTGGCTGAAACCCAGATAAAAAGATTGGTTTCTATTTGCAACTGAGCCTGACGTGTTATATGTTTAATTGGCAGAGTTTCTGAGGGGGCTGCACGATGTTAAAAATTCTTAGATCTCCAAACATTATCTAAAATACATGTACGCCCACGCTGAAGTCGTGAAATAAGGCCTAACACAATATCGCAAAGTCAATATTTCCTAAGTGCTGGCTTTCACCTTCAGATCCTTTAATACAACAACGCAGAGACTATTTTCTTAGTGCGTGCTTTCTCCACCTTCAATGCGAAACAATAATTTCACGTGATATCGTCACTTATCTCCCACAAAAAGTGGAAGATGTCTAATGTAACCGAAATACAGATCGTTTTCAAACGAATGCCTTTCAAGCTGCATTTCGTTCAGTAACTGCTTTGGCATAAAATCACCAAAGACGAGAAACCAATCCGAAACTACAATATATCGTCGCCACAACTACTATCTCACACCAAATTCCAATTCCCCTCACAAATCAAGTAGTTGACACTTTTCACCCCACAAAGTGAGATTAAAATTATCATAGATCGGTGTAAATTTCTGTAAAATAATTCGATAACAATCTCACGGAATTCTCCTAAACGACTAACCCCAATACGGACTGATCTTACTCCTGCTACCAACCAACAAGGGCTAACTGAATTTCTGACAGGACAAACCAAAAACCATTTACGCTGAACAAACATAGCGCACTAATCCTCCGTTTTAACAGCAGTCGGTTTTTCTTTGCGGCTATCGTTGGAGTCTTGCGGAAGCCCTCTGCGCCGTAGCCGCAACTCTGCAGTAGTCGGTGACCGCATCCTCTGCTCAGACATCTTCGGGTGACAATCTCTACAACATGGTACAAAAACACATATAAGAACACTTTCCAACAAGCTAATTAAACCATCGTCTCTTTTCACAACAGCCAATTTTGGTAATGTAAATGTCGTGTGACTAGGGCCTCCCGTTGGGTAGACCGTTCGCCGGGTGCAAGTCTTTCGATTTGACGCCACTTCGTTGACTTGCGCGTCGATGAGGATGAAATGATGATGATCAGGACAACACAACACCCAGTCCCTGAGCGGAGAAAATCTCCGACCCAGCCGGGAATCGAACCCTGGCCCTTAGGATTGACATTCTGTCGCACTGACCACTTTTTTTTCTTTGGTCTACCCGAGTCCAGAAAGCAGTGCGTTAGCGCTCTTTTTTTTTTAATTTTTACTCTAACCCAGGACCTCTTGCTTACATGATAGACGCTCTATCTGACTTTTTTTTTTGCAAGAGCTCTACCAACTTTTTTGTTTAAATTTTTTAAATTGTAAATTATTTTCTCTGCCAACCATTTTTTTATAAATGGAAAAAGGCGTCTTTCAGCTACGACAAACAAAATTAGTATCTACATCCGTAGCAACAACAGAACAAGAGTTCCTTCTAAACTATGAAATAGAATTTGAAACTAATAGTGTGATGGTAGATAATAAAGAAAGAAAATGTAACCAAATCCCGCACGCCATTCCATGTGCATGACCCATCTGCGTACAGATTCCATGTTCCAAAGTGGTACAACATTTCGCAGCGTGTGGAGCTCCATGTCGGCGGTCATCCTCTGCCCGGTACTCCCCAACTATGAGGGGGGTTATAGAAGAAACTGCGCAAATAGTTCGCAAATGGCTGTGGATATCGGGGTGTACGCTCGAGTGGGCTATGACTGTCCTGGAGAAATTGCCAGTAATCAAGTACCATCTTCTCATCCTCTCGAAAGAGGTAGTATATGGACATGCCTTTAAACCATGTAAGAGCGTGAGTCTTCGCAGGTGGGAAGTAAGTATCCTCCGGACAAAGGAGGAGCCGTGGCTGAATTGTGCGAGGCGCGATACGCAGGTAGCAGGCGAGGATCTTCTGCACTAGCAGCCATACCTCTAACGCCGATCCACATGTTAAACAGTGTTCGTCAGTATCCACGAGGTGGCAACGTGGGCAAAGGGGGGAATCCGTCATCCCAATAGCGTGCAGCCTTTGTCGTGTTACAACCTTCCCGTTCACCACCTGGTACCACGCGGCTCGTACCCACGTGCGGAGGAACGGCTTCTGGACCGCTCTCCACACTGCTGGCCATAGGGTCTTAGGGCTCTTCCTCTCAATCACATTGCGAGGGATGGGCCTTAGCAGCAGCCCGTAAACGTCTCTCTTCTTGCGAGTGCGGGTATTGGGAAGGTCTATACTCAAGAATGAATGCCGAGAGGTGCGAGAGTGAGGGTGTAATGTGCGCAACCGTGACAGGTGGCAGAAGAGACGCCGGCAGCAATTCCTCTAACGGACGTCCCGTAAGGGAAGCACCTTTGTGGGTCCACAATTTCATCATTGTGCACAAGTATAACACTGTAGCTTTCGCTCGTACATTTATAAGTCCCAGTCCGCCATCACGCGGAGGGAGGGTGAGTGTTTCGTGGCGGACTTTGAATAGGTGTCCGGCGGTAGGGTAACATCCAAACGCTGCTTGCAGTCTGTGTGCCATGACTGTCGATATCGGTAGGACCTGGGCCATGTGGATCATCTTAGTCGCCACGTGAAGGTTGAGGTATTCCACACGCTGTAGGAGATCCATCCGTCGAAGTAAGTTCCGACGAACTTCTGTGCGTATTCCCTGTAGTAATCGTGCATAGTTCATGGCAGCCGTGCGGCGCACATCCTGTGTAAATGTTATGCCCAGGAACCGGATCCTGTTAACTAGTGGGAGTGGGGCTAAAGTGTCCTTCTGTAGACCTCTCCCAATGGGCATCGCTGCCGACTTGGCCACATTCATGAGGCTGCCCCCTGCCAATCCATAGCGATTGATGCATTGTATCACAGAGCGTACCTCGTCACCAGATCGGACAAGTAATAGATCATCAGCATATATCCTTCAGTGAAAGGTGTGATCCCTCAATGGCATGCCCATCCACTCAGCTACCGGTGGGCGGACATTATGGCGTCAGTGGCTGGCAGTTCTCAGGCGGGAAGTTCTGACGCCAAGTGCCAGTCTTATTGAGTGCGACGCCACTTTGGGCGACTTGCGCGTTGACAATGGCAATGAAATGATGGTGGGGACAGCACAACACCCAGTCCCTGAGGGGAGAAAATCCCCCACCCCAGCCGGGAAGCGAACCCGGGCCCCCGTGCGTGGCACTCCAACGCGCTGCAGTTCAGCTATTGGGGCGGACATTTTGGTAATGAAATGAGGCGACACCTACCAGTAATGCCGATTTGACGCAAAAACAAATTTTTGGGCACTTGAAGATGCTTCACTTTTGTTTCCCTTTCTGTTGGGTAGTGATATTTCGGGAGGGAGGGAGAAGAGGGAGGGGAAGAGAGACAGCAACAATGATTATCGCCCCCGTAGCTGGAACCTGGACCTGCGCCTGCTTAATTTTATTTTAACTTCAGTGGAGTCGTTTCTTACTGCATAATTTACGTTCTCCGCCCATTACAACCTGATGGGAAGCAAGCAGCACTCACAAGTAGGCTGTGTTTATTAATCAACCGCTATATGTTACACGGCAGCAGCGTATCCACTTTCAGTGTTTTACACTCGCCTTCGAACTTGTCCGTCATGTTCTGTTACGTTTCCTCGGGTAAATACGCTGCGGTTCGCTGCCTGGAGTACGCCCAGCTAGAGATGTTTACGCAGCCTGGAGCGGCTCCAGCGGCGGTGGCCGATTTGGCAGCGGGCGCGCTGCTCCGCTCTTCTTGATCGTTACCCACTCCAGCACGGGCCGCCCCAGTTTCTGGAATAACACCGCCACCACTTACCACGCAGTACGACTGCCACACGGCGCCGGAAGCTGTCTCGATTTTCTATCTTGTCCTACCGTTTCCCAAATGTTGATCTTGTAGTTAGTTATCGACCTAGGCCGACGTCTTTGTAGTCTGAATGGAATTACGAAATGAAACTAATATTGTGGGGCTGTATCTGAGCTTTCCTAACGGATTAAAATTGAATAACGAATACAGTGAAGAAGGTTACGCTCGCTGTTGGGGACCGCAATAGTTACGCTGCTAACGGCAACTACATCAGAGTGAGGCGACGTTACGCGGTAAAGGTGCGTTTACACCCGTGCGATGCTCCTCGCGCACTAGGCGAATGCCGGCGCCGCACGCAGGTGCAAGGGAGCGCACGCAGCAGAGCAAAGTTGCGCACGGGTCTGATGTGTGCACGTGGGACACAGTGGACAGGCGGAGGAGTGGGGGAGGCAACACTCGTGCGCATGTCCGCGGATCAAAAAAATGGTTCAAATGGCTCTAAGCACTACGGGACTTGGACATCTCAGGTCATCAGTCCCCGAGACTTAGAACCACTTAAACCTAACTAACCTAAGGACAGCACACACATCCATGCCCGAGGCAGGATTCGAACCTGCGACCGTAGCAGCAGCGCGGTTCCGCACTGAAGCGTCTAGAACCGCTCGGCCACAGCGCCCGGCGTCCGCGGATCGCTCCGGTTATTGATTTGTTTCTACATCTACATCTATGCTCTGGAAACCACCGTGATGTGCATGGCAGAGGGTACATCCCGTTGTTCCAGTTATTCCGGTTTCTTCCTCTTCCATTCACGTATGGTCCGCACCCGGCAGCTGGGTGGTCAGCGTTACAGAATGTCAATCCAAAGGGCCCGGGTTCGATTCCCGGCTGCTTCAAATGGTTCAAATGGCTCTGAGCACTATAGGACTTAACATCTGAGTTCATCATTCCCCTAGAACTTAAAACTACTTAAACCTGACTAACCTAAAGACAGCACACACGTCCATGCCCGAGGCAGGATTCGAACCTGCGACCGTAGTGGTCAATCGGTTGCAGACTGAAGCGCCAAGAACCGCTCGGAAACAGCGGCCAGCTCCACTTAGTGATCCCGTACGACCATGCAGAAAACATCAGGTCGTAAAGTTTATGACGGGGTTCTGGGAAGACTGATGCAGAGAAGAAACAACAAACACACCACTGTGTGTGTGTACGAGGGTTGAATGAAAAGTAACGCCTTCATCTTCGTTAATTGGGTATCGATTGGAATATTCTAATGAACCAAATGTAGAAATATTCCTTAGAATGTTTAATTACCAATATTCACTTTTCCACATAATCATCAGCCAATTGGATGCATTTCTGCCGATGATGAACAAGTTTTCTGAGGCCGTCACGGTAGAAATCGACACTCTGTTTCCGCAACCACAGTTCTCTCAACGTCTTCATCAGAAGCATAATGATGACCCAGCAGATGGCCTTCCATTACTGGAAACAGATCGAAGTCAGACTGCGCTAAATCTTGACTGTATGAGGGATGCCGTACGGTGTTGAGATTCACTCTCTGAAGTTCTACTGTGGTGGCACGAGAAGTGGGTGATTTGGCATTGTCATGCTGCTGGAAAAAATTTCCCTTTTCCTTTCGGACCCTTGTTAGCCGTCGTTTCATAGTTCGCAGCGTTGAGATGTAACGCTGTGAATTTATTGTTGCTCCACGATCAAGGAAATCAACATGGGTAACACCATCAGCGTCCCAGAACACTGTGGCCATGATTTTTCCAACTGAGGGCTGCGTCATATATTTCTTTTCCTGGGACGAGTCTTTGTGTGGACATTCCATAGACAGACGATTCGTCTCCGGGTAGTAATGGTGTACCCACGTTTCGACTCTTGTCACAATTCAATGGAGAAAGACGTCACCTTGATTCTCGTAACGCGAGAGGAGTTCCTGGCAAATTTCAAGTCTGTGCGCTTTCATTTCAGGAGTCAGCACTCGGGGTATCCATCGTGCACAGATCTTCTGATAGCCAAGCAAAGCAATAATGTGACCCACACGTTCTTCTGAAATGCGGATTGTGCTTGCAGTTTCTCTCCGAGTGATACGACGATCGTCCTGAATCAATCTGTCAACACTCGGTGGTTGCTGTCACAGGACGTCCAACTCTTTGTCACGCAGGTCGGATGTTCCCGCCTCAACATCTTTAAACTTACTCGCCCAACGACGCACAGTACTCAAATCACCATAAACTGCTTCCATTATCTGATGAATGGGGTGACACCTTCTGTTGTCAAGAATTCAATGTCTGCACGTTGGTTAAATCGCATTGGCCGACCGTCTATGCAGGGTTCCATTCTTTACACTGTAACAATACAATCGTTCAATGCTAAGGCTTCCCGCCAACTGGAGCTGTTGAGAAGAGGCTACGGAACAAGACAGTACCTGCCGCATACCAATGCTTCCAACTGTTGAAGAGTTACGAAGGTGGATGCATTACTTTTCAGTCAACCCTCGTATTAAGGTACGCCACATCAAAGCATATGCACTTATGCCCTTTACAGCCTGTGTTTACTGCCACATAGCAGCCCTCGCAGGGAGTGCTCGCTGACTGACAGCAGACAACACCAGCCTGAGTGCAACACCAGCACACAGGGTGCCACATCATCTCACTACCCACAGTGGCTACGTGAGAGGTGTCAGCTATTGAAGTGTCGCACTCTTACTGTTTCCCACCTAACCTACACCTCTGTCTTATGTTGCTTCTACATCTACATCTACATCTACATATCTACTCCGCAAGCCACCCAACGGTGTGTGGCGGAGGGAACTTTACGTGCCACTGTCATTACCTCCCTTTCCTGTTCCAGTCGCAAATGGTTCGCGGGAAGAACGACTGCCGGAAAGCCTCCGTGCGCGCTCGAATCTCTCTAATTTTACATTCGTGATCTCCTCGGTAGGTATAAGTAGGGGGAAGCAATATATTCGATACCTCATCCAGAAATGCACCCTTTCGAAGCCTGGACAGCAAGCTACACCGCGATGCAGAGCGCCTCTCTTGCAGAGTCTGCCACATGAGTTTGCTAAACATCTCCGTAACGCTATCACGCTTACCAAATAACCCTGTGACGAAACGCGACGCTCTTCTTTGGACCTTCTCTATCTCCTCCGTCAACCCGACCTGGTACGGATCCCACACTGATGAGCAATACTCAAGTATAGGAAGTATAGGTCGAACGAGTGTTTTGTAAGCAACCTCCTTTGTTGATGGACTACATTTTCTAAGGACTATCCCAATGAATCTCAACCTGGTACCCGCCATACCAACAATTAATTTTATATGATCATTCCACTTCAAATCGTTCCGCACGCACACTCCCAGATATTTTACAGAAGTAACTGCTACCAGCGTTTGTCCCGCTATCATATAATCATACAATAAAGGATCCTTCTTTCTATGTATTCGCAATACGTTACATTTGTCTATGTTAAGGGCCAGTTGCCACTCCCTGCACCAAGTGCCTATCCGCTGCAGATCTTCCTGCATTTCGCTACAATTTTCTAATGCCGCAACTTCTCTGTATACTACAGCATCATCCACGAAAAGCCGCATGGAACTTCCGACACTATCTACTAGGTCATTTATATACACTCCTGGAAATTGAAATAAGAACACCGTGAATTCATTGTCCCAGGAAGGGGAAACTTTATTGACACATTCCTGGGGTCAGATACATCACATGATCACACTGACAGAACCAAAGGCACATAGACACAGGCAACAGAGCATGCACAATGTCGGCACTAGTACAGTGTATGTCCACCGTTCGCAGCAATGCAGGCTGCTATTCTCCCATGGAGACGATCGTAGAGATGCTGGATGTAGTCCTGTGGAACGGCTTGCCATGCCATTTCCACCTGGCGCCTCAGTTGGACCAGCGTTTGTGCTGGACGTGCAGACCGCGTGAGACGACGCTTCATCCAGTCCCAAACATGCTCAATGGGGGACAGATCCGGAGATCTTGCTGGCCAGGGTAGTTGACTTACACATTCTAGAGCACGTTGGGTTGCACGGCATACATGCGGACGTGCATTGTCCTGTTGGAACAGCAAGTTCCCTTGCCGGTCTAGGAATGGTAGAACGATGGGTTCGATGACGGTTTGGATGTACCGTGCACTATTCAGTGTCCCCTCGACGATCACCAGTGGTGTACGGCCAGTGTAGGAGATCGCTCCCCACACCATGATGCCGGGTGTTGGCCCTGTGTGCCTTGGTCGTATGCAGTCCTGATTGTGGCGCTCACCTGCACGGCGCCAAACACGCATACGACCATCATTGGCACCAAGGCAGAAGCGACTCTCATCGCTGAAGACGACACGTCTCCATTCGTCCCTCCATTCACGCCTGTCGCGACACCACTGGAGGCGGGCTGCACGATGTTGGGGCGTGAGCGGAAGACGGCCTAACGGTGTGCGGGACCGTAGCCCAGCTTCATGGAGACGGTTGCGAATGGTCCTCGCCGATACCCCAGGAGCAACAGTGTCCCTAATTTGCTGGGAAGTGGCGGTGCGGTCCCCTACGGCACTGCGTAGGATCCTACGGTCTTGGCGTGCATCCGTGCGTCGCTGCGGTCCGGTCCCAGGTCGACGGGCACGTGCACCTTCCGCCGACCACTGGCGACAACATCGATGTACTGTGGAGACCTCACGCCCCACGTGTTGAGCAATTCGGCGGTACGTCCACCCGGCCTCCCGCATGCCGACTATACACCCTCGCTCAAAGTCCGTCAGCTGCACATACGGTTCACGTCCACGCTGTTGCGGCATGCTACCAGTGTTAAAGACTGCGATGGAGCTCCGTATGCCACGGCAAACTGGCTGACACTGACGGCGGCGGTGCACAAATGCTGCGCAGCTAGCGCCATTCGACGGCCAACACCGCGGTTCCTGGTGTGTCCGCTGTGCCGTGCGTGTGATCATTGATTGTACAGCCCTCTCGCAGTGTCCGGAGCAAGTATGGTGGGTCTGACACACCGGTGTCAATGTGTTCTTTTTTCCATTTCCAGGAGTGTATATTGCGAAAATCAATGGTCCCATAACAGTCCCCTGTGGCACGCCAGAGGTTGCTTTAACGTCTATAGACGTCTCTTCATGGAGAACAACATGCTGTGTTCTGTTTGCTAAAAACTCTTCAATCCAGCCTAACAGCTGATCTGATATTCCGTAGGCTGTTACTTTGTTTATCAGGCGACAGTGCGGAACTGTATCGAACGCCTTCCGGAAGTCGAAGAAAATAGCATCTACCTGGGATCCTGTATCTAATATTTTCTGGGTCTCATGAACAAATAAAGCGAGTTGGGTCTCACGCGATCGCTGTTTCCGGAATCCGTGTTGATTCCTACCGAGTAGATTCTGGATTTCCAGAAATGACATGATAAGCGAGCAAAAAACATGTTCTAAAATTCTACAACAGATCGACGTCAGAGATATACGTCAATAGTTTTGCGCATCTGCTCGACGACCCTAACTGAAGACTGGGACTACCTGTGCTCTTTTCAAATCATTTGGAACCTTCCGTTCCTCTAGAGACCTGCGGTACACGGCTGTTAGAAGGGGGGCAAGTTCTTTCGCGTACTCTGTATAGAATCGAATTGGTAACCCGACAGGTCCAGTAGACTTTCCTCTGTTGAGTGATTCCAGTTGCTTTTCTATTCCTTGTGCCTTATATTCTTATGTTCCTTAGTTTCCTTCCTCTCTTACATGAAAGAGTTAGTGAATGTGTCTGCTTTGTATTTACAAGCAGGCTGTAGTATAGCGTCTGCTATGGTGAGAGTACGATCAATGTTGATTTTCTTGACGAAGGAGAAGAATTTTTGCCCCTCTGTGTAAGTCATTCGACTACTGTTAGGTCGGTGGCGGAAGGGAGCCCTTTTGTTGCTTCCATTTACCTCGGTGGTGCTCCGGTCAGCAAGCATAGTCGGGCATTCTGCTGCTGGGGTTTGGTGAGTGAATATCGTCGGGCAAGAGCGAGTTTAGAATCATGATAAGGTTGTGTAAGACTTCATCCTAACTGAAGTATTCAGTCATTTTGTTTTGCAGTATTCGTAGTCATGCTCCATCATTTACTTAGAGTAGGGAATTATAGCATTTCCATGTTTCGTCGATTTATTCTGGGATTTGCTGCCTTCCATTGGAGTTTTGAGATGTGGAAGTATGAGGCTCCTCGTGAGCCTTAGTTAAATGAGAATAATACTATGGTTAGCTTGTAATTCTGTTTTTGTGTATGCAATTACTTTTTCTTGCTGTAGTCTCAATATTTATTCGAAGTTTCTTTGCATCCTCAACCCGTATGCTCTGTCCCACTGCACTTTCGCATTCATACTTCGTTCAATGAGCCTTCAGCTCCATCTTTTCCTAATTCCAATCGTAAACTTTAGTTACATTGAATTCCGTAACTAAACAGTTTTTCTACGAGAAATTAATCTTGGATTTCTGTGTTTCTGAAACTTACCTTGTTAGTGTCTACCACTTGTTACTACGAGCAAGTAGAGGTCTCAGTTTTTCCTGGTCCACTTAATCTTTTTCAAACATGTGTTGCTTATTTAGTCAGTTTTCAGCCGTTTATGATGATTCACATCCTTGCTATCTTTGTTAAATTACTCAGCCACAAGGACTCTTTCATTCTCCTTGTATGTGAATATTTTCCGGATCACGTATTACTTGTTTTATTTATTGTTAACAAGAGGGCAGTCGGTACGAAACTTTATGCCATATTGTGTGTACGGTGATGGTCTGGCTTCTGCCTATCCTTCATAATTTTTGTGTGAATACAGTTAAGATCGTGTTAACCAATCCTATCCTTGCCTCGAATTCCATATGTTAGCGTTAAGATGTTCTCTCTTGCATGTTGATGCCAGTTTTTAATGGAAATAAATGCTCATTGCCTTTGTGCACTCTTTCTCTCCCCATTTAATTTCCTGAAAATTTTCTTCTTAAATTCATTCTTCAACTGTCGCTTAATCAATCATGTTTCCTGGTTATATAATTCGTAAAAGTTTTCGTGCAGTCTGTATCAAAATATTATGGTGGAACACATTTTTCATAAGTTCTACTTAAATCCAAAGATTAACAAGCTAATATTGTTTAAATTGAATAGTGTGGTCACTTTTCCAGCTTGATGATGATCGAATTTGCTTTATAGTAACTTCACAGTTTTCGATTAATTAATTTCAATAACAACATAATTCAATACTTAAGAGGTGTTAGCCATTGTGCTGTGTAGTACTTTCAATCACTGCATCCATCTTGTCTTTAAGTGAAAATCAATTTCACAAAAGCTAGTTCACTTCTTCTTTTTCTTCTTCTTCCGTAGTTTCACCCTGCTATGGGGCATTTTAAATGAATAAATTTTTAATGTTCTGTGGCCTTCTATTAGCCCAGTATTGTTGCATTCCTTCTGATCTTGCTTTCCTTCCTCCTCCAGAGATTTGAATTCTCCGTTTGCTCTTCATTTTGGCTTGCAACTATTCCTTTTTGTCTTTTTTCAGCTAATAATAGCGCTCACAATGAGATTTTCACTCTGCAGCGGAGTGTGCGCTGCCGCGCGGGATTAGCCGAGCGGTCTCAGCGCTCCAGCGTGTACTGTGCAGCTGGTCCCGGCGGAGGTTCGAGTCCTCCCTCGGGCATGGGTGTGTGGGTTTGTCCTTAGGATAATTTAGGTTAAGTAGTGTGTAAGCTTAGGGACTGATGACCTTAGCAGTTAAGTCCCATAAGATTTCACACACATTTGAACATTTTTTTTGGAGTGTGCGCTGATGTGAAACTTCCTGGCAGATTAAAACTGAGACTCGAACTCGCGACGCGACAGTTTTAATCTACATCTGCATCTACATGGATACTCTGCAAATCACATTTAAGTGCCTGGCAAAGAGTTCATCGAACCACCTTCACAATTCTTTATTATTCCAATCTTGTATAGCGCGCGGAAAGAATGAACACCTATATCTTCCCGTACGAGCTCTGATTTCCCTTATTTTATCGTGGTGATCGTTTCTCCCTATGTAGGTCGATGTCAAATATTTTCGCGTCCGGAGGAGAACGTTGGTGATTGGAATTTCGTGAGAAGATCCTGTTGGAAAGAAAAACGCCTTTCTTTTAACGATTTCCAGCCCAAATCCTGCATCATTTCTGTGACACGCTCTCCCATATTTCGCGACAATACAAAACGTGCTGCCTTTGAACTTTTTCGATGTACTCCGTCCGTCCTATCTAGTAAGGATCCCGCAACGCGCAGCAGTATTCTAAAAGAGGACGGACAAGTGTAGTGTACGCAGTCTCCAAAGTAGGTGTGTTGCATCTTCTAAGTGTCCTGCCAACAAAACGCAGCTTTTGGTTAGCCTTCCCCACAACATTTTCTATGCGTTCTTTCCAATTTAAGTTGTTCGTAATTGTAATACCTAGGTATTAAGTTGAATTTACGGCCTTTAGATTTGACTCATTTATTGTGTAACGGAAGATTAAGCGATCCCTTTTAGTACTCATGTAGTTGACCTCACACGTTTCGTTATTTACGGTCAACTGCCAATTTTCATACCATTTCGATATCTTTTCTAAATCGTTTTGCAATGTGTTTTGATTTCTGATGACTTTATTAGTCGATTAACGACAGCATCATCTGCAAACAACGTCAGACGGCTGCTCAGATTGACTGCCAAATCGTTTATATAGATAAGGAACAGCAAAGGGCCTGTAACACTTCTGTTTTACTCTATGACTTTCCGTCAGTTACTACGAACTGTGACCTCTCTGACAGGAAATCACAAATCCAGTCACACAACTGAGTCGATATTCCATAAGAACGCAGTTCCACTACAAGCCACTTGTGTGGCACAGTGTCAAAAGCCTTATGGAAATCTAGAAATACGGAATTCACTTGAAACCTCTTCTGAATTGCAGTCACACTTCGCGTCTGACAAGAGCTAGTTGTGTTTCACAAGAATGATGTTTTATAAATCCTCGTTGCCTCTGTGTCAATAGACCGGTCTCTTCGAGGTAAATCATAATGTTGGAATACATTTTTTGTTCCAAAATCTTGCTGCATCGTTAATGATATGTGCCTGTAATTTAATGTATTGCTCCTACTACCTTTCTTGAATATTGGTGTGGCCTGGGCAACTTTCCAGTCTTTGGGTACGAATATTTCGTCGAGCGAGCGGTTGTATGGAGCTATTGCATCAGCATACGCTGAAGGGAATCTAATTGGTGTAGCCTACATTCTTGACCGGAAGACATGCTTTTGTTGAGTGATTTAAATTGCTTCACTGCTCGGAGGAGATCTACTTCTAAGTTACTCATGTTGACAGCTGTCCATGATTTCAATTCAACTTGATATTTCTAGCCGTTCTTGAAAAGAAAAGTAGTTTAGTCCGGCAGACAGAGAAATGGGCAACAGAGTTGTCCTATAAGGGTTACATTTGTACCCCTTTCAGACCCGATACGCACAATTGTGTGGGTGCGGTTTATTTGCGTTGCAGCATCATATTATTCCGCTATGCAGTTGATTCCCAAGTCACACGAGTGTGCAGGAACCGCTGTTTCGAACACAACTCGATTTATATCGATATCTCGTTACGGACGCGAGATATTGTGTCTTAATCTTTGGGAATTTTCAATATGGCGGGTCGGAAGCATGTCTGTCGAGGTAAATGTTTGTTGTGCTCTATTTATCGCGTTTTGACATTTGGAAAAATGTGTTTGAGATTCCGAAAAGTGTACAGAAGTAAATAAAAATATGTCCGCCACGATTATTTGAATACTTTCATAGCTACAATGACTGTAGCATCCACACGCACAATTGTGCGTGTTGGGACTATTTTACCGGCATGTGGTCCATTTCGGTCGATGTTTGTGGTTACGATTCGGAACAGATTACGGAATATATAAGTCATTTTACTATTGTATTTACGCATTATTTTCACAGTTCGTTTGTTTGTTTCGTTTTACGGCTTACTGGCGAGGAAATTCTAGCTATATTGGATGACTCTGAAGTGGAAGTCTTCAGTAGTGATGACGAATTGTTAAATACAACTTGGACTCTTCCAACAATCAAACCTAGACTTGGAGAAAGCTCTGAATCTTCTGATGAGGAGGAAAATTGTAACAATGCTTCTGCAACAATATTACCAGTTGCACCAGAAGTTCAGAAGAATTTTCCCAGTGAACACAGTAGAAAGAATTCTAAAAAAAAAAAAAAACAGTGGAAACATATCGTCGTTTGTCCACTTAGAGAAAAAGACCATTCACCTCCAAAAATTTTGTGCACTCAGAGAGTGAGGTAGGACAGGAAATTAGATTTTCTTGGATTCCGACAAATGATTGGCGAAGCGCTAATTTCTTCTTCTTCAGGACAGGAACATGAAAGTGAATCCGATGAAGAGCCACCAAATAAAATGTAGAAACCAGCAAACACACCATGTGATGAGAAGCGGCTAGACGGATATCATCACTGGCCAACTGTTGATGATATGCCTTCAGCTCGTTGCTGCAGGCAAAAAAATAGCAAGAAGAGGACGAGAACAACATGTCCGAAGTGTAATATTTATTTGTGTTTGTCAAAAGACAGTAATTGCTTTCGTGTATATCACTTCAAGAAATGACATAAATATGTAAGAGGTTCAAAATTTGTATCAAAATTAAAAAATAAAATTTTCTAACCAATTGGTCCACGATTCTATATTTTTTTTAGTTACAAAAATGCATTTATTTCAAAATTTTCATTTCAAGTTTGGGTGGGGGTCTGAAAGGGGTACACACTGAGGCACGAAATCCTAAAAAAATACAATCTGCGCCATTTAACAAAGATACTGTGTGATTAAAAGTATCCGTAGACTCTATGTACTGAGAAATTGACAGCTAGATGTAACGAGAGGCGGACCCACCAGGGTGAAACGTCACGTGGGCATAATGTTCTCAGCAGAGCTCAGTGACTTCGGACGTGGGCTAGTCAGTGGGTGTTGAGCCGTCAACAATTATGAACCAAGGAGGTAACTGAATAATAAGTCAGCGATGCCATTTTACTCGACCACGTGCATCTCTGTTTTGTTTCAGTATGGTATAAATAGTTCTTTTTTTTATTATGTCTTATTTATTTTTCTTTCATAAATATTTTACTATGAATTATTTCTTTCGATATTAATTACCTGTTATGTATTATTTCTCTCATTATTTATGTTTTGTACAAAATTCTGTTTAGATAATATCGTGAAGCCACAAGTAATGTTAACCTATTGCGCCTCTGAACTTCGTTTATTTCGTTCATTGAACTGATAGCAAACCAATAACATCTTTGTATTTTAAATACTTTCAAGGAGTTTCGAAAGTTTTAGTTTTTTTAATATGAATCACAGTAATATTTTTCTTTTGGGACTCAAGTCTGTTTTGCGGAAAATTCACTAATTTTCAAATAATATTTTGAGAGTTCTCCTTTTTAACTTTTTTAACGCAGCGAAGCTTTATGTAGACTTTTGGCGTATGTAAGAAGTCGATGACAGTGGACGAATTTCAGAAATTCTGTATTCCCCAAAACAGTGATATACAATCCACAAAAAAACACAAACAAGAAACCTATGTGGCACCACTACTCTAGATCTTTAAGTTACACAAAGCAAAATTTAATCCTCTTTAGGTGTTGACAAATACTGATCCACTACGTTTACCTAGCTAAATGGTCACTCAGAACCGAAGAAAACGGAAACGTCGATAATGCGCTAACGCGCCTGAATAAATGGTTCCAATGGATTACTGTTTGTAATGGCGTGAAAGATCTTGACAGTTAACTGGCAAGCAACAACATGCGAACAACAAATAGTTTCGTTCCAAAATTCTCGAACGCCTGTTCAACCGAATATGTCGATTAACTGAACCACAATCGATAAACGCTAAATAACAACCTCTCCTCTATACCAATAACACACAACAGTATCCTCAGCGTGAGCAAAACCTCGACATCAACACCGTGAACATTACATCCCCTCAGAGTGCTCTAACCACATACACAAGAGCATTGAAACACTCAATATCTCCTGAGTTTGTTGCACAAGAACGCTTAGTACAAAATACAGAACAATTCAGTATTTGACATTAAATCCAAACACAAAGCATCACTAAATTCTCTATCACAGTAAAGTCCTCACAATGAAGTATTCCCAACATCCCTAAGTATTTAAGAGCACTCTCTACCACCACACTGCCAGATCTCCCTCACTAGACAATCAATGATTCACAGTGTGTACCATCAGACAAAATATTCGTACTACAGCTTACTGTACTACCTACGTCACCTACACTCAGAATGTCCTAGTGTGAGCCGGCCGTTATGGCAGAGCGGTTCTAGGAGCTTCAGTTCGGAACAGCGCTGCTGCTACGGTCGCAGGTTCGAATCCTGCCTCGGGCACGGATGCGTGTGATGTCCTTAGGTTAGTTAAGTCTAAGTAGTTCTAAGTTTAGGGGACTAATGACCTCAGATGTTAAGTCCCATAGGGCTCAGAGCCATTTTTTGAACCATTTGAACCTAGTGTGAACCTGAGTGTCCAGCGCATCTCCACGACAAGTCTTCCTCTGAACTGACCATAAAACTTGGAACCATGTACAAAAATAACTGTACAGCGGTACCATTACTTTGAACAATCAAATCATTATTTCAGATGGCCGTTGATTCTTCTTCTTCTCGCGGCCGGCTGCTACTTTTGTGCTATTGTACGACTTTGCCGCTCGAACTGATAATGCTGTCGTCCACCGATGTAGATAAGATCTCTGCCGCTCGAAATATGAATTCTGCTCATCGCTTCTGCATTAGTTCTCTCCAACATTTTTTAACAAGTGAATATTAACAAAAATTATAGTAATAAATATTAAGATTTCCCATACCATCGCAAATCTAGCAACTGCAACAGTAGGTTAAGAGGAAAAAAGCTACCGTGACGACAACTAAAATAAAACATCTTTCTTTGATCCTTCACAAAGCCTATCAATGTCGTATGTAACTGCCACAACCTATATCGGTGCTTAATATTGTCACTGGGTGTTTTTGCAGACCATTCGCCTAATGAACCATAACGGCGGAAAGCTTCAGAGAAAATTTGGGGTTTATCGTATCAGATTTACCGGGTATGTCTTTTTCTTGTTTTCTAACTGGTTTGGTGCGGCCTGTCACAACTTCCTCTCCTGTGCTAAACTCCTCATTTAAGCGTAGCATTTGCATCCAACGTTCTCTTTTATGTATTGGATATCTTCAAATATTTGTCTTCACCTACAGTTTTTATACCCTGAGGATGTTTTATACCCTGAAGATGTTGCCTCACGTCTGAACACATATCATGTGATCTTGTGAATTGTTCTACTCAAACTTTCAACGTGTTCCTCTCTTCACCTACTCTGTGCAGATCTTCATCACTTATCAGTACATTCAATGGCCAGAATTCTGTAACAACAAATTCCAAACTTTATGTGAGTAACAAACTCATTCCAGTAAAGTCATTCCTTGCCTAATGTTTGACTTTCATCATTGCAAACCCAGTCAGCCGGAAGGGAGAGCTACAGATTATTATGATAACGTTCTCCTGCCTACTGCATGACATCATATCACATTCATATTATTGAAATTAAAACAGTTTCGTAAATCTTGGGATTCCTGGAACCGATATCTTGGGGTATCAGTGTCGAAAAAATGGTCGAGATTCTTGATTCTCGGAGTGGATGAACTATGTTGTTGTCGACTTCAGTCCAAACACTGGTTTGTGTAGCGCTCAATGCTACTCTACCCTGTGCAAGCCTCTTCATCTCTGAGTAAGTACTGCAACCTCCATCTTTCTGGAGCTGCTTAGTATATTCACCTCTTCGCCTCCCTCTACGATTTTTACCCTCCAAGCTTCTCTCCAGTACAAAATTGGTAATCCCTTCAGGCCTCAGAGCGTGTCCTACCAACCGATCCCTTCTTCTAGTCGTGTTACAAATTCCTCTTCTTCCCAATTCTGTTTAGTACCTCCCCTAGAATTTTGCACAGAGCATAACTTAATCATAGCTAACACTTGGTTCAAGAATCATGAAAGAAGGTTGTATACCTGGAAGAATCCTGGAGATACTAAAAGGTATCAGATAGATTACATAATGGTAAGACAGAGATTTAGGAACCAGGTTTTAAATTGTAAGACATTTCCAGGGGCAGATGTGGATTCTGACCACAATCTAGTGGTTATGAACTGCAGATTGAAACTGAAGAAACTGCAAAAAGCCGGGAATTTAAGGAGATGGGACCTGGCTAAACTGAAAGAACCAGAGGTTGTAGAGAGTTTCAGGGAGAGCCTAAGGGAACAATTGGCAGGAATGGGGGAAAGAAATACAGTAGAAGAAGAATGGGTAGCTCTGAGGGATGAAGTAGTGAAGGCAGCAGAGGATCAAGTAGGTAAAAAGACGAGGGCTAATAGAAATCCTTGGGTAACAGAAGAAATATTGAATTTAATTGATGAAAGGAGAAAATATAAAAATGCAGTAAATGAAGCAGGCAAAAAGGAATACAAACGTCTCAAAAATGAGATTGACAGGAAGTGCAAAATGGCTAAGCAGGGATGGCTAGAGTACAAATGTAAGGATGTAGAGGCTTGTCTCACTAGGGGTAAGATAGATACTGCCTACAGGAAAATTAAAGAGACCTTTGGAGAGAAGAGAACCACTTGTATGAATATCAAGAGCTCAGATGGCAACCCAGTTCTAAGCAAAGAAGGGAAAGCAGAAAGGTGGAAGGAGTATATAGACGGTCTATACAAGGGCGATGTACTTGAGGGCAATATTATGGAAATGGAAGAGGATGTAGAGGAAGATGAAATGGGAGATAAGATACTGCGAGAAGAGTTTGACAGAGCACTGAAAGACCTGAGTCGAAACAAGGCCCCGGGAGTAGACAACATTCCATTAGAACTACTGATGGCCTCGGGAGAGCCAGTCCTGACAAAACTCTACCATCTGGTGCGCAAGATGTATGAGACAGGCGAAATACCTTCAGACTTCAAGAAGAATATAGTAATTCCAATCCCAAAGAAAGCAGGTGTTGACAGATGTGAAAATTACCGAACTATCAGTTTAATAAGTCACAGCTGCAAAATACTAACGCGAATTCTTTACAGACGAATGGAAAAACTGGTAGAAGCGGACCTCGGGGAGGATCAGTTTGGATTCCGTAGAAATGTTGGAACACGTGAGGCAATATTAACCTTACGACTTATCTTAGAAGAAAGATTAAGAAAAGGCAAACCTACGTTTCTAGCATTTGTAGACTTAGAGAAAGCTTTTGACAACGTTAACTGGAATACTCTCATTCAAATTCTGAAGGTGGCAGGGGTAAAATACAGGGACCGAAAGGCTATTTACAATTTGTACAGAAACCAGATGGCAGTTATAAGAGTTGAGGGGCATGAAAGGGAAGCAGTGGTTGGGAAGGGAGTAAGACAGGGTTGTAGCCTCTCCCCGATGTTGTTCAATCTGTATATTGAGCAAGCAGTAAAGGAAACAAAAGAAAAATTCGGAGTAGGTATTAAAATTCATGGAGAAGAAGTAAAAACTTTGAGGTTTGCCGATGACATTGTAATTCTGTCAGAGACAGCAAAGGACTTGGAAGAGCAGTTGAACGGAATGGACAGTGTATTGAAAGGAGGATATAAGATGAACATCAACAAAAGCAAAACGAGGATAATGGAATGTAGTCAAATTAAATCGGGTGATGCTGAGGGGATTAGATTAGGAAATGAGACACTTAAAGTAGTAAAGGAGTTTTGCTATTTAGGGAGTAAAATAACTGATGATGGTCGAAGTAGAGAGGATATAAAATGTAGACTGGCAATGGCAAGGAAATCGTTTCTGAAGAAGAGAAATTTGTTAACATCGAGTATAGATTTAAGTGTCAGGAAGTCGTTTCTGAAAGTATTTGTGTGGAGTGTAGCCATGTATGGAAGTGAAACATGGGCGATAACCAGTTTGGACAAGAAGAGAATAGAAGCTTTCGAAATGTGGTGCTGCAGAAGAATGCTGAAGATAAGGTGGGTAGATCACGTAACTAATGAGGAGGTATTGAATAGGATTGGGGAGAAGAGAAGTTTGTGGCACAACTTGACTAGAAGAAGGGATCGGTTGGTAGGACATGTTTTGAGGCATCAAGGGATCACAAATTTAGCATTGGAGGGCAGCGTGGAGGGTAAAAATCGTAGAGGGAGACCAAGAGATGAATACACCAAGCAGATTCAGAAGGACGTAGGTTGCAGTAGGTACTGGGAGATGAAGAAGCTTGCACAGGATAGAGTAGCATGGAGAGCTGCATCAAACCAGTCTCAGGACTGAAGACCACAACAACAACAACCTCCTCATTGGTTACGTAATCTTCCCATCTAATCTTCAGCATTGTCCTTAGCACCACATTTCAAAAGCTTCTATTCTTTTCTTGTCCAAACTGTTTATCGTCCACGTTTCACATCCATACATTCCTAGACACTATACAAATACTTTCAGAAAATAGTACCTGACACATCTACACTCGATGTTAACAAATTTCTCCTCTTCAGAAACGCTTTCCTTGCCATCGCCAGTCTACATTTTATATCCTCTCAGCTTCAGTCATCATGAGTTATTTTGGTTCCCAAATAGCAAAACTCATCTACTAATTTGTCTCTTTCCTAATCTAATTCCCTCAGCATTGTCTTATTTAATTCGACTACATTTCATTATCCTCGTTTTGCTTTTATTGACGTTCATATTAATCCCCCTTTCAAGGCATTGTCCATTCTGTTCAACTGTTCTTCCAGCTCCATTCCTGGCTCTGACATAATTACAATGCCATCGGCAAGCCTCAAGGTGTTTTTTTCTTCTCCTAGAATTTTAATTCCCACTCCAAACTTTTCTTTGCTTTCCTGTACTACTTGCTCAATACTGATTAACTCAATATTCATTAACATCGGGGATAGGCTACAGTCCTGTCTCACTCCCTTCTCAACAGCTGGTTCCCTTTGGTGCCCCCCGACTTATAACTGCCATCTGGTTTCTGTACAAATTGTAAATAGGCTTTCGCTCCCTGTTCAAAATGGTTCAAATGGCTCTGAGCACTATGGGACTTAACATCTGAGGTCATCAGTCCCCTAGAACTTAGAACTACTTAAACATAACTAATCTAAGGACATCATACACTTCCATGCCCGAGGCAGGATTCAAACCTGCGACTGTAGCGGTCGCGCGGTTCCAGACTGAAGCGCCTAGAGCCGCTCGGCCACATTGGACGGCTCGCTCCCTGTATTTTATCTCTACCACCTTCAGAATGTCAGAGAGAGTAATCTAGTCAACATTTTCAAAAGCTTTATCTGAGTCTACAAATGCCTATACACGTAATTAACTTTGTACGAAACACTATGTGCGCGAGTCCAGATCGCACTGGCTTTATTTTATTAATAGTGGTCACCGTTTATTCTTAGACGTCGTGTCCACACTTAAGTAATGTTACATTAACGTCTTTTCCCTGTCTCTGGTTTAAGGCTCCAAACCAGAGTACTGCCATCAATTCTGTCTTCCTGTTATGTTACTTTAAATGCCGAAATAATGGAGTGTAGTTCGGCTTTGTGGCTCTTCCTTTAATACACGTGACTTGTTAAAGCCTCTTTCCTGTATCACTTTATCCCCCTTTGAAGAAACTGAGAAGTATCAGACAGTTACCCTTACGCTTATCCAGTCATTATTGTTGCGCCGATACTTCTTTTTTTTCGTAGCAAGAGTTTGAGAAGGAACGCGAGGGAGAGACAAATGAACCGCGTGGGACTGGCGCAGGTGAGCCGCTAAAGTGGAGAGGGTAGGAGGAAAGAGATGCCAGTTGCTTCCGCCACTGCGCATGCCCGACCTTCGACTGCAAGGGGAGGGCTAGCGGTGGTCAGTTGCCGCCGGCCGCCGCGGGGCTGCGCTGACGTCGCGTTCGCGTGCCGCAGTCAACTGCGAACCGTTGCGCTGCGTTAGTGTCATGTTTGACGCATCCGAACAATCGACTCGCCGGCCAGTACGTCCCGAAGTCTGCCGCAGAAGCGTCAGATCCTGCCGCGACGGTCGTGTTTTGCCCCCCGTTCTCATTCCCCACTCACTTTTCCACTCGTGACGGCGTACGTAAATATTGCAGTCGTGAATGTAGGCGGCGTAGTGTAAAGTATCAGCTGACATCTGTCCAGAAAGGCGCTGGTAGCAATTTGTTTTCGTGTCAGTAGAAAACAAAAAGAAAAATTTACCCCGTAGTACAAGGGTAGCACATCAGTTCAAGATACTCTTACAGCCTCGGATAATTAGCCGGTTCTCATTCATTTTGTGTGTGTGAAGCTGTCAGCTCTGCAACGGATGTGTACTGACAGTTCAACAAGAAAGTAACATAAGAAGGTGAGTAGAACACTGTTGTACCTCAGTTCTGTTTCTTACCGTTGACACTGCAGACAGCCTTGTGTACCATTACAATGAGATGTTTCTAGGTTTAGAATATTATTTATGTATCGTTTGTTATTGAGCAATAATAGTTCAAAACAAGCCGTAACTAAAAAATGGTTGTTTGCATTTTGGGACATTCACTTCAGTATTTTTTCTGATGTTCGTAATAAGCGTTGTTGTACAGTACTTTTAAACGTGATAGCTCCTACTACTTGCGCAAAAGTTGCTACCTTCGTTAATATCATTGGAGTGCGCAACCAACAGTTTAATCCACTCCGAAAATCCACTTAGGACTCTGCCAGTTGACGATACCGGATTAAATCGGAAATTATCTTTGAGTTGCGAAATTTTTCGCTACAAAAATTTTGGACTAACTAATTACCTTACGAATCTAGTCAACAATATCGTTTACATCCAGAATGCGAAGCAGCGCGAGATTTATTCCCGCTAAAGCATTCAGGTTTTGATTGTTTGGAGACACTTCGCCAGATGTCACTTGGATAGGAGCAATTTTTGTAATCAGTGAGAGAGAGGAATCATGAATTTTTCTTTTCTGTCATGCCAGTTTAATCAGAATGTCAACAACAAGGATGGCTGTGTGGACCGGTTTCTAATGTCAAATAAATTTTTAAATAATTTCTCCTCCACTTGCATAAAATTTCTTTTAATCACGGCATTTTTGATTGAAAACGAAATACTTAAAAGGAGACTTGAATTTGCGTATTGTACTTTGCTGTCTCGTCCAAGTTAGACTAGGTAATGTTTTACGTTCTTCAAGTCGGCATTCTGACGATGAACGCTCTGACATGCATAAATTGTTGTCAAATAAATGAATATGTGATCAAGACTTTACTGCAATTGTTTTAAGTTTTAATCAGTTAACTTCTGACAAAATTCTATGATTCATGTCGTTATAACGTGCATTAACTTTTTTAGGTCACACAGGTTTAAAGCTCTGTTGTGAAGCCATAGTAGAACTCTATCACCGTGTTGGTGCTGAGATCATGACCCACCATTTATCCAAACTTGTGATTTATTTAATTTAAAACTTTACGTTTTAGGAAGACATAATCCCATTATCAAGTTCTCAAGAGTTGACAACGCGTGTTTACTGCTTCCTCATTTGTAATTGTGCCCAATGTCATAATGGTTTCAAGAATTTGACAGTGGGGACGTGTCACCCCGAAATATGTCGATTTTAACTAAATGGATCACACAATTGGACAACTGTGCATTTTAATCTGTGATACTTAAAACTAACCAGATGAAATCTATTATTATTAAGGATAATAGCAGCGAAATGCTTACTTTAAATTATTTACACTGTATGCTGCAATACTGTGAAACATCTTTTGAAATGACTACATAAATTTATTAATAATTTTTTCAAACCCGTTTCACAGTGCACATCTCTACACTTTTAAATTTGCTCTTACTACACTCCAGTACATACAGTGTATCCTCTGGGAAAAGTATTTACAAAATATGTAGATACTTGAATGAATATTCCTTATGTCCGATACTTGTTACAAAATAAGATCGATTCATGTCCACCCAGTTTTAAACCACCGCAATCACATGTATCAGAGGTACCGTGAATGTAGTTGGCAGATGGCTGATGGCATAAGCGATCCAGTTAGATTCCATAACGGCAATGGAAATGAGAATCTGTGGAGTCATTGCTATGATACCATAGACGATAAGGAAACTACGATAGTCTATTGTTTTGTCCGTTACTAGGCACCTTGCAAGTTCATGCTGTGGTTAAAGTATGCTACTCGCTTTCAAAATGTGTGTGATTCATACCCTCGTTTGTTCATCCTGTTTTAGTTTGTCGTGGTTTTCACTGAAATACTAAGGGCAATTACCGGAATAATTCATTCTGAAAGTGGCACTGTCACAGTCCTGAATCATTTTTTTCCAGGCCAAACTTTTGTTTCTAAATTATTAATTTTGTTTTGATGGTAGTCACCATTTCATCAGCTGTAGTTGTTTACACGTTCACATACAACAATATTTCCATGGTTCATACTGTGAACACACTTATTCATACACAAATTACAATGAATGTAGAAAGTAGTAGTAATAATAAAAATACATAATAATAATAATTATTATAATAATAATAATGGCGAAATACAAACAAAAAGTAAAATGTAAAATATGGCTATAATCTTGATATTTGAGCCTTTGAAATACGATTCTTAGAATATTTATTGCTAACCATTGTGTTGTCATATGATTAGCTTTGTTAATATATAAGCAGCAATTATGGGTAAAGTTTTATGAGAAAATGCATATTTGTATTAAGCAGAGGGCAATTTAGGGTACTAAAACACTTACTGACACATATTTGTATGGTATTATGACACTTATTAGCACACATATCAATGTTCAGTTCTAATTGTATATTAATTATGTAAATTCCTAGATGTACACACATTTTCAATTCAGAATTACTTAGCACTACTCAAAGCAATGTATGACACAAGTAAATTTATTTACATATATTTATATAAGAGCATAACTCTAATCATAGGGTTATTAGAAGCAATTTGACTGATAAATACAGCAAACCAAAGCACAATTATTTAAAATCTCTCTATATGTATTTGTCAATTGAGTAAAATTAATGTTCTTTTAACCAACCTTTTGAAACACTCTTGAACTCATGTAAGGCTGACCATTAGGCCAGTTTTGGGGTAACTGTTGAAAAGTTTCAGGCTCCTGCACGCATGAGAAGGTCTTGACTCTTGAGTGCAATGAGCCTCTCATGTGGATATTTCTTGTATTATGCAACTGAAGATAATTTAAAGCCTATATTTGTGTAAATTTTCTTTGATATAAATTAAATAACTAGAAAGAGAATAATCTACTGTGATCTAATAGATACTTACGTCTTTCGTACTCAGAAGCACTGAAATGTAGTTAGTTAGTGGCACTTTTAATTGGTTTAATTTCAGGTATAAGTTAGTTTGCTGTCCTTTTTCGTCAATAAAGTCGCCTGGAGCGCTTATTTATATCGTCGTTCTGGCTAATGCCCCATGAAGCCCACTCATGCATAGGTTCCTTTGGTATTGACAGTGAAAGAGGTTTTACAAGTTTCTGATGGTGTAACTTACCAAAAGGCCATTGTAAGTAAATAAATGTATTAAGCATTCTTTATTTGCAAAAATTGCTATGATTGCAGATCCATTTACAAAATACATAATTTGGTAATGTGGGTGTATGAGTAGGTTAAGAGGGTTACACTGACTTCGTTTATGCTGTTATGTCGCACATGGGAGAGTCTGGAACTTTTGTTTTCTGTCACTGAAATTCAGAGAATTATAAAAACTCCAAAAAATAAAATATCATATGGTGTTCATTGTATTTCAAACAGGATTGAGGAAAGTTGTTCTAACTTAATATTTGTAAGGTATCAATGTCACAGGAAATTTTTCCAGACCTCTTTAAAAGAAAGGTGACATGAAAGATTTAAATTATTATTAACCAATTTCCTTACTGACATCTTACTCCAAAATACTAGAAAAAGTAAGGTGTTCAAGAGTAGTCTTAAATTGAAGTAGAAACAATTATTTAGAACATCACAGATTGGATTTCGAAAGGGTTACTTGACTGTGAAATTTATTTGTGCACTGAATCATCCAATATTGCAAGCCACAAATAGCAAAATAGTCGCCAGATCGGATTTTTTGTGATTTTTCCAAGGCTTTTGATTCTGCAGGTCATGTCATTCTAGCTATTAGAAAACTTAAGTTTTATAGAATCGATGGCTTCACACAGCACTTGTGCCACTCACACTTCAGTATGCAAAAAGTTTTGCCAAATACTGTAAACAATGTTGGAAGGAGAGAGAACTTTAGTGACTGGGAAAAATTCGTGAATGTAGTCCCTCAATATTCAATTCTGGGTCCATCCCTATTCCCTATATATCTTAATGACCTTCCACTTCACATTCAACAAGCAATATTGGAACTTCTTGCAGATTATGTTAGATTTAGAATAAATCCCTTTAGAGAGAAAACAACACAAGAGACAGTAAATGACATTTTCCAAGGAACTATAAAGTGGTTTCAGGTACTGTACTCTGCCAATATCAGAAAAAAAACGCTTTGTTCTATTCAGTACAACAAAAAGTCATGCCATCAATTGATGTAGCCCATGAGCAGGACTCAGTAGATAGCGTAGATACCTCTTATTTTTTGGGTGTAGATATTGGTGAAAACCTGAACTGGTGGCAACATATTAATGAGCTTCTCAAACAATTAAATTCAGTGAGGCAAAGGCTGAAAAATCTCGTGCGCTACCCTCTGTTCTATGAGAACAATTGTCACTAATTGTATCTGGCTGGCCCCTTGAATTTGCGCGAAAAACGATTTATTGCTTTGCTTCAAGGCTAATTAATTCGAAAATGGAACTATGTTCAGAATTTTTTTGCTAATAAATATTTATTAGTACAACCTACCCAGGAACACCATTACAAGTTTTCATACTGTTTCTGATACCATGCGTAATGCGAACTACTTTTAAATAAATAAAATCATTAAAAAAACCACAGTTATTGTAATTTTGTCGGACACTTCTTAAAATGATTGAATTGTTCTTACAAAAAAATAATGCGATGCTGAATATCTTTATTTTTACTTGAACTTCTTGACTTCAGTAACCACAATCATGACATTTTTTTGTGAGATATTATACCGTGTACACTAAAAATCGAACATAAAGTTCTACAGCTTTGCTGCACAGCACCGGTTTGTGTCATTTGCCCCCGTTGACACAGGTGATATCGTGGCATTCATTTATTATCTTTACATACTTATGATTTCCTTATCGTAGATCAGAAACTTAGAAAGAATACTTGTATCTAGATTTCCAAGTACAATTCTTGCATATGTGGATATGTCACAAGACTGTGAAATTAAATAAATCTATAGAATAAGTAATACAAGGTTTTGAAATCGAAAATTTTACCTGAAAATAGCTCTCGCATCCATCTCTAAGATAGCTTGAGAATTACTGTGCTTTATTATGGCAGCGAGGCATGGACTTTACATGGAAAAGATGAGAGCTGAAAAACGTTTAAATGGAGATAAAGCGAGTATGTTTAACAATAGGCTACACAAAATAAGACACACAAGGAAATGGGATCATACATGAACCTTGACTGTTACTAACAATGGAGTGCGTACAAAAGCCCCAAGAAACATTGCTACAAAATGCGTCAGTTACCCGACCAAGACTCTGAAGTACTATATAATTCTGGAACGTCCCATGAACAGACAAAACTTTAAATATGTATCGTTACTAAGACAGTACAGGAATATGATGATGATGAATGTACTTTAGCCATTTGAAGGTAAACTGAAGTAGTTAAGAACCAGCATGACAATGTCAATGAAGCGATTTAATATCAGTGACTGAGTAGACGAAGTGGAAAACGCTTGTAGAGAAATTTCTACAGCAAACTAACACACATTCCTAGCTATATAGCTGACATTTTCATTTTAATTGCGTTTAGGATCCGCTTTTGTATGAATGTTTCCGTAATGTAAAGGCTCATTTCTCTCTCTACAATTGACATTTTAGCACGAAACAAACTGTAAGCAATTGGACAGAGGTAATCGAAGCAGGCTTGAAAGACTGCCCCAGAATTCACATCGTGCATCATGCATAAAATAGTTAAGATAATTTTGAAGGCTACTTTTTTGCGTCGAGTACTTGCTCTCATAACAAACAAAAATTTCCAGTCTCTTTCCTAGATCTCACTCTTTGTTTTCCACTTTAAACTGTCATACATACACATACTAGCAGTATTCACAATTAATGGTAGCTCGTTTTCATTTTTGTAGAAACATGGAGTAGTCATACGCCACAATACTTCCAACTTTTTCCCACGATTTTGTTAGATTTTTTCCACCGCTTTTCTTCGTTTTTCTTCATGTATCAGCTTGCATGGCCTCTTTTGACTCTGTACTGCTGTATGACTGTATTGGTTTTTCTAGCCTTTCTTCCTTTACACAAATGGTTTTGCCACCGTTCACTGATACTTACACTAATCAGCCAGAAAATTATGACCACCTACTTAAGCGCCAGTATATTCACTGTTAGCACGGACAATAATAACGACACATCATGGCATGGAAGCAATGAGGCCTTGGTAGGTCGCTGGAAGGCGCTGGCACCAATCTGCAGCCGGCCGTTGTGGCCGAGCGGTTCTAGGCGCTTCAGTCTGGAACCGCGCTACTGCTACAGTCGCAGTTTCGAATCCTGCCTCGGGCACAGACGTGTGTGATGTCCTTAGGTTAGTTAGGTTTAAGTCGTTTTGTATCTAGGGGACTGATAACCTCAGATCTTAAGTCCCATAGTGCTCAGAGCCATCTGAACCATTTGAACCAATCTGCAAACACAAGACACCTAATTTCCGTAAATTCAGGGGAAGGATGTGTTCGATCGGGTACAGCACATCAGATGGAACTCGCCACTGTGCTTCACAAATCACTACATCACACTACTGGCCTTGTGGCATGGCGCATCACTTTATTGAAAAACGCTACTGCCAGCAAGAAACATGATACGATCGTCATGAAGGGGTGTATGTGGTCCATAACCAGTGTACGATACTCCTTGGCTGTCGTGGTGCGTTGCACGAGCTCCACTGGACCCACAGATGCCCATGTGAATGTTGCCCAGAGCATAATGTGCCCACTGCGAACTTGGCTCTGTCCTGCAGTACAGGTGTCACAGTGCCATTCTCCTGGAACAATATGGATTCGCGCCCTCCCATCGGCTTCACGAAGTAAGTATCACGATTCATCAGACCATGCAGTGAGCTGCCACTGTGTAAACATCCAGTTCCAATGGTGGCTTGCCCATTTCACTCATAGTTGCCAATGTTGTGGTGTTAACATTGGCATGTTTGTTGGATGTGGAGGCTCATCGTTAGGAGTGTTCAGCGCACCGTGTGTTCAGAGACACTTGTGCTCTGCCCAGCATTTATGTCTGAAGTCAGTTCCATCACAGTTCGCTGCCTGTCCTGTTTTACCAAACTGTCCAGCCTATGATGTCCGATGCCTGTAATGAGGGGTGGACGCTCAACCCCACAACGTCTGGATGTGGTGTCACCTTGGCTTTGCCATGTGTTGAAGATACTCCTTGAACACCCGACATGCAGTTTCCGAAATGCCAGGCCGTTACAATCTGATCTAGGTCCAACTCGGATAGATCGCGCGCCTTCACCATTCCACACACGGACAGCACGCTCACTGAAACCACATGCACCTTGCGCGTGTCTGAACATTAGTCTCCTTGGCAGGTGACACTGCTATAGACTGGACCGGCTTATATCGATAGTAGGTCGTTGGTCAAAATGTTCTGGCTCAACAGTGTACAAACCTAATTAGAAATATTTAGGTGGTGCATTGCTTACAATTTTTGTGACGTTTCGTCTCCAAATGCAGGAAGCATCTTCAGATCGAAAACGGCTCCTGCCGTAAGTCACGTGGTGCCGACCGTGGGACTATTTATCGACGGTGTCATGATTCCCGATTAAAAATGATTGTCATTCTGTTACCGCAATGTCGATGTCCATATTTTATCCAACTTCAAATATTCTTCTTCTTTTCTGTTTAAATTATTATCGCGTTTATTAATCTCTTTTGTTTCACTATACATGCGTGCAGTTGCTGACAAGTGTCAACACGTGCATAGCCGAACACAAAAGGAACTGTCGTCTGGTTCAAATGGCTCTAAGCACTATGGGACTTAACATCTGAGGGCATCAGTCCCCTAGAACTTAGAACTACTTAAACCTAACTAACCTAAGGACATCACACACATCCATGCCCGAGGCAGGATTCGAACCTGCGACCGTAGCGGTCGAGCGGTTCCAGACTGATGCGCCTAGAACCGCTCGGTCACAGCGGCCGGCAGCTGTCGTCTGGGAAGCACCGAAAAATCGGCGTTGTAGAACATGTTTCCTGGGATGGGAACCAAGGACTAAAATTCGATGAGCCGAGCTTTTTAGCAAGGAAGTCGCATTATCATGCACGCATGTATAGAGAGACAATAGCGATTCATAAACACCATGATAGTTTTAATAGAGAAGAAGAAGAATATATAGTCTCGTAAAATTTACTGAGAAATTTCTCCACCACAATGAGCACAATATCATTTGAAATATCGTAGTATATTCGTCATACCGTCTGATTACGGCACTACTGTGTTTGTAAGGGTTAAGTTTAGATCGAATTGTCGACGTAATTAGTTTCAGCGTAGCGTTTACAGGAGTAATTTTTCTTTTAGTACCCTCAAGGGTACGTTTAAATCAGTAATGTTAATGAAATAGCTGGTACACTGGTGGCGTAATAGCGCAGTCAATAGGGACCAAAACAGATCGAATATCGGGGAAAAATCGTGTAGTCGGTAATTTTTGTACAGCTGTTGTCGGGGTTGACTAGCACTTAGAAAGATCACCGTCCGGGTCTGCAGGGTGCACTCGGCCCTTTAATGGCCGACTGAGGAGCTACTTATTGTGGAGTAGTGACACCTGTAACGGTGAAACTTCTGCGTTATTTAATTCTGAAACTGCTGAGTGAAATTGAACGTACTGTCTCTTTGCTATTTTATCATTTCAACACTGACCCACAATATCCTGGCGCAACGAAATCTGACTGTTCAAATATGATAACTTGATTTCAAATAATTAATACGAAAGAATGGCCCCGAATTACGAGAAATCCTACAGTTACCCATACATTGCATAAGTCACTTACCTCACAGAAAATCTTCATTACACGAACTACAGTAACGCCGTAAGCACCAATGCTGCCAGCTAAATAAGAGATTCTAACTGCTGGAGGCTCTAACTACTGATAGGCATGTGGTTAACAAAGGAAAGATTTCGTTGCAGAGCAAACAATGTGGCTATTACAAATGATTTAAGCGATTTCATAAATTCACTGTAGCTCCATTCATTGACATATGGTCACGACACACTACAGATACGTAGAAAAACTCATAAAGTTTTGTTTGGCTGAAGCCGCACTTCAGGTTTCTGCCGCCAGAGCGCTCGAGAGCGCAGTGAGACAAAATGGTGACAGGAGCCGAGAAAGCGTATGTCGTGCTTGAAATGCACTCACATCAGTCAGTCATAACAGTGCAACGACACTTCAGGACGAAGTTCAACAAAGATCCACCAACTGCTAACTCCATTCGGCGATGGTATGCGCAGTTTAAAGCGTCTGGATCCCTCTGTAAGGGGAAATCAACGGGTCGGTCTGCAGTGAGCGAAGAAACGGTTGAACGCGTGCGGGCAAGTTTCACGCGTAGCCCGCGGAAGTCGACGAATAAAGCAAGCAGGGTGCTAAACGTACCACAGCCGACGGTTTGGAAAATCTTACGGAAAAGGCTAAAGCAGAAGCCTTACCGTTTACAATTGCTACAAGCTCTGACACCCGATGACAAAGTCAAACGCTTTGAATTTTCGGCGCGGTTGCGACAGCTCATGGAAGAGGATGCGTTCAGTGCGAAACTTGTTTTCAGTGATGAAGCATCATTTTTTCTTAATGGTGAAGTGAACAGACACAATGTGCGAATCTGGGCAGTAGAGAATCCTCGCGCTTTCGTGCAGCAAATTCGCAATTCACCAAAAGTTAACGTGTTTTGTGCAATCTCACGATTTAAAGCTTACGGCCCCTGTTTCTTCTGCGAAAAAAACGTTACAGGACACGTGTATCTGGACATGCTGGAAAATTGGCTCATGCCACAACTGGAGACCGACAGCGCCGACTTCATCTTTCAACAGGATGATGCTTCACCACACTTCCATCATGATGTTCGGCATTTCTTAAACAGGAGATTGGAAAACCGATGGATCGGTCGTGGTGGAGATCATGATCAGCAATTCGTGTCATGGCCTCCATGCTCTCCCGACTTAACCCCATGCGATTTCTTTCTGTGGGGTTATGTGAAAGATTCAGTGTTTAAACCTCCTCTACCAAGAAACGTGCCAGAACTGCGAGCTCGCATCAACGATGCTTTCAAACTCATTGATTGGAACATGCTGCGCCGAGTGTGGGAGGAACTTGATTATCGGCTTGATGTCTGCCGAATCACTAAAGGGGCACATATCGAAGATTTGTGAATGCCTAAAAAAACTTTTTGAGTTTTTGTATGTGTGTGCAAAGCATTGTGAAAATATCTCAAATAATAAAGTTATTGTAGAGCTGTGAAATCGCTTCAATCATTTTTAATAACCCTGTATTTAGCAGATTTTACCTTAATCAAGTGGCAACCAGTTAAAAAAATTATATAATCACCAGTGATAAATCGCCATGACGGATATACATTCAGACCGTCCACTCGCGCTAATACTGCGAACCTCCAACGCTGCTAATTATTAACCTCCACCACTGCTGACTACTCACTCCCAACTGCCATCAATGCTGGCTGTTCAACTCCGACAGTGAGTCCGACCAGCCACACAGATTCTCTTACAGAGTGCGCACAGCGCTGTCAGAGTTATTAATGCAGAGCACTACACAGCGCTGCCAACATACAGACACATAAACAGGCTACTTACAACGGAACGTGACAACGAGCGGGCGATCGGTGTGCTGACTACATGCCCCTCCTCAACCGCATCCAGTGACGCCTTAGGGTTTGAGGATGACACGGCGGCCCGTCAGTACCGTTGAAAGCCTGTTCGGACAGTGCTTGTTTTTTGTCGCAGGGTCTGTCACTAGAAAGGTACTAGAAATCTTGTGTGTTGAGGGATGAGTGTGGGGGTGCACATGCGGTTCAGGGTCAATTTCGTATGTTTTTCTCGAAAAGCTCGAAAACCGTGGCCCCCAGTGATGATGTATCCCAGCACAAAATTTAACTTCACTAAATCCTCTAGGGAAAGGTCATACTATTTTTTCTGTAGCAGTAATAGTATCCGCATAGCGAGAGAATACGAAAAGTGGTTTATGACGGCCAAATAAAATGTTCAAATGTGTGTGAAATCTTATGGGACTTCACTATTAAGGTCATCAGTCCCTAAGCTTACACACTACTTAACCTAAATTATCCTAAAGACAAACACACACACACACACACACACACACACACACACACACACACACACACACACCCATGCCCGAGGGAGGACTCGAACCTCCGCCGGGTTCAGCCTCAGAGTCCCTGACTGCAGCGCCTAAGACCGCTCGGCAAATCCCGCGCGGTTACGGCCCAATATATCATTGCGAGTTGCATAAAGAGGAGCAGGTGAATCACCATACAGGGTATCAGGAGGGATGTCACGAAATGTAAACCGAGAAAGTCGTATGGACGTGTGTCCGATTTTCGATTGTTACATAACTGGAGCGGGCTGAACACTTCACAAACGCAAGTGTGGCATACGTTACACTCTCGGGCTTGTACCCAGTCCATTTGCAGCCCGTGCAACATCCGCATCCAGGTGACTCAGTAAGCAGACAACAATTTTGTGAATGGTTGGCTGTACACAGAACGTCGAGCCCTATACACTGTTCGCAGATGACGCTACATCTACACGCATTGGTATCATGAACGCTTGAAATTCTCACACATGGACGATGGAGATCCCACATGACATTGGGGATATAAGACTCAAGTTAGGGTCTCAGTGACTGTCTGGTGAGGTACGATTGACGATCTGTTGACAGGGCCTGTGTTCTTGACAAATCGCATGACAGCCACAGCACATTCCCTGATGGAAGACCTACCTGCACTCTTGGAAAACGTAACGTTAGCTGAACGACGGCAAATGTTCGTGCAGCATAATGGATTACCGATTCACTGTACCAATAGCCTAGGATTTAAATAACGCATTTCCTCAACGATGGACTGGCCGTGGCGCACACATTAACTAGCTGCCTGGTCACTCGACCTAGCCCCGTTAGACTTCTGTTATGGGGCTAGTTAAAGGACCGAGCGAGATGGCGCAGTTGTTCTCACACTGCATTCGCATTCCGGAGGACGACGATTCGAACCGGCGAACGGCCATCCAGATTTAGGTTTTCTGTGATTTTCCTTAATCGCTCCAGGGAAATGCAGGAATGATTACTTTGAGAAGTTACGGCCGATTTTCTTCCCCATCCCTGATACAATCCGAACTTGCGCTCTATCTCTAATGACCTCCATGTCGATGGGACGTTAAACCCAACCTTCCTGCATTTCTTCCTTGCCTCCTAGATCAAGGAGGATGTGTATGCTGCAAAGGCGAACTTGTCGCTCGCATCACCGACGCTATTGGTCGCACTAAAACCAGCTGAGGTAACACATGCCAACGATGGAAATTTATTTTTGAAAATATCTTATTCTTATGTTTTCAGGGTGGGAAATCCAAATATGATACTTTCAAAAACTGGATCACCCACCATTCCTTTACATATACAGTTAAATTTATTAAAGTATGCGATTTTTTAAAGAATTCAACAGCTTTTATACAGTTAAAGTAATTTAGAAAGGAGGTGTAATGAATGTAGATGACATTGGTAGCACTGCTGAAAAACATTTGTTGGCGAAGAAGGTCGATTCTATTTTTGTGTTAACAGATGGTGTTTTGTTTACTGTCAACGTAACCTCACTTTCCCCTTTGCTGTACATGTGCTCTGTACAGCGTCCAATCGTGGTTGTAAAAACTCTGCTGACAGTTTTTGTTATATTTGTGGTGAATTTGTGATTAAAAAACACCAAAGAAACATTACAGACTTTGTGAAAAAGGTTTATCTGTCGTACTTTGAATCTAAAATTGATGATCAAGATAAATCTTGGGCCCTGCATAAGGGATGTCGTTTGTGTGTTGAACACCTGAGAAAATGATCCAAAACGGAGAAAAAAGCATTTAGATTTGATGTTTCAATTATAGCTACAATGTTATAGAATTTTAAAACCTTAGGATGTTTAATGGGCCTGAAAGTTCACTTTTTGAACAGTCATTCTGATTACTTCCCGGACAATATGGGAGATGTTAGTGACGAGCAAGGAGAGCTTTTTCACCAGGGCATTAAAGTGATGGAAAAACTTCACCGAGAAGTTCAGCAAGCGACTTATCGTAGAAAAAGCTCACAAGAAGCTTCAAAGAAGAAAGAGAAACAAAATACGGACCAATTCCGCCTGACAAGTGAAACCTTTATTACCACATGTCATTGTTTTAAGTAGCTGGCTGGAGTGGCCGAGCGGTTCTAGGCGCTACAGTCTGGAACCGCGCGACCGCTACGGTCGCAGGTTCGAATCCTGCCTCGGGCATGGGTGTGTGTAATGTCCTTAGGTTAGTTAGGTTTAAGTAGTTCTAAGTTCTAGGGAACTGATGACCTCAGATGTTAAATCCCATAGTGCTCAGAGCCATTTGTTTTAAGTAGCTTGCTGTAAATATAAACCATGCTTATGTTGTAACAAAGCGTTTCATTAATTTCCCCGTTTACCCTATAGCGTTGGAATTTTATACTATATAATAAAAAGCTTATTGCTCGAAAACTATGGGTGATACAAAAAACTAAGGCTAGATTTGGATTCAGCTCATAAAAATCTATAAATATCAGCTATCAAATTAAAAAAAGGTTTTTAAAAAAAGTTTTCGCATGCCTGTGTAATCTCCGATGTGCCACACAACACACCCTGCAACTGGTTGACAGTTGCATTGAGACAGGTGGGGGACTTTTTGAATACCTCCTGTAGGACGGATCGCTCATTTGTCTCGCAATTATTCTGCCCACCCCATCGCCTACATAGCATTTCGGTAAGTTATATTCACACTTGTCTTCGTAATCATTCATGGATTTGTGTAGTCTTCAACACGCTCCATAATCGAAGATTGGACACATGGTCATAGGACTTCAAAAATGGCTCTGAGCACTATGGGACTTAACATATGAGGTTATCAGTCCCCTAGAACTTAGAACTACGTAAACCTAACTAACCTAAGGACATCACACACATCCATGCCCGAGGCAGGATTCGAACCTGCGACCGTAGCGGTCACGCGGTTCCAGACTGAAGCGCCTAGAACCGCTCGGCCACAATGGTCGGCGGTCATAGGACTATGTCGGTTTATTTTCACTTGTAGAATCACCTCACAGATCATGCGAAATTCTTCATGAGTCACCCTATATAAACGTTGATAAAACAGACAAACTGCAGGGACGGATTCTGAAGGGATAAAAGCCCTACAAACATGGGTCCAGAGACGCATCGTCACCACGGTAGATGCACTGGCCAATGACGGTCCCTCTGAAAACATGCCGTGTGCTCCTTGCGTGTTGCAACCTGTGTGGTAGACGCATCGCGCTGTCAACAACAGAATGGTCCGGTATTCAGGTCGGGAACAAGCCGAGATGGGGTTTGCGTACGGCCAAGCGGGTGCAAACGATCGAGAGGCAGCACAGCTATACGAAAATAAGTACCGTCACAGACACAAATCACATGACACATGTCATCTCTTTCTTGGCATTTTTGTGATCGTGGGTCCTTTTAGACAGACGACTGTATAGGGAGAGGGCAGACTGTGCGTACACCACATTTAGAGGACCGAATTCTACAGGGTAGTGAGACTAAACCTAGTATAGGCTCCATGCAAGTGACCGGCCAACATTGTGTAAACCAAAGTAGGATTATGCGTATACTGCGTGACAACCGCTACTATCACCTGCAATCCCATGGAGGCCACTTTGAACATGTGCTGTGACGTAGATGTGACGTAAACTCTGTAATGTGTCCTGGGACGATTTGTTGTTGTTGCAAGCACACTGTCCATTTCCGGAACCATGATCACTGGACATTTTTTCCTCTATTTCCAATCAGAAATCTGAATTGGGCAATTCATCGGTTTTATTAACATTCACCGTGTATAACGCGCGTGTGTGTGTTTTTGTGTATGTGTAAGCAGTACAGTGTTCACTGCTGACCTTCGTATGGGTATACAGGGCGAATCACCTAAAGCGTGCAACACAAATATTGCGGGAATGAAAAGTGTTATTGATGTGCGGTTTTCACAGAATGGATTGGTAATCAGAGGCTCATATTGATAGCCAATCAACAAATCGTAATAATACTTAAAGCGTGTTTTTTTGTGGAAACATACACATTCTTGAATAGAACAAAGCCTATTGAGATTGACAAAGGGTAAATTAGAACGTTATTGGTGTATTTTGCAGGATTGTAGTGCAAGTCGTTTACGAGATACCGTATTTTGAAAAGTTCTGACACTGACACTTTTACAATATATGTCATAGCACACGCTAAAGACGAATAGAAGGGGATGCGCCAGTTTTATGTGGATTCTGACCAGTAACGAGACAACTATCAAAGGTTGTGTTCAAAATGACCACCGCAGCAGCTATACATGCTTCCAGTCTAGTATGGAGCGACTGCTGCACACATGCTAGCATTTCAGCGGAGATGTCCGAGCAGGTTGCAGCTGTACGTCTTAGCATATCATCTGGTGAATTTGGTATGTCCTTGTAGAAAGTGTCTTCCTGCTTTCCCCGCAGAAAGAAGTCTACAGGCGTCAAATATGGGGAATGGGCCAGCGGAGGTTCAGGTCTGCTGCGTCCGTTCCAAAGATTTGGAAACAAGTTGTGAAGACACGCAGTAGTACTTCGTGAACTATAGGCCATCATGTTGCTACCACAGATTCATCGTAGTCTGTAGAGGAACGTTTTCTAGTATTCGCGGAAGATGGTCTTTCAGGAGGCTGCAATACTTGTGCATGTTCAGCGTGCCGTCAATGAAGGCAGTTCTTAAGCTCCATGGACGCTGACATTCCACCTGATGAGTGTAATTGAGATTTTCATCAGACCAGTAGTGTATGTTTCCTTGGTTTACCTGGCCGTGATTCATAAATGGGGCTTCATCACTAAAAAATAAAGATGATACATGTGGAATATCTTATCTTAATATCCGTCTACAAAAGTTCACGCGATTCTCCGTTTCCATGCAGGTCTTCATGGTGAACTTTTGTAGATGGGCGTTAGGATATTCCACATGTCTCTTGATGAAGGGTCATGTGGAAGGGATGGAGCCTATGTCGATGTCTATGGAACTTGACTGACTCGTGCCACTTTCTCGTGCGATTGCGGAGATCAACTGCAACAGCAGTAAGAATGTTAATTTTCCCCTCTTCTGTGATCACTTGTTTCCTTCTGTAGCTTCGTCTGGGTGTTACACTACCACTTTCACGTAACTACTCGTAGACGTTGACAAAATACTGGCGAGACGGTGTACGTTTATTGGCATATCTTGCCGCGAACACAATACAAGAACGAGCTGCAATATTTCTCCAGTCTCCATAAACAATGAGCATTAAATCCTATCGTCTGCTCGCGACCTACTACTTGCATTGTTACACACTAACTAACTAGCAAGTCGTGACGTACGCAAGAAGCACACAAGCAAACAGTAAGGAAACATATCATGCCTAGCAACTACGCAGGTCGAGTGTCAGTGTGAAAACTTTTCAAATACGATGTCTCGTAAAATAATGACACTAGACTCCTGCAACAAAAACCAGTGATTTTCTAATTTGTCCTTTTTTTAGTTTGTCAAGAGGTATTGTTCCATTTAAAAATGTGTATGTTTGCACAAAAAATACACTTTCTAAGTATTATTTCTATCTTTGATTCGCTAACAGTACGAGCCACTACCAAGTCATTCTGTGAGAACTACAAATCAATGGAAATATTTGCGGTGCAATTTTTAGATGATTTACCCTGTATAATAACTGAATTTATTCAGAGACTGATCGATGAGAGGATACGGAACAAGAAAGGTCAAGTGAACTTACAGCCGGCAGTTGGCCTGTCAGTTCAGGGTACGTCAGGCGACTGTGTGGAACATTATCCGTGACAATTGTTACTACCCTTATCACTTACAGTGTGTGCAGGACTTACTACCGACAGACTTTCCACATCGCCCGCCGAAGTGGCCGTGCGGTTAAAGGCGCTGCAGTCTGGTACCGCAAGACCGCTACGGTCGCAGGTTCGAATCCTGCCTCGGGCATGGATGTTTGTGATGTCCTTAGGTTAGTTAGGTTTAACTAGTTCTAAGTTCTAGGGGACTAATGACCTCAGCAGTTGAGTCCCATAGTGCTCAGAACTATTTTTTTGCACTTTACACATCGGGAACAGTTTTATCACTGGTTTATTCACCAAGCAACCACAAGATTCCGGGATTTTTGACATCCACCCTATTCTTTTACGCGGAGTGTTATCTTCACCTTTCATAAGTCGTCTGTGGGATAGTATGCGGAACCTCCATGGTGAACCGAGCGAGGTGGCGCAGTGGTTAGCACACTGGACTCGCATTCGGGAGGACGACGGTTCAATCCCGTCTCCAGCCATCCTGATTTAGGTTTTCCGTGATTTCCCTAAATCGTTTCAGGCAAATGCCGGGATGGTTCCTTTGAAAGGGCACGGCCGATTTCCTTCCCAATCCTTCCCTAACCCGAGCTTGCGCTCCGTCTCTAATGACCTCGTTGTCGACGGGACGTTAAACACTAACCACCACCACCACCTCCATGGTGACAGCGAACCATCAGCACCGGTGCAGACGGAATGTGTGGGCCAGGATAACTGGCGACCGTATTTTGGGATCAGTCTTCCTCGCACGTCGCTTAACAGGCCGGAACTACCGGCGTCTCTTGCAGGTCACTTTGCCTCCCCGGCTGGAAGTAGTGCCAGTGATGGTTATGTGGCTGTTAGATGACGGCGCTCCAGCCCGCTTCGCCGTTAACGTGCGGACGCATCTCAGTCGTGTCTTACCTGGTGGACGGGTCGGGCGAGGGTGTCTTCTTGCGCGTCCACCTGACCTCAGCCCGTGCGATTTCTGGTTAAGGAGCCATCTCGAAAGTATCGTATATGCAGTGCCCATTCCAGATGTGGAGAAACTGGAGCACCATATTTATGACGCCTTCGACACTGTTCGTATCCAGCCTGGCTGATGTGAACGTGTGAGACAGGACATGCTACGGCGCCTACACGCATGCGTTGAGGCACATCGAAACCGTTTCCACACACTCTGTAACTGTGGCTGCGTGGTACAGAGCGCATTAGAGGGCAGTCTCTGTAACAATGTATGACTGAATAAATGGTCCCTAGCACGGAAACCGTGCATGTCCGGACTTAAGTTCATTAGACATTTTTTGTCCTGTATCCTGTCATCGGTCAATCACTAGATAATGTACACGATGGAAAACCATCACCTCGTATGATAATTGTCATGCCCTACAGCTGCAATTGTAGCAGGAACGTCGTGATAGTCAGTTATACTTGCAAACTCGCACACTCACACTCCTTTCTGCGCTGGTAGAGTCCACTTACATCCGTCAAGACTCAGTCGGCGACTTTACTGCTGTAAATGGCCAGTGTGGCCGAGACATGCGAATCGAGTCTCCGAGTGTATGGAAGAAGCACGGAGTTCGCTGAGTTTAAAGCGAGTATAAGGAGCTCATTTCTGATCTCCAGTCAGGACACACGCGCAATGTCTTGTTTTCGTTGGTTCTCAAAAAAATGGTTCAAATGCCTCTGAGCACTATGGGACTTAACTTCTGAGGTCATCAGTCCCCTAGAACGTAGAACTACTTAAACCTAACTAAACTAAGGACATCACACACATCCATGCCCGAGGCAGGATTCGAACCTGCGACCGTAGCGGCTGCGCGGTTCCAAGTTGGTTCTCATTTCAGTTTAAGTTACACTACTGGCCATTAAAATTGCTTCACCAAGAAGAAATGCAGATGATAAACGGTTATTAATTGGACAAATACATTACACTGGAACTGACATGTGATTACATTTTCACGCAGTTTGGCTGCATAGATCCTGAGAAATCAGTACCCAGAACAACCACCTCTGGCCGTAATAACGGCCTTGATACGCTTGGATGTCGTGTACAGGTACAGCTACCCATGCAGCTTCAACACGACACCACAGTTCATCAAGAGTAGTGACTGGCGTATTGTGACGAGCCAGTTGCTCGGCAACCATTGACCAGACGTTTTCAGTTGGTGAGAGATCTGGAGAATGCGCTGGCCAGAGCAGCAGTCCAACATTTTCTGTATCCAGAAAGGCCCGTAAACGACCTGCAACATGCGGTCGTGCATTATCCTGCTGAAATTAAGGTTTCGCAGGGATTGAATGAAGGGTAGAGCCACGGGTCCTAGCACATCTGAAATGTAACGTCCACTGTTCAAAGTGCCGTCAATGCGAACAAGAGGTGACCGAGACGTGTAACCAATGGCACCCCATACCATCACGCCGGGTGATACGCCAGTATGACGATGACGGGTACATGCTTCCAATGTGCGTTCACCGCGATGTCGCCAAACACGGATGCTACCATCGCGATGCTGCAAGAGAACCTGGATTCATCCGCAAACATGATGTGTTGCTATTCGTGCACCCAGGTTCTTCGTTGAGTACACAATCGCAGGTGTTCCTGTCTGTGATGCAGCTGACATCGTTACGGCAATTGCCCCGACTTCTACTCCAGGCCGATCACGTTTTAATGGCCACACACTTTCTCTCGCCAGAGCTTCCTCTCTGTTAGCAAATTGTTTCACCCACGTTTTGCCCCTAATGTTGTTGCATGTCTGTGCCCTTACCTATTCCCAAAATATACTAATGGCCATTAAAATTGCTATACCACGAAGCTGACGTGCTACAGACGCGAAATTTAACCGACAGGAAAATATGCTGTGATATGCAAATGATTAGCTTTCCAGAGCATTCACACAAGTTTGGCGACGGTGTCGACACCTACAAGATGCTGACATGAGGAAAGTTTCCAATCGATTTCTCATACACAAACAGCAGCTAACCGGTGTTGCCTGGTGAAACGTTGTTGTGATGCCTCGTGTAAGGATGGGAAATGCATACCACCACGTTTCCGACTTTGATAAAGGTCGGATTGTAGGCTGTCGCGATTGCTGTTTATCGTATCGCGACACTGCTGTTCGCGTAAACGCAGCCATGGCCTCCGAGCTGATAGTCCACGCTGCTGCAAGCGTCGTCGAACTGTTCGTGCAGATGGTTGTTGTCTTGCAAACGTCCCCATCTGTTGACTAAGGGATAGAGACGTGGCTGCACGATCCGTTACAGCCATTCGGATACGATGCCTGTCATCTCGACCGCTAGTGATACGAGGCCGTTGGGATCCAGCACGGCGTTGCGTATTACCCTCCTGAACCCACCGATTCCATATTCTGCTAACAGTCATTGGATATCGACCAACACGAGCAGCAATGTCGCGATACGATAAACCGCAATCGCGATAGGCTACAATCTGACCTTTATCAAAGTCGGAAACGTAGTGTTACACATTTCCCATCCTTACACGAGGCATCACAACAACGTTTCACCAGGCAACGCCGGTCAACTGCTGTTTGTGTATGAGAAATCGATTGGAAACTTTCCTCATGTCAGCACGTTGTAGGTGTCGCCACCGGCGCCAAACTTGTGTGAATGCTCTGGAAAGCTAATCATTTGCATATCACAGCATATTTTCCTGTCGGTTAAATTTCGCGTCTGTAGCACGTCAGCTTCGTGGTGTAGCAATTTTAATGGCCAGTAGTATATTTTGGGAATAGGTAAGGGCACAGACATTAGGGGCAAAACGTGGGTGAAACAATTTGCTAACAGAGAGGAAGCTTTGGCAGAGAAAGTGTGTGGCCATTAAAACGTGATCGGCCTGGAGTAGAAGTCGGGGCAATTCCCGTAACGATGACGCATGGCGCTGGGTTTCATTAAACAAATTGCAGAGCGGCGAAAACGCAGTGCATTTATCTGTACACTGCGGCAGGTTTCGCGAGCCATTGGCCGATGGTGTCGCTGTTGGGAGTACCAAACGTGGCTACTGTGCTCTACCACAGGGCTATAGTGAGCCCACCGAAATGTCAAATCATCGAGGCAACACGTGTCTGCCGCCTCAATACTGAAAAAACTGTGCCTTAGCAGTGTAATGGAAACTATTTTTATTTGATTTATCTGTAACGGAAAGACATACGCTTCGCTTCATCGTTCTTCCGTAAGTTTTCTTATTTGACTAGCATCGAACTTGATTGAAGTATCAAAGTATATTCCTATAAATTGCATTTGGTGCTTTGATATATAACTCCAGATGGAGTGTCCATTTATATATACACACTACTGGCTATTAAAATTGCTGCACCACGAAGATGACGTGCTAAAGACGCGAAATTTAACCGACAGGAAGAAGATGCTGTGATATGCAAATGATTAACTTTTCAGAGCATTCACACAAGGTTGGCGCCGGTGGCGACAACTACAACGTGCTGACGTGAGGAAAGTTTCCAACCGATTTCTCATACACAAACAGCAGTTGACAGGCGTTGCCTGGTAAAACGTTGTTGTGATGCCTCGTGTAAGGATGAGAAATGCATACCATCACGTTTCCGACTTTGATAAAGGTCGGATTATAGCCTATCGCGATTGCGGTTTATCGCATCGCGACATTGCTGCTCGCGTTGGTCGAGATCCAATGACCGTCAGCAGAATATGGAATCGGTGGGTTCAGGAGGGTAATACGGAAGGCCGTGCTGGATCCCAACGGCCTCGTATTACTGGCAGTCGAGATGATAGGCATCTTATCCGCATGGCTGTAACGGATCGTGCAGCCACAAAAGTCAAGGGGCGTAATGTCTGGAGAAAGAAATGTCCGGATGGGTGGATTGGAAGGAACGGTCCAACACGCTGGCCACCCCGCTCTCCAGACATTACGCCCCTTGACTTTTTCAGGAGCTATATCGACAGTGTCTCCGTCACACCAGTTGCTGACGTCGACGAACTGAAGGCTAGGATACAAGCTGCTGTGGGTGCTGTGACAGAATGAGCACTATGGGACTCAACTGCTGTGGTCATCAGTCCCTTAGAACTTAGAACTACTTAAACCTAACTAACCTAAGGACATCACACACACCCATGCCCGAAGCAGGATTCGAACCTGCGACCGTAGCAGCAGCGCGGCTCCGGACTGGAGCGCCTAGAACCGCACAGCCATTGCGGCCGGTTGCTGGGACAGAACACATGTTACGAAACACCTGGCGGGAACTGGAATACCGCCTCGACGTTCTCCGAGCTCCCAAGGGAGCACACGTTGAGCTTTACTAACGTAAGTGGTCTTACAAAAACTAGTAATACTAACCTATGTAACGGCATCAAACGCAGAATATTATGTCAAATAGTTATTCTGTTATAATTTTTTTTAATCGGGGCAAGACTGTGCTCACCCTGTATATATATGGTGGTCAAGGTATATATATATATATATATATATATATATATATATATATATATATATATATATATAATGGCCACTCCATCACATGACTGACCACCATACTTGTGTTAATAACAAAAGCAGTACTGATGATGGTCACACAGCGATTGAAATCGATTTGCAAAAGGAATAGAGAGATCTACGGCAACCACCAATGCTGACCCTCCTTATTAATACAAATAACTTTTCTAGTTGTCCAACAAACGTATACGTTTCCCTTGCACGAAGTAAAGGTCTTTCAAATTTACTCCGGTACTCTGGAATGTTTGCCTTTGCCCTTTATTGATAAAACTGGAGCCTTCTAGACCTGACTGGTAATTTATTTGAAGTGAGTCGAATTCGTAGTTTGAATGCTGACTTGCCCATTGGTTTTCCGGCCGATATTTCCGTTTTTACGATGCTTAGAAGCTTGTGTGCTTGCATGTCTGAAGGACATCGCAATGTGAAGATAGACTCTATTTAAACACACACATTGTAACAATCAGTTCAAAATCAACACTGGCTTAGGGACATGCATAAACAACGAGCTTTGCGTGCTACCGTGTGGTGCAGCCCTTTCAAGTATTCATCGTTGTTCTGTGTTTTATTGACAGGCCCCTAAATATCCTCAAATATCTACAGTGTTTAAACACTGCCGCGGTTATTGGAACACGTACAACTGAACATAAGGCAATCCACGTATTATCAATATGACGGATGTCCCTAAATTTCTATGCCGATAACTGCCAACCTTGATTGAACATTTGGAGATCGATTAATCGGTAGTTCGGGTAATAAAAAAAAATGTTGCCTGCTAGCCGGGGTTAGCACCTCTGCGCTTTTAGCTGCGGAGAAAGTGAAAGCCAGAACTCTACAAAGAAACACTGAGAACTTCGAGGATATGAAATGTCGTTAACAGTGGCCACTGCCGAAAAAGTCAAGATTTCATTCAATGTGCAGTATTGTCCGTTTGGAAACACGTCACGACACGTATCAGTGCTCAAACATTCTGAACACTTAATACGACTCGTGAGAATAAACATACGAGCTGTGAGTGTGTTATTGTCTGCTTACAACTTTTATGGAACCTATTCTCCTGATGGTGGTACAATAATTTTATAACTTGTTACCCTGTTAGTGTTAGATCAGGTTCCACACGTATCATGTCGTAGACGTCCTTATCGGAGGCTCAAATGCCACAGGGAATGTACGAGTAAGTCCAGTTAAAAAAAACCAGAAGGGGGAAGCAATTCAGGAGATGTAAATGTTTAGGAATACTTGCATACATGAGGAAATTCGCCACAATATCCGCAGAAGTTTAGCGACACCACTGTATACTCACTCCTTCTGGATGCAGTTGGAGTGGCCTGTAAACTGTTTCATCCTGTATTTTGTGATGATCACTACCGATGTAAAAACACTGTGTTCTGAGATAAACATTTTCATATTAAATACATTTTCACCTTTTCATGTTCTGAGGTGTGGTCGGCCACAACTGTTGCAACTGGTCGTTGATATCCTGGCTGCTGACACAGAGACACAGCTGATGTATGAGGTGGACTCATGCGGGTGTATCGGCGACATGTACGAGAATTGCCCTGGTCATGTGAGTCACTCAGCATCTTTCAAAAACTCCATAGTTACATGTCAAGTGTCGATGAGACCTCTCCTCAGGTTGCCGAAATACCGGCCAGCGATGGGCAGCCACGGTAGTGCTGAATCGCGGTTCATCACTGAACACAATGTAAGTCTCTGACCAATGGGTTGGAATGACACACAGTTCTGCAAGAAGTCCATTACTTGATTTCATATTACAAGCATAGGTATGAAGGGGTTACAGGCTTGGGTGTGGTAGCATCTTTTACAAATGACAAGTGTGATGTGTAGTATCACGTATCGATACCACACCACAGCATATCAAGGTTGGTAACAGAATGACAAGTTCTGTAGCTGACACCAAGAGTGGTCGCGCAAGATGGAGTGGACCCAATGCTGCGTGCCCGCTAAGCCACACAACCATCGGCTCTGTGCCATGACTACCCTCTGCTGCCGGCATATGGGGCGACCCGAACAGTGGCAGCTGCTCATTTCACTCACTCTTGAAGCCACTTTGCTATGGGACGCTAAGCAGAAGCCACCTAGTTGTGCTCCTACTCCATCATATTGCTGTTGTGCTAGACGAATTCTGTTCCTGCTGTAATACACTCCTGGAAATTGAATAAGAACACCGTGAATTCATTGTCCCAGGAAGGGGAAACTTTATTAACACATTCCTGGGGTCAGATACATCACATGATCACACTGACAGAACCACAGGCACATAGACACAGGCAACAGAGCATGCACAATGTCGGCACTGGTACAGTGTATATCCACCTTTCGCAGCAATGCAGGCTGCTATTCTCCCATGGAGACGATCGTAGAGATGCTGGATGTAGTCCTGTGGAACAGCTTGCCATGCCATTTCCACCTGGCGCCTCAGTTGGACCAGCGTTCGTGGTGGACGTGCAGACCGCGTGAGACGACGCTTCATCCAGTCCCAAACATGCTCAATGGGGGACAGATCCGGAGATCTTGCTGGCCAGGGTGGTTGACTTACACCTTCTAGAGCACGTTGGGTGGCACGGGATACATGCGGACGTGCATTGTCCTGTTGGAACAGCAAGTTCCCTTGCCGGTCTAGGAATGGTAGAACGATGGGTTCGATGACGGTTTGGATGTACCGTGCACTATTCAGTGTCCCCTCGACGATCACCAGTGGTGTACGGCCAGTGTAGGAGATCGCTCCCCACACCATGATGCCGGGTGTTGGCCCTGTGTGCCTCAGTCGTATGCAGTCCTGATTGTGGCGCTCAGCTGCACGGCGCCAAACACGCATACGACCATCATTGGCAACAAGGCAGAAGCGACTCTCATCGCTGAAGACGACACGTCTCCATTCGTCCCTCCATTCACGCCTGTCGCGACACCACTGGAGGCGGGCTGCACGATGTTGGGGCGTGAGCGGAAGACGGCCTAACGGTGTGCGGGACCGTAGCCCAGCTTCATGGAGACGGTTGCGAATGGTCCTCGCCGATACCCCAGGAGCAACAGTGTCTCTAATTTGCTGGGAAGTGGCGGTGCGGTCCCCTACGGCACTGCGTAGGATCCTACGGTCTTGGCGTGCATCCGTGCGTCGCTGCGGTCCGGTCCCAGGTCGACGGGCACGTGCACCTTCCGCCGACCACTGGCGACAACATCGATGTACTGTGGAGACCTCACGCCCCACGTGTTGAGCAATTCGGCGGTACGTCCACCCGGCCTCTCGCATGCCCACTATACGCCCTCGCTCAAAGTCCGTCAACTGCACATACGGTTCACGTCCACGCTGTCGCGGCATGCTACCAGTGTTAAAGACTGCGATGGAGCTCCGTATGCCACGGCAAACTGGCTGACACTGACGGCGGTGGTGCACAAATGCTGCGCAGCTAGCGCCATTCGACGGCCAACACCGCGGTTCCTGGTGTGTCCGCTGTGCCGAGCGTGTGATCATTGCTTGTACAGCCCTCTCGCAGTGTCCGGAGCAAGTATGGTGGGTCTGACACACCGGTGTCAATGTGTTCTTTTTTCCATTTCCAGGAGTGTATTTCTAATGCATCTTCCTTTGCTTGGAAAAATACAAATGTAGTAAATTTTATGTTTGTTGTGCAAACTTGTTCGCTAATCATTTTTGCTCCTGTCCAACTTTCCTGCACACTGCTCGGTAGTCAACCTTTCCTTGTGGCCGGCCGGGGTGGCCGAGCGGTTATAGGCGCCATAATCTCGAACCGCGTAACCGCTACGGTCGCAGGTTCGAATCCTGCTTCGGGCATGGTTGTGTGTGACGTCCTTAGGTTAGTTAGGTTTAAGAAGTTCTAAGTTCTAGGGGACTGATGACCCCAGAAGTTAAGTCCCATAGTGCTCAGAGCCATTTGAACCTTTGCTTGTGTATGAAGTCATGCACAACAAAGTGTTGCCTATTATCTGTCTCTAACGTCCAGTTAATTGACGATATATTAAAGCATGTGCTTCCCCCTAGGTGTTGACCAACAATAGACGCCTGAGGAACACTGTATCTGCAGTTTGCACGTGACACAGTTGCACTCTGCCGTTGTTTTAACTGACCCACATAGGGAAGAAAATTTAAACTTTCCGCCAAGGAAGATGGACTAAACTATAGGAAACCGTTTTGCATTCATTCCATTAAAGCATAATTCACTTCTGTTCCAGAGAACAGAAAAAAACCGCTCCTGGAGATATTTACTCGTTTTGCATATAAAATATGTTTACAATGAAACGAACACCCTTAGCTGCTTACAGGCGTTGACATACGCCAACGGGGACAGAACCCAGGATCTCCTGCTTACTTGGCAGACGCTCTATCCATTTGAGCCAACGAGGACACAGAGGATAGGGCGACTGCAGGGATTTATCTCTGGCACGCCTCCCGCGAAACCCACATTCTCCACGTATTGTCCCGCACTACATTCGTAGTGCCCCCGCCCATTATACTCATTACTCGCGGCGCGTTGCCGATTCCCGTAAGAGTTCGGGCACTGTTTGTGCATTCGCACAGAAGAAGAAAATGGTCAAGTCGCCGGTGAGCTTTAACCATATATATTCTAAGACATGTCCGAAAGAACAGATACCATCTTAGAATAAAATATGTTTGTGATTCTTGTTTTGCTTGCCGTATGAAACATTTTGCGATTTTCACGAGTGATGTAAAAAAACTTGTAGTTCTGAGTCTAAGATTATGACTTTAAACGCAATTTTCACTTTTACTTGAAACTAGTATGTTTCTTAATAGAGCCCTTCGGAATTGACCGATACAGTAGTGTTTATTCACCTATTATAAACAGGCGACAGACGATATGTTACGGTATGCACTTCCTCCAGTACTGGACCAACTATGAACCCCTGTGGAACACTGTATCTCCAGATTACTGGAAATAAAACTGCGCTCCGTCGCCGTTTCAAGTGACCCACACAGGAGGAAACCACCGCATTTTCCGTCAGGGAACCCCGAGTAACGCGCAGAGCGCTGTTTTACATCCTTTCCATTAAAGTACAAGTCACGCCTCGTCCCCGAGGACACCGCCGGGCGCGCCTCTGATTGACTCTGAATAATAGACCGGCGGCGCGACCAGCGCGCCCCCCGGGGCTCTGTTGTCGTCACACTAACTCAATTACGCTGCCGGGAGCAGACGGGAATCCAATTAATGTAAACAACTTTGTCTATCGCCGGTCGGCTGCAGTCCCGTCAGCAGGTCTGCGTCCTGTGCGCGCGTATGACAATTGTCTGCCGGTTCCGACGTCGTCCATTAGCGATCCGTTTGAGAACGGTAGCTGTAGCTAGCGCATTCACACCTCATGGACCTCCTGCTTATAACGGCACCTCATGGTGAACTGAGGCATCACCGTTCGCAGTACTAACACTCACATCTGGCACATTGAATTTGAAATAGCAGGAAGGATACAATGAAATTTTACTTATTTTGTGTATAAAGTACACACTACCATGGAACAAAAATGTGTTCATCCTAAAGATATGGTCGGACGTCGTTGTAGCTTCATATACACTATTGGCCATTAAGATTGCTACACAAAGAAGAAATGCAGATGATCAACGGGTATTCATTGGACAAATATATTATACTGCAACTGAGAAATCAGTTCCCAGAATAACGGCCTTGATACGCCTGGGCATTGAGTCAGAGCTTGGATGGCGTGAATAGGTACAGCTGCCCATGAAGCTTCAACACGATACCACAGTTCATCAAGAGTAGTGACGGGCGTATTGTGACGAGCCAGTTGCTCGGCAACCATTGACCAGACGTTTTCAATTGGTGAGAGATCTGGAGAATGTGCTGGCCAGGGCAGCAGCCGAACATTTTCTGTATCCAGAAAGGCACGTACAGGACCTGCAACATGCGGATGTGGATTATCCTGCTGAAATGTAGGGTTCTGCAGGGATCGAATGGAAGGGTAGAGCCACGGGTAATAACACATCTAAAATGTCCACTGTTCAAAGTGCCGCCAATGCGAACAAGAGGTGACCGAGACGTGTAACCATTGACAGCCCATACCATCACACCGGGTGATACGCCAGTATGGCGATGGCGAATACACGCTTCCAATGTGCTTTCACCGCGATGTCGCCGAACACGGATGCGACCATCATAATGCTGTAAACAGAACCTGGATTCATCCGAAAAAATGACGTTTTGCCATTCGTGCACCCTGGTTCGTCGTTGAGTACATCATGGCAGGCACTCTTGTCTGTGATGCAGCGTCAAGGGTAACCGCAGCCATGGTCTCCGAGCTGATAGTCCGTGCTGCTGCAAACGTCGTCGAACTGTTCGTGCAGATCGTTGTTGTCTTACAAACGTCCCCATCTGTTGACTCAGGGATCGAGAAGTGGCTACAGGATCCGTTACAGCCATGCGGATAAGATGCCTGTCATCTCGACTGCTAGTGATGCGAGGCCGTTGGGATCCAGAACGGCGTTCCGTATTACCCTCCTGAACCCACAGATTCCATATTCTGCTAACAGTCATTGGATCTCGACCAACACGAGCAGCAATGTCGCTACACGATAAAGCGCAATCGCGATAGGCTACAATCCGACCTTTATGAAAGTCGGAAACGTGATTGTACACATTTCTCCTCCTTACACGAGGCATCACAACAACGTTTCACCAGGCAACGCCGGCCAACTGCTGTCTGTGTATGAGAAATCGGTTGGAAACTTTCCTCATGTTAGCAAGTTGTAGGTGTCGTCACCGGCGCCAACCTTGTGTGAATGCTCTGAAAAGCTAATCATTTGCAGTTCACAGCATCTTCTTCCTGTCATTTAAATTTCGCGTCTGTAGCACGTCATCTTCGTGGTGTAGCAACTTTAATGGCCAGTACTGTATGTACATACCATCAGTGCATAAATAAACAACTAGAAATCCAATTCTCTGTGACAGATAACAGCCAATAGAGTGCTTTACTGTTGTTCATGTTTGGTGTTTTCCAGGCCTCTTAGAAATACAAGGGGCGTCAACAATGTCTGACCTTGAGTGGCCGCTATGAATGATATGGAGATCACAGGAACACCTGTGAGACAACGTTATCAGCACCTGACGATGTTAGAAAAGGGCCACATTGCCGGTCTTCCTTCGTCCATTCGAATGTAACAGTGGCCCATTGTTGGACTGCGTGGGAAGCTGATGGCAGGCATACTCCTCTACAAGGTACCAGTCCGCAGCTGAACACTCAAACAAGGCAGGTTACCCACACTGTGCTCCAATCACCCTTCACACCAATGCCTGCAATCCGAGAACTAGTAATGGTTTTCCTGCGATATTGTGTACCTCGCACCATTGGTCGGAGAGTGATACATCTGGATTAGCAAATTGCTGTCCCGTGGGGAGGTTGCCATTAACACCACAAGACGAACGTGTGTGTTTGGCATCGTGTCTTGACTGGGACGCATGGACTGCCGATGAATGGCTTCACACTGTTTTCTGTGATGAATCGCCATTCACTGCTACCACGTGTGACTATCAATGGCTACTATGATGGCGACCTGAGGAGAGATCCCATGCTGATCTACACATGACACGTGTCTCTATGAAGTGTCTGGTTATGTACAGGTCTCTTACTGCCAGCACGATTCGCATGTCACTGTGCTAGTAACCGAGGTATGAAGGACCAGTGACAACAGGTGTGGACGACCTTGCCTCAGGAAATGGTACAGTGCCTTTAGGATACCCCTCCCAACGGAATCAGAGCACGCATCAAGGCCAGAAGGGTCGAACATCATACTGACCAGGGGTCTCATACTACGAAGTTCTTTGTACATTTGACTCACTGAAATAGTGACATATACCCCTTTCAACGCATGATGTTTCATTTCGTTTCGTTCTCCCTTTTTGGGACATCAATTTTTTGTCTTTTTTTCTTTGTTAGGTAATGCAGTAGAAAGATTACATGATTAAATTAGTAATTCATTTGGGAGTACAGAGATGGTGAAATTTAATTGTAGTCATGCCACATCTGACAGCAACAGTGACTGTAACCGAGATTACCATTGAGTTAAACTGAGTCTGGGCACCAGATACGGGTATGTTAGTCAGTGCTTCTTCAGCTCAACGATGAAGGGCATTAACGATTGTGGCTAGCGAGTGGCGGCGTCAGTCTTTTGGCAGCTCACGGTAAGATGTTTTCATCTGGTTAGAGATCAGAAGAATGTATTGATCAGGGCAACAATCGAACACCGTATGTTTTAAGGTATGCCAGCACAGCACGGCTAACATGTTGTCTTGAGAAGATAAAGCGTATCCAGCTGCCACAGCACGTTATAAATGTTGCGTGTACTGTCCAGATGCATGCACATCGACATCATGTCAGGTCCTGCCCCTACGTGACGATGACGAATGCAATCTTGCTACATTTGTGGTTACTAGCCTCAGCGCATGAATACTTCCATTGTGGTGTGGTACACAGAAATGGCACTTGTCTGAAAAGATGAAGTGGTACCGCTCCTATGCCATGCACATCTCTCTAGGTTTTCGCATCAGGGGAAGCTGAATTTTACATTTTGGTGTCTGTCTTCATGCAAACTAATGTTTTAATTGATTCGAGGAACGTGACGTGAGTGTACGATCCTACACAATCGAGTTATGACTGTCCCTGTCAGGCTCTAGTCGCGTGGGACCACTGAGATCCCACAGGGCATCGAGTATGGCTATCCTAAACCTGTAGATTCCCTATTTGCAAGACAGCTGGGCGTTCCTGCCACCGCCAGCAGCAGTATCGTGTAACTACAAATGGCAGTCTTCAAAGGCCATTATCATGCAGCTGTCGAATTCATATGTACGCTGATAGCCGTTTCTTCTTCTTACATGAGACATATCACGATCTTGTGGTAAACAAGGAACATTCACATGCGATTACTGAAAGAAAAACTGGCTCTGTCACCTCTCCTTATACAGGGTGTACCAGAAATATTGCGACAAAATTCGAGAGCTTGTAGAGGTAGTGTTGCGCAACGAATCTAGTACAGGAACCCGTGTCTGGAAACGTGATCCAATGACGCTACACAGGGTCGAAGTTATAGGCTCCGGCACTTGCGATTATGCAACCCTTTCGGCAGCAAATGTGACTGTACAGTGGTGGGCCATAAATAGCACTCCGTCTTCAGGCCACAAGTGGCCAATCGAGACCATGTGTCATCCTTAGGTGAGGATGCGGATAGGAGGGACGTGTGGTCAGCACATTGCTCTCCCAGCCGTTATGATGGTTTTCTTGGGCCATAGATAGAACCTCTCACAAATTCAGTAATTGCCACGATCGCCACTGGAGAAAATTGAACTAGCTCTTGCATAGAAATTGCTTGTCTCCTATCAATGTGATGCCCTCTTGCCTTGGTGGATGACGATTTCAGACACAGTCTTCCATCTGTAGTTTATTTTTCTCCTCAGACCTATTTAACGATACAGGATACTTATAAATGGTGGAAAATCAAATTTTTTGTGACTTCATTAAATTCTTTAGTCTTTCCTGATTGATATATACATTACAGGGTCTCAAATGAAAAATGACCTATACATACCAAATTTTAAAGTTACTGTCATGCCCCCTTTATTTCTGATACAGAAACCAGTATTTCGAAAAGAACTGTGACTTTTGTGTTCCTAGAGATTATATGTATGATACATTGTATATGTTGGTAACAGTGCAAGTTTCTTGTGTCTGTAAATGGTTATCTTTGCTAGTATTTACTTTTGTGTCGCTGAAGCAGTTTGTTCACATGTTAGTGCATGTTTGTTGCCCAAGTGCTACATATATTTGTGGAAGTACATATCCCTTAGTGTGCAATAAATACGAACTACGTCACGCATCAAGAAATTCAATAAAAGGAAATTCCGTGGTAACAAGTTCACAAACAAAGCAAGCCGCACTGTTGAAAGTAACCTATATATCACTCGGCGCGCAGTCCGGAACCGCGGGACTGCTACGGTCGCGGGTTCGAATCCTGCCTCGGGCATGGATGTGTGTGATGTCCTTAGGTTAGTTAGGTTTAAGTAGTTCTAAGTTCTAGGGGACTGATGACCACATAAGTTAAGTCCCATAGTGCTCAGAGCCATTAACCTATATATCAGTTGTTCAAGGAAGAAACTCCCACATGGCATGTCTCCTGGCGATTCAAATTTTTGTGTTAACAATGACGCTATTTGTAGTGGATTCGTTGTTGTTGATGTGAGCATCTTATCTACTTGATAAAATAAGTGGCGAAATGTAAACAGTGTGTTGGTGTCGGCGGTCTGGAAACAACTGACCAACAAAGTAGCAGGAAGGGTTTAGCGTCAAAATTATTTGTTCTGTGTAGATCCTGGAATAAATCTACCTCCTGCAGCGTTTCCGATGAGAAGTGTTTGATCAGCCACAATGCCGACAATACAGTCAGTAATTGGCTTTCCCTGAGTCTCACAGGAACCGTCGGCTATGAAGACAAAATTTTTCCACAGACAACGAGCTGCAGAGCAGTGCTGATAACTGGCAGAAAGCACAGGTGGCTGCTTTCTTTGAAGAGGATATTGGAAAGTTGATGCAACACTACGACAAAACTCGAAGTAGGAGAAGTAGGTGGAAGGTGTACCTAACTGTTGCAAATAAAACGTTTCTGGTTTTCACCGTGGTTTCCATTTCGCGACCGATCGGAACTTACTTTCTGGACAACCCTCGTATTGTGCGAATGGACATCTTGTTTTAGATGGCACAAGCAGTTCGTCAATTGTAAGATAAGCTACTGCTTTGTAGCATGATGCAATATTAACTATGAAAGCTTTCCAAATATCTGAGACAAGAAAAAGTTTCTCAATTTTGAGGTGTTACGATCTAGTGGCCTTGGTATCATTTTTCCCTAAATTTGGCGGAAAACTATCGTGGACCGTATTTATATCATCGTCTTCGTTGCACAGATCACTTACTTCATCTACGGACACTGCAACTACTATACTTTCTTCATTGTCCTGGTCGCTGTCAGAAAACTCAAATTCTTCACCTGCGCTTTCATCTTCTATTTTTCTCAGTTCGTCTAATATTTCAGCGTCTGTTAGGCGCTTCCTGTATTCATAGCTCATGATTGCGGGGACAGCTATTAGACATTGTCATAACTGATAATTGAAATCGTTGCTTCAATTAACCAACAATCAGAGCTTGACTGAATGGTATTGCCGTCGCATATGAGAAAAAAAATTGACACCAATTGGTGTGATTTCGTAAGCGTTGTTGTAACGACGTAGCCTATAAATACAGAGAAATCATTTGAGTGGCCAAATTGGCCTCACAGTCCTTCTACGTAGTAAGTTTCATAGTTCGGAACTTAATAAAAATAGGACACTCCAAAAAACTCTGATTAATAGTTCAAATAATTGATGAAAAGTTGCAAAATAGTCAGCCCAGTTTACGGCTTGTTCAGAAAACAAATGACAAATTCGAAAAGGGGCCAGCTTGGCCCCTCCGTCCTTCCAGTGCTAATAGACATAACAGATACACATGACAGGGACTTCAGTCATCAATAATGGGTGTATCAAAAGAATCATCCTATTCAAAAAATTACAACTATTATTTGAGATATGTGCGTGAACAGCGTACTGTTTGGAAGAGCAAACTGTCGATTTTTAATTGTTCCCGCCAGATAGCAGTAGTGTGCACCCAATTCAGTTCTAGTTTTCTGTTTTACGTTTTACGCGGTGTGGATCAGTAATAACTGTTCACCGTGACTTTCGTTCAGTATATGGTGTGAATCCTTCTACAGCACACAGCATTAGGCGATGGGATGCACAATTCCGACAAACAGGTTGTTCGTGTAAAGGCAAATCGCCGGGCCGTCCCCGAGTGTCTGACACTGACGTCAAACCCATCTGCGACAGAACACTGTTACAGGAAGCACATATCTCGGTATGCTTCAGAGCTTTCTTGTTCCACAGTTGGACACTGATTCGAACGACTTCATTTACGAACATGGATGGATTGGTCGCACTGGGACAAATTCAGCCTTACATTATTGGCCTCTAAGGTCACCGGACCGACTGTATGTGATTATTTCTTGTGAGAGTTTAAAAAAAATAACTCCGTTGCCAACAACAGGGAATGAACTGAGACATCGCAGTGTGGAAGCTGTAACTCAAGATATGCTCGCTGCAGTGTGGGAACAATTGGAATACCGCACTGACATATGCCGTGCATCTCAAACGGGGCGTATTCAACACCTATGAAAATGTAGGATTTTTTTTTTTTTTTTTGAGTTTCCCGTTCATCAAAGGATTAAATTCATTGTATATGTTTATTACTTTCAGAAATGTAGAAGTGGCAAAAAAATAGCTCTAAGCGCTGAGGTCGTCAGTCCCCTAGAACTACTTAAACCTAACTAACCTAAGGACATCACACACATCCCTGCCCGAGGCAAGATTCGAACCTGCGATCGTAGCTTCAGCGCGGTTCCGGACTGAAGAGCCTAGGACCGCTCGGCCACGGCGGCCGGCTATAGAAATGGCAAATCGGATGATTCTTTTTGATACACACTGTTTATTCTCCTTCACTGTTTATATCAGTCTGCCAACGCTGCGATAACTTGTCGATACCGCTACTGCAGCTTTTGAGGCGGAGAACTCGTCAAGCCATGTTCTGAGTGCATTTTCATGGGAAAGAAAGTTTCTTGAACGTTGTTCGATAGAGAGCAGAAAAGGTAAAAATCTGAGAGCGCAAGATCAGGTGAATAAGGCGGGTGCGGAATAACTTCCGAAGCCAACTCATGTGTAATATATTTTGTCAGTCTAGTAGAATACGGGCGGGCGTTATATGGAGTAGCATAAAAAAAAAGGTTCAAATGGCTCTGAGCACTATGGGACTCAACTGCTGTGGTCATAAGTCCCCTAGAACTTAGAACTACTTAAACCTAACTAACCTAAAGACATCACACACATCCATGCCCGAGGCAGGATTCCAACCTGCGACCGTAGCGGTCGTGCGGTTCCAGACTGTAGCGCCTTTAACCGCTCAACCACTCCGGCCGGCGGAGTAGCATCATTCCACGCAGTCTTCCTGGTCGTTGTTCTTGGGTTGTGTCTGCAAGACATCTCAGTTGTTGACAAAAAAATGTCGGCAGAGACGGTACACCACCCCGCCGCTATTCATTATGTTCCATTTCTCGTAACAAGTAGCGATACGGGATAGGAATGGTCGGTATTGTTAATGAGCCAATTGACGACGACCAAGCAGAGATGCTAATATGGCCACCCGCTGAGTTTTGCGATTTTTGCTTATACCGCGCGGTACGCACACACCTGCTTTTTGAACCTACCCCATTGCATGCAAATGTCGCACGATGGTGGAATGAGCACAGTACGTTACATTTACCAGTCCTCAAGTACCATGAGGTGGATCAATGTGTATCAGTACGTTCATCAAACCCCGAACGTCTTCCTGAACGCAGAGACTAACCAATGTCAAAACGACCGTCCTTAAAACGGGGAAAACGTTAAACACCCGTGCTGTCCGCAGTGATATTGCCCCCACACGCGGCGCAATTTTTCCTGGTTGTCTCCGGTGCTCTCACCCCCTCTACTGAACTCAGACAGAAGGCTATGTCGGAAATGTTCCGATTTTTCCACTTCACACTCCATTTCCTAGCATCCGCATCTCCACTCACTATCGCTGATTGACAAAATGACAATATGTAAACTCAAATAGCGACAGTGAACTACAAATAACAAATGGCAATCGATAAATAAACCCACAGCAACCGGAATACCAATATGCAAACCGAAAACGCTGCGATCTTTGGCACCAGTATAATGGCACGGGTAAAATTACGAACAACTTCAGTTGGGAAGATAATATTGAGGGGAAGGCGAGCCATAGGTTGCGTTTCATTGGCGGGACACTTAGAAGGTGCAACAAGTCGACTAAAGAGACAGCTTACACTACACTCGTTCGTCTTCTATTAGAAATGGAAATGTCGTGTGACGAGGGCCTCCCGTCGGGTAGACCGTTCGCCTGGTGCAGGTCTTTCGATTTGACGCCACTTCGGCGACCTGCGCGTCGATGGGGATGAAATGATGATGATTAGGACAACACAACAGCCAGTCCCTTAGGATTGACAGTCTGTCACGCTGACCACTCAGCTACCGCGGCGGACTTCTGTTAGAATATTGCTGCGCAGTGTGGGATCCTTACCAGGTGGGATTGACGGAGGACACCGAAAGGGTGCAAAAAAGGGCGGCTCGTTTTGTATTATCACGTAATAGTGGAGGGAGTGTGGCAGATATGATACGCGATTTGGGATGGAAGTCATTAAAGCAAAGACGTTTTTCGTCGCGGCGAGATCTATTTACGAAATTTCAGTCACCAACTTTCTCTTCCGAATGCGAAAATATTTCGTTGAGCCCAGCCTACATAGGTAGGAATGATCATCACAATAAAATAAATCAGAGCTCGAACAGAAAGGTTAAGGTGTTCGTTTTTCCCGCGGGCTGTTCGGGAGTGGAATGGTAGAGAGATAGTATGATTGTGGTTCGATGAACCCTCTGCCAAGCACTTAAATGTGATTTGCAGAGTAATCATGTAGATGTAGACGTAAAAACCCAAGATGTCAATCACTCATTAGGACACCAAATGATATGTCGCTTGCGCGATAAAAATATTTTCTAACCGACCCCAGTAGCAGGTTAAATGTTGGTGATGGCAAGAGATATTTGCATCGTAGCGAAGGGGTGCTGGGATTGGAGGAGGCGGTTGAGTAAAATGTTCTTCCAAGAACCGTGTCCCAGACCCACACTTCTTGGAATGCCGTATTTGGCGACAGAGGACACGTGTGAGCGATGGAGTCATGTTCCGCCTAGTACCGACGGGGTCCTTACACCCATCGAGCCGACTCGCCGCTACACGGCCACGGCCGGAGAAACCGCGCGGGCGAACGGAAGTCACGCGCGAGGCCCGCTGCCGGAAGTAGATTCGCGAGTGACGTCAGCGCGCGCCCGAGTCGACGGCCGCCTCGCCAGCTGATCGATTGTCGAACTGCAGCCGCGGTCGAAACCTGTTAAATGCCTGCGCCGGGCGGCAAGCCGCACATTGTGTTACTGCAGTCGCTAGTGGCTTCCAGAGTTGGACGCGAGCAGCTGTTACACCACTCGCCACAGCATTCGCGCCGCAACAATGCTTCCCAGCTGCTGTGAGGCCATTGTTTGTGAACATCGGTTTTCTGCAGAACTCTTGCCCACTAGTTTCTGTATGAAATTTAACCCACGTTTATCACCTGCTCTGTAAAAGTCTACGTATTGCCGAAACTGTGTCCCCACAAACTGTTATCCAACTTAAACTGGTATGCTAACATTTGACTAAACAGAACCTAATTTAAACTATAACCGATCTGTATACAGCTTGTCTTTTTGTTAAATGCGCAACTGAAGTAAATTATGTGGTCCTAATCAAAATTTCCACTTACCTCGCATCTGGACAACATTGTTGCAGATTTGTCGAAAGTACAACAGCAAGCAGGAAGCGGCTAAGCTAGATTTCTATTTCAAAATAAAATTTCCAACTGTTGCACACCACATGAGGCAATGCGTAGTGATAAACGGTAGAGTGGAGAGAAATTATATTCCAAGACGACGATTTTAGAATGAAGTAGATATTCAAAAAGACAGAGAAAAACTTTGCGTGGTCTTCACACATGTCTGAACGATACTAAGGGTTATCAAAGTGAACAATGATTTAAAGACGATACAATGTTAACAGAGAATTTCTATAAAAAGCAAACTGCGTAATCAGCTAATATGTTAGTAGCTGACTCAGGTAAGTGGCGTGGTTTTTCTCTTAGCTCTGAGCAAGTAAACAAAGTTAACTAGCTCCCAACAATCATTTCTACAAATTAGGTGCGCAGTGCTGCAGTCTTATGTCAAACTACTTCTCTACAAAAAACAATAACATTAATGACATTATTATAATTTATATTCTCCTCCCTTTCTAATATGTACATCTTATTCGTCCTTGCTGTCCTTTGCAAGCGATCTATTTTCATCTAACAGATACAGTCACAAATCAACAATACACTACTAAATATGTCCACCACGTACCAGACTTCAACTAAGAATGTTTCAGACTGTGCAGGGGCAAAGACTGTGCCACGACAAGACCAAAGATCGTTTAACACTAACGTAACTTGTTCTCTGTATGACGTGCACATCGATAACGTATAGAAATGAAAATGAAATGTCCACCTTGTAGTCTTTCCCTCCCACACAACAACAATAAATTTTCAGTCTCTTCATTAGTTTCAAAAGCTTCGAGAGGCGTTAAGATGTGCAAAACTTTTTTTTTACTTATCTGCATTTTCTCGTTGTGCGTCTAGGGGTAGATTCTTGGGCTGCACTTTTGACTTTCTGGGTTCCAGTTGACATAATAATTGATGAAGGACTTTTTGTTTCAATGACTTTTTTTAATTTTATCCCATTCCTCTATATCACACTGACTTCACAGTTTACATTTTCATAAAACCAAAATTTACATTACTATTGCCAAAATTAAAAACGCGTCCATCAGAGGCATGCCCGCTAATACTCACTCATTCTGCGGTACTAACACAGGCCAAAGAGTTTACAAAACAAAAGAGTTTACAAACTTTCTTGACAAACGAAGAATCAGTATTTCGTAAATGAATCCAAAATTATATTTAATTATTACAGTTAGATTGTGCAATTAATATAACGAATGTTAAGTATGCCAGGCATTTCGTAATTTAAAATATTTCTAAAAGAAGAATAATTTTAGCTGTACAAACAGAGCTAGTAAATATCGATTGTAACAAAAATGGTTCAAATGGCTCTAAGCACTATGAGACAGTTGAGGTCACCAGTCTCCTAAACTTAGAACTACTTAAACCAAACTAACCTAAGGACATCACACGCATCCACGCCCGAGGCAGGATTCGAACCTGCGACCGTCGCTGCCTCGTGGTTCCGGACTGAAGTGCCTAGAATCACTCGGCTACGGTGGCCGGCCGATTGTAACAAATTAATTTATTTTTGTACATTTTAGCCTGAAATACAATACATCGCATACAAAATCATAGGAAATTTTTTCGGCGAGACAGCCGAGTGAATGTTCACCTATACGAGATTGGAAAATATCCCTGATATCGGCTGTCTCTATAAAGAAAGGTAATCTGAGAGTGTCCCATTACAACCTTACAATACTAAGTTCGAACATAATAAATTTCTTTGCTAAAGAAAAGCTTCCATCCTCGTATCAACACGGATTCTGAGCGTTACTCGTTCGAAACAAAGACACCCCCTCTCTTGCACGATATCCTGCGAACCATGGTAGAGAGCGACAGACAGATCCCGTACTCTAGAAACGCCCAAAGCGTTTGACTCAGTGCTACAATGCAGACTGTTACGGGCGATCCGGAATACATTCTATGGCATGTTAACCGCTCGATTTCGTAACTGAATCCAGTACATAATCGCGGGCGGCGGGTGTTCGTTGAAGACACACGTATCCGAAGCAATAATGATTCAAAAAGCAAGAAAAGATTTCAGTTGTTTATTACAGACAAACTATAAAAGATAGAAAAACATTGCGATAGTCTCTGGGTCCAGCAAAGATCAAAGTTTTCACACGCTGCGCTGTTGTTGGTTTGTAGCAACAAGGGGACTACGCCACAAAAAGAAATAATTTCGTGTGTTGGAATTTGCGTGATGTCAATCCATTGTTCAAGTGCATCGATGATTACGCCGTCAATTCAGCAACAAGCCGCTTATGCACGAGCAGATTTATGATTCTGAAACATAATTATTTAGAGTTGGTTGCATATGTAATGGGAAGAGTGCTGGTCGGCCAAATTCGTCTTTTGAAAATACGGAGCGTATCTGAGATGCGTTCGCACAATTCCATAAGGCGGGCAGGATAGTTCCTCAGACAACGGTGTGGCGTGTTCTGAAGCGACGCCTGCGTTTGAAGCTTACAAGGTGCAGTTTCTGCAACAACTGTGTCCCAGAAACTATAACAGAAGGCACGAATCTTGCACTTCATTTCTCCAGTATATGGCACAGATGTATGAGACAGGCGAAATTCCCTCAGACTTCAAGAAGAATATAATAATTCCAATCTCAAAGAAAGCAGGTGTTGACAGATGTGAAAATTACCGAACCATCAGTTTAATAAGTCACAGCTGCAAAATACTAACGCGAATTCTTTACAGACGAATGGAAAAACTGGTAGAAGCCGGCCTCGGGGAAGATCAATTTGGATTCCGTAGAAATGTTGGAACACGTGAGGCAATACTGACCCTACGACTTATCTTAGAAGAAAGATTAAGGAAAGGCAAACCAACGTTTCTAGCTTTTGTAGACTTAGAGAAAGCTTTTGACAATGTTGATTGGAATACTCTCTTTCAAATTCTGAAGGTGGCAGGGGTAAAATACAGGGAGCGAAAAGCTATTTACAATTTGTACAGAAACCAGATGGCAGTTATAAGAGACGATGGACATGAAAGGGAAGCAGTGGTTGGGAAGGGAGTGAGACAGGGTTGTAGCCTCTCCCCGATGTTATTCAATCTGTATATTGAGCAAGCAATAAAGGAAACAAAAGAAAAGTTCGGAGTAGGTATTAAAATCCATGGAGAAGAAATAAAAACTTTGAGGTTCGCCGATGACATGATTGAACATTAACAAAAGCAAAACGAGGTTAATGGAATGTAGTCGAATTAAGTCGGGTGATGCTGAGGGAATTAGATTAGGAAATGAGACACTTCAAGTAGTAAAGGAGTTTTTCTATTTGGGGAGCAAAATAACTGATGAAGGTCGAAGTAGAGAGGATATCAAATGTAGACTGGCAATGGCAAGGAGAGCGTTTCTGAAGATGAAAATTTGTTAACATCGAGTATGGATCTAAATGTCAGGAAGTCGTTTCTGAATAGAATTGGGGAGAAGAGGAGCTTGTGGCACAACTTGACTGGAAGAAGGGATCGGTTGGTAGGACATGTTCTGAAACATCGAGGGAACACCAATTTAGTATTGGAGGGCAGCGTGGAGGGTAAAAATCGTAGAGGGAGACCAAGAGATGAATACACTAAGCAGATTCAGAAGGATGTAGGTTGCAGTAGTTACTGGGAGATGAAGAAGCTTTCACTGGATAGAGTAGCATGGAGAGCTGCATCAAACCAGTCTCAGGACTGAAGACCACAACAACAACAACAATGGCAGAGAACACTTTTTTCCCGAACGACTCATATTTTCGGACGAATCGACGTTTCCATATTGTAGTGCCTGAGTTTTTCTGAACGAAGATGCATCCATATCCGAAGGACTTTTGCTTCGTAATTCGGAACAACACAGGCACTGGAATATCGTATTTATCCGCCGACACCGGGCAGGTACTTTCAAGTAGAGCGTCTCAGGTGTAGGGGAATGTACATAATGGATGTACGAGTACAGTTGTGCAGCATGGTTGACGACATATAGAGGTTTGGTTCTGGTCGCGAGTAATGCACGGGCAGCGAAATAGAAGGGCGACTGCTCGCCATAAGTGAGTAATGCGGGTTCAAGTCCCGATGCGGCATAAAATTTCATTGTCGTCATTCCATTCTACACCTGGTGGTTGTTGCGTACTCGCAGTTGCGAATATAACTAATGTAATCGACGTTTCACGTATCGGGTTAAACCCTGTCGCCGTCGTCACTAATCTGCGATTCCGTTTACCGAGTCAATGGATCTTTCCACTTTTGTGGAGAAAGCTACACACCCGATCATCATTTGATATTTCTTCATCCTACCATACGCTTACTTTCATACTTAATGACAGCTCTCTGCCTCATGATCCATGAATGGAAAATACCGAATTCCATACACATAACTCGTATAAAAACGCATGATACTTATGTTAAGTGTGCGGTATAGCGTCTGCGAGAACATAAAACTTTGAACCTTCCTCCATCCAGTGACATGCCCAGTGTGTTTCTATCTTTCATAGTTTGTCTATATTTGTTTCTGGCTATTAGCAAGACAAGCAGCTGAAGCCAAATCCAACAAAAACACAGATCTGTGAGTTCCATCTTAGAAACAGACATGCAACGAGGAAATTGCAGGGTTTCTGGGAAGGTAACCAATCAGAACACTGCTTCACCCCCTAATATCTTGGAGTAACTCTTGATCGAGCACTGACCTACAGAATACATTGCTTGAACACCAAACGGAAGGTATCTGCAAGGAACAACATTCTCCGGAAATCATCGGGTACAACATGGTGGACACATCATCGCATCTTAAGAACTTCTGATGTAGCTCTTTGTTATTCAGCTGCAGAATACGCTTGCCTTGTCTGGTGCAGATCTAGTCATGCTAAACAAGTGGATATGGCTTTGAATGAAACCTGCAGACTCATTACGGGACGTTTGAGATCTACACCACTCGATATCCCACCTCCAGATATCCGTCGTGAATGTGCATCCAGACTGGAAAAGTCTAAGGCATTGAATCTGAAGATCCACGCATTACACGGGTATCAGCCAGCAGTACCAACGCTCAAGCCAAGGAAAAGCTTTCTCCATTCAACTGAAAGCCTCACTGAACCACCTTCGAACTTCAGAGTCAACTGAGGGCGTTCCAGATCCAGTCACCTTGCAGGGTGGATGATCCCGACCGAAAGTCTCCCATCAGGTCACGAAGAAAGCTGGTCAATATGGAAGACCCTCAACAGGCTGCGTTCTGGAGTTGGAAGAACGAAGACAAACTTGAAAAAGTGCGGATTTGCATGCGACTCCACAGCATGTGAATGTGATGAAGAACAGCCAGTGAGTCTTCTTCTTGTCTGCAGGCTATGCCCAACGTCATGCACGCCACAGAATCTCACTGATGCCACCAAAGAAGCACGCGAAGTTGCTGCATACTGGTCACGCCGCATTTAATTGTAATTGTACGAGGTGCATTCAAGTTCTAAGGCTTCCAATTTTTTTTCTCCGGACTGGAAAGAGATAGAAACATGCGCATTGTTTTAAAATGAGGCCGCGTTCATTGTCAATACGTCCCAGAGATGGCAGCTCCGTACGGCAGATGGAGTTTTACCGCCAGAAGCGAGCATTAGAACTGTTTTAAATACTTAAAATGGCGACGTTTTCCTTACTTGAACAGCGTGCAATCATTCGCTTTCTGAATTTGCGTGGTGTGAAACCAATTGAAATTCATCGACAGTTGAAGGAGACATGTGGTGATGGAGTTATGGATGTGTCGAAAGTGCGTTCGTGGGTGCGACAGTTTAATGGAGGCAGAACATCGTGTGACAACAAGCCGAAACAACCTCGGGCTCGCACAAGCCGGTCTGACGACATGATCGAGAAAGTGGAGAGAATTGTTTTGGGGGATCGCCGAATGACTGTTGAATAGATCGCCTCCAGAGTTGACATTTCTGTGAGTTCTGTGCACACAACCCTGCATGACGACCTGAAAATGCGAAAAGTGTCATCCAGGTGGGTGCCACGAATGCTGACGGACGACCACACGGCTGCCCGTGTGGCATGTTGGCAAGCAATGTTGACGCGCAACGACAGCACGAATGGGACTTTCTTTTCGTCGGTTGTGACAATGGATGAGACGTGGATGCCATTTTTCAATCCAGAAACAAAGCGCCAGTCAGCTCAATGGAAGCACATAGATTCACCACCACCAAAAAAATTTCGGGTAACCGCCAGTGCTGAAAAAATGATGGTGTCCATGTTCTGGGACAGCGAGGGCGTAATCCTTACCCATTGCGTTCCAAAGGGCACTACGGTAACAGGTGCATCCTACGAAAATGTTTTGAAGAACAAATTCCTTCCTGCACTGCAATAAAAACGTCCGGGAAGGGCTGCGCGTGTGCTGTTTCACCAAGACAACGCACCCGCACATCGAGCTAACGTTACGCAACAGTTTCTTCGTGATAACAACTTTGAAGTGATTCCTCATGCTCCCTACTCACCTGACCTGGCTCCTAGTGACTTTTGGCTTTTTCCAACAATGAAAGACACTCTCCGTGGCCGCACATTCACCAGCCGTGCTGCTATTGCCTCAGCGGTTTTCCAGTGGTCAAAACAGACTCCTAAAGAAGCCTTCGCCTCTGCCATGGAATCATGGCGTCAGCGTTGTGAAAAATGTGTACGTCTGCAGGGCGATTACGTCGAGAAGTAACGCCAGTTTCATCGATTTCGAGTGAGTAGTTAATTAGAAAAAAAATCGGAAGCCTTAGAACTTGAATGCACCTCGTACTGCATGCTATGTGAGATTTAAAACTTTCCCGGCGTACATTTTGTTCCACAAGGTTTCGGACGAACTGCTGGATGTTTGCAACTTCCTGCCACAATATTTCGGCGCAGAGTCTTCTGGCCATCTTCAGGTGATACTGGCGAAAACTCCCTGAGCTCTGGTATTTCAGGCTCCTCGGGCACATGCGTGGAGGATTCACTTGGGGTTGCGCGTGCGCTACTTGAGCCGTTTTTAGACGTAAGAACGATGCACACTTGGTCATCCGGCATATAGAATGCCCAGTCACACAGACCTTTACTTGCAAGCTGCTAGTCGCCACCATCCGGCACAAACGGTGGGTGTTTTCAAGACATTGATTCACCTAGCCCACGTTATCTCTGACACCGATAGTTTGCAAACGGAACTGGAGCACTGCAGACTGTATTTCTGAATAATAGGTATTTGTCCCAGCAAGTGGAGAGAGCGCTGCAGTCCTGTAAGCGATGGAACAAAGAAGAGAAAGAGGCTTTTAAAACGACTGCCTGTTTACCATATATTGGTAATATTTCATCGCAAATAGGCAGAATACTAAGAAAATATAAAGTGAAAGCAATCTTTCGCCCTCCTGCAAAAATTTCGTCGCTGTTGGGATCTGTCAAAGACGACCTAGAGCTGCGCGAGGCAGGTGTTTACAGGATTCCGTGTGAATGTGGTAAATCTTAGCCGCGCGGTATTAGCCGAGCGGTCAGGGGCGCTGCAGCACGAACTGTGCGGTTGGTGCCGGCGGAGGTTCGAGTCCTCCCTCGGGCATCGTTGTGTGTGTTTGTACTTACGATAATTTAGGTTAAGTAGTGTGTAAGCTTAGGGACTGATGACCTTAGCAGCCCCATAAGATTTCACACACATTGAACATTTTTTTGTAAATCTTATATAGGGTTCAAATGCCTCTGAGCACTATGGGACTCTACTTCTGAGGTCATCAGTCCCCTACAACTTAGAACTACTTGAACCTAACTAACCTAAGGACATCACACACATCCATGCCCGAGGCAGGATTCGAACCTGCGACCGTAGCGGTCGCGCGGTTCCAGACTGTAGCGCCTAGAACCGCTCGGCCACTTCGGCCGGTCTTATATAGGGCAAACAACGCGTACTGTGCAGGGTCGCATTGTAGAACACCAGCGGCATACCCGCCTTCTTCAGCCTTGTAAGTCTGCCATCGCCGAACACTGTATTTCCACTGGTCTTGCCATGAATTACAGTGAGACAAAAATTGTGGCCCATACGTCTAACTTTCGGACTTCTATTATTAATGAATCCGTGGAAATACGGCTGTCTGACAATGAGTCTCTTATTAATCGTGACGGCGGTTACCAATTGTATTCGGCACGGAATCCAGTCGTCGAAAAACTTCGTGTCCTCCGTAGCTGGCGTAGGTCTGTGATGGAACCACAGGAAGACAATCGAATTGACTTCGATGCGGCGAGTTTTCACCACGGAGGGCGCGCGGCGCAGCAGAATCGAACGCGCTCAAGTAGCGCACGCGCAACGACAAGTGAATCCACCACGCGTGTGCCGGGTGGGCCACAAATACCAGAGCTCAGGGTGTGTTCGCCAGTATCACCTGAAGATGGCCAGAAGACTCTGCGCCGAAATGTTGTGGCAGGAAGTTGCAAACATCCGGCAGTTCGCCCGAAATTTTGTGGAACAACTTACAGTAGCATGTTTTGGAACATTTTGTATAACTTGTAAGCTATAGCGTGTGTTTCTGGCATGATTAAACAAACAAATAAAATAGTTTGTCTATGAAAATCACTGAAATCTGTTCTTTATTTCTGAATCACCATGCACGCAAAGGATCTCACGTGTAGGGTGAGCAGCAATCGGCGGCAGTTTGCTGATGACGCCATTTGTGCAAGGGGAAGACTCGTCTTTGGGTGACTGTACGACGATAGAGGAAGACGTGCAAAGAACCTCCTTTTTGTTGGGACGTACGCTAGCTTGAGCTAAATGTGAGAAAATGTAAGTTACAGAAGATGAGTACGAAAAACAATCCTATAGTGTTAGAACACGGTACTAGTTGTCTGCTGCTTAACGTAGCTACATCAATTAAACATCTAGGCATAATGTTGCAAAGCGATATGAAATGGAACGTGCACTTCGGACAGGAGTAGGAAAGGTCAGTGGACGAATTCAATTTACGGGGAGAAGTCTGCAGAAACGTAGTTCATCTGCAAAGCAGTCGGTGTACAGTATGTTTGTTCGACCCACTCTTTATTACTGCTCGAGTGTTTGGGATCTCGACCAAGTCGGGTTATCCGTTACGTATATTGTATAAAAAAAAACATTAATTTGGATTATAAAGATGACTATGACAAAAGGTATTGCTTCAGTAATCGATGTAGACACTGCTTTCTGTTATCTGACATAAAGATGGCTATGTAACTGGCTCACACTAATAATCGATGTATGACATTGAAGCAATACAGTGGTGTGCTGCAAAACAGGCAGTAAAACGCGAGTATTACGGAAATACTCTGGGAATCGGTAGTGGGGAGAAGGCACTGTTTTCGTGAAACACTGTTAAGAAACGTTTGGGAAGCGACATTTGCGACTGACCGCAAAACGATTCTACCGTCATCAATCTATTTCGCTCAAGGACCGCGAGGAAAAGATAAGAGATGTTAGAACTTATACGGAGGCGTATGGACAGCCTTTTTTCCCTCACTCTATTGCAAGTGAAACAGGGATTTTATTTATTTATTTTTTTATTTGTGATAAGTTCTATGGGACCAAACTGCTGAGGTCATCGGTACCTATGCTTACACACTACTTAATCTAGCTAAACTAACTTACGCTAAGGACAACACATACAAAAAAATGGTTCAAATGGCTCTGAGCACTATGGGACTTAACATCTATGGTCATCAGTCCCCTAGAACTTAGAAATAAACCCAACTAACCTAAAGACACCACACAACACCCAGTCATCACAAGACAGAGAAAATCCCTGACCCCGCCGGGAATCGAACCCGGGAACCCGGACGCAACAACACATACACCCATGCCCCAGGGAGGACTCGAACCTCCGACAGGGGGAGCCGCGCGAACCGTTGCAAGGCGCCCTGGATCGCACGGCTACCCCGCGCGGCTGGAACAGGAAAGGGAAAAGTAGTAGCGATGCAAATTACGCTCAGCCATCCACAGTATGGTGGATTGCGGTGAATGTATGTAGATGTAATCGGGAAATCTGTCAATCAAAGTTCAGCAGAAATATAAATTAAGACCGGTATTTTTAAAACAAAAGATAACCTATATGTATTGTAAACGAAACAGTCTACATCACTATTTCATGAGACGTGGTACGTTAATAGTGCGGTGCAGAAGCAACGCGATGGACTCAGATAAATTCTAAGAAGGATATTGTTCCACCGGGCTGTGATCAAAATATTTCATTGGTACTATTAGTTTCGGGCACTGCCCATTTTCAAGTGTAATTATTGTAACAGATGTGAATTAACAGTCGTCAGAGCCTTAAAAATTATAGCACCATTTATATTTGCGCATATTTTGACGATCGTATTGTGCTGAAATATGTCATGCTATTTTTTTAATGTAATGACGACAATGTATCCATATCGGTTACTACTGATGGAATAGAGAAAATGGGGCTCCGAAACTAGTAGTGCATATAAAATATACTGTACACAATATGGTGAAATAATACTTCTCTTCAAATTTATTGAGGCTGTTGGACCTCCAGCCGGCCGAAGTGGCCGTGCGGTTAAAAAGGCGCTGCAGTCTGGAACCGCATGACCGCTACGGTCGCAGGTTCGAATCCTGCCTCGGGCATGGATGTTTGTGATGTCCTTAGGTTAGTTAGGTTTAACTAGTTCTAAGTTCTAGGGGACTAATGACCGCCGGCCGAAGTGGCCGTGCGGTTAAAGGCGCTGCAGTCTGGAACCGCAAGACCGCTACGGTCGCAGGTTCGAATCCTGCCTCGGGCATGGATGTTTGTGATGTCCTTAGGTTAGTTAGGTTTAACTAGTTCTAAGTTCTAGGGGACTAATGACCACGGCAGTTGAGTCCCATAGTGCTCAGAGCCATTTGAACCATTTTTGACTAATGACCTCAGCAGTTGAGTCCCATAGTGCTCAGAGCCATTTTGAACCTGTTGGACCTCCCCAGAAGAAAATGACTCAGATAACGTCCGATATCATAAGCATTCGCAGCGACTAGAAAAACTGAACCTCGTGTGGTAGACGACGTCTGCTGTGGTTCTGTAACGATATTTTCGAAACAGGGGTATCCAAGTTGTATGAAACGGAAGTGAGCGTTTGGCGTCATTGGCCGGGAGGCCCCTTGCGGGGCAGGTCCGGCCGCCTCGGTGCAGGTCTTAATACATTCGACGCCACACTGGGCGACCTGTGCGCTGGATGGGGACGAAATGATGATGAAGACAACACAACACCCAGCCTGTGAGCGGAGAAAATCTCCAACCCATCCGGGAATCGAACCCGGGCCCGTAGGACGGCAATCCGTCACGCTGACCACTCAGCTATCGGGGCGGACGCCAAGTTGGATAAAATATTGGAACTGCCAGAGGACGAACAGCACTGTAGTGTCATCAATGTCTTCAAGAGGCTTGTGGGCAATCTACATTACCTTCTACATCTACTACATACTCCGCAATCCACCGTACGGTGTGTGGCGGAGGGTACTCTTTCCCACTACTAGACGCTTCCTTTCCTGTTCCAACCGCAAAGAGGGCGAGGGAAAAACGACTGTGTATAATCCTCCGCATGAGCCCTAATTCATCGTGTCTTATCTTCTTGGTAATTACGTTAAATGTTCGTAGGCGTGCAGCAGAATCGTTCTGCAGTCAACTTCAAATGCCGGTTCTCATAAATTTTCTCAATAATGTTTTTCGAAGAAAACGTCGCCTTCCCTTTAGGGATTCTCATTTTGAGTTCCCAAAACATCTCCGTAACACGTTCGCGTTGTTCGAACTTACCGATACTAAGTCCTGCAACTTGCAGTCTATGTTCATGAGGCTGCGCGGAGTGGCCGTGCGGCTGTAGACGCCATGTTACGGACTGCACGGCCCCCTCCCGCCGGAGGTTCGACTCCTCCCTCGGAAATGTGTGTGTGAGTGTGTGTGTTTGTGTGTGTCTGTCTGTGTGTGTGTGTGTGTGTGTGTGTGTGTGTGTGTGTGTGTGTGTTCTTAGCATAATTTAGTTTAAGTACTGTGTAAGTCTAGGGACCGATGACCTCAGCAGTTTGGTTCCTTAGCAATTCACACACATTTGAACATTTTTCGTGGTCATGAGACTGCCCATTCCGTTCAACACCTCCTGTAAGGCCTCTTCACTTTCACTGAGTATGTCAGTGTCATCAGCGAGTCTTAACATTGATATCCTTTGACCACTAATTTTAATTGCGCACCTGAACTTTTCTTTTATCTCCGTCATTACATTTGCGATTTGGAGATTGAACATTAGGAGCGAAAGACTGCACACCTGCCTTACATCTTTTCTGGACCCGCCACTCTGTTTGTGGCTTTCAGTTCTTCTTCTTCTCTATTGCTTCTTCTATATATTATCCAGCAACCCACTGCTGATACATTTTGATATTTTTTAAAATTTTATTTTTGTGGGACCCATAGGCTCTATTGTTTTGCGAAAGGGAAGATGGTCCACGTACGCTGTAATCTGTTTAATATTGCGTAGTTAGCCTATTTCGACCGTAACTCATTTTCAAGTACATATTTCAGGCGTGAAGTGTGAAGCCTGAAATACGTGCCTGAAAATAACTACGGTTGAAACTGGCTAACTGCGTGATACTAAACACATTATAGGCTACTTGGACAAGGTTCTCGTTCTCAAAACGCTTTCTTTCATTCATGTATTAAATAACTTAGATGATAGATAGTATCTAATACCTTTGATTTTCCTTTATTGTATGAGGGTGTTCTGGAAACTAATGCCTCCTACTTTTCGTTCTGTTCACAATATCAGTTGATGTATCAAATATCATGCGTATTAGTCGGTCTACTTTCCCGCGTCGCTGTCGCAATTTGCAAACCTCAGCCAATAGAAGGCTCCGAATTGTAGTGCGTAACAAAGTCGTTGCATAAAAAACAGTGCGCCGTGATCAAGTTTCTAACCGCAGGAAACATGCCTCCAATTCGAACTGGGATACCCTGTATATTCTTTCACATTATCTAAAAACGTCTGGCAGTAGTGGGGTAGTTTACAGCTTCCGCCTGTCGAAACCTACTGGTTCTCTGTTTCGATATTGTCACAGAAGGTTTGAACTGCATTTTCGACCGGAGTGGAATTTCTTGACCTTTGTTCGATAAGGAGTGGGAAAGGTAAAGGTTTGAAGGCATAAGATGGGAAGAATAAGTGCGTGAAGGATGGCTTCCCAAACGAACTCCTGAACAATTCTGTTTGTGAAATCAGGACAGTGTGTTATTGGTTAGTAGCAACATGTGATCAGTGTTATCTGTCATTATTCTTACACTGCGACCGAAAAGTGTCTCAGTTGTTGACAATAAATACAAGCTGCGGATCTGCACACCTCAGGAGATAAGATTTTGTAGACCACAACGTTCATTTTGAGCAGCCAGATGAAAAATATTATGTTCACACTGCTCTTTGCTTGAGTGTTCGTCTTGGATGTTAGGACTCCTCCATTAATTTCTTCATAAAAAAAACATAAACGCATCATACCCCGTCGCAATAACGATATAGTATAGGAAAGATCAGTAAATAAACTGATAACTTTCTAGCCAATATGCAGTAATATTCACTCGTTTAGATTTTGTTGCTTTGAATTAGAGCAAGCAGTACTTCTAAATTCGACTTCTGAGACTGTTCAATGCGAATGTATTACGATGGTTAAATGGTCCATCACATATGTCAACTATCGAAAATTTCTGGCTGCGGAAAATCACTCATTTTAGAACGATCTTTCTTCAAACGAAACAATCCTTCTCGCTCGTATTTTATGCACACAATACAAAGGTTTCAAACTGTCACAACCACCTTCCAACCTCTGTTAAACCCAAAGCGAACAATATGTCACACATGTTAAACTTTCTCCACATGGAATTCTATTTTACAACGCCGACAAGTTGTTCACAAGTTTCAAATACACAAAATTCAATACGTAACTGGAAGACAAATACTAAAAAGCGCGATGTCGACGCAGCCACGAGATGTTTTTCAGAATTATTTTCGGAAGCTCTTCCCATTACTTGTTTGTCAGAAAGCGTTGGTAATTGTCTTTGATGTTCCATCAGACTGATAACTTCAGCAGACAGCCGAAATGCGGATTAAGAAATAGGCGGATGTCTGGACTCCAACTTGCGACTTTGTTTCTACAGGGTGAAAAGTATTTAAACCGACAAACACTGGCAGGTTGTAGGGGACATCAAAACAAATATTTTTCCCTGTTGTCATTTTTTCCTATGAGGATTATTTAAACCGGTAGAGGAAGATTTCTCTGGCGGCAAATTAATTAAACCAACAAACACTTTTCCATTTTTTTATGACCAAGAGACAACACATTAACACAACCCAATTTCAATTAGAGTAGATTTTCAAAAATGCCTCCATTGACACGTAAACAAAGGTTACATCGTCGGATCATGTTCTGTCTGACACGGGCGAAAACCCCAGGAGTATCCTGAACTGTTCCTGCTGCTTCTACTATCCGGGCAGGCAGATCCTCTTCTGATGCAACAGGAGTTGAGTAACCAACGTTGCGCATCTCTCCTTACACAAAAAAGTCCAGAGGGGACATATGTGGGGATCGAGCAGGCCATGGTACAGGACAACCTCTGCCAATCCACGTCTCTGGGAACCCTCGGTCCAGGAATCGACGCATACGACGGCTGAAATGTGCCGGTGCCCCGTCATGTTGTAACCACATGCGTTGTCTTGTAGGGAGCGGGACGTCTTCCAGCAATTCTGGCAATGCTCTGGCGAGAAAATTGTAATAGTGCCTGCCATTTAATGGTCTAGGTAGCAGATACGGCCCAATTAAAAAGTCCCCAACAACACCGACACACACATTAACGAAGAACCGCACTTGATGAGCGCTAGTAACTGTGGCATGTGGGTTATCCTCACTCCAAACATGCGAATTGTGTGTGTTGAAGGCTCCATCACGCTCAAACGTTACTTCAGCGGTAAACAGCACAGAGGACGGAAATGTAGGATGCATTTCATACTTTTCCAGGTACCATTGCGAAAACTGTGCTCTGGGTGGATAATCAAGTGGTTCCAGGTTGTGGACACGTTGTAAGTGAAATAGCACGAGTGCTGATTGAAGGATCCCGCTCCACATGCTGCAAGGCAGCTTTCTCAAATTGCAGCGTTCTTACCGTGCGACGGCGTCCCTGTCCAAGTAATCTGCTAAATGATCCGGTCTCACGCAGACGTTGGTACACAGCAGCAAAGGTCGTATGATGCGGTATTCGGCGATTAGGATATTGTTGTTGATAAACCCACTGTGCAGCTCGTCCGTTGTGGTGCGCTACGTAGTACTATGTGTACTCACTCCAGGTGTATCGTTCTATTAGTAGAGCCAATGCAATGCACTACTACACTGGTGGACAGCAGTTGCCTACAACTGAAGAGCGCAATACGCCCTCTGACAACTGAAGATCCAATACGGCCTCTAACAACTGAAGAGCGTAATATGGCCTCCGCCGGTTTAAGTAATGCTCATAGGAAAAAATGACATTAGGGAAAAATATTTGTTTTTATGTCCCCTACAACCTCCCCGAGTTTGTCACTTTAAATACTTTTTCACCCTGTATAATTAGTGACGTTGAGCACTTGACGGCGAGCTCACTCAGCACTGAAACATCTCGAGGAGACACCTACACCTCCTCCAGACACGAGCCCATGCTACAGTGTTGCCAAATGCTGCAAATGGCCGAACTTGGAAATTCTCAGGGGTGGCCAGTTTCATTGTCCGCCTTAAGTAGCAGACTCGGACGTCGACTCTGGGGCGGCCAGCTGGCGGCCAGGTTTTATGTCTACATGTCTGTACATTATACACGGTTTTCCAAGAGTCAGCATAGACTAATTCGAATAAAACAGTCCATATAACATCTGTCCAAAGTTTATTTGCTACAGAGATGCAACTATCAGAATGTAAACCAAATTAATACACAGAGATGAAGAAGAGGTAACTTTTATGTTAAAAGTAGTTTTCCATAAATTCTATCTCCAATTTCTCTGTGAATGTGCAGAGTTTTATGACTGAGACTCATTTAATTGGGCCTGTTGTGAGCCCACACATGAGGTGCATATTGTCCAACTCTTCGTCAGTAAACCTGTCCATACTGTGTGGTATCACTCAATGTACGATTAACACTGCCGGCCGTGCCGGGTAACCAACCCAAAGACAGAACCAAGCAATACTGATTGCTAGCACGAGGGCGCAGACTAAAGCTGGCATCACTGTTGGCAAGAACAAGTACCTTAAATGAATGGAATAAGTTTGTTTCCGAACATGAAACACAGCTCATACCGTTGACATTTGTAATAGTCTTACTACGTCGTTGTTTAGATGCAAAACTAGAAAATAAGTCCAGTAAACTCGTGCTCTAAAATTCCTAGCTTAAGAGGTATGAGCACTTGTTCATCTTCGATAGTAAAAGAAGTGCTAGTATTGCTTCAGAGAACATTTTCTGGGTGTAGCAATTTTAATGGCCAGTATTGTATTTTGGTACATATCACCAATATATCAAAATATGGAAAGCAAAGGGCTTGCAGTAGAAGAGATTTGTTTCACAGTATCGAAGATGAAAAATTGCTCATAGCTCTTAAGGTATGCGTTTTAGAGTCCACGTTGACTATACTTATTTGTTTCCAATGATTATTCCTGTCATATCCCTGGATAGTGACCATCACTTCATAAACACCATATATATATATATATATATATATATATATATATATATATATATATATATATACAGGGTGAGTCACTCCTCCGCTGTTCGATCGTGTGTATCGGAGAGCACTGCAACATACATCGCGTTTCTACAGAATGATCTGCCAACGATGCTCGAAAATGTCCCACTGGAAACGCGTCGACGTATGTGGTATCAGCATGATGGTGCATCTGCACATTCCGCAATTAACACTAGGCTGACCCTTGACAGGATGTTCGACGGGCGTTTCATAGGACGTGGAGGACGCATAAATTGGCCAGCCCGTTCTCCTGATCTTACACCTCTGGACTTCTTTCTGTGGGGTGCGTTAAAGGAGAATGTGTACCGTGATGTGCCTACAACCCCAGAGGATATGAAACAACGTACTGCGGCGTGTACGACATTCATTACGCCAGAGATTGCAATTGTATGCAGCAAATGATGGCCACCACATTGAACATCTATTGGCCTGACATGTCGGGACACACTCTATTCCACTCCCTAATTGAAAACGGAAACCACGTGTGTACGTGTACCTCACCCCTCATGGTAATGTACATGTGCGTCAGTGAAAAAGACCAATAAAAAGGTGTTAGTATGTGGACGTAATGTGCTGTTCCAGTCTCTTCTGTACCTAAGATCCATCACCGTTCCGTTTGGATCCCTACGTAATTCGGTGCTCTCCGATACACACGATCGAAAAGCGGAGGAGTGGTACTCAAGCGTCAACTTTAGGTTACAATATCTCCGGATGTAACTAACATTTTACAATGCAACAAACGGCACTGATTACGTATTTGTTTATATGTTCAGATGTGCTAACAAAACTAACGTCATTCCATTTAAAAAACGTAGGTTTGTGTTAAAAAACATACTTCCGTGCATTTTTGAATGGTTTGTATTATCCCCTCACGTTCGGTCCGTGGAATCGGTTCGTCAGTATTTGATGTGGTTTACGAAATATATGCAGCGGTAAGGTTAGGTGATTCACCCTGTATATATATATATATATATATATATATATATATATATATATATATATAGGGTCATTCCAAAAGAAATGAACACTATTTTTGTAAAAATACAGTTTTCATTCGTATGTGTGAAAGTTTTACAGTTTGTAGATAGATCTTTCCCGCTTGTTTTCAAACTTAGTTCAACCTGTTCCCGTGAGTGGCGCCGTCACAGCATGTCTTCAAGATGGCTGCTACACTTGACGTTCGTCAGAAGCAACGTGCTGTCATAGAATTACGTTGCTGTGAAAACGAGACAGTGGGAAGCATCCACAAGAGGTTGAAAAAGGTGTATGGAGATGCTGCTGTCGATCGCAGTACAGTTAGTCGGTGGGCCAGCAGGTTACGTGATGAAAGCGGGCACGGAAGTATTGAGGATTGTCCTCGCAGCGGCAGGCCTCGTACTGCACACGCTCCAGACAATGTGCAGAGAGTTAACGAATTGGTGACTGCTGACAGACGCATCACTGTGAACGAATTGTCACGCTACGTTGGGATAGGGGAAGGACGTGTTTGCAGAATAGTGAAAGTGTTGGCGTTACAAAAGGTTTGTGCCAGGTGGGTTCCCAGGATGTCGACAGTGGCTCACAAAGAAACAAGAAAAACGGTATGCAGCGAAATTTTGGAACAGAACGAGAATGGTGGAGATGAATTTCTTGGAAGAATTGTGACAGCTGATGAAACTTGGCTTCATCATTTTTCGCCAGATACGAAGAAACAATAAATGGCGTGGCATCATGCAAATTCACCCAGGAAAAAATATTCAAAGCCACACCTTCTGCTGGAAAAGTTATGGCTACAGTGTTTCTCGATTCCGAGGGACTCTTGCTTGTGGACATCGTGCCAAGTGGATCCACCACAAATTCTGATGCATATGTGACGACACTGAAGAAAGTTCAAGCTCGACTGAGTCGTGTTCGACCACGACGGCAAAATCAGGATGTTTTGCTGTTGCACGACAATGCATGGCCACATGACAGTCAAAAAACCATGGAAGCGATCACTACACTCGGATGGACAACACTGAAACACATGCCTTACAGTTCTGACCTGGCTCCATGTGACTATCATGTCTTTGGGAGACTGAAAGCCTCTTCGTGGAACAAGGTTTGAAGATGATGACTCCCTTGTGCACACTGCCAAACAGTGGCTCCAACAGATTGGTCAAGAATTTTACCATTCGGGTGTACAGGCGCTGGTTCCAAGATGGCGTAAGGCAGTTGAGAGGGATGGAAATTATGGGGAGAAATGAAAATATTGTTCCTAAAGGATGTATCTACACACTGTAAAACTTTTAAACTTTCAAACATGTAGAATAAAATATGGATTTAAAAAGAAATGTGACTCTCGTATATATTATTAGAAGAAAGATTAAGGAAGGCAAACCTATGTTTATAGCATTTGTAGAGAATGCTTTTGACAATGTTGACTGGAATACTCTCTATCAAATTATGAAGGTGGCAGGGGTAAAATACAGTGAGCGAAAGGCGATTTACAATTTGTACAGAAACCAGATGGCAGTTATAAGAGTCGAGGGACATGAAAGGGAAGCAGTGGTTGGGAAAGGAGTTAGGCAGGGTTGTAGCCTTTCCCCAATGCTATTCAATCTGTATATTGAGCAAGCAGTAAAGGAAACAAAAGAAAAGTTCGGAGTAGGTACTAAAATCCATGGAGAAGAAATAAAAACTTTGAGGTTCACCGATGAGATTGTAATTCTGTCAGAGACAGCAAAGGACGTTGGAAGAGCAGTTGAACGGAATGGACAGTGTCTTAAAACGAGGATATAAGATGAACATCAACAAAAGTAAAACGTGGATAATGGAGTGTAGTCGAATGAAGTCGGGTGATGCTGAGGGAATTAGAATAGGAAATGAGACACTTAAAGTAGTAAAGGAGTTTTGCTATTTGGGGAGCAAAATAACTGATGATGGTCGAAGTAGAGAGGATATAAAATGTAGACTGGCAATGGCAAGGAATGCGTTTCTGGAGAAGAGACATTTGTTAACATCGAGTATTGATTTAAGTGTCAGGAAGTCGTTTCTGAAATTATTTGTATGGAGTTTAGACATGTATGGTAGTGAAACATGGACGATAAATAGTTTAGACAAGAAGAAAATAGAAGCTTTCGAAATGTGGTGCTACAGAAGAATGTTGAAGATTAGATGGATAGATCACATAACTAATGAGCAGGTATTGAGTAGAATTGGGGAGGAGTTTGTGGCACAACTTGACTAGAAGAAGGGATCGGTTAGTAGGACATGTTCTGAGGCATCGAGGTATCACCAATTTAGTACTGGAATGCGGGGTGGAGGGCAAAAATCGTAGAGGGAGACCAAGAGATGAATACACTAAGCAGATTCAGAAGGATGTAGGCTGCAGTAGGTACTGGGAGATGAAGAAGCTTGCACAGGATAGAGTAGCATGGAGAGATGCATCAAACCAGGACTGAAGACCATAACAATATATATATATATTGTGTGTGTGTGTGTGAAATCGGACTAAGTGTTGTTACTCTTTAATTAGCCACCGGAAAGCAAGTATTATTCGTACTGAAATATCCAGAAAATATTCCTGAACAACGTCCGACTTTTTTCTGGTAAAGTTGGGGCTCGGCCTTCATAAATAGATACGGTTCCTGCACTCCCTTTTTTTTTTACCCTTCCCCAGCTTTTCATCCTTCTGCGGTTTGTTTACCCTGGACGCGAAAGTGCCCTCCTGCAGAAAGGGCGGTCGGCGGCGGCTGGGAAAACACGCCCGTCATCTGTCACACCGGTCCCTGAGGGCGACGCAGCCCGCGCGAATAAAACATGGCGCGGCCGCCTCGAATACCAAACGCGAGTCTGCCCTTTGTTTGCCGTGTGTTTTTAGCCACAAAAGCGCATCGAGCCCAAACACCCACGCACGCACACACACACACACACACACACACACACACGCATTCGCGTACGTCCAGTTGAAAGTGCTACAGTGATAAATGATCTGGTGTTATCGCTGCATTCCATGAATTTTCATCTGCTTGACAGGAAAAGTAAACAAACATGGACGTGTCTATGAGAGCGTGCGGTCATGCACTTTAAATGCTACATCTGCGGCAGTGCGTGTTTCGCTAGTGACGTCGTTGGTCTGTAAATTTTCTCTCGTGTTAGGGTGCGGTATGATATAAGAGGTGTTACATGACCGTCACTATACAGTTACCCAAGTATTCGGGCACCAGTGTTATGTTTACTTCGTTATATACAGACATCACAAATTACAGTAGTAGTCTCGGCACAAAATGGTATAGGAAAAAAAAGTGTGTGAGTTCTTAAGGGACCAAACTGCAGAAGGCATCGGTCCCTAGACTTACACACTACTTAAACTAACTTAAACCAACCTATGCTAAGAACAACACACACACCCATGCCAGAGGGAGGACTCGAACCTTCGGCGAGAGAGACCGCACTGTCTAACCGCGCGGCAGTGCTATAGGACTTGTAATAAATAACAGAATAGCATTTGACAAACTGCCTATTGGCTTCTGTCTCGGGTTCTTCGGCCGACGTTCATCTAATGATTTTTCTGTCGTTTCGCCAGCACGAGTGGCTGGCATTGTCAAAGCTTCACCCTCCACTGCCGGTGGTGAACTGGAGCCGAGCTCGCGGCCGCAGACTATATGTACCTGGCGCGCCAACGTCCGAGGGCTTCTCCGCAGTCATTTCCGGTGCGGTTCTCCTCTTGCTACCTGCGACGGTCGTTCACTGCAGTACGGGAAGCCAGGATCCGTTTACCTTAAGGCTTTCCTCTTTCTTGTTGAAACTGTTCGCGTGTTTTTGGATTTCTAAAGCTTCACTATCACACGCGCTTGTTCAGAGAAGCTGTAGAAATCCGAAAACAAGCGAACAGTTTCAACAAGAAAGAGGAAAGCCTTAAGGTAAACGGATCCTGGCTTCCCGTACTGCAGCGAACGACCGTCGCAGTTAGCAAGAGGAGAACCGCACCGGAAATGACTGCGGAGAAGCCCTCGGACGTTGGCGCGCCAGGTACATATAGTCTGCGGCCGCGAGCTCGCCTCCAGTTCACCACCGGCAATGGAGGGTGAAGCTTTGACAATGCCAGCCACTCGTGCTGGCGAAACGACAGAAAAATCATTAGATGAACGTCGGCCGAAGAACCCGAGACAGAAGCCAATAGGCAGTTTGTCAACAAGTGGCCACGAAAGCCTTAACAATTTAGAATAGCATTTTCTTATTTGCAAACGACATAAACAATAATACATAAAGAAATATGCTTACTGTCACAGCCACAAAAGTTTTCGGGTGACAAGTATAGCTTAATCACTTGTTCCAACGAGCTTTCGCGTATAATCAGGACTGATTTGTCACCATTCTTCCAGTTTTCGATCCTTTAAAGCTTGTTTTGATGTGACTGGCGTTTGTCAAACCTCCTGGCGTATCCACAACCTTAGGGCAACCATACGGCGTAAATAGTTTCACAATATCCCCTTCATGCTTCGGATCATTCTCGTGATACAATTTGAACGTCCTCGAAAGTCAGAAACTTGTAGCACTTATGCGGTAAGTTATCTTTTAGGATGTTCAGATACTTACCTTTGTGCGTTGTACCTTCAATGAATGCTAATTCGCCTACCCCAGATGACGACATGGAACTCCAAATAGTGACACCTACACCACAGTGTTTAACTGTGGGTTGCAGATGCTTCGATTGAAATTCTTCACGTGGTTTTCCCCAGGCCATAGGTCATCCGTTTGAGGAGAACATCTGCGCTTGACATTCATCGACAGAAATTACTTGGTCCCACTTGTTGACACTTTCATTTACGTGCTGCTTCGCGAAGCCCAGTGATCTCTTCCTATTCCTCTCATTTATCGTAGGCTTCTTCCTGCTTATATTTTAACTAAAGTTCAGTCTTGATCACAACAGTTATGTCTCAATAATATAGGTGACATATAACCATCTTCAGACGCATGGTTTCCTTGGAGGATGGTAGGCGGAGCTCCCCTCAGCTGCATCAGTTGACTTCGTAGCAGCTGAGGAGAGCTCCGCCTACCATCCTCCAAGGAAACCTTGGGTTTGTTTTAATTTTTCATATTACTCCTGTTTCCTCTCCTCTACTCAGCTTCTTTGGTCGCCCTGTTTATGGTTTATCTTCAGTTCTGTCTTCTTTGCTGAATCTTCGTATAATGCCACCTACATTGATCTTACTCGTCTGTTACAATTCGGCAATCTGTCTTTCGGAACGTCCTTTAGCGTTATGGAAAATAACAAGTTGTCCCTTTTCAAATGACGTTTCCTTTCCACCCCATCGTACTGTGTACCATGCGTGTTAACAACACGGGAACGTACCACAGAATGAGCCTGCTCGGTCTGCAGCTAGCACCTCCGCCGCCTATACGACATGTGCCCGAATAATGAACTGATTGAAACTTCCTGGAAGATTAAAACTGTGTGCCGGACCGAGACTCCAACTCGCGACCTTTGCCTTTCGCGGGCAAGTGCTCTACCAACTGAGCTACCCGAGCACGACTCACGCCCCGTTCTCAAAGCTTTACTTCTTCTAGTATCTCGTCTCCATCCTTCCAAAGAACAAATTGTCATTCTGGAATGAAGTGACTGCATGTTGTGGTGTCTTATAATACAAATATACACTGCACGTAGTTAATTATATTATACAGCGACCTGCTTGTGGTACATTGTCAGACAATATTCACACTATAGAATTGACCAGCAATTGCTTCTCCTGGTCCACAAATGTTCGAAGAGAACTTCACATTTCAAGAACAATGAGGGTCGTGGAATACTTTTGTGATGAACTGTATCTGTCACCATCTCACGTGGTACTGTTTAGAGCAAACATGCAGGTCGCTTGACGGAAGTTTTCCAGAATTACCGGCAATCCTACTGTCTTCAGATTGTCTCCTTTTCAACTATACAGATGTGCAAAACTAGAGGACGAAAGTAACTTCCGCATGATGTGTCACCGCTAAGTAACATTGCTCAATGAAACGTGAACCAGATGCAGAACGAACTGCCACGTTATACACATGAAATACGGTTGCAGTTGTGAATATTGACAACGATGAGCTGTACAAGGAAACCACGACAGTTTGCGCCTGACCGGTACTCGAACCCAGATTTCCCGCTTTACGGGAGCGGTCGTCTTAACCGCTTTGGCTCCCCGCGTACGACACTTGGCCAGATACACACATCTACATGTCGTCGTTCCTGCTTCACTGCTTGTACTCGTACACACGTTATGTAATTCTCCATACGAGGGAGGACATTTTAATTCAACGTCCTGCCTGACGACGAAGAGGAGGAAATGGTTCAACGAGACATGCCAGAAGGCTATAGAAAAGAGAAGGAAGATGCGGGGGAAGTGGCTAGCTGAGAGGAAGAATGAGCAGAAAAGGGAACATGTTATCAACATCAGAAGGGAGACAAAGCGAACCCTAAGAGCAGAAAAGGGAATATATCTAACCAGTTTGCTACAACAAGTTGAGGCAGAGAGCCAAAACAAGGACTCAAGACAATCCTTCCAATACATAAAAAGTCGGAAACGTGGATTTCAGAGCCCAACTTTTTTCATTAGAGACAGGGACGGCAACTTGATAAATGACAAGGAAAGAATTGTAGAAAGATGGAAAGAATACTCCTCAGAACTGTTGAATCGCCCAGACACAGATGAGTTATTACCTGCAGACACTACGGAGGAAAGGAAAGATGAAGAAGAATGGGAAGTTAGTGAAGAAGACGTAAAGATCGGACTCAGAAATAACAAAGCCCCAGGAGACGACAAAATAACATCAGAATTAATTAAGGAGGGAGGTGAGAGCTTACACTTAGAGATGTATAAACTGATACAGTTGATATTGGAGAAAGAGACACTGCCAGAAGAATGGAATATACAAGAAGGGAAGCAAAGTGGAATGCGGTAACTACAGAGGAATCAGTTTGCTGAATGAAACGTATAAGGTTCTGTCCGTCGACATCAGAAAATTGCAGCAATTCGTAGAGAACAACATACAGGAGTACCAAGCTCGATTTCGACCAAACCGATCGACAATAGATCACATTTTCACACTAAGACAAGTGTTTGAAGAACACTGGGAATATGATAAAGATATCTTCAGCCTGTTCGTCGATTTCCAACGTGCATGTGACAGCATCCACAAGAATAGCCTACACTATGCAGTGCGTGACTTCAGAATCCCTGAGAAGCTAGTAAGAATGCTGCAAGCATGTATTGAAGGGTCAAAGGCAGCAGCACGTTTTCGAGGAGCCACATCAGAAACATTCGAGATTGAGACAGACCTCAGGCAAGGGGATGCTCTCTAATGCGTTCTGTTCAATGTAATCTTAGAGAAAGTAATAAAAGAGTGTAGGCAACAGGAGTGGGCTGGAGTAGAGATGGACGGTAACTTCAATTGTCTCGCATATGTAGATGACATAGTACTACTAAGTGAATCAAAGCACGAGTTGAAAGGAATGCACCAGAAAATGGACAGTTATGGACAGAAGGTAGGGCTCAAAGTGAATCAAGACAAAACAGAGTTCATGGAGTTAGGAAGAAGACAAGAGCAGGAAGAATTTATTGAGATAGATGGCAAGAGGTTCAAGAGAGCACACCAGTTCTAATACTTGGGATCTTTGTTTACCACGGACAATAACATAAAAATAGACATCGAGGAAAGAATAGCAGTGGAAATGAAATGCATGCATTCCCTCAGAGAGACGCTTGGCTCTAAATCGATCTCAGTGAACACTAAGATGAAAATCTACAGCATAATGATACGCCCAGCTGTAATATACGGTTCAGAAACATGGAGCATGACTAAGCGAGAAAGGGAAAAACTATTAATATTTGAAAGAAGAGTAATGAAGAAGATATGGGGAGCACTTTTAGGTAACGGAGAATGGAGGAGGAGGAAAAACGAGGAAATCTTTCTGATGCGACAACCAACTATCCCACAGAAGTTACAGAGCAAAAGGATACAATGGGTGGGCCATGTAGCCCGTATGCCAGATGGAAGGCAGGCCAAGATGGCACTGGAGGGGAAGCCAAACACCAAACGCCCGCTTGGACGACCAAGGCAGCGCTGGATGGACGACCTGGCGAAGGACCTAGCAGCCCTGGAGATTGAAGACACCTGGAGGAATCGGGTGCGACACAGGAAGGAATGGAGGCAGTTTGTGGAAGCAGCGCATGGTCTGCAGGGACTGTAATCGATAGGTATCTACCTATCTGTCCTGCCTGGTATCGGAGGATAAATACGATACTGCACTGCCTCTGTTATTAGGAATAATGGTGCAATGTTCCTTATTAGTATGAAATGTAAAATTTTCTATGCGAATTAAATGTCTGAAGGGATTTCGGGATTGCTGTCGGTCGTCGTAAACTTCACTCCACTATATTTCTGTGGGCACCTGCCAGTCATATTCAGGTGAGCAGTTGAAACCTGACGAAGACGTTCTCCATTGCGCGTTATATAGCTCGCTGGGAGTATTGTCGCGCATGCGCCATTGTCACGGTGACAGAGGGACCACACCGCCCGGTGGCAGTGCCCTCGCTGGAGCAACTGCCATCGGAGTCATCACTTAACACTTCCGGGCTGAGATGCCGTGGTCCATACATAAGAGTCTCCCCTGACGTTTCGCCTGCGACTGCGGAAGGCATCCTCCGAGGACAATCGGCGAACTGCGACGAGAGCGCGAGTGAGCGCCGTATATATAAGCCATCCAGAGGGAGCCGCGGTCAATCACGTGACGTCGGCTGTGCTATGATCTCTGATATTTCCAACTTTCTCAATTGAAACTAATCGATTGTCACGCTGTTGCTGCAATGTTTACATCCACATCTTATCCAGCTTAATGCCTTCATCTTTTCTATTAAAATTATTGCAGTGTTTGGCAATCTCAACGGCCTCTCTGTACATTCGCGCTTAATAATGCGACGTCTTTGCTATGACGGTCGCCTCACTTAACTTTGTTTCATGATCACCTCCCTGAAACACATGTTCCGCTACAGCCGATTTATCAATATGTCCGAGGCGGCAGTTCCTTTCATGTTCACCCAGACGGGTGTTGACGCTTCTTTATGTTGTGCCTATCTAGACCTTTCCAGAACTGCACGGAATTTTATAGACACCTGGTGTAGCTAGAGGATGTCGTTTATGTTTTGCGGATCTAAAACATTCTGTTATTTTCGTGGTGGGTCTCAAAACAGTTTCCATATCGTACTTGCTTAAAATGTTTCAAATGCGATCAGTGACCTTCCTGATGAATGGTAATAACACTTTCCCCTTGGGTTGGTGTCGATCCTCGACCGTCCTGGTTGTCAGTCTAGGGCGCAGTGCGCGATCTCTCTCTCTGTTGGAACACCCATTCTTCTTGAGGGTCGCTCTAAGGTGTTCAATCTCATCATCTAAGTGAGCTGGTTCACATGTTTTGTGCTCCCTGTCTATTAATGTTTTAATCACTCCTCTTTTATTTCTTCGGTGTTGGTTAGAATCTTTTGCAGATAACGATCAGTGTGTGTTTTTTCTGAAAACCTTGTGACCCAATCATCCGTCCTCTCGTTTGATTACAGTCACATCTGAGAAGTTCACGTGACCATCGATTTCCTATTCCATAGTGAACTAAATTCTTGGATTAATACAATTCAGATGTAACAGGAAAGCATCCAGTTCCTCTTCCCCATGGGTCCATATAAGCTGGATAAGATGTGGATGTCAACAGCGTGACAATCGATTAGTTTCAATTGAGAAAGTTGGCAATATCAGAGACCATAGCACAGCCGACGTCACGTGATTGACAGCGGCTCCCTCTGGGTGGCTTATATATACGGCGCTCACTCGCGCTCTCGTCGCAGTTCGCCGATTGTCCTCGGAGGATTACTTCCGCAGTCGAAGGCGAAACGTCAGGGGAGACTCTTATGTGTGGACCACGGCATCTCAGCCCGGAAGTGTTAAGTGATGACAACACCTGCCGTAAAAGCCTTCACCCTATGTCATCGGAGCATTCTGGCGTCTTCCTCTGGAGCAAAATTCGGAGATGACGGAATTCCACGCATTCTCCAGCTGATAGCCGCTGTCACGGCCCATGAGATTTTCCGCGATGCGTACCAAAGAGATGCAGCTGTTTGTCGTGCCCCATTGAATGTCCACTGCAGATACAACGTTCCGCAACTGCAGACTTGCTTAGTTGGAGAAGGAGAGTGCAGTGTTTATCTTCTGTACAATGTTCTTCCACTGTGCGTGTTGTTTGTCCTATATAGGCCATGCCGCACTGACAAGGTATTTTGCAAATTCCTGCTTTCCGCAATATCCTTCGCTGATCCCAGCAGGTTCGAAATCTTAGATGGTGGCCGGAAAATAACTTTTATCTGAAACTGGCTAAGGATTCTTGCTATATTTCCAACGAAGGGAATAAAAGATAGGAACTTTGCTGGAGCGTTCTCCTCTTTATCCACCTCCTGGTTTTTGGTTTTAGCTGAAAATGCCCTGGTAATTTGCTGGGTCGAGTAAGCATTGTCTCTGAACACTGTCCTTAAATGTGAAAGCTCTTCAGGTAAACTATCTGCATCCGAGTCTGTTTTGGACCTGTGTACAAGGGTTTTAAGCGCACTCTTCCGTCTAACCAAAACATCCAGGAATGGTAAACAACCATAGTAAATGGAATGTTCTCGTGAGTGGAGTTGGGATGACGTAGAAACTCCACTAACCTATCTTCTCCGTGGGGCCACACTACGAAAATATCTTGAAACGAAACGGAGAACGTCTTCGTCTGTCTTCCATGGCTCACCTGAAGATGACTCGCAGGTGTCCAGTTGAAATATCGTGAAATTTACGACGACCGGCTGCAGTCCCGAAATCTCTTTGAACATTATTGTTATTATTTTACTATATTATTAATATCCCTTGGATGCATAACAGCATTCGAAATACAATTACGTTATTTAGAAAAAAAAACATTTTCTGGTGCATACCAAATTAATAGCGTTTTTTTATTAATTTTGTAATGGTACACGTTTAAAGCGTGGCAAAGGTATTTTAGGCACCTTAGCATAAAAGCTGTCTTTCGCATAGTTAATTGTAAAAGTCTGAATGACACATAATGTTGGAGATTACTATCAGTAATTAACATTACGGCTTACCTACACTCGTTGTTGAAACCTCAGGAGTACTGCATAACTACAACTGAGTATTCTTTAGGAACGTAAGTGTACTTCTTTGCGCCAAAACTGACATAGGTTAGCAAATGTTTAGTTCGTGGAAAAAATAATAATACAAAACACTCTCGTCCTTTACTTACGACAACGACTCCATACTGTCTGTTAGATCCAAAAGAACATCATCTGAAGTCGGAACAGGATTTTGAACCATCTATTCCTGAATGACTTGATGATCTTTTTGGTCAGGAAGGTGACAGTGATGCAGACAATGATGATCTCCAGGATAATGAATGCACCTCTTGTAGGATTCCAAGTCAAGAAAGGTTACTAAAGAGCTGATTTACATATTGTTCGTGATGAAACTCAGGGGAGTAAAAAACAGCCACCACGCATTAAAATTTCGAGTACACAATGATATGAAAATTCCACCTGAACCAATAACGATTAATATAACTGTTACTCTAGGAATGCATGTAACTAACTTAACTGGCAGAAAAATGGTAGAGGAGATCACTGATTTTACGAATTCAGAAAGTTGGTGCATTGCTAGAACTAAGAAAAAAATTGCCTGAACATTACGTCTAATTAGACAATACAAATCAGTGTCGCTTCTACTGCAGTAAAGACACTGGATGAACCTCCGGATAGTTTTCTGACAAATGTTCCGCTATGTGAAAAACAATTGCAGGACAAGATTACAAATACAGAAACAAAACAATAAGGAAGTTCCACCAGAGAAGAAGGCCAAATCCAGACAGGTTTTATCCTCATCATACGGTTTTAAACCCAAGATGAGAACTGTAGATTCATGTCCAAAAAGAAGAAAACTGTCACATCGTTTTCTCTGCACAAACGTACCTCAGTAGATAAAGGACGTAAAAAGAAGCCAGAGATGTGTTATTCAATAATAAAACTAAACCAAGAGTTCATTCTGCAGACCACAAAGCTCGTAGATACAATTGAAAGAGGAAAACAAGAAGATAGCTTTCGACTTATGGACAAACTTAATGGGTCCAGCAACCGCAAATGCTCTGTGTTTACTTTCACAGCAACATCCGAATTACCAGCAAGCAAGATCTGATAAAACGAGAATTTTCCTCAAGCTAACACGACAAGATATACTACGGCATCGTATGCGTATGGAGAAGAGAGTCAACAACCCTCATCTCCGAAACAATGTTCTACTAGCCATGACACTTTCCGAAGTTAGTCGCCAACGACGGAAGATTGCGCCAAATGGAAGATCACCAAAAAGATGATATTCCTTGTGCGCTCGTAAGCTAGACTGAAAAAGTGATCAAAGATGCAAAAAAATAAAAAATACACCGGCAGAAAAAAATAGCACCACCAAAAAATGATTAATGTCGAGTAATAATATCACGGAAATACATTTGTGTAGGTCACATATTTAAGTGCTTAACATTGCAAGATCGCAGACTAATGACCGGCCGCTGTGGCCGAGCGGTACTAGGCGCTTCAGTCCAGAACCGCGCCGCTGCTACTGTCGCAGATTCGAATCCTGCCTCGGGCATGGATGTGTGTTATGCCCTTAGGTTAGTTAGGTTTAAGTAGTTCTAAAATTTCTAGGGGACTGATCACCTCAGATGTTAAGTTGGTTCAAATGGCTCTGAGCACTATGGGACTAAACATCTGAGGTCATCAGTCCCCTAGATTTAGAACTACAGGGCTATTACAAATGATTGAAGTGATTTCATAAATTCACTGTAGCTCCGTTCATTGACATATGGTCACGACACACTACAGATACGTAGAAAAACTCATAAAGTTTTGTTCGGCTGAAGCCGCACTTCAGGTTTCTGCCGCCAGAGCGCTCGAGAGCGCAGTGAGACAAAATGGCGACAGGAGCCGAGAAAGCGTATGTCGTGCTTGAAATGCACTCACATCAGTCACTCATAACAGTGCAACGACACTTCAGGACGAAGTTCAACAAAGATCCACCAACTGCTAACTCCATTTGGCGATGGTATGCGCAGTTTAAAGCTTCTGGATGCCTCTGTAAGGGGAAATGAACGGGTCGGCCTGCAGTGAACGAAGAAACGGTTGAACGCGTGCGGGCAAGTTTCACGCGTAGCCCGCGGAAGTCGACGAATAAAGCAAGCAGGGAGCTAAACGTAGCACAGCCGACGGTTTGGAAAATTTTACGGAAAAGGCTAAAGCAGAAGCCTTACCGTTTACAATTGCTACAAGCCCTGACACCCGATGACAAAGTCAAACGCTTTGAATTCTCGGCGCGGTTGCAACAGCTCATGGAAGAGGATGCGTTCAGTGCGAAACTTGTTTTCAGTGATGAAGCAACATTTTTTCTTAATGGTGAAGTGAACAGACACAATGTGCGAATCTGGGCGGTAGAGAATCCTCACGCATTCGTGCAGCAAATTCGCAATTCACCAAAAGTTAACGTGTTTTGTGCAATCTCACGCTTTAAAGTTTACGGCCCCTTTTTCTTCTGCAAAAAAAAAAACGTTACAGGACACGTGTATCTGAACATGCTGGAAAATTGGCTCGTGCCACAACTGGAGACCGACAGCGCCGACTTCATCTTTCAACAGGATGATGCTTCACCACACTTCCATCATGATGTTCGGCATTTCTTAAACAGGAGATTGGAAAACCGATGGATCGGTCGTGGTGGGGATCATGATCAGCAATTCGTGTCATGGCCTCCACGCTCTCCCGACTTAACCCCATGCGATTTCTTTCTGTGGGGTTATGTGAAAGATTCAGTGTTTAAACCTCCTCTACCAAGAAACGTGCCAGAACTGCGAGCTCGCATCAACGATGCTTTCGAACTCATTCATGGGGACATGCTGCGCCGAGTGTGGGAGGAACTTGATTATCGGCTTGATGTCTGCCGAATCACTAAAGGGGCACATATCGAACATTTGTGAATGCCTAAAAAAACTTTTTGGGTTTTTGTCTGTGTGTGCAAAGCATTGTGAAAGTATCTCAAATAATAAAGTTATTGTAGAGCTGTGAAATCGCTTCAATCATTTGTAATAACCCTGTACTTAAACCTAGCTAACCTAAGGGCATCACACACATTCATGCCCGGACAGTATTCGAACCTGCGACCGTAGCAGTCACGCGGTTTCGGACTGAAGCGCGTAGAACCGCTCGGCCACCGCGGCCAGCAGATGTTAGGTGTCATGGTGTTTAGAGTCATTTGAACCTCTTTGAACAGACTGATGTAAGTGCGAAATACGCCATTGCAAATGTGAAATGCTGGTACATTAATAAGCGATGCAACCGCTCGAAGGTTGAATGCAAGCGTGGGATCGTGCTTGCATTGCGTTGTACAGGTGCCGGGTGTGAGTTCGTGAGGAGAAGCTCCAGGCCTGTGGCACTCGGACGGTTCATGCTGTTTGTGGATGACGCTGGAGTTGTTGTCAATGATGTCCCGTTTGTGCTCGATTGGTGACAGATCTGGTGATCGAGCAGGCCAAGGCAACGTGTCGTCACTCTGTAGAGCATGCTGGGCTACAACAACGGTATGTGAGAGTGCGTCATCCTGTTGGAAAAAAGCTGTAATGCTGTTCATGAATCACAAGATTGACGTACACACTTGCGGTCAGGTTGCTAGGGATAAACACGACACTGAGGTGTACGTCCAGTGTGTCTAGCACGCAGACATATTGCTTGCAGGCCCACAACTGACTTCCTTCTAACCAATACACGGCAATCACTGGCATAGAGGTATAACCAGCCTTTCATGCGAAAACGCCACAGACTAGCGCCCTGCCCTTCAGTGAGCTCTCGCTTGATACCACCGATGTCGGAAACGGTGGTGATTTGGGGTCAGTGGAATGCATATTTATCTACATATCTCCTTTCATCAGTCCGCCCAATTTTCGACGTCCTTTCATAGCACCACATCTCAAAACTCTCTTCGATTTACTTCTTTCCCGATCTTCCCACAGCCCATATTTCACTTACACACACATCAAAAAAAGTTTTGCTTCACCTCTGTTTCGAGAGTTCCGGAACCAGTACAGAAACCTGGAATAGAGATCAACATAAACATCGTTTCCGCCCTTTTTACTGCTCATGAAAACCACACGTTGCATGTTGTATCACCATACAGCGAGACCTTACGAGGTGGTAGTCCAGATTCCTGTAAACACCAGTTCCTCTAACGCCCAGTAGCACGTCCTCTTGCATTGATGCATCTCTCTATTCGTCGTGGGATACTATCCACAAGTTCATCAAGGCACGTTTGGTCCAGATTGTCCCACGCCTCAACGGCGATTCGGCGTAGACCCTTCAGAGTGGTTTCTGGCTCACGTTGTCCATAAACAGCCCTTTTCAATCCATTCCAGGCATGTTCAATAGGGTTCACGTCTGGGGAACATGCTGGATACTCTAGCCGAGCGATGTCGTCATCCTGAAGGAAGTCATTCACAAGATGTGCACGATGGGGGTGCGAATGCCTCGCCTCGCCAATATACTGCCAATACCAGTCGGAGGATGGCATTCACGTCTGGGACAGCCGTTACAATGCCTTTCATGATTATCACGTGCGTACGTCGGCCCCACGTAATGCCACCCCAAAACAGCAGGGAACCTCCACGTTGCTGCACTCGCTGGACAGTGTGTGTAAGGCGTTCAGCCTGACCGGAATGCCTCCAAACACGTCTCTGACGATTGTCTTGTTGAAGGCGTATGCTACACTCATCGGTGAAGAGGACGTGATGCCAGTCCTGAGCGGTCCATTCGGCATGTTGTTGGGTCCATCTGTATTGGGCTACATGGTGTCGTGGTTGCAAAGATGGACCTCGTCATGGACGTCGGGAGTGAAGTTGCGCATCATGCAGCCTATTGCGCACAATCCTGTGGCTGCACGAAAAGCATTATTCAATAAGATGGCAATGCTGGCAGGATTCCTCAGAGCCATATCCATATTTAGCGGTCATCCACTGCAGTAGTAGCCCTGGGGCGGCCTGAGCGAGGGATGTCATCGACAGTTCCTGTCTCTCTGTACCTCTTCCATGTCCGAACAACATCGCTTTGGTTCACTCCGAGACGCCTGGACACTTCCCTTGTTGAGAGCCCTTCCTGGCACAAAGTAACAACGCGGACGCTATAGAACCGCGGTACTGACCGTCTAGACGCGGTTGAACTACAGACAACACTAACCGTGTATCTCCTTCCTGGTGGAATGACTGGAACTGGTCGGCTGTCGGAACCCCTCCGTCTAATAGGCGCTGCTCATGTATGGTTGTTTTCTCATCTTTGGGCAGGTTTAGTGACGTCTCTGAACAGTCAAAGGGACTGTCTGTATGTTACAATATCCACAGTCAACGTCTGTCTTCAGGAGATCTGGGAACCGGGGTGATGCAAAACTTTTGATGTCTGTATTATTTATTTGCTGTTGTTCTTCACCGATAAACGGATTTAGGAGACAGTTTGAGCAGCTCGCTTTCTTTCCATATGATCCTGTTGTTTACCACCCAGTAAACTCATCAGAAGGCGACAACCAAATGCCAAACGATTTAAAGAAGGCGAAATATGGAGACTGATTCTAAACAACAAAAACTGAGGCCTCTTCTACATGAATACTAAAATAAATTCCTTAAATTCCTTTTACACGATACACTACAGACATTTAAAGGGTGTAGATTCAGCTAATGACTTGCGGATTACAATTACAAATAAATTAAACTGGAACCATTACATAGGAAATGTTTCGAGGTAGGCGAACCAAAGACTTTGCTTTATTGGCAGAACACTTAGAAGAAGCTACAAATCTGCTAATGTGACTGTTTACACTCCGCTTATCCGTCCTCTTCCGGAGTGTGCAGCACCGAATGGGGTCTTTACCAAATAATATGGCCGGAGGACATTAAAAAGTTCAAAGAAGGGTTGCTCGTTTTGTATTGTAGCAGAACAAGGGTGAGAGTGAGTTCAAGTGGTAATTTCAACCTCCAACCTTCTGCTCCTGTTGCCAAACTACACGATTAGTTAAGTCGCATCTATTTAGGGAGAAATGAGCATCGTAAAAAAACTAGAGGAACCGGAGCTAGCACCGAAAAGCAGGGTGTAATGAGTGTAAATGCAGGTATTTTTTATATGTGACACCTTAATATACACATGCATCATTGTGTTTGTCGCTTTTTCTCTGTGTTGGGCCGGCCGCTGTGGCCAACCAGTTGTAGGCGCTTCAGTCCGGATCCGCGCTGCTGCTACGGTTTCAGGTTCGAGTCCTGCCTCGGGTTTGGATGTGTGTGATGTCCTTAGGTTAGTTAGATTTAAGTAGTTCTAAGACTGGGGGACTGATGACCTCAGATGTTAAGTCCCATAGTGCTCAGAGCCATTTGAACCCTGTGTTGAACAGTCTTCCCACAAACACATCACAAACTTACAACCTGATGTTTTCTGCATCGGCATACCTGGGCCATGAAGAGAACGACATGTAGCAGCATAGACTAACCATTTTGCATCCAGGCATCCACACTTCAACACCTGACTTGCTGCCCAAGGGAAAATAGCTATTAATGGCTTGTTCTTGCCACATGTACCGTGTGATCAAAAAGTCTGTATGAATTTGAAAACTTAAACCACGGAATAATGAAAATAGAGAGGTAAAAATTGAAACACATGCTTGGAATGACATGGGGTTTTATTAGAACAAAAAAAATCAAAGTTCACAAAATGTCCAACACATGGCGCTGGACAGCAAAACGCCAGTGACTGCGCATGACAATCGTGTATAAAAGGAGCTGTAATGAGAGAGAGAATCAGATGCGCCAGCAGTCGCAGCATGTTGATGCTTTCAGTGAAGCTGTATTATCAGAATGGGGAATGTGCTAGTTCAGCGTTACGATCCTATCGCCATAGGAAGGGGATTCGAACGGGTAAAGGTCCGTTGACAAATGCAGCTGTGGCGAGAATTATTTCGAAGTTCGAAGCCGCGGGTTGTTTAGACAATAAACCCCGTAGTGGCCGACCGAGCACAAGGCGTAATGCTGCTGAGACAGTTCAGGAAGAAATGGAGACTGTAGCGGCTTCGTCTATGCACGGGGAAGCCAGCTCTCGTGCAGTCGCACGTCGCACCGGCATTCCATACACTACTGTTTGGTTGGCACTGAGGCGTACCCTCCGATGCTATCCGTACAAAATCCATCGGCATCATGAACTGTTATCTGGCGATTCAGTGAAGCGGAGGGCATTTGCGGTGTGGGCGTTTCAAAAGATGGCGCAAGATGACGATTGGTTGAGTGACGTGTTGTGGACCGACGAAGCTCATTTCACGCTCCGAGGGTATGTCAACGCCCACGACTGAAGAATATGGGCTACCTAAAATCCTAGAACTGTCGTGGAAACTCCATTGCACGACGAGAAAGTCACGGTATGGGTTGGATTTATCACATCTACCGTCATCGGGCCTTTTTTCTTCGAGGAAATGCGTGATTCTGGTTTTGTAACTGCTACCGTGACGGGTGAGAGGTACGCCGATATGTTACAGAATCGCATCCTCCCCAGCCTGGCTGTTAAACACCAGCTGGAACGTACGATGTTTATGCAGGGTGGCGCTCCACCCCATATTGCTAGACGCGTGAAAGATCTCTTGCGCACGTCGTTTGGTGATGGTCGTGTGCTCAGCCGCCACTTTCGTCATGCTTGGACTCCCAGGTCCCCAGATCTCAGTCCGTGTGATTATTGGCTTTGGGGTTACCTGAAGTCGCAGGCTCGTGATCGACCAACATCTCTAGGGATGCTGGAGGACATCATCCGACGCCAATGCCTCACCATAACTCCGGACATGCTTTACAGTGCTGCTCACAACATTATTCCTCGACTACAGCTATTGTTGAGGAATGATGGTGGACATATTGAGCATCTCCTGCAAAGATCATCATCTTTGCTTTGTCTAATTATTGCTATTCTGATCAGATGAAGCGCCATCTGCCGGACATTTTTTGAACTTTTGTATTGTTTTGGTTCTAATAAAACCCCACGTCATTAAAAGCATGTGTGTCGATTTGTACCTCTGTATCTACGTTATTTATTTAGTTTTCAAATTTATACTAACTTTTTGATCACACTGTACATGGAGTTACTACCCAACCTAAAAACACATGACTTGTAACAGCTATAATTACTAACCTGCAAATGACGTAGATACTGATGCAGTGTTGTTCAGTACGACGCCTTCAGTCACCTCTAGAAATATCTGCACTTACCCATTACACCCTGTATATTGTGCTCAATTTTTTACCACGTGGTATTCGAGAGCTATCGCGGAAATGCAGAGTGTAGCGGGTATCAGCGCAAATGTGTTTATATGTGGTATATTAATATGTACTCACGTCAGTGTGTCCACAGCTCGTGGTATAGTGGCTAGCGTTGTTGCCTCTGGATCACGGGGTCCCGGGTGCGATTCCCGGCCGTTTTGAGGAATTTCTCTGCTCGGGAACTGGGTGTTTGTGTTGTCCTCATCCTCCTCATCATAACATTCGTGACAGAGGCTGTGTAAAGAATTGGAATGTATAAAAACTGGGTCTTTGTATGGGGGCTGATGACCGCGCTGTTGGGCGTCCCTGAAACCAATCATCATCATCATCATATTCATCAATGTGTTGGTTACTTATCTCTTTGTCGAACATAACACATACTTAACGACCTGACGTGTGAAAGCGGTTCTTTGTAATCTCTGCCAAGCAATTAAGTGTGAGTAACCGTGTAAATGAAGATCATCCCGGAAATCTCTCTCTCTCTCTCTCTCTCTCTCTCTCTCTCTCTCTCGTGCACGAGTCGTCGCAACACCACTGTGAGTACCAATCCACTCTCGTCGCACGCGGCCGTTCCCTCAGATTGCTTCTTCCGTGGCGACGGCGGCCAGACTGCCGTGCAATATATCGGCTGGGCCCGTACAGCCAGCCAGCCGCCCCATGCCTCGCCTAAGAAACTCCTCGGCGAGCGGGCCTGTGGGCTCCAACTTCAGGAAATTGTCCCACATCCAGCCCCGGGCACCTCGCAGAGCTGCGGGCCACATTACGAACTTGTTGCTCTACTTCCACTAGCCTCAAGGAAATCAGGACAAAATAATAGAGAACTACTCGAAGTGGGCGTGAAAACTAGCTACTGAGCCGCGCGGGATTAGCCGAGCGGTCTGAGGCGCTGCAGTCATAGACTGTGCGGCTGGTCCCAGCGGAGGTTCGAGTCCTCCCTCGGGCATGGGTGTTTGTGTTTGTCCTTAGGATAATTTAGGTTAAGTAGTGTGTAAGCTGAGGGACTGATGACCTTCGCAGTTAAGTCCCGTAAGATTTCACACACATTTGAACATTTTTTGAACTAGCTACTGAAAACAAATAGAAATAATGACTTACCACAGAGTGGCAAAGGTGAAGTGTGTGTTTGTTTTTGTGTTTGGTTCTACTTGTCGCCTATCTCCTATAGCCATGTTGTAGTTGGCCTTTTGTTACCACTATTCCTCTGGTAAGCTAAGTGAAATATGCTCACTAATTTGACTGACAAGTATTAACAAACCTTCTGCAACCCTTCTCTTAATGTTAATTTTTTTCAGCTGAATTTATATATGACTGTAATACCGTATGTGCTGCGTCTGTGAATGGAATCTGACTGCAAAAGGAGTTGTTTAGTGACTCGGTGAGGCTCACAAACACTGGTATCTCAAGCTAGTCTCTTGAAGGTGTCTTCTTCGTCTTAAGAACTATGTTGTAACTCATGCAGCCAGGCAGCTGGCATTGGAGGGATGACAATTGGCTGCACTCCACACTTGTCATATCTCCAATGCCAGTTGCCTGCCTACAGGCGTCTAGGACTTCACAGGTTGTCTCTGTAAAGGCACAATTTCAAATTCTCAGTAAATGTAGGTGGGCATTTCCAGACTGGGGTGTCTTAGACGGATCATTCGCCGGTTTATTCATGCATGTGTCGATGTTGCACCCCTCTACGATCACGCCGCAGATGGGTGTGAAACGAGAGTTCTCGAAAAGCATATGCACCCTTTGCTGCTTCGATCAGATCTAAATTTCGTCGAAAGATTTTGAACGGTCCCAAGTGCTTCCAATCTGTACGAGAGAGCAAAAACTGGAATCATCTTGCAATGCAAAGGAATGCGGTTACGTTCAGTGGGGATGCAGCCAGAACGTCCTTAGACATATCATGAAATTTCCGGGGGTGTCAGCAACATCAGAAGTTCTCAAGAATGTCATTCTCTTCCTCATCGCATTGAGAACTGTCGCTTTCGACCGCGGGGTCTGAGGGAATCAGCGTCCCAACGAAAGGTTCCATTAGGGTCTTGTATGCCACCCTCTGAGACTTTCTCGTGTCGATTACAAGCAGCGGTGTGTCTAGAATGTTTTTCTCAGCCACACATAAGAAACCGCGTGTTTTCAGTGTTTGGTGTCACCGCTGATACCTCATCGCATTGGCGTCAAAAAACAGCATGATATTTGGGTAAATGGTACTCTGAGGTCCATCCCATCGCGTGACATGTCGAAGATGGCGTTGGACAGAGTGAAGAAATTTGGTGCCAATTTAACATCATTCACCACGTCACAAGTCACATGAAATTGCGAAATGTGCCCTTTATTTCACATGTGCCGACATCTTGACGTCTGCAGCGTCGAAAGGGCCGGCCGTTGGGGCCGAGCGGTTCTAGGCGCTTCAGTCTGGAACAGCGCGACCGCCATGGTCGCAGGTTCGAATCCTGTCTCGGACGTGGATGTGTGTGATATCCTTAGGTTAGTTAGGGTTAAGTAGTTCTAAGTTCTAGGGGACTGGCGACCTCAGATGTTAAGTCCCATAGTGCCCAGAGCCATTTCAACCATTCGTTGCAAGGTTTCACCCTTACAGGGGAAGGTTGTAGACGTCTTTGAGCCAAATTTCAAACTTCTGCGTCGCAATGGGAAACAATAACAGGTTTTTGAAAAAAAAGTGTTCCTTTACAATGAGATGGCAACGGCCTTCCCGCAGTGGATACAACCGGTTCCCGTGAGATGACCGAAGTTAAGCGCTGTTAGGCGTGGCCGGCACTTGGATGGGTGACCATCCAGCCGCCGTGCGCTGCTGCCACTTTTCGGGGTGCACTCTGCGTCGTGATGCCAATTGAGGAGCTACTCGACCGAATAGTAGCGGCTTCGGTGAAGAATACCATCATAACGACCGGGAGAGCGGTGTGCTGACCCCACGCCCCTCCTATCCGCATCCTCCACTGAGGATGACACGGCGCTCGGATGGTCCCGGTAGGCCACTCGTGGCCTGAAGACCGAGTGCTATTTACTGTGAGATGGATGAAGTTATGGGACAGCGATATGCTACATATTCATATGGAGGCAGTATTGCGTATATTAGGTGTAAATGATGATGAAGTCCCATACTCCTTGACAGAGTGTATGGGATGATGCGGGAGACGCGCACCGCTGTACTAGGCAAGGTCCTACCGCAGGTGGTTTGCCATTGCCTTCCTCCGACCGTAATGGGGATGAATGATGATGAAGACGACACAACAACACCCAGTTATCTCGAGGCAGGTGAAAATCCCTGACTCCGCCGGAAATCGAACCTGGGACCCTGTGCTCGGTTAGCGAGAACGCTACCTGGGGACCAAAAGCTGCGGACTAAGGTGAAAAAGGGCGGTGGATTATGGGAGCTGTGGTTTGTACTCAGGTGGTTGATGCGAAGAGTTTTTGGACGTGATAATGGCAGCACGACTGGAATTACTCTGAATGCGGCAGTCGGAGCTTGACGAATCCCTCATCCCAGTTCAGAAATGGTGTGAAGAGTGTGTCGAGAATACCAGATTTCAGGCAACGGACAACACGGAGGTCGATGGGCTTCATCGGCGACCTGGAGCAGTAGAGATTGCGTGAAGTTGCCAGTGCTGACAGATAAACAACAGTACATGAAATAACCGCAAAGAAAAGAACAATCAGCGACAACGACGAACGTAACTGTTGGGACACTGCGGCGAAATTTGGCGTTAGCGGGCTTTCGCAGCAGACGACCTGCGCGAGTGCGTTTGCTAACAGCACAGTGTCGCCTGCAGCGCCTCTCCGTGGCCCTTGACCATGTCGGCTGTACCCTAGAAGACTGGATAACCGTAGCGTCATCGCATGTCCTGGTTTCAGTTGGTAAGAGCTGTTGGTAGGGTTCGTATGTGACGCATATCGCCCATGAAGCCATGGACCAAAGTTGTCAGCAGGGTACTGTGCAACCTGGTGGTGGCTCCATAATGGTGTGGGCTTTGTTTACAATGAGTGGACTAGGTCTTCTGCTGCAATGAGTGGACTAGGTCTTCTGCTGCAATGAGTGGACTAGATTTTCTGCTGCAATGAGTGGAGTAGGTCTTCTGCTACAATGAGTGGACTAGGTCTTCTGCTACAATGAGTGGACTAGGCCTTCTGCTACAATGAGTGGACTAGGTCTTCTGCTACAATGAGTGGATTAGGTCTTCTGCTGCAATGAGTGGACTAGGCCTTCTGCTACATGAGTGGACTAGGTCTTCTGCTACAGTGAGTGGACTAGGTCTTCTGCTACAATGAGTGGACTAGGCCTTCTGCTACAATGAGTGGACTAGGTCTTCTCCTACAATGAGTGGACTAGGTCTTCTGCTACAATGAGTGGACTAGGCCTTCTGCTACAATGAGTGGACTAGGTCTTCTGCTACAATGAGTGGACTAGGCCTTCTGCTACAATGAGTGGACTAGGCCTTCTGCTACAATGAGTGGACTAGGTCTTCTGCTACACTGAGTGGACTAGGTCTTCTGCTACAATGAGTGGACTAGGTCTTCTGCTACAATGAGTGGACTAGGTCTTCTGCTACAATGAGTGGACTAGGCCTTCTGCTACAATGAGTGGACTAGGTCTTCTGCTACAATGAGTGGACTAGGTCTTCTGCTACAATGAGTGGACTAGGCCTTCTGCTACAATGAGTGGACTAGGCCTTCTGCTACAATGAGTGGACTAGGCCTTCTGCTACAATGAGTGGACTAGGTCTTCTGCTACAATGAGTGGACTAGGTCTTCTGCTACAATGAGTGGACTAGGTCTTCTGCTACAATGAGTGGACTAGGTCTTCTGCTACAATGAGTGGACTAGGCCTTCTGCTACAATGAGTGGACTAGGTCTTCTGCTACAATGAGTGGACTAGGTCTTCTGCTACAATGAGTGGACTAGGCCTTCTGCTACAATGAGTGGACTAGGTCTTCTGCTACAATGAGTGGACTAGGTCTTCTGCTACAATGAGTGGACTAGGTCTTCTGCTACAATGAGTGGAGTAGGCCTTCTGCTACAATGAGTGGACTAGGCCTTCTGCTACAATGAGTGGACTAGGTCTTCTGCTACAATGAGTGGACTAGGTTTTCTGCTGCAATGAGTGGACTAGGCCTTCTGCTACAATGAGTGGACTAGGTCTTCTGCTACAGTGAGTGGACTAGGTCTTCTGCTACAGTGAGTGGTCTAGGTCTTCTGCTACAATGAGTGGACTAGGCCTTCTGCTACAATGAGTGGACTAGGTCTTCTGCTACAATGAGTGGACTAGGTCTTCTGCTACAATGAGTGGACTAGGCCTTCTGCTACTATGAGTGGACTAGGTCTTCTGCTACAATGAGTGGACTAGGTCTTCTGCTACAATGAGCATACTAGGTCTTCTGCTACAACTGAATCCACAGCTCGTGGTCTAGTGGCTAGCGTGGCTATCTCTGGATGACGGAGTCTCGAGTTCGATTCCCGGCCGGGTCGGGGAATTTCTCCGCCCGGGAAGTGGGTGTTGTCCTCATCACCTCATCATCATTCGGGAGATGAAAAGATTCTGTAACTCGTACGGGCGCTGATGACCAAGATGTTGAGCGCCCTAGAAACTAACATCATCATGCACTACAACTGAACCGATCGTTGACTGGAAATGGTTATGTTCGGCAACTTGGAGACGATTTCCAACGATTCAGGGACTACATATTCCAAAACAGCGATGGAATTTTTATGGATGACTGTGCGCCATATCACCGGTCCACAGTTGCTCAAAACTGGTATGAAGAACACTCTGGACAATTCGTGCTTATGATCTGACCATCACGTTGCCCAACATTACTCCCATCGAACAATCATGGGACATGATTGAGAGGTCGGTATTTGCACAGAAATCTGCACTGACAACACTTCGAAATTATGAACGGCTGTGGGGGCAGCGTGCCTCAGGTATTTCTGCTGGGGACTTCCACCGACGTGAATCCGTGCCGAGTCGAGTTGCTGCGTTAATCCGGATAAAAGGAGGTCCGATACGATATTAGGCGGTATTCCGTGATTTTTGTTACCTCAGTGTAATTCAGTTGCATAGTGTAGTTCCCAATGAAGAACTAGTTTTTCCATGTATGTGGGTGAGCTGAGGTACACAGTGAATTTTGAATGGTAACCTACGTATCTGAATGCAATCGCCAGTCTTTTAATGGTTCCCAGCCGAAAATAAACATTAAAATAAATTATATAAGTCTGCAGGATTTCGTGGCCGTTGTGACTAAAGTTAAAATCTTCTCGTTTACTAGGCCGCGTCATGTTTCTTCTAAAATGTTCTAGCAGTAGTGGACACTAGAAGATCCGGAGGAAGATCCCAACAGAGGGGTCGAAACGTCGATCATTTTAGAAGAAACATGACACGGCGTAATCACCCAGAAGATGTTAACTTCAGTTAACTTCATTAAAATAAATTGTGAAACATCATTCAAAGCTGTCATAGTATCGCAATGGTTCCCAAAAAATATGAACAGTTCACAAAGTACAGACAAAATACAATTTCATAAGTGTGAAGTTATCCAGCTGTGTAATTGCGTAAACATGTGTCACTGACGTAGGAAAACATGTTTTTCTCACTGTTAAATAGTCAGATAGCTGTGTAATTCTATGTTAGAGAAATACGGTACTGATGTGTGAAACTGAATAAGCAAATACCATATTAGCTAGGGCTCCTTGCGCCTTCCACACGCATAGTACACAAAGGAAACGCGTACCCCCTGAGGATTAATGTAATTATACCCTCAGGTGTTACAGATCACAGCAATGGAATGAAATGACTCACCGAAAAGCTTCTTTGTATCTTTGTAATTGAAGAATCTTGAAAAAAAATATTTTAAATACAAAAATTCATCATTCAAATGCGTGTCTTGTAGCGCTAAACTGTGCGTCTCGCTGTAAAATAATTTCTGTCATTATTTAACGGTAAAGATATGCCAAGTGTCGTAGTTATCGTCGTCCGTAAGCGAAGTTCTATAGAAGTCAATGTTCTTATCTCATTATCAAGCAAAGTGAAATGCTATGCGTGTAGATGTAGTTATTACGCTCATTGCTGCGATCACAGAAGTACTGTACTGTATGCAACGTATTGTTGTGTTACGGAAAGGTCGCAGGTTCGAATCCTGCCTTGGGCATGGATGTGTGTGATGTCCTTAGGTTAGTTAGGTTGAAGTAGTTCTAAGTTATAGGGATATGATGACCTTAGAAGTTAAGTCCCATACTGCTCAGAACCATTTGAACCATTTTTTGTTACGGTAAAGGCTGTCTCATACTAAAACCTCAAACCTCTGCCATCTCTCTCCCCGCATCCACCACTGCCGGCGGCTCACTTCCAACTGCCCAACGCTACGCGCTGTTCACATCCAACTGCCCAACACTACACTAGCGAATATTCCAACAATGAGTCCAGCCAGCCACAGACTGCACACACCGCAGTGAGCGATTTTAATACAGAGCGCTACGTGGCGTCACCAACATAAAAACCTAAACAGCCTACTTACAACTGACTAACGGATACCTTGTAATGGGTACCTACCGCGACAATACCGATTAAATACGGCATAATACACAGGCGACAAAAGTCATGGAATACCTCCCAATGTCGTGTCGGACCTGCTTTCGCACGCCATACTGCAGCGACTCGGTTTGGCATGGACTCAAAAAGTCGTTAGAAGTCCCAATGAAGAAATACTGTGGCATGCTGCCTGTCCAGCCGTTAATATTTCTGAAAGTATCGCCAGTGCAGGATTTTGTGCACGATCTGACCCCTCAATTATGTCCCATAAATGTTCGATTGGATTTATATCAGGCGATCTGCGTGACCAAATCATTCGCTCGAATTGTTCAGAATGTTCTTCAAACCAATCGCGAAGAACAGCCTGGTAATACGGCGCATTGTGATCCATAAAAATTCTATCGCTGTTTGAGAATCTGAAGTCCATGAATGGCTGCAAACGATAGGGTAGACAAATATATTTCCAGTCAGTGATCTAGTCAGTTGGACCAGAGGATCCAGTCCACTCCATGTAAACACATCAAACACATTATGGACCCACCACCAGCTTGTACAGTGCCTTGTTGACGACGTGGGTTAATGGCTTCGTGGGGTCTGCAACACACTCGAAAGCTACCATCACCTCTCGCCAACTGAAATCGGGCTCATCTGACCAGACCACTGTTCTCCAGTCGTCTAGTTGCAACTGGTATGATCACGAGACCAGGAGGGGCGCTGCAGGCGATGTCCTGCTGTTAGCAAAGGCATTCTCGTTGGACGTTTGATGCCATAATTCTTTAATGCCAAATTTCGGCGCACAGTCCTGACGAATTCGTTCGTCGTATGTCCCATTCATTATTGATCACCCGTCTGCTGGGATCTTCCTCAGGATCTCCCGGTGTCCACTACTGTTAGAACACTGTCAGAGACGAGTGTCGCGTCCACTTACAAAGGGGAGTTTTCCCACTGATTATTTCACACAGTGTTGCTTGTCTGTTAGCACTATCGTCTCAGTTGTGCGACTGGATTCGTGATTTCCTGTCAGGAAGGTCGCAGTTCGTAGTAATAGACGGCAAATGAAGTGATATCAGGTGTTCCCTAGGGAAGCGTCCTGGGACCTCTGCTGTTCCTGATCTACACTCCTGGAAATTGAAATAAGAACACCGTGAATTCATTGTCCCAGGAAGGGGAAACTTTATTGACACATTCCTGGGGTCAGATACATCACATGATCACACTGACAGAACCACAGGCACATAGACACAGGCAACAGAGCATGCACAATGTCGGCACTAGTACAGTGTATATCCACCTTTCGCAGCAATGCAGGCTGCTATTCTCCCATGGAGACGATCGTAGAGATGCTGGATGTAGTCCTGTGGAACGGCTTGCCATGCCATTTGCACCTGGCGCCTCAGTTGGACCAGCGTTCGTGCTGGACGTGCAGACCGCGTGAGACGACGCTTCATCCAGTCCCAAACATGCTCAATGTGGGACAGATCCGGAGATCTTGCTGGCCAGGGTAGTTGAATTACACCTTCTAGAGCACGTTGGGTGGCACGGGATACATGCGGACGTGCATTGTCCTGTTGGAACAGCAAGTTCCCTTGCCGGTCTAGGAATGGTAGAACGATGGGTTCGATGACGGTTTGGATGTACCGTGCACTATTCAGTGTCCCCTCGACGATCACCAGTGGTGTACGGCCAGTGTAGGAGATCGCTCCCCACACCATGATGCCGGGTGTTGGCCCTGTGTGCCTCGGTCGTATGCAGTCCTGATTGTGGCGCTCACCTACACGGCGCCAAACACGCATACGACCATCATTGGTACCAAGGCAGAAGCGACTCTCATCGCTGAAGACGACACGTCTCCATTCGTCCCTCCATTCACGCCTGTCGCGACACCACTGTAGGTGGGCTGCACGATGTTGGGGCGTGAGCGGAAGACGGCCTAACGGTGTGCGGGACCGTAGCCCAGCTTCATGGAGACGGTTGCGAATGGTCCTCGCCGATACCCCAGGAGCAACAGTGTCCCTAATTTGCTGGGAAGTGGCGGTGCGGTCCCCTACGGCACTGCGTAGGATCCTACGGTCTTGGCGTGCATCCGTGCGTCGCTGCGGTCCGGTCCCAGGTCGACGGGCACGTGCACCTTCCGCCGACCACTGGCGACAACATCGATGTACTGTGGAGACCTCACGCCCCACGTGTTGAGCAATTCGGCGGTACGTCCACCCGGCCTCCCGCATGCCCACTATACGCCTTCGCTCAAAGTCCGTCAACTGCACATACGGTTCACGTCCACGCTGTCGCGGCATGCTACCAGTGTTAAAGACTGCGATGGAGCTCCGTATGCCACGGCAAACTGGCTGACACTGACGGCGGCGGTGCACAAATGCTGCGCAGCTAGCGCCATTCGACGGCCAACACCGCGGTTCCTGGTGTGTCCGCTGTGCCGTGCGTGTGATCATTGCTCGTACAGCCCTCTCGCAGTGTCCGGAGCAAGTATGGTGGGTCTGACACACCGGAGTCAATGTGTTCTTTTTTCCATTTTCAGGAGTGTATATAAATGACCTGGGTGATAATCTGAGCAGTTCTCTTGGGTTGTTCGCAGATGATGCTGCAATTTACCGTCTAGTAAGGTCATCCGAAGACCAGTATCAGTTGCAAAGCCATTTAGAAAAGATTGCTGTGTGGTGTAGCAGGTGGCAGTTGACGCTAAATAACGAAAAGTGTGAGGTGATCCACATGAGTTCCAAAAGAAATCCGTTGGAATTCGATTAATCGATAAAAAGTACAATTCTCAAGGCTGTCAATTCAACTAAGTACCTACGAACAACTTCAGTTGCAAAGACCACATAGATAATATTGAGGGGAAGGCGAGCCAAAGGTTGCGTTTCATTGGCAGGACACTTAGAAGATGCAACAAGTCCACTAAAGAGACAGCTTACACTATACTCGTTCGTCCTCTGTTAGAATATTGCTGCGCGGTGTGGGATCCTTACCAGGTGGGATTGACGGAGGACATTGAAAGGGTGCAAAAAGGGCAGCTCGTTTTGTGTGATACGCGATTTGGGATGGAAGTCATTAAAGCAAAGACATTTTTCGTCGCGGTGGGATCTATTTACGAAATTTCAGTCACCAACTTTCTCTTCCGCATGCGAAAATATTTTGTTGAGCCCAACCTACATAGGTAGGAATGATCGTCAAAATAAGAGAAATCAGAGCTCGAACAGAAAGGTTTAGGTGTTCGTTTTTCCCGCGCGCTGTTCGGGAGGGGAATGGTAGAGAGATAGTATGATTGTGGTTCGATGAACCCTCTGCCAAGCACTTAAATGTGAATTGCAGAGTAATCATGTAGATGTAGATGTAGACTGACAACTCTATTGGAAGGCCGCTGCTCTCGGTCGTTAAGTGAAGGTCGTTGTCCGTGCTTGAGAAGTAATGCCTAAAACTCGATATTCTCGCCACCGCCACGTGTCGTTTGTCAGCCCAGTGTATTTCTTCGTTACCTGGCACACCAATTCGGCAGCGGGCTGCCACCGGCGGTAGCTGTCGGTAATAGAGCGTCAGGCGGACGTCCGCACCGGGTCGATACTCCTAGTCGTGCCGTGGCGTGGCGTGTCCAGGCAGAGCACAATGGCGGTGGCGGCGGCGGCGGCGGCGGCGGCGGCGAAGGCGACGCTGCGTCGCCCGCGGTGGCGCGAATTCCGCCGCATAGCCGGCCCGCGCGGGGGGAGGGATTTGCATCGTATTTGCATGCTACACTCCTCCCCCTGCTCCCCCTACACTCCTTTCACGGCCTATTTCGCCGCCAGTGGCGCGGCGCGGAATTTTAAAAGACGCAGTATGCGGTTGGAATAATGACCCGGCCGCCGTGGTGAGGTCTGACGTGTCGGGGGCGGCAGTGGGGAAACTGGGGGCGTGCGGGGGAGGGGGACGTGCCGTAAAACCAGACAGGACTCTTTATCCGACCTAAACGACATTGCCACACACTCCCAGCCCAGTCTGGCGTTAGCTGTCGTGGAGGGCGAGAATACAGCTACCATGTACGTTGGAAGCTACTCACATTTATTTTCGAGATGCTATCGGCAATTTAGTGCTAGTACTGACGGAACTAAAGCTGTGAGGACGGGGCGTGAGTCGTGCTTGGGTAGCTCAGTCGGTAGAGCACTTGCGCGCGAAAGGCAGAGGTCCCGAGCACGGTTTTAATCTGCCAGGAAGTTTCATATCAGCGCACACTACGCTGTAGAATTAAAATTCCATTCTAGTGCTATTCATATTGACAAAGAATCTCAACAATCTATACCCTCTTCGTCCTCCTCCCCCCCTCCCCATTCATTTACTTCTTCTTCTTCTTCTTCTTCATACTAATCTGAAACACACAAAAAAACTGCAAGAGCATTAGAAATGGATATCTGGATAAGATCAGCATGAATTTATACAAAAGAGAAAGTAAGAAACGACGAAACAATAAAGAGAATAGAAGTAAGAGAAATCTGCTGTGTTAGCTGGCCGGAGTAGCCGAGCGGTTCTAGGCGCTACAGTCTGGAGCCGCGCGACGGCTACGGTCGCAGGTTCGAACCCTGCCTCGGGCATGGATGTGTGTGATGTCCTTAGGTTAGTTAGTTAGGCTTAAGTAGTTCTAAGTTCTAGGGGACTGATGACCTCAGAAGTTAAGTCCCATAGTGCTCAGAGACTTTTTTTTCGGTTATTAGGCGCGTCATATTTCCTCTAAAGTGAACGACGTTTCGACCCCTCTGCTTGGATCATCGTCAGGATCTTCCGGTGTCCACTACTGCTAGAACGCTCTCAGAGACGAGTGTCGCGTCCTCTTACAAAGGCCAGTTTTCCTGCGTTCGTGCTGGAGAAGTGGTAGTATTGGGTAGAATTCATTTGCCTACAATTGGTGGACAATAGTCATAGTCTAGTATTCCCGCACTGATGCAGAAGTAGAAGCGTTGTTGGCTAAAAAACACCTGTGGATACTATTGGTGGCCCATCGTCATTGGATAGAAAGGCACTATTCCACACTTAACGCTGGTGAAGGATTATTGGTTGAAATGCCTCCTATTGCTATTGATTGGACGTCATCATTGGCTATATTCGAAACGGACAGAGCAAGAGAAGGGGAATGTTTGCCCAAAATATTATTGTCCGCCGAGGTGACTTGCAGCCCGTTGTTGATGTCGCTCGCACACCGCGGACGCGTATTTGCTTCCTTGATGGCGGGGAGCCACATAGCCGTCCTCTCTATTGAAATTAGATGCGTTCTTGGAAATTTCAACCGCTTCTCGGACCGTTATTCTATAAATGTTTGTTTCCTTAACCAGCACACGTACGTTATTAAAATCGATGTCAGAGCCACAGTTCTCATAATGTTCCACTACTTCCGATTTTGCACTTTGATTTAGCCGCGTTTGCCTTTCGTGTTCCTTAATGCGTTCTTTAACAGTTCTCCCTGTTTCGCCTACATATACTTTGCCGCAGCCACATGTCACTTGATAGGCGCCTGCATTGTGGAGGCAATCATGTGCATCCGTTTTGCGTCGGAATTTCTTTTCTTTTTTGTTTTGACTCAACAAAGATTTCTGAAAACCATTTATCTCTAGATTTCTGCTTATACGGTCAGCGACGCCAGAAACGAACGGTAACCTGACGGAGTGGGAAGGCGCTTTCTCGTCATTCTTATTAGCGTTATTAATATTACGCCTAAAAGTCCTGTCGATTGAATAACTATCATAGCCATTTGCCTTCAATGCCCTCTTTAAAAAATTCAGCTCCGATTCAAAGTTGTCGTCATCGCTGATACGGAAGGCACATGAGGACAGAGTGTTGAGTACTGCTTGCTTCTGGGCTGGGTGGTGGTGCGAAGTGGCATCTAAATAACTGTTTGTGTTAGTCGGCTTTCTGTACACTCTGTGACCTAGAGTGTTAACAGATCATCTGTATACCAACACATCTAGGAACGGGAGACCGACCTCACTCTCAACCCCCAAGGTAAATTTGATTTTGGGATGAATTGCATTTAACAAACTTGGGAACGCGTGAAGTTCTTCTTCGCTGTTTGGTTTGTGGGAGGCTCAACTACGCGGTCATCAGCGCCCATATATACTTGACTTAATTCCTTTGGCCCCTGTTGGGGCATAGGGCATCCAGGACAACTCGTCATCCGTCTCTGTCTTTGGCCATTTGCCTCAATTCTGCCCATGTCTTGCCAACTATTTTTGCTTTCCCTTCCAGTGTCCTCTTCCTTGTGCCCCTTGGTCTTCCTCTCTTCCTTGTTCCCTGGGGATTCCATTCCAATGCTTTTTTTCTCGATGGGTCCATCTGGTTTCCTCAAGGTGTGCCCCAAACCAGCTCCACTTTCTCTATCTCGTCTTCTACAGGTGTCTGGTTTGTTATTCGCCAGAGCTCCTCATTACATATTTTTCCTGGCCACCAGATATTCATGATGCGTCGACGACATCTATCTATGAAGCTTTGTAACTGGGATGTTATCTTTATATGCATTTTCCAGCTTTCACTGGCGTACAGAGGGACAGCCTTCACATTTGTATTAAAAAAAAATGGCTCTGAGCGCTATGGGACTTAACTGCTACGGTCATCAGTCTCCTAGAACTTAGAACTACTTAAACCTAACTGACCTAAGGACAGCACACAACACCCAGCCATCACGAGGCAGAAAAAATCCCTGACCCCGCCGGGAATCATTTGTATTAAAAATACGGATCTTTGTTGTACGTGATATTTCTATTTTTCCATATTGGATACAATTGTATGAATGCAGCATTTGCCTTTTTAATGCGGTTTTTCACGTCATCTCCAGCTCCACCATCTTCCGCCACTATACTACCCAGATACAGGAATGAGTTGACAGTCTCCACCCGCTGCTCACGTATTAACAGTGGCACCTCCATGTTCCCTGAATTTACTCTCATTTCCTTTGTTTTGCCTGATTTATCTTGAGGCCAGCAGTCTCTGCTTCTTCTTTCAGCAAGTTTAATTTAGCTTGCATATCAGTCAGCCTTGACGCTAATAAAACTATGTCGTCTGCAAAATCCAAATCCTCCAGACGTTCATGGATCCCCCACTGCATTCCACGTCTCTTGCCTGTTGTGACTCTTCTCATAAGAGAGTGTAGAACAAGCAGAAAAAGTGTAGGGCTTTATAAACTGAGCAAAACATTAATACGTTGGTCTACCTTTGGCCCTTATGAAAGTAGTTATTTGGTAGCAGTAGCTGGATGTCTTTCTGACGGATACCGTGCCAAATTCTGACAAACTGGCGCGTTAGGTCGTCAAAATCCCAAGCGTGTGGGTGAACCCTGTCCATAATGCTCCTATCTCTGTTTTGGGTGATATCTGGTGACCTTGATGGCCAAGGTACAATTTGGCAAGCACGAAGACAAGGAGTAGAAAATCTCGCAGTGTGCAGGCGGGCATTATCTTGCTGAAGTGTACGCCCAGGACGGCATCCCGTGAAGGCAACGAAATTGGGTGTAGAATACCATCGACGTACCTATAAGCTGTAAGGGTGTCGTGGATGACGACCAAAGGGGTAAGAGTCGGGTTGGTATCTTACCAATTACCGCGGCTTCTCCAGACATGTCTTAGCTGGTCATCAGTGCGTGGAATCTCATTAACTGGAGTAGATTTGTCTCCAGTGATGGGTCCCGCTTCGAACTCAATCCCGATGACCGGCGAAGATGTGTCTGGAGGTGCCGTGGGCAGCAGTTGGATACCAACCACACTACCATCCTCAATACAACACAGGAACCAGAAGCTATGGTCTGGGATACCACTTCATTTCATAGCAGAACCCCATTGGCTGCCATCCATGGCACTGTTACAGTACAGCGATACGTTGGCGATGTTTTGCACCCCTCTTCGTTGCTGTCCATGGCAAACTATCCTGGGTTGCATTTCAGCTCACGTGCTGAGAGTTTCTGCTGCTTTTCTTCCTGCTTGCCAAACCCTGCCTTGGCTGACAAGGTCGCTGGATCTCTCCTGAGAGCGTTTGGAGTATTATGTCTGCAGGGATGCCACAACCACTGGTTATACAATGTTACTTATAATCCGTCTTGACTGCAAAAATGTTTATTCACCTGACCGGTTTCGGTCCCTCTCGAACCATCTTCACATCTGAAATGACAATAATACTTATTTACTATTTCACAAATGCAAACCTATTTCGTCCTATCCGGTCAACATCAAATGTACCAGAGCGCACCTGCAATTTCGGTTGCAGGACTAACCCGTCCACACTCAGCAACCTTCCCATGCTGCGTCACATTAAAGTGGTTGGCAGAATCCACGTCACTTATATTAATTATAAACCTCTTACCGACAGGTGGCGTCTAGTACATTTGTTATATTACATACGCACATACTGTATTAAGTAGATTTTTGCTAATTTGCTTTTATCTCTAAAAATAGTTAAGATCTGTAGTTGTCAAGGTTAAAATCTGTACTTGTCAAAATTAAAATACGCAATAAAATTATCGTGTTTGTACGATCGAAAACAAAGGGCGGTTTCTATATCCATGGCGCTGGTGTAGGCTTGTTTTCCTCCACGGTCTGCTTCCGTGGTCCCCGCTATTTCAATGTAGTGCCGGGAGCCGTTCAGTCGTCTGATGCCCACCGCCGTGGGTAAGAGGGCCGCGCAGGAGACGTTAGGGGCTGCACGCATCTTCCAGCTGTTTCTCACCGGACTCCAGCTTGGACTTCTATACGCGACAGTGAACATCTCAGTAAGTCGTCATAAATACTAAAATAGGCGTTACGATTGAGCTCGCTTTGCTCGTTGAGGATTAAATCCAGGTCTTTCTATTTCTGGGTGTATACTTCAACTTCTTGTGTTAAGAAACCGTCCCTTATGAACTCTGTGTAGGATTTCTGAGTTTTGTTCATTGTTCGTGACTGAGTGCTTGAAGGCTGCCATATGCGCCCCAAACGCTGTTTTGTTTTGAGAGTACATGTGCTCCCTAAATCTAGTTTCAAAGTTCCTACCTGTCTGCCCCAGCAGTCATCACATTTGATCTTAAATACACCGGAATCCTGAAGTTTATTCGTACTATTACATATTTTGTGCCGGAGCTTCAATTTTAGCGTGTTATTTGTTCGGAACCCTATTTTATCGTCGGATTTACGAAAGCATCTTTCAATCTTATCTGTAATTCTTCCACTGTAAGTGAGAGCCACGTGTTTTTTCTTGTTGTTCCTCTTAACTGCGACTTGACTTCCTTGGGCAAGACCCTTGAACCATCTCGGGATTTTGACGATCTCACGCTCGATTCGGACTGAATTTGGCACAATATCCCTCAGCAGGACATCAATCAACTTTGTTAATCAGTGCCAAGCCCAATAACTGCTTGCATAACGGCTAGAGTTGTACCAAAGCGTCACTGACGTGCTCAATCTGTGAAGATCTTTCAATCAATCATGCTATTTTTTTGGAAATCGTCTCGTGCTAAAACCACTTCGCAACAAGAGTGTAACACTGTAAGAAGAGACTCATGTTCCGGGTTACCTGCAAACACTATTCCGCTGTACTGCGGATAACAGGTGCATCACAGTGTGGGAGTAAAATGGTGTTTCAACTCTAAACGTACACCAAATCTGCAGCACAGGGGGCAGTAGGATTTTTTCCTGAAAACCGTCCTAACTGCAAGATTAATCGTGGAATTTTGACGATATATGGACTAAATGCAATCCACCCGTAGCGAACTGGTGCCAACAGTTTGACCATGGTCCCATGGAAGCCGGTGACGCTGGCCAGTAACTCCAGACTTTACACAATGCGATTTCCATCTTCTCAGCAAGCTGAAAGAACATATGTGGTGAAAAAACTTTTCCAACATGGGGAAGATCGGACAGTCGTTCTGGAATGGCCGTGATCAGCTGTGAATTTATTTCGGCGTGGAATAATCGATTGGTAGAAAGTCATGACCATTGTTTACACGGACTTAGGGACTATGATGAACTGTAGTCATACAGCTGTGTCACTTTGAATTGCACCACAGCATTCAATAAAAGTTACTTAGCCTACGTCATTAATGTATAGCTTAATTTTTGAAGTCTTCCCGTTCCTTATCTCGTGTGACAAACGGTCTTCAGTGTTTCCCTCGCCCCCTTTCCCAAGATAAAAATTTAGACCATAGTCACACTCGTCTCATATTTTATTTGAAAATAACATTTGAACCTGAAAAGTCTGTAGTAATTCTGAGAAACTCCAATAAACGAAAGCAAATGAACAGAACTCTTTAGAATTAGAAATAGAATTTATGTGATGATGCTGAAATAACAAGATTCACCAAATGCAAACAAATGAGCAGTACAATTTTAAGACAAAATGTGAAGATTTTAATTGAAGTCACCAAGTAATTAACCTTCACTCCACTCTAGTGGTTCTATTCCAACATTGATTAACAAGCACAGCATTAACTAAAACAGGGAGAAAATCATTTTCATTGCCAAATGTTGCATAACACTCAAGTAAGATGAATGCACACATGGTTATCAGCTCAGAACACGCAATGACCAACCTTTAAGGGACTCTAGAAAACAAAGGGGCAACAGATTTGGCATACTAAAAGTAAACTCCTTCTGAAGTGCCCTCGGAGGGCCCAACGACACCGACCGGCCGCCGTGCCATCCTCAGCTGTCACGCCTCACTGGATGTGGATACGTAGGGGCATGTAATCAGCAAACAGTTCTCCCTGCCGTTGTCAGTTTTCGTGACCAGAGCCGCTACTGCTCAGTCAAGTAGCTCCTCAATTACAATCACAAGGGTCTGAATGCACCCCCACTGGCCAACAGCGCCCGGCGCACACCGACGGTCGCTCCAGCAGTGCTTGACATCGGTAGTCAGATGGGAATCGGTATTACCCGTGCGGTGAGGCATTGGCCCATTTTTCATACAGTGTTTGTACAAAAATAACCGAACGTACCTGCTAAATTATAACACACAGCTCAGGAGTTGTGATGTTATAAACAGCTGTGTGGAACTGATGTCTTGTTGTTGTTCTGGTCTTCAGTCCTGAGACTGGTTTGATGCAGCTCTCCATGCTACTCTATCCTGTGCAAGCTTCTTCATCTCCCACTACCTACTGCAACCTACATCATTCTGAATCTGCTTAGTGTATTCATCTCTTGCTCTCCCTCTACGATTTTTACCCTCCACACTGCCCTCCAATGCTAAATTTGTGATCCCTTGATGCCTCGAAACATGTCCTACCAACCGATCCCTTCTTCTAGTCAAGTTGTGCCACAAACTTCTCTTCTCCCCAATCCTATTCAATACCTCCTCATTAGTTACGTGGTCTACCCACCAGCATTCTTCTGTAGCACCACATTTCGAAAGCTTCTATTCTCTTCTTGTCCAAACTATTTATCGTCCATGTTTCACTTCCATACATGGTTACACTCCATACAAATACTTTCAGAAACGACTTCCTAACACTTAAATCTATACTCGATGTTAACAAATTTCTCTTCTTCAGAAACGATTTCCTTGCCATTGCCAGTCTACATTTTATATCCTCTCTACTTCGACCATCATCAGTTATTTTGCTCCACAAATAGCAAAACTCCTTTACTACTTTAAGTGTCTCATTTCCTAATCTAATACCCTCAGCATCACCCGATTTAATTTGACTACATTCCATTATCCTCGTTTTGCTTTTGTAGATGTTCGTCTTATATCCTCCTTTCAGGACAATTCCATTCCGTTCAACTGCTCTTCCAAGTTCTTTTCTGTCTCTGACAGAATTACAATGTCATCGGCGAACCTCAAAGTTTTTACTTCTTCTCCATGAATTTTAATACCTACTCCGAATTTTTCTTTTGTTTCCTTTAGTGCTTGCTCAATATACAGATTGAATAACGTCGGGGAGAGGCTACAACCCTGTCTCACTCCTTTCCCAACCACTGCTTCCCTTTCATGCTCGACTTTTATAACTGCCATCTGGTTTCTGTACAAATTGTAAACAGCCTTTCGCTCCTTGTATTTTACCCCTGCCACCTTCAGAATTTGAAAGAGACTATTCCAGTTAACGTTGTCAAAAGCTTTCTCTAAGTCTACAAATGCTAGAAACGTAGGTTTGCCTTTTCTTAATCTTTCTTCTAAGATAAGTCGTAAGGTTAGTATTGCCTCACGTGTTCCAACATTTCTACGGAATCCAAACTGATCTTCCCCGAGGTCCGCTTCTACCAGTTTTTCCATTCGTCTGTAAAGAATTCGCGTTAGTATTTTGCAGCTGTGACTTATTAAACTGATAGTTCGGTAATTTTCACATCTGTCAACACCTGCTTTTTTGGGATTGGAAGTATTATATTCTACTGATGTATTGCACTATTTCAAACTTTTGAATAATCAGGGATGTAGGTGAGCAATACTTTGGTCCAAGATGTCCACCAAGGAGAAACTTTCGACATTGTAGGTTTCAAATTCCTAGAATCAAACTGTACACAATGGGGAGAGAGAAGCTGAATTTTAACTCCGCTTATGATCCTTTCTTTTATATTTGATCGTTCCTTTTGGTTCATACGGCATTAAATAAACACACATCGCCAGCCGTTGTGGCCGAGCGGTTCTAGGCGCTTCAGTCTGGATGTGTGTCATGTTCTTAGGTTGGTTAGGTTTAAGTAGTTCTAAGTTCTAGGGGACTGATGACCTCAGATGTTAAGTCCCGTAGTGCTCAGAGTCATTTGAACCATTTTTGAAACACACATCAAAAAAATTTTTGCATCACCCCGGTTCTCAGAACTCCTGAACATAGACGTTGACTGTGGATATTGTATCACAGACACAGTCCCTTTGACTGTTCAGAGATGTCACTAAACCGGCCCAAAGACGTAAACAACCATGCATGAGCAACGTCTATTAGATGGAGGGGGTCCGACAGCTGATCAGTTCCAGTCATTCCACCAGGAAGCAGGTACACGGGAGGTAGACTGCTCCATTCACAACATCAACAGAACAGGCTCTGCTAACGGTATACTAAGCCTTCGCATCGCTGGGAACGTGTTCTACACAACACTGGTGACTACTTTGAAGGACAGTAACAGCTGCAAACATGTAACTCTTTTGTATCGGTTGTGAATAAATAGTTGCCACTGTTTTAAGTTCCAACCATCGTATTATGGTTCGGAGGAACGCTGACAGCAACGCCACCATGTTGAATAATGCTCTTCGTGCAGCCACGGGACGTCCTGTTACGAGTCAAATTGTACGCAGTAGGCTGCATGATGCTCAATTTCAGTCCCGACGTCCATGGCGAGGTTCATCTTTGCAACCACGACACCATGCAACACGGTACAGATGGTCCCGACAAAATGCCGAACGGACCGTTCAGGTTTGGCGCTATCTTCACTGATGAGTATCACATATGCCTTCAACCAGACAGTCGACGGGGACGTATTTGGAGGGAACTCTGTCAAGCTGAAGGTCCACTGTCCAGCGAGTGCAACAAGGTGGAGGTTCTCTGCTGTTTTGGGGTGGCATTCTGTGGGGCCGACGTACGCCGCTGATTGTCGTGGTAGCCGTCGTAACGGCTGTATGAGACGTGAATGCTGTCCTCCGACCGATAGTGCAACCATATCGGCAGTATATTGGCGAGGGATTCGTCTTCATGAAAGAAAATTCGCGCCCCCATCGTGCACATCTTGTGAATGACTTCCTTCAGGATAAAGACATCGCTCGACTAGAGTGGCCAGCATGTTCTCCAGACATGAACCCTATCGAACATGTCTTGGATAGGTTGAAAAGGGCTGTTTATAAACGACGTGACCGACCAACCACTCTGACGGATCTACGCCGAATCGCTGTTGAGAAGTGGGAGAATCTGGACCAACAGTGCCTTGATGATGTTGTGGACAGTATGCCACGACGAACACAGACATGCATCAATGCAAGATGACGTGCTACTGGGTATTAGACGTACCGGTGTGTACAGCAGTCTGGTCCACCATCTCTGAAGGTCTCGTTGTATGTTGGTACAAAATGCAATGTGTGGTTTGCATGAGCAATAAAAAGGGCGGAAATTATGGTTGTGTTGATCTCTCTTCTTAAATTTCTTTACAGGTTCCGGAACTCTCGCAACGGAGGTGATGCAAAACTTTTTTTGATGTGTGTATAGAAAACTAGAAGAAACAATGAAAAATTTGATATAATATATGGAGTCAAAATTCAGTTGAAGTGAAGGAATACTGCTACCTTTAAAGTAAAATGACGCAGGATTAGTATCAAACTTTAGAAAGGAATTGCTGCGAATGTACGTGTGGAGTCAGTATTGTATCGAAGTGAATTATGGAAACGGCAAAGTAGAGGACTGAAGCTGTCGACTTGTGGTGTTATTGAAGTATTCTAAATATTAAATCGACTGATACGAAATGATAAGCCACCATAACTGAATGACCGAGCGAGGTGGCGCAGTGGTTAGCACACTGGACGCGCATTCGGGTGGACGATGGTTCAATTCCGCGTCGGGCCATCCTGATTTAGGTTTTCCGTGATTTGCCTAAACCGCTACAGGCAAATGCCGGGATGTTTCCTTTGAAAGGGCACGGCCTACTTCCTTCCCCATCCTTCCCTAATCTGATGAGACCGATGACCTCGCTGTCTGGTCTCCTCCTCCAAATCAACCCACTCAACCAATAACTAAATGATTAGCACTTCTGACACATGCTCGATCGCCGATACTGTCACGGACTACTTCTTGGTGGGACGAGTGGATCGGTTTGGTCTGGCGAGATTGACTAAGGAGTTACATGAGCGAGTAGTTGAGGGCGCGGGACAACCCTCTCCCCTCCATACCACATACAATGACGCAACTGGCGGAGGATGACACGGCGGTCGGTCGGTGCCGATTGGCCCTCCAAGGCCTTTGCACGGAGGAGGTCGGCACAATCGTTGCGAAAAAGTACATAGCGAGAATATTTGCTAAAACAAATGAAATGATGGGTATCAGAAATCAGGCAATGATTCCACAGTACAAGGAGGTAAAGAGTGACACCATGTCCCATTGAAGGCTGTTAAAGAAGCGAGCATATAGAATAAGTTAATAGGTGTGTGAGTGGGTCAAAGACTCCTTAAATATTAGAACCCAGTGCTCTGTCCTCGACGGCGAGTGTTCATCAGAGACAAAGGTGTCGTCAGGAGTGACCCAGGAGAGTGCGATAGGAGTGCTGTTGTTCTCTGAACACATAAATGATCTGGCGGACAGAGTGGGCAGCAACATGCGGTTGTTTGCGATGATGCCATGTCGTATGGTAACGTGTTGAAGTTAAGTGACTGTAGTCAGATTCAAGACGACTTACAAGGGGAGGCCGCGAATTGTGAAATTCAGATTCGATTCATACTGCGCATAATAAAAGCTCATGGCCAGAGGTGTAATGTGGCAAAGCACCAAGATGCACCTCTCAGCCGTTGTCGAGAAAATCGACAGTTAAAAGAAACCGTTGCGGTGAAATACTCTCTACGATTAATGATTTTCTACAGCGTCGTGGCGCAGCGGTAAGCGCTCGGGTTCGTAATCCGAAGGTCGCCGGATCGAATCTCGCGCCATGCAATTTTTTTATTATTATTTTTTTGTAATTCAAATATATATATATATATATATATATATATATATATATATAAACTATTAATGAATTGCTTATGCATGTAGGTGAAGGCGGATCGCTCTCCAATTGTACCGCCTCCATTTTTCCGTTTGTTTAACAGGGTGTACCAAAGCTCTCCCGTCCGCACTGGTTTTCGACGATGTTATAAGTTGCGCTAGGGACCGCATCTACCTTCTTTCGAAGTTAGCAGGCAACTACGCTGTTATGCGGCGGCTCGTTTCGGCCCATTGAACATCTGTCCTTCAAGTGTAGCGAGCGAGTAACGGAGTTTATATTTCATACCTGCCACAGCAAATTTGTGTTCGTGGGGTTTCTATTCTAATTCGAAAGTTTGACTTATGCTATACGTATTCGTTTCGGAATATCGTTTCTACGTCTTCCGTTAGCTATACGTGGTTAACATTATGAAGACAATTAATAACATTTGTGAAATACAACTTTGTTTGAGGAAAACATAATGATGTTCGAAGTCGCCAGTTTTTCCACGACAAACGACTTTCAACAACTTATTATATGTATAATTGTTGCAACTGATTGCCGGGATTTATATATATATATATATATATATATATATATATATATATATATATATTTGAATTACAAATACTATAAAAAAGGTTGAATGGCGCGAAATTCGATCCGGCGACCTTCGGATTACGAACCCAAGCGCTTACCGCTGCACCACGACGCTGTAGAAAATTACTAATCGTAGAGAGTATTTCACCGCAACGGTTTCTTTTAACTCTCGATTTTCTCGACAACTGCTGAGAAGTGCATCTTGGTGCTTTGCCACATTACACCTCTGCCCATGAGCTTTTATTATGCGCAGTATGAATCGAATCTGAATTTCACAATTGGCGGCCTCCCCTTGTTAGACAAAGTTTCCAGTCCATGAATAGCAGCTAGACCTAAATGTGGAAAAATGTAAATTAATCTGGGTGAGTAAGAAGAACAAACCTGTAATCTTTGGACACCGTATTACTAATGTCATGCTTGACACAGTCCAGTCATTTAAATATCTGGGCGAAGCGTTGCAAAGCGATATGAGGTGGAACGAGCATATGAGAACTGTGGTAGTGAAGATGAATGGTCGACTTCGGTTTATTTGGAGAATTTTAGGAAAGAGTGGTTCACCTGTAATTGAGACCTATTCTAAAGTGTTGCTCGAGTGTTTGGGAAGCGTGCGAGGTAGGATTGAAGGAAGACATCTAAGCTATTCAGAGGTGGGCTGCTGGATTTGTTACCAGTAGGTTCGAACATCACGAAAGAGTTATGGAAATGCTTCGAGAACTCAAATGGAATCCCTGGAGGGAAGGCGACGTTCTTTTCGAGACACGCTACCGGCATTTGCAGCTCACTGCCCAACGATTCTACAGCCGCCGACGTACACTGCGCGTAAGGATCACGAAGATAAGAGAAATTACGGTTCATACGTAGAAGTAAAGGTAATCACCTTTCCCTCGCTGTATCTTCCAGTGGAACAGGAATCTAAATGACAAGTAGTAGCACTGGGTATCCTCCGCCACGCACTGTACGGTGGCCTGCGGAGTATCTATGTAGATGTAGATGTAGACGTAGATGATGTCTGGAGTGAAGATGCGCGATTGAACACATCCAACAATGAGTGAGGACGTTTGTGCAGGTGCACTCTGAGATGAAGTAAGAGGCGCAAGGCTGGAAATCATGGATGGGGGCATTAAAACAATGAGAAGACAGATGAAGAGGAGAAAAGGAATGTTGTGAAATCGTCTAGAGATCACTGTGCCACACCAATGTCGGCAACGCTAATCTACAAGAGGGTGCAATCCGCAACTACGTGTGGGAGAAGCTCCTGAAGACCACTCTTTTTCCCCTTGCGCTGCAGCGCTCTCACACTGAGGTCAATATAGGGCTCTGAATGAAAGCGCTGTGCCGTTCGCGACTTTGTTTGAAGGAATCAGTATCGTACAGATGAAATGTCCTCGCTTAAAGGCGGCATTTTTACGGTGAGAGAACAGTTTGTTAAGGCTAGGTTCTCATTGACGTGAGCAAATACATCTACATCTACATCTACATTTATACTCCGCAAGCCACGCAACGGTGTGTCGCGGAGGGCACTTTACGTGCAACTGTCATTACCTCCCTTTCCTGTTCCAGTCGCGTATGGTCCGCGGGAAGAACGACTGTCTGAAAGCCTCCGTGCGCGCTCTAATCTCTCTAATTTTACTTTCGTGATCTCCTCGGGAGGTATATGTAGGGGGAAGCAATATATTCGATACCTCATCCAGAAACGCACCCTCTCGAAACCTGGCGAGCAAGCTACACCGCGATGCAGAGCGCCTCTCTTGCAGAGTCTGCCACTGTTAAACATCTCCGTAACGCTATCACGGTTACCAAATAACCCTGTGACGAAACGCGCCGCTCTTCTTTGGATCTTCTCTATCTCCTCCGTCAAACCGATCTGGTACGGATCCCACACTGATGAGCAATACTCAAGTATAGGTCGAACGAGTGTTTTGTAAGCCACCTCCTTTGTTGATGGACTACATTTTCTAAGCACTCTCCCAATGAATCTCAACCTGGCACCCGCCTTACCAACAATTAATTTTATATGATCGTTCCACTTCAAATCGTTCCGCACGCATACTCCCAGATATTTTACAGAAGTAACTGCTACCAGTGTTTGTTCCGCTATCATATAATCATACAATAAAGGATCCTTCTTTCTATGTATTCGCAATACATTACATTTGTCTATGTTAAGGGACAGTTGCCACTCCCTGCACCAAGTGCCTATCCGCTGCAGATCTTCCTGCATTTCGCTACAATTTTCTAATGCTGCAACTTCTCTGTATACTACAGCATCATCCGCGAAAAGCCGCATGGAACTTCCGACACTATCCACTAGGTCATTTATATATATTGCGAAAAGCAACGGTCCCATAACACTCCCCTGTGGCACGCCAGAGGTTACTTTAACGTCTGTAGACGTCTCTCCATTGATAACAACATGCTGTGTTCTGTTTGCTAAAAACTCTTCAATCCAGCCACACAGCTGGTCTGATATTCCGTAGGCTCTTACTTTGTTTATCAGGCGACAGTGCGGAACCGTATCGAACGCCTTCCGGAAGTCAAGAAAAATAGCATCTACCTGGGAGCCTGTATCTAATATTTTCTGGGTCTCATGAACAAATAAAGCGAGTTGGGTCTCACACGATCGCTGTTTCCGGAATCCATGTTGATTCCTACATAGGCGCAATTACGAAATTTTTTCATGAGACGACGCAAAGACATAACAAGGATCTGTCTGGGGATTATTATTGATACACTATGAACTTTACTTTAGATTTTCAGTAGAAAAACAAAAAAATAAAATGGCGCCTATCTGAGAGTTTTAAGTCCGCAAACTGCGTGCAATGCAGCACTTAAGGACTTATCTGAAATCGGAAATGGATAACATCAGTGTATATTACATTAAATTTATGGGATCTTATACCTAAACACACTGAAATAACCGTAAATTTAACGATATGGTGCTATCTCGAACATCGAGATCGATATTTGTGTGTTTGCTTCACTCTTTATGGTTTTACAAAAAAAAAAAAGTTAATATTACAAATTTCACATATTGTAGGTATAAGCTCTCTAGAAAAGTGTTTTCTTTTCAGAGTTTTATTTCATGCGGCACGGAAAATCGTTTCTCGAGAAAAATCTGTTTAACGAAAACTGGTTCAAATGGCTCTGAGCACTATGGCGCTATGGGACTTAACATCTGAGGTCATCAGTCCCCTAGAACTTAGAACTACTTAAACCTAACGTAAGGACATCACACACATCCATGCCCGAGGCAGGATTCGAACCTGCGACCGTAGCGGTCGCGCGGTTCCAGATTGATGCGCCTAGAACCGCTCGGCCACACCGGCCGGCTCTGTTCAACGTTTAGGGAAAACTTTCGTATGTATTATTAGTTCAATTTGCATAAACTACATGTTATTATATTATTTCGATGTCACTGAACACGAATCTGAAGTTAGATTTTCAAAATTCAAAATGGCTAATCCAATATGGCGCTCCAAAAATTATGTTCAGACCAAAATCTGACTGAAAAAGTGTTTTCGCTCTTTACCTTTAGCCTGCAATTCCAAGACCGTCTATCAACCCTTCTTCTAACTAAAAATGTTCCAGGAGAGCAATTCCCTTTCCTTTTTGGCGAGAAAAGCTGTTCTGGATTAGCTGGGTATACTGCGTTCTGCACCCTTCACACGTTGTTTGTCACCTTTTTCAGCGAATATGTTTGCGTGCATACTGCAGTATTAATCATTTCGTGACAGTGCGTCACGGCCCGAGAAGTTTTCCATCTGAGCCTGGTGTCTCCTGCAGAAAGCTTAGAAACTTTTCTACCACGCAGATTAGAAAACCTTTTCGTCCCAAACTTTCTAGACACATCCACTTTTCAAAAAATGCAGGTAAAAAAAAAATCGAATTTTCGACCAATTGAGTGAGAACCTGACCTCAATCTGTGCACGAAGTAATGCTTCCATAGCCAGTGACAGTTATAAATCGTCAAGCAGTCCTGTGGCAAAGAAGTGTGCCGTAGTAAAGCAGATCTTTTATTCATTTATGTAATAAACTTCATATGTGATAGTTCGTCAAGCAGCCTCCCATAGCAATCAAAAACCTACAATTATGGCAGGACGATTGTAGTTGTCTGGTCGTAACAAAACCTATATTGTGGAACTGGGCCATTGCCGCTTGGTAATAAGATAAACTCCATCAACCTGAGCACCATTGGCTACTCATTCTTGATCTGCTTACGCCTCCAGAAACCAGCGTGTTAGTTCGTTACACGCAGCAGACGTCTCCGTCATCGAGTAATGAGAGTAACGTCATTCGGCAATACACGGTCACCGGATCCGTAGCGGTGACGCCCCCATCTGAATACGTTTCGCCCCATGTAACGCGCTGCCCCTCAGAATTACATCGGTGTAACACGGCGTGCTGTGGCCGCCATGTAGCGCCGTTAATCGTAATGGGCCTCTGGTCACCCCACGCCGAAAACGGTATAAACGCAACACGGCGCCGCGCCGAGCCACGTGTAAACAGCGTGGTGCATAATTAAACAGACCACAGTCAACAGCAGGCGCCAGTGTTTGCGGAGCGCGACGCTCGCTCCTGGTGATACCTGAGTGGCACGGCTGTACGGTGGAAGGTAGCCATCGGGAACGGGGTTCAATGACCGGACTGTTGCAAGGTGCCCAGACGTACACAAGAGTCGCTTTCGCAAGAAACAGTGCGTTCGCACCCGTGATTCACTTATACAGGGTGAGCCAGGAGAAAAGATACGCGCTTTGAGGGGTGACAGTATTAGTGATTCTGAACAAAAACCTTTATATGGTCACATGCCTTTTTCTGAATGGATTCCGAGATGGAACGCATTCAATATCACTTTTGTACATATTCTCTTGAGTAACTGGAAAACCAATCTCGCCACCGATAATGTGTCGCAGCACAAAATTAAAGTATGTCAAATTTCATGCAAAAAAGTATCTATTCATTTTTTTCCTCAGGACACCAGTTTTTGCGAAGAGGGTGCGAGAATATTCAAAATCTCGCACAACGCGCGTGGCCTGTAACTTAGGTAGATATTGTAGGCCAATTAGAGGTAGTTTCCCGATTTACAAGACCACAAATGTCCCTATCAAGGGCGCTGCTTTGTGGCTGATCCCCGCGGATTCGAGTCCTTCCTCGGACGTAGATGTGTATGTTTGTCCTTAGGATAATTTAGGTTATGTAGTGTGTAAGCTTAGGGACTGATGACCTTAGCAGTTAAGTCCCATAAGATTTCACACACATTTGAACATTTTGAACTTCCTCTACATTGCTGCGTTAGATTGTAAAGCCGGCCGGGGTGGCCGAGCGGTTCTAGGTGCTGCAGTCTGGAACCGTGCGACCACTACGGTCGCAGTTTCGAGTCCTGCCTCGGGCATGGATGTGTGTGATGTCCTTAGGTTAGTTAGGTTTAACTAGTTCTAAGTTGTATGGGACTGATGACCTCAGAAGTTAAGTCCCATAGTGGTCAGAGCCATTTTTTTTAGATTGTAAACAATGACTATGTTTGAAAATACAGAAAATAAAACGCAATGTACATTAAATATATCTCAGAAACCGTTCGGAGTAAGGCATATACCAAACTAACGTTTCTCGTCCAGGAACATTATCACCCATCATAGCTTGTACCTTTCCTCCTGACTCACACTGTATATGGAGCTGATATAGATTGGAAGACCAAGAACGAAGCGTTCGGATTAAATAGAGCGTAAGACAGCGATGTAGTCTTTCGCCTCTCCTGTTCAATGTGTACATCGAAGAGGCAATGATGTAAATAAAAGAAAGGTCCAGGAGTGGAATTAAAATTAAAGGTGAAAGGATGTCAATGATACAATTAGCTGATGACATTGGTATCCTGCTGATTGGAACGAACAGTCTAATGAGTACAGAATATGGATTGAGAATAAAGTAATGAAAAGTAGCAGAAATGAGAACAACAAGAAATTTAACATCAGGATTGATGGTCACGAAGTAGACGAAGTTAAGGAATTCTACTACCTAGGAAGAAAGTATCCAGTAACTGACGGAACAATGAGGACATCAAAAGGAGGCTAGCACTGCCATTCCTGGCCAAGAGAAGTCCACTAATATTAAATACAGGCCTTAATACGAGAAATACACTTCTGAAATTTAGAAAATTTGTGGTAAGGTCTTATGTGACCAAACTGCTGAGGTCATCGGTCCCTAAGTTTACACACTACTTAATCTAACTTAAACTTACGCTAAGTACGACACACATGCCCATGCCCCAGGGAGGACGCGAACTTCCGATGGGGATAGCCGTGCGGACCGTGACAAGGTCCCTCACACCGCGCGGCTACCCCGCGTGACACACGTTTGAGAATGCGCGTTGGCAGCACATCATGGACTGTGGGAAAAGCAGAACGGAAGAGAATCGAAGCATTTGAGATGTGGCGCTGCAGGAGAATGACGAAAATTAGGTGGGCTGATAAGGTGAGGAGGTTCTCCGCAAAATCGGCAAGGAAAGGAATATGTGGAAAACACTGAGAAGGTGGGACTGGATGACAGGACATCAGGGAAAAATTTCCATTGTACTAGAGAGAGATGTAGAGGGTAAAAACTGTAGAGGAAGACCGAGATTGGAATACATCCAGCAAATTGAGCCGTGGCTGGATCATTTTATGCTTCGAATTAAACCTTGGTTGCTATTCTGTGTTTATCCTCCTTCAGTAATCGCGATTATGCTGTTATCCTCTCCCTCTGCAAGTGGCAGCAGCGGTGTGTATCGATATAAGCACCTTGTACCATCTTTGGCCTGGTGCTTACAGTTTCTGGCTGTGCTGTGAGCGACCAGTTTGTCGGATGGCGTGGAGCAGCGAGGAAATCTCCGCGGCACGTGGTTTTGTCGGGGCCGCTAACGGCGTCCACGCGGGGTGTCGGAGTGTGTGGTGCTGTTCCCATTGCTACGAGGTCCGTGGCTCACCGGTCCTGAACACGGAAGTTGAGTTTTGACTTAATATACCAGCAAGTCACCACTGTTCAAATTGTATCGTTTGGATTTCGTTGTCCTCTGTTGGGACATTTCCACGAGCAACAACGTATGTTTCAAGTTGGCAAATTTTAGCCACCCTTAGGTGGGGTTTACCTGTACTTGTTTATTTTGAATTGAAGTGCACCAGCGGAATCTTCTGCCTTGTGGCCGTTAACAGTCCGGTTACCTGTTCTGGCCGTTGACGTAAATTGAGACAGTGTACTTTCCTCATCGTGTTGTCGCTGTCCAGCACGGTGTGTAGTTTGACAGCTCAATGTATAATTGGTTGTGGGCGCCAATACCTTCTACGTTGTTTCATTGAACTCCCTGTTGTGTGCTGGCCGTGTGGAGCGGAAGTTACCTTGTCGGTGGGTCCGTTGACTGTCTGTCTGTTGGGTTGTCGTCGGATCGAGAATAGTTGGGCCGACTGCCTGTCCCACGTAAGCGAGCGTTAGTGTTTGAATTCCAGGCCGAATCTTGGAAACTTCTGAGCGCCATTGGGTGTACTGTCCTTTCTTATTTGTTCTTGTTGTTGGTATTTGTGTGGGTTTTAGCCGATTTTTAAATTAGTTTTGCCCTTAAGGCGTCAGATTGTGTGGGCCTTCAGCCTAATTGAAAGAACTTATTTAAGATGCCTTCTGCTTTTTAAATTTCTAATTTCGGTTTGAGATTGAAGTTATTGGCTTCTAGCCGATTTTAAATTAGAGCGGCCTTGCCTTTAAGGCATGCGATTATGTGGCGTATTCATTTGGTTATTAAGTTCACAAATTTGATGCTGTGTTTTCTTTTATTTTCTTGGCTGTTGTAATGTTTGGTCAAATAGGTTGTATGTTCGAGTGTAACTGACAGCCGCTTATTTTGGCCCCTTCCCACAGTTTACAGCACCTGTCCTGTCCTGCCCTGCAGGTTTAACAGGGCGTCTCACAAATAAGTGAGGACGTAGTTAACCGTGGATTTACTATCAAAATAATTTCTTAAAGAATTTATTTATTAGTGATTCACCAAGAACATTAACACATTTAATCACACTATGTGAGCGTGGAAGTAGTTTCCAGTGGGTAACTGATGAAAACAAAATTATTTCAACAAATGGAAAATTTATTCCTAAAAACCCTTTCTTTTTTTTTAAAAAAAAAAAAGATCCAAAAATTATAATCAGAAAGCACCGACCTTTTTTTTTACAGTTTGAGCGTTCGGGCTTAGAACCTTGCCGCTCTTTTTTAACACGGCTGTAGTCACGACCGCTCACAACAACCTCTGAAAGACTACACTGGTGCAAATCTGCAACACACCAGATTACTTTAAACAAAAATTTTAACAACTCACACAAAGACGTAAACTATGGACCCCGTAGGAGGGATGGAAATGGTACAAAAAAAAGTGCGTTTTTAAAAGAAAACGGTGGAGGAGTGGCAACTTTATATACTAAAATGACCATTTAAATAAAAAACCCATAAATGCAGTCTTACATGAAATGTAAAAACATGCTCTACATTACTCATATATCGCCTATCAAGATGATAGGCAAGACAAAAACATATTTCAGGAATTCGGCCTTTACACATTAAGCAATAAATTCGTTAACACCGAATCCGACAAACATGACAGAGGCAGCTATTAACGTATGGCAGATTTACAGGGGGATTACTGAACAATCCGAACAGCAGATTGCTCTAACCCGCCCCAATTCCACAAGGGAAAAACGGACCACCCAATTCATAAATAACCACCTTCCCGCGGGTGGACAAACGGAGAAAATGGTGGGACGACCTCAAAACAAAGCGGCTGGTGACCTCACCAAGAAAACAAGTAGAATTTAACAAGTAAATGAAACAACATATCTTCAATCACTTAACTTCTAATAAATTGCGATTTCTGGAGAAGACCTGGCGCAGCACCCCCAACGCTCTCCCGAACCGTCCGCTGCCAGCCGCTTCAAAGGACGCAGGAAAGCGCGCTGATCTCCCGTCTCACGGCGTCGCAGCTCGCCCCGGCCAGACCGATGTCGTGGATTGACTCCTGTTGCTTTCGTGTCGACCGCGAAGCCACTACCCCTTTCTATACGGCGTGGCCCACTAGACTCACGTAGGAACCTCACATGCGCCGACGCTCAAGGCGAACAAGTCATGTGTCTGTGTGCAACCGACCAACCGACCGATCCATCCGCCAATGACCGTTGCCCGAGCAACTCGAGCAGACTGGCGGCCTAACGCGCAGACTCAGACGCTGGCACTCAGCCCCGACCGGGCGGCCACTAGCTGAGTTCTGTTACTGATGGAGTGGCAAGACTCCCATTTTCTGGCTTTAAAGTTTGATCCAAACGACAGACATACTAGCACTCCGACGACAGACACTAACTGCCGCACAAATTCGAACGAGAGACAGACCAGCAACTGGTGACGCGAGACTGACCCAGCCTCACTCCGACTGACCAACTGCCTCTGGCGAGCTCATAGCGCCCCTTAAATGCACGTGAGCAGGCGACCTTTCCCCTTTCCCACCAGAGGGAGACGCCAAAGCTGCGATTGCCACAGCGGCGCCACCGCCAGAAACGGAGGGCGACTGCTTCACACTACGCGCTGCGGCGCGCTCTTCAAAACATCAAATTTTACCACGGCTCACGTAGATTGCAAGTGCTACTCTGAGATGAAGAGGTTGACACAGGAAAGGAATTCGTGGAGGGCCGCACCAAACCAGTCAGAAAACTAATGCCATAAAAAAACCTGATGTATCGTTAATAGTTGTAATAACTAGTGCAAACGGCATTAGTGGTATAATAAAAGCCAACTACGAAATTGAGCGTATACAAGTCTAAGATCGTTTCATAGCTGTACGGTGACTATTACACTGAGGTGGAAAAACTTATGGGATAGCGCATATGCACATAAACAGATAGCGGTGATGTCGCGTACACATAAAAAGACTACTCGGAATGGTAGCTGGAGTTACAAACATGGGACACTCCCTTTCGAAATCGTTAGGGAATTCAATATTCTGAGATGCACAATGTGGGAGTGTGCCAATAATACCAAATTTCGGGCATTACATCTCACCAAGGACAACGCAACGGCCGACGCCCTTCACGTAACGACCGACAGCAGTGGCGTTTGGATAGAGTTGCCAGTGCTAACAGACAAGCAACACTACGTGAATCAATGGGAGACGTAAGACTGACGAATGCGTTAGGACAGCGCAACGAAATCTGGCTTTAATGGCCTATGGCATCAGACGATCGATGCGGGTCCCTTTGCCAACAGCAAGCCGACGCCTACAGCACCTCTCCGGGGCTCGAGACCGTATCGTTTGAATCCTAATCGTTTGGAAAACCGTGGCCTAGTTGGTAAGGCTTGATGGTAGGGTTCGAGTGTGACGCAGACCCCACGAAGCCATAGACCCTGGTTGTCAACAAGGTACTCTGCTAGCTGTTGGCGGCGGCATCGTAATGGTGTGGGTGGTCTGGTCCAATGTAACGGATCATTTACTGGTGGTGTTCGGCTAGTTGGAGACCATTTGCAGCCATTGATGGCCTTCATGTTTCCAGACAACGACGGAATTATTATGGATGGGAATGCGCAATGTTAGCAGGCCACAATTGTTCGCAGTTTGTTTGAAGAACATTCTGGACAATTCGAGCTAATGATTTGGCCACCCAGATCACCTAAATCCCATTAAACACTTACCGGACGTAATCGTGCATAAAATCCTGCACCGGCAACACTTTCGGAATATTGGGCGGCTATAGAGGCAGCAGGTATCAATATTTCAACAGCGGCTTCATAATGGTCTACTGATCGAAACCGGTAACATTGAGCATAAAAATAAACAACTGATGGTCATCTTCAATGAACTTTCACAATTATTTGACAGCTGTAAAACGCCTTTCATCACAAATCTAAAGACTGTTACTACAATCACTAAGCATTCTGTTTCAAATTTCACGCTCGCACTTACGCGTTTAATTTCGAAAGTAGCATGTCTGCTGTTTTACGACGGTTGTTGGGAATGTAAGGAACGATCAGGCACGAAATGGAAAACACAGTGAAAATCAAAACTGTTTTCTTTGCACATTTAGCTACTCCTTCCAGGTTATTTCTCTAGTCGCCGCTCCGACTTAGACATTTCGTTGGAGCGTTATACCAAATTTCCAACACCATCGTCATAGAAGGCAGCCGCCTGTGCTTTCCGATAATTATCTACGCTGGTCTATAGCGTGTAGCCTGCACTCGTGTTGTCTTCGTATCCAGCGTTTCATGTGAACAGAGATGATACTCAGGACGAGCCAATTAGGGCTGTGTTGTGGGTGATCGAACACTTACCATCGAAAAGGCTGCAGGAGTGTCTTCACTGCCCCTGCAGAGTGCTGCTGAGAATTCCGATGAAGAAGGAAGTGTGTGGCAGTTGTGTTAGGCGGGCTGCATTCATTAAGGCGAAGCCTCTCAGCGGGCCCTCCTACTTGGCGGGAGACATCGTTGTTCTAGGCACCTTTACTCGCTCGCAGTGCGCTCACAACTGAAAAGAGCATCTTGATGCGGTCGACAGGCATACTAGAGACTCTGCCCAAAACTTCTGTGAAAAGCCTCGTCAGATTCTCACAGTGGTTTCCATTTCGCGACCGATCGTTCCTCACTTTCCAAATAGCCCCCGTATAAAACCGGATATATAGCATTTTGACACCTACCGCTTAAGAAAGGCTTGGTAAATTGCGAGCAGTTAAATAAAGTAAATACATGAAGTCAACAGCCGAGGTGGAACTTGTACCATGTCTTTCAACAAAAATACGGCTGTGATACTCCACTGTACAAAATGACGGAAATGAAATATCTTAATATCTGGTTTGGGTGTGCACAACCACACCTTACTCAACTATTACTACAAACGGGTATCTATAAAACTAAAGCCCCTGTCACGAATGTGCCAAAAAGAAGTCACCGATACCTCTTCGCAACAATTAATGAAGAGACCGGAAGCTAACGAAACTGGCTCCTGCATCCGTGAAAACATTAGAGCCCGCAGCCCGCAGCGCACGGTGTCTGCGTTTCGCCTGCAGAAGCTAATGCCACACCCCAGAGACAGAACTCCGGCCACAGGCGCCGCCTCCAGTCTAAAAGCATTCACATGTCGCCCCGCGCCGCTTACTCACCGTACACAACACGAAAGCTGCTTTAACTTCCCCTCCCCTCCCACTACACACCACCATTACCACCGTACCCAACGTCTCCATCCATTAACTGACCCACACTCGCATGTGTGTCGTGTAAATAACAAATACCGTCACAAACACTGAAAAATGCCGAACAACATGTAAGAGAGGTTCTGGTATTAGTAGTAGTAGTAGAGGAAGTGGTAGAAATATGGAATAGTATTTTGTTTTTCGTTCTTGAGTTTCTTAGTTTCCCACATTAAGAAAACACAATATCTGTAGCATGTACTTTGGGATATATTTCATTGCTTCCTGCATTTTCAAATACATTTCTAAATTGGGCTTAACACAATGTTTGACATTTTTGGCGTTTGTTAATGTTAAAACAATGGAAAGAAACTTCCTGGCAGATTAAAATTCCTGCCAGACCGAGATCCGAACTCGTGACCTTTGCCTTTCGCGAGCAAGTGGTCTGCCTCTAAATTACGCAATCAAGACTCACGACCCGTCCTTGTAGCTTTAATTCAGCCAGTTTCTCGTCTCCTACCTTTCCATTCTGGAAATAATGGAAAATCTAACAGTTCATTGTCAAAGATAACACTGTAAAACATAACAACGCAGTAGAAAAATTCATGAAACATACTATTTTCAGTGTTTAAATTCCTTACTCTAAATAACTGCACTTTCAGAAATCACACACGTCGTCCTTTACGTAACCTGCACATTCAGTGTGCGCCCACATTTCGCACATTACCCACTCTTCCCCTGGCTCGTCCTGCGAAAATTTATCTAAGAAAAATAGACAATTGCTATCTTCATTAGTGGATACACTGTTATCTAGATCGCTACCGAGCATGGACGAATCACCTCGCAACGTAAAAACATCATCCTCAGAATGCGATGATTCTTGGTTCCTAGGCTTTGGTGGCCTCTGCTTCTTTGTGTCCGGTTTATTTTTTGCTGCCGTTGATACTTAAAGAGCTCTCTTGTATGGAGACGAGGTGTGGACTGCTGAAGGACCTGCTTTTCTTCCCCTCGTTCCTGACCTCTTCTTTATTTGTGCAACGGGTGAGATTTGCCAATCTGCAATTTCGGATGTGATAGCACGTGTTCCGCCCTCGACTTCAACATCAGCCTTTCCACTTTTAAAAAGCTCCCGCAGATAGTTCATTGACGGCATCATTGGGTAAATCGTGAATTATTCCTACTTTGCTGTCAACGAACTCTGCATTCGTGAAAATACGAGTGTTTAAAAGGACATTACAGTGACTTTAAATGCATTGAGTGCTGTCCTTCCTGTCTGGCACTTGAGTGTAGGCCTTCAGACTCAGTTCGGCGATGTCCATTCTCTCATCCAATCGCGTACCAGCTCAGAATAACGGACTTCCAAATGGCTCATGAAAGATCTACCTAGGGTTGTATCTTGTGCGAGGAATGAGGAAGCAGACACAAGACCCTGACATGGTTTAGCGTGCGAGATTTACCATGAAGAGCCAAAGAAACTGGCACACATGCCTAATATCATGTAGAGCCCCGGCGAGCTAGCAGATATGCCGCAGCACGACGTGACATGACTAATGTCTGAAGTAGTGCGGGAGGGAATTGACACCATGAATCCTGCAGGGCTGTCCATGAATCCGCAGGAGTACAACCGGGTAGAGGTCTCTTCTGAACAGCACGTTGCAAGGAATCCCAGATATGCCCAATAATTATCGTCGCTGGGGACACTGGTGAACAGCGGAAGTCTTTACACTGCCGGAAATGTTTAAACTGAGAAGAGTATTCATGGAGCCACTCCCTAGTAATTATTGCCTTTTGGGGGTCGCATTGTCCTGCAAGAATTGCCCAAGTCCGTCGGAATGCACAACGGACATGAATGGATGCAGGTGATCAGATAAGATACGTGTCACTTATCAGAGTAGTATCTAGACATATCAGAGGTCCCATATCACGCCAACTGCACACGCTCCTCACCATTACAGACTCTCCACCAGCTTGAACCGCCCCTGCTGACATGCAAAGTCGATGGATTCATGAGGCTGTGGTTGTCTCGATACCCGTACACGTCCGTCCGCTCGATACAATTTGAAACGAGGCTCTTCCGTCCTGGCAATATGTTTCCATTCACCAGCAGTCTAATGTCGGTGTTGACGGGCCCAGGCGAAGCGTAAAGTTTTGTGTCTTGCAGTCGTCAAGGGTACATGTTCAGGCCTTCGGGTCCGAATTTCCATATCGATGATGTTCCGTTGAATGGTTCGTAAGCTGACATTTGCTGATCGCCCACCACTGAAATTCGCACCAATTCGCGGAAGGGTTGCATTTATCTCACGTTGAACGATTCTCTTCAGTCGTCGTTCATTCCGTTCTTGCAGGATCATTTTTCCGACAGCAGCGATGTTAGAGATTTGATGTTTTACCAGATTCCTGGTATTCACGATACACTGGTGAAATGGTCGCACGGGAAAATCCCCACTTCATCGCTACCTCGGACATGTTGTGTCCCATCGCTCGTGTGCTGACCGTAACACCACGTTCAAACTCACTTAAATCTTGATAACGTGTCGTCGTAGCATCAGAACCGATCAACTACTACGACAGACACTTATTGCCTTATACAGGGTGAGTCACCTAACATAACCGCTGGATATATTTCGTAAACCACATCAAATACTGACCGAACGTGAGGAGAGGGGCTAGTGTAATTGGTTAATACAAACCATAAAAAAGTGCACGGAAGTATGTTTTTTAACACAAACCTACGTTCTTTTTAAATGGAACCCCGTTAGTTTTGTCAGCACATCTGAACATATAAACGAATACGTAATCAGTGCCGTTTGTTGCATTGTAAAATGTTAATTACATTCGGAGATATTGTAACCTAAAGTTCACGCTTGAGTACCACTCCTCCGCTGTTCGATCGTGTGTATCGGAGAGCACCGAATTACGTAGGGATCCAAAGGGAACGGTGATGGGCCTTAGGTACAGAAGAGACTGGAACAGCACATTACGTCCACATGCTAACACCTTTTTATTGGTCTTTTTCACTGACGCACATGTACATTACCATGAGGGGTGAGGTACACGTACACACGTGGCTTCCGTTCCGTTTTCAATTACGGAGTGGAATAGAGTGTGTCCCGACATGTCAAGCCAAATGTGGTGGCCATCATTTGCTGCACACAATTGCAATCTCTGGCGCAATGAATGTCGTACACGCCGCAGTACATCTGGTGCAATGTCGCCGCAGGCTGCCACAATACGTTGTTTCATATCCTCTGGGGTTGTAGGCACATCACGGTACACATTCTCCTTTAACATACCCCACAGAAAGAATTCCAGAGGTGTAAGATCAGGAGAACGGGCTGGCCAATTTATGCGTCCTCCACGTCCTATGAAACGCCTGTCGAACATCCTGTCAAGGGTCAGCCTAGTGTTAATTGCGGAATGTGCAGGTGCACCATTATGCTGATACCACATCCGTCGACGCGTTTCCAGTGGGACATTTTCGAGCAACGTAGGCAGATCATTCTGTAGAAATGCGATGTATGTTGCAGCTGTTTGGGCCCCTGCAATGAAGTGAGGACCAATGAGGTGGTCGCCAATGATTCCGCACCATACATTTACAGTCCACGGTCGCTGTCGCTCTACCTGTCTGAGCCAGCGAGGATTGTCCACGGACCAGTAATGCATGTTCCGTAGATTCACTGCCCCGTGGTTTGTGAAACCCGCTTCATCGGTAAACAGGTAGAACTGCAACGCATTCTCTGTTAATGCCGATTGACAGAATTGCACTCGATGATTAAAGTCATCACCATGTAATTGCTGATGTAGCGACACATGAAACGGGTGAAAGCGGTGACGATGCAGTATGCGCATGACACTACTTTGACTCAGTCCACCGGCTCTCGCAATGTCCCGTGTACTCATGTGTGGGTTCATGGCAACAGCAGCTAACACACCAACTGCACCCGCTTCTCGTGTGACGGGCCTGTTACGGACCCGTTTGCGTGCTACGACCATACCTGTTGCATACAGTTGGCGGTAGATGTTTTGCAATGTGCGGCACGTTGGATGCTCTCTGTCCGGGTACCGTTCTGCATACACCCTGCAGGCTTCTGCTGCATTTCGTCGACACTCGCCATAGATGAGTATCATCTCCGCCTTTTCAGAGTTCGAATACACCACGGTCACAGTACCTACAACACTACACTATCACAGACGTCTGGTAACACGGTGTACTACAGTTGGTCTGCGTCCGGAGACGAATGCAGAATAACAACAGCAGCAAGCGCTACATGCGGGCACTGCGACAGCTAGACCAAACCACAACAGTGCACTACAGCCACACTCGTAAACACGGTCGTCATCGTAAACATGTCCCCGCAGATGCTGCTCGCCGACCGTGGCCCGTGTTTGTTACAACACGCAACTGAACGTCAACTTTAGGTTACAATATCTCCGGATGTAATTAACATTTTACAATGCAACAAACGGCACTGATTACGTTTTTGTTTATATGTTCAGATGTGCTAACAAAACTAACATGGTTCCATTTTAAAAAACGTAGGTTTGTGTTAAAAAACATACTTCCGTGCATTTTTTATGCTTTGTATAAAGCAATTACACTAGCCCCTCAGCTCACGTGCGGTCTGTGGAATCGGTTCGTCAGTATTTGATTGGTTTACGAAATATAACGAGCGGTAACGTTAGGTGACTCACCCTGTATAGGCGTTGCCGACCGCAGCGCCGTATTCTGCCTGTTTACATATCTGTGTATTTGAATACACCTGCCTGCACCAGTTTCTTTGGCGCTTCAGTGCATAACATCCAGATTCCTAGAGAGGCCCATTTTGTTTTCTCTAACATTTTTGTTTGCAGTTTGCATAAGTCAAAAATAAATAAAATTTCAGGCACTTGTCATTCAGGCATCGGCGAATTTCTTCTCCCACAATCAGCCTCTCCTCTAGGTATTTAGAATCAAAATAGAGACACACAGCATTCCACTGTTGTAAAATTCTCATTACAACGGCCCGTCCTGTCTATGCTGGATGCAACAATTTATGAATTTTGATGTATAGAAACTTCTCAAATTCATGCAGTTGCGCCTGTCTCTCACACTAGCTTTAAAATATTTATGAATGTTCCTTCAGAACGTCTGGGAAGACATTTACAAGCTTCACAGGCACATATGTGAAGCGAGTGACATATACATTAGAGAATAATTAGTCCAGTATATTTTTCAGTTAACCAAGTCGCAACAAGTTCTCAATCCCATTACAGAATTACAACCATCAGAAAAAAAACCATAATATTGTTTTCAGAAACATTGTACTCATAAAATGATATCATTAGATTAGAATAAACGTTTTTACTTGTTGCACATTCGTTGGCTTATCGTATTCATCCTGCTTAAAAATTTCACCAAAATTCCAAAATTTACTTTGTTTTATTTGTGTCTTTATCAAAATATCTAACCATGACAAACAACATTTTAACACATCCTACGTCTGTTGTCCAATCAGCAAGACCACTGAATTTTGTATGGCTAAGTTTTTCTACAAGTTTGTTCTTATGACTCTCTCCTATCACGTTCTTTACGATTTGGAAACATTTAGTGCGACGCAAACGTATAGGTCGACGATTTTAAAATCCGCGAAACAACTCTTAACCATGACCTCTAGATGATCTACAACACTGAAAGGAAGATTATGTTCTGGCACGAAACCTGCCAATTTAATTTCAGCAATCTGATCCTGATTATTAAAGAAGCATCCGTTGTAGCTGATTTCACAAATGTACTCAGAATTTTCTGGCTTTTAGATCACACCGCCTTCACGTTTTTGACATGATTTTCATTTTTGAAATGTTTTTTTTAACACATCCCAGTTCACAAACAAAAGTTACTACACATATTCTAAATCTGCTTCTTCAGAGTTCGATTTCTCAGCGCACTCCTAGCCTTTAAATTCAGGATTTGTTTCCCACACCTTCCTTGTTTTTGTTGTCTCCTCTTATATTTTAACACGCCAGCTGTAGATTTCTCGGGAGTAGTAGGACCACTATCACTGTCTTCTGTTTCCATTGACACAATTTTGCACTACTTAATACATTATAAATCGCTCACTGTCGTCACCTGATCCAACAAGTTAACTGTAGCACAGGCCTACGACTGAAAACCGTTTTGGCTGAAAATATCTTATTCTTATGATTTTTAGGGTGGTAAATACAAATATGATACTTAAAAAACTATATCACGCACCATTTCTTCACATTTTACAGTTACATTTATTAAATTAAGTGATTTTTAAAGAATTTATCAGCTTTTATAGAGTTAAAATAACTTCAAAAGAGCTGTAATGAATGTAGATGACGTTGGTAGCACTGCTGAAACAATTTGCTAGCAAAAAAAGATCGATTCTATTTTTGTGTTAACAGATGGTGTTTTGTTTACTGTGAACCTAACCTCACTTTCCCCTTTCTTGTACATGAGCTCAGTACAATGTCTAATCGTGGTTGTAAAAACTCTGCTGACAGTTTTTGTTATATTTGTGGTGAATTTGCGATTAAAACACCAAAGAAACATTACAGATGTAATGAAAAATGTTTATCTATCATACTTTGGATCTAAACTTGGTGATGAAGATAAATCTTGGGCGCCACGCAAGGTATGTTATGTGTGTGTCGGAGATCTGAGAAAATGGTCCAAAAAGGAGAAAAAAGCCTTTAAATTATCTGTTCCTACGATATGGATGGAGACAAGAAATAATTCCGATGATTGCTATTTTTGCAGTGTTGATATTACTGGTCATAATTCGAAAAACAAGAAGGTAATAAGCTACCCTAACCTTCATTCCGCCATCTGACCAGTAGGGCATGGTGTAGATTTGCCGGTTCCTTAACCACCAGATAATTTAAATTCTATTCCAACAGAAGTATTTTCTGATGTACAATGTGATTTAGATGAACCAGATGAAGATGAATTCCATTGTAATACAGAAAGTGTAGAGCCCAAATTGTTTACTCAGACCGAGCTTAGCGATTTCGTTAGGGATCTCGGCTTAACGAAATAAAAAGCTGAACTGCTTGGTTCTAGATTATACGAAAACAATTTATTGGCAGTAGGAACCAGCATATACATGTACAGAAAGAGAGAGCAGCAATTTTGCACCTTTTTTCAACAAGAGGGTGTTTTATTGTACTGCTCAGACATTCCCAGTCTGATTAATGAGTTTGGTATTGAATACAAAAAGGGAGACTGGAGGCTGTTTATTGATTCATCCGAAACTATTTTAAAGGCTGCTTTATTCTATTACAGGATGGTAACTTGTATGCATCTGCTCCTGTTGCACATTCTGTACATATTAGAGAAAGCTATTAAAACCTAGAAATAGTGCTTAATAAAATAGGCTGTTCTGCTCATGGTTGGATGATATGTGGCGATCTAAAGGTAACATGCATGCTCCTTGGTCAGCAAGATGGCTTTACCAAATTTCCATGTTTCTTGTGTGAATGGTACAGTAGGGCTATGGATCAACACATGTTCATAAAGAACCGGCCTGTGAGGGAGTCTTCAAAACCTGGTGAGAAGAAGATTCTACGCAAAAACCTTGTAGATCCAAAAAAACGTACTCCTACCACATCTACATATAAAGTTAGGTCTAATGAAACAGTTTGTAAAGGCTTTGCCTAAAGATGGAGCATGTTTTAAGTATCTCTGCCAAAAGTTTTCACACCTTTCAGAAGCTAAACTGGAAGAAGGCATCATTGTCGGACTTGACATTAGAAAATTTATGTTTGATGTTAACTTTGAGTCCACAATGACCTTAAATGAGAACGAAGCATATCATTCAAGCAAGTCGTTACAAAGTTATTAGGACATGAAGAGGACCCAGAATATGTTTCTATTACAGCTACAATATTAAAGAAGTTTAAAACTTTAGGATGTTTTATGAGCCTAAAATTTCACTTTTTGAACAGTCATCTCGACTACTTCCCGGACAATAAGGGAGATGTTAGTGAGGATCAAGGAGAGCGTTTCCAGCAGGACATCACAGTGATGGAAAAACGCTACCAAGGCCACTGGAACACCAACATGATGCCACATCTGGTCACTTCACCGAGAAGTTCAGCAAGCGACTCATTGTAGAAAAAGCTACACAAGAAGAGAAAGAAAATAAAAACCAATTCCAGCGGACAACTTAAACCTCTGTTAACACATATTAACACATATCATTGTTTTAAGTATCTTACTGTAAAGACAAACCACGCTTATGTTGTAACAAAGCGTTCCATTAATTCCCCCGTTTACCGTATAGCATAGGATTTTTATACTATATAATAAAAACATGCTCGAAAACTATGAGTGATACAAAAGAGCTAAGGCTAGATTTGGATTCATCTCATACAAATCTATAAAGATCAGCTATCAAAGTAAAAAAAGCTTTTTTAAAAAAATTGTTCGTTGGCCTGTGAATCATTTTCACTTATTTATGAGTGCAGATAGAAAGCAGTCCATACGGTGACTTCCCAAGGGGTTCATTTCGGAGAATAATCTGAGCTACGCAACTGCAGCTAATGAAATTGGGGAATTCCACGGCTGTCATGTAGGCTGCCCAAAATAGTTTTTATGAAAGAAGTTGATAAAAATGAAATAAACCATAGAAATTAAAGTAATAAAAAAGATGAAGTCTTAACAATAGTAAACGTTTCGAAAGATCCAAAGGTCGATCGTGTGTACGTGCACCATATTAAAGTATCCTACGTGTACGATTCAGTTCGAACATTTGGAACACAATGCTGCAGACTCAAAGACTCGTTCTTAATCCCTGTGAATCGCATACTGAAAATCTGAAAGCACCTTCCCTCATTGGCAGAGAGATAAAGGGACGCGTGTTCGGTTTCAATCGTTTCATCTAGGCAACATTCCCCATATCTGGATAACGTTTCCATCAGTTCATTGTCCAATGGAAATCTACGTCCACATACAGGTTTTGGTTTCCAGTCTAGTGAACAGCTGTCCCCGTAATTTACGACCAACATTGCAGATACCGAAAAGTGGTATCTCAATTCACGTGCATAACATTCTGGTGCCAGTTTTTATGGCATCGTAATATGCACAGCACGTGATGGCGTAAGCCGGACCTATACACAGCACCGCGGGCGTGGCCCCGTGTCACGGCAGCGGAATTGTTTTGTTCGTGCCGACCGCAGTTCGCCGGCGCCATGTTTTATTCACGCGGTCTATGCATGACTGATGTAAACACGGCCGCGGGAAGTCGCCGGCAAAATCGCGCCGGCTGGTTTTCGGGCCGCAGCTATTGGCGCCAGTACGAATAACACGCCACTCGCGGGAGAGCCAATAACAGGCGGGCTCAGTGTGTTTTCCGCGGCTCGAATAGTCACTGCTGGAACAAATCTGGAAATTCTGTGAGGGGCTTATAATATTTCAAGGCCGGTAAAGGTGAACGTTTCGTTCTATTCATCCTTCTCAAACAGTATTTGTCATTGTGAACACTTGCAAAAACAAAGGACACTGCAACAAAATCATTTCCCCCGTGGAAATCATTGGTTCCGAAAGTATCAGCTGCTTGAGGGTAAACACCAACAATCTCGCAGGGGTTTACGAAGTATGGAGAACCAGTATTAGGCGAAGAATCTACACTCCCTTGGAAAAAAACTGAAGCACCCAAAAGACAAGATCGGATATAGGACTGCTGATATTTTTAAAAATGTCATATGTCCGATATGTTGTTGTTGTTGTTGTTGTGGTCTTCAGTCCTGAGACTGGTTTGGTGCAGCTCTCCATGCTGCTCTATACTGTGCAAGATTCTTCATATCCAAGTACTTACTGCAACACACATCCTTCAGAATCAGTTTAGTGCATTCATCTCTTGGTCTCCCAGTACGATTTTTACCCTCCACGCTGCCCTCCAATGCTACATTTGTGATCCCTTGATGCCTCAGAACATGTCCTACCAATCGATCCCTTCTTCTAGTCAAGTTGTGCCACAAGCTCCTCTTCTCCCCAATTCTATTCAATACCTCCTCATCAGTTATGTGATCTACCCATCTAACCTTTAGCATTCTTCTGTAGCACCACATTTCGAAAGCTTCTATTCTCTTCTTGTCCAAACTATTTATCGTCCGCGTTTCACTTCCATGCATGACTACACTCCATACAAATACTTTCAGAAACGACTGCCTGACATTTAAATCTATACTCGATGTTAACAAATTTTTCTTCTTCAGAAACGCATTCCTTGGCATTGCCAGTCTACATTTTATATCCTCTGTAGTTCGACCATCACCAGTTATTTTGCTCCAAAAATAGCAAAGCTCCTTTACTACTTTAAGTGTCTCATTTCCTAATCTAATTCCCTCAGCATCACCCGACTTAATTCGACTACATTCCATTATCCTCGTTTTGCTTTTGTTGACGTTCATCTTATACCCTCCTTTCAAGACACTGTCCATACCGTCCAACTGCTCTTCCAAGTCCTTTGTTGTCTCTGACAGAATTACAATGTCATTGGTGACTCTCAAGGATTTTATTTCTTCTCCATGGATTTTAGTGCCTACTCCGAACTTTTCTTTTGTTTCCTTTACTGCTTGCTCAATATACAGATTGAATAGCATTGGGGAAAGGCTACAACCCTGCCTAACTCCTTTCCCAACCACTGCTTCCCTTTCATGTCCCTCGACTCTGATAACTGCCATCTGGTTTCTGTACAAATTGTAAATAGCTTTTCGCTCCCTGTATTTTACCCCTGCCACCTTCAGAATTTGAAAGAGAGTATTTCAGTCAACATTGTCAAAAGCTTTCTCTAAGTCTACAAATGCTAGAAACGTAGGTTTACCTTTCCTTAATCTTTTTTCTAAGATAAGTCGTAGGGTCAGTATTGCCTCACGCGTTCCAACATTTCTACGGAATCCAAAGTGATCTTCCCCGAGGTCGGCTTCTTCCAGTTTTTCCATACGTCTGTAAAGAATTCGCGTTAGTATTTTGCCATAGTTCGGTAATTTTTACATCTGTCAACACCTGCTTCCTTTGGGATTGGAATTATATTCTTCTTGAAGTCTGAGGGAATTTCGCCTGTCTCATATATATTGCTCACCAGATGGTAGAGTTTTGTCAGGACTGGCTCTCCCAAGGCTGTCAGTAGTTTTAATGGAATGTTGTCTACTCCCGGGGCCCTGTTCCGACTTATGTCTTTCAGCGACCTGTCAAACTCTTCACGCAGTATCATATCTCCCATTTCATCTTCATCTACATATCCATAGTTAAATATATCATCATCGGCTCCCGATATATCGAAAAATTATTGATATTTCGTCGGATTAAATATCGACGTACCGGCCAAGAAAAATATCGACTGCACATTGTAAATATCTGAATAATTATGTATTGATTTATTATTAGATATTCTGTGTATCAACAAGCTACTATCCTGCTTATCCCCCGTAGAGCAAGAACTGGAAGGAAAACGATACATTGTTAACAATGGGAAGAGCATGTAAGTGGTACAATAAAAGGTGACCGATGATTCCGCCGTTCGGTTTCGTCACATATCGGATTTGACCGGAACACTTTCTGTCGACTTCCCTGATTTTTCATTTCTGCAGTCGTAGTGTGAAAATAGTGACGTGAAGTTAAACTTTGCAGTTTCTGTTGGTAGCGCCGAGAGCCTGTTACGTCAGCATTTCCCCTCACACATACGTGCCCACCGCAGCAACCAATCTTGTCATTTAGATTATTGTTCATCAGTTTCAGCAACCGTTTTTGAAGTGTGCTGATGTCAATAAATACCACATTAGTTGTGCTACTTTTTTTTTAACGGAACTGCTGTGCTGTTTCTTTACATCAAATGGTTCAAATGGCTCTCCGCACTATGGGACTTAACATCTTAGGTCATCAGTCCCCTAGAACTTAGAACTACTTAAACCTACCTAACCTAAGGACATCACACACATCCATGCCCAAGGCAGGATTCGAACCTGTGACCGTAGCAGTCCCGCGGTTCCGGACTGCAGCGCTAGAACCGCACGACCACCGCGGCCGGCTTCTTTACATCAGATGTCTTGTTATTTAATTCACACTGCCACCCACCAAGGCAATCGGACTCCTTCTCTGTGCCATCTATACTTGCTTCACACGGTGAAAGAGAAACACCGAAAGTTCAAAATGGTTCTAATGGCTCTACGCACTATGGGACTTAACATCTGAGGTCATCAGTCCCCTAGAACTTAAAACTACTTAAACCTAACCAACCTAAGGACATCACACACATCCAAGCCCGAGGCAGGATTCGAACCTGCGACCGTAGCGGTCGGGCGGCTCCAGACTGTAGTACCTAGAACCGCTCTGCCACTTCGGTCGGCTTTACCTGCGTGATGTGTGGCTTATGAGCAGCCGCCTGACCATGAAATCCAAGTTTTATCACCTCCCGCCTAACTGTCATAGTACTTGCAGTGGATCCTGATGCAGTTTGGAATTCCTGTGTGATGGTCTGGATATATGCCTGTCTATTACACATTACGACCCTCTTCGACCGTCGGCGGTGTCTGTCAATCAACAGACGAGGTAGGCCTGTACGCTTTTGTTCTGTGCGTGTCCCTTCACGATTCCACTTCACTGTCACATCTGAAACAGTGGATCTAGGGAAGTTTAGAAGTGCGGAAATCTCGCGTACAGGCGTATGACACAAGTGACACATCTGACCACGTTCGAATTCCGTGAGTTCTGCGGATCGCCCCATTCTGCTCTCTCACGATGTCTAATGACCACTGTTATGTTAATTATTGCTTTTGCATCATATGAATTGCCAACTGTGCGTCACAAGTCCCCTAGAACATAAAACTACTTAAACCTAAATAACCTAAGGACATCGCACACGTCCATACCCGAGGCAGGATTCTAACCTGCGACCGTAGTGGTCGCGTACTTCCAGACTGAAGCGCCTAGAACCGCTTGGCCACTCCGGCCGGCAGACCGAAAGTGATCAGAGCTCAAAAAGTAGTGTGACTCTGTCACACAGAAAACGCAAAATTACGTTCTATTAGAATTTCAAAAGAACAATTTCAAATATTTACTTAAAAATTGCGAAAGACATAGTGTAATGTAAAATAAAAGATCGGCACTCGACAATGCCGTTTCTGTATCGATATCAGCGAATAGCTTACCTCGGACATACATCGATTTTTCGGGCGAGATATATCGATACATCGATATTTTACAGACAGGTCTAGTCGGATATTACTGTAACTATGTAGATGCACGCACCATTGCCAGGTATGTATAAATCACTGCAGCTGGAATTCTCTGTGACACGTAGAGCGGCTACCAGATTGCGTTAGTGATGTTCATATTCTGTGTTGTTATCAGGTAGCAGGTATGGTTAGGTAAATAGGGGACATGAGCAGCATCAAACGCCGGGTGATTACCCTGAAGGACACGGAGATGCCGCGTACGTAAGTGACCCAGTGTTATCAGCGTCTGTCATTCTTTGGAAGGGATTTATTGTGGACCTGCGTTTGGGCCGGTGGTAGAATCGTGTAGCATCCTCATTTGTGGGGCATTCGGACCTGACAGAGGCCGGATGTTGGACAGCGTGGGAGGTTCTGTTGAGCACGTCTAGCGACAGCCGGGTTAAGGAAATGTCGTCCCATGCGTGGGGCTTCCGTTAAGATAAAAAACGAACGGCTTTATTGAATTTGTGCCGTTACCGAGGAGCATGGACTACGCAAATCACTGACACGATATTGCTGGGCCTGTGTTATTCCGATTACGATGCAAAGTTCCTTCGGACGAACATGCATGTCCGAACGAACTTTGCATCGTAATTGAGAATAGCATAGGCACTGCAATATCGTATTTGTCAGCCGATACCGGGCAAGTGACTTTCAAGTAAAATGTCTCACCTTTACGTGAATTTACGTAATGGATGTACGACTACGAGTAGTTAGACACATGGTTGACGACGTGTGGAAGCTTGGGTGTGGCCGTGTTTCGTGCACGGTTAGCTGAATGGTAAGGCGACCCGTCGTGATAAGCGGGAAATCCGGGTTCGAGACCCGGTCCGGGACAAATTTTCATTGTCGTCATTCCATTCTACAGTTGATGGTTGTCATTATTCGCAATTGCGAATACATTTAATGGAAATGATTGACGTCGCATTTATTCAGCGTTGAAAAGCGGTTATACATTACCCCAAATGACTGTGTGTAATAATTTACTACGTCAGGATCGCTTAAATAGTTAAATAATATTCAGTTTACCGATTTCGGCAAATAGCTTTCGTCTTCAGATTTCAGGCAAACTTGGAACACATATCCCATATTCTAAGATAACAATGCTGTGGGGTAAGAACCTCCTAGCTTTGTTCAGAGATATGACCCCATAAAGAATGAGGTTCACCGAAAACAGCCGCAGCAAACGTGACGTTTAAATTTATTAGTTGTGTGCCACTAACTCTATTCGCAATAAATTTCGTAGACGGTATCCACATACGCCCCTGAAACCGCCAACAAAATCATATCATGGTACCACATTTACTTCAGGAGTTACAAAGTCATTAACAGTGATAAGCGAAAAAAAAACTGCCGCATTGTACATTATGTGATCAAAAGTATCCAGACATCTGGTTAAAAATCACAACTTCGTGGCGCCATCCATCGATAATGCCGGAATTCAGTATGGCGTTGGCCCACCCGTAGCCTTCATGACAGCTTCCACACTCGCAGGTGCACGTTCAATCAGGTGCTAGAAGGAATTTTGGGGAATGGCTGCCCATTCTGCACGGACTGCTGCACTGACGACAGGTTTCGAACTCGGTCGTTGAGGCATGGCACGGCGTTCCGAAACATCCCAAAGATGTACTAGAGGAGTCTGGTCAGCCATCTTGGTTGCCATTTACAAAGAAAGTCCACTAATGGTATCTCCATTAATCACTATATGGTTCAGGTCAGGACTCTACGCAGGCCAGTCCACTACATCCACCCCGCCACAGGACGTGCAATATGAACAGGTGCTCGATCGTGTTGAAATATCCAATCGCCATCCTCGAATAGCTCTTCATCGGAGAGAACCAAGAAGGTGCTTAAAACATCAATGTAGGCCTGTGCTGTGATTGTGCCACGCGAAACAAAAAGGAGTGAAAGCCGCCTCCATGAAAAACACGACCACACCATAACACCACCACCTCCAAATTTTACAGTTGGCACTACACACGCTGTGAGATGACATTCACCGGGCATTCGCCATACCCACACCCTGCCATCGGGTCGCCACATTGTGTACCGTGATTCGTCACTCAACACAACGTTTTTCCACTGTTCATTCGCCCAATCTTTACGCACCTTACACCAAGCGAGGCGTTGTCTGGCATTTACTGGCTCGATGTATGGTTTATGGGCAGCGGTTCGACCATGAAATCTAAGTTTTCTGACCTCCCGCCTAACAGTCATAGTACTTAGAGTGGATCCTGATGCAGTCTGGAATTCCTGTGTGATGGTCTGCATAGATGCCTGCCCGCGCCGGCCGCTGTGGTCGAGCGGCCCTAGGCACTTCAGTCTGGACCTGCGCGCCTGCTACGGTCGCAGGTTCGAATCCTGCCACGGGCATGGATGAGTGTGATGTCCTTACGTTGGTTACGTTTAAGTAGTTCTACGTCTAGGTGACTGATGATCTCAGATGTTCAGTCCCATAGTGATTAGAGCCATTTTAACTATTTGATGTCTGCCTATTACACATTACGACGCTCGTCATCTGTCGGCGGTCTCTGTCAGTCTACATATTAGATCGACCTGTACGCTTTTGTGCTGTAAGTGTCCCTTCACGTTTCCACTTCACTACCACATCGGAAACAGTGGATCCAGGGATGTTTAGGAGGGTGAAAATCTCGCGTACAGACCTATGATACAAGTGACACACAATCATCTGACCACGTTCGAAGTCTATGAATTCCGCGCAGCGCCCCATTCTGCTCTCTCACAAAAGTCTAATGACTACTGAGATCGCTGTTATGGAGTACCTGGCAGCAGGTATCAGCATAATGCACCTGACATGAAAAACGTACGTTTTTGGGGGTGTCGGGATAGTTTTGATCACATAGTGTAAACGATGTTTAAATTTATTACTTGTTTGCCACTGCCTCTATTCCTAACGCATTTTGCAAAACTATGCACACTAGTCGTTGAAAGTACCTACACAAATATATCATTTTAATATAATGACATATGATGTAATAAAAACTGAGATGATGAAAATATACCGCATCATGCACGAAGTTTTAATACATTTATTTTCTACTAATATCTCATTCCTACAGTCGAGTAAACTTCAGGAAATCTCTGAAACCTGACAGCGCTTTTGACATCAGTCAACTGCGAAGCGCAAACGGCTGCAGGCGAAAACAACAGCCGTCTAGAGAGCTAGAAAGTTTCCATAGAGACATCTAGCAAGTGTCGTTGTTGACACGCTTAGCAGTTGCACCCAGCGTACACTAACCGTTTCTATAATTTCAAAGGTGTTTTCCCCAATTACGTGGAAGTGAAATATTGTCGCTACTACTAACACAGCTCACTTTCCGTTTTCATTTCTAATAGAAATTAACCAGAATGAATATCCGGGCAATGCCTTGTTTGTTAGCTAGTAATTTAATAAATGTCACGTCAGACGGTAAGCAGTCATTAAAATGTTAAATGACTTAACGATGTCCGAAGTGCGTAACTATATTTTAATCATTTTAGCATGTGACTATTAACAGCCGTCAAGTAATGCATCAAATGCATGTTTGCACATCAGTTGCTTTTCTACTTAAAAGCCAGATATCGACAATTTCAATCACAGACCATCTTCACGGATTCTATCCAGAGATACAAAAAATGCATGTAGTATACGGGAACTGTTACAAATTCTTCTCCAAGGTAGTGCAGACTATACGAGATGAATACTTACAGGATTAAAACAGTATAAGGCACAACATCACATCTGTCATTCCTTAAGTAATGACTACGTCTCAGATGTAGCCCATGCTATCAAAAATGGGTCTGAGCACTATGCGACTCAACTTCTGAGGTCATCAGTCGCCTAGAACTTAGAACTAATTAAACCTAACTAACCTAAGGACATCACACACATCCATGCCCGAGGCAGGATTCGAACCTGCGACCGTAGCGGTCACGCGGTTCCAGACTGAAGCGCCTTTAACCGCACGGCCACACCGGCCGGCCCTATGCTATCGATTCCACTATTGCACAGTGGGCTTTTAAGGGCAAATATACAAATGACTAGAGTAAACAGAGCAGTACTGAAGAGAAGATCAGAGGTATAAAATTGTGCAAAATAACTAGCAGTTGGTCAAAGATCTCGTTGATAAGTTTTTCCCTCAATGCAAAGTACGAGACTATCATTAGCTAACATCTTTCGTAAAATTTCACATGTAAACAAAAAAAGAAGTTACAATCCGCCAACATCGAACTTGAGGTAGATATCATTATAAAACCCTAATGATAAATAGACATGGCTACTATTGAAGTAATGACAGATATGATGATGTGGCTTAAACTGTTATTCCGCACTTTCTTGGAAAACGATTTGTAACATTCCTGGATACGAAATATTTTTTTTTTTTTTTTTTTTTTTTTGTGTCTTCGGATACAATCCGCGAAGATGGTCTGTGACTGAAACAGGTCGACAATTGGTTGTAAATGAAAAAGCAGCTCATGGCGTAGCATCCATTTTGTACTAAATATATTTGTCAATGTGTACGAAGCTTTTTATTGGATTACGCATATCTGAAGATGGCAACTCTTTCCCGATACCGGGAATATAGATATTTTTTATATACTTAAGCGATCGTCACGTAATAAATTTTCATACAGATATTACACATGTTAGATACTTTTAGTTCTCCATATGTCTGTTTCTAATAAACCCAATGACCATCGTCGCTAGAGATATGGTGAGAGGTCGCGTTATTTTTCTGTGAGGAACAGCAGTGTTATTCGTGGCTTCAAGGTGCGGCGAACCATCAGGTACGACTTCAGGTCACACTGATTTGCAGAACTGTGTCGGCACAGTGGTACTTCACGACATCCTGCGTCCTCACGGTTTACCTCTCAAGCTACCGTATCGGGATGGCATGTTAAAGAGTGCTACGTTTGTCCGTACGTGGCACATGTCCACATGCATCACTGAAATGTCTGCGTCATACTTAGGTATTCCGTTGTTCAGCATGAACACCATATGTGTCACTGAAAAACAAAAACGTGTGAGGCAACAACTCTGACGTAGAATACGCCCTAGTGCTAATATACAGCACGTCGAGGACCAACTGACAACTGTTGTGTCCCAATTTGCCTCTTAATAGGATTACGGCGATTTTTGAAACCATTTCCAACCGAATCAGTGCATGTTTCCAGGCTAGCGAAGATGCGACTTCTATTGATAAGTGGGCTCATCCTGCGAAGTTTTTTTATAAATTTGTCACGATTTTGTAATTAATGAAATAACAGCACGTACCCTCTTAATCCCCGAAACTTCATTTCGTTTCTCCCCCTCCCCTCCTTTTGGGTGCTCCACAGTTTTTTCTCAGGCACTGCAGTTCGCCGCTTTACCTCCGAGGATGTCTCCCGCTGTCGGAGACGAAACGTCAGGGGAGAGTTTTATACTTCGACCACGGCCCATCAGCCCGGAAATTTTGAGTGAAGAAAAAGATACGCGACGAGGGATTTATCTGAATGGGATGGAAATCGGTAAACGTTATGTACATCTACAGACCAACAAACGATTACAATTGAGAATAATTCTGCTCACATGACAGGTTCAAAGAAATAGTGCGGGAAAGGCAGCGTCCTTTTTACGCGGGACAGGAGCTGAGGTGTCCACTCGCCGCACAACGCCTGCCGTGCAGGCAACCGCGTCGACTCTGCTGCATCGCGTGCAACATCTGTGCCCCGCCGCCACAGCTTGGTGCACGAATGCCAGAGACATGTGGAGACGGATGTATGTGGACAGCAGGGTTTGCCCGAGATTTGCGAACTCGACCCGCCGCGGGACTTCCGGTTCCCTGAACTGCAACTGACTACCTCAAAGTCATGCCTCCACTAACGCAATGGTGAGGCTGCAGGTGTTCCAGAATCCGCTGGAAATATCCTTGAACCGTCGGTATAATTCGCTCGTGTGTGGCCACCTAGTCAGCATGCGTGGTGTAGATTTGTGCAATCTGCTTCCAACTGCTCTCAAATGTTGAGTTCGTAAAAAAAATACTTTTTAAGCTTCTTTTCCTTCACTTGCACCGAAAATCAACTGTAAAACAGCTCCAGGGCTCTTCTTGGTTGCAGTGCGCTTGACTCTGCTAATCACACAGATCTAGAAATTTATACTTCTCAATCTTTTCTTATTAGATACGTTTCTTGAGCTGCTACGTTCAGAAGTGGTAAGCGCTTCCTTCTATCATATAAGGTTTTTCCACAAACTAATGCTGAAAGAACCAGAGAATTCACTAAAAAGCGAATACATTAATAAAAACTTCACTAAAGAAAGCATGGTAAACTAACGCACTCGTAACATTTTATTCACGTATTACGTTCTTCATGTGTAATACGAAGGGATAAAACTTCATGTCTCTTCTTTTCCCTCTCAAATCTTGGTTACGTTCCCTCTTGTGCGCTGACTGAGGACTCCCACTCTGCAGCATCCAGCAGTAGTCAGCTATCTTGCAGACATCCTATCAGCCCTGGTAATCCGGTTCCATTTGTTTAATGCCTTGCTGGAGTCTTTCTCCCTCTTCCTCACTCACAGCACCTTGATTTTCTAGAAAATAGCCAACGGGAGTCCGAAATGTGCAGCTTGAAGACGCACCCAGTACTTTGAAATTATCTAGCACGTTTATTACTGATTCTTGAAATCAAGGTCTCAGCGACTGTCAAAGAACTTGTTGACAACTTGTTTAAAGGATATCCAAGAGCTTTAAATTTCATTCGTTTTCTCTTCAAATGTTTCGCCTTTCATTAGTTTCCGAACATCAGAACTGACAAAAGATTCCTTCTTTCGTCTTAAGTTCTGGTAGGGCGTTAAAAAATTTATAATGACGAGTTATACGTTAAATGAAGGCAGAACGCTTTTTTGGTCCACCTTTGAATCGAATAGTAAGTTTTCTCCTCCAACATTTGACATTATAGTCGTTCAGATTTTTTGTCTTTTGTACGACTGTCCCTTTCTTATGGGAAAGAGGTCAATAAAATGATCGTGTGGTATTGTTGGCCGGGAGAACCCATCCGGGGAAGTTCGGCTGTCTGGTTGCAAGTCCTATTTCAGGTGACGCCACGTTGGGCGACTTGCTCGTTGGTGTTGATGAGATGATGATGACACCACAATACCCAGTCCACAAGTCGAGAAAATGTTCGTCACGGCTGGGAATCGAACCCGGGCCCACAGCACGGCAAGCGAACACTCTAAACAGGCGGACGAGAAAGCAGGTGTCCTTCGAACGTCAACAGACTCAATGTGTGACTCATGACTTGTCCCGATCCACAATCTTCATGCCAAAGTACGCAACATACACTTCTCGGGCAGTGTCTCAGTCTCGTGCCGCTGTTCCACTACATATTTGCCATAGATATATGAGAAGTCGTCAAGGTTATTTTCAAAAGCAGGCACCGCTAAATCTATTATATTTAGCTGTAGTTTCTTTGAAAACGACATGAAAAAAACAGACAGGTCTCAACATAAAATCACCGAAATATATCGGGTGGTACCAAAAGGAAGGGCAGATTTCGGTTTTTTGTTACAGACACATACTATAAAAGAAACACACTGTGAAAGTCTGTTCATAGAAGAAGGTCCATTGTTTTGACGCAGCTACGCTATTTGTAGCAACATGACAACTGCACCACAAGAGAAACCACTTTGTGTGTTGCGCGACGTCAATACATTGTTCAAGTGCAAATTGCGTTCCTCCGTCGATTCGGCAAGAGACCACCACTGCACAAGTAGATTTATGACTGGCACACAAAAAAAGTCTTGGAAATATTGCATATGCAGAAGGAAGAGCACAGGTCGGCCACACACTTCTAATGAAAACGTCGAGCGTATAGAAGATGCGTTTACACGGAGCGCTCGGAAGTCCACAAGACGGGTAGACCAGGAACTTCAACTTCATCAAATAACGGTGTGGCGTATTCAAAAACGAAGCCTTTGCGTGAAGCCCCAGAAGTTGTACATCCTGCAACAGTTGCGTCCCAGCGACCATAACCAAAGATGCGAATTTGAATTCCAGTTTTACAGGATATGGCAGAGGTCATTTTTTCCGAAAGAGATGTTTGTGGACTATTCATTCTTTCACCTTTCGGGAAAAGCGAAAAGCCATAATGCAAGAAATTGGTGTCACAAGGTCCTGATCATGGAAGAGACTCAACGAAACTGAATGTGCTTTGTGCCGTTTCTATTCACAAAGTTTATTTCGTCAGCTTCACGAAAATTTCAATTACTTCAATTTTAAGCATGATGGCATGCCGCCTTATTTTCAGTTTGAGGTGCGGCGTTATCTTCACCGCACTATCCCACAAGGTTGGAAAGGAAGAGGTGGAGAACGAGATCTAGTTCATTACGTTTGGCCTCCCAGGTCACCAGACGACACAACTTACGATATTTTTCTGTGGGGGTATGTAAAAGAGTGAGTCTTTGTCCCACCTATGGCACTTACTCTTCAAGAGCTGAGAAATCTAATTGCTGAAGCTGTCGATTCAGTAAAGAGGGACCTGTTGATTCGTGTGTAAAATGAAAAGGAATATCGTTTCGATCTTTCTTGAGCAACGTATGGTGCTCATGTTGAGTGTCTGTTCGAACATAGAACTTCTTCTGTCCAGTGATATACGCAATTATTTTTCCATCTTTGTTTCTCTGTAACAAAAACTGTAATATATCCTTTCCTTTTGAATTACTGCGTATACATAGCTGTAATGTAGACCTCAACATTAAAAAATGTTTTGGTATCTGGTTCCACTCCAAACTTTTGCAAAACAACGCTGATGTCATCGCAATTATTAAATAGGTACTTTTGCGTACCTCAAAAAAATTTTAAATTGGTGTCAAGACTGCCTGTGATCGAACATTCCACGTACTCAAATCAGCCCTATAAATAAAGCAAAGATACCTTTACCTTTAAGAAAAAAAATTTCATTGTCTGCCAGTGTAATACACAATCCTTCTAATATTTTCCGGGCCAGGCCGTGACAAACTAATAACGTTTATTGTAAAGATTCTCAAAGTTAACCACGTATATCTCGGATAACGGAGTACTTTCTTCTCGAACCTTTTCCATAGCCCTCTCCATTTTCTTCTTCACTTCCGGATCTTCCCCTGAGATTGATGGACATGTAAAATACTTCTCCAATCTTGAACGCATCTTCTCCTTTGCAGCTTGCGGACTGCTCGTGTAAACACACGCGTACAGCAACAACTTCTCTAGATTCCATAAATTCGCAGTAAGCGTAACTTATGTGATGAGTAGATGGCCTGTCCTTGGTCATTGTACCTCCTTTCATACCGTATCGAGGAACTTCGAAAGAAAAGCAGTCGAAGAACTTGGGTTTCGACCAACGGAACGTTAACAGAACGCTTGAGGGATGTGGAATCAAAACTGCGTCAGAACATCTCCGATGTCCGCATGTGTACGTGTCCGGACGCCGGGAGCATTTTGTTGTTTCTGCCTGACAAGAGGACAGACGTTACAGACTAAACTCCTTCGATTTTCTTCACATTTGTGTCATTGGAGGTAGGTACCCGGACGTCAGTTGCGTAAAACAGCGCAAGCCAATTATCAAAATAAATATGAAAATTGTCACTGAAGATTTTGTGGCACTGTTAAATGTAAAACATATCAAGTACTATAACAGAGGTAGCGTTAGTTGAGTGACCACCCAACCCTTGTAATCGCGAATTTGCTGGTTATGTTCTACGAAGCAGAAACTTTTGTTACTCTTAATTGTATTCTATATTTATTTTTAAATAGAAATGTTAGTTAAAAATCTTGAATTATAATTTTAATTAAAATAGCATATTATAGTTAGTCACTAGTGAGAGATAAAGGCAAAGATTCATGATAAATTCAAATTTGGTGCTAAAATGAGAAAAATAAAATAAGTTTGTATTTGTATAGTCTGAACAGTATCTCTGATATGCACTTTTTTCATTTCATAATAACCAGTATTGCCTAGGATTACATTCTTTAAAGGATCTAATTGCCTTGTATACAGCATCCATATCAGGCATACCTATGCATATGACGACATATTTCTGTAACTTCGTGTCGTAAAATGACGTATTCCTTCAGGTACATTCAGTGGTGTAATTAGATACTATTTGCGAAATGCGTTGCGAATAGAGTTAATAGTCAGGAAGCGATAAATTAAAAGTCATGGAGCCGCGCGGGGTAGCCGTGCGGTCTGCGGCGTCTCGTCACGGTTCGCGCGGATCCCCCAGTCGGAGGTTCGAGTCCTCCCTCGGGCATGGGTGTGTGTGTTGTCCTTAGCGTAAGTTCGTTTAAGTCGGATTAAGTGGTGCATAAGCCTAGGCACCGATGACGTCAGCAGTTTGGTCCCTTAGCACTTACCACAAATTTCCAAATTTCCAAACGTCATGCTTGGTGCTCAAGTTTAACTGCGTGATCAGTGAAAATGTAATCAGCTATGACTTCTGGCCTTTCATAATTTTGTGGGCGGGTATGAATAAGAAAAAGTTTCTGAAAGATATGAAATTGTGCTTAAAGTGTTATTCTCCTGAAATTCTTGGTGAATGTAATCTGCGTAATCTGTGTGCCGTTAATTATCCTGCCTCATAAGATACTTTTGTCTTACTGTGTTCCATCTACGAGGGACGTTCAATAAGTAATGTACACAATGTTTTCTGAAATCACATTGGTTTGTTTCATGCTTCCAATACATCATATTATTCCCCACTCTTATGGCCACAGGGTCCAATTTTTCAATATAATCTCCGTTCAGTGTGACGACCTCACGCCACCTTTCTGGGACGTCTTGTAAACCGGCACGGTAGCACTCAACTATTTTAGGTCGGAGCCATCGTCTCGCTGCATCAATAACCTTCCCAGCATCCACGTGTTGCTTCCCACGGAGTGCATCTTTCATAGCACCAAACAGATAAAAGTTGGATGCTGCGAGATCTGGGCTGTAGACAGGATGTGGAAGGACAGTCCAATGATGTGGTGTCAGCTCCTCGTTGGTGCGCAGGGTTGCGTTGTCACGGATAAGGAGAAATTGAGCAGCGAGTTGTTTGATTGTGATCCGTGGGTCATATCGATTGAGAGTGTCTTAACACTCCAACACTGCACGAGTCTTACCAGTGTGCGACTGGCCGGAACGCAGGGATCGGACGGGCTTGCGCGATCGTGTTCCCATTATGAAAGATGCCTCCCCCAACGACTCATCGTGCTTTTGTTCACTGTGCCAGGTCTCCGTAGAGATCCTGAAACGGCATACGGATATCTGCGATGCTCTGGTTTTCCTGCCAACAGAAACTCAGTGACAGATCGCAATTTGGTACAAACCTCCGTTACGAAAGGAATTTTGGAGGCTGCGTTTAGTGTCGCGACCTATCGGAACTTCGTGAAACTATAGGGGCTGAAGCGGATATGTTCCACAATATCCCACAACAAATTACACATTTTTTCAACAGAGATTGGCCGAGAAAAAAATTTGTTGCTTTTACCTACTGAACGCCCTTCTTATAATGTGAGATCCTACTTTTTAATGAGTAGGTCATGAAACCGTCTTGAATTTTGAAGTCCAGTAAATAAATGTATATTCATACTACCGGTTTGGTCAGACTAAATACCATCTTCAGATCTGATAACAACCCACGCATAGTTTCTTTATAATCTATAAACACTAGTTACACGCACTCTGAACATAATAAAAATGGTACAAAATGTGTCAATAAAATGTGCACACTTATTTCCCTCGCGTTGATAAATAGACTTCTCAGCCTTCTATGTGGGCTGCTTTTCGTTGTTTTGAAATTCCTTGTGGTGATGGCGCCACGACCTGATGCACAGCATAAGCTGAGAAGTAATTGTAAACGAGAATTGGCGTCTGACGATGAACGTTTAGTTTCGACACAGGGAACGCAATTATTTTTTGTAAATAAAGAGCTTAACTAACAGTGGCTGGTGCCAACTATCACTTTATTGTTAAATCAACCTGTATTTTCACACTACCTTAGTCTTGGTATTCCAATATTCGACAAAATCGCATTAGTCTACTACTAGTACTAATAATAATAATAATAATAATAATAATAGTAATTACAAAAATAAAAAATAAAAAAATTAGTATAATAGTGTCCATCTGTCTCTGCGTCAGCTATATACGAAATTAAAATTTATATATGTACCGAAATCAGTCGGTAAAAATCTGTTTAGTGCAGATCTAGCTAGATTACAAGCAAAGTGTGTGTATCGTAAGCGTGAATTGAAATACTGATGTGGATGATCTAGTAGGGGTTATTTGTACAGAAAAGCGGTAATGCCGATTTGATTTGCATCTTACTGCACTGATGATAGCCAGACAGTGGCTGAAATCTAGCTAGATCTTTAGTAAAGAGAGCACTAGCAACTGACTGCTGTACATTTCTCAATTTTACCAAACAAAGTCAGTCAGAACATCCGTTCCATATGGAATCGAATATGATATACAGGGTGGTTCATAATGTCCGTTACTGTAAAAAAATGGCTCTGAGCACTATGGGACTTAACATCTGTGGTCATCAGTCCCCTAGAACTTAGAACTACTTAAACCTAACTAACCTAAGGACATCACACACATCCATGCCCGAGGCAGGATTCGAACCTGCGACCGTAGCAGTCGCGCGGTTCCGGACTGAGCGCCTAGAACCGCTAGACCACCGCGGCCGGCTCCGTTACTGCATTCTAAGCGTTGTACAAGATATTCGCTAAATAAAGTTTTGATAATGAACCCACGTCTGAAAAAGTACCGTTTGAATGTAAAATGAGCTTCAAGATCGAATCACATCCAAGTCTCAAGCTGCATGGTACGCTCAGCAACTGACAAGAGGGCGTAGTCGGCAGTACTTTTTTTAATGACGACATCACATAAAATCTTTGTTCCAGTACAACTACTGGCGTGTTCGAAACAGGGAGGATAGGTTTTCGTGCTCCACGGACGACTTTAAAGACATCCTTGGTCATCTAGAAGAAAACGCAACGACGAATACGGGAAACACAGCCCAGACCATGGTTTCCTACAGTACACACAGGTTGCTCGTTGCCTCCACTGTACGCTCACTGTGGAGCTAGAGGTTTGAAACTGACCTATCTTCAAACTTACAAGGACCGGTAAAAATGTTTCCCTTCGAAGATCGTGCAGTCAAGATCCGGTATCGCAATCAAGCAAAATTGGCCGCGTTGTTTGAGGCATCATGTCACGGATTGTGCGACCCCTCCCTCCGGAGGCTCGAGTCCTCCCGCGGGCATGGGTGTGTGTGTTGTTCTTAGCATAAGTCAGTTTAAGTATCCAGAATGACAGTTGCACTTGCCCGCGAAAGGCAAAGGTCCCAAGTTCGAGTCTCGATCCGGCACACAGTTTTAATCTGCCAGGAAAGTTTCATATCAGCGCACACTCCGCTGCAGAGTGAAAATCTCATTCTGGAAACATCCCCCAGGCTGTGGCTAAGCCATGTCTCTGCAATATCCTTTCTTCCAGGAGTGCTAGTTCTGCAAGGTTCGCAGGAGAGCTTCTGTAAAGTTTGGAAGGTAGGAGACGAGGTACTGGCAGAAGTAAAGCTGTGAGCACGGGGCGTGAGTCGTGCTTGGGTAGCTCAAATCGTAGAGCACTTGCCCGCGAAAGGCAAAGGTGCCGAGTTCTAGTCTCGGTCCGGCACACAGTTTTAATCTGCCAGAAAAGTTTCAGTTTAAGTAGTCTATAAGTCTAGGGACCGATGACCTCACCAGTTTTGTCCCTTTGGAATTCACACACACATTTGAACATTTTGAAATACATAGCCGTGGGCTTAGATGCAATTATCGTACCGAAGCATCAGATCGAAGATACTCGTTTAGTGAAACACCGTGTCCTGCTGCTTGAAGAAGTCCGTAACTTCAGCTGCACATCCTCGTCCCACTGTAATCGTCGACCCTTCGACGCCTTTTTTAAGCGACCGAAGGCGTATGATATCACGGGGAGAGATCAGCACATGGCGGGTGCTCGAGTGCCTCCCGCTAAAGTTGGCATAACTTCTGCCTTCCGACATTTGCGATATGCGGACCTGCCTTATCAGGAAACGGACACAGCAACCTTGGCGCACCATTCCACAACACCGATTTTCGACAGACATGCTGCCGCAAACACATTTTTCATTCTCCGGTGGGTGTCTTCCTGTGTTTGTCCTTCGGCAGTCAAGAAATGAATAACAGCACGTTGACCCTATTTGGATCCATTTAGTAATAAACGCCGCTATCACATTTCCGCATTTACGGCACGTACGTCGAAAACATATTAATGCCTAACTAGTCCCTTGCCTACATATCGATGCTTCCTAGGAGTCGCGCTAGTGTTGCACATACCGGTACACTGCAGGTCAAACTGAAACATTTTGATCGCCCCCCCCCCCCCCCCCCCATGTTATACACTCAAACGGTACATTTCATGGCATGGGTTCCTTACCATAACTTTATATACTGGGGATCAAAAAGTCATTATAAATTTGAAAACTGAATAAATCACAGAATAATGTAGATAGAGGTATACAAATTGACACACATGCTTGGAATGACATGGGGTTTTATTAGAACCAAAACAATACTAAAGTTCAAAAAATGTCCGACAGATGGCGCTTCATCTGAACAGAATAGCAATAATTAGCATAACAAAGTAACATATAGCAAAGATTATGTTCTTTACAGGAAATTCTCAATACGTCCACCATCATTCCTCAACAATAGCTGCAGTCGAGGAATAATGTTGTAAACAGCACTGTAAAGTATGTCCGGAGTTATGGTGAGGCATTGGCGTCGGATGTTGTCTTTCAGCATCCCTAGAGATGTCGGTCGATCACGATACACTTGCGACTTCAAGTAAACCCAAAGCCAATAATCGCACGGACTGAGGTCTGGGGACCTGGGAGGCCAAGCATGACGAATGTGGCGGCTGAGCACACGATCATCACCAAACGACGCGAGCAAGAGATCTTTCACGCGTCTAGCGATACGGGGTGGAGCGCCATCCTGCATAAACATCGTACGTTCCAGCAGGTGTTTATCAGCCAGGATAGGGATGATGCGATTCTGTAACATATCGGCGTACCTCTCACCCGTCACGGTAGCAGTTACAAAACCAGAATCACGCATTTCCTCGAAGAAAAATGGCCCGATAACGGTAGATGTGGTAAATCCAACCCATACCGTGACTTTCTCGTCGTGCAATGGAGTTTCCACGACAGTTCTAGGATTTTCGGTAGCCCAAATTCTGCAGTTGTGGGCGTTGACAGACCCTCGGAGCGTGAAATGAGCTTCGTCGGCCCACAACACGTTACTCAACCAACCGTCATCTTGCACCATCTTTTGAAACGCCCACACCGCAAATGCCCTCCGCTTCACTAAATCGCCAGGTAACAGTTCATGATGCCGATGGATTTTGTACGGATAGCATCGTAGGGTACGCCTCAGTGCCAACCAAACAGTAGTGTATGGAATGCCGGTGCGACGTGCGACTACACGAGCGCTGACTTCCCCGTACATAGACGAACCCGCTACAGTCTCCATTTCTTCCTGAACTGTCTCAGCAGCATTACGCCTTGTGCTCGGTCGGCCACTACGGGGTCTATCGTCTAAACAACCCGTGGCTTCGAACTTCGAAATCATTCCCGCCACAGCTGCATTTGTCAACGGACCTTTACCCGTTCGAATCCCCTTCCTATGACGATAGGATCGTAACGCTGAACTAGCACATTCCCCATTCTGATAATACAGCTTCACTAAAAGCGCCTTTTCAGGTAACGTCAACATGATGCGACTGCTGGCGCATCTGATTCTCTCTCTTATTACAGATCTTTCTATACACGATTGTCCTGCCCAGTCACTGACGTGACGTTTTGCTGTCCAGCGCCATCTGTCGGACATTTGGTGAACTTTGTTTTTTTTGTTCTAATAAAACTTCATGTCATTCCAAGCATTTGTTTCAATTTTTACCCCTCCATCTACATTATTCCGTGGTTTATTAAGTTTTCAAATTTATACTGACTTTTTGAAAACTTAATAAACCACGGAATAATTTAGATAGAGGGGTAAAAATTGACATACATGCTTGGAATGACATGGGGTTTTATTAGAACAAAAAAAAACAAAGTTCACAAAATGTCCGACGACAACAACAACAACAACAACAACTGACTGTTTGATCACCCGGTACTTAAACAACTCTAAAACATGTTCAGTAAGTATTACCGGTGGGACAGTTAATAACTTTTATTCACATACACGACCGGTTTCGAAAACTATACCCGCATCATCAGGTGTTTATACTCAATCCATAGAAGCAATTTGCCTACTTTCAGGCTTCCAAAAAAAAAAGAAAAAAAAGATTGGCTGTAAACACCTGACGATGTACATACAGTTTGCGAAAGCGGACGTGTCCTTGAATAAAGATTTTTAGCGGTCGTAGCAGTCCTGCTTGTTAAACATGGAATATTTCGGCCGTGGGTGTCCTACATACAAAGTGTTCCCTTCTACAAAGCCAAGCAGCCTCCGTATCGGACACTGAAGAATTTTTGCAGGTTCCGCTCCTAATACTTTTTGTCTAAGCAGTGTACGGAGGCTTTCACGGTGTAGTTTACGTGTGTGCTAAAGCATCGGCGTGGTGAGAGACCTGCATAACGCTGTGCTGTGGATCAAACAAATGTGTTACCGTTCCTGCTGACCTCCTCCTTCAGTATGTTCGTATACTGTTAGCACTACCTCGTACGCGTTCCCAACACTACATATTATATATGTGGAGATGTGTAAAAGACCGAGAGGAATCGAAGCGAACAGCTCACGCGCCTAGGACAGAGAATGAATCCACGAATCCTGTGGGAATGCGACACGAGGTCTTCGTTCTGGAGCGGCTGCCGGGATTACGGCCCTAACGAGCACCGCTTGTGTTGCTCGAAGTTGAGCAGCTGGGAAGGGGGGAGTGGGGGGATGGGAGGTGGAGCGAGGGATGTAAGAAGGACGTGATGTAGCGTTGGAACAGACGGCCACACTTCCAGCCGGAGACGACTTTCAGAATTTCTGCTGTGTTGGCATACAGACACCAACTTCAGCGAAAGCAGTGATAGAGCTACTTCCTTGTTCCTGTAGCGAGTGATAGGCCATATTTTACATCCACTCACGGACAATGTGACTGTTACCACTGGCAGTTATCTTTTATTAAAACACAAGTGTGGCGATATCCGCAATGGATATGTACCAGGTGTACCGGTATGAAATGAGCGTTAAGATACAAATGTGTCGATAGGGAACATTTGTTGTGAACGAGCCTTAATTCTTTTTTGTTTGGTTGGTACGACATCTGTCAAAGATATTTAATATACACCAAGTCACGGAACAAAGAACATCAAATGTTTTCATCGTGTTAACAGTGTCGAATTTTGTACCAGAAAGTGATGATTTGCGGAAAGCATTAATTTTTTGTTTTCATTTGAAAATAAGTGCTGCAGAGTCGCATCGAATGATTGTCGAGGCATACAGTGATCATGCTCTATCATAAGTAACATGCAAAAGATGGTATCAACGGTTCAGAAATAATGATTTGGATGTAAGAAATAAAGAACGTGGAAGACCAGCAAAAAAGATTGAAGACGCCGAATTGAAAGCAATATTGGATGAAGATAATACTTTGGGTCAGAAGCAAATGGCATCAACGCTAAATGTTGCACAACAAACAATTTCTGACCGTTTGAAAGCTATGGGAAAGATCCAGAAGTGTGGAAAATGGGTGCCACATGAATTGAATGAAAGACAGATGGAAAACCGAAAAACCATTTGTCAAATTTTGCTTCAAAGACATGAAAGAAAATCAATTTTGCATCGAATTGTTACTGGCGATGAAAAATGGATTTATTTTAAGAATCCTAAATGGGAAAAATCATGGGTTAGTCCGGGACAATCATCAACATCGACTGCAAAACCCGATCGATTCGGCAAGAAGACAATGCTCTGTGTTTGGTGGGATCAGAAAGGTGTGGTGTATGATGAGCTTCTAAAACCCGGTGAAACTGTGAATACTAATCGCTACAGGCAACAAATGATCAATTTGAACTATGCATTGATCGAAAAAATACCAGAATGGGCCAGAAGACTTGGCAAAGTAATTTTTTTACACGACAATGCACCTGCACACAAAGCAAAACTGGTTCAGGATACAATCAAAACACTTGGCTGCGAGCTGCTACCCCACCCGCAGTATTCACCAGACTTGTCCCCTTCTGACTACCATTTGTTTTCATCAATGGGACACGCATTGGCTGAGGAACACTTAGATTCCTACGAAGAAGTCGAAAATTGGGTGTCTGATTGGTTTGCTTCAAAAGACGAACATTTCTATTGGAGTGGTGTCCACAAATTGCCTGAAAGGTTGTCAAAATGTATAGAAAACAATGGTCAGTACTTTGAATAAATTGATTTTACTTTTCAATTCAAAATTAATGTTTCATTTTTACAAAAAAAAAACGCTCATTTCATACCGTTACACATGGTATACGAGCGCTGTCCTACAAGTAATGCACAACAATTTTTCTCAGCCTATCTCGACTGAAAATATGCGGAATTTCCTGTGGGACATCGAGGAACACATACGCTTCAGCTCCCAAGTTCCGATAGTTCGAAATGGCCTCTGTAATGGAGGTGCGTACCAAGCAGAGAGCTGTCACTGAGCTTCTTTTGACGGGAACCGGAGTATGTCAGATATTAATAGGCGCTTGCGGAATGTCTACGGAGACCTGGTAGTGAACAAAAGCACGGTGAGTCTTTGGTCTGTCATCGTTGCAACAAGGTCGCGCAAACCCGTCGGGTCCTCCGCGTGCCAGACGCCTGCACACAGCTGTGACCAGTGGAGAGTTGGAACGTGCGGACACGCTCACGTGGCGTACCCGGCGGATCACAGTCGAAAACCTCGCTGCCCAACTGGATGTTCCCCTTGGCAATGCTGCCACACTCGTCCACCAGTTGGGGTACTCAAAGGTGGGCGCCTGTTCGGTTCCTTGTCATGTGACAGAAGACCATAAGGAGCAATAAGGGAGCTGCCTGTGCGTTACAATCGTGACAATTCTTTGCTACACATAATCACAGACGATGAAACTTGGGTTCATCACACTCGGCCGAAGAAGAAGTTCAAAGTTGCTACCCTTAGCCCGTAAAGTCAGCGGTCTTCTGTGATCCCCAAAAGGGTTATTCTGTTTGATGTTCTCCTTCACTGGGCAGCGACCAACTCTAACTGCACAGTGCTCTCCTCAGAAAATTGAGGAAACTACTCACAAGGGAACCTCCCCTTCGCACCCCCTTCAGATTTAGTTATAAGTTGGCACAGCGGATAGGCCTTGAAAAACTGAACACAGATCAATCGAGAAAACAAGAGGAAGTTGTGTGGAAGTATGAAAAAAATAAGCAAAATATACAAACTGAGTAGTCTATGTACAAGGTATGGAATATCAAGGAAAGTATGAGCTCACGAGCGCTCTGGTCCCGTGGTTAGCGTGAGCAGCTGCAGTACGAGAGGTCCTTGGTTCAAGTCTTCCTTCGAGTGAAGAATTAAATTTTTTATTTTCAGACAGTTATTATCTGTCCCTCCGTCCGTCCGATGCGATCACTTTTTTGGGAGTGATTATCACATCCACAAGAAAACCTAAATCGGACAAGGTAGAAGAATCTTTTTACCCATTCGCCAAGTGTACAAGTTAGGCGGGTCGACAACATATGCCGTCACCAGTGTCGTATAGAATATATCAGACGTGTTTTCCTGTGGAGGAATAGGTTGACCCATGACCTTGCGATCAAACGTTTTCGGTTCCCATTGGATAGGCACGTCCTTTCGTCTACTAATCGCACGTTTTAGCGGTGCGATCGCAAAACTCAGACACTAAACTTATTACAGTGAACAGAGACGTCAGTGAACGAACGGACAGATAATAATTGTCTGAAAATAAAAAATTAAACTTTTCACTCGAGGGAAGACTTGAACCAAGGATCTTCCGTTCCGCAGCTCCTCACGCTAACCACGGGACCACGGCGCTTCTGAACACAGGTTGTCCTTGATGTTGCTTATCTTGCGCATAGACTACTCAGTTTGCATTTTTTGTTTTTTCCATTCTTCCACACAACTTCTTTCTGTTTTCTCGATTGATCTGTGTTCAGTTTTTCAAGGCCTATCCACTGTGCCAACTTATAACTAAATCTGAGCGGGGTGCGATGGGGAGGTTCCCTTGTCAGCAAAGCACACCCTACTTCATGACAACGCAAGCCCTCACACAAGTCTGCTTTCCACAGAGGAGCTCACAAAGTTTCATCGAACTTCTCTTCCTCATCCACGCTACAGCCCGGATCTCGCACCTTCTGACTCCCATCTGTTTAGCCGAATGAAAGATGCACTCTGCGGGAAGCAGTGTGTGCATGATGGGAAGACTACTGATGCAGCAAGAGTGCTGCCACGTGGGCGCACAGGCCTCCCAGTGAGCTGGCGTATGGTCATGGCATTGCTCAAGGATTATGGTGAAAAGAATGGGGAATAATATGGCGCACCTGGATTAAAAAAAAATATTTCGTAACGCCCTCGTATATGTGATGTATAGCTACCGCTGTAAATTATGTGACTATAACGATCTACTATAGGTGTGGTTATAGCGATACAGCAGATACCAAATATACTTTTGCATGTCTTTATTTTGATCGCAATAGAGACAGTTTTTATGTGACAACAAGAACGATTCAGGTCAACAAATTACGACGATATACTTATATGGATATGGTGTCTTTTCGTTCGGACATGTCCGAAAGAACAGGCACCATATCCATGTAAGTATACATGGTGAAAAGTATTTAAACCGACAAACTCTGGGAGGTTGTAGGGGACATCAAAACAAATATTTTTCCTTACTGTCATTTTTGTGGTGTCACCGCCAGACACCACACTTGCTAGGTGGTAGCCTTTAAATCGGCCGCGGTCCGTTAGTATACGTCGGACCCGCGTGTCGCCACTGTCAGTGATTGCAGACCGCTCGCCGCCACACGGCAGGTCTAGAGAGACTTCCTAGCACTCGCCCAGTTGTACAGCCGACTTTGCTAGCGATGGTTCACTGACAAATTACGCTCTCACTTGCCGAGACGATAGTTAGCATAGCCTTCAGCTACGTCATTTGCTACGACCTAACAAGGCGCCATTATCATTTGCTATTTATCTTGTGATGCATGTACCGTCAGACCGATGTTTACCAATTATGGATTAAAGTTAAGTATTCCAGCAGCTACGTACTTTTTTTGCTAGTATAATTATTTTACCTGTTCCAGACCTCATGCCAGCCTGCGTGAGTTTAAACGCGTGCCTTTCGGCTACCGGTCATAGTGGATTGGCTGTCTGGCCAGTCCACAACAATTTTTACCTATGAGGAGTATTTAAACCGGTAGAGGAAGATTACTCTGGCGGCAAATTAATTATACCAACAAACACTTTTCAATTTTTTGTTTTTGTTTTTTTTTGTGATCAAGAGACAACGCATTAACACAACCCAATTTCAATTACAGTAGATTTTCAAAAATGCCTACATGGACTTTTAAATAAAGGTTACTCCGTCGGATCATGTTCTGTCTGACACGGGCAAAAACCCCAGGAGCATCCTGAATTGCTCCTGCTGCTGCTACTATCCGGGCAACCAGATCCTGTTCTGATGCAAAAGGCGTTGCGCAAACAAGGTTGCGCGTCTCTCCCCACACACAAAAGTCCGGAGGGGACATCTCTGGGGACAGCTACAAGACAGCTTCCTCAAATTGCAGTGTTCTTACCGTGCGACGGCCTCCCTGTCCAGGTACTCTGCTGAATGACCCGGTCTCACGCAGACGTTGGTACACAGCAGCGAAGGTCGTACGATGCGGGATACGGCGATTAGGATATTGTTGCCGATAAACCCGCTGTGCAGCTCGTCCGTTGTGGTGCGCTACGTAGTACGCGCCAACCATATCAGTGTACTCACTCCAGGTGTATCGCTCCATTAGTAAACAGACACATTGCACTACTACACTGGTGGACAGCAGTTGCCTACAACTGAAGGGCGTAAGACGCCCTCTGACAACTGAAGATCGTAATACACCCTCTGACAACTGAAGATCGTAATACGACCTCCACCGAATAATCCTCATAGGAAAAAATGACATTAGGGAAAAATATTTGTTTTCATGTCCCGTACAACCTCCCAGAGTTTGTCGGTTTAAATACTTTTCAGCCTGTATAGTTCTGGCAATACCGGCCATGACCTGCCTCTTCTGTGCGGATGCACATATATTACCCGAACTCTTAGGGGACTTGGTAAAAATGTCTTCCACGAGTAATGAGTGTTTTGGGTAGGGACACTACTAATGTAGTGCGTGGACATACAAGGTGAGAATGTGGGTCTCGCGCGAGATAGTCCCTGCAGTCGGTGGCGCAAATGGATAGAGCGTCTGCCACGTAAACAGGAGATGCTGGGTTCGAGTCCCGGCCGGGGCACACATTTTCACCTGTCCCCGTTGGTGTATGTCAGCGCCCGTCAGCAGCTGAAGGTATTAATATATAACTCTAATTACGACGATGATAATGCTGGTGGTTGATGCGCCCACACTTAAGTAATAATTTTTATTGGTATGTATCATGTAATATTTGTTTAAATATCAAAAGTATTTTGCTGTTTTTCAGCTCTTATGTGCAATTTTCTGTATTGTAGATCTGATGATGCCTGGTCAATAAATAAAGGGATATTACCGATAATGACCTAGGTCTTTATTTCAAGTTTTAAGCAACAACACATACGAGACATCTGCCACACTACTTACGTCAGTTTCATTGAGTCGATAGCTTTTGCACTAATCTTTCTGGCACCTGGCGTTCACATTGTGACAACCTAGAACCACATCTATAGAACAAAAGGCTCTTACTGTTCTGTGGTGGAGAGTACTTGAATTACTATTGTCACTTTATCATTTCGCGTTCCAGTGGCAAATAGTGAGCAGGAAGAACTAATGATGCAAAAGAGCCGTGCGAGTTTGAATTTCTATAATTTCGCCTTAATGGACTTGTAGCGAGAAATACGTAGGGGAAACCATTATATTGGTACACTCTTCTGTGAATGTTAGCCGTAAACCATAGTGCGATCGACAACAGCTCTCTTGTAATACACTACTGGCCATTAAAATAGCTACGCCACGAAGATGACGTGCTACAGACGCGAAATTTAAGCGACAGGAAGAAGATACTATGATGTGCAAATGATTAGCTTTTCAGAGCATGCACACAAGATGGTGTCAGTGGCGACACTTACAACGTGCTGATATGAGGAAAGTTTCCAACCAATTTCTCATATACAAACAGCAGTTGACCGGCGTTGCCTGGTGAAACGTTGTTGTGATGCCTCGTGTAAGGAGGAGAAATGCGTACCATCACGTTTCCGACTTTGCTAAAGGTCGGATTGTAGCTTATCGCGATTGCGGTTTATCGTATCGCGACATTGCTGCTCGCGTTTGTCGAGATCCAATGACTGTTAGCAGAATATGGAATCGGTGGGTTCAGGAGGGTAATACGGAACGCCGTGCTGGATCCCAACGGCCTCGTATCACTAGCAGTCGAGATGACAGGCATCTTATCCGCATGGCTGTAACGGATCATGCACCCACGTCTCGATCCCTGAGTCAACAGATGGCGACATTTGCAAGACAACCACCATCTGCACGAACAGTTCGACGACGTTTGCAGCAGCATGGACTATCAGCTCGGAGACCGTGGCTGCGGTTACCCTTGACGCTGCATCACAGACCGGAGCGCCTGCGATGGTGTACTCAACGACGAACCTGGGAGCACGAATGGCGAAACGTCATATTTTCGGATGAATCTAGGTTCTGTTTACAGCATCATGATGGTCGCATCCGTGTTTGGCGACATCGCGGTGAACGCACATTGGAAACGTGTATTCGTCATCGCCATACTGGCGTATCACCCGGCGTGATGGTGTGGGGTGCCATTGGTTACACGTCTGAGTCACCTCTTGTTCGCATTGACGGCCTTTTTAACAGCGGACCTTACATTTCAGATGTGTTACGACCCGTGGCTGCACCCTTCATTCGATCCCTGCGAAGCCCTACATTTCAGCAGGATAATGCACGACGCGTGTTGCAGGTCCTGTACGGGCCTTTCTGGATACAGAAAATGTTCGACTGCTGCCCCGGCCAGCACATTCTCCAGATCTCTCACCAACTGAAAACGTCTGGTCAATGGTGGCCAAGCAACTGGCTCGTCACAATACGCCAGTTACTACTCTTGATGAACTGTGGTGTGTTGAAGCTGCATGGGCAGCTGTACCTGCACACGCCATCCAAGCTCTGTTTGACTTAATGCCCAGGCGTATCAAGGCATTTATTACGGCCAGAAGTGGTTGTTCTTGGTACTGATTTCTCAGGATCTATGCACCCAAATTGCGTGAAAATGTAATCACATGTCAGTTCTAGTTTAAAATATTTGTCCAGTTAATACCCGTTTATCGTATGCATTTCTTCTTGGTGTAGCAATTTTAGTGGCCAGTAGTGTATATGCCACTAGAGGTGACTGATAAGGGGAGGTGACGACGTTGGTAACACGGATTTACTTCAGAGTTTGAACGCTTCTAGTAGGCCATTAAAATAACATAATGTGCAATCAGTAGGGTGCGCTACTGTGTGAATTACAAGAAAATCGCAAAAATTTTTTTGCACGTCTGGTATGTAAGTGACGTGACTGTACGAGGGTGCAACCAGTAAGGAGTCTGAGTGGTTGCCCGGTTAGCGTTCCCGCTTAGCGAGAGGGTCGAGGACGAACCGACGGTTCGAATCCTGCTAACACTTCTTTTTCAATGTATATTTTTTATCACTGGTCACGTCATTTAATTCTTATATTTGAGATGTAATATGACAATAAAAACGTGCATTCTCATGGTGTTGTAGTGAATTTCGTTTGCTATTTAATTATTTACTATTTTCAATTAAATTTTCAAGGACGAGGGACAGCCTTGGAATGCCCAAGTCTTTATTAAAATAATGACGCGAATGGCGTTATTTGGGGATACAATAAGTCGCAATTTGCCAGCCCACCAAAGTAATGCACAATTCCTCGTCGGATGTACTCTAGATATCACACATTGTGGGGTGTCACCGCCAGACACCACACTTGCTGGGTGGTAGCCTTTAAATCGGCCGCGGTCCGTTAGTATACGTCGGACCCGCGTGTCGCCACTATCAGTGATTGCAGACCCAGCGCCACCACACCGCAGTTCTAGAGAGACTTCCTAGCACTCGCCCCAGTTGTACAGCCGACTTTGCTAGCGATGCTACACTGACAAATACGCTCTCATTTGCCGAGACGATAGTTAGCATAGCCTTCAGCTACGTCATTTGCTACGACCTAGCAAGGCGCCATTATCAATTGCTATTTATCCTGTGATGCATGTACCGTCAAGAGCGATGTTCACCAATTATGGATTAAAGTTAAGTATTCCAGAAGCTACGTACTATTTTTGCTACTATAAGACCTTGACCTGTTCCAGACCTCACGCCATCCTGCGTGAGCTTAAACGCGTGCCCTTCGGCCTCCCGTCCTCGTGGATTGGCTGTCTTGCCAGACCACAAAACATTGTAGGATGGGATTTTTCACGCAGACAGGAGAAACATAAACTGAAACGCGATGTACTACATCGAATAAATGGAGAGTTTCTAAGCGAAAACACCTCACTGTCATTTTGCAAAATTTCTCTTTCTTTCGATACTCTGGATACAAACCATATATCACCAGTGATGAAAAAACTCTGGTATAAAAATTGAGTTTGAGTGGGAGTCGAGCCGTGGGCTCGTACACGCTCGTCGTACGAAGCTGTAACGCTAGCAACTTGACCCCCACGAAATTAAACATCTGTCACTACGCACTGATACATACGCCACCTATTGGACGCGTATAAAACTTGTCTTGCGATTGTCAGAGTAGTGTACCTTACTACGAACGTTGTGTTGTCTTAGTGGCCTACTACAGATGAATAATTATATTTTAACTAAAGTTCAATCTTGATCACAACACATGTCTTAGTAACATAGGTGACCGATCTCGGTTATATTTATATAACCATCTTCAGACCCATGGCTTCCTTGGAGGATGGTAGGCGGAGCCCTGCTCAGCTGCTACGAAGTCAACTTCTTCCAAGGAAGCCATGGGTCTGAAGATGGTGTAAGTAGGCTGTTTATGTTTTCTTATTGGCAACGTTACGTAGCGCTCTGTATGAAAATCACTGGCTGTGCTGTGTGCAGTCTGTGGCTAGTTTGCATTGTTGTCTGCCATTGTAGTGCAGTCTGTGGCTAGTTTGCATTGTTGTCTGCCATTGTACTGTTGGGCAGCGGCAGCTGGATGTTAACAGCGCGTGGCGTTGCGCAGTTGGAGGTGAGCCGCCAGCAGTTGATGGATGTGGGGAGAGAGATGGCGGCTCACCTCCAACTGCGCAACGCTACGCGCTGCTAACATCCAGCTGCCGCTGCCCAACACTACAATGGCAGACAACAATGCAAACTAGCCACAGACTGCACACAGCACAGCCAGTGATTCTCACACAGAGCGCTACGTAACGTTGCCAATAAGAAAACATAAACAGCCTACTTACAATGGTTATATAAATATAACCGAAACCAGTCACCTACGTTATTGAGACATAAGTGTTGTGATCAAGACTGAACTTTAGTTAAAATATAATACTCTAATGATCACCGTTTCCAAAAATGTTTACCAAAATTGTACAGATGAACAAAGTTTGAGCAAATCAGTAATTCCAACGTCGTGGCCTCCCTTTGCCAGTATATAGCGCTTTTGCTCTTACTAGATGAGTCTGTGTGGGAACGTGATGCTCTTGCTTGGATTTTCTCTTTTATGACTATTTCCAGTCTGGTACGAATCCTAGACTTGCGAGCGAGGGTTTTGTGATCTACCTGCTTTCTGTGTGCACTGCACTTCGTGAGTATTCTACCGGTTTGTCCCAGTTTGGCGCCTACTTTACCTGCTTTTGGCTTTTTATGATCGTTCGTCTTTAAACCGTGTCATACTAGTACGCCCAGATTTTTAGAGGATGATACTCCTTCCAGTGACTCTTCGACGACTGTGAAATTGCTTAGTTACTTGTCTCCCACTCCATTTACACGCAATATACGTGTACAATGAAGCCACAAAGAAACTGGTGTATGCGTGCGTACTCAATTTGTAAACAGGCAGAATACGGCACTGCGGTCAACGCCTATACAGGGTGTTACAAAAAGGTACGGCCAAACTTTCAGGAAAAATTCCTCACACACAAATAAAGAAAGGATGTTATGTGGACATGTGTCTGGAAACGCTTAATTTCCATGTTGGAGCTCATTTTAGTTTCGCCAGTATGTACTGTACTTCCTCGATTCAAATTGTAAATTTTCACAATCAACATGTGTGGGCTGACGCGAATCCGCACGCAATTGTGCAATCACGTCATAAACACAGATTTTCTGTGAACGTTTGGGCAGGCATTGTTGGTGATGTCTTGATTGGGCCCCATGTTCTTCCACCTACGCTCAATGGAGCACGTTATCATGATTTCATACGGGATACTCTACCTGTGCTGCTAGAACATGTGCTTTTACAAGTACGACACAACATGTGGTTCATGCACGATGGAGCTCCTGCATATTTCAGTCGAAGTGTTCGTACGCTTCTCAACAACAGATTCGGTGACCGATGGATTGGTAGAGGCGGACCAATTCCATGGCCTCCACGCTCTTCTGACCTCAACCCTATTGACTTTCATTTATGGGGGCATTTGAAAGCTCTTGTCTACTCAACCCCGGTACCAAATGTAGAGACTCTTCGTGCTCGTATTGTGGACGCCAGTGATACAGTACGCCATTCTCCAGGGCTGCATCAGCGCATCAGGAATTCCATGCGACGGCGGGTGGATGCGTGTATCCTCGCTAACGAAGGACATTTTGAACATTTCCTGTAACAAAGTGTTTGAGGTCACGCTGGTACTTTCTGTTGCTGTGTGTTTCCATTGCATGATTAATGTTATTTGAAGAGAAGTAATAAAATGAGCTCTAACATGGAAAGTAAGCGTTTCCGGACACATGTCCACATAACATATTTTCTTTCATTGTGTGTGAGGAATGTTTCCTGAAAGTTTGGCCGTACCTTTTTGTAACACCCTGTATAAGATAAGTGTCTGGCGCAGTTTCTAGATCGGTTACTGTTGCTACAATGGCAGGTTATCAAGATTTAAGTGAGCTTAAACTTCGTGTCATAGTCGGCGCACGAGCGATGGGACATAGCATCTCCGAGGTAGCTATGAAGTGGGGACTTACCCGTAGCACCATTTCACGAGTGTACAGGTGTGGGGCGTGTGCAGTTAGAGTGCTATGGAACCCCTCATACGTCTAGATACGACTCTGACAGGTGAAACGTACGTAACCATCTTGTCTTACCACCTACACCCATTCATGTCCATTGTGCACACCGACGGACTTGGGAAATTACACCAGGACAATGCGACACCCCACATGTCCTGAATTGCAACGTAGTAGCTCTATCAACACTCTTTTGAGCTTAAACACTTCCGTTGGCTACCAAACTCTCCGGACACGAACATTAGTGAGCACACCTGGGATGCCCTGCAACGTGTTGTTTAGAAAGATCTCTACCCCTCGTACTCTTACGAGCTTATGAATAGCCCTGCAGGATTCATGGTGTCTGTTCGCTCCTGCACAACTTCAGACATTAGTGGAATCCTTGCCACGTCGTGTTGCGGTACTTGTGCGTGCTCGCGGGGTTCCTAGACGATATTAGCCAGGTGTACTAGTTTCTTCGGCTCTCCAGTGTATTACATTTGTTTACATTTGGTGTCGACTGTCAAATTACGGCACCAAGCGTCGACCTCTCTTACTGCATTATGCTACAATTTTCTAGCCCTCTGGCTTTTCTATTTGAATTAGAATCATTGGCGCACATCCTCATGAAGATTATGACGTTAACCATTGGGTCAATTACACATAATGTGGAATGTAATGGTACCGTAACACTCCACTGTGGTACGTGCGAACTTGAATGTACTGATATGCATAATCTCTCCCTTAAGAATGAGGTATCTTCTATTTGTTAGAAGCTCTGCAGCCCATTTTCTCGACCCGTTGCGTATTTCTTTCGGATACCTCTGTTTTGCAGACGAATGTATTTGTGGAGAATATCACAGCCTAACACATACAGTCACTATGGACCTCTTCACTTTCGTTATATTCTGCGACAGCAGAGCTCCAAACGCCCAGCAATCTACACATCTCAATACGTCATCGAATGTGTGGTGTCACCACCAGACACCACACTTGCTAGGTGGTAGTCTTTAAATCGGCCGCGGTCCGGTAGTATACGTCGGATCCGCGTGTCGCCACTGTCAGTGATTGCAGACCGAGCGCCGCCACACGGTAGGTCTAGAGAGACTTTCTAGCACTCGCCCAGTTGTACAGCCGACTTTGCTAGCGATGGTTCACTGACAAATTACGCTCTCATTTGCCGAGACGATAGTTAGCATAGCCTTCAGCTACGTCATTTGCTACGACCTAGCAAGGCGCCATTATCATTTGCTATTTATCTTGTGATGCATGTACCGTCAGACCGATGTTCACCAATTATGGATTGAAGTTAAGTATTCCAGAAGCTACGTACTTTTTTTACTAGACTCAACTCCTTTAACTGTTCCAGACCTCACGCCAGCCTGCGTGAGCTTAAACGCGTGCCTTTCGGCTATCTCATAGTGGCTTGGCTGTCTTGCCAAGTCACAACAGAATGAGTGCGAATAATATCGTTTCTGTCGATTTGTAACATAATTTTTATAATGGGGAGCATAAGTATAATCAGAAAAATCGGCAGTACCTGAAAAAGATAGCACGTTCATCTTTCTTTAATTTCTTACGGACGCCAGAATGTGTGAAACGATTTAACCCAGAGTAGCATTTGCACCATACGTCCTTAATTATTTGCTGGAGGCATTCCAGTGTCTGTCTTCCTTTACAGTATTTACACCCCAGAAGCCATTTTTCCTCAAGATAATGCACGACCATATTTTGCTGCAAGAGCACGTGCCTTTTTGCTTTCACAGGATGTCAGCCTTTTGCCATTGCCCACCAGATCACCAGACTTGTCGCAAATCGAAAATTTGTGTTATATGGTGACAACCACCAGTTGGAACCAGGCGAAAGTGGCGTGGCTGACTAAGACACAGGACGCCATTCGCACCTTATACGCGTCGGAAGCAATAAACGTGCTTCCCAACATAGAAGAAACGAGTTCCCCTATTTTTAATTTTTTTTTTTTTTTGCTGCATCTGATCCAAAAACGCGGGCAAAATCAAACCAGTCAGAAGAATGATGACCTCATAAAATAAAAAACGGGGCTAGTGAGAGCAGAAGTCGTTCTCTGATGGTTCCGTGCAAACTTAACTACCTTCGTATGTAGATGATGATGATAATTTCGTGTGGCTCGGGGGCCTTCTGCGAGCCTGTTCGACGCCACTTCGTCGACTTGCGTGCCCCTAACCTATCCTCCGTAATCCATCTAGGGAAAGAGGATAGATAGTTCGTCGATATGTTTTTATAAGTAAACCTGCAAGTGTCAAAATATGTGACACATATCACCGAATCTTTTGACTGCATTGGCATGGAAGCTTCCCATTCCTGAGAGAAAATGATCTTAACAGATGGACAGACAGATGGAAAACAAATGTCAAAAGAATTTACGTTGTTTTGCAACTTTTTCCTTTACTTTTAGTGTGAATCTAGTTCTACGGCAAGAAATGAGTAGATTTTGATGACACGGAAATGTGTGACATAAATGGTCGTGTAGTTTGATTCCACTGACTTAAAACCGCATCGATTTCACACCACCAAGGGACCGTACACGTTAGTATAGCATGTAAATTTCAACTTGCTGTCTCTACCAGTTCCTGAGAAAAAGACGTCTCAACAGTCGGACATACAGACACATAGAGACACACAGAAAAGTGGTGCTATCATATAATGTTTCCATTTTTACAGACTGAAGCACAGAAACCTATAAAATCTCCGTCATGCACAGAATAGTGGCTTGCTAAGAGTATATATACAGGCAGCTTATGGCCGAGTGATCGAAAAAAACTCTGTGACAAAATTTACTACACCGCGCAGGACTGCAATAGTTTCACATGTACCTCATACATATGTAAAACTCGTTGTTTTCCTGTAGTCTTTTCCAGAGTTAAACGTCAGTCAGATTTGTTGTCGGGTACGCTTTAAGTCGTGACCTTCTCGTAAACTAGCTATGACATGTGTGTTGTGGAGTTGCTCGCGCCAGATGCATCACGCACTGACAGGTAATATGATGCAGCTGCTGACTGCAGTGTCTGTATTTTTCCGAGGTGAGGTAGGTGGGGGTGGCCGAGCGTGGGTCCCGAGGCTTAGAAGCCGCACAACTGGTGGCCAGGGCTGCCAACCTTCCAGCCGGGGCGTTTCGCAATGGCCTCGAATGCACTTAAGCAGTGGCACGCTGTGAGCTCCGTGTTTTGATCGAGCTGCAATATTCGCACTCTATTTGGGCACACCGTAAAAGACAGTTACTTACGTGTCCCGTAGATCAAATTCACGGTAAACATTATGATAACCGTGTCAAATTAATTAACAAAGAACATGCATCTTAAAAAATGAAAATTTATTTACGTGATTACATCCTGGTCATTTACGTTGAAGTAGTACGGAATTCGTAAGGGAAAGAATAGGTATTGGGACCACAAAATAAAGTATACTAAAACAGTGATTTATTAACACTAAAAAATTCAAACTTTTATACTTAGAAAATGCACAAATATTAACAGATTATACACGAACATTAGCTAATGATAATTAGCAATAGCGCAAATGGCTTAAGGCCCAATGACATCTTCTTGCAACAAAAATATTAAAGTTCTGAGAAACAGCAATACAGGTGTTTAGCGAAGGGTTAAAGGTGAAGATCATTCGAACAGTTATTCCTAACAACTGCACAAACGCCTCAAAGGACAATGACAAAAAAAATGGTTCAAATGGCTCTGAGCACTATGGGACTTAACATCTGAGGTCATCAGTCTCCTAGAACTTAGAACTACTTAAACCTAACTAACCTAAGGACATCACACACATCCATGCCCGAGGCAGGTTTCGAACCTGCGACCGTAGCAGTCACGCGGTTCCGAACTGAAGCGCCTAGAACCGCACTGCCACCGCCGCCGGCAAGGACAATGACAAGCATCTTTCAAGGCTATAATGCAAGTGCTGCACAAAGAGTAACAGATCAAGATAAGTTAAATAATTAATCTTAGCAACTGTGCAAACAGTTAATTGTCTTTCATTGTAAAGCCAAATAATGTAAAGTATTAAGCAGTCGTAGCACAAGTGGCTAAAACAGAGTAACAGGTCAAGAACATCAGTAGATGAACGCATTAATTGTTTTATTCGTAACTGTAATTTGCAGCAATTTCAGTATGATATTTTCAGGATAAATTTCAGTCATCAGTTGCAAGTAAATTTTATTATGTTTACCGACATGGAAAAATTAATTTATCTTCAGAAACCTACAAAATTAGTTATTTACATATCTTTAGGCCTTGGCTATACATTCATGTGAGGTATAAAAAGTATATTACACGAACTTATTTAGTTTAGTAAAAAGTCAATATCTTTGTCAGAGAAGGATAATGTATAGTATGTTCAGAAATTTACATACCGTATGTGATGTCTTAAACACTGTTTAACAATGTACAGTAACTGAACCTCCTGCGTCTTTTGTGCTGGTAGTAAGGAACACATATAAAAAGGATGTACAAAAATATAGCCAAAACATATGAAGAAGTTATATATAATACATTTGAAAACACAAAATTCTAATATATGGAAGGGATGGGCTAATTTTCACGTTTTATGACAGAAGGTAGGCAATCAAAATAGCATCTCTTTTTAATGCAAGTTGATCATTCAATAAATCTTTTGAATTTAGGTGAGAATGTTTACATACTTAAAATCTTTCTAAAAGATTCATTTTGTAGTCCTTGTCAGTTATATTTCAAATTCCGGTGTCAAGCAGGGATGGGGGAGGAAGTGTGTGTTTCTCTGTCTTGCGGTGTTCTGCAAAAGTTGACTTACGTGAATTCTCTTCATCTTTATTGAGTAAGTGCTCACGACACAGGCTCTTAATTAACCTTCCTGTCTGTCCCATACAAAAACTCGGAGATATATTACATAGTATTTTATATACTCCAGATTTGAGAAACCGATCAGTTGGAGGTTACTCATTATGTATAAAGAGCAACATGGTGGCATTTTGTGTGGTAAAGGACGCAGTAATGTCTTTTTTTAAAAAAATAAGTCGGCTATATGCTGTGAAATGTTATCTAGAAATGGAACTGTAGTGTATTTCTTAACAGTAAGGCCATTTTTATTAAGTTTACAGGACTGTATTTTCTGGGTTTTTTTTATAAAGTTTTTCTCCAAGTTTGCTTCATATCCGTTATTGACCCCTATATAATTTATTAAGTTTTGTAGTAACAGCATAAGGGGTTAGCGGCACCTCAGTGACACAGTCGATCATACCGTGAAAGAATGCCAATTTGTGCTTAAAGGGATGACGCGACATGAATGTCTCGCCAGGGTCTGAAGATTTACAATATCTCTAATTTTTTAGCCTTCTGAAGATGACAAATTAATTTATCGAAATCGGTAAAGATAATGAAATTTATTTGCACCTAATGGCTGAAATATATCCTGAAGAAAACAACAATTACACTTTGTAATTAGACAAACGGTGAACATGAGGAACCCAAAACTTAAGTTTAAAGCACTCAAATCGTACATTCTAGGAACTTTAGTAATATTTTAAAAAGAATATATATACAGGATAACTGACCTAACGGCCGGCGGCCACGCAACAAGATTTACAATTTCTTTAGGATCTTCTTGCAATTTGGTTAAAACACTAGAAGCCCTCCAGTAATAGTACAGTGATTCAAGCAAAGGACAGAAAGTGCTTACAGTAAATCTCACCTCTACGCAATGTTGCTTAGGTAAACTAAAAGAGAAGGCCGGTCGATTTAGAAGGTGCCGTTCACATCATAGCACACACGATTTAAATAATTGAAAAAGACGCGGCAAATCTTTAACCTCAGGGGGTAGCAGACAGGCAAACGATTGCAGTAGACTGTCAGATACACAGGCAGAATGGGCAAGGTCCGGCGGGCTGCGTGGTGAATAAACAAGTAACAAAATAATCGTCTCACAGGAGGCTAGTTCGAAAAATAGCAAATAGGTAATACGAACATGATGTAATCAGCTTGCCTGTTGCCTTACCAAAATGGATACATACGTTTCGAAATGTGTTTCTTGGATGTCCCTGGATTGACTAATACATACAGTGAGGTCCCTGATTCACGATACATTAGGTAACAGTAATCTAAGCTGTAACACACACCTATAATCGGAATTCAACACTATTCTTGGTACGATTACCTGCCATACTCAGTCTTAAAGGAGGCATTCTGTAATTGTAAACATTGAGGTCTTCTAATTTGAATACTTTACTTGACAAGATGGCAGTTGTTTTTACAGTGATGACTAGGTTTGGCAAATTGAATTGCCATTTTCAAATCTGAAAATACATAAGACGTAAACTACATGTGAATATTCGTCTTGAATAAATAATATAAGTTAACAGAGAAACAAATAAATAATTACATACTATATAAGTACCAGTAGCAACGACTGCAACGACCATTACAGAAAAAGACTTTTTCATAATGGATAGTAGTGCTATTTTAAAAATGTAAAATAGGTGAATACATAGAAAAGTTTCCACAGTCACAAATAAAATAAAACAAAGTGCGTCCATAAGTGACGTACCTCACAACACAGGTAAGTACTATCTAACGTTCCATGACAGTTAGAGAAATAAAACGTACCCCAAATGTTACAAGTACAAGTACATTTAGCCAGTACCATGTTAGATATCATGTCCACGTTAACAGCTGGAGGGAAACAGGCATTCAGCTTCTAAACATATCTCAATGTGCTTGAGTCTGCAACTTGGCGGCAATGTAATTTACGTAAATAATTTTTTTCTCGTGTAAAGAAATACGCTTACAAGCATGTGAGTGCCAAAAAAATTATGCTTTCTTACAAAATTAAAAACGACGAAAGCTTTCATACAGAAAATTAGGAAATGTAAAGCCATTATGTAGGAGAACTGCTCATTCAGAGCACTAGGTAGCGTAATTTATCATTTGATTGCCCATATTTGACAATAATGTGAGATTACAACGTAAGGAGTATTTAGACATCGCTGTAGACTGATAGATTAGAGGCCTACGACAATGTTATCCAAGTGCTACATGCAAAGGTCGTTCACTGCAGCACGGGAATCCAGGGTCCATTCACCCCGAGGCTTTTCTCTTTCTTATTGAAACTGTTCTCATGATTGTAGATTTCTATGGCTTCCCTGCACAAGTGTTCGCAGTACTTAGGGGCTTCAGAAAGCAAGTTACAAGTTACACCTGGCATAGCACGCAAAGACCATTGTGCCAGAATAGTGAAGCTGTGACATAAGAGAGTACGTATTCAACGTTTCCTGTAATTCAGCTACGGTGCGGATAACAGTTTCGTCACAGTACGGTAGTGAATTGGCCTGGCAACTGGAAACATATTCCAAAGTACAATTTTTGTGGATAACACGTCTCAACTTCCCATGGGTTCACAGTGAAATTCTGGCAGACTCAGACCAAGGGCGATATGTTCAGGCATAGTGAAATGGCGGCACCAATTTCACTGTGTTAAGGAGTGCGACTAAATGTAAGCCATTTTTTTCTCAATATTATTTGACTTCAGCACTGTGGTTAAGCCACAGTCGCCGTACATTACAGAAAGTTTACGTGTTTGAGTCATATAGTAACCTCGGCTATACAGGGTGTGGTCCATTGACAGCGAACAGGCCAAATATGTCACGAAATAAGCATCAAATGAAAAAACTACTCGTCTAGCTTGAAGGGGGAAACGAGATGGCGCTATGGTTAGCCCGTAGATGGCGCTGCCGTAGGTCAAACGGATATCACGGTATGTTGATGATTTTCACTTATGGACCGTCTGACAGCAACTGAATAAAACACAATTTTAGTGCCATACGCGTTTCGCCTTTATTTTCTGCAAGGCATCATCAGTGGCCTGTAATATGTACATATGTTAGCTATTTTATTTACATTTTTGTCACTGTGCCTATAGGTTATAAACAGTTCTGGTGGTTGGTATTTCCTATTAAGTAGTAATGTTTTGAACTGTACTTACAGGTTGCGTAGACAGTTTCTTACATATTACGCTCCTGTTGCATTTTTGGTCTTGTTCTTCTTCCTATGAGCGCCAATTTGCTGCTTTTTCCTGCATTCCACAGCACTATGCACTGAACGCTTTTTTTAATGCAATGTTTTGGTTTCTGTTGCCGACTGTCAAATGTTTTTGCCAAAGATCGAATATTACTGCCAAACTTATGAGTGTAACTATCGAAGTATCTGTGGTCTGTTCGTGTATGCATTTGTGTGTGCGCTTGTATGTGTGTGTGTGTGTGTGTGAGTGAGTGTTTTTTGGTGTCATTTTATTTTATTGTATTTAATTATTTATTTTTGTTTATGTCCTGTGTATGTGTGTGTGTTTTGGTGTGATATATATATATATATATATATATATATATATATATATATATATATATATATATATTTTGTGCTGTGTATGTATGTCTGTCTGTATTTTGGTGTTATGCATTTTTTTTTTTTTTTTTGGAAGAGGGGGCTGTGTATGTGTGTGTGTGTGTGTATTTTGGTGTTACATACTTTTCTTATGTTATCATTTCCTTTATTAAGTGTAGTAAGGAGCCTATGCTGATGTGTGTTTGTTCATTTATCACATGTTTGTTTTCTGCTATGGCTTTCTGGATGTGGAAGTTTTCTTGCATTTGTATAAGATGTTTGTCATGGTTGCTTATTCTCATTATTTTCATTTCTTGTTCCATGTTTGTAGGATGCTGGTTGTAGTGTTTTAAATGCTCTGCAAATGTGGAATGGTTTGTTTCATACTTCCAACATCTGATATGTTCTTTGTATCTTGTTTCAAAATTCCTGCATGTCATACCTATGTATACTGCATCACAACTTTGACATTCAAGTTTATATATTCCTGATTGTTGGAATTTGTCCCTCTTGGTAGCTGGCTGGCTTAGGTGTGATTGAAGGGTTTGCCCAGGCTTATATGCTATTTTGAAGCCCTGTCTCTTTAGGATGTTTGCAACTCTGTGTGTTAGTTTATGTGTGTAGGTCATGGTGTACCATCTGGTTCTTTTCTGTGTGGTGTTGTCATTGTGTGTGTTTGTTGAGTGTGTTTGTAAGTTTTCAGCTTGTGAGTTCTTTTGTATTGTGGAAATGTTGTGTTTGTTTTTTATTTGTGTTTTTATTTTTTGATTGAGCCTGTGTACCACATGTGTGTCATACCCGTTGTTCCTAGCTATTTGTATGATCGTGTTCATTTCTTGTTCATAGTTTCTCTTACTGAGTGGGATTCTGTTTAATCTATGTAACATGTGTCTTAGTGCTGCAAATTTCTGGCTTTGGGGGTGGTTGGATGTGGAATGTATTATTGTGTCCGTGGCTGTTGGTTTTCTAAAGATGTTAAATGTATGTTTTCCATTTTCTTTTTTAATTGTAATGTCAAGAAAATTTATTTGATTTTCTTTTTCTTTTTCAAGTGTGAATTTTATGTTCTTATGAGCTTTGTTTATTTCTGAATGGAGTTCATCTATTTTTTCACTTGGCTCGTCTGCCAAACAAATAATGTCATCCACGTGTCTGTACCCATAATGATTTGGAAACTTTCATTTGTGGTTATCTTATCAAATATCTGATTTTCAAGGTGACTGATGAAAATGTTTGCTAGTGTTCCTGATATTGGGGATCCCATGGGCAGTCCATCAGTTTGTAGATAATATTCTTCCTCAAACTGAAAGTAGTTTTGTTCAGTTGTCAGTCTGAGCATATCTGTTATTTCTTTTATTGCGTCTGTGGTGAGGTTGCCGTGGGATGAGAGATTTTGTTCTATGATTTCTATTGTTTCTGTGATAGGGATGGAGGTATACATATTTTCTATATCGAATGAAATCAGTGATGCTGTGTGTGGTACCTGTATGTTCTGTATATTTTCTATTAGGTTTCCTGTGTTTATCACTGTTCTGTTGTTCTCTACTTTATAGTGTTTTGTAACTAACTTTTGGAGGTGTTTGGCTATGCGGTATGTTGGGGCTTTCTTGAAGTTGATAACAGGTCTCATTGGCATTCCGTCTTTATGTACTTTCGGTTGACTGCAGAGTGTTGGTGCTTGTGTGTTTTTCTGTGTTAAGTAGTATTTTTGTTTGTCTGTGAGTGTGTGTTCAATGTTTTTCAGTGTTCGTTTCACATTTGCCTGGAATCGTGTAGTTGGATCTGACTTAAGTTTTTGTATTGCGTTGGTGTTTATGTATTCCTTGGTTTTTGTGATGTATTGCTCTTTATCCATGAGTACTGTTACATTTCCCTTGTCTGCTCTTGTTATTAATACGTTGTTGTTTGTTAACTTTTGTTTTAACCTTTTCATAATAGCTGCTTCTGTTTGGTTGTTCTTATTGTGTGTCTGCTGTGTTTGTTTTATTATGCCTTTTATTTCCTCTTTTACTAGTTCTCTTGTCAGTCCTATGTTTATTTCACAATTATTTTGTTGTTCTTCACGTGTAAGGATGTGTTCGGTTTCTACTATGAGATTTTCTATGTATTGATTCTTCACCTTGCTATTGGTGCAGTGTTTCAAGCCTTTTTCCAAGAGCATCTTTTCGTTTTCGTGTAGTTCTGTCTCTGTTAGGTTAACTAAGCGTGGATGGAATGAGTGTTGGTGTTCATGTGGTTTCCCATTTAAAATGTAAATGTATTTTTGCGTCTTTTTTACTGTTAGTTTCATTATCTTGTGTTTATGTTTCTTTTGTAAATGTTTCATTGTTATGTATGTGTTGTGCTCAGTTTTTTCTACTAGTTCCATGAAAACTGCGGCGTTTCCTACGTTTTTTGCCAATTCTAGATGAGTTTCATAGAGCATCAAGTTTAGGTGCTGTTTTTTCGAATAGAGCATCTTAATTTCATGTAGTAACCAATATCGTTCTGCGAATGATTTCGACTTTTGTGCCACTGTAGAACTGTTTTTAACCTTTACATTAATGTAGCTTGGAATTAAATCGTTCTTTTTGCATGTTCTGTTGAATTTTATATGCTGTATCGTCTTATGGAGTCTCAGATGTATTTTCTTGAACCTGTTGTACACGTTGACAGGGAATGTTTGACATAGCTGTATTGACATCTTCAATTTTTTGGTCCTGTCCTCCTAAGTTGCGCGTAATACTACGGTATGTTGATGATTTTCACTTATGGACCGTCTGACAGCAACTGAATAAAACACAATTTTAGTGCCATACGCGTTTCGCCTTTATTTTCTGCAAGGCATCATCAGTGGCCTGTAATATGTACATATGTTAGCTATTTTATTTACATTTTTGTCACTGTGCCTATAGGTTATAAACAGTTCTGGTGGTTGGTATTTCCTATTAAGTAGTAATGTTTTGAACTGTACTTACAGGTTGCGTAGACAGTTTCTTACATATTACGCTCCTGTTGCATTTTTGGTCTTGTTCTTCTTCCTATGAGCGCCAATTTGCTGCTTTTTCCTGTATTCCACAGCACTATGCACTGAACGCTTTTTTTAATGCAATGTTTTGGTTTCTGTTGCCGACTGTCAAATGTTTTTGCCAAAGATCGAATATTACTGCCAAACTTATTAGTGTAACTATCGAAGTATCTGTGGTCTGTTCGTGTGTGCGCTTGTGTGTGTGTGTGTGTGTGAGTGAGTGTTTTTTGGTGTCATTTTATTTTATTGTATTTAATTATTTATTTTTGTTTATGTCCTGTGTATGTGTGTGTGTTTTGGTGTGATATATATATACATATATATATATATATATATATATATATATATATATATATATATATATATATATTTTGTGCTGTGTATGTATGTCTGTCTGTATTTTGGTGTTATGCATTTTTTTCTTTGGACGAGGGGGCTGTGTATGTGTGTGTGTGTATTTTGGTGTTATATACTTTTCTTATGTTATCATTTCCTTTATTAAGTGTAGTAAGGAGCCTGTGCTGATGTGTGTTTGTTCATTTATCACATGTTTGTTTTCTGCTATGGCTTTCTGGATGTGGAAGTTTTCTTGCATTTATATAAGCCTGGGCAAACCCTTCAATCACACCTAAGCCAGCCAGCTACCAAGAGGGACAAATTCCAACAATCAGGAATATATAAACTTGAATGTCAAAGTTGTGATGCAGTATACATAGGTATGACATGCAGGAATTTTGAAACAAGATACAAAGAACATATCAGATGTTGGAAGTATGAAACAAACCATTCCACATTTGCAGAGCATTTAAAACACTACAACCATCATCCTACAAACATGGAACAAGAAATGAAAATAATGAGAATAAGCAACCATGACAAACATCTTATACAAATGCAAGAAAACTTCCACATCCAGAAAGCGATAGCAGAAAACAAACATGTGATAAATGAACAAACACACATCAGCACAGGCTCCTTACTACACTTAATAAAGGAAATGATAACATAAGAAAAGTATATAACACCAAAATACACACACACACACATACACAGCCCCCTCGTCCAAAAAAAAAAAAAAAAAATGCATAACACCAAAATACAGACAGACATACATACACAGCACAAAAAAAAAAATATATATATATATCACACCAAAACACACACACATACACAGGACATAAACAAAAATAAATAATTAAATACAATAAAATAAAATGACACCAAAAAACACTCACTCACACACACACACAAGCGCACACACAAATGCATACACGAACAGACCACAGATACTTCGATAGTTACACTCATAAGTTTGGCAGTAATATTCGATCTTTGGCAAAAACATTTGACAGTCGGCAACAGAAACCAAAACATTGCATTAAAAAAAGCGTTCAGTGCATAGTGCTGTGGAATGCAGGAAAAAGCAGCAAATTGGCGCTCATAGGAAGAAGAACAAGACCAAAAATGCAACAGGAGCGTAATATGTAAGAAACTGTCTACGCAACCTGTAAGTACAGTTCAAAACATTACTACTTAATAGGAAATACCAACCACCAGAACTGTTTATAACCTATAGGCACAGTGACAAAAATGTAAATAAAATAGCTAACATATGTACATATTACAGGCCACTGATGATGCCTTGCAGAAAATAAAGGCGAAACGCGTATGGCACTAAAATTGTGTTTTATTCAGTTGCTGTCAGACGGTCCATAAGTGAAAATCATCAACATACCGTAGTATTACGCGCAACTGAGGAGGACAGGACCAAAAAATTGAAGATGTCAACACAGCTATGTCAAACATTCCCTGTCAACGTGTACAACAGGTTCAAGAAAATACATCTGAGACTCCATAAGACGATACAGCATATAAAATTCAACAGAACATGCAAAAAGAACGATTTAATTCCAAGCTACATTAATGTAAAGGTTAAAAACAGTTCTACAGTGGCACAAAAGTCGAAATCATTCGCAGAACGATATTGGTTACTACATGAAATTAAGATGCTCTATTCGAAAAAACAGCACCTAAACTTGGTGCTCTATGAAACTCATCTAGAATTGGCAAAAAACGTAGGAAACGCCGCAGTTTTCATGGCACTAGTAGAAAAAACTGAGCACAACACATACATAGCAATGAAACATTTACAAAACAAACATAAACACAAGATAATGAAACTAACAGTAAAAAAGACGCAAAAATACATTTACATTTTAAATGGGAAACCACATGAACACCAACACTCATTCCATCCACGCTTAGTTAACCTAACAGAGACAGAACTACACGAAAACGAAAAAATGCTCTTGGAAGAAGACTTGAAACACTGCACCAATAGCAAGGTGAAGAATCAATACATAGAAAATCTCATAGTAGAAACCGAACACATCCTTACACGTGAAGAACAACAAAATAATTGTGAAATAAACATAGGACTGACAAGAGAACTAGTAAAAGAGGAAATAAAAGGCATAATAAAACAAACACAGCAGACACACAATAAGAACAACCAAACAGAAGCAGCTATTATGAAAAGGTTAAAACAAAAGTTAACAAACAACAACGTATTAATAACAAGAGCAGACAAGGGAAATGTAACAGTACTCATGGATAAAGAGCAATACATCACAAAAACCAAGGAGTACAAAAACTGAAGTCAGATCCAACTACACGATTCCAGGCAAATGTGAAACGAACACTGAAAAACATTGAACACACACTCACAGACAAACAAAAATACTACTTAACACAGAAAAACCCACAAGCACCAACACTCTGCAGTCAACCGAAAGTACATAAAGACGGAATGCCAATGAGACCTGTTATCAACTTCAAGAAAGCCCCAACATACCGCATAGCCAAACACCTCCAAAAGTTAGTTACAAAACACTATAAAGTAGAGAACAACAGAACAGTGATAAACACAGGAAACCTAATAGAAAATATACAGAACATACAGGTACCACACACAGCATCACTGATTTCATTCGATATAGAAAATATGTATACCTCCATCCCTATCACAGAAACAATAGAAATCATAGAACAAAATCTCTCATCCCACAGCAACCTCACCACAGACGCAATAAAAGAAATAACAGATACGCTCAGACTGACAACTGAACAAAACTACTTTCAGTTTGAGGAAGAATATTATCTACAAACTGATGGACTGCCCATGGGATCCCCAATATCAGGAACACTAGCAAACATTTTCATCAGTCACCTTGAAAATCTGATATTTGATAAGATAACCACAAATGAAAGTTTCAAAATCATATATTGGTACAGATACGTGGATGACATTATTTGTTTGGTAGACGAGCCAAGTGAAAAAATAGATGAACTCCATTCAGAAATAAACAAAGCTCATAAGAACATAAAATTCACACTTGAAAAAGAAAAAGAAAATCAAATAAATTTTCTTGACATTACAATTAAAAAAGAAAATGGAAAACATACATTTAACATCTTTAGAAAACCAACAGCCACGGACACAATAATACATTCCACATCCAACCACCCCCAAAGCCAGAAATTTGCAGCACTAAGACACATGTTACATAGATTAAACAGAATCCCACTCAGTAAGAGAAACTATGAACAAGAAATGAACACGATCATACAAATAGCTAGGAACAACGGGTATGACACACATGTGGTACACAGGCTCAATCAAAAAATAAAAACACAAATAAAAAACAAACACAACATTTCCACAATACAAAAGAACTCACAAGCTGAAAACTTACAAACACACTCAACAAACACACACAATGACAACACCACACAGAAAAGAACCAGATGGTACACCATGACCTACACACATAAACTAACACACAGAGTTGCAAACATCCTAAAGAGACAGGGCTTCAAAATAGCATATAAGCCTGGGCAAACCCTTCAATCACATCTAAGCCAGCCAGCTACCAAGAGGGACAAATTCCAACAATCAGGAATATATAAACTTGAATGTCAAAGTTGTGATGCAGTATACATAGGTATGACATGCAGGAATTTTGAAACAAGATACAAAGAACATATCAGATGTTGGAAGTATGAAACAAACCATTCCACATTTGCAGAGCATTTAAAACACTACAACCATCATCCTACAAACATGGAACAAGAAATGAAAACAATGAGAATAAGCAACCATGACAAACATCTTATACAAATGCAAGAAAACTTCCACATCCAGAAAGCCATAGCAGAAAACAAACATGTGATAAATGAACAAACACACATCAGCACAGGCTCCTTACTACACTTAATAAAGGAAATGATAACATAAGAAAAGTATATAACACCAAAATACACACACACACATACACAGCCCCCTCTTCCAAAAAAAAAAAAAAAAAAAAAAAAAAAATGCATAACACCAAAATACAGACAGACATACATACACAGCACAAAAAAAAAAATATATATATATATCACACCAAAACACACACACATACACAGGACATAAACAAAAATAAATAATTAAATACAATAAAATAAAATGACACCAAAAAACACTCACTCACACACACACACAAGCGCACACACAAATGCATACACGAACAGACCACAGATACTTCGATAGTTACACTCATAAGTTTGGCAGTAATATTCGATCTTTGGCAAAAACATTTGACAGTCGGCAACAGAAACCAAAACATTGCATTAAAAAAAGCGTTCAGTGCATAGTGCTGCGGAATGCAGGAAAAAGCAGCAAATTGGCGCTCATAGGAAGAAGAACAAGACCAAAAATGCAACAGGAGCGTAATATGTAAGAAACTGTCTACGCAACCTGTAAGTACAGTTCAAAACATTACTACTTAATAGGAAATACCAACCACCAGAACTGTTTATAACCTATAGGCACAGTGACAAAAATGTAAATAAAATAGCTAACATATGTACATATTACAGGCCACTGATGATGCCTTGCAGAAAATAAAGGCGAAACGCGTATGGCACTAAAATTGTGTTTTATTCAGTTGCTGTCAGACGGTCCATAAGTGAAAATCATCAACATACCGTAGTATTACGCGCAACTGAGGAGGACAGGACCAAAAAATTGAAGATGTCAAACGGATATCAACTGCGTTTTTTTTAAATAGGAACCTCCATTTTTATTACATATTCGTGTAGTAGGTAAACAAATACGAATGTTTTAGTTGGACCACATTTTTCGCTTTGTGATAGATGGCGCTGTAATAGTCACAAACGTACATGTACGTGGTATCACGTAACATTCCGCCAGTGCGGACGGTATTTGCTTCGTGATACATTAACCGTGTTAAAATGGACCGTTTACCAATTGCGGAAAAGGTCGATATCGTGTTGATGTGTGGCTATTGTGATCAAAGTGCCCAACGGGCGTGTGCTATGTATGCTGCTCGGTATCCTGGACATCATCCAAGTGTCCGGACCGTTCGCGGGATAGTTACGTTATTTCAGGAAACAGGAGCTGTTCAGCCACATGTGAAATGTCAGCCACTACCTGCAACAAATGATGATGCCCAAGTAGGTGTTTTAGCTGCTGTCACGGCTAATCCGAATGCTACATCAACATCGATTACACCCGTACCATATTACTATGCACCAGAAATTCCATGGCGACGAATTTGAACGTCGTGTACAGTTCTGCCACTGGGCACAAGAGAAATTACGGGACGATGACAGAGTTTTTGCACCCGTTCTATTTAGCGACGAAGCATCATTCACCAACAGCGGTAACTTGAGCCGGCATAATATGCACTATTGGGCAACGGAAAATCCATGATGGCTGCGACAGGTGGAACATCAGCGACCTTGGCGGGCTAATGTATGGTGCGGCATTATGGGAGGAAGGATAATTGACCCCCATTTTAACGATGGCAATCTAAATGGTGCAATGTATGCTGATTTCCTACGTAATGATCAACCGATGTTACTACAAGATGGCATGACAGAATGGCGATGTACTTCCAAAATGATGGCACATAGCTTGCGTGCGGTTGAAGCGGTATTGAACAGCATATTTAATGACAGGTGGATTGGTCGTCGAAGCACCATACCATGGCGCGCACGTTCACCGGATCTGACGTCCCCGGATTTCTTTCTTTGGGGAAAGTTGAAGGATATTTGCCATCGTGATCCACCGACAACGCCTGATAACATGCATCAGCGCATTGTCTATGCATCGGCGAACATGACGGAAGGCGAACTACTCGCTGTTGAGAGGAATGTCGTTACACGTATTGCCAAATGCATTGAGGTTGACGGACGACATCTTTTTGAGCATTTACTGCATTAATGTGGTATTTACAGGTAATCACACTTTAACAGCATGCGTTCTCAGAAATGATAAGTGCACAAAGGTTGATGTATCACATTGGAACAAGCGAAATAAATTGTTCAAACGTATCTACGTTCTGTATTTTAATTTTAAAAAAATCCTACCTGTTACCAACTTTTCGTCTAAAATTGTGAGCCATATGTTTGTGACCATTACAGCGCCATGTGTCAAAAAGCGATAGAAGTGGTCCAACTAAAACATTCATATTTGTTTACGCACTATACGAATATGTAGTAAAACATGGGGGTTCCTATTTAAAATAAACGCAGTTGATATCCGTTTGACCTTTGGCAGTGCCATCTAGCGGGCCAACAATAGCGCCATCAGGTTTCCCCCTTCAAGCTAGACGAGTTTAGTTATTTGTAGTTTTTCCGTTTGACGCTTATTTCGTGTGATATTTGGCCCGGCTCAAATGGTTCAAATGGCTCTGAGCACTATGGGACTCCACATCTTAGGTCATAAGTCCCCTAGATCTTAGAACTACTTAAACCTAACTAACCTAAGGACATCACACACATCCATGCCCGAGGCAGGATTCGAACCTGCGACCGTAGCGGTCGTGCGGTTCCAGACTGTAGCGCCTTTAACCGCTCCGCCACCCCGGCCGGCCATTTGGCCCGGTCACTGTCAATGGACCACGCTGTAAATGTATGTCGTCCACGTATACAGTTGTTCGTTGGGCTCAGTGCTGGTGCTATGAGAGCTGTGCCCATGGTGTTGATCAATTATGTGTTAACCTCGGCGGTTAAAATGTAGAGATTTTTTTTTTCAGAGCTGAACAATTGGTTTTGAGGCAATATATACAGATAATAATATAAAGTATTCATGCATGGATCTTGTTATTTCATTAACTTCATTATGGTGCGTTCTGATACTCCAGCTAACGGTTTCACCTCATACTTGAGCAATATATGTTTTAGAATAACAACAGAATTTCTAACACTAATAAGATAAGATTTTCAGTTGTCAGGTTCGTTAAGCAAGTAGTCTGACAACGCCAATCCTAATCCTGCTGTAATTTTTTTTCCTTCTATCTTTTCTACGTAATTCTGTAGCTCTCAATTCGTTCGAGCAATCAATCATTCATGATAGGAAACACAGTCATAGCTCAGTCACTCAAAATGACTCTGAAATTTTACTTGTTAGAATGAAATCAGGCGATGATTCTTCTTCTCTGCAGGCTCGTGCTTTGCGGCAGTCTGCTAATCTGTACAAATAAAATGCCTCGTAATTTTGGGAGCGTTGTATAATCAGTCGGGAAACCTCAAATCAAGCGGATATTTGGCTTTGATGAAGTTTAACCTTCCGAAGAAGTAATGGAGCTCTTGGATTATTAAATGCAGGTTCGTATCCAGTCTTTCGGAAGTTTCCTTCTGATTAACAACTACGCAATATATCGATAAATATCATTAATTCTCAAATTTCCAATACCCACCTTTTATTTGAAGGAGCAATCTATATATATTTCCTTTTTAATCCTACAGTTTCGTCTCCGTTATCTTCTGTCATAAATCTCAATAATCAGATTACAGTTCTTCCAAACCAAGCTCAGGCTAATCGGCACGAAGACAATCTCGGAAGCTTTTTTCTAACAACCACCAGAGAGAGTACTACAAAGAATAATTATGCGCTCATGGCATAGCTATTGTATGAAACTACTTTGCGCATGGATTCTGCGAGTATGAAGATAGAAAATTACTAAACGTCATTCAAGGGTAGAGTTGTATAAGAATAATTCATCGAATATAAAGAGATATCACAATTGCCCCTCGCAGCGAGCAAAGTTAATGATAATACACTTTGCGAGCTAACAGAAAAAATTTGTTGTGTTGTTTATTCAAAAGAGGAATATTTTGAATTAGTTGAATTTTACTATAGAGAGTATGGTTAACATGTTAAGACAGTAAGTTACGAGAATACCTAAGCTGTAGCTTTTACATGTACCGGGGTATACCCGCATCCCGAGTGCATAACCAGGGAAGATGTAGATTGGTGTAATTACGAAAAAGGTCTACCCAAATGGGAAATGGCCTTCACAGGGAAACCCTGGAAAACCCGGAAGAATAGACCCCAGCTCAGGTATTAAAGAAGATAGGAAAGCCTAAATCCAGTAATTTTGAAATATATAGAAGCTCTATAGATTAGATCGAAGGAAAAGTGCCTCATAGCCAAAAAAATTTTACAATATTGCTCAAAAAAATTTTCAAAATTCTTTTTTCGACGATGTATCCGGCGATCTCGTTGTGAAGTCGATGGAACAGGAACACTGGGTACGGACAGCGGGTAGGCGACGTACAGCGTTCGGTGGAGGCGGCAGGGAGGACAGGCGATGGCTTATGGTACAGGATAGAAGCTGGTAATGTGCCGTAGAAACAGGAAGATGGTCTCAGGAACAGATGGTCAGGGACGTGAACATGGAACAGGTTTAAAGTGGAATAAGAAAAGGTTCTGACTGAATAAATCCCTGGAAGAGAGTGGATTAAGGCAACGAAGTCCATATTTCATCGTTGAACTCAAAATCGGAGTGGGTTCTTATATTCTTCCATCTGTACTAGACTGGAACATCCATCAGTCCTGACAATCGCGATTTTTTTTTTTTTTTTTTTTTTGTAGTCCTCAATACCAAAGTTGTTTTGCCTTACAACTGCTGATTGTCCAAAACATTGTCAAATAGACTGTGGGCATTTAAATTTTGTTGTAGCTCATATCGAATGTATTCCTCTCAAAAAATTTTAAATCTAATCTTCGTTTTGTTATAGTGCAGGTGGAAGTAGAGCATTGAATCTGTCCGAGGTTTGCTTTCAATTACGAAATTAAGGATAAAATTTAAGTTTACACCTGATGAAAAGTTTTAAACATAGGCATATGACACTGACTCCACAAAAGGAGTAATTTGAAAAATTTTCATTATTCTTATAATTAATTGATTTATAGATCCACTTGCAAATAAATATCATTAATGATGACGTATGTTCATTTAACAAATCATTCAATCGCAGAATCTTCTTCATCCTCTCATGAACATTTATGGAAATATATTCCAACAATTATGTCCATAATATGAAACACACAAACTGCTATTCTTAAAAAGTTAATTAAAATTCTTAAATTAATTCTCCTGGTAAAGAAGGCATAATGAAAAATCTAAAACTTATAATAATTTTCTCTCGCGCAACCAGAGAGTTTCTTCAATTGTTTGCAGCAGTGACATTATCGACTGTTGCTCCATTTCACAGTTCATTTGTTTTCTCGCGCGAACAGCGCACATCATACACACAGCGTATTTACCTACATATCCCGCACTCTTCAAGTTTCACACGCAATTCTCACATAAGTGCCGTGTCTTGAGGAAATGTATATGCACTTTCATTGTATATCACTGTGGCTTCTGGTCATAGTCCACACTTACAAACACTAGTAATTAACAAATTCTTCTACCTATCTTAAAATTTTGTGCTCAACTATCACAAGAGTAATCTCACTGTCTCTTAACCTATCACAGGAGTAATCTCACAGTCTCTTAACCTATCACAGGAGCAATCTCACTGTCTCTTAACCTCTAGACAACATAAACTTCTTGATATTTATATACACATTTGACTCATAGTCAAATTCCACTCTAAATTCTTCTCCATATTTGGTATCACAGATCTACGATCCTTCACTAAATTTCTTAATATCATTATGCGGGAATAATCCCCTTATTCTTTTCGATTCGGGATGTGCCAACAAGTATGATCCAGGATTTGGTATATTTACAATAACATATGGTCCAGTATAAATAAGATTCCATTTCTTTATGTTCTTCATCAGTTTCGAGGAATGGATGTGTCGCCTCAATAAAACTTTTTCTCCATATTATTTTATTAATCTCTCTCGCATCCAGAACTAATATTACGTTGCCTCCAGGTTTTGGAACGACTAAGAGCGGAGAACAATATGGACTAGTTGATGGCTCAATCAAGTTCCATTCTAACATTCTATTTATCTCCCATTGAACGGATTGTTTTAAACGCCAGGGGATCGGATAGTGCGTGTAACAGTAAGTCTGCTGTGGCTTCACTTGTAGGTGACATATATACTCTTTAATAATTCCTGGTTTCTCATCAAAAATCTCTTCATATGCCTCCAACAAACAATGAAGCTGCTGCCTTTGTTCTCCAGGAAGCTGATTTCATTCACTAGCTTTTATCATTGTTGTTTGGTTAAAGTCCTCCTGTTGTATCAGATCCTTTGAAAGCTCCTTCCAACGACCGTCTGTAGTGTCAATTAATTGAGTTATGGCACCGCGACAATATTTCTCATGCACCATCTCCTTTCTATTTAAATCTACTGCTATCTCTTCTCCATTTAATCTAAATTTAACTATTCCTTCCAAAACATCAATCTGACAATCGTACTCCTGCATACTCCCAATACCAAGAATACAGTCCACTAATAACTTCTCCACTACAAGGAACGTGCATTTTATTGCTACATTTCCCATTTTCATCTCTAATTGTGTTTGTATTTTGACATTGGGAGAGCGTGCTCCAACAGCTCCGATGATTTTGCAGTTCTGTACTGGAAAAATTGGTACCTTCTTCTTCCTAATACTTCTCTGAAAAAGAGCGCCTGAGATGACATTGGCGGAAGCGGCGGTGTCTAATATCACATTCGTTGGAACTTCCTTGATTTCAACAAATACTTCCGATACCGGAACACTCCTCAGTCATTATGTTATTAAATCCTTTGTTAACTCTTCAGTCAACAGCTCACCATCATTATATCTAAACAATTGTAATTTTACTGTTTCGCCCCTAACAGATCCCCTGACCGCTCCTCCGGGGCACGATGCGGTCACGTTTAGTTTGACTGATTATTGGTCCGATTGGTATTTATCTCTTCAGCTACTTCAGTGATTATCGGTTGTTGTGGTGAATTCTGTCTTTGTTGTCTTGCTTGATTCGTGTAATTATTGTTGTTGTTCTGCTGGTGTTGGTAGAACTGTCCTGTGTTGCCATACATTGGATTATATCGATTAAAATTCCTATTGTTCCTAAAATAGCCCCTCGCTGCACCATTACTAAAGTTTCCATTATGGAAATAATTATTGTTTGCATTTTGTCCATTTCTAAGTCTCCTCGGAGAGTGTAGTTGGTTATGATTATTGATACTGCTACCATTACTGCCATTCCCATTCGAGTTGCAGCACGGATTCGCTTCTGTTACTCTTCTTTGATATGACATTTCTCTTGCCCTTTTATTGTCCTCCTCAATTATATCAATACGATCAAGCGTAGTCATAAATGAGTCTATATCCTTATCATTTATATATAACAGCTGATTCCTTATACTGGTGGGTAGTCTGGACTTGAGTATTCTAAGTATATCCGGCAAAGGAATCGCTACATCCCAATACAAAGATTTGTTAATGTATTTCTCAAAATATCTCTTTAGAGATCCTCTAGTAAATGAGAAAGGCTCAGGATATAATACTTCCTGCCTAAGTCTTTCTTGTATTCCAGCAGACCAATATTTTGCTAGAAAAGCCTGCTCAAATTCTTTGTAACATTTACAAGAAGATGTTTGTTCGGATGCCCACAGTGCTCCTGATCCTTGTATATATCCAGATACAAAACTAATCTTGTGCCATTCTGTCCAAGATCGTGGAAATAGACCTCTGAAACTTCGAATAAAGACTACAGGATGAACATTCTTTTTGTCAGGGTTAAAGATTTGAAATTGTCTCTGTTTAATCATCTTCTCCTCAACGGTACTACGATTCCAAAAATCATCCTGTTCGTACTTTTTCCTGTGGCTGTCCGTTATATCGAATCTAACTTGTGACGTTCCAGTTCTGTCTACATCGGATCTTGACGTGGACGGAATTTCACACGCAGATTGAGAATGTTGTTTCCTACTTCTCGCTGTTTCTAAATCCTCCTGCGAGAGATTTAGTGATCTTTCGATATTTCCTTTCCAGCGCGAGAAATCTTCGCCAAGTTGTTCTCGAACTTCCTTTAACCCTTTGTTAAAAAAATTATCCTCGGAACTCTCTGAAATTGACTGTAAAGCTACTTTCACAGTTTCTTCTATCGTTTCCGAAGGAAAATTTTGCCGCTCTAATGTCATTTCTGAAAACTTTCCCGCAAGTACATTCATTCTATGTTCCACTGTCTCCTGTTTTTCCTTCACTTCGTCAAATTGCTTCTTTAGATTATCTTGGGATTCTGTTATTTCTGGTGTCATAGCTACGGAACACTGTATGTCCTTTTGAGCTTGTATTACTTGAGGAAACAGTTCTACTTGTTTTTGTATCGTGTCAATTTTGACGGATACATATTCGGTTAGTTCCGCTTTTAATTTACTATTGTTTTCTTGGCATTGTTGGCGGACCTGCTCAATTTGAGCAATGAGATTCAGTTCGGTCCTTTCTGCCTGTTCTTTTATTTCCTGTGTCTGGGTATTTAATCTCTGATCTAATTCGGTAAAGGTTGCTCTTAACTGATTTTGTAATTCTGTTTGATTTTCGGCTAATTGATTTTTGAATTCATTTTGTATAACGGATAAGTCTCGTTTAACCTCCGCTTGGCCTTCGGCTAATAGAGACAACTGTTGCATAATAACAACTAATGTGTCAACAACAGTCTGATCAGCTGTTGTATGAATGTTTTCTGAACCAGCGGGATTGTTTATATTGCTACCACTAGCCACAACAGTCTCAGAATTGCTATCCGTGGCCTCTGCTCCTGCGCAAACAGCTGAAGGCTGTTGCACTTCTCGTTGCTGATTCAATGACATTTTAAATGCCGCTCTAGTCAATACCATTAAATAACTGTCAATATCAGGTTCAAATCACTAAATACAGTTTCAAATTTACTGTCGTAGACACACTTAACTTTCAAATTACTTCACAGATGGTATAAAGTTCGATGTCCAGATACGAAAATCACACAATATACAGTTCTACAATCTAACTACTATCCGGAAAAAAATCTTTCTAAATTGATTTCAAACTATTTTAACTACAGGATAAAAAAATTAGATTTCTCTGGCCTTGTTCTGTAGTCTCGGTGTTGTTCAATAGTTGAAATCGTTTCTTGGTATCAGCAATCTTTTACTATGGGCACCGAATCTCTCTTCAGATTAGTTACCTCTCGTTCTCGTTGGTTTTCATGAAACAAAAAATACATATATTATATAACAATCCAAGAGAGTCCTGTCACACTGGCGCCACTGTAATTTTTTTTCCTTCTATCTTTCTACGTAATTCTGTAGCTCTCAATTCGTTCGAGCAATCAATCATTCATGATAGGAAACACAGTCATAGCTCAGTCATTCAAAATGACTCTGAAATTTTACTTGTTAGAATGAAATCAGGCGATGATTCTTCTTCTCTGCAGGCTCGTGCTTTGCGGCAGTCTGCTAATCTGTACAAATAAAATGCCTCTTAATTTGGGAGCGTTGTATAATCAGTCGGGAAACCTCAAATCAAGCGGATATTTGGCTTTGATGAAGTTTAACCTTCCGAAGAAGTAATGGAGCTCTTGGATTATTAAATGCAGGTTCGTATCCAGTCTTTCGGAAGTTCCCTTCTGATTAACAACTACGCAATATATCGATAAATATCATTAATTCTCAAATTTCCAATACCCACCTTTTATTTGAAGGAGCAATCTATATATATTTCCTTTTTAATCCTACAGTTTCGTCTCCGTTATCTTCTGTCATAAATCTCAATAATCAGATTACAGTTCTTCCAAACCAAGCTCAGGCTAATCGGCACGAAGACAATCTCGGAAGCTCCCTTTCTTTTTCCTTTTTTTCTAACAACCACCAGAGAGAGTACTACAAAGAATAATTATGCGCTCATGGCATAGCTATTGTATGAAACTACTTTTCGCATGGATTCTGCGAGTATGAAGATAGAAAATTAGTAGACGTCATTCAAGGGTAGAATTCTATCTGAATAATTCATCGAATATAAAGAGATATTACACTGTATACACGACGTTAAGATTTTAATGTTCTGTGTAGATAAAGGCTTCACAGCGATCAATTGCAATGATGTTGCTTCTTTTCCAACTGTATAACGAGGTTCAATTTAACGTGATAAATTCACATTATTGTTACCTATGACAAAGGTGTTGTAGTTATATGTTACTTATACTTCAGGTTCTCATAATTAATAGCAGTACTGATGTCAAACAAATTTGAAAAAAAAAAAAATCCCAAAGACCACACGAACGTAGCTGATACTGATATGATAGGCTGAAAGAACATATAGGGGGAAAGAAGGTTCACACAGTGATTCTGAAATTGGTCCGTTTCAAAGCCATGAACTCTTATTGTCAAGGAACTGACCAATTGGTAGAAATTCCCGACCGTTCTTAACAGTGACTTGGTGACTATGTTGAAATATACGGTCATATATCTGTGTCACTGTGAAGTGTTGTTCAACGCTCAGTAGAAGTTACTGGGCCTGCCATAATAAAGTGTCGCTTACTTTTCGATTCCGCATCATTCCTCTTCTCCACAGCGAGAACCACCATGTTAGCCACGGGGGCTTATGTTCCGTGATCCTTGTACCGATGGTTCCATCTATCAGTATCCATCCAAAATCACAGAACATCTCCATCATACATTTTATTTCCGTTGTTCAAATGGTTCAAATAGCTCTGAGCACTATGGGACTTAACTGCTGAGGTCATCAGTCCTCTAGAACTTTAGAACTAATTAAACCTAACTAACCTAAGGACATCACACACATCCATGCCCGAGGCAGGATTCGAATCTGCGACCGTAGCGGTCGCGCAGTTCCAGACTGTAGCGCCTCGAACCGCTCGGCCACTCTGGCCGGCGTTTCCGTTGTTACGAGATAGTCAAAGTGTTTTGTAGCTGTGTGTTTCACCCTTTCCTGTGCCAAAGTTAGATTCATTTAAGAATAATACAGACCATTTTTCTTTCTAATGTTGTACTTGTGAGCATCTCAGTTACTTTCAAACTCACATGAATTGTTGGTAACAAATTTCGTAAGTGCATAAATGTATTGAGATGGTGTTCTTAATATTCTCAACTGCTTGAAGAGATGGTTCCCAGGTGTGTGTGTGTGTATGTGTGTGTGTGTGTGTGTGTGTGTGTGCGCGCGCGCTCCCTATAAATAATTATGATTACTTTCTTTCGTGCAATGAATACTATTTGCATTAGTTAGGTGTTACTTTAGATTATTATCCCATAACTGATAAGCGAGTGCAGATATGCAAAATACTTTTACTTATTGAGTTATATACCCAAAAAAACGTTTTTCATGGTGTACACTGTTTGCAGCAGCTCCATATAAAAGGCAGTAGTTCTAAAATTAGAAAGACAACGCCTTTTTGCATGGTGCACAAACCGGCAGAATGTTCGTCACTCGAAAAAAAAAAAAACCGCTTTACACACCTAGGTCACGATAGTGAAATATTATAATCACATATCTTATCTTCTACGAATTAATATGAAAGAAGCTCTATTTAATGGTACCTCTGATGACGGCTCCTTATCAACATGATAGTAATGGGCATGTACACCACTAGTTAGCTCAGTTCACATAAAAACGTGGCCTAATAATGTGAATTACATTCGGTACTGCCGTCAGACGTCGTCACAACTTATTTACACACTTGTGAACTGCGTCAGTAAAATTATAAAATGCAAGCCTTATGTGGATCTTTGCCGCTGTGCCAGCATCAGCCACACTAAATCCGTCGGTTCACATTTAAAATAAAACTGCACATAACATAGTCAACGTCTAAAAATGAAATGGTAAAAATTTCAGCAAATATAACTGTAAAATTATGTCGTGATATCTATAAAAGTAGCTTAAACAAAACAAACAAACACTTCGTCAAAGGCATTGTTACGAACGCCTAAACTAAATGTTATGCACAAAAAACGTGTAAGTGAAATAGTCTTATAACAGAAACACGTGGGGCCTCATACATTTTGATGAAAGGTGGAGAGTGTAGAAGCCTGTTATGAACGTCTGTGAGTGACCAAAGATCCAACCAAAACATGATGGCAGTAATACACATATGGAATTGAGGAGTGTTTCCTCGAAGTATTTTGTCGGCTCCACGAGCAATACTACCACAGCCGACGAGACCATTTCATATACAGGGTGTTTCAAAAATGACCGGTATATTTGAAACGGTAATAAAAACTAAAAAAGCAGCGATAGAAATACACCGTTTGTTGCAATATGCTTGGGACAACAGTACATTTTCAGGCAGACAAACTTTCGAAATTACAGTAGTTACAATTGTCAGCAACAGATGGCGCTGCGGTCTGGGAAACTCTATAGTACGATATTTTCCACATATTCACCATGCGTAGCAATAATATGGCGTAGTCTCTGAATGAAATTACCCGAAACCTTTGACAACGTGTCTGGTGGAATGGCTTCACATGGAGATGAGATGTACTGCTTCAGCTGTTCAATTGTTTCTGGATTCTGGCGGTACACCTGGTCTTTCAAGTGTCCCCACAGAAAGAAGTCACAGGGGTTCATGTCTGGCGAATAGGGAGGCCAATCCACGCTGCCTCCTGTATGTTTCGGATAGCCCAAAGCAATCACACGATCATCGAAATATTCATTCAGGAAATTAAAGACGTCGGCCGTGCGATGTGGCCGGGCACCATCTTGCATAAACCACGAGGTGTTCGCAGTGTCGTCTAAGGCAGTTTGTACCGCCACAAATTCACGAAGAATGTCCAGATAGCGTGATGCAGTAATCGTTTCGGATCTGAAAAATGGGCCAATGATTCCTTTGGAAGAAATGGCGGCCCAGACCAGTACTTTTTGAGGATGCAGGGACGATGGGACTGCAACATGGGGCTTTTCGGTTCCCCATATGCGCCAGTTCTGTTTATTGACGAAGCCGTCCAGGTAAAAATAAGCTTCGTCAGTAAACCAAATGCTGCTCACATGCATATCGCCGTCATCAATCCTGTGCACTATATCGTTAGCGAATGTCTCTTGTGCAGCAATGGTAGCGGCGCTGAGGGGTTGCCGCGTTTGAATTTTGTATGGATAGAGGTGTAAACTCTGGCGCATGAGACGATACATGGACGTTGGCGTCATTTGGGCCGCAGCTGCAACACGGCGAACGAAAACCCGAGGCCGCTGTTGGATCACCTGCTGCACTAGCTGCGCGTTGCCCTCTGTGGTTGCCGTACGCGGTCGCCCTACCTTTCCAGCATGTTCATCCATCACGTTCCCAGTCCGTTGAAATTTTTCAAACAGATCCTTTATTGTATCGCTTTTCGGTCCTTTGGTTACATTAAACCTCCGTTGAAAACTTCGTCTTGTTGCAACAACACTGTGTTCTAGGCGGTGGAATTTCAACACCAGAAAAATCCTCTGTTCTAAGGAATAAACCATGTTGTCCACAGCACACTTGCACATTTTGAACAGCACACGCTTACAGCAGAAAGACGACGTACAGAATGGCGCACCCACAGACTGCGTTGTCTTCTATATCTTTCACATCACTTGCAGCGCCATCTGTTGTTGAAAATTGTAACTACTGTAATTTCGAAAGTTTGTCCGCCTGAAAATGTACTGTTGTCCCAAGCATATTGCAACAAACGGTGTATTTCAATCGCTGCTCGTTTAGTTTTTATTGCCGTTTCAAATATACCGGTCATTTTTGAAACACCCTGTACCATCTAGGTGTCTTCTTGCAAAAGATAATCTCTAAAACAATACTATGTATAACAAAACAAAACATTAAAATGGATGCAGATACGGACAGAACGCAATGGAACAAATCTGCCTCCAGTATCTGGAAATCACATATACCACTCATGGGAGGAAGGTCCACATAATTGGCAACAATTATGTCTCAAGCCGCTTATGGCAGAAAACTCCTTTATAAAAATTCGTCTTATACACTTTTATAGGAAGGAGGCTCCATCCCAAGTGTAAAGTATAGCAGCATGAAATTTGAACTGTTGCAAAGTCACGTAGAAATTGCCTAAAAAGCGTTTGTTTTTAAACTCTTTCTGTTCGTTTCGAAATCTTTTATGGGTATTAATTAATATTGCTATAAATCACAATCTCTTCTAGAATATACATGGCATCTACTTTATGTAATATATACAACAGAACGTCGGCAGTATATTTAGTGACATGGCATTTGCTGTGCAGGTGAGACTTAAATGATGAGGCATAGATATTGCTACGAAGACTGTGTTCCCTGCATTTCGTGCTAAATGATTTGCCCATCTATCTGATGTAGATATTTTCAAAAGTGCCACAACCTATTTTGTAAACCCCTCACTGCGTAATCGGATTACTTTTTGCCGTTCAGGGTTATTTTGCCTAAAGAGTTGCCGGATCGAAAGTCAATGTGCACTTCCGTCTTACCGAACAAACGACATGTTCTATCAGATACTTTGCCACAGTGTGGGAGTACACCGTGTTTTGGAATGCCTTTGCTCGAAGATTGTAAGCAAAGAGTAATTTCTGTGTATGAACATACCTTTTTTGTGACCATGTTTCCGCTTTTTGACAAATTGGTCAATTATATTCCTTTCATACTCATTTGTAACCACAGCAGCTTTCAGTATCGACAATCTCTTACTAATCTCTTCCTGTATGATGGGTATTTCCAGGATTCTGTCAGCCACTCATTTGAAATAAACGTTTTCATGTGATTCTGGATGGCATGAGAAACTGTGAATGACTGCGTTCGTTGTTGTTGGTTTTTGGTAAATTTTGAAATAATGGCTACTGTTATTGTTTGTAATGGTCATATCAACGACAATAGTACGATGTGACGTCTGTAGCTGAGCCGACATGACGTCGATTTCGTCTGTGTTTTTGTTGAATAAGACTAGTGTGTCGTCCACATATCTTTTGTTGTAAATGATCTTCTTAGTTGTGCATGTGTATTCATTAAAAAATTTGTTCTCAGTACTGTTTACAAAAATATTAGCTATTTTTCCAACTACACAATTGCCTGTGGCAACACCTTCAAGTTGAGAATACCCCTTGTCATTGGATGAAAAGTAGTTCAAAGTAAAATGAATACCTGTAATGATACAATTTCATCTATCTCTGGTATTCGAACCTCTGTGATGCAGAGACGATTATCTTTTAGAATAGTAACTGTTTCCGACATTAGCACATTAAAATGAAATGAATTTTGTTCCACTGGGGATACATAAATTTTTAATTTCATTCGCTGGGTCCACCGCATTTTTAACTAAGTAATTTGTCTCAGAAGTATGCAGTTTTTTTTATGATACTGTTAAGTTTATTGCTAATAAGACATGTAGGACTGTTAATGCCATTTGCCGGCCGCGGTGGCCGTGCGGTTCTGGCGCTGCAGTCCGGAACCGCGGGACTGCTACGGTCGCAGGTTCCAATCCTGCCTCGGGCATGGGTGTGTGTGTGATGTCCTTAGGTTAGTTAGGTTTAAGTAGTTCTAAGTTCTAGGGGACTTATGACCTAAGATGTTGAGTCCCATAGTGCTGATGATGTTGAACCATTTTTTTCTTAATGCGGTTTGATTGTACAGACTGGAGCATTCTCATTGTAAAGTTTTGGTTGACCTTTGAAGGTGGGTGTTTTGGGTTTCCTTAGTACACAGTCTCCAGTCATTTGTGCTGAGAGGATAATTTCACAGTTTTGAGTGCTTTTTTGATCACTGTGTTAAATTCATTGCTTGGATCTTTCCTAAGTTTCGCAACCTTGTTGTTATATTCTTATTCATCTGCAACAACCAGTGTGTAACCTTTATCTGATTTTAGGATAATTGCATTATGTAGTTGCAACTTACTATTTATGTCACTTACTGCTTTGTTTATATAGACACTACTACATTTGGTATTCCTGTCACGCGTCAGCTGCTCCTGAGGTATCTCTGCGACTTTTCTTGTAATGCTGTTTTGACGGCAAACTGGCAGTCGAATCATGTCAAGTGCTACTTATCTGTCAGCTATTATGTTCTTGATCGCACTGTCCATGAATCTGAGTTCGACGTTAAATTTTAGGTCTTTGTTAAGTACCTTAAGGTCAGATTAACAAAATACGATGTTTGTCAGGTTTTCCATTCATTAAAAAAATTTCTGGTTAGAAACATCATGTCTCTCGTCCTCAATGCCACTAATGTATTCACGTATAGTTGTACAGACCGTCTAGTTTTCTTGTGCCTGGATCTGATCTCACTGCTTACTACACATTGTAACCTTCCCACAAAATAAAATAAATACGAATAATATTCTCATTTAGTGTATCCTCCCAAAAAAATATATTCAGTAACCTTCCAACAGTAATAAACAATATTATTATTCATTTCATTCACATTCAGCGTAACCTCTCTCAGATAAATTCCGTAATCTTGCAATAATACAATGTGACTAATCTCTCAATAACAAATGATGTGACTCAGTTACAACCTTTGAATAATTGACTGTGAATTTAACCTGGTATATTTTGGACGTCAGCAGTGCTGCGTCATGGCCCTGAAAGATCATTCTGAATATAAAAAAAAAAAAAAAAAAATTTCTTACCTCAATGAAGTCACCGGATAACGCATATATATCTACTCGTACAATAAATTTTTCTGGCACAGCCCTGTGCAATACTGGCCGATAGATTTGTCATTTTATGAAAGGAAACAACTGATTTTTCTTTTGCAATAATCGGGATGATCATGGATGGGAGAAATTAGTAAATTCTTTAAATTGGAATGAACGGTTATTAAAAGTTACTTTTTATGAGAAAGATTATTATTAGGAGATTTTTTTTTAAAACATTGACATGGGACTTGAGATAACATTACTACACATGCACGAGGCTGCTTTTTACCTTATACAATAATACTCAGGCTCCGGTTCGCTGCACCGCGACCCGCCCAGCCAACACGATACACCAGACCAGACGAGAGCAAACTCCAGACTAGCAACAACTTACTGTTACAGCTACACAGTTCCTACTGCTGACAACACTGCTCTCTGGTCTGAGATTCTCTTCCAGCCTACATATCGCAGGCAGCGCGTGAGCAATTCATCGAAATTTCATCTGCTCGAGTGCGCTAGCAACAAATTCTTTAATCACGGACCTCTTACAACATACAAAATAATAGGCCCATCAGTACCAATATCAAATTGTGCTGGTGTCAGAGTTTCTACTCAGTGCCATACGAACTAAATACAAACCACGATTTAATTAAGGTTTACGTTTAAATTAATCGTGGATCTCCTCTTTAAGCCACTTACCTTCTCGTTTTGCTGCATCTGATTTAGTATTTTCCCGCGATGCAGTTGAGAACAAGCATGTCTTTCCGATGCACTTTATTGAAACGAATTTCCTGAGTCAGCTACATGTTTTTAAATGTTTTTCTTTGGTGCCTGATCACCTTACGCAACACCTTGTGAAGTAATGCATCAGTAGTTTTCTGTATATATGGACCCACAGCCACTGTGAGTTTCTTCAGGGAAGTCCTTGTCCTGAGTAGGCTGGTTTTATTTTTGAAATAAATAATTTATTCATGATTTTCTTACGCATTAGCTGACGTCTCCTTCAGTCACCGTTTCTAGTGGTCACTCAACACACACATTCGTCCGAATTGTGCGTTAGTGGATGACGTTTCTTCAACTTTCACTGCATGCGTGGGGCACTTTGGTTACGGTGGCACCCATCACACGAAAGCAAATGATTTAACCACCCTCGATTGTCTTAGCTCTGATATAATGAACTGGCAAAGCAAGTTTTAAATCTGACGTAAAACAATTTCTCATGGGTAATTCCTAATGCATGAATGAATTGCTGTGTAATAACTCGAGATGTGTAGAAAAAAGGAAATCGCGTTACCTATCCTGTATACTGACTTGTTCTGCCTCATTTTGATAAAAGAATCGTTCAAATTATGACGTATGGAATATGTAACTAACTAACTAACTGACTCACAAATAGGCAGACTATTGTTCTGACCGCGACTGGCGACGTATCCAGTACGCTGAATATGCGCCATTCGTGGTCAAATCCAATCCCAAAGAAAGCAGGTGTTGACAGATGTGAAAATTGCCGAACTATCAGTTTAATAAGTCACAGCTGCAAAATACTAACACGAATTCTTTACAGACGAATGGAGAAACTAGTAGAAGCCAACCTCGGGGAAGGTCAGTTTGGATTCCGTAGAAACATTGGAACACGTGAGGCAATACTGACCTTACGACTTATCTTAGAAGAAAGATTAAGGAAAGGCAAACCTACGTTTCTAGCATTTGTAGACTTAGAGAAAGCTTTTGACAATGTTGACTGGAATACTCTTTCAAATTCTAAAGGTGGCAGGGGTAAAATACAGGGAGCGAAAGGCTATTTACAATTTGTACAGAAACCAGATAGCAGTTATAAGAGTCGAGGGGCATGAAAGGGAAGCAGTGGTTGGGAAGGGAATGAGACAGTGTTGTAGTCTCTCCCCGATGCTATTCAATCTGTATATTGAGCAAGCAGTAAAGGAAACAAAAGAAAAATTCGGAGTAGGTATTAAAATCCATGGAGGTTCGCCGATGACATTGTAATTCTGTCAGAGACAGCAAAGCACTTGGAAGAGCAGTTGAATGGAATGGTCAGTGTCTTGAAAGGAGGATATAAGATGAACATCAACAAAAGCATAACGAGGATAATGGAATGTAGTCGAATTAAGTCGGGTGATGCCGAGGGAATTAGATTAGGAAATGAGACACTTAAAGTAGTAAAGGAGTTTTGCTATTTGGGGAGCAAAATAACTGATGATGGTCGAAGTAGAGAGGATATAAAATGTAGACTGGCAATGGCAAGGAAAGCGTTTCTGAAGAAGAGAAATTTGTTAACATCGAGCATAGATTTAAGTGTCAGGAAGTCGTTTCTGAAAGTATTTGTATGGAGTGTAGCCATGTATGGAAGTGAAACATGGACGATAAATAGTTTGGACAAGAAGAGAATAGAAGCATTCGAAATGTGGTGCTACAGAAGAATGCTGAAGATTAGATGGGTAGATCACATAACTAATGAGGAAGTATTGAATAGGATTGGGGAGAAGAGAAGTTTGTGGCACAACTTGACCAGAAGACGGGATCGGTTGGTAGGACATGTTCTGAGGCATCAAGGGATCACCAATTTAGTATTGGAGGGCAGCGTGGAGGGTAAAAATCGTAGAGGGAGACCAAGAGATGAATACACTAAGCAGATTCAGAAGGATGTAGATTGCAGTAGGTACTGGGTGATGAAGAAGCTTGCACAGGATAGAGTAGCATGGAGTGGTGCATCAAACCAGTCTCAGGACTGAAGACGACAACAACAACAACGTGGTCAAACAGCGCAACCTGCATTTATGTTCAAGCATATTTTTGTCCAAACCCTGTAAGTGAACAAGAAATGTAGTTGAGGTGATAGAATGAACTGTAGCGCAGCCCGAGGTCTAGGTTAGGTTCGAAGGTGCGGTGCTCTAACAAGGCTCCCTAACGTCGCAAGACTATTCCAGTGAAACAAAGACCGAACCGACCAGACGCTACAGGTTGCCGTGTCACCTCCAAGTCTTCACAGACCGTTTTCCCTCTCACCGTTGTCAGACCTTCGCTCTTGGAGTCTCTCTCTCGTGTGTGTCAATGTATTTTTGGCTGTCAATACGGCGCGTACAGCGGGCTATCTTGACACGTGTCAATCACGGCCCTTGCATTCCAGCTGACTGCGAACGCAACCCGGCTAACGAGAGATGGGGGCGAACTGTGCCGTGAGCTAGCCCGTTCACTCCCGCTGCCACTTTCAGCATGACAGTCATGCACTGTGTGACATCTTTATCCAAAATATTCTAAAATGTAATGTGTTGAAGAGTAGTCGCATACTCAAGTGGAAACAATTCACTTAGTGTACCACAGCTTTCATTCTAGAAGGGTTGCTCCGCTGAGAATGCTATATATACATACAAATGGCTCTGAGCACTATGGGAGGTCATCAGTCGCCTAGGACTTAGAACTACTTAAACCTAACCAACCTAAGGACAGCACACACATCCATGCCCGAGGCAGGTTTCGATCTGCGATTGTAGCGGTCGCGCTGTCCCAGGCTGTAGCGCTATATATACGTTCACCCATCAAATACTTGTTATCTTTTGTGATCCGTGCAAGGCGTTTGAGTGGGTAGATCATGTTACTCTCTGAGAAAAACTCAAGTTGTATGCAACTGATGGTGAAACCTTCCCGTCTCCTCTATATCTCTTTTGTTCCCTTCTACAATAACCTATGAAACCTTTCCTTAGGATTTCTATCTTGCTTAATAATAACAAATGAAATCTTCCCTTTGAAATTTATTCTCTTTCTCAATCTCCACACACAAGTTTAATTGCTGCTAATTAAAAGTGATTTTCTGATTATTTCGACGAAACATGGAATGTGTCGTCGAGGCGCTCAGTCGTTATTTGCAATAACCCAAAACTCTTCCTCACCTTTTTTTTTTACTGTTACTGGATCGCCATCTGACTGCTACATCGAACTGCGACATGAATATACTTACTCTGTTTTACTATACTCTATTAGCTGCTGGTGGGCTGTCATAATAAGTGGCTGTATTTATTACCAAAGCTGACGTTGTTCTTTAATAGCAAAGCTGACGTTATTCTTTAATTAATTTGACTGAAGTTACGTAAATCATAGTTACACTTTTTCTTGAAAACAATAAAAGTTTTGCAAAGTTTTACGTTGATGGTTTTTGGGATGGGCTATAATCAGTAATGCAACATTACTGGCAAAAATTAATTGTATTCTGAAAACGTTTCTTCAAATGTTTACTGCTGGTAATGAAATGATTTTTACAAACGTTCAAATGGGACTTACTTTTTTTTAATAATCTTACAACTAGCATTCCGCAAACATACCTTCAGTAGTCTTGAGTTTCGTAAAGAAAATAATTCAATAATATTAGTTCCACTTATGATAATAGTTAGCTGATGTCTCTGTACATCCGTTTATAATCTCTTGTAAATCATAGCTGGTGGCTGGCAGGCACACCGCTCCTCTCAACCTCTCGCTTCAGACCTGCTACCAACTCGCTCCACTTCTCGCTTACTACTGACTTCCTATGAACGATAAAGTGCGGTCTCTCCTGCCAACAATGCTTTCTGATGCAGACAATCCCTGCTACCATTACAAAATGTATCATTGCGCGGTCTTTCCCGCTCTTTTCTTAAAATATATCCATACGCGGTCTGTCCCGTCCTTTCTAAAATTACATCAATTTGCAGTCTCTCTTGCCAACAATATTTTGGTGCAGACATTCCCTGCTACCACAATTATTTCCAACATGACAAATATTAATTATTCCTACGTAATCCTATTAATAAAATATAAATATCTTTCATAAATTGTGGTTTGACAATAGACAATAGAAATATACACCACTTACAATGCCTTTACACACAGCTGGTTTGAATCATACTTAAGAAAAGAGAATGCAAGACTTGATGCTGAATAATTCAGACACTGTCGGAAAGGTGAAAGATTTTAGTGAATGAGTAAAAGAAAAGAAAGATCACAATGGGAGTCCCACAGGGTTCAATTTTCTGTCCACTTCTATTCCTTAGAAATGTGAATGACCTTCCCCGTAACATTCAACCAAGCAGAATTGGTACTGATGTTTGAAATTTTCACGGCGTTCTGTTTGTTCCATAAAAACACGGGAGAACTGCCGTAAGTTTACTACAACTTACTAAAATGTGAACGAGCTCAGCAGCCTCGCTCTTCTTTCACGCTATTTGTCGAATCTTCGAATATATTCCATCACTTCCTCCCCGTAGAGTTGCTTGATGTGATGTTTGAAATTTTCACGGCGTACTGCTTGTTCCATAAAAGTTGTAGAGATAAAGGCATTATTCCTACTTTTGCCAGAATTGTGCATTTTTTAAATACTGCTGCTGCTAACAACATCAAACGTAAAGTAAGCGTGGCATTGGTCAGAGAACGGATTCGTTTTAGTCGGCGTGAATTAGATGCTGTGTCAAAGGATATGTTCTATATGCATCTGGAATTGGCAACAAGATTATCTTCTCTGTCATGGGATTGGGTCGACGGTGTGACATGGGCTAAAGCAAATTGGAGCCGTGACATGGCTGTGACGAGGCAAACAGCCAAGATTAATAGACTTTCTACACAGATGCAACAGGAAGCTCCTCGACGATCTGTTGTTAATTTGACAGAGAAAGATTTTGATGGTGCGACTGTGTCTGTGTTAGGAAAAGGTCTGAATTTTGCCCCCACACCTGTTTCACCGCCATTTGTAGACTTCGTCAGTGCCATTGAAGAAGCTGCACGCCGTCTTGATACGGAGGAAGTCCGACGTGAGTCTTGTCGTGTGCTGACTAGAGGTGCACCTATGAAGAGTAATATCTCACCAATCGAAAGGAGAGCTCTCCGTAATTTAAGAGAAGATGTGGATACAGTTGTCTTAAAATCGGACAAAGGAAATTCTACGGTTCTTATGACGAAGGATGACTACGTCAATAAGACCAATGTTGTATTGTGTGATTCCACCTATCACAAAATTGATGAGGACCCCACCAGCCGAGTTATGCGAAAAACATCAGAACTCTTGTCATATAGTTCTCTACCGAAGGAGGTCATCAAGAGATTGAAACCAAATAGTGGGGTTCCTCCCAGGCTATATGGACTGCCTAAGATCCATAAGGAAACTGTACCATTACGTCCGATCGTGAACAACATTGGGGCAGCCACCTACGACCTAGCAAAATTTCTGGCATCACTGCTTAAACCAGTTATAGGCAAGTGCCCTCATCACATAAAAAGCGCTAGTGATTTTATCAGCCGTATTCAGTCTTTACAGCTGCAAAGTAACGACTTGCTGGTCAGCCTGGACGTGGTTTCTCTCTTTACCAAGGTGCCTCTTGTAGATTCATTACACCTGATCGGTAATATGTTTGATGCAGATATTACAACGTTGTTCGAGCATGCTCTCTCTTCTACATATTGTAAATTCAACAATGAATTTTATGAACAATCTGACGGTGTCGCCATGGGGAGTCCTTTGTCTCCCCTGGTGGCAAATCTTTGTATGGAATATTTTGAAGAGAGAGCTCTCAACTCTGCCACTTTTAAACCGACAGTGTTTTGGCGTTACGTGGATGACACCTTTATAGTATGGCCTCGTGGCGTGGACCGTCTCCAGGAATTTTTACATCATATGAATTCCATACATGAAAAAAATTAAGTTCACTATGGAAATTGAAAAATATGGTTGTTTGCCATTTTTAGATGTTCTGGTACGGCGCAAGAATGATGGCACACTTGGTCATTCGGTGTATAGGAAACTGACCCATACAGATTCGTATCTGCAAGCTACCAGTTGCCACCACCCGGCACAAACAATGGGTGTCCTTAAAACTTTAATCCACCGTGCCCATACTATTTCTGACGTCGACAGACTTGAAGCGGAACTGAAACACCTGCAAAAAGTATTCCTGATGAATGGCTTTTCAACTAAGCAAGTGAACAGAGCTATGCAGTCCTACAAACGACGCAACAAGGAAGAGGAAGAGGTCTTCAGGTCAACGGCTTATCTACCTTTTATTGGGAACATCTCGTCACAGATAGGTAGAATATTGAGGAAGCATCAAGTTAGAGTCATCTTTCGCCCCCCTCCTAAAATATCATCACTGGTGGGATCCGTTAAGGATGACCTGGGCCTACGTAAATCACGTGTCTACAAGATTCCGTGTGATTGCGGCAAGTCATATATAGGGCAGACAACACGAACTGTGCAGGAACGCATTGTGGAACACCAGCGGCATACTCGCCTTCTCCAATCCACCAAGTCCGCAATCGCTGAGCATTGAATTTCTACTGGCCATTCTATGAATTACAATGATACAAAAATTGTGGCTCAAACATCAAATTTCTGGAGTTCAATTATAAATGAATCCATAGAAATATAAATTGTCAGACAACGAGACTCTTATCAATCGAGATAGCGGGTACCAGTTAAATTCCGCTTGGAATCCCGTTGTAGAGAAACTTCGTAGTCGACGTAGTTATCGGTATAAAGATGAAGATCGATCTGATATCGAAATGCCAAGATTTCACCACGGAGGGCGCCAGGCGCAGCGCACGGAGTTGTGAACCCGCATGCGCAATGCAGCCTCCCTTTGGCTTTAAATAGCAGAGCTCAGCGCGTATTCGCCAGTACTTCTCCAGCTGTATTCACCTGAAGATGGCCAAAAGACTTTGTGCCGACATATCATGGCAAGATGTTACTGACTTACGGCAGTTCTCCCTTGTTTTTATGGAACAGAATTGGTACTTTTCGCAGACAATAGTCCCACTAGAGAGCAAGCAACAGAAGAGTTGGTAAATGACATTTTCCTAATAATTACTAAGTGGTTCTCAAAAAATGGACCCTCCCTAAATTTTTTAAAGAAAAAAAGTCACTGTATTCAGTTCTGTGCAATAAATAGTCATTCCAAACAATGGATGAACGACATGAGCAAGAGTCAGTAATTAGACCAGAATGCTCCAGATTCTGAGTGTACATATTCATGAAAACTGAAAAAAGCATGCTACTGAACTCCTCAAACGGTGTAGTTCAGCTACTTTCGTTCTTCATATAATTGCTAATCTTGGGAACGAATGTATCAACCACCTCAATACTTTATATATTTCCACTCAATAATGTCTTACGGAATAATTTTCTGGGGAAATTCATCATTTAAAAAGAAAATATTGGTTGCACAAAAGCTAGCAATAAGAATAACATGTAGTAGTCACCCACGAACGTCATGTATACGCCTCTTCAAAAGGCTAAGCATTTTTAACTGCACCGTCACAATAAACATATTCGCTAATGAAATTCGTCATAAATATCTGTTTCAGTTTGAGAAGAATAGTGACGCCCATATCTACAACAGTAGAGGGGAAAATGACGCCGATATGTGAGTGGCTCGGAGACTTCTTAATTAATAGCACCCAGTGCGTTGTCTTCGACAGCCTGTTACCACAAGGACAATGATATGGTAAGGGGTGCCCAGGGAAGTGTGACAGGACCGCTGTTGTTTTCTACGCGCGTGAATGACATGGTGGACTGGGTGGGCAGAAACTGCGGTTATTTTCTGATGATGAAGCGGTGTACGTCAGGGTGTCTGAGTAACTGTAGTTACGAGATGACTTATACCAAATTTGTAGTTGTTGTGATGAATGACAGCTAGCTCTAAATGTACAAAAATGCATGTTAATGTGGATGCTCGATGTCGATTTATTGGCAGAATTTCAGAAAAGTGTGGTTCACCTGTAAAAATGACCATATAGAGGAAACCTGTGTGAACTATTCTTGAGCGCTGGTGGAGTGAGATTCGCACCATGTCGGATTGAAAGAAAAGATCGCAACAATATAGAGGCGTGCTCCTAGATTTGTCACCGGTAGGTTCAAACAATGTGCAAGTATTACAGAGATGCTTCGGAAACTCAGATGGGGATCCCTAGACGGCAGACGACTTTCTTTCCGAGGAACACTATTGAGCTATTGCGAAGATTTAGAGAACTTCAATTTGACGCCGACTGCAGCACAATACTACTGCTGCTAGTGTTCATGCCGCGCAAGTACCACGAGCATAAGATACGAGAAATTAGAGCTCAGTCGGAAGCACACAGTCGTTTTTCCCTCTATTTGTGATTGGAATGCGAGACCAAATGACAAGGAGTGGTTCAGGATACTCTCCGCCACACACTGTTCAGTGGTTCAAATGGTTCAAATGGCTCTGAGCACTATGGGACTCAACTGCTGTGGTCATCAGTCCTCTAGAACTTAGAACTACTTAAACCTAACTAAACTAAGGACATCACACACATCCATGCCCGAGGCAGGATTCGAACCTGCGACCGTAGCAGTCGCACGGTTCCGGACTGCGCGCCTAGAACCGCGAGACCACCGCGGCCGGCCACCTTGGCTTGTGCAGTAAGTACGTAAATATAGTTATAGTTGCAAATGCCGAGGCATAATTATCTCATTCGGTTCACAGAAAACAGTCGAGTCACCACGATTTAATCAGTCAAAAAACGCACTAACGCGATGTAGTCCTTTGCCAGGGACCTCCTGGTGGTTGCAGAATTGTGGCCGTAACATAATGGCCGATGGTTCCCTCTTGGATGGTCTGCTCCCCAAGCGATTTCCTATCCGCGCCTCGGCTGAGGGGAGTGTCTGATCTGATGTACAATCGTGGACAAAACGAGCGAGATCCCTCGCCTTTTCGTTATGCTGATCCGCCCAGCTTTAAAGTCTGCTACACAGCATAACAGGCAAGGCGACGCAGTGCTGCCAACATACTATGCACAGGCGTGAAATTGACAAACTATCCCAACTTCGTCAGACTGTTTTCAACCATGTGTAAGACTATATTAATGCTGATAAGTGTGTTAAACACAACACGTAAATATAAGATGTAAATGAAAGAAGAAACGGTAATTTGTATGAACTGTACTAAAAAAATGAATTTCAGCTTATCGAGATAACATAACTGTTTTAAAAAGACGAAGAACCCCAGATCGTTACGAATTAGCAAAATATTATGCGCATTCGGCTGCGAAACGGCCTGTGTCAACGTTCCGACCAGTCATACTGGATTACCGTTGCTGACCTACCATGAAAGTGTGCAAATTTAGCAATGCGTGAAGATTAATGACGAAATTCAGTTGAAAATCATTCAGTGCCACAAATAAGTCAATTCAGTCATTGACAGAAGCGGAAAAAGTAATCAGTAAGAAGTATAAAATTCTACAAGATCTTCATATTTACATCCACAGGGCGCCGGTACAGAATAAAGGTAGCAATAAAACGTATTGGGGGCGCGAGAATTTCTTAAAATTTCTTTACTGCTAGTCTATCTGCCTCCATCGAGATTAGAACAGAAAACAAACCAGATCTCCCTTGCAGCAGCAAACACCTTTCACTACGCTAGCAGACAACCCAGGCAAATAGCCCTCTATTATTACCCCAGACTTGCATAAGCCGGCAATTTCGCAATGAAAATGGCAAAATGATCTGCAATTTCTTTTGCATAGAGCTTTCTGGACTCAGAAACAAGAATCTTCTACGTTTAAGTCACCGCTAATGTGTCAGTCATTCGGGATGATTATCGAAATAAGAAAATACTGTTATTAACGAGTAAATTTAGAAGGATAATTCTGCACCACCCCAGAAAATAAATGGCTACATAGCTGCCAAACGTATTCTACAATGTTTCGAATTCTCCATTAGACTCGCCACAGCCAGAAAACGTTCATTAGCCGAAGTGTTTCTTAAGCTAGCTGGCAATGGGAATGCTCACACTTCTAAAACGCGGTGGCATTAATACTGAGATCTGATGCAAATGGATTGTATTTGCATTCCTGTAAACGTGATTTGGATCCAAAACATAGCTACGAGTAATATGCTGATGTATCGACTGCAACTAGAGCATTTCCAATAAAGAATAGAGGGAATTATTTATGCTGCCCACATCTTCAGCAACTGTCATAGCTATTTTCGTTGTTAGGATTTGGTCACCTAAATCGGTAAAAATGGAACCCTACTAGTCTCACTTTCCTGGCCGTGTATCTGTCTACCCAGTCCTTAAAACCCGTTTTGCTAATTCGTAACGATCTGGGGTTCTTCGTCTTACTAAAACAGTTATGTTATCTCGATAACCTGAAATTCATTTTTATTAGTACAGTTCATACTAATTAGCGTTTCTTGTTTCATTTACATCTTATATTTACGTGTTGTGTTTAACACACTTATCAGCATTAATATAGTCTTACACATGGTTGAAAACAGTCTGACAAAGTTGGGATAGTTTGTCAATTTCACGCCTGTGCATAGTATGTTGGCAGCACTGCGTCGCCTTGCCTGTTATGCTGCGTAGCGGACTTTAAAGCTGAGCGGATCAACATAACGAAAAGGCGAGGGATCTCGCTCGTTTTGTCCACGACTGTAGCTCGGGCGTCGGTGTTTTCGCCGCCTCCCACGACCAACTCAGACTGTGTGGTGCTCCCGCCTTGGCAGCTAACGACAAGTTGTCGGCGTGGTCGGTGCCGCGCTGTTCCGCTCGCCCGCCTGCACTGTGCCATCGCGTTCCAAGCGCCCAGCGGGCTCGATGAACACGTGCAGCATGCCCCAGACTGTCCTCTTCAAGCCGATCTCATTCCCTTATAAATTGTCTGAGCTTCTTGGAACTGCGTACCAAATGTAGCAGTCGCTAAGACAACCCACAAAAAACGTTCTCGGTAAGCTAGGCTATAGGCAGCATTATAAGGTTCAAATGGCTCTGAGCACTATGCGACTTAACTTCTGAGGTCATCAGTCGCCTAGAACTTAGAACTACTTAAACCTAACTAATCTAAGGACATCACACACATCCATGCCCGAGGTAGGATTCGAACCTGCGAACGTAACGGTCGCTCGGTTGCAGACTGTAGCGCCTAGAACCGCACGGCCACTCCGGCCGGCACATTATAAGGTATTAGCCTGATGTCCACTGGTGATGATTAGTTAGTTGTGTACGATAGTACTTTATCCTGTGACCATTGCTGCACTTAATTCTTAGTATCGGAGACAAAGAAAGATCATCATCAAGGAATTATCTAAATGGGACGGAAATCGGTGGATGTGATGCACATGTGCAGGCAAACAAATTATAACAATTTCAGGAAAATCGGATGCTTTTTTCAAGAGAAAGAAACTCACAAATTGCGCAAATCTATAACCGTTTGGTGTCCATCTTATGCAAGCCGATGTTAACTTGACACTGACTGATAAGATTGTTGGATTTCTTCCTGAGTGTTATTGTACCAAATCCTGTCCAACTGTAGTTCTAAATCGTCAAAATAAATGGAGCCGGTTGCTCGAAACGTTCTCAATAATGGTTCAAATGGCTCTGAGCACTATGGGACTTAACTTCTGAGGTCACCAGTCCCCTAGAACTTAGAACTACGTAAACCTAACTAACCTAAGGACATCACACACATCCATGCCCGAGGCAGGATTCGAACCTGCGACGGTAGCGGTCGCGCGATTCCAGTCTGTAGCGCCTAGAACCGCTCGGCCAAACCACTTGCCGAAACGTTCTCAGTTGGCGAGGTATCCGGCGACCTTGCTTGCCACGATAGGTTGTTGCTGATGATAATATTTGGTTTGTGGTTCGTTAAACTGCGCGGTTATCAGCGTCCGTACAAATTCTCAATCTCGCCACTTTCCGGAATGAAGATGAAATGATGAGGACAACACAAACACCCAGTCCCCTGGTGGAGAAAACCGCTGACTTGGTCGTGAATCTAAGCCGGGACCCCGAGATCCAGAGGCAGCAACGCTAGCCACTAGCTGCGGACGGCACAGTAGGGTTTGGCAGGCATGAAGACAAGCGGCAGCAACTCTCGCCGGCTGCTAGAATGTAAGCCCGGGTCGTCTTCCCATGAAGGGCAACAAAACGGTGCGTAGAAAACGTCGACGTACCGTTGTGCTGAAAGGGTGTCGATGATGACAACCAAACGGATCCTGACAACGAAATGGGTCTATGAACAGAAATGGCATCCCAGACCGTCAGCCCTGGTTGTCGGCTGTATGGTGGGGAACAGTGAGATTCGTATCCCACTACCATCCGGAGCGACTCCAGACATGTCTTCGCTTCTCATCGAGCGGGACTCAGCACTGATTCCCAACGTTTCGTCTCCGACTGCGGGAGACATCTTCAAGGGGGTCCGTAGCTCAATAGAAGCTGCAACACTCCCACTCGCTCGCTACTGACTCATTATAATTATCCGGGCTGTTATGCCGTGGTCGGTTGATGAATTCTGTGTCGATTCCAAACGTTTCGTCTCCGACTGCGGGAGACATCTTCAAGGGGGTCCGTGGCTCAATGGATGGTCCAACACACCCACTGGCTCGCTACTGACTCATTATAATTATCCGGGCTGTTATGCTGTGGTCGGTTGATGAATTCTGTGTCGATTCCCAACGTTTCGTCTCCGACTGCGCGAGACATCTTCAAGGGGGTCCGTAGCTCAATGGAAGGTCCAACACACCCACTGGCTCGCTACTGACTCATTATAATTATCCGAGCTATTATGCCGTGGTCGGTTGATGAATTCTGTGTCGATTCCCAACGTTTCGTCTCCGACTGCGGGAGACATCTTCAAGGGGGTCCGTAGCTCAATGGAAGGTCCAACACACCCACTGGCTCGCTACTGACTCAATATAATTATCCGGGCTGTTATGCTGTGGTCGGTTGATGAATTCTGTGTCGATTCCCAACGTTTCGTCTCCGACTGCGGGAGACATCTTCAAGGGGGTCCGTAGCTCAATGGAAGGTCCAACACACCCACTGGCTCGCTACTGTTTCACTATAATTATCCGGGCTGTTATGCAGTGGTCGGTTGATGAATTCTGTGTCGATTCCCAACGTTTCGTCTCCGACTGCGGGAGACATCTTCAAGGGGGTCCGTAGCTCAATGGATGGTCCAACACACGCACTGGCTCGCTACTGACTCATTATAATTATCCGGGCTGTTATGCAGTGGTCGGTTGATGAATTCTGTGTCGATTCCCAACGTTTCGTCTCCGACTGCAGGAGACATCTTCAAGGGGGTCCGTAGCTCAATGGAAGGTCCAACACACCCACTGGCTCGCTATTGACTCATTATAATTATCCGGGCTGTTATGCCGTGGTCGGCTGATGAATTCTGTGTCGATTCCAAACGTTTCGTCTCCGACTGCGGGAGACATCTTCAAGGGGGTCCGTAGCTCAATAGAAGATCCAACACACCCACTGGCTCGCTACTGACTCATTATAATTATCCGGGCTGTTATGCAGTGGTCAGTTGATGAATTCTGTGTCGATTCCCAACGTTTCGTCTCCGACTGCGGGAGACATCTTCAAGGGGGTCCGTAGCTCAATGGATGGTCCAACACACCCACTGGCTCGCTACTGACTCATTATAATTATCCGGGCTGTTATGCCGTGGTCGGTTGATGAATTCAGTGTCGATTCCCAACGTTTCGTCTCCGACTGCGGGAGACATCTTCAAGGGGGTCCGTAGCTCAATGGAAGGTCCAACACACCCACTGGCTCGCTACTGACTCATTATAATTATCCGGGCTGTTATGCCGTGGTCGGTTGATGAATTCTGTGTCGATTCCCAACGTTTCGTCTCCGACTGCGCGAGACATCTTCAAGGGGGTCCGTAGCTCAATGGAAGGTCCGCAGTCGGAGACGAAACGTTGGGAATCGACACAGAATTCATCAACCGACCACGGCATAACAGCCCGGATAATTATAATGGACATGATGTGTGTGGAGACACCTCGGAGAGTGATACGACAACAACCTGCGTGTCACCCATCATACAGCCCGACAACCAGGACTAATGGTCTAGGATGCAACGTATTTTCATAACAGGGCCTCTTTGGTTGTAGTCCGCGGAATCTTTAGAGCACAGAGGGAAGTTGATGACATTCTATGTGCTGTTTCGTTGGCCTTTCTGTCAAGCCATCCTCCGTTTACAGTTCAGCAAGATAATGCACGACCCCACACAGCGAGATTTCAGATGTCTTTGTGCTTACCAAAACGTACCGTGGCCGAATCTCTCCCCAACTGCGAACTTTGGGAGCATCAGGGGCAGCGCCCTCCAACAAGCTCAAGATTTTTACGGTCTAAGGCCCCAACGGAACATAACTGTGCAGGATATCCTTCAGGATGACAACTACCAACTCTATCAGCCAGTGCCAAGCCGAATAACTGCCTCAATAGTGATCAGAGATGGACCAACGCGTTACTGACTTGCTCAGATTGTGAAGTTCTTTCGCTTGAATAAATCATCCTACTTTTATGAAATTGTAATCATTTGATTGTCTGCACATGTACATCACATCTACTGACTTCCGTCCCATTCACTATTCGGATAATTTGTTCGTGGTGCGTCGAGGTACTTAAAAGAAAAGAATTTACAGTAACTGCACTACTGGCCATTAAAATTACTACACCAAGAAGAAATGCAGATGATAAACGGGTATTCATTGGACAAATATATTATACTAGAACTGACATGTGATAACATTTTCACGCAATTTGGGTGCATAGAACCTGAGAAATCAGTACCCAGAACAGCCACCTCTGGCCGTAATAACGGCCTTAATACGCCTGGGCACTGAGTAAAACAGAGCTTGGATGGCGTGTACAGGTTCAGCTGCCCATGCAACTTCAACACGATACCACAGTTCATTAAGAGTAGTGACTGGCGTGTTGTGATGATCCAGTTGCTCGGGCACCATTGACCAGACGTTTTCAATTGGTGAGAGATCTGGAGAATGTGCTGGCCAGGGCAGCAGTCGAACATTATTTGTGTCCAGAAAGGCCCGTACAGGACCTGCAACATGCGGTCGTGCATAATCCTGCTGAAATGTAAGGTTTCGCAGGGATCGAATGAAGGGTAGAGCCACGGTTCGTAACACATCTGAAATCTAACGTCCACTGTTCAAAGTGCCTTCAATGCGAACAAGAGGTGACCGAGACGTGTAAGCAATGGCACCCCATACCATCACGCCGGATGATACGCCAGTATGGCGATGACGAATACACGCTTCCGATGCGACCATCATGATGCTGTAAACAGAACCTGGATTCATCCGAAAAAATGACGTTTTGCCAGTGGCACACCCAGGTTCGTCGTTCAGTACACCATCGCAGGCGCTCCTGTATGTGGTGCAGCGTCAAGGGTAACCGCAGCCACGGTCTCCGAGCTGATAGTTCATGCTGCTGCAAACGTCGTCGAATTGTTCGTGCAAGACATCAGTCTTGCAAACGTCCCCATCTGTTGACTCAGGGAACGAGACGAGGCTGCACGATCCGTTACAGCCATGCGGATAAGATGCCTGTCGTCACGACTGCTAGTGATACGTCTTCGGTCCCGGGTTCGATCCCCGCCACTGCCTAAATTTTGATAAATAATCAGCATTGGCGGCCGAAGACTTCTGGCAAAAGAAGTCAGCCTCATTCTGCCAACGGCCTTGTCAAAGAGGGCGGAGGAGCGGATAGAGGTTCAGGGCACTCTCTTGTCCTAGGGGTGGGAAATTGCCCCTAAAGGCGGAAGAATCAGCAATGATCAACGATATGAGGATGCAGAAGGCAATGGGAACCACTGCATTAAAGACACGTAACGTGTATCCACAGGACATGTGGCCTGTAATTGAAGAAGTGTCATGATGATCTCTCCATTGGAAAAAGATTCCGGAATAGTCCCCCATTCGGATCTCCGGGAAGGGACTGCCAAGGGGGAGGTTACCATGAGAAAAAAGGATTGAATAATCAAGGAAAGGATAACGTTCTACGAGTCGGGGCATGGAATGTCAGAAGCTTGAACGTGGTAGGGAAACTAGAAAATCTGAAGAGGGAAATGCAAAGGATCAATCTAGATATAGTAGGGGTCAGTGAAGTGAAGTGGAAGGAAGACAAGGATTTCTGGTCAGATGAGTATCGGGTAATATCAACAGCAGCAGCAAATGGTATAACAGGTGTAGGATTCGTTATGAATAGGAAGGTAGGGCAGAGGGTGTATTACTGTGAACAGTGACCGGGTTGTTCTAATCACAATCGACAGCAGACCAACACCGACAATGGTAGTTCAGGTATACATGCCGACGTCGCAAGCTGAAGATGAACAGATAGAGAAAGTGTATGAGATTATTGAAAGGGTAATGCAGTACGTAAAGGCGGACGAAAATCTAATAGTCATGAGCGACGGGAGTGCAGTTGTAGGGGAAGGAGTAGAAGAAAAGGTTACAGGAGAATATGGGCTTGGGACAAGGAATGAAAGATGAGAAAGACTAATTGAGTTCTGTAACAAGTTTCAGCTAGTAATAGCGAATACCCTGTTCAAGAATCACAAGAGGAGGAGGTATACTTGGAAAAGGCCGGGACATACGGGAAGATTTCAATTAGATTACATCATGGTCAGACAGAGATTCCGAAATCAGACACTTGATTGTAAGGCATACCCAGGAGCAGATATAGACTCAGATCACAATATAGTAGTGATGAAGAGTAGGCTGAAGTTCAAGACATTAGTCAGGAAGAATCAATACGCAAAGAAGTGGGATACGGAAGTACTAAGGAATGACGAGATACGTTTGAAGTTATCTAACGCTATAGATACAGCAATGAGGAATAGCGCAGTAGGCACTACAGTTGAAGAGGAATGGGCATCTCTAAAAATGGCCATCACAGAAGTTGGGAAGGAAAACATAGCTACAAAGAAGGTAGCTGCGTAGAAACCATGGGTAACAGAAGAAATACTTCAGTTGACTGATGAAAGGAGGAAGTACAAACATGTTCCGGAAAAATCAGGAATACAGAAATATAAGTCGCTGAGGAATGAAATACATAGGAAGTGCAGGGAAGCTAAGACGAAATGGCTGCAGAAAAAAATGTGAAGATATGATTGTCGGAAGGACAGACTCAGCATACAGGAAAGTCAAAACAACCTTTGGTGACATTAAAAGCAACGGTGGTAACATCAAGAGTGCAACGGGAATTCCACTGTTAAATGCAGAGGAGAGAGCAGATAGGTGGAAAGAATACATTGAAAGCCTCTATGAGGGTGAAGATTTGTCTGATGTGATAGAAGAAGAAACAGGAGTCGATTTAGAAGAGATAGGGGATCCAGTATTAGAATCGGAATTTAAAAGAGCTTTGGAGGACTTACGGTCAAATAAGGCAGAAGGGATAGACAACATTCCATCAGAATTTCTAAAATTATTAGGGGAAGTGGCAACAAAACGACTATGCACGTTGGTGTGTAAAATATATGAGTCTGGCGATATACCATCTGGCTTTCGGAAAAGCATCATCCACACAATTCCGAAGACGGCAAGAGCTGACAAGTGCGAGAATTATCGCACAATCAACTTAACAGCTCATGCATCGAAGCTGCTTACAAGAATAATGTACAGAAGAATGGAAAAGAAAATTGAGAATGCGCTTGGTGACGATCAGTTTGGCTTTAGGAAAAGTAAAGGTACGAGAGAGGCAATTCTGACGTTACGGCTAATAATGGAAGCAAGGCTAAAGAAAAATCAAGACACTTTCATAGGATTTGTCGACCTGGAAAAAGCGTTCGACAATATAAAATGGTGCAAGCTGTTCGAGATTCTGAAAGAAGTAGGGGTGAGCTATAGGAAGAGACGGGTCATATACAATATGTACAACAACCAAGAGGGAATAATAAGAGTGGACGATCAAGAACGAAGTGCTCGTATTAAGAAGGGTGTAAGACAAGGCTGTAGCCTTTCGCCCCTACTCTTCAATCTGTACATCGACGAAGCAATGATGGAAGTAAAAGAAAGGTTCAGGAGTGGAATTAAAATACAAGGTGAAAGGATATCAGTGATACGATTCGCTGATGACATTGCTATCCTGAGTGAAAGTGAAGAAGAATTAAATGATCTGCTGAACGGAATGAACTGTCTAATGAGTACACAGTATGGTTTGTGACTAAATCGGAGAAATACGAAGGTAATGAGAAGTAGTAGAAATGAGAACAGCGAGAAACTTAACATCAGGATTGATGGTCACGGAGTCAAAGAAGTTAAGGAATTCTGCTACCTAGGCAGTAAAATAACCAATGACGGACGGAGCAAGGAGGACATCAGAAGCAGACTCGCTATGGCAAAAAAGGCATTTCTGGCCAAGAGAAGTCTACTAATATCAAATACCGGCCTTAATTTGAGGAAGAAATTTCTGAGGATGTACGTCTGGAGTACAGCATTGTGTGGTAGTGAAACATGGACTGTGGTAAAACCGGAAGAGAAGAGAATCGAAGCATTTGAGATGTGGTGCTATAGACGAATGTTGAAAATTAGGTGGACTGATAAGGTAAGGAATGAGGAGGTTCTACGCAGAATCGGAGAGGAAAGGAACATGTGGAAAACACTGATAAGGAGAAGGGACAGGATGATAGGACATCTGCTAAGACATGAGGGAATGACTTCCATAGTACTAGAGGGAGCGGTAGAGGGCAAAAACTGTAGAGGAAGACCGAGATTGGCATACGTCAAGCAAATAATTGAGGACGTAGGTTGCAAGTGCTACTCTGAGATGAAGAGGTTAGCACAGTAATGTAGACTGATGACCAAAAAAAAAAAAAAAAAAAAGTGATACGAGGCCGTTGGGATCCAGCACTGCGTTCCGTATTACCCTCCTGAACCCACCGATTCCATATTCTGCTAACAGTCATTGGATCTCGAACAACGCGAGCAGCAATGTCGCGATACGATAAACCGCAATCACGATACGCTACAATCCGACCTTTATCAGTCGGAAACGTGATGGTACGCATTTCTCCTGTTTACACGAGGCATCACAACAACGTTTCACCAGGCAGCGCCGGTCAAGTGCTGTTTGTGTATGAGAAATCGGTTGGAAACTTTCCTCATGTCAGCACGTTGTAGGTGTCGCCACCGGCGCCAACCTTGTGCGAATGCTCTCAAAAGCTGATCATTTGTATATCACATTATCTTCCTCCTGTCGGTTAAATTTCGCGTCTGTAGCACGTCATCTTCGTTGTGTAGCAATTTTAATGGCAAGTAGTGTATTCCGTAGTAGACGTGAGACTTCTTACAGCAAGTGTGAGACACTGAATGTAGTGGATATTATGCTTAACACCTTCTTACATTTACGAGGATTTCGTGGGTAAACAAATCGATAAACGAACAGTATTGTCTGGACGGTAATTCATCCGGGCGAGTAACGTGTAACCACATAAAGATAGAACACACTTATATTGACGGGACTAGTTAACTAAACGGTTATAGGAGTGAATCTGTCACATACGTAAGACACTTATAAGTTCTTCGTATACAAAAAAATAAACATTAAGAATATGTGCATTCTGTTTCAGGCTGCACCAATGGCTGACAAAAATGTGTGTGGCTTCGAATCGTGACTGCTGCAGCCTGCAAAGAGGTGAGCGAATTTTATGTTTTTCATTACAGCGTCTGGCGTAACGTTTCTTAATATTCCTCCGTTATCTCCTAGCACCCCATGCCCCAATCCACCTCGCCCCTACCCCAAACCTCTTTACAACCGCTCCCATCTCTTGTCGATTCTGTTGTGCCAGAGTAGATTCTGCAATTTCATCTAGACTCACAGAATCACAAAGAAGAGAAACTTTACTGTATGATTTGTAAGATGTCCCATTTATCTCGATACGCTGCTCATTTACGGAGAATGTGAGCTAGAAGATCAGTCAGTAGTTTAATGTTTCGTCATTTACAATACGGGAACATATACTACAGTACCGCAACAGTGTTCAACGACAAGTGATGTACAGTACAGATGAGTAGCATTTCTAGATCAGTTCGTTGGAATACATTGTGAAAAGTATTTAAACCCACAAACTCTGGGAGGTTGTAGGGGACATCAAAACAAATTTTTTCCCTACTGTCATTTTTTCCTATGAGGATTATTTAAGCCGGTGGAGGCCGTATTACGCTCTTCAGTTGTCAGAGGCCGTATTGGATCTTCAGTTGTAGGCAACTGCTGTCCACCAGTGTAGTAGTGCATTGTTTCTGTTTACTAACGGAGCGACACACCTGGAGTGAGTACACTGATATGGTTGGTGCGTACTACGTAGCGCACCACAACGGACGAGCTGCACAGCGGGTTTATCAACAACAATATCCTAATCGCCGTTTTCCGCATCATACGACCTTTGCGCTGTGTACCAACGTCTGCGTGAGACCGGGTCATTTTGCAGATTACCTGGACAGGGACGGTAAGAACGATGCAATTTGAGGAAGGTGTACTGCATCATGTGGAGCGGGATTCTTCAATCAGCACGCGTCCAATTGCACGTAACATGGGGACGAATCAGACGAATGCAAGAACAGTCCTTTTGGAGCAATTGTTACGTCCATTTCACTTACAGCGTGGCCACAACCTGGACCAGTCGATTATCCACCCAGAGCACAGTTTTCGCAGTGGTACCTGGAACAGTCTGAAATGCATCCTACATTTCCATCCTTTATGTTGTTTACCGATGAAGCAACATTCGGGCATGATGGAGTCTTCAACATGCACAATTCGCATGTCTGGAGTGGGGATAACCCACATCCCATAGTTACTAGCGCTCATCAAGTGCGGTTCTTCGTTGATGTGTGGGGACTGTTTAATTGGGCCGTATCTGCTACCTTGGCTATTAAATGACAGGCACTATTACAATTTTCTCGCTAGAGCATTGTCAGAATTGCTGGAAGACGTCCCGCTCCCTACAAGACAACGCATGTGGTTCCAACATGACGGGGCGCCGGCACATTTCAGTCGTCGTGTGCGTCGATTCCTGGACCGACAGTTCTCAGAAACGTGGATTGGCAGAGGTGGTCCTGTACCATGGCCTGCTCGATCCCCAGATATGTCCCCTCTGGACTTTTTTGTGTGGGGAGAGATGCGCAACCTTGTTTACGCAACTCCTGTTGCATCAGAAGAGGATCTGGTTTCCCGCATAGTAGCAGCAGCAGGAACAATTCAGGATACTCCTGAGGTTTCTGCCCGTGTCAGACAGAACATGATCCGCCGGTGTAACATTTGTTTACGTGTCAATGGAGGCATTTTTGAAAATCTACTGTAACTGAAATTGGGTTGTGTTAATGTGTTGTCTCTTGGTCATAAAAAAATGGGAAAATATTTGTTGGTTTAATTAGTTTCCCGCCAGAGAAATCTTCCTCTACCCGTTTAAATACTCCACATAGGAAAAAATGACATTAGGGAAAAATATTTGTTTTGATGTCTCCTACAACCTCCCAGAGAATGTTGGTTTAAATACTTTTCACCCTGTATATGGTACGCACATACCATCAACTGAAGATAGTTGACTACATTACCGGAGACCATTTTCCTTGCGCTTCCACTTCTTACAGCCAACACCAGCAAGTGCGCGAGTTACATGTAAACTGTAACCATTTTAACCACGTTTTATTCGTTTAATGCGCCACACGGATAAATTATATTACTGGCAAAGTTCGGTCTCAGGCCATTTTCAAATATGTGATATTGGTGATGTCTGAGTTACATTTAAAAAAATTTGTTTCGTGTTATGTGGTGACACACATTCGGTATGTGTGAAGCAACTTAAATCAATTAATAAGCGCAAGGCTTCTGGTCCCGACTTATACGAATTAGGTTCCTTTCAGAATATGCTGATGCGACAGCTCTATACTTAGCAATCATACACAACTGCTCTCTAGACGAAAGATCCGTACCTAAACACTGAAAAGTTGCACTGATCACACCAATATTCAACAAAGGCAGTAGTAATCCGCTAAATTACAGGCCCTTATCATTAACATGAATATGCAATAGGATTGTGGAACACGTATTCTGTTCGAACACCATGAATTACCTCCAGAGAACGGTTTATTGACACATAGTCAACACGGATTCCGAAAACGACGTTCTTGTGAAATACAACTAGCTCTTTATTCACACGAAGTGCTGAGTGCTATTGACAAGGGATCTCAAATTGATTCCGTATTTCTAGATCTCCAGAAGGGTCTTGACACTGTAATTCGCAACCGAATTTTAATCACCCTGCGTGCCTCTGAGAGTCGCCTAAGTTGTACTACTGGATTCGATTCCCTGTCAGAGAGGTCACAGTTCGTAGTAACTGAGGGAAAGTTATCGAGTAAAACAGAAGTGATGTATGGCGTTCCTCGACGTTGTGTCATAGGCCCTCTGCTGTCCTTTATATAAACGATTTAGGAGACAACCTGAGCAGTCGTTTTGTGTTGTTTGCGGGTGATGCTGTCGTTTTCCATCTAATAAAGTCATCGGGAGATCGAAATAAATTGCAAAACGATTTGGAAAAGACATCTGTATGGTGCGAAAATTAGCAGTTTACCGTAAATAAGGAAAAGTGAGAGGTCATCCACATTAGTGCTAAAGGGCATCCGTTAAACTTCGGTTACGTGATGAATCAGTCTAACCTAAAGGCCGTAAATTCAACTAAATGCCTAGAAATTGCAGTTACGAACAATTTAAATTGGAAAGAACACGCAGAAACTGTTGTGGAGAAAGCTAACCAATGTTTCCGATTTATTGGCAGAACACTTAGAAGATGCAACAGATTTACTAGAGAGACTGCTTACATCACGCTTGTCCGTTCTCTTTTGGAGGGCTGCTGCGCGGTGTTTGATCCTTACCGGATAGGATTAACGGAGTACATCGAGAAAGTTCAAAGAAGAACAGCCCGTTCCTTATCATCGAGAAATAACGGAGAGACTGTCACTGACATGATAAGGAATTTGGGGTGGACTTTATTAAGATAAGGCTTTTCCTGCTGTGGTGGTATATTCTCACGAAATTTCTATCACCAACTTTCTTCTCTGAATGCGAAAACATTTTGCTGACGCCGATTCACACAAGGAGAAACGATCATCGTAATAAAATAAGTAAAATCAGAGCACTCACGGAAAGATATAGGTGTTCGTTTATTCCACGCGCTGTTCGGATGGTTCAAATGGCCCTGAGCACTTTGTGTTCAAAAATGGCTCTGAGCACTATGGGACTTAACTACTGAGGTCATCAGTCCCCTAGAACTTAGAACTACTTAAACCTAACTAACCTAAGGACATCACACACACACACCCATGCCGGAGGCAGGATTCGAACCTGCGACCCGTAGCGGTAGCGCGGTTCCAGACTGTAGCGCCTAGAACAGCTCGGCCACTCCGGCCGGCCGCTGTTCGGAGTTGGAATAATAAAGACTTATTGTGAAGTGTGATTTACAGAGTATCCACGTAGATGTAGGTGCAGATGTGTGGAAACGTTCCCGTCCCCACATGACACCAAACAAAATTTTAAATGTTTCACAGCCATCAGCAGTATCATATAATTGCAAGTTGCCTAAAGCTTAAACCGTCGAGAATGAAATTTATATCCATGGCGCATTAAAGGAGTAAATCTGACAGCCTACGGTGGTTAAAACGGTTCCACTATTTGGATGGTACATTGAGGCCGTGGGCCCGGACGTGAAGAAACCTCCTGTAAGTCACGTTAACTCGTGGTACTGCAGTAGAATCGAATTCACTTGTTATTTTGATCATAAGCGCTGTTGTTAACAATCCAACCCTGAGTAGGATTCGGACAGACAGACAGGCAGTCAGATAATGACGGACAAAAACGGCTCTTCGAAAATAATATTACGCTTAGTTTGTAGCTGAGACACAGTATTCCTTGTACCTTCCTTTGAACTCTATGATCAAGTAGGTTTTCTATCTCCTGATTTATATAAATCACTTACAAGGGGAGGCCACGACGTTTGGAACGCAGATTTACCGCAAACTTCGTACACTCGTGGTAATCCATTAGGACAACAAAATGTGTAAGCAGTAGTGCGTACTACTCAGGCGTTACTGGGGAAAAAAGCAAGATAATTTCGGTCGTCACGTTTAAATGTATGCCAACGGCCTTGCCGCGGTGGTAACACCGGTTCCCGTCAGATCACCGAAGTCAAGCGCTGTCGGGCTGGGCTAGCACTTGGATGGGTGACCATTCGCTCTGCTGATCGCTGTTGCCAAGCGGGATGCACTCAACCCTTGTGAGGCGAACTGAGGAGCTACTTGATTGAGGAGTAGCGGTTCCGGTCTCGGAAACTGACGTACGGTCGGGAGAGCGGTGTGCTAACCACGTGCCCTTCCATATCCGCATCCAGTGACGCCTTTGGGTGAAGGATGACACGGCGGCCGGTCGGTACCTTTGGACTTCATGGCCTGTTCGTGAGGAATTTTTTATTTATTTACGAATAAGAAACTTATAGGCTACTATCTAAAAAGTAATGCCGCTTTTCATACCTTCCTAAACAAAAAAAGAAAGGCAGTCACGCTGCTTAATATCATACTGGTAGTTCAACAGCATTTGCTCGAAATAGTCTCTTATTTTGCTTCTCGGCGGACAGTCTTTGGAGTGGCCAAGGTAAATGGGATAAGGGAACGTCTGGGTGTGCTTTGAAATTTGCACCCTTCCTCCTTGGTGAGATTTGGTGAGGCGTGGTATGATCCCTCCCACACACAAACACCCCTCCCCCTCCCGTTGGGTTCCTACCGTAGTGGGGAACAAATACGTAAAAATTAAAGTTCTTTATTTGTTTTAAACATTGATTTAAACACTTTAATAAAATCATGTTTTATTGTTATTTTGATCATAAGCGCTGTTGTTAACAATCCAACCCTGAGTAGGATTCGGACAGACAGACAGGCAGTCAGATAATGACGGACAAAAACGGCTCTTCGAAAATAATATTACGCTTAGTTTGTAGCTGAGAGACAGCATTCTTTGTACCTTCCATTGAACTCTATGATCAAGTAGGTTTTCTATCTCCTGATTTATATAAATCACTTACGTTTGGAACGCAGATTTACCGCAAACTTCGTACACTCGTGGAACTCCATGAGGACAACAAAATCTGTAAGCAGTAGTGCGTACTACTCAGGCGTTACTGGGGAAAAAAGCAAGATAATTTCGGTCGTCAAATATACACCTGTGCGTGGCCGTTATTACCACGAAGCGGCGGCAGCCGAGTGGTTAGCGTTCAAGCCCCGTAATCGCTGGATCACAGGATCGAGTCCCGTTCGTCAGTGTTTCTATTTCTAACAGTCATTTTCTTTATTATTTATATTATAATTGATCTAATGGGAAAAATATGTGTAATCGGATGAACCTTTGTTAAATTTGCAATGTTATTTGGCAGTCTAAAATTTTTATTATCACAAATAATATAATATTCAGAACTATCGACTAGTAAACGACCAAGCGCATAAAGCGATACTGAAAATGTATCCTTGTCTGTGATTTGAGAAATCCCTCGTATCTGGAAGTAGCCCTCGAAAAAACATGGAAAACATAATGTTAAACGGCACCAGCTACATTGAATAAATGCTATGTTTCCGCATACGCAAGGTCTTTTGAGGATTTCCGTGGAGAAACAAACCTCGTTAACATTTTCAAAAACCTCTCTTTCAGACGATAATTTGGAGTCAAACCATGCATAACGCAGCATTTCCTTACATATCGGTGCTGCTAATTGGTCCTGCAGTATCGACAGTATTTCAATAGCGTCTTCACGGAAAGCAATTTCTCGTTCTCTTTCGATTAAATACGAACAATTTTGAAGATACGGACAAGCATACGTTTTCAGTATCACTTTATGCGTCTGGTCGTTTACTAGTCGATAGTAAACTATATTATTTGTGATAATAAAAATTTGTAGACTGCCAAATAACATTGTAAATTTAATAAAAGTTCACCCGATTACACGTATTTTTCCCATTATATCAATTGTAATATAAATAGTAAAGAAAATGACTGTGTTGAAAAAAAAAACTTACGAATTGGACTCGATCCAGCGACGCAATGGTTACGGAGTTTGAATGCTAACTACTTTTTTTTGTTTTTTTTTTGGGGACATGTTTACTAATAATTTACGCTTCTTAATCAAATGGTGAAGAAAATAAACTGAAGGCAAAATACACCAAAGAAAATAAATGTGTACTTTGATTAGCTACACTTGTGTTTTTTATTTGATTTGTGCAGAAAATGTATTTAAGCTGAATGCAGAAATTGGTAGTAGGTGCAGTGGAAAATTAAAAATAATTGGTATAGCATCTACCTTCAGCCACACACGTCCAAATTTTTCTATGTCTAAACGTTCCTCTTCAAAGTGTTTTGAACATACTCTGGAATATTTTGTGGGGACAAAATTACGCCTCCTTATTTTCTGGAGGCACATCTTTACTTGTTGTTCATCCTTCGGGAAACTAAAATATAAATCACACATAATCATTCTCCATGTCCTACACACACTTGACATGGTCTGCTACTGTAACTTTATAGTAAACAAAAAGGTTTGGACACACATATTATACGAAGACAATTACAGACTCCCACTCTATTGAATTTATCTGTCTCCCGTCTTTCAAATATATAGACATAATCGACAAGTCACTGATAAACGCATGGAGGATAGTATTTGCTGAAACAACTAACCATTCCCTTTCCTGTTCCACTAGTAAATTTACGAGAGGAAGCGATTGTTTGTAAGCTTTTGTACGAGCCGTAGTATCTATTATACAGTCATAAAATCGTAGAAAAACAGGTCTACAGAATCAAGCCTTAATTATAATGCGTCTCGAAATTTTTAAACATAGTACCCATGAAAAGTTACTACCCCTCCTTTCACATATTTTTCTTTGCATCCGTAGCAACAACAGTAATTCCCCGTCGCTATTACACTATCAACAAACAGTGAAAAACAACAAAAACTCTTGATATTAAAAACTTCAAACTCTACGGAAAGCACACACGGACAGCGAAGTCCCGAAAACACGTGACAATCCTGGTTTAATGTTGACAACACGCGCAGAACGCAATGCTCACTCCAGAGATATTTACTCTATGGGTAAATCCACAGAGTTTTTATATCACGAGTCAGAGATAATATTCTAATATTCACAGATTCTCTCTCTCTCTCTCTCTCTCTCTCTCTCTCTCTCTCTCTCTGCCTGCAGAACATCATGACCGATTCACTTAGCGGCGCGATGATTCCAACCGGCGCGGCAGGGAATTCCTCGAATGAAATCTGACACTTGTGCGGCACTTGTTTAAGATCGAGGAATCCCGGGAATACACACGCGTAAGACATTCAACTGAGTTCAGAGAGGCCATAAAACTGTCACAGACTTTAATATTGTCCATTATAATGATGTATATTCTCCGACTTAGAAAGTTGACGTGAGATTTTCATTTCCGCCCTTTAAATGAGATTTGGTAAGATTTTGTTGGACTTCCACTCTCCCCATCAGTAATTAGTACGTACCTCTTTTCAAGTAAAAGCAATATTTCTGGGGCTGTCGCTATGTTATTATAGCTTACAAACGACCAGTCGGAAGGCTATAAAGCTAATCAAATTAAGGAGTCTACAAAGACGTACTGAAAAGTAGTGCCTCTGAATTTATTATTTGAAAACTCTCCAAGCTCTTATTCTTCATGTTTACATATTTATTTCTCGAAAGTGTTCAAATGTGTGTGAAATCTTACGGGACTTAACTGCTAAGGTCATCAGTCCCTAAGCTTACACACCACCTAACCTAAATTATCCTAAGGACAAACACACACACCCATGCCCGTTGGAGGACTCGAACCTCTGCCGGGACCAGCCGCACAGTCCGTGACTGCAGCGCCTATGACCGCTCGGCTAATCCCACGCGCCTTTCTCAACTGAAGTCACCCTGGCGGTGAATATATTTCTCAGAAAGACAGACCCGTTGCTGATACCGTCAGTGTACAATATTTGACCTTGTCGATGGAACTACAGTCCGACCTCTGATTGCACTACTTCATCATTATCAAAGTGAAGTCCTCGAAAGTGAGCACTGAGTTTCGGCAAAGTTGAAAATGGGATAGGGCAAAGTTGTGACTTTATGGAGGATGATCGCTCACAGGTATCGGATTGTTGCAGATATCGCAGCTTGTTGTCTGGCATTGTTAAGCTAAAGGAAAGGTTGGTCCATAAGTGGAGGATATCTTCGAATTCTAACCTCGATTGCAGCACTGTTCTTCACGCACCGACGTAGTTAAGTTACACAGTGCCATGTTACACACTACAATTCGGATCCCTCTATCGGCAGAGGGTTGCAAATATGTGTAGACATGAAGAATTTTTATAAAAAGCTTTGACAGTATTAAAAAATAGCTTCCGAGACATCACTTCTCAGCCCGCCCTCGTACATGTAGACATCTACGTATACAGGGTGGTCCATTGATCGTGGCCGGGCCAAATATCTCACGCAATAAGCGTCAAACGAAAAAACTACAAAGAACGAAACTCGTTTAGCTTGAAGGGGGAAACCAGATGGCGCTATGGCAGGCCCGCTAGATGACGCTGCCATAGGTCAAACGGACAAAAACTGCGTTTTTTTTACATAGGAACCCCCATTTTTTATTACATATTCGTGTAGTACGTAAAGAAATATGAATGTTTTAGTTGGACCACTTTTATCGCTTTGTGATAGATGGCGCTGTAATAGTCACAAACATATGAATCACAATTTTAGAGGAACAGTTGGTAACAGGTAGGTTTTGTAAATTAAAATACGGAACGTAAGTACGTTTGAACATTTTATTTCGGTTGTTCCAATGTGATACATGTACCTTTATGAACTTGCCATTTCTGAGAACGCATGCGGTTACAGCGTGATTACCTGTAAATACCACATTAATGCAATAAATGCTCAAAATGATGTCCGTCAACCACAGTGCATTTGGCAATACGTGTAACGACATTCCTCTCAACAGCGAGTAGTTCGCCTTCCGTAATGTTCGCACATGCATTGACAATGCGCTGCCGCATGTTGTCAGGCGTTGTCGGTGGATGACGATAGCAAATATCCTTTAACTTTCACCATAGAAAGAAATCCGGGGACGTCAGATCCGGTGAACGTGCGGGTCTTCTTGGTACAGTGCTTCGACGACCAATCCACCTGTCATGAAATATGCTATTCAATACTGCTTCAATCGCACGCGAGCTATGTGCCGGACATCCATCATGTTGGAAGTACATCGGCATTCTGTCATGCAGTGAAACATCTTGTAGTAACATCGGTAGAACATTACGTAGGAAATCAGCAGACATTGCACAATTTAGATTGCCATCGATAAAATGGGAGCCAATTATCCTTCCTCCCATGATGCCGCATCATATATTAACCCGCCGAGGTCGCTGATGTTCCACTTGTCGCAGCCATCGTGCATTTTCCGTTGCCCAATATGCCGGTTTACGTTACCGCTGTTGGTAAATGACGCTTCGTCGCTAAATAGAACACGAGCAAAAAATCTGTCATCGTCCCGTAATTTCTCTTGTTCCCAGTGGCAGAACTGTGCACGACGTTCAAAGTAGTCACCTTGCAATTCCTGGTGCATAGTAAAACGGTACGGGTGCAATCGACGTTGATGTAGGATTCTCAACACCGACGTTTTTGAGATTCCCGATTCTCGCGCAGTTTGTCTACTACTGATTTACGGATCAGCAGCGACAGCAGCTAAAGTACCTACTTGGGCATTTGGCTGAACACTTCCTGTTTCCTTAAATAACGTAACTATCCGGCGAACGGTCCGGGCACTTGGATGATGTCGTTCAGGATACCGACCAGCATTCATAGCACACGCCCGTTGGGCATTGTGATCACAATAGCCATACATCAACACGATACCGACCTTTTACGCAATTGGTAAACGGTCCATTTTAACACGGGTAATATATCACGAAGCAAGTACCGTCCGCACTGGCGGAATGTTACGTGATACCACGTACTTACACGTTTGTGACTATTACAGTGCCTTCTATCACAAATCGAAAAAAGTGGTCCAACTAAAACATTCATATTTCTTTACGTACTACACGAATATGTATTAAAATGGGGGTTCATATTTTAAAAAAAACGCAGTTGGTAATCGTTTGACCTGTGGCAGCGCCATCTAGCGGGCCAACCATAGCGCCATCTCGTTTCCCCCCTCAAACTAGACGACTTTCGTTCTTTGCAGTTTTTTCGTTTGATGCTTATTTCGTCAGATATTTGGCCCGGCCACTGTCAATGGACCACCCTGTACATACATACTCTGCAACCTGCTGTAAAGTGCATGGCAGAAGGTATTTATATTGTACCACTTACTAGGGCTTCATGCCATTCAATTCATCAATGGCACACAGGAGGAACTATTGTTTGAACGTCTCTATGCACACTGTGATTGATTTAATTTTATCCTCATCATACCTACGGGAGCGACACGCAGATTTAAGTCTGTCTTCAAACACCTGTCCGCACAGGTTTTGGAGGAAGTGCGGGATGCCCTTCAGTGGCTCAAACAAACATGTGACTATTGCGTATCCGTTCAGTGCCCCCTGTTAGTCCTATATGGTACGGTCCGCACACACTTGAGCAATATTCTAGGATGTTTGGCAAGTGTATTTTGTAGCTTCCACTGTAGCCTGATTGAATTTTCCTAGTGAAAAGTCTACCACATACTACACTTACGACTGGGCCTATGTGGTCCTTCGATTTCATACTACCACAAACTGTTACATCCAGCTATTAGTATGAGCAGAACGATTCAAACTGTGACTCACCGATACTGTAGTCGTAAGATTCTCATGTCTCAAGAGACAGGGTAGGATAACGAGAAAATCACACGGAAGAGTGGGTCCACAATTCTTGCACGGTCTTCAATGATCACATTTATTTATAGTCGACACGATGGTACGAAATACAATACAATAATCACCAAATATCTCTGGCAATAAGAGGTTGTTAAATGAAAATAAGCCTACAAATTTTAACCCCAGATTGACATGACTAAACTTTCAGTTCTTGCTACCCCGAGGAATCAGTGCCAGTAACAAGTAAAAAAATAAATCATCTCTCAAACAATAAGTAAACGACAGCTCTTCCACAACTTTCTTAGTCACAGATATTAAATTACGAACGTTTAGAATAAACACCCAAGCATAGCAGACTTGACAGAATTTCTTACATCCATAGAATGGGCACAATCAGAAGTTAAGCTCAAACTGATTATGGTGAGTTATAATTTAAATTGAAATCTAAGGAAATGGAAGTCAGAACGGAAATTTCATTAAAAATTTCCTCGAGCACACCAAGTACATTCGCAGATGGTTCAAATGGCTCTGAGCACTATGGGACTTAACATCTATGGTCATCAGTCCCCTAGAACTTAGAACTACTTAAACCTAACTAACCTAAGAACAGCACACAACACCCAGTCATCACGAGGCAGAGAAAATCCCTGACCCCGCCGGGAATCGAACCCGGGAACCCGGGCGTGGGAAGCGAGAAAGCTACCGCACGACCACAAGCTGCGGACACACATTCGCAGATATTTGAACAGCTAAAGTAACTATCTCAAGATACAGTACTGGCCATTAAAATTGCTACACCAAGAAGAAATGCAGATGATAAACGGGTATTCATTGGTCAAATATATTATACTACAATTGACATGTGATTTCATTATCACGCAGTTTGGGTGCATAGATCCTGAGAAATCAGTACCAAGAACAATCACCTCTGGCCGTAATAACAGCCTTGATACGCCTGGGCATTGAGTCAAGCGGATCTTGGATGGCCACCCATGGAGCTTCAAAACGATACGACAGTTCATCAAAAGTAGTGACTGGCGTATTGTGACGAGCCTGTTGCTCAGCCACCATTGACCAGATGTTTTCAATTGGTGAGAGATCTGAAGAATGTGCTTGCAAGGGCAGCAGTCGAACATTTTCTGTATCCAGAAAGGCCCGAACAGGACCTGAACATGCGGTCGTGCATTATCCTGCTGAAATGTAGGGTTTCTCAGGGATCGAATGAAGGGTAGAGCCACGGGTCGTAACACATCTGAAATGTAACGTCCACTGTTCAAAGTGCCGTCAATGCGAACAAGAGGTGACCGAGACGTGTAACTCCTAGCACCCCATACCATCACGCCGGGTGATAACGCCAGTATGGCGATGACGAATACACGCTTCCAATGCGCGTTCACTGCGATGTCGCCAAACACGGATGCGACCATCAGGATGCTGTGAACAGCACCTGGGTTCATCCGAAAAAATGACGTTTTGCCATTGGTACACCCAGGTTCGTCGTTGAGTACACCATCGCAGGTGCTCCTGTCTGTGATGCAGCGTCAAGGATTACCGCAGCCATGGTCTCCGAGCTGATGGTCCATGCTGCTGCAAACGCCGTCGAACTGTTCGTGCAGATGGTTGTTGTCTTGCAAACGTCCCCATCTGTTGACTCAGGGAGCGAGACGTGGCTGCAGGATCCGTTACAGCCATGCGGATAAGACGCTGCTAGTGATACGAGGCCGTTTGGATCCAGCACGGCGTTCCGTATCACCCTCCTGAACCCACCTATTCCATAATCTACTAACAGTCATCGGATCTCGACCAACGCGAGCAGCAATGTCGCGATACGATAAAGCGCGATAGGCTACTATCCGACCTTTATCAAAGTCGGAAACGTGATGGAACGCATTTCTCGTCCTTACACGAGGGATCACAGCAACGTTTCCGCAGGCAACGCCGGTCAACTGCTGTTTGTGTATGAGAAAACGGTTGGAAACTTCCCTCATGTCAGCACGTTGTAGGTGTCGCCACCGGCGCCAACCCTGTGTGACTGCTCTGAAGATCCAATCATTTGCATATCACAGCATCTTCTTCCTCTCGGTTAAATTTCGCATCTGTAGCAAGTCATCTTCGTGGTGTAGCAATTTTAATGGCCAGTAATGTATTTTAACGAGACTGATGATATTATCGACAAATGGTATCAAAAATTTTGATGCATTTAACTTCCATGTTACTTTATTCTCTGGAACATGCTTAAATTTGAAAATTGATGTATATTAGTATACAGCCCACCCTGGATTCGTACCCAGACACGAGGTGAGTGTGTTTGTTGGTGCAGGTGACGGGAGCGCCCACGCCAGAGCCAGCCGCGACCGCTGTCTGCGCCTGCCGTCATGGACCGCGCGAGCCGCCCGCCCGCCTGCTTCGACTTCCCGCTGCCGAAGATGCCGCTCGCAGCGCAGCCGAAACGCCGCCGCCCCGCCGACCTCAGCGCCCCTAGCGGCGGACGCCGCTGCTAACGCACGGCTCAGCCAGCACGCGAACGCGCCGCCATGCCCCTGCTGTCGGGCGGCCACCAAGACGCACACCTCGACAGCGGGTAGCCGCCGCGCCTAACCACGGACGAGCCCTCCGAACCCCGGACCCCGATCCCTCGCCCTCGCAGTCCGCCCTTCGCAGCCCTTCCACTTTGCCGTCTCTGTCCCGAGTCCCTTAATTGGTGTACGCGTTGTGCCGCGTTTCCGCGAACTGCAGAAAAGTAGTTAGAGGTGAGCTGGAGCGGACGTCACGCTACCTCTGCACTACTGAACAATCTTTCACTGGAGGTCTACACTTTTGTGTTACCAAATCTGTCCTCCAGTTGAAGTGGTGAAGGAACGAGAGTACATTCAACTCCTTACCAGGAGCGTAAACAAAATAACTTACAGAACAACAATAATTAATTTTTAATAAATAGTTCAACAGTGCCTGATATATGTTTTCGTGTTGTGTGTGTCCTGTGATGTGTACAGTAATCTCGCGCCTGAAACGTTAATACTTTTTGCGTTTTGCAATAAATACATAATTCTGGGCTACATTTAGCTCTTGTTGGCCTGAAAGCAATCGTCGAAGAAGAGCCGCTTAAGAAGTAAATTTGCAGCACTCGTCCTAACAAAACGGTGTATTATAGATATAACGCTCCATATACGAAACGGAGAGAGAAAGAATAAAATATATATTTATTTTAATTTTGCTCAAAAGTTATTCTCGCTACCTTGGAAGGAGCATAAGTGAACAGGTACCTAGTAGGACAACGAATTCCGTGTACTGAAGCCTGCCCCATTCCATCGGCGGAGAGGCAGAGCATTTTTTTCCTCGCGCTATACGTGTATCAGTGCTTCGGCGTTTCTACACGGCAGCAGAAGGCATCGTCAGGAGTAAGCCAGCACCATGCCAGGAGGACGGCGCGGGCTCGTCGCGCCGCAGAACACCTTCCTGGAGAACATCATCCGGCGCTCCAGCTCGCAGCGTGAGTACCCTTACTGCTTTCCTAATATTTCCATGCTATCTTGTTCTTACAAGGGAACCTCCCCATAGCACCCCCCTCAGATTTAGTTATAAGCTGGCACAGCAGATAGGCCTTGAAAAACTGATCACAGATAAATCGAGAAAACAGGAAGAAGTTGTGTCGAATTATGAAAAAAAGAAGCAAAATATACAGACTGAGTAGTCCATACGCAAGATAGGCAACATCAAGGACAGTGTGAGCTCAGCAGCGCCATGGTCCCGTGGTTAGCGTGAGCAGCTACGGAACGTCAGGCCCTTGGTTCAAGTCTTCCCTCGAGTGAAAAGTTTACTTTCTTTATTTTCGCAAAGTTATGATCAGTCCGTTCGTTCATTGGCGTTTCTGTTGACTGTAATAAGTTTAGTGACTGTGTTTTGCGACCGCACCGCAAAACCGTGCGATTAGTAGACGAAAGGATGTGCCTCTCCAATGGGAACCGAAAACATTTGATGGCAAGGTCATAGGTCAACCAATTCCTCCGCAGGAAAACACGTTAGCAGGAATACACTCTCTTCCGTGCGCCGTAGTCGAATGACGTCGTGTGTTTCGATGTTTGTTTAGGTGTAGCGCCCCCATACTACGGCACAGTTACCTCGCGTCGGACGGACGGACGGTCAGATAATAATTGTCTGAAAATAAAAAATTAAACTTTTCACTCGATGGAAGACTTGAACCAAGGACCTCTCGTTCCGCAGTTGCTCACGCTAACCACGGGACGACGGCGCTCCTGAGCTAACACTATCCTTGATGTTGCGTATCTTGCGCATGGACTACTCAGTTTGTATATTTTGCTTATTTTTGTCGTAGTTCCACACAACTTCTTCCTGTTTTCTCGATTGATCTGTGTTCAGTTTTTCAAGGCCTATCCACTGTGTCAACTTATAAATAAATCTGAGGGGGGGTGCGATGGGGAGGTTCCCTTGTTAGTAATTTACCTGGCATTTATCAACTGCTTCACTGGGCTCAGAACATAGACTCTTCCTAGAGTCTATCATCTGAGTACTAAGGCACAAGATTCCGTTTGGTTGTCAGTAGTAGTGGCTGGAAATTAAGAACAACAAGTAGTAGTTGGTGGAACCAATTACCCAGATCACGTGTACCTCGTTTCAGGCAAACACAGAGGTGTGATGCAAAGCTTCACACGCTCCGAGATATTGAGCACTGCAAGTTGGTGTGTGACTCATAAGTTGTGAAAATAATGTAATATCTATTGTCACTATCAAATCACATCCAACGTACATTTTTCTTGTATTCATTCCTTATTTAATTTTAAATGTTGCTAGAATTACACTGTACCAAAACTACTGTTCGGTAGTTGTGGTACACTACAGAAATGAAACAGTATATGATAGGATTGCCGGTTCTATTAATAGCGCTGGAGCGCTGGTGGACAGAGAACCATAAATGAATGTGTAAGAGAGAAACTAGGAGCTGCCAGTTTCTCTTCATTTTGTTTCTCTTTATGTTGTACATAACTAGAACCACAGATCATTCAGCGTTAGTCCATTCTAAACTCTTACAGAATATAAATTGCATTTTATGAGTAATAAAAATTAGTTGTTCGAACTACTTCTGCGCTTCTATGTAAACGAAGCAATTATTTTGATGCAAGTACAGTTTTGTGCACAAACATAAAACATATGAGTACTTATTGTAGCTATTTTGTACTGAAGGGAACATTCTTCGACATGTTTCATTTAAGTGTGAAGAAGTATTGAAGCAATGTCTGATATATTTTTGTTTCGTATTTTGTTTTTTAATTCGCCTTTCTGTGTATCTAGCGCAATATGATAAATCTGTATAGTTTGCTTCATTCTTACTACATCCTCTACATGTTTCACATTACATATTAACAATTTTGGGGTAAACCCGAATTAAACATCGACAACTTCAACTGTAATATCTCGTTGAGTCGGGTGTACTGCCGGTCGTCTGCGGTTTTCTAACACAATATTTCAACGTCGTACCTCGGAGTCATCATCAGGTGCTTCCTGTGACTTAGAGTGAGGCTGGCCGTGTCCCGTGTTTACGTCTGGACGGTGTCTGGCGTTGCCTACGCCGCCCGCTCCCGTTGCGACCGTGTAGGTAGGACGCGAGATGTTCCGTCTTCCGTCCGCGCCCGCTTCCGCTGTTTTCCCCGGTTTCGGACGTTTCATGGCATACCCTACTAGGTACGCACCCGCGAGGCGCGTTCCTACCACCGCCAGTACAACCGATTCAACGAGATGTCACAAAATCGCCGGGAAAGTCTAAGGAATTACATAACTTCGTACTAGAAATGCTGTTTATTTTTAAATAAGAGACAGAAAGATATCGACGTAGAACGAAAATGTTCCATAGGTTGTGCAGACCTCTATATATCCTCAGCTATCTAGATTTGTTCTGGTTCACCACTTCCGGTTTCTAAGGGAATCTCATAAAACAACCATTGCATAAGCAAGCACGGGCATCGAAATGAGATAACGCCTGATAGGTATGCAACACAGCTAACGTACAGGTAACGTGGTTACGAACTTAACTGACCAACGCCACTAGGAAAAATACTGCACTCTGCTCTTATGACAGTCTGACTACTGCAGCCTGGGTTGTTTTACAACTGTACGGGTACCTCCTGTGAGGCACGCGCTCAGGGTTGTCATGATGCTTCACACCCCTCCACGCTGACCGCTGCAGCTTGGCGTGTGACAATGAGCATAACATAGCGAACGCTGTCACTTGTGATTTTAACTGGTACTTCTCGAGTGTAAACTTTACTATGGTAAATATCATGACATCGTTCAGCTACCACCGATGTGCACATTGTATACACGCAACGTCTTCCAAACCTAGGCTTTAATATTGTTGTTGTTGTGGTCTTCAGTCCTGAGACTGGTTTGATGCAGCTCTCCATGCCACTCTATCCTGTGCAAGCTTCTTCATCTCCCAGTACCTACTGCAATCTACATCCTTCTGAATTTGCTTAGTGTATTCATCTCTTGGTCTCCCTCTACGATTTTTACCCTCCACGCTGCCCTCCAATACTAAATTGGTGATCCCTTGATGCCTCAGAACATGTCCTACCAACCGATCCCGTCTTCTGGTCAAGTTGTGCCACAAACTTCTCTTCTCTCCAATCCTGTTCAAAACTTCCTCATTAGTTATGTGATCTACCCATCTAATCTTCAGCATTCTTCTGTAGCACCACATTTCGAATGCTTCTATTCTCTTCTTGTCCAAACTATTTATCGTCCATGTTTCACTTCCATACATGGCTACACTCCATACAAATACTTTCAGAAATGACTTCCTGACACTTAAATCTATACTCGATGTTAACAAATTTCTCTTCTTCAGAAAAGCTTTCCTTGCCATTGCCAGTCTACATTTTATATCCTCTCTACTTCGACCATCATCAGTTATTTTGCTCCCCAAATAGCAAAACTCCTTTACTACTTTAAGTGTCTCATTTCCTAATCAAATTCCCTCAGCATCACCCGACTTAATTCGAATACATTCCATTATCCTCGTTTTGCTTTTGTTGATGTTTATCTTATATCCTCCTTTCAAGACACTGTCCATTCCATTCAACTGCTCTTCCAAGTCCTTTGCTGTCTCTGACAGAATTACAATGTCATCGGCGAACCTCAAACTTTAATATTATAGATGATTATTTTTAAAGGAAGTCTGACTGATTGAAGAATTACCTCAATGGTGTTAGTTTGTAAGGAAAGTTAACAGTTTTCTAACTCACGTCCGAAGTATTGCAAGAGCAGCTGTGATTTTCTGAAGCGTCTGATTGATGATGCCATAAAAAGAAATGCTTTAACTAACTCCTCACTTCTTACCTGGGTTATCTATTAGACAACAACTGGGACAGGAACCAGTGAAATCTAGTTCCTCTTCGCTCTGAAAAATCGTTAGTCAAAGAAATCAATAGTTACTCCTGAAGCGAAAAAAATTTAAAACAGATTTTATATTTTGACTCAAAATCTTTTGTAGAAATATTAAAACTTCAGTTTAGTTATGTGGTCCTGCCCATTCGTCTCTTACACTTTTACATGGTGCTTAAAGGATACTGCTTTCGCGAATAGCTAAACAACAATTCAAACAAATCACATTAATGTTTTTTATTACAATAAAGTAGATTGACAGTACCTAACTTTGGTTTACATCTCGTGTAGCAAGCTATTGGCGACTTCCAAATAATCATTGTCTTTCACTACAGACAATGTCCACGCAAGTAATGGATATGGATCACAAGTAGCAGCTCTTCTAGTGGTCTCCTCTACTCCGGGTCTACGTGTGTTCGTCTTCTACTGTCCGGCCGAGGCTGTCAGGAGCGGTGCTAATATTCTCTTCGTGTAGGGGCCGCTCCTGTCGTGGTGCGGTCCTACTCATTGTCAATGAGCTATAGGCCGACGTCGTCTCTTGGGTTCTTCATCTTCGTGCCGGAGCTCGTCTTTACGCCGGGACATTAGTGAAAAGAACTGGCCATGTGCGAGTAGGAATCGCTCTCTGAGGAGTCCGTACATACTTAATTATGTATAGACAGTTAATCTATCCCAGGAATCGAGAATTTCGACCATTTTTCCTGTTATTAACAGAGGCAAGGTATCGGTCCCAGGGATTCTAGTTCCTCGAGAGTCTTTTAATTTCAATAATATAAAAGTGGCATAAAACTATGAAGGCGACCTTCCTTATAACAATCAATAGCTCTGCGTTCAGGCTCAATGGATTGCAATGGTAGAAGTCAGGCATCAGGCCAGGAATGACTTCAATGCCCAAACGATGCGTTTCAAAATTTATCCATCATCAGATATCCAGGCGTGATTACTGCACGTGAATGTGGCGTTTTAAGTAGTATGTGAAAGTAGACGCCAGCCGGTGTGGCCGTGCGGTTCTAGGCGCTTCAGTCTGGAACCGCGTGACCGCTACGGTCGCAGGTTCGAATCCTGCCTCGGGCATGGATGTGTGTCATGTCCTTAGGTTAGTTAGGTTTAAGTAGTTCTAAGTTCTAGGGGATTGATAACTACAGATGTTAAGTCCCATAGTGCTCAGAGACATTTGAACCATTTTTTTGAAAGCAGACATTCGCAGACTAGTATTTGGTTGGTCTGTCAAATCTTCCTATTTTTCATGATCCTAGGTCAACGGGAAGCACCCTATAGGTTTCGATTTCTGAATTACAATGTGTGACGTGAATAGCTGTGTCTTTTTTGTTGGGTTGATTTGGGCGAAGAGACCAAACAGCCTAAAGCGATTTTAGGGAAATCACTCGGGATCGAACCGTCGTCCTTCCGAATGATAGTCCAGTGTGCTACCACTCATTTTCCATGTTCTTCCACCTACGCTCAATGGAGCACGTTATCATGATTTCATACGGGATACTCTACCTGTGCTGCTAGAACATGTGCCATTACAAGTACGACACAACTTGTGGTTCATGCACGATGGAGCTCCTGCACATTTCAGTTGAAGTGTTCGTACGCTTCTCAACAACAGATTCGGTGACCGATGGATTGGTAGAGGCAGACCAATTCCATGGCCTCCACGCTCTCCTGACCTCAACCCTCTTGACTTTCATTTACGGGGGCATTTGAAAGCTCTTGTCTACGCAACCCCGGTACCAAATGTAGAGACTCCTCGTGCTCGTATTGTGGACGGCTGTGATACAATACGCCATTCTCCAGGGCTGCATCAGGGATTCAATGCGACGGAGGATGGATGCATGTATCCTCGCTAACGGAGGACATTTTGAACATTTCCTGTAACAAAGTGTTTGACGCCACGTTGGTACGTTCTGTTGCTGTGTGTTTCCATTCGAAGATTAATGTGATTTGAAGAGAAGTAATAAAATGAGCTCTAACATGGAAAGTAAGCGTTTCCGGACCCATGTCCACATAACATATTTCCTTTCTTTGTGTGTGAGGAATGTTTCCTGAAAGTTTGGCCGTTCCTTCTTATAACACCCTGTATATAGACTGAATGATCTTAGAAACTTCAAATTTTTACATCAACGAGAGGCCGTAGACCTCTCAACTGTCTTACGCCATCGTGGTACCAGCTCCTGTATACCCGCACGGTGAAATTCTGGAGCAACCTGTTGGAGTCACTGTTTGGCAGCCTGTACAAGGGAGGCATCTTCTTCAAACCTTGTTTCACGAAGAGAGTCTTTCAGTTTCAGAAAGGGATGATAGTCACATGGAGCCAGGTCAGGACTATAACGCGAGTGTCGTCCATCCGAGTTTTGTGATCGCTTCCATGGTGTTTTGACTGACATGTGGCCGTGCATTGTCGTGCAACAGCAAAACATCCTGTTTTTGCCGATGTGGTCGAACACGACTCAGTCGAGCTTGAAGTTTCTTCACTGTCGTCACATATGCATCAGAATTTATGGTGGTTCCACTTGGTACGATGTCCACAAGCCAGAGTCCTTGGGAATCGTAAAACACCGTAGCCATAACTTTTCCAGCAGAAGGTATGGTTTTGAACTTTTTTTTCTTGGGTGAATTTGCATGATTCCACTCCATTGGTTGCCACTTCGTCTCTGGTGAAAAATGATGTGGAGCTATGTTCCATCATCTGTCACAATACTTCCAAGAAATTCATCTCCACCATTCTCGTACTGTTCCAAAAGTTCGCTGGATACCGTTTTTCTTGTGAGCCACTGTCAACATCCTTTGAACCCACCTGGCATAAACCTTTTTAACACCAACAATTTAAGTATTCTGCAAACACTTCCTTCCCCTATCCCAACGTAGCGTGACAATTGGTTCACTGTGATGCGTCTGTCAGCAGTCACCAATTCGTTAACTCTCTGCACATTGTCTGGAGTGTGTGCAGTACGAGGCCTGCCGCTGCGAGGACAATCCTCAATACTTCCGTGCCCGCTTTCATCACGCAACCTGCTTGCCCACCGACTAACTGTACTGCGATCGACAGCAGCGTCTCCATTCACCTTTTTCATCCTCTTGTGGATGTTTCCCACTGTCTCGTTTTCACAGCACAGGAATTCTGTGACAGCACGTTGCTTCTGACGAACTTGTAGCAGCCATCTTGAAGACATGCTGTGACGGCGCCACTCACGGGAACAAGTTGAACTAAGTTTGAAAACAAGCGGGAAGGATGAATCTACACACTGTAAAATTTTCACAAATTCAGAATGTAAACTGTATATTTACAAAAATAGTGTGCATTTCTTTTGGGGTGACCCTCGTAACATTACTCAACTTACTGTTCAAAGAAAAATGTTGCCTCGTTAACCTTGTTATTTTACATTAATCTTTCTCGATACCAAAACCCAAATTTACTCTAAACTGTGGTTAAGCAGCCATTACTGTAACTGATAAACATTTTTTTTTAAAACTTCAATGGTCGCTTTTGCTGTGAACTGATTATTAACATTACTACACAAATATAATGGATGTAATAACTCTGATTCGCAATATTACTTTTCAAAAATGACATGTGAGACGGGGAATAATAATCCTTCCAGGAATATTAACACATGTTATTATAAATCATTCCTCTATATTACTGCAGAGAAATTAACAAAAACTATCTCCTATTGTACCTGTAAAGATAAAAGAGAAAGAACGTCCTTACTTTCTCACTGAAACGCTGAAATACACTGTGATCATGAGTATTCGGACACCTCGCTGAAAATGGCTTCGTGGAGCCCTCCATCGGTAATGCTGGGATTCAATATGGTATTGGCCCACCTTAGACTTGATGACAGTTTCCACTCTCGCAGGCATACTTTCAATCAGGTGCTGGAATTTTTCTTGGGGGACGGCAGCCCATTCTTCACGGAGTGCTGCACTGACGAAAGGTATCGATGTCGGTCGGTGAGGCCTGGTACGAAGGCGTTCCAAAACATTCCAAAGGTGCTCTGTAGGGTTTACGTCACGACTCTGTGCAAGCCAGTCCACTACAGGGATGTTACTGTCGTGTAACCACTCCGCCACAGACCCTGCATTATGAACAGGTGCTCGATCGTGTTGAAAGATCCAGTCGCCATCACCGAACTACTCTTCAACAGTGGGAAGCACGAAAGTGCTTAAAACATCAATGTAGGCCTGTGTCAAGATAATACTACGCAAAACAACAAGGGGTGCAAACCCCCTCCATGATAAACACGACCGCACAATCACACCACCGCCTTCGAATAGTACTGTTGGCACTACACATGCCGGCATTCGCCATACCTACACCCTGCCATCGGATCGCCACATTGTGTGCCGTGATTCGTCATTCCACATAACGTTTTTCAACTGTTCAATCGACCAATGTTTACGCTCCTTACACCAAGTGAAGCGTCGTTTGGCACTTACCGGCGTGAAGTGTGGCTTATGAGCAGTTGCTCGACCATGAAATCCAAGTTTTCTCACCTGCCGCCTTTCATAGTACTTGCAGTGGATCCTGATGCAGTTTGGAATTCCTGAGTGATAGTTCGGATAGATGTCCGCCTATTACACATTGCCATCCTCTTCAACTGTCGGCGGTCTCTGTCAGTCAACAGACGAGCTCGGCCTGTACGATTTTGTGCTGCACATGTCCCTTCATGTATCCACTTCAGTATCTCATCGTAAATAGTGGACCTAGGAGTGTGCAAATCTCGCGTACAGACTAATGACACAATTGACACCCAGTCACCTGACCACGTTCGAACTCCGTGGATTCCGCGGAGCGCCCCATTCTGCTCTCTCACAATGTCTAGTGACTACTGAGGTCGCTGATATGGAGTATCTGTCTGTAGGTGGTAACACAATGCACCTAATATGAAAAACGTATGTTTTTGGGGGTGTTCAATTAGTTTTGACCACACAGTGTATATGTAGTGGCCATTTAATATTTTATAGTATCTTGACGTCCCTCATTAAACATGTAGATGTTGCTCGCCACAAAGCATTAATTGGCTACAATGTTGCAGGACTTATAGTGCAAGCAATTACGAAATAGATGTATGCTCGAAATAACCTGCATCCAAGGCATCTGCTTGATTGGGATGACAAACTACTTTAAAATACTAACTTACAGACAGCTCATCCATCCAGAAAATTTTTCTGCGTTTGTGGTCGCATTGTCAATATATATATAAAACTACCGACGTTTCGGTCCCTGTTGCAAGCGACCTTCTTCAGGGCGTTTTTTGAAAAATTTTATTACGTCAAAAGTAATCACCTTAACTGTTAATCCATTTATCCCACTTTGAGAAAAGACAGTCAACGTCACCATAGAAAAATGTTTGCTGTAGCCTACGGGAGCATGATTGTACTCCTTTATCCGAAACAAACCGACGGCCACGGATGTCTTTCCTCAGAGCTCCACAAGCGATCGAGATCGCATGGCGAGAGAACGGAACTGTATTACGGATTTTTAAGGGCTTTGCGGCGAAACTTATGCTGTATAGTCGAACGGTAGGCACGCCATCTCCGGGAAAGTCATGATAACATTTTCCTTTGCGTGCCTATTGACTTTCTGGAACACGCCGTCACGATTAACTCACAGCGGTACGCAGGCACTTTGCAAATACTGAGGCACGTCATCAACTCCAAACGCTCATGAATGTTGACAGACGGTATCATCCTGTTTCAAGATAATTCCCGCGCACATGTTGCCAAAGTTGTTTCGAGTGCGCCGCTGATATTTCGATGGGAAGCCCTCACATATAGTATTCTTCTTACAGTCTTGATCTCTCCCCAATACCATTTCCATATCTATGGACCCCTGAAGGAAGACATTCGTGGCTGTCGATTTGCTGGTTACAATTGTGGTCTCGTAGGCAACGGCGAACGTTTTTCCACGAAAGCATTGACAGTCTAGTCGCACAGTGGGATAAACGTATTAACAGTTATGGCGATTACATTTCAAATAATAGAAGAGGTTACTTCCTGTTTTGGATATCCGTACCTCAATCGGCGAAAACGGAACCCTTTTGGGATCGCCTTGCTGTGTCCGGCTGTTTGTCTGTCGGACTGTTAAGACCACTCAGCAACAGGATGACGTATCGTGTTAAAATCTGTCACACATTAAGATCTACTGTTACTCGACGGAGGAAAGAGTCAACGCAGTCAAAATATATGGCCGTTTATGTCACGCATTTTGACTCACGCAAAATCATTCAGCGAAATCTATAGGGTACTCCCAGTTCACCTAGACTTGTGAAATTTGGCGAGAAGTAAGATATCTCTGTGCATGTAAGGAAAAAACCTGATTAAATTTGTAATTATATCATGCGAAATAATATCTGCCTTTTTTTTATCCGCGTGTCTTCCGGTCCGTCTGTTGAGATTCCTTTTCTCAGGGAACGATGTTACTTACTAAGGTTTACGGTTCCTTATCGGTGTTCAACATTTGAGGTTTTCAGCGAATGCAATCAAAATATACGGCTGTTTATGTCACGTATTTTGAGACTCGAAAACTCACTCATCAAAACCTATAGAGTGCCCCCCGTTGGCCTAGGACTATGAAATTCGGCAAGCAGCAAGGTTGAACAGTACAAAAAAGGAAATAAATGCGAAAATTGTTAAATTGTAGTTTTGTAGTTACATCGCTTACAAAACATTATAAACACCTGAAATTCTTGTGTGGAGAGCAATCAATGAACTCAATGTAAGGAAAATTTCTGATATGACGTTTTTATAGCCTCGGTCGCGTGTAGGTACATTATATTACTAATTTAGACAAGACTAAGCTGTCATCCTCAGATACCAATTTGTCATTGGAGTATTATAAAGGACTCGTGTAGGGTGGGGCTTTCTGAATCATGGAGCAAAGTCGCTACAAATGAGAATAAATTCTTCTAATCAGTCCATATGCGCAGCTCGTACGCCATTATTTTACAGGACCGTTGCTATACAACCGGTGCAGTAGCGGCAAGAAGTTTTTTCCAAATATATTTAATCCATAAGGAAATAGAAAAGGTAAGTAACAGTCCGCCATACAACATTACGTCTGTTTAAAATAAAGGCTGTTTCTATAATACACGAATGCTACTTATAAACCTTCCCGTTACCAGTTCTGTTGCATCCTCCAGGTCGCTCAACAGAAATCTAGCGACATCTGTTGTAATTTTCAGCTACTGCTTGCATTTAAAAGATAGCAAGGGATTGGGAGCTACGTCAATCAGTCTTTGTTGTGCATTCTGAATAGGAATATAATACGTATTATTACTTTTTTATTAAACTATTTATGTAGCTTCATTATACACAATAATCACTCAGCCTCCATTACAACATTTGATTTTGGTCAAAATTTTCTATATTGCCTGGAGGCGTGGAACTAACGTGGGTAATGCTGTGGAGGCATCACACTGCACGGGAATTTTGTCTTTAAGTCCCAACAGAATACCGCCACAAATTCTTTCCTTCATCTACACTCCTGGAAATTGAAATAAGAACACCGTGAATTCATTGTCCCAGGAAGGGGAAACTTTATTGACACATTCCTGGGGTCAGATACATCACATGATCACACTGACAGAACCACAGGCACATAGACACAGGCAAAAGAGCATGCACAGTGTCGGCACTAGTACAGTGTATATCCACCTTTCGCAGCAATGCAGGCTGCTATTCTCCCATGGAGACGATCGTAGAGATGCTGGATGTAGTCCTGTGGAACGGCTTGCCATGCCATTTCCACCTGGCGCCTCAGTTGGACCAGCGTTCGTGCTGGACGTGCAGACCGCGTGAGACGACGCTCCATCCAGTCCCAAACATGCTCAATGGGGGACAGATCCGGAGATCTTGCTGCCCAGGGTAGTTGACTTACACCTTCTAGAGCACGTTGGGTGGCACGGGATACATGCGGACGTGCATTGTCCTGTTGGAACAGCAAGTTCCCTTGCCGGTCTAGGAATGGTAGAACGATGGGTTCGATGACGGTTTGGATGTACCGTGCACTATTCAGTGTCCCCTCGACGATCACCAGTGGTGTACGGCCAGTGTAGGAGATCGCTCCCCACACCATGACGCCGGGTGTTGGCCCTGTGTGCCTCGGTCGTATGCAGTCCTGATTGTGGCGCTCACCTGCACGGCGCCAAACACGCATACGACCATCATTGGCACCAAGGCAGAAGCGACTCTCATCGCTGAAGACGACACGTCTCCATTCGTCCCTCCATTCACGCCTGTCGCGACACCACTGGAGGCGGGCTGCACGATGTTGGGGCGTGAGCGGAAGACGGCCTAACGGTGTGCGGGACCGTAGCCCAGCTTCATGGAGACGGTTGCGAATGGTCCTCGCCGATACCCCAGGAGCAACAGTGTCCCTAATTTGCTGGGAAGTGGCGGTGCGGTCCCCTACGGCACTGCGTAGGATCCTACGGTCTTGGCGTGCATCCGTGCGTCGCTGCGGTCCGGTCCCAGGTCGACGGGCACGTGCACCTTCCGCCGACCACTGGCGACAACATCGATGTACTGTGGAGACCTCACGCCCCACGTGTTGAGCAATTCGGCAGTACGTCCACCCGGCCTCCCGCATGCCCACTATACGCCCTCGCTCAAAGTCCGCCAATTGCACATACGGTTCACGTCCACGCTGTCGCGGCATGCTACCAGTGTTAAAGACTGCGATGGAGCTCCGTATGCCACGGCAAACTGGCTGGCGGTGCACAAATGCTGCGCAGCTAGCGCCATTCGACGGCCAACACCGCGGTTCCTGGTGTGTCCGCTGTGCCGTGCGTGTGATCATTGCTTGTACAGCCCTCTCGCAGTGTCCGGAGCAAGTATGCTGGGTCTGACACACCGGTGTCAATGTGTTCTTTTTTCCATTTCCAGGAGTGTACATTCCTAAATAATGAGTCCCACAGAATCACAAGTATATCCAGGCCCTGCAATGCCTTCTAATCCTTCAAGAAATTTGGAAAATCATTGGTCAGCAACGTTATTATCATCATCATTTTCTTCTGTTTTGCCAACCCCAACGGAAACCAGCGAAACCAGACGTGCAAGGAGTGACAAGAGTTCAGCTTGTCGTCTGACTTGACCAGTTCATCTCAGTATTACAAGAGAGAGGAGAACATTGCGTTTTGAGAACTCGCAAAGAAAGAAGGCCAATGGCTGCATAAATGGGCTGGATGTTAAAGAGGAACTTTCAAATCCAGAAAAATAACAATCTTCATCATCACCGGAAACTGAGTCGGAGGAATAAAACTTGTCTCTGAAACAGAAAATATTACGACCCTAGATCTGTGACGAAAGGGTAATGGATAAGGTGTGGTAAGAGCATGGCCACTGTTTCACGAAATTTGTGTGTGGGCTACTGGTCGCAACCACTTCCGCTGTGGGAAATGTATGTAACAAATACTCGAAGAGTTGAGAAGTTTAATTTTCCACACTGTGTTTAATTGTACGACAGTTCACAATGATTCAAGTAGCCCCATTTACTATTCAAATAGCCCCACATTTTTTTAAATTTTTCCTCTGTTTAAATGTTTTAGGTTTTGCTATTTACAATTACGAAGAATAGATCTTAAAGCAATGTACGTTCATCGCACAAAACTTGTAACAGTCTAACATGCGTGGTAAAATATTTACTATACATTTGGGGCCCAATAAGTTGAAATGCTTTACTTAGCCCGTCGCAAGAATAAGCTATTGATTATCATACATTTTATTTTTAACATTTCTTGGTGGTGTATTAGTTTTATTTGTTTACATTACAAGAACTGCATCAAATGAAATATTTCAACGTAAATCAATTACGATAACCATCACTTTAACGATATGTATCATCATTATATATGCATTTACATTTATAGATACAATAATAGCCACTGCTTTCTTTAAAAACACTGAGTCTATAAACATTAATAATTCAATCAATTATCCAGAAATAACAATATTTTTAGAGAAGTATATAATAACTCAACATTTATTATTACAACAATAATAATAATAATAATAATAATAATTTATGTATTTCTAACATTATTAGTAGTAGCCAAAATCACTAACATTAATCAAGGACCTATTCTTAAAGAAGATAATTATATTAATGAACACATCAAACGGAACACGTGAGGCAATACTGACCCTACGACTTATCTTAGAAGATAGATTAAGGAAAGGCAAACCTACGTTTCTAGCATTTGTAGACTTAGAGAAAGCTTTTGACAATGTTGACTGGAATAGTCTCTTTCAAATTCTGAAGGTGACAGGGGTAAAATACAGGGAGCGAAATGCTATTTACAGTTTGTACAGAAACCAGATGGCAGTTATAAGAGACGAGGCGCATGAAAGTGAAGCAGTGGTTGGGAAGGGAGTGAGACAGGGTTGTAGCCTCTCCCCGATGTTATTCAATCTGTATATTGAGCAAGCAGTAAAGGAAACAAAAGAAAAATTCGGAGTAGGTATTAAAATCTATGGAGAAGAAATGAAAACTTTGAGGTTCGCCGATGACGTTGTAATTCTGTCAGAGACAACGAAGGACTTGGAAGAGCAGTTGAAGGGAATGGACAGTGTCTTGAAAGGACGATATTAAGATGAACATCAACAAAAGCAAAACGAGGATAATGGAATGTAGTCGAATGAAGTTCAAATGGTTCAAATGGCTCTGAGCACTATGGGACTTAACATCTGTGGTCATCAGTCCCCTAGAACTTAGAACTACTTAAACCTAACTAACCTAACGACATTACACACATCCATGCCCGAGGCAGGATTCGAACCTGCGACCGTAGCAGTCGCGCGGTTCCGGACTGAGCGCCTAGAACCGCGAGGCCACCGCGGCCGGCCGAATGAAGTCGGGTGATGCTGAGGGAATTAGATTAGGAAATGAGACAGTTAAATTAGTAAACGAGTTTTGCTATTTGGGGAGCAAAATAACTGATGATGGTCGAAGTAGAGAGGATATAAAATGTAGACTGGCAATGGCAAGGAAAGCGTTTCTGAAGAAGAGAAATTTGTTAAGATCGAGTATACATTTAAGTGTCAGGACTCGTTTCTGAAAGTATTTGTATGGAGTGTAGCCATGTATGGAAGTGAAACATGGACGATAAATAGTTTGGACAAGAAGAGAATAGAAGCTTTCGAAATGTGGTGCTACAGAAGAACTCTGAAGTTTAGATGGGTAGATCACACAACTAACGAGGAGGTATTGAATATGATTGGGGAGAAGAGAAGGTTGTAGCACAACTTGACTAGAAAAAGGTATCGGTTGGTAGGACATGTTCTGATGCATCAAGGGATGACCAGTTTTGTATTGGAGGGCAGCGTGGAGGGTAAAAATCGTAGAGGGAGACCAAGAGATGAATACACGAAGCAGATTCAGAAGGGTGTAGGCTGCAGTAGGTACTGGGAGATGAAGCAGGTTGCACAGGATAGAGTAGCATGGAGAGCTGCATCAAACCAGTCTCAGGACTGAAGACCACAACAACAACATCAAATGGTTCAAATGGCTCTGAGCACTATGGGTCTTAACTTCTGGAGTCATCAGTCCCCTAGAACTTAGAACTACTTAAACCTAACCAACCGAAGGACATCACACACATCCATGCCCGAGGCAGGATTCGAACCTGCGACCGTAGCGGTCGCGCGGTTCCAGACTTTAGCGCCCAGAATCGCTCGGCCACCTCGGCCGGCATGATTACATCCTTACGGTTAAGACATCCTTTAATTAAAATAGTTAACACTCCGTTAATTGATTTACAAGGTCTCACTGAGGTGTGGATTTTTTCGTAAACTAACGGAACATCCCTGCTTTTTGCTTGCAATTAAGAGTGTTTTGAAAATAACATGAAATACAGATGTTCATAGATGCTTGAAAATACCGCTTAGTCGAAATTAGCCAATCGCACAATTAAATAAACATCTCATTACATCCTACTAAGGAGCATGTTTACGTTTTTTAAGCATTTGGAGGCTGAGATCCCAACCCACACAAAATTTTAAAGACAAACTTTGTCAGAAGCATAATAGAAAAATGTTACTGGATGTGAACTTAAACTGTATAAAACTGAAACTTCCTTGCAGATTAAAACTGTGTCTCGAGTTCGAGTCTCGGTCGGGCACACAGTTTTAATCTGCCAGGAAGTTTCATATCAGCGCACACTCCGCTGCAGAGTGAAAATCTCATTCTGTATACTGTAGTCATGTTCTGTTTAATAGACTCTATATGAGATCTTTATGGAACCCCTACTGCAGGAGATATACTCGCAATTGGCCCATTTTTTCTGTCTCGTTTTCTGCTGACTGCTGGTTATAGACGGCGTTACTTCAAACCTACGTCGTGCTGTTGCATTTTCACACACAATCACGTGGTACAGGCAACGCCAGTCTGACGTTCGTCTTCGTGTAGTTTCTGGTGCGCTGCAGCAGACTTCACCCAGTGTGGGGGCTGCGAAAGCATTGTGGCTGGCAGCGACGCGGCCCGCGACCTCGTGTTGTGGCAGCGCCGCTTCTGGAGTGGCTTCTCGTCTTCTCCAGAGGCTGGCGGGCCTCCACGGACGCCGCCGCCGCCACCGGCCCCCCGGGGCGCCCTGCTGTGCTGGAACTGGAGGACTCTCGAGGCCTGCGCTGCCGATAACAGCCGCAGTCGATAATCGATCCTGCGGTCGAGAGCTGGCCAGAGCGGCCGCTGTCAGCCAGATAGCTGGCCGGAGGCTAACCCACCAAGCGGGGTGGCTTCCGGTACAAATCGACGAACACGAAGAGGTCTCAGACGGCGTTAGTAAACAACGCCATGCCGCGCGGGTGAGACCCACTAGGACATCCACATGGCCGAAATATCTGCCCCACGATACAGCTAACTGATGACGTCACTACCTACTTGCTAGGGTGGCCACGCAGACCACAGTCTGCCTTCGGTATCGCCAATCAGCCTCCTCCATCTTCAGCGGTCCCTCCTTTCTTCTCCAACTAGTTCCACGAGTCATCATAGACATTTTCAATAATCTTCACTGCGAAAATCTACATGTTATGTCGCTGACTGGTGCGTGAAGGTCTATGTACAGCTTTCAAGACCATTGAAGAAAGGTATAACTTTCTACCATAAGATCATTGAATAATAACTATGACGACTACAAAATGGGAAAAATCCAGGCTTACCAGGGGGTACGCCAAAAGTAGCTCTTCCTATGCTCCAGTGCTGGGTCACCTACTAAGCTAGTAGTATCAACACCTACAGTATTTGAGCTGTGCTCGGTTACTGATTTACTTATTACACGGCGTGGCCGGCCGGGGTGGCCGAGCGGTTCTAGGTGCTACAGTCTGGAACCGCGCGATCGCTACGGTCGCAGGTTCGAATCATGCCTCGGGCATGGATGTTCTTAGGTTAGTTAGGTTTAAGTAGTTCTAAGTTCTTTTTCATCACTCGTTACAATCATGGCTAAAAACGAAACGAGTGATTCGAATGCGCCTCAACGGGAATCCGCTGCGCCTGATCCCTCTCCACAGGACGAGCTGGGACAGACAGAGAATGAGACAGTATTACACAGACATTCGAGAATCACGTTGCTCATGGTGCAACACGTCAAGAGTGGGAAAATTAGTGAAGCAGGACTATATAGCCCGCCAATCCACCTCATCTGTGCTCTTCCCCTTGGTCTGTGTTACCTATGCTCTGAGCAACCGGAAGTCACCCTTTGGGATTTTTTGTGATCTATCAAAGGCTTTTGATTGTGTAAATCATGGAATACTTCTAGATAAGCTCAAGTACTGTGGTATGAATGGGACAGTGCTCCAATGGTTTAAATCATACCTAACTGGAAGAGTGCAGAAAGTTGAAATAAGCAGTTCACATAATATGAAAAAAAACTGGTGATTTCTCAAACTGGGGAACAATCAAGAATAGGGTGCCGCAAGGTTCGGTCTTGGGTCCTCTGCTGTTCTTAGTGTATATTAATGACTTGCCATTCTATATTGACGAAGATGCAAAGCTGGTACTTTTTGGCGATGATACAAGTATAGCTATCACACCCAACAGACAAGAATTAACTGGTGAAATTGTAAACGATGGTTTTCAGAAAATCATTGAGTGGTTCTCTGCAAATGGGCTCTCATTAAACTTTGACAAAACACAGTATATATAGTTCCACACAGTAAATGGAATGACACCATTGATAAATACAGACTTCGATCAGAAATCGGTAGCTAAGGTAGAATATTCAAAATTTCTAGGTGTATTCATTGATGAGCGGTTGAACTGGAAAAAACACACTGAGGACCTGCTGAAATGTTTGTGTTCAGCTACTTATGCTACTAGGGTCATTGCAAATTTTGGCGATATACATCTGAGTAAATTAGCTTACCACGCCTATTTTCATTCTCTGCTTTCGTATGGCATCATATTCTGGGGTAACTCATCATTGAGTAAAAGAGTGTTCATTCCACATAAGCGTGTAATCGGAATAATTGCTGGGGCTCATCCAAGATCATCCTGCAGACACTTATTTAAAGAGCTAGAGATCTTGACTGTTGCCTCACAATATATATATATTCACTTATGAAATTTGTTATTAACAATCCGAACGAATTCCAAAGTAATAGCAGTGTACATGGTTACAACACTAGGAGAAAGGATGATCTTCACTACTCAAGGTTAAATCTAACTTTGGCTCAGAAAGGGGTAAATTATGCTGCCAAAAAAGTCTTTCGTCACTTACCTAATAGCATCAAAAGTCTGACAGATAGCCATATAGCATTTAAAAAAAGTAAATTAAAAGAATTTCTTCTTGGCAACTCCTTCTGCTCATTAGATGAATTTTTGGATATAGTAAGTGGGTAATTCCCCCAACCCCCACAAAAAAAATTGAGCGTCATGTAACATTTTGTGTAATGTAATACCTTGTATCGACACCTTTTATTAACCTGACACGTTCCTCATGATTACGAAGTGTCGTAGTCATGATCCATAGAACAAGTACTAATCTAATCTATGGCGCCACCCACCACCTGCCTTGTGATCTGGCTTTCTGGACCCACATTTTTTCTCTTTTTGGGTCATCATCAGTCTTCTGACAGGTTTGATGAGGCCCGCCACAAATTCCTCTCCTGAGCCAACCTCTTCATCTCAGAGTGGCACTTGCAACCAACATCCTGAATTATCTGCTGGGTGTATTCCAATATCTGTTTTCCTCTACAGTTTTTACCATCTACAGCCCCCTCCAGGACCATAGAAGTTACTCCCTGATGTCTTAACAGATGTGCTATCATCCTGTGCTTTCTTCTTGACACTGTTTTCCATATATTCCTTTCCATTCTGGAAATGCACAGAACCTCCTCATTGCTTAACGTATCAGTCCATCTAATTTTCAACGTTGGTCTGTAGCACCATATCTCAGACGGTTCGATTCTGTTCTGTTCCTTATTTTCCACACTCCATGTTTCACTACCATACAATGCTGTGCTCAAAACGTGCATTCTCTCAATTTTTTTTCCTCAAATTAAGGCCTGTGTTTGATACTAGTAGACTTCTCTGGGCCAGGAACGCCCAGCATGTCTGATGCCGCAGCTATATTGCTTGACATCTAAAACGTAGAAAGCGTTAAATTTTTTTGTGTACAATCTTCTGACTGGTTCGAGGCGGCCTGCCACGAATTCGTCTCCTGAGCCAACCTTTTCGTCTCAGAGTAACACTTGCAGCCTACATCGTCAATGATTTCCTGGATGTGATCAAGTTTTCTGTTTTCCTCTATAGATTTTACCCTCAACAGCTTCCTCCAGTGCGATGGAAGCTATTCCGTGATGTTCTACATCCTGTCCCTTCTCACCAGTGTTTTCCATACATCCCTTTCGTCGCCGGTTCTGCGGAGAACCTCCTCATTCCTTACCTCATCAGTCCACCTAATTTTCAACATTCGTCTGTAGCACCATATCTCAAATGCTTGAATTCTCTACTTGTCTGGTCTTGCCATCAGGTTTAACTACCATACAATGCCAAACGTACATTCTTACTCAAATTGGATTTGTTTGATATTAATAGACTTCTCTTACTTAGGAAAGCCTCTTCTGGCACTGTTAGTCTGCTTTTGGTGTCCTCCTTGCTCCGTCCGTCATTGGTTATTTTGCTGCCTAGGAAGCAGAATTCCTTAACTTCATCTGCTTCGTGCACATCCGTCCTGATGTTAAGGTTCTCGCTGTTCTCATATATATATATTGAGAGGTCAATGTCAAAATACCCAGACTCGTGAAAAAGGAACGACAAAAGATTCGCGAACTTACAACACTTTCTGCCAGAACCGCCCATTTCTGAGCCAAAAATATCTGTTTAGAATGGAAAGAGTTACCCCATAATATAATATCATACGACATAAGCGAATGGAAATAAGCAAAGTAGACTAATTTTCACTTCAGATGCCGTCCGATTAGTAAAAATAGCAGCATGAAGTCTTTGAACAAGCTCCTGAACGTGGGCTTTCCACGACAGTTTACCATCCATCTGAACACCTAGAAATTTGAACTGTTCGGTTTCACTAACCATATACCCATTCTGTGAAATTAAAACGTCAGGTTTTGTTGAATAGTGTGTTGGAAACTGTGGAACTGAGTCTTAATCTGATTCATCGTTAATTTTCTACAAGCCATGAACTTATGTCATGAACTGCACTATTTGAAACCGAGCCAATGTTGCCCACGACATCCTTTACTACCAAGCTAGTGACATCAGCAAACAGAAATATTTTAGAGTTATCGGAGTAGCACTTGCAACCTACGTCATTTTTTGTTAACAATATTAGCTTATTCCCAAGAATAAGCATCTTTCTCTCAGTTAACACTCGGCAGAAATCAAACTTGCATTTGAATCGGACTTCCTTAACTCTCGTACGGAAAGGTGTGCAGTGTTGTGACTTGGCAAGACAGCCAAGCCACTATGAGAGGAAGCCGAAAGGCACGCGTTTAAGCTCACGGAGGCTGGCGTGAGGTCTGGAACAGTTAAAGGAATAGAGACGAGACTAGCAAAAAAGGTACGTAGCTTCTGGGATACTTAACTTTAATCCATAATTGGTGTACATCGGTTTGACGGTACATGCATCACAAGATAAATAGCAAATGATAATGGCGCCTTGCTAGGTCGTAGCAAATGACGTAGCTGAAAGCTATACTAACTATCGTCTCGGCAAATGAGAGCGTAATTTGTCAGTGAACCAGCTGTACAACTGGGGCGAGTGCTAGGAAGTCTCTCTAGACCTGCCGTGTGGCGGCGCTCGGTCTGCAATCACTGATAGTGGCGACACGCGGGTCCGATGTATACTAATGGACCGCGGCCGATTTAAACGCTTCCACCTAGCAAGTGTGGTGTCTGGCGGTGACACCACATGCAGTATACTGCTGCATCCATTTTCAGTAAGCTACCACTCGAATCCTAAAATCTTAGCAGTAATCCACGCCCTTTCAAATCGAAACTGAAGAATTTCGTCGTGGGTCACTCCTTCTATTCTGTCGAGGAGTTCGTTGAAAAATTAAGATGATTCTTGTTATATCGTTGATAGCATTGACTTAAACTTAAGGCTAGACTTTTTTCGGGTTCATAAACATTTTATTTTTATCTGTTATTACTTTTATGTGGTAATTTATTGTACTGACACGTCCCCAAGACCTTGGAGATTTGCTCCTCAATTTGGTCCTGCGGAACGTGACGCGTAAATAAAAAAAATAGTTGAGGGCGTTGGGTGGAAGTGAGATGATGAGGCTCATACAAGATCGGAATTTGTGGCGAGCTGCATCGAACCTTTCTTTGCCTTTGTTGCGTTGCGTTCAATTTTGGAGCGTAAGTTATTTGTACAAGATGCGTTCAATAATTATTGCAACACATTTTGTCTTGGCCAGATTACTTGGAAAAAATTGGAAATTTGTTGTCGGACATTATGGAATGTTCCCGCTTCGGCTCCTACAGCTTCATGAAGTTCCGATTGGTGATGGTGATACACATGGCGCTCAAACCGGCGTCTGCAACGAAGGTTGCAAGCAGACAGCTGTCATTGAGTTTCTTTGATATAAAACGAGACCATTGCAGATATTCATAGGCGCTTGCAGAATTTCTACGGAGACCTGGCATTGAACAAAAGCACAGTGAGTCGTTGGGCGAGGTATCTGTCATCATTGGAACAATGTTACGCGAACGTGTCCAGCCTCCTGCGTGTCGGCCAACCACACAACGCTGTGAATCCCGAATGTTGGAACATGCAGACATTCTCATTACGGGCTATGAGGCTATGGGAACACTTCGCTGCACAAGTGGACGGCTCTGCAGGTAGCGCCACACACTCGTCCACCAGTTGGAATACTGAAAGGTTTGTGCCCTCATGATTGCTTGCCGCCCTACGGAAGACCGTAAAGAGCAACGAAGGACCATCCGTTAGGAATTGTTCGCGCGTTACGAGGCTTGTAGTGACAATTTTTTGTCGAACGTCTTCACAGACGATGAAACAAAACGGCAATTCATGGAGTGGCACCACACTACGTCTCCTCCAGAGATAAACTTCAAAACCACACCCTCAGCCGATAAAGTCATGGCGACTGTCTTCTGGGACTCTTATTTGATCCATTATAAATGGTTCTGAAAGCCTGCGACCGTGAAGACAATAGGTTTGTTTATAAATAACTCATCTGCCACCAGTCACGATATTCTTTATTTTATTTTCGCACGACGCGTTTCGGGAAATGATTCCCATTTTCAAGTGCGTTTTTTGCGTTTGTTATGCCATTTCTATACACAGAAGTGGCATAACAAACACGAAAAACGCACTTGGCATAACAAATGGACTTGAAAATGGGAATCATTTCCCGAAACGGGTCGTGCGAAAAGTAAAATAAAGAATATCGGGACTGGTAGTTGTTGAGCTATTTATAAACAAATCTATTATCTTCTGGGACTCTGAAGCTGCTATTCTGTTGGATGCACTCCCTCATGCTGCAACGATCAACTCTCAAGTGTGCTGTGCTACTCTCATGAAATTGAAGAAAAACATCATTGGCTGTTCTTCCTGATCCACGCTATAGCCCGGATATCGCACCTTCCAACTTCCGTTTGGTTCAGTGGCGCAGCAAGCAGTACGTGGATGATCGGAGGGCAACTGATGCATCAAGACGTTGGCTCCGTCATGGAACTGTGGAGTGATGCCATGCACGCATACAGGTCCTCCCAGTAAGATGGCGTAAGGCCGTCGCAGTGAACGGAAGTTATGTAGAAAAGTAGGGTTTTGCAGCCATAAGAGGGGGGAATAGCACAGTGTCTTTTGGAACCCTGAATAAAACCAACCTGCTTTCAGGAAAAGACATTAAGTACTGAAAGCCTCTTGTAATTGGTATAAAGAGGCAACGACTCACAAATAATGGTCAGGCTAGAAACATTGCCAATACTTGCAGTACAGACTTCAGACAAAATACTGGTCCCATCAGATCAAATGGTAACATGCAGATGACGATGGTGCAAACATACTAAGAAGATGATGTAACTGTGTCCTGGTGTCTGTAAGGCTTGTTGACATCCTTTCACTCCGTGTATTTTATTCCTGTTGCACTCAGAATATCAAAGAGTGTACTCCAACCAAGATTGCCAAACACTTTCTCGAAAACTACAAATGTAGATTTCCCTTTTTTTCAACCTAAGATAAGTTTAAGGTTAGTATTGTCTCATTTTCCCCTTTCGCCGAGGTGTCAGCGGGGACTGTTCAAACTAGAGGAAACTCTGTAATGGTGTGAGGCGTATCCAGCTGGTGATACGGGTCACCTGATGGTTCTAGATACGACTGTGGTAGGTTACACGTACGTGGGCAATTCCAGCAGGACTATGCGACATTCCATACGTCCAGAATAGCTGCAGAGTGGCTCCAGGAACACTCTTCTGAGTTTGAACACTTCCGCTGGCCACCAAACTCCCCAGACGTGAACGTTATTGAGCACATCTGGGACGGGAAAAAATTGGGATCAAACTGTTGAGGTCATCGGTATCTAATCTTACACACTAGTTAATCTAACTTAAACTAACTTACGCTAAGGACAACATACACACACCCATGCCCGAAGAGGGACTAGAACCTCCGACGGGAGGAGCCGCACGAACCGTGCAGGACGCCTTAGTCAGCGCGGCAATCCCGCGCGGCACATCTGGGATCCCTAGCAACGTGCTGATCAGAAGAGATCTCTCTTACGGGTCTGTCAATAAAATTCTTCTGGGTTTGTGACCGCAATGTCAAGACGTAAAACCACCGACGTTTCGGTCACTGTTGCAAGCGATCTCCTTCTGGATATTTTTCTTTACTCACTGTGACAATGGACTCGGAAGTCTACGTTTATATCTTACGGATTTATGGACAGCCCTGCGTGATTCATAGTGTCAACATGAGCCGAACCCATGCCACGTCATGTTGCTGCACGCCCGCATGCGTGCGGGGCCCTACACGATATTCTACATCTACATCCATACTCTGCAAGCCACCTGAGGCTGTGTGGCGGAGGGTACCTTGAGTACCTCTCTCGTATCTTCCTTCTATTCCAGCCTCGTATTGTTCGTGGAAAGAAAGATTGTCGGTATGCCTCTGTGTGGGCTCTAATCTCTCTGATTTTATCCTCACGGTCTCTTCGAGAGATATACGTAGGAGGGAGCAATATACTGCTTGACTCTTCGGTGAAGGTATGTTCTCGAAACTTCAACAAAAGCCCGTACCGAGCTACTGAGCGTCTCTCCTGCAGAGTCTTCCAATGAAGTTTATCTATCATCTCCGTAACGCTTTCGCGATTACTAAATGATCCTGTAACGAAGCGCGCTGCTCGCCGTTGGATCTTCTCTATCTCTTCTATCAACCCTATCTGGTACGGATCCCACACCGGTGAGCAGTATTCAAACAGTGGGCGAACAAGTTTACTGTAACTTACTTCCTTTGTGAATTTCCATTGGATTCTTCCAATGAATCTGTGTGGAATCTGCTTTACCGACGATTAATTTTATATGGTCACTTCTTTTTAAATCACTCGTAATGCCTACTCCCAAATAATTTATGGAATTTACTGCTTCCAGTTGCTGATCAACTATATCGTAGCTAAATGATAAAGGATCTTTCTTTCTATGTATTCGCAGCACATTACACTTGTCTACATTGAGATTCAATTGTAGATCTTCTGCACTTCAGTACAATTTTCCGTTTTTACAACCTCTCGATATACTACAGCATCATCCGCAAATAGCCTCAATGAACTTCTGATGTTATCCACAGGGTCATATACACATATATTTATTTATTTATTTATTGTGAAAAGCAACGGTCCTACAACACTCCGCTGCGGCACACCTGAAATCGCCCTTACTTCGGAAGACGTCTCTCCATTGAGGCTGACATGTTGCGTTCTGTTATCTAGTAACTCTTCAATCCAATCACACAATTGGTGTGATAGTCATATGCTCTTACTTTGTTCATAAAATGACTGTGGGGAACTGTATCAAACGCATTGCGGAAGTCAAGAAACACGGCATCTGCCTGGGAACCAGTGTCTATGGCCCTCTGAGTCTCGTGGACAAATAGCGTGACCTGGGTTTCACACGATCGTCTTTTCCGACACCCATGCTGATTCCTACAGAGTAGATTTCTAGTCTCCAGAAAATCACTATACTCGAACATAATACGTGTTCCAAAATTCTACATTCTACAACTGATCGACGTTAGAGATGTAGGTTTATACTTCTGCACATCTGTTCGACGTCCCTTCTTGACAACAAGGATGACCTGTGGCCTTTTCCAATCCTTTGGTACGCTACGTTGTTCTAGAGACCTACGGTAAACCGCTGCAAGAAGGGTGGCAAGTTCCTGCGCGTACTGTGTGTAAAATCGAACTGGTATCCTATCAGGTCCAGTGGCCTTTCCTCTTTTGAGCGATTTTAATTGTTTTTCTATCCCTCTGTCATATATTTCGATATCTACCATTTTGTCATCTGTGTGACCAACTAGAGAAGGAACTACAGTGCAGTCTTCCTCAGTGAAACAGCCTTGGCAAAAGACATTTAGTATTTCGGCCTTTAGTCTGTCATCCTCTGTTTCAGTACCACTTTGGTCACAGAGTGTGTGGACATTTTGTTTTGACTCACCTACCGCTTTGACATAAGACCAAATTTCTTGGGATTTTCTGCCAAGTTAGTACATAGAACTTTACTTCCGAATTCGTTGAACGCCTCTCTCATTGCCCTACTCACACTACATTTCGCTTCGTGTAAGTTTTGTTTGTCTGCAAGGCTTTGACTATGTGTATGTTTCCTGTGAAGTTCCCTTTGCTTCCGTAGCAGTTTCCTAGTTTTCTTAGGTCTGTCCACATTCGTTCCTTTTAATGTGTGTCAGGGCGCTGATGACCTCGATGTTGAGCGCCCATAAGCCCCAACACACCACCACCACCACCTAGCTCGGTTGTTGTACCACGGTGGCTCTTTCCCATCTCTTACTACCTTGCTTGGCACATACTGATCTAATGAATATTGTACGATGGTTTTGAACTTTGTCCACTGATCCTCAACACTATCTGTACTTGAGATAAAACTTATGTGTTGAGCCGTCAAGTACTCTGAAATCTGCTTTTTGTCACTTTTGCTAAGCAGAAAAATCTTCCCACCTTTTCTATTTACAGCTGAAATCACCGATGCTATAACCGCTTTATGATCGCTGATTCCCTGTTCTGCGTTGTTTCAAAAAGTTCGGGTCTGTTTCTTACCAGAGGGTCTAAAATGTTATCGCTACGAGTCGCTCCTCTGTTTAAAAGCTCAAGGTAGTTTTCAGATAACGCACTTCAAAAATTTTCACTGGATTCTTTTTCCCTGCCACCCGTTATAAACTTTTGATTCCCCCAGTCTATACCTGGTAAATTAAAATTCCACCTAAACCTATAACATGGTTGGGAAATCTATTCGAAATGTAGGCAGGTATACGTTTCTTGGGCTGTTCAGTGTATACAGGATGTTACACAAAAGTGAGGCCAAACTTTCAGGAAACATTCCTCACACACAAATAAAGAAAATATGTTATGTGGACATGTGTCCGAAAACGCTTAATTTCCATGTTAGAGCTCATTTTAGTTTCGTTCTTCCACCTACGCTCAATGGAGCACGTTATCATGATTTCATACGGGATACTCTACCTGTGCTGCTAGAACATGTGCCTTTACAATTTCGACACAACATGTGGTTCATGCACGATGGAGCTCCTGCACATTTCAGTCGAAGTGCTCGTACGCTTCTCAACAACAGATTCGGTGACCGATGGATTGGTAGAGGCGGACCAATTCCATGGCCTCCACGCTCTCCTGACCTCAACCCTCTTGACTTTCGTTTATGGGGGCATTTGAAAGCTCTTGTCTACGCAACCCCGGTACCAAATGTAGAGACTCTTCGTGCTCGTATTGTGGACAGCTGTGATACAATACGCCATTCTCCAGAGCTGCATCAGCGCATCAGGGATTCCATGCGACGGAGGGTGGATGCATGTATCCTCGCTAACGGAGGACATTTTGAACATTTCCTGTAACAAAGTGTTTGAAGTCACGCTGGTACGTTCTGTTGCTGTGTGTTTCCATTACACGATTAATGTGATTTGAAGAGAAGTAATAAAATGAGCTCTAACATGGAAAGTAAGCGTTTCCGGACACATGTCTACAAAACTTTTTTTTTCTTTGTGTGTGAGAAATGTTTCCTGAAAGTTTGGCCGTACCTTTTTGTAACACCCTGTATAAGCAGGACACGGTATCGTACTAGTGCAAAGAAGGAAACAAATGGGAAATTGCACGTGTCGGAGAGCAAAGAATGGTGAATATGTTGCTCTTTAAAAAAACTGTGACTGAGAAGTGACGGGACAATCTGTGGAATCTCTCTCTATCTTTATTCCACCCTCCTCACAAAAAAATTTAGTATGCGAACCCTTGCGCGTTTCTTTGTGCGGAAAGAGATTAGCAGGAGGGACAGTGAGGCTGAAAAATAAGAGTGACAGTGCTTGTGAGGGAGAAAGAGAGATCAGACAGCGATGATGGGGAAGAGTAAGTAGCAGTGAAGGAGAAAGGGAGATGGATGAAGAGAGACGAATGGAGATAGAAGCAGTGGGAGCAAAAGACAGAGAATCAGTAGGAACGATAAGTACAGGTGAGTTGAGATCATACAGAATCTTTGGAGATCTGGACCTTCCCAGATCGGCGAACTTTAACAACTATGTATATGGGAGGGTACATTTTGGACCGAACTTTTAAACAAGCTGGTATAGGGTAAAAATAATTAGGACCCCGAAAAACGTTTGAACTCCCGAGGTACGGTGGGGAATGTGTCAGCGGGAAAGAAAGACAAAAGCAGGGGAGAATAAGGAGACAGAGAGAGTGAGAGAGAGAGAGAGAGAGAGAGAGAAAGAGAGAGTCTCAGAGGGAAATGAGAATGGGTAAACGGACTTAGAATGTTCTGTCTAAAATACCACGAATACGTTCGCATTCCAAATTTTTTGGGGAGAAAGGCCGAATGGCGATTGAAGCAACTGGTTCCCCACTTTCCTGTCAGGCTTTTAAAGAGTATCATATCCTTTTTTCCTGCGCTCCGACAGGAGCGTTTTTCCGCCAGTTTGTAAAACTTTTGTGCTCATGATTCATCCCTCCGCCTTTAATTGACTGGGAGAGTGCTCCACATCCGACATTATTAAATGAACCTTATTATTTGATGATTAAAACATTTTTATTTCGGTAACGTAACGCGGACGTGACAAACCAGACAGGATAAATTTACCCGTGTTCGGTTCAGACCTGCTTCGTAATTGATTTTTAATTTGCGTTTAATAAAACCTCTGACTGAAATATCGGCGTTAAAGGACACTCGTGCGATTTCATTTACATTTGGCATTCTTGGTTTGCAACGATATAGCACGGAGTAATAAACTCTGTTGGTTGCTTGTTGGAAAGCGCAAGTGTACCTATACCTTCAATATCATCGGGCCATTCCATCTTCTGTAAAGTAAGCTATGAGCAGACTACTATGATGGTAAGTAGATAACAGTTAAAGGGAAAAAAATGAGGTCTTTTTTTCTTCCTTTCCGATATTACGAAACGCAACACAGAGAGAAGTTAGATGTTATTGGCCGTCAAACTAAAGAACACGATCAGAGGTTGTTGGGTTTACTGTTGTTCACCACTTTAAAAAATGACCGCTGCATCGTTAGACCTATAAGGAACGGCCGAGTGACAGCGAGAAAGGCGGAAAAAAGTAACTAGGCTTAATATTATTTCAAAAGTAGTCGCCATAACGGTTAATGCATTCACCACACTGTGAGACAAGACAGTCAGTGCCTTTGTGGAAAAATGTTTGCGGTAGCCTACGGAACTAGGATTGTACCCAGGAGTGCGCCTCTTCGTCCGAAACAAATCGACGACCCCGCCATACGTCGGGGCTCCACAGATATGGAAATCTATATCTACATCTACATACATACTCCGCAATCCATCATACGGTGCGTGGCGGAGGGTACCTCGTACCACAACTAGCATCTACTCTCCCTGTTCCACTCCCAAACAGAACGAGGGACAAATGACTTCCTATATGCCTCTGTACGAGCCCTAATCTCTCTTATCTTTGTGATCTTTCCGCGAAATGTAATTTGGTGGCAGTAAAATTGTACTGCAGTCAGCCACAAATGCTGGTTCTCTAAGTTTCCTGAGTAGCGATTCACGAAAAGAACGCCTCCTTTCCTCCAGAGACTCCCACCCGATTTTCTGAAGCATTTCCGTAACACTCGCGTGATGATCAAACCTACCAGTAACAAATCTAGCAGCCCGCCTCTGAACTGCTTCTATGTCCTCCCTCAATCCGACCTGATAGGGATCCCAAACGCTCAAGCAGTACTCAAGAATAGGTCGTATTAGTGTTTTATAAGCGGTCTCCTTTACAGATGAACCACATCTTCGCAAAATTCTACCAGTGAACCGAAGACGACTATCCGCCTTCCCCACAACTGCCATTACATGCTTGTCCCACTTCATATCGCTCTGCAATGTTATGCCCAAATATTTAATCTACATGACTGTGTGAAGCGCTACACTACTAATGGAGTATTCAAATATTACGGGATTCTTTTTCCTATTCATCTGCATTAATTTACATTGATGTATATTTAGAGTTAGCTGCCGTTCTTTACACCAATCACAAATCCTGTCCAAGTCATCTTGTATCCTCCTACAGTCAGTCAACGACGACACCTTCCCGTACAGCACAGCATCATCAGCAAACAGCCGCACATTGCTATCCACCCTATCCAAAAGATCATTTATGTAGACAGAAAACAACAGCGGACCTACCACACTTCCCTGGGGCACTGCAGATGATACCCTCACCTCCGATGAACACTCACCATCGAGGACAACGTACTGGTTTCTATTACTTAAGAAGTCTTCGAGCCACTCACATGCTTGGGAACCAATCCCATATGCTAGTACCTTAGTTAGGAGTCTGCAGTGGGGCACCGAGTCAAACGCTTTCCGGAAGTCAAGGAATATGGCATCCGTCTGATACCCTTCATCCATGGTTCGCAAGATATCATGTGAAAAAAGGGCGAGTTTAGTTTCGCAGTAGCGATGCTTTCTAAAGCCGTGATGATGCATGGATAGCAACTTCTGTTTCTCAAGGAAATTCATTATATTTGGACTGAGAATATGTTCGAGAATCCTGCAACAAATGTTAAGGATATTGGTCTGAATTTTAACGATCCGTCCTTCTACCCTTCTTATATACAGGCGTCACCTGCGCTTTTTTTTAACATGGGAAACGACCGTCACTGTGAGGAGAATGTGTAAGGGGTTCCCAGTGAAACTTTTGCAGCATAGCCGAAACAATCTTGGCAACATGTTGGTCCACTCACATAAGTCCCGATCTTGATCCCCCCCCCCCCCCCCCTCTTCCTCAAGCGGCTTCCATGTTTTTGGAGCCCGGAAGAAAGTCTTTCGTGGTCATCGATGTGCTTCCGACGTAGGGATGCACGCTTGGGTACAGTCATGGTTTCGTTAGCAACCGCAAACACGGCACAGCACTGGCGTCTTGATTCGGAATGGGATAAATGTATTAAAAGTTATGGCCATTCCTTTCGAAATCACAAACAGTTTTCTTACCTTTTCTTCGTCTGTCATGTTATAATTTGTCTGCCCTGATCGGAAGTACCCAGACAGCCGAGATAATACGGAATAAATCACTAGATTCGAGAGGAAGACTAGCAAGTATAAAAAGAGACGGGGATCACTGTGCTGTTAGTAGAGAAGCGGTGACACCAGAAAGAGTTGGCCAGGACAGTTGACTGACGTCGGACGTAGACTTGTCGTTGGAAGTCAATCGAGTAATAAATCAGCTAGGAACATTTTAACCCTTCTGAAGCTCCCAAAGTCGGCTGTTGTTGATATCATTGTTAAGTGGAACCGAGAAGGAACACCGAAAGCTAAACCGAGACAAAGTAGACCTCACGCAGTGATGAACAAGGCGAAGTCGAGCAAGGCAGAGGTCGACTGTAAACAGTCGCGTGAAATGAGTGTAAAGAATCAATCGTACGTTCCATAGTGCTATCAGCAGTGGAGTTAGCACAATGACGGTGCTAGGCGAGTAGAAAGTATGGGCTACATCTACATTTAAATCTACATCAGTACTCCACAATCAACATGAAAGTGTGTGGTAGAGGGTACTTCTGGTACCATTAACTAATCCCCGCTTCCCTCTTCTGTTCCTGAATGGCGCGTGTGGGAAGTATGTGTGTCAAAAATGGTTCAAATGGCTCTGAGAACTATGGGACTCAACTGCTGAGGTCATTAGTCCCCTAGAACTTAGAACTAGTTAAACCTAACTAACCTAAGGACATCACAAACATCCATGCCCGAGGCAGGATTCGAACCTGCGACCGTAGCGGTCTTGCGGTTCCAGACTGCAGCGCCTTTAACCGCACGGCCACTTCGGCCGGCGTATGTGTGTCGGTTAGCCCCTGTATATCATCTAATGTCTCCGGTGTTCTCGTCGTAGACATGTCATGATATCTATGTGGAAGGAAATAATATGTTTTCCGACTCTTCCCGGAAAGTGCTTTCCGGAAATTTCAGTAGTAAACCTGTCTGTGATGCACAATACCTTTCTTGTAGAGTTTGTGAAGCATCCTTGTAACGCTTTCGTGAGTACTAAACGATCCCGTCACAAAACGCGCTATCAAGCTGAACGCCGATGTCTACAGTGTTTGGATCTCCTGGAGGAACAGACTCATTTAAGTTACACAATATCTATATTTACGGAATTCGTGTTGGTTTTTGTAAAGAATATTTCAGTTCTCCAGAAACTTCAAAATGTGTGAGCAAAGAACATGTTTCGTATCTCCACAATTTATTGTGTGACTTCCGGGTGTTTCTTGGGTATTCAGCCGGATGGCTTCATCCAGAAGGCGCAATATTTCGGAAAGCTGGCTTCTTACCATTTTCAGGAACGCCTGAATATGGCAAGAAGTCGGCCTGCCGATATATCGCACCATTTGGACGACGCCACCAGGCTGAATACCCGAGAAATATTGTAGACGTACACTAGACTTTAGCAATGCGGACCAATAATTATACGTAGTTCGACACTTCGTTTGCAAAACGGGAAAGACCTCTCCTTTTTTTCTTAATCGCTGCCAACCTTCAGTATTACAGTGCCTTATGACATATTATACAGAAGAATGAAAAATAAAATTGAGAATGCGCTAGGTGACGATCAGTTTGGCTTTAGGAAAAGTAAAGGGACGAGAGAGGCAATTCTGACGTTACGGCTGATATGGAAGCAAGGCTAAAGAAAAATCAAGACACTTTCATAGGACTCGTCGATCTGGAAAAAGCGTTCGACAATATAAAATGGTGCAAGCTGTTCGAGATTCTGAAAAAAGTAGGGGTAAGCTATAGGGAGAGACGGGTCATATTCAATATGTACAACAACCAAGAGGGAATAATAAGAGTGGATGATCAAGAACGAATTGCTCGTATTAAGAAGGGTGTAAGAGAAGGCTGTTGCATTTCACCCCTACTCTTCAATCTGTACATCGAGGAAGCAATGATGGAAATAAAAGAAAGGTTCAAGAGTGGAATTAAAATACAAGGTGAAAGGATATCAATGATACGATTCGCTGATGACATTGCTATTCTCAGCGAAAGTGAAGAAGAATTAAATGATGTGCTGAACGGAATGAACAGTCTAATAAGTACACAGTATGGTTTGAGAGTAAATCTGAGAAAGACGAAGGTAATGAGAAGTAGTAGAAATAAGAACAGTGAGAAACTTAACATCAGGATTGATGGTCACGAAGTCAGTGAAGTTAAGGAATTCTGCTACCTAGGCAGTAAAATAACCAATGACGGACGGAGCAAGGAGGACATCAAAAGCAGACTCGCTATGACCAAAAAAAAATACCAGTCCAAGTCCCGCAACAGCTGGTGGAGCTATGGACGTAGTTATCGCTGACACAGTATGATGTGAAAGTGTAATGTAGCTTGTTCCGATTATTATAGCATTACAAAACAAAGGAGACAGGCCAGACCTTAAGAACTGTGGAGCAGTCACCTTCCTTTCAGTGACCTCCAAGATCCTTTTAAAAATCAAAGGGTCAACAGCATACTGCACAGGAAAGTACCAAGGTGAATTCCGGCAGTTACGGATCATGTGTAGAGGACATACTGACCCTACAGACCTTTCCCACATACGAGGCATTAAGAGCGTTACCTTCCGTAACAGTCTTCGTCGCCTTGAGAAAGGCCTGCGACTGGGCAGATCCTCCGCACATATGTGAGTGGCTCGAAGACTTCTTAAGTAATAGAAGCCAGTACGTTGTCCTCGATGGTGAGTGTTCATCGGAGGTGAGAGTATCATCTGGAGTGCCCCAGGGAAGTGTGGTAGGTCCGCTGTTGTTTTCTATCTACACAAATGATCTTTTGGATAGGGTGAATAGCAATGTGCGGCTGTTTGCTGATGATGCTGTGGTGTACGGGAAGGTGTCGTCCTTGAGTGACTGTAGGAGGATACAAGATGACTTGGACAGGATTTGTGATTGGTGTAAAGAACGGCAGCTAACTCTAAATATAGATAAATGTAAATTAATGCAGATGAATAGGAAAAAGAATCTCGTAATATTTGAATACTCCATTAGTAGTGCAGCGCTTCACACAGTCATGTCGATTAAATATTTGGGCATAACATTGCAGAGAGATATGAAGTGGGACAAGCATGTAATGGCAGTTGTGGGTAAGACGGATAGTCGTCTTGGGTTCATTGGTAGAATTTTGCGAAGATGTGGTTCATCTGTAAAGGAGACCGCTTATAAAACACTAATACGACCTATTCTTGAGTACTGCTCGAGCGTTTGGGATCCCTATCAGGTCGGATTGAGGGAGAACATAGAAGCAATTCAGAGGTGGGCTGCTAGATTTGTTACTGGTAGGTTTGATCATCACGCGAGTGTTACGGAAATGATTCAGGAACTCGGGTGGGAGTGTCTGAAGGAAAGGAGGCGTTCTTTTCGTGAATCGCTACTGAGGAAACTTAGAGAACCAGCATTTGTGGCTGACTGCAGTACAATTTTACAGCCGCCAACTTATATTTCGCGGAAAGACCACAAAGATAAGAGAGATTAGGGCTCGTACAGAGGCATATAGGCAGTCATTTTTCCCTAGTTGTCTTTGGGAGTGGAACAGGGAGAGTAGATTCTAGTTGTGGTACGAGGTACCCTCCGCCACGCACCGTATGGTAGATTGCGGAGTATGTATGTAGATGTAGACGTACTCTGTTCATCATAAGAGTAAACCTGACGTAAACAAACACAAAGGCGGTGATTGGTCAGCAGGCGTAGCACAGGTACACTGGTGTTGTTTAAGGTTTCATTTAACGTAACTTAGTAATAATACATGTTGTTTATAAATGAATATCGGGGTTTTAACGCTTTATAATATTTATTACATTAAACTTACAGTTATAAATGATATGTCAAATAAAAGAGCAACTCAAACAGTTTTACCAAGACCCTTATAAATGTTCAATGTGAGCATCATTTGTCATACGGCACACATCAAGTCTTAAGCCTTCTCAAATGCAGAAAGTGTGTCTTCAGTGATTGTAGCAACAGCTGCTTCAATTCGGTTTCTTAATTCAGGGAGGTCTGCTTTTAGCGGAGGCACGTACACACGATCCTTGTTGAAGCCGCAAAGGAAAAAAATCGCATGGCGTTAGGTCGGCTGAACGTGGAGGTCAAGCAAAGCAGGCGCTTTCTTTGGGCCCCTTGCGGCCTATCCAGCGATTGTGTTCAACCACTCACTCACATCGAACATTTATAAGGTTCTTGGTAAAACTGTTTGAGTTGCTCTTTCATTTCACATATCATTTATAATTGTAAGTTTAATGTAATAAATATTATAAAACGTTAAAACCCCGATATTCATTTATAAACACCCTGTATTATTACTAAGCTACATTAAATGAAACTTTAAAATATTCGAATGTATTAAAAGCCATCAATATTTTTCTTAATCACGCTTTAGCTATGCAGTTTTTATTTGAAAAATCGTGTATAGTCATAGGCTCCGTACTGTTGTGCTCTGATTGTCGGGCTGTTAATACGTAGTATGAATATGGCTGAGGCCGCTTTCTGTTCCGTAGTGAAGCACGGAGGTGGAACACGGTTAAAAAGTGCCGAGAAATAGGTTGTTTCAAATGTTTTTCATAAATTTACAGAAAAAAGTCGGCGTTGAGGTTTTCCGAGAGACTTTATTTGTTACAGTTGAGGTACAAACACACCTCGGATGTATAGCGCAATCTGTAGGGGTAATAGAGTGATAATCTAGCGCAGTTCATGGACCGCTGGTTGAAGTCTCGCCGCAGTCGTCTTTTATTCGTTCAGTCTCAAAATACCATCTCGTAATTGTAAAATTCATCATCTGTTTATATGAATAATACACGTGTTGTTTATAATTAGATATTGCAAGCGAAACTTCTGTTTTCATTTCAAATATATATTCTTAACTATCGATATTTTATGAAAGAGTGTTTATAAAGATTGCTTAAATAAAAAAAACCATAATAATATTATTTTCACGGCAAAAACGAAAAGCGAATTACTCTTTATTTGGACTATGTCCATTATTTTATACCACAAAAAATGGATATGAAATGAGCGTATAGCACCATTGGGCAGGAGGCCCCTATTCGGGGAAGTTCGACCTCCAAGTGCTAGCTTTATTTCATTCGGCGCCACATTGCGCGACTTGCGCGCAGGGTATGAGGATGAAATGATGATCACGGTAGCCAGTCCACGAGCGGAGAAAATCTCCAACCCGGCCGGGAATCGAACCCGGGTCCGCTTGTATGGGAGGCAATAACGTTGTCACCCTGCTAAGCTGACGGACTTTATACCAAAGATGTAGTCTTATTCGAAACAGAGTAATAAGTGTCGTAGAAACATGAAAAAACAATAGTTTTCACAACTTCGAATACACTGTGCAAATGCTGCATTTTTAGATTTACCACTGCACCATCACAATATGAGCGCAACAGGACTGATATGGCGCCATGTTAAAGGATTGGGCTAGAGAACTAGCAAGACTGTTAAGTTGCCAGACGTACTGGAACTAACGCACGCAGCTTTTTCACGTGTCACTGCAGAATGCTGGCGGGATATTGAACGGCTCGTCGTAATAGAAGAGGAAAAAATGAGGCGCCTGGGTGGATTCGCGGATTCTGTTGTTGATCGACTCTTTATCATGTAGCAAATGACAGAACCAGAAATGAAGTGTATTTGTCAGATTCTGATAAAGAAGAACCTAAGAGATGACCAGACGACTGACTGTAATTAATACCTTCAGCAGCTTCAATATTCAACAGTACGGTGAAATCTCTTCAGTATGCTTTTGCATCACATACAGCTCTTTCAGAGAAGTTACTCTGTTTTAAAGTTAGGATTTTTCATCACTTTGGTTTGTACTTAGAATATTATGTTAGGTGAGAACGGGAGTATTTTATGCTTTCCGTCTGGTCACCTAAGAAGAGTGCAAAAAAAAAAAAAAAAAGGTTCAAATAGCTCTGAGCACTATGGGACTTAACAGCTGAGGTCATCAGTCCCCTAGAACTTAGAACTACTTGAACCCAACTAACCTAAGGACATCGCACACACCCATGCCCGAGGCAGGATTCGAACTTGCGACCGCAGCGGTCGCGCGGTTCCAGACTGTAGCGCCCAGAACCGCTCGGCCACTCTAGCCGGCAGAAGCGCGCAGTAGTGATAGAGTTTTGCCGAATCTTATTCCATTCTCCTCAAAAATTAAATGACATTCGAAGCTATATTGTTTCTCTGCTCGTCTCTTTATGTCTGAACTGCAGCTGCTCATATAACTGCATGTTAGCCAGTGCTGTCCAGGTTTAATGTTGTTGTCCCGCATTGTCTCTCAGTCGATGTGCATGTAACACAGCACAAACGTGTCCTTAAGATCGTACTTGACTGTACTGGACACAGGGTGGCTTCCACTCCATGTGAAACGAAATCCAATGAGAATCAAGCAAACGTGGAAGAATGCATGACGTAGTGTCTGTATCAGGTTTATTCATGTGATGAACAGAGTATAGTGCCGCCACAGGGGCAACGGTACATAGGCAACCCCCACAACCGAGCCACGGAATACAGCTCTATTGCGCTACGCAATGGGGTTGCGATTCACAGAGATGCACGGTGATTCCTCACACAGAGAGCATCCCCGAGTGCCCCTGAGATCTACGACACCTAAAATCGATTCTCGGCTTCTGGCAAGATCAATGTGTAGTTTTTTTTTTTTTTTTCCAAAGTCAAATACCTTATTTGTGCTAATACAGAATCAGATCATCCAGCCGGCCGAAGTGGCCGTGCGGTTAAAGGCGCTGCAGTCTGGAACCGCAAGACCGCTACGGTCGCAGGTTCGAATCCTGCGTCGGGCATGGATGTTTGTGATGTCCTTAGGTTAGTTAGGTTTAACTAGTTCTAAGTTATAGGGGACTGATGACCTCAGCAGTTGAGCCCCATAGTGCTCAGAGCCAGCCAGATCATCCAGGACATTTACACTTCCTCACACACCATCACCTTTACACCACGCCTGACTTGTCAAACTTCCGGTGACAGTGAATTCTAATAAGAGGCATACTAGATCTAAATTAAGAAGTGCCAATATCCCTATTATACACATCACTAATCTGAAAAGTAGGATAAGTAATAACATGAGTTGGTAGTTGATAACTGGAGACACAGCACCATTGTTACACTCTAGGGAAACCAATTCATAGATGTTGGCCACTGATCGTGTATACGACTGGAGTTAACCCCTGAATCACCCAAACTGGTAGCTATATAATAAATAACATCGAAAGGAAGGCTGCAGGTGTTCCATTTTGTTACATACGTGAACGGCCGAAGTCCCTCAAACCTTAAATCGGAAGGCTGCTCATACTAAAGAAAGCCTCCCTCCTATCACGATCACAGCAAAACCTGCAACTCTTTGAAAGTGAAGCTTACCAATATGGCGGCGACAGTGAATGTCGGACGACAGCTGTCAAGAAACTGCGAGATCGGAATTGGTATTAGAAAAGTACAGGTCTTCTTCACACTTATCTTCAACTGTGTACTGTGTCCCAGACCAGATGAAGACGCAGACCACCCTAGATTGATCGTTTACAAACAGGAGTAGTTAGTAGTCAGTTCTACATCTGCGTATACACTCTGCAAGCCACCTTATGGTGCAAGGGAGAGGGTACCACGTATCACTCACTACAAGTCATTATTTTCCTGTTCCACCTGCAAACAGAACGATGGAAAAACAACCGTCTACACACCTCCGTATGAGCCCAGATTTCTCTCACCTTATCTTTGTGGTCGTTTCGCGATACATATGCTGGCGGCAGCAGAAACGATCTGCAGTCGTCCGCAGCTCGTGGTCGTGCGGTAGCGTTCTCGCTTCCCGCGCCCGGGTTCCCGAGTTCGATTCCCGGCGGGGTCAGGGATTTCCTCTGCCTGGTGATGACTGGGTGTTGTGTGACGTCCTTAGGTTAGTTAGGTTTAAGTAGTTCTAAGTCTAGGGGACTGATGACCATAGATGTTAAGTCCCATAGTGCTCAGAGCCGTTCTGTAGTCGGACTCAAATCTCCCTTCTCTAAATTTCTTCAGTCGTGCTTCACGAAAAGAGCGTCGTCTTCCCTCCAGAGATTCTCATTTGAGTTCACAAAGCATCTCCGTAATACTTGCGCTCTGATCTAAACTACGAAATCTAGCAGCACGCCTCTGAATTTCTTCCACGTCTTTCTTCAATGTGACTCTGCAGGGATCCCAAACATTCGAACAGTACTCAACAACGGGTCGCACTAGCGGTCTGCTATACCGATGAACCACAAAATTCTCCTAATAAAACGAAATAAAACATTTTCCTTCCCTACTACCAACTAGACGTGTTTCATACCACTTTGCATTCATCGGCGTGACTGTGTCAAGCAGCACTCTGCTGATACAGTATTCGAGCTATAAAGAATTGTTTTCCCTACTCATCTGCATTAACTTACGAGGGTTGCCCAGAGAGTAAGTTCCGATCGATCGTGAAATGGAAACCACACTGAAACCCAGAAACGCTTTATGTGCAACAGTTAGGTACGCCTTCCACTTACTTCTCTACATAGTCACTGCTCTAACTTCGAATGTTGTCGCAGTGTTGTATCAACTTTCCAATATCCTCGTCATAGAAAGCAGCCGCCTATGCCTTCGGTCAGTTATTTGCACTAGTCTGCAGCTCGTTGTCTGTGAAAAAAATTGTCTTCATAACCAGCGGTTCTTGTGAGCAGAGATGAGACTCAGAGGGAGCCAATTACGGACTGAACGAGGTGCATTCAAGTTCTAAGGCCTCCGATTTTTTTTCTAATTAACTACTCACCCGAAATCGATGAAACTGGCGTTACTTCTCGACGTAATCGCCCTGCAGACGTACACATTTTTCACAACGCTGACGCCATGATTCCATGGCAGCGGCGAAGGCCTCTTTAGGAGTCTGTTTTGACCACTGGAAAATCGCTGAGGCAATAGCAGAATGGCTGGTGAATGTGCGGCCACGGAGAGTGTTTTTCATTGTTGGAAAAAGCCAAAAGTCACTAGGAGCCAGGTCAGGTGAGTAGGGAGCATGAGGAATCACTTGAAAGTTGTTATCACGAAGAAACTGTTGCGTAACGTTAGCTCGATGTGCGGGTGCGTTGTCTCGGTGAAACAGCACACGCGCAGCCCTTCCCGGACGTTTTTGTTGCAGTGCAGGAAGGAATTTGTTCTTCAAAACATTTTCGTAGGATGCACCTGTTACCGTAGTGCCCTTTGAAACGCAATGGGTAAGGATTACGCCCTCGCTGTCCCAGAACATGGACACCATCATTTTTTCAGCACTGGCGGTTACCCGAAATTTTTTTGGTGGCGCTGAATCTGTGTGCTTCCATTGAGCTGACTGGCGCTTTGTTTCTGGATTGAAAAATGGCATCCACGTCTCATCCATTGTCACAACCGACGAAAAGAAAGTCCCAATCATGCTGTCGTTGCGCGTCAACATTGCTCGGCAACATGCCACACGGGCACCCGTGTGGTCGTCCGTCAGCATCCGTGGCACCCACCTCAATGACACTTTTCGCATTTTCAGGACGTCATGCAGGATTGTGTGCACAGAACCCACAGAAATGCCAACTCTGGAGGCGATCTGTTCAACAGTCATTCGGCGATCCCCCAAAACAATTGTCTCCACTTTCTCGATCATGTCGTCAGACCGGCTTGTGCGAGCCCGAGGTTGTTTCGGTTTGTTGTCACACGATTTTCTGCCTTCATTAAACTGTTGCACCCACGAACGCACTTTCGACACATCCATAACTCCATCACCACATGTCTCCTTCAACTGTCGATGAATTTCACACTTCGCAAACTCAGAAAACGAATGATTGCACGCTGTTCAAGTAAGGAAAACGTCGCCATTTTAAGTATTTAAAACAGTTCTCATTCTCGCCGCTGGCGGTAAAATTCCATCTGCTGTACGGTGCTGCCATCTCTGGGACGTATTGACAATGAACGCGGCCTCATTTTAAAACAATGCGCATGTTTCTATCTCTTTCCAGTCCGGAGAAAAAAAATCGGAGGCCTTAGAACTTGAATGCACCTCGTATTGTGGGTGATCACTTCTCATCGGAAACGCTGCAGGGACGTCTTCATTGCCCTTGCAGTGTGCGGCCGAGAATTGGCATGAAGAAGGAACTGCTCGAGGATTGTGTTATGTGGGGAGCTACATGACACAGGCGAGATCTCTAACCAGGCCACTCCCGGATGATGAGCTTCGCCCTGACATCTACCCTTCCTACCAACTCTAACCCCGTCTTCCTGCCTCCTCCTCAGGGCTCCCTCTCCTCCCCCTCCCTCCTTCTGAGCGGATATCCCCTCCTACTCCGCGTCCATCTCTTGTGCCTTCTTTCAGTGTCTCTGCGCTCCCTCCTGCGCTGTCTTCCCTTTTCCTCTCCCGCCCCATGTGTCTCCTGCCTCTTCGTGAACACACGGTTGCCCCTCCTCTCTTCATCCCGCCGCTTCCCCAGCTGCCCCATGCTCTCCCCTCCTTTTCCATCCTCTCTGACCTTTCCCTCGGCAGGTCCCGCCCGGTAGTTTTATTCTTCGTCGTGTGTGCTCCGAGTGGGTTTTAAGTGTGTTGTTTCGGAGTGTTTTTAACCCTGTGGCCAACTTTTAACCTGTGCATGCGCATCCAGTGTCCTCTCTGTGTTTTAAGAATCGCCAACTGTGTTTTTTCCCTTTCTGGTGACTTTTTTTAACTGTCCCCAATGAACGTCTACATGTCAGTGTATTTTTACCTCCATTTTCTCCCCTCACTCTGTTTTATGTTTCCCCTTTTTTACCTCCTTATGTATGTATTATTCTATTCTTGTTTTAGTTGTCATGTCACTCGGCTGAAGAGCGGCGGATTGTGCTGCTGACAGCCCTCCCCTGCCCATATGGGGCAGGGGCATGAAATCACAATAAAGGAAAAAAAAAAAAATCTAACCAGGCACTCATACATGGCAGGAGACGCTATTCCCTACGCATCTTTACGTGCTCACTGTTCACTCGAAACTGAAAAGAGCGACGCGACACGATCGACGGGTGTACTAGAGACACTGCCCAACACGTCTGTGCAAAGCCTTACCGGATTTTCCCAGTGGTTTCCATTTCGCGACCGAACGGATCTTACTTTCTGGACAACCATCGTATATTTTTCTACGTTTAGAGCAGGCTGTCATTCATCAGACCAACTAGAAATTCTGTCTAAGTCATCCTGTATTCTCCTGTAGCCACCAAACGACGAAAGTTCCCCGTACACCACAGGTCCATCATCCAACACCCGTAAACTGCTGCTCACACTGTTTACGATATCATTATTGTATACTGAAAATAAGAGGCGTTCTACGACACTTCCCTGCGGCACTCCTGACGACACCCTTCTCTCTGATGAACACTCGCCGTCGAGGACAGCATACTGAGTTCTGTTACTTAAAAAGTCTTCGAGGCACTCACATATCCGGGTACCTAAACGGAGAGCTCCCTCTTCCGTCAACAGTCTGTAGTGGGGCAGCGTGCCAAAGACCTTCAGGAAACCTAGGGATACGGAATCTGCCTGTTGCCCTTCATCCACGGTTTGTAAGATATCACATGAGAAAAGGACAGGTGGGATTTGCACGAGCGATGCTTTCTAAATCTGTGCTGATTTGTGGACATAAACTTTTTTGTCTCAAGCACCTTTATTGTACTCCGACTCGGGATACGTTGAAGAGCTCTGCAGCAAAACGGTGTTAAGGATATTAGTCTGTAACTATGCGGGTCGGTTATTTTACCTTTCTTACTCATAGAAGTCACCTACGCTTTTTTCCAATCGCTAGGTACTTAGTGTTAGGCGTGACTCACGATAACTGCCAGTGACCTAGCCTTCTCAGGTGACCTGGCACTTTCAGCATCGAGCGTAAAGGACGCCACTTGCCAACTCTCCTTCCTTACCCTCAATGTAAGTGAGGTTGGTTTGAAGGTAGAGCTAATCACAAACAGTCGATACGCGTCCGACACTCCCTAACAGGTAAAATTGCAAATTGCTTTTAGTAAAATTGCAAATTAGTTTCAGTAGACGTGGCGTTGAAGACAAGTGGAAATTTATAGTCTTATTGATCAAAAGTTAAACAACAGGCAACTGCAGAGGCTCTTAACATATCTTGGATTATACACAGAAGCGCCAAAGAAACTGGTATAGCAATTCGTATTCAAATACAGAAAATGGTTCAAATGGCTCTGAGCACTATGACCTGTGGTCATCAGTCCCCTAGAACTTAGAACTACTTAAACCTAACTAACCTAAGGACATCACACACATTCATGCCCGAGGCAGGATTCGAACCTGCGACCGTAGCAGTCGCGCGGCTCCGGACTGCGCGCCTAGAACCGCGAGACCACCGCGGCCGGCTCAAATACAGATATATGCAAACAGGCACAATACAGCGCATCGCGCAGCAACGCCCATATAAGACAACAAGTACATGGCACAGTTGTTAGATTGGTTAGTTCTGCTACAATGGCAGATTATCAACATTTAAGTGAGTTTGAACGTGGTCTTGCAGTCGGCACACGAGCGATGGGACACAGCATCTCCGATGTATTGATGAGGTGGAGATTTTCCCGTACGATCAATACACGAGTGTACCGTGAATATCAGGAATCCGGTAAAACATCAAATCTCCAACGTCACTGCGGCCGGAAAAAGATCCTACAAGAACGGGACCAACGACGATTGAAAAGAATCCTTCAACATGAAAGAAGTGTAACCCTTCCGCAGATTTCTGCAGATTTCATTGCCGGGCCATCAACGAGTGTCAACGTGCGAAACATTCAACAAAACATCATCGATGTGGGCTTTCGGAGCCGAGGGTCCTCTTGTGTACCCTTGATGACTGCACAACACAAAGCTTTACGCCCCGCCTGGGCCCGTCAACACCGACACTGGACTGCTGATGACTGGAAACGTGTTGCCTGGTCCCACGAGTATCGTTTCAGATTGTATGGAGAGGATGGACGAGTACGGGTGTGGTGAAAAGCTCGTGAATCCATGGTTTCTGCGTGTCAGCAGCGGACTGTTCGTGCTGGTGGAGGCTCTGTAATAGCGTGGGGCGTGTGCAGTTAGAGTGGTATGGGACCCTTGATAGGTCTAGATAAGACTGCGACAGGTGACACGTACGTAAGCACCCTGTCTGATCACCCGCATCCATTCATGTCCATTGTGCATTCCGACGGAGGTGGGCAATTCCAGCAGGACAATGCCACAACCCACACGTCCATAATTGCTGCCATACTGGTACTTACACCTTCTGTGTACTACTTCGCCACTGTAAGTTTTGCACATAAACGTAATATATAAATTTTGCTTTTTTTTTTGTTCAATCATATACACGCATACATTAAACAAACAGTTGCGGAAACTAGACATCTTTATTGAATATTACGTCCATAAGGGACGGTATTATGAGGGCTGCTACTGTTGATCACTACAAATGAAACAGTTTCTTCATCAGTCACTTGTTTATTTGGCCAGTACGCGTTTCGATGATTCACACCATCATCATGGGTTGGAGAATTGTTTTTTTTACATACAAGTCTCCAAGATAATGTGAACCGTTTAAAAGCTTAGTGGCAAAATAGTCAAGTGACTGACGCAGAAACTGTTTTATTTGTAACAATCTGTATTGCTAAACGACTATTCCAAAACCAGGCACTAGTTGCAGGGTACCTATCTAGTGGTTTCTAATGGCAACAAAAAATGATTTCGATGGTTCTATTAATTATTGAGCGAATTTAACATGCTGTCTTAATGTACTCCTTAGGAGATATGAAAGTTTAGCTCAATTAGACAGGTATTACACTTACAAATTGTGTTTGTCTTGAGGCAGCATAACTGACAGCGCGTGGGTACTCGATTTATCCAGTATTTGAGAATGGGAGGTCCTAGCGACTTGTAACAATTTCAAACCGTGAGGACACTCTTTCCTTCCGACCCCCCACCCCCCACAGTGGATGATAGGAAGAAAAATGATGGCTTACTACACTTTCTCTGTCATGCAGTAAAACTTCCGTATCACGCATAACGTTTGATATTTACTACTTCTGTAATACCGCTTCTATTTGCAATACAGTCCGTCAACACTATCTACATATATCACGTAGGTGCAAAATTATATCATTGTATGATACATAGTTCAAGAGATACTATGTCATAAACATCGTGGTGCGTGAAAATCGTGCATTTGCTTAAATCTGAACGGAAATTACTCATACTGTACTCGTCCAGTGTTTCATAATTAGAGCAGCTAGCGACTACCAATAAACGTGAAGCATAATTTCAAACCTTTATTGAACTTCTTCCAGTTTACATGCTTAACGGCAGATGTTAAACACATTGACTGAACTGTAAAGTAATCAGACGTCCGAAGTTGTTTTATTCATGGGAGTTTCAGTCACCAAACAATCGTGGTTTTAGTATTTGTACAGAAGCCGCTGAGCGCTACCAGACAGCATTCATATGTGTGGTTGTCTGTCATGACAAGGTTTTAGCCGATCACTGTGTATTACGACTAAAATCGATTCTGGATACTATCTGAAGAGATACTAGCTGAAGCGATAGTGGACGCAAAAATGGGTAAGATGACTTTGTTGTTGTTGTTGTGGTCTCCATTCCTGAGACTGGTTTGATGCAGCTCTCCATGCTACTCTATCCTGTGCAAGCTTCTTCATCTCCCAGTACCTACTGCAACCTACATCCTTCTGAATCTGCATAGTGTATTCATCTCTAGGTCTCCCTCCACGATTTTTACACTCCACGCTGCCCTCCAATACTAAATTGGTGATCCCTTGATACCTCACAACATGTCCTACCAACTGATCCCTTCTTCTAGTCAAGTTGTGCCACAAACTCCTTTTCTCTTCAATTCTATTCAATATCTCCTCATTAGTTATGTGAACTACCCATCTAATCTTCAGCATTCCTCTGTAGCACCACATTTCGAAAGCTTCTATTCTCTTCTTGTCCAAACTATTTATCGTCCGTATTTCACTTCCATACATGGCTACACTCCATACAAATAATTTCAGAAACGAATTCCTGACACTTAAATCTATACTCGATCTTAGCAAATTTCTCTACTTCAGAAACGCTTTCCTTGCCATTGCCAGTCTACATTTTATATCCTCTCTACTTTGACCATCATCAGTTATTTTGCTCCCCAAATAGGAAAATTCCTTTACTACTTTAAGTGTCTCATTTTCTAATCTAATTCCCTCAGCATAACCCGATTTAATTCAATTACATTCCATTATCCTCGTTTTGCTTTCGTTGATGTTCATCTTATACACTCCTTTCAAGACACTGTACATTCAGTTCAACTACTCTTCCAAGTCCTTTGCTGTCTCTCACAGAATTACAATGTCATCGGCGAACCTTAAAGTTTTTATTTCTTCTCTATGGATTTTAGTACCTACTCCGAATTTTTCTTTTGTTTCCCTTACTGCTTGCCCAATATACGGACTGAATAGCATTGGGGAGAGGCTACAACCCTGTCTCACTCCCTTCCCAACCACTGCTTCCCTTTCGTGCCCCTCGACTCTTATAACTGCCATCTGGTTTCTGTACAAATTGTAAATAGCCTTTCGCTCCCTGTATTTTATTCATGCCACCTTCAGAATCTGAAAGAGAGTATTCCAGGCAACATTTTCAAAAGCTTTCCCTAATTCTACAAATGGTAGAAACGTAGGTTTGCGTTTCCTTAGTCTTTCTTCTAAGATAAATCGTAAGGTCAGTATTGCCTCACGTGTTCCAATATTTCTACGGAATCCAAACTAATCTTCCCCGAGGGAGGCGTCTACCAGTTATTCCATTCGTCTGTAAAGAATTCGCGCTAGTATTTTGCAGCTGTGACTTATTAGACTGATAATTCGTTAATTTTCACATCTGTCAACACCTGCTTTCTTTGGGTAAAGACGTAAAGACGACAAAATATCGTAGAATTAGTTCCTATTTTTAAAATGTAAAGAGTAACTATTTGGGAAAGATTGTAAATGCTAGAGAGTTTTAAAAAGCTGCTTTGAAATGACACTATATTTAATTCTTTAAAGTTACAAATGTAGACTGGAAAACAAAAATAAAAATCGTGTGTCATTTCTTCAGCAGAATTCTTAAATATGGTACGCCTCGCTCAAAATATGAGGCGAATGTGATATTGTTATGTACTCTGAAGATGAAAGGTTAAGCTCTTAGAAAAGAGATGGAGAACACACATAGCGATGCATTTGTAGAACTGTGATTTTTCTGTGGGGGATATTTTTATAATACTTATGACATGAAACATACTTTAGAGTGAACTGCAGGAATTTCTGTACTTTTTTCTTTATTTGTAATAACGTACCCTAAAGTCAACCAGTAATGGGTGGTAACTGTTTACAATAATACCCAATACACTGACACTAATACAAAATGAAGACGAATACAAAAGAAAACCAGTCTTTTATATTTTTATAAATATAAACAGGAACTTAAACCCAAAGCAGATATTTTCCAGTTCGGTATGAAAACGAGGAATACGCGACTTCCCTATAAAATTATTCTTATTAATAAGAGAAATATCTTTTTCATTTAATTTAAAAATTATTTTGTCGTTGCCCATATATTATAGAGCCTTAGCTTGCAGGTCATTTTCCAGTGGTTTTGTATGGTGCAGACATACCTGCAGTTGTATAAATTCCACTTACCTACTCGAAATTTAGGCGAGATATGATCTCCTCCACGTACATGTGCTTGGTCAGTCATTAGAGTAGGATCTGGTGTGGATTCTCCATGCTGTTACTAATCTTCAAAGATATGTCAGAATGAGTCTCCTTAGTTTGACCTTTTTTTGTGTGTGTATTTGCCACAACTTTGGCCACAGGCATAGCTTTCTGGCTCTCCTGGTTCTTGTCTGCTGGAGAGTTTTCTTATCCAGCAGTGAGCTAACTGCCACAGCTCTGTGGTCTTCCGCGGTGGTGTTTTTGCAGATGGGAAGGGCAGCAACCCGCGGTACACCGCGATGTGCGTGGTGCCAGGACCGTAGGCGATGGCGTATCGCTTTAAAAGTCACAGGTTCAAGCAAGTGGCGATCAAAAAGTTTTCGTTCGAAGGCCACGATAACCCCTTCCCTGCATGTCAGTGCTTATATACCCTTGCAGGAGTCGCGTTTTGTTAAATTCACGCTACAGCAACGCCCTAAAACGGAAAATTTCTGATCGTCCCCCATATTTTGGAATGGAGCGTAACATATTAAAGGATTATATTGACTGCCTAAAGACCTATGTAAATAAAAGTGAAAATGTTCATTTGTTCAAAGTAGTAAATCTCGTAAAGTACTTCATCAGTTGCTTTGAAAGTTTGGCACAGCGTTGAATTCAAATGCACGCGCGTGTTCGCACACATTTTTTTGCTACACGGGGTGTCCCAGTTACCTTGCTCTTCCAGAATAACTATTTTTTCTGTGTTAAATGAAAAATCGTTTCGAACAATGTTTTTTAAGATCATTCGGTAACTCTTGCTGGAGATAAACGTTTCATGTAACCCCACATATGTAGGAGACAGGGGTTGAGGTTAAATTTTTAAAATGGAACCGTGTACATTTAATTCAAGAATACGCTTACCTTCTCCAAGAGCTCTTCAAATATGTATCACTTTGTACCATTTTTGTCAATAAAACGTAGATGTGCAAACAATAAAGAGTGCACAGTTTGTGAAGAAACCGAGCTGCTTATTGCCTTGATTGTACACATTACGCACCCCATGTAGTGCTGTAGTATAGGTGTTGTTTTGTTCATGATTTCCGACTCAGATAGGTACTCGTCTGCCCTCCCCCCCCCCCCTACCCGCCCCCCCACCCCCACCCTATCCCTGCGTAACTCCTTTGTTGTTACTGTAGCTTACAGTACACTTCATGCCAGTATAGTCGTGAATCAGAGTAACTTAGTAGTTGCATGGTGGTAGTACACATTGTCAATACAATTTTTCAGTTCAAGACAACGTCTGAAAATGAGTCAGAGATCATATTTTTGGCACTTTACTTTACATGTCCGTCTTGATCACATAAATTTTTTTTTTTACATTTCACTATGACCGATTTCGGCTACTTCCATCTTCATAGCCGGCCGCAGTGGCCATGCGGTTGAAGGCGCTTCAGTCTGGAACCGCGCGACCGCTACGGTCGCAGGTTCGAATCCTGCCTCGGGCATGGATGTGTGTGATGTGCTTAGGTTAGTTAGGTTTAATTAGTTCTAAGTTCTAGGGGACTGATGACCTCAGATGTTAAGTCCCATAGTGCTCAGAGCCATTTTTTCCATCTTCATATCTGTTACAAGAACAAAAACAGTGTGTTACCAACTAAGTTAGTTTGTTGCCAGAATGAGATTTTCACTCTGCAACGGAGTGTTAGTTAGTTGATGCTAAAGTCTTAGTGCTACATAAGAAAGATAAAACGTTTACATGATTAACAGCCACATACCATAAAATATTCTGATGTAGTATCAACGCCATACCAAACATGTAGGTACATAGTAACTGCTGGAAAATAAGTACGTTATACAGAGAAGCCACAATGTGCCGCCACTGAGAGTACACTACGGATGTATTATCGACTACCGATTTTTTAAATTTTTAATTAATAGCCACTGCTTCGTTAATTACTTCACTATTACGTTTACGGTAATTGATCTGTCAGGTAGGAATATTTTATTTTATTTTGTAGTTTTCTAATCTTATACTTTTTATACTGGTTTTTGCAACTGTAAGTTTTACCTAGCCAGACTAGAAGCTTCACATTATTAATATTTGTTCTTTTTATGTGGATTTTAAGTATGGATTCAGTACCACGTGGAGTATCACAGTACATGTTTTACTGTCAGAAGATAGTTTTTCCATATGAAGAAATTTTAAGTAATGACTACGCATACCACATTTTAACCATTACAATTCCGATACTGGTTAATCATGTAGCTTAGCTATAGTGCCCTCTGCTGCCTTAGTTTTCTTGCATAAATACCCCAGACGCATTCTGATCATCACCAGCACTTACTATGTACCTACATGTTTAGTTTGATGTTGATAATACATCAGAATATTTTATGGTAGGTATGGCTGCTAATCGTGTAAAGATTTCATCTTTCTTATGTAGCAACAAGACTGTTATAGATTTAGCATAAACAAACTTAGTTGGTTTCACGCTGTTTTTGTTGTTATAACAGATGTGAAAATGGCAGTAGCCTAAACCGGTCATAGTGAAATGTAAAAAAAATTGTGATGAAGACGGACCTGTAAAATAACATACAATAACACTCATGTACACGCATGACGATAAAATAGAAATGCTGCTGAACTACGTAGAAAGTACATTGACAGGAAATACTTTAGCAAGTAGCATTTTTATGATAAGTACTGTTGAAAAACATGATTATTATATTTATTTTGTACTCCACTGTACATACCTGTACTTTACTTTGCTGTAAGCGGGCGAAATTCTGTACCGGCAGAACTACTTACCGCAGGCGATTCAATGGCAATCCATTGCCTTCTCGTTGCATGTTGGGTTCTCTCATCTCTCGTCTTCGCGAAACGGGACATTTAAATGCAAAACCTCGGAATCACCGTGGAACACGAACAGACGAAACGCTGAGGTTGCTGTGTTCACGGCCGCAGCCGTGAATTGAAGCCAATTCAACATGATGTCGGTGTCTTGAAACCCAGTGCACATCGCATTCTGTAATGTCATAAATTCCTTCCTAACATGTTCATTTACAGCAATAACAACAACGAAATGACTTCAACAATGGGGTTCAGTTTTGTAAGTGGGCTCAGCAACAACTTCTGAATACTCATAATTTCTTTTCAGATTTTTTCACCGACGAGGCGCTATTCTCCAACAAAAGAATCGTCAATATGAGAAATATGCATTATCTGTCCATCAACAATCCACGACGGCTCTGGCCATCAACGGCCACGGAGTGTTAATGTTTAGTGCGTGGTTACTGGAGGTACCATTAGCGGACTTTCTTTGTAAATGGCAACCAAAATTTCAGATAATATGTCTGATTTTTAAGAGACGCTTTTCCTGTTCTCGTGGACACCGTACCTCGGAATCAGAGGATGTTCACGTGCTGTCAGCATGATATATACTCTGCGCCTAACGCCTCACGAGTACGACGAATTCTGGGCCCCACATAGCCTGGTAGGATGATCGAACGGGGTGGACCATCTGGTTGGCCTGCCTGATTTCCGTTGTTACACCACTGGATTTTTTTCTATGGGGAGCACTCAAGGATACTGCCTACCAAAACATTCCAATAACACCAGAGGACACGCAGCGAAGCATTGCTGATGCACAGCCATCACAGATGAAGTAGTAGTACAATGCAGGGCGTCCTAATGCTAGACTGACTCTATGTATGAATGTCAATGGTCACCATTTTGACCATGTGATGTCAACGGTCTGTTTTTCATGTCGTGGTAGTAGCACAGTAAAAGTTACTACAAAGGGCCATGTTATTTCTGCATTATCTCAGTACGGTATTACTGTACCGTAGAAAAACAAGATCCTGTTGCATTCAATGCTTTCGATAGTTTGTAAAATGTTAAAAAACGTCCTTAATTATTTAGTTAATGAAATGGGCTGAAATGATATTTAAATTACAAAATAAATGTATTATTTATCATTTCCATAGCTACTAGTTTAGTGGATATAATGGTACAGTGTGATATACACTATGTGATCAAAAGTATCCCGACACCCACAAAAACGTGCGTTTGTCATATTACGTGCGTTATGTTGCCACCTACTGTCAGGTACTCCATATCAGAGACATCAGAAGTCATTAGACATCGTGAGATAGCAGAATGGAGCGCTGTGCAGAGCTCACGGACTTCGAACGTGGTCAGGTGATTGGGTGTCACTTGTGTCATACATCTGTACTCGAGATTTCCACACTCCTAAACATCCCTAGGTCCACTGTTTACGATCTGCTAGTGAAGTGGAAACGTGAAAGGGCACGTACCGCACAAAAGCTTACAGGCCGACCTCGTTTGTTGACAGACAGAGACCGCTGACAGTTGAAGAAGGTCGTACTATGTAATAGGCAGACATCTATCCAACCCTCACACAGGAATTCCAGACTGCACATGATCCACTGCAAATGGGAGGTGAGAAAAATTCGATTTCATGCTCGAGACGCTGCTCGTAAGCCACAATCACACCGGTAAATACCAAAGGAGCCTCGCTTGGTGTAAGTAGCGTAAACATTGTACGACTGAAGAGTGGAAAACGGTACAGTGGAATCACGGTACACAGTGTGGCGAACCGACGGCATGGTTTGGGTAAGGCGAATGCCAGCGTGTGTACTGCTAACAGTATAATTCGGAGGCGGTGGTGTTGTGGTGTGGTCGTGTTTTTCACGGAGAAGGCTTGCACCCCTTGTTGTTTTGCATGGCACTATCACGACACAGGCCTACATTGATGTTTTAAGCACCTTCTTCCTTCCCACTGTTGAAGAGCAATTCGGGGATGGCGACTGCACCTTTTAACACGATCGAGCACCTGCTCATATACACGACCAGTGGCGGAGTGATTACACGACAATAACATCCATGTAATGGAATGGCCTGCACAGAGTCCCGACTTGAATCTTATAGAACACCTTTGTGATGTTTTGGAACGCCGACTTCGTGGCAGGCCTCACCGACCGACGTCGATGCCTCTCCTCAATGAAGCACTCCGTGAAGAATGGGCCACTATTCCCAAGAAACCTTCCAGCACCCGATTGAACGTATGCCTGCGAGTGTGGAAGCTGTCATCAAGACTAAGGGTGGGCCAATACCATATTGAATTCCAGCATTACCGATGGAGAGCGCTGCGAACTTGTGATCCGTTTCTACCCAGGTGTCTAGATAACTTTTGATCACATAGTGTATTTTTGATTATCTCTTGGAGAGAGTGAGTGTATTTCTGAATAAGACGTACTTGGTTCCATTTTAAAAATATAACCTCCACCACGTATGTCCTACATCTGTGGAGATACATAAAACGTATACGCTCAGCAAGAACTGCCCAATGATATTAAAATACATTGGCTAAAACAATAATCAATATTTGCGTAAGACTGGCAAATGATGCAGGGTGGGCTGTACATTTATTTTCAATGTGAATGTGTTGTTTCTCTAAATTATGTCTTACCTCCAAGGTTATGTTTCTAATGGAGAAACAAATTATGACCGTTCTTGAACAGGGCTGAGTTAAATATAGACGGTGTCCCAGCTATCTTGACCACCCAAAATATCTCTGGAACAATAACAGCTATTGGAAAACGACTTTCACCGGTATCAATGTAGGGCTGGGGCCGATGAATGTACATATTTGGAAACATTCTAAAACGAAAGCATATGTGTTTTTTAACACAAACTTAGGTTTTTTTTTAAATGGACCTCCTATATTTTTTCTTCAGCAATCCATAGCATGACAAAGCACATAAACAATGGCGTTGATTGCATCGCAATATTCCCATTACATCCCGAGATATTAAGACGCGAAGTTGACGCTTGAAACACCCGACATGCGCTGCTAGCGCACGTCCTGAGGCTCAGGCGTGAACCCCATGCTGCCCGTAATCGCGCAGCAGACCGTATTATTCGTTTCGGACCTCTTGATAAGTATGGAAGTGTGATTACGCATGTCAATCACATCGCGATTACGGGCAGCATGGGGTTCACGCCTGAGCCTCAGGACGTGCGCTAGCAGCGCATGTCGGGTATTTTAAGCGTCAACTTCGCGTCTTAATACCTCGGGATGTAATGGGAATATTGCGATGCAATCAACGCCATTGTGTATGTGCTTTGTCATGCTATGGATTGCTGAAGAAAAAATATAGGAGGTCCATTTAAAAAAACATAAGTTTGTGTTAAAAAACACATATGCTTTCGTTTCAGAATGTTTCCAAATATGTACATTCATGGGCCCCAGCCCTACATTGATACCGGTGAAAGTCGTTTTCCAATAGCTGTTATTGTTCCAGAGATATTTTGGGTGGACACGATAGCTGGGACACCCTGTATAAGGCAGATCAACGACGATGCTGGATCTGGCATTCATCCTCGACTGGAGAAGGTAGCTGTCAGGCGTCAGAAAGAGTTGGTGCGCGGGGTAGCCGCGCCGCCAAAGGCACCTTGCCACGGTTCGCGCGGCTCGCCCCGTCGGAGGTTCGACTCCTCCCTCTGGGATGGGTGTGTGTGTTTGTTGTCCTTATCGTAAGTTAGTTTCAGTTAGATTAAGCAGTGTGTAAGCCTAGGGATCCATGACCGCAGCACTTTGGTCCCATACAAACTTACCACAAATTTCTATTCTGAGAGATGGTAGTCAAAACGGGAGGACCTGTGGTCTAGGGGTAGCGTCTTTGATTCATAATCAAAACGTCTTCGGTCCCGGGTTCGATCCCCGCCACTGCCTAAATTTTGATAAATAATCAGCATTGGCGGCCGAAGACTTCCGGCATAAGAAGTCAGCCTCATTCTGCCAACGGCCTTGTCAAAGAGGACGGAGGAGCGGATAGAGGTTCAGGGCACTCTCTTGTCCTAGGGGTGGGAAATTGCCCCTAAAGGCGGAAGAATCAGCAATGATCAACGACATGAGGATGCAGAAGGCAATGGAAACCACTGCAGTAAAGACATGTCACGTGTATCCACAGGACATGTGGCCTGTAATTGAAGAAGTGTCATGATGATCTCTCCATTGGCAAAAGATTCCGGAATAGTCCCCCATTCGGATCTCCGGGAGGGGACTGCCAAGGAGGAGGTTACCATGAGAAAAAGATTGAATAATCAACGAAAGGATAACGTTCTACGAGTCGGGGCGTGGAACATGGAATGTCAGAAGCTTGAACGTGGTAGGGAAACTAGAAAATCTGAAAAGGGAAATGCAAAGGCTCAATCTAGATATAGTAGGGGTCAGTGAAGTGAAGTGGAAGGAAGACAAGGATTTCTGGTCAGATGAGTATCGGGTAATATCAACAGCAGCAGAAAATGGTATAACAGGTGTAGGATTCGTTATGAATAGGAAGGCAGGGCAGAGGGTGTGTTACTGTGAACAGTTCAGTGACCGGTTTGTTCTAATCAGAATCGACAGCAGACCAACACCGACTACGATAGTTCAGGTATACATGCCGACGTCGCAAGCTGAAGATGAACAGATAGAGAAAGTGTATGAGGATATTGAAAGGGTAATGCAGTATGTAAAGGGGGACGAAAATCTAACACTCATGGGCAATTGGAATGCAGTTGTAGGGGAAGGAGTAGAAGAAAAGGTTACAGGAGAATATGGGTTTGGGACAAGGAATGAAAGAGGAGAAAGACTAATTGAGTTTTGTAATAGGTTTCAGCTGGTAATAGCGAATATCCTGTTCAAGAATCACAAGAGGAGGAAGTATACTTGGAAAAGGCAGGGAGATCAGGGAAGATTTCAATTAGATTACATCATGGTCAGACAGAGATTCCGAAATCAGATACTGGAATGTAAGGCGTACCCAGGAACAGATATAGACTCAGATCGAAATATAGTAGTATGAAGAGTAGGCTGAAGTTCAAGACATTAGTCAGGAAGAATCAATACGCAAAGAAGTGGGATACGGAAGTACTAAGGAATGACGAGATACGTTTGAAGTTCTCTAACGCTATAAATACAGCAATAAGGAATAGCGCAGTAGGCAGTACAGTTGAAGAGGAATGGACATCTCTAAAAAGGGCCATCACAGAAGTTGGGAAGGAAAACATAGGTACAAAGAAGGTAGCTGCGAAGAAACCATGGGTAACAGAAGTAATACTTCAGTTGATTGATGAAAGGAGGAAGTACAAACATGTTCCGGGAAAATCAGGAATACAGAAATACAAGTCGCTGAGGAATGAAGTAAATAGGAAGTGCAGGAAAGCTAAGACGAAATGGCTGCGGGAAAAATGTGAAGACATAGAAAAAGATATGATTGTCGGAAGGACAGACTCAGCGTACAGGAAAGTCAAAACAACCTTTGGTGACATTAAAAGCAACGGTGGTAACATTAAGAGTGCAACAGGAATTCCACTGTTAAATGCAGAGGAGAGATCAGATAGGTGGAAAGAATACATTGAAAGCCTCTATGAGGGTGAAGATTTGTCTCATGTGATAGAAGAAGAAACAGGAGTCGATTTAGAAGAGATAGGGGATCCAGTATTAAAATCGGAATTTAAAAGAGCTTTGGAGGACTTACGGTCAAATAAGGCAGAAGGGATACATAACATTCCATCAGAATTTCTAAAATCATTGGGGGAAGTGGCAACAAAACGACTATTCACGTTGGTGTGTAGAATATACGAGTCTGGCGACATATCATCTGACTTTCGGAAAAAAGCATCATCCACACAATTCCGAAGACGGCAAGAGCTGAGAAGTGCGAGAATTATCGCACAATCAGCTTAACAGCTCATGCATCGAAGCTGCTTACAAGAATAATATACAGAAGAATGGAAAAGAAAGTTGAGAATGCGCTAGCTGACGATCAGTTTGGCTTTAGGAAAAGTAAAGGGACGAGAGAGGCAATTCTGACGTTATGGCTAATAATGGAACCAAGGCTAAAGAAAAATCAAGACACTTTCATAGGATTTGTCGACCTGGAAAAAGCGTTCGACAATATAAAATGGTGCAAGCTGTTCGAGATTCTGAAAAAAGTAGGGGTAAGCTATAGGGAGAGACGGGTCATATACAGTATGTACAACAACCAAGAGGGAATAATAAGAGTGGACAATCAAGAACGAAGTGCTCGTATTGAGAAGGGTGTAAGACAAGGCTGTAGCCTTTCGCCCCTACTCTTCAATCTGTACATCGAGGAAGCAATGATGGAAATAAAAGAAAGGTTCAGGAATGGAATTAAAATACAAGGTGAAAGGATATCAAGGATACGATTTAATGATGACATTGCTATCCTGAGTGAAAGTGAAGAAGAATTACATGATCTGCTGAACGGAATGAACAGTCTAATGAGTACACAGTATGGTTTGAGAGAAAATCGGAGAAAGACGAAGGTAATGAGAAGTAGTAGAAATGAGAACAGCGAGAAACTTAACATTAGGATTGATGGTCACGAAGTCAATGAAGTTAAAGAATTCTGCTACCTAGGCAGTAAAATAACCAACGACGGACGGAGCAAGGAGGACATCAAAAGCTGGACATTTCTGGCCAAGAGAAGTCTACTAATATCAAATACCGGCCTTAATTTGAGGAAGAAATTTCTGAGGATGTACGTCTGGAGTACAGCATTATATGGTAGTGAAACATGGACTGTAGAAAAACCGGAACAGAAGAGAATCGAAGCATTTGAGATGTGGTGCTATAGACGAATGTTGAAAATTAGGTGGACTGATAAGGTAAGGAATGAGGAGGTTCTACGCAGAATCGGAAAGGAATATGTGGAAAACACTGATAAGGAGAAGGGACAGGATGATAGAACATCTGCTAAGACATGAGGGAATGACTTCCATGGTACTAGAGGGAGCTGTAGAGGGCAAAAACTGTAGAGGAAGACAGAGATTGGAATACGTGAAGCAAATAATTGAGGACGTAGGTTGCAAGTGCTACTCTGAGATGAAGAGGAAAGGAATTCGTGGCGGGCCGGATCAAACCAGTCAGTAGACTGATGACCAAAAAAAAAAAAGTCAAAACAGCAGCAGCAAGGTTACAGCTATAACCGTAACTAGCGGCTCTGAGCGGATAGTGACGGCAGGTAGTGATGCGAACGCTGAGCAGTTACGGGGGAAGGCTGACGCCTGCTACCGGCTGGTCTGGTGTGGTCGATGTGGCGTGCGAATCGATAGCTCTCGCTCGCCGCAGGTCGACAGGCCGCTGGGAGGCAGCGATGCCTCCAGGGCAGCTCTGGTAGTCGGCCAAAGCGCAGCACACTCACTCGCGCACACACACACACACACACACACACACACACACACACACACACGGCTTATTGCAAGCGCGGGAAGGCGAGGTCGATAGCGGGTACTGCGTTTAGTGCTGGCGGTACGTATCGTTTCTCAACAGCCGGACAGTGGATTTAACAGTGAAAGCTACGAAAGAAAATGAAACCGTTCATCGAATCCCGCTGAAGGGACACCGAACAGAAGTGATATCTGTGGTTCCCCCAAGAAATTCTTACAGGGCCTCTGCCGTTCTTCTCCTGTTAATGACTGACGAGATCAAAATAGCTTTTGTTGGTTGTGTTTTGCAGTTTTGATAAATCCTAAAAGACATTGTAACACGTGAAGCTGCTCTATAATTGGCCGGCCGGGTTGGCCGAGCGGTTCTAGCCGCTACAGTCTGGAACCGCGCCGCCACTACGGTCGCAGGTTCGAATCCTGCCCCGGGCATGGATGTGTGTGATGTTCTTGGGTTAGTAGGCTTTAAGTAGTACTAAGTTCTAGGGGACTGATGACCTCAGAAGTTAAGTCGCATAGTGCTCAGAGCCATTTGAACCTTTTTTTTTTTTTTTTTGCTCTATAATTTACATTTAATTGTACGACCGTTCAGTCAGAGACCATTTTCCAGTGCAAAATTTTTAGTTAGTAGCCGGTGTTACATATAAAATGGGTATTTGGAAATCAAGTTCCGATAGGCAACGAAATGGAAACTACTGCGAAAATCAAAAAATGTTTTGTTTGAAACAATTAGCTACAGCTTCCAGCTACTTATCTACATACTCGCCGCTCCGACGTACACATTTGCCGTAGCGTTGTACCAGCTTTCCGACACCCTCGCCGTGGTTCGCAGAAGCCAGTGCTTTCCGCGAATTCTTTACTCAGGTCTGCAGCACATTGTACCGGGTGATCAAAAAGTCAGTATAAATTTGAGAACTTAAGAAACTACGGAATAATGTAGATAGAGAGGTAAAAATTGACACACATGCTTGGAATGACATGGGGTTTTATTAGAAAAAAAAGAAGAACAAAGTTCACAAAATGTCTGACAGATCTCTTGCGCGCGTTGTTTGGTGATGATCGTGTGCTCAGCCGCCACTTTCGTCATGCTTGGCCTCCCAGGTCCCCAGACCTCAGTCCGTGCGATTATTGGCTTTGGGTTTACCGACATCTCTAGCGATGCTGAAAGACAACATCCGACCCCAATGCCTCACGATAACTCTGGACATGCTTTACAGTGCTGTTCACAACATTATTCCTCGACTACAGCTATTGTTGAGGAATGATGGTGGACATATTGAGCATTTCCTGTAAAGAACATCATCTGTATATTACTTTGTTATGCTAATTATCGCTATTCTGATCAGATGAAGCGCCATCTGTCGGACATTTTTTGAACTTTTGTTTTTTTGGTTCTAATAAAACCCCATGTCACTTCAAGCATGTGCGTCAATTTGTACCTCTCTATCTACCATTATTCCGTGATTTATTCAGTTTTCAAATTTATACTGACTTTTTCATCACCCGGTATGTGGCAAAATGTTGTCCTCATAACCAGCGGTTCATGTGTGCAAAGATAAAACTCAGAGGGAGCCTACTATGGGCTGTAATGTTGATCATAAAACACTTCCCACCGACAACGCTGCAGGAGCATCTTCATTTCCCCTGCAGAATTCGGCTGAGAATTGTCTCGAAGAAGGAAACGCTTTACAGTAATGTTATGTGGGCTGCATAGTTTCAGGCGAAATCTCACAACAAGCCCTCGCACGTGGCGGGAGACACCATCGCCATAGGCACCTTTACATTGTCTCTGCGCCCTCAGAACATGAAAATGCGACGTGACTCTATCGGCGGGCGTACCACAGACACTGCCCAACGCATCTGTGCAAAGTTTCGTCCGATTTTCTCTGTAATTTCGCGACTGATCAGAACTTACTTTCCGAATACCTCTTGTACGTTGGGTGATCTATTTGAGTTTTCAGAAAAGTATACAATAACACAAACAAATTTATTGCTTGTTAGCGGTACATACATGTGTAGGAGAGTATGGAGTTTGTGTCATAACACATTATCACCCTATACGTGCGCCACTGAGAATGTGTGATATATCGTACCTCGCGTCCATGTTGCGTCACGTGGCGCGCAGCGTTTCTGGAGTGATTTGCTGAAAGGTCGCTGTAATCTTCCTCTGTAGGTCGGCCAGATTCTGTGGTCTTCTTGCACACTCGGACATAGTTGATGTAGCCACATACAAAAAAATCTGTAGATGTTTGCTCGGGGCTTTTAGGAGGCTGTGGGATAGTTCCACTACGGCCGCACCAGCGTTCGCTGAATATCTGGTTAAATTGCTCCCAATGCGGTGGAGCTCCGTCCTTTTGACAGGGCATGGTGTCCAGTATCCCATCTTACTACAGTTCAGGGACCACACACTGCTCGACAATTTCAAGGTACCTGACGGCACGAATAGTCTCTTCCACATAAAGGGACGGGCCGATATCGTTGCAGCGATTTCTGAAAGCTGGTTGGGTCCCTGCGACATTTGGAAATTTTCCATACCATACTACAGTTTGGGCGTGTTGTTGTAGACCAAAGGACCAATTTAATAGAACAATCAAGATTCACTGAGAGCGCTAACGTGTCACTTCCGCACAGTGTGTTTCTCACAGAAAGTGTTTGCGCTGTGGACTATGCGTTGTTGGCTTGGCTCCCGAAGCGTGGTCACTTATTGTTAACTCTCGTCATTTTTGCGTACAGAAAACTGTTTCGGTCGTACAATAAAAATTAGTTATACTGCAGATTTACAATAATACCATTTCTAACTTTATGGAGATGATCTGATAATCCCTCTTATACGATTTACCGTCTAGTAAACTCGTCAGAAATTTGTGTGAAAAATCGGAAAAGAAATGATGGACGAAAGAACTGAGTCATCATATAAGATGATGATAATGACGATGATGATGATGATATTGGTCTATGAAGCGTTCAACGGCGTGGGTATCAACACCCGTACAAATTACCAATCTTTCCACTTTACAGTCTCGCCAATTCCTGAATGATGATGAATCGGGAATCGAATCGAATTGGGAATCGAACGCGGGACCCCTTGATCCAGAGGCAGCAAAGCTACCCACCAGACGACGAGCGACTCAGCATATAGAAAGCTCTGAAAGACCTTCGGTAAAATTAAAAAGCAAGGGTGAAACATTAACAGTACAATGAGAACTGCACTGTTCGAGGCAGAGGAGAAAGTGGATACGTGGAAAGAGTGCGTTGAAGGCCTCTGTGATGGGGAGGACTTATTTGATGACGTGATAGAAGAATTAGGAATCGCTATGGAAGAGATAGCAGATCCAGCATAGAGTCGCAATGGAGCGATGAAAGACTTCAGATAAAATAAGGCAGAAGGGATAAATAACATTACCCCTGGATTTTGAAATCATTGGGGATTGTGGCAACCAAACTACTGTTCAAACAAACGTCAGCTTTCAATTCCGAAGATCGCAATAGCCGAGAAGTGCGAGACTACCGCACAATCATCTCAAAAGCTCATGCGTCCGAGTTGTTGACAAGAGTAATGTACAGAAGAATGGAAAAGAAAATTGGGCATCTCCAAGATGACATCAGTTTGGTTTAAGGATGGTAAAAGCACCAGCAGCTGTGACGTTGCGCTTGATAATGGAAACAAGGATGAAAAAATGAGACCCACAAAAAGCGTTCAGCTATTAAATGGTGGAAGATACTCGAAAAATAGGAGTAAGTTAAAGGTAAAGGGGAAACAACGAGACTGAAAGATTAAGAACGAAGTGTACGACAGGGGCCCGAACTGTTCAGCCTAGAGAATGACGAAAATAAAAGATTCAAGGGTGGGATTAAAATTCTGGGTGAAAGTATATCAGTGATAGATTCACTGATGACATTTCTATCAGCAGTGAATGTGAAGCAGAATTACAGCATCTGATGGCTGGAATGAGCAGTCTAACGAGAACAGAATGTGTATTGAGACTAAGCGGGAAAAAGGCAAAGGTAATTAGATGTAGCCGATATGAGAATAGCGAGAAGCTTATCATCAAACGTACTGATCACGAAGCAGACAAAATTTAGGAATTCTGCTACTTTGGACGCAAAATTACCCCTAACCGACGAAGCAAGGAGGACGAAAAAGGAGACCAGCATTGGCAAAGAAAAGTCTACTATTGTCAGACATAGAACTTAATTTGAGGAAAAAATGAGAGGGTACGTTTGGAGCACATCATTCTATGGCAAAACGAAAACTGGAACAGAAGACATTTGACGCGTACTACAGAGGAATAGTGAAAATTACATGAACTGTTTAGGTAAGGAAAATGGGGATTCTCTGCAGAGTCGGCGAAGAAGATCATATTAAGACACTGACACGACGGACAGTATCATAGGATACGTTTTGTTTACGACATAATGGAATACCGTATTTTGTTCTGGAGGGACCTGTAAAGAGTTAAAGCTGCAGTGGAAGTCAGAGGCTAGAGTACACCCAACATGTATTTGAGACGTAGGATGCCGTTGCTACTCTGAGGTGAAATGTTGGCTCAGAAGAGGAATTCGTGGCGAATTAAAGTGAACGTGTCAGAAGAGCGATGTCTCAGAAAAAGAAAAAGATTGGTGCTAGTAGTGGCTGCTGATCCTAAGAAACTGTTATGTCTTCCAGATGAATACTAAAAAAGATTTCATTAAACTTCGGTTACACGATAAACCATTCAAATTAAAATTATGCAAATTCTACGAAATTCACTAGGGATATCAATTATGAAGAACTTGGTAGCACAAAACGGTAACACTGCGTGTTATTGGCAGATAGAAGATGCAACGAATATACGACGGATGTCCAGAAATCAAATTCCGAAAAGTCGTGAAATGGAAACCACAGTAAAAATTAATACTTTATTGCCACCCATCTACATAGGGAGAAATGACCGTCGTTATAAAATAAAGAGAAATCAGAGCTCATTTATTTTTTCCGAGTGTTATTCGAGAGCGGACCAGTCGACAAGTCTTATGAAAATACACTACTGGCCATTAAAATTGCTACACCAAGAAGAAATGCAGATGATAAACGGGTATTCATTGGACAAATATATTATACTAGAACTGACATGTGATTACATTTTCACGCAATTTGGGTGCATAGATCCTCAGAAATCAGTACCCAGGACAACCACCTCTGGCCGTAATAACGGCCTTGATACGCCTGGGCATTGAGTCAAACAGAGCTTGGATGGCGTTTACAGTTACAGCTGCCCATGTAGCTTCAACACGATACCACAGTTCATCAAGAGTAGTGACTGGCGTATTGTGACGAGCCAGTTGCTCGGCCACCATTGACCAGACGTTTTCAATTGGTGAGAGATGTGGAGAATATGCTGGGCAGGGCAGCAGTTGAACATTTTCTGTATCCACAAAGGCCCGTACAGGACCTGCAACATGCGATCGAGCATTAACCTGCTGAAATATATAGTTTCACAGGGATCGAATGATGGGTAGAGCCACGAGTCGTAATACATCTGAAATGTAACGTCCACTGTTCAAAGTGTCGTCAATGCGAACAAGAGGTGACCGAGACGTGTAACCAATGGCACCCCGTACCATCACGCCGGGTGATACGCCAGTATGGCGATGATGAATACACGCTTCCAATGTGCGTTCACCGTGATGTCGCCAAACACGGATGCGACCATCATGATGCTGTAAACAGGACTCGGATTCATCCGAAAAAATGATGTTTTGCCATTCGTGCACCCAGGTTCGTCGTTGAGTACACCATCGCAAGCGTTCCTGTCTGTGATGCAGCGTCAATGGTAACCGCAGTCATGGTCTCCGAGCTGATAGTCCATGTTGCTGCAAACGACGTCGAACTGTTCGTGCAGATAGTTGTTGTCTTGCAAACTTCCCCATCTGTTTACTCAGGGATAGAGACGTGGCTGCACGATCCGTTACAGCCATGCGGATAAGATGCCTGTCATCTCCACTGCTAGTGATACAAGGCCATTGGGATCGAGCACGGCGTTCCGTATTACCCTCCTGAACCCACCGATTCCATATTCTGCTAACAGTCATTGGATTTCGACCAACACGAGCAGCAATGTCGCGATACGATAAACCGCAATCGCGATAGGCTACAATCCGATCTTTATCAAAGTCGGAAACGTGATGGTACGCATTTCTCCTCCTTACACGAGACATCACAACAACGTTTCACCAGGCAACGCCGGTCAACTGCTGTTTGTGTATGAGAAATCGTTTGGAAACTCTCCTCATGTCAGCACGTTGTAGGTGTCGCCACCGGTGACAACCTTGTGTGAATGCTCTGAAAAGCTAGTCATTTGCATATCACAGCATCTGGTTCCTGTCGGTTAAATTTCGCGTCTGTAGCACGTCATCGTCGTGGTGTAGCAATTTTAATGGCCAGTAGTGTAGTTCTATCAACCTTCTGCCAATCACTTAACGACGAATTACATTCAAGTAGATGAAGCCTTGGTAGCCTTAAAATAAGTAGCCTCAGAGAAGGGTAGCCCGAAGTGGAAAGCTCTGAGGTATTTAGCGAATCGTGGAACGTCTATCGGAAAGGCAGAGTAGAGGCCATAGGAGAGGTGTTCATTGCAGTTGACAAAAGTATTGTCTCTGCTGACATCAAATCTAAAAACTGGAAAAAAAGGAGGCGGTCATGGGGTCGCAGACCGTCTGTAAAAGAGGTTCCAACCACAACCAAACCGCCCCTGCTCCAAGACTAAAGGGGAAGCTTATGTCTGGAAATAGAAACCACTTTCACGGAGGAAACTGAGGACCACTTCAGCCACTTACAGCCTTCGTTCAGTTCTCTGGTCGTTCTCTTCCACCGATCTGAGATTAACACGGCGTGTCCTAGAAGTCTATACCTGATTGCAAATAGAAAGAAGACAGTAAATATGACACATTGTCATATATCTTCTATTTTCATGTGCTGGTAACATATTCATGTTTTACACACACACACATGCAGTAAAATCCGACGTGTGCTCCTTTCGTTGCTCGAAGAATATCCAGGCGGTGTTCCAATCCATCTATGTGTTTATAAGCATTTTGTGAGGTCAGCAATCCTCTACCGTAATGCCGCGATGACATTCACTGGTATTTGTTAAACCTGGTCATTGACACAACCCCAAAGGAAGAAATCCAGTGACTTTATGTCCCGTGATCGCAGAGGCCAGTTGATGGGACTACCACGCCCGACCCATTTCCCCGGAATTGGTGTGTGGGAACAGGCGCGAAGATATAACCCCAAATGAGATGGCGCATGGCCTTGTTGGAAAATTCAGTCCGCCGTCAGTGGCACAAGAAATAAGTGCAACGTATCAAGATAACTATTGACTGCGACTGTCGTTTCACTGACGAAAAATGGTCCTGTGGTTTTACAAATTTCCTTTACTTCACGTCTATGGTCAAAAATTTTTGTCAGCAGACTACCGGTTTCGGTCTATAATGACCATCTTCAGATCTGTTTTATAAAAACATGTCCTGTTCTGTTTCTATAAAACAGATCTGAAGATGGTCATTATAGACCGCAACCGCTAGTCTGATGCCACAAAAATTTGTGACCACAGCCGTGAAGTAAAGAAATTTATTCTATTTTCGTGTCACTGTTCAATACGCGATCACGTCGCAGCATGTGCAACTTCGATTTTATTGTGCATGTGACCGCACCACACCTTCAGAAAAGAACTACATCGGACGGTCTCAAACGTTGCGTGGGGATTCTCGCAGCCCCAGATCCGAGAATTATGTTCGTTGACGACACCGTCCAAATGAAATGTGGCCTCGGCTGAGAAAAGGACACGTTTCAGATAGTCATCATTTTCCTCAATCTCAAAAAATTTGGAGATTCGTGGTAAAGTCTTATGGGACCAAACTGCTGAGGTCATCGGTCCCTAAGCCTACACACTACTTAAACTATCTTAAACTAACTTACGTCATGGACAATACACACACACACACACACACACACACACACACACACACACACACACGTGTCCGAGGGAAGACTCGAAACTCCGACGGGGGAAGCTGAACGGACCGTGACAAGACGCCATCACTTTAACAAGCACTGTAACCCAATGGCTGGAGGCACTGACGATCTGTAATTTGTATGCACAGAAAAGAAGTTGTTTATGTAGTATACGGTGGAGCAATGTCTTCGGAATATGCAACTGACGTGAGGCTCTGCGAACTGACTTCTTGGGACTTCTCACGAAGGCATGTCTGAATTCTCTGCGCACTAGGTCCTGGCCTGCCGCATCTAGAGGAGTCACAGGCGGGCGCTCCCTGTACTCTTAAAGTTCGCATAACACATCTTGAGGCTTTTACATCAGGTGGCTGACAATGGTGTGCCGTCTGGAAGTTCCTCCGGACTGCTTTTGATGACTGACTCGTGACACCAGAGGACACAATGGCCTTTCTCCTGGTCTGAGCTAGGGCTGTTGATGTTTTTAAGAGTATCGGGAACCCGATTTAGGGTATTTAAAAATATCATTACTGGTTATCGATATATAAGAAAGAAGTACCAATGTATCGATATAATGGCGGTAAATATATCGACGTACGCGCCTATAAAAATGCCGGTTGGACAATGTACGAGGGGGGACCCAAAAGAAACCGGACTCCGAGGGCGCCGCCACTCGTAGACGTAGTGCAGGGTTCTCACGCTAGATGGTGTTAGTAGAGACCTTCATGAAACAGCTGGGCAGACGGCGTCAGTGTAGAGTTGAACGTGCAAGTGTGGTATTGTGTTTCTCTGACTGTTGGCGGGTTACCTCTGCGAAGTCGTTATGGCAACCTTAAAAGAACAAAAAGTGTGTATGAAATTTTGTTTCCTGCTTAAAAAACTGCAACGGAAACACACCAAATGCTTGAGGAAGCTTTCCAGGAGGACGCTATGAGCCGCACACAGGTTTTCAAGTGGTTTGGGCGCTTTAAACGTGGTGAGATGTGTGTTGAAGACCAAGCTCGTTCTGGACGCCCTTCAACATCGCGAAATGAGGAGAACATTGGAAAGGTCCACCAAAAGATCAACGAGGATCGTCGCCAAACGATCGACCAAATTTCAGCAGAGACAGGAATCAGTTGGAGCTCGCGCCAGGAGATTTTGAGTGAGCATTTGCACATGAGACGTGTTGCTGCTAAATTTAATCCGCGCCTTCTCACACAGAAGCAGAAAACCATCCGCATGAATGTGTGTCAGGACTTGAAAACAGAGAATGCACGTGATCGAAACTTCTTGAACCAAGTCATTACAGGGGATGAGAGTTGGTGTTACGGGTATGACCCAGAAACCAAGCAAGCGTCGAGCCAGTGGAGGACTCCCAACTCTCCCAGACCAAAAAAAGCAAGGCAAGTGAGGTCAAATGTGAGGACGATGATCACTGTCTTTTTTTATGTTCGTGGAATTGTTCATCGGGAATTCGTAACCCCTGGCCAGACTGTTAACCAGCACTTTTACTTGGATGTTTTAAGGCCTCTGCGAGAGGATGAGAGGAGGAAACGCCCGGAACTTTGGCGATCAGGTGCTGGTTTCTGCATCTCGACAACGCTACAGCACACACGGCCTTACGACTGACCCACTATTTGGCATCTCAGAGGTGGTCTGTCGTTCCCCACGCTCTGTATTCGCCGGACCTAGCCCCCTGCGACTTTTTCCTATTTCCACGAATGAAAAAAACGCTAAAAGGGGAGCGTTATGACGATGTGGAGGCGGTAGAAACAGCTTAGCAAAGGGCACTGGACAATATCAAACTTGAAGAGTTCCAAACATGCTTCCAACAGTGGGAAAAGAGAGTTGACAAGTGCATCACATGTAATGGAAAGTATTTTGAAGGTGACTGAAGTAATTTTGTAAAAAGGTTCATCAATAAAATTTTCATTTGGGTCCCCTCTCGTAAATACACTGCCAGCTTTAGAGCTGCATATTTAAGTACTGATTTGTTATTAGATATTCTGTATGTCAACAAGCCAGCAGCCTTCTTATCCGTCTCGGAGGAAGAACTGAAAGGAAAACGATGCACGTTCACACTTGGCGATAGCCACTTTGGTAACAATGGTAACAGCATGTATGTGGCATAACAAAAGGTGTTCGATGGGTCAATTGTTCGGTTTGTTCACATATTGGATTTGTCCGGTATACTTCGTGTTGACGTCGCTGTTTTTCCATTTCTGCCAACGCCAGTGACCTAACAGTTGCAGGGTAAAAATTGCATGGTGTAGCTAATGGTACTCCGATTACGCCAACATTTTCCCTCAGAGTCCACCTGCACAGCTGAGTGGTGACTTGTTTACCTACCATACTGCGAGCCCGGATTCTATTCCCGGCTGGGTTGGAGATTTTCTCACTCGTGGTCTGGCTTTTGTGTTGCCGTCATCATCATCATCTCATCATCACTGACGCGTAAGTCGCCCAGTGTGACGTCACCTAAAACAAGACCTGCACCCGGCGGCCGAACTTTCCCGGATTGAGCCTTACGGCCAATAATGCAACTCGACCATTAGTTTCATTTTTTCCCCTCACACGTGTCCGGTCATCGCAAAAACTGATCTTGTCATTTAGATTTTTCTTCATCATTTTCAGTAACTGTTTTTGAAGAATGCCGATACGAAGAAATAGCACCCTAGCTGCGTTTAAAAATTATTTTTAACGCAACTGGTGCGCTATTTTTTCACATCGGAAATCTTATTCCATTCACATCGCCACCCTATATTACAATCTGACTACTTCTTTTGTGCCACATATATTTGCTTGACACAATAAAAGAGAAAGGTTGGACGTGACGAAAGCTCTGATAGTAATAAGGCTCCTTTACACAGTGAAAGAAAAATTATGTTCTGCTACCGTTTCAAAAAAACAACTTCAAGTATTTACCGAAAATTTCTAAAAAATATATTTTAAAATAAAAAAAATCACAACTTGATTTTGTCTTTTTGATATCGATATAGCGGGAAAAGTAACGCTTGTTATGGAAAAAGTGCAGATACGTAGATACAGCGATATTTTATCAACAGCCGTAGTTTGACTACATGTTGTTTGCAAAAGGTGTCCGATTCCGCTGTTGATACGTCACTGGCACTTGTAAGAAACAAAGTAACAGTAAGTACGTATGTACACAAAAACCTGCACATATCTCACACTATTCGAGGTAAAAGATTTGCCTGTGTGTCATATGTTATGCCTTATGAACGATTATAATTAGCGAAACAATTATGGGACACCTGGTAAATTAAGTTGTTTGAACATAGCATTTTACGGCATGTATTACGTTTAATATTAAACGCACAAGTGTACTTATATTATGCAGAATCATTTACAGAATTTTATTTTACACATATTTACATTTCCAGAAGAAATTCTATTACTACAATATGACTATATGAGCGGGAAGCGAACCGAAAGGCGTAAGCTGAGAGGGTGAGAGAGGGGGGGTGGGAGGGGGGGGGGAGGAGAGAGAGAGACTGCGTAGAAGACGCGTGGTCCAGGTGAGTGGCTGCCCCTGAGAGGTCGGCAACCCTTCCGGCGGCTGTGTTCGGCGAGCCGAGAATAGCACAGGGGCCGGGAGGAAACCAGGTCAATATCACACGTGCAGAACGCGTGCACTGGGTGTTGCGTGCCGTCCGAACAAGGCGGGCAGCGCTTAAAATAGAACGTGTTGTTACCGAAATAGCATCGTCGTCGCTGGAGGGGTGGGAACAACGTTGCTGGACAAGTGCGACATACACAACAAAAGCCAGACGTATATACCCACACTACATACCACAGATGAAAATAGAGCAGCCGTTTGCTTATGTGGACTATTTGTGTATGGAAAGAGAACCTCAGTTCTTCTGTCAATTACTCTGCTTTATCTTTTTCTTTTTTTGATCAGTAAGCTTATTGTTTTCCTCATGCCTTCATTACTTGTGCTCTACAACTTTCTGACGATTATCTTTCTGTTTGCTATCCGTTCACTCACGTCCATAGATGTCACGATTCAGAGTTTGAATTACCTACCTTCAAATTCTCTCGCTTATTAAACTTCCGACTGCGGCCACTTTTTACTGTAGCTAATAATGAGAATAACAATAATAATAATAATAATAGCCATATTCGGAAAGCAAGGACCACTTTCTTCTACAGGATGGTCAGAATGAGACTGAAAAGCTTGCAAGATAGTCCTAGGGTTGTTTTGCTGATAAATAAATGTTGTCCGCAGCTCGTGGTCGTGCGGTAGCGTTCTCGCTTTCCGCGCCCGGGTTTCCGGGTTTGCAAGCCCTTTACAAGCTTTCCAGGCTTTTCCTGACCATCTTCTACACAAATTGTGACAACTTTGAGGAACGTTGCCCGATACGGCGCCGTCTGTTATTTACGAAACCAAATGTCATTCTTTTGATAGAGTGTTTGATTTCGTGACATTGAAACACAGCCAGAATTGATATACAGAATCGTTGCTTACGTCAGTAGCAATGTGCGTGGTGTAGTTTGTTTTTCGGTTGCAGAACAATCTACAGGTGCTAAAGTTCATCCCGTGCTGTGCCTAGTTTTGGGACCTACAGTTATGAATGCATAAGTAAATATATTCAGTACTCGAACAGTGGGGATTCAAATGTGCAAGATTTTTTATCATTACTACGCTTTTCGAAGGCTAAAATGTCCTTTTTTAAAAAACAACATGTGTTTCGCAAACAGATATCTTGCGAAGCACAGCTCACTCTCTTGGCCGATGAAATCCAGAGCGCCGTCGGCATGGGTGGACGCTTTGGTGGATAGGGAGTAGCAACAATAAGCAAAGCAGAAAATCTGGTGTTGCAGTTTTTAAGCAAAGACGAGGGGTTCGTGTGCAAATAATTTTATTTCTTTTTTATGCTTTGACCTAGCGTGTATTTGAAGTACGTGTTTATGAAGCATTAACCTAGACAGCCAGGCGCTACAGTCTGGAACCGCGCGACCGCTGCGGCCGCAGGTTCTAATCCTGCCTCGGGTATGGATGTGTGTGATGTCCTTAGGTTAGTTAGGTTTAAGTAGTTCTAAGTTCTAAGGGTCTGATGACCTCAGCAGTTAAGTTCCATAGCGCTCAGAGCCATTTTAGACAGCCAGATGACGGTAGCAAGGTCGTTCCTATAGTTAATAATTGTATGTTACAGTAACTATAACGATTAACAACCGCCACGTCCTGCCCTTAGGATGTTCAATATTAGATAGCATCATCTCGGTAATGAGGAGTCAATAAGATCTCACAATGGTAGTTCGATCTACAAAGGCCGTTGGTCATTTCGAAGAAGTAATTGAACAAGATCACTAAACACTGGTGTGCTTCAGAGTGTAAAAACTCCACCGTTTGTGTGTGTGTATGTGTGTGTGTATGTGTGTGTGAGTGAGTGAGTGAGAGAGAGAGAGAGAGAGAGAGAGAGAGAGAGAGAGAGAGAGAGCGATAAGGAGGGGGGAGGGTGGAGAGCGACCGAACTAATCACTCAGTATCGTTATACAAGACTTCCCAAAATAAACTAATAGAGCCCATCAGGCAATGCCCTCGAGTGGAATTCGTCCTGTTTTGGAGTCACATGGCTACGAAACGAAAGAACAGCACGCGACGGGAGATCCTTCCCAGGATAAGGAATGCGCAGTGCGCTTGTCCTTTTCACGTCATGCTCAGGTTTGCAACACGATTACTCTCAGCTGTCCGACATAATTACAGAACATACAGCTGTTTTTTTTATTAACAGACTAGAAGCATTACACACTTCAAACAGTGTACGTTGGACTGTTGCCTAATTTCAAGCAAATTTTTTCTGCTACGTCTTACGAACCTGTAAGGCGGAATATACCCAGTGTGTCGTAGATAAAGAGTGTAGTGTATATAATGTATTTGAAGATGGTTACAAGCCTTAAACGCATGTCGGTAAAAATACCTTGGTGGAATTATTTGTTGTATCACCAATTCTCACTGAATGGTTTTGTCTTTGGCTGCTGTTTGCTTCAGGTTAGACACTTCGACTGTTGTTAAATCGTCGTTTACGTATTCTTGCATTTATTTTTTCACTTGCTGTTACATTTTTCCAGCAATATCTAATACCATCTTTGTCATGTACTACAATGCAGCACAGTCATCCTATGTTAGCATACTGAAGTGAAGAAATGGGCAGGTCACTGAAAATAATGCCAAAGCAGAAAGCTCCTATACTTGCTTAGTTGGTCTCAGTACAACAGAGATATCCTCTAAGGTTTCAATCAGTCTATAATTTCGAAGTTACTGAAAAAATGCTGGACAAAGCGTATGTTCATCTAGAGAAAAGAAGAGGTGGAAAAAGGACGTCTACTGTCAAACAAGACAGGATATTGAAGGGCGTTTCCCTCGTGGATCGTCCTCTGTCATTGTCTGAACTAAAGCGAGACTGGCAACAAATTTGTAACGTTTCAGTAACCAATGGAACTGTTAGAAACAGACTGCAGGAAACTGGACTCGCTGTCTATGGATCTAGAGAGAAGCAATTATTGCCAGAAATGCTAAAATGCTCAAAAGCACATGTGGCATGGACACGGGAGATGTGGAACAGAGTAACCTTTCCAGACGAGTCTAAATTCAATTTGCGTGGTTCCAGTGGCAAAGTGTTTTTACGTCGCAGAGTAGGTGAAGAATTTTTCACCTTCGCGTATAACACAAAGAATCAAACATCCAGTAGATCAGATGGTCTAGAGACGAATTTCTACCCAATCATGGATTAGGTGGTCTGGCATTTGCAAATGGCACAGTCAGTGCAAATGTATACACCGGCGTCCTTGAAAGGATACTCTTCCCCACAGTATTAAAGTTACGTTGTGCAAGACGCGACAGTTGGCTGCGACTGCGACGCTGCCCCCTCCTCTCCTCTTTTCCCAGCCTGGCAGACGGCGACACGGCCGCAACACGACTGGAGTCGTCGCTGTTTCCCAAGCTCCGGTCGGCGGCGGCGGATTTAAATGCATAAGAAAAATAAGAATTCCGATTTTCTTGCTGTAAAAAATACTGTATGGTAATGCAACAAAGTTACATCGGCTCCCAGAGTTAGTTTTTCGATACAGATTCTCCTTTTACTTTAAAAAATTGAAAAGTATCTCTTTCGGTTTTGCGTGTTTTTTCGCTGTATATTACTTCTCTATCAATTGTGAGGAAAGTAAAAGGCACAAAAAATTGATGTTTGCGTATCTTACAGTTTCACATCACAGTTTGATAATGAGGTGTCTATTTTTCCGATATTCGTCACAGTTATTCCGATACTTAATTTACAAGTAACCTACTGCATAAAATATGAATTGTGTACAGTGAAAAATGTGGTCGCTGGCTACTTTACGTATGGTTCACGTTAGGTCATACATCGTTGCCGATGAAAAGAAGCTAACATATCGAAATTATTTTTAAAGTTGAGATCAGAATGATATCGATCTCCGTTTCCGAGATTTGGGCTCATATATCTCCGGGAGCGTCGCGACTAGCCGCCAGTTCTGTCGACGCGCAACGAGAGTCGTGTGGTCATCACACGATAGAGAACGCATTTGTTTTGTTTCGCTGACACATTTGGACCTAATGAAATTATTTTATGTCATATATTTCTCCGGTATGAGTTACTAATATTTCTCCATATGCTCTTGACAATTTCATTTAAAATGCCACGAAATGTATGTTTCTTAAAGCCAAGTGATCAAGCAGAACCCATTTTCTTGGTTTTGCTGAGGCATCTGAACCTGTTCCAAGCTTTCTTTCTCGTTTATGTCTCTGATACGAGTCCCGAATATTCCTCCATCTGTTTTTGCACATTTCACCTAAAATTCAAATGAAAGATAAGTTTATTAACAATAAGCGCACGCTAGCGTCATTGCATTGTTTCAAGTTCTTGATAACAAAATAGGGTTACACCTTAAACATCTCTAGAATTTTCATTCTGAACGTCTACAGTATACACTGGCAGAAATGTGGAAGAAATAATGTCCGTGCTTGTTCACAAAATTTCCCCAAATTATACTTGTCAGTTTCTCCCATGCAGAAACTTTTGGAACAAGCTAAGGCAACTTTCATAGCCGATTGACTCTTTATTCCCATCCAAATGAACTTCCATATTCTTATATTCTGACAGCATACATCGTTATGGATGACATGAAGATTTAATCTTGCCAAGCTGCACTCAAAAGATGACTCCAGGATTTACAAAAGACGAATTTCAATTGTGAATTGTGTCACACCAGAAGGGCGTTGTAAAACAGTACTGCACTTTTGGCACAAGTTTTTTGAGCACCATCTTCTACCAATGAATTGAAGTGAATGTGACAAATTACTTATTGCAGCATACTGTTTGCGCAATCTGTTGAGAAACACCTTCCTCAAAAACGAACATTTATTGATTACAGAAAGCTGTACAACAATCTGGTGGTGGTTTTTCACAACCAGAAGGTATCATCAAGACACCAATCTACAGTTTACTTTCAAAGTGAAGGTATTGTAAAATGTAACTTTCTCGTTGTACTTTAGATTGTTCATTTTATAATGTACTTGCCGTTTTCAATTTTTATCGTCACAAAAAAGAGTAATCCGAAAATTGACCTTGAAGTTCATTTTCGTCATTCTAATTCTACATCTGCATGGATTATACTGATTTTCATAACAGGCCTGAAAAATTTGCATTAATGGGAAAATATTATATATTTCACTCACCTGCCAGTTTCAACTGTGCACCAATTTCTTCCCAAATTCTGTCTCTGAACATAGTGTCTCTATATTTAGGGTTCTTCAGATCGTAAAGGCAAGGCTGTTGCGAGACCAGCTCACAGAGCATCACATCCTGTGAGTGGCTCATTTCAGTTTTCCTTGACTGGCTCGATATCTTTCTGGCAGCCGTACGTCTTTGTGTCGTGCGACTTCCGTCGCAACACTGCTCACTGGTGCAGTGCTGCGGCAGCTGCCGCAACAGTCGCGCGTCGCATCCCAAACTCGAGCTGCGCATGCGCCAGCAGGCAACTTCTGACGTCACGTAGCGACCCGTCGCAGTCGCTAGTGTGTGTCGCGTCTTGGACAACGTACCTTATTAAGAGACCAGTTTGGGGACTGTATTAATGCTTGGTGCCTGTTCCTTCGGACATGTCTGAAATAATAGACACCATGCATTCATATAACTGATTCGCGTAGCTGAGCAATGGAACCACCTTCCTCAGTGCAGATTCGCACATACATCCGATCTCCTGTGGGAATCTGAGAGTGGCGAGCGTGGAGGGAATGGACAGGGGCTGGAATAGGTGCCGCTCGGTGCGAGTGTGGATCGGCCGTGAGGCGTTGCCGAGGCAGTCCGCGCAGCTGCGATAACGCAGCGTCGCGGATGGCACAGTGGTTAGCACACCTGCCTAGTAAGCAGGAGATCCCGGGTTCGAATTCCAATACACCATACATTTTACACCCACCGCCGCTCATTCCGCGTAATGTCTCGTCGCAGCTGACGGCAGTGATACCCTTCAATTTACAGTTTGGAGAATTCTCACTTGCATTTTCCGGGACGGTTCTGCTCCTGGCCGTGGAGCTTTGAATGTAAGTCGTGTGACCAGTGTTTCTATCAAGCACGAAGCAGATGATGTTCCAGCATTATTGCTACGCATTTCTACATTTCAAGTATAAACTTTCCTTAGACAAATTGGACTTCGAACGTTAGAATGTCCTGGAAATAGCCCGATCTCAACCCTATTGAGAACTGCTGGTAGGTTATGAGGAATGTCTCGCAAAAATAAAAATAAATAAATAAATAACACCACACACACGGAACAGATAGGAACAGGTGAAGAGTCCCGTGCGTCTGTCGTTTCTTGAACTGAATACATTTAAAAAGATATGTCTCTCAATGTCTGCAAGATGTAAAGCGGTGATTCAAGCACGTGAAGCACCGATCAAATATTAAATAGTAACGATTCAGATGAGGTAACTGTGTAGCCGGCCGCTGTGGCCGAGCGGCTCTAGCCGCTTTAGTCTGGAACCACGCGACCACTACGGTCGCAGGTTCGAATCCTGCCTTGGGCGTGGTTGTGTGTGATGTCCATAGTTAGGTTTATGTAGTTCTAAGTTCTAGGGGACTCATGACAGATGTTAAGTCCCATAGTGCTCAGAGCCATTTGAACCATTTTGTAACTATGTATTTACAGTCACCAAAAACTATCATTCTTATGTCATAAAATTAACATTCAGTGTCCCTTCCGAGATTAAACTATAGTACAAAAGAAAAAAAAGAGACCTTATGACAAATGGACTTCCACCCGGTATCTTAAAAAAGTGTTAAAATGTAAATAACAACTTATTTTACAGAAATAAACCAGACGATAATAAAATAAAATTGATACTAATTATTGTCTGTAATTGTTTCCTTTAAGAGCAGAGGGAGATATAGCTAATTTACCCAAGTTATTCAACGATTATAACAAAAGTCTGCATTATAGAGGGTGATGCAAAAAATTATTCCACCATCGTGGAGTTACAAAGGAAGCAACTTACTGCTGCATTTTTTCAAGTAAAATAGGAACTTCGCACCTGTGAACAATAATTCTACTAGCTGATACGCTCTCACGTCTCAGCCTAGCCACGCGGATGGTGTAGCGACAACCGTTGTGGTTGCCCTCTGGAAACTCATGGCTCTCCCTCTGCCCCCCTCCTCCCTCCCCCTTCCCAAAATGTCCACCGTGCTCCCATACCTCTACTCCACCAACCGGCTCAAAATGTTATTGTAGTTGGGGCCGGTGCAATCGCTGACCGCTCAACTGGCCATTACAGGTCGCCTCAAAGTTCTCCCAACGCCCATCGCACCAACTCCGAAACTGTGGCGTCCCTCGTGGTCCTCGATTCTCTCCCTCCCCTTACTCCACCCCGGCCCGCTCTCTCTCTCTCTCTCTCTCTCTCTCTCTCTCTCTCTCGCTCTCTGTGCGCGAACGCGCGAGTGCCTTTCTGCGATTCGAGTCGCTAATGCTGTGTGTGTGTGTGTGTGTGTGTGTGTGTGTGTGTGTGTGTGTGAGAGAGAGAGAGAGAGAGAGAGAGAGAGATGTAGTACGGAGAAGCACCAGCTCACAGACCTGCCCGTACATAATTCAGCGACCAGGAAGTTGCGTGACCCGCAGCTACAAAGTCTTTGCCCGGCCTACTGAATCTATAGGCTCGGCGCGTGCATGCAGTCAATATTTGAACACGTTTTTATGAACAGCTCGGGCAGTGAAAGCTTCAGTCGGAATTTCATGATTTTTTCTTCAAGCCTTGAAAGAGCTACAACGCCGAAAATATGGCGAAACCATGTACAGTACCTTTTACGTACCTCATCCGAAAAAAAGAAAGAATCCTTATAAGATCACTTTGTTGTCAGTTTGTGTGTGTGTGTGTGTGTGTGTGTGTGTGTGTGTGTGTGTGTGTGTGTGTGTGTGTCCAACTGTTCAAAACTTTTCTGATCAGGAACGATTAGACGTATCACGTCGAAACTGATGTCACATCCCGAGGTCTGCGATCCCCTGGTGGTGTAATAAACGTTAGCTTTTCAGTTACAGCAGTCAAAAGATATGGCAATTTACGTCACATATTTTGATACTCGCTAAGGCAGACATCAAAACCTTCTGGGTACTTTCCGTTGATCTAGAATCATGAAATTTGTCTAGAAGCAAGGTCTCACACTAGAACCAAAGTGATACTTCCGAACATTTTGAATCTGTATTTATACATAACTCGAAAAAGGTTTTTTTTTGTCTTTAGTTATCATTCTGTATGTCTGTCCGTCTCCTTTTTCTCAGAAGCGGATAGACATATCAGGTTGAAATTTGTATCACACAGTAAGATCTATGGTCCTTTGACGGTATAATAAATCTTAGCTTGTAAGTGAATGCAATCAAAACATGCAGCCGTTTATGTCACGTGTTTTGATACTCGCAAACTCACTCGCCAGAACATACAGGGTACCTCCTGTTGGTCTAGAATCATGAAATTTTGCAAGAAGCAAGGTTTCACTGTACAAGTAAATAAAAAACTCCTAAAAGTATGAATTTGTAAGTATATCACAAGAAAAATGTTTTTGTCAGTTGTTATCAGACAGTTTGTGTGTCCCTGCGTCCTTCTGTTAAGTGCTCCTTTTCTCAGGAATGGGCTGACGTATCAAGTTGAAATTTATATAACGTACTGAGGACTACAGTCCTTCGGTAGTGTGAAAATGGTAGCTTCTAAGTCAGTGCAGTAAAAAGATACAGCCTTTTATGTCACATATTTCAACACTCGCAAACCTACTCTTTAAAATGTGTAGGGTACTTCTCCTTAACGTAGAATAATTAAATTTGACAAGAAGAAAGGTTTCACAGCATAAGTAACGGAAAAATTCGAAATTAATATTTTGTAATTACAGTACACGGAAAGATACTTCGTTTGTCATTTGTAATCCGACCTCAAACCCGAAATCTCGGAATCCCTGGTACCAAATCTTGTCAGTATAAATGTCGATAACGTGCAAAATCGGCAATATTCTACATTCCCGCAACGGGTTAACTGTCTGCATACATAATTACGGTTGCACGGAAGCCACACTGCCCGAGTCCTACTCGTACCTGGCCACTTTTTTCAGTAGTATTTCAATAAAATAATCGTAGTTGCAATGTTTAGCTTTTAATAAATATGTCAGGGCACAGAATATAGGGGATCCATTGTTTAGCGTTTAAATACTGGTTCAGCACTCTCTGGCACCAGTCTTATCACCACCACCACCAACAACAGCAACAACAACCAACACAAATTGCGTCGGCACCACCGGGACCAATTCTACCCTCACCACAACTCACACAATTCAACTTACTCCCACCGCAGCCATCGCCACAAACATGACCACAAAATCTGTACTAGAAACGGCCAGTGTCACCGCATCTACCACCACAACCGGAACCACCACCACCAATTCAGCACTGTCATAAATGTCAAACTTATCCCACCACCACCACCAACAACAACAACAACAACAACAACTATAACCAATTCCGTCAGCACCACTGGGACCAATGCTATCCCCACCACAACTCTCACAATTCGACTTATTCCTACCACAGCCATCATCACAAACATGACCACCAAATCTGTACTAGAAACGGCCAGTGTCACCACATACTGCAGAATTGATGATGGTGGTGGTGGTTGTGGTGACAACCACCACCACCACCATCAATTCTGCAGTATCATAAATGTCAAACTTATCCCAATAACCACTACTACCATCAGAATTATCCACACCACCAATGCTACAAGCAGCATCACAACTATTACTTCTTTCACCAAATTTGTCACCACAACCCGCATGACAGTCACCACTAACTCAATACTCACTAGCATGAAACCTATCTCAGATACCCCTAGCACTTCCCACCCTATTTCAACCGACTCCATTACCATTACCACCACCACGACCACCACCACCACGACCACCACCACCACGACCACCACCACCACTACCACTACCACAACCATGACCACCACCACTTCTATGTACCTAAATACTAATTTAAAATGGGCAATCAAAAAGTTTCCATGCGAGGGCGTTGTTGCAGCTTATACACAACGTACCGTGAGCCCATTGGTGGTACATCACTGACAGATAGGAAAGGGATCAGTGTGGCATTCGTGTCATTTCGACGTGTGTGTGGTTAAGTGCGGAAACGAGAACTATGCTAAATGCGTCCAGAGAGGACCACGGTGCCGTTATTCCTTTCTTGGTTGCCGAAGGACAAATATCGGTAGACATCCATCGGAGAATGGAGAATGTTGATGTGACATCTTGTCCGTCAGAAACCATCGTTGTGGAATGGTGCTCCAAGTTCCATGGTTTAGCGTTTCGACACAGGGGGTCCGCGTATCGCAAACGTCGTAACGCAGAAGTTACGCTGACTCATACTGCAGACACTCCAGCACCCGCCCTATAGTCTTGCCCTCCGCCCATGCGATTATGACGTCTTCGGTGCCTTGAAAAGGCCTTGACTGACCGACGATTCCTGTCGGACGAAGCAGTTACGGACTTCTTGACGCAGCGTGTTTTACCAAACTAGTATTTTCAACTTGGTGCGTTGGTGGGATCATTTTGCTTGTTTGGCATATCCATTCTGGACTGTACGGCCTTCGAACGGAAAATTGTTGATCGCCCCTTATACATTTAATCTAATAACACGCTGATAGTATTCTGATGTTTAAATAACCGTAACTGGTTACTACTCAACGAAAGTAATTTCGGTTCTAGACTTTTATTTACCTCACATTGTAAACCAACAAGTCAAGACTTTTATCAACAAGTTTCGTGATCGCATCTTGATTTTATCTACATCATAATTAAAACGTCACGATCACCCTCGTATGATGCCGGGACCTCTTGAATCCTTGAACAGTAAAACAACAGCTGCTGCCGACTATTCGTTCCGATCTGTTGGCAGCAGTGCCAACACAAACACCTCGTCAGGCCGGTCGACACCGGACCCGAATATTTGCCGCGGCCATTTTTGTAAATCAACTGTACAAATAACAGGCCGCCGGCGACAGGGGTCGCCCTGTTCAGAATATCATTAACCCGACCTCGTCCGCAAACAGTGGGAACACTAGTTGCGGCTCTGTTTACAAACGGTGCAGCGCGCCCGGACAAATAAACATTTTTAGTCAATAAGCCAGGGTCAGACGGAGCACTGCATTAGTAATTCTGCTCCTGTTTGGTTTTGAAATGCATATACAGCAGAACTGCGAACTGCTTCCGTACCTCACTAGCAATTACTCGTAAATCAGTCGGGAACCCTTGCATCCCATTCCGTTTTTTTTTTTTTTTTGTTTTTTCTTTACAAGTGCTTTTTATATGTAATAAAATTTAGCTACTCGCGTAGTTTCTGCGCTTTTAACTAACAAAAGCAATTACTTTTGATGCAATTACAGTTTACATGCACATACACAAAAAGATATGGATAACTGTATCTGTTGTTCTCTACACAGTACAACGTTCTTTATCATGATGGATAGTATAAGTTTGCTAATCTTACTGATAAATGTTAGTGTTGTTTAGCGGTAACAAAAACATGTCTCATATAATCCTGATGGAGTACTGAAGAAATTTTTGATTTATATTTTTTAAGTTTACCTTTGTTGAGGAACCTGCATTTTCTAATATTCTTGCGCTGTATGATACATCTGCATTTCTTTCCATTTTTACTACAGAGTCACTCAGTTCCAAGTTAAAATCAACCATTTTCGAATAAAACCTTATTTAAGCATTGAAAATTTCAATTTTGTTATAGATATTGTTTAACAGCAAATAACCATGTAGAAGAAAATGTTCCGCGTGCCCTCACTCATTATGTAGACGGTTCACCACTTCCGAACCTAGAAAGACACAGGACGCATGCGCCAAAAAAGCGACAGAAATGAGGTAACGTCCTATAGGTATGCAACACACCTAATGTACATGTAACGTAGTTGCGATTTTAACTGACCGAAGTTACTGGGATTACTACGGTAGTTTATGCTTACTTACGACAGTCTACCTGTAGTCTACGGTAGTTTTACAACTCTAGTTACGTGTCACGGCCATCCCCAGGTTCCAAGGGGCTCACCTTTTTCGTATGGAGCTGCAGTCTTTCTTTACAGTTAGCTAGAACGATACAGCCAGATCCCCCGTTTCTATGTTGAAAATTGCAGTAATACAACCCTCTAATAATAACGTAGCATCCCAAACACACATCTCCAGTGGGTATATTTACCTTGTGGTCTTTGGGTGCCCAGGATTCTAGCTCGACTAATCAGATCTCCCTGTTGTATAAAATAACATTAATGCAAGCCTCTAATAATAACATATCATCCCAAATACACAACACCAATGGACATACAGGGCTATTACAAATGATTGAAGCGATTTCATAAATTCACTGTAGCTCCATTCATTGACATATGGTCACGACACACTACAGATACGTAGAAAAACTCATAAAGTTTTGTTCGGCTGAAGCCGCACTTTAGGTTTCTGCCGCCAGAGCGCTCGAGAGCGCAGTGAGACAAAATGGCGACAGGAGCCGAGAAAGCCTATGTCATGCTTGAAATGCACTCACATCAGTAAGTCATAACAGTGCAACGACACTTCAGGACGAAGTCAAACCAAGATCCACCAACTGCTAACTCCATTCGGCGATGGTATGCGCAGTTTAAAGCTTCTGGATGCCTCTGTAAGGGGAAATCAACGGGTCGGCCTGCAGTGAGCGAAGAAACGGTTGAACGCGTGCGGGCAAGTTTCACGCGTAGCCCGCGGAAGTCGACGAATAAAGCAAGCAGGGAGCTAAACGTACCACAGCCGACGGTTTGGAAAATCTTACGGAAAAGGCTAAAGCAGAAGCCTTACCGTTTACAATTGCTACAAGCCCTGACACCCGATGACAAAGTCAAACGCTTTGAATTTTCGGCGCGGTTGCAACAGCTCATGGAAGAGGATGCGTTCAGTGCGAAACTTGTTTTCAGTGATGAAGCAACATTTTTTCTTAATGGTGAAGTGAACAGACACAATGTGCGAATCTGGGCGGTAGAGAATTCTCACGCATTCGTGCAGCAAATTCGCAATTCACCAAAAGTTAACGTGTTTTGTGCAATATCACGGTTTAAAGTTTACGGCCCCTTTTTCTTCTGCGAAAAAAACGTTACAGGACACGTGTATCTGGACATGCTGGAAAATTTGCTCATGCCACAACTGGAGACCGACAGCGCCGACTTCATCTTCCAACAGGATGGTGCTCCACCGCACTTCCATCATGATGTTCAGCATTTCTTAAACAGGAGATTGGAAAACCGATGGATCGGTCGTGGTGGAGATCATGATCAGCAATTCATGTCATGGCCTCCACGCTCTCCCGACTTAACCCCATGCGATTTCTTTCTGTGGGGTTATGTGAAAGATTCAGTGTTTCAACCTCCTCTACCAAGAAACGTGCCAGAACTGCGAGCTCGCATCAACGATGCTTTCGAACTCATTGATGGGGACATGCTGCGCCGAGTGTGGGAGGAACTCGATTATCGGCTTAATGTCTGCCGAATCACTAAAGGGACACATATCGAACATTTGTGAATGCTTAAAAAAACTTTTTGAGTTTTTGTATGTGTGTGCAAAGCATTGTGAAAATATCTCAAATAATAAAGTTATTGTAGAGCTGTGAAATCGCTTCAGTCATTTGTAATAACCCTGTACTTATCTTGTGTTTGTCCAGGATTGATGCTCCATTAATCCACATTCGGTTTATAACTAAAACATTATTAAGTACAGGAAAAAAAGGGACAGGCGGGAGCAGCACTCTAGCTGAGGGTTCTGTACAAACTTGATTGCTGATACGGGTAATACACTCTAAGACATAAAAAAAGAAAGAAGAAAACGATGCGCCGGCCGAAGTGGCCGTGCGGTTAAAGGCGCTGCAGCCTGGAACCGCGAGACCGCTACGGTCGCAGGTTCGAATCCTGCCTCGGGCATGGATGTTTGTGATGCCATTAGGTAAGTTAGGTTTACCTAGTTCTAAGTTCTAGGGGACTAATGACCTCAGCAGTTGAGTCCCATAGTGCTCAGAACCATTTGAAAACGATGCACCACGAAGGATCTGTACGAACGGGACGGAAATCGGTAGATGTGATGTACAGCCGTGGACAAAACGAACGTGACCCCTCGCCTTTTCGTTATGCTGATCCGCACAGCTTTAAAGTCTGCTACACAGCATAACAGGCAAGGCGACGAAGTGCTACCAAGATACTACGCACAGGCGTGAAATTGAAAAAAATTCCGAACTTTGTCAGACTGTTTTTAATCATTTGTAAGACTATATTATGATTAGTGTGTTAAACACAACACGTAAATATAAGATATAAATGGTGTGTGGTGTACGAGGAGTGTGTTGAATGAGGAATACATTAAACACAAAAGCTGCGTCTAGTAACAATAATTAACATGACAAAACACAAGTCGAAATATTGTCTATTCTTCTCAGTACCCATTAAAACTTAAACTGGAACGATCGCAAACATACTTTTGTGGGGAAGGCAAACGAAACACTGCGTTTTATTGGCCGCACGCTAAGAATACGCAACAGGTCTAGTGAAAGCACTGCCTACTCTACGTTTGTCCGTCCACTGCTACAGTATTTCCGTGCGGTATGGAATCCTTGACAGACGTGATTGACGGTGCACGCCAAAAACGTCCAAGGAACGGTAGAACGATTTCTAATGTCACGAAATAGGGGAGAGAGAGTCCCAGATTTGATAAGCGAGTTGGGGTGACATGCATGAAAACAAAAGCATTTTTCGTTGCCGCGAGATGTTTGCACGAAATTTAAATCACCAACATGTGTCCTGGATGCTAAAACATTAATTCCTCGGGAACTTACACAGGAAGAAACGACAATAGTAATAATGTAATTCAGGGCTCATAGGAAAAGATTTAAGTGGTCCCTTTTCCCGCACGCTGTGTTAAAGAGTGGGACGGTAGAGAAATAGTTCGAAGGTGGTTACTTGAACCCTCTGCCACGCACGTAAGTCTGGGTTGCAAAGAAATCCTGTGGATGTAGTCATGTAGATGTAACAACGAAATTATATTGTAATATTCTACATGTGAGTTACATTTGATTTGAACATCGAAGTTGTTTGCTGTTTATTTGTTTTTTGTTCATTATTTTCAGCCATAGACAACACCTAGGTGCGTTAAATCGATACTGAAATAAAGTGTCATGCATGGACCAATAACAATAAATTAATTACTACATGTTGTGGTTCTGCAGTATCTGGCAGCGTCATCAGGAGTGGATATCGCATTCGACTTTCCTAGGGTGTGTATAAGTGGATCTTTCAGACGACTTTGAACAAAATTTGAATGTAGCTTCGTAAAATTTCCGTCATCAAACGATCTGAGTTGCTGGCGAATATAGTTAATCCTCACTAGACAGAGGTTGCAACAATGGAAAATTGTACAGAAATGCGGGAGGATCTGCAGAGAATTGACGCATGGTGCAGGGGATGGCAATTGAATCTCAAAGTAGACAAGTGTAATGAGCTGCGAATACATAGAAAGAAAGATCCCTTATCATTTAGCTACAAAATAGCAGGTCAGCAACTGGAAGCAGTTAATTCCATAAATTATCTGGGAGTACGCATTAGGAATGATTTAAAATGGAATGATCATATAAAGTTGATCGTCGGTAAAGCAGATGCCAGACTGAGATTCATTGGAAGAATTCTAAGGAAATGCAATCCGAAAACAAAGGAAGTAGGTTACAGTACGCTTGTTCTCCCACTGCTTGAATACTGCTCAGCAGTGTGGGATCCGTACCAGATAGGGTTGATAGAAGAGATAGAGAAGATCCAACGGAGAGCAGCGCGCTTCGTTACAGGATCATTTAGTAATCGCGAAAGCGTTACGGAGATGATAGATAAACTCCAGTGGAAGACTCTGCAGGAGAGACGCTCAGTAGCTCGGTAGGGGCTTTTGTTGAAGTTTCGAGAACATACCTTCACCGAAGATTCAAGCAGTATATTGCTCCCTCCTACGTATATCTCGCGAAGAGACCATGAGGATAAAATCAGAGGGATTAGAGCCCACACAGAGGCATACCGACAATCTTTCTTTCCACGAACAATACCTGACTGGAATACATGGGAGAACCGATAGAGGTACTCAGGGTACCCTCCGCCACACACCGTCAGGTGGCTTGCGGAGTATGGATGTGGATGTATATATTATCAGTATACATGAGGTGAAAAGGGTTTCGCCGGGTGCGGTGGCCGAACGGTTGTAGGCGCTTCAGTCACGAACCCCGCTACGGTCGCAGGTTCGAATCCTGCCTCGGGTATGGATGTGTATGATGTCTTTAGGTCAGTTAGGTTTAAGTAGTTCTAAGTTGTAGGGGACTGATGACCTCAGAAGTTAAGTCGCATAGTGCTCATAGCCTTTTTTTGACCTTTCGCGTAAATTTTCTTTACATAAACGGCCGTATCTTTCGATTGCGTTGACATAGAACCTCACTTTTTTACACCACCAAGGGACCGTATATTTACGCTTATCATGTCTACCCGTACTCGAGGTAAACGGGTTTTAAGGACTGGGTAGACAGATACACGGCCAGGAAAGTGAGACTAGTTGGGTTCCATTTTTACCGATTTAGGTGACGAAATCCTAACAACGAAAATAGCTATGACAGTTACTGAAGATGAGGCCAGCATAAATAATTCCACCTACTCTTTATTGGAAATGTTCTAGTTGCAGTCGATACACCAGCGTATTACTCGTAGCTATGCTCTCGATCCAAATCACGTTTACAGGAATGCAAACAAAATCCATTCGCCTATACACGTGGTAATTCAGTTCGCAGCATTAATGCCACCGCGATTTAGAAGTGCGAGCATTCCCATTGCTAGCTAGCTTAAGAAACACTTCGGCTAATGAACGTTTTCTGGCTGTGGTGAGTCTAATGGAGGGCAGCAATGTCGCCTTTTATTTCCTGGGGTGGTGCAGAATTGTCCTACTAAATTTACTCGCCAATAACAAAATTTTGTTATTTCAATAAATACCCCGAATGATTGTCATATAAGCGGTGACGTAAAGGTAGAAAATTCATGTTTTTCTGTCCAGATAGCTCTATACAACAGAAACTGCAAATCATTTTGCCATTTTCATTGCGAAATTGGCAGCTTATTCATGTCTGGGGTAATAAAAGAGGGCTGTTAGCCTGCGTTGTCTGCTAGCGTAAAGAAAGGTGTTTGCTACTGCAAGGAAGGTCTGGTTTGTTTTCGGTTCTGATCTCGATGGAGGCAGATCGACTATCAGTAAGCTATTTTAAGAAATTCTCGTGCCTCCAACACGTTTTATTGCTACCTTTATTCTGTGCTGGCGCCTTGTGGATGTCAATATGAAACTCTTGTAGAATTTCATACTTGTTACTGCCTACTGTTTTCACTTCAGTCACTAATTGAATTGACTTAAGTGTGGCAGTCAATGATTTTTAGCTGAATTTAGTTATGAATTTTCACGCATTGCTAAATTTCCATACTTGCATGGTAGGTCAGCAACGGTAATCCAATATGACTGGTCTGAACATAGGCACAGACCGTTTCGCGGCCGAATGCGCATAATATTTAGCTAATTTGTAACTATCTGGGGTACTTTGTCTTACTAAAACAGTTGTGTTATGTCGATAAGCTGAAATTAATTTTTATTAGAACAGTTCATACTAATTAGCGTTTCTTCTTTCATTTACATCTTATATTTACGTGTTGGGTTTAACACACTAATCATCATTAATACAGTCTTACACATGATTAAAAACAGTCTGTCAAAGTTCGGATAGTTTTTCAATTTCACGCCTGTGCCTTGCCTGTTATACTGTGTAGCAGACTTTAAAGCTGTGCGGATCAGCATAACGAAAAGGGGAGGGGTCTCGCTCGTTTTGTCCACGACTGTACATGCGCAGACAAACAGATGATTACAAGAATGAAATTTTCACTCGCTGATATGAAACTTCCTGGCAGATTAAAACTGTGTGCAGGACCGAGACTCGAACTCGGGACCTTCGCCTTTTGCGGGCAGCTGCTCTACCATCTGAGCTACCCAAGCACGACTCACGACCAGGCCTACACCTTCAATCCTGTCAGTACCTAGTCTCCTACCTTCGAAACTTCACAGAAGCTCTTCTGCGAACCTTTTCCACGATTGCTAGTTCTGCAAGGTTCGCAGGAGAGCTTCTGTGAAGTTTCGAAGGTAGGAGACGAGGTAGTGGCGGAATTAAAGCTGTGAGGACGGGGCGTGGGGGTGCTTGTGTAGCTCAGATGGTTGAGCAGCTGCCCGTGAAAGGCAAAGGTCCCGAGTTCGAGTCTCGGCCCTGCACACAGTTTTAATCTACCAGGAAGTTTCAGATGACTACAATTTCAGAAAAATTGGATGATTTATTCAGGAGAAGAGATTGACAAATAGAGCAAGTCAATATCTCGTTTGCCCCTATCTTGCTCTTATCCAAGCAATTAGCCAAATTTTCCTGGAAATAATGAAGAAGTGTACCTCAAAATAGTAATGTAACAACAATTTCAAAATTCTGTAAAAATTATTTAAAACATATTGAATCCCTATACATAACTAAAAAATTTCAGTGAGATTCAACAAAAAATGCCAGGGATATGGATTTACAGAGATGTCAGTGCAAGACTGCCTCTGTCTCCCCTTAAAGTTTTAATCCGAGAGCGAGGCTTGTTTAGGAGACACAATTTCTTCATCCACAGGAAAAAGTTGTTTGGTTTCTGCACTCGAGGGTTTTGGGGTATTGTATGTAGTAAATGAATTTACTACTACTACTGGCTCCGCATTCCGCTATCAGTAACTGAATGCCCAAGATTTATTTTTGTTTTTGGTTTCCCTCGACTGGACGATAACTTCACTGTTTATTAAGCTATACATCCAACGATTCATGTGTTCTCCTTATGTATTGCCTCAAGTTGTTACGGCTCGATGTGTGAGCCTTCATTGTTGATTTCGTAGGCAAGCATAGTGTACAATCGGAAACTAATTGTTCTCCCGATCTGGATACAAAAATTAACGTTATCACTTTAGAGCTATAATCTGATTTCATTTTTTAGTTTACTAAAAGTATTGCTTAACACAATCTTAGTACACAACAATAAATAGCCAACACCTGTATCGCTTACATAAAAAACACGCAACACGTCGTTGCTACACGGCGTCATTTTCGTATTTTTTTTATTTATTTATTGTGATTTCATTCCCCTGCCCCATATGGGCAGGGGAGGGCTGTCAGCGGCACAATCCGCCGCTCTTCAGCCGAGTGACATGACAACTAAAACAAGAATAAAATGATACATACATAAGGAGGTAAAAAAGGGGAACATAAAACAGAGTAAGGGGAGAAAATGAAGGTAAAAATACATTGACATGTAGACGTTCATGGGGACAGTTAAAAAAGTCACCAGAAAGTTAAAAAACACAGTTGGCGATTCTTAAAACACAGAGAAGACACTGGATGCGCATGCACAGGTTAAAAGTTGGCCACAGTATCAAAAACACTCCGAAACAACACACTTAAAACGCAATTGGAGCACACATGACGAAGAGTAAAACTACCAGGTGGGAACTGCCGAGGGAAAGGTCAGAGAGGATGGAAAAGGAGGGGAGAGCAAGGGGCAGCTGGGGAAGCGGCGGGATGAAGAGAGGAGGGGCAACCGTGGGTTCATGAAGAGGCAGGAGGCACATGGGGCAGGAGATGGAGAGGGAAGACACTGAAAGGGGGCACAAGAGATGGAGGGGGAGTAGGAGGGGAAAGCCGCTCAGAAGGAGGGAGGGGGAGGAGAGGCAGCCCTGAGGAGGAGGCAGGAAGATGGGGTTAGAGTTGGTAGGAAGAGTAGATGTCAGGGCGAAGCTCATCATCCGGGAGGGGTAGATGGTGGAAGTTGTGTTGGGAAAGGAGATGGAGGGTGTGGAGATGGAGAGAGGGAGGGACACAACGGTAAAGGCGCGGCAACTGGTTGGGGGTGGAGACGAAGGGAGACACCAGAGGGTGAGGGGGATCAAGGCGGTGGACAATACAGTATATAGAGTGCGGATGTGTTCAAGGAAAAGGAGAAGGTGGGGGTCATTTTCATAATAAATAGTAGATACTTAAATAACGATTAAGGGAATCATAGAAAGTTAACGTTTTCTATAATTAACTTTAAAGCTAGCCCTTTAGTCGAAAAGTTAACTTCGTTAATTAACGATTAACTGACTAACGGTCATGTGCCCAGCTAGTGTTATATACATGGTGATCCTTTGATCGTGACCGGGCCCAATATCTCAAAAAATAAGCGTCAAACAACTACAAAGAACGGAACATGTCTAGCTTGAAGGGAGAAACCAGATGGCGCTATGGTTGGTCCGCTAGATGGCGCTGCCATAGGTCAAACGGATATCAACTGCCCTTTTTTTTAATAATAGGAACCCCCATTTTTTATTACATATTTGTGTAGTACGTAAAAAAATATGAATGTTTTAGTTGGACCACTCTTTTCGCTATGTGATAATTGGCGCTGTAATAGTCACAAACATATGGCTCACAATTTTAGACGAACAGTTGGTAACTGGTAGGTTTTTTAAATTAAAATACAGGACGTAGGTACGTTTGAACATTGTATTTCGGTTGTTGCAATGTGATACATGTACCTTTGTGAACTTATCATTTCTGAGAACGCATGCTGTTACAGCGTGATTACCTATAAATACCACATTAATGCAATTAATGCTCAAAATGATGTCTATCAACCTCAATGCATTTGGAAATACATGTAACGACATTCCTCTCAAACCGGCGTTTTTGAGATTCCCGATTCTCGCGCAGTCTGTCTGCTACTGATGTGCGTATTGGCCGAGACAGCAGCTAAAACACCTACTTGGGCATCATCATTTGTTTCAGGTCGTGCTTGAGTTTCAGATGTGGCTGAACACTTCTTGTTTCCTTAAATGACGTAACTATCCAGCGAACGGTCCGGGCACTTGGATGATGTCGTCCAGGATACCGAGCAGCATATATAGCACACGCCCGTTGGGCATTTTGCTCACAATAGCCATACATCAACACGATATCGACCTTTTCCGCGTTTGGTAAACGGCCCATTTTAACACGAATAATGTATCACGAAGCAAATACCCCATTTTTAATACATATTCTTGTAGTACGTACAGAAATATGAAAGTTTTAGTTGGACCACTTTTTTCGCTTTGTCATAGATGGCGCTGTAATAGTCACAAACGTGTAAATATGTGGTATCACGTAACATTCCGATGTTACGTGATACCACATATTTACACGTTTGTGACTATTACAGCGCCATCTATGACAAAGCGAAAAAAGTGGTCCAACTAAAACTTTCATATTTCTGTACGTACTACAAGAATATGTAATAAAAATGGGGGTTCCTATTTAAAAAAAAACGCAGTTGATATTCGTTTGACCTATGGCAGCGCCATCTAGCGGGCCAACCATAGCGCTATCTGGTTTCCCCCGATATGCTAGACAAGTTACGTTGTTTGTATTTTTTTGTTTGATGCTTATTTCGTGAGATATTTGGCCGGGTCACTATCAATGGACCACCCTGTATATACTAATTTTTTAAATAATTTTTTCATAATGTGGGGCCACAGTCTTAATATTTCGTTTTGAAGTCAGTATCACCATTAGACTGTTTTTTATTTGCAGTGTTACATTTACAAGATCATGAGTCCAGCTTTGCAGCGCCATTATCAAGCCATCTTAGGCACTGTATAACATTAAAACGCATGATAATGACGCTAAATCTTTTTTTTTTTTTTTTTTTTTTTTGCATTCCTGAACTCACTTGAACATTTCTGTACTTCCTCCTCTCATCAAAGAACTGAAGTCTGTTTTTCCTCTTATGCATGGTTTCTTCGCAATTACCTTCTTTGTACCTACGTTTTTCTTTCCAGATTCCGCGATTAACCGTTTTAGAGATGTCTATTCCTCGTTAGCTGAACTGCCTGCTAAGCTATTCATGATCGCAGTGTCTACAGCCTTAGAGAACTTCAAGCATATCTCTTCATTCTTTAGTGATTCCGTATCCCACATCTTTGCGTTCTGATTCTTCCTGACTAGTCTCTTAAATGTCAGCCTACTCTTCAATTGTAACCTGAATCGATATCTATTCCTGGGTCCGCCTTACAACCCAGTAACTGATTTCAGAACCTCTGCCTGGCTATGATATAATCAAACTGAAATCTTCCTGTATCTCCTGGTCTTTTTCAAGTATGCTTCTTCCTCTTGTGGTATAGTATTCGCATTTAGTATCTGAAATTTATTGCAGAACTCAATTAGTCTTTCTCTTCTCTCATTCGTACTGCCAATCCCATATTCTCCCGTAATCTTTTCTTCTACTTCTTTCCCTATTACCGCATTCCTATCCCTCGTGACAGATTTTCATCTGCCTTTACGCACTGAATTGCCTGTTGAGTTTGATATATTTTCCTGTCTCTTCATCTCTTGGTTGCGAGATTTGTATTTATACCCGCATTATTGTCTTCGGTGTTGGTTTGCTGTCGATTCTTATGAGAACAACCGTATAACTGGACTGTTCACAATAACTCACTCTCTACAACTCTTTCTCATTCAGAGCGAATCCTACTCCCGTTACATTATTTTCCAGTGTTGTTGATTGTACCCTGCAGTTTCAGAATTATATTTTCACTCTACAGCGCAGTGTGCGCTGATTGTAACTTCCTGGCAGATAAAACCCTTCATACCCTATAGTTGTCTGACGAGAAATCCTTGTCTTCTCTCCATATCGCTTTACAGTCCCCATTGTCCCCAGATTGAGCCTTACCATTTGCCTTTTCCGATTTTGTAGCTTTCCTACCCGTTCAAATTTCTAACATTCATGTTCCGATGCGTAGAACGCTACACTTTCTTTGGTCATTCAATTTTTTTCTCGTGTTCACGTCCTCCTTGGCAGTCCGCTTCCTGAGATCCGAATGGTGTACTATTCCGGAATCTTTTGCCACTGGAGAGATCATCAAGACTTTTCCAGTTACAGGTCACACGTCCCGAGGATACATGTTACGTGTCTTTAATGCAGTGGTGTCCATCGCCTTCTGCACCCTCATGCCGATCATTCTTCCGCATTTAGGGCAGTTTCCAACCCTAAGGACGAGAGAGTGCCCTGAACCTCTGTACCTTACTCCGCCGTCTTTGACAAGGCCGTTGGGAGAATGAGGACGACTACTTACGTCACAAGTCTTCGGCCGACATTGCTGATGATTTTTATTCAAAATTTAAGTGGTGGCAGTGCTCGTAACCGAGACTGTGGATGTTTGGATTACTAGTCAACGACATTAACCCTGGACCATGGGTGCCATTGCATTCTAAAATAGTGGATGAATGAAGTCTGGGTATTCGTGCATCATGGGCCACACTGCTTTTTCACCTCCCCCCACTCCTCCGTCCCCTTTGATAGGTATCTATTTCTGACCCCCACAGCCACGCCTCCGAGTCAGTTAATGATATGTATATTAAGTTTGTTTGAAATCGGCTTAGCACCTCCTCCCCCCCCCCTCCCCGGTAACGTCATCAACATTAGCACTTAACTAAGTTTTAGAGTGAAAAAAATCCTCTTTTAACAGTTTAATTTTTGGATGATTAAAGATAATTTCTGAAGAAGGTTTATTATACCGTGAACTAATGACTCTGCTTATTCCTAAACACCTTTTTTATAGAATGATGAAACATTTCCATCGGCATCAGATGCTCCATAGACTTCGCACAAGCGTTTGTGAATATTCCCCTTAGTTTCATCCTCTGCGGTGAGAAATTCAATTACGGCACGTTGCTTGTAACGTACATCACCCACACTCACTTTGAAACTGTCCTGCAGCCTACACTATCTGTCGGCAATGTAGGAAACTTGGTGCGCTGACTTCAGATAATATGTGCAGAATTTTATCAAAAGTATCCGGTCACGTGGGTGAAAATGACCTACAATTTCGTGGCGCCCTCCGTCGGTAATGCTGGAATTCAGATGGTGTTGGCCCACCCTTAGTCTTGAGGACAGCTTCCACTGTCGCAGGCATACGTTCAATCATGTGCAGGAAAGTTTGTTGGGGAATGGCAGCCCATTCTTCACGGAGTGCTGCACTGAGGAGAGGTATCGATGTCGATCGGTGAGGCCTGGCATGAAGTCGGCGTTCCAAAACATCCCAAATGTGTTCTATAGCATTCAGGTCACGACTCTGTGCAGGCCAGTCCATTACAGGGATGTTATCGTCGTGTAACCATTCCGCCACAGGCCGTGCATTATGAACAGGTGCTCGATCGTGTTGAAAGATGAAATCCCCATCGCTGAAATGCTCTTCTACAGTGGGAACCAAGAAGGTGCTTAAAACATGAATGTAGGCCTGTACTGTGATGGTGCAACGCAAAACAACAATGGGCGCAAGTCCCCTCCATGAAAAACAAAACCACACCATAACACCACCGCCTTCGAATTTTACTGTTGGCACTATACATGCTGGCAGATTACGTTCACCGGGCATTCGCCATACTCACATCCACCGGATCGCCACATTGTGTACTGTGAATCGTCACTCCACACAACGGTTTTTCACTGTTCAGTCGTCCAATGTTTACGCTTCTCACACCAAGTGAGTCGTCGTTTGGCATTTACCGGCGTGATATATGGCTTATGAGCAGCCGCTCGACCATGAAATCGAAGTTTTCTCAAAAAAATGGTTCAAATGGCTCTGAGCACTATGGGACTTAACATCTGAGGTCATCAGTCCCGTAGAACTTAGAACTACTTAAACCTAACTAACCTAAGGACATGACACACATCCATACCCGAGACAGGATTCGAATCTGCGACCATAGTGGTCGCGCGTTTCCAGACTGAAGCGCCTAGAACCGCTCGGCCACCCCGGCCGGCTCAAGTTTTCTCACCTCCCGCCTAACTATCGTAGTACTTGCAGTGGGGACTGATGCAATTTGGAATTCCTGTGGGATAGTCTGCATTGATGTTGGCCTATTACACATTACGACCCTCTTCAACTGTCGGCAGTCTCTGTCAGTCAACAGACGAGGTCGGCCTGTACGCTCTTGTGCTGTACGTATCCCTTCACGTTTCCACTTCACTATCACATCGGAAACAGTGGCCCTAGGGATGTTAAGGCGTGTGGTAATCTCGCGTACAGGCGTATGACACAAGCGACAGCCAGTCACCTGACCACGTTCGAAGTCCGTGAGCTCCGCGGAGCGCCCCATTCTGCTCTCTGTCGATCTCTAACGACTACTGAGGTCGTAGGTGGCAGCACGATGTACCTAATATGAAAAACGTATCTTCTTGGGGTTGTCCGGATACTAGTGATCACATGGTGTATGTAACGTTACGCATTCGTAGCATTGCTTTTGGTTGAGAAGAAAAAAATGCGGTGCATTACTTTCTGGGCAACCCTCGTATGCCCGGATGTGTGAAGAATGTTTCCTGCAAGTTTGGTCTACCTTGGTGCTTGCGTGTATGGCTTGGGGGGGGGGGTGGCGTGCGTGCATATGGGCGTGATGCGCGTTCTCGTTTGTATGGGTGTGTGTCTGTCTTGTCTCTCTCTCTCTCTGTATGTATGTGTGTGTGTGTGTGTGTGTGTGTGTGTGAGAGAGAGAGAGAGAGAGAGAGAGAGGGCGGGTGGGGGACGGACTTGTGTTTACTGCGAAATACTGTAGCAATGTCCGCGGCTGTGTTTTCGCCGCGCGCCACCTGCTGGAGCGGCTGAGGGATGGGCCTCCAGCGGCCTATCCGTCTTGCGCGCGGCCCCCGGAATAGGGAAATAGGCCGCCGTCGCCGTCGCCGGCCTCTCCCTGGAGGAAGGACGCGGCGCGGCAGTGAGCAGGAAGCTCTGCCCCGGGCCCCGAGCATCACGCGAGGAGTTGTGCCCCTTAGGCCAGGCCGCGGCAGCCCGGCTGCTCGGCAAATTGGGACGTATGGAGACGGCGGTGGGGCGGCAGCTGCCGCTCTCCACTGTATCTGCACAGCCTGCGATGCTACGTGCGAGTCCTTTCAGATTACGCTGACACAATAGCTCCCTACTTAGCAATCATATACAACTGCTCGCTCACCGATAGGTCTGTACCTACTGACTGGAAAATTGCGCAAGTCGCACCAGTGTTTAAGAAGGGTGGTGGGAGTAATCCATCGAACTACAGACCTATATCATTGACGTCGATCTGCAGTAGGGTTTTGGAGCGTATACTGTATTCAAACATTATGAATCACCTCGAAGGGAACGATCTATTGATACGTAATCAGCATGGTTTCAGAAAACATCGTTCTTGTACAACGCAGCTAGCTCTTTATTCGCACGAAGTAATGGTCGCTATCGACAGGGGATCTCAAGTTGATTCCGTATTTCTAGATTTCCGGAAAGCTTTTGACACTGTTCCTCACAAGTGACTTCTAATCGAGCTGCGGGCCTATGGGATATCGTCTCAGTTGTGCGAATGGATTCGTGATTTCCTGTCGCAGTTCGTAGTAATAGGCGGCAAATCATAGAGTAAAATTGAAGTGATATCAGGTTGTAAGTAGGCTGTTTAGGTTTTCTTATTGGTAACGCCACGTAGCGCTCTGTATGAAAATCACTGGCTGTGCTGTGTGCAGTCTGTGGCTAGTTAGCATTGTTGTAATATTCGCCATTGTAGTGTTCGGCAGTTCTATGTTAACAGCGCGTAGCGTTGCGCAGTTGGAGGTGAGCCGCCAGCAGTGGTGGATGTGGGGAAGTGAGATGGCGGATTTTTCAGAGCGGATGTTCTGGACGTGTGGTCCATCAGAGACAGTACATTTGTAAGACTCGACGTCATGAACTGATATATATAATATGACTTTTGAACAATATTAAGGTAAATAGTTTTTTCTCTAAAAAAAATATTGTGTGTCAGTTTAAACACAGTCATATATAATTTTTCTAAGAGGACGTTTCACATGTCGACCCTTAGCCGAGGATACCTCACTGGAATCTTCTGATTTTTTCTTGTAGTTTGTGTAATTAGTGTAGCTAATTAGCTAGCGCGTAATTGTAGAGAGACTCTCCTTTGTAGTTACAGTCTTTCATTGTTGTACAGTAAAACGGTTGTGGCATGCATGTAGATTTGCACCAAGTATTTCGCAGCTGCGCTTGCAATTAACTAGATATTATTTTCAGTGTTATGATAATGTGTTCTCTTATTTTTGTTCTTCAAATTGCGCTTTTCTGTGTTATCGTGTGAAATATTGTGACAATAATGGCGTGTGAAAAACGTAACACTAGGCTACAAAGTAAACTTTAATTTTGTACTTAAAACATTTATTTTTAAAGATTTTTGAATTACAATGATACAAAGGTTTTCTGTGATGCGTTTAATTCCATTGCTGTAATCTATAACACCTGAGGGAATAATTACATTAATCCTCAGGGGGGTACACGCTTACTTTGTGTACCATGTGTGTGGCAAACGCAAGGAGCCCTAGTTAATATGGTATTTGCTTATACAACTTTACACATCGGTACCATATTCCTCTAAAACAGAATTACACAGCTCTCTGATTATTTGACAGAGAAACAAACATCTTTTTACTACACCAGTGACACATGTCTACGCAGTTACACAGTTGGATAACTTCACACTTATGAAACTATATTTTGTCTGTACTTTGTGAACTGTTCATATTTTTTCGGAACCATTGTGGTACTATGAGAGCTTTGAATGATGTATTTGGAATGGGATCATGATTTTTAAAGTACATTTGAGGTAGATGACACTATTGAAATAAGCAGAGAATTTTCTTTAGGTTTTGAAATTATTGCAGAAAGCTATGACGTTTTTGAGATTTGGCTGAGTTTTTATGATATTATTATGATGACAATGTGTATTATGCTGTTGAGGTATGTTTATGATCAATAAGTTTATGCTATATGAGGAATTTGGTTATGCTATGTATTTATTACGATGAAATATTGAAGAAGTGTCGACGAATATGTATATGTGTAATAAGGTAAGGAATAATGAGTAGTGGTTAGGGACTCTGACTTGTGAAAAAGGATGTTGGAAACTGAGAATCGTACTTCAAGAGTTATGAAATGTGTGTAAATGTGTGAACGTATTACAATTCCGACGAAAATTTTTTGGACACTGTTATATTTATAGGATTTTGTTTCTACACATTTGTAACGCTAATTCTCAACCTGTGAAATTTTTTTATATGAGACTGCCACTGTAGCGGAAACTGCTGTCGTAAATATTTCGGTAAGAAAGGTAAGTGACCTTGACGTAATGCGTTTTGGGCGCCCAGCTGAGAGATAGTCGTCTGACAAAAGAAAGCCACTAGGTGGAGAAAAAAAGAGGCCATTAACCTCGCTATTGACATTCCTCTGTAGAAAGCATGGCAAATACGACACGCTCATTACTTGGAAAGATACTTACATCTGCACACCTGATTATGACAAGCGTCTTTCTACGAGAGTTGAGAGAATTTCTACTAACTTATGAAATGTCACATGAGTGTTGAATGATAATTTTATGCTTCGCTTTAGAGAGTTGCTTATTTCATTTGATATCTGGTTTCCAGCTGTGTTGCAACATTGGTTTTATAAAATAAAATTAAATGCATTTGCTAATGTGAACACTTTCTGCCAACAGATCTATTAAATAATAATTTTATGATACACATTCTTCGAAAAAGGAGCACGTGGAATGGAAAGAACAATAAGAAGGGATTAATAACAGTAACTGCATACATAGTTTTCTTTTCAACTACTTGGTAATTTTTTTGGTAGAGTAAGTCATCGTGATGCATCACTCTAGTGTTAAGATGTGACATAGGTATTGAACATGGCCATTTTTACAGTAATATTTTTTCTGCTTGAGCTATGTCATGTTCAGATATAAGTTATTGCATTTGCTGCTGCTGTTTGCCAGGCATAGTGCTACTAAATTTCACTTTGTATCACTCTGTTAAGCCAGTTTTACTACGGATTTATTTTTCTTAGTTGCTGCGCATTGCCTTATATTAGTTGTAATATTGCATTTGCTTTGCTAATTTATGCTGCTTGCTTTGCCAATTTGCATTTCTTTGTCATTGCTTTTTGTGTTAATTGTTTTGTACTGCTGCATTGTCTCGTCCCTTAGTTTAGCATCTGAGCTCATTAGATTTAAGTTAGCCTAAGATGGGGTAGGCCATATAAAAGAACGAGTTGTGATGAGTTGGAAGAAACGCATTGAGAAGCTATAGGAAAATGGTTTGGCTAAAAAAGTATTTTGAAAGAGGATATGAACAAAAAAGTAGGGTTTAAGGACAACAGGTTTAGGTAGAATTTTCTTGGAAATAAATGATGAGGTAAGATAATGGAAAATAAATAATGAGGTAAGAAACGTGAACATATAAATACAGAAAGCATGCTTGGATAGGATTTTTTTGATGGAAAGAAATGTTGAAATAAGAGGAAAGATCTACGGAATGAAGTTTTGGGTTGGACTGCAGTACCAAATGTTACACTGAAAACAAACCCTGTCCTTTCCTCCTGTGTTATTCTGCTATGTGTTTGTGTACTCTTGTGTGTTTCTGCTCTTCCTGTCTTTATGTGTTTATCTGATGAGAGTTACATTGTAGAATTTTTCTAATACTATGTTATTTACTTTGTAAAGATGTTTAGACATTATTTATTCTGTTTTGTTTTAATGCTCATGTGTGAAATTAATGTTTCGAAAACTATTCTCATTATTTTATATATTCACTTATGTCATAATTTCTGTAACACTGATGTATCTGTTTATTTCTATTTTTTGTAAAGCCTGTACTACTACAAATTTATCTGTATTGTTATGTTCTTTAATGATGTATTTTGTACCTTTGTTATTGTAATCTCATGTTATAAAATTGTAAATTGACACCAGTTCATCAAATTTCTGATGGTCATAGTATATGGGCAATATGTGAGAAGTAGGGACTGTTAGTGTTTGCACGTGTGTTGATAATTCAACAAGGGACTGGTTAACAGCATTGCTGGTTCTAAGGACATTTCCAAAAACTTTGTGTGTGCACAAGTGGTGGTTGATGGACTTGCTATATTCTCCGCATGACTCTTCGCTGGTGATTGTGCACCTGCACAGTCGCAACAGATGGCTGCTGGCCGTCTCTACAAGGACTGCAGTGGGTCTGCACCTTTGATGACCCACCAATACCATTATTTCTACAAGGACTACAGTGGGTCTGCACCTCTGGTGGCCCACCAATACCGTAACCTCTACCAGGAATACAGTGGGTCTGCTCTGTGACGACCTACCTACCAATATTCTTCAAAACTTCGACTGACTCTGCTGTGGGTTTGCTCTGTTGTGGCCCATTACCTGGCTGCATGTCAAGACTCAGCACTGTCTTTCCAATGGAAGGACAACACTACTTCTTCAAGACTGCATGGAAATCCACTACTTCTGTGTGCATTTTCCTTTACTGCTCAGACTTTGAGAAAAAATCTGCAATTTTACTGTGATGAATGATCAGGACTCTCTTTATGGACTGTGAGAAAATTTCAGTTTTTGACCAACATTGTATCAATAAGTGTGTGCATTTGATATCTTTGTTATTGTAATTATGATTATGAAAAATTTTTTCAAATCTGTATTGGCCACTGCCCAAAACAATTTGTAAATTTTTGTGGGGAGCATGGGGGCTATGTAAGTAGGCTGTTTAGGTTTTCTTATTGGTAACGCCACGTAGCGCTCTGTATGAAAATCACTGGCTGTGCTGGGTGCAGTCTGTGGCTGTTTAGCATTGTTGTAATATTCGCCATTGTATTGTTGGGCAGTTGGCTGTTAACAGCGTGTAGCGTTGAGCAGTTGGAGGTGAGCCGCCAGCAGTGGTGGATGTGGGGAAATGAGATGGCGGATTTTTGAGAGCGGATGATCTGGACTTGTGTCCATCAGAGACAGTACATTTGTAAGACTCGATGTCATGAACTGATATATATGACTTTTGAACAATATTAAGGTAAATACATTGTTTTTTCTCTAAAAAAAAGAACAAAAAATATTGTGTGTCAGTTTAAGCATAGTCATATATAATTTTTCTAAGGGGATGTTTCAAGGTGTTCCCCAGGGAAGCGTCCTGGGACCTCTGCTGTTCATGATCTCTATAAATGACCTGGGTGACAATCTGAGCAGTTCTCTTAGATTGTTCGCAGATGATGCTGTAATTTACCGTCTAGTAAGGTCATCCGAGGACCAGTATCAGTTGCAAAGCGATTTAGAGAAGATTGCTGTATGGTGTGGCAGATGGCAGTTGACGCTAAATAACGAAAAGTTTGAGGTGATCCACATAAGTTCCAAAAGAAATCCATTTGAATTCGATTACTCGATAAATAGTACAATTCTCAAGGCTGTCAATTCAACTAAATACCTGGGAGTTGAAATTACGAACAACTTCAGCTGGAAAGACCACGTAGATAATATTGGGGGGAAGGCGAGCCAAAGGTTTCGTTTCATTGGTCGGCCACTTAGAAGATGCAACAAGTCCACTAAAGAGATAGCTTACACTACACTCGTTTGTCCTCTGTTAGAATATTGTGGGATCCTTACCAGGTGGGTTTGATGGAGGACATAGAAAGGGTGCAAAAAAGGGCAGCTCGTTTTGTATTATCACGTAATAGGGGAGAGAGTGTGGCAGATATGATACGCGAGTTGGGATGGAAGTCATTAAAGCAAAGACGTTTTTTGTCGCGGCGCGATCTATTTACGAAATTTCAGTCACCAACTTTCTCTTCCGAATGCGAAAATATTTTGTTGAGCCCAACCCACATAGGTAGGAATGATCATCAAAATAAAATAAGAGAAATCAGAGCTCGAACAGAAAGGTTGAGGTGTTCGTTTTTCCCGCCCGCTGTTCGGGAGTGGAATGGTAGAGAGAGAGTATGATTGTGGTTCGATGAACCCTCTGCCAAGCACTTAAATGCGATTTGCAGAGTAATCACGTAGATGCAGATGTAGATGTAGAATGGCAAACATATACAGTCCATCATTTTCCATAGGACACGAGGCTGGTCGGCAAAAGTTAAGGATGAAAGTGACATTCGCATGACGTGTCACTGCCAAGTAGCACAGTTGGCTGGAACTTGGGCCACACACAGAAAGAACTACTGTAGTACAAAAGTGACAGTAACAGGCTAGAGGTACACACAAACATATGCTTATTACGGTAGACCTCGACATTTTATATTGTTGAGTACATACGCTCCCCAAGATGTGATTCTCACTATTTCCTGAACAGCGTTATGTCGCATAGTCCACAGCAGGCAGAGTTAGTCCTGACAGTCAAGATGTGGACGCCACAACGAAAGCTGCAGTGTGTGTGAGGTATTCTTTTTTTCTGGAGGGGGGGGGAGGGGGGGTCATCTTTTGACTGGTTTCATGCGACGTGCCACAAATTCCTCTCCTGTGCCAACCTCTTCATCCCTTCCATCCTGTGTCCTCAACTATCAGCTGCATATATTCCAATCTCTGTCTTCCTCTATAGTGTTTGCTCTCTACAGCTCCACCTACTACAACGGAGTCATTCCCTGAAGTCTTAACAGATGTCCTATCACTCTGTCCCTTCTGCTTGTCAGTGTTTTCCATATACTCCTTTCCTCTCCCATTCTGCGCAGAACCCTCTCAGTCCTTACATCATCAGCCCACTTAATTTTCAACATTGGTCTACAGCACCACATATCAAACGCATCGTTTCTCTTCTGTTCCGGTTTTCCCACAGTCCATGTTCCACTTCCACTCAATGCTGTACTCCAGACGTACATTCTCAGAAATTTCTTCCTCAAAATAAGGCCGATATTTGATATTAAAGTGCGCGTCATTTACGACGGCGGCCGAGTTTAGGTCCGTTCTGCGCGTCTGACGTCACAAAACACAGTCAGCCAATGAACAGAGAACGACGTTGCCACAGCTCGACTGCAGTGCAGAGCACGGACGAGTGTTTTCAGTTTTAGAAACGTTCAGTCATAAATAAAGTAATTGAACCAAAGCAATGTCTTGATACCAGACTTTCTATAAAAGAAAGTTTGGAAAAAGCATTCTTTATACCAACTGCTTCATATTCTATTAATTAATTAATCCAAACAAGCAATAAGCCTCCTAATTCAGGCTATAGCATGGAAATTCATTCTCACCAACCGCATTTTCGCAATAAAGAACAGCGGTAATTGTTTATTTCATATTGCACTTCGAAGAAACGTGAGTAATTCATAGTCATACCAACAGTGTTTGTCGGTATTTTTGCGTGAGTTTTTGCCGGCACGATAACTCAGCGTTTACGGTCAGAGGGTTAGCTGCCCTCTGTAATAAAAAAACTGAGTTAATGGATCAACAACGAACTGAAACGGGTGTCTTTCGACGTCCGCCCCGAGCAGATACAGCGAACAAAAGAAAACGAACAAAATGAGATAAAAAGGTGTCTGGGTGCTCAGCGAAAGGTTTCGAGTTCAAATCTTGTTCGGTGCCTAATATTTTCTTTATTTAAAAACAATATTGAAGTGTCTTACTTCATGAATTTTATTCGTTTGAATGTAATTTTTTGAAATTTCTAGTGGCAACTAAAATCGACCATACGGAAAGTAGACGCTGTGGACTTTTACCTCTGTAAACTCTTCTAAAATTTCGTGCAGTGGTTTACTAAATTTAATGCTGCAGAATAAAACAAAATTAAGTCATTTATGGGGGGAAGGTATGAGTCAAGAAGATGTGTAAAAATTTTTGGGCCAAATAGTTTTTGTGAAATCGAATGGTAAGTGTGTGAAAGCAGTCGGAACACGATGTGTCTGCACAGGCGAGCAGTGCAGTGACGACAAAATCGCGCACAGCGCGGAATGCGGGGAGTACGTGTCTGAAGCAGCGAAGTAAACTGTGCTATACTATGGCGCTGGTTCTCTTGGCGCGTGCAACTGGCAACGCACCAATCTCACGCGTCTGGGCGGGCATGTGCGAGCCGCCAAGATAAAAGAATTTAACTATAGTAGACTTATCTTGGCCAGGAACGCCCTTTCTGCCATTGCTAGCCTGCTTTTGATGTCCTCCTTGCTCCTTCCGTCATTGGTTATTTTACTGCCTAGGTAGCACAATTTCGTAACCTCATCTACTTCGTGACCATCAATCGTGATGTTAAGTTTCTCACTGTCCTAATTTCTGCTACTTGTCATTACTTTCGTATTTCTCCAATTTTCTGTCAAACCATATTCTCTACTCATTAGATTGTTCATTCCATTCAGCTATCTTCTAATTCTTCGTCGCTTTCACTCTGAACAGCAATGTCATCAGCGTATCGTATCATTGATAACCTTTCACCTTGAATTTTAATTCCACTTCTGAACTTTTTTTCGTAACATTGATATCCTTTCACCTTGAATTTTAATTCCACTCATGAACCTCTCTCTTAATTCCATCATTGCTTCTTCGATGTACACATTGAACAGTAGGGACCAAAGACTACATCACTGCCTTACTCCCTTTTCAATCCGAGAGCTTCGTTCTTGGTCGTCCACTCTTATTATTCCCTTTTGGCTCTTATACATTTTGTATATTACCCGTCTCTCCCTACAGCTTACCCCTATTTTTCTCAGAATTTCGAACATCTTGCACCATTTTAAATCGTCGAACTCTTTTTTTGCCCGGTCGTCAGATCTTATGAACGTGTCTTGATTTTTCTTTAGTCTTGCTTGCATAACCAACCGCAACGTCAGAATTGCCTCTCTCGTGGCTTTACCTTTTCTAAAGTCGGACGGATCGTCATCCAGCACATCCTTAATTTTCTTTTTCCTTCTTCTGTACCATGTGTTGGTCATCAACTTTGATGTAAGAGCTGTTAAGTTGATTGTGCGATAATTCTCGTACTTGTCAGCTCTTGTAGTCTGGCTCGGATAACCAAATGGTAACACGACCTCTCGCTATAATCAGGAAGTTCGGTTTCGAGTCTCAGACCGACACAAACTTTTATTGTACTCGTTCCGTTATACAGCTGATGGTTTTCCATATTCGCAACTGCGATTACATTTAATGTGTATCACAACAGCTGTAGTCGGTGCAAAATCAAATGGCTCTGAGCACTATGGGACCTAACTACTGAGGTCATCAGTCCCCTAGAACTTAGAACTACTTAAACCTAACCTAAGGACTTCACACATATCCATGCCCGAGGCAGGATTCTAACCTGTGACCGTAGCGGTCACGCGGTTCCAGACTGAAGCGCCTAGAACCGCACGGCCACACCGGCCGGCTGTAGTCGGTGCAGTTCCTGTTCCTTCGTTCATTCATTAATGTCCGTAGGAACATATCATCGTAATTCGGAATAAGACTGGCGCTGCAATATCGTATTGACATGGAGTTCTTCCAGTAAATGGCAAACTCAGCTGTAAAGAGCGGTAAGGGACAGTCAACACGTATCAGGGTTATTGAATGTAAAATATGGTTCAAATGACTCTGAGCACTATGAGACTTAACTTCTGAGGTCATCAGTCGCCTAGAACTTAGAACTAATTAAACCTAACTAACCTAAGGACATCACACACATCCATGCCCGAGGCAGGATTCGAACCTGCGACCGTAGCGTGTAAAATATGATGCGCGATGTGTTTTATTCGTGTTAGTAGATAGTTTAGAGACGTAGCAGCTCTACCTGTAATTTCAGCCGGCAGTTGTGGCCGAGCGGATCTTGGCGCTATAGTCTGAAACCGCGCGACCGCTACGGTCGCAGGTCCGAATCCTGCTTCGGGCATGGATGTGTGTGATGTCCTTAGGTTAGTTAGTTTTCATTAGTTCTAAGTTCTAGGGGACTGATGACCTCAGAAGTTAAGTCGCATAGTGCTCAGAGCCATTTCCACTATTTATTTTGTAATTTCGGATTCCCACAACTTTATCACGCTGTGTGCTTGGTAAACAGTGGTACGTGCCGGAAACGTGGCTGCGAGTAGTAGGAACGCGTGCCGTGTAAGTGACTGGAAAATGCTTTTCAGGGACGATTTACACAAGTACAGCAAGTAAATAATATTATTTTGTGTCCCTAACCATAGTTTACATGAATGTAGGTGACAGTGTGATGGCACAAACGTCACGACCATACTCGACGCTGTTTAGGTGCTGCAGTAAGGCGACAATAAAATTAATTTCGCATTATGTGGTCTGTTGTACTTTACTGTGGTAAAAATTGGTAATGCAAATCTTAGTATCGTAAACTGAAACAATTCATATCCTTCTTTTTAATTTGGGCTTTTGGGAAGTTTCACGGTAATTTTCCGTTAACTCATCAAACAAGTAAATAGAGGTAAGTCAGTGCTATCCCACGTTTACTGAGCTCGGTTTACTTGTAAACAATAGTAAGCAGCCACTGACGAATTTTTAAGATTAAAACATTAGGTGGAATCTACCAATTCAAAAATATGTCTTCACCCTAGAAATTTTTGAAAACAATGACTTACCTCAATAAAAATATCACAATGGACAAATCTGAAATATTAATGAGATTTCATTGAAACATTAATGCGTATTTTCATACAGCAGTCAACATGTCTATTACCCTTGTTTACTGGAGAGGCCTCCATATACCTTTGTGGGTGCTTCCAGATTGTAGAGGCCTCCACATGTGGATCCTGTCTGCAACACGTGTTACGAATAGAGTTTTTAGTAAAGAAGAGGTAATAAATTAAAACATCGTACTAATAAATTGAAAGGTAATATCTGATGCCGAAGTTTCTCTGCACGAATATCGAAAATGTGGTAAGCGATAAAATTCTTTCCTGTACTCATTTTATTGAGAGCTATCGGCGAGAATAAGTTTCGAAAATGTTTGAAAATATACCTGAATTTTTTTGGAAGTGGGTAAGTGCCCTCATTTTCAAATACTTAATGAATACTGTCCAGGATATTATTTGGCCGTGAATTACGACGTTTCGGGAAGTACACACAGCTTATAACTGCAATAGTTGTCATACTACGTTAAACCCTTTACATCAGTAGGCTATAATACCATTTTATGTCTTTAAATTCGGGAAATAATTATAATAAATATTCCAAATACTTTTTTCCTTTTATTTACTTTTTTCCCCTTTTGAAGCTGTTAGCTACGCAACCTGTAACCTGATATCGGGTGCCATGAACCATGAACTGGGTTACGTTTAGTAATACAGACTCGAGCACCAAGACTTTCATTTTACTGAATCCACACATATTATAAAAATGTTTGTATGTATGTAGTATGTATGTATGTATGTATTACATCTCCTCCTAAACCACCGGACCGATTACAACCATACTTGTTACACATATCACTTAAGGTCTGGGAAAGATTGTTGTGGTGCTAACAACTACCTACCTATCAGATAGGTTGGGATGAGGGGGGAAAAGCGATGTAGTCCACGAATCACGAATACCCATATTTCAGTCATCCTGTATTTGCGAATGAGAGCACTTGGGAACTTGCAACTAACTGTAGACAGTTTCAAACCGTTACTAAATTTTTTTCTCGTTGACAACCCTCACGAAACGATGGAAGGAAAAAAAGTTTATCGTTTACTACATTTTCGCTGTTTATGCAGTAAAACTGCCACATTAAGCACTACGTTTTAACTTAATACTTCTTTACTACAAAGTGTATTCGCAACACATTACTCACAAAGCTTCAACATAGGTCGCTGAACGTACCTAGAAAAATATAGGGTGATTCAAAAAGAATACCACAACTTTAAAAATGTGTATTTAATGAAAGAAACATAATATAACATTCTGTTATACATCATTACAAAGAGTATTTAAAAAGGTTTTTTTTCACTCAAAAACAAGTTCAGAGATGTTCAATATGGCCCCCTCCAGACACTCGAGCAATATCAACCCGATACTCCAACTCGTTCCACACTCTCTGTAGCATATCAGGCGTGACAGTTTGGATAGCTGCTGTTATTTCTCGTTTCAAATCATCAATGGTGGCTGGGAGAGGTGGCCGAAACACCATATCCTTAACATACCCCCATAAGAAAAAATCGCAGGGGGTAAGATCAGGGCTTCTTGGAGGCCAGTGATGAAGTGCTCTGTCACGGGCTGCCTGGCGGCCGATCCATCGCCTCGGGTAGTTGACGTTCAGGTAGTTACGGACAGATAAGTGCAAATGTGGTGGCGCTCCATCCTGCTGAAATATGAATTGTTGTGCTTCTTGTTCGAGCTGAGGGAACAGCCAACTCTCTAACATCTCCAGATACTGTAGTCCAGTTACAGTAGCACCTTCGAAGAAAAAGGGAACAAAAACTTTATTGGCTGAAATGGCACAGAAAACATTCTCTGTAAACTGTTTATACCAACGTTTAATACACCACCTATCAGGAGGTTTAACACCATACTTCGTTCGAAATGCACGCTGAACAACTGTCGTCGATTCACTTCTGCCATACTCAATAACACAAAAAGCTTTCTGTTGAGCGGTCGCCATCTTAGCATCAACTGACGCTGACGCCTAGTCAACAGCGCCTCAAGCGAACAAATGTACAACTAAATGAAACTTTATAGCTCCCTTAGTTCGCCGACAGATAGTGCTTAGCTCTGCCTTTTGTCGTTGCAGAGTTTTAAATTCCTAAAGTTGTGGTATTCTTTTTTAATCACCCTGTATATCATTGTACGACACATAGTTCAGGAGGTATTAGGCCCTTCGATCTGGAACCGCGCTGCTCCTATGGTCGCAGGTTCGAATCCTGCCTCGGGCATGGATGTGTGTGATGTCCTTAGGTTAGCTAGATTTAACTAGTTCTAAGTCTAGGGGACTGATGACATCAGATGTTAAGTCTCATAGTGCTTAGAGCCATTTTTCAGGAGGTATGACGTCACAAACAGTGAGATGCCTGAAAAACTCCTGCATCATGCATGACATTTTAATATACAAGGTGTTTGATAAAGAATTCCCTAGTTAAGTATAAAGTTAATGGCAAAATTAACGAAAAATTACATCAGTGAGTACATATCAGAGAGAAATCCATCTAGTTTTGTTAAATGTTCGCGGACTTCAACGTGGGAACCATTTGTTGCCCTGCACACGTCGAGACGATATTCCACTACTCGCCACGTATTCACCAACATTTCAGGTGCAACTGTCCCAACAGCCGTGACGATTCTTTCCCGTAAATGAGTGATGTCTCTGATCTTTTCACTGTTTTATGTGGTCGCAAAAGAAAAAGTCCAGTGGGGTGAAGTCTGGGCTTCGTGGTGGCCGAGGTATTGGGCCTGCCCTTCGTATACACCTTCCTAGAAGGCCAATGACTGATAGTTTGTGCTGTAGGTGGTTCATCGCCATACTGACGTTTAAAATTACATTGCACTGTTATATCTGACTCAGTTTTCACAAGCCAGATAACACACTTAGCTTTCTGTTGCGGAGTACACATTGTTGCGGAGGAGCTCGGCGCTGCACTGCACGCACACTTGGACTGAACTGAGGGAACAGAGGAAAGAAACAGCACTGGTGGCGTCTCAGGGTCAAGCAAACCTGCCAGCTGCAGGGGAGCCAATAGGTATGTCACTTTGTACAGATTCTAGGACACATCAAAACTAGGGAGTTAGTTTTCAAACAGCCTGTATTACGTCTTTAGTGCTAACTCTGTTCACAATACGTTTCGCAGACAATATCCACATATGCTACTGGATCCAATAGATCCGCGTGTATAAGGACATCACTGAATAGCACACTATTCTGGAGATACGACGTTATAAATGAAACTGTAGGGTGAAATTCGGTATAAATACAGGTGAAATACGTGTGGAGATACTTGTGAAATGCGTTAAATATGTGTGAACTGTATAAGACATGTGTGTATGTGGCCAAACCAATGGGTAAACTCATCGAAAATCTCTGGAAAAGTTTCAACCAAATTTAGTACTCATTTTAGCTACGATCTAAAAAGAAATATTTTGGAAATAAGAACCACCACCGTTGTATTGGGGTGAGCATTATAATTTGGAGAGAGAAAGGGAGAAGTGGAGATTGAATGACAGGAAGGGGGAAGGAGGAGACAGACAATGGAGGGGGAAATGGACAGCGACAGGAGAGAGCAGAAGGTGGAAATGGAAAGGAGAGAGAAGCAGAAATGCAGGGTCACAGGGTGGAAAAGAGAGGCAGACAGAGGCGGGGAGGAGATAGACAGAAGGGGAAGGGGCAGATGGACAGAGGGGTGAGGACCACATGGATAGAGAGAGGGGGTCAGCAGGTGAACAGAGACAGCGGCAGAAGGAGATGGACAGAGTGAGTAGGGGGGCGGGGGGTGAGGAGAAGGTGTACAGAGAGAAAGGGCTGCAGGAAATGGAGGACAGAGGGGGTGAAGAAGGAAATGGACAGAGACAGATGTAAGCAGGTGGACTAATAGAACCAAAATTAGACTCCGTCCGAACAGACAATGAAGGCCCAACAGTAGCGACCGGCCGCCGTGCCATCCTCAGTCCACAGACGTCACCGGATGCTGCATGTAATAAGCACACCCCTCTCCCGGCCGTATGTCAGTTTACGAGACCAGAGCCGTTACTTCTCAATCAAGCAGCTCCTCAATTTGTCTCACACAGGCCGAGTACATCCCACACGCCAACAGCGCTCAGCAGACCGGATGGTCACCCACCCAAGTGCTAGCCCAGCCTGGCAGCGCTTAACTTCAGTGATCTGACGGAGAGATAGATAGTGTCGGAAGTTCCATGCGGCTTTTCGCCGATGATGCTGTAGTACACAGAGAAGTTGCAGCATTAGAAAATCGCAGCGAAATGCAGGAAGATCTGCAGCGGATAGGCACTTGGTGCAGGGAGTGGGAAATGACCGTTAACATAGACAAATGTAATGTATTGCGAAAAGAAGGATCCTTCATTGTATGATTATATGATAGCGGAACAAACACTGGTAGCAGTTACTTCTATAAAATATCTGGGAGTATACGTGCGGAACGATTTGAAGTGGAACGATCATATAAAACTAATTGTTGGTAAGGCGGGTGCCAGGTTGAGATTCATTGGGAGAGTCCTTAGAAAATGTAGTCCATCAACAAAGGAGGTGGCTTACAAAACACTCGTTCGACCTATACTTGAGTATTGCTCATCATTGTGGGATCCGTACTAGGTCGGGTTTACAGAGGAGATAGAGAAGATCCAAAGAAGGGCGACGCGTTTCGTCACAGGGTTATTTGGTAAGCGTGATAGCGTTACGGAGATGTTTAGCAAACTCAAGTGGCAGACAATGCAAGAGAGGCTCTCTGCATCGCGGTGTAGCTTGCTGTCCAGGTTTCGAGAGGGTGCGTTTCTGGATGAGGTATCGAATGTATTGCTTCTCCCTATTTATACCTCCCGACGAGATCACGAATGTAAAATGAGAGAGATTCGAGCGCGCACGGAGGCTTTCCGGCAGTCGTTCTTCTACGCGACTGGAACAGGAAAAGTAGGTAATTACAGTGGCACGTAAAGTGCCCTTCGCCACACACCGTTGGGTGGCTTGCGGAGTATAAATGTAGATATAGATTAGAACCTGTTTCATCACCGCGGCAAGGCCGTTGGTATGGACTAACACAAGGTAGAAATAGATAGATAGTCAAGCCACACCGGATATGTAGCTTGTGTTTTATATAACCATTCTGTATTGGATTATTTTTTCGGTTGAGTCACACAGCTGGTACCGTTGTCGACTCCTGCTCCGCCTATTGTATGCATTGGATCTCATTAACTAAGAGAACGGATTGTACGTCGTTCGATCGGTGACTGCGTTTTGACTCTCTGACAATACCAGGTCCGTATTATAAAAGAAAAGAGTCGCGGAGACTCCGATAATGAAATGCGGGCTTTTTTTTCCTTTAGAGCAGTCGCTGCACCGGGCTGCAGTCAGCGAAAGGGCAGAGGTTAATCCGAATAGACAGACGGACGGACGCAACCGTTCCGCGACGGCGGAAGACCGCAGCACGCGAGCCTATCGATTAATCGCTGGCGAGACGGCAGTAATTGAGGGCACAGAGCTATTAGCGTTCCTCTCCAAAATCTACGACTCGACTCGCGACTATGACTGCGCAAATATTCCTACAACCTTGGTGTGCGGTTAAAGGTGCTGTACTGAATTCAAGTAAAGTTAAAAACGTGTAGAAAAATGAAAGAATAACCTCCCAAGACAACTGCTAATGATCATATCATCATTCTCGCGGCATCTGCAGTGACGGGAAAAAAATCGCAGTAGGAAAAAAAAAAAGGAGTTGCACGACATAAATGAAAGTTGGTAGGCGTGAAAGATGATGTCTACTAGAATTTCGTGCCACTATGAGGATGCAAATCACATCTGCTTTAGACATACGCTGTAACGGTCGTTAGGGTCAGCTACGTTTGAGGTTGCTGGTGGTGACTTGATGTTACCAAGAATGTTTTTGAGGTATAATTTCAAACCCTTACGAATCATTTTCTCGGTTTTACCCTTACCTCCACCCTCAACTCCCCACAAAATAATTTATCGCTTTTTACACTTTCGCTGTGCGTGAACGCTTTACTAGAGACTCTATTCGCAACACATTCTGCAGACAGTATCCCATGCATACTGTCTACGTATACCACTGAATGCATTGTACCAGATGTAGTTCATTAGAGATGACGTCACCAACATTTAGATGCGTGGAAAACATCTTTTTCTTAGAACAGCGCGCAATTAAACCTGTACCTTAGAACTAAATCTGTTCACAACACATTTTACAAACAGCATCCGCACATACCACTGAATGTACGTACAAAATTACATCATTGTAGACACACAGTTCAGGAGATATGACACCATTAACACCGACATGAATCAAAAAGTAACTTCTGCCTAAAATGAAGCGCGTATTACCGAGACTATTGTTTCATACTGAGAGCAATGAGCGACTTACAACAAACATTACGCATTATTTCAAATCTGTCGTGAACTTTCCTCGCATAATTGCTTACAGTCAAATATGGTGTGTGTTAAGCTGTTTCATACATGTGAGTTCGACTCCTGAAAAGAAATGGGAATTTTTTTTTGTAGTACTTTAAGGAGGTGATAGTACAGATTAATTCGAGTACAGCATTGCATACTACGTGTCTCCAATAATTAACTGGTTGCAGGGACACAACTTGCAAGAGGTATGTCATATTTCTTCCACAGATACCATTTAAGTTTCTCGAGCATTTCCGTTACAGTTTCGTGTTAGCCACAAGATCCCAACAGCGTGTCAGGATTCTTTCGATGTCCGTTGTCATGGCTGCTTGATAACGAATCCAAATGCTGGAACAAAACTCAAGAATTGCTCGCTATAGCGTCTTGTACACTATTTCCTTTTTAGAAGCCTTCCGCTTCCCCAGAGCTTGCATGTCTTGTATTCTCCTTTCCTAACAGGCGATATTCCTTGCCGTTTCTTCGTTACTGTTTCTAAAGGTTTATTAGATGTGGCGCGCCCAGCATGTTTAGACCTGATGTAATCAGATACTGTAGGGTTCTGTCTCTTTATTAAATGTCTTAACATACATTTGAAGAGACTGCCATTATACCAAGTGGAATCTTTTTCAAGGCTCTTTCCATTTCCTTACGGTTGCCTAACGGCGATACTTACCTGTGCATAAAACAGCATCGCAAACGAACAGTCGTATAGATTATTGACATTTATTCTCAGTTGCTTGTAATATTAGCTTGATATAACTGTCACTTGAGATGACGATCTGTTTTGTTCATGAAAAAAGTGAAGGCACCAGAGAGGCCGCTCTGACGTTGCACATGACAATGCACGCAAAACTGAAGAAAAGAAACGTTCAAAGAATATATTGGCCTAGAAAAAGCATTCGATAACGTAACATGGTGCAAGACGGTATGAGAAAAATAGGATTAACTGTTGGGAGAGACCTAAACTACATAATATACAATAACCAAGAGACAAGAACAATACCGGAAGACTATGAACGAAGTATTCGTATTAAAAATGGGGTAAGCAGGTGTGCAGTCCTTCGCAGCTACTATCGAGTCTGTGCATCAAAGAAGCAATGAGGGAAATAAAAGAAAGGTCCAACATCCAGATTATAATATTTGCTGATGGCATTGATATCCTCTGTGAATGGAAGAGAAATTAAACGATCTTTTTAATTAAATGAATATTTTTTTTATTTATTGCCAAATTATAGACCTGCTACCTAATTTTTTAACACAGGTCGTACACCTTACAATTTTCGTTTTTAATCTTTTTGCAATTTTCTTTTCCTTTGTTTTATCTACATCATTTACAAAGAAGAATACTTTTTAAAATAACAGTAACTTAAGGTTTAGGTATAAATAAAATGTTGTTGTTTTTTAAGAAGTACATAAAAAGATGATATGATAGAGGAGAGATTTGTTAGTACCATCACCGAGTGTGACTGACGGTGAATACCTCGGACTGATTTCTTTGAGCCGTTCACCGCCAGTCACACACACACACACACACACACACACACACACACACACACACACACACACACACACAAATGGTTGTTAGTAGATAAGTAATATTTGTAATATTTCTTATCCCGATTATTACTAATACTATGTATTAATTTTAGGTGCCCATCCGTGAACAGGATTTGGTGGTTTCTTGGTTAGATCGGCAGCACCTTATGCTTATTTACTGTCACATCTCGGCTTCCGCCTCCTGTTCCTCCTCATTGTCACTGTTTTCGCTGCTGTCACTGTGGGTATCGCTGTCCACCCTCGGGAGATTGTTGTTATGTTGCACATAGGCATGTCTGTTATGCCGTGAACGCATGTGCTCTTCATGTGTTCTTTTTGAAATACCGTTTGTCAGTACGTTTAATTGTGTATATATCTCTATTGTCTAACTGTAGTGTATGTCTATTGTTCGCGTACTTCAAAATGGTTCAAATGGCTCTGAACACTATGGGACTAAACATCTGAGGCCATCAGAACCCTAGAACTTACAACTACTTAAACCTAACTAACCTAAGGACATCACGCACACCCATGCCTGAGGCAGGATTTGAACCTACGACCGTAAAGGTCGCTCGGTTCCAGACTCAAGCGCCTAGAACCGCTCGGCCACACAGACCGGCTTGTTCGCGTACTGCCCGCAGAAAAAGACAGTGTGTTCTGGCGAACCTTCTTCCCCGCATGTAGGTGTCTGCCTCACACTCAAGCGGATTAAGTGCGTACAGAACGTGCATTGATAGGAAAAGGAAGGAAGAAAAAAGTAATGAGGAGTTGCAGAAATGGGAACAGCGAGAAACTTAACATCAGGATTGATGGCCATGAAGTAAATGAAGTTAAGGAATTCTGCTATCTAGGCAGCACAATAGCCCATGCAGAAGGAGCACTGGCAAAAAGGACATTCCTGCCAAGAAAAGTCTGCTAGTATCAAACATAGGCCTTAATTTGAGGAAGAAATTTTTGAGAATGTACGTCTGGAGTACAGCATTGTATGGTAGTGAAACACAGAATGTGGAAAAGCGGAACAGAGGAGAATCGAAGCACTTGAGATGTGGTGCTACAGGCGAATGTAGAAAATTAAGTGGACTGATAAGGTGAGAAATGTAACAGAATGTCTTCAATGAAACGAACAGCTTAATGAGTACAAAACACCGACAGATCGATAATCAGAAGAAGGGAAAAGTAATGAGCATTAGCAGAAATGAGAATAGTGAGAAGCTTAACATGGAAATTGGAGTTCACGAAGCTGACCAAAGTTAAGGAATTGTCCTGGCTTAGAAGTAAATTAATCCACGAAGGGCAGAGGCCTTAAACTCGGGAAGAAGTTTGTGAGAATGTACGTTTGGACCACAGCATCGCGTGGGGAAAACCGGAACAGAAGAGAATTGAAGTATCTGAGATATGGAACTAGAGAAGAATAAATAAAATTAAGTTGATCAGTAAAGTAAGGACTGCGGAGGTTTTTCGGATAATCGGTGAAGGGCAGAAAACAATGACGACAGAAAGGGATAGGATGATATAACATGCGGTTAAGAGCTGAGGGGGATTACCCGAATGATACCAGTGGGAGCTGTAGACGGTAAAAACTCTAAAGGGAGACAGAGATTGGAAAACATCCACCAAATAATTGAGGGCTTAGTTTTCAGGCACAATGTACGTTTGGATCACAGCATCGCGTGGGAAAACCGGAACAGTAGAGAATTGAAGTATCTGAGATGTGGAACTAGAGAAAGATAAATAAAATTAAGTTGACCAGTAAAGTAAGGACTGCGGAGGTTTTACAGATAATCGGTGAAGGGCAGAAAACAATGACGACAGAAAGGGATAGGATGTTAGAACATGCGGTTAAGAGCTGAGGGGATTACCCACATGATACCAGTGGGAGCTGTAGACGGTAAAAACTCTAAAGGGAGACAGAGATTGGAAAATATCCACCAAAAAATTGAGGACTTAGTTTTCAAGCACAATGTACGTTTGGATCACAACATCGCGTGGGAAAACCGGAACATAGGAGAATTGAAGTATCTGAGATGTGGAACTAGAGAAAAATAAATAAAATTAAGTTGACCAGTAAAGTAAGGACTGCGGAGGTTTTTCGGATAATCGGTGAAGGGCAGAAAACAATGACGACAGAAAGTGATAGGATGATATAACATGCGGTTAAGAGCTGAGGGGATTACCCACGTGATACCAGTGGGAGCTGTAGACGGTAAAAACTCTAAAGGGAGACAGAGATTGGAAAACATCCACCAAATAATTGAGGACTTAGTTTTCAAGCACAACGTACGTTTGGATCACGGCATCGCGTGGGAAAACCGGAAAAGAAGAGAATTAAAGTATCTGAGATGTGGAACTAGAGAAGAATAAATAAAATTAAGTTGACCAGTAAACTAAGGACTGCAGAGGTTTTTTGGATAATCGGTGAAGGGCAGAAAACAATGACGACAGAAAGGGATAGGATTATAGAACATGCGGTTAAGAGCTGAGGGGATTACCCACATGATACCAGTGGGAGCTGTAGACGGTAAAAACTCTAAAGGGAGACAGAGATTGGAAAACATCCACCAAATAATTGAGGACTTAGTTTTCAAGCAAAATGTACGTTTGGATCACAGCATCGCGTGGGAAAACCGGAACAGAAGAGAATTGAAGTATCTGAGATGTGGAACTAGAGAAGAATAAATAAAATTAAGTTCACCAGTAAAGTAAGGACTGAGGAGGTTTTTCGGATAATCGGTGAAGGGCAGAAAACAATGACGACAGAAAGGGATAGGATGATAGAACATGCGGTTAAGAGCTGAGGGGATTACCCGCATGATACCAGTGGGAGCTGTAGACGGTAAAAACTCTAAAGGGAGACAGAGATTGGAAAACATCCACCAAATAATTGAGGGCTTAGTTTTCAGGCACAATGTACGTTTGGATCACAGCATCGCGTGGGAAAACCGGAACGGAAGAGAATTGAAGTATCTGAGATGTGGAACTAGAGAAGAATAAATAAAATTAAGTTGACCAGTAAAGTAAGGACTGCAGAGGTTTTTCGGATAATTGGTGAAGGGCAGAAAACAATGACGACAGAAAGGGATAGGATGATAGAACATGCGGTTAAGAGCTGAGGGGATTACCCGCATGATACCAGTGGGAGCTGTAGAGGGTAAAAACTCTAAAGGGAGACAGAGATTGGAAAACATCCACCAAATAATTGAGGACTTAATTTTCAAGCGCAACTCTGAGATGAAAGGGTTAGCACAGGAGAGTAATTCGTTCGGGCTGCACCAAAGGAGTTGAAGTACTGATGACTCAAAAGGAGGCGTCTATCCCGAGCAGGATGGGAGACCTTACGGATGTCAAGGAACAGGGCGTGAACCCGGACGTCGATATCTACTGCGTTTGTGAGTCTCGTGAAGGAACACAGCTAGGTGGTTTTCATCATCTACAGAATCCACGTTGATCCATTGCATACACAGGCATTTGTGCAAATATGTATGCGGTATACACAGACAGGCACTGATGGAGAAAAACTAGCAACATCAAGAAGATGTTGTGCTACAGAAAGAAAGTTGGTTGGCGTGTTTTTTACATCTGAAAGATGGCGCTTATTCAAATTTTATGCTAATTGTGCAGGAGTGCCTCTAGTAGCACCATTATGAGGATACCAACCAGGTTTGCTTTAAATACGCACTGACACGGTCGTGAGCGTTAGTTGCCTCTGAGATTGGTCATAGTCAGTTGACGTTAGTAAGTAATACGAGGTGCATTCAAGTTCTAAGGCCTCCGATTTTTTTTCTCCGGACTGGAAAGAGATAGAAACATGCGCATTGTTTTAAAATGAGGCCGCGTTCATTGTCAATACGTCCCAGAGATGGCAGCACCGTACGGCAGATGGAATTTTACCGCAAGCGGCGAGAACGAGAACTGTTTTAAACACTTAAAATGGCGACGTTTTCCTTACTTGAACAGCGTGCAATCATTCGTTTTCTGAATTTGCGTGGTGTGAAAACCAATTGAAATTCATCGACAGTTGAAGGAGACATGTGGTGATGCAGTTATGCATGTGTCGAAAGTGCGTTCGTGGATGCGACAGTTCAATGAAGGCAGAACATCGTGTGACAACAAACCGAAACAACCTCGGGCTCGCACAAGCCGGTCTGACGACACGATCGAGAAAATGGAGGGAATTGTTTTGGGGGATCGCCGAATGACTGTTGAACACATCGCCTCCAGAGTTGGCATTTCTGTGGGTTCTGTGCACACAATCCTGCATGACGACCTGAAAATGCGAAAAGTGTCATCCAGGTGGGTGCCATGAATCCTGACAGACGACCACATGGCTGCCCGTGTGGCATGTTGCCAAGCAATGTTGACGCCCAACAACAGCATGAATGGGACTTTCTTTTCGTCGGTTGTGACAATGGATAAGACCTGGATGCCATTTTTCAATCCAGAAACAAAGCGCCAGCTAGCTCAATGAAAGCACACAAATTCACCACCACCAAAAAAATTTCGGGTAACCGCCAGTGCTGAAAAAATGATGGTATCCATGTTCTGGGACAGCGAGAGCGTAGTCCTTACACATTGCGTTCCAAAGGGCACTACGGTAACAGGTGCTTCCTACGAAAATGTTTTGAAGAACAAATTCCTTCCTGCACTGCAACAAAAAAAGTCCAGGAAGGGCTGCGCGTGTGCTGTTTCACCAAAACAACGCACCCGCACATCCAGCTAACGTTACGCAACAGTTTCTTCGTGATAACAACTTTGAAGTGATTCCTCATGCTCCCTACTCACCTGACCTGGCTCCTAGTGACTTTTGGCTTTTTCCAACAATGAAAGACACCCTCCGTGGCCGCACATTCACCAGCCGTGCTGCTATTGCCTCAGCGATTTTCCAGTGGTCAAAACAGACTCCTAAAGAAGCCTTTGCCGCTGCCATGGAATCATGGCGTCAGCGTTGTGAAAAATGTGTGCGTCTGCAGGGCGATTACGTCGAGAAGTAACGCCAGTTCCATCGATTTCGGGTGAGTAGTGAATTAGAAAAAAAATCGGAGGCCTTAGAACTTGAATGCACCTCGTACATCAAACGACAAAGATACCCTTATCAACAGCTCACTGGCTTTGAACCATGACGCGTAATGGTGATACGGGAAGCTGGGTGTTCCTTCCGCGATACTTCAGAGAGACTTGGCAGTGATGTAACCACTGTAGAAGATTGCTGGCAGCCGTGGTCATGGGGAGGTACGGTCGAAAGAAGGTTGGCCTCTCATTGGCACATGGCACTACCGAGAGGTGCAAGTGGTTCAATTGGCTCTAAGCACTACGGGACTTAACAGCTGAGGTCATAAGTCCCCTAGACTTAGAACTACTTAAACCTAACTAACCTAAGGACATCACACACATCCATGCCCGAGGCAGGATTCGAACCTGCGACTGTAGCGGTCGCGTGGCTCCAGACTGTAGTGCCTACAATCGCTCGGCCACCACGGCCGGCCAGTACCTCAAAGGAAATGATTGACACATATCGTTGTCGTGAAACCCAACTAACCCTTTATACTCACGAAGTAATGACTGCTATTGACAGGGGATGTCAAATTAATTCCATATTTTTAGATTTCCAGAAGGCTTTCGACACCGTTCCTCATAAGCGTCTTCTAACCAAACTACGTGCCTACGGAGTACCGACTCAGTTGTTCAACTGGATTCGTGATTTCCTGTCCCAAAGGTCACAGTTGGTAGTAATAGACGGAAAGTCATCGAGTAAAACAGAAATTATATCCGGCGTTCCCCAAGGAAGTCTTATAGCCCCTTTATTGTCCCTAATCTATATTAACGACATAGGAGACAATCTGAGTAACCCTCTTCGATTATTTGCAGATGACTCTGTCATTTGCCGTATTGTAAAGTCATCATATGACCAAAAACGAATTGCAAATTCACTTACATAAGATATCTGTATGGTGCGAAAAGTGGCAGCTGACCCTGAACATAGACAAGTGTGAAGTTGTTCACATGAGTACGAAAAGAAGTCCACTAAATTTCGATTACGTCATAAGTCACACAAATCTGAAGGCTGTAAATTCAATTACATACTTAGGGATTAGAATTACAAATAATCTAAGTTGGAACGATGGCATAGATAATGTTGTGGGTAGAGCAAACCAAGGACTGCGATTGATTAGCAGAATACTTAGAAGGAGCAACAGATCTATTGAAGACACTGGTTACACCACGACTGTCCGCCGTATTCTGGAGTATTGCTGTGCGGTGTGGGATCCGCATCATTTGGGGCTAACGGATGACATCGAAAAAGTTCGAAGAAAAAAATGGTTCAAATGGGTCTGAGCACTATGGGACTTAAATTCTGAGGTCACCAGTCCCCTAGAACTTAGAGCTACTTAAACCTAACTAACCTAAGGACATTACACACATCCATGCCCGAGGCAGGATTCGAACCTGCGACCGTAGCAGTCGTGCAATTCCAAACTGTAGCGCCTAGAACCGCTCGGCGACTCCGGCATGCAAAGTTCAAAGAAGAACGTCTGGTTTTGTATTATTGCGAAACAGGGGAGATAGTACCACAGACATTACACGTGAATTGGAGTGGAAATCATTAAAACAAAGGCGTTTTTCGGTGAGACGGAAACTTCTCATGAAATTTCAATCACCAGTTTTCTCATCCGATTGCGAAAACATTGTGTTGGCACCCACCTACATAGGGAGAAATGATCATGACGATAAAATAGGAGAAATCTGGGCTCGCACAGAAAAATTTAAGTGCTCGTTTTTCCCGCGCGCCGTTCGAGAGTGGAACGGTAGAGACACAGCTTGAAGGTGGTTCATCGAACCCCTTGCCAGCCACTTAATTGTGAATAGCAGGGTGTTCACGTAGATGTAAATGTGTGACATACTGCATGCAACATTTACATGCTTGCATTCAACATTCTGGTGGTTGCACGATTTATTAATGTACCAACATTTCGCGCTTGAAATGGTTTTTCTCGCGCGTATATTCGGCTGTGATCTTGCAGTGTTACCTAGATTAGTATCTTACCTAGACAAATGTATTGAAATTTCGTTACTCTGAATATGTAGTGTATTTTTATTGCCGGCTGGTGTGGCCGTGTGGTTCTAGGCGCTCCAGGTTCGAATCCTGCCTCGGGCATGGATGTGTGTGATGTCCTTAGGTTAGTTAGGTTTAAGTAGTTCTACGTTCTAGGGGACTGATGACCACAGATGTTAAGTCTCATAGTGCTCAGAGCCATTTGAACCATTTCTTTGTATTTTTATTTCCGTCAGTGTAGTTGCGTGGGGACCGGCGTTGCCGTGTCACGATACTGGAGACAGGGTATTAAGGCACCCTCGGCCGTTGTCCTCAGGGTGTGGTGCGAGATGCGGCGGCCGCTGTTGGGGCAGACATTCGTCGCCCTTCGCCCTACGCCCTACGCCCTGCTCCCGACGCCCTTTATGCGGCCTTGCCGTGCCATTAGCCGCCCGCCTATTGACCGAAACACTCGCCCGCCACACTCCAGCCAGGCGCTATACATGGCGACCGAGCGTGTTAGCTCGCCAATGTTGGTCATACTGCTGCGTCACGCCGCACTGCCGCACAAGGGGCCGCGTGCGTCGGGACCTGACGCTCAGAGGAACGTACCGCGTAGAGAGCAGATTGCCGTTTCTGAATTCTGTGTTCTGCGAACACGTTCCCAGTCCTTGGATGCTGCTGTCGGAATATCCTGGCTGCAAATTGCAGCAAATCAGCTAATTTTCCTCGTCGAGAATCTCTAACAACTTGTGATGCCGTACTTTCCGGGGGTGGCAAGCTATAGGGTCCAGGAAAATGACCACCCTTGTTTCAAAAGATAGTTAACAAACAAACATATAAACAAAGATGCAGAGAAACGCTTTAATTTGTGGTCAATATTAGGTCATTTTAGATTAGCTGATGTTAAAAATTATGTACGGTAAAAGGCGTACTCCATTGTTGACACATAGACGAAGCCTTTCCTGGAAGCTGTCCACAGTTCTTTGTTTAATTCCCGGTGGGTTGACAGCCAATTCACCTTAACTATTTGTAGTGCTGTGGGGCGATGTACATACACTTGAGTCTTTAAGAATCCCCATAGAAAAAAAAAATTACAAGAGGATTAATCGGATGACCTTGGTGGGTCAGGCGACATCTCCTCGCGATGAGAGAAGAGGTGTAGGAAACAACACTCGCAGAATTTCTAGAGATCGTCGAGAAGTGTGAGCTGTTGTCCTTTACTGTTACAATCAGACTTCACCCTCTTCATAGTTCTCAACAAGCAGGATTAACTTAGGTCTCTGTCGCGCGGTAGCAGCAATTTGAATTAACCTTTACCGTTACGGTACCTTCTCGGAAAAAAAATTCGGACTCCACACGCCAGATTCAGCAACGGTGCAGCAAACCATCACAGGATGGCTGAGAAGTGTTCTTTCACGAAATTCCTGACGGTTTTCTACAGCCCAGTAGTGAAACATCTGTTTATTTATAGTACCTGGGAAGTGGAAGTGGACCTCCTCAGAAGAAATAAGTATAGCGCCAGGAGGAATGTTTTGAAGATTTTCCTCACACACAGCAATGCGTGTGTCACCATCTCTCTCTCTCTCTCTCTTAATTCTTGGCTAACCACCATTTAGTACGAGTGAATATGAAGCTCGTGGTCGTGCGGTAGTGTTCTCGCTTCCCGCGCCCTGGTTCCCGGGTTCGATTCCCGGCGGGGTCAGGGATTTTCTCTGCCTCGTGATGACTGGGTGTTGTGTGATGGCCTTAGGTTAGTTAGGTTTAAGTAGTTCTACGTTCTAGGGGACTGATAACCATAGATGTTAAGTCCCATAGTGCTCAGAGCCATTTGAACCATTTGAACCATCCCAGACAATCCCACGCAGCTTTGTGTTTAAGCACTGAGCGCTTTGGAAACTGTTGGGCCGACTCTTCCACACGCGCCACAGTTTCCGGCTTTTTTTTTCAGTACCTGATGCTGTACAGTTTTTTTAATCCAGTCACCAATAGATTTTCCGTCACAACAGAATCATGTCAACCAAGTCGAATCGAAAGTAAAATTAAACTTCCTGGAAGGTCCGCAGAAGAGATTCTGTGTAGTTTGGAAGGTAGGAGACGAGGTACTGGCAGAATTGAAGCTGTGAGGACGGGTCGTGAGTCGTTCTTGGGGAGCTCAGATGGTAGAGCACCTGCACGTGAAAGGCAAAAGTCTCGAGTCTGAGCCTCGGTCCGGCACCCAGTTATAATCTGCCAGGAAGTTTCATACCAGCGCACACTCCGCTGCGAGTGAAAATCTCATTGTCGAATGCAAAATGTTCGCTGAGTAGTAATCGAAGAAGCACCATTACGAACAAGCTCCTCCCCAACAAACGCATCATGCTCACCTAGCGAAGCGGCTGCAACCACTGAAAATGGCACGTACACCGATACTCACTCCACATCAGTGTCCCCACCAAAGCTCACAGGACGGCCTCTCCAAGTACAGGAGGACTTTTTCGCGGACCCTGTATTACCGACACTTCACAGAGCCGAACTCAGGTGTGCAAAACTCCCTCAAACGTGCGATTACGTTACAAACCAATTAGTATGCAAAATAAAATTATAAACAGCCGACCATTTGCAATGGATAAAGAATTCTTTACCTAGGTTTCAACAAATTTAAATTTGTCTTCTTCAGAAGGTGGCAATTTTACATTAGTATGGACTGATGTATCATCGCTGTTTTTACAAATGTCTGCATAGATCCATTTGTCAAAATTAAAATATAGCCCTAAAAATAGGGTTTGTCACGTAAATATAAATTAGTACATGGATGTTGCAGAGCTCACAACCGACTCGGTTTACGTGACAAACCCTATTTTTAGGGCTATATTTTAATTTTGACAAATGGATCTATGCAGACATTTGTAAAAACGGCGATGATACATCAGTCCATACTAATGTAAAATTGCCACCTTGTTGAAACCTAGGTAAGGAATTCTTTATCCATTGCAACTGGTCGGATGTTTATAATTTTATTACGTTGAACCGTTGCTGTTGTGCAGCTATGTTTAAAAAAAAGTATGCAAAATATTTGACATAAAGCATATGAAATACCCCTATAGTCTCAAATATACTTAAAGAACTGCGTTTTTAGCATTAAGCTGTGAAAAATAAATCTTTATCATCTACCGGTTTCGGTCACTCGGACCGTCCTCTCTGGAAGGAAAGGCAAAAAATTTATCTTCCTAGTAGATAATATAAATGTGACGTAGGATCATGTAGAAGGCAGGCGACCATTATGATAATAATCAGTAGTTCTGCATTCAGGCTGAGCGGGTCGCAATGGTAAATGTCAGATATCAGGTAAGGAATGATTTTATTGCGCATATGGGCGTTTCAGAATTTACGCATCATCAGACCTCCAGAATGAATTTAACTCCAATTGACTGAAATAAGATCGCACGAACAGTACTACACCTACCCAGGAGCGATTGCTGCGCATGATATGGCGTTTCAAGCTCTATGTGAAATAAGCATTTTAATACTATAGACACAGATCTCCAGAGTGCGGACAAAGAAGATACAAGGGTTGGAACCTTAATTGTAGCAACTATTTATTTATAGCTCGTACAAAATAGATACGAGTTCCAAAGTTTTACTGACCTTCAAAGTAGTCACCAGCATTGTGTGTAACCCGCTGCCAGCGATGTGGAAGTCGTAGGATACTCTTAGCAGTGCCAGTTGTGTTGACAGTTCGAGCGGCGCGGCCTATGGCCCGACGAATTTTTAGCAGTTCTGAAGCGAATGCAGTGAAGTCTTTCCTTCGTTTAAAAATCGAGTTGAACTTACGTCAGGGGAGTGCAGTAGCACTTAGTAGCACCATCAGTCAGACAAATAAGTAACAGCTTGCACTGTACGTACTTGAGCATTGTCCTGCAAAATGATCGTCAGTTCCTGCAGAAAGTGTCATCGCTTCTGTCTCTATGCTGTTCATTTTTGGAACACGACCTACGACCAGCACAGAGACAATGGACGATGCTCAAGCAGGTACAGTGCAAGCTGTTACTGATTTGTTTGACTGATGGGGCTGCTAAGTGCTATACCACCCACTGCACTCCCCTGGCATAAGCCCTCGTAAGTTTAACTCTGTTTTTAAACTGAAGGAAACACTTCACGGCATTCGCTTCAGAACTGCTACAAATTCGTCGGGCAACAGACCGCGCCGCTCGAACTGTCAACACAACTGGCACTGCTAAGGGTGTCCTACGACTTCCACATCGCTGGCAACGGGTTATACACAATGCTGGGTACTACTTTGAAGTTCAGTAAAACTTTGGAACACGTATCTATTTTGTACGAGCTCTTAAGTAAACAGTTTCCACTATTAATGTTCCAACCCTCGCATTTTCGCCACCAGGCGGCATTATAAAACGTATGTGCCGCCGTGGCGCAACGAATGATACACAACGATAGGCAAAAAGTTTGCCCGGCCCGAATAATTTAGTCCAAGAAAGGAGCATTGAGCCTGCCAAAGTTCAGAAGTGTAGCGGTCTGTGGATCTTCAAATTGCCGTATACTCCGTCAATCAGAAGCAATGTAATAGTTAGGATAAAGTACATGTCGAGATCATTGCAGTTGAATTCATCGTATCATTTGTTTTGAAACTCATTTTTCGAGCACGTACAAACGATTGAAATATATGAACTCGAGCTCGGTAGAATTATTACAACGAGGAGCGTATCACATTGGTTTCAGTGGCTGACAGGATGGGCTGACTCTGTACGAACGTAAAGGAGGAGCGTCCGAATCTAACTGGAGTCAGTTGTAATTTTTTTTTATTTAGACTTATGGACTTAATACTTTAAACCTTAATTCGTTGCAAATCGTGCGGTTGTAGTCTTTTATAGGTTGCACATTCTTAAAAAGATTCTATTTTATAACAGTCTCATCTTTAAACAAACAGATAAATTGTCATAGTAAAAATATTGAAAATGGATGTATGTATTTGTAATTACTTTGACCACCACCTGATCTCCCTACAGTTTTTAGTTAAGAGAAACGTATCAGTTGTTTGGCGTAAGTCATCAGGTCTGCTTCAAAATATCACCAGATATCCAGGACGTAGATATAGAGTTTGAAGTTGTATTTGAAACCCCTCACTTACGTCTAGCTATCGTTCCTGGATATTTGATGCTGGATAAATTACGAAACGCGTCGTACTAGCAATAAGGTCACTCCTTACCCAATTTTTGACTTTTACCATTGCCACTCAGTCAGCTTGAATGTAGAACTACTGATTATTATAATAATGGCCTGAATGACTGTCATATTTATATTATCGAAACTATTAAAACATTGTCCAAAATTTTTGACTCCCTGGAACCGATTTCTTACCAATAGCAATGTGGATTACAGGCAAAAATGGTAGATATATTCCATTCCCGTAATGGACAAATTGTCGAAATACATAACTGAGTTTGTACGGGATATTCATAGCGGGAGTGTTTGTGTTCAGCAGGGTGGTAGGGAAGGGGAGAGAGGGCTATGACATGTCCTGTGTCACTTTGTGTGTGTGTGTGTGTGTGTGTGTGTGTGTGAGTAAGGGGTGCTAACTTCTGTTTGGACAAAATTATGACTTTTTTAAAGTTACTTTATTGTGGTACCTATGGTGGATGATAACGAGTGGGTAATTTGCCTGGTATAATGTTTTGTGGTTACTAGACCGGTTATTATTTATCAACTATACCTTTTATTGGTTTCAATAACGTTTGGTTGCCTAAAAAGAAATATACAACATAAGTCACGTAATCTGCCTAGTGTAGTAAAATGTCGGTGTAGAGTGATTTCTTCAATGTCTTCTTCGTAGAAAATCATCATGATAAAAGAAAAGCACAATATTGTGTACGTTGTGCAAGATTAATTTGTTTTGTTCGCGAGTTTTCGGCTTACAACGCCATCATCAGCATTTGACTACCGCCATCAAAGAAGTTACGACATTTGTAAACAACAGTGGAAGAGTTGTTACATATTTAGACTGAGACACAAACAAGCGGTTAATGTCATCTTTGACAGTCTGACGTTGAAAAATAACTAAGCGTAAAAGGACCAAACTAGGATAAACGTTTCCAGTAAAGTGGAAAAACAGAGCATATGTAACAATTTACATTGAATTAAGGCTCCCAATAAACTAACGAAACTACTAAATAACTGCGTGAACAAGATATACATTTAGAATGTGATACAGAAATAGAGTAGAATACAGAATTGGAAATTGTAACAACGGAATATATGGAATACATATGCAAACACTATAAAATAAAAATAAATAAATACGTCAAAATGGAAGAAATGAAAGGAACATAAAATGTGGGAGGATTAAGTGAAGTTTAGAGGCAGGAAAATATTGACCTGAACTTGGTCATTCAATATTAAATCAGGAGCGGGGCTTGGATATTTGTACATTTCCGGGGCTTCCAACAGGTTGAGTTTTTGGCCTTTGTTTGCTAGCTACGGTCTTCCCTCGAAACATGTTCAGCGAATATGGAGTCATAATTCCGCAACTTCTAGCTGTTCACTCGGCACAGCTGCTATGTCTCTGCCTGACTGACCAATACAAAACCTATCACAGTCAGGACCGGTAAGTTTGTATACTGCTCTGTTGGTTGTAATTGGGTATTATGTTTACTATTGAAAAAGAAACACCTACTGTAGTGCTCATATAGTAGAAAAACCTGTAGTAAGCTAATTTCAGTGTTTTCTTACACCCTGTGACACCTGTCGTAGGTATGGTATCATTCACCACTACCATCACACAGTGGAACGACCAGTAGAGGAAGCAGAGAAGAGAAGTGTAATTTTGTGGACTTTTTTTCTCCTTAACGCAAGACGTGATCGGTTAGGACAAGACTGTAGCCATTGATTGAGGCTCTAAATTTTATGCTCTCTAAACCTTATTCGAAATTTTCATCTTTGGTAGTCTTCTCATGCACTAATATATTTTATTGTGATTCTAAAATGTACACTTTCGCCGGCCGGAGTGGCCGAGCGGTTAAAGGCGCTACAGTCTGAAACCGCACGACCGCTACGGTCGCAGGTTCGAATCCTGCCTCGGGCGTGGATGTGTGTGATGTCCTTAGGTTAGTTAGGTTTAGGTAGTTCTAAGTTCTAGGGGACTTATGACGACAGCAGTTCAGTCCCATAGTGCTCAGAGCCATTTGAACCATTTTTTGTAGACTTTCACGGGCGGAAATATCATGTCCATTATAATTATCCGGGCTCTTATGCCGTGGTCGGTTGATGAATTTCGTCTCAATTCCCAACGTTTCGTCTCCGACTGCGGGAGACATGTTCAAGGGGGTCCGTAGGTCGATGGAAGGTCCAACACACCCACTGGCTCGCTACTGACTGCCGCTAAATTCCGTGTCACGTGTTTTGAAAACGTCAGTGCAATTGGCCGCTGTCCGCTGCCGTCGATCGCCGTTGCCATCACCTAGTAGTGGGCGGGTGGTACACATCTTCTTTAACACAGGCATCCATATACCGTTTAATTTCACGCCCTCCTCCTTTCGGTTGAAATTATTTGGGTGTTTAGCGATTTCGATTGCCTCTCTGTAGAGCCTTTCGTAGTATCCGCTTGTGGCCGCTAGTACTTGCGTCTCCTCGAAACGAATATTGTGGTTCCCTGGCTGAAAAAGCATGCTCCGCAACAGCTGATCGTTCCGTTATACTCAGTAACCGCAAACCCACGCACACGGACCGTTATTTGCACCGGGATTCGAACCACCACCCACAACAGATGCGGGGTGTTATCAAGACGTTAGCGGACAGAGCTAGAAATATTTGTGAACCTGAGTTGCTCGACGCTGAGATGGAACATCTCCACAATGCACTAACGAAGAACGGATATTCGTCCGCCGAAATAAAACGTGCGTTGAGGCAGCCACGCAGAAATCATACTGACGTACAGGCTACTGCAAAATCTAAGGTTTTCCTGCCGTTTGTTAAAAATGTGACGGAAAGAATAGGGAGGATCTTGACGTTTTCAAAACACGTGACGTCACACCGCGGCGCGGGAGCGCGCGGAACGGAATTTAGCGGCAGTCAGTAGCGAGTCAGTGGGTGTGTTGGACCTTCCATCGACCTACGGACCCCCTTGAACATGTCTCCCGCAGTCGGAGACGAAACGTTGGGAATTGAGACAAAATTCATCAACCGACCACGGCATAACAGCCCGGATAATTATAATGGACGTTTATTGTGACTGTTAATTTAATGCAAATTGTCATATCGGCCTCTCGGAGTGGCCGCGTGGTGTGAGGCGCCACGTCACGGAGGTTCGAGTCCTGCCCCGGGCATGGGAGTGTGTGTTGTCGTTAGCGTAAGTTAGCTTAAGTCGTGTGTAAGCCTAGGGACCGACGACCTCAGTAGGGATTCACACACATTTGAACATTTTGTCATATCGGCACTGCTTCTTCGAGGTTAGTGTGCTTCTCCTGCTGTGTTCCTTTTAGATCTATTCATCTTTCAACTTTTTACCTTCTTAACTGCATTACCATCTCACTGTCAAACACGACATCCACTGTGTGTTTGTGCCTTAATGAAGATGAGTAACACCTTTTCCAACATTGTTTACCAATATTGTGACTACTTTGACGACGATAAGTAGCTAAAGTCTGATTATGGCCTTCTAAGCCGAAAACCGGTTCGCTAAATAAATTAATTCTGTAGAATGCACGCAATATTGATCTTTTCATTAATAAATATTTCGGTAATTGGTATGCTTTCTGACGTTGTTACCGGGCATTGTAGAGGTGGACTAAAACGCCGTGCAAAGCCAGACCCTTATAAAACGGCTGTCGTGCTGCCCTCTCCCAACCCTTGCAAATTGTCGATATAACGCCAGTCGTAAACGCAGATCTCGGGGGAAGGCGCCGTTTTCCTCCTACACACGTTATGGGCCCGGTTCAACGAGCCTCTACCGCCCACATAAAGAACATCCGCGGCAGGATATGAATTTATCGCCCATTAAGATCGGCGCTGAGGAGCATTTTACTGCCCTACGTACTACGGGATATTGCCACCAGCGGGGCAAACCTTGGAATGTGTCAGACACGTATCATATATATGATGATATATATGCAGACTGAAGCGACGACTGAAAATGGAAATGAATGGAAACTTGGAGTGTTAGGACAGTCCGTGCAGTTGCACGAATCCTGCACTGTGCCGATGCCGCGGGGGAGGGGGGGGGGCGTCGTCGGCCGTGTGTCGCTGTAGCTTCTGAGTACGACACAGCCACCCAAAGATCGTGACAATGTCCTCCAGAAATGTGAAGAATATCTAAAAGAGCTGTTGTTGTTGCTGTTGTGGTCTTCAGTCCTGAGACTGGTTTGATGCAGCTCTCCATGCTACTGTATCCTGTGCAAGCTTCTTCATCTCCCGTTGCCTACCGCAACCTACATCCTTCAGAATCTGCTTAGTGTATTCATCTCTTAGTCTCCCTCTACGATTTTTACCCTCCACGCTGCCCTCCATTACTAAATTGGTGATCCCTTGATGCCTCAGAACAAGTCCTACCAACCGATCCCTTCTTCTAGTCAAGTTGTGCCACAAACTTCTCTTCTCCCCAATCCTATTCAATACCTCCTCATTAGTTATGTGATCTACCCATCTAATCTTCAGCATTCTTCTATAGCACCACATTTCAAAAGCTTCTATTCTCTTCTTGTCCAAACTATTTACCGTCCATGTTTCACTTCCATACATAGCTACACTCCATACAAATACTTTCAGAACTCACTTCCTGACACTTAAATCTATACTCGATGTTAACAAATTTCTCTTCTTCAGAAACGCTTTCCTTGCCATTGCCAGTCTGCATTTTATATCCTCTCTATTTCGACCATCATTAGTTATTTTGCTCCCCAAATAGCAAAACTCCTTTACTACTTTAAGTGTCTCATTTCCTAATCTAATTCCCTCAGCATCACCCGACTTCATTCGACTACATTCCACTATCCTCGTTTTGCTTTTGTTGATGTTCATCTTATATCCTCCTTTCAAGACACTGTCCATTCTGTTCAACAGCTCTGCCAAGTCCTTTGCTGTCTCTGACAAAATTACAATTTCATCGGCGAATCTCAAAGTTTTTATTTCTTCTCAATGGATTTTAATACCTACTCCGAACTTTTCTTTTGTTTCCTTCATTGCTTACTCAATATACAGATTGAATAACATCGGGGAGAGGCTACAACCCTGTCTCACTAACTTCCCAACCACTGCTTCCCTTTCATGTCCCTCGACTCTTATAACTGTCATCTGGTTTCTGTACAAATTGTAAACAGCCTTTCGCTCCCTGTATTTTACCCCTGCCACCTTCAGAATTTGAAAGAGAGTATTCCAGTCAAAATTGTCAAAAGCTTTCTCTAAGTCTACAAATGCTAGAAACGTAGGTTTGCCCTTTCTTAATCTAGCTTCTATGATAAGTCGTAGGGTCAGTATTGCCTCACGTGTTCCAACATTTCTATGGAATCCAAACTTATCATCCCCGAGGTCAGCTTCTACTAGTTTTTCCATTCGTCTGTAAAGAATTCGCGTTAGTATTTTGCAACTGTGACTTATTAAACTGATAGTTCGGTAATTTTCACATCTGTCTAAAAGAGCTATATGACACAAGTAGCAAACCGGAAACTCTGGAACTTGAATCACACAACAGTGTAAGTGATGACGAGAAAGGACCAACCATCACAATGGAAGAAGTAAAGTCTGCCATAGCTGCAATGAAAAATGGCAAAGCGGTAGGTACAGACACGATACCGGGAGAAATATTAAAATGCTTGAACCAAGATGGAATAAGAGAAATATTGAGATTATGTAATAAAATGTATGACAGTGATGAATGGCCTGAGGACTTTCTGACAACAGTAATGATTCCATTACCGAGAAAACAAGGAACCAAGAAATGCAGCAAGCACAGGACAATCAGCCTCATTACACTTGCAGCCAAAGTGATGTTAAGAATAATTAATAAGAGACTTGAAAAAGTAATGGAGGAGAATCTTGGTGAGGAGCAGTTTGGCTTCAGACTGAATACTGGCACCAGAGATGCTATAGGGCTCTTACGAATCTTGGGAGAAAGGTTTATTGAAAAAGGAAGAGACCTATGTGCTTCATCGATCTAGAAAAGGGTTTGACAGTGTGGTTTGGGACAAGCTGGCGACTATAATGAAGGAAAAGAGAGTGGACTGGAAAACCAGAAGACTTTTAAACTCATTATATCTTAACCGAAAAGTTTCAGTTAAAGTGAGAGGAGAAAATACAAACTGGATCGGACTGGGGAAAGGAGTAAGACAAGGATGCTGTTTACCACCTACTCTTTTCAACCTGTACTTGGAAAATATGACTGACCAATGTTCATTACATTACAAAGGCGTAGAAATTGGAGGAAGAATAGTGGGGTGTTTGAGGTTTGCTGATGACATGGTCCTTCTAGCCACAGGGGAAAAAGAATTACAGGATTTCGTGGACACCGTTGAAACTAACGCAAAAAATATGGAATGAAAATTAACACAAATAAAACAAAAGTATTGGCACTAGGAGGAAATAAGGAAATAAAAATTATGCTACATGGAGAAATACTAGAACAGATGCAAAATTTTAAGTATCTTGGAAGCAGGATAGACATCGACTGGAAGTGCACCACAAAAATTTAAAACAAGGATAGCAATGGCAAAAGAGGCGTTTCATAAGAAAAGGAGAATTTTCTGCAGCGGTCTGGACAGAGAACGCAGGAAGAGACTCATAAAATGTCTTGTATGGAGTGTTCTTCTATATGGCGCTGAACATGGACTATGAGGAAGAAAGACAGAGAAAGGCCCGGGGCTTTTGAGATCTGGACATGGCGGAGGATGGAAAGAATAAGTTGGTGGACGGAGTAAAAACGGAAGAGGTACTGAGAAGAGTGGAAGAGAAAAGACAGTTACTAGATATAATAAAGAGAAGGAAAAGAAGTTGGACTGGGCATATACAGGGTGTTACAAAAAGGTACGGCCAAACTTTAAGGAAACATTCCTCACACACAAATAAAGAAAAGATGTTATGTGGACATGTGTCCGGAAACGCTTAATTTTCATGTCAGAGCTCATTTTAGTTTCGTCAGTATGTACTGTACTTCCTCGATTCACCGCCAGTTGGCCCAATTAAGGGAAGGTAATGTTGACTTCGGTGCTTGTGTTGACATGCGACTCATTGCTCTACAGTACTGGCATCAAGCACATCAGTACGTAGCATCAACAGGTTAGTGTTCATCACGAACGTGGTTTTGCAGTCAGTGCAATGTTTACAAACGCGGAGTTGGCAGATGCCCATTTGATGCATGGATTAGCACGGGGCAATAGCCGTGGCGCGGTACGTTTGTATCGAGACAGATTTCCAGAACGAAGGTGTACTGACAGGAAGACGTTCGAAGCAATTGATCGGCGTCTTAGGGAGCACGGAACATTCCAGCCTATGACCCGCGACTGGGGAAGACCTAGAACGACGAGGACACCTGCAATGGACGAGGCAATTCTTCGTGCAGTTGACGATAACCCTAATGTCAGCGTCAGAGAAGTTGCTGCTGTACAAGGTAACGTTGACCACGTCACTGTATGGAGAGTGCTACGGAAGAACCAGTTGTTTCCGTACCATGTACAGCGTGTGCAGGCACTATCAGCAGCTGATTGTCCTCCACGGGTCCACTTCTGCGAATGGTTCATCCAACAATGTGTCAATCCTCATTTCAGGGCAAATGTTCTCTTTACGGATGAGGCTTCATTCCAACGTGATCAAATTGTAAATTTTCACAATCAACATGTGTGGGCTGACGAGAATCCGCACGAAATTGTGCAGTCACGTCATCAACACAGATTTTCTGTGAACGTTTGAGCAGGCATTGTTGGTGATGTCTTGATTGGGCCCCCATGTCCTTCCACCTACGCTCAATGGAGCACGTTATCATGATTTCATACGGGATACTCTACCTACGCTGCTAGAACATATGCCTTTACAAGTACGACACAACATGTGGTTCATGCACGATGGAGCTCCTACACATTTCAGTCGAAGTGTTCGTACGCTTCTCAACAACAGATTCGGTGACCGATGGATTGGTAGAGGCGGGTCAATTCCATGGCCTCCACGCTCTCCTGACCTCAACCCTCTTGACTTTCATTTATGGGGGCATTTGAAAGCTGGTGTGTACGCAACCCCGGTACCAAATGTAGAGACTCTTCGTGCTCGTATTGTGGACGGCTGTGATACAATACGCCATTCTCCACGGTTGCATCAGCACATCAGGGATTCCATGCGACGGAAGCTGGATGCATGTATCCTCGCTAACGGAGGACAATTTGGACATTTCCTGTAACAAAGTGTTTGAAGTCACGCTGGTACGTTCTGTTGCTGTGTGTTTCCATTCAATGGTTAATGTGATTTGAAGAGAAGTAATCAAATGAGCTCTAACATGGAAAGTAAGCGTTTCCGGAACTGCTTGTCACATACCCTTGCAAAGCCCACATTTGCGCATACATTTCCTGTACAAACAACAGTCACTATGAAGTACGTCAATTACGAAGTAAAAATATCTGAGGCCCAGACATTATCCATTAGCGCCTTACAAAACTACATATTATAATTTACCTTTTTTCATATAAGGACGTCAGGAACATGCACACAGAAATCTGTTCATAACACGACTTAGGTACAATGTGACGAGCGATTAAAACCTGTATGCTGGGCTTTACCATACCTCTCTAGGCACTATGGTCCTAGGTATTTTACCTAAGTCGTGTTATGAACAGATTTCTGTGTGCATGTTCCTGACGTCCTTATATGAAAAAAGGTAAATTATAATATGTAGTTTTGTAAGGCGCTAATGGATAATGTCTGGGCCTCAGATGCTTTTACTTTGTATTTGACGTACTTCATAGTGAGTGTTGTTTGTATAGGAAATGTATGCGCAAATGTGGGCCTTGCAAGGGTATGTGACAAGCAGTTGTAGTAAAGTTGTGTTTCAGTAGTAGTGAGTGGTTATACCGTGGGACTGTGTATGCGCTGCTTGGTCAGCGCTATCTGGTGGCCGGTTGTGAACCGCTAGAATCACAGCAGGTAAGCCTGCGCGGAATAGGGCAGTGATGAAGTGGTAGTTTCATCTGGTGATTTCAGTTTTATATTTTATGCAAAGATCGACCATGAGAGCAGTTTTTTATTATTTTTATTATTTTTTATTGGCTGTGACAATGATTTTATCAGATGGTCTGCCTCATATGCCATGATGTCCATATCGTTTTATAAATATTAATCTACGTTTCAGGTATGTGGTTCTGTAATAGTTGTAATGTATATAGTTGACTCATGTAAGCCCTCCCTGAAACCTGTTATGTTACACCTTCACAGATCCGATGGTGGCACCTTCAGAGTGCTGAAACCGGTCATCTAATAAACGATTGAAGCGATCGTGCCTTTTCAATTATTTTAAAAGCTTTAATAGTTTTCACATGAGAAGTTCAGAGTCATTACTTTTGATGCTGCCGTCGTTGGTTGTACTGTTTGGCTCATTAAATGACGTTTCCAGTAGAGTTTGCATGCTTCAACTTGTAAGTCGGAATAAACCACCCTGAGTAAAAGAGTTGGTAACCATGTTACATAGGGCAGCCGAGGCAGCGTCGCCGTCCTGTTAGAATTATGTGATTTGCATCGCAAATCAGTCGCCGCCTGTCCGACATGGCGTCGTCTGTGCTGTCCTGTGCTGTGTGTGTGTATGTGTGTGTGTGTGTGTGTGTCTGCACCCTTGGGTTATTCGCTAGCCCGTGCTGCTTCTTCTCAAGCCTCAGGGAACAACCCTACAGCCAGCCCTCCACGAGGCTTCCATCACGTAGCAACTCATTAACATTCATGGGCCTGACTCTCCGCTACTGCGGTCCACACACACGCAGACACACACACACATACACACACACACACACACACACACACACACACCACACACACTTTTAGCTCCGACAACGCTTTTGACCCTAATCCGCATCTCAAACCTAAAGAGGAAGCGAGTCAAGTGGTTTTCTAGGCAGCTTCTCTCCAAACATTTCGCTCCATGTGGCTAAATCTATCGTTTTATCTCTCTCTCTCTCTCTCTCTCTCCCCTTCACACACACACACACACACACACACACACACACACACACAACAGTCCCTCACACCTACAGGCTCTGAAGACCATGCGATAGCCGACCGACCGCCGTGTCACCCTTACGGTTCATCATCGGATGCGACATAGGGTCAACAAACCGCACTACCTCTCAGGTAACTCCTCACTTAACATCAGAGACGGACTGAACCGCGCTACAGTTCTCCAATCAAAGAGAGATCCTGGTAGTAGCGGGATTCGAACAAATACCCCTCGCATGAGGGTCTGTCGCATTGACCACTCATCTACAGTTGAGCCAAAACACAGCGCATAATAACGTCTTGGTCCACCTACGGAGTGAAATGCCGCAACGAGTGGCATGGGACCGACAAGACCTTGATAGGTTTCCGAAAGTATGTGGTACCCTATGTAAACGCACGAGTCACCCTCTTTCCGGAAATTACTAACCGTTGATTTGTGGGAGTGCAGCTGGGGCCAAATAGCGCCCCCAAAGTAAAAAACAATACAATTTTTGTATTTCGTGCATCATGCAACAAATGAATGCCGTACTACAGGGCCTATTATGATAAACATCAACAGTGGAATATTGTGAGATTTATTGAGAGATTTAGCGTCAAAAATGCTTTTAGAACTACAGTAAACATATCATTTTAACACAGTATGGTCACAAATTCACATTTGCGTATTACCAGGATGTGAAATAATATCAGTAACGTCAAGTTCTTATAAGCCTACGAATTATCGCATATGTATGACGAATACCTCATTGTACTGAGTACAAAACTGAACTAAAAGTCTGAAGATTACACTATTACCACAAAGAACAAAGTGCGTCTTTCCTGTATGACACCACAATTGTTTATCATGTGATCATGTGCTGAAAGATGCAGTCGCCTACATCGAATTGCTCTTCAACAGTGGGAAGCAAGAAGTTGCGTAAAACATCAATGTAGGCCTGTGCTGTGATAGTGCCATGCAATAGAACAAGGAGTGCAAGCCTCTCCATGAAAAACATGACCACATCGTAACACCACCGACTCCGAATTTTACTGTTGGCACTACACACGCTGGCAGATGACGTTCACCGAGCATTAGCCATACCCACACCCTGCCATCGGATCGCCACATTGTGTACCGTGATTCGTCACACCACTCAACGTTTTTACACTGTTCAATCGTTCAATGTTTACGATCCTTACACCAACCGAGGCGTCGTTTGGCATTTACTGGCGTGATGTGTGGCTCATGAGTTTTCTCACCTCTCACCTAGCGGTCGTAATACTTGCAGTTGATCCTGATGGAGTTTGGAATTCCTGTGTGATGGTCTGGATAGATGTCTATTACTCATTACGACCCTCTTAAACTGTCGGCGGGGTCTGTCAGTCAACAGACGAGGTCGGCCAGTACGCTTTTGATGCTTACGTGCCCCTTCAGGTTTGCACTTGACTATCACATCGGAAACGCTAGACCTAGGGATGTTTAGGAGCGTGGAAAACTCGCTTACAGACGTATGACACAAGTGACACCCAGTCACCTGACCACGTTCGAAGTCCGTGAGTTCCGCGTAGCACCCCATTCTGCTCTCTGACGATGTCTAATGACTACTCAGGTCGCTGATATGGAGTACCTGGCAGAAGGTGGCAACACAATGCACCACATGCGCAAGTGAGCTATACCATGCAGACCTTACAGCTGATGCAGAAAAAGGACCTGCTGTGACTGCTTGAAACTACTTAAATTAGGAAATGCATATCTTCCTTACGTTCCTAACAAAATTCTTTCCTGAACACCAAGAGAGAATAGCGGAGCAAAAGCAAAATTCTGCTATTTCTGCCACTTCGGACTGCGCGCAGTTTCTACCCAGTGGCCAGTTTCCCGCCAAGAGCAGCCAACATGGAAGAATGTACTCCTAGGAGATACATACTCTTGACCGAACTTCGCTTACATCAACTAAGTGTTCAGGATTACGTGGCCATTGTGACTGAGGGTAAAACCTCGTATGTTATTACGCTGTATCGTGTCCCTGTTCAGATTTGTTCCTCACAGATCGACGTTTCGAACCCTCTGCTGAGACCTTCATCATGACCTTGTGTGTACCTAGTATGCTGAATACTGTTCGTTTAGAAAAGAGATTTTTGCTGCTCTTTTTCGGCAGAAATGGAGACGTGACGCAAAATGTTTCTGGACAGATAGCGGTTCCAGACATAGAGATGGGAAATTTTTGCGAACTTTATTGTAATGACCTCCCTTGGGCGTTATACGGAAAACGCAGTGACATCACACCAAGCAAGTACAGTGCCAAGTAAGGTGAACGCATCGAAATGTGAATAATTTCCAGACAGCTGTGCATATACTATCAAGTGGTTCAGCGTATTCTCTAGAAATATTGAGAGGTGGCATGCGCCCGCCCTCAAATTTCTGAGTAATTCGATTTGGGGAAACATAGCCGAGTATGGTCATTGCAAGGCTAGTAATGAGAACTCAGAAGATATGAATATTTTCCTATCTAATTGCATGCGGTGAAAAGTTGCTATTCCTTCACACGCGGACTTCCCATGCAGCGTCTCTCGTCACCCAGGTGGTCCGGTGACAGGCGGGTACTGCTGATCTCGAGAGGGTTAAGCCGACGGGTGTGAGGGAGTCGAGTGGATGCTGTCAAGACGCCGACATTGTCATCAGAGCGGGGGCGACGCGCCCACAGGGGCCTGACGGAGCGGCTGGGCTAGAGATTCCGTTAGGAGGTGCATTCAAGTTCTAAGGCCTCCGATTTTTTTTCTAATTAACTACTCACCCGAAATCGATGAAACTGGCGTTACTTCTCGACGTAATCGCCCTGCAGACGTACACATTTTTCACAACGCTGACGCCATGATTCCATGGCAGCGGCGAAGGCTTCCTTAGGAGTCTGTTTTGATCACTGGAAAATCGCTGAGGCAATAGCAGCACAGCTGGTGAATGTGCGGCCACAGAGAGTGCTTTTCATTGTTGGAAAATGCTGAAAGTCACTAGGAGCCAGGTCAGGTGAGTAAGGAGCTTGAGGAATCACTTCAAAGTTGTTATCACGAAGAAACTGTTGCGTAACGTTAGCTCGATGTGCGGGTGCATTGTCTTGATGAAACAGCACACGCGCAGCTTTTCCCGGACGTTTTTGTTGCAGTACAGGAAGGAATTGGTTCTTCAAGACATATTCGTAGGAAGCACCTGTTACCGTAGTGTCCTTTGGAACGCAATGGGTAAGGATTACGCCCTCACTGTCCCAGAACATGGACACCATCATTTTTTCAGCACTGGTGGTTACCCAAAATTTTTTGGTGGCGGTGAAACTGTGTGCTTCCATTGTGCTGACTGGCGCTTTGTTTCTGGATTGAAAAATGGCATCCACATCTCATCCATTGTCACAACCGACGAAAAGAAAGTCCCATTCGTGCTGTCATTGCGCGTCAACATTGCTCGGCAACATGCCACACGGGCAGCCGTGTGGTCGTCCGTCAGCATTCGTGGCACCCACCTGGATGACACTTTTCGCATTTTCAGGTCGTCATGCAGGATTGTGTCCACAGAACCCACAGAAATGCCAACTCTGGAGGCGATCTGTTCAACAGTCATTCAGCGATCCCCCAATACAATTCTCTCCACTTTCTCGATCGTGTTGTCAGACCGGCTTGTGCGAGCCCGAGGTTGTTTCGGTTTGTTGTCACACGATGTTCTGCCTTCATTAAACTGTTGCACATCCATAATTCCATCACCACGTCTCCTTCAACTGTCGATGAATTTCAATTGGTTTCACACCACGCAAATTCAGAAAACGAATGATTGCACGCTGTTCAAGTAAGGAAAACGTCGCCTTTTTAAGTATTTAAAACAGTTCTCATTCTCGCCGCTGACGGTAAAATTCCATCTGCTGTACGGTGCTGCCATCTCTGGGACGTATTGACAATGAACACGGCCTCATTTTAAAACAATGCGCATGTTTCTATCTCTTTCCAGTCCGGAGAAAAAAAAAATCGGAGGCCTTAGAACTTGAATGCACCTCGTACTTCGCAAAAACTTAGTGAAAATACTTTCTGTCGGGCTACGAGCGAGGCGTGGGAATGACTTGTGTTCCCAGGCAGTCTTGGCGGGAAAATTCCCGCGTATTCTGCAAAATCATAACTGTGATTGGCTTGCTCAGGGTATAGCTCCGTGACGTAGCAAAGTCGACGCAGAAATTGGCGCCAAGTATCTCCATTGCTGGAATAGTAGTGCTTCCGTCCGTTTTCGAGGCACGTTTAACCACGGCCACTATCGTGGGGCGGGAATTCTCTGTGTTCAGCTTGTACGGGTGCTGTTGAGACAGTCGTCTCTCGCCTTTCCGTCGGAGTAGGTTACAAGACTGAGCTCTCGCTGCTCTGGACAGCCTGTCTTCCGCTGGCTGTCGAATATACTTTCATTTAATTGTAACTGACGAAGTTGCTGAAATTTCGACCTCAACGTAGCTTTCCGAGTACAGTTGGCAATTGAGCGTTCTGCATACATATGGCCTATGTTGTCCATCTTGAGCAGTTTTGGCTAAAGTTGACTGTATCGGAGTTACTGTGTGACTTCATTTGTTAAAATCAGTCATTGTACCGTCAGTGGCGAGCCTTCTTCGTCCCCCTCAGAGGCGCATTTGTATTGATAGGAAGTCTTTAGTCTGGAATAACCAGACCAGGATAATTTGTTTCGGGCTATACTCGCGACATTATCATCACCACGACTGGGCATCGAAGCAACCAGCCATTGCCTCCGGTACGCCAGACTGTGTCCTTGAAGTTAAGAAGACAGCTTGGTAAGGTATGTCCGCAGCACCGGCAGATTAAGGAATTTTACTATGTGACCATCAGAGCTCAGCAGAGTAGGCCTGTTCCCGTCTTTTCTAACGTGGTTCTGTCTTGGGTGTTCATTGGCAGAGTTCTCACTACTGTAGCAGCTGGGTGTTTCTCTTAAGATTTGAGTTGCAAGGAATTGGCACCACATACCACTTGGTCATAAACGTCACAAGCTAGTTTAAGGACAACTTCACCTTCACAGCATTTATTTGAGTATCCAATTTGACGTATTGTAAATGTTTCATGTGCTGTGTTTATTATTTTGAGTTTAGTCATAATAAATCAAATTTTTATTTTGGACAGAACTTTCATTCTCTAGATCCGTAGCGCAACCCTTTCATTTCTCACCACGTTAATGTAACTTATTTATCAAATTAATTTCTATGAAATTAAATTATTGCAGGTGCCAAACTATTTTGTATTCCACTTGCAGGGTCGATTAGAGTCAGTTCGCTTTTCTTCTTAATCCATGTGCAACTGCAAAAGTCGGAGTTAGAAAAGGGGGGCTTACAGCATCATTTCCATATGAAGATTCTAGAAAAATTTAGTATTAAATACACTGCTAGCCCCGGCACCTAGCAATATCACGATACAATCTCACTAAAGCCGACTTCTGGTCTCTCTCCCAGGTGGAATAATATCGTGGTCGACTGATAGTTGTATTATCGGCGCATCGTGGCTGCGTATTTATCTCCTTTCTTACAGAACTAAAACGCTCCATGGACTTTATTCTACAAGTGTAGCAGTCTTTGCGTAACACTTGTGCGTTATCAAACTATACTAGGCGAGTTTTATCTTCACACAAAAATAACGCAAGAACTACGCGTCGGAGTAAAAAATGGAAAAATACTTGTTCAATATTTCTATAAGTTCTATGTGGCGATACCATTGTCCACACATCTCATTTTTGTAGGGTATATAGCTTCTACGGGAAAAATGCGTAAATGTTGTATACACCACTTTTGCCTTTGTGTGATAGCTGGCGCTATAATTGACAAATAACACAGTTGAGTTTCAAATTTTATTACCTAGAAAAACGCACTGGATAGAAACATAACAGACGTGCATGGCAAAAAAAAAAAAAATCCGTGGTCTAGAAGTAGCGTCTTTCAGTAGTAATCAGAACGTCCTAAATTCCGGGTTAGAACCTTGCCAGTGCTTAAATTTTGAATAAAAATCATCAGTAATGGCGGACCGAGACTTACGGCATAAGAAGTCAGTTTCATTCTGCCGACGGCCTTCTCAAAGAGGGTGGAGGAGCGGATAGAGGTTCAGGGCACTCTCTTGCCCTTACAGGTGGGAAACTGCTCCTAAATACGGAATAATCAGCAATGATCAACGACATGAGGCTGTAGAAGGCAGTGGTAACCTTTACATTAAAGACACATAATGTGTATCCACAGGACATGTGGCCTGTACCTGAAAAAAGTGTCGTGATGCTTTCTCCATTGGCAAGATTCCGGACTAGTCTCCCATTCGAGTGTTCGGGAAGGAACTGCCAAGGCGAAGGTCGCCTTGAGATAAAAGACTGAATAATCAACAAAACGATTACGTTTTACGAGTCGGGCGTGGAATGTTAGAAGTTGATAGGGAAAATAGAACATCCGAAAAGGAAAATGTAAATAGTGGGAGTCAGTGAAGTGAAATGGAGAGAAGACAACGATTTCTGGTCAGATAAATATAGGACAATATCGAGAGAAGCAGAAAAATGGCGTAACGGAAGTATGATTCGTTATGAATCGCAGGTAGCACAGGGAGTGAGTTACTCTAAACATTTCAGTGATAGGATTCTTCTTATCAGAATCGACAGCAAACCAACGCCGACAATGATAGTTCACGTATACATGCCGACGTCGCAAGCAGATGGGTAAAGTATATGAGGATATTGTAACAGTAATCTAGTACGTTAAAGGGGGAGGTGAAAATCTAATAGTCATGAGACGTCGCAATGTGTTTGTGGGAAAGGAGTAGAAGTAAGGATTACGAAGAACATGGGCTTTGTGCTTGAACTGAAAGAGGAGAATGAGTAATTGAGTACTGGAACAAATTTCAGATGTTTATAGCAAATATTCTCTTAAAGAATGACATGAGGAGGAGGTATACTTGGAAAAGGTGGAAAAATACAGGAAGATTCGAGTTAGATGATAACACGGTCAGTCAGAGATTTCGAAATCAGACAATAAATTGTAAAGCACGCGCAGGAGGAGATATAGAATCAGATCACAGTTTACTAATAATTAAGAGCAGACTGAAGTTTAAAAGATTAGTCAGGGAGAATCAATGCACAAAGAAGTGGAGTAAGGAAATGCTATGGAATGAAGAGATACGCTTAAAGTTCTGTGAGGTAATAGAGACTGCGATAATGAACAGCTCAGTAGGCAGTTCAGTTGACGAGAAATGGACATCTCTAAAAAGGACAGTCACAGAAGTTGGAAAGGAAGCATAGGTAAATGGAACGTAACTGCGAAGAAATTAAGTGCAACAAGTAGAACTTCAGTTGACAGGCGAAAGAAGAAAGCACGAAAACGTTCCATGGAATTTAGAACGCAGAAACATACTTCTCTTACGAATTAAATAACTCGTAAGTGCAGGGAAGCTAAAGGCTGCATAATAAAGGCGATGAAATAAAGAAAGAAATGATTATAGGAAGAACTGAAATCCAAAACAACATTTGGTGAAATTCAAAAGGAGAGTGGTAACATTAAGACTGCAGTGAGAATTCCACTCTTAAATGGAGAGAAGAGAGGGGATAGGGCAAAAGAGTATACTGAATACCTCCATGAGGGGGAAGATGTGTCTGATGAAGTGTTAGAAGAAGAAGCAGGAGTCGATACAGAAGGGACAGAATTTCGAAGACAAAATCAAGTAAGGCATAAGCGATGGATAACATTCCATCGGAATTTACAAAATCATTGGGAGAGAAGTGGCAACAAAAGGATGATTCACGTTGGTTTGTAAAATTTATGAAACTGGTGATATACTTTCAGACTTCCGGAAAAACATCATACACACAATTCCCAAGGATGCAAAAACCGACAAGTGCGAGAATTATCTTACAATTAGTTTAACACCTCATACATCGACGTTGCTGACAATAACAATATATAGAAGTGTGGAAAAGGAAATTGAGGATGTGTTAGACGATCATTAGTTTGGCTTTACGAAAGGTAAAGGCACCAGAGGCAATTCTGACGTTCCGTTTGATAATGGAAGCGAGACTGAAGAAAAATCAAGACACATTCATAAGATTTGTAGCCCTAGGAAAATCGATTGATCATATAAAATTGTGCAAGGTGATCGAAATTCTAAGAAAAATAGGGATAGGTTCCAGGGAAAGACGGGTAGTATAGAATATGTACGAGAACCTACAGGGATCAGTAAGAGTGATGGACCAATAACGAAATGCAAGAATTAAAAAGGATGTAAGACAGGGATGTAGTATTTCACCCCTACTCTTCAATCCATAAATCGAAGTAATAATGTCGGAAATTAATGGAAGATTCAAGAGTAGGACTAAAATTCAAGGAGAAAATATATCAGTGACAAGATTCGCTGATGACATTACTATCTTCAGTGAAAGTGAGGAAGAATGCAGGAACTATTGAATGGAATGGTCTAATGAGTACAGAATAAGGCCTGAGAGTAAATCGAAAAAGCCGAAAGTAGTGTGAAGTAGCTGAAACGAAAACAGCGAGAAACTTATCATAATTAGTGATCACGAAGTAGATGAAGTTAAGGAATTCTGCTACAGATTGCAGCAAAATAATCTATGATGGACGGAAGAGGAGGACATAAGTAGCATATTAGCACTGGTAAAGTGGGCATTCCTGGCCAAGATAATCTGAGTATCATACGTAGGCCTTAATTTGAGAAAGAAATTTCTGAGAATGTAAGTTTCAACCACAGCATTGAATGGTAGTGCGATAATCAGAAGAGAATAGAGGCATTTGAGATGCGATGGTACAGAAGAACGTTGAAAACTAGGTGGACTGAGGAAGTGAGGAGGTTCTCAGCAGAATCAGGGAAGAAAAGAATATACGGAAGACATTGACGAGAAGAAGAGACAAGATGGTAGGACATCTTTTAAGACGTATGGGAATACGTTCGATGCTACTACAGCGAGCTGCAGAGGGTACAAACCGTAGAGGAAGACAGAGACTGTAATATATCCAGCAAATAATTGAGGACGTAGGTTGCGAATGTTACTCAGAGATGAAAAGGTTGGCAGAGGAGAGGAAATCGTGGCCGGACGCATCAGAAGACTGATGAAAAGAAATGTAGCAGAATACCTTAAGTTCGTCTACTTTGTGGCCACCAATTCCGCTGTTAAGTTTTTTGATGTTCTCATTTCTATTACTACTCATGGTTTTCGACTTTCTTTGATTAACTCCAAATTCCTGTTCTGTACTCATTAAACTGTTCAGTCCACTCAACAGATCGGGTGCCTCTTCCTTACTTTCACTGAGAACAGCAGTGTCATCACTGAATTTCATCATTGACATTCACGTCGAATTTTAATCTTGAACCTGTCGTTTGTTTCCGTCTGTGATTTAGAGATTGAACAGTAACGAAGAAAGACTAATACTCCTTCTTACACTCAATTTAACCCCTGTACCTCGTTCTTCCAGCCTTACTATTCCCTCTTGGTTGTTGTACATACTGTAGATTAACCGTCCTTCCCCATGGCTTGCCCCTATTTTTCTAAGAATTTTGAACATCTTGCACTATTTTACATTGTCGAACGCCTTTTCAAGTCGACAAATCCTGTGAAAGTGTCTTGATTTTTCTTTAGTCTTGCTCATACACTCCTGGAAATTGAAATAAGAACACCGTGAATTCATTGTCCCAGCAAGGGGAAACTTTATTGACACATTCCTGGGGTCAGATACATCACATGATCACACTGACAGAACCACAGGCACATAGACACAGGCAACAGAGCATGCACAATGTCGGCACTAGTACAGTGTATATCCACCTTTCGCAGCAATGCAGGCTGCTATTCTCTCATGGAGACGATCGTAGAGATGCTGGATGTAGTCCTGTGGAACGGCTTGCCATGCCATTTCCACCTGGCGCCTCAGTTGGACCAGCGTTCGTGCTGGACGTGCAGACCGCGTGAGACGACGCTTCATCCAGTCCCAAACATGCTCAATGGGGGACAGATCCGGAGATCTTGCTGGCCAGGGTAGTTGACTTACACCTTCTAAAGCACGTTGGGTGGCACGGGATACATGCGGACGTGCATTGTCCTGTTGGAACAGCAAGTTCCCTTGCCGGTCTAGGAATGGTAGAACGATGGGTTCGATGACGGTTTGGATGTACCGTGCACTATTCAGTGTCCCCTCGACGATCACCAGTGGTGTACGGCCAGTGTAGGAGATCGCTCCCCACACCATGATGCCGGGTGTTGGCCCTGTGTTCCTCGGTCGTATGCAGTCCTGATTGTGGCGCTCACTTGCACGGCGCCAAACACGCATACGACCATCATTGGCACCAAGGCAGAAGCGACTCTCATCGCTGAAGACGACACGTCTCCATTCGTCCCTCCATTCACGCCTGTCGCGACACCACTGGAGGCGGGCTGCACGATGTTGGGGCGTGAGCGGAAGACGGCCTAACGGTGTGCGGGACCGTAGCCCAGCTTCATGGAGACAGTTGCGAATGGTCCTCGCCGATACCCCAGGAGCAACAGTGTCCCTAATTTGCTGGGAAGTGGCGGTGCGGTCCCCTACGGCACTGCGTAGGATCCTACGGTCTTGGCGTGCATCCGTGCGTCGCTGCGGTCCGGTCCCAGGTCGACGGGCACGTGCACCTTCCGCCGACCACTGGCGACAACATCGATGTACTGTGGAGACCTCACGCCCCACGTGTTGAGCAATTCGGCGGTACGTCTACCCGGCCTCCCGCATGCCCACTATACGCCCTCGCTCAAAGTCCGTCAACTGCACATACGGTTCACGTCCACGCTGTCGCGGCATGCTACCAGTGTTAAAGACTGCGATGGAGCTCCGTATGCCACGGCAAACTGGCTGACACTGACGGCGGCGGTGCACAAATGCTGCGGAGCTAGCGCCATTCGACGGCCAACACCGCGGTTCCTGGTGTGTCCGCTGTGCCGTGCGTGTGATCATTGCTTGTACAACCCTCTCGCAGTGTCCGGAGCAAGTATGGTGGGTCTGACACACCGGTGTCAATGTGTTCTTTTTTCCATTTCCAGGAGTGTATTATGAATCACAACGGCAGAACTGCCTCTCTGGTGTCTTTACCTTTCCTAAGGTCAACCTAATCGTCATCTCACAGATCCTCAATTTTCTTTGCCTTTCTTTTGTATATTCTTCTGCTCAGGAACATGGATACACGAGCTTCTAAGCTGGGTGTGCGACAATAATTGCACATGACGCCTCGTGTCATTTTCTGAAAGTCTGGTAGTATTTCGCTAGTCTTATACATTCTTCTCAACAACGAAATAGATTTGTAAAATTTAACTCACGAGGTTTGGTCTCTCAAGCTGTGCTAAAATTTCTGAAGTTGACCTCAAGGTCATTTCTGGCAGAATGCTACAATACCCTTCCGAACTTCTTGAGATTACTAATCCTACTATGTTCTGTTGCTGGTTGCATCGTCACCTTCATCATCTGACACGTGTTAGTGAGACGTGTTGTGGTCCCGTAGACCGCGCTTCATGAACTGCATACCTGTTTCCCTCAATTCCGTACAAAATGTATTCGCAGAAATGTCGATTTTAATTATCCTAAGTGTAACGAAATTGTTCGTAGATGGAAAAAGGAAAAGGTCAGTGATATAAACGATTTTTCAAAAAGCAGTGATCACAGTTCTCCTAACAGAGGATCATTCAAAGGAAGAACTTCAGGAATTGTGATCTGGGAGTTCCAGTTCTCCGATGAAATACATGTTAGTTAAAGTAAAGTGGCACTAACGGAAAATGTAGATTCCACTACTGAATGTCAACTTGTAGACTTTCTTTTGTGTATCCATGGAGCACAGTTTTTACGTGCAAGTTCAAACTCTGGAATTGAGTTTTATGTGAAAATTTCCTCCATACAGAGTTACTATAAGTTTTCGGCATGTAAAGTTCAGTTCTCTAACAGTTCGTTTATGTGTACAACTTGAAAAACTGCACAAAAATAAGTGATTTTTTGTGACAAAAAGTAAAACGCTGCAGGTGCTATTTCGTGCAACTAGATCAACGAGGAACGTTTCAGTAACACTTAAATAATGGTAAAAGCAAATATTATTTAACGTAAATTAACAATTTCAAATGATTTGCGCCTTGAATCTCGATTAACACACCATGTCGTATACTTTGCAGAAAATTCACCTTGCGAGTTAATGGTTAACCGAGAATATGATAGCTTTCGCAGTTAGACACTTTAAGATCATTGCTGTTCTATGAATTTCAGGAGCATTGTAACATAACGGCGCTAAGTGTGTTCGCCTGCAGGAGTCCCTTTTGAGGTGCGGCAGGTAGCGGGTACCAGCCGTCCCAGGATGGACCCCGCACTGCCTAAACGCGAACCTGGCCACCGGCAGAGCAGTTAGCCGCTTAATTGGCTGTCCGGGCCCGGTGGGCGGGGCTACACAAACGATATTGTCCGGCCGGCCGCGCGGCCACTCCACGCGGTACTGGCGACCCTGTCAGGAGCGGCTGACACCACTCTCACAGCTAAACACCGCGCAGCGGCGGCCGCTAAACTGTGTTACGCACAAGGGGGGTTGGACGGGAGAGGATGGGAATTTCACGATAATGGTCCGCTTCGGGGAATACTCTATGCTGTGAGGAATTATTCCTTTGCACTACAGCATGCGTGAAAATTTCAACATGGGACGATTACATGTTGCGCAATTCACCTGTATATTATCTACCAAATGCAGCGTGAGCAATGACATGCTTAGGCAGCCAGAGGAACACGGGCCACTTCCAACGCCGGCCGCGAAAGACAAATGGTTCAAACTGCTCTGAGCACTATGGGAATCAACTTCTGAGGTCATCAGTCCCCTAGAACTTAGAACTACTTAAACCTAACTAACCTAAGGACATCACACACATCCATGCCCGAGGCAGGATTCGAACCTGCGACCTCAGCGGTCTCGCGGTTCCAGACTGTAGCGCCTAGAACCGCTCGGCCACGCGAAAGACACTCTTGAGAGACAGCGAACGAGTTAAGGGGCACCAACTGCGACATGATCGCGTATGCAAACAGTGATCCAATACTGTCAAATGTTCTTTTATTCCAGTCTTTGATCACAAAATGAATTCTTTAGTTGATGACCGGTTTCAGTCCGTAATGACCATCCTCAGATCTTTTCTACATCATGTCCTAAAGTGATAAGATCATAATAGCATCGTCAAAACATAAAAATATAATCGGTATAGCATCGTCATATAGACCTAAAATAAGGTGTAGACGATACGACCTATTCTTATTTTAGATCTATATGACGATGCTATGCAGATTATATTTTTATGTTTTGACGCTGCCATTATGGTTCAAATGGCTCTGAGCACCTTGGGGCTTAACGTCTGAGGTCATCAGTCCCCTATAACTTAGAACTACGTAAACCTAACTAACCTAAGGGAATCACACACACCCGTGCCCGATGCAGGATTCGAACCTGCGACTGTAGCAGTCCCGTGGTTCCGGACTGAAGCGCCTAGAACCGCACGGCCACCGCGGCCGGCGCTGCCACTATGGCCTTATCACTTCAGGACATGGTGTAAAAAAATCAGAGGGTGGTCATTACGGACTGAAACCGATCATCGTCCAAAGAATTCATATGGTGATCAGAAACTGGAATAGAAAAACATTTGAGTTAAATGGCACCTTACAGGTTCAGTATTATTGTCAATACCTTAATATGACAGTCTGAATATGAGTATCGTCTTATTATCAATACCATAAACATTGCCAGACAGTACTTACGCCAAGAAAAATATCTCAGTATTACCTATATGTGTTGACTGTGTGAGAGGGAGTATTATCAGTTTGGTAAATCTGAAACATCACCTTAGCATCTAAAGTATGGCAGTGCTGGAAAAACTCTTACGTTATTTGATTTTCAAATAGCTGAGCAAAACTGAACGTACTCAGACATTTCTCTCTTTACTTATTCTGATCATCACTAAACTGACATACAATATTTTGCAGCGCAACGGATTCTGACTTTCAATAATCCCTACAAAAGAATGGCCCTCACTAACAATAACCTATACCTTTCATGAATCACTTACCTCACAAAAATCTTCGTTACTCGAACTACTGCAATACAGCGAGCGCCAGTACTGCCAGCTAAATAAAAGATTCAAACTACTGAAGGCTCTAACTACTGATAGGCATACTTAGCAAATGAAAGATTTTGATAGAGAACAAACAATGTATTTACCTTAATAGTGTTCAAAAGTCGTAATATATATATATATATATAATCAGTTCATGACATCCAGTCTTACAAATTTACTGTCTCTGATGGACACACGTCCAGATCATCCACTCTCAAAACTCCGCCATCTCTCTCCCCACATCCACCACTGCTGGCGGCTCACCTCCATCTGCGCAACGCTAAGCGCTGTTCACATCCAACTGCCCAACACTACCATAGCGAATATTACAACAATTCCAATCGTCCACAGACTGCACACAGCACAGCCAGTGATTTTCATACAGAGCGCTACGTGGCGTTACCAATATAAAAACCTAAACAGCCTACTTACAATTCGCCATTCTGTTGTTCCGATTTTTCCAGTTTCACTTCTGTATCATGCACCGATATATGCTAAGTCCAAGCGATTTGGACTTTCCAACTTTTTGAAATAAAGATAGAAGTTATGCCTTCCATATAAAACGACGCCTATGCAAACAGTCATCAAAACTATTTTTGGACAAATATTTTAAAAAACGCTTGTCACCAGTGTTTCTGTATATACTGTATATCAAACACTCGAATGACCAGTCTGTCACCAAAAGTGGCAAAGCTACTCCTAACTGCTTGTTGGCTCGTATTTCCTGTCTTGTTGCTGTATGTTCTTTTCTTTTTCTTTATCGTATTTACATTACTAAATAATTCTTGTGTACAGTGGACGTATTAGAAGACAGCAGCTGTTGAAGCTGAAGCTAATTGATGAATCGCCTGCCACTAGTAAGTTTTACAGGCGTTTATTCTATCATAATGACTATTCTCATTGCCTGGCATCCACACCGCAGATGTTTACATTTGCATATGCGTCGTGAGCATTGTATCTGAACGAATGGCGTTGCAGAATTTCGCAACGGAGATCGTTAAGATATTATTGTACAACCTCATAGGTAAGGAAATATTGTTCACGGCACGTAAATAAATGTAAACATCTGAAGATGAGGTGTGACGTAATATTAATGTACTGTCACAAGTGCGTGTGTTCACTTATAATTAATCACTCCAGGCAAATGCCGGGATGGTTCCTTTGAAAGGGCACGGCCGAGTTCCTTCCCCATCCTTCCCCAATCCGATGAGACCGATGACCTCGCTGTCTGGTCTCCTTCCCCAAAACAACCCAAACCCTCACTTATAATTTGTTGGTGTGGGTTATCGGGTAGGGGTGGCATCCATATCTCTGCATTACCCCCATAAAGTATAAATATTGACGTGACGGACGCTATAGTTTTGATTTTATGCGCTACGAGCGCTGATATCCGCGTCACGTGACATGTTGGTCGGCGGATGACCAAAGGCTGTCCATGCCTCAGATATGATCCAACATGAACACGCACAATGACAACGCACTGGTTTCGTGTGGTTTGGGAAGGCGCTAGCTTTGACCTGTTGTAACTATTTGTACCCCATTGTTTAGATCACTTGTCCGACTATCTTCGGAAAATACCGAGTGAAATGGCTATAAAACTTCATGATTATCGCCACGCATACTACAGCATGCCCATTTGTTATCTCGATGTCAGTGGGCACATAACTTTTAAAATCCACCTGACTTCCACTTTTGTTACTAAAAGAGGTGCATAGAATATTTTTGAGAGGTTAGAATCACTAGGGTGTCGTTGCTCAATCAAGAACGGATATGGAATTTTACGTGAAGGGTAGAACGCTTGCCTAAGATGGCTATAATTAATGTCTCTCACTGTAGCTCTCCTAATAAGCACACTCTTTCGCCACATCATGTGGATTTTGGTTCAGTGCCGACTAATGATACACGTAATTTTTCTGTGAGTAAGAAAGACAAGTAATTCATCCGTAAATGTCTGTCGTATGTGCAGTGGTTGTGCCGGACCGGAGAAGAAATTAAGCCCTACCATGAAACTAATTGATCAAACACTACGCTGTCGTAATGCAACCCGACGGGCCGTACAAACATGAATCCAGATTCATTATTTTCCTTACAAGTATTACGAAATTATTAACAGGAGCTTTGCAAACTCTCATACGTTAACTACACTCCTGGAAATTGAAATAAGAACACCGTGAATTCATTGTCCCAGGAAGGGGAAACTTTATTGACACATTCCTGGGGTCAGATACATCACATAATCACACTGACAGAACCACAGGCACATAGACACAGGCAACAGAGCATGCACAATGTCGGCACTAGTACAGTGTATATCCACCTTTCGCAGCAATGCAGGCTGCTATTCTCCCATGGAGACGATCGTAGAGATGCTGGATGTAGTCCTGTGGAACGGCTTGCCATGCCATTTCCACCTGGCGCCTCAGCTGGACCAGCGTTCGTGCTGGACGTGCAGACCGCGTGAGACGACGCTTCATCCAGTCCCAAACATGCTCAATGGGGGACAGATCCGGAGATCTTGCTGGCCAGGGTAGTTGACTTACACCTTCTAGAGCACGTTGGGTGGCACGGGATACATGCGGACGTGCATTGTCCTGTTGGAACAGCAAGTTCCCTTGCCGGTCTAGGAATGGTAGAACGATGGGTTCGATGACGGTTTGGATGTACCGTGCACTATTCAGTGTCCCCTCGACGATCACCAGTGGTGTACGGCCAGTGTAGGAGATCGCTCCCCACACCATGATGCCGGGTGTTGGCCCTGTGTGCCTCGGTCGTATGCAGTCCTGATTGTGGCGCTCACCTGCACGGCGCCAAACACGCATACGACCATCATTGCCACCACGGCAGAAGCGACTCTCATCGCTGAAGACGACACGTCTCCATTCGTCCCTCCATTCACGCCTGTCGCGACACCACTGGAGGCGGGCTGCACGATGTTGGGGCGTGAGCGGAAGACGGCCTAACGGTGTGCGGGACCGTAGCCCAGCTTCATGGAGACGGTTGCGAATGGTCCTCGCCGATACCCCAGGAGCAACAGTGTCCCTAATTTGCTGGGAAGTGGCGGTGCGGTCCCCTACGGCACTGCGTAGGATCCTACGGTCTTGGCGTGCATCCGTACGTCGCTGCGGTCCGGTCCCAGGTCGACGGGCACGTGCACCTTCCGCCGACCACTGGCGACAACATCGATGTACTGTGGAGACCTCACGCCCCACGTGTTGAGCAATTCGGCGGTACGTCCACCCGGCCTCCCGCATGCCCACTATACGCCCTCGCTCAAAGTCCGTCAACTGCACATACGGTTCACGTCCACGCTGTCGCGGCATGCTACCAGTGTTAAAGACTGCGATGGAGCTCCGTATGCCACGACAAACTGGCTGACACTGACGGCGGCGGTGCACAAATGCTGCGCAGCTAGCGCCATTCGACGGCCAACACCGCGGTTCCTGGTGTGTCCGCTGTGCCGTGCGTGTGATCATTGCTTGTACAGCCCTCTCGCAGTGTCCGGAGCAAGTATGGTGGGTCTGACACACCGGTGTCAATGTGTTCTTTTTTCCATTTCCAGGAGTGTATTTCTTGGTGGTGGGGGCGAGGGTCGGGTTGTACGGGGTGTTACAAAAAGGTACGGCCAAACTTTCAGGAAACATTCCTCACACACAAATAAAGAAAAGATGATATGTGGACATGTGTTCGGAAACGCTTAATTTCCATGTTAGAGCTCATTTTAGTTTCGTCAGTATGTACTGTACTTCCTCGATTCACCGCCAGTTGGCCCAATTGTTGGAAGGTAATGTTGACTTCGGCGCTTGTGTTGACATGCGACTCATTGCTCTACAGTACTAGCATCAAGCACATCAGTACGTAGCATCAACAGGTTTGTGTTCATCACGAACGTGGTTTTGCAGTCAGTGCAATGTTTACAAATGCGGAGTTGGCAGATGCCCATTTGATGTACGGATTAGCACGGGGCAATAGCCGTGGCGCGGTACGTTTGTATCGAGACAGATTTCCAGAACGAAGGTGTCCCGACAGGAAGACGTTCGAAGCAATTGATCGGCGTCTTAGGGAGCACGGAACATTCCAGCCTATGACTCGCGACTGGGAAAGACCTAGAACGACGAGGACACCTGCAATGGACGAGGCAATTCTTCCTGCAGTTGACGATAACCCTAATGCCAGCGTCAGAGAAGTTGCTGCTGTACAAGGTATCGTTGACCACGTCACTGTATGGAGAGTGCTACGGGAGAACCAGTTGTTTCCGTACCATGTACAGCGTGTGCAGGCACTATCAGCAGCTGATTGGCCTCCACGGGTACACTTCTGCGAATGGTTCATCCAACAATGTGTCAATCCTCATTTCAGTGCAAATGTTCTCTTTACGGATGAGGCTTCATTCCAACGTGATCAAATTGAAAATTTTCACAACGAACATGTGTGGGCTGTCGAGAATCCGCACGCAACTGTGCAATCACGTCATCAACACAGACTTTCTGTGAACGTTTGGGCAGACATTGTTGGTGATGATTGGGCCCCATGTTCTTCCACCTACGCTCAATGGAGCACGTTATCATGATTTCATACGGGATATTCTACCTGTGCTGCTAGAACGTGTGCCTTTACAAGTACGACACAACATGTGGTTCATGCACGATGGAACTCCTGCACACTTCAGTCGAAGTGTTCGTACGCTTCTCAACAACAGATTCGGTGACCGATGGATTGGTCCATGGCCTCCACACTCTCCTAATCTCAACCCTCTTGACTTTCATTTATGGGGGCATTTGAAAGCTCTCGTCTACGCAACCCCGGTACCAAATGTAGAGACTCTTCGTGCTCGTATTGTGGACGGCTGTGATACAATACGCCATTGTCCAGGGCTGCATCAGCGCATCAGGGATTCCATACGACGGAGGGTCGATGCATGTATCCTCGCTAACGGAGGACATTTTGAACATCTCCTGTAACAAAGTGTTTGAAGTCACGCTGGTACGTTCTGTTGCTGTGTGTTTCCATTCTATGATTAACGTGATTTGAAGAGAAGTAATAAAATGAGCTCTAACATGGAAATTAAGCGTTTCCGGACACACATCCACATAACATCTTTTCTTTATTTGTGTGTGAGGAATGTTTCCTGAAAGTTTGGCCGCAACTTTTTGTAACACCCTGTATACTGGGTGATCAGAAAGTCAGTATAAATTTGAAAACTCAATAAACCACGGAATAATGTAGACAGAGAGGTAAAAATTGACACACATGCTTGGAATGAACCAAAAAAAAAAAAAAAAAGTATTGCTAGACGCGTGAAAGATCTCTTGCGCGCGTAGTTTGGTGATGATCGTGTGCTCAGCCGCCACTTTCGTCATGCTTGGCCTCCCAGGTCCCCAGACATCAGTCCGTGCGATTATTGGCTTTGGGGTTACCTGAATTCGCAAGTGTATCGTGATCGGCTGCACATCTCTAGGGATGCTGAAAGGCAACATCCGACGCCAATGCCTCACCAGAACTCCGGACATGCTTTACAGTGCTGTTCGCAACATTATTCCTCGACTACAGCTATTGTTGAGGAATGGTGGAGGACATACTGAGCATTTCCTGTGAAGAAAATCATCTTTGCTTTGTCTTACTTTGATATGCTAATTATTGCTATTCTGATCAGATGAAGCGCCATCTGTCGGAAATGTTTGAACTTTTGTATTTTTGTGGTTCTAATAAAACCCCATGTCATTGCAAGCATGTGTGTCAATTTGTACCTCTCCATCTACATTATTCCGTGATTTATTCAGTTTTCAAATTTATACTGACTTTTTGATCACCCAGTATATCCTCACTCAGTTTCTAGCTGGCTCACCGCTTCCGGTTTGTAGGCGAATCTAGTAAGACACTGATCAGATCCGCAAAGAAAGCGATACCAATGAGGTAACGCCCAACAGATATGCAACAAACCTAATGAACAGGTAACGCGAGCTCGAACGTAACTAACCAAAGCTACTAGGAAAACTGCCGTAGTCTGTGCTTGCCTACGGTACTCAACGGTAGCCTACGGTAGTTTTACGGCTGTAACAATACCGAATACGTGCGGTAGAGAGTGTAGTCGCTAATCGTACGGCGTTAATGGTGCGCCAGGTAGCGAAGAATGCCGGAGTCAGCAGCGCAGTCCCTTAGCAGGCCGCCATCGACCTCGACGCTGCGACGCCGCGACGCCGACGCTAAACGGGTTAGCGGCGATCGACGCCGGCATCAGCGGCGATGCGACAACCGGCCACTGCCACCGACCGACGGCGCGCTCCACGTCCTGCCCTTTAATTTAACCGACTTTTTTATTATTATCTGAGCTGAACTTACACTGCTTGACGGTTGCTAAGGAACTGCTGGGTGTTGCTAAGGAACAACTGCCAATTGCTACGGAACCACAGACCAATAACAAGAAATGAGAGTATAGAGGCTGGGCTGTGTTAAGTACAGCGAAGCCTGTGCGCGAACGCTCTTTACGCATTCGACATTTCACGTAGTTCGGTTTGATGAGCGTTGATGATGATGATAAAATGGTAAATGTCGTGTGACTACGGCCTCCCGTCGGGTAGACCGTTCGCCGGGTGCAAGTCTTTCGATTTGGCGCCACTTCGGAGATTCGCGCGTCGACGGGGATGAAATGATGATAATCAGGATAACACAACACCCAGTCCCTGAGCGGCGAAAATCTCCGACCCAGCCGGGAATCGAACCCGGGCCCTTAGGATTGACATTCTGTCGCGCTGACCACTCAGCTACCGGGAGCGGACGATGATGATGATGATGATGATGTTTGGATCGTTGGCAGGGTGTTCATCTGCGCGGCTATCAGCGCCTGTACAAAGTCCCAATCTTAACACGCTCCAGTCTCGCCACGTTCGCGAATGATGATGCAGTGATGAGGACACCGCAAACACCAGTCCCCGGGCAGAGAAAATCCCCAACCCTGCCAGGTATCGAACCCAGGACCCCGTGATACCGAGGCAGCAACGCTAGCCACTAGACCACGAGCTGCAGACGCGCGAGAGTTAATGTGGAACCGATTAGTGTGACATTCCGTGTAGTTCGGCAACACGTCTACATCACTTACGTGCTTCCTGGTGTTCACGAGCAGCTGGACAGCTCTAAGTCGGTCGAAGTATTACTACTGTGGTCACAGTAATTGGTGTGTCAAAACTCTCATCTCAAAAAAGGCCGCTGAAGGTGGAAATGCTATGTAAGCACCGCACTGCAACAGGACTGATACGTAGCCATAGTGGCGAAAGGGAACAAACATCTCACCCCTAGGGAGATTGCTGTAGACCTTGCAATCACTACCAGTACACGTGTCTCTGCCAGAACAATTTTTGCGGCGATGAAATAAGGCTGGTTTCCATTCTCGGAAGCCTGTGAACTGCATCCCTCTTCAACCTCTCCACCGTCGAAAGAGAGGTCGTTAGTGTAGGGAGCGTGTTGGTTGGTGCCGGCAACATTAGTCCAGAGTGATATTCGCCGACGAATCGCACTTCACTGTGCCAAGTGCTTTTCACCCACCAATTGCTATGGAGAGCAGGAAAACACGTTACATACCACAGAGCTTTCATGAACGTCAATCGGCATGGCCTAGTCGTTGTGATGTGGGCAGGGTAAGCTCCTATGGGACCAAATCAGCTAAGGCCATCGGTCCCACACGACTTAATCTTACGCTAAGGACAACATACACATCAATTCCCGAGGGGGGTAGCCGCGCGAACCGTAACAAGGCGACTCGACATTATTCACAGTTGCCAAACACCGTTGCATATCTTTGCGTGAGGTATCATTACAGCACGGTTGTATTGCAGCGTGCAGCGATATCATTCTGGATAATATACGCCTGTATAGGGGCGCAATAGGTCCTGAATTCCTTTTTACGGACGACAATGCCCGGCCACATACGACCACTGAGGTGTTGCATACTGGAAAGGGATTATATTGAACATTGGAATGGCCTGCATACTCCCTAGAGCTAAACCCTATACAGCATGCCTGGGATACTCTTGGCAGATCTTTTTCTCAACGAACAAGACCTTGTAACGGGACATCCTCCTCTGGCAATACTTTTCCTCGACAGTAGTTCTTCTTCTTCTTTCGTTTCACCCTCTTTGGGGTACGCTGGATCAATCATTTTTTTGTGCGTTGTTCTTTTCTTAGGGCCCAGTATTTCTTCCATCTTCCTGATCTTCTTCTCCTCTCTTCTTCCGAGATGAAGGATTTGGACTTTTGTGTGGACTTGTCTTGGAACCTTATGTTTTCATCTTTAGTAATTAATTTAGCAGTTCGATCAATAAGTGAATTTTCTGAAATATTTAATTCCACTAGGTCTTTCTCAGTTTCTTTAAACCAGTTGGGCTTCGTTTTTCGGTTACGGAAGAAGTCAAAGATTTGTTTAGTTAATCTGTTGGAATTCATTCTGAGAAGATGACCATAAAAATTTATTCTCCTTTTTCGCATAGAATCTGAAAGTTTTTCAATTTTCTTGTAGAGAGTTTCATTTTTGATGTATATAATCTTATTGTCTTGAAAGTTCGGCCCAACGATTTTTCTTAAAATTTTTCTTTCCTTTACCTCAAGTTTCTCCATTTGGCCTTTGAAATTCATGTTAAGTGTTTCTGCTGCATACAGTGCTTCTGGCTTAATCAATGTCTTGTGATGTGTAATTTTGGACCCCCATGAAAGGGATTTTTTGTTGTATGTATTTTCTGTTAGTTGGAAGGCCAATTCAAGTTTATTTTTTCTGGATTCCATTGCTTTGCTTTCCCCAGCATTCCAAGTAATCCATTACTATTTCAATCTTCTGTTCTTGAACTTTGAGGTATTTACATGAGTGCTTGATGTTTGTCAATATCTTAGTTTTTTCAGGGCAGATGTGAAGACCAATTTTAGCTGCTTGTTTCTTTAGTTCAAGGATTTGCTCCCGTGCTTCTTCCATTGTTTCAGCAAACAGGGCCATATCATCTGCAAAAGCAATGCAATTTACTTTGAGGTTCTTCTTTTTGCAACCCAGTCTTATACCACTCTTAATATTTGTGTTCCATTCTCTGACTACTTTCTCAAGCGCACAATTGAACAGCAACGGTGAGAGCCCATCGCCCTGTCGCACTCCCGTTTTTATTTCAAAGGGTTCCGATAGTTCGCCCATAAATTTAACTTTCGAAAATGTATTTGTAAGGGTCGCTTTTATAATATTAGTTGTTTTCTTATCCAAACCCATTTCTTCCAGGACTGATAACAGAGATTCTCTATCAATCGAATCATACGCTTTTTTGAAATCAATGAAGGAGATTACGTATGTCTTTGCCCTTGATTTTTGGTATGCCATAATGTTTTTGAGGTTTAGTATTTGTTCCGAACATGATCTACCCCTTCTAAAACCTCCCTGGTATTCCCCGATTTGTGGATCCAATTGCGGCTCTGCCCTGTTCAAAAGGACTTTAGAAAGAATCTTGTACGTTATATCCGGCAGTGATATTCCTCTGTAATTGTTGGGGTCTGTCTTCAAACCTTTCTTGTGGATAGGGTGGATGAGAGCCGTTCTCCATTCTGCGGGGATCTCTTCTTCTTTCCAGATTTGATCGAAAACACACTTTAGGGATGTAACTGCATTTTTGTCAGCCTTTTTCCATAGTTCGGCCACTATTTGTTTTTCACCGGACGCCTTGTTGCTCTTAAGTTCTGAAATGACCTTCTGTAGTTCTTCAGTCGTCGGTGGTTCTGAATCCGGCTTCTCACGGTTGTTTGGAATGGATTCAAATTTTTCAAGGATGGGTTCACAATTCAAGAGTTTCTCAAAGTAGCCTGCTAGTATTTTGCAGTTTTCCGTGTTGTTGTGAGCGATGGTCCCATTTACATCTCGAAATTGGAGGATGGGTGCTTTGTATCTTGATAACCTTTGTTTGAAAGTTCTGTAAAAGCTCCTTGTGTTGTTTTTAGCGAATTCTTCATCAATTTGGAGGAGAGTTTTGTTTTCATGTGTCTTCTTAATACTTTTTATATTTTTATCTACCAGTTTTCTAACTGTAATGAAATTCAGTCTACTTTCTTCTGTTTTCTGTGATTGCCAATTTTGCCATGCCTGTTTTCTTGTTTCTATGAGAGCATCACATTCCAGCGACCACCAGGCATGTTTTTTTTACTTTTTTTGTTAGGTGCTATCCGTTCAGCTGTAGTAATGAGGTTTTCCTTGATATCCACCCAGCTTTGTGTCTGAATGGTTTCTGTTGCTTTTGTGAATTCATCTGATTTTAATATCTTTTCTGTGCTATACTTCCGCCCCTTAATTTGTTTCATGCTATGTTTCCTGTTTGGGATGACTTTGAACTTAATTTTAGAAAGGTAATGGTCTGAATCCAAGTTTGCACCCCTGAGTACCCTAACGTTCATGATTTCTTTACTAGAAATCTTCTTGATTGCCACACGATCAAGTTGAAATTCCCCAAGGCTAGGATTTGGGGATACCCATGTCTTTTGTCTTCGAGGTAGTTTCTTGAAAGCTGTGGATTTAAGAATTAAATTGTGTGTTTGGCAAAGTTCTATTAGTCTCACACCATTTCTGTTTGTTCTCTTGTGTGCAGGATAGTTTCCAACTATTTTCTTGTATATTTTTTCTTTACCAATCTGTGCATTAAAATCTCCAAGAAGAATGATGATGTTTTTATCTGGAATTTTCTGAATAATGTCATCTAGATGATTCCAAAAGGCCTCCACTTTTTCTTTGTTTTTCCTGTTATCCTCGTGTATAGGGGCATGTGCATTGATAATTGTGTAGATTTTGTTTGTGCTTGTGAATGTAAGACTTGAGATTCTTTCTGATTGGGAATCAAAGCCAATTATTGAGCTCAAGATTTGTTTGTTGATTATAAAGGCTGTCCCAAGATGTGGTACATTTTTCATTACTCTCGGTCCCACTTTCCCTTTGTATATCCTAAAACCTTCGGAATCGAAGGTATCTGTATCCATGTATCGTGTTTCTTGAATGGCTGTTATGAGTATGTTGTGGTTCTTTAGCGTATCTGTTAGATGTTATAGTTTTCCGGTTTTCAACAATGAGTTTGCATTGAAAGTTGCTAGGTACGTTGATTGCCTATATTGAAATTTGGATGAGATTCCAAGACACAGTAGTTATTGATACCAGTATTTTTTTTTTTTTTCAAATTTTGGATGGGTCAATATTCTCTCAGTTGCTTTTCTGAAAACTTTCATGTGATTTTATACACTGTATGTTATATTTCAAGCTAAAATTTATGAGAAGGAATTACTTCATAAAATATTTTAGTTTCGATGTTATAATCGGTAAGTACTAGTTCTGAATGTTCAGTTAAAATTATTTTTTGTACAAACATTTGAAATTACGAATTATTTGCACACTTAAAATTTTTATTAATAAATATCCAATTCTGTATTGTTTAGAATGTTTATTTCTGGATTCATTTACGAAATAGTAATCGAAATTATTCCTATAAAGAAAACCATTGGGAATTCATTTGTTAAGAAAAATTTCAAACACCTTGGAATATTGTTGTTTCCTCAGAGTACGGGAGTATTTCAGTATAATAGGTGCGAACAACGTAATTTCGGTTTTGTTAATGCGAAAAATCAAAATACTGTATGATATACTAAAATATGAGAAAATCAGTGGAAAATATATTTATGTAAATAGTTCTGCAACAATCTTCAAATTTATTTAGTTCATATCAACTGTGAGGATCTGATGTTAGGTGTTCAGCTTCAAGAATCAGACCCCAAGACCAGTAGAGCAGGAGCCATCACCACATGACGAGCTAAGGAAACTCGAAAATTTATTGCAATCTTCGCTCCTCTCAAATCTTCATGTAAGACTTTGCTTATTAATTACTTGGACTGGGAATTGTTTAGTTTGGACAATAGATGGAAGGAAGGAAGGAGGGGGGACATTACAAACTGAAATCCATTTGGGAGAGGTTTGGGATAATATACCTCAACATTTTCGTAACAGCAAATAACAGGTGAAAAACGTCCATTAGTGCCCGAGTAGGGCATATTCGTTACTGATAGTCCAAGGCAGCCGCTGTGGCCGAGTGGTTCTAGGCGCTTCAGTCTGGAACCACGTTGCTGCTACGGTCGCAGGTTCGAATCCAGCTTCGGGCATGGATGTGTGTGATCTCCTTAGGTTAGCTAGGTTTAAGTAGTTCTTCGTCTAGGGGACTGATGACCTGATATTGCCATAGTGCTCGGAGCTATTTGAACCATTTGATAGTCCGATATTGACCTTTACGTTGGGAGGTCTGACCTGTGTGAAACATGAACGTTATTTATGTCTTTCTTCCTGCTTTCCCATGTGGTAAAATCTCTGCCACTTTTCGTTATATCTATACCATACCGGCTGTGTTACGTATTTACTATCTTCTATGTCGTATGTCCGTGGCTGTGATTATTCCTTTCCAATAATGTCTCTGTTCCTTAGAAGATGTCAAGCAGTGTAAATAGGTAATTCGACACTGTAAATTGGAAATTATTGGTGACCTAGACCTCGGTCAGAGGCACGCCTCGTTGCTTCCGATGCTGCAGCTTTCTTGCTCCTCAGGTCTGCACCTGTTGTGTAGCTGCGTCTAGATGTTGGTGAACATTTTCTTGACCTGTGACTGACATTAACCAAAGTTTTTTTGTAAGCTGTGTGTAGTGCTACGTTTAAAAAGAATTCTAAAAATTTGCTCCTGTGGATAAGTTAGTTTCTCAGTGTTCTAACATTGTTCAGACGGTGGAAGTTAGCAGGGTCGGTGGAGCAGTTTATTACTCTGAAACTTTTTCCACCTGACTACCGTTGTGACTAACCCGAATACTGAAATGTGATGTAACATGAGTCGCATATTGTTATTAATGTATCGTCATTTCTCTTTTCCATTCTTGTAAATACAGGGTGTTACAAAAAGGTACCGCCAAACTTTCAGGAAACATTCCTCACACACAAATAAAGAAAAGATGTTATGAGGACATGTGTCCGGAAACGCTTAATTTCCATATTAGAGCTCATTTTAGTTTTGTCGTCCACTTATGCTCAATGAAGCACGTTATCATGATTTCATACGGGATACTCTACCTGTGCTGCTAGAACATGACCCTTTACAAGTACGACACAACATGTGATTCATGCACGATGGAGCTCCTGCACATTTCAGTCGAAGTGTTCGTACGCTTGTCTGCAACAGATTCGGTGGTCGATGGATTGGTAGAGGCGGACCAATTCCATGGCCTCTGTAGTGTCCCTTTTGCAATATTCACCCTTATTGAGGTGAAACATAAATAAAAATGACTGTATGTGACCGAAAATGAACTGCAAACATCGATTTATCTGCGAAAGGTAATAACACTAACTGTAAAAATATACAACATAGATCGATAGATGCAGAAAAGACATTATTTTTAGTGTATGAGATTATAATGTGTAAGTAATTAAAAGAAGTATTATCATCTCTGTAAGAGTATAAAACACAATGCAATGCTCATTCTTCTGTCTAGTCTGTTTTGTTCTGTTCGTTCTGGTGTTAGCTGGAATAAGGTACGCAAGCTACCGTGCTGCGCTAGCATTTGTTTCTGTCGTAACGTAATTGCAAATATTTAATGGTGTAAACTGTGTCCTAGTAAGAATATATTAGTATAAAGTGATCTCCGTGTGTTATTTCAAGAACCTACGTCACATTTATCTTATGAAAAGAATATTTAATGAAAATTATTTAGCATGTTTCCAGCTGCTGCGGAGCGAGTAACAGTGATCTCTGATTGTTAACAATTAGCCGCCAATACGCGGTACATTTAAAAATATTTTTTCACAGCACAATGTCTGATAGCCGGAGCGGAAGAAATTATGTAAAAATATTCAGTGAGATTAATTGAAGTAATCCAGTGAAATAATTTTATTAAAACTTGTCTATTTTCTGTGATAGTGAACTGGAGCTGAGTAATACTACGCTATTGCATTTACAGTAATTTGTAGGGAGCCTGGCGCTCAATAAAACCAGATATAATACGTAATTGGCAATCTCCGAAATTCATTATTTTGCTTATTATAGCTCTTTTGTATTTTTTTGAAAGCTAAAAGTAAAAATTAACTCCACTAAAAATCAGTAACAGATCATGATAAATCAAAGGACAAACAAATTTACTAGGAGAGTGTTTCCTCTAAATAAATAGTTACATTACTTTTTTAAGAGATATAATACCTCCACGCTCTCCTGACCTCAACCCTCTTGACTTTCATTTATGGGGGCATTTGAAAGTTCTTGTCTACGCAACCCCGGTACCAAATGTAGAAACTCTTCGTGCTGGTATTGTGGACGGCTGTGATACAATACGCTATTCTCCAGGGCTGCATCAGCGCATCAGGGATTCCATACGACGGAGGGTGGATGCATGTATCCTCGCTAACGGAGGACATTTTGAACATTTCCTGTAACAAAGTGTTGGAAGTCACGCTGGTACGTTCCGTTGCTGTGTGTTTCCATTCCATGATTAATGTGATTTCAAGAGAAGTAATAAAATGAGCTATAATATGGAAAGTAAGCGTTTCCGGACAAATGTCCACAAAACATATTTTCTTTCTTTGTGTGTGATGAATGTTTCCTGAAAGTTTGGCCGTACCTTTTTGTAACACCCTGTATAGTACTAAACGCATACTGCTTGACATAGTCATGGTGATCAAGTATCTAGCCGTGCCGTTACAAAGCTATATGAAATGCAACGAGTACATAACATCGGGGGAAAGCGAATGGTCGATTTCGGCTCTTAGGGAGGATTCTAGAAGTGTATGTCATCTATAAAGGAGACCGCATATTGGATATTCGTGCGACAAAATTTTGAGTAATGCGCACGTGTTTGGGATCCCAACCAGGTGGGATCAAAGCAAGACATCGAAGCAATTCAGAGGCGAGTTGCTAGATTTTTTTCTGGTAGTTTCGACCGACTGTCACGGAGATCGTTCATGAATTCAAATGGGAGCCATTGGAAGTAACATGACATACATCTCACGTGATACTACTGACAAAATTGAGAGAACAGGCATCTTGCACTGACTGCAGAACGATTCTGAACCGTTGCGCGATCGATACGTTGGGTCACGGTCTCTACTAGAACGTCTTTGTCGTAGGAGGGTGTGGTTCGACGCGAGGGCATTGACAGTGAGACCGGGAAGGTGTAAGAGTTCACTCGGGGTGAGGTGGAAGAGTTGGAACATGGCGGCGAGGTGAGAAATGTGCCGGCTGGTGCAGGTTCGGCGATTAACAATCACCGGCTCTGAGGGTAGCAGCCGTACCAGGAAGAGAGAGGCGGAGTCCTGGACTGCAAACCATTATCACCTCGGTTGATGCCGGCTGCACATGTTTGGACGTGTGGGGCGCGTCCTGAGGGAACGAGCTGGTCATATGCTTCAGCGATGGACCGGACCTGGAGACGGACGACAGTGCTCAAGTTGTGTGTCGGTTCCACGCTGTCCTCCTCGCATCATTGTACGGATGTGTCTGGTAAGCTTCCGATTTGGTTTATCGGATGCGAATGAGCCGAGCATGGGCATTAGCCATAGCTATAATTGCCAGTTCCTGTAGCAGTATTGTGACTGTTTGGTTCGTAAGTTTTCTGGTTGTTTGTTCGAGGTTCACGTCAGATTCCACATCAGACCTCTCTTACGTGCTATTTTCTTTGGTTAGTTTATCAAATGAATAACGACGTGGTTACTCATCGGCGCGGAGATACAATAAAGTGGAGGGGGAACGCTAGTCTTGGCGTTGGAACTTCCGCTGTAGAGAGTCGTTCTGGGTCCTTCATGACCGCTCCGATGAAATGCTAACCTTATTCAGTCAGTAAGTATTTTTACAATACAAGTGACTTTCTAGGCATTGCTCCGAGTGTCTGGAACAACAGTTGAGTAGCGACAGGTTGTTCTGCAATTTAATACGCCAATAAAAGCGTACGCGAGGCAGTGATTTTGATTGTGTGATACGGAGTCTCATTGGAACTGTGATAAACTTTGGAGCAACGACAGAACCGCGTATCGCAGTCAAGATGCAGTCGCTTAGTCGTGGGTAAGTGATTTCTTACATGGCTCGGCGCTGCTGAGAATTTTCGATAAGTCTTAAAGGTTTTACTGTACGCAAGATAGCCGTAGAGTCGAGTGCAGTTAAACGAATCTAAATTCATAGTGTAAAGTGGTAACGTTCAAGCGAGCGGGTGTTTGTAGCCGTTCTATCATTAGAAGTGCCTCGTGGCGGTGCAAAATTAATTGTTTAACTGAGGGAAACCGGTATGTAAATACTACGTACGCAAAGAGCGGACTAATTGTACTACAAGGGGCTGAGGTATATTTCATTGTTCTGAAGGATAGAGCCTGATTCATTGTGAAAATAATTTATGGACAGAAATGAGAGATGTGTCATCATAAGGCGCGTGAGGGAAGACATTAATGTGATGCTCTGCCGTCTGTGTGCTCTCGGATTAACCACAGGTGTCAAACAATACTGTAATAGCAATCCCTTACAGTTGTAACATGTGCTTTATTGGAGAACACTGCGACTCGGAATTATATTTTATGTATCACGTTAGGTCCGTGTTCTTATTTGCCACCACGCCCTTTTTCATTACAATACTACTTGGTTGATTTGTTGCTTCCCAAAATTGCTTGCAGGGAGTAGCATAGAGAGCGGGAGAGCAGGACGATCTTTCAGAGCGAAACATCTTCGAGAAATATAAGGCTCGTGGCCTGTGGTGCTTACGACACGTAACAAATGTTAGGTGGACGTTGGCCAACAGCGCGCCCGATTTAATACAGTCTATGTGGCGCCGAGGCTCCCAAGTGATCAGCCATGTACAACGCCTTCCACATCGCTGGCAACTGGTTCTACACAACGCTGGTGACTACTCTGAAGAGCAGTAACAGGTGCAGACGTGTAACTCTTTCGCATCGGTTGTGAATAAATAGTTGACACTATTTAAGTTCCAACCCTCGTAATTGAGGACGAAGGTTGCAAGTACTACACAGAGGAGACGAATACGAATTCGTGATGGGCCGCATCAGTCTCCTCCTCATCTGCTTTAACTTACTTTGTATTACAATTTCAAGCACGTTGCCGTTCATCACACCTAATCGAAATTCTGTCCAAGTCATCTTGCTCCTTTCTAAGTCGACGATGACAATTTCCTGTACGCTACAGTATCATTACCAAACAGCTGTAGACTGCTGCTCGCCCTATCTGTTATCACAGGGGGACGATAACAAAGTAAATTGGTGGGCGATATTTGGCACACTGACAGTACCCTTGAAAAACATTTAAAAAGCATTTATGGCGTCGGTTATAGACTACTGAGCCATGGCGGCTCGGGCCAGGGTGTTCGACTTGCGTCGCTGATATCGATACTCGGCTGGCCTGCTACCTTTGACTGATCCCCCGGCGGGTTTTCCGGGTCAACGTGTGACGAGTGAGTCTCCAATCGGCGTTCATCGAGGCAACTGGTGTTCGAAACAAGACTGCATTCCTAACCGTGGTGCGTGGGTCTCGCCGTGCTCGGCGCCCTTGTCTTTTGGCGCGCCGGATGTACGGTGCCGATCATTGCGCGCCTTCTACATACTCCGCAAGCCACCTGACGGTGTGTGGTGGAGGGTACCTTGAGTACCTCTATCGGTTCTCCTATTCCAGTCTCGTATTGTTCGTGGAAAGGAAGATTGTCGGTATGCTTCTGTGTGGGCTCTAATCTCTCTGATTTTAGCCTCATGGTCTCTTCGCGAGATATACGTAGGAGGGAGCAATATACTGCTTGACTCCTCGGTGAAGGTATGTTCTCGAAACTTCAACAAAAGCCCGTACAGAGCTACAGAGCGTCTCTCCTGCAGAGTCTTCCACTGGAGTTTATCAATCATCTCCGTAACGCTTCCGCGATTACTATATGAACCTGTAACGAAGCGCGCTGCTCTCCGTTGGATCTTCTCTATCTCTTCTATCAAACCTATTTGGTACGGATCCCACACTGCTGAGCAGTATTCAAGCAGTGGGCGAACAACCGTACTGTAACCTACTTCCTTTGTTTTCGGATTGCATTTCCTTAGGATTCTTCCAATGAATCTCAGTCTGGCATCTGCTCTACCGACGACCAACTTTATGTGATCATTCCATTTTAAATCACTCCAAATGCGTACTGCCAGATAATTTATGGAATTAACTGCTTCCAGTTGCTGACCTGCTATATTGTAGCTAAATGATAAAGGATCTTTGATTCTATGTATTCGCAGCACATTACATTTCCCTACATTGAGATTCAATTGCCATTCCTTGCACCATGCGTCAATTCTCTTCAGATCTTCCTGCATTTCAGTACAATTTTCCATAGTTACAACCTCTCGATATACCACAGCATCATCCACAAAAAGCCTCAGTGAACTTCCGATGTTATCCACAAGGTCATTTATGTATATTGTGAATAGCAACGGTCCTACGACACTCCCCTGTGGCACACCTGAAATCATTCTTACTTCGGAAGACTTCTCTCCATTGAGAATGACATGCTGCGTTCTGTTATCTAGGAACTCTTCAATCCAATCACACAATTGGTCTGATAGTCCATATGCTCTTACTTTGTTCATTAAACGACCTTGGGGAACTGTATCGAACGCCTTGCGGAAGTCAAGAAACACGGCATCTACCTGCGAACCCGTGCCAATTGCCATCTGAGTCTCGTGGACGAACAGCATGAGCTGGGTTTCACACGATCGTCTTTTTCGAAACCCATGCTGATTCCTGCAGAGTAGATTTCTAGTCTCCAGAAAAGTCATTATACTCGAACATAATACGTGTTCCAAAATTCTACAACTGATAGAGATATAGGTCTATAGTTCTGCACATCTGTTCGACGTCACTTCTTAAAAACGGATATGATCTGTGCCTTTTCCCAATCCTTTGGAACGCTACGCTCTTCTAGAGACCTACGGTACACCTCTGTGCCTTGACGTGCTATAATAATTTGATTCTTATGCGTGTTTATGTAATTCAATCAAAGTGAAGATTTGTATATTGCATCAGTAAGAGGACAAAGCTCCGAATTGAAGTTCTTTGAAGTTTATTATAAAGTCTGTTTTGAGTCAAATTAAAATTTTAAAACAATCACAAGCTTGTCCATCACGAATGATCCCGGGATGAGTATTTAAAAAAAAATGGTTCAAATGGCTCTGAGCACTATGGGACTCAACTCCTGAGGTCATTAGTCCCCTAGAACTTAGAACTAGTTAAACCTAACTAGCCTAAGGACATCACAAACATCCATGCCCGAGGCAGGATTCGAACCTGCGACCGTAGCGGTCTTGCGGTTCCAGACTGCAGCGCCTTTAACCGCACGGCCACTTCGGCCGGCGGATGAGTATTTCCTTTAAATAACTGTGGTGAGATTGTAGTTTTTATTTTCTAAAGAATTGGGTAGCACCACGGTTCGTTCCTCTCCCTGATACAACCCGTGTGCATCTCTGCTCCTTGACCCAACACACACACACACACACACACAGTGAGAAGTACACTTTCGTAGAACGTGTCTCCAGCGACAATGCGCCCCTGTGTTTGGGCTGTCTCCTCTCGACCCCATTCCACGCACATCCCCCGTCCGGGAGAAATGTCCCGAGTCGGATCGGCTGCCGTGTAGGCCGCCATAAAACAGCCTCTGGGGCAACTTAAGGGAACAGCCCGGAGACCCGAGAAAATGGCGCTTCCTTCCATTTTATTAACCCGCACCGCGAGAGATAAACGGAGCCGGGCAATGGCTACGCGCGAGCGCCTTTCCGCCGCCACGTAGTCCTCAGAAATAAAGTGGCCGGCCGCACAAGGCCCAGGACTTTGCAGCCCCGACCCAGAAACCAACTGGAGGGTATCCTGACCGACATCTGCAGTGGAGGCAACCGAAGGGGCCGCAACATGGCAGGACCGTCACTGATTAAATCTGGAACTGTCCATCCAGACTGTGTAAATCATTTCTTTTGGAGAAACTTAAAGGTTATGGCGGCCGAGGAACTTTGAATAAGTGGTTTGCTTCATATTTAATTGACATGAAGCAAAGATAGTCCTTAATGAATTTTGTTGTGAGTGGAGACAAATTACTTCTCATGTTCCCCAGGGGTCAATTCTGGGGCCGCTTAGGTTCTTGCTATATGCAGGGTGATTACAATTAAAGTTAAACTTTCAACCCACTACAGAAATAACGCCACTGTTCAAACTGACGTCAAATTTCAACAATATATTATCGGAGAAGGGGGAAAACGTATGGCAGAACAAAAATAAATACTTACAAAATGTAGCAATAGATAGCCCTGTAAGCATCATAATTTAATACTGGTCGACTACAAATGAGAAATGAATCGAACCACAAGGCCTAAGGTGAACGTTGACGCCGCGCGGGATTAGCCGAGCGGTCTCTGGCGCTGCAAATCCCGGCGGAGGTTCGAGCCCTCCCTCGGGCTTGGGTGTGTGTGTGTTTGTCCTTAGGATAATTTAGCTTAAGTAGTGTGTAAGCATAGGGACTGATGACCTTAGCAGTTAAGTCCCATAATATTTCACACACATTTGCATGGTTTTTTTTTAACGTTGACGTTAAACAAACTGCACTACTCAGTGTGCATGGGTGTACAGATGTGATACTGTTAGTTACGTAAGCCCATCCACTACGGCAAGGTCATATCACCTCGGATGGGAAAAATCGATTTTTAATTTCCTGAGGCTAAAAACCGCATAAAAAGCATGAATCAAAATGAAATCGGATTATTAATTTCCGTGTGACTGACGCAAAACATGTTCAGTATGCTGTCCACGGTTTTCTGCAACAAGTTGAAATGGAGAAAGAGCATGTTGGACAACTGATCGAAGTGTTTCCGTAGTCACGTTAGAATGTATTGCGCAATGTGTGCCTTCAGTGCAGCTAAGTTAGAAAGCGGAACACTGAACACAACATCTTTCAGGTAGCCCCACAGCCAAAAGTCACACGGATTAAGACCAGGTGACCGGTGCGGCCAGGCTGTAGGTAAATGGCGGCTGATTATTCTAGCACTTCCGAAACGGCGCAGGAAAAATATGGCCCTATGACAAATGATGCCCTAACCCCGCACCAAACAGTGACCTTTTCAGTAAGAAGTGTTTCTGGTTGATTTGCGTGTAGACAGTCCGTTGCCCGTATTCGATAATTCTGTGTATTGGCACACCCTGTCAGATGGAAGTGGGCTTCGTCTGACCACAAAATCGTCCACGACCAATCATTGTCCGCTTCCATGCGACCAAGAATTTCTAAAGCAAAGGTCTCTCTTTCTGGAAGGTCAACAGGAAGCAACTCGTGCACATGGCTAATTTTGAATGGATAGCAAAGAAGGATGCTTCGCAGGATTTTACGCACCGTGCTCACGGGTATGTCCAATGTTCGGGCAGTTCTCTGTGCACCACACGTTTGCACACCACCACTCGTCTCCTCCTGCATTGCTGTGGCCACTGCTTCTACTGACGTCAAATCAATTCGTTTCCTCCCTCTACCAGATTGCACGCAAAAAGAACCCGTCTTTTCGAATTTCCGAATCATTTTCTCCAGACTAACGGCAGTCATCGGACCAGCGCGTTTTTTAAAACCCTTCTGTGTCCGGAACTTCTGCAGAGGGACGTGCGCACACTCATAATTCTTGTAATACAGCTTTACAGGCAGAGCGCGATCGTGCATTGAGAAAGTCAGGGTGGCCGAGCAGTTCTGGGCGTTACAGACTGGAACCGCGCGACCGCTACGGTCGCAGGTTAGAATCCTGCCTCGGACATGGATGTGTGTGACGTCCTTAGGTTAGTTAGGTTTCAGTAGTTCTAAGTTCTAGGGGACTGATGACCTTAGCAGTTAAGTCCCATAGTGGTCAGAGTCATTTGAACCAGTTTTTAGACAGTCAGGGGGAACTCGGAGACGCGAAAGGAGGAAAAGTCATGTACCAGGCGTGTTTATACTAACCTCAATGGGTCGTGCGCATGACAGGTGTTTTCATTTACGTCTTCTGGCATACAGCACCATCTATTGATCAATTTTCACACTATTCTTTTCCATCTGCCACACGTTTTCCCTCTTCTCCGATAGTATTCCGTTGCAATAAGACGTCATTCTGACCAGAGATGATATTTCTACATTGTTTTGAAAGTTTAATTATAATTACCCTGTATAACCGATCTTACATCGCACATTCTTATTCTCCTGCTTCTTCTTCTTCTTCTTCTTCTTCTTCTTCTTCCTTTCCTCTTCTTTTGCGTTTCTTCTATGGGGTGGGCACTGTGACATGTGCTGGGACAATGTTGGTGATAGTTAGGGGCTGGATCTTATTCCTGATACTACCATACCCCCACGGATGTGTACTCCATTTGTCTCCGCCGGACGCTGTGACCGCCTAGTTCTAGGCGCTTCAGCCCGGAACCGCGCTGCTGCTGCGGTCACAAGTTAGAATCCTACCTCGGGCATGGATGTGTGTGATGTCCTTAGGTTCGTTAGGTTTAAGTAGTTCTAAGTTTTAGGGGACTGATAACCTCAGATGTTGAGTCCCATAGTGCTTAGAGCCATTTTTTTCCATTTGTGTGCACCAATAGAATGTCTATTCCCAAGAGAGAGGTGTTCCTAAATTTTTTGCGTAACATCTGAGATGGAACGTGAGTACCAACCCAGTATTCACCTAGATGGATGTGAGAAACTGCCTGAAAGCCATATCCAGGCTGGCCACTCCGCCGGTCGTCCTCGCTAATCCGCGAGGTGCATTTTCTCCAGTGCAGGCTAGCCTCCCCGTATCCCATAAGTAGCATTCTAAAGCGCTCGTCTATGCAGGCACGTCACCTTCCGTCTTACAATGTTAATGCATAAATAGTGTTCTTTGTGGATGATGCAAGCGTTGTCACCAAGCCCAACAGACTGGCAACAACAGTGAAGAGAAGATGTAACTGCTGTTGTCTGGAGATGGTAGTATGAGAATATTAGCTTATCTTGCATACTTACACTCGTTGATGTCACTTCGAATGATTTTTATGTGGCAGTCCATTCACAGACGCAGAGCATTTATTTCAATGAAACGTACTGTGGAGATAAAATAAAGTGCCAGTCAGGCTCACAATACGTCTTACGAAATTTCCTGTTAATAATGAGTCAGAATTTGAGGAGAATATTAACGTCTAATATACGGAACACTTGGAACAGAAATAGCCTTCATTGCTTAACTTTACTCTTGCACCTAAAGCAGCCAAGTATGCACCTATAAAAATATTTCACCACTTTTATTCTGAGTAAAAGTACTCATGGATAATGATTTTTTAAAAAGTTGTAATTATATTTATTTTACAACTCTTTCTCTTCCATTGATGAACTTCTGAATATACACTCCTGGAAATTGAAATAAGAACACCGTGAATTCATTGTCCCAGGAAGGGGAAACTTTATTGACACATTCCTGGGGTCAGATACATCACATGATTACACTGACAGAACCACAGGCACATAGACACAGGCAACAGAGCATGCACAATGTCGGCACTAGTACAGTGTATATCCACCTTTCGCAGCAATGCAGGCTGCTATTCTCCCATGGAGACGATCGTAGAGATGCTGGATGTAGTCCTGTGGAACGGCTTGCCATGCCATTTCCACCTGGCGCCTCAGTTGGACCAGCGTTCGTGCTGGACGTGCAGACCGCGTGAGACGACGCTTCATCCAGTCCCAAACATGCTCAATGGGGGACAGATCCGGAGATCTTGCTGGCCAGGGTAGTTGACTTACACCTTCTAGAGCACGTTGGGTGGCACAGGATACATGCGGACGTGCATTGTCCTGTTGGAACAGCAAGTTCCCTTGCCGGTCTAGGAATGGTAGAACGATGGGTTCGATGACGGTTTGGATGTACCGTGCACTATTCAGTGTCCCCTCGACGATCACCAGTGGTGTACGGCCAGTGCAGGAGATCGCTCCCCACACCATGATGCCGGGTGTTGGCCCTGTGTGCCTCGGTCGTATGCAGTCCTGATTGTGGCGCTCACCTGCACGGCGCCAAACACGCATACGACCATCATTGGTACCAAGGCAGAAGCGACTCTCATCGCTGAAGACGACACGTCTCCATTCGTCCCTCCATTCACGCCTGTCGCGACACCACTGGAGGCGGGCTGCACGATGTTGGGGCGTGAGCGGAAGACGGCCTAACGGTGTGCGGGACCGTAGCCCAGCTTCATGGAGACGGTTGCGAATGGTCCTCGCCGATACCCCAGGAGCAACAGTGTCCCTAATTTGCTGGGAAGTGGCGGTGCGGTCCCCTACGGCACTGCGTAGGATCCTACGGTCTTGGCGTGCATCCGTGCGTCGCTGCGGTCCGGTCCCAGGTCGACGGGCACGTGCACCTTCCGCCGACCACTGGCGACAACATCGATGTACTGTGGAGACCTCACGCCCCACGTGTTGAGCAATTCGGCGGTACGTCCACCCGGCCTCCCGCATGCCCACTATACGCCCTCGCTCAAAGTCCGTCAACTGCACATACGGTTCACGTCCACGCTGTCGCGGCATGCTACCAGTGTTAAAGACTGCGATGGAGCTCCGTATGCCACGGCAAACTGGCTGACACTGACGACGGCGGTGCACAAATGCTGCGCAGCTAGCGCCATTCGACGGCCAACACCGCGGTTCCTGGTGTGTCCGCTGTGCCGTGCGTGTGATCATTGCTTGTACAGCCCTCTCGCAGTGTCCGGAGCAAGTATGGTGGGTCTGACACACCGGTGTCAATGTGTTCTTTTTTCCATTTCCAGGAGTGTATAATCTCCTTCAGTCCAACACGTTTCGACGTTTCGAGACTAAACAAAAAACAGAGAAAACTGAAGACGGTGGTTTTAATTCCTCAACAGTTCCACACAATATTCACCCCACCCCCACCCCTTGAGTACAACGTACAGAATGTTCATATAACCATGTGAAAATGCGAGGAAAGTCTATTTTCGTAAGTTGTTCAACTCATCTGCCACATTGACTCGAAGATCTGTTATCTATTATGTCGCAAAAGCATTGGATTCGTATTGATAACACCAAGAGTCGTCACCCGTGGTGATTTGTTTGCAGAAAAGAATTACACGCGTTTTTCATTTCAGTCAAGTCGCAGCAGGCGTCCACATGTCGTTGTTTATGTTCAGAAGTCAAGGTGTGAGGAGAAAGCTTTGCACACGCTTTTCTCTTCTTCAAAGCAGTCTGGAGACTGTTTTCAGCACTTGATTTAGAGACGCTGATGCACTGCAAATTGTGATAAAATACCGTTGACATACCACGACCGCATATCCGCTCTCTAACACTGTCTGCTCACAACTGACTGGTGGAATGCAGTTGGTGGTTCAGGCTACTACCGTAGTTATTGAGCTTACGTCGCTTATAAGCCACGAATAAAATCAATACTCCAGTCGACATCGTCAAAAGCTTTTTCTAGGACTAAAAATGCTATAAACATCAGTTTGCCTTTCCTTAACCTATGTTCTACGGTAACTCGTATGGTCAGTATTGTCCGCGTGTTCCTACATTTCTGCGGAATCCAAACTGATATTCCCCGATGTGGCCTTCTACCAGCTTTTCCATCCTTCTGTAAAGAATGTAACGATATAAATCAATAAATAAGAATATAAGTAACCTAAGTTGTACTGCGTATTAAGGTTTCTTAACGCTGTATTCAGGTGTGGATCTCATTATTAGCCTCTATCTGAGCTATTAATTCTTAAAATTGTAATTTTACCTTCATGCCCCAGAGAAAAGTGATGCATGAAAAGCTGATGAGTATTTATCGTCCTCAAACATAATTCATTGCATTTCCATATTCGCTAAATTCAGTATTCGTACCTTCTCAGGTAGATTTTTACTACTAACTAAAAGGTTGTGTTCTAAACATACCTTTGAGTCAGTAGAGGAATATGCGTTGCATTCAAATTTCGTGGTGAATTACACTACTGGCCATTAAAATTGCACACCACGAAGATGGCGTGCTACAGATTCGAAACTTAACAGGAAGAAGATGCTGCGATATCCAAATGATTAGCTTTTCAGAGCATTCACACAAGGTTGGCGCCGATGGCGTCAAATACAACGTGGTGACCTGAGGAAAGTTTCCAACCGATTTCTCATACACAAACAGCAGTTGACCGGCGTTGCCAGGTAAAACGTTGTTGTGATGCCTCGTGTATGGAGGAGAAATGCGTATCATCACGTTTCCGACGTTGATAAAGGTCGGACTGTAGCCTATCGCGATTGCGGTTTATCGTATCGTGACATTGCTGCTCGCGTTGGTCGAGATCCAATGACTGTTAGCAGAATACGGAATCGGTGGGTTCAGGAGGGTAATACGGAACGCCGTGCTGGATCCCAACGGCCTCGTATCACTAGCAGTCGAGATGACAGGCATCTTATCCGCATGGCTGTAACGGTTCGTGCAGCCACGTCTCGATCCCTGAGTCAACAGATGGGAATGTTTGCAAGACAACAACCATCCGCACGAGCAGTTCAACGACGTTTGTAGCAGCATGGACTATCAGCTCGGAGACCATGGCTGCGGTTACCCTTAACGCTGCATCACAGGCAGTAGCGCCTGCGATGGTGTACTCAACGAAGAACCTGGGTGCACGAATGGCAAAACGTCGTTTTTTCGGATGAATCCAGGTTCTGTTTACAGCATCATGTTTGTCGCATCCGTGTGTGGCGACATCGCTGTGAACGCACATCGGAAGCGTGTATTCGTCATCGCCATACTGGCGTACCACCTGGCGTGATGGTATGGGGTTACACGTCTCGGTCACCTCTTGTTCGCATTGACGACACTTTGAACAGTGGACTTTACATTTAGATGTGTTACGACCCGTCGCTCTACCCTTCATTCGATCCCTGCGAAATCCCTACAATTCAGCAGGATAATGCACGACAGCATGTTTCAGGTCCTGTTCGGGCCTTTCTTGATACAGAATATGTTCGACTGCTGTCCTGGCCAGCACATTCTCCAGATCTCTCACCAATTGAAAACGTCTGGTCAATGGTGGCCGAGCAACTGGCTCGTCACAATACGCCAGTCACTACTCCTGATGAACTGTGGTATCGTGTTGAAGCTGCATGGGCAGCTGTCCTGTACACGCCATCCAAGCTGTGCTTGACTCAATGCCCAGGCGTATCAAGGCCGTTATTGTGGCCAGAGGTGGTTGTTCTGGGTACTGATTTCTCAGGATCTATGCACCCAAATTGCGTGAAAATGTAATCACATGTCAGTTGTAGTATAATATATTTGTCCAATGAATACCGGTTTATCATCTGCATTTCGTCTTCGTGTAGCAATTTTAATGGCCAGTAGTGTATGACTGTGTGCCGGAGCAGTAGTGAAACAGCGACACTGGAAACAACCTGTAGGCTGTGGATGCGCCATTCCTCCGAGATATCCTTTCATCCCGGCGTGCTGGGCACGCAAGACGACGCGTAGAAAGATTTCCGTGAAGTTTCGAAGGTTGGAGACGAGGTACTGGTTTTCGTTTCTTCGTATTGAACTACTTCATCTTGCGCAATGCGTATTCTTTATTCTGATTAAAGTGGTTTTTTGGATTCAGCCTTTATTGTAACTTCTCGCCTCTGTTGCAACTTCTTCCTCAATCTATGTAGCTTCTATAAATTGTTACCAATGGCCGCTGATAGGACTGTGTGAACAGGGGTGCACCTCACAGCAAACAGTATGAGTAATACTAAAGTGACTACCTGTTTCATTCCATAACACAGACACTGAACAGTCCTAGCCTTTCAGTGTCAGTTCACAGAGCTGGGGGTCAGTATGCCCGTGCATGCCTACGCCACAACACCTGGGCAATCAAAATGATCATGGCCTACAATACAGCAGAATACATTACGAGTTTCTACGTCTCGCCATATGAAGTTGCGTCCAGCACTGTCGATCGTTTTGGTGGAAGAGGTACTATCGTTTGGGTAGGCATAATGCAGCAAGCACATGTTAACTTCCAAATATTTGAACACGGTACGATTTTTTTTTTTTCGTCCGTCTGCTGACTGGTTGCGGCTCGCCGCGAACTCCTCTCCTGTGACCTTCATCTCACAACGAAAGTCATTCCCTGATGTCTTACCAGATGTCCTATGAACCTGCCCCTTCTTCGTGCCAGTGTTTTCCACATATTTCTTACCTCTCCGATTCTGCGCAGAATCTCCTCATTTTTTACCATGTCCGCAGGTCGTGGTCTAGTGGCTAGCGTTTCTGATTTTGGATCACGGGGTCCCGGGTTCGATTCCCGGCTGGGTTGTGAATTTTCTCCGACCAGGGACAGAATGTTTGTGTTGTCCTCATCATTTCATCATCGTCATTCGTGACAATGGCTAGATTCGACCGTGGAGTAACTGGGACTGTACGGGCGCTGGTCACCGCGCAGTTGAGCGCCCCACAAACCACCATAATCCTTTCTTACCGTATCAATGTACCTAATTTTCCCGACACTTATATCCTATTAACCACGTGTCGATGCATTGGGGAGTCGTACTGCAGCTAGTCCACATGCACCAGCGGCCATCCAGCAGCTATAAAAATGGTTCAAATGGCTCTGAGCACTATGGGACTCAACTGCTGAGGTCATTAGTCCCCTAGAACTTAGAACTAGTTAATCCTAACTAACCTAAGGACATCACAAACATCCATGCCCGAGGCAGGATTCGAACCTGCGACCGTAGCGGCCTTGCGGTTCCAGACTGCAGCGCCTTTAACCGCACGGCCACTTCGGCCGGCCCAGCAGCTATAGCGCTTACTAATGTGGTGGTCAGTATTTCACGTCGCAGAGCATGCATTACCTTCCGTAGTGAAGTCGCACACTTTTAAAGCCTGCGTCCCGCCGCTTGTAATGTCAAGGGAACTTGTGTGTCTCTGAAAAGAAAACGGTCATTTCTGTTTCGTCTCTTTGTCTGCTCCTATCGATTACCTCCGTACTGTACTGTGGCAGCTCTTGTGCAAGTTGCATCGAGCTGTATTACTTGGCAGAGATACATCATGAGAAAGCTACTTTTTCCTCAAATTATGAACAACAGTGCAGTTCAGTTTACGTTATCGACCGGTGCTGGCCGTCCAGATGGCTAACTGCCGTTCTCCGCCTGCCGTGTCGGCTACCACGCGTAACCTGTGCTGCTAAAGGGAAGGCTACCTCGCAGTATAGCTGCGACCGCACGGATCGCAGTATCAACAGCGTCTTAAAGTTAGAATAAAAACAAATTTTGGTTGCTTTAGCATCTCAAAGCTTACTATGCAGTGTTATCCTTGTATATCATCTATGCCACGATGGAAGTGTATGTAGATATGCAGTACACAGCTCACAAAATAAAACTGACGCGGAAAATACACAGCGCAACACAATTAAATGATCGCTTGTCGAAACCCAGTAATTGTCTCCCATTACAGCAGAGAAGTTGACATTTGGCTCAAAGCCGCCTACAACGTTCCTCTGCACGCGTGCAGAGCAAGGAGTCATCCCGCCCGGAAAAAGAAACCAGATCTTAGAAGTTCATATGACGTGTAACGTGGATCAGTGACGTCACATTGGCAAAATGTTTCGCCACAGTTGTGGCCAATGCCATCGCGGACATTTCAGACGACGAGGAGGCCGCCACATTCCTTCGCCTCTACCCACATTTCTGCCCTTCTTTTGACGCCTTTCCGATGAAAGTTAGAACAGCGACGCCCGGCATTGAAATCAAGCGTTTTTCTTGTGGGTAGCCGAGCGAAGCATTTCAGACGTACCACAGAATAGACACGAAAAGGCCTCAGAAGGCGGCATATGTGGCGTCAATCGAACAATTCTTTCCCCTGCGGCGTGATGTCGACACGTTTCGCGGTCGAGTACGACAGTTCGCAGTGCGATGTGCACCAGGACTACGTTCTTGACAGACTTTGACACTGCCGACACGCCCCTCTCTCCGGACGAGTCAACCCTAAGGACATCGTTGACCAGCAATCCCGCAGAACGTGACGGCAGTGCGGCGGCAATTTATGCGGGTGTAATCACTACAGATTGTTCAAAACAACTCGACGAAATTTTAATACGATCCAAAGCAGCTATGCGCCCTTAAGATTCTTTATCCCCCCTGAGAGCCGTGGTAAAAATTTGCTGTTTTGAAGAGCGCGCCGCAGCGCATGGTGTAAAGCAGTCGCCGTTTCTGGTGGTGGCGGCACTGTGGTAATGGCAGCTTTGGTGTCTCCCTCTGGTGAAAAAGAGGAAAGGTTGCTGTTCACGTGAATTTAAGGGACTCTATGAGCTCGGCAATCGGTCAGTCTGAGAGGTGGTCAGTCTGTCAGTCTCGGCGAGTCTGGTCAGTTGGTCAGCCAAGTCAGTCTGGCCCTGTCTCTCGTCCGCATTGGTGAAGCGGTTAGTGTCTATCTGTCGTCCGGAGTGCTAGTATGTGTTAGGCCGTCAGTCTGCTCGAGTATGCTCGGGCAATGTGCATTGGCGGTTGGATCGATCCGTTGGTCGGTCACGCTCTGGGACACAAGATGACTTGTCCGCCTGGAGCGTCGGCGTATGTGAGGTCGCCACGTGAGTCCAGTGGGCCGCGCCGTATAGCGAGGCGTAGTGGCTTCGCGGCCGACACGACAGCAACAGGAGTCAACCCACGGCATCGGTCTGGCCGGTGCGAGCTGCTACGCCGTGAGACGGGAGATCGGCGCGCCTTCCTGCGTCCGTTGAAGCGGCTGGCAGCGGACGGTTTGGGACAGCGTTTTGGGGGTGCTGCGCCAGGTCTTCGCCAGAGCAGTTATTAGAAGTTAAGTGACTGCTGATATGTTGTTTCATTTACTTGTTAAATTCTACTTTTCTTGGTCAGTCTCCCGTCCCCAGCTTGCTCGTCTGTCTCCCGTCCGCATTTGTTAGGCAGTTAATGTCTGTCTGTCTGTCTGTCTGTCTATCTGCCATACGTCAATAGCTGCCTCTGTCATGTTTGTCGGATTCGGTGTTAACGAATTTATAGAATTAAGTGTAATGGCCGAATTCCTGAAATATGTTTTTATCTTGCCTATCATCTTGCGAGGCGGTATATGTGTAGTGTAGACCATTTTGTACATTTTATGTAAGTCTGAATTTCATGGGTTTTATTTAAATAGTCATTTTTGTAAAGTTTCCACCCTTCCACCGTAACAGTCCTTTTAAAAACAAATTGCGCTTCCGGTGGCATATAATTTCAGGGTTTTACCATTTCCATTCCTCTTACGGGGTGCATAGTTTACATGTTGGTGTGAGTTGTTAAAATTTTTAGTTTAAAGTAATCTGATGTGTTGCAGATTTGCACCAGTGTACTCTTTCAGAGGTTGTTGTGAGCGGTCATGACTACGGCCGTGTTGAAAGGGAGCAGGCAAGCTTCTCAGCCCGAATGCTCATACTGTCGATATTGTTCTTTCTGCCTCTAAATAAAATTGTAACTTGATATTTCGAGGGTGCTTTTCTGCTTATAAATTTTAAATCTGTTTTTGAAAAGGCTTTTATAAGTAAAATTCCCTTCTGGTAAAGGTAATTTCATTTTCATCAGTTACTTCCTGGCAACTAGTTCCACGCTCACCTAGTGTAATTAAATGTGTTAACGTTCTTGATTAATCGCTAGTAAATAAAGTAAATTCTTTAAGAAAATATTTTGAAAGTAAATTCACATTTCACCCTGTTTCGTGCCTTCTTGTGGGGTGATAACAGACGGGTGGTACATTGAAACATGCACGAATAAAATTTCAATGCGTCCTTCTGAGACCCGTCAGTTCGACAACACCCTCGGTGTATCCACCTGCCTTTCTTGAGCTTTTTCGACATGTATCTGAACAGAGGCAACCTGTGACGAAGTCCTAGGCGCCTGCAGACAGGCAACCCCTTCGACAACCCTCCGCTTCTAAACAGCCAACCAGCAGGCGCAGCAGCAGTGACGTAGCCTGCCTGCAGCCGTCTAGGACTCTTCTCAAGGGTTTTGTCTGTAAACCTACATTTCTAAGGCTATATGTGCAACTAGTTTTCACGATTTTAACGATCTGGAGGTGCTTGTATAAAGCAACCGATACCACAATCATAAATTAAGGATAATGCTGATACATGGTGAAACATCGCTCTGGTTGGCGGTTTGCTGGTTTAAATCACCTTGGGGTATGACCATACGGTGCATTTGACCTGCGGCCGTTGCACGGTGGCGCTGGCAGCAGTCCACATAAGCAGAGATGCTTGGTGCATGTCAGACTACGGTGCAGCGAGTAAGTGTGCAGACGTTTTCAGACGTGCTAATGGTGACTGTGTGTTGGTAACGGCTCAAAGAACACATATTGATGACGTTATGAGGGGTAGAATACTAGGGCGACTGCAGGCTGGGCAAACACAGCAGGTCGCAGCACGGGCCCTCCGTGTGCCACAAATTGTGATCTCAAGATTATGGCAGCGATTCCTGCAGAGAGGAAACGTGTCCAGGCGCTAAAGTACGGGACGTCCACAGTGTACAACACCACAAGAAGACCGATATCTCACCATCAGTGCCCGCAGACGGGCACGGAGTACTGCAGGTGGCCTTGCTCGGGACCTTACCGCAGCCACTGGAACAGTTGTCTCCGGACACACAGTCTACAGACCAGTGAACAGACATGGTTTATTCGCCCGGAGATCTGCAAGGTGTGTTCCACTGACCCCTGCTCACAGGAGAGCCCGTGAAGCCAGATGTCAAGAACACAGTACCTGGTCATTGGAACAGTGGTCCCAGGTTATGTTCACGGACGAGTCCAGGTATAGTCTGAACAATGATTTTGGCCGGGTTTTCGTGTGGCGGGAACAACGAACCAGATACCAATCCCTTAATATCTTTGAAAGGGACCTGTATGGAGGTTGTGGTTTGATGGTGTGGGTTGGGATTATGATTGGTGCACGCATACCCCTGCATGTCTTTGACAGAGGAACTGTAACAGGTCATGTGTACCGGGACGTCATTCTGCACCAGTATGTCCGCCTTTCCAGGGGTGCGTTGGGTCCCACCTTCCTCCTGATGGGTGATAACGCACGGCCTCACCGAGCTGCCATCGTGGGGGAGTATCTTGAAACAGAAGATATCAGGCGAATGGAGTGGCCTGTCTGTTCTCCAGACCTAAACCCCATCGAGCACGTCTGGGATGCTCTCGGTCGACGTATGACTGCACCTTTTCAAACCCCTACGTTTCAGGAGCTCCGACAGGCACTGGTGCAAAAATGGGAGGCTGTACCCCAGCAGCTGCTCGACCACTTGATTCAGACTATTCCAACCCGTTGTGCGGCCTGTGTTCGTGTGCATGGTGATCGTATCCCATAATGATGTCGGGGTACATGCGCAGGAAACAGTGGTGTTTTGTAGCACATGTGTTGCGGGACGGTTTTCTCAACTTATCACCAACACCGTGAATTTACAGATCCGTGTCGTGTGTGTTCCCTGTGTGCCTATGCTATTAGCGCCAGTATTGCGTAGTGCCACGTTGTGTGGCATCACATTCTGCAATTATCCTTAATTTAAGAGCATGTGTGTAGTTACCATGCTTTCATGGTGTAGTGAAAATTGCAGTCAAGGCATTCAAAGCTTCTTTATTTAAAGAATTTTTGTTTAAAAATTACATTAGGATGTCAGGCTTCACTTCTTTATTTTAGTTGCATATCCTGTGCTAGTACTATCTCCTGCAGATCCCATAAATTTCATTTCTGTAATATTCTTCCAATGAACCGAAGTGTTGCATCAGCTTTAGCTGCGACTGGTAACATATAATGGCTGTCTTTTGGCATTTTTTGGCTGCCTGTATCGAGGTGTAGCGGTTTCGTCGTAGTTATAACGCGGCTGGCGGAATGTTACAATTTAGTAGTGCCGATTTACGCAAAAATGTGACCGTGAGCATCGGACTTCCCAACTCCGTGCTGTGCCGATTTTAATTCCATCAGTTTACAGCAATGGCAAAACAGTATTTGCTATTTGATTCAGTGCCAAATGTTTTATAAAAGTGGGTTAGAGAAACAGTCAGATAATACACGGATCCATTTTATTGATTTTAATTAATGGCATTGCCTAAATTGATAATAAAACTAACTTTGTGTTCTGCCTTACGGCAGGTCTTGCCATGGGGAAGCCTCGTGAGAGAGGTCCACCGCATGAGCGTCTAGGGAAGTGATTCCAGTGGTCGTTTCCCATTGGCTTCTACTGATGATGATGATGATGAAATGATAATGAGTACAGCGCAACACCCAGACCCTGAGCGGATCCACCCGGGAATCAGGCCGTCGCGCTGACCTCTCAGCTATCGGGGCGGACGTGATGACAAAAAGATCCTTATTTTCGTGGAAACTGCACTTTACAAAGAGAAGGGTCACTCCAATGGATTGTTGTTGTCGTGGTCGTGTTTCAGTGACGAGTAGCCTTCACGTTCTTCATCGTTCTTTTTATGGTGATGTCACATCAATGATTCCACAATATCCTGTCTCCCGTATATCTCCGAGTTCTAGGTAAATTCACGTTGCGCATTCCTTTATCATCACGACACGTGTTGCTGCTGTATTCCTAGTACATCGGACAGTCACTAAATGCCACACGTCTATAGCAGTTGGTTGGTTTGCGATGTACTCAGAAAGAGCAGCAGCACGTGCTGTAATGATGAAGGAATGCACTGTAGTCAAAGATATTACAAAAATAAAATCCTTGCCTAGCGAGTGCTGCTGCCGTACAACTACATTAATTTGTTATACATACTGCATTTGTTTTCGCTACATATTTAATGGTTTCTACAGTATTAACCTTTTTTAAGGAGTTAATTACGAAAATAATAACACCGTTATTAACGAGTTTTTCCATACAGAAAAATCACAACATTTGCGCAAGTAGTACTTAACGCTTCTAACAGATGGCGTTACTTCTTGCATTCACAAGATGCTGGCGCTTGGTTTCAAATACCTCGAACTTCGCAATGAACTGAAATTCAGTTATAGGAATAAAATTTCTGCTCTGTTCTTCATGGACTAAAAGTGAGGGTATTTATATGTGGTTTACTATCTTTACTTATGCAATTACAAATTGCTCAGGCTGTGCGTAGAGGTCGAATGTTATCTTCGCGTGCGACAATGCTTGGAGTCTATCGTTGTCGCTTGCACGGTGCGCATAAATAGTGGCAACTGGTCGGCAGTAGTAAGTTGCAGCAGCAAGCAAGTACTGCGCAGTTGTTTGAAACGCGGCCGCGTCGAGAGTGAGGCAGAAGCAGACGTGTTTAGTGAGCAGCTGAATACAACACAAACAAAAGAGAGCGTGTTCATCGTCGAGTGTTACGCGAAGCACAATTCGCAGAAAACTGTACAAGAGCTGCTGCAAAGTCTGCAATGCAAAACGTATTGGAAAAAATGGTGCGAAACGGGCTCTATAGTGAATAAAAACAGTAACTCTCTGAAAAGAAATAGAGCACCAGAGTCCGTTGCTCGTATGAAAGGAAGCCTGTAACACAATGTACCGAGGGAGGTGGCGCAGTGGTTAGCACACTGGCGATGCATTCGGGAGGACGACGGTTCAAATCCGCCTCAGGTCATCTTTACTTGGGAAAATAGTAAATGCTCTCGAAAGAACTGATACCATCGATGACCGTGCAGCTTCTCTAGAATAAATGATAATTAATTGAAACCCTCAGCTGCCGACAGGTGTTGTTGATATACGTCGATGGGGACAGCTGAAAATGTGTGCCGCAACCGGTGCTCGAACCCGGGGTTTCCAGCTTACATGTCAGGCGCTCTATCCATCCGAGCCACCGAGGAAACCTGTCGCCAGCTGAGGGTTTCAGTTAATTATCAATTATTCTAGAGAAGCTTCACGGTCATCAATGGTATCTGTTCTTTCGAGAGCAGTTACTATCTTCATGTATAGTTAAAGGCTACTCGGCCATTGATCTTCGTCTGTGCGAATCCGCATAGGTTTCCCGAACTCGTACGGGATTCGTAACCTTAGTAATGAGTGGAGGGTGTAATGGTGCTTGAATTACGCAACCATTACAGCACCTCACCTGAACCTCTCGATACCAGTAATATTCTGCTGTATTTCTGTTAACTACTTAACATATTTCTGAGACAACATTCAGATTTGATTTCACTTTTGATACATCGATATGTTTGTATTGCAATGATATTCTTATGTGTATTCTTTCTTTTGTCACTATGATCTTTGACGTACTTGTAACTCTGATTTTTGGGAGCGTAAGCGATAGTTAGTTGGTTGTTAACTTATAGAGAGTCGGACCTTGAGAAAGTCAAGTCGTGGACGTCATGTTGGAAAGACAAATATTGTCGTCAGCTTATAAAATGTGAACTTTAACAGTGACTGTGAGGAAGATGTTTTCAAGTATATTTTGCATTGTGAAGTGATGTTTTGTGTGTTACGTGATATTGCAATAAAAGCAATTAAAAGGAAGTGTAACTTAAATTCGGAGTGATTATTTTTTTTTCACATCACTATTGTGCTAACTTTGAAAGGTTTAATCTCCAAGAATGGTTTGAGAAGCGCATCTACAAAACTTTTGAATATTGCACGATAAAACCTAGGCCTCTTTGCATCCGAGCTTGGAATCATAACCACCTAGATTTTCAACGATTGAGCCAAGATTTTACGACGAGACCATCGTGGGAAACACAAGAAGATGAGTGCCTAGTTTTTTTTTCATTATTACATGAAATGACTTTATTAACTGTGCGCTAATAACACCTGCCACATAATAACTTAGTTGTTACCCGAAAATGCAGTATTTAGCAGCGTGAGCAACACCACAATCGTTTTTAAATGCTGACCTTTGTTGTGGTAGGGTTGTCAGAAGGGGCAAATATCTATTAGATACATTACGTATGTAGACTGTGGACAGTTCGGGATGTGGGTCTCTCGGGAAGCGTGCAAGGTAGAAGTCCCTGCAGTCTCGCTATTCATCTGTGTCGTCGATGGCTCAGGTAAGGCAGGAGATCCCGGGTTCGAGTCCCGATCGGGGCACACATTTTCAGCTGTTCCAATCGAGGTATACCAACAACACCTGTCGCCAGCTGAGGGTTTCAACTAATTATCATTTATCGTGATTTGGTTTTCCCGTGACTTCCCTGAATCGTTTAAGGCAAATGCCGATATGGTTCTTTCGAAAGAACATAGCAGGTTTCCAACTCCATCCTTCCATAACCCGAGCTTGTGCTCCGCCTCTAATGACCTCCTCTTCGACGGTACGTTAAACACTAATCTCCTCCTCCCCCTCTTGTAACAAATAGCAGCGATATCTCAGCTTCTTTTATTCCTACAAGTTTGAATTCAAGACACCGTTGTGTCGAAATATTACCAAAAAGGGACCTGCATCTGTACCCTTACAAATGTACTGTTGTGCACGAGTTAAAGCGTCAGACGAACTCTCGTGAGCCGGCCGAAGTGGCCGTGCGGCTCTAGGCGCTGCAGTCTGGAACCGCGAGACCGCTACGGTCGCAGGTTCGAATCCTGCCTCGGCCATGGATGTGTGTGATGTCCTTAGGTTAGTTTGGTTTAACTATTTCTACGTGCTAGGGGACTAATGACCTCAGAAGTTGAGTCCCATAGTGCTCAGAGCCATTTGAAGCATTTGAACTCTCGTGTGCTGAGTTCTGCCGGTGCTTTCTGAGCCAAGTGGGATTACAACGTTGGAGATCATTTTTCATTTGTTCGGACTGGTCCTGGGTTATTCTGTCAGGGCATATGAAGCCACAGAACATAGGCCATTATGCTTCAGAAAATTGCAGTCAGTGCTTTGAAGAGTCATTGCCTAATTTCAAGACAGCTGTTCGGTAAGCATTGTTGGTCTCCACTTCCCAACACGATTCCTCACCAAACTATTAATACTAATCGGTGTGTCCAGAAACTGTTTAATCCTTATGTGGAACAGCTCACAAATGATGAAAGACCGTATGAATATTTTCAGCAAGGCGAAGCAACAGCACCCACCGCCTTGACAAACTTCTCACGATGTGCTCGTTGAGGAGAGTACAGTGAGCAGACGCAATGTGTCATCTCCTGGCCACGTCGATCACCCAGTCTCCAACGCTGCGATTTTTACCTACGGACAAACTGATGGGTCTGGTGTATTCAAATAATATGACCTTTCTATACTCTGAGAAGCTCATCTGCAGAAACCAGCACGGTTTTAGGAAACAGCGGTCATGCGAGAAACAGCTGGCCCTCTTTGTACATGATTTACAACTGGCTCTAGATACCGGCTCCCAGTTTAATGACACATTTCTCGACTTTCTAAACTCGTTCGACTCAGTTTCCCACTGTCGCTTCATCCAAAAAGTGCGCGCTTACTGTTTATCCGATGACATATGCGGTTGGATAGGAAGTTTTCTAACAGACAGGGAGGAGTATGTCGTCTTGAATGGGATGGCTTCAACAGAAACTACCGTAACTTCAGGTGTGTCATAGAGCAACGTAATAGGTCCGCTGCTTCTTACGATTCACATAAACGATCTGGTTGTTGCTATTGACAGCGGCATTAGACTGTTTGCCGATGATGCTGTAGTCTACAGGAAAGTAGTATCACACGAAAATTGTGAACAAATCAATGAACATTTGCAAAAAATAAATGCGTGGTGTAATGACTGGCAGGTATCTCTCAATATTAGTCAGTTTAACCTACTGCGTATAACAAGGCGGAAGTCCCCACTAATGTACCAGTACAAAATAAATGCCTACTCTTTGGAAGCGGTAACATCCGTCAAGTATCTGGATGTGACTATACGAAATCATCTCAAATGGAATGATTAGATTACACAAGTAACGGGTAAGGCGAACTCTAGATTGCGGTTTATTGATAGAATCCTGAAGCGATGCAGTCCTTCAACAAAGGAAATAGCTTACAATACGTTAGCTCGTGCAGTCTTGGAGTATTGTTAATCTATGTGAGACCCTTGCCAGTTGGGTCTGATTCAAGAGATAAGTCCAAAGAAGAGCGGCAAGATTCGTGACTGGTACATTTAGCCATCGGGAAAGCGTTACAAATCACGTAGAAATTTTGAAGTGGGACACACTTGCATATATACGACGCGCTAAACGGAAGGGGCTGCTCACTAAATTTCAAAATCCGATCTTCACCTAGGATGTAGAGCAGATATTATTACCACCAACTTTCAAATCTCGCAATGATCACCATTCACAGATAAGGGAAATTAGAGCTCGTACTGAGGCGTTCAGACAGTCGTTTTTCCCTCGCGTGATCCCCGAGCGGAAAAGACTTTGGCGCAAATTGTGCCCTCCGCCACACACCGCTTGGTGGCTAACGAAGTATATATGTAGATGTAGATTAATCCTAACACATTGGAAGACCAACAGCAAAAGAATGAAGATACTATCGGTGCAGTGTCTCAGGCAGAGCCAGAGTTTATCCCACAGTTCGAGAAGCCGAGGCCGGCCGCGGTGGCCGTGCGGTTCTAGGCGCTCAGTCCGGAACGGCGTGACTGCTACGGTCGCAGGTTCGTGGGTGTGTGTGATGCCCTTAGGTTAGTTAGGTTTAAGTAGTTCTAAGTTCTAGGGGACTTATGACCACAGATGTAAAGTCCCATAGTGCTCAGAGCCATCTGGACCATTTTTGAGAAGCCGAGCACAGCGCCGCATGTACACTGATCAGCCAGAGCATTACAACCACCCACCTAGTAGGCGGTATGTCCACCTTTGGCATGGATAACAGTGGAATGGGAGCAGTGAAACCTTGGTAGGTGACTGGAGGCAGTTGCCACCATACTTGCACACACTCATGTCACTTAACTCCTGTAAATTCCTGGGAGGGGGACAATGAACTCTGACACGATGTTCAGCCACATTCCAGATGTTTCGATCAGGTTCAGACCTGGCGATTTGGGAGGCCATCACATCGAATGGAACTCGTCACTGTGTCCCACCAACCACTACATCACTTTTGGGTTTGGGACATGGCGCATTATCTTGTTGAAAAAAGTCAGTGCCGTCAGGAAACACGATCGTCATCAAGGGGTGTACATGGTCTGCAAACAGTGGAGGATACCCCTAGCCGTCATGGTTTCGTGCACGAGCTCCAGTGTACCCATGGATCCCCACGTGGATGTTACCCAGAACATAATGGGGTGGCCGGCAGCTTGTCTCTGATCCCCAGTAGAGATGTCAAGGAGCTGTTCCCCCGGAAGACGACGAATTACCGCCCTCCAATCGGCGTGGCGAAGATGGTACCGGGATTCATCAGACCATGTAACGTTTTGCCACTGCTCCAACGTCCTGTGCCGATGGTCGTAGTAGTAGCAGATGTCGTGGTCTCACCATTGCCACATGCATGGGTCGGCGGCTGCGGCGGCCCAACGTCAGGAGTGTTCGCTGCACAGTATTCAGACACACTTGTGCTCTGACCAGCATTAAAGTCTGACATTAGTTCCGCCACAGTTCGCCGCCTGTCCTGTTTTGCCAAACTGCCCAGCCCACGACGTCCGCCGCCTGTTATGAGGCGTGGCCGCCCAGTCCAACGATGCCTGGATGTGGCTTCACCTTGGTTCCACCATGTGTTGAAGACACTCACCACAGCACTCCTCGAAACCGGACAAGGCGTGCAGTTTCCGAAACACTCGTGCCGAGCCTCCGTGCCATCACAGTCTGCCCTCGGTCAAACTCAGACACCGCGCGCTTTCTCCATTCTACACACTTGACACCACACTCACTAATACTACAGGCAACATGCCCGTGTCTGACTAGCAGTCATGCCTCGACATGTGACGCTCCTGGCGCCTCGACGGATCTATATCGATAGTAGGTCGGTGGTCATAATGTTCTGGCTTATCAGTGTACATCAGCCGCGGTCATTTCCTGACTCTTCTATGATGTCATTTAACAATGGTGTCCAACGCAATTCAGGGAGGTTGGGGAGGGAGGGGTGCAGATCCTACCAAACGGGCCAACTTTAACACGTAGGTGTAGGGGAGGGCACATTTCAGACGGAAATCTTAAACACAAGACTACCGCAGAAAAATAAGTTGGACCCTCACCATTTTTGAGGTGTCTAGTTATGGTGGGACAGTGCCAGTGGCGAGAGAAAGACAAAAAGACATACTATAGTAAGTAAGAAACGGGCCTCCCCAGTTAGCCGTGCGGTCTAACACACAGCCGGCCAGGGCGGCCGAGCGGTTCTAGGCGCTACAGTCTGGGACCGCGCGACCACTACGGTCGCAGGTTGGAATCCTGCCTCGGCATGGATGTGTGTGATGTCCTTAGGTTAGTTAGGTTTGGCTCAAAAATGGCAGATATGGTTCAAATGGCACTGAGCACTATGGGACTTAACATCTGAGGTCATCAGTCCCCTAGAACTTAGAACTACTTAAACATAACTAACCTAAGGACATCACACACACCTATGGGCGAGGCAGGATTCGAACCTGCGACCGTAGCGGTCGCGCGGTTCCAGACTGAAGCACCTAGAACCGCTCAGCCACTCTGGCCGGCTTACTTAGGTTTAAGTACTACGTTCTAGGTCACTGATGACCTCAGAAGTTAAGTCCCATAGTGCTCAGAGCCATTTGAACCATCCTCTACACAAACAGGTTTATGACTGGCATGCAAAATTCTTGGAAGTTGGTTGCATACGCAATGAGAGGTGCGCTGGTTGGCCACGCATGAAAATGTGGGACGTATCCGAGATGCGTTCACACGGATCCCTCGGAACTCCACAAGCTGGTCAGGCCAGAGACTTCAACTTCCTCAAACAACGGTGAGGCGTGTTCTGAAACGACACCTGCATATAAAGCGTTACAAGTTGAGTTACTAAAGCAATTAAATCGCAACGACCATAACAAGAGATACTGACGACCTCAGGTGTTAAGTCCCATAGTGCTTAGAGCCATTTGAGACTTTTTCCCATAGTGCTTAGAGCCATTTGAACCGTTTGTAAAATATATGGATATGGTGTTTGTTCTTTCGGACATGTGCGAAAGAACAGACACCATATCGGTATAAGTATATAGTTCTGGCGATACCGGCCATGACCTGCTTCTTCTGTGCGGACGGACACATATTCCCCGAACTCTTACGGGACTGGGAAGAACGTCTTCCACGAGTAATGAGTGTTTTGGGGTGGGACACTACGAATGTAGTGTGTGGACATACAAGGTGAGAATGTGAGTCTCGCGGGAGGTGTGCGCGAGATAGTCCCTGCAGTCGCACCGTCATCTGCGCCCTCGGTGCTTCAGATGGATAGAGCGTCTGCCATGTAAGCAGGAGATCCCGGGTTCTAGTTCCGGTCGGGGTACACATTTTCACCTGTCCCCGTTGATGTATATCAACGCCCGTGCGCAGCTGACGGTATTAATTCTAATTTGAAAAATACGCTGTGACCCATATTAATCAAATGAAAATGTACTATCTCCCGTGGGCCATGCTGTAGATATAGGACCGTCACAAGACGATAAGGTGCAACCCTGACTTACAAGCTTCATAACGCGAATTTTTTCGATCTCCCGCTGTTTTTCTCTGACGTGGGAAAGCAGCAGCAGAAGAAAGAGAATGAAACGGGAAATTTTATATGTGGACATAAGGCGAAAAGCGCTGCGGTCACCAGTGTTGGCTTTGCGACCCCTTCCACGACAGTGCGGGCGGGCGGTCAACCACTCAGCCCGAGAGAGGTCAGGTCAGGTCAGGTCAGGTCAGGGTCCTGCCGAGGGATCACTCTGCGGTCGCTTGAGCTGGGACGCTATCGGCAGCAAATAAACCGGGACGAGAGAGAAGAAAAAAAAAAGAGGAAACAATATAAGCAGCGGGCAGACGGGGGAGTCGCGACAGGATGGAACAGGTCAGCGGCGCAGTAAACACTCGGCCCGGCTCCGAGCTTGGCAGGGAGGGGCGGTCCTCCATAACTGCTGCGGCCATCATGGCGGCGGAGGGGGTTCCCCGAGAAGACGTGGCGAAGTAGGTTAAGGGCGCCATCTGTGGCGCCGTCTGTCCCTCGCCCAGCGGGACAGGGAGTGGACGGCCACTAGGGGGTAGCGCGGCAGTCCCTCAAGGAAACATCACCCACTGGACCTGTGAGAAGGAAAAAAAGCACGCATGCAAGATACCACCCCTCAAAAAACCGATCTCGCTGTATACATTTGTAATGTATGCAGGTGATACCACATTTCTTACTTTCCTTAATGACAAAAATACGTTGGAGGAAATGAGTAAACTTATGATCGACAAGACACGTTGCTGGTTCCAGCCAAACGAGTTAAAATTAAACAGTAGCAAAGCCGAGAGCATAGTATTCAAAATGGCTCTGAGCACTACGGGACTGAACTTCTGAGGTCATCAGTCCCCTAGAACTTAGTACTACTTAAACCTAACTAACCTAAGGACATCACACACATCCATGCCCGAGGCAGGATTCTAACCTGCGACCGCAGCGGTCACGCGGTTCCAAACTGAAGCGCTAGAACCGCACGGCCACACCGGCCGGCTACATAGTATTCCCCCTAAGAATGAAGACTTCATTGCAAAGACTATATCAAAGTACTGGGTATCTGCGTCAACGCAAAACTGAAACGAAACAGAAACACACAGTTAATTTAAGTAGTAGTAGTAGCATTAGTAGTAGCTTTATTCATCTGTAAATCTCTTTTTACATGGATATAGGACATGTCAAAGTATTTACAAGTTGAGACAAATTTAAAATAAGCTAATTCGTATACACGAGACAATCATTAGATTTACTCCTGGTATACAATACTTTCTTTTGAAAAGATTATTAAATAATGTAATGCCACACTGTTCACTCATATCTCACTATCAGTCACTGAGCACACTATACACTCATTGTTTCATCAAAGTTCACGAACTACACACACACACACACACACACACACACACACACACACACTGGTGATCACTGGGCCATTTTCTGTACCGCAATCCTGAAGAACTGAGTCAGCATCCCTCTATAATGAGTGAGATGTTGTGTTTAGCTATACATAGCTTCAGGGTAAGTATTTAGTATTTCTAGAAAAGGAAAAAAGGAGGAAAAAACATAGTGTGAAGGTGTTGTGTGAAATGTTGGACGTTTTATAATCATTACTGTTACTTATTTGTATAACTTTGTTTTACCAAACCCCTAGTCTGTTTTGTCTAAGTAATCCTCCAATGTATAAAAAGTATTGCCTAACAGGTACATTTTAGCCGCCTTTTTAAATAAGTGTTTTTGATATTTCTTTACTATATTTTGGTAATTTATTGTACAGTTTTATGCCTTGGTAGAAAGTATTGTTTTGAGTTGTATGTTTATTTTTTCTTGGTAAATGTAAGTTCAGTTCAGCTCTTGTTCCATGGTTATGGACAAAGCTGTTTGTGCAGGAATTACCAATGTTTTTTTAATGTGTACAACGGACTGGTAAATGTATTCACATGGAGCAGTTAAAATCCCCAGTGTTCTGAACAGATCTTTACAATGAGCTCGACTACTATTTTTGGTTATTATTCTTATCGCTCTTTTCTGGAGTTTGAAAGTTCTGTTCATATTTTGTAGGTTTGTTCCCCAAAAAACTATTCCATAGCTAAGAATTGAGTGTAGATATGAGTAGTGTGTAACTAAAAGACACTGCATGTTACACACTGATGATAGGATTCGAAGAGCATAACATGCTGATGACATTCTGTTTGCAAGTACCTTTGTGCGTTCACACCACTTCAATTGAGAATCAATATTCATTCCTAGAAATTTGGCATTTGTTACATTGACTGTAGAGGTGCCATCTACATTTAATTTAACATTGTCAATTTTCCTCATCAAACTATCCTGTGAAATGTACCTAATCGGGAATTTAAAAACGTATGTTAGTGCGAAACAGCTACTCCCTGCTTACCACGCCTGCTATGGGATAATGATGGGGCGTAACGTGCTGGAGCCACAAGAGTCTGTATTTGACGCAAAGAAGCTATTGAGGCATGTATGCCCTAACAGCAAACACTCCATGCAATATGATTGATTACAAAATAATGACTGTCTCAAGTCTATATATAATTCATACCATTCTGCTAGCCAAGGAACGATTGAGATCAACATGACACAAGATTGCGTTCGCTCATATAGAACTAGGGCAGGAATTCTTCGAATGTTGCGTGGACAGCACTTACAAAAATTCATAGAAAAAAAACACTCTTCACGCAGGAAGATCTCTTTTTAACATATTACCAAGTGAGATGAGGAAGTTTAATACTTATCACTTCAGAAAGATGACAGAAAACTGACTGAAATAAAATACGCTGTGCACTGTTGATAAAATTGTAAATAGCCACGTAAGTGATCTAGTAACTCAATAATAAACAAACTTCTGCTATCCTTATTATTCATTAATTTCACTGAAAATAAACAGCTTGTACCCTTATTATTCTTCAGAGTGTGTGCAGAACAGCTTTGTATAGGTAGTGTGACCAAATTTAACCTAGTGTACTTATAAAATTGTCCAACATATTATATATGTGCGTAATTTTGTTGATGCCTTACTCAGCTTGAAAGCTGTCTTATAAGCTGATGAATAAATGAATGCATAAATAAATGAGCGATATTACGAAGTTGTGAACTTCTTAAAGTACAGCTTTTAACTACTCGTGCGCTACGCTCGCTGGTCTCTTGCTCCGACTAGCAGCATCCGCTCTATAGTCCTTCTGCTGTATAGTGAAGTGGTAAGACGTTTGTGGATCAACAAACCTTAGTACGGTACCTCCAGGAACGATACTGAAAGGCGGCAAAATTGCAACGTTTAATCGCCAAAGAGCTAAAAACGGTTCAAATGGCTCGAAAGAAGGGGATCTGCCTTTGAGGCCCGCCACGAATTCCTTTCCTGTGCTAACCTCTTCATCTCAGAGTAGCACTTGCAACCTACGTCCACAATTATTTGCTTGACGTATTCCAATCTCTGTCTTCCTCTACAGTTTTTGCCCTCTACAGCTCCCTCTAGTACAATGGAAGTCATTCCCTCATGTCTTAGCAGGTTTCCTATCATCCTGTCCCTTCTCCATATCAGTGTTTTCCACATGTTCCTTTCCTCTCCGATTCTGCGTAGAACCTCCTCATTCCTTAACTTATCAGTCCACCTAATTTTCAACATTAGTCTATAGCAACACATCTCAAATGCTTCGATTCTCTTCTGTTCCGGTTTTCCCACAGTCCATGTTTCACTACCATACAATGCTGTACTCCAGACGTACATCCTTAGAAATTTCTTCCTCAAATTAAGGCCGGTATTCGATATTAGTAGACTTCTCTTGGCCAGAAATGCCTTTTTTGCCATAGCGAGTCTGCTTTTGAAGTCCTCCTTGCTCCGTCCGTCATTGGTTATTTTACTGCCTTTCACCTTGTATTTTAATTCCACCCATGATCCTTTCTTTTATTTCCATCATTGCTTCCTCGATGTACAGATTGAAGAGTAGGGGCGAAAGGCTAAAGCCTTGTCTTACACCCTTCTTAATACGAGCACTTCGTTCTTGATCGTCCATTCTTATTATTCCCTCTTGGTTGTTGTACATATTGTATATGACTCGTCTCACCCCATAGCTTACCCCTACCTTTTTCAGAATCTCGAACAGCTTGCACCATTTTATATTGTCGAACGCTTTTTCCAGGTCGACAAATCCTATGAAAGTGTCTTGATTTTTCTTTAGCCTTGCTTCCATTATTAGCCGTAACGTCAGAATTGCCTCTCTCGTGCCTTTACTTTTCCTAAAGCCAAACTGATCGTCACCTAGCGCATTCTCAATTTTCTTTTCCATTCTTCTGTATATTATTCTTGTAAGCAGCTTCGATGCATGAGCTGTTAAGCTGATTGTGCGATAATTCTCGCACCTGTCAGCTCTTCCCGTCTTCGGAATTGTGTGGATGATGCTTTTCCGAAAGTCAGATGGTATGTCGCCAGACTCATATATTCTACACACCAACGGTAATAGTCGTTTTATTGCCACTTCCCCCAATGATTTTAGAAATTCTGATGAATGTTATCTATCTCTTCTGCCTTATTTGACCGTAAGTCCTCCAAAGCACTTTTAAATTCCGATTCTAACACTGGATCCCCTATCTCTTCTAAATCGACTACTGTTTCTTCTTCTATCACATCAGACAAATCTTCACCCTCATAGAGGCTTTCAATGTATTCTTTCCACCTATCTGCTCTCTCCTCTGCATTTAACAGTGGAATTCCCATTGCACTCTTAATGTTACCACCGTTGCTTTTAATGTCACTAAAGGTTGTTTTGACTTTCCTGTATGCTGAGTCTGTCCTTCCGACAATCTCATCTTTTTCGATGTCTTCAGATTTTTCCTGCAGCCATTTCGTCTTAGCTTCCCTACACTTCCTATTTATTTCATTCCTCAGCGACTTGTATTCCTGTATTCCTGATTTTCCCGGAACATGTTTGTACTTCCTCCTTTCATCAATCAACTGAAGTATTTCTTCTGTTACCCATGGTTTCTTCGCAGCTACCTTCTTTGTACCTATGTTTTCCTTCCCAACTTCTGTGATGGCCCATTTTAGAGATGTCCATTCCTCTTCAACTGTACTGCCTATTGCACTATTCCTTATTGCTGTATCTATTGCGTTAGAGAACTTCAAACGTATCTCGTCATTGCTTAGTACTTCCGTATCCCACTTCTTTGCGTATTGATTCTTCCTGACTAATGTCTTGAACTTCAGCCTACTCTTCATCACTACTATATTGTGATCTGAGTCTATATCTGCTCCTGGGTACGCCTTACAATCCAGTATCTGATTTCGGAATCTCTGTCTGACCATGATGTAATCTAATTGAAATCTTCCCGTATCTCCCGGCCTTTTCCAAGTATACCTCCTCCTCTTGTGATTCTGGAACAGGGTATTCGCTATTACTAGCTGAAACTTGTTACAGAACTCAATTAGTCTTTCTCCTCTTTCATTCCTTGTCCCAAGCCCATATTCTCCGGTAACATTTTCTTCTACTCCTTCCCCTACAATTGCATTCCAGTCGCCCATGACTATTAGACTTTCGTCCCCCTTTACATACTGCATTATCCTTTCAATATCCTCATACACTTTCTCTATCTGTTCATCTTCAGCTTGCGACTTCGGCGTGTATACCTGAACTATCGTTGTCAGTGTTAATCTGCAGTCGATTCTGACTGGAACAACCCGGTCACTGAACTGTTCACAGTAACACACCCTCTGCCCTACCTTCCTATTCATAACGAATCCTACACCTGTTATACCATTTTCTGCTGCTGTTGATATTACCCGATACTCATCTGACCAGAAATCCTTGTCTTCCTTCCACTTCACTTCACTGACCCCTACTATATCTAGATTGAGCCTTTGCATTTCCCTTTTCAGATTTTCTAGTTTCCCTACCACGTTCAAGCTTCTGACATTCCACGCCCCGACTCGTAGAACGTTATCCTTTCGTTGATTATTCAATCTTTTTCTCATGGTAACCTCCCCCTTGGCAGTCCCCTCCCGGAGATCGAACGGGGGACTATTCCGGAATCTTTTGCCAATGGAGAGATCATCATGACACTTCTTCAATTACAGGCCACATGTCCTGTGGATACACGTTACGTGTATTTAATGCAGTGGTTTCCATTGCCTTCTGCATCCTCATGTCGTTGATCATTGCTGACTCTTCCGCCTCTAGGGGCAATTTCCCACCCCTAGGTCAACAGAGTGCCCTGAACCTCTATCCGCTCCTCCGCCCTCTTTGACAAGGCCGTTGGCAGAATGAGGCTGACTTCTTATGCCGGAAGTCTTCGGCCGCCAATGCTGATTATTTATCAAAATTTAGGCAGTGGCGGGGATGTTAACGTACAGCAGCGCTATAGTGGTTAGTGTTCTTGCCTCTATCACCGGACCCTGGGATCGGTTCCCTGCCGGGTTGGAGATTCTCTCTGCCCGGGGACTACGTGTTTGTGTTGTCCTCATCATTTCATCATCATCATCATTTCATGACAGTGGCTCGATTGGCCTGTGTAAAATTTGGGACTTTGTACGGGCGCTGATGACCGCGCAGTTGAACGCCCCACAAACCATCATCATCATCATCATCATCATCATACAGCAGCGAGGTGGTCATGCCGCAGTGGAGCTGGGACTAACAAGTTTAATGTATATGCTGGTAGATGTACGCTTTCAGGAAGACACATGGTACCGTGTCGCGAAAAATAACCAATGTTTCTACAACTAAAAAACTGGGTAGTGGGACAGTCATACTAACTGCATATGAAGAGTATGTCCATAACACTAGATCTGTTATGGAAACAGTCGGTAGGCAGAGTGTGTAAAATATGGATCACAATGGTTTTAGTTTAGAAATCACACTCCGTCGAACTCTTCCCAGGAAAAGGGACAAAAGACGTCGACACTGACGGGCGTGCCATCAGTAACAAAATTCAAATGGTTCAAAATGGCTCTGAGCACTATGGGACTCAACATCTGAGGCCATCAGTCCCCTAGAACTTAGAACTACTTAAACCTAACTAACCTAAGGACATCACACACATCCATGCCCGAGGCAGGATTCGAACCTGCGACCGTAGCGGTCGCTCGGTTCCAGACTGAAGCGCCTAGATCCGCTCGGCCACTGCGGCCGGCGCATCAGTAACACGACGCATAGTTTCACAGTAGTGCCAACGGTATCTGTAGATGGCCACTTAATGTCACCTCAGTTTGTAGTTTTGATAGAGCAGACTGGGACGTTTGGGCCGCTAGCCAAACATGCGGACGGTATTGTAGCAACCGCCCCATCGTCTGGAAAAGTCGGCAAGAAACATTTACGAATGTGGCGACTAGAAGGTATTTCCTATAGTCGTCCAAGATGACAGCATACCTGTTTTAATCATGGATTCATTTTTCAGCCAGAAAAGTTAGTCAGTGAACGAAGAGAATAGCGAAGAAGACGCTGCAGGTTCTTTATTTATGTTGACACCTGTCAACCACTGGGTGTATTTGGTTTTCGCAATTTCAGGGGTTTTGTCCGCAGGTTTATCAGCTCGACATGACTTCTGTGCGTCGATGCGCACTTTGGTCAGCGTAACAACATCGTTCAAATGCAGTCTCTCTCTCTCTCTCTCTCTCTCTCTCTCTCTCTCTCTCTCTCTCTCTCTCTCTCTCCGTTTTTAGAGGCAGTTATGTGCAGCACTGTTTCGGTCAGTCCTCCAGTACGCCTGGTATGGAACCGGCAACACAAGTGTCCGGCCAGATCACTCAAAACAACCAGCGAAATACTGTTTTGACATCGGTGACGTGCTTTTGTTCATTGAGTCAAAGTGGGCAGTTTCTAACCTGTAACTGGTGCCAGAGATCTTTTTGTTTTGAATATTTTTATGCTGCGATTCACAAATGCAGCGTAAATGAGTGGAGCGAATTAGCTTGTCATCAAAGAAGTATCGTATTCTTATTTAATCGTTAATATCGCTGGTGAGCGTTATTTTGTTTGGATTGTAAAGCTGACTGTTAAACTGAAGTATACTTGTAAGAGTTGCGATTGTCCTAAATAAGAGATAGAGTTGCATTCCACGAGACATACGGTTGAATAGTTTTGTTACACTTCATAAATGATTGGATTATGGGTAGCATTTGAAGCATCCGTGGGGAAAGAAACATATATGAACGCGTAATAGAGAAACTGGGAACCGACGACTTCTCTTTGCTTTTTGTTTGTTTTGCACGTGTTTAGAATCGCACATAATTCAGTGTTAGTCCATTATGTATTTTACATCCCCATAGAATATAAACTGCATTTGATAACAAATAAAAAGTAGTTAACCACGTAAATTGTACCGTTTTATGTAACCAAAGCAATTACGTTTGATGCAAGTACAGTTTACATGCATAACACAAAAAATATATATAATTAATGTTATTAGTTTGTACTCAAAAGAATGTTCTTCATTGTGATCTATGGCAACCTATCTATGGTGTTGTCAGTAAATGCGAAAGTTGTTTATGAATAACAGAAACGTGTTTTATGTAACATCGACGAAGTAACGAAGCGAAGTTCTGTATATTTGTATTACGTGGTTCTTTTATTTTATCTTTTTGTTGAGGAAATAGCGTTTTCTAGCGCGATATGACAAGTTAGTATTCTTTAATTTATGTGTACTATAACAGTAATCTGTTTCAAGTTACAAATCAATAGTTTTGGAATAAAATATGATTCAAACACTGACAGTTTCAATTTTGCAATGAACACTGTTTATTTTTAAGCTTGCCTTGCTCTTCACATATCCCAACTTAGTTTTCTGAAGGTTCACGGCTTCCGGTTTTTAGGGGAATCCAGACAGAAAGAAATCATTATGTGGTAATACCCAATAACTATGCATCACGCCTAGCATACAGGTAATGCGATTACCACTTTAGCTGACGAATCCTATAAAGAAAACTACAGTAGTGTACACTTACGATTGTCTACCGTAGCCTACAGCAGTTGTACAACTGGAATAAGGGGCACTGGTTCTCATGTTCCTGTACAGCATTTGGAACAGAGCAAGTGAAAAAACAAGTGACATGCAGCATGTTCAGAAATTGTAGTTTCAGAAGGTCATAACACCATACCATCAAAATTCCGCAAAACTGAAGGCTCTGGTTGTTCCCATACAGTACAGTATTTCCTGCTCAGGCCTTAGGTCGATAAGTGGGGTGGAGCGAGTGACAAACACTGGCTCAGGCGAATGTTTAAAAGCTGTACGTTCAGTAGGTAATAACTGTGTACTATTACAACTCAGGCGCTTAAAAGCAAAGGGGCCTAAGTAACAAAATCATGATACTGACGAAATGAGTTTCGAGGTTTGTCTAAAATTTAAAATTCTACGAGGGCTATACAGGAAGTAAGGTCTGATCGGTCTCGAAATTGAATCCACTGTAAAAATCAAAAATATTTTATTTAGAACAGTTAGCTACACTTTCCAGCTCCGACTTAGACGTTTCTCGTAGAGTTACACCAACTTCCCAATATTGTAGCCAGTGCTTTCTGCCTGTTGTCTGCACTGATCTACAATTTGTTATCTGTACCGAAATATCTTCATAGCGATTGATGTGAGCTTGGTGAAACTCAGGGGGGGGGGGGGGGGGGGGAGTCAAGTCCGGGTTGTAAGGCAGTTGAACGAACACTTCCGATCGGAAACGCTACAGTAACATCTTCATTGCCCCTGCAGAGTCTGGCCAAGATTTGTCATGATGAAGGAAACGCGTGACAGTTGTGCTATGTGATCTGCATGGCATCAGGCGAACTCAAATGGCTCTAAGTACTATGGGACTTAGCATCTGCTTACACCAGTCCCCTTGACTTAGAACTACTCAAATCTAACTAACCTAAGGACATCACACACACCCATGCCCGAGGCAGGATTCGAACCTGCAACCGTAGCAGCAGCGCGGTTCCGGACTGAAGCACCTAGATACGCTCGGCCATAGCGGGGTGGTAACCATAGCTCCATGAGTCATCACCAGTAATCTCCGTTGACAGTTAATCTGTATCAGTTTCAAGCCGTTGTTTTTAAGCACGACATGTTCCAACTCGACTTTCCTTTTGATCGTCAGTCAGAACCCTAGTGACAAACTTGGCAGAAACACTTTGCGCTTACAAATCTTTCGATACAATTCGCTGAACCGAGCCCACTAATTTCTGACAGCTGTTCAGTTATCTTTAGACGGTTTGTGAGTACAAACTCTCGATTTTTTAAAAATTTTTTATCTGTTTGGGCAGTTGATGGATGTCCAGAACAAGGTTTATCATGAATTGACAAGTCGCCATTTTTAAATAGAGCAAGCCACTTGAGCTTTTAACATAGCTTTTTTCGACATTAAAACAGTTTGAGCTTCAGTTTTACCGAGAAGAATACAAATTTGCAGAGTTGCATCTTGTTCACTTAAACTTGCAATCATAAAAAACGAAGCAAGAACAATATTGCGCTAGCAAAAACAATCACTGCAGATGAACAGAATAGGCCAGGTCGACAACATAGGAGGCACTGAACTGGCAATCAATTGCGCTAGTGGCAGAAATGCGTACCACCCCAGTTCAGTACACGGCAATGTTATTCTGTTTTTTTTCTTTGCCTCGTGCATTTGTTGCTGTGCACCTGACAGAGTTGATACGCAACCCAAGTTTCATCATATTTTTAAAAAGTGGTTCCAATTGCTCTGAGGTCAGCAGTCCCCTAGAACTTAGAACTACTTAAACCTAACTAACCTCCGACCGTAGCAGTCGCGCGGTTCCTGACTGAGGCGCCTAGAACCGTTCGGCCACCGCGGCCGGCCATCATATTCAACTGGGGCAGATGTCGAAGGCTTGGTTCCCTACTTTAAGGGGGATAGGGCGTCAAACGGGCCGACTTTGAGCAGGAGAAACACCACAGGACATTTTAATTTCCACTGTCTATACTTTTACAAGTAATTCATAAAACTTTGTCAGCATGACCAGACAGGATTCAGGATTCACACTCATAGCAGTTTTCGCTTACTGTTGGCTGCATTTGTTGCTATAGGTACACTTTTCTTCATAAGTAAGAGAGACTGTTCTATGAATTTTGCACAGCATACAAATCATACTTACAGGTGTCTGAAACACTAGAATCTATTTAATTTATGAAAAAATGACTGAACTGTTACGTTTTAAACTTTATGTTTAGAGAAAAAAAATCTAATTTTGTAGCTAATTATCTCAATTTTTACCGCAGTTTTCAATAGATTTCGAAAATTCTAGAGTTTCGTACACCTGTAAGTATGGTTTGTATGATGTGCAAAATTCGTCAAAGAATCTCTCTTACTTGTGAAGAAAAATGTACCTATAGCAACAAATGCCGCCAACAGTAAGCGAAAAAAATGAACTTTCATATCTAAAAAAAAATTATTTTGTTATGTTTCTGCACTTCCAATGCTATGAGTGTGAATCCTGAATCCTTCCTGGTCATGCTGACAAATTTTTATGAATTTATTTGTAAAAGTATAGACAGTGGAAAATAAAATGTCCTGTGGTGACTCCCCTGCTCCAAGTCGGCCCGTTTGACGTCCTACCCGCCTTAAAGTGCATGAAATATTTTCTCATCCTTTATCTTCTGGATACTACTTTTTTCCTATGGCTGCTTTAATACACTTAGTGTGTTTTAGCCTGCATCATTAATCTTCCCTCTCCGTTCTACCACATTTTCTTCGTGTTTAGTCTTGCAGCGTAAAACCCTGGAGGTCATAGAGACCACAATCTTCCGTATTACGTCGTCAGCATTCTGTCGCTAGTCTGCTCCAGACTACCGCACATCACTCACTGTTATCCACTCTCCTCTGCTGCTGGTGTATTTCCGTCTTCTCTCTGACATTCTGTCTCTCTCTCTCTCTCTCTCTCTCTCTCTCTCTTCCTCTCCGTGCCTGTCACTCTCCTACTGGCGCTGGAATTCGCCAGAAGTTTCTGCATCATTAATATTCTTTAGAATAGCGGGCCTGAGGCAAGGCTACCGGAAGTTTACGGGGTATGTAAGTCATGTAGGAGGGGTGGGGGCGGAGGGAGGGAGGCAGGAGGGCGTAGGAGGTGGAGGAAAGTGACGTTATTGGGGAAGGGGATGGGGGCGGGGGAGGACCCGAGGGGTGGTCCTTGTGAAAGTCCACGCAGCGCGGGAACTTGGCGAGGATTTTTGTGGGTCTGAGATTTCACGGGTTATAAAAGACGCGGCACGGGCTGAAGGCGTGGGCAGAGCTAAAGCGTGGAGGAGAGGGAAAAGAAGGGAGCGGGGGGGGGGCCGAAGGAAGAGGGGGTGAGGACAGTTTGCGTGCCATGCCAGCGGATAATGGTGTGGCCAGAGGTCACGTGATGTATGGCTCAGACAAGCTCAAGGACACGGGTTGCCGACTGGGGCGCCAATCTGCTACTGCTAACGAGATACCATCCTCCTCCCAGATAGCACACTTCGCCTTCCTTTCGTAGCGTCCCCATCGTGCGCTAACATTTTTGTAACTGTTCACTGGATGATTCAGAAAGAAAGAACAGATTTCAGTGTAACTTTCTTTTTTTTCTTACGTAGCTGCTAAGGTTCAGTGACCGTATCAGAATTATATTAGAACAAATAAGCCCTCGGTCACAAATATTAAGTCAAAATTGACCAGGTTTCGACGCTACTATGTGCGTCGTCTTCAGTATTAGACTAACTGTTCTAAAGCATATTTGGTATATAGTACATTAACAAAATTTAAGTTTGTACTGATTGGAAAAGATGCAGTACTTACAAGTCACATATTAAAAAAGATCTAAGTCGGAAAGGCGACGTCATGAATAGTTGTGGGATGGCGAGCCGCTAAGGGCTGCTCGTACTTGGGTGAACAAGGGTTGCAACAAGACTGAGGTGCCCACGTTAGAAAGTGTGGGCAAGTAAACATGATGTTGCTACGACCGCCATCTAGTAGCCGCAGAAACAACTAGGCTACTGTACATTCAAAATTAGACACATGAAATTGTGATGCAGCTGATTCAGCCATAACGTAAGCACTAATAATAATAGGATGAAGTTACATATTTATCTGCTTTAAACAGAGATACATTTTGTAACGTAAAAAAAAAGAAAAGTCAGTTATGACATACAAGAAAACAGCAAGGATGTAACAGGAAAACAACATTTCGGCAAACTGCATGAGGAAATCTGAATCAAAGATCAAGCAATGGCTTTATACAGTCCAAAAAGTTTTTGTTTCGCAGCTGTAGCTGTTCGTTGGGAATGAGGCCATCATGACGAGAGAGATGTTTGAAAATCTCCAATTCCTCTAAAACATGCATCTCTTTCCAGTCAGTACAAACTCTAATTTCATTAATGTATTATATACCTAATATGTTTTAGAACAGTTAATTTAATTCTGCAGACGACGCCCATAGTAGCGTCAAAACCTGATCAATTTGGACTTAATATTTGTGACCGAGGGCTTATTTGTTCTAATAGATTTCAGTTTTTTTATTACAGACAAGCTATGAAAGATGTTTCTGGATAGATGTCAGTTCAAATTTTTATGTTCGCACAGATCCCATACCATACACTCAACATGAGGAGCATTGTTTGCTCAAGAAACTTCGAAACGGTAGTCAGCTTCATTCGAAACACGAATCAACAGGTCCCCGTTTATTGAATCGACAGTTTCAACTGATGTGGGGTACCAACACAAGTACAAGGATAGCGTACCATTAGCTACAAGAAAGGAGGCATGAAGGGCGCCAAGACAGAAATAACAATCATCCATTTATTGCACCATTACACACGCACATCATGATATATGATACATTATAATTGTCTTACTCAAATCTATGACACACACTATGTATCAGGAAGGGCACATGCAATGGAGTTTAAGAAATTACAATGGCACATCAATTCCGCATTGACGAATAGTGTGCATAATAAAGGCCGCACAATTTTACTAATGTAAGAAATTAAAATAATAATAGTATAAAATTAACTAAAATGCCTTGAAGGAAATGTTTATGAGAAGAACACGACGGGACCGCAAGGGAGGAGGCAACACGATACTTAACTCAGGTGCACCAAAACAAACATCGGACACGTAAGCCACGCAACTACTCTCCCTCAAAACAAACATCGGACACGTAAGCCACGCAACTACTCTCTCTCAAAACAAACATCGGACACGTAAGCCACGCAACTACTCTCTCTCAAAACAAACATCGGACACGTAAGCCACGCAACTACTCTCTCTCAAAACAAACATCGGACACGTAAGGCACGCAACTACTCTCTCTCAAAACAAACATCGGACACGTAAGCCACGCAACTACTCTCTCTCAAAACAAACATCGGACACGTAAGCCACGCAACTACTCTCTCTCAAAACAAACATCGGACACATAAGGCACGCAACTACTCTCTCTCAAAACAAACATCGGACACGTAAGCCACGCAACTACTCTCTCTCAAAACAAACATCGGACACGTAAGCCACGCAACTACTCTCTCTCAAAACAAACATCGGACACGTAAGCCACGCAACTACTCTCTCTCAAAACAAACATCGGACACGTAAGCCACGCAACTACTCTCTCTCAAAACAAACATCGGACACGTAAGCCACGCAACTACTCTCTCTCAAAACAAACATCGGACACGTAAGCCACGCAACTACTCTCTCTCAAAACAAACATCGGACACGTAAGCCACGCAACTACTCTCTCTCAAAACAAACATCGGACACGTAAGCCACGCAACTACTCTCTCTCAAAACAAACATCGGACACGTAAGCCACGCAACTACTCTCTCTCAAAACAAACATCGGACACGTAAGCCACACAACTACTCTCTCTCAAAACAAACATCGGACACGTAAGCCACGCAACTACTCTCTCTCAAAACAAACATCGGACACGTAAGCCACGCAACTACTCTCTCTCAAAACAAACATCGGACACGTAAGCCACGCAACTACTCCCTCTCAAAACAAACATCGGACACGTAAGCCACGCAACTACTCTCTCTCAAAACAAACATCGGACACGTAAGCCACGCAACTACTCTCTCTCAAAACAAACATCGGACACGTAAGCCACGCAACTACTCTCTCTCAAAACAAACATCGGACACGTAAGCCACGCAACTACTCTCTCTCAAAACAAACATCGGACACGTAAGCCACGCAACTACTCTCTCTCAAAACAAACATCGGACACGTAAGCCACGCAACTACTCTCTCTCAAAACAAACATCGGACACGTAAGCCACGCAACTACTCTCTCTCAAAACAAACAACGGACACGTAAGCCACGCAACTACTCTCTCTCAAAACAAACATCGGACACGTAAGCCACGCAACTACTCTCTCTCAAAACAAACATCGGACACGTAAGCCACGCAACTACTCTCTCTCAAAACAAACATCGGACACGTAAGCCACACAACTACTCTCTCTCAAAACAAACATCGGACACGTAAGCCACGCAACTACTCTCTCTCAAAACAAACATCGGACACGTAAGCCACGCAACTACTCTCTCTCAAAACAAACATCGGACACGTAAGCCACGCAACTACTCTCTCTCAAAACAAACATCGGACACGTAAGCCACGCAACTACTCTCTCTCAAAACAAACATCGGACACGTAAGCCACGCAACTACTCTCTCTCAAAACAAACATCGGACACGTAAGCCACGCAACTACTCTCTCTCAAAACAAACAACGGACACGTAAGCCACGCAACTACTCTCTCTCAAAACAAACATCGGACACGTAAGCCACGCAACTACTCTCTCTCAAAACAAACATCGGACACGTAAGCCACGCAACTACTCTCTCTCAAAACAAACATCGGACACGTAAGCCACGCAACTACTCTCTCTCAAAACAAACATCGGACACGTAAGCCACGCAACTACTCTCTCTCAAAACAAACATCGGACACGTAAGCCACGCAACTACTCTCTCTCAAAACAAACATCGGACACGTAAGCCACGCAACTACTCTCTCTCAAAACAAACATCGGACACGTAAGCCACACAACTACTCTCTCTCAAAACAAACATCGGACACGTAAGCCACACAACTACTCTCTCTCAAAACAAACATCGGACACGTAAGCCACACAACTACTCTCTCTCAAAACAAACAACGGACACGTAAGGCACGCAACTACTCTCTCTCAAAACAAACAACGGACACGTAAGGCACGCAACTACTCTCTCTCAAAACAAACAACGGACACGTAAGCCACGCAACTACTCTCTCCGTTGCGGTTACACGCGTTCCACCCAAGTAATAGCTCCCTGAAACATTTTAATACTTGGAACACTACACCAGTGATCAGCAAATTATAAAGCCGGCCGAAGTGGCCGTGCGGTTAAAGGCGCTGCAGTCTGGAACCGCAAGACCGCTACGGTCGCAGGTTCGAATCCTGCCTCGGGCATGGATGTTTGTGATGTCCTTAGGTTAGTTAGGTTTAACTAGTTCTAAGTTCTAGGGGACTAATGACCTCAGCAGTTGAGTCCCATAGTGCTCAGAGCCATTTGAACCAGCAAATTATAAAAAAAAAACAATAACAAGAAATAAGAATACAATAATTTAAGAAAATCACATCATATGAGTATGAGCTTAAAGTCTTTCGGTAATTAACAGATTAAGAAACAGGTAAAGGGGCATCTGCCACTATTAAATCTTGCGTAATTACACTATTAAATTTCTCAGTACCCAAGTTGCAGTTAACGCAACAAGAATTAAATCATTTAAGTGATAATGTTATGTGATCTACCCATCTAATCCTCAGCATTCTTCTGTAGCTTTCGAAATGTGGTGCTACAGCAACTGGGTGCTACAGAAGAATGCTGAAGATTAGATGGGTAGAACACACAAATAATGAGAAAGTATTGAACAGGATTGGGGAGAAGAGACGTTTGTGGCACGTCTTGACTAGAAGAAGGGATCGGTTGGTAAGACATGTTCTGAGACATCATGGGATCACCAGTTTAGTATTGGAGGGCAGCGTGGAGGGTAAAAATCGTAGAGGAGACCAAGAGATGAATACACAGATTCAGAAAGACGTAGGCTGCAGTAGGTACTGGGAGATGAAGAAGCTTGCACAGGATAGAGTAGCATGGAGAGCTGCATCAAACCAGTCTCAGGACTGAAGACCACAACAACAACAACAAGAAGTGATAATGGTACTTTAAAATAATAACAAAATTAGTAGTGATTCTCCAACGGGAAGTGGTTCCTACTCAATGGTCTGAAGATGACCACAGTGGTGGTCGAAACAGGTCACCTTGATAAATAAATTGTGGTCAATACTGTTTTTAATAGTAAATATTTGTAAGACATTGATCACTGACTCTCCCATAATGTATTCAAAAGTAAATAATAAAATTATTTCATACAGCAGAGGACCAAGAATGGCCCGATCAGTACTCCCCAGTGAAGCAGTTCACACAAATGGTACTCCACGGCTCCGAGCACACAGCCCCATACAAAATGCAACACAACCACAGCGACCCGGCGTACTACCAGAACCACCAGGCAGTAAACCAAAATCGTACTCAGCCAAAACAAGGACCGACTTTTAAAATAACGAGACCTAGCCCGGGCCGGACAACAGACCAAATGCCGGGAAATCATAAGAAACCTCAGCCAACCTAATTCCAAAGCAACAATTTATGAAAACACAAGCCCTCTCAGTCCAAAGGCTTCCGTTTAGTCGCGGAGGTGGCTCCGACCCGCCTGCTGAGGTGCCAAGCGTCGTACGGAGTGCCGAATCGAGTTTAACCTTCGTTGACGGAAAGCGGAAGCACCACAAGACAAAATAAACTCCAATCTAACTGCGCAAGGCAAACTCTAAGGAGTGCCACTCGAAGACTATGCATTTGAAGATCAAACATAAAGCACCCGGACTAACGTGCCACTGAACGACGCACTTCCATCACCAGCGTCTAGTAGAGTACGGAGAGCAGCGAGCCCATAGATATACATCCGTGGGACGGTAAACGAGGATAGCAATCCTAGCGACGCAGAGACAGGAGGACGAAATGACATCCCGCCTCACATAGAAGGTATTTCAAACTCAGGCTCGACAAACTACAACAGGCGAGATTTTGCTCCCCTTGCGAATCAAGTTAAACGGCACACCACGCCGCTGTCCACACTATTAACCGTGAAATCACGGTCCGGTCTTCCCATCGGGCCCCACTCGGCGTCCAGACGCAAACAACCCCAGCCGAGCCGAACTGTCTCCACGCCGAGGCAGCCACCTCTTTCCTCCTCACACGACTCCAGCTAAGCTCCGGCCAGCGATCACACACGGAAACAACCGCCTAACGCCAAAGCGCCATCTGAGTGAAAACTCAGCACTAAGATCGATACGGACTTGGAAATAAGCGAGCACCGTAACATCAACAATAAGATTCCTCAGCTCTTGAAGAAGAGTAGCTGCCATAGGTGGGACAAAGGCTAGGTCTTTTACGTACCCTCGCAGACAGAAATCGCATTGTGTGACGTCTGATAATCTGGGAGGCCAAAAGCAAAGCAGTCCATTGTTGTAGAATAGTGTTGCTAAGATAACACCGCACCTCAAGGTGAAAGTGCTAATGGGGCGGCGTCATGCGTCTCAGTGAAATCAATCGAATCTTCGTGAAGTTGAGGAAGAACCAATTTTGCAGCGTGTGCAGCTATGACATTCTTGTCACGGTTTCCTCTGCGAAAAAGAACAGAAACGGCACAAATCGCCTTCAGTTTGATGAGTCCCTCTCATGTTCGACGACGATGCCGGGGTTTTATGACCTCCAAATTTTTACTATGGAGGTTTAATTTACATGATAGATCAAACGTCGATTCGTTTTTAGATGGAGCCCCTCCACGCCCGCACCAACGTGGTGACCAGACCAAAAGTTCTACTGTCACCTCCGTCAACATGTTAGTTATCTAACAGGTGGATCACAGGATGCTGGGCTGTGATGTTATCCGTGCGTCTGGGTAAGACTACGCATTAACACGGTCCATCGGGTGATAGATAGTGGACGAAACGCGAGTGAGGGTAGCGATTTGAAGAGCAGAGGGAAAAAGTGCCAAGGCTCGTCCCGTGGGAACAAAACCTCTGCGACAGTGGGATGGGTAGTACGAACAGTAGTGGCTTACTAGCTGCGATAGCTCATGCAACGTTGTATTTGTTAGTATTGGTATCATGCATCATTACCGTGGCAAGCGATGGCGGTGTATCCCAGTTGCTGCAGCCGCTACATTCCTGGAACAATCGAGATCGTTATATAGTAGTGGGAGATCGGCCATAGATCATCTCACTGTGTGGGGGAAGTGTGGAGCTTGTCTGCATTCAGTGTACGGTACGGCTTCCCTGCGTGGTGCCAGTTATTCGGCAGTGTGTTCCAGCTGGATATCCAGTAATGGCGTCTGATTAACAGGGGCTCACCTGTACCGTTGTGTTTGCGTGTGCTTGGCCATAGATGTTAGACCATCTTGTGGAGTTCCAAGGGATCCGCGTGAACGCATCTCAGATACGTCCCACAATTTCATGAGACATGCGTGGCCAAACAGCGCACCTCTCATTGCGTATGCAACCAACTTCCAAGAATTTTGCATGCCAGTCATAAAGCTGTTTGTGCAGAGGATGGTTCAAATGGCTCTCAGCACTATGGGACAACATTTGAGGTCATCAGTCCCCTAGACTCTAGAACTACTTAAACCTAACTAACCTAAGGACATTACACACATCAATGCCCGAGGCAGGATTCGAACCTGCGACCGTAGCAGCCACGTGGTTCCGAACTGAAGCGCCTAGAACCGCTCGACCACAGCGGCCGGCTACAGAGGATGTTTCTTACTGAATGGACGAGGGAATGCGCGTTGAACAACACACAAATCACTCCGCTGTGGAGTGAAAATTTCATTCTAGGAACATCCCACAGGCTGTGGCTAAGCCATGTCTCCGCAATATCCTTCCTTTCAAGAGTGCTAGTTCTGCAAGGTTCGCAGGAGAGCTTCTGTAAAGTTTGGAAGGTAGGAGACGAGGTACTGGCAAAAGTAAAGCTGTGAGGACGTGGCGTGAGTCGTGCTTGGGTAGCTCAGTTGGTAGAGAACTTGCCCGCGGAAGACAAAGGTCCCGAGTTCGAGTCTCGGTCCGGCAGACAGTTTTAATCTGCCAGGAAGTTTCATATCAGCGCACACTCCCCTGTAGAGTGAAAATTTCATTCTATAAACACACAAATCAATTACTCTTGTGGTGAAGCCCTATGTTGCTACGAAGAAACAACAGAGTGGTTGTGTCGCAACAGACATAGACGTACGCATCGTGCTTCTTTCTTTTATACACTGAAGAGCCAAAGAAATGGGTACATCTGCCTCATATCGTGCAGGGCCCCCGCGAGAACGCAGAAGTGCTGCAAAATGACGTGATATGGACTGGACTAATGTGTGAATTAGTTCTGGAGGGAATAGACACCATGAATCTGCAGTGCTGTCCATAAAAACGTAGGAATACGAGAGGGTGGGTATATCTTCTGAGCAGCACGTTGCAAGGCATCCCAGATATGCTCAATAATGCTCATGTTTTGCGAATTCGGCAGCTAGCGAAGTGTTCAAACTCAGAAGAGTTTCCTGGAGTAATTCTATAGCAATTCTGGACGTGTGGGGTGTCGAATTGTCCTGCTGGAATTGCCAAAGTCCGTCGGAATGCGCAATGGACATGAGTGGATGCAGGTGTCACCTGTCAGAGTCGTATGTAGACGTTTCAGAGATCCCATATCACTCGAACTACACACGCCCCGCACCATTACAGAGCCTCCACCATTTCAACAGTCCCCTGCAGCGTCCATGGATTCACGAGGTTGTCTTCATACCCGTACACGTCTATCCGCTTAATACAATTTGAAACGAGACTCGTCCGACCAGGCAACATGTTTCCAGTCACCAACAGCCCAATGTCGCTGTTGACGGACCCAGGCGAGGCGTAAAGCTTTGCGTCGTGCAGTCATCAAGCGTACACGAGTGCGCCTTCGGCTCCGAAAGCCCATATCGGTGATGTTTCGTTGAATGGTTCGCACGCTGACACTTGTTGATAGCCTAGCGTTGAAATCTGCAGCTATGTGCGGAAGCGTTGAACTTCTGTCGCGATGAACGATTCTCTTCAGCCGTCGCTGGTCCCGTTCTTGCAGGATCTTTTTCGGGCCGCAGCGATGTCAGAGACTGTTTTTACCAGATTCCTGATATTCACGGTACAGTCGCCAAATGGTCGTAAGGGAAATTCCCCATCGCTACCTCGGAGATGCATTGTCACGTGTCTCGTGCGCCGACTGCAATACCACTTTCAAACTCGCTTAAATCGTAATAACCTGTCATTGTAGCAGTACTAACCGATCTAACAACTGCGCGGGACACTTGCTGTCTTACATAGGCGTTGCCGACCGCAACGCCATATTCTGCCTGTTTGCACATCTCTGTATTTGAATACGCTTGTCTATACCAGTTTTTCGGGCGGTTCAGTGTAGTTTTTCTGTAAAGAACAATTGAACACTGTTCTTTCTTTTTTAACTAACCGGTAGATACACCTGAAGGTGCTTTTACAAATGGCAATGTTTGATTGAAATAGCGTTTTCGTCAACGTGGGCGCAATGTGACTGCCATACTCGGCAACTTTGTGATGTGGCCCGGCAATATTGCTGACTGACAGGCTGTTGCCGGCACCTACCGACGTATTGCGCCAGAGGTGCCGGTGCTGTCTGCCGACGGTGTAGGATATGTGATACGGCAGGGCAATATCTAGCTCTGTCCTTGTCTGTAAATGCTTCCCTCTCGCTCTCGCCTTTGTTTCCACTTGCCTCGCCGACAGCGCTGCAGACACGTGTCTGACGTGAGCGAAAACAATATCGTTTCGCTTTTGTTCGAAAGCTGGCGAGCGTAGATGTAGCTCCCCTGTTTTGTTAGTTGCTTTTTGTTCCGAGTTTGTTTGTGTACAGGAGTGGAGAAGTGGACAAACAGGAGAACTGTAGCAGATGAGCTCCGAATCACGTTGATGAAACATACAGAACACTTAGGTGCGACTTGAAGTCGCGCAAGAGGCATGCGACCATTACGTATTCTTGAGGAGACTTAAGACACTGCTGAGTAGGTTGCTAGAATAACTCGTAGCTGGAAGTTCAAAAATTGTTATTTACTTTCGCGTTTCGAACACAGTCCATCATCAGATCATCGAAAAGATAAGTTTTCATACAGAGTATGGTGTCACATGTGTGAATACTTTCAGTTTTTACGTTCAGATGATAGGCTATGCCAGAATAGCAAAAACAAATAAGAAATTTGAACAGCAACGGCAAGTCTCCTCAAGCATTTAAAAAGATTCCGAAGTCTTCGAACTTCTACCACTTGCACGGCAAAAGAGTTGCTCAGGAAGAGTGGAGTAGCAGATGGCTCTTCATGCACGAAGATTTCATTTGATGCCGAGAGCCTCCTACGTCCTCAAGCAGAAATTGATAGTGTAGAAAGTACTAATGCTTATTTCAAAGTTCCCTCAAATCATTCAGTCCTTCTGTCAAAATAATTACGTAATTACGTTACTCAAGAGTCTAATTCATGAATAGTACACGTTAAAGAGGTGCATTAAACATCTGTACCAGTCACCAGCAGATAAAGAACGAAGAAAGGTCGCCAATCCGTTTTTTGACTGGTATACAGTCCCTCATATTCTACATCTAAATCTACACAGATACTCCGCAAGCCACCATACGGTGCCTGGGGAGGGTGTGTTCTACCACTAATAGCCATTTCCCTACCTGTTCCATCAGCAAATATGGCGAAGGAGAAGCTGTTGTCTATATGCCTCGGCGCGAGCGCTAATTATATGGACATGGTGTCTGTTCTTTCGGACATATCCATATCCATATCCATATAAGTACACTGCTGGCCAATAAAATTGCTACACCACGAAGATGACGTGCTACAGACGCGAAATTTAACCCACAGGAAGAAGATGCTGTGATACGCAAATGATTAGCTTTTCAGAGCATTCACACATGGTTGGCGCCGGTGGCGACACCTACAAGGTGCTGACATGAGGAAAGTTTCCAAACGATTTCTCATACACAAACAGCAGCTGACCGGCGTTGCCTGGTGAAACGCTGTTGTGATGCCTCCTGTTATGAAGGGAAATGCGTACCATCACGTTTCCGACGTTGATAAAGGTCGGATTGTAGCCTATCGCGATTGCGGTTTATCGTATCGCGACATTCCTGCTCGCGTTGGTCGAGATCCAGTGACTGTTAGCAGAATATGGAATCGGTGGGTTCAGGGGGGTAATACGGAACGCCGTACTGGATCCAAACGGCCTCGTATCACTAGAAGCAGCATGGACTATCAGCTCGGAGACCATGGCTGTGGTTACGCTTGACGCTGCATCACAGACAGGAGCGCCTGCGATGGTGTACCTACGACGAACCAGGGTGCACGAATGGCAAAACGTCATTTTTTCGGATGAATCCAGGTTCTGTTTACAGCATCATGATGATCGCATCCGTGTTTCGCGACATCTTGGTGAACGTACATTGGAAGCGTGTATTCGTCATCGCCATACTGGCGTATCACCCAGCGTGATGGTACGGGGTGCCATTGGTTACACGTCTCGGTCACCTCTTGTTCGCATTGACGGCCCTTTGAACAGTGGGCGTTACATTTCAGATGTGTTACGACCCCTGACTCTACCCTTCATTCGATCCCTGCGAAATCCTACATTTCAGAAGGATAATGCACGACCGCATGTTCCAGGTCCTGTACGGGCCTTTCTGGATACAGAAAATGTTCGACTGCTGTCCTGGCCAGCACATTCTCCAGATCTCTCACCAATCTAAAACGTCTGGTCAATGGTGGCTGAGCAACTGGCTCGTCACAATACGCCAGTCACAGCTCTTGATGAACTGTGGTATCGTGTTGAAGCTGCATGGGCAACTGTACCTGTACACACCATCCAAGCTCTGTTTCACTCAATAGCCAGGCGTATCAAGGCAATTATTACGGCCAGAGGTGGTTGTTCTGGGTACTGATTTCTCAGGATTTATGCACCAAAATTGCGTGAAAATGTAATCACATGTCAGTTGTAGTATAATATATTTGTCCAATGAAAACCTCTTGGTCGTCTGCATTTCTTCTTGGTGTAGCAGTTTTAATGGACAGTAGTGTATATATCCAGCACCGTTTCACAAGTTAAAGTTTCTCAAGCATTATGCGTGCTTTAAAGGCAGAGCACATCCACGAAGCCAGATTTCTATTGTTGTTTCTTACTGGATTCCTTGTCTGAAGTAAAAGCAGTAGATGTTCCACAGGCTCGCATCCTTTTATTTCTTGGCGATAGCCTGGAGTCCTGTAAACGTTTCTGGCCAGGAACTGTATTGCCGCAAATGCTGTCGGGAAACAGTGGCCGATAATGTTGTTGTACATGTGGCCACAATCTGTGTGACCACGACGTTGCTCGGCAACATCGTCGGGATGTATTGTCGGTCATATGCAGTGCATACGCTGTGTAACGAGAATAAGTTCTATTGGTAATTGAGGACTGTGTACTGGTCTGCATTACATTAGTATTTACTTCATTTGTAGACAAACTGGATGTTTTTAAGTCAGGTAGTGCCTCCAAAAACATGCGGCAAGAGCAAGCCATTAATGTTTATTTTCCCCTGGGCAGCAGGACAAGTGTAGAAGTATAGACACATCGACACAAAATGGTAAGTGTATACTCACATTAATAGTCAACTTATTGGTGCTGTTAGGACCGTGCAGACATGTGGCAGTCGTTTAATGAAGAAAGTAAGAGCATATGGACTATCAAGCAAATTGTGTGATTGGATTGAAGAGTTCGTAGATTACAGAACGCAGCATGTCATTCTCAACGGTGAGAAGTCTTCCGAAGTACGAGTGATTTCAGGTGTGCCACAGGGGAGTGTCGTAGGACCGTTGCTATTCACAATATATATAAATGACCTTGTGGATGACATCGGAAGTTCACTGAGGCTTTTTGTGGATGATGCTGTAGTATATCGAGAGGTTGTAACAATGGAAAATTGTACTGAAATACAGGAGGATCTGTATCGAATTGATGCATGTTGCAAGGAATGGCAATTGAATCTCAATGTAGACAAATGTAATGTGCTGCGAATACATAGAGACAAAGACCCTTTGTCATTTAGCTACAATATTGCAGGTCAGCAACTGGAAGCAGTTAATTCCATAAATTATCTGGCAGTACGCATTAGGAGTGATTTAAAATGGAATGATCATATAAAGTTGATCGTCGGTAAAGCAGATGTCAGACTGAGGTTCATTGGAAGAATTTTAAGGAAATGCAATCCGAAAACAAAAGAAGTAGGTTGCAGTACACTTGTTCGCCCTCTGCTTGAATACTGCCCACGAATGTGGGATCCGTACCAGATAGGGTCGATAGAAGAGACAGAGAAGATCCAACGGAGAGCAGCGCGCTTCGTTACAGGATCATTTAATAATCGCGAAAGCGTTACGGAGATGATAGATAAACTCCAGTGGAAGACTCTGCAGGAGAGACGCGCAGTAGCTCGGAACGGGCTTTTGTTGAAGTTCCGAGAACATACCTTCACCGAGGAGTCAAGCTGTATACAGGGTGAGTCACCTAACATTACCGCTGGATATATTTGGTAAACCACATCAAATACTGACGAATCGATTCCACGGACTGAACGTGAGGAGAGGGGCTAGTGTAATTGGTTAATACAAACAATAAAAAAATGCACGGAAGTATGTTTTTAACACAAACCTACGTTTTTTTAAATGGAAACCCGTTAGTTTTTTTATCACATCTGAACATATAAACAAATACTTAATCAGTGCCTTCTGTTGCATTGTAAAATGTTAATTACATCCGGAGATACTGTAATCTAAAGTTGACGCTTGAGTACCACTCCTCCGCTGTTCGATCGTGTGTATCGGAGAGCACCGAATTACGTAGGGATCCAAAGGGAACGGTGATGGACCTTAGGTACAGAAGAGACTGGAACAGCACATTACGTCTACATGCTAACACCTTTTTATTGGTCTTTTTCACTGACGCACATGTACATTACTATGAGGGGTGAGGTACACGTTCGACGGGCGTTTCATAGGACGTGGAGGACGCATAAATTGGCCAGCTCGTTCTCCTGATCTTACACCTCTGGACTTCTTTCTGTGCGGTACGTTAAAGGAGAATGTGTACCGTGATGTGCCTACAACCCCAGAGGATATGAAACAACGTGTTGTGGCAGCCTGCGGCGACATTACACCAGATGTACTGCGGCGTGTACGACATTCATTACGCCAGAGATTGCAATTGTGTGCAGCAAATGATGGCCACTACGTTGAACATCTATTGGCCTGACATGTTGGGACACACTCTATTCCACTCTGTAATTGAAAACGGAAACCACGTGTGTACGTGTACCTCACCCCTCATGGTACTGTACATGTGCGTCAGTGAAAAAGACCAATAAAAAGGTGTTAGCATGTGGACGTAATGTGCTGTTCCAGTCTCTTCTGTACCTAAGGTCCATCACCGTTCCCTTTGGATCCCTACGTAATTCGGTGCTCTCCGATACACACGATCGAACAGCGGAGGAGTGGTACTCAAGCGTCAACTTTAGGTTACAATATCTCCAGATGTAATTAACATTTTACAATGAAACAAACGGCACTGATTACGTATTTGTTTATATGTTCAGATGTGCTAACAAAACTAACGTGCGTCCATTTAAAAAAACGTAGGTTTGTGTTAAAAAACATGCTTCCGTGCATTTTTGTATGGTTTGTATTAAACAATTACACTAGCCCCTCTCCTCACGTTCGGTCTGTGGAATCGATTCGTCAGTATTTGATGTGGTTTACGAAATATATCCAGCGGTAATGTTAGGTGACTCACCCTGCATTGCTCCTTCCTACGTATATCTCGCGAATAGACCATGAGGATAAAATCAGAGAGATTAGAGCCCACACAGAGGCATACCGACAATCTTTCTTTCCGCGAACAATACGATACTGGAATAGAAGGGAGAACCGATAGAGGTACTCAAGGTACCCTCCGCCACACACCGTCAGGTGGCTTGCGGAGTAAAGGTGTAGATGTAGATGTAGATGTAGATGTAAATTATGTGACGTGTTTCTGATTTTGATGCAGAGAAAAAAAAAACGAACAGCCTGATGTGTGCACTTACTAAGGTACCACATGTGAGAACCTCTGCAGTTATAGCCGTTACGCCCTCTATGTCCCCTGAAACTTTCCTGTCAGTGCCCAAATCTCTTAGTCCCAATTTTCAGTAGAAAACCTCTGTCTGGGTATCGTACATACAGTGGCAATATCTACGGAGAGAGCATTCAGATGCAAAGTGCACATGTATTTTAAATCTAATTTTTTAAAGTTCTCATGTAACAGCACCATGTCAAAGAGAGTGTTTTAAGTGTCGACCACGCAACACTGCCCTCGCCACTGCAGGTAGTTACGAATTCTTTCAAACACCCCTGTATCATATTATAAATCATGACAAGTCTGTACATTTCACTGCTCTAGCTCCTCATCTGTATTTGTACGAACATACTGAAGCCATTGGTGGTTTGCAGGCGCGTATCGGAAACTATTTCGCAAACGGATGAGCAGCGGACCGAAGTTCAGTGGAACGTTTTGGCTTACGTTATCCTAACTAAAATGTCACAATAGATGGATGTAGTAGTAGGAGTGCCACGGGGATCCGTGTTGGGTCTATTACTGGGTTATTAAGCTGCCTCTACCACTCTCGTATTGTATCGAGTCTTCAAACACCACGTGCGAGATTTCCATATTCTGTCGCTCGCTTTGCGCAAAATATTACACTTATAGAAAAAAAATGAACAGGACTTTTTGTAGTAAATTTGAAGTAGTTAAACGTTATATTGCAATACGTTTTTGCTACAGGCCGTAGTTTTCGAGTTATCTAAGAAAATCTTACAGAAGTTACCGTTAGGCGCAAGCCCACTCACACTCAGCCCCTACCGGTCAGTGTTTTTAGTATGTTTATCATGGCCCTTCTCCTCTTTTCATTTTTTTTTTATTTTATTTTTTTTTTGGTCATCAGTCTACTGACTGGTTTGATGCGGCCCGCCACGAATTACTTTCCTGTGCTAACCTCTTCATCTCAGAGTAGCACTTGCAACCTACGTCCTCAATTATTTGCTTGACGTATTCCAGTCTCTGTCTTCCTGTACAGTTTTTGCCCTCTACAGCTCCCTCTAGTACCATGGAAGTCATTCCCTTATGTCTTAGCCCGCCACGAATTACTTTCCTGTGCTAACCTCTTCATCTCAGAGTAGCACTTGCAACCTACGTCCTCAATTATTTGCTTGACGTATTCCAGTCTCTGTCTTCCTGTACAGTTTTTGCGCTCTACAGCTCCCTCTAGTACCATGGAAGTCATTCCCTTATGTCTTAGCAGATGTCCTATCATCCTGTCCCTTCTCCTTATCAGTGTTTTCCACGTATTCCTTTCCTCTCCGATTCTGCGTAGAACCTCCTCATTCCTTACCTTATCAGTCCACCTAATTTTCAACATTCGTCTATAGCACCACATCTCAAATGCTTCGATTCTCTTCTGTTCCGGTTTTCCCACAGTTCATGTTTCACTACCATACAATGCTGTACTCCAGACGTACACCCTCAGAAATTTCTTCCTCAAATTAAGGCCGGTATTTGATATTAGTAGACTTCTCTTGGCCAGAAATGCCTTTTTTGCCATAACGAGTCTGCTTTTGATGTCCTCCTTGCTCCGTCCGTCATTGGTTATTTTACTGCCTAGGTAGCAGAATTCCTTAACTTCATTGACTTCGTGACTATCAATCGTGATGTTAAGTTTCTCGCTGTTCTCATTTCTACTACTTCTCATTACCTTCGTCTTTCTGCGATTTACTCTCAAACCACACTGTGTACTCATTAGACTGTTCATTCCGTTCAGCAGATCATTTAATTCTTCTTCACTTTCACTCAGGATAGCAATGTCATCAGCAAATCGTATCATTGATATCCTTTCACCTTGTATTTTAATTCCACTCCTGAACCTTTCTTTTATTTCCATCACTGCTTCCTCGATGTACAGATTGAAGAGTAGGGGCGAAAGGCTATATCCTTGTCTTACACCCTTCTTAATACGAGCACTTCGTTCTTGATCGTCCACTGTTATTATTCCCTCTTGGTTGTTGTACATATTGTATATGACCCGTCTCTCCCTATACCTTACCCCTACTTTTTTCAGAATCTCGAACAGCTTGCACCTTTTTATATTGTCGAACGCTTTTTGCAGGTCGACAAATCCTATGAAAGTGTCTTGATTTTTCTTTAGCCTTGCTTCCATTATTAGCCGTAACGTCAGAATTGCCTCTCTCGTCCATTTACTTTCCCTAAAGCCAAACTGATCGTCACCTAGCGCATTCTCAATTTTCTTCCCTACCTCTGTACAAAAATTTGCGACTCCACGAATTATTTCGTACATTCCATCTTTTTTGGTCTTCATTCACTGGCTTTATTACGTCATGAGCTTAGTCGAGCACTTAATATTTGTAAAATTGATGTTTGGGTAAATTTTGTGTAACAATTTTGAGAATTTTAACTCTGTATAATAAACGATAAGGTCGTTGTATCCCTCAGGACTTTTGACTACAAAACTACTGAGCTTGTATGAGTTAAGTTTGGATGTAACTGTCAACATAGTTTTAGAGCGACTTTTACTAACGTAGTTTTTATTTTATTATCCTCACCAGCACTTTTGGATAAACTATGGTAGTGCAATAGCCGACTATGGTGGTGGCTTAATAACTCAGTCAATAGAGACCAAAAAGTTAAGTATAGGGAACAGTTGGTGTAATTGTATAATTTTGTGCAGTGGTAGGAGGGAGTACCACGAACTGCGTATCAGAAATCCTGACTAGTGAGAGATGACTGTGGGCGTGGACGTACGTTTGATCGTAAGTTTTTCTTGAATTGATCGAAAACCGTGGCCTCCACTGAAAACGTACGCCAGTGCAAAAACGTAACATTAAATTTCCTACAAAACGTTCTCTCCTTTTTTTCATTCGACTAATATTTTGCGCGTAGCGAGGGAGATAATATGAAAATCTCACACAACGTTTTTGAAGGCTACTATAACATGGCGGGTTGCATAAAACGACATCGGTAGGGGCATCTGAATAATCCTGTATGTGAACTGATGTGTCACCCATTCTTTCCCACACGAGATATCATCCACACGATGGCGACTTTCAGTTATAGAAAAGTGCAAATCCAACAAACTGGTGCACAGAAATTCAGCATGTGCATGCTGATTTACTTGCCTTATCAGAGTTTATTTATTTATTCGTATGGCTAGGGCCCCCCGTTGGGCAGACCGTTCGCCGAGTGCCAGTCTTTCAATGAGACGCAAATTCGACGACCTGCAGTCGATGAGGATGAAAGGATGATGATGAGGACAGCACAACACCCAGTCCCTTGTCGGAGAAAATTCCCCGATCCAGCCGGGAATCGAACTCGGGCCCAGAGGGCCGGCCGAAGTGGCCGTGCGGTTAAAGGCGCTGCAGTCTGGAACCGCAAGACCGCTACGGTCGCAGGTTCGAATCCTGCCTCGGGCATGGATGTTTCTGATGTCCTTAGGTTAGTTAGGTTTAACTAGTTCTAAGTTCTAGGGGACTAATGACCTCAGCAGTTGAGTCCCATAGTGCTCAGAGCCATTTGAACCATTTTTTCGGGCCCAGAGGACTGACAATCCGTCACGCTGACTATTCAGCTACCGGTAGCGGACATTTTATCAGACAGGATGCGCTAAACATAACCCATGTAAAACGAAAGCAACCGTAGTCAATCACAAAAGACTTACTACCACACAGTTCGGAGAATGTCTTCCACCATCAATTCTAAACGGTACAGAAATAACCTTTTCATCTTCTGCGAATAACTTGTGGATAATTCTGGTCCATCACTTAGACTGGACTGAGCACACTACTACAGTCTCTAAGAAGGTGTGAGCGTCACTTCATTCACTACAAAAATACAAAATAGTATTTCCTTTCGAACTTAAAAAGAAGCTCGTAGAATCATTAATACTCCGCATACTTGAATATGGTGATGCTTTCTGTGGTGTCACCGCCAGACACCACACTTGCTAGGTGGTAGCCTTGAAATCGGCCGCGGTCCGTTAGTATACGTCGGACCCGCGTGTCGCTACTATCAGTGATTGCACACCGAGCGCCGCCACACGGCAGGTCTAGAGAGACTTCCTAGCACTCGCCCCAGTTGTGCAGCCGACTTCGCTAGCGATGGTTCACTGACAAATTACGCTCTCATTTGCCGAGACGATAGTTAGCATAGCCTTCAGCTACGTCGTTTGCTACGACCTAGCAAGGCGCCATTACCAGTTACTATTGATGCTGTAAAACATGTACCGTCAAGAGGGATGTTCACCAATTATGGATTAAAGTTAAGTATTCCAGCAGCTACGTACGTTTTTTAGTAGTCTAACTTCCTTGACCATTTCCAGACCTCACGCCAGCCTGCGTGAGCTAAAACACGTGCCTTTCGGCTTCCTCTCACAGTGGGTTGGCGCTCTTGCCAATCCACAACACTTTCCTCCAAGACTTTCGTAAGAAAGCTCAATTTAGAACTGGCTATGAATGCCTGTGCACGAAACACTTGTGATGTGCGCTATTTCGACCATATCGCTCCTGCCTACCAACTACCACAGCTATGTGCCGATAAGCGTAGAGACAGTTAATGGCCCACCTTCTATCATAATAAACTTTTCTCCCATATACTAGTCTGCAGCTCTGTCTCGTCAAACCCCCATCCCCCACAACTTCTTTCACCCTTCCCCTCTGTTCTTTCCTAACAGCCACTGTTGCTTGCAATCTACTCCTCTTTCTTTATCCCTTCCTCTTCTAGAATACGTATTGAAATGTACAAAGCTAATCTACATCAATCTCTTTGCAATTATAAACTTCATTATTATTCTACTAGAGTCAATTATTATCACCATTGCTATTACTAGTGTCAATTATTATTACCATTATTATTATTATTAGTGTGAATCTATATTACAATTGGTGTCAATTATTGTTATTATTTTATTGTTGTACTATTATTATTATTATTCCTGAGGATGTTTTTGTAATAACATTGGAACGAATTGTTTCTGGTTAGATGTAAGAGAGGGGCCTAAGGGTGTAATCTGGTCAGGCTAAATAAGCCTATAAATAAATATATCATCCTGCCTTTTGGTATTGGAATTTATGTACTACAGCCACGTCTTGGTCTGCCTCTACAACTCCTACTACCCACCTCCCGCACATCCTTCCATTGCCAAATTCACATTTCCTCCATGCCTCCGAATGTGTCCTAATAAAAGAGCCCTTCTTGTAGTCAATTTGTGCCATAAGTTTCTTTCTCCTCCGATTAGATTCGGTACTTCCTCATTTGTTATTCGATCTACCCGTTTCATCTTCGGCATTCTCTTCTAGTGCCACGTATCTAAAGCCTCTATTCTTTTCTTGTCTTTACTGCTTATCTTCCGCGTCTCAGTTCTGTACAGTGCAACACTCTGCAGAAATACATTCAGAAAAGACTTCTTTACCCTAAAATTTATGTTAGATGTTACCAAATCCTGTTTTCTTGAAATGTTTCTCGCCGGCGGTTGTGGCCGAGTGGCTCTAGGCGCTTAAGTCCGGAACAGCGCTGCTGCTATGGTCGCAGGTTGGAATCCTGCTTCGGGCATGGCTGTGTGTGCTGTCCTTAGGTTTGTTAGGTTTAAGTAGTGTGCTGTCCTTAGGTTTGTTAGGTTTAAGTAGTTAGGTTTAAGTAGTTCTAAGTCGAGGTGAGTGATGACCTCAGATGCTAAGTCCCATAGTGTTTAGGCCCATTTGAACCATTTGAAATGTTTTCCTTAATATTGCGAGTCAGCGTTTTATATAAACATGGTGGTTAAAGTTATTTTCGCTACTTGAACCAATATAGATGGAAAGCTATTTACAGCATGGGTACCCAACTTTGTAGGAATAATGTTCACTCTGTGCGCTGCAGGATTTCAGTTGTTAGCAGTGTTAGTGGCATGGCTTCCCGTTAACCGCCCGTACTGGTACTGCAACGTAAGGTTGAAACACAAGCATCATTGTGCACTACAGCTGCAGACAATCGACAAGGGTCCGAACAAGGTGAGCAGGCCTTTACTCGCAAATTTGTTTTACCATACCAACAGCAATAGTCCTGCTTGCTCGTGAGGGCACTCGGTTACTCCGTAACACATTCAGAGAAACTCAAATAATCGGCCGGTCGTTCTCAATTGCATGGCCCCCAAAATCACCAGACTTAAAGTCACATGATTTCCGGCTGTGAGGTTTCTTGAAGAATAGGGTTGATCAAGGGGACACTAACACAGGTCAGAGAGTGAAGACGAGCATAGCGAGAGAGGTAACCAACATCCCACCTGAGACGTTTCGGGCAGAAGTGCGATTCTAGGCTGTCGCGGATGCAAATGGTGAAGACAATAAGCAACGTTTGTAACCTAGAACGTAAACTTGGGACGCAGTTAACAAATGATACCCTCTCATCTGGAAACTGAAGTGTGTTTCTTTCAATAGTTTATTCGTTATTACTCATCCGCATGTCCTTACAAATGTTTCCACTAAGCGCCACTGTCCTACAGTAATTCTTTCTTCGTGGGGGCCCTCTCAGGCACTGAAAGGTTAATTAAAACCACCCTGCAGTCTCTAGCTCGGCCGTTGTCAGTTACCTCGCAGGCCGAATACGGTGAGTAAATAAAAATTGCAACATCCTCAACCACTGCCAGTGGCACAAGGGTATAAGATGTGCACAGTGAGAGGCTGTAGTGTTCGTGATCATTTCTCACGGCCATCGGACAGCAAATCGCGCTCAGGAGGCGCTCTGCAGGCAGTAACTGTGCTGCGTTTAGGGGCTAACAGTGTTTGCAACGCTCATTCTAGAGTACAACCATACCCAACCGACGAGTACGTACTTCTGATGAATGGCTTCAGCCATTTGATCTGGATCGCATTGTGGACCTGCACGAGGCTGAGTGGAATGGTCGACGGACGCTGCACGTGTTGGACACAGTGTGGTCGGTGTGTTGCTGTTTTGAGCAGTGGACTATGGTACATTCCCATGCCCATAGACGAGGTTCTCGGCGCCTGTATAGTACAGACTGACCGAACATCAACCAGGGAGGAAACCCGAAGGTATGTTGCTCCTGCGGTGCCATCAGGGACCATTGGGTACCACCTGCTTAAAGCACGTTTACTATCTGGTGAATCTCTAGCCAGATTACCACTGATACCACGATACCGCTAAGCATGATTGATCTGGTGTCGTTAAAGAGTTGAGTAGAGAGTGGAACGGCACTATTTTGTCGTCGACGATGGTGTAGATCTCGTGAGCCGCCTATTCCACAGCGCATTCGCCCACAGTGTGGTGTCGGAAGGCGCGGAAGTACAACGCGCGCCAGAGGGTTGGATCTGAATACCCACTGGGAGTCTCTGTGCTCCGGCGCGCACCTGCGCCGCGAATCTCGCCGTGCTCGTGCGCCACTCTCCGGACCACGTGAAGTCCACAGCTAATCGCGTTCCCCACAGTCGTGTGTTTATGCGGCCGCGCGGCGCTACCCCGGACAGTCTGGCAGTCTGGTACTCGCCGCAGTTCGCGTGTGCATCTCGGCCGCACTGGTTTCCAGCTCCGTGTGTTGAGATACATACTGTCGTTTGCAGCGTTCCCTGCGTTGTTCTTGTTGTCTCGCAATGTTTATCCCCTCAGTTCTTGCTTGCTTGCCTCACGTTGTGTCCTGGTCGGTCGTTCTGTCTGTCGTCACCTACTTGTTAGTCTGTCCTGTCTGTTCGTAGTTAGCGATACCACCAGCAGCTCCCCCGTGTGACGGCTTCGGAGTCTCCATTCTCTGCCACGCACCACCCGCCGGTCGCTCACGGCTATACCACACGATATGCAGGTCTCATCCCAGGCTATGTGGTGTGGATAGCCATCAGTTACAACATCTGGTCACATTTGGTGTTTCTGCAGGGTAGAGTAAATAGTGCCCACTGCACTGGATACGTTATTATCAATGTGCTATCGCGATTTCTTCGACAGGAAGGTGATCGGCGTTTCAATCAGGACATGCACGTCACATACAGCTACTGTGACACGAAGTTCTCTTCGTGGTGTACAACGACAGTCCTGAAACTTCCTGGCAGATTAAAACTGTGTGCTCTAGTGGTAGAGCACCTGTCCGCTGAAGTCAAAGGTGACGAGTTCGAGTCTCGGTCCGGCACATAGTTTTAATCTGCCAGGAAGTTTCATATCAGCGCACACTCCGCTGCAGATTGAAAGTCTCATTCTGAACGAGTGTCCTGGCCAGCCAGAACCCCAGCTATCTCACGAGTTGACCACGAATCAGACACGATGAAGTGGGAACTTATTCTCCAGCAGGATCCTGCCCATAAGGCTCCAAAAGTTCTCAATTGAGGGAAGATCCGGTGACATAGCTGCCCAACGTAGGTTTTGGGAAACACAAAGAGAAGCAGTAGAAGCTCTCCACGTGTGAGGGCGGGCATTATCTTGCTGACATGTTAGCCCAGACATATCTTTGGCCTGGAATCTCAATGTCTGAAGTAGAATTGTCTTCAGTAATGAGTTCCAGTTTGAACTGAACCCCAGTGACCGCCGGCCGCGTGTAGCCGAGCGGTTCTAGGCGCTTCATCCCGGAACAGCACGACCGCTACGGTCGCAAGTTCGAATCCTGCTGGGGCATGGATGTGTGTGCTGTCCTTACGTTAGTTAGGTTCAAGTATTTTTAAGTTCTAGGAGACTGATGACCTCGGATGTTAAGACCCATAGTGCTCAGAGGCATTTGAACCATCTGAACCCAGTGACCAGGGGCAACGCATCTGCAGACACTCCCGACAGCGATGGGATACCAAGCTGACTGTTGCCCGTCATTTGGTCTTACAACCGGAGGTTGGTCTGGGGGTCTGGGGTGCCATTTCTTCTCATAGCAGGACCCATTTGGTTGTCATCCCCAGCACATTTGTAGCACAGCAGTACGTCGACAATATGCCACTGTGGTGTCCTGTACCGTAGGAAACAGGGGAGAGGATGTAGCCAGTATCGTCTTTCTGCAACACAAAATATAGTTCTTCATCTACGTGAATAGACAACGGCTACTTAACTTTAATAAGAGTCCAAGTGTTCTGTTACAAGCTCATCCACAGTACTCCACTTTAGCATCACTGCTGGTGAAGTACAAGTCCCGTGATAAACACTACACTGGTCGCTATACGCTGTCATAGCCTGTGATGTCAGTGACGGACGCCAACTGGAGTGTGGGTCAGTGATGCCCTCCGGTCAGCGGCAGCAGACTACATACTTTCTGTCGAGAGGGCGTTGGCGGCATGTTGCTTGTCAGTGTGTCTCTGGCCTCTCTCGTGACGGGCGCACTTGATCGAGCGCCTGCTACCGATCTTCGCGCTACATCTTTGCCAACTACTGTGCTGGCGACAACTTACGCCAGCACACTATGCCTCGTTTCGTTGTCCTTCATGGTCAACCATCCTGGGCTTACATTTCAGTGAGATAATGCCCGCCTGCATACGACTAGAGTATCTTCTGCATTTCTTCGTGCTTGCCAAACCATACTTTGGCCAACAAGGTCGCCAGATCCCTCCGAAAATTAGATTTGGAGCATTATGGGCAGAGCCCTCCAACAATCTCGACAGTCTAAGGCGGAAATTTGGTATAATTTGGCACGACATCCGTCGGGATGACATTAAACAACTCTGGCAACCAATGCCAATTAGAACAACTGCTTGTATAAGGGCCAAAGGTGGACGAACACTTGTGAGCCGTGTTCTGGCTCGTGTTTGTGCCGTTGACAGGTTGGCGTCGCGTATTCGGATTGTGACTTCTCGTTTTCTTAGTCCGTTCACTGGCGTCACTACGTTTGCTCGTTTTGTCTGTCCGTGAGTGGCAGCAGCAGCGTCTATCGATAGCGAGTAGTGTGGTACTATCTTTGGAGCGACCTCTAGTATTTCCGGGTCGTCGTGTGTCGGAGTTCGGTTAGGACGGAGGACCAGTGAGGTCCGCACAGCCCCAGGACTCGCCGGGACAGCCGGCATCCTACCCGATGGAAGGATGTGGTGGCGAGAGTACACGACCACGCCAAGAACCGGATTCAGCTAGTTTAAGTTGAATAGTTCGTTAAATCCGAGTAGTGAAACCGCCACCATTGTGTGTGTCCCCGTCCGCCGAAGTGACCTCATGGTAACAAGCCGTTAGTTGGTCGTTCGGTCGGTCATCTCAATGGACGACGTGTATTTGGTCTTCCGACGGCTTCTGGGTTCTCTGTGTTTGTGTCGAGTTGTAATTCGTCCTTGTTACTCCACAGTGATTGGTTTTACTATTGTTTAAGTTGTTTGTGTAATTGAATTGTGGTTTTGAATGAGTAGTCTTTTTAACGCTGTCTGCGTACTCGATTCGTGGAGGCAACTTGTTGTGATTACCTCGGATTATTCTCACGTTTGAACATGTTCTCTTGTATACTGTCTGTCGTTTTACGATGTGAAATGTATAGTCCGCCCGTCTGCATGGCATGGGTTATTCGATCGTTGTATTGGGCATCAAAAGTTAGGTAGATTTTGCGTGAGTGTTGGTCTTGCGTTTAACTGTGATTGGTTTGACTTTCCATCCTGTTAAGTGAGTATGACACTGGGCTGCCTGTCTCACCTTACTTACGTTTGAGGACTTCTCCAGGTCGACCCTTGGAGCACTGTCTGTGGATCACTCCCTTCTTATTTGGTCAGATTGTGTTAATTGTTTAAAGATAATATTTTGTTTAAATTATTGCTATTGCTTGTGTTATTGACAATTCTTTCTTAATAAGGCCTTCAGCCGTCAGTGTAGCTTGTGATAACGCCAACTTTTTTACTAAAATGATTGTTTTAAAAAAAATTATTTTCTTAAATAAAGTGTGCTTACTGAGAAACCAACGGTAACTGAGTGAGGCCGCGTCCACACCTTTTCCTGCCTTCCCTAATTCCCATGTTTCAACTTTATTGAATTGCACAATACGTGAACTTATTTCTCTTGACTAAATCATCCAATATTGTAATTGGAATCATTTGTTTTGTTTGTCTGTACATGTAGCTCACATCTACCGAACTACGACCCATTCGCATAATTCCCTAACGGTGCGTCGTCATTTCAATCGTAGAGTGTGTTTTATCCCTGCTGCCTTCAAAATTTCAGAGTGTATGCCACAGGACATTGTCAACACATTTTCTAAATTCCCAAATGTTCTAAATGTGAATTTACCTCTCTACAACATATCTGCTAGTATAAGTCGAACAATGACTACTGAGTTGTTACTAATTTTCTCTGGAATCCAAACTTGTCTTACCCGCGTATTAACTTGCGGCACAGATTATTGGAGTACTACGTTGCAAAGCGTCCTCAGAGCAGTGACAGAACGCTGGAGCAGACGGAGCGGCAGCGTCTCCTGGTGGCTGTCCGAAAACAGCCGACAAAGTGGAGCGCGCCGGAAGGTGCTTAACTGGGGCGGGAATTATCTTTCCCTTTGTTACGGGCTCCGCGTTTTGTCGACGCAGGGAGCTCGTTACAGGAGCCACGGCGTCTGGGTAATGGCGGAGGAAGGAATTAGTGGTAATCCTTCCCCAGGGAAAGCCTCAGCCCGGGGCGGCCGCAAAAGAGATCAGAAATGCCTCGCGCGGCGTTCCCTGCCGAATCGTTATGCGCGGTCGGTCACCGCGGCTCTGATTCGCACTGCGCGCCGTCTTTCATTAATGAATTGACACATGAAGTCCGGAGCACAGGCCTCGAAGACTGTAACAGCAGTCCGCCTTGAGCGTCGGCGCATGTGAGGTCGCCACGTGAGTCCAGTGGGCCGCGCCGTATAGCGAGGTGCATTCAAGTTCTAAGGCCTCCGATTTATTTTCTAATTAACTACTCACCCGAAATCGATGAAACTGGCGTTACTTCTCGACGTAATCGCCCTGCAGACGTACACATTTTTCACAACGCTGACGCCATGATTCCATGGCAGCGGCGAAGGCTTCTTTAGGAGTCTGTTTTGACCACTGGAAAATCGCTGAGGCAATAGCAGCACGGCTGGTGAATGTGCGGCCACGGAGAGTGTCTTTCATTGTTGGAAAAAGCCAAAAGTCATTAGGAGCCAGGTCAGGTCAGTTGGGAGCATGAGGAATCACTTCAAAGTTGTTATCACGAAGAAACCGTTGCGTAACGTTAGCTCGATGTGCGGGTGCGTTGTCTTGGTGAAACAGCACATGCGCAGCCCTTCCCGGACGTTTTTGTTGCAGTGCAGGAAGGAATTTGTTCTTCAAAACATTTTCGTAGGAAGCACCTGTTACCGTAGTGCCCTTTGGAACGCAATGTGTAAGGATTACGCCCTCGCTGTCCCAGAACATGGACACCATCATTTTTTCAGCACTGGCGGTTACCCGAAATTTTTTGGTGGCAGTGAATCTGTGTGCTTCCATTGAGCTGACTGGCGCTTTGTTTCTGGATTGAAAAATGGCATCCAGGTCTTATCCATTGTCAAAACCGACGAAAAGAAAGTCCCATTCATGCTGTCGTTGTGCGTCAACATTGCTTGGCAACATGCGACACGGGCAGCCGTGTGGTCGTCCGTCAGCATTCGTGGCACCCACCTGGATGACACTTTTCGCATTTTCAGGTCGTCATGCAGGATTGTGTGCACAGAACCCACAGAAATGCCAACTCTGGAGGCGATCAGTTCAACAGTCATTCGGCGATCCCCCAAAACAACACTTTCTCGATCATGTCGTCAGACCGGCTTGTGCGAGCCCGAGGTTGTTTCGGTTTGTTGTCACACAATGTTCTGCCTTCATTGAACTGTCGCACCCACGAACGCACTTTCAACACATCCATAACTCCATCACCACATGTCTCCTTCAACTGTCGATGAATTTCAATTGGTTTCACACCACGCAAATTCAGAAAACGAATTATTGCACACTGTTCAAGTAAGGAAAACGTCCCCATTTTAAGTATTTAAAACAGTTCTCATTCTCGCCGCTGGCGGTAAAATTCCATCTGCCGTACGGTGCTGCCATCTCTGGGACGTATTGACAATGAACTCGGCCTCATTTTAAAAACTGCGCGTGTTTCTATCTCTTTCCAGTCCGGAGAAAAAAATCGGAGGCCTTAGAACTTGAATGCACCTCGTAGAAAGGGTAGTGGCTTCGTGGTTCACACCAGAGCAACAGGAGCTAAACCTACATTGCCATGCAGCAAATGTACCCGGCAGAGAAAATGACCAAATAATGTGGAAAATACTAGTGTTCTTTCGCCGACAGCAGGAGAAGCAAGTCTCATTCTGCTGAGCGTTAGGGCCTGAAGGAATTTGGGGAATCGAGATATACACAGTCTGACGAAAAAAAGTGAGAGACGGGATGAAATTCACGAGAAGCTATGTGATTGAGCCGTGGTAAAAAAACTGCTATTTTGAAGAGCGCGCCGCAGCGCGTTGTGTGAAGCAGTCATCCTCCGTTTCTGGCGGTGGCACCGCTGTGGCAGTCGCGGCTTTGGTGTCTCCCTCTGGTGGGAAAGCGGGAAGGTTGCCTGTCCACGTGCATTTAAGGGGCGCTATCAGCTCGGCAGGGGCTCGGTCGGAGTGAGGCTAGGTCAGTCTCGCGTCACCAGTTGCTGGTCTGTCTCTCGTTTGCACTTGTGCGGCAGTTAGTGTCTGTCTGTCGTCGGAATGCTAGTATGTCTGTCGTTTGGATCAAACTTTAAAGCCAGAAACTGAGAGTCTTGCCACTCCGCCAGTAACAGAACTCAGCTAGTGGTCGCCCGGTCGGGGCTGAGTTCCTGCATCTGAGTCTGCGCGTTACGCCGCCAGTCTGCTCGAGCTGCTGGGGCGCTTGGCGGTTGGATTGCTCCTTGGTTGGTTGCGCACTGAGACACGAGATGACTTGTCCGCCTTGAGCGTCGGCGCATGTGAGGTCGCCACGTGAGTCCAGTGCGCCGCGCCGTATAGAAAGGGGTAGTTCGCTTCGCGGCCGACACGAGAGCAACAGGAGTCAACCCACGACATCTGTCTGGCCGGGGCGAGCTGCGACGCCGTGAGACGGGAGATCGGCGCGCCTTCCTGCGTCCGTTGAAGTGGCTGGCAGCGGACGGTTCGGGAGAGCGTTGGGGGTGCTGCGCCAGGTCTTCGTCAGAAATCGCAGTTTATTAGAAGTTAAATGATTACTGATATGTTGTTTCATTTACTTGTTAAATTCTACTTGTTTTCTTGGTGAGGTCACCAGTCGTTTTGCTTTGGAGTCGTCCCACCATTCTATTCCGTTTGCCCACCCGCGGGAAGGTGGTTATTTATGAATTGGGTGGTCCGTTTTTCCCTTGTGGAATTGGGGAGGTTTAGAGCAATCTGCGGTTCGGGTTGTTTAGTAACCCCCCCCCCCCCCTGTCAATCTGTCATACGTTAATAGCTGCCTCTGTCATGTTTGTCGGATACGGTGTTAACGAATTTGTTGCTTAAAGGCCGAATTCTTGAAATATGTTTTTTTTTATCTTACCTATCATCTTGCGAGGTGGTATATATGTAATGTAGAGCATGTTGTACATTTTAAGTAATTCTGCATTTTATGGGTTTCATTTAAATAGTCATTTTAGGTTATAAGGTTGCCACCGTTCCACCGCAAGAGTCCTTTAAAAGAAAAAAAATGCACTTACGGTGGCAAATAGTTTGAGTGTTGTACCATTTCCATCCCTCTTACTGGGTGCATAGTTTACGTGTTTGTGTGATTTGTTAAAATTTTTTTCGTTTGAAGTAATCTGATGTGTTGCAGATTTGCACCAGTGTACTCTCTGAGGTTGTTGTGGGCGGTCATGACTACGGCCGTGTTGAAAGGGAGCAGGCAAGCTTCTCAGCCACAAGGCTCATACTGTATATTGTTCTTCCTACCTCTAAATAAAATTGTAACTTGATACTTCGGGGGTCCTTTTCTGCTTATAATTTTAAATCTTTTTGAAAAGGCTTTTAGGAAAAAAAATTCACGTTTGTTAAAAGTAATTTCATTTCCCATCAGTTACTTCCTGGCAACTACTTCCACGCTCACCTAGTGTGATTAAATGTGTTAATGTTCTTGGTGAATCCCTAGTAAATACAGTAAATTCTTTAAGAAAAGTTTTTGAAAGTAAATTTATACGGTTCAGTGATGTTATTTCAGTGGTAACGAAATCTAGAAAAATTTGCCAAAACCTTTGCAGTATGAGCCCACGTATCAGTATGACGTTGCATCCTATGTCGCTTGAGTGCATGCACTGATTTGATTGGTAAGGGTGTCAGAAATCGTTGCGTCCCTTCCTGAGGCAAAATGACCCAGAACTGTTGTAAATGGTCCTTGATATCCTGGACATTGGCTCAGGGACGCAGTTGATACCCACTATTGTTCGACACATGCTCTCCTGTGAACAGGTGTGGGGATCTTGCTGGCCACAGGAATACCTCAACATCACACAGTTAATGGAAATATGTACTATGTGTGGACAAATATTGTTCTGTTGACAAATAGCATCACGATACTGTCGCTTGACAGTTAACAAATGAAGGCGCAGGATGTCCATCACGTACAGTTGTGTCGTCACGTTTTTTCAGTCACTACCACCAGTAGACTGAACTAATACCCGCTGATTCCCCAAACGGCGACGTCAGCAGTAAAACCGCCGTGCCTCTACAAAACATTGGACCTCTCGGCTGCCGCCGTACTCGCCGACGATCTGGGTTAGTGTAGAACCACCATTCATCACTAAACGCAGTGGAACGCCATTCATCAGCAGTAAACGAAACCGTTTGTGTTGCTGCATGAGCTCCATTATACGCAAGGGGCAGTGATTCCTTAGTCCCGTTAGAGCTACACCGACCAGTGTTGATGGATGACAGAGAGTCTTGCAGGGACTCCTCTGTTCTCGCACGGTGGGTGTGGGTGTGAACGGGTTACTCTGTTCGCGGTGCCAATACGGCGATTCTCCCTTTTGGTGGTCAGACGTAGTAGTCCATAACCTTTATGGCGAGTATGCCGGCTCTCACATTCTCAAACAGTCCCAACATCGGGCCACTGTCACATCCATAAGCCCTACAAATCTGGAAGTTGCACGATTGCACAGGATTTGTGATTGGTATAAAGAATGGCAGCTAACTCTAAACATAGTTAAATGTAAATTAACGCAGATGAATAAGAAAAAGAATCCCGTAATGTTTTAATACTCCATTATTAGTGTAGCGCTTGACACAGTCACGTCGATTAAATATTTGGGCGTAACATTGTAGAGCGATATGAAGTGGGACAAGCATGTAATGGCAGTTGTGGAGAAGGCGGATAGTCGTCTTCGGTTCATTGGTAGAATTTTGGGAAGATGTGGTTCATCTGGAAAGGAGACCGCTTGTAAAACAATAATACGACCTATTCTTGAGTACTGCTCGAGCGTTTGGGATCCCTATCAGGTCGGATTGAGGGAGGACATGGAAACAATTCAGAGGCGGGCTGCTAGATTTGATCATCACGCGAGTGTTACGGAAATGCTTCAGGAACTCGGGTGGGAGTCTCTGGAGGAAAGGAGGCGTTCTTTTCGTGAATCGCTACTGAGTAAATTTAGAGAACCAGCATTTGCGGCTGACTGCAGTACAATTTTACTGCCGCCAACTTACATTTCGCGAAAAGACCACAAAGATAAGATAAGAGAGATTAGGGCTCGCAAAGAGTCATATAGGCAGTCATTTTTCCCTCGTTCTGTTTGGGAGTGGAACAGGGAGGGAAGATGCTAGTTGTGGTACGAGGTACCCTCCGCCACGCACCGCGTGGTGGATTGCGGAGTATGTATGTAGATGTAGATTCGACCAACTGGGCAGAGGGAGACCCATGACGAGGCGCTTTTCGAACTGTCAGGTGCTGATAACGCTGTCTCACATGGGTACGCGGCATCTCAGTGTCCTTCAGTCAATATCTGCGCTCTTCTACATCTACATATATACTCCGCTGGCCGCCAAGAGATGTGTGGCGGAGCGCACCATTGGCGCAAAAGTCATATTTCCTCCTGTCTGTTCCACTCGCGGATCGCGCGAGGGAAAAACGACTGTCTGAACCCCTCAGTACGAGCTCTAATTTCCCTTATTTTGAATAGAGATCATTGCGCAGATTGAAAGTTGGTGGTGATATGTTCTACATCCTCGGCGAAGATCGGATTCTGGAATTTAGTGAGCAGCGCGTTCCGTTTAGCGCGCCGTCTGTCTGTAAGTGTCCCACTTCAAACTTTCTATGAAATTTGTAACATTAATTGGGATTTTCGCTTTGTTATACGCAGTAGGTTACACTTACTGATATTGAGAGATCTAAACCTTCATGGATACTCTGCAAATCACATTTAAGTGCCTGGCAGAGGTCTCATCGAACACCCTTCACAATTCTCTATTATTCAAATCTCGTATAGCGTATGGAAAGAATGACCACCTACGTCTTTCCGTACGAGCTCTAACTTCCCTTACTTTATCGTGCTGATCGTACCTACCTATGTAGGTCGGCGTCAACAAAATAGTTGGTGATTGGAATTTCGTGAGAAGATACCGTCGCAACGAAAAACGCCTTTCTTTTAATGATTTCCACCCCAAATCCTGTATCATTACTTTGACACTCTCTCCTATATTTCATGATACTACAAAACGTGCTGCCTTTCTTTGAACATTTTCGATGTATTCCGTCATTCCTATCTGGTAAGGATCCCACACAGCGCAGCAGTATTCTAAAAGAGGACGGACAAGCGTAGTGTAGGCAGTCTCCTTAGTAGGTATGTTACATTTTCTTAGTGTCCTGCCAATAAAACGCAGCCTTTGGTTAGCCTTCCCCACAACATTTTCTGTGTGTTCCTTCCAATTTAAGTTCTTCTTAATTCTAATAGCTAGGTATTTAGTTGAATTTACGCCTTTTAGATTAGACTGATTTATCGTGTAACCGAAGTTTGAGTTCCTTTTAGCACTAATGTGAATGACCTCACACTTTTCGTTATTTAGGGTCAAGTGCCACTTTTAGCGCCATTCAGATAATTTCTCTAAATCGTTTTGCAGTTTGTTTTGATCTTCTGATGACTTTATCAGTCGATAAACGACAGCGTCATCTGCAAACACCCGATGACGGCTTCTCAGATTTTCTCCCAAATCGTTTATATAGATAAGGAACAGCAAAGGGCTTATAACATTACCTTGCGGAACGCTAGAAATCACTTCTGTTGTACTCGATGACTTTCCGTCAATTACTACGAACTCTGACAGGAAATCACAAATCCAGTCAAATAAGCACGCAATTTCACTACTAGCCGCTTTTTTGGTACAGTGTGAAAACCCTTCTGGAAATTCATAAATACGGAATCGATCTGAAGTCCCTTCTCAATAGCACTCAACACTTCATGTGAATAAAGAGCTAGTTGTGTTTCACAGGAACGATGTTTCCTAAAGCCATAATGACTATGTGTCAATAGACCGCTGTCTTCGAGGTAATTCATAATGTTCGAACACAATATATGTTCTAAAATCCTGCTTCATATCGACGTTAATGATATGGGCCTGTAATTTAGTGGATTACTCCTACTACCTTTCTTGAATATTGGTGTGACCTGCGCAACTTTCCAGTCTTTGGGTACGGATCTTTCGTCAATTGAACGGTTTTATGTAATTGTTAAGCATGGAGCTAATGCATCAGCATACTCCGAAAGGAACCTAATTGGTATACAGTCTAGACAAGAAGACTTGCTTTTATCAAGTGATTTATGTTGCTTTACTACTCCGAAGATATTTACTTCTACGTTACTCATGTTGGCAGCTGTTCTCGATTTGAATTCTGGAATATGTACTTCGTCTTCTTTTGTGAAGCCATTTCGGAAGGCTGTGTTTAGTAACTATGCTTTGGCAGCACTGTCTTCGATAGTATTTCCGTTGCTATCGCGCAGAGAAGGCACTGATTGTTTCTTGCCGCTAACATACTTTACACACGACCAGAATCTCTTTGGATTTTCTGCCACGTTTCGAGACAAAGTTTCGTTGTGGAAACTGTTAAAGGCATCTCGCATTGAATTCCGCGCTAAATTTCGAGCTTCTGTAAAAGATCGCCAATCTTGGGGATTTTGCGTCTGTTTAAATTTGGCATGTTTGTTTCGTTGTTTCTGCAAAAGTGTTCTAACCCGTTTTGTGTACGAAGGAGGATCAGCTCCGTCGTTTGTTAATTTATTCGGTATAAATCTCTCAATTGCTGCCGATACTATTTCTTTGAATCTAAGCCACATCTGGTCTACACTTATATTATTAACTTGGAATGAGTGGAGATTGTCCCTCAGGAAGGCGTCAAGTGAATTTTTGTCTGTTTTTTTTTTTAATAAGTATATTTTTCGCTTATTTTTCGAGGATTTGGGGATTACAAAATTCAGTTTCGCTACGACAACCCTATGTTCACTAATCCCTATATCGCTTTTGATGCTGGTTATTAACTCAGGATTATTTGTTGCTAAGAGGTCAAGTGTGTTGTCACAACCGTTTACTATTCGCGTGGGCTCATGAACTAACTGCTCGAAATAATTTTCAGAGAATGCGTTTAGCACAATTTCGGATGATATTTTATGCGTACCTCCGGAATTAAACATGTATTTTCGCCAACATATTGAGGGCAAATTAAAGTCACCACCAACTATTATCGTATGAGTCGGGTACGTGTTTGAAATCAAACTCACGTTTTCTTTGAACCTTTCAGCAACTATATCATCTGAATTGGGAGGTCGGTAAAAGGATACAATTATTATTTTATTCCGGTTGCCAACAATGACCTCTGCCCATACGAACTCACAGGAAGTATCTACTTCAATTTCGCGGCAAGTTAAACTACTTCTGACAGCAACAAACACGCCACCGCCAACCGTGTTTAGCCTATCCTTTCGGAACACCGTTAGGATTTCGACTGAGCTTATCTCCGGCTTCAGCCAGCTTCCAGTGCCTATAATGATTTGAGCATCAGTGCTTTCTATTAGCGCTTGGAGCTCTGGTACTTTCCCAACACAGCTACAACAATGTACAAGTGTTATACCAATGGTTCCTGTATCTACTTTCTTCCTGAGTTCAGCCTGCACCCTTTGTGACTGAAGCCCTTCTTATGTTTTCCCGAGACCCTCTAACTTAAAAAAACCGCCCAGTCCACCCCTGCTACTCGTGCAGCCGCCTCCTGCGTATAGTGGAAACCTGACCGATTCAGCGGAACCTGAAACTCAACCACCCTTTGGCGCAAGTCGAGGAATCTGCAGCCCACACGGCCGCAGAACCGTCTGAGCCTCTGATTCAGACCCTCCACTCGGCTCTGTACCAAAGGTCCGCAATCGGTCCTGTCGACTGTGCTAAATGGTCAGATCTGCTTTCGTCTTGCAAGCAAGATGAGCAGCCTTTACCACTTCTGTTAGCCGCTTGAAACCAGAGTGAATCTCTTCTGATCCAAAGTGACACACATCAATGGTACCGACGTGAGCCACCATCTGCAGTTAGCTCCACCCTGTCCAGTCATTACACCTGCCAGTCATTACACCACGCATTTATTTTCTTCAAATCCTCATTGATTTGTTCACAACTTTCGTGTGATACTACTATGTAGACAAAAGCATCATCGGCAAACAGTCTAATGCCGCTGTCAGTACCATCATCGTTTATGTAAATCGTAAAAAGCAGCCGACCTATTACGCTGCCCTGGGGCACACCTGATGTTTACGCTTGTTTCTGTTGAAGTCTCCCCATTCAGGACGACATATTCCTCTCTGTCTATTAGAAGACTTCCTACCCAACTGCATATGTCATCGAAGAGACCGTAAGCGCGAACTTTTTGAAGCAAGCGACAGTGCGGAACTGAGTCGAACTCCTTTCGAAAGTCGAGGAATATGGCTTCAACCTGGGAGCCGGAATCTAGAGCCTGTTGTATATCATGCACAAAGAGGAACGCTGTTTCCTAAAACCGTGCTGGTTTCTGCAGATGAGAGTCTCAGTGTCTAGAAAGGTCATTATGTCTGAACACAAAATACGTTCCATGATTCTACAACAAATCGATGTCAGTGAAATTGGCCGGTAATTGTGTGCGTCCTATTTTCTACTCTTTTTATAGATTACTATGAATTGGGCCTTCTTTCAGTCCAGTGGAACTTTCCGCATCTCTGATAGATGATGGATAAGAATGGTGCTATATTTGTAGCATAGTCAATATGAAATCTTACGGGGTTACCGACTGGGCCAGATGCTTTCCTGGCGTCTAAGGATCTTAACTGTTTTACAATCCCAGATACACGAAACACTATGTCAGCCATCCTTTCCTTTGTTCGATAATTGAAAGAGGGAATGGTGCTGCAGTCCTCTACCGTAAACGAGTTTTTGAAAGATAGGTTTATAATTTCGGCCTTCTGTTTATCATCATCCGTTGTGTTACCCGTACTGTCAGCCAGAGAAGGTATTGAATTATTTGTAGCGTTCATAGATTTTACGTACGACCAAAATTTTTTGCTGTTATTTTTAGAATCTGCAGATAAAATATTGCTTTCAAATTCGTTAAGAGAATCTCCCCTCCCCTTATATACCGCCTTCATCAGTCTCTTGACTGGTTTGATGCAGCCCGCCACGAACTCCCCTCCTGTGCCAACCTCTTCACCTCAGAGTACCACTTGCAACGAACGTCCTCAATTATTTGCAGGATGTATTCCAATCTCTGCATTCCACTACAGTTTTTACCGTCTAGAGCTCCCTCTAGTGCGATGGAAGTTATTCGATGATGTCTTAACATATATCCTGTCATCCTATCCTTTCTTCTCGTCAGAGTTTTCCACATGTTCCTTCTCCCGCCGATTCTAGGGAGAACGTCGTCATTTCCTACTTTATCAGACCACCTTGTTTACAGCATTCGTCTGTAGCACCCCATCTCAAATGCTCCTGTTCTCTAGTGTTCCGTCTTCCCCACAGTACATGTTCCGCTACATACAGTTCTGTGCTCCAGACGTACATTATCAGAAAATTTTTCCTCATATTATGGCCTGTGTTTGATAGTTGGCCAGGAATGCTCCATTTGCCAGTGCTAGTCTTCTTTTGATTTTCTCCTTGCTCCGTCCGCAATCTGTTGTTATGTTGCCTAGGTAACGTAATTCTTTAACTTCATCTATTTCGTGAGCCCCAACTCTGGTCATAAGTTCTTCAATGTTCTCATATCTCCTACCTCTCATTACTTTCGCCATTCTTCAGTTTACTCAATCCATATTCTGTACTCATTGAACTGCTCATTCCATTCTACACATCCTGCAATTCTCCCTCACTGTCATTTAGGGTAGCAATGTCATCAGCGAATCATGATTGATATCACTTCACCTTGAATTATAATTCCACTCTTGAACCTTTCTTTTATTTCCATAATTTCTGCATCGATATATAGACTGAACGGCAGGGGGGAAAGACTACATCTCTTTTTTACACGCTTATTAATCTGAGGACTTCGTTCTTGGTCTCCCACTCTTATTATTCCCTCTTGATTCTTTTTTACATGCATTACCCGTCTTTCGCTACAGCTTACCCCTACTTTCCTCAGAATTTCAGACACTTTGTACCTTGTGAAATTGTTGACCGCATTCTCCATGTCGGTAATTCCTATTAATTACACTTGATTTTTCTTTAGTCTAACTTTCTTTATCAACCGCACCGTCAGAACGACCCCTTTGGGGCCTTTACCTTACCTAAAGGCAAACGAATTTTCATCTAACAGATCCTCAGATTTCTTTCCCATTCTTCTGTGTATTATTCTTGTCAGCATCTTGGATGCATGAGCGATAATTCTCGCACGTCTCCGCTCTTGCTATTTTCCGAACTGTGTGGATGATGTTTTTCCGAAAGTGTGATGGTATATCTCCAGTCTCATACATTCTATACAACAATGTGAATAGTCGTTTTGTTGCCACTTCCCCAAATGATTTTATCAATTCCGATGGAATGTCATATATCCCTTCTGCCTTATTCGATCTTAAGTCGTCCAAAGCTGTTTTATATTGTGATTCTAATACTGGATTTCCTATCTCTTCCCCATCCATTCCTATTTCTCCTTTCATCACGTCATCAGGCAATTCCTCTCTATCATAGAGGCCTTCAGTGTAATCTTTCTACCAACTGGTCTCTCCTCTGCATTTAACAGTGGAATTCCCACTACACACTTAATGTTACCGAAGGTAGTTTTGATTCTTCTATACGCAGAGTCAGTCCTTTCGAGAATCGTTTCCTTCTCGATTTCTTCACATTTTTCATGCAGCATTTTCGCCTTAGCTTCTCTTCATCATTGCTAAATTATCTGCATTATGTCATGCGTTACAATCCAGTATCTGATTTCGGAAACTTGCTCTGACCGTGACGTAATGTAATTGAAATCTTCCCATACCATCTGGCGTTTTCCAAATATACCTCCTTCCCTTGTGATTGTTGAACAGAGTATTCGCTATAACGAGCTAAAATTTGTTACCGAACTCAGTGTTTCTCGTCTCTCATTCCCAGTATCAAGCCTTTATTCCTTCCCCTATAACTGCATTCCAGTCCTTGGCGATTTGACTTTCATCTCCCTTTAGGGACTGAATTATCCGTTCAGTATCCTCGTATAATTTGTCTATCTCTTCATGTTTGGCTTGCGACGTCGGCACGTATACCGGAACCGTCGTTGTCGATGCTGATTTGGTGTCGATTCCGAAGAGAACAACCATACCACGGAATGTCCACAGTAACTCATTCTCTTTTCTTCCTTCCTATTCATTACGAATCCTATTCCCGTTATTCCATTTTCTGCGGCTGTGGATATTACCGTGTGCTCATATCACCAGAACTCTCTTTCGTCTTTGGATTTCACTTCACTGGACCTCACTAGATTTAGATTGAGCATTAACATTTCCTTTTTCAGATTTTATAGCTTCCCTGTCATGTTCAAACTTTTGACATTCCACGCTCCTACTCTCAGAACGTAATCCTTTCGCTGGTTATTCAATATTTCCCTCATGGTCACCTCCCCCTTGGCATTCTCGTCCCGGACATCCAAATGAAGTAGTCCGGAATGTTTTACCGTGGGGGGATCACCTCGACGCTTTTTTAGTTACATTCAACATGTCCTGTGAACACACATTACGTGGTTTTAATGCTGTGGTTTTCATTGCCTTCTGCATCGTCATACCGTTGATTATCGCTGATTCCTCCGCATTTAGGGGCAGTTTCCAACCCCAGTGACAGGGGAGAGTCCTGAACATTTGTCCCCTCCTCCGCCCTCTCTGGTATATGAAAAAATCGTAACCTGGTAAAATGTATAATCATTAAGTGAACAAACAATATTCTTTTTCCCTGTTACAATTTTTTATCGTGATCTTACCTATTTATCCTTTACCATGTTTCTTAGTTGTTTTTAAGTAGTGGAAGTTTGTCACGTAAATCTTTGGCTGACCGTTACAAATTGCTTTATCATTGCAGAGATGAGCACTATCCTTTGTTTGAGATTTGTCATTTATCGCCTGCTAATTTCCAACTGATAAGTGTTCATTCTTGGCTTCTACACTTTTTATGACTTGCGTACAATTTATGATTGTTCTCTATTACTTTTCATTATTTTGTGTGTATTTCACCTTAATGTTATTAAGTATTAGATCCATATTCTTGAGACATCTTGCTTAAATTGAATTTTGGTAATCATTTTTTGTTAACCTCTCTATTATATCAATTGATTCACATGTAAGTATTACGTGACCCATTGGCAATACTTACTTATCCCAAACTATTGTTCGTTCATCAGATAACTGTCCTCTCCATTACTGTTGATAGTTACACTTGCTTATATCGTTGTTTATACAGAGGCCTGAAAATGATGTGATGTGCCATCGAAACCAGTTGCTCGCTACGGAATTCAAAATGTACGGCTGCAAGTGTACAGGTGTCTGCTTCAAAGTGTCCAGCCTGCGTCCCCACCACCATCATCTACAAAGATAAACTTACAAATGTAACAAGTTCTTAGTCCGAAGCTTGGTGTTGTGCAGTTCTCCACGTTAGTCCATCCTGTGCCGGCCTCTTCATCTTGAGTTAACCTACGTCCATTTGAATTCGCTACTGTGTCCGTCTCTACAGTTTTTAATCCTCCGCCCCCACCCCATACTTCCCTCACTTCTAAACTGACGATTCCTTGAAACCTCAGGATGAGTCATAATCATTCGTTGTCGTCGACTTGTGATATAATATTTTTTTTCCTCATTTCGATTTATTACCGTCTAATTGGTAACTCGATCTACTCATCTAATATTCACTATTTCCCCAAAGCTAAATATTCTTCTATCAGTTCTTCTCATAACAGCATATCATCCATGTTTCATCTCCCTCCAAACGTATACCGTGGGAAAAACCTTTCTAACACTTAAATTTATGTTAGGCATTAACAAATGCATCTTTTTCAAAAATGCTTTTCGTGCTGTAGCCAGTCTGCATTTTATGTCCTCTCTACTTTGGCCAACGTCAGTTATTTTGCGGTTCGAGTAGTAAAACAACACTGCTTTTAGAGTATCGTTCTCTTAGCTAACTCCTTCAGCATTGCCTTATTTAAATCGATTACATTTCGTTATCCATCTTTTATGTCTGTTGATGTTCATTTTATAACGTCTTTTTATGTCACTACCCATTTATTCAGCTGCTCTTTTTCATCCTTTTTCCACATCGGCAAGAATTACAAAATCATCGGGCAAATTTTTATATATTCCCTCTGAATTTTGATCCTTCTCCCATATTCCTTGGTTTATCTTACTGGTTGCTCAACGTGCAGACTGAATAATATTGGGGATAGGCTACACACATGACTCACTTCCTTCTGAACCACTCTGCAGTCTTAATTTATCCTCCCGGCAATTGCAGCTCGTGCAAAATTTTACCAGTGTCCGAGAATGTGATGACCTGTAGGTTTTGATTTAGAAGGGTAGTAATAATAACTAAATTGGATATAGTAATGTTATGGATATAAATTGAAATATATTTATAAATTCAAATACATTTAAATTATATAATTAACCGTTTATCATTGCGAGGAACAAAATTAAATAAAATGCAAAAGAGAAGAGTTACTGAAGCAGCAGCACAAACTGGTAGTCATTGTGTTTAAACACTGCGCTATCGAGCCGCTACAAGTTTTGCTCCTCATAATCTTTCATACTCTACGAGTAAATACTTAGACATTGTTTTACCTTTCCCGGCAGCCCATTCAAGCGAAATATTATATCATATTGAAAGGGGCATCAGCCTGCTTCTGCTCACACAGTTTCATTTAATCTAGTGTTTATGTTACCGGAATCAGTGGCCTTTTGGGAGCAAACATCTTCTGAATTACGTGATCTGTAGCAAAGAACTGACTTCAGATTAAGTATATGTTCGGAACATGATCTGTCCTTCCTAAAACCTATAGCACACGCCCTCGAAAGGCAAAGGTCCCTAGTTCAAGTCTCGTTCCGGCACACAGTTTTAATCTGCCAAGAAGCTTCAGTTGAGTATCTGATCAAAATATTATGCGAATATTTCGAAATTTTCAGTGTCACATAAGACATATCGGCCATGCCCATCTGTTATTAGATTTACATTCGAAGTAGATCTAACTAACTCTTTAAATCTCAATTTCTCCTCCAACTTTCTGTTGGAAAGGTGCCTATTTAGAAGATCTACAGAAAACACTTTCATACTAAATTTCCCGGTACTCTCACTTCTTGACCACCAGCTAGCCTATAGCCTTTTGATTGTCAAGGGTATTACTACAATCGTAACTAAATTGAATTAAATTAACTCTATATATTAATCTTAACATACAGTATGTGATAAAAAGTATTCGGTCACCTGGCTGAAAAGACTAAGATAGCGGCGCCCTCCATCGGTAATGCTGGAACTCAGTATGGTATTGAGCCACCCTTAGCCTCGATGACAGCTTCCACTCCCGCAGGCATATGTTCAATTACCATTCAGGTCAGGACTCTGTGCAGGTCACTCCATTACAGCGATGTTATTGTCGTGTAACCACTCCGCTACAGACCGTGCATTATGAACACGTGCTCGATCGTGTTGAAAGATGCAATCGCCATCCCCGAATTGCTCTTCAGCAGTGGGAAGTAAGAAGGTGCTTAAAACATCAATTTAGGCCTGTGTTGTGATAGTGCGACGTAAAACAACAAGGGGTGCTAGCCCCCTCCATGAAACATGCGACCACACCATAACACCACAGCCTCCGAATTTTATTGTTGGCACTACACACGCTGGCAGATGACGTTCACCAGGCATTCGCCATACCCACACCCTGCCATCGGATCGCCGCATTGTGTACCGTGATTCGTCACTCCACACAACGTTTTTCCACTGTTCAATCGTCCAATGTTTACGCTTCTCACACCAAGCAAGGGCCATTTGGCATTTACCGGCGTGATGTGTGGCTCATGAGCATTGTGTTAACCGGTTTTCGGTTTACAAGGCCCATCTTCAGACATTTAGTGGGTATTGTCACCAAAGAAGTTAGAATGTTTGTAAACAACATTGCAAGAGAAGGTACACGTCTAGATTTAAGCAGAGACATACAGTAGGTAACATCTTAGACAGAGTGGTGGTAAAGAGTTACTTTACAAGAAGTGTATTCCAAGTTAAAATTAATCTTGTTATACTAAACTTTATGTTGTGAGTGTAATGAAATGCACAAGTAAATCAAATGTGTTAAGATTGCTTATATAAAAATGCTTTGGGTGGGGAGGTTTAGGTAGGACATCGATGATAAAAACAAAAGGTTTAATCATTCAGTCATTTTATTTAGTTTTCTAATTATGTAATTAATGATGTTATATCATGGGAGGATCAAAATACAGGGGAATCACAGTGTCTGATGATGATGGTTCAGAAGGCTCTGAGCACTATGAGACAACATCTGAGGTCATCAGTCCCCTAGAACTTGGAACTACTTAAACCTAAGTAACCTAAGGAGATCACACACATCCATGCCTGAGGCAGGATTCGAACCTGCGACCGTAGCAGCCGCGTGGTTCCGGACTGAAGCGTCTAGAACCGCTGGGCCACAGCGCCCGGCAATTTAAGTAGTTCTCAGTCTAGGGGACTGATGACCTCAGATGTTAAGTCCCATAGTGCTCAGAGCCATTTGAACCATTTGAATCCGGGGACCCAGAAACGACGGAGAGGCTTCGTCCCACCGTAGCCCTCACTGGTTTACAACCCCACAACAGGCCACAGTAGTCCACCCACCCCCCGCGAGGGGTAGTCGCGCGGACTGAGGCGTTTTGTCACGGTCGCTCCCCCCCGTCAGAAGTTCGAGCCCTCCCTCGGACTTGGGGGTGTGTGTATGTGTGTGTTGTCAGCGTAAGTTAGTTTAAGTCAGATTAAGTCGTGCGTAAGCTTAGTGACCAATGACATCAGCAGTTTGGTCCCATAAGACGTTACCACAAATTTCCACCCATCCCACCGCCGCCCAAAATGATTGCGTGATAGATTATTCGTGCTGTACGCGTACGTGGAGACGTGTTTGCGCAGCAATAGCCGACATAGTGTAACTGAGGCGGAATAAGGGGAACCAGCCCGCATTCGGCGAGGTAGATGGAAAACCGCCTCAAAAACAATCCACAGGCTGGCCGGTACACCGGACCTCGACACTCACCATCCGGGCGGATTCGTGCCGGGGACCGGCACGCCTTTCCGTTCGGAAAGTAGCGCGTTAGACCGCGCGGCTAGACGGCCGGGCAGCATATGAGTACAAATTGATGAACGTGGGCCACATGCGACCCTAAACAGATCCTGCTAGTCGTAGTGCGACAGCGCTCTGTGGACGCGTCAGTAGCTGGAGTCTCCGGACACTTCTAGCGCCACACGCCTTCGCCCTCCACCTCAGGCAGGTATAACGTCGCAGCGCGGGCTCAACGTGCGCTAAATTGAGCCCCTGAGAACGGGGTCGACGTGGCCGGCTTATCCGGCGATCTGCACGCGACCCGTGGGGAAGGCGGGCGACCTCCAGAGGTCACGCAGCTCTGCCGAGGCCCGGGCTTCGCCTCCTCGTTAGAAGCTGTCCAGCGCTACCCGGCGTGTGCAACTCGTGAGCGCTATCAAACCCACTGTCAGCTGAAAGTAGTGTGGCCATTTACAAGGACAGAAAGGAACCATTTTAGTATGTGGCCAAATTTTCTGTTACTTTTGCCATATTCGATTTTATGCTTTGAAGAATTGGTGTCATTTTTGTTAGATTCTTTGTATTGCAAATTAGTTAACATAATTGCCAAATTCTCTGTTACCTTTTTAGCAAATTTGGTGTTATTTGCTATCACATTGGATGTATTTATTTGGCTAAATCTGGTTAATTTTTTGCCAAATTCTGTTCTACTGTTTGCCAAATACTTTGCCATTTCTGCCTAATTCTGTGTTATATTCTACCACCCATGGTGCTATTGCCGGCTGGTGTGGCCGAGAGGTTCTAGGCGCTACAGTCTGGAACCGCGCGACCGCTACGGTTGGAGGTTCGAATCCTGTCTCGGGCATGTATATGTGTGATGTCCTTAGGTTAGTTACGTTTAAGTAGTTTTTAGTTTTAGGGGACTCATGACCTCAGAAGTTAAGTCCCATAGTGCTGAGAGCCATGGTGCTATTATTTGCCAAATTTTGTGATATTTATGGAGAAATTCGGAGCTTTTCTGCCAAATTCAGTTACTTTTCTACCACATTCGCAGTTTCTTGCCAAATTTGGTGTTACTATATCAATTATTCATATTTTTTTTGCAAAATTCGATGTTTATTTTGCCAAATTCTGCGGTTTTTTCTAAAATTCTTTTTTTCCAAATCTGGTGTTTCTGCCAAATTCCTTGTTCCTTCTGCTATTTTCTATGCTGTTTTCTTCGTCACATCCTGGTCCGTTATGCGGGACATGAGCTGTCCGTTTAGGATTATACACGCCTTGTGGAGATTAGAAGTAAAAAGGCAATTTTAATACTCAGTATCAGTTACGAGTATTAAAAAACTGCGTTCTGCTTTAGAGCGTTTTTATATGTCAATATTACAAATTTCGTGATATCCCGTAAAAATCGTCGAATTTGGCTTACTTTGCTAAAAACCACAAATTTCGCGTTATTTTTAGTGTTACTGTTCGCGCGAATTTTCCTGACCCTACACGTTCACTACCAAATAGCGATTCCAGTCCCCTAGCCAGCCTGAGTACTGATATGCGGAAAGATCAGAGACAGTCAGGCTGCATTCTACGAGGGTGTGCTGACAAGTAATGTCTCCCAATTTTTTATGTGAAAAATGTTAAAACTTTCTAAATACGACAAACTCTATTCATATTCTAATCTTTATCCTTCACTTCTAAATATTTATTTTCTGAACATGGATACCCTAGCGAAGAACCCATTTCTCCCAACGAGAGACCAGCTTGTTGATAACGTCACTGTAGAATGTACGACTTTCTTGTCGCAGCCACAACCTGAGCTCCACTTCCTCCGCTTCATCACTATTAAACTCAAGTCCTCAAAGGTGTTCTTTAAGTTATTAAGCAGATGAAAATCACGGGGCCAAGTAGGCAGTGTATGCACGACGATCGATGCGAGAGGCCGAAGGCGAAAGATTGTGCCAGAATATCGCAGCGGCCGTGTGTGGCCTGCCACTTTTATGCTCCAGGAGAGAGAGATCTAAATTGCAGGTATGTTCTCTGCGGTTAGAATCTCAATTACAGCACGATGTTTCTCACGCTCCACCGTCTTACACGCTACAATTCGAAGCCGTCTAGCGACGGAGAGAAGGACGGATCCTCAAAATCACAGACCAATGTCCTTAACATCGGTTTGTTGCAGGATTCTCGAACATATTCTCAGTTCGAATATAATGAATTTCCGTGAGACAGAGAAGTTGCTGTCGATGCATCAGCACGGCTTTAGAAAGCATCGCTCCTGCGAAGTGCAACTCGCCTTTTTTTCACATGATATCTTGCGAAACATAGATGAAGGCTATCAGACGGATGCCATAGTCCTTGACTTCCACCGAGCGAGGTGGCGCAGTGGTTAGACACTGGACTCGCATTCGGGAGGACAACGGTTCAATCCCGCGTCCGGCCATCCTGATTTAGGTTTTCCGTGATTTCCCTAAACCACCCCAGGCAAATGCCGGGATGGTTCCTCTGAAAGGGCACGGCCGACTTCCTTCCCCAGCCTTCCCTAATCCGATGAGACCGATGACCACGCTGTCTGGTCTCCTTCCCCAAACCAACCAACCAACCTTGACTTCCGGAAAGCGTTTGACTCGGTGCCCCACTGCAGACTCCTAACTAAGGTACGAGCATATGGGATTGGTTCCCAAGTATGTGAGTGGCTCGAAGACTTCTTAAGTAAGAGAACCCAGTACGTTGTCCTCGATGGTGAGTGTTCATCGGAGGTGAGGGTATCATCTGGAGTGCCCCAGGGAAGTGTGTTAGGGCCGCTGTTGTATATCTGTACAAATGATCTTTTGGATAGAGTGGATAGCAAAGTGCGGCTGTTTGCTGATGATGCTGTGGTGTACGGGAAGGTGTCGTTGTTGAGTGACTGTAGGAGGATACGAGATGACTTGGACAGGATTTGTGATTGGTGTAAAGAATAGCAGCTAACTCTAAATATAGATGAATGTAAATTAATGCAGATGAATAGGAAAAAGAATCCCCTACTGTTTGAACACTCCATTAGTAGTGTAGCGCTTGACACAGTCATGTTGATTAAATATTTGGGCGTAACATTGCAGAGCAATATGAAGTGGGACAAGCATGTAATGGCAGTTCTGGGGAAGGCGGATAGTCGTCTTCGGTTCATTGGTAGAATTTTGGGAAGATGTGGTTCATCTGTAAAGGAGACCGCTTATAAAACACTAATACGAACTATTCTTGAGTACTGCTCGAGCGTTTGGGATCCCCATCAGGTCATATTGAGGGAGGACATAGAAGCAATTCAGAGGTGGGCTGCTAGATTTGTTACTGGTAGGTGTGATCACCACGCGAGTGTTACGGAAATGCTTCAGAAACTCGGGTGGGAGTCTCTAGAGGAAAGGAGGCGTTCTTTTCGTGAATCGCTACTGAGGAAATTTAGAGAACCAGCATTTGCGGCTGACTGCAGTACAATTTTACTGCCGCCAACTTACATTTCGCGGAAAGACCACAAAGATAAGATAAGAGAGATTAGGGCTCGTACAGCGGCATATAGGCAGTCATTTTTCCCTCGTTCAGTTTGGGAGTGGAATAGGGAGAGAAGGTGCTAGTTGTGGTACGTGGTACCCTCCGCCACGCACCGTATGGTGGATTGTGGAGTATGTATGTAGATGTAGATGTAGACGGGGGATTGCAACTTGCGTCAGCAAAGCGGGAAAGTCGAAGACGATGTTTGGTTTGTGGGGCGCTCAACTGCGCGGTTGTCAGCGCCCGAACAAATTCCCAACAGTTAAACAGGCCTATCTCGTCACTTTCATGAGTGATGATGAAATGATGAAGACAATACAAACGGCCAGTCTCCGAGCGGAGAAACTCCATAACCCATCCGAGAATCGAACCCGGAACCCCGTGTTCCAAAGGGAGCAACCCCAGCCGCTAGACCAAGAGCTGTGTTCGGGAAAGTCAACTGAATAATGCACATGACATGTAATCTACGTCTACACGATTCGACTGCAATTCACAATCACGTGCCCGGCAGAGGTTGCATCGAACCAGCTTCAAGCTGTTCTCTACACTTCCAACGTGCAGTACGAACGCTTACATCTTTCTGTGCAACGTCCGGGGAAAACGGCCGCTTAAATCTTCGTGCGAGTTCTGATTTCTCTTATTGTATTATGGCGATCATTTTTCTCTAAAGGCGGGCACCAACAACATATTTTCACCCCACGAGGGGAAGGTTAGTAATTGAAATTTCATAAGAAGACCCTGTTGCAAGCAAAAACTATTGACTGCTACCAATTCGCAATTCATATTCATTGCATTCTCTCCCCTATTTCACGATAATACAAGCGGCTCTTCTTTGAACTTTTCCGGTATCCTCCGACAGTTCTATCTGATACGGATCCTAAACCGCCAGCAGTACTCCAGAAGGAGACAGACAAGCGTGTTTGTAGTCAGTATCACTAACAGAAGTGTTGGATTTTCAAAGTGTACCAGTAAATCAGAACCCTAATTCACCAGAATAGCCGGCCGCTGTGGCCGAGCGGTTCTAGGCGCTTCAGTCTGGAACCGCTCTGCTGCTACGGTCGCAGGTTCCAATCCTGCCTCGGGCATGGATGTGTGTGATGTCCTTAGGTTAGTTAGTCTAGGGGACTGATAACCTCAGATGTAAAGTCCCACAGTGCTTGGAGCCATTTGAATCACCAGAATATGTTGTTTGTGATCTGTGACAGTTTGTTACTCGTAATTGTAAATTCCTAAATATTTAGCTGAATTCACAGTCTTTAGCCTTATTCGACTTACCGTGTAACCGAAGTTTATCCGATCCCTTCTACTACTCAAGTGGTTGGCCTGACGCTTTTCATTATTGAGAGTGACTTGCCATTGTCACACCACACAGATATCTTGTCTAAATCATTTTGCAATTGCTTTTGATATTCTGATGATTACAAGACGGTAAATGAAACCATCATCTGCAGATAATCTAAGAGTTCTGCTCAGATCGTCGCGTAAACCGTTTATGTAGATCAGGAACACCAGAAAGCTTGTAGCAATTCCTTGGGGAATGTCAGACATTACTTCGCTTATACTCTGACATTCCGTTAATTGCTACGAACTGTGACTTTTCTGTCAGCAAATCACTAATCCAGTGGCACAACTCAGATGAGACCCTACAGGCACACACTCTGATTAGTAGGTTGTGAGGCACTGTACGAAAAGCATTCTGCAAATCTAAAGATATCGAACCACTTCGACATTACGGTATATTGATAATTTTTACTTATGGACCGTCTGACAGCAACTGAATAAAACACAATTTTAGTGCCATACGCGTTTCGCGTTTATTTTCTGCAAGGCATCATCAGTGGCCTGGAATATGTACATATGTTAGCTATTTTATTTACATTTTTGTCACTGTGCCTATAGGTTATAAACAGTTCTGGTGGTTGGTATTTCCTATTAAGTAGTAATGTTTTGAATTGTACTTACAGGTTGCGTGGACAGTTTCTTACATATTATGCTCTTCTTGCATTTTTGGTGTTGTTCTTCTTCTTATGAACGCCAATTTGCGGTTTTTTCCACATTCCACAGCACTATGCACTGAACACTTGTTTTAATGCAAAAAAACTCTTCCACACACCATCTGGACACACACACACACACACACACACACACACACACACACACACACACACACACACAGCCCCCCTCCAAAAAAAAAAGTAAATCTACACTCCTGGAAATGGAAAAAAGAACACATTGACACCGGTGTGTCAGACCCACCATACTTGCTCCGGACACTGCGAGAGGGCTGTACAAGTAATGATCACACGCACGGCACAGCGGACACACCAGGAACCGCGGTGTTGGCCGTCGAATGGCGCTAGCTGCGCAGCATTTGTGCACCGCCGCCGTCAGTGTCAGCCAGTTTGCCGTGGCATACGGAGCTCCATCGCAGTCTTTAACACTGGTAGCATGCCGCGACAGCGTGGACGTGAACCGTATGTGCAGTTGACGGACTTTGAGCGAGGGCGTATAGTGGGCATGCGGGAGGCCGGGTGGACGTACCGACGAATTGCTCAACACGTGGGGCGTGAGGTCTCCACAGTACATCGATGTTGTCGCCAGTGGTCGGCGGAAGGTGCACGTGCCCGTCGACCTGGGACCGGACCGCAGCGACGCACGGATGCACGCCAAGACCGTAGGATCCTACGCAGTGCCGTAGGGGACCGCACCGCCACTTCCCAGCAAATTTGGGACACTGTTGCTCCTGGGGTATCGGCGAGGACCATTCGCAACCGTCTCCATGAAGCTGGGCTACGGTCCCGCACACCGTTAGGCCGTCTTCCGCTCACGCCCCAACATCGTGCAGCCCGCCTCCAGTGGTGTCGCGACAGGCGTGAATGGAGGGACGAATGGAGACGTGTCGTCTTCAGCGATGAGAGTCGCTTCTGCCTTGGTGCCAATGATGGTCGTATGCGTGTTTGGCGCCGTGCAGGCGAGCGCCACAATCAGGACTGCATACGACGGAGGCACACAGGGCCAACACCCGGCATCATGGTGTGGGGAGCGATCTCCTACACTGGCCGTACACCACTGGTGATCGTCGAGGGGACACTGAATAGTGCACGGTACATCCAAACCGTCATCGAACCCATCGTTCTACCATTCCTAGACCGGCAAGGGAACTTGCTGTTCCAACAGGACAATGCACGTCCGCATGTATCCCGTGCCACCCAACGTGCTCTAGAAGGTGTAAGTCAACTACCCTGGCCAGCAAGATCTCCGGATCTGTCCCCCATTGAGCATGTTTGGGACTGGATGAAGCGTCGTCTCACGCGGTCTGCACGTCCAGCACGAACGCTGGTCCAACTGAGGCGCCAGGTGGAAATGGCAGGGCAAGCCGTTCCACAGGACTACATCCAGCATCTCTAGGATCGTCTCCATGGGAGAATAGCAGCCTGCATTGCTGCGAAAGGTGGATATACACTGTACTAGTGCCGACATTGTGCATGCTCTGTTGCCTGTGTCTATGTGCCTGTGGTTCTGTCAGTGTGATCATGTGATGTATCTGACCCCAGGAATGTGTCAATAAAGTTTCCCCTTCCTGGGACAATGAATTCACGGCGTTCTTATTTCAATTTCCAGGAGTGTATATAACACCAAAATACAGACAGACAGACAGACACACACACACACACACACACACACACACACACACACACACAGCACAAAAAATATATATCACACCAAAACACACACACACACACACACATACACAGGACAAAAACAAAAAAACAAAATAAATAAATAAATAAAATAAAATTAAATTAATATCACACCAAAAAACACTCTCTCTCACACACACACACACACATACACAAATGCACACACAAATGCATACACGAACAGACCAGAGATACTTCAATAGTAACACTCATAAGGTTGGCAATAATATTCGATCTTTGGCAAAAACATTTGACAGTCGGCAACGGAAACCAAAACATTGCATTAAAACAAGCGTTCAGTGCATAGTGCTATGGAATGTGGAAAAAACCGCAAATTGGCGTTCATAAGAAGAAGAACAACACCAAAAATGCAAGAAGAGCATAATATGTAAGAAACTGTCCACGCAACCTGTAAGTACATTTCAAAACATTACTACTTAATAGGAAATACCAACCACCAGAACTGTTTATAACCTATAGGCACAGTGACAAAAATGTAAATAAAATAGCTAACATATGTACATATTCCAGGCCACTGATGATGCCTTGCAGAAAGAAACGCGTATGGCACTAAAATTGTGTTTTATTCAGTTGCTGTCAGACGGTCCACAAGTAAAAATTATCAATATACCGTAATATTACACGCAACTGAGTGAGACAGGACTACAAAAGTTGAAGATGTCACTTCGACATTCGCTGTCGACAGCACTCATTACGTCGTGAGAACGAAGAGCTACAGTCCGTTTAAAACAAGTTGCGACTTTTGACAGCTTACTACGCAGCAAGTGGAGGGAAGCGTGTGCTGGGAGGGGAGCATCAGCCGGTGCTGCAGTATAATGTCAGCCCCATTAGGTGCGGCGCTTCACTGTGTGAAGACCAAGACGGCCGATCAGCGATCTTCCTCCAACGAGTTTAAAGAAACTATTCGGTAATAAACTCTTATTCTTGTACATCTTATAGCCTAATTAGTCAGCTTCATGCTGGACCGCCTATCATTTCGTTAACGGCCATAGTTATTGTGATATTTCGATATTATGTAAACTACTGCAAGAAATTCTTAGTTTGCGGTGAAAAATAGGTATGGTTGTGAACTTGTGATTGGTGCTTATTAGGTTACATGTTGCTGCGTATTAAATCTAGACAACACATTGAACTATTCTTTTAACTTGGAAGGATATCGCTGTTTCCAGTCTCCAGACTATGGAATTTATGTAAGGCGCTCCGACATGAATCGTGAGTCAGTGAAAACTAGAATGAAATATTCATAAACTCCTCGTATCTCATAAATTGTTTGAGATATCGAAACACGATTTTGGTAAATGACAACGCACAGAGACAAGTGTGTTTTGTCATATGATTAATATGCTAAACTTTCATATCTACCGTGATATTCAAGCGAGTGCAGATTTTTTCAGTGAAATAATGTAATTATTGAGTGCCATCGATAGCTGATGAAACGAGAACTGCTGTGGGTTTTGTAACAATATAAATGAAGAAATGACAAATTTATTTTTATACTAACAATGCACACTCTTTAACTATTGACCTGACTTGCACTCAGTTGTTTGTTCAATATTACATTATTTCAGGATTCTGTTGCAGTTTCAACTGAATTAAAATGTTAGTGAGATGAATATTTCTAAACTCTGTTGTGTTTTGACAGAAAAGTAGGTTTTAACGTGGCAACAAGAGAAGCTATTTATTCCTCAAAACTCGTCACAGTTCTTCATGAATCAAGTACTTTCTTGGTAAGGCTGACAACTTGCGATCAGTCCTGTCTTCTAACATTTAAGTGGCTTCCTCTGTCGGATGAAGCCTGATTAAACTATTTCCTTTACCGTTAGCCAGTTCGTCGTCCTGGTGGCTTGAAGTTCTGCCTTGTACGGCACTACAAGATCTATTAACTTCGCCTTATACAGCTCCAACTGTACATCATGGACAATTTTTTTTGTACCTGGAGCAAAATATCCGATTTCCTCCACTGCATTGTTGGAGCTTTATGCATCACAACAAAGTGGTATGGGGTTTTATCCTTTAGTACTGTCGAATTCCGAGGAATGTTTTGCAGCAGGCGTTCTTCCCAGCCGGTGAACACGTGTTCTTGGACGACACTGAAACCTGGTAATCAGGGGAAAGCAGGATTGGGTTACGATTGTGGACGGGGCCGTAGTCAATTAGTATTGGTTGCCTTTTACAGTTATACACATTTATTTTAAACCAATAATTCCAGACTCAACAGTCAATAAACGAATGAACAACAGTGTAAAATAATAGTGTTTTCAGTGCATTACAGTTTAGCAAACCACCATAAAATACAAATACAACGGATAATGTTTTAAAAACAAGCCACTGTGATCACGACTGAAGGCCTTATACCACAAGAATGGCAACAAATTAAAAATTTTTAAGAACTCGCTGCAATTTACAACTTACAAGTATTAAAGTATTATAGGTAAGCAACCACCAACGCAGCAGAAGGCATCAGACGCTAGGCATGGCAGTAAATAAGGTTTTAAGGCTTACTGCTAAAAATACCAACACCAAATTCGAATTTTAAGGCAAATAACCACAATTACGGCTTAAAGCCATACACGCCAGGAACGGCAATTAAATAAAAAATTTAGAAACTTGCCGTAAAACATCACATACAATAGAAAAGGTTAATTTTAAAATAACAAGCAACTGATCACCAAGCGGGTGAAATAAAAAGACGGTAAACCTTGAAACACAACCCTTACACAGTTAGATTTATTCCAGAAGGCGACCAGAACTATTAACTAGGCATATATAACCTTTAATGTAGGAATTACACGATATTATAATAAATCATACAATAATAGAACACAAGGACCAGTTCAAATGGTGCAAATGGCTCTGAGCACTATGGGACTCAACTGCTGTGGTCATTAGTCCCCTAGAACTCAGAACTACTTAAACCTAACTAACCTAAGGACATCACACACATCCATGCCCGAGGTAGGATTCGAACCTGCGACCGTAGCAGTCGCACGGTTCCGGACTGCGCGCCTAGAACCGCAAGACCACCGCGGCCGGCCCAAGGACCAGTCACAGACGGTGCTCCAGGAATCGACGTCTGAGAACAAACACTTTCGCGAGCGATGAGATAGGCAGCTAAAAGTTGCATTCACTTCACAAGATGGTAACTCAGACTAGTGGCAGTGTAACGAATGACTAATGATAATCTTGCTGAAGTTACCTGACGTCCGACAAACCAAATGCATCAATGGAACAGTACGCCAAAGCCGGAACCGGAGGACTGTACTACTTCCCCAGAATAATGTGTTTAGAGCGCCCGGAACGAGAAAGGAATCACTACCACCAGAGTAGAAAAATCACCAACCAGCTTACAATCAAGAAAGCTGTCAAAACTACACGCCTTACCGGGCAGCAGCGGCAAGGCGACGAAACGTACACTGCCGTTGCGTACACCAACCGCCAGGGCAGGTAACTGGGGCGTTAGCGTCCACCTGGCAGGTAAAATACCGCTGGTTGAACTTAACAAATTGTAACAAGCTGATCGCAGTAAATAGTAATAAGAAGTCGAGGAAAGCTAACCAGATCCAACAGGTTGTAACTAGCTGATCGCAGTAAATAGTAATAAGAAGTCGAGGAAAGCTAATCAGATTCGCCTTCCCCAAGCACTCCACTCTCTGCTCTTCGCGTTGGCGACACTACGAGCAGCAATTCGAAACCAAGTCACTGGAGAATCGTGAGATGTGACAATGATGGAATTGAAATGCACTCAGTTAAAGCCTGCAGGATCCGGTTTACGACGAGGCGGTGCACCCCCGTGACCGCAGCCCTTCGATCCGGCAGTCCACGTGTGCCGCCAGCGGTCCCAGCGTGTTCCCACACCGCGCGGACTTCGCTCCTCCTTAGTTCCCAACCGACTCCACACTCACACGACCCGGAAAAACAACGTCGTCACCCCAAAGATAGGGCAACAGTTACTACATATCGATAACCGCCGCTGCTGCCACTAGCGGACAGGCAACGCTTGCAAAACGGAGTGGCACCAGTCAACACGAGAAGAAGAGAAACAACCGCAACCATGCCAACTAGACGATACGGTCTGGCCTCCAACAGAGGGCGAAAACCTACAAACAGTACCAACGTGAGCTGCAGCACGGCTGAGACACTTTTATTGCATATCCCCTATTCAGATGTACTGCACTGTTGTTATTAATGCGACGCCAAAACGAAACACTTGTTCACAATACATGCTGACTACAGAACACTTCGATGCTACTTCACGAGAGATGACGAACGTTGATGCATTTAATGCGTGACACCACGTGGTACTGTTCATTCACGGTGTGGCAAGAGGACTGGTGGGGTTGGGAAATCTGGCTCGCCATTGGTGTTACCTGGGCAGTGGTGTCACGTCCCCGTCCCGTCAACCAAACATGAAAAGTCACAACTAATTTTAAAGGCACGATAGTTGTGTTTCATAAGAACGATATTTTCAGAATCCGTGTCGGCTATTTCTCAATAAATCGTGTTTCATTTCTTGGGTATTGGTGTTGTATAAGATTGCTAAGCATACTGCGTCAGCATGCTTTGAAAGGGACGTAACTGGTACACAATCTCGACCGGAGGTCTTGTCAGTATTAAGTGACTAGCGAGCCCGACAGTACTTCGGAAGTACAAGGTGATGTGGGAGGCGTATAAATGCACTAATCTTATTGCTCCTCCTCCCACTTTGATACTTGTTCATTATTATTAAACGTATGAACTAGTGGTGGGCAGGAAATCGCGTATCTGTTAGAAATCTCAGTGATTGAGAAGTCACAGATATCACAATAACAACTTTACAAAATCTAACTGCGATTTCAGTCACAGTTAGCAGTCGCAAGTAGCATTTCACATTCAACGCCGTGAGCCATCTGTTGGCCGAATTCCATACTCCTTTCTGCGATTTCAGTGACAATTCGCGGCTAGAAGTCGCAAGTAGCAACCAAAAAGCGCAGTTAACATACTTTTCCTAGTGCCATCTGTTGACCGACGTACGTACTTCGTTATGAGAGCCTTGTGCCTCACGAGATCGATGTGATGTACTGTGTGTGCATGTGAAGGGCTTATTTCAATAGTGGTACAAGTCCATTTTTGTTCGTCTTGAGATACAGAGTCGTAAAGTTAAATGAGCGCTGAAAAATCTGCAGTTGAGATACCAGAAATATTCAAGCATATGGCTTCTTGCTAGAGATGAACCTTTATTTATGTTTGTTTGGATCATTAATTTCAGAAGCATTATAGACAGAAAAGTGGAGGTACCACTATTGAAATAAGCCCTTCATATTATATGACGACATGCATATTCAGCATCAGTTATGGTTGGTCAAATACTGGTGTGACTCTGAATGCATTATATTAATAAGAAGCAACATTGCCTTTTTCTCCTGAAAATATCAAGTAACGTAACAAATGTGTTTGCCCGCATCTCGTGGTCGTGCGGTAGCGTTCTCGCTTCCCACGCCCGGGTTCCCGGGTTCGATTCCCGCCGGGGTCAGGGATTTTCTCTACCTCGTGATGGCTGGGTGTTGTGTGCTGTCCTTAGGTTAGTTAGGTTTAAGTAGTTCTAAGTTCTAGGGGACTTATGACCACAGCAGTTGAGTCCCATAGTGCTCAGAGCCATTTGAACCATTTTTGAACAAATGTGTTTGATTCTGCTTCCAATATGACAGTTTTGGTTAGTACTCCACATGCCTACAGGACTTTGCAATGTTAACACAGCAGAACTCAGACATCTGTATAAGTGTAGTGAAATGAAAACAGTATTATTGAGTCATACGAATGCCTCACTTTTGTTCCGACACAGTTTAAGACTCGGGAGAAAAGTTTTACACCTGGTATTCTACATGGCAACTTCACACACAAGAACTTTTTGCCGACACTACTACCACCTATATTAGTAAGCTTTTCCTGTGTTACTTTTAAGTACTGCACTTAAGCTATTCCTGCTTTAACTGGAAGATCTGTACTTCCCACTTACATATCAACAGCCTCAAAATGCATATTGTAGACTTCGGGACATGTTACTGGTCAGTGTCACACCAAGATTGTGGAGAAAGGGGGGGGGGGGGGGGCACGTCGCTATCCAACAACTGTTTACCAATAAGTAAGTGGCGGAAAATTACGGGTATTGGACGGCTTAACATGTGAAAAATGAAATTTTTATTATTCACTCACTGTATTTAACATTTATTATTCGTTTAAAATCGCACAACAATTTCAATAAAACACAGTTTAATCACTCACACACTTATTTCACTTTTAAACTGCAAATCCTCTAAGAGCTGTCTTGAATCTTCACGAGTCTCTCTCAACAGCCTTGATGTGGATAGATACGTACAGCAACCAGTAATCAGAGTCAGAACTGCGTCTGCAAAAACACAAGGATTATTAAACAATTTTTGCTGTCACTAATTACTAGCAATATAATTGACAGAGTAGATTGCTAATATTTGCTATAATGAATATCACATTTGCAAGAACGATCTCACTGAAGTAATTAAGTCCATCGAAACGCTTAGAAAGTAACCTCTCGTCTGACGAAAACGGTCTAAAGACGCAGTGGCAATTTCTTCAGATCTGTTGACAATGATATTTTGAGTTATCACTTTACTGAGTGACTGAAATGTAGTTCAGGTACCTGTGAACATAACAATATGTTAGAATTCATTTTCTAAACACCAACTATTACGGTACTGTACGGCTACTACCATATTAATTACACTATTAATATTTTCACAGTTGTTTCTTTAATACAAATTTAAAGCCAACGGAAGAAAAAGCGTAAAACATACTTACCAATGACAGGTTTTTTGAGATGCAATTTTCTGTGTGGACAGATGTAACTTTTTCATACGGTGGTAAGTCGCAGAAATCGCAGGAGTCACAGAAATCGCAGAAGTAGCAGAAATCGCGGAAGTAGTAATTACACTATTAATATTTTCACAGTTGTTTCTTTAATACAAATTTAAAGCCAACGGAAGAAAAAGCGTAAAACATACTTACCAATGACAGGTTTTTTGAGATGCAATTTTCTGTGTGGACAGATGTAACTTTTTCATACGGTGGTAAGTCGCAGAAATCGCAGGAGTCACAGAAATCGCAGAAGTAGCAGAAATCGCGGAAGTAGCAGAAATCGCAGTGGAGGAGGGATACACTACCAATGTTCCTTAACTGCGACTCTTCACTGCGACAAATCACGGTTAAGAATAACGGATACTGAAAAGTAGCATTCACAGAAATCACTGATTTCGGAAAATCGCAGTTTAGCCCATCACTAGTATGAACTCAACCGACAGCTCGCTTAATGAAATTCATATAACAATATCCTGACCATAAACCTATTAAGAATTGGTTTAAAATGACTTGCTATCTTAAAACTGACTGCGAGAAAGAAAACGAATCCACATTTTTGCAGCACGCTATTTCCTTTCCCGCAGTTGGGCAAAACACAAAATTTGTATATTATTGTAAAAATTTACAACCCATGTCTGAGTGTTAACACGATATCATGTAACAGATTGAGGTAAAATCGTCAATAGCTTTGAGAGAATTTTGATATCAATGTTTCCTCCTTATATATAAAATATACATTTATATACTACACGTGTTTAATAAAAATTGTACAACCAGTGTCACTTCGTATGGTCATAGAGTATTAAAAATTTCAAATACATCTGTTCAGACCTTGTCAATATTTTTCCTAGCAATGTATTCTGTTTGCATATTATATATTTATTTACCATGTATATTTCAACCTATGTAACCTATCCCCGCCCGAAAGTTTACTACAGTATCTTGTAAAAATAGGAAATAAATTGGTTAAGAACTTTTCGAGAATATTACTAACAACGTTTCCCCTTTATGTACTATCTAAATTAAACCAAAACATAGCGTGTCCGTTCGAGAGCTAATTAGTCGTGCAAAAATTTGAAGAACATCGGTCAAGAACTTTCCAAGATTTTCTGTCACAACAAACTACTGAGACTCAGAACGAGGACTCGGATTAATTTGAGGAAAACTCGTGTAAGGGTGGCCTAACTTGCGCGTCATTTATCATTCCCGAACAAATATTTTTATTTAATGAAAATTCTATCGTAAGCAAATTAACAGTTACCAAGATTCTTGCCAAATTCATACAAAGAGTTAAGATTTTTAAATTAATATCACAATGCATAAGGACATTTGCATTATACATAAAACTGCACGAACCCGAAGAACGTGTCACCTGTGAAATAGAACGGTGGTCCGATTAGGAACAGTTGTTTGATTAGGTAAGACTGCGGCAGCACCCTGACCGGGTGACTAGTATAACAACTGTGAGCTGACCCCAGAAGAGGACTTGAATGTAAGTTCAACTAACGTTAAATAAGAGACATTAAAATGCATACATCCCCTTTGCAACAGTAAGCTTCACACACCATCTCCAAGGCAAGAAATTAGACAGAAGTACAAATGACGTTGGTGCCCAAAGTCCATTAGCCACCTCACCAGTAGGAGGTACATAGTCAAGTTAAATTTTACTATTACTAACAATACTAGGGAGCAAAAGCCAAATCACCACACTTGGTTGTAACAAGATAAAGTTATTCTGCTCCCATATAGACAAGATACAACAAAAGTGGCCAAACGCAGACGGTAATAATTTCTTGCAGCGAATACACAGTGCGTAGTGGGGCGATCACTCTGTTGTAGAAATAATTCAGAAGCCAAGATCGCTTAAATACTGTTTACTGGATAACCGGTTTCAACACACTAAAGGTGTCATCAACGAATCTGAATGCAAATTAACATTTATAAACCATTTTGATATAAAGATACATGAGGCAGACAATGATTTTATATCAGCTGGTCTATTTTATTTATTATACACAATTATGATTCGGTAACTGTGATCCTGGTAAGGCTCAAATGTGGAATTTTCTGGCATGAAAGCGTTAGCCGTCATCTGTGACATTTCCCAGGGTACGCTGAATTCCTCATGTTGTTCTGATCACATGCCACCGTAGTCTTCGGACAGGCTTCATTCTTGTACTTTCAACTGTTACTATGAAAAATCATAAACATCTGCATATAATACAGCACATGCCCTTCCCGCAGTGGAAAAGCACAAAATCTGCATCATTACGTGCGTTTCTTTGGACCCACACGAATTTTAAGAAGAGTATGTGATCAAAAGGATCCGGACACCTCCAAAAACATACGTTTTTCATATTAGATGCATTGTGCTACCACCTACTGACAGCGACTTCTGTAGTCATTAGACATCGTGAGACAGCAGAATGGGGCGCTCCGCGGAACTCACGGACTTCGAACGTGGTCAGGTGATAGGGAGTCACTTGTGTCATACGTTGTACGCGAGATTTCCACACTCCTTAACATCCCTACGTCCACTGTTTCTGATGTGATAGTGAAGTCGAAACGTGAAGAGATACGTACAGCACAAAAGCGTACAGGCCGACCTCATGTGTTGACTGACAGAGACCGCCGACAGTTCAAGAGGGTCGGAATGTGTAATAGGCAGACATCTATTCAGACCATCACACAGGAATTCCAAACTGCATCAGGAGCCACAGCAACTACTATGACACTTAGGCGGGAGGTGAGAAACTTGGACTTCATGGTCGAGCGGCTGCTCATAAGCCACACACCACGCCGGTAAATGCCTTTCGACGCCTTGCCTGGTGTAAGGAGCGTAAAAATTGGACGACTGAACAGTGGAAAAACGTTGTGTGGAATGGCGAATCAAGTTACACAATGTGGCGATCCGATGACAGGGTGTGGGTATGGCGAATGCCCGGTGAATGTCATCTGCAAGCGTGTGTAGTCATCATCATCATCTTGGACAGTTTCCAGCCACTGGCTGGGTCTGTCGGGAACACAAGCCTCTCCATCGTGTTCTGTCTTTCCACCATTCCCCCTCTTCCACCTTCATCCAGTTCTCTCCTCTTCTCGTCACACATTCCTTCACTCCCTTCACCCATCTATCTCTTGGTCTTCCTCTGGGCCTCTTCCCCTCCAGTTGCAGATCAAACATCCTCTTTGGAATTCTTCCCTCATCCATTCTCTTCATGAGTCCATACCACTGCAGTCTTGATTTTTCTATCCTGTCCTGTACTGGTTCCTCCTTTAGTCTTTCCCTCACATACACATTTCGCAATCTGTCTCGTCTTGTTACACCCAACCTGCTCGTCTGGAACTTCATTTCACTAGCCTGTATTCTACTTTTGTCTACACACTACGTGTGTAGTGCCAACAGTAAAATTGGAGGGTGGTGGCGTTATACTGTGGTGTGTTTTTCATGGCGGGGGTTCCACCCCTTGATGTTTAAAGTGTCACTATGGCAGCACAGGCCTACATTGATGTTTTAAGCACCTTCTTGCTTCCCACTGTTAAAGAGCAATTCGGGGATGGCGACCGCATCTTTCAACACGATCGAGCACCTGTTCATAATGCACGACCTGTGGCGTAGTGGTTACACGACACTAACATCCCTGTAATGGACTGCTGCGCAGAGTCCTGACCTGAATCCTAGAGAACACCTTTGGCATGTCATCGAACGCCGACTTCGTGCCAGGCCTCACCGACCGACATCGATACCTCTCCTCGGTGCAGCACTCCGTGAATAATGGGCTGCCATTCCCTAAGAAACCTTTCAGCACCTGATTGCACGCATGCCTGCGAGAGTGGAAGCTGTCACCAAGGCTAAATGTGGGCCAACACGATATTGAATTCCAGCACTACCGATGCAGGGCGCCACAAACTTGTCATTGTCAGCCACGTGGCCGGATACTTTTAATCAGATAGTGTATTTCACCTGCATGTATAGCTGTGTAATTTTCATGCAGCTTAATGTTTATGACGTTATTCCTCCTGAATTTTGAGCTGTACAGTAATATAATTTTGCAGTTATATGTTTGCGAAATGTTTGTGAATAGAGTTAGGAACATGCAAATAATATACTTAAATGTCTTTCGTGAGGAGGCAGTTTTTGACGAGTCACAGGGTTTGTGACGTCATATCTGCTGAACCATGTGTCGCACAGTGATATATTTTCGCTGGTACATTCAGTGGTATATGTGAGTAGTGTCTGCAAACAGTTAATAGTACAAATGTAATAAATTAAAAGCTCATGCTCCATGGAGCAGTTTTACTGCAACAACAGCGAAAAATGTAGTGAGTGAGAAACGTCATTGCTTTCATCATTAAGTGGGGGTTGTCAACGGTAAGTAATTTCGTAAATATTTGAAATAATGTGTAAAGTGACCTCATTTTCACTAAAGTATGGCTATTCGTGCATCGTGGGCTACATTGCTTCTTCGCCTCTACTGCCACCCTCTTGATAGGTAGAGACAGCAATGATATCCAGACAGTAAGTGGCATGTGTACGTTTGATTGAAATCGGTGGAGAGGTTTAGTAAGAGACGTAGAACATATATAGTCATCTACAGTGCGAGTCAGCTGCCCCTACATATAGGTGTTGCGCAACCCGCAACGCATTAATGAACTGCTTTCAAGATCTTCATACTACCTCGCTCGCTACGCCCAAACTACTAGTCCTGAAAAAAAAACAAAAAACACTATCTTTGCGAATGTAATTGAGATGCATTTTCCCTGGAAGCCACGGCTTTCGAGTTATTCAAGAAAAACGCGTTATAAGATCACTTTTGTGCGTTATTCTTGAATAATTCGAGAACTACAGCGTCTAGAGAAAACGTATCCTAGTAAAACATTCAACTATATTAAATTTCCCATGAAACATCCCCTTAGAAAAATTTTATAAATGACCGTGCTGGAAAACCTCTACGTTATTTGATTTTCAAACAGCTGAGCAAAACTGAACGTACTCAGACATTCACTAAACTGACACACAATATTTTTTTAGCGCAACGCAATCTGACTTTGATTAATCCCTACAAAAGAATGGCCCTGACTAACAATAACATATAACTTTCATGAATCACTTACAAAAATCTTCGTTACTCGAATTACTGCAATACAGCGAGCGCCAATACTGCCAGCTGAATAAAACATTCAACTACTGATGGCACTAACTACTGACAGGCATACTAAGCAAATGAAAGATTTTGATAGAGAACAAACAATGTATTTACCTTAATAGTGTTCAAAAGTCATAATATATATATTATTATTATTATTATTATTATTATTGGTGTTTTGCCCTTAAAGAGCGCATTTGGACTAAACTACATGGCCAGTTCCTTTTGCTGCCTTCCTTGCTGCCCAAACTTCCCTCATTCGCTCGCTGTGTTTCTGTTTCCGGTCCTCTGTCCATGCTTCTTGTCGGCTTCGTGTCTTCGGCTTCATCTTGATTGCCTTTTTGGTTGCCCATATTTCTTTCATCTTCTGGCTGTGATCTTGCTTTCGTTCTTCGGTCCATTTTATGCCTGTTCGTTTGTCGCATTGTATCTCATGTAGTTTACTTTTCTTAATGATGTTTCTGAACTTTATTCTGTCGTTTATTGTGTCTGCTGTTATGTTGAGCTGGTTCAGGTCGTTTTCTACCTCTGCCACCCATTTGTTGTTTCTAGTGGTTACCCAGTCAAAGATCTGTTTGGTCAGCCTGTGTGATGGCATTCTGTATAGGTGTCCATAGAATTGTAGTCTGCGTTTTCTAATCTTTTCTGTGATTGTCTCCGTATGTTTGTACAGTTCCTCTGTGGGTTTCTTGATCCATATTCCATTGTTGTTAGTTGCGCCAAATATTTTCCTAAGTATTTTCCGTTCTACTTTTTCTAATTGTCTGATACGTGTATGCCCTCGGATTAGTGTGGTCTCTGCTGCATATAGTGCCTCGGGGAGCACCACCGTGTCGTAATGGCGTAATTTGGCTTTTTGTGAGATAGACTTCTTGTTGTAATGATTCCACACTACTTTGTATGCCTTGTCCAGTTTAGTCTTTCTTTCTTCATTTGAGTCTCTGTTATGTCCACTCATTTGTAGTGTTTCACCGAGGTATTTGAAGTTTGCTGTTTTGTAAATCGTGCCATACTTTGTGTTCAGAGATGAGAGTTTCTTTGTGCTCATAAACTGTGTCTTTTCGTAAGAGATCTGTAGTCCAGTTTTGGAAGCGATTTCGTGCAGTTTTTCAATAGCGTCTTTTGTTTCCTTTATACCTTTCGTGACAATTGCCAAATCGTCTGCAAAAGCCAGGCATTTAATCTGTAGGTTTCCTAAGGTTATCCCCTGTTGTGATGTTTCCCATTCTTTTATGACCTTATCTAACACCAGATTGAAAAGGAGAGGTGAGAGGCCATCGCCTTGTCGGACACCTGTGCGAATTTCGAAGGGCTCTGATAGTTCCCCACAGAACTTTACTTTGGAGGTCGTGTTGGTTAAAGTTTGCTCCATGATAGCCCGTGTTTTGTTGTCTACTTTGTATTCTGCTAGAATTTTGAAGAGAGTTTTCCGGTCGATAGAGTCGTACGCCTTTTTGAAGTCAACAAAGGTAATGATCAGGTTCTGTTTGTGTTGTAAAATCATTTTCAGGTTCCAAATTTGTTCCGCACAAGACCGCCCTTTACGGAAGCCTGCTTGGTATTCCCCAATCAAGTGGTCGGTTTGGTATTCTAGTCTGTTCAGTAAAGCTTTAGAGAGGATCTTGTATGTGACCGGTAGTAGGGATATTCCTCTGTAGTTGTTCGGGTTAGTCTTGTCACCTTTTTTGTGTAGTGGGTGTATCAGGGCAGTTTTCCAGTCGTCAGGAATTTTCATGGTCTTCCAGATGTCTTCCAAGATCCTGTGGATGTCTTTGGTGAGTTCTGGGTCTTGTAACTTCCAGATTTCCGCGATGATGCCATCTTCTCCTGGTGCTCTACGATTCTTGAGTGACTTTATTATTTCTTTAACTTCTTCTAGAGTTGGAGGTTCACTATCTGGATTGTATGTGCTCGTTTCTGTCATCATTTCTTCCATGGGGGGGGTCCGTGTTGAGCAGTTTTTCAAAGTACTTTGCCAGAATGTCACAATTGTTTTTAGTATTGGTTTCTAGGGTTCCATCCGGTCTTCTGAAGCACAAGTTGGGTCGTTGATATCCAGTCATATTTTCTCTGAACGTTCTGTAGAAGTTTCTTGTATTGTTCTTCATGAAGTCCGATTCGATCTCTGTCAGTCGCCGTTTGTCATACTGTCGTTTTTCACTGCGAATGATTTTGCTTGATTGCTTCTGTGTTTTCAAGAAGTTCATCCAATTCTCTTGGGATTTATGGCAACTAAATTTTTTCCATGCACTGATTCGTTGGTCAATAGCTTGGTCACATGTGTGGTTCCACCAACGGTGTTTCCGTGTTCGTGGTGCTTGTGCTAGTTTCATGGCCTCTCGGATTCTTCGTGAAAGTTGTGTCCAGTCTGTCGTTTTCTCCATTTTAATTTTGTGTAATATTTGTGTCTGGTTTAAAGTAACGTATTCTGGATCTGGTCTAACAATTTTGTTCTTCTGGAGCTTTTTCTTGGGCAAAAGACGAATCCTGATCTGTAGTAGGTGGTGGTCTGAGTCGAAGTAGCCTTTACGGGTGTCTATGTTCAAAATTTCTTTTTGTGAGTCTTTCTGCACTATTACGTGGTCGATTTGTAGTTCTTGCTTTCCGCTGGGGAATTTCCATGTGGTAAGTTTTCGTGTTGGTTTCTTGAATTTTGTTGACATAATGGCGAGGTCGTGGCTTTTGCAAAAGTCTATCAGATGTTTTCCGTTTTTGTTGGTGTCCTTGTGTGGAGTATGTTTTCCTGTGATATGTCTGTATATCTTTTCTTTTCCGAGTTTGGCGTTGAAGTCTCCCAGTATTATTTTGACTCTATGTGCAGGAATTTTTCTGATAGTTTCTTCCATTGTCGTCCAGAAGTCATCAATTTCGTCAGGGTTTTTCCTGTTGTAGTCATTAGTTGGTGCATGTGCGTTGATTATTGTGTAGGATTTATTGGCTGATTTCACTGTGATGGTGCTGATTCTTTCGTTTGGTGACGAAAAGTCGATTATGCTGTCCGTGATGGACCTGTGTACTGCAAATCCTGTGCCAAAAAGCCTTAGGTTTTTCAGTTGTCTCGATGGTTTTCCTTTGTATATTCTGAAATTCTCCGTGTTGAAATGGTCTTCGTCTGTGAATCGTGTTTCTTGCAGTGCACATATTTTGATTTGAAATTTTTCGAGAGTGTCTGTCAGTTGTTTCATCTTTCCTGTCTTCATCAGTGTGTTCACGTTGAGTGTGCCGATGTAGTGTTTGCGTTTGGTCTTGAGGGAGTTTGAGAAGGTCCGATTCTTCTCATGATGTCCGTGAGCCCCCGGAATCCGATGCTCACGACAATCCCAGTCTATTGACTGGGGCCCGGGGTAATGAGATTTTTCTCGTTGTACCATCATGATGTTTAGTAGTTGGATGTATGGCATGCTGCCGAGTACAACCTGACTTTCCAGATCAGGAGGTTGGTTGAGGCCGCCACTGACATGTGGAGCAGACGCCTTTTGTAGCCGCCCACTGTGGGAACAGACGCTACTGGTAGTTTTGGTCCGCCCCGAGTATTTCATTTCCTCGGTACCACCTATATCTAGGAGGCATTCCCCTATCCGCCACCTGGGGAGGCGCTCGGTTGCGGGTCTACTAACCGCCCCGAGTCATAATATATATATATATACACTCCTGGAAATTGAAATAAGAACACCGTGAATTCATTGTCCCAGGAAGGGGAAACTTTATTGACACATTCCTGGGGTCAGATACATCACATGATCTCACTGACAGAACCACAGGCACATAGACACAGGCAACAGAGCATGCACAATGTCGGCACTAGTACAGTGTATATCCACCTTTCGCAGCAATGCAGGCTGCTATTCTCCCATGGAGACGATCGTAGAGATGCTGGATGTAGTCCTGTGGAACGGCTTGCCATGCCATTTCCACCTGGCGCCTCAGTTGGACCAGCGTTCGTGCTGGACGTGCAGACCGCGTGAGACGACGCTTCATCCAGTCCCAAACATGCTCAATGGGGGACAGATCCGGAGATCTTGCTGGCCAGGGTAGTTGACTTACACCTTCTAGAGCACGTTGGGTGGCACGGGATACATGCGGACGTGCATTGTCCTGTTGGAACAGCAAGTTCCCTTGCCGGTCTAGGAATGGTAGAACGATGGGTTCGATGACGGTTTGGATGTACCGTGCACTATTCAGTGTCCCCTCGACGATCACCAGTGGTGTACGGCCAGTGTAGGAGATCGCTCCCCACACCATGATGCCGGGTGTTGGCCCTGTGTGCCTCGGTCGTATGCAGTCCTGATTGTGGCGCTCACCTGCACGGCGCCAAACACGCATACGACCATCATTGGCACCAAGGCAGAAGCGACTCTCATCGCTGAAGACGACACGTCTCCATTCGTCGCTCCATTCACGCCTGTCGCGACACCACTGGAGGCGGGCTGCACGATGTTGGGGCGTGAGCGGAAGACGGCCTAACGGTGTGCGGGACCGTAGCCCAGCTTAATGCAGACGGTTGCGAATGGTCCTCGCCGATACCCCAGGAGCAACAGTGTCCCTAATTTGCTGGGAAGTGGCGGTGCGGTCCCCTACGGCACTGCGTAGGATCCTACGGTCTTGGCGTGCATCCGTGCGTCGCTGCGGTCCGGTCCCTGGTCGACGGGCACGTGCACCTTCCGCCGACCACTGGCGACAACATCGATGTACTGTGGAGACCTCACGCCCCACATGTTGAGCAATTCGGCGGTACGTCCACCCGGCCTCCCGCATGCCCACTATACGCCCTCGCTCAAAGTCCGTCAACTGCACATACGGTTCACGTCCACGCTGTCGCGGCATGCTACCAGTGTTAAAGACTGCGATGGAGCTCCGTATGCCACGGCAAACTGGCTGACACTGACGGCGGCGGTGCACAAATGCTGCGCAGCTAGCGCCATTCGACGGCCAACACCGCGGTTCCTGGTGTGTCCGCTGTGCCGTGCGTGTGATCATTGCTTGTACAGCCCTCTCGCAGTGTCCGGAGCAAGTATGGTGGGTCTGACACCCCGGTGTCAATGTGTTCTTTTTTCCATTTCCAGGAGTGTATATATATATATATATATATATATATATATATATATATATATATATATATATATATATATATATATATATCAGTTAATGATATCCAATATTACAAATTTACTCTTTCTGATGGACACACGTCCAGATCGTCCGCTCTCAAAATTCTGCCATCTCTCTCCCCACATCCACCACGGCTGGCGGCTCACCTCCAACTGCACAACGCTACGCGCTGTTCACATCCAGCTGCCCAACACTACAACAGCGAATATTCCAACAATGCAAACCAGCCACAGACTTCACACAGCACAGTCAGTAATTTTCATATAGAGCGCTACGTGGCGTTACCAACATAAAAACCTAAACAGCCTACTTACAAACTATATTAAATTTCCTACAAAAATGTCCTGTTCATTGTCCTGTCAGGGTAGAGAATATGAAAAGGTTCCTTGTGGTATTTGAAGGCGTTGGAGCAGTTGAACCTACCTCTCTCTCTCTCTCTCTCTCTCTCTCTCTCTCTCTCTCCATATATATACCTGGTGATCAAAAAACTCAGTATAAATTTGAAAAATGAATAAATCACGGAATAACGTAGATAGAGAGTTACAAATTGACACACATCCTTGGAATAACATGGGGTTTTATTAGAACAAAAAAAATACAAAAGTTCAAAAAATATCCGACAGATGGCGCTTCATCTGATCTGAATAGCAATAATTAGCATAACAAAGTAAGACAAAGGAAATGCTCAATATATCCACCATCAGTCCTCAACAATAGCTGTAGCCGAGGAATAATCTTGTGAACAGCACTGTAAAGCATGTCCGGAGTTATGGTGAGGCACTGGCGTCGGATGTTGTCTTTCAGCATCCCTAGAGATGTCGGTCGATCACGATACACTTGCGACTTCAGGTAACCCCAAAGACAATAATCGCACGGACTGAGGTCTGGGGACCTGGGAGGCCATGTCATTCCAAGCATGTGTGTCAATTTGTACCTCTCTATCTACATTATTCCGTCGTTTATTAAGTTTTCAAATTTATACTGACTTTTTGATCACCCGGTATATTACTTGTGCACTACATAGTGGTCTGCGAAAGATGCGGTGAAGGACAGCAGATATTTTATTCCTGGTGGCCCACTGTGGTAAATGCGCGACTTGGCGGCGGTCGCAGAGTCCAGTTTAGGGCCCTCCCAGGGGTAATTGCGACCTCGGACGGCCGGGATAACGCGTTGGGCTCAGTAATTTGTGAGCAGGTTGCGAAGAAGGGTCGCAGCATATGGGCCGCGTGGCGTCGCTATCTGAACAGCCCTGTAAGAGTAAAGTGGAGTGGTGGGGGAGAGGGGAAGTGGGGGGACATGATGGCGCTGCTAAAGACCCCCGTGGGGCGGTGGGGAGTGTGCCAGTCCAGACCAGAGCAGGGGAGATAACCTGGCAGGCGCCCAACACCGCCCACCTGGCTACGTGTGGCCTGCTGGCGTGGGGGGGGGAGGGAGGAGGGGGAGGAGGAGGGACGTTTAGACACGGCCGAGGATCGTCCACCAGCGGATGGGACGCCAAGGCTTCAAGCTGCCACCGCGTTGCCTCATCACGTGATTTTAGAAACTGCCGCAAGAACAAGTTACGAGAAGGGACAGCACGCTCTCTACTTTGTTTGTATTTAATTGTTTTTGAGTCTTACGATGAAAATTAAATACCTGTTATGTACATTTAAACTTCCTTCCGCGGTGGAATGTGGAAACACAGTCGTATGACACAATGAAATTATATATTGTAACACCCCACCCGTCACTTATCTGGTTTTGGCGTGTGTGCACCCCAGCTAATTGACCAACAGATCAACAGAGAGTGCAAAACTGCTGCAATATCGGATAATGCAAAGAAAGTAATAAGAAGCCTGTGACTCCTGATTGAACTGCGGTGGCAGTGTTGACATTAATTCATTCAGAATTGATCCCTTTTAATTAAAAAGGGGTGCACATTGATGTTATATTCAGCTATTCAACAGCAGATGCAAATGTTGAACATAAAATTAATTAAGAAAGTGCCTTGGGATTTCAACTACCTGACTGAAAACAGATGCAGTCAATTAGCACAAATTTATTTTAACTCACTACCTTCAATCATCACATTACATGACTCTCCTAACAGGCAGTGGAAATAAATTGCGTTTATGCAGAGTAAAGCGCGATAAATCAAAATGAATTCCTATCGAGTGACCCAGGCATAATGCGAATTGCGAGAAGAATTCTACAATACACGGCCCGTGCAACCCTCGTGGGAACTTAGCCGACGTGAGCCAACAAATTAATCAGTGGCCTATCTCAAGCTGGAGCGAGCACAATATCACCGAATTCAGCGTGGCCGGGTGGCGTCGTTGTGTGGACGTCGGCTGGCCTCGTGGTGCTGCAAGGCTGTGCTCGTTTATTCACTCCTAGCTATCTTTCTCAGTACATAGCTGAATGAAAACTTTCCATCTCCAAGCTCAATCGTTCCGTTTGCTAAGTCCTAAACTGCAGAGATGTTCACTCTTTCTCAGGCAAGCTCAGTAAAGAATGCCACGTCCACACTCTAGGCAAGCTGGGAACGGAAGACATCTACAGATACTACTGCCAGTCTGCTCTTCGCCTCGGTTTCCCCTCCAGCAAAATCACTTACGCCAATTGCAGAGCAAGTTCCGTTAATTATGCATCGCTTCCCAGTGCCGACCAATTCCTGCTCTGGGAAGTGAACAAATTCCCACAGAATTTCATTTCCTCTCAAATTCTGCTAGTTATCCCCTCCCAGGTCACCCATCAAGGTTAGCATCTGCATAAAACACCAATTTTTCCGGAATTCTGACTCCCAGGAGAGTACTTCAAATTCCTTGGTCCTACGTTCCCATCGGAAGCCGGCGTATTTCATAATTTCGCTCTTCATTTGATTTACTTCAGACTGCAGACTGTGAATTCTGCGTGAAGCTGCTATAGTCATGAACACGCATATTTCGGCCTCTGTTGACCGCTCCACCGTAGCTTTGTGCGGCTTTCTCGAATGTTTCACTGAAAATGGGACAACGGACATTTATCGACAGGCGTACAAGTTCTCCGTCTGCTTCCTGGTACACCTGCATGGGGTCAACTACACCCTCACTGTCACTCATCTTAAGGCAGCTGGAGGCCGCGCCCCATTACTGCTTTCTCAGAATTTGAGCTGCCATAAGCTCCCTATTGTCGCTTCCCTTCGCCGCTCGCCAGCTGCGCACCGCCACCCGGCCGCAGTCAACTCTGAATACTTCCCTGGTATAAACTAGCCTCCAGTAAATCGACACGTTTCCACAAAGTTTTCATGTCGCGTGAATTACTTTAAAACCATCACCCAAAATTAATTAATTATTGCAATACGTCCATACTATACCCTGTACAAGAGGTATTGTGCCTTGTCAGTCATTTACTTTCAGCCCTACTGTTCGCTCAACGTGAGATCGGTGATCTTTAATGACTTCATATAAGGGGCATAGTTCTTGCCATCTTACAATATAAATTAGCGAACCCAGTAATGCCTCACAGTATCTAAATATGTGTAGGAACTGAATATACGTCATAAATTCCTGTAGTTGAGATGGCATAAGAAGAGCCCAGACAGCTCGTAGCACTGTTGCCAGCTCACAGCTGTGAAGCAGCAACGGCTACAGGCGATAACGGTAGGCGTGTACGGACCTATGACAACATTGTGCCATTGCCGTAGAGATGTTGGGTTATTGGTTGAGGTAGGACTGCGAAGCAGCCCCGCACAGCCTACTGCAACTGTCACGGATCAACTTATGCTGACTAACCTCCTCCTCTGTCGATCTCATCCTTTCACCATCCCCTCCTCTGTTTTCCCCTCCTGTCCACGCATCACCACCTCACTTCAACCTCTGTCAGTCTCCTCCCCCCTCTGTCTTTCTCTCTCTCCTCCTCCTCCTCCTCCTCCTCCTCCTCCTTCTCCTCCTGATCTCTCTGTCAATATCACCCTTCCCCCTCTCATGTTCATTTTCTCACGCCGTCTTTGTCCATCTATTCTTCTCACTCCTCTCTGACCTTGAGCCACGTTTATCCATTCTGCAAAAGGAAACATCGACTGGGAACTGAAATAGCTTAAAATGAATGGATAAAGCCGTTGGGATCATTGGTCTTTGGTGTATGAGGGAGACCTTTCCAACTGCTGGATCTGTGACGATAGTAACTTCAGTGACAGTATTTCAGACAGCTCAGGCCTGCAAATGGGTTGTATTAAAAGGTTTAAGGCTATTCAGAACCCATAGTAGTCTTCTAAAGCATGCAACTTTCAGATTTTTGTTAATACCTAGGGCAAGGAAGAAACCATAATATTACTATGTCATGTCTAGAATTTTTCTTTAAAATTGTATACAAGGGCCAAGAATACATTTGGAAAAACATTTTGTCTAATAGTTAAAATGGCCTGCTGTCATACCCAAGTGACTGCAAGAAACAAAACGAAACAGCACATTTTCGCAGCACAGTATTTTTCTCTGTCATACTCGAATAAACAGTCGTTTAAAAATGTGCAAAATGTATGTTCACATGAATGAATGTTTGTGTGTTATATAAATTATGGGTGTCCTTTGCAAGTCACACCTGGAAGCTAGAGAGATCGAATAAGAGTCCCTACCCGCGGTCTATGGGTGGCATATTTGATTCATAATTAAAGCGTCTTCGGTCCCGGGTTCAGATTACACCGCTGCTTAAATTTTGATTAATAGTCAGCATTGATGGCCGAAGACTTCCAGCATAAGATGTCACCCTCATTCTGTCAACGGCCTTGTCAAAGAGGGCGGAGGAACGAACAGAGGTTCAGGGCACTCCCTTGTCCCAGGGGTGGAAAACTGCCCCTATAAGCGGAAGAATCAGCAACGATCAACGGCACGAGGATGCAGAAGACAATGGAAACCACTGCATTGAAGACACACAACATGTATCCACAAGACATGTGGCTTGTAATTGAAGAAGTGTCATCATGATCTCTCCATTCGCAAAAGATTCCCGAATAAAAATGTTCAAATGTGTGTGAAATCTTGTGGGACTTAACTGCAAAGGTCATCAGTCCCTAAGCTTGCACACTACTTTACCTAAATTATCCTAAGGACAAACACACACACCCATGCCCGAGGGAGGACTCGAACCTCCACCGAGACCAGGCGCACAGTCCATGACTGCAGCGCCTTCGGCTAATCCCGCGCGGCCGATTCCGGAATAGTCCCCCATTCGGATCCCCGGAGGGGACTTCCAAGAAGGAGGTGATCATGAGGATACGAAAGGAAAACGTTCTACGAGTCGGGGCATGGAACGTCAGAAGCTTGAACGTTTTAGGGAAGCTAGAAAATCTGAAAAGAGAAATGCAAAGGCCAAATCTACATATAGTAGGGGTCAGTGAACTGAAATGCAAAGAAGACAAAAATTTCTGCTCAGATGAGTACAGGCTAATATCAACAGCAGCAGAAAATGTTATGGATAGGAAGATAGGGTAGAGAGTGTGTTACTGTGAACCGTTCAGTGACACGGTTGTTCTTACCAGAATCGACAGCAAACCAATACCGACAACGACAGTTCAGGTATACATGCCGACGTCGCGAGCTAAAGATGAAGATATAGAGAAAGTATATGAGGATATTGAAAGGGTACTACAGTATGTAAAGGGGGATAAAAATTTAATATGGCCGAGCGGTTCTAGGCGCTTGTCTGGAAACGGGCGACCGCTACGGTCGCAGGTTCGAATCCTGCCTCGGGCATGGATGTGTGTGATGTCTTTAGGTTAGTTAAGTTTAAGTATTTCTAAGTTCTAGGGGACTGATGACCTCAGATGTTAAGTCCCATAGTGCTCAGAGCCATTTGAACCAAAATCTAATACTCATGGGGGACTAGAACGCAGTTGCAGGGGAAGGAGTAGAAGAAAAGGTTACAGCAGAATATAGGCTTGAGACAAGGAATGAAAGAGATAAAAGACTAATTGAGTTCTGTTACACGTTTCAGCTAGTAAAAGTGTCGTGTGACTAGGGCCTCCCGTCGGGTAGACCGTTCACCAGGTGCAAGTCGTTCGATTTGACGCCACTTCGGCGACTTGCGCGTCGATGGGGATGAAATGATGATAAGAACAATACAACACCCAGTCCCTGAGCGGAGAAAATCTCCGGCCCAGTCGGGAGTCGAACCCGGGCACTTAAGATTCACATTCTGCCGCGCTGACCACCGAGCTGCCCGGGCCGGACGTTTCAGCTAGTAATAGCGAATACCCTGTTCAAGAATCATAAGAAGAGGAGGTATACTTGGAAAAGGCCGGGAGATACGGGAAGATTTTCGTTAGATTACATCATGGTCAGACAGAGATTCCGAAATCAGATACTGGACTGTAAGGCGTACCCAGGAGCAGATATAGACTCAGATCACAATATAATAGTGATGAAGAGGAGGCTGAAGTTCAAGACATTAGTCAGGAAGAATCAATACGCAAAGAAGTGGGATACGGAAGTACTAAGCAATGACGAGATACAGTTGAAGTTCTCTAAGGCAATAGACACAGCAATAACGAATAACTCAGTAGGCAGTACAGTTGAAGAGGAATGGACGTCTCTACAAAGGGCCATCACAGAAGTTGGGAAGGAAAACATAGGTACAAAGAAGATAATTCCGGAGAAACCATGAGTAACAGAACAAATTCTTCAATTGATCGATGAAAGGAGGAAGTCCAAAAATGTTCCTGGAAACACAGGAATACAGAAATACAAGTCGATGAGGAATGAAATAAATAGGAAGTACAGGGAAACGAAGACGAAATGGGTGCAGGAAAAATGTGAAGACATCGGAAAAGAAATCATTGTCGGAAGGACAGACTCAGATACAGGAAAGTCAAGACAACTTTCAGTGACATAAAAAGCAAGGGTGATAACATTAAGAGTGCAGAGGAGAGAGCGGATGGGTGAGAATTATACATTGAAAGACTGTATGAGGGGAAGATCTGTCTGATGTGATAGAAGAAGAAACAAGAGTCGATTTAGAAGAGATAGGTGATCCATTATTAGAATCAGATTTTAAAAAAGGCTTTGGTGGACTGAAGATCAAATAAGGCAGCATGGATAGACGACAGTACATCAGAATTTATAAAATCATTGGGTGAAGTGGGAACAAAACGACTATTCACGTTGGTGTGTAGAATGTAGGAGTCTGGCGAATACCATCTCACTTTCGGAAGATCATCATCCCCACATTTAGGAAGACGACAGGAGGTGACAAGTTCCAGAATTATCACACATTCAGCTTAACATCCAAGTTTCTTACAAGGATAATATACAGAAGAATGGAAAAGAAAATTGAGGATGCGCTACAGGACAATCAGTTTGCCTTTAGGTAAAGTAAAGACACGAGACAGGCGATTCAGAAGCTGCACTTAATAATCAAGACACGTTCATAGGATTTGTCGACCTCGAAAAAGCGCTCGACAATGTAAAATGGTGCAAGATGTTCGAAATTGTGAAAAAAGTAGTTACAGAGACAGACGCGTCATATACAATATGTACAAAGGAGTTGCCTATAGGCAATAATAATAGTGGACGACCAAGAACGAAGTACTCGCATTAAAAAGGGTGTAAGATGAGGATTTAGCTTTTCGCTCCTACTGTTCAATCTGTACATCGAGGAAGAAATCATGGAAATGAAAGAAAGGTTCAGGAGTGCAATTTAAATTCAAGGTGAAAGGATAGCAACGATACAATTCGCTGTTTACTTTGTTATGCTGGGTGGAATTGAAGACGAATTATTTGACATGCTCAACGGAATGAACAGTCTAATGAGTACACAGTATGATTTGAGAGTAAATCGAAGAAAGACGAAGGTAATGAGAAGGTAGAAGTGAGAGCAGCGGGAAACTTAACATCAGGATTGATGGTCACGAAGTAGATGCAGTAAAGGAATTCTGCTACCTAGGCAGCAAAATAACGAACGACGGACGGAGCAAGGAGGACATCAAAAGCTGACTAGCACTGGCAAAAAAGACATTCCTGGCCTAATATCAGATATCGGCCTTAATTTGAGGAAGACATTTCTGAGAGCTTACGTGTGGAGTACAGAATTGTATGGTAGTGAAATATTGACAGTGGGAAAACCGGAACAGAGAGAATCGAAGCATTTGAGATGTACTCGTAGTGGTACAGACGAATGTTGAAATTTAGGAGCCTGCCCGTGTGGTCGTGCGGTTCTAGGCGCTTCAGTCTGGAACCGCGTGACCGCTACGGTCGCAGGTTCGAATCCTGCCTCGGGCATGGATGTGTGTGATGTCCTTAGGTTAGTTACGTTTAATTAGTTCTAAGTCTAGGGGACTGATGACCTCAGAAGTTAAATCGCATAGCGCTCAGAGCCTTTTGAACCATTTTGAAAATTAGGTGGACTGATAAGGTAAGGAATGAGGAGGTTCTGAACAGAATCGCAGAGGAAGGTAACATGTGGGAAACACTGATATGGAGGAAGGGAAAGGATTGTAGGACATCTGCTAAGACATGAGGGAATGACTCCCATGGTACTAGAGGGAGCTGTAGAGGGCAAAAACTGTAGAGGAAGACAGAGATTGGAATACGTCAAGCAAATAATTGAGGACGTAGGCTGCAAGTGCTACTCTGAGATGATGAGGTTGGCACAGGAGAGGAATTCCTAGTGGGTCGCATCAAACGTCAGAAGACTGATGAGCAAAAAATAACCGTTCTCTCAACCAGCCTGTCGTCTTCTATAGTTGTGTCCCCAGCGCAGAAGACAGCTAGTCGGTCATGGGATTTTCCTCGGCGGAGTCGGCTACACTGTTTAACTTGAACCTTTGATTGTGCTTTTGGTGGGATGCCATTTGCCTAGATTATTCTCCGTATCTACAGAGGGCAAGACCTGTAGCACTGGCAATAATGGTAGGTGACACTTCCTCATTACTATATCTTGCTTTGTTATATTTTAGATAATCACCCTTTTTACACTGTCTTTCACAACACTCGACATAGCTTTCTTAATTGTGCGTTAATCGGAAGTTGTGAGAAAACTTCCGAATAAAGTACGACATGTCTGCCCCGAAGCAGTCATACATGTCAGGCTCTGAAGAACGCCCCAGACAGTCTGACTAGCGCAGCCGAAATACTTCGTCTCCCAGGCGCGCCAATGCGACCCCATAGTGTCCGAAACACTTCGATTGCAACATCGTTATCGTTATGTTTCTCATAACTAGGGAAATTTAATAAACAACAACGATAAACGTTACCATGAGAGACTGTCATACTGAAAACTGGATTAAATACAATGAGAAGTATATAAGTAATTAATAAGCGAAGGTAGGTGTTTTGGCGCCTTAGCACCCGAATGTGCCGGCCAATCAGAAGCAAGTTCAGTGCAAAAAAAAAAATGGCTCTGAGCACTATGGGACTTAACATCTGAGGTCATCAGTCCCCTAGAACTTAGAACTACTTAAACCTAACTAACCTAAGGACATCACACACATCCATGCCCGAGGCAGGATTCGAACCTGCGACCGTAGCAGTCGCGCGGTTCCGGACTGAAGCGCCTAGAACCGCTCGGCCAACGTGGCCAGCGAGTTCAGTACAGTTGGCGGACTCTCCCACGGGACTGGTACCATCTGTCGCTTGTATCTCACCCCATTTGTGTAGTGTATACTACTTCGAAAGTATCAAGTTCCATCAAGGGGAGCTTCTTGCAAAATAAAATACTGGCTGCCACCGCCAGGAATATCACAGTATCATGCAAAAATTTTTCGTAAACCGGTCAAGAACTATTCGAGACCTTTAGCAACAACATAATACAGGATGTTACCAGTTTAAGTGCAGATATTTCTATGGGTGTGTGATGACGTGTGCTGAAAAACATTACATCAGTTGCGCACTAATAATTATAGAACCTACAGGTCATATGTTTTAAGGTTGGGTAGTACTTCCAAGTACATGTGGAGGGATCAAAACATTAATCCCTACTTTCTCCTGAGAAGCACGTCAGATGTTGAAGTTTGGATGCGAGGGCGCAAAACAGGTAGTCTACACTAGCAGGTGTAGCCCACGTACTGTTGCTCTTATGTCTATGCAGGAAACATCAAGTCGTAAAACTTCCTCGCAGATTAAAACTGTGTGCCCGACCGAGACTCGAACTCGGGACCCCCGCCCCTCGCGGGCAAGTGCTCCACCAACTGAGCTACCGAAGCACGACTCACGCCCGGTACTCACAGCTTTACTTCTGCCAGTACCTCCTCTCCTACCTTCCAAATTTTATCCTTTCTTTCGGGAGTGCTAGTTCTGCAAGGTTCGCAGGAGAGCCCCAGGTTCCCCATCTCAAATCGTGCAGTGGAGCATCATCTATGTTCTATTAAATTTTATTATCTTTTATGGAAACACCCCATATTTTTATTACTCTATGGGTTAATAACCCGAGCCGGCCGCGGTGGTCTAGTGGTTCTAGGCGCTCAGTCCGGAGCCGCGCGACTGCTACGGTCGCAGGTTCGAATCCTGCCTCGGGCAAGGATGTGTGTGATGTCCTTAGGTTAGTTAGGTTTAAGTAGTTCTAAGTTCTAGGGGACTGATGACCATACATGTTAAGTCCCATAGTGCTCAGAGCCATGGTTAATAACCCGAAACTAATAAAACAAACAAATAAGGTTTTATGCCTCCAACTATAGCAGTTTTATTTGTTTAACTTCATATAGTTAATGCATTAACTCATTTGTAAAGTAATGAGGGGTTTTAAGGTCCGTACGTGGGATATCGTTTTCTACTGGCCGCTAGCTGAAAAAAAAGTGAATGGGTGAAAATCTACTTTTCTCTAGGTGAGCCATCCCCTATAACAAACTGAATTCTTTCCCGAACAAAACGTTTTATTAGCTTAATAAGTATGACTCATTCACATTTTTAATGTAACAGTTAGGTTAAATTTTATCCATTCCTAATAATGCTGTGCTGAAGTTTTGTGTGGAATTTTAATAATCTGAATTACGGTGGAGAGCCCCGTGTCAGTGTCTGCAGACCTCATCTGCATTTGTATTGTGTTCAGTAAAACAACACAAAATCGGAGAGCATTCGAGATAGCGGCGGGGGAAGTTTTCATCCCGTTGATTCATATGCAGAACTGCAGCGCATCAGGGCGACTTTGCAAATGCAATTTTAGGGGCAGGTGCTGCAAATGCCTTTGCCGCTGCTGGCCCCGACTTCTTCGGCGCTGCTTCGTATCCGACAAGCAAGAAAAGAAGAGCGAGCGGCACAGAATCAAGGTAAGGAAGGGAAAAGGGAGAGGGAGAGAGAGAGAGAGAGAGAGAGAGAGAGAGAGAGAGAGAGAGATACGGTGCTGGGGAACCGAGAGGAAAAGTCTTGTGGCGGCAACGAGTTGGGCAGGTGACGCCGGCTGTCGGGCGCAGAGGTCTGTGGAGGGTGGGTGCTTCAGACATGCAAATTCATCGCCGGGGTTCCACAAGTTTCCGTGCTGGGTCCCGCGCTGCCGTAAAAGCTTACTTCCGCTCCAGCTCCGCCGTGACGTCTGTGGCGACAAGACGACTGGTGGCTGGCGGAGGATGCTTTCGCTGCGGCGGTTCTTGTGGTCGGGTCGGAGGAGACGGGACCTGGCAGACTTGGCTGACGCTCCCTTGGCCTCATTAGCAGGGGTTCCGGGACGGTCTCCTGCCGCACCTCACCGTACCTAAGCTGGCGTAAAAACTTGTGTTCACTGCAGGAATCCCAGGGAAGAAATTAGGCCGAGGGTAGGGTCGAGGGGAGAGGGTGAGGATAAATGGAAAATTAGTGCCGTCGACGGAAGAATCGGACACTATTTTACCTTTCCGACCCATTCCGCCACGTGTTACGCGCATGTTGCATTATGTGCGGTAAACACTAGTAGAGGGCCTTCTGTAATGTTGATCTGTAAATTCTCAGTTGTTAATTACAGGATGCTCTGATCGAGAGGCACGCAAAATGGGTGAAGTTCAGAACTTTTGTATACAAGGTTCTTTTTATTAAAAGCCAGTATTACCACTCTGTTATACATATACTCGTCTACGTTTTTTTTTATCTCATAATAATATAAGAATGGCTGCACAGCTGCTGCTCGCGGTGCATCCTGGTTGTTCATACTCGTGCCTGTTTCTGAAACTCATAAAAATAGAAATTTTTTGAGTTACATTGACTTTGTGGGGTTTTGAAAAAACTTGTCAGCTATCTGAAAAACATTCCACTTTCTTGTCATGGGTTTATAAACTAAAACGTTTAATAAATACAGGGTGTCCAGAAAAGGACTCCCTGATTTCAAAATTAAGTATCTCGAAAACAAAGATCGGTAGAGGAATGCAGTAAACGGTATGTTTATTGTGAAAGCTATAAGAAGTTTATGCAGCAGTTTGAAATAATAGTTACAAAAGCTGCTAGCAGATGGCGCTGTACGCTGTACAGCTGATATCAGCATACATAAGTGAAATAATCGTATGAAAACAATCTTTGCAAACAATCACATCACAATGTTTTCAAAATGTTCACCATTGGCACTACAGAGGTGGCGCAAACGAAGAATGAAATTCGCCATCACATTTCGTAGTGTCTCAACCGAAATGGATTCACATGCCACAGAGATCGCCGATTCAAGCTCGTCCAGCGTGGCGGGATGCTTTGGGTAGACCATGTCTTTCACTGTGCCCTACAAAAAAAAGTCACAGGGAGTCAAATCCGGCGAATATGGAGGCCAATCCATGCCTGCACCAGTAAATTTGGGATATTCCAAAGCAATGACTCGATTCCCGAAGTATTCCTCAAAAAAGCGAAACACTTGTTCGGTCCGATGTGGTCGTGCTCCATCTTGCATAAACCATTCAGTACCTGGTCGATCCTCTAACGCTTGCTGTGTGGCGACAAATTGTTCCAAAATTGCAACGTAACGTGCACCAGTGACCGTTTCTCGAATGAAAAAAAGGGCCAATAATGCCTCTGCTGCATACTGCAGCCCACACAGTAACTTTAGGAGAATACAAGGGTTTCGCTTCACACCAATATGGCTTTTCGGAACCCCAAAATCGTCAGTTCTGCTT